>NC_081841.1:177489800-180101128 GCF_963259705.1 Myotis daubentonii | reverse complement strand
AAGAATAAAAGAAGATATATTTGTAAAGCATGAAGTGAAAAGCAGTGGTGGTACGATTATAATAAAAAATAATAACCTTGGACAAAAGCTTAATTGCATATTGGTACAAGGTATAACAATGAAAAAGCCATCAAAGTCATGAAACACTAAGCACAAAGAACAGCATCATCGTATGAAAAGCACAAACTGTTAGACATTCAAGGAATTGCATGAGTAGTATTAAAACTTCATGCATTACTAAAACTGTCTGGTAGGTCAAGGAGACAAAAGTAAATAATTAAGGACATAAAATACATGAATTATTCAATGTTTGAATAAATATCTATGCATTGACATAACTTTGTACTTAAGAACAGGAAATGCATCTTCTCAAGCATCATGTACCATTTACATCATGTACCAAGCACTGATCATATAATGGACCACAAAATATTTCAATGCACTTCTAAAGTAAAAATTACACAATTTTATTATCTTTATAATAAAAGATTACTGGAAATTAATATTGAAACTTTAAAGAAAAAAATCCCAAATTACTTGCTTATTTAGAAATAGTCACATAAATAATAGCTGAGTTAAGAAAATAGCAAATGTGAGAACATTCTTGAACAGAAAATATGAGATATAGCCAAAGCTGTTTTATGTAGTAGATTCACAGCCCTAAATGCTTTTGAAAGAAAAGAATTACAGAAAAAGAACTAAACATTATATATAGAAATTTAGACTAAATAACAAAAGAAATTAAGGAAAGCTGTAAAGAAAGAAAATAATAAAGACAGAAATACAAGAAACATAATAAGAAAAAAGAAATCTATCTTTTGTAGAACTGATAGCTAAGACCAAAAAAATGTTCTTGAAATAAAACACAAATCTCTGGCAAATCTGGCAAATTTAACCCGAGAAAAAATTAGAAGAGAAATAAATGATAAAGTATAAATAATTAATACATTTATTAAAATTAGCAAGAAGATCTAGACTTAGGGCAAAATAAATTATTATTTTAAAATAAATTATTAAATGTATAAATGATTAATACATTTATTAAAATTAGAAAGACTATTGAGACTTAGAGTAAAATAAATTACTTTGAGTGATTAAATTGAAAACTTTAGTGAAAGAGATAATTATCTCAGAAAAATGTAAGTCAATGTGAACTTCATGAGAAGAAAACCTGTAAACTAATAAAAAAGAAATTATACCATTTATCAAGAAGTTATTTTTACTTCAGTTAGAGATTTTAGAAATTTAGGGGACATACAGCTCCCTGAAAGATGTGGATCCTGGCAACATTTTCTACAGTGTAATGAAAGCAATAGGTAAGAATAATCTAGGTTTTAAAATTTAGGATTGAAATGGAAATAAAAAATAATTCTGAGAAACAAATTATCCAATAGAACTTTTTGTTTAAAACATCTAAGAAAAAGTTCATGAGATTTAAGCCAGTCTCAAGACTTAGCCAAGAAAAAAAAAATTAATAGAAGCTTCAATTACACAAGACATGTTTAGAAAGATTTCTATATTAGCAGTCTGATCTTACATTGCTGTATGTCTGTTCAGGTCATAAACCAAGTCCTCTCTGGAGCTTTGTTTTACACCCAGCTTCTGAGTGACCACAGAGAAAATAACCTTTGAGAACATTAAGAATGAAATAACCAGCAGCCCACGAGGGCCTGGAGAAAGTACTCTTACTAGTAAGAGGAATTACGTTCCCCCATTCAAACAATCAGTTCTAGGTACCATTAAGGTAAGGAAGAACTGAGGCTAGGATGCATAGTAATCGTGTTTTTTTTTTACTACCCTGTCATGAGGCACCTTTCCTAATAATTCTACCTCCAAAATATAATTTAAGTCTACACACCCCTTTCTAGTTCTGCTAACCCACCCCAGCCAGGTGGCATTAGCAGTAATTTGGACCATGTAAATACTCTGAAATTGAGCTACTGTCCGGGTCTCCTCCTGCAACTCCTCCAGGCACACAGTGGCCTTCTCACAAGGCAATTGGAGTATGTCATCCTCTTGCTTAAATCTACTAGTGAGCATAGAATTCAAACGCCTACACAGTTTCATCTTATTCATTGTCTCCGGCCCTTTTCCCCCTAACTGATTGATCATGCTCTGGTCACCCTGGCTTCTTGTTTCCAGAAATTGGCCAAGTGCCTCTATCTCAAGGCTTTAGCGCTCTCTTTTCCTGGGGAAGCTCTTCTCTCTTCACATGGCTGTCTTCTTTTCATCCTTCAGGTCGCTGCTCAGGAAGCAACTCCTTGGAGAAAGGATCCCAGGCCACCCTTTTTGTTTAAATTCTTCCCCAATCGCATTGTTTTCTACCCAAGTACCTTGTTTGTGTCCCTCTTAGCACTTCTCACAGCTTGGAAATAACTAATTTTTTAGTGTGTGTGTGTGTGTGTGTGGGTGCTGTTTCTACCCATTTGTTTGCTGTCACTCTCATTAGAATGAAAATCCCATGGTCAGGAAAACTGTCTGCTTTTATAACATGCCATGTTGCCAGTGCCTGGGTCGATGCCTGTGAATGAATAACAGTCCTGATAAATAGTGATTATTTGATTGGTTTGTTTTCTTGTTGTTTCCTTCCCCTCTGAGTTCCATGGGAATAAGGTTCCTGTGTCTTGTTTAAGCACTTAGTAGTGGCTCGACGACTATTTGTAGAATAAATAAATGAATAAAGATATGGAAGTTCTCTAGGAAATGAAATTTCTTCCTCCTCAGTTTTATATACCGCTCAGAACATCTGGATCTACTAGAATTCTTTGTTAAGATGTCTGCTATCCCAATATTTTCCAGATATAACAGTTTCTGTTAACAACTGAGTGCCCAACGGGAATGCAAGGGAAGTGATCTGAATTAAAACTTCTCAAATGAGGCTGCTGCTGATTAATTTTAGATCCTGAGCATCTGGGTCAGTGCTTAGTTTCATGACAGGTGTGGAAATGATATCTTTAGTGTCATTATTAACGATTTTACTAAGGGCTGGGAGCACTTGAAATACTCTTCCGAATGAGATTTGAGTAGTGGATCATATGGGCATTTTTAAAAAGCTTATATGTACTGAACTCTGCTTTTCAACAGATAGGTTTTTAGATTAATATTGATTACTAATGTACCTTAGTATGCATATCATTTATTCAGCCAAAAATTATAAGCAATACTTTTTTTAAGAATATGAAATGCTCCAGTAAGATGAAATATAAACACATGCCTAAAGTTGAATCTAGTCATTTTGTTTGGTTTTAACTTGGTTAAAACATCTGAGTCAAACCTCAGAGGGAAAGTAGGGGAGGGTGGGGGTAAGAGGGAGAGATCCACCAAAGGACTTGTATACATGCATATAAGCCCAACCAATGGACACAGACAACAGGGCGGCAAGGGCATGAGTGGGGGGGGGGTATTTATGGGGGGAATGAGGTCACATATGTAATACCTTAATCAATAAAGAAATTAAAGATTGAAAAACAAAACAAAACTAAAAAAATCATCTGAGTCATTTTCCTTTCCTCTATCTCCTGGTGATATCTTCTCAGGGCTTAAGATTCATTGTGGATAAGACCTCAGTCATAAGGAAATAGTCTCACCAGTCATATTCTCAAAATGCTGGTTGGTTCAGCAAGATTGTGAGGTAAGGTTGACCACAAATAAATATGTCAACATCCACTCACTTCCTGAAATCCAAAGGTGGGTGCTCACGGGGAGGATTTACTCTCCGACTATCAGTTTTATTCTTCTTGGTCACAACACTGCCGAGAAAGTAATGCACACTACACTATAATCTTTGAGCCAAAGGAAATTGAACCAAACCAAGTGGAAAGAATATGCTATTTAGTTTTAACTGGCCAATCCGTTGGAAAATTGTAACACAGGTGAAGTTTGTCATTGGTAAAGCTACCCAGAACAACCCCGGTCTTCCCACCAGGGTGAGCCCCCTGCTGTGGTTTGGGGACTTGCTCCTGTACACTGGAGCTAATGTGTGAGGTCTCCTTCCCCATCCACCAAAAGGAAAATTACCTCAGTCCAGCGATTTTCAACCTTTTTCACCTCATGGCACACATACACTAATTACTAAAATTCTGAGTCACACCAAAAAATCTATTTTTTTTTTTTGCCATCTGACAAAAAATAGGTATAATTTTGATTCACTCACACCCAATGGCTATTGTTGTGTTGGCTACTGTCATTTTTTAATTTGTCAACCTAAGGGAAAAGAGGACAGTGCCTCTGACTAAATAGTCAGGTATTGCATGTTTTAAAAATTCTTGCATTATACCAGTGTGTCTGCCTCAGGCATGGGTTGAAAATCGCTGGCTTAGTCAATGGATCAAGCTGTCATCGTTTGCTAAAAGGAAAAGGCTTGAAGAACTTCTAGGGTCCTCTCAGGTAACATGTGGACTCAACAGTGACTTTCTAATGAGAAAGCTTTTCCTGTGTGTGTGTCTCAAAGGAGTATGTCTGATGGTGGGGATTTCAGGCTAAATAGTTAGGATAGGTAGGGCCCTCTCTTTGAATTTTATGGAGCAGCAATATTTCTAAGAGGAATGGGAAACTGACATAGAGTTGCCCACTTTTTTTTTTTTTTTTGCTGAGTAAGAACATAAAGGAAAAAAAGAACAACAAAACTCATCTACTAAGACAATCATTTTAGAAAAGAAATATTATGATAATCAGAAAAAATAAGAAGGAAAGAGTCTTGGAATAAAAAAACACATTTAAATTTGAAGAATTTACCTTCATGAAAAATAAGCATTTCATGCAGTCTCAGTTATGCAAGATGAATACCTTCTGTTCTACAACATAGTCCCTATAGTTAACAATACCGTATTGTGCACTTAGAAGTTTGTTCAGAGGGTAGATCTCATGTGAAGTGTTCTTACCACAATAAAAAGCAAAACACAAAAATACAAAGGTATATCAGTGTCCTTATTTTACAACAGATTAGTGAAAATATTGTCCAGCACCAGAATCCGTCGATGGCCAGGCTGTTGGGAACTGCCGTGTTGCTCGTGGTGGCCCAACAGCCATTACATGAATTTTAATAGCTCTTAGCTGACACTTGTCGGCAAGTCTCCACGTGACCTACTTATCAGGGCATCCAAAAATATGAAATGGCCCAGAAACAACTTTGGGGTTGGAAACCAAAGAGCTTATTTATATAAAGCCTTTAACTGATTATATATATACTAGGGGCCCCGTGCACGAAATTTGTGCACTGGGTTTGGTGGGGGGGGAGTGTCCCTCAGCTCCGCCTGCCCCCTCTCACATACTGGGAGCCCTCAGGCATTGACCCCCATCACCCTCCAATCGCAGGATCGGCCCCTTGCCCAGGCCTGACGTCTCTGACAGAGGCATCAGGCCTGGGCAGGGGACCCTCATTTCCCCCCATCACTGGTTCTGCCCCCAGCCCAGGCCTGATGCCTCTGGCCCAGGTGTCAGGCCTGGGCAGGGGACCCCCAGACCCCTCTGATTGCTGGCTCTGCCCCTTGCCCAGGCCTGATGCCTCAGCCAGAGGCGTAGACCCCCATCACCCTCTGATTGCCTGATCGGCCCCTTGACCAGGCCTGAGGCCTCCGGCAGAGGTGTCAGGCCTGGGCAGGGGACCCCCAGCTCCCTGCGGTTGCAGGCTCCGCCCCTGCCCAGGCCTAACACCTCTGGCTGAGGCATCCAGCCCGGGCAGCGGGGACCCGCAGCTGCAGTGGCCCCGCGATCGTGGGCTCCGCTTTAGGCCCAGGCAAGGGACCCCTAGCTCCTGGGACTGCCAGCTTCGACCGTGCCCAGCTTCCATCGCTGGCTCCACCCCTACATTCTGCTATCACTGGCCAGGGCGGCAAAGGCGCCTGATTCTCTGATCATGGCTGGGGGGCAGGGCAAAGGCGGCCCCAGGGCCGCCTTTGCCCTGCCCCCCAGCTCTTAGCTCCCCCCTGGGTTTCCGATCACTGTCAGTGGCAGGGGGCTTCTTCCTGCTTTCCCTTTCCCCTCCCTGCATTGTGCCTACATATGCAAATTAACTGCCATCTTGTTGGCAGTTAATTGCCAATCTTAGTTGGCAGTTAATTTGCATATAGCCCTGATTAGCCAATGAAAAGGGTAGCGTCGTACGCCAATTACCATTTTTCTCTTTTATCAGTGTAGATATATATATATATATACATATGTTTCTGCCTATAGATTAATGGGAAAAAAATTGAACAGTAGGTAACCAGAATAGTGATTTGAATTTGTTGGAGCAGGGATATTTAAAAGTGTAGGATTTAAAGATATATTTATATACTTACAAATATGATTGAGCACCCAATAGCTGCCAGGTGCCTAGATAAAGCAATGAGATCCCTACCTTATAGCCTTAGCTTTGAGCGGTGGAGACAGACCAGGAAGACACGTGCAGATAGATAACATCCCTTAAGGATACGTTCTGAGGGTGCTTTAGTGGATAGATGGATGACATTTAAGTGAAATCCTGACTAAAGTAAAAAATTGAGTCTTCCAGTTATCTGAGGAAAGAACATGACAGGTTGAGGGAACAGCCCTTGCAAAGGCCCCAAGGGGCAAAGAGGCCAATGTGATGGGAGAACCATGGTGAGGGGGAGTGTGGTCAACTTTGGGGGCTAGAAATTCAACATGTCACATGGGGCCTTAAATGAAATGAACATCTATTGGAAAATTTTGAGCAAGAGAATTACATGACATTTATGAGTCACTATGTCTTCTGGGGTAGGGAGTAGCAAAAAGTGAGAGCTACTGTAGGCTATTATCATAGTCCATATGAGACATGATAGTGGTTTGGGGCAGGGTAGTCATGAATATAGTGCTGAAAGTGCTTGGATTTAGGATATATTTTGAAGATACAGAGAATGAGACTTGCTGATGGATTGGATATGGTGGTAATAGTAAGAAATTTAAGTTGGGTTCCAAAATGTTTTATATGATCAACCGAGTGCATGGTACCATCTATAGAGAATAGGTACAATGGGAAAACTAGGTTAAAGGAGGAATCAAGAACTTATAAGTGGACATATTAAATTTGAGATATTACTTAAATGTCCAGAGAGAGGTGTCAGGTAGGCAATTGAATACACAAGTCTAGAATTCAGGGGAGAAATCAGGGATAGACATAGAAATTAAGAAATATTCAGCATGTAGAAAATGTTTACAGCCACTGGATTGGATAAGGTCATTCAATTAGGAAGTCTAGCTTTCTGGCAGACGGGCCAGAAAGTACAAAGGCTCTGAGGCAAGAACATGCTTTATGAGTTATAAGAAGAGTGAGGCATCCACTGAGGGTCTGAGGCAATGTAGAGAAGATGTTCAAGGACCAAGCCTGGAGAGTCACCAGCATTTAGAGATCAAGAGAAGGAAGGAGTTTCCGGGAGGGGGAGAGAGAAGTAGTTGCCAATGAGGTAAGAGGAAAACTAGAGAGTGAACCACCAAAACAATGTAAATGAAGTCTTTCAAGGATGATTAAGAGCAGAGTAAATCCACTCTGCTATTAATTATCTCTTCTGATGGAAGATGTATATGCTGTTCTATACCCAGTGTTTAGCGACAGCTATTGCATGGTCAATATTTGTGTATTTCAGAGGTTAAATGTGGCAGTCTACAGGCTGAATCCATCCTATAGATGAGTTTTGTTTGAACTTCAGGTTTTAAAAATATTTTAATTTGTTGCCAAAATTTCAAAATTGGAAACTTCAAAACCACAATGAGATATCATGTCACACCTGTTAGAATGACTATTTAAAAAAAAATATAAGAAATAACATGTGTTAGAAATGATACAGAGAAAATGGAATCCTCATACATGAATGATGGCAATGTACATTGGTATAGTCATGACGGAAAACAGTATGGAGATTCCTTAAAAAGTTAAGAATTGCCCTGGCTGGTTTGGTTCAGTGGATGGAGTCTTGGCCTGTGGACTGAAGGGTCCTAGGCTCGATTCTGATCAAGGGCACATGCCCGAGTTGTGGGCTTGGTCCCCAGTTGGAGGCATGCAGAGGCAGCCGATTGGTGGTTCTCTCTCATCATTGATGTTTCTATCCCTCTCCCTTCCTCTCTGAAATCAATGAAAAAATATATATATTTTTAAAAAGTTAAGAATAGAACTATCATATGATTCAGCTATTCTGCTTCTGGGCATTTATCTAAAGAATATGAAGAAAAACACTAATTAGAAAAGTTATCTGCATTCCTATTTCATTATAGCACTATTTACAATAGTTAAGATAAGGAAACAATCTAAATGTCCATCAACAGATGAATAGATAAAAAAAATGTGGTGCATGTATACAGTGGAATATTACTCAGCTATAAAAACAGTAAAATATTGCTATTTGCAACAACATGGGTGGACCTTGAGGGTATTATGCTAAGACAAGTGAAATAAGTAAGACAGAAAAGAACAAAAACTATATGATATCACTCATATGTGGAAGGAATATAAAACAAAAAAGAAACAAACAAATAAGACAAAACAAAAAAACTCATAGATATAGACAAAAAATGGTGGCTATCAGAGGGGAAGGAGAGTGAGGGGAGGGAGAAATGGGTAAAAGAGGTCAAATGTATGTGGTGGGTAAAGTTGAAGGATTGGTGGTACATATGCTATAGTTCATACAGATATCAAATTATAATGTTGTACACCTTAAACTTACATAAGGTTAGTGACCAACGTTACCTCAAAACAATTAATTAAACATTAAAAATTTAAAAGAAATTAAAAAAACTGAGAAGCTTCACATCAAAATTTGTATCTGTTTTTTTTTTAACCCCAAGATTTTCACAAGGCAGGCAACAGCTATTTGTTGCTGGGTGGCAGCTGCCATCTTAGAATGGTTATGTGCCCTTCAGTTAATTTCTGCAGTCTCCAGTGGTTGGTCCTGTATCTTGCCAACAGTAAGTGCTGAGTCACTCATTCATATTACTTGCTGATTCCTGCAGGTTTTGAGTTTGTACCTCTTGTTTGCTAAAGAGGGAATGAATGAATGAATGAATGAACAAATGATTAAATGACTATTTACTGATGAGCCACTTGGAGCCCATAAAGATGAAATTATATAATATTATATTCAGGAAAGCCAGGGATCAAATATACATTTTTCAGGCCAGGGCTTTTACTTTAAATCGTTGCTTCCTAGTTTGTCATTATATTAAAAACATCCTAAAATACCCCCCCACACACACACACACAATTTGAATGAAAAAAGGATACTGACAAAATGCC
Organism: Myotis daubentonii; assembly: GCF_963259705.1. Classification (NCBI taxonomy): domain Eukaryota; kingdom Metazoa; phylum Chordata; class Mammalia; order Chiroptera; family Vespertilionidae; genus Myotis; species Myotis daubentonii. The sequence continues at coordinate 180,091,905 of NC_081841.1, read as the reverse complement.
ATTTCCAGTTCAGAACAAATAGAATAGTAAACAAATTCTTTAATATGATAAATGTGTCTTTCTCCCTGTGCTTTGGTGAGAAATGGTTTCCTAAGAACTTCTACACAGATTAACCAAAGCTAGCATCATCACCCAAGGCAAAGTGAATAACAAACAAATGTAACTATTAAAGAATATAATTAAGGTTAAATTTAATATTTCACTCCATTGTTTTTTTTGGGGGGGGATAAGTTTTACCATTTTTTTCTATGAGTTATTTTTTCTTACATACTTTAACCACAGAATATTATAATCATAGAAATGCCAGTTTATCATCATTCCTTCTTCTACTTAGTACCAAAGACTGGAGTTTTTTGTTGTTGTTTTGTTTTTAATCCTCACCTAAGGACATGTTTTTACTGATTTTATAGAGACAGGGAGGGAGGAGAGAGAGATAGAAACATGGATGTGAGAAACATTGATTGGTTGCCTCCCATATGCGCCCCAATGGGGGATCAAACCTGCAACCTGGGTATGTGTCCTGACTGGGAATCAAAGCCACAACCTTTTGGTGCACAGAACTACACTCCAGCCAACTGAGGCACCTGCCAGCGCAAGACTGGATTTCTTTAAGCCTCCTCTCTTGCCAGCTCCAATGATGGCTAGTAGCTATTCAGGGCAGTATGTAGAGATAGATTCTGAAATCCAATTTGGGCTCATTCAATTAGTCTACAGTGTTTAGATATTATTGTTATGGGTTGAATTATAGCTCCCATCCCCCCCCCCCCAAAAAAAGAGATATATTGAAGTCTTAACCTCCTGGCTTGATTAGGAAAGATGTGACTTGATTAGGAAAGATGTGGTGTTAATCTTGGCTGTAGGCAAATTTGAGAAATAACCAAAAAGTATCTTTCATGACCCTCTGTTCTTCTTGTGCCCACTTTAATGTGTCAGGTTTCTCTTGCAGTCCATAGATAGCTTTTAGATACCAACATGAAACCCTTGAGATCTCAAGACTGCAGAATAGTCTGTAAGTATGGCCACTTTTCTGGGTAAAGATTCCATAGTTTTTATTAGTTTTTAAAGATGTTATACTTCCCTAGAACCAGAGAGAGAAGAAAAAACAACAACAAAAAACAAACTAAGAGTCCTTGGCATGGTGAACAGGATCACGTTAAGGTCTTGTGTCTGGGGAACAAGGCATAGGGTTGAAGTGGGGTGATGGCTTAGGGTGGGGACAGGATGAAGAGTTTGGATTTAGATGTGTTGAGCTGCAGGGGACAATAGACCATTCATACAGAGTTGTCAAGGAAAGGGCACACAGCAGAATTGGGGCTGATCGGCACAGATGTGGGAATTGAATACGTGAGTGCAGACACACTTTTAGAACTGATCACTGAACCCGATCTAGGAAAAATCCAACACAGTCTTGGAGAGACTCCATGTTAGGGAGCAAGGGGAGGAAGAGGTAGCATTAGAGGTAAAATAGGAAGGAAGGTTGGAGTGGCAAAAGGGCCAGGAGCAGGGACGGGGAAGAGGGGAAGAGCAGGAGAGAATTCTAAAGAGAGGCTGACCGGGCTTACAAAACAAAATGGAGATGTGCGAGGGAATGGTGAACGGTGATGCAGAAAAGATTTGGGTCTGAGGTTCACTGATGATCATCAATAAGTCCATTTTGAAAAGTTGTGGGGATGCATTCTTCGGATGGTTATTACTGCATTTCCGCTAGGTGCCAGAAGCCATGCTAGGTGCTGGGGCACAAAGATGAAGGGGACACAGTCCTGTCTTTGGGAGGCTTACAGGCTTGCACTGGGACACTTACTTAGAGGAGAAAACTGGTGCATGGAAGTCTGCATAGTGTTGAGGGAGGGCATGAAGGAGATGTGGTTGATTGACGGGGAGGGTACAAGTCAGATGATAGGGAAGTGGACCTCTTATGCAGGAAGTAATAATTGGTGGATCCAAGAATCCTTAAACTATGAAGCTGTCCTACATTTTATTACATCATAACATGACATCACATATGATTTCAGAATCACATGTGAAAACACACACACACACACACACACGCACACATCTTGGACAAAAGCACTTAAGTGACTGAGGCCTAGTCAGTGATGGTATAATATTTGTATACAGATACAAACAGAAATAAATACATATGCCTTGCTTTCTCTTGCAGTTTCTATTTTAAATATTTAATATTTAATTTTCTGAACAGTTTTATTCCTGGGGGCTTCTAATTTACAAGGTTTCTTTAAAAAATATTCTAATATGCTAAACTTGTTAAAGTGAATATAATTAAGTTATGAGGAGTTTTAGAATTATTTACACCAGTTATTTATTCTGTAAGAGGGGTTAAGAGGGGGGAAATTATGGTGCCAGATTCGAAGTCACAGTCCTCAGATCAGATCCCTTCTCCATCATTTACGAGTTACATGTGAGTTACTTACATTTTTGAACCTCTATAATGGCTGATTATATAATAGTTACCTTACATAAATTTTGGAATAAATAGATAACACATGAAAAGTTCCTGGCAGATCGTAGGCATTGTATTACTACAGTGATTTCTACTGACAATAAAATAATTGTCTGAGATTATATTTTTGAATCAGGCCAAAATTAGGCATATAATTTAGAAAATATTCAAGTAATTTTTACAAAAAGAATTAACCTCTATTTAAGAACTCAGGAACACAAATTAAGGTCAAGGACATATTCTGATATCTTTTTTGACATGTTATTAAGGACTGTCCAAAATGGTCACATACCTACCACTTTTAATTTTAAAATTTTCATCTATAAATAAGAAGACTAAAATTTTATTTGCCAACAGCCAACTGACAGCCAGCATCCCTTAGGTAAATGAGCAGGATCTACTTTTTTACACTTTTGAAATTTAGAAAGAATTGGAGAATTAAAAAACATAGTTTCTGTATCACATGTAGCTTCAGAAAAATGAAATCATTTACTTGTCAACTTTCCAATATTGCATTATACTTCCTGTATCTCCGATCCATTCACAGAGCTTCCTGATTTTAAAATCTATTGGGATACTGATGTACAGGTGTTGCACTGCACAACTCCAGGGGTGCCAATCACATAGGCTACGATGAGAAATGCATTGCTAGTATGCAGTGCACCCCTGTACAGCCATAGGCAGCAGCTCTATTTGCGAGGCTTGAATACTTTCCTGATGAACATGCCCTACGACACAACAAACACTGACTGAGCATCTGCTATGTACAAGATGCTGTCCTAGGCTCTGGGGATACCACAGTGATAAAAAAAAAAAGGTTATGATCCCCATCTACATGGAGTTTTTATTCTGGCAGAGTGGAGAAGGGAGACCAATAGAGAACAAAACCCAAATGTGTGAGTAGGAGAACAGGAAAGCAAGGTGATGAGGAAATGGGATCCCAGCAATGAGAGAACTGCTGTTGGAAATAAGGCTGGCAGAAAGCCCTCACTGTTGGCATTTTTGATCAGAAGGGAATGAGAGGATAGCTTTCATATCATTGAGGCAAGAATATACTTGACAGAGCAAAGAACAAGTGCACACACCCAAGGTCAGCGGCCTACTCAGGACATCTGGGGACAGCGGAGAAGTGGCAGGACTGGAGTGGCTGGATGAGGGTACAGTGGTAAGTCTGAAGCCGGTGACTGAGGGTGGGAAGCAGATCTCCTGGACCCTAGATAGCTTTTGTAAGGATTGAAAGATCTTTACTCAGGGCAAGATGGGATTCCACTGGAGGCCTTGAATAGAGGAGTGACATCATCTGACTTAGGCATGAAAAGAATCACATTGTCTTTGTACTGGTTTTTATCCTGAAAGATAATGTAAGGTCTAAACAATTTTCTCAAAGACTCTAGGAGTGTTTTGTTTTTGCAAAAATTAGCAACATACTTTTAAAAATGGTTCTTTGAAGCTGAATTCAAATTCAGATGTTGGAGCAAATATATTAAATGCCGATGAAAGTGATAAATGCCAAAACTTTAATCTCAGTGTGTTAAAGCTGCTTCACTTATTCCTCTCTGAAGGTTTCAATTTGCAAAGAAATTCACATGAGTTTCTATCATTTACAGGAGGAAGAACCTGAAAAGAAAAATCTCAAACTGAGAGGGCAACTGTTTTATGGACATAAAGGAGTAGAGATGGTGGTCAAGGCCTCTGCTACGGAGATGTTTGTTGCTTTGAAGCAATTTGTATTTTGTTAAGTTAACCTGACTGTGGAATACAATGTTCCAGGATGTTCTGGCCTTCCAGAAAAGATAGAAGCTATTCCACTGTTCATAATAATACTGTATCAACAACAAAACCACAAATTCTTGCATGCTCAGTAGTTTTACATAAAACGCAACAAGGTAAGCATTGTGAATAAAATACAAATGCTACTGCAACAGCTCTGCTATATTTTCTGAAACATCTTTTATAAAAGCATTTATATATGTAAAACTCTCTTTTCCAAGAGTTCAGCAAATCTCTTTTCCAAACATCCACACATTTGTTTAGTATGCATTTATGGAAGTGTACTCCTGTATACAAATAACTTGTCACAAAAACAAAACAAAACAAAACAAAAAGGAATATCTCAGCCTCACAACTGACTTGTCTCTATATTGATAGGTCAACACCGATTCCTTGTACCTATTTTTGGGAATAAAAATACCTCCTAGTGTTTGCAGAAAATATCATTTCAATAACAATAAAAATGATGCCTGCCTCAAACATTATTGCTTTTAATGTCATGACTAATTTGTATCACTGAGGTATTAGCACTCACACAGTAGTTTTGTGAGTTTGGACACATGAAGAGTTGGATGCTTTAAGAATTGGAAATTTTAAGACTCTTGCCTGCATAGCCAGTCACAAAATCAGCACCTGTACTGTGATACTTTAGTAAGAAGGGAAGGAAACGAACATTGCCAGTCCCCACCATGTCCGGCCCTGTGCTGGGCATCTGGCATGTCTTAGACCAGTTAGCCTTTGAAGTAATCTCATGAAGTAGGAATTATTATATATCAATTTTAAATAGGAGGAAGCTGAAGTCAAGGAGGTAAAATAATGTGTCCCAGCTAGGGTTTCTTCAAGCCCGGCTTGTCTGACTTCAATGCCCCTGCCCTTTTCGCTATTGCAGGCTGCTGCTACTGGCCAACACTGTCTTTTTAACATTTCGATGAAATAAAATCAAATAGCTCAATTATTATCAGCATCGTCACTCTTTTTTTAGCTACTGATTTTCGAGTGAGTGTTTTATTTACCAGTCTCAGTCGTAAGGACTTGCAATCCTTACAACCACCTTGCAGAGTGAATACGCCTGCACCGCGCTGGACACTGTGCGCCCTTCAGTCAGGTTTACAGGCGATTGTCCTCTTGTACTGATGGGACAACAAAGCTACGGCGTGATAAACGACACACCCACGGCTGGGAAGTGGTTGAGCAGGCATTTCGATTCTGGCCCTCCTCCTGTGCCTGCGGGCTCTTTTCACATTCTTTATAGTTTGACAACTTAAAAAAATATATAACACACACTCAAATTAAATAAGCTGAACATTTACAATTCTAAAAGGGAACCGATGACTTGAGGCAATATGTAGCTAGGCGTCAACACTGGAAAACGGTTCTATTAGACACTTCTGAAAATGATTTTTTTAAAAAAGATCCAATTTATTATTTGTTTTATTTATTTATTTATTTATTTATTTATTTATTTATTTATTTATTTATTTATTTTTAAATCTTTATTGTTGAAAGTATTACAGATGTCCCCTTTTTTCACCATTGACCCCTTCTAGCCCAGTCCCTTCCCCCACCCCAGGCCTCACCACACTATTGTCTGTGTCCATGGGTTATGCATACATGCATACAAGGTTTTGGTTGATCTCTCCCCTCCCACCAACCCATCCCTGGCTTCCCTCTGAGATCTGATAGTCTGTTCCATTCTTCTATGTCTCTGGATCTATTTTGTTCAACAGTTTATTTTGTTCATTAGATTCCACATATAAGTGAGATCATGTGATACTCGTCTTTCTCTGACTGGCTTATTTCACTTAGCATAGTACTCTTCAGATCCCTCCATGCTGTTTCAAAGGGTAAAGTTCCTTTTCATTTGAACAGTGCTCAACATTCTCATGGCTAGGTTTATGTTTTTACAGTAAATATAACTGTTCTTGGTTACTTTCTCCGTGGGTTGGAATCCTTAAACAATTATGGCCCTGGAGAATCCATAGTGAGGTAATAAATTGTAAAGATCTGTTGTCTTGTTGATAGTCAAGAAACATGTACCTTAATAGGTCAGGAATTTTTCCCTAATTAGTTTAAAAAATTAAAAGTTTTAAGAAACTAGCTAAAATGTTAGTTTAATAGTTAATATCGGAGAAGGCTTGGATAAACAAAATGAAGGAATTAGGGATAATCTGGAAAATGAATTTCTTTTTTAAAAAAAGATATTCTTTTACTGATTTCAGAGAGGAAGGGAGAGGGAGATAGAGATAGAAACATAAACAATGAGAGAGAATCATTGATTGGCTGCCTCCTGCATGCCCCCCACTGGGGGTTGAGCCCACAACCTGGGTATGTGGCCTGACCAGGAATCGAACTGTGACCTGCTGGCTGCCCATTGAACCATGCTGGCTGGGCTGAAAAATGAATTTCTCGTTGCTGACCTCTTTGGTATGTGGAAGTTCTTGTTATCTAGTTTTTCATCTACACTGCCTTTTATAGTGACTGCTTCTACTGGTGATGATCACAGAAGCAAATGCATACTTCGTTTTCTTTTTTGACTATAAAAGAAAAATAAAAACTAACATAAGAATTGCTTATACTGTTACAGTTTATATGAATTATAATTTGTCCATCTATTCATTTATGTGTAGACAAAATAATTCATAATTTTAAAGTCCAATCTAATATTTTTTAATGATTAAAGATGAATAAAATAGGGATAGTTAGTGAGGTAAATAGTATATCTATTTTTAAAAATTTTAACCCTTAAAAGACTTCTTTTGGGATATCAATGTAGTCTTCTGTTTTTAGTGTATAGATAAATTTACCCTTTAATGCATACTAAAATAAATGATTTAAAATCTTTTATTTTAATTTTGACTTAAAATTTTATAAAACACTTTTTTTTTTTTTACTTTAAGATTCAAACCCAAGAATAGGCTAAGAACACTACTTTGTAAACTCATACACAGTAATTTCCCAAGTCATTTATCAAGAGCATGAACCAACATTTTTTTAACTGCTTGGTAATCATATTTAAATAAAGTTGTGCAGAGATGTAAATATTAAGCTCTTTTTAAGCTATAGATCTTACTTATTTTCATTGTAAACAAGATCTGATAATGTTAGGACTGTCATAGACAATCTGAGTTTCATAGAATCCACAATTTTAGGGCAAAATAAACCTCAAAGAATTATGGGCTGTCTCCCCATTTCCTTCTATTAGATTTATTATTGTTGTTTTCCCATTTCTTTAAGTCCAAACTCTACCCAACTCAGTATACAACTCAAGTGCACAGCCTTCAAAAACATTTCTTGAAACAGTCAGCTGTTAGGAGAAGCCAGCTCTCTCCTCTATCAACCCCCACAGAAGATGTCTCTCTATTCTCCCTTTAAGGCATGTGCCCCTTTCTGTCTTGAGTTATAGTTGTTTGCTGATGTGCTTGCTGCATTTTTTCTACCAGTGAACTCATCAAGGAAGCCATCTTGAATCACATTAGTTTCTTCTGTGATGTGTTATGTGTTAACTTTCATATAGTAGGTTCTCAAGGAGTATTGAGGGTGTACTCAACAATTTGTTAGGCATGTCAAATTGTCAAAGAGAATGAAAATCATATTCAGAAGTATTTTAGGAAGTCCTTGGTCAAGAAAGAAAGCCCCAAGTGGCCATCAGCAGATGAGTGGATTAAAAAAACTGTGGTACATCTACACAATAGAATACTACACTGCAGTAAAAAAAAAGAAAGAATTCTTACCATTTGCAACAGCATGGAGAGTGTTATGCTAAGCAAAATAAGCTAGACAGAGAAAGATAAGTATCACATGATCTCACTCATTTATGGAATATAATGAATGACATAAACTGATCCAGAGACAGAGAAGCATTGATCAGACTGTCAAACCTCAGAGGGAAGGTAGGGGAGGGTAGGGGTAAGGGGGAGAGATCAACCAAAGGACTTATATGCATGCATATAAGCCTAACCAAAAGACACAGACAACAGGGGGGTGAGAGCATGAGTGGGGGGGGGGCAGGGGGAATGGGACAATAAGGACACATATGTAATACCTTAATCAATAAAGAAAAAAAAGAAAGCCACAGGAGTAGAAAATTCTTCAAGAGGTGAATCAGATAACTGGCACACATAAGTGACACATTCAGTTTCTTCACCTGTACATAACCTCCAGAAGATCAAAGATTAATAAAATATTTATCTTTAGTTGTCACAAGCCAGACTTTGATTTAAAACTCGGGTACATGAATGTCATGCCATACCAAAAACATAGCATCATGTATTTTTAAATTAAACATGGATCTGTAAAAAATTTATCTATGCCTCATATGAAAAAAATGAATGAAAATCCCCCAATAGTCACCACAAATAAGAAAACAGAATCTAAAAACAATTGTTCAACTTCTGTAAAAGTACAATGAAAAACATTTCATTTGAAAGTTCAGTGTGGCGTTGCTATGACATTCAATGCACTGTCTTACCTTTAGGGAATCGAAGCAGGCGATTACTCTTCCATTTTCAACCTGGCAACTTTTGGGGGGGTGAGCAAATTTGCACTCCTCGTCGGAGCGTGAGCAGGTTCCTCGCTGGAACTGTCTGCAGACTTCTAACGTCAGCCATTTAGTGTCTCTGACTGGGGCAACATTCAAAGCCATGGCAAGCAAGTAATTTGGGTTCTGTTCGTTTCTGTTAAGTGATTAAATCAACCCAAGTTCCAATGATGCAAAATTATTGTTGTGTAAAACCCCACATGTAAGTCTGAAGGTTAAGTGATAAATTGCTTAATGAAGTCCAATCCAAGGAACAGCGTGAGAAGAGAACGTCTTGGCAAGCAGTCACTCATCAATCAATGTGCCCCACCTGAAGACTGCAGGCCGAAACAAAAGCATGCTCAGTGTCATCTCTGGCTGTCAGTGTCCCAGTCTCCTGATTGTGTTGCAGACACACTGTTTCTAATAAGGAACTTCAATATCACAGCACTCCTTGGGAGAATATATCCAGTTCGAAGCTCACAGCTATCGATGGTGCTGTAGAAGAAGCCACTTAGATGTTCAGCTCTTAGCAGGATTTCTGTTTCCTCCCACCTTTATAAACTCTGAAAACAAGTAGTTGGTAAAGTCAGACAACTGAGGTATCTTCATCCACTTGTAAGGTCGACGTAACGTGTATTGGACAGGAAAACAAGACTTGAAAACACAGGAGCTCCCTGGCTGCAGTTTCCAGCCAAAGTGACTTCCCACAGGCACTTTTAAATCATGGACCTGAAAAACACCAATAAAATATCAACTGTCACCCAAACTCAAGGGAATCGACACTTGAACAAACTCTTTAGCTCTTATCTAGAATTTGCAAAAATGCAACTGAGCGCTTTGAGCTTATTCTCAACTACAACCGTATTGCAGAGACGATCCAGGCAGCAGTCCAAAAGTTAGGAACGACTCGAAGAGATGAGTGTGGCAGACACAATAATTAGGCATTCAGAAACAATTCAATCTAATGGGCTTAATCGCTAAAACAGTGCAATAGAATTGTGGCTTCCAATTAATTTCACATTTGGGCCATTGATTTTATTATTGAAAATGTTACAAACAACTATCTGGGATGTGTCTCTCCTTATATAATAAGGATATTGTCATTTTTGGATGAAATGTGGGCCCCTCCTTTATATCCTTTCTGGTTTATGGAGATTTGAACTTAGAGCTGAATAGGTAGAAGTTTCCTGATATTTATTCTCATACTTTTCTGTCTACTGTTATTACTTCCTTAAGGCTAGTATCCCACTCTGTGCTAAGAGCACTTGAGAATAAGGAGTGTTTGTTGTTTTCAATTCTGTATCCTAGAGCCTTAGTTCATGGCTATTAGGTCCTCAAAAAATATTTATTTTGATGCCTGGCCAGCATGGTCAGTGGTGAGCGTTGACCTATGAACCAGGAGGTCATGGTTTGATTCCTGGTCAGGGCACATGCTTGGGTTGCAGGCTTGATCCCCAGTGTGGGGTGTGCAGGAGGCAGCTGATCAACGATTCTCTCTCATCATTGATGTTTCTATTTCTCCCTCTCCCTTCCTCTCTGAAATCAATAAAAAATATTATTTTTTAAAGTAATTATTGATGATTTAAGTGCTGATTGACTCACTGACTGAAGGCATGCAAGTTAGTCTTAGGTTAGCTCAGTTTAGACTTCAGTCTAAATCTAAAATGGCTCTGTTAGTGGGGAATCTCAGAGGGAGAGTGGGTGGGTGGGAGGTACTCAATCAAAGACCTTGAATGCATATATGCATTACCCATAGACACAGACAATAGGGTTCTAAAGGCCTGGATGGGGGGGTTGGGCTCAAAGGGGTCAATGGGGGAAACAAGGGGATATATGTAATACTTTCAACAATAAAGAATTATTAAAAAATAAAAATAAAAATGGCTCTGTTCTGTGGAATGCTGGAATTAAACATCTTCAACAGAAATATAATTAGTAAATTCAGATTTCTAAAATCAGCCTATTTCATTTCTTTTGCTATTTTCAAGGATTGTGAAATTATTAAAACATTGACACTTTAACATTATTGGGGTCAAGCATGAATAAAGGGCTAAATATCAGAAGTTGATCATTTTCACAAATTGTATATGTCACAAGCAACCTTAAATACTTGCCTAGCCTTGATGTTCTTCCAAAAATTGTATAACTAAAAACTTAATGGAGACTAGAAGCATATTATTTAAAATCAGCATGTTCCAAATAAGTTCAGAGAACAATAATCCGTAAGTGGTTTGTAAGTGCTCCCTAAAAAAGTAGGCCCCACAATCAGTTAAGTTTAGTTAACTCCAGGTAAACCAACCTGAACAGGCTTCCATGCAATAGGGCTTTTTCTCTCCTGGCCTTGAATGACTCTCTAATAGGGAAGAGAAGCAATGGTGTCTCTCAAACTTATCTGATCATGGGAACATTTATTCAGCAGGCCATTTCTTGGGATGAGTGGAAAGGGCTACTTCATCCCAAGATTTCTTTTACTTATTAGTAGAAGTGTTTGAATGAGTTTTAATTGGATGGGCATTTAAGGAAATTGGCAACCTGGAAAGCTATGAGACATACCTCACTTTAATTGTAAAATATTTGAGGGGACAGGCAGGCTCCTGCTTGTCTGATTGGCAGCATTGTGTTCCCAGCAGCTAACATCAAATAGCTTAACTTAGGGCATTTAAGAAGATGAGTTTAATAACCAAATTTACTCTGGGTCAGGTTTCACAGACCAGCCTGGACCTGCACCCTCATTACCTCAACCCCCACCTCTTACCCCCTTGAAGAACAAAGGATGAGGGGAGCGAGGGAAAAGGAACCCTTTCTGTGTGTGTATTCGGTGGAGCTGAGACACTAACCATAAGGAGATGTAAAATGATGGCTTGGACACCTCTAATTTATATTTTTGAAATATTTATGGAGCCCATGAATCCTATGGACCAAGGTCCAATGGAGTTACAGGACAACAAAGACACAGGAACGCTCATTCTCAAAGGCAGAAGCATAGTCTCTGCCCAGGCTTCCCTTGTAGGAAAAGAAACAGGCAAACATGTATTTATGCAGCGATGGTGAACAAATAATTACTCAAAGTATTTCGTTAATTTTTAGTATGTTTTTTTAAACTGATTTGAGAGAGAGAGAGAGGAAGAGGGAGAGAGAGAGAGAGATAGAAACATCGATGAGAGAGAAACATCTATCGGCTGTCTCCCACATGCCCCCACTGGGCATAGAGCCTGCAACCCAGGCATATGCTCTGACCAGGAATTGAACTGGGGATGATGTTCAATCCACTTGAGAATTCAGCCACACCGGCCTGGCATCTTAAAACAGGAACAATGCCTTCAACCCAGTCCCATGAATGGGGTACACTTTTTCTTAGATAACAAGACAAATATTTTTTCTGGGAGACAGTTGACCATTTCTACTTACGAGGAAAGTCCAACCAGAATTTAGATGGCCAGACTCTATCAAGATGAACTTGCTTTTAAAAGCAGAGGAGCCAAGCTTTCTGATGGCCAGAGTCCTGTGTATGTCAAAGATGTTCCAGAAGGAAAGGAAGGGGCGTCATATTGCACCTAAACATATTGCTATCCTAACCTCCCGTAAATCCACTCTTTCTCCCAGATTGTTCTCTGTTTCTAGCCTAAAGGCTATAGAGCTACTTTTATCAAGGATACCACCTCTCTTGGGCCTTCACAACCTCCATCTTCTGGAGGGTATAGGCAGGCAGCTGTGGGAACGAGGAAGTGAGAGCAGATCTGGATTAGGTTAGAGGAGGCCACTAAAGGAGATGGGTACTGACGGGTAAGGATGGAGACCAACTTTTAACATGGCCACCAAAGGACAAGATTAAACTGTACGAACACATAAACCAAAATACAGACTGCAAGTTCCTGGGAGGAAGGGTGACATGTCAGGGTTTTACTCTCTAAAATAGAAGCCACTAGCCACGTGTGGCCATTGAACACATGAAATGTGACCAAGTGCACAGAGGAACTAAATTTAAACATTTTATGTATTCTTAATTATTGTAAATTTAACTTAAAACTGATCCTCAATGTAGTTATTGGAAAAGTTTTAAGTGTTCTTGGACTGACTTGAGTACATGAATCTACTTTTCAGTTGTACATTTTATGAGGTCTAAATACAGATCAACTATTTCCAATCAAAATTCAGTAACCAAGTTGAGATGGGTATAAAATCAGTGTGTATTTTAAAATACACAGTAATTTCAGCAACTCAGTGTGAAACAAAAAGAACGTGAAAACATCTAATTAATATTATTTAACAGTTATTAAGGATGAACTGATAATATTTTAACAAATTGCAATAAACATTATTAAAATTAAACTCACTTGCTTATTTTTAGTGCCTTAAAATTCAGAATTATCTATGTAGCTCACATTATATTTCTCTTGATGGTACTGTCTTAGGGCAGTGATGGCAAAACTTTTGAGCTCGGCGTGTCAGCATTTTGAAAAACCCTAACTTAACTCTGGTGCCGTGTCACATATAGAAATTTTTTGATATTTGCAACCATAGTAAAACAAAGACTTATATTTTTTATATTTATTTTATATATTTAAATGCCATTTAACAAAGAAAGATCAACCAAAAAAATGAGTTTGCGTGTCAGAGGTTCGCCATCACTGTCTTAGGGGCTTGTGCATTTCTTCTATCAGCCAACATAGAATTCTCTGGATTGGTGGAAAGTACCCCGTCCTAACAGCCAGCATTTCTAGCTCTCCTTTTGCCAAGGATCCTTCACATGACCTTGGGTGAGTCAATTTCTCTGCGATCCAGTTTCTTCATCTGTAAAATGTTTATAATAGTTCCTGTCTACATTACAAGGTTGCTGCCATGAAGGACAGATTATAGAGGAAACATAAAAGACTTTGTAAACAGTAAAGTGCTACCCAAATGCAAGGTGATGAAAGGAGGAGTTGCTCTATAAATATTTATTGAATAAATCCACTTCCAGGCTTCCTCCCCCGTCAGTATGTCAATGGCCAGGTGGATCAGCTCCAGCCATAGATTCTAAAAGCAGGACAGTGCCTCAGCGATCAAAGAGCTGACTGCGAGGTCCACTTGGGGCCACTTATCTGGAGCATCCCTCATTTCTCAGACCATCTTATTTTGCAGCCAAAAGGAACCCACAGAGAAATTTCTCCACGTACACAACCCACAGTGTCACTACAAAGGCCTGAAGCCTGCTTTCTTTCTCCCGCTTCCACTAACCCAGAAATGAATGAAATATTTTTACGGCCCCAGAAATCACTCTGGGCGTGATGTATAGCCTGAATACACAGGTAGCATCCACCAAGAGCCTTCTTTGTTTGAATACATTCCTCAGTGCCCTGCGTGAGTGGGGAAGAACAGGCAGCATTTTCTAGTTCATCTGCCCAGAGAAATGTATAAATACAGGTACATTTCTAATGCTCACCAAGTTCTCAGATATGCCAGCACTGGCCCTGATTACATGCAAGGCACCGTCTATCTTTCCTAGAAGTTTCTGGACTGAACTGGGAAGCAGGGTCTCCTGCTCACATTATTTTCTACTTTTTTTCTTTCGTTTTCTCACTTCTTTTTGACATGTGCTTCAGTGTTACTGCCAACATCCCAGTCAATCCCACTCCCATTGCCTCCTTCCAGTGTGGAACCTAGAATTTTGAAGTGGTTGTTCCCAGTTGTTCCTCTGGCCTTGTTTCTTTGTTGGCATTCCCTTTCCTCGTCCTCCTTGGGCATTCAGCAACTTCCTGCTGTCTCCCCCTCCTGTCTTTCTAGCCCCTCACAGAGGAGGAGAAGGTCTTTCCCTTGAAGGATCAGCTGAGTCACCAGGCTGCCAAGGCCTTACCAACCTGCACCCTGAAGTGATGCTTCTGCCTGACTCCCTTCATTTTCTTTTGATGACCATCCTGTGGGCCATTTTTCCACACTGTCTGACAATCATTTTTTAAATATATTTTTATTGATTTCAGAGAGGAAGGGAGAGGGAGAGAGAGATAGAAACATCAGTGATGACAGAGAACCATTGATCAACTGCCTCCTGCACACCCCCTACTGTGGATCAACCCCACACCCAGGCATGTGCCCTGGATAGGGAATCAAACCATGACCTCCTGGTTCAGAGATCAACACTCAACCATGAGCCACACCAGCTGGGCTGTCTGGTAATTATTTTTAAGTAGATATCTTTATTCTCTAATTCATAAGAACTGTAAATATTGATTTTCAAATCTCCAGAGTTCAGTTTAGTGACTGGTATGTAGAATATGCTTAACAAATGTTTGTCATATGAACTCCTGATTCTCCTCCAATGAGCATTTGCCTTTTCATACGGACCAGGGTCTAACTTAAAGGAATAAGGCTACAAATAGGGGATTTCAGTTTTATCCTGTAGGAAAATTCCAGCAGGTGTGGCTGGCTTTTACCCTGTTGCTGCCAAGTAGGTTGGGGGTAAGGAGCTTTCCCAGGGATAAATTATTTGAACTTCAAAACCCAGAATCCTCAGCCCAGTGATTCTCCAACAGCAGCAGCAGCCACCCGGGGGAGCCTGTTCGAAGTGCAGGTTCTCAGGTTCCTGCTCAGAGGTCCTGAGTCAGAACCTGGGGGTGGGGCCCAGCAATCTGTTTTAACAAGCTCTGCAGGGTGTGCCTCTGAAGCAAGCTCAAGTCTGAGAACCACCGTAGTAAGCATTTCTTGCCGCCCTCCTGTGGGCCAGGCATCCTGCTGGTTGCTCAGGGAACAAAGATGTCTGTCCTGAGCTAATCACAGGGTCTTGGGTTCACTGATTCTCACAGAAACAATTACAGGAAGGCAGGCTGGGGGCATCCCCCCCATGGCTATGTTTCTAATCAATAAAAACAAACAAAACACAGCTAGACTAAACAGAAAACACCTGAGAGATATGTCCCAGATAAGACCTCATTCTATGAGAATAAAAAACCAGACCAACTCATGGCCTGCAGACTGTTCTGGCGGGTTGGTGGGGGTGCATGGGGCTTTGTTTATAAGACTTTGTCTGAGGGAGGGCTATCTTAAGGGCCTGGTGGTCCCTGCTGACCAGCTGCCGCATTTCCAAGCCCTTCTGCTGGAAGTCTTTACAGAGGGGCTGCTTTGTAGCACCCACGCTCCCAGACAGCCAACTAGAACAAATACCAAGGTTAGCTGTGGGGCTCATCTTCAAAGCAAAGGCAAGACTGAAGTTCAAGGATAAAGAAACAAGGCTCTTATGTTTCCTGAAATGCCAAAGGCCCCGCCATTCCACTTCACAAAATAATCAATCCCAAGCTATTTTTAGGGTCTTTACTTACAGGACACTTCATTTTTCAAAAATATATTAAGAAACTGGCCTAGGTGTTAGATTTTCAGACATCTGTGACATTTGACTTTAGAAAGGAATTTTGCTGCTTGCGTTCTTTCACAGCTGCTCCGGGATGCAGCGTGGAGAGCTTGGAAAGCAGGGCCTTTCATTCTGCAACGGAGGAGGCCACCTCCCTTCAATCGACACCTCACAGACAAGCCCGGGCTATGGGCCCCAGGTGTCCTTGCCTTGCCAATGCTCTGTAGCTAGTTT
Organism: Myotis daubentonii; assembly: GCF_963259705.1. Taxonomy (NCBI): domain Eukaryota; kingdom Metazoa; phylum Chordata; class Mammalia; order Chiroptera; family Vespertilionidae; genus Myotis; species Myotis daubentonii. Next base: position 180,075,600 of record NC_081841.1, on the reverse strand, counting down.
GTACATTTCTGGGGGGGGGGGGGGAGGGCATCAATCATGTCCGATCTTGAGACTGAGATTGTTCAAAATTTAAGACTGCCTCAAGGAAAATAGTTCTGCAGCACACTGCTCCTCCGGTTCACTCCCGGGCATCTATGGTAGTTTAACTGTCTGCCAGACAGAGGCCTCCTAGGAGCTGATTAAAGGGTCCTTGCAAAACAAACTGATTTCTGAGTCAGACAGTCAAGGACTCATTATCCATTAAGTAACTTATGAGATGCCTTTAATTGTATTTTGCATAAATCAAATTAAAATAAAGAAGCTATGTCTCCTTGGGTTTCCTATTTCTAATTTTGAGAATGGCTGTGTTTCCTATCTTTGATTTTAAAATTCTTAAAATGTGCTTCTTTAAAAAGGATTTTTTTCCTTCCTGTGAGCGGTTTCATGTTTGAGCATCCCACCTCTATTTCTGGAGCTTATATGAAAATAGCTCTCAACGTGCTCTTTCCCTTGATCAATGAACGACTGGGCCGCATCCTGCGCCTATCAGATGCAGACGCCTAGGCTGGAGAGGGACCCAGAGGAGCCACGGCTAGAGTACATACTGGGCTGAGAGCCACTTGACCTCCAAGAGTGGGTGTAATACTGCCCTGTAATCACAGCCACTGAGCAGAGGTTCCTCACAGGGTCTTATCCCTGGGAAGCTCCATGGACCAATAAAAGCACAGAAATGAGAAATGTCCCCCTTGCGAATGAAATAAAGAACCTAACTGACTTTACCAAGAATAGGAGTGATCGTCTTTAAAAAGATTTTTCTTCCTAAACACCTTTAAATGGGTTTCTTTTTACATTTATTGAATATAAATGTAATGGTGCTTTGAAACTTCTGCAGGGGTGAGGGGTAAGAACCAGTTTTTCTGCCCTGATTCTAGTCACTCCTCTCTCCTGAATAGCTGTGTAATGTCACGTAAGCTCTCTCAGCTTCAGTTTTCCTGTTTGAAATTGAAGGGAATTAAGACATACCTAAGCCATTATATGCACTGCAACCAAAATACATTTGGTCATATGAGTCCTCTCTGATTGGTATCTAAGCCTTATCAGCCTTAGATAAGGCATCCTTACGTCTATGTGCATGTACACACACACACAGCAGGTGGAAATAACGTCTACTCACTGAAAGTATAAATTTCTGTAAAGTGAATCAAGTGTACGTGAAAGAAAGTAGAAGGGTCCTTTTTGTGAAATGCTTCCTAGACTACTAGACAAACCTTTGATATTTGCTCTTGTAAGACTATTTGCAAATCTAAATTCATCCAAAGCCAGGAAAGAACCAAGGCTAACAATGATATCTCTACTTTGCGTGGCACCTGACCATACTTTTAAATGCATTTCCATAGGGGAAACTAACCCAGATACCCAAGGTCACATGGTGAGTCAGACAAGCCAATGTTTATAACAACAGTAATAAAAAGAGGAATTCCCAACTAAAAATTTCTCCTCGTATCTTGTAACTTAAAGCACAAGTGAAAAATTCATAAAATCAGGGCTCATGTGAACACATGACCTTTTCCAGTCCATTTTCATGGCGGTTTCCAGGAACCGGTAGAGAAAGAAATCCCATCTTCAGTTAGAAGAGGAGAAATGTCTAAATGTACTCCTGAAACTACAACCAGATATAATCTATTCAACACGTATTTGTATTCAAATTATGTTTCCCCCTGCATCTGTGTTTTCTATGCAAACATTTATAACGCAGTTAGGAGCCGCTCTTATTAGCATCAAAGCAATCCTATTAGCTGCCATTTAAGACTGACAGCACTTACCGGTTTCCTGGATGCCTAGGGCCCAGGGGCTGCAGTGGAGAGCAGCGCGGGTGTCGAGCTGCAGGCTGCAGTCTAGCCCTGAATTCCCAGAGAAGTCTTTGTCAGAACTTCCACTTCCTTCCCAGGCTGCAGGCTCTGGTGGACAGGCATGCTTTGCCACTGACCTTTCCCCCTTTCTCTCTCTTCCATTACCACCAGCGGAATAGCTACTGCATCTGCCTGTACACCAACAATGCGAATACCCTCTTTTTGGATAAGATGTTTGTAATATAACTGCTATGACCATGAAGTGAAAATACCAAATAATGTAAACATGTACACATTTTTAAAAATTCAATATATTGCCATAACTGAACTATAACCATGGTGTCAAAGGAAGTAACTTTTTATAAAATAAATAATGTGTATTTTAGAATTGTAATATTCAGTAATAAAGTATATTATGAGACAGAATGAAGTGGTCAGATACTCACACCTGTATATATGTAGCTTATTTGGAATAGGAAAGATACAAATGCAGACCAACATAGGTATGATAAGTGGTATGGCTTTGCAAAGTGCCAAACAATTTCTGTTAAGGTTTCTAACAAGGTGAAGAATAATGTTACCTCAATTTACACAGTTGTGGCATTCTTGAAAAACTGAGTTATATTAAGACTGTCCAAAAATGCAAAATAAATTTAAAAAAACACTTGGTGCAAATATATAAAACTGTTAAGACCTTGACCCAGGTCACTATGAACAGGATTTTTATCTATGTGAATGTCTAGCAGAACATGCAACATGAGATACAACTTGGTTCCTAACTCTGAGGAAGTCATATCCATTGCAAGATATCAAAATCGTTAGACTCCTGCCTGTCACATTCCAGACACGCTCCCTAGTCATTTGGATAATGGGGGGAGGGGGGAATGCTCCTTTGAATTTCCAAAGTTCTCTTTAGGGGGTGATATTGTCCCCATTGATAATAGTGCTGTAGGGTCTTAGGCTACCTAAGTCCGACTTATGTAGATTGGTATAAAATGTGAGGATCACTAGTACAGTAGATGTTGGGGAGCACCAGAGAGACACAGACAAGACCCCACCTGGAGAAACCTCTCTTTGGTGGCACCACTAGGGGTTCACTAGAATTAGAAGAACTCACAGGTAGTGAAATCGGTCAGCAAGTATAGCAATGGTCCAGGCATTAAAGAATAATCTAGGCTGAAAATTATATTGCAATGGTGGGAAGGAGAAGGCAATTCAGATCATGGCTGGGATAAATTCATTAAAAATGAATAATCTTTTCGGACTGGGAATGTGGAGAGCAGGGAAGAGATTAGTCAAAGAGGACTTCAAAATTTGGACCCTGTGCGGGCAGAAAGATAGTAATGCTCTGCCTGGGAGGAAGGATGTTAGCAAGTGGAAGCCCATTAGAAATGGGGACATAGAGGTCATGGCCATGGATACACAGCTAAAACCACAGAACGGCTAAAGTGAGTGTGAGAGAAAGAGACATATTAAGATTTTATATCTAAATCTACATTGATGTACGTCTCTGGGAGAACAAAGAGAAAGCCTTGAACAAGGCCAAGGACAGTTCATTAGTTACTTAAAGCTGACAGAAAAGAGAGGAGCAAGCGAAAACACAGGAAGAGAATGATAGACAAAAGATCCTCTGAATATTGCAATGTTAAGGGTGCCAGGAGAGTTCAGAGTTCCAAGATGGAGGGAGTAGCCACAAAAGCCCACTGCCACAGACCAGTGACATGTAGATGATTGACAATTGGTAGTGGCTAGAGGTCATAAACAGGCCATACTGCTGACCTTCCCAGGGGAGGAGGAGGGCGTGGGGAGCACCAGGAGCTCTCAGGGGTATTTGGTGCTGTGAGAACACCAAGCAGCAGCAAGGACAGTTCTGAACTCCTCGTGTTTTGTGGTCAGATGGGCACTGATGACCTGTGCATTCCTGGAGAAGTGACCCTCTGGAACTTGAGGCCTGCTCACAGAGTTGGAAGGATGTGCTGTGTGAAGCTCCCAGGAGAGTGCTTGCGTCTCCCACCACTTCCTGCCTTTCCTTTCTTTTCTGAACGGAAGGAGAGAAACACCATAGAGGCTTGGGGAAATGGCAGGATGGCAGGGTGGGCCAGAGAGTGGAATTGACCAGTCGAGGCATCTTGGGAACAGGGACAAGACTCCCGACTTCCTTTCTCCTTGTTCACTCGGCCTTTGCAAGAAATAAAATGGGGCCGAGAGAAGGTGGAAAGTGAGGGAGGCAGCCCGATTTCCAGCTGAAGAGCTGGACATGGAATGGGGCAGCTTTTGCCTAGTGGCCCCTACAGTCTCAGTCAGGAAGAAGTTCCACCTGCTGGAACAGGCACAGGGAGTCCAGGACATACAGAGAGTTCCCGAAGTTGAGGGTGGCCCCCCTTGGCAGTTGAATAAGAGCCTGAGACAGAAAGCCAGGGAATGTCAAGTGGTCCAGGAGGCACCATCTCAATGAGATTTCATGATCTTGTTCCAAAATGAGCAACTACAGTTTCCTTGCTTTCTCCATCTACCCTTCTCGAGCTGAGAACAGGGGCAGAGGAAAAAGTGCTGCCAATTTCAAAGGTCAAGGCCTTAGGGATGAGACAATTTAAAATCAGAGAGACCTGAGTTATAACAAGAGTACAGGCAACGGAGATTGGAGGTGAGGAGGTGAGGGAAAGCGCTATTCTTCTCTCCTTGTGGAAATGCTATCTGTTATCATATAATTGCTTCTAAGTGTATCATAAAGTACCTTAATGTGTGCGTGTGGCAGGTGTAGCATGATCTCAGAAGTGGGCATGGCTAGTATCCCTAGCCAAGAGGGACCGGGTCAGTCGTGGGCTTAGCACATAATAATCACATGTGCTTTGCAAATGAGTGAAGAGCCAGCGGCTTCCCTCAGATTAGAATGAGCAGCTGCATAGAAGGTGCCATAGGAAGTGCACACATCTGTGAGAGGGAAAGGCCGGTGCTGGAGGAAGCGCATGTGTAGAGCTGTCAGATAGATTCCTGGGATGTCAGGCTAACCTGGGTTAGCATCTCTAATGGCAAGAGAAGCCCCAGGTACTAGCTTAGAACAAGCATTTAGTGAGAACCATGGACATAATGTTTTTGAGGTGAAAGGTAATAAAGATGAGAGCGATCAGAGCTGCTGCCAGTTGGCCAGTGTTAATTAGAGGAGGAGGCAGCCAGCATATCTGTGGATGGTGAATTCAGAGCAGAGAGGGGAGGGCAAGAACACAAATCCACCCGGCTGCTGGCTCACCATTCTTTCCTCCAGCTTTGTGGCTTTAAACCCACCAGACAGTGAGGATTCCCAAGTTGGAATCCTTTTTCCGTCTCTGTCACCTCTTCTCCCTCCATCTCTCTCTTTGGTAGCCTACATCTGATCCATTTGGAAATTCTGTTGGCTCGACCTTTCTAATAGATCCAGGGGCAATGGAATTTAAACGGCTGCCACCTGAATTTAAACCACCACTATCTCACCTGGGTTAATTCAGTGACCCCCTAAACCCATCTCTCCTGCTTCTGCCCTTGCCCCCTGCAGTCCTGTCTCAACACATTCTACTAAGAGATCCTTTGGAGATGTAATCAGATCATGCCACTTCCTGCCCAGGTACTTCCAATGGCTCCCGACTCTTGAGTGTGGAAGCCAACAGCCTTACCATCGCTCCTACGGGCCTCTATGGTTAGCCCCATACCTTCCCTGACCTCCTTTCTCCTGTTCACTCCCCTTCAGGCATCCTTGCCTTTGGCTGGTTCTTGAGCAGCCACAGATGTGCTTGCCTCGGGGCGTTGACCTTACTGTTCTCTCTGCTAAGAGTGTGCCTCTCCCAGATAGTCACAGGCTCAGATGACAGTCCACGGGGAGGCCTTTCCTGATGCAATATTTCATCAGTCCTACCTCCTCACTCTGGCTCCCTCCCCCGCCCTCCGCTTTATTTCCCTACAAATTCCTTATCATTATTTGACACTCACATATTTATGTATCTTATCATTTTCTCCTCCAAAGGTGATGTAATATTTGTGATGGCAGGGTCTGTATTCCTGACACCTAATGCAAAACCAAAACTTTAGGACAGTGACGGCGAACCTATGACACGCGTGTCAGAGGTGACATGCGAACTCATTTTTTTTTGGTTGATTTTTCTTTGTTACATGGCATTTAAATATATAAAATAAATATCAAAAATATAAATCTTTGTTGTACTATGGTTGCAAATATCAAAAACTTTCTATATGTGACACGGCACCAGAGTTAAGTTAGCGTTTTTCAAAATGCTGACACGCCGAGCTCAAAAGGTTCACCATCACTGCTTTAGGACATGGTAAGCATGCAATAAATATTTGCTGAGTGATGAATGGATGAATGAACAAATGAATGAATGAATATACTACACAGCTCATAGTTTCTGCCTGAATTTGTGATTTGCTTTGTTCCATCTTCATGATGTGATTTGAAATATTTCTCAACCATTGTTATTCTTGCTATAATTTCAGTACTCGAGGACTTTGACTTCTTAGATTTAGGATAGAACGGGTGCAACAGTTTCTAAGGCCATTTTAGCCCTTAAATGTCTGTGATTGTACAGTGCTTGGCAAGGCTGACTTAAGAAGAAAATGTATTTTTAGGAACTCTTCTGGAAATCTTATCGGCCCGGCTGGGTTTGGCCTAGATTTGTTAGCAGGCCGTTTGCGTTGTGGGATCAAACAGGAGCATCTGTTTGTGTTCCTGTTCCAGAGTCTAGAACTGAAGTGGCATCCAGGTGGGGTGGAGAGGGGGTGGGGTTCTGCACTCAGCATCCAGGAAGGAGCCAGCATTAGATGCCTAAGTCCCAGGCTGTAACAAGGACCCAGATCTAGGGTCTTGGTACTCAGAGGACTAATTCATCTTCTTGACATTTTCCTGCTACTAGAGCAGCACACAGCATGCTGTTGTGCACCAAGAGCTCACCAACACCCCCTACGCCGTCTTCGTGGTGAGGTGGTGGGAGTGACTGTGGTTTCAGGGTCTCAGACTTTCTGAATGCACGCCAGCAATCCTGGCTCCCAATGGATGTCAGCAGAACAGCTTGCTGAGAGTGGATGTGAGCATTGTCCTTCATAAGCATGGGCTCCAAAGACGCCCCATCCCTGGCCCTGATATTCTCCAGCAATGGAAGGCCCAGTTTTTGAGCCACATAGACCTTCAACACAGCTTACCTTGTGGGGTTAATGAGAGAGAGAGAGAGAGAGAGAGAGAGAGAGGAAGGAGCAGGTCTTCTGCCTGGTCCCTGGAGGCAGAGGCTATAGCTAGGTTCCTTATTAAGATTTGTAATCCAGCTGTTGACTACATCCCAGAGAGGTTCTGCTGGGGAGAACCTCACCCCACTCGCTATGCAGAACACATTACGCTGGCATGGAACCAGATATGGGGCATGTGGATTGCATGTTCCAAGGGTTCAGAAGGCCTCAGAAGGATACAGAATGCTGCTTGTTTGTTTGAACACAGTAGGAAAGGCACCAACAGGGTCAGACATGTAGGCGATTGTATTTCATTAATACTTAACATAAAAAATTCCCTGTAGGGCACCATTAGGCTTCAGTAGAAAAAGTAGAACCCAGGGATTCAGTATCAGGGAGAGATCAATCGATTAAATCAGGATATTTATTTTGTTGTCATTTCGGTCACCCTAGAAATTTTTAAAAAATCAATTTCCTGCCACACTTTTATAATCGCCATTGACAAGGAACGACTCAAGCCCCAAGTATAAAGCAGGCTACTGAAATGAGTCTGAGTCAACAATTCCTCTTATCTTTCAGGAAATTGAGTTAACAGCTAGAATCGAAATCAGCAACAGGTATTTATTGCACTTAAAACCCGGAGCTCTAAGTAATAAAAAAGGATAAACCTGGCAAGAAAGCGTATATTCTATCAAAACGTAAGGCACTGATACCCGAGATATTAGTGACATGAGTGCTAATTGCTGGAAGCAGGTAGCATCCTTGCTCAACTTACTAAAACAAGCTCACCCTCCCTTCCTTCCTCATGCCCAGCACAGCTTCTTTTGTTGCCTCTCTGCCCAGGCAGGGCTCTCCTCAGAGGCTAATCACCACTCGGCTCTGCTTCCCTGCTGCCACCAGTTGTCATTATTTCTAGGCAACATTACCCTGAGCTGTGTCACCATGGCAACAGTGGGTCACCACTTGGAGGCATGCAACCGGGAAACTGGGGGAAAGGGAAAGAACAGTCACGGCCTGAACCACTCCTGGTCACAAGCAACTTCTGAGGTGGCTTCTTCCCATTTTATGGAAGGGGAAACTGAGGAACAGACCAAAATGTGAAACCTGACAACCACACCTGGCACACGGGGCTGTGCTCCCTGTTGACAGGGAGCGGACCGAGCCATTCGTTTCAACAAGTGTCCAGGGTGAGGCAAACAAGCAATACACACCGCAGAGGGTGGGGGCTTTGGTATGATGTCGGTGAACCAAGAAATCTTCAGACATCTGCTTTAATGCACTAAACGCTGCTCACTTACCTACATTTTGCATATTTTTCAACTCTACAATTCTTCCTTAAATATAAGTAGTTTTGCTTTCCCAGCTCCATTGACCTGTGAACTTCACTCAGTTCCTTAATTCTCCCCTCCCAACTGCATTTCTTTCAAAAACATATCCATTTTCCTTTAAGTGTTTTGTAAGAGGCATCCTGCTGACTCGGAAAATTAATAACCTGGCATAACCTGAGATACCACCCTCACAACAGGCTCTCAAGTTACTTGTTCATTATTTTCCAAAATGATTTTATCACCTGCGTTCCCATGTGCATACTTCAATTGCTCTTCTAAGGCTGCTATTCCTCAAACTGTTCTGACCTCCTTCTCTCAGAGAACCAATAGCTTTGAATCAAATCAAATCTGACAAGATCAAATGAGAGAGGGAGAAAGGTAGAGTCTGAACAATACCTTCTCTGGTATGCAGATCATCCCAGAGCTGCCTACTTAGACTCTGCGTGTTCCAGTAACCGCCCCCCACCCCCACCAAATTTCTGTCATTAACACTTTGTCTGAAAAAGCAACTTGGCCATGTGGTAACTTTTTTACATCTACAACATTATTTTGCTAATGTAGTCGCTTTTTAACTAGGGATGAAATGCAAAATAATTTTGGTTATTATAATAACCCACTATGTTCAGATGTCAATGAAGTTTTGCTTATTGAGATGGGTCTTCTTGGTAGTAATCAAGGACTTTCTTAGGATTGAACAAAGGTGTGCCTTTCAATGAGGAATGGATGGCTTCCTTAAACCCACACTGGGTAGTTAAGAGGCACAGCTCATACAACCAACCGTGTGCCCTTGATCAAGCCATATAACTGGAAACTTCCATTATCCCACCTACACTAGGTTGTTGCCAAGGCTACGGACACACTGTCAATGAAAGAACTGGGGAGACTTAAAGAGAAACACTAGTACAGGGCATTTCATTTCTGGGGTCCTCACCGCGCCATTGGGAGAGGATTGCAGTATCGATGGCGGAAATTTTGGCGAAGGCCACTCTGATAACCTCTGCAGCACTTGGCAGACATGATCCTGTCTGCATCACTTTTTCCAGTAAGAATGACTCAGCAGCAGCAAATATTTATTAAGCCTGGCTGCGAGGTCTTCACTGTTCTAGCTGCTATAACCAATTCCCCGTCAGCTCTGCTGACAGACATTCCGAGGCTTCCTCTAGCTGCTCAAGTAGCAGTTACAACATTTCCACAGAAAACTGATAATAAAGATCCATGACCCCAAGCCAATACTTTTAAGTCTTATCTGTCTTAGGCAATGCATTAGGCTTCCCCAGTGGTTTCCTTCAGAAAGGGAGGCGCTTTGGTTTGAAGAGTCAGAAAGGAACGGGTCGCTTGCACATGTGAGTCCAGGGGTCCATTATGGATGCTGCCTAGGTCATTGGCGCAGCTCTTCTCATCCTCCATCAAAAACATATTTAGCTCATTAGGGTCACAGGCTGTTTCCTAAAAGAAAGGGCATTTCGTTTTTAAAGCGTGAAAGCAAACGAAGTAAGGCCCTCTGAACACACTTGACTGCTCTTTGGGAGCCGCCTAATTGTCAGCAAACGGGTTGGGCTGCGATATAGAAGAGCTGAGTGTTGGTTTCTGCAGTCACATGCTGGTCAGGAGCTTTGGGGTAGCCACAATCCCTCTCTAGGCCTCAGTTTATCCAACCAGAAAAAGAATAAGCTGTCTGCCCTGGCCGGTGTGGGTCAGTGGTTAGAGTGTCAGTCTGTGCACCAAAGGGTCACGGGTTCAATTCCCGGTCAAGGGCATGTATCTGGGTTGCAGGTTCGATCCCTGGCCCTGGTCAGTCAGGACACATGCGGGAGGCAACCAATCGGTGTGTCTCTTTCACATCGATGTCTGTCTGTTTGTCTCTCTTCCTGCCTCACACCCCCGCTCTCCTTCCCTTCTACTCTCTCAAAAAGTCAATGGAAAAATAATATCCTCAGGTGAGAATTAACAAAACAAAGCAAAACAAAAAGATGCTGGACCAAGCAGTGGTTGTTGAACACAGGTGTGAGCTACATGGCCAAACATAGTGTAGCCTAAGGAAGAATCAATTTTACTTAAAAAGTGGTTGAGGTAAAAGAGAAAGTCAAATCACTGCTGGTGCAAGTAATTTTAATTTTTTTTTATCTTAAAGCAAATCTACATAATGGAGTAGAAGGCAGGAGTTAGAAGACTTTAAATAAATAAAGATACTTCTGTCAGTTCTTTTAAGGCTCAGGAGACCACCTTCTCTCTCCTCTGCTATTAGGATGCCTCAGTGGAGAGAAAAACGTGAGAAATACTGAGCAATAGAGTCTCCAGGGCCACTGCTGCCTTGGACATGGTAGGAACCATGTTTCTTGCCTAGCAGCGAGAGGGATCTCTGGGGAGACACCTGTGACCCATTGGGGTTCGGTTTGTTACCCTGCAGCAGAAACACACAGTTCATTAAAACTAAAGATTTCATCTGAACCACTAATCTTCCTCGGAGAAGAAAGTGGTGCTTCTCCAGACCATGGAGATGCCTAAAATAATCATGGAGGCATACTCTGGATTTAGTGTCACCATCGGGACTAGAAAATCTAATATACCGATTTATTTACTACAATATCAGGGGCAGCCAAGAGCACCTGGACTGTTCATGCCACTGAGAAGTAGCACCCGTTGGGATTTAGCTGTGTTTGCTCACATTTGACAAGAGTCAAACTTGCTTTATGAAATCTATCAAATTCCTTATTTTTTAAAGGAATCTATACTATGACTGAGGATAAGGCAGTAATTAAAAAGCAGGTTTGGAATGGTAGATCATCTTATATCCCTGCAACTATAAGATGCAAATGTAAAAGTAGGGGAAACTGGGTTTAAGATTCAAAGAAGTCAAAATGCAAGTTCAAGTCAAATGTTTAGACTAAAAAATATTTTTAAAAGAGGCAAATGCTTTTCAGAGGGCATTTTAAAGGTAAGTTAGAGTAAGAGTGGTAGAATAAGTTAATAACATTCTTTTTGTTTTAATTTAAACTTTTACAACAAAAATTTTTATGATTCTCTGGCCAGTGTGACTCAGTTGGGTGAACATGGTCTCTGTACACCAAAAGTTTGCCGGGTTTATTTCCAGTCAGGGCACATGCCCAGTAGGGCTTGATCCCCAGTAGGGGACATGCAGGAGGCAGCCGATCAATGTTTCTCTGACATTGATGTTTCTCTCTCTCTCTCTCTAAAAATCAATAAAAATATTTTTTAAAATGTTCATGAAGTACTCCTAAAATATTGTTAAATGCTTTCCTTTTCATCATAATGTAACAAAGTCCTCCATCATGTTTCAAGTGTGCATTTTCTACAATGTACACTTCCAAAGAACACTCTATGATAATTCCTATAATAAGTATTATAATAACTATGGTGTTACTGTAAAAAGAAAATGTTGTGTAACACCATTTTATTAAGGGAGGATTAGCCAATGGCATTTTTAATGAGTGGAAACTAGTAAACTTGAAACAAGTTTAATTTCTCTGCATTTATCAAAACAGCTCCAAACTTTCTTTAACTGAGAAATCTTGATAAGGATACAAGAAACTGGAGAGGTGGAGAGGGAGGGCCTCTGGTAATAAATGAACAGAATGTACAAGTGGTATTTGTTTTTATTCATGTTTCTATTTCAGAGGATCAAGTTTTGACTCATAAGCATATAATTAGAATGTAATAAGAACTTAATAAGTATATAACTTTTCATTTGATATCACTTAATCAAGCTGTGAACATCTTTGGGTACAATTATGTGAACAGAGCTATGCATCTCTAACAAGTCTGAGCTGAAGTTCTATAGGGTTGGGAATAGACTTTTTCTTTTTTTTTTTTCTTTTTTTTTTCTTTTTTTTATTTATTTTTTTATTGCTTAAAGTATTACAAAGGGTATTACATATGTATCCATTTTATCCCCCCGCCCTAGACAGTCCCCTAGCCTCCCCTATCACCCAGTGTCTTATGTCCATTGGTTATGCTTATATGCATGCATACAAGTCCTTTAGTTGTTCTCTTACCCCCCTACCTCCTGCCCCCCAACCCTCCCCGGCCTTCCCGCTGCATTTTGACAATCTGTTTGAGGTAGCTCTGCCTCTGTATCTATTATTGTTCAAAAGTTTATAGTGGTCTCTATTGTCCATGAATGAGTGAGATCATGTGGTATTTTTCCTTTATTGACTGGCTTATTTCACTTAGCATAATGCTCTCCAGTTCCATCCATGACGTTGCAAATGGTAAGAGTTCCTTCCTTTTTACAGCAGCATAGTATTCCATCGTGTAGATGTACCACAGTTTTCTAATCCATTCATCTACTGATGGGCACTTAGGCTGTTTCCAGATCTTAGCTATGGTGAATTGTGCTGCTATGAACATAGGGGTGCATATATCCTTTCTGATTGGTGTTTCTGGTTTCTTGGGATATATTCCTAGAAGTGGGATCACAGGGTCAAATGGGAGTTCCATTTTCAGTTTTTTAAGGAAACTCCATACTGTCTTCCATAGTGGCTGCACCAGTCTGCAGGGAATAAACTTTTTCATTTCTTTGTTTTAAGCACAGGGTTCAAGAATATTTGTTGAGTAGATATGGATGGATGGATGGATGGATGGATGGATGGATGGATGGATGAGACAGCAAAAAAAATAGATGTTTTCTTTTTATTTTAAATTTATATGTCAAAGTTATACTTTCTATGAGTCAGGAAACTTATGTACAATCCATCTAAATTTCGTTTTTAATATTATAATACTAATATTTATGAGATATTTAAGTGTCTTAAATTTCAGTTAGCAAGATGAAAAATTTACTGCTGGTTACTATGATTAGTTTTAACACATTCATGGCAGGATATAAATAAAATATAGAATAATCATTTATTTTTGAGAATTTTGAAAAGATCAGTTGTTCAAAATTTTCAAAAAGTCATGAAATGGTGCAGCCAACACATTAATATGTAAGAGAAATATAGGGCGTAACTATTAGAAAAGAGGAGAAAATGTTATCATTATCGTCAGATGATATGATTATATTCCCAGAAAATTCAACAGAATTAAATTTATTTCTCACAAGAAAAAAGTGAGTTCTGTTAAGCTGTCAGAAATAAGGTAACTAAATGAAGTTAAATGGAACCAATAGTTTTCTTGTTCTCTAGCAATAATCAGAGAGAATGTGTAATAGAAAAATATATCATTCATAATAGCTACATAAAACAATTGGGAATAATGCTGACTGAAAATGTATTCAGATAGACATAAAAATTAACAAACTTTACCTGGAGGTATACACTAATATTGGAATAAAGATGAGAGATATTTCTAGATTAGCATTCTTATCGTTTAAAAACATTATGTATTACTATATTATTTTTTACTAAATTAATTTATAGATTTGACACAATTTTAATAAAGGCTTAAAGGATTTTTTTCATTGTTGTATGAGGTTGTTATTAGTATGGGAAACAACTTAAAGAAATAGATGAGGACAGAACATAAATTTCTGAAAAAGAAGTACAACATATGGAATTGGCCTTAGTAGATGGATACATATCCTATTAATTTAAAACAATTAAAACAGTTTGTTTCTGCTAAAGGAATAGGGAGATAAATCAATGGAATTGACTATAAGTATTTTGAGAGAGGTCCCAGAATATCTAAGAACTTAAGATCCAAGATAGTAAGTACTACAATGGAGAAAGGATGCCTTTTTCAATATGTATTATTTAGAATAACTAGAAAAATAGAGAATAAATTAATTTCTAAACTCAATTTTCACTATTCCCTCAAATAAATTCCATACTGATTTGATTAAAAAGATAAACCACAAAGGACAAAAAACATATACTAGTAGATGAATCTTTCATTGATAATAGGCATGCAAGCTTTACTAAGAATAAAAAACAATGCAAACAAAGAACAAAATGGTAAATTATTATTATATGAGAGGCCCAGTGCATGAATTCGTGCATGGGTGGGGTCTGGCAGGCCCGCCCCGAAGGGGATGCTGGGGGCCAATCGGGGGCTGGGCCAGCCAGGGGGAGGGGTGATTGAGGCCGGATCAGGCTGGTTGGCTGCTGTAGTGCGTGTCATAGCCACCAGTAGTTCTGGTCATTCTAGTTGTTCTGCCATTCCAGTCGCTAGGCTTTTATATATATAGGTTTAATCCTCACCTGAGGATACGTTTTTATTGATGTTAGAGAGAGAGGAAGGGAGGGAGAGAGAGAAACATCAATGTGAGGTAGAAACATTAATTGGTTGCTCCTGTACATGCCCCGACTAGGGATTGAACCAGCAACCTTGGTATATGCCCTGACCGGGAATCGAACCCCCAACCTTTACAGTGAATGAGATGATGCTCTAACACTTGAGTCACATGGCCAGGGCAAAATGTCAATTGTGTTTAATGGCTTCAATATGTGTTAACTACAAACTTCTGAATTCTTCCTATGATGCCAACTTGAGCACAAGCAGCTAACTTCCCCCACCAATTCCCTAGTGCTATAACTAAGGACTGATAAAAAATATGGAAAAAGAAAGCCTTAAGCAATGTTACAAATAAAGGAAATGTGTTTAAAATTTCTGTGCTGCTACTGGTTACACTGAAAAACCCCAAATTTTGTCCAGTAGCTACATTAAACTGTAAACCAATAGTTCAATGGTTTGTCTCCCTTGTGTCCCGGAAATAGCAACAGCAAGGAGGCTTAGGTGAGTTGTATACTTGGCTTCCAGGCTAAGCAAAGGGACAGTTTGGTAGAGAGAAGTAACCTCTAGGACAAGAAACTGAGTAGAGATGACATATCCCTGCTGGGTACCCATAGCCAGAACTCACTCTATACCACACTGAAGCTGCTGCACCACTGAACTCAATCAAATTTACACCAAAGAATCTTCTACTTACTATTTGAGGAGAGGATTCTACCCATAAGCAGCAAGTGAGGAGCTATAAAAAGATTTCTCTGCCCTGCCTTGGATAAAAAAACCAAGCCTGGGCAGACCTCTGCATTCATGATGAATGAATGAATGAATGAATGAATGAATGAATGAAAACCTAACCACAAATGAAAAGCCAGATATGCGACAAAGATCCCATATGAGAGCAATGGAAAGGCCCTGAACGCTAAAGGGGGTCAAGATGGAGAGCTCAAGGTTCATCACTTAAAAAGTGAAGAAATATTAAGACCACATCTTGCTCTGTGTTTTCAGTGAAGCGCAGGAAAGCTCATCCTTTCTCCATGAGCTCATGAAATCAGAAAGGAGAGATGATAACAAAACACAATAGACTAAATTGCAAAGGGTCTGAGAGAGTGAGCCAGAAATAGGAAAGTTGGCAGTGGTTGACACAAGAAAGGAGTGTGAAGAAATCAACATTTCGATAGAATTAGAATCTGAACCTTAATGCAGTAGAGCACTATCAGTGTACCAAATGGAATCAATGAGGTGGAGAATACACTTGAGACATATTTACACAATAAAGAGAAAAAGGGAAAAGAGATTAAAATGCGTAGAGGACTATTGAGAGATAGGAAGGTCATAAAACCAAGCTCTAACCTAAGAATTATTAATGCCCCTGGAGAGAATAAATAAATAAAAGCACAAATGAAATAGAAACAAGAGTTAAAAGATGTAGGTAAGGAAATCTTGGGAGGTTCAAAAAGGAGCTGAGAAAAAAGATCCAAAGACACTTCAGTGGCTGAGGCAACCAAAGAAAAGGTCTGAGAACCGCCATCCTAGAAATCGTTAAGCCAAAGGAAGATTTCTGAAATTGTTTAGCTCCTCTGCTCAAAAAAGAGTTAACTGTAAATGCATTGATTGGCTTCTGACTTGACTTTTGCTCTATAAAACACTAAATGACAATAAAACAATGTCTATAGGATTTTGAGGGGAAAACGTATTACTCTAAATAATATACTCAATCATAATATATTTCCAACATGAAAAATATATTCTCAAATATGCACAGGATCTGAAAATATAACAATTCCCAGGAACCCTACTTTGAGAAATAAATAGTAAAGGGAAAAAAAACCAGACTTGATATTAAATATTTATGTATCTCAAATATGTTAATCATAGTATAATTTATGAAGATAAACAATTAGAACCAGTGTAACCAAAAATGCTAAATTAAATTATGGTATTTCCATAATACTGGGTATTAAGCAGCTCTTTAAAACCATGTTGGCCTGGCTGGTGTTGCTCAGTGGTTAGAGTGTTGGCCTGCTCACTAAAGGGTTGTGGGTTCGAGTCCCAGTCAAGGGCATGTACCTGGGTTGTAGGTTTGATCCCCAGGCCCAGTTTTGATCCCCAGGCCCAGTCAGGGCACAACCAATGTGTCTCTCTCACATCCACGTTTCTCTTTCTCTCTTTCCCCCTCCCTCCCTCCCTTCTACTCTTCCACTCTCTCTAAAAATTCAATGGGAAAAAATATCCTTGGGTGAGGAATACAAAAAACAAAACAAAACAAAAAAACCCATCATGGTTTATAACAATGTAGTATGGTAGGTCTAAATGCTTACCACGTGGTAATAAATATTTTTTATTTTTTATTCAGGAAGCAAATATTTTATCATCAGGAAATAAAATAAAACAAAAATATTCTGAGACAAAAATTCAAAAAATGCCCCCTGGGGCTTCATGCTTGTAAACCATGTTATTTCCTCATTTAAAACTGAACAATAGGTCAAATGTTATAAAGACCTAGGGACAATTGTTTATACAACGTGGATACACGTTCCAGACTGAACATCCTGAAGTGCAAGAAAGTAGCAGGATTGGAAAAAATCGCATTATTTTGCTAAGTCTGGACACATTTTCGTTATTGTAAACGTTGCCTAGCTTATTACATACCATAGCCTATTGTCCAAGTTGCTCAACAGAAATTATAACAATAAAGTATTGCTGAAAAATAAGTCACAAGGTACAATGCAGTTTGTTATTTAAACAACTTGATGTTAATTTGAATAATACAAACTCACAGTGAGTAGGCTGTGGTAGGGGGGCTGGATAACTTTTTAAAAGAGAGATTAAAGAAAATAATGAACAGAGTGACAATGGCTTGCAAATTGTAGCTTCCCACTAGTAGTAAAATTTGCATAATGCTTTTCATAGCACAGCATAAAAATGTTAAATTATAACTTTTTATTATTACTTCTAAGAATAAAACACGAGTTATATAAAATTAACCACTGAGGCACCAGATGAGACAGATCTAACATTGCGTGTTAGGATATGGCTCCACCTTGTCTTCGCCTCCTTTGATTTTATAGGATTTTAGAATAAAGGGGGGATCCTAAAGGGGGAAAAGGTTTCAAGATGTTCTCATTCTTAATAGCAATAATGAGCATAGAATTGCTTTTTGCATTTTAAATGGCTAAAAGATATTATGCTATGGGGTGGTCCCTTTGGGAACATACCACAGATATTTTTAGAAGGGTTGGCTAAGGTTCAGGATGAAGCACGAATCCGTGGTATCAGAAACACATAATCACTATTTCATGCTTAATCAACTAAGCTAGTCAACCACATACAAGAGCCTCAACCATGGCTGTGAAATATTATGAAAAGTAAATTGTTATGCAAAGAGTAAATAATTACATGTTAAATCCAGGAGTCGTAAATATGGGAAGGAATATTTGCCAGGAAGCACCGTTTCTAGTGCAACATCAAAACGCTAAACCAGAAAGATTGATGATAATTATTTTAAGTTTAGAAAGTGTGATGAAGGTGCCATACATGCTTTGATTCAGATTACATGCTTCCTAGACTTGGATCCACCTGTGTCTTAGGGCAAAAATCACAGGTAGATCATTTGGTCTCAGATTCAAATATGAACTGCTTATCATGTGAACTATTCAAGATAAAAAAACAATGCCACTGAAACAAAATGGGCTTAAAATACAGAGTAGGTGCCACTGCTAATTAACCAACCATTCTGCTGTCTGTCTGTCTGTTTGTTTCAGGGATCTGACCAATGAATGAACTAACAAAACAGCTAGGCACCCTGGCCAGTGCGGCTCAGTCGGCTGAGTGCCCCAAAGCTCACCAGTTCGGTTCCCGGTCAGGGCACATACCCATGGCAGGTTCAAGGCTCATATGGGAGGCAGATGGTCAATGTTTCTCTCTCACATGGATGATTCTCTCTCTCTCTCTCTCTCTCTCTCTCTCTCTCTCTCTCTCTCTCTCTCATCAATACAAACAAAATAAAAAGAAAACATCTAGGGTTCCAAACAGTTTCCAATATGCAACACGACTACCTCGATAGCCATGAAGCTTTACATTTGCACTCACATAGCCATGTCCCAGATTGTATCAACTTCATCCACTAAACAAGAGAAACAGGGGGGAGAGAAATGGTACGTTCCCCGAGCGCTCTGGAAGAGCCATAGCCATGTTCTTCTAGGACCAAAAGCTAGTTGCTTCCTGTCCCAGACCTTAGAATACCTCTCCACTCCTGCCCCCCCTTCAAAGGGAATCAAAAGACAACTCAGAATTTAAAAAATGAGAGTAGCAGACCACTTAAAAAACGGATCAGCTTGTCCTCTGTGGGCTTTTATACTGTTAACCTAGAGCCAGGATTCAGGTGCCCGTTCCTCCAAATAGTCTTGCACACAAAGAAACAAATAAAGCATGCTGCAGTTTTTAATGAATCATCTTTTTTCTTTTTAATATGTTTTTATTTATTTTTAGAAAGAGAGGAAGGGAGAGGGATAAAGAGATAGAAACATTGATGAGAGAGAATCATCATCGATTGGCTGCCTCCTGCATACTCCCTTCTGGGGATCAAGCCCACAACCCAGGCATGTGCCTTGATCAGGAATCAGGGTGACCCCTTGGCTCATAGGTCGATGCTCCACCACTGAACAACACCAGCTGGGCTGATGAATCATCTTTTTAAAGAAACATGGCAGATAATCTTAGAGCTCTCTTTCTGCCTCACTTAAAAATTTTAATACAATTATTATCATTAATATCATCAGCCACATTTGCAAAGAATTTTATACAGTGAATAAAGTGCTCCCAGCATGCACTGTCTCATTACGTTTCAGAGGTAGACAACAGGTACTCAAAGGGTTGGCTTGGAGCCGTCAGCCTGCACAATAAGAAAGAATTCTAATGACTAATTTCATTATTTAGGCTACTCAACATTTTCTTCCCAAGATTACCAGCATCGTTCTCATTTTGACCCCATAAGTGATTCAGATTCATGATTGTCCCCACGCTATTTACAGAACAGCAATAAGTATATTAAGGAAATCTACTGGCTTTGCGATAAAGCTGGACCCAGCTTATAAAGCTGATATCTGTGTCCTTCAGCAGGAAGGAAACACCCCGTCTGGGGGAGCCTGTCCTATTCTATGGTTTGGTACAATAGCTCCTTTTTCTTTACGGGGTCAAAAATTCAGCAAAAGAAATTAATAAAAAGCCTTCTCAGAGGGGAAAAAAAAAAGCCCCTCTCTACTGCCAACCCCACTGCCCCCTCCCACCAAAAGGCAGAGAGGAAGAATTTTAGAAACAGGACTTATTCACAGTGCTTAACTAAAAGCAGACTTCTCTGGATTAGAACTGCAATTTACGTACTGTATAAAATGGCAGGACAGTATTCTGGTTTCTTACACACACTGCTGATTTTATTGTATACTTTACAGTCTTTATCCTCCTATAAAAAATTCCCTATTCTAGGTTTAGAACATTTTCTAACATAAAGACTAGGCATTCACATTTCTTTTGGAAATAAAAAGGCAAAGTGGTTTGCAATAAACATTTGAAGTTCAATAACCATTCATATATATATATATATATATATATATATATATATATACATATATATGTATATATATGTGTGTGTGTGTGTATATATATATGAGAGGAGGGGATAAGGAGGAGAGGGGATGAGAGAGAGAAATAACAGTACCCAATATTTACTGAGGGATCTCAAAATGTTAAAGTTCTAGAATTCATTTTAGTCAATATACAAAATACCCATGCAAAAGTCCTGTTCGAAACCTAGGATGAGTGGCACATGTTTAAATTCTGAACTCCAAACAGAAATTTCGGCCTGCTTAAGAGGCTCCTTATTGAACTAACAGTCTGACCTTTCAAAACCTCACTTTGCTTATCTATAAAATGGGACAATATTATATATCTTTCAGGACAGTTGGGAGTATTAAGTTTGAAAAAAAATTTTAACATTTTGAAAGTAATTGTCAAGGTGCCTAGAATATAGTGGATGCTTTAAAAGAGTTCCTTGTCCCATTCATTATCTGTTATTTAACTTAGAAATGAAAGAAAATTGTGCTGATAGAGGGACCTTGCCCTGAATTTCAGATTTATTTTATTTTTTTGGTGGGAATAAATAAGTCCTTGTTCATTTTCTTTCAAAAACCACAATAATAATGACAACAAATCAAATTAAACAAAAGGTCAAAATATTATTTCTTTTTTTAAAAAAATATATTTTATTGATTTTTTTTTTACAGAGAGGAAGGGAAAGGGATAGAGAGTTAGAAACATCGATGAGAGAGAAACATTGATCAGCTGCCTCCTGCACATCCCCTCCTGGGGATGTGCCTGCAACCAAGGTACATGCCCTTGACCGGAATCGAACCTGGGACCCTTCAGTCCACAGGCCGACACTCTATCCACTGACTCAAACCGGTCAGGGCAAGATATTATTTCAAAGGGCTCCTTCCAGTGTAACAGGCCCCCATTCTGACCCCTAATATTACATTCAGAATAAAGAAGAGTTATGCTTGTTCCTCAAACTTAGTACAAATGAACATGCATTTTCCATAGCCACATTAAGGAAACTGAACTTAATTTTCTTTTCTTTTTTTAATATTTTTTTTATTGATTTCAGAGAAGAAGGGAGAGGGAGAGAGAGATAGAAACATCAAAAATGAGAGAGAATCATTGATCAGCTGCCTCCTGCACACCCCACACTGGGGAATGGAGCCCATGACTTGGGTATGTGCCCTGACTAGGCATCAAACCCTGACCTCCTGGTTCATAGGTCGACGCTCAGCCACTGAGCCCACCAGCTGGGCTGAACTTAATTTTCTTACTTAGGGGTTTAAGTGGATTAAGATAGTCCAGTGATTACCACCTTTTCAGAAAGAACATTCAACTGCTGGATTTTAGAGACAGCTAGAAACTGTGTTACCAGCATTGCAGAAGTTACTATCATTTTCAGAGAGTACTTTTGTGAGAATTCCAACTTTGTAACACTTCAGAAAGTCCTATGCCAAGAACAGCAAGTCGATGTCACTCAGGTCCCCCTTTCTCACCTTGCCCATCCACGACAGGCATGACTAATTGGCCCCAGTACTGTTTCCCTGTGAATTTAGACCTGGCAACTCAAAATTTTCTCAAAACAGGCAGGCAGCCACCTCCAACTGGTCAGCATTCCCTTATGAACTGAAACCACCCCCAGTCTAGGCTAAAGGTTACCTTTGAACTACTTACGAAAAAAGGGGGCAGAAGGGCCATGCTTGCTGAATAAATTAAGTCTTAACATCATCCTAAAGGGAATATTTACCCTACTTATGAGACCAAACTTCTCAGGCATTTCATTACCATTCATTTAGACATAAATACCTGTAATACTACTCATAAATCATTCTTATCTCTTCATTAATAAGAACTTCTGAAGAGCCATTATGAGATAAAATACTCTTGGCTAGTTCAAATTGCTGTATGTCGTTATAATTAATGAAAGTGTACATCTTTATGAATAGTCTATAATTCAGGGTCTTCAGTTATTAGATTGAAATGAAGTTTTATTATATTTCAATTTCATATTCTATCGTAGTGGACAAGTGTAAGTCCACCTCAGGACAAACCTGGGGTATCTTTTGCCCAGATAAGCCTCTGTTTTTAGGGGCAGTATAAAGATGTACCCAGAACTGATTTCTTCAAAACAAGTACTGTGAAACAGATGTCTGATTCTTCGGCCAGCGCGCATCAGCGGAAAGACAAACAGGCCATTATATTTGTGGCAAAGAATGAGATGGCAAAGTCAATGAGGAACAAGGCACATTATCAGCTGGTCTACACTGTAAAACAAAGGCACAAAAGCTCTGTTAATGCACGAAAAGCCAACGTTGCATGGTTCCCAGTGAACTTCAGTGGTTTGAGGAATCATCCTGGACGTAAGTTGACTTGTCTCTAATAGTTTCCATATCTTTCTTAGCAGACGACACATTTCCCTTGGCTGTCCTGGCCATGATCTATGTAGCAGTATGATTGGGCACTGGCCTCCTTTCTCTCTGTATCCCTCAAATGGTCGCTTTCAAAATTACCGACTGTGTTTATTCAGGACAGCCAATAAGCAACAACAACAACAAAAAAACCCTCATGATGTTTGAAATGCAAGCAAACTTAAATTCCTTGCAGATACCTTCATGAGAGGGCTTTTCCTTGGGGCAAGTGGTGGTAATATTTGAAATAAACTAAACATGACTAAAGGATCATTGGAGTTTTACAAGCATTTCTATGACCTAATACTGTAAATTAGCCTTTAAACTGTGAGGAATTTTGAACCCACCATTACCCAGCGTCATGTGAGATGAATTGTTTGGGGATTTCGTCATTTTTAGCCAGCGGGGAGGGCCAGATACTGTCCACACTGTGGCCTGAGAAGAAAGGTGCCATTCTTCCTCTTGTTTTTGTTTGTTTGTTTGTTGCCTTTTTGTTTTTATGCTCTGGGAAACAGAGGTGGAGGGGGAACAAGCAGGAATCCACGGAGAAGGTTTACCCTGCCCTTTCTCCTGCCGCTTCTGATGATCGGTAACAAAACAATATCTACGTCAGCGGATAAAAATCTCCCTAAAATATCCAGCCTTAGGCACGCTGAATAAAGCAGTCATTTTATTTCTGTGCATCCACATTTTTGCTGGCAAGTGATTACTTTTTATTTATTTTAATTTTAATTGATTAATTTTTAAGTTTTTTTTTAATATTTATTTTCTATCACCATTTATCCCAACTATACCCTCTCCCACCTCCAGCTACCCCTTCCCCGCAATCACCGTACTGTTGTCTGTGTCCATGAGTTCTTTCTTTTTTTCTTTTTTCTCAATCTCTCTACCACCCCACAACAAACCTCACCTCACCAGAGCTGTCTGCCTGCTCTCTCTCTCTGAGTCTGTCTCTATTTTGCTGTCAGTTCAGTTTGTTCATTAAATTCCACATATAAGTGAAATTATATGGTACTTGTCTTTCTATGACTGGCTTATTTCACTTAGCATAATGTTCTCCAGGTCCATCCATGCTGTTGAAAAGGGTAAAATTTTCTTTCTTTTTATGGCTGAATAGTATTCCATTATGTAAACGTACCACAGCTGTTTTATCCCCTCATCTACTGATGGGCTATTGGGCTGCTTCCAAATCTTGGCCGTTGTAAATAATGCTGCATTGAACATAGGGGTGCACACATTCTTTCAAATTAGTGTTTTGGGTTTCTTTGTATAAATTCCCAGAAGTGGTATTGCTGGGTCATGAGACAGTTCCATTTTTAGGCAAATTAACTCTTAATTCATACGTTTTTTCCCCTTGAAGGGTGGGGAAGAAAGAAGCAAAAAAAAAATTATCTCACTGCCTGTTTTAGTTTATATGTGAGATGATAAACCTCAAAAGGAGCATATTAATTAGGAGATTGTGACACCCCTTGGTTTGCTCACTGTCATTTGGTGCATCCTCCCAGGCACAGTTCAAATGCCTCTTCTTGGAAAATCATTGCCAACTCTGTCCCCCACCCCCAGTGCCCCAAGGGAGCCACTGTTACCCTCCCTGACCACTATGCCCCCTTGTACTTAGTCTTTTGTCCTTGAAGTTAACCTTGTTGCTGTTGTATCTGGCTAGAACATGAACCAACTGAGCCAACTGAGCTCAGCACAACGCATCATTCTAGCTCAGCACCCATAACAGCACCTGGGTACTCACCTAGGGTCTGCTGACTGACTGGATAATAAATAAATAAATGATCCAGGAGCAGTCCTTGAGAACATTTAAAACCTGACTTTTTCATCCTCCCGAGTAAATTGACAGTCCATCTACCAAAGTGCAGTGGAATTTGATGTGCTCAAGGAGTGCTATCTTTTGAGCAACTTTCTCTCCTCCATCCACTGCCCACGCCTTCCACGGGCCACTGCTGGGCGAGGATGGAGGAGAGGAGGCTGTGGTGGGAACACTCTGAGCTTGTGCCAAACCTCTGGGGTCCACTCAGCCAGGAAGGGGCAGGGCCTGTGCTGTGAGCAGCTCACTTAGACTTCTTTCACTTCCTCTCCCACCAGCACCACTTTCAGAGGATGACCTCAGTGGAAAATGACTCCATAATATATGCCATTTAACTGTACTCAAACTGCCAATCAAGCAACACAAAGGAGAAACAAAATAACAAGTCCTGCCCCTTCCATGCTTCTTTAACAACCTTAGGTGCCCCCACCCCCACTCCAGGGGCTCCAGGAAATTCCTGCTTCTCATGTTTCCTGGAATGAATGATTCTCTCCTAGACTCCAGAATCTTTGGGGACTAGGACGTCATGCATGTTTCTTTGTTTCCCATGGGGCCCAGGACAAGCACCAGACAGGCACCAGCCTGTACGCTGCAAAATCAAAAGCTTGTGTTCAGGATTGCATTTTGGATAGAAGATGGCAGGTAGTGAGATTGCAGACCATGCTACTATCGTCTGGCCGAGGGGCCTGGGTGTAAATACTTCTGGGCTGATCACAGGGCCTAATCCCAGAAAGCCACCCTAGGGAGCGGGGGAAAGGCGCTGTAGAGAGGTGGCCCTGCTGGGCAAAGGCTGTCTCTCAGGTGCCTGATGGACCCTGAAGAATGAATGAGCTTTACCCATAAAAAAGACCAAATTATTTGAACCAAGTGCCTGTTCTCTACTTTTTCCTAGATTCAAACACTCTAAAGCAGTGATTCTCAACCTTCCTAATGCCGCGACCCTTTAATACAGTTCCTCATGTTGAGGTGACCCCCAACCATAAAATTATTTTCGTTGCTACTTCATAACTGTAATTTTGCTACTGTTATGAATCATAATGTAAATATCTGATATGCAGGACGTATTTTCATTGTTACAAATTGAACATAATTAAAACATAGTAATTAATCACAAAAACAATATGCAATTACATATGTGTTTTCTGATGGTCTCGGGTGACCCCTGTGAAAGGGTCGTTTGACCCCCGAAGGGGTTGCGACCCACAGGTTGAGAACCACTGCTCTAAAGCATAAGGAAGAACATGAGGAATTGCCTTTTGGGTTTCCAAGGACACATTTTGCAATCAAAATTCCTGGAAGTCTGGGAATGTGGGCAGTTTTGCTAAAATCCTACCTGCTACCCTGTAGCCAACCCAGGCTTGAAAAAGACACCTCTAGGTTATGGGAACACAGCCTTGCCTTGCAGCTTCAGGAGGCATCGGAAGTGTCCTGACTCAGGCAATTTCCTTTCTGTGGAACCCCATGTGTGCACACAATAAGGGCTCATTTCCTCCTATTGGTTTTTGTTTGAATGGTTTCCTTTGATAGGGGCTGTCTTCCGCTCTCATTTCTCTCATTTGCAGTTATCTAAATCCAGGCAGCCTTCTCAACTCAGAATTCACTCTACTGGAGTCAGGCCCAACTCTGATGGCCTCACCCTCTCTCCTGCCTTAGATCAAACATTAAGTATCTGGGGTTCCCAATCCAAGGAGGGCTAGTGTCAGGGTTCTCCATTGGCATTTGCAGTGTGCACCTGTATTTCTGTGTGTGTGTGTGTGTGTGTGTGTGTGTGAGAGAGAGAGAGAGAGAGAGAGAGAGAGAGAGAGAGAGGTGCATGCATTGTGTACCTTAGCACCTCAGTGCAGTTGTGGGCTACCAAACATCTTTGTTTTGCTTGCTTAAAATAGCATCCGTGAACTAGGCACAAAATTGGATACTCTCTGAATGGAGGGGATGAGGCTTTTGAAAATGGTTCACAATGGATTCAAAGATTTACAACTATACTTCGCTTTGGAAATATTTGGAAACCTTCCTCAGTTGAAAGTCGACACTAAGATTTCTCTATCCCAGAGTACCATACATTTTTTTGCACTCTTTCTATTTTTAAACTTTTTTTTTCAGTTTTCTGTTTTTATTTCTCCTTGTGTGCTGATCAAAGGGGCTCCACACCACACTTCTTTCCTCTTGCTGTGTGTGACCCAAATCTCATGGCCTGGGGCACCGGCAAGCACCTAATTTGTGAAAACATCTCTGCTGTTGATGGGCTCTCACTGAGAAATAAAGGACAAAAGGACATGCGATACCGAGTCTTCTGACACAGGCAACTGGGTCACTACATCCAGGAAGGAAGGAACACGTGGTTGCAGGAAACACCTTGGCTCAATCCTTGCTTATTTATTCTCTAAGCAACAAAGGGCCAACCGTTCTTCAGGGACTAGAGGGCCCGGACGGACTGGCAGATGTCAGGAGTGTTTTGGCCCCGGGGGAAATTCATTCATTCACTCATGCCTTCACTCACTCATTCATTCACTTGTAAAGTTTAAATTAAGTTCAGGAGTTTGGTCCCAATGTGAGCCAGTTACCATGTGTAAAAATGACCTAAAAGTGGCCTGAGTGGTAACAGAATCAATTTTATCTGTGCCAAAAATAGCTCAAGCCATGATGGAGCTGGGTCAAGTGCTCCATTTTCACACGTGCACCGTATGAAACTTTCCAAATACAGCCCAGTCCTCCTGTTTTCAAAAGCACCTGCATTCAGTTTGGGTAACATGCTCCAGTGTCTTATAATTCCTACCATGAAATTATTTTGTAGAATAGAAAACCTTTTTGCATTTTATTGCAAAACAGTAAAGTTTTTGTGAATGATAACAAAACTTTAAAAAATTGCAAAAATAGTCATATTGAAGTCTATATTCTTTTTAGAATTACTTAGAGCAGTGGTTCTCAACCTTCTGGCCCTTTAAATACAGTTCCTCATGTTGTGACCCAACCATAAAATTATTTTCGTTGCTACTTCATCACTGTAATGTTGCTACTGTTATGAATTGTAATGTAAATATCTGATATGCAGGATGGTCTTAGGCGACCCCTGTGAAAGGGTCGTTCGACCGCCAAAGGGGTCACGACCCACAGGTTGAGAACCGCTGGCTTAGGGTTCATGGCATTTATTTGGGATTATTCCCCTATAACCTCATGTTCACCGAGAGAAAAATAACCAAATATAATGTATGGAGTGTTTATTCTGTGCCAGATAGAACGTTTTTTACATAGGTGGTCTTATTTAATACTACTCAGCATCCAGAGAAGTGGGCATTAATACTCTCATTTACAGATGAGAAAACTGAGATTCACATGCATTTTAAAAATTTTCCTGAGCCCAGCCGGCATAGTTGAGCATCAACCCATGAACCAAGAGGTCACGGTTTGATTCCCAGTCAGGGCACATGCCTGGAGGCTTGATCCCAGGTAGGGGGCATGCAGGAGGCAGCCAATCAATGATGTTTCTCTCTCATTGATATTTCTATCTCTCTATCTCTCCCTTTCTCCCTCTCTAAAAATCAATAAAAACATATTTTATAATTTGCCTGAAGTTGTGCATCTACTCTGTGGCAGAGCCAGAATTTGAATGCAGGGATTGAACTGTCTCTTAATCCTTGTGCCAGGAGATCTGTTAATTATTCATGCTTAAATCACTCTGTGTTTTTGTAATAAATGTAGATTCCTGGGACCAGCTCCAGACATCCCAAGTTAGAATCTCGGGGTCTGAGGCCTAGGAACCTGTCATTTGTCTTGTTAACAAGCTTCCCAAGAGTTCGTGCAGCCAACACCACCGGTGTTTGTAGTAACTAGTAAGGGCTTTTGAAATGGGCTTGGGAAGAAAACACAACTTCTTTTTTCTCCTGGGGTTGGATTGGGTGGGAGAGCAAAGGTAACAGAAATATGACCTTGTCCCAATGGCTATAAGAGCTCATTCTGGCCTTGACTGTGGGCAGGCCTGTTTTTTTTACTTAGTTTTCAAGTGGCCCTCAAAGGCAAATAAATAGGTCAACCCATTTTGTGAGATGTGCAGTACATTTTGTGCAGCTGAACACAACCAGAAGTCTCTCTCCTACAGCAATTAAGCAACTAAAACTTATTTTAAAGGTTAGGACATTCCAGATAACTCCCCAGCTTATGCATTTTGCCCTTAGTTCCTCTCTGCCCATTGCTTTTATCAGCCCAACTTCTTCTCTAAAGTTTATGTGCAAAAAAGAGCCCCGACTGAAGGGCTTGGGGCTTCGCTAGCCTCTCTGCAGAACCAAGTACAATTTCACAGACGTGTGTACAATCTCTGGGTGCGGAGGATGCAATCTGTCTTCATCTGTAATAGAAACTTCTGGGTATATTTGGGTGGATGATGAACTATGGATTTTCATAAATATGAGTCATAGCTAATAATCATCTATGGAAATGCCTGTTTGGATAAGACATGTCAATCACCAGATTGCATTCCACAAATAGTTATTGAGCACCTATTACTTACCAGACATTTGCTCAAGTTTAAAATGCATGGGGATGACTACGATAAGAGACCAAGAATATTCCACAGGTGACATCTATTTTGGCAGATTTTGTGACTTAGGAGAAGGGGCTAGGCCAGTGATGGCAAACCTTTTGAGCTCGGCATGTCAGCATTTTGAAAAACTTAACTTAACTCTGGTGCCGTGTCACATATAGAAAGTTTTTGATATTTGCAACCATAGTAAAACAAAGATTTATATTTTCGATATTTATTTTATATATTTAAATGCCATTTAACAAAGAAAAATCAACCAAAAAAATGAGTTCGCGTGTCTCCTCTGACACGCGTGCCATAGGCTCGCCATCACTGGGCTAGGCCCACGAGTTATCCTTTTGCTGAACCCAGTGAGATTAAGGAAAAAGCGAAGGGAAATGATAAAGTAACAAAAGAACAACTATTAGCATTGGTAAAGCACATTAGAAACAGCAGTCCTTGTATTTTAGTAAAGCAGGAAATGATGCGATGCTCATCTTTAATTAATAATTGGGATTTTTTGCAATATACTAGTGTCCTCCCTCTACAGTTATTTTGCATAAAACAGGATTCGTTTCAAGACAAAGGCCTGTGGGAGTCTCCCTGAAGAAGCATTTAAACCTCAGCTTACACCTTCCTTCAAACTTATCTAACGTTTTTCACCTTTCCTGTTATAGCAGAATTAGAGCTATTTCTACAAATTCTCAAAAACCATTTCTCCCTGGTCCTCTCAGCCCATCCATCCCCTGCAGCCTCCTCAGGCTTAAAGCTGCACCAGGTGCCATCTGCCAGTCCAGACCAGCTTCCCTCACACCTACACAGTCTTATCTCAACCCTGCTTCCTCTCTGCTGGCCTCCATCTCTCCTTTGATTGCTCTAAATAGGCCACACTCCCTAAATGTTTTCACTTTCCAATCTCCTGCTACTTTGAC
This sequence comes from Myotis daubentonii, assembly GCF_963259705.1. Taxonomy (NCBI): domain Eukaryota; kingdom Metazoa; phylum Chordata; class Mammalia; order Chiroptera; family Vespertilionidae; genus Myotis; species Myotis daubentonii. The sequence continues at coordinate 180,045,794 of NC_081841.1, read as the reverse complement.
ATTCAGCTTCCCAGTCACCGCTCCCTAAAAGTGTCTCCCAAAGGTCAGGGGTGCTGTCTTAGCTTCCATATGTCATGGTAATAGACTCAGTCCTCACCTTCACTGGGCTTTCTTTAGAATCTGGCTTTTATTTCCCATTATCATCTGATTTTAGGAAACCCTAATGCATGTCCATATTGTAACACTGATCAGCTTCATTTCTAGGATATAGTGAATAGCATGATTCCTTCTTGCAGATCCAAAGGCATTGAGATCTTTCTCCTGGGATGCTTCTCCTCTCTGAAATGCTCTTCACTTTGGGGGTGTGCCTAGGAAATCCCCTTCAACATAAGCAGTCCTGCAGGCGGTGCCGTTCCCCATTTTCTAGATCCCTTCCTTCTTTAGCTCTCTCAACTCTTTTATGGTTTCAGTACCACTCACCTATGGATGAATCCCAAATACACATCTAGCTCTATACTCTATAGAAGTCTAGACCGATAGTTTCATCAGTTGAAGACAGTCCAACTTCACTTCAAACTTCTCATGGCCATGAACAATCTCATTGTCTTCCCCTTCCTCCTGTGCGTTTCTCTTACCTAAGTTCATGGTCTCCAGGCATCTTAGACTCCCTCCCTTGCCCGTCTCCAACAGTCCTGTCCACACTCTTAGAAAGTAGCTCCTACACCAGCGCACGATCTTCTGCCAGGCTCTCATTGCCACTATTCCAACTCAACATGCCCATGACTTGGCGCCTGCAATTCTCAGTTTTAAACTGTGCTCACAGAACTATCTCCCTAAAGCAGTGTCTCACCCCATCAATCACCTGCTCACCAACATGGGGTGGTTCTCTGTGACACTAGAACAAAGTTGGAAACCCATAGTTTGGCATTCAGGGTCCTCTACCATTTTAGCTGTGCCCCCACGCATACTTCCTCGACTCCACCCCATGCTCCAGAGAAAACTGCATGGGCACTTCTCAAGTGCATGCAGTCTCACCCTTCTTTCCCAGGCCATCTCAGAGGCTGTCTCGTCCAGGAAGCCTTCCCTGCTTCACCCGGACTGCATTAATCTATTGCCAGGGAACCTTATAACTCTCTTGTGGCATGAATCACCTTCCCCATGGTGATTTATTTATACATCTATCTGTTTTACTAAAGCAAACATTCCATGAAAGGAAATGAAGAAAATTTAAGGCAATTCACACAGTATTCCTTTTTCCTGCAATTTTTTTTTTTTTCACCAAGAAAACTTCACTAAGTAGAACGCACAGGGAGAGATTAAATTAACAATGAACAGGCCCTTCCCATTGACCTGGGGCTCTTGCCATGTGCGGAACACTTCCAGTACATTGTTTCATCAAATCTTCACAAAAATCCCGGGACCTACCATCTTGATTTGTGCCAACCAGAAGATCAAAGTTCCTGGTGATTTGGTAACTTTCATTCATCTTAAGTAGGGGAGCTCAGGATTCAGATCCGTGTTGATGACCTGCAAGCTTTGGATTCTTGTTACCCTAACCTGCCCTCATTTATCTTTTGAGACCTGCACTCCCTTGGCTTACACAGACTGCCACAATCTAGGGTTACCCAGCAAGGAAGGGCAAAGAGCATTGTCTTCTGCGGTCCCCAGATTGTTCCTTCCTTCTGCTAGTCTTGATGGCTAAATTGGATTTAACAAACACACACACACACACACAAAAGCCATACCCTTTAAGCAAAACTTTCATGTGTTTGTAAAACATAAAAATGTGGAGAGTATAGGAGATGTGCTGTACACAATGGCAAAGTAGCATTGCTACTATTATAATCATTATTATCATCATTATTTAACAGTGACGATTTTCTTTCTTCTCAAGTTTGGATTTGAAGCATTGACTTCCCATTGGCCCAGGAGTCGGATGTCACGGTGTTTCATCGTTTTCCTTATTAGTGGGACTGCAGCCTCACCCAGGAGCCCAGAGGTTAGGAGAGGAACAGAGAAGGGTGGGGAAGGCATAAATGAGAATTGGAGGAGGATCTGGGAGAACCTTTCAACTAGCTTTTCTGTTTTCGTAAAACAGACAGTGTTAGATAGTCAGCTATGTTTTAAAAACTTTATTAAAGACAGAAAAGCAAATGGATCCAAAGTGTCCAGCTCACTGGATTTTTACAAAGTGAACTCATCTGTGTAACCCACACCCAGACTGAGACATAACCTATTACCGGGACCCTGGAAGCCGCCTCGAGTTCCGTTTCAGTCTTTCCCTCCCTTCCCCAAAGAGTGGCCCCTCTCCCTAACTAGCTACTACGGCTAACTAGCTGGCTACCTTTTAAACTAACCCGTTGGTTGTTCTGCCCAGGAAAGCACGTGTTCTTCGAGAAGCCTTTTCTGGCAGCAATTGCCATTTCAAAGAAGAAGGAAAAAAGTGTGTGTGAGGGAGTAATTTTGTGTGTAGGAGAAAAGTGTTTCTAATTTCCAATCCTGAAAATGTGCAGGGAAGAAGGAAGATGTGAAGGAGGGAAATAAGTCAGTAAATGCAGCCTCGCTCTGCTTCCCCCATTAGGCGCTGGCAGGAGGCCAGCACATGCCATTTTGAGAAGGGGAGTGAACAGAACCGCCTTCTCTACCTGCCTCAGCTTCGGCCAGAGCAGGTCAGCTCCGATTCCCCGAGCCCTCAAACATGTGGAGAGGTTGGTGGTTATTCTTTAATAGCACAGCATTCACTAGAAGCCTGATATTGTATTGAACATATGGTTTTGATTTTTTTTTTCCTGTTTTTAAGCAGTGAGCAAGATGGAGAGTGTCACAAACCTAACTCCAGGATTTGCTGGGTTCTGCCAAACTGTAACTGGAAACTAACTCCCATGCCGCGGCCCCTCCTGCTTTAGCAGCTTCGGGGGCCCCGGGGGAACCGCTGAGGGACAGGGACTAAAACCGCAACTGCACTGAAGCTCTAAGAGAGGGACTCCGAACTGCTGGCCTGACAAAGCACACAGGCCTTGTTGCCTTTCCGTGACTTTCTGCGCTAATTATCAAGCTGGAAGGAAGAGATCCGAACATCAAATAACAATTCACAGATGCAGAACAATGAACTCCAGACCCAACTTGTATCTGGATAAAGGGACTCACAGGAACTCGGGTGCCCACAGTGTTTTAGACAGCAGCGTTCTCCAGCTTCACTTCTTGGGCTATTTATTGGCCATCAGTGCTTCCAAAAGTTATCATTCCTCTCAGTTCCTTTTCCTGATCAATTATTTAGTGTGGTCTGGGTTATATAACATAAATTTTACCCCGAGCAAGAAAAAAAAAATGCATGCTTCCTAGTGGTCAGCTAGAAAATGTGTAGTTTTAATTAGAAAAGCAAATTTTCAGCATGTCGAGGAATGCTGGCTGGGGTTTGCAGGACATTAGTAAAACTAGCAGGAAAGGGAAGAGGGGGGAGGCAGAGTTGGTGATACAGTTGGGGCTTGGGGATCTTTGAGTTAAATATCCACCTGGGAATTTTCCTAAGAAAAACTGGAGGGCTTGTCTCAGCTCAGGTTTGCAAGCCTTAGAATAGGCTTTCTGCGGCTGTCTGGAAATGAAAACCTGGCCAGCTGGTCGGGAAATGGTTTCCCAGCCCTTCCGCGCCCTTCCTTTGTTTGCTCAGGGTGTCCCTGAGTGGGCCTGGGAGGAACCTGCGGAGAAATCCTTCCTGGTTTGTTCCTCTCTGAGGAAGGAGGGCAGGTTAGTGCAGCCTGCTGTTGACCGGAGCTGGGATTAATTAGTTCCTTCCGTGACCCTGGCATCTCCCGATGGCTGAGTGGGCTCTAAGCGGTTGAGGACTGTGCTGGGAGCCACAGAGAAACTCAGGAGGACTCAGAGCCACTACTGAAATACCACCATTTGCTGAGCCAAAAACCAAAACCAAAACAAAAGAAAACCAAAAACATGTAATTTACTTCTCAAAATTGTTTTAGTGTGGCATTCTACTTGTGTGAAGATTATCGACTTACCTATCATTTACCTATCTAGCTACCTATGTATGTCTGTATACATGCTAATCTATATCTATAGTTATCTATCTGTGTAGATATATGTCTAAATTTCTATCTCTATCTGTATATATAAATATTAATCTATATCTATAACCATCTATATCTACATCTAAATCCATGTGTCTATCTACACTGTATTAATCTATATCTATGACTATCTGTGTGTGTGTGTGTATGTGTGTCTGTGTATGCTATATATATCTATCAATCAGCCTATGGGTAGCTTTGCAAGTCATTGCCAGCATCTTGCCAAAGATTTCCAGAGGTGCCTCAAGCCTATTGTTGGGAGTGAAGATAATTTTAAAGCATTCTAAACAGTTGTCTGTCTGTCTCCCCACCTTACCACCATCAATCAGCTTTCCCCTGCCCCCCCCCACACACACACACACTGTGCTCAGAGCTGAGGGAAAAGGAAGAACCCACCCCTTTCTCTAATGGAGCTAGTTCAAGACGCAAGTATAATAGTGACATGGGTCAACAATGTGACAACACTGCCAGAAAAACTCAGTGTCTTAGGTTGCTTAATAGAAGCACTATATCCTGAATAAGGAAGGTGCCAGCTACTCCTATAAGAGGCTTGGTTGGGGTCATTAGATATATGAGGGGTTCACCTGCTAGAGAGGCATTGGAATTGGTAAGAGTCACCTCACAGGCCTGAACAAGGGCTGAGTAGTGCAGGTCATGGGGACTCACATTTGATTTCAACACAAGGAAAAATTTTATAGCAAAATGTTATGATTATAAGTGTTCTCGTTAGTGATTGTCCAGCCAATAGAGGTGGTCAAGTAGCAATTAGAAACCGCTTGTCACCCAGCCGGTGTAGCCCAGTGATTGACTGTTGACCTATGAACCAGGAGGTCATGGTTCGATTCCTGGTCAGGGCACATGCCTGGGTTGCAGGCTCCATCCCCAGTATGGGGCGTGCAGAAGGCAGCCAATCAATGATTCTCTCTCATCATTGATGTTTTTATCTCTCTCTCCCTCTCCCTTCCTCTCTGACATCATAAAAATATCTTTTTAAAAAAGAAAAGAAATTGCTTGTTAGGGCTACGGTAGAGGGTAAACATGAACAAGGCTAGACAAGTGCTCCGCTCCTTCCAACTTGGGATTCCCTTCTGATTTTCATTTTATGTTTGTGGGTGTTTTTGGTTTTATTGTTATTGTTGACACTATTACAGATGCCCCCATTTCCCCTTTGCCCTCCTTCCTCTGGCCATCACCACACTGTTGTATTTGTGGGTTTTGTTGGTTGGGGGATCTCAGAAGGGAGGGGCTATCAGAATCCCTTGTGGTGTGAAAAGTTCCTCTGCTGGCTCTGCTGTGTGCCCCACAGCTCCCGGGATCTGACACCACACCGAGCGCCCAGAGGAACAAAGACGCCCTGGGCGCAGCAGGTCACGGGGAAGGAAAGAGTTAAAGAGACCTGCCTCTGCAGGTCCCAGCAGCCCCAGAGGCAGGCAGTCCCTTTGATCCTGCCTCTTAATTGCAGCCTGGCTGCAACAGGGAACTTTAAAGAAAAGAAACAGTGAAACTCTAGAGATAGGGCTTGTTTTGTTTCCTGAGGGGATGGTCTTTGTGGTGGCTGCCAGGAAGCTGATACTTTAGGGTTCAAATGATGGGCTTCCTAAGGGGGCAAATAAATAATCCTTTCTATCAGCTAAGAGGCAGGTGTGAATACAACCCAGAAACGCCTGGTATCTATGTGTGCCATTTAGTAGGGATGCCAGGTAGGCCTTGGCCGAGAGAACAGAACCTGGGGGAGGAGACCTTGGGTTAGTGCAGGAGCCAGCAGAGTGAGGGAAAGAGAGGCTGTGGAGAGAGGGTCTCGGTAGATGTAGAGGCAGGTGAGGGACATGCCCTTGTGAGAATTGGTGACCCGGGGGAGAGAACACAGCCCTGCTCCTGACAAGAGAAGTTGATGGAGAAGACAAGGGATTCCTAAGAATTCTCATAGAGGGCCATGTCAACACAACCCATCTCACTCTTGTGCAGGACTCGCCCTTGAAAATGAGCTTTGGCATATGCTCTCTATCTGAGGTGTCCATAAGATACCAAGGTCTTTAAGCCTCTTCCAGCGTGCACACAGGAAGGGGATTCAAGAGTAAGGAGAAAGCCAACCAGTCATAATGGGGATGATGCTCTAGCCAACCCTGGCCATTTAGCAAGTCCCATTGTGAGCAGGACTCCTAGTTAAAACTGAACTCATGCCTGTGCTGTAGGCCAGTAATTGCTTGTTTGTGTTCTATTTAACTATTTAGTGAGTTCTGCTAACAGTGCGGACAAAGGAGGGAGAAACCCCTTTGGTGCTGCAACCCCCAAGTACAGGTCTGGAAGTTTAGAGACCACCGACTGGGGTTCCACCCCTGGCTCTGTCGCTTGTTCATGTGTGACCTTGGCCAGTAACCCAGCCTCCTTGGACTTTATTTTCTTTGTAAAAAGGTTTAACTCAGTTGCTGTACATAAAGCTCTCAGCAGAGGGCTTGGCATCTAGTAGGCACTCAATAAACCCAAAAAACACTTGCTCCCTTTCCTTCCTAAAAGGTTATTTGTAAAATCAAAATGCATAAAAATATTGGCCATTTGTGTGTGGCCTAAGTGGGCATCTGGGCAGTGAAGACTTCCTTTACATCAGCTTAGCTGGACTCCTGGCTCTGGGGAAGAGGGGGCCTCCTGGGGGACATAGAGGGAAATGAAGCACTCCAGGGGAGGGAAGACGGGTGGACACAAAGCAAGAGGCAAGACTTCTCATTGTCTTTACATTGCAAGACTTTAAAACTAGAATTTTTATACTCATGCAATTTAATTGCATGCAACACTTGCTCTTACTCTTCATATTCTTTGGAGATAATGAGGGGAGAATTGTATTATCTATATTTTAAGGGAAACATGAGTTTGTTTGACTTCCCTGAACTCACCCATGGAGGGTGTGGACTGAAGTAGGCGCGTCAGACTCGCAGGCTCCAGTTCTGACCACTGTCTACAGAAAAAAAAAATCTAAAGCTGATTTTGAACATATGTATTTCATAGGGGGGAAATAAATCTCTGGGACAGACATGTAAAGAAACACACCAGCTTTCTCTGGAGGCAGTAAGCAAATCCCCTGAGCAATTGGTTGAGTATGTGCCCACAGAGAAGACCGCCATCGCAGGCATGGCGAGGCATCCACAGACCGGCTGTCTGCAGCCACAGACAGCTTGAAACTGCTAAGTCCCTCCCTTCACGCCCTTGACTACAGTAGCTTTGTTGCAAGGCTCCTGGGATCAGTGACGTCAAGCTTAGCTCCACTCCCAGCCTGAGCAGCTTGAATAGGCCTCCAGTGTTGAGGAGGTAGGTCCTGGCCCCCAGCCTTAGGGAGCACTCCTTTGAAACCATCTCAAACCCAGGGGGCTGCCGCCATTTACATTTATACTAGCAGGAACCGTTGTGTTCCAGCCTCTCAATGAGCGGCACCTCCATCATTGGGGAGCTTGCTCGAAATGCAGAATCTTGGCCCCACTCCAGATCTACTAAATCAGAATCAACATTTTTAATTAGATCCCCAAGTGATTTGCTGTGCACCTGAGTCTGAGAAGTGCTGCTCTGGTTTAGTCACAGTATGTGGTATGAGGTCTTCAACCATGTGCACACTGAGGACTTTCTCATTTTCTTCAGAGCAGTCCTTATGGCTGCGTTCAACTGAGACGTACGAGGTCCAGGAATAAATGAAGCCTTAGGTCTTTGAGAATAAGATGACTAGTGTCCAGTTATATCTCCAGTCACTCTGGAATCACTGCCCTCACTGATTACATCCCCAAAATTTGTATTTTGAAGTACAGTTGCAGAAGTCTTGATAACCATTGTTTTTAAATGCTTTCTTTTGGTTAATAGTGAAGATTTACTGTGTAAAATGTCAACTATATATAAGAAAGATACAGTTACCAAGTTCTCCTTATGCAGCTAATAGTCTGTGTCTCTAGCCAATATATGGCACTTAACAGTCTTGGTTGCTCACTTTTTGATTGACAGTTTGGCTCTTGTATGGGCATTTGTTTTCCTGATCCTTTGCCAGCTCATATTCTCTTCTAGGCCCCAGCAGTCTTCCCCAAGGCTCCTCCTTGGTTATCAGCCTGTCTCCTTTCATGTCATCTTCTAATGGGAGGTAGTGAGTACCCATGTCCTCAACAATGACTTCAACACAGATGTGTCTCCGTTTACATTTGCAGCCTAGTGTCTAAGCTGTTCTCCATTCCCACATGGTCAAGTGTCTATGGGCTATCCCAATTGGATGACCATATCATTAGGTAAAGACACCATTACCAGAACTCAGAACTCATCTTCACCCTCCCTTCCCTGACCCCATTTCCTCTGATTGGTCCCCTTTTCTATCTACCTCCCATTTTTTGGTCAATATTTCTCCTGCTAGAAACTCCAATGTTGTTTAGACTCTTCTAAGCTCTTATAGCTTCTATTATTTTTCCTTCAGGACAGATTTGCCATGCTCGTATAACCATTTGAATCCAACTCCTTCCCGCATCATGCCTGGAATATTTCAAAAGGTTTCTGGCTAGTGGCATCTCTTGTTACAAATCTTCTAACCTCTAACCTTACCTTAGAAGTCTTATCTTACTCCTTATAAGGCATTAGATGTGATGTTGCCTGTAATGAATTTAAACTCCTCCATGTGGCTCTCCATGTCTTCCACATTCTGACTTCCCTGATTCTATCCAACCTTATTTTTTGCTACTGACCAACATTTAATCCCTATTCTCCTAAGTCCAGCTCCACATTGGCCCCTACATCATATCATGCTGTTCTTCCTTGTCAAGGTGACCTTCATTTCTGATCTTGACCACGGTACTCTCCAAACCGTTTTTGATCAAATCCCCCCTAATTAGAAAAATTACTTTTGAGCAAGAACAATCTTATCAGGCTACTTAATTATTTACAAATGTTATTATTGCATAACAATACTAATACTTTACATACATCATCAAACATACAAGAAAGTTGACATTTTGAAAGGATGAGCTAAGTCACATATAAGACATAAGTTCAACTATTTCTTTTCATTGTCTAGAGAATGACCTTGCCCTAGGCTTGGGGTGTAGCTATCCCATCTTAGAAAACCTGATCTCTAGACAAAATAGACCCATTCAGAGGTAGAGGAAGTAGCTCTCCCTCCATGAAGTCTTATCTGCTTCTCCATTCTGCCCAGAGTTCTACTTTCCTGAACTCCCAGAGCATTTAAAATTACAAGTAGTAAACCGCTGATATAATGTAATACTTTTTAGTTGATTAATTGAAGCATACATCTAGGGTGCCAGAAATTTAAAGATTGAAAAAATAATCCAATATCTTAATTAAAAAACACTACTGTCTTCCCAAAATTGCTCAGTTTGGGCTCCACTCCAGTCTGCAACATCCATTACAAGAAAACTCCAAGTCAGCCTGCAGCGTCATTTCACTGAGAGGCAGTTTTGAGGACTAACTTTTCTACTTTTTAGCTAGTGAGATTTCTCACACATACAGTTAACCTCACTAAAATTCCACTTTTATTTAATTTATAAAATGGGGGCCAAAAGGGAATCGTGTGACCATTAAAAGAGACAAGTATAAAACTAAATTGATATGTGATAAAAACCCATTATTGTTATTATTACACCAGGTATTTATGTATTAGAATGTAAACTATATAAAGTACATCTGGAATTTCTAAAGTCATTGACCTCCTACTTCCACCTTTAGCTTTTATTTCCTTCTGCAAGTGAATTATTTTTATTTTCTCAATTTTATTTGCTCAGCTGATAACAGAGTGTCACCTAACTGTAGAACTCAGAGGCATTACTGGACCCGAGTTTAAATCCTGGTTCTGCCAAGTATTAGCCGTGGGATCATGGGTGCGTTACAGAATCTTTCTGAATTCTCTTCTCCTATTGGCCTACATTAACTTTGTAGGGTTAATGATAACTTCATGGGGTTCACCTAAGGTTCAAATTACATGAGCTATGTGTGTAAAGCATCTAGTTTATAATGCATGCCACTAAAATATTAATTTCCCCCTGTACCCTCACCCCTTTAGCAGGCATAAGAGAACTCAATAAGATTCTCTCATGAGCAAATGGAATATTTTGAATTTTGTTGCCATTGTTGACTTTGATTTTTCCCCAACCTGCAGGCCATTTGACAACCATTAATGAATTTTACATTCTAGAAACACCTCCCTGCCATCCACAGCCAAACTCACCTTGCTACTGTGTGGCTGGGATGGGGTGTGAAGCCAGGATAGGTTTTGTCCCCTGATGCCGCCTGGGCGGTCAGAGCTGAGGAAGTGAAGCCAATCAACCGCTCCCCTTGCTCCGCCTCGGCATCTAGGCTGCCTGCTGTACTAGTTATAAATGGACTTGTTGTCCAAGAAAGCGTTTGGGGACAGGAAATAGTGACACGCACACATGTACCAGGGACATTTCTAAGTTTTGTTTTGTTCTTCAAGTTTAAAGGTAATTCAACACTGAAAAAAAATGAATAAAAGTTTTAAAATCCAATTTCTAACTCCTCTCCTCCGGGAGCTTTGTCTAGTGCAAGAGAGGGCTCTAATGCTAGGCCCCGGTTTCTTACTCCCCTGTCTGAGCTGTTAATTGAGATAATGTCTGTGAAAGCCCTTTGTAAAGAGTAAGGAGCTACACATACGTTAATTACCCTTCTGGAGACACTGGGGTGCTGCCCTGTTCTTATCTTGTTTGTAAGTATCTTGTTCCCCAGCGATTGTGGATTGCAAACTATTTAGGACCAGGGACTTGGGGTGTTTCCCTTGTTTCCTGCCTCCTCCCTCTGTCTTCTGAGGTGGCTTGCCACCCCCAAAGCTCTTCTACAGCAACCAGCTTGCTGTAAACGCTCACAAATCATAGAAGCTGCCCATCTGTCGGCCAAGACCCAGAGCTGAAAAGAATTCTTCAAGCTTGTTAGTTACATCAGGTCTCTTCTCCTAGCTCTCCCCCAAACTGGGTCCCTTACCTTGCAGCTTGCCTATACCTAAAGAATACATACTAATTTTGATGTTAGGGTAAAAAATAGCGGGGGGGGGGGGGAGTTAAGAGGAAAATAGATATTTTTTACTTGTAATTATTTTTTTCCTTTATTGATTAAGGTATTACATATGTGCCCTTATCCCCTCATTGCTCCCCCAGCCCCCCACTCATGCCCTCACCCCCCTGGTGTCTGTGTCCATTGGTTAGGCTTATATGCATTTAAGGTGGGGGGAGGGGGAGAAGGGGTGGTGGAAAGTTTAATCCTCCAGGGTCAGGAGTCAGATTTCCTTACTGGGATTGGAGGGGTGAGATAATTGCATTAGGGTCTTCCCAGGCACCCCGAGGCTCCGAAGTGTGGGAGAGGGTCTAGGATTTCCTTTTGTTGACTGGTGGTTACGGCTTTTTAGTTGATGTGCCCATGGTCCCCTGTCACTTTGGGACTAAATATCAACTTGCTGAGACTGGGTGATTGCTCTCAGCAGCCTTATATATTGGATTTTTAGGGAGACATCATTCTCATATGTCTACTGCTCATCTTACATCTTTCTATGTTATCTAAACAGCATTTATGCTGAGAAATATAATGGAGGTAAAGAAAGTACATATAGATATTTAAAACTCAAAATTCCTTCTCTTATTCTCCTCCAAACACCAAAATTATCTCAAGCATACAATTAGTGCCTGATTGTTATCAATGTTAAATTAACATTAGTCAGTAAAGTTATTATTAAAGTCTTTGAAACTTACAATTTGTCATCATTTCTTTCTTATACTTTATTTTTCACATGCACACAATCAGGTATTGGGTGACTGACTTGTTCTAACCAAGCAGCAAAAGTCAGACAACCCAAGAGGTGTTTAATAAACACTTGTTGACTGATTGATAGAATATACCGACCGAGGATCTCCCGGACAATGCACTCTTTGTTAGAGCATGAAGGTCAATCAGTCGATCCACTTTTATTACCAAGAGTTCTTGCCATATTGAGGAGAGCAGGGCAGCTGGAAACTCGTCCATCAACCCTGTGACTCAGGCGCACAGAGGAAACCCTAGGGCCTTACCTATCACAGGTATTTTCACTCTCAGCAGCAGAGATGGGACTAACTGGGCTAAATAATGCTGAGCAGCTGGAGGCAGACCCAGCCATGACACCACCCAGGACTCCTTCCTATGAATATCACCAGAGCCGCAACTAACAGTTTGCACACATTAAAAAAACAAACCCTGAGCTGAGTAAAAGGCAGCAAAACAGTGTTGTAAGTCATCTGCAAAGCCCACCTGAGTCTTCCTGCCTTATTCTTTTTTAAAAAAATACATTTTATTGATTTTTTTACAGAGAGGGAGGGAGAGGGATAGAGACTAAAAACATCGATGGGAGAGAAACATCGATCAGCTGCCTCCGGCACACCCCCTACTGGGGATGTGCCCCACAACCAAGGTACATGCCCCTGACTGGAATCGAACCTGGGACCTTTCAGTCCACAGGCAGATGCTCTATCCACTGAGCCAAACCAGTTAGGGCAAGCCTTATTCTTCAGAGAGAAACCAAAGCACGAAATACCAAGTTTTGGGCTCCACACAGCAGGGAGCAACTATGGCCATCAGGTTCAGCCAACCTGGGAATCTGAAAGGTCCCCAAACTATGTTTTCAACAATCAACATGCCAGCAGTTACACCAACCTTCCCATTAATCAGAATCCTTTGCCCCTCGCAGTGTTACCAGCCCACTTCTCTGTTCATAATATATTTTGTCCTTTTGAGAAATGAAAAATGTAAACAAATCAATATGCCTTCCTTCCAGAAGAGAAAACGCATGCCAGATTGAGCCTTGTCAGCCTACCATAAAGAATTCTCTTAAGCTTCATATCCAATCCTCTTCTCCCAATTCTTGCTTGGGATCTTGAGTACCTGATCTTGAATTTCTGTGGTGCTCCCTGAGCACGGGACTGGCTGGTAGCCATGTGATATTGATTTGTTTTCACCATAGCAACAGCAAATTACAACAACTAGCAGAGAGAAGGCAGGCTGTTAACCGGTAAAGCTGCATAACCAGTATAGCCTGCAAGCATATTTTCCTCCTATTTGCTCTCTTCTTCATTCTACTTTCACAAATTTAATGCAAAAGTCAAAGCAAAAGAACAGCACTAAATGCGTTGAGGCACTACAAAGCCTAAGTCTGAAATAGTCTGGTGCACACAGCTCCTGGTATATTACATTAGATCGATGGAGAAAATGCAAGCAGCCAAGCTCTGACTGATTTCCTTGCAAATTTTATCAGTTAGTCTAAGAATAAATATCCCTGGAAAATGTACATGAGCACAAAGTAGAGGGAAAGGTTTTGTATATATGTCTATATATTGTAATACCATAAGACATTTACCAATAATGTTTATCTCTTTGTACTTGAAATAGCTTATCGTGCCAAGAGACAAACAACTTTTGGTTTTTTGTTGGTACAAAGTCAAGACCTCTCAAAATGCTAGAATTCTGAGGCGAAGCGTAGCAAGTATTACTCAATTGTATTAAGAGAGAAGAAACAGTGAGGTGGGCACTTGCTCAAGGCTACATAATCAGTGCAGTTCGAAAGAGGATGCAAACTAGAACGGGGAACTCCGAGAACTGCAATCTGTTCTAATGGATATCCTTTCTTCAAGGGCCCCTTCTTAGAAACAAGCCACCCCCTGATGTCTGCCCCCAACAATGCCACCTGTGACCCTGGATTAACACTTGCAGTATTGGACTGCCCTTCCTTTAGTCCTTTGCACCACGACCTTCTGCTCTTTAAATAAAAACAGCAATTCCCACCATCACAACCGGCTGTGAGCTTGGTGGCATAACCTGGGTCCTGAGTAGTGGCTGAGGGGAAGGAGGGAGTGGGAACTGGGCCATCGGGACTGTGGCAGTGCTGGGCTGAACCCTGCAGAGAACCTGCTCTCACGCACCCGGTCCAAGGCAGGTAGGAGAAGATGTCCTGTTTATGCGGGAGATCGGTTCAGGGTTTAGAAAAGATGGGCTAAAATATGAAGACATAACTCAAGACCTGCCAAGGGAGAGTTAGACTGTTCCTGGCCAGGACATAAAGAAGCACTCCCCTCCACCAGCCTGAATAAAAGAACACACAGCAGAAATAGTTGGGAGATGACGTCAGAAGTTCTGGGCTAGTGTCCTGCACTTCTCCTTGAAAGTAAAAACAGTGGGTCTAGAAGAATCTACGTGGCATTGCCCTTAATGAAATGAGTGCTTCCACGGGTTCTCGTAAAACACTCAGGAAAACGGGAGAAACTTCATCTTATTTAAAGATTATAAGCACGTCCTCCTTTTTTGTTGTTGTTGTTACTTTATTATCTCCCCAAATGCACCTATGACTCAATTAGCAAATTGCTTTCCACTGAACCTTTGTCTTTTAAAAGGATAGCAAGGCTTTTGGAAGAGCTCTCGTGGTGGTGGTGGTGGTGGTGGTGGTGGTGGTGGTGGTGGGCAGGCAAGTCGGATTTTTTTCTTCGCTTCAGTGCTTGCTAACTATTCTAAAAATGTTACACATTTATTGTAAACACATGCTTCTGAGGCCTAACAAAAAGGCAGTTTCCTCATGCCTGGCAGAAATTGAAAACGGAAAAGGGCAGAAAGAATCCTTTAACAAATATATCCTCCCCTTGTCTTGGGCCAAGCGTGTTATAAATAAATCTTCTCCATTATTTCTCGGTGGTGTTTCTCGGCAAGAAAGTTGATATGGTTCGGCAGAGTGAAAACACAGCTTTAAAAGCTAGCTGCCCTCATTAAATTATTCTGCTGGCTGTGTGTTCTCATTAAAAATGCATAAAGATCAGATAATTGCAGTAAGCATTATTAACCCAGCTTTACTTTTGAATATAATGTTCCACTTTTAAGCTGGAAACAAAGGCTCCGACATGCCAGGAAAAGAAGTGTAAACATTGAACTACAGTATCCAAAACTTGTCAGAAAGCTACCTCTTGCTAGCTTGTTAAAAATGTGCTTTTGAAACCAAATGAAAGCTGTGGCATTAGAGAGCTAGGTGGATCCCTAATTTCTAACAAATAAATATATTTGGGGGCTAAACATTCAACCAATGATTATTTAGATGAAGTGTTCCCCCTCCCCCCTTAATTACAAGTCTATTTTCACATCATAGGAGCCGTGTAAACTTTATTTATTCAGGAGCTAACTATGGCAGTATGAAATTTCCTATAACAACAACAAAAAAGAATGCTCTCAAGAATTCATTTTGTGTGTGTGTGTGTCGAACAACAAATGGATCTAGTCTTTGAATAAAAACTCGTTTTATGCCACACTGCCAAACAGGCGGCATAGATTCAAGCTTTGCCATTTCTTTTTCTCAAATCAAAATGTTACGTAAAACTCCAGGGTCCCCTGCAAGTATTACATTCGAATCAGTGGGATCCAGTTTCCCTGGCTCCCCGAAGCCACACACACGGAATGCAGCATACTGCAGCAAACTCTTTAAACATTCAAAAAAAAAAAAAGAAGAAGAAGAAGAAGAAGAGGGTGTGGGGGGTGATTCTCCTACCTTGTTTAGCTCTGCCTCTCCTTCCCTTTTACAGTAATCCCAGGAACATCTGGCAGAATCCAGTGGCCCAGGCTTCTCCCCGGCATCCTGAGGAAGAAATTTCCATGTAAATAGTTCTCCTTCCCTGTTTATTGTACTCTGAGCGCCGTCTGCCTTCGCTGGAAAATTTTGCCTTCAGATGATGAAGCAAAGACAGTCTAAACTCTGTTGCTGTAAGCTGCAGCACTCCCTTCCGACAAATCCCTCCCAGCTGTAGGCAGCCAATCCCCAGCCAGTTCGTCAGCCCTACTCGTCTGAAACTGGCCCTAATAGGATGACTGACACAGCAACACAGCACTTGCAGTGTGTGAAAACAGTGCATCCATACTGATGAAAGAGGAATTTCCCTCTCAGAAGAAAGCAATCATAGCACCCAGACAAAGTGGCACATAATTGGCAGAGCAGAGAGAGGGGTAGCTCGAGAAAACACCCTTGAAGACAGCCAGCCCAAAGCGTGTGGCTGCCCTGGGAATACTTTGAAAAGACAAAACTCCGCAGATCCCAAAGAAATCCAGGTTGTACATGAAACTGAAGTCATGATCCCATTTGACAAAGCCTATGTTTTTAAAAGGAAAAAAACAATTCGATGTCTGCCATGGAAAAGTAGTACCTTACAAAACATTTACACATGATTTCCATTAGCGAGGGAGAATGTGTTAGCCCAAGTGCATATTCAAAGCCAAAACATGCGTATACCCTCACACACAGTTTTCCTGTACAACATCTGTTATTGCAGTGGTTAATTACTGTAGCCCATATATCTTTCATCTAAGTTTTCAGACCACTGGAGACTTTAAATAGGGAATTCTGAACAATGAAATTGATATCTACACACTACCCTTTTGTGTTCCTGGCAGGCACCCCTGAGATGATTGCGTGTACCTTAACCGAACCCTAAGGTTTTGTATTCAGAGAGAGGAAACATTGAGGTGGGCGCTTGCTTAAGGCTATATAAGCAGTTCAGGTCGATGCCTTAGGTATCACTTGATAAATTTTTTGCATTGGCTCATATCGTCATGAATGAAGCCGTGACTGCACAAAGGTGTTTACTGCTGAACACTCATGGCAAATGAGGCACCATCAGGTGCCACTCCACAAAGGACATTCTAGAAGTGCTGAAGTTCCCTGAGATGAAGCCGGAAAAGAGAAATGGAAAGATTAGTAAGGGTTATTTGTTCCCCCCCTCCCTGCCCCCTGCCCTCCAGTCAACAGTACTCCTCATGCTTTGAAGAAGAAAACATATGGCAGTTGGAAAGCATAAAAAGCATATATGTTCCTTCCACTAAACACAACATTTTGAGTTTGAAAAAATTGTGTCATGATTACATGATTAGACCAAGGCAGGAACAAAGCCCCATTCATCAGAAAGTTTGAACCTAATGCACTATTGTTTATGAGCAAGTGTTGGGTACATCCGTAATGAAGTTATACTTGGGGTGAAATGTAACAGTTTCTTTTGATTTTGCCAATTCTATTTTACAAACACAAGGTTTCAGATGATTTTAGGCTATTTTCCACTCAATGCTTTATTCCACTCAAGCCTTATAATCTTTTTTTACCCCAATGTAAATCTATCATATATCATAACTTGCAGGCCTTTGTCGGCTATCATTTTCCTGGAAATTTAAATGATGTCTGTGGATCACACATCATACTACATGTAAGTGAATGATCACAGGTTTAGGAACCTCTTCTTCCTGACCTCTCTGATTCTGACTTTGAAACTAACATTCTCTTCATTTTACTCCTGAAATTTTAGTCATTTTTTATTCATTTTCCTATTTTTTGTCCAATGAAAGGAAGTTTCCTTGCGTTTTCTTTAGCCAGTCCAGAACTCTGACATATTACTTGGATGACACCAACACTAATAAGTTGGCTTCTGGGACTCAAGCCTTCCCATGTTCAAGCTCCCTTGTTGCCAGACAGGTTTACCTGTCATGTAAAGTCATGTTCCTCCCAGATTCAAACTCTTCTCTCCATAAAATCTGAATTACAGACTTTCAAGATCCTTCATAATCCTGCCCCTCCCTTTCTACTCAACTTCTTCCACACTGTTTTCCTAGGTGAGCTTTCTAATGGAGTCATACAAGTTTCTCCGGGACCTGGCTCTGACATTCCATCCCCAGAACTGACTCCCAAGAGCTTCACTTAATAAAATCTTACCCAACCTTTAGATCTCAACATGCCTTCTTTTTCTTCTGTTGCGGCTTTCCTGTTCATAGTGTCTTCCCTGATGTTCTTCTCCTTTGAAAGCATTCTGAACTATTCATTTTACCAGACTATTTTACCCTTAATGATGAGTTGATCTTCCCATCTCAAAAGGCTAGGTTTGTGTAGCACATTAAGATAATGTATGTAAAACATCTACACAGTGGCTGGCTATGATAAATGCTCATTAAATGATGGCTATTGTTCATTTCATTTAGCAAAGTGCCATGCACAAACTTGTTGATTTCATGATTCTTATCTCAAGAATTGGTATCATACACATCCAATTGCACAAGTCAAAAACTTGGCAGTCATTCTTGACCCTCCTCCTGAAACCATCATAGAAAAATCCATTATCAAAGCCATATTTAGCACCTAAATATTATAAAGGTTTTACTTTGCTCCATTTCTACCAATGCGCCTTTACCTAAGCTATTAGGGTCTTTCACCATGAATACTGAAACAACTTCTTTGTAAGTCTCCTGTATATATCCTTGACCCCTTCAATCCCTTTTCTATATTTCAGCCAGGATAAATATTGCAAAACAGAATTCTGATTATTCCAAACTTCTTTGCTTAAAACTGAACTGTGTCCCTTAAAAATTTATATGTCAAAGCCCCTAAATCCCAATGTGATGGTATTTGGAGATGGGGCCTTGGGGAGGTAATTAGGTCATGTGGATGGGGCCCTCATGAGGGGGTTAGTGCCCTTATAAGAAAATACATCAGGCAGAGAGATCATTTCTCTCTCTTTTAGTCAGGCAGGGGTACAGCAAGAAGGCAGTCATCTACAAACCAGGAAGAGAGCCTCCTCCTTTGCATAGTTCATCATCTTCTTGACACTTGACACTTGAAATCATCAGGCCAGAACCAGAACATGCTGGCCTGCTGATTTCAGACTTCCAGCCTCCAGAACTATATGCAAATAAAGTTCTGCTATTTAAGCCATTGGCATTTTATTATGGCGGCTTGAGCTGACTAAACTAAACATTAAATATCATTGAGTTGCTCTTTTAGGAAAGAGATAAAAGTTTTCAACATGGCCTAGAAGGTCCTTTTTATACAGCCTCTGCTTAATCAGAGGCCATTTCTTCAGGGAACTCTTTCCTGACCCCCAAGATGAGTTCAGAGGAAATCTGATGTGTTCTCTCACAGCCCTTTGCACTCTAGAGCAGTGCTTCTCAAATTTAATGTACATGCAAATCCCCCAGAGATCTTGTTTTTATAATGCACATTCTATCTCAGTAGTTATTGGGTGATACTGAGATTCTGCTTTGCTAACAAGCTCCCCAGTGATGCTGCTGCTGCTGGTCCATGGGCTACTCTTTGAGTAGCAAGATTTTGTAAATGTTGATCACTTTATAGAACTCTTTACAGGGCATGACAATACATTTCTTTGGTTAATTACTTAAGATCTACCTTCTAAACCACATTGTCAGCATCAGAAGTCACCACTGTCTCTCCAGCATTTAATCTGGTATGTGCCTGTCACATGAGAGGAGATTCTCAACAATAAATGTGTGTTGAATTCATGAATTGATCAATACAACATACTGTAGATCCAAGCTGGGCTTTTCCCCCTCTTCTTCCTCATCTTCTTCTTCCTCCTTCTTCTCTTCCCTCTTCCTTCCTTCTCCTTCTACTTCTTTTTCTCCTTCTTTCTGTATCTTAACATTGAAAGCCTTGAAACTCTGGAAAGAAAATAGAACTATCTTTTCTGACCCTTTAATAAACTTTAAATCATTTTTAAATCAAAATGCAACAAGGTCATAACCCTCTATTCTTTCATTATCTTCTGCCCAAAGGGGGCTTTCTTGCGATGGCTAAATGTTTAAAACTACATGAGAGGTGTCAGCTGAGGCCAGGAGGAGATGTGTGTGAGAAAATATGGGGGCCAAAATTTAAGTGTTTACTGAGATCATAATATACTAAATAGGAGGGATAATGGTTGAGAAGCCAAACATAGAACAAGTGTCAAGAAGATGATGAACTATGTAAAGGAGGTGGCCAGAAGAATTAAAAGACAACAACTTTGGTTTTGTCCAATAGAAGTTGTCAATTATCTTCTACAGGTTGATGAACTCAAGATCTATAACTTCATCCCTTTCTCTTGATCTCTAGGCCCAATTCTTCATAAAATGTACCAGAGATAAATAATTTTCACCATGCCCCAAACTAAAATCATTTTTATTGTATTGAATTACTTTTATCTTATGTTTTCCATTTCCATGAATGGAAACTACCATCTTCATTGTCTATTGCTCTCTCACCACCGACATTCAAATACTCCCAAGTTTTATAAATTCCTACATCTCAAATCCATCTAATTTTCTACTGGTTCACTGTCGTGTCCCCAATTCAAGTTCCCAGTACCTTTTATCTCTTCTTCACTTCTCTGCCTCCATCCAATCTTGCCCCTAACTTTCACTCTATCCACTACACTGCAGCCAAACTGATATTTTAAAAATACAAATATTATAATGCCATTATCTGCACAAAATGACTCCCCATTATTGTCAGAATAAATCCCTAGATTAATTCTCAAGTATATTTTCTCACCAGTCCTATTGAATTCACTTCCAGCCTACTTCACACCCAGCATTAAAATTAATTTTAATCATTAGAATGTGTTATGTTCTTTATACTTTAGAGTCTGGAATCCTTCTGCATGAAACATATTTTATTACTTTCATACCCATCTAACCTCTTTCCATCAGGCAGTACTCAATGCACACACCATGTCTTGCAGGAAGCCTTCCATGAGCACCATGACTTCCCTGGCACCTTAACATTCTATTCATCATAACAATAGTCACAGTCTATACTGTAAATATGTTATATTTGTTTATGTACCTCACTAATCTCTGTGAGAGAAGTTACCCTGTATTTCTTGCTCATCAGTTTATCCCTAGCACCTAAAGCATGCAGTGATATAATAGCAGATGCTTATGAAATAGCTGTTGAATGGTTAAATAGATAAACTTGAAAATAGAACTAGTAATGAAGTGGTAAAAACAAATTCATGGCTCAATAAAAAAACAACAACTAATAGTTAAGCCATAGAGACAATGCATCTTTGTAGACACACACACACACACACACACACACACACACACACACACACACTACAAAAGGAAAAGAAGAAATAATATAAAAGCCAAAAGGCACAATGCAGTTATGAGATCATCTCCTTTATTGGATATACCAAAGTTGGCAAGCTTATAGACAAGAGGAAAATTAATATCTGGTGATGTTTAAAATGGAGGTGATTTACATAGAAACAGAGTTTTCTTTCAAGTGGAAAATGATAGGTGTCCCAGAATAGATGGAAGGTTGCCCATACAGAAGAGATGGCGAGAAAGTAAGAGAAGGTTGTTTACAGCAAGAGAGAAATGAGACAGTAAGGCAAGTTACAGGTGGCCTTGGCCTCCAACAATTTAGTCTTAGGGTGCATTTCTCTTTCAATGTAATATGTCTATCTTATACTTACCGACTTAGTCCTTTTGTATATATGGTTTTTTATTTTCCCCTAGTTGTTTTATGTATAAACCCTATTGGAAGTCCCTTGAAGGCAGATACCATGCATGAAAGTCTTATTGTAGCCTCCACAGCACCTAGCATGGAGCAGTGCTGAATTAAATTTGGTTGATGGGTTTTCATTTAGGATTCTGGAGAAAATTTGCATCCTGTAAAAGAGACTGGTAATTTATTTTTAATGTGTGGTTATTGAAAATGCAGTAGGGAATAGAAATTGGTTTTATAATTGTCAGGAAAAACAGTTACAGTGTTTTCAATTGAATTAATCACAAGAAAGGTCCACTGTTTTTTACATTTTTCTCTGTAGGTCCAGGGGCAGAATACTCTGGGAAAAATTAGGACCAACATTTCTGGGTTAAGGGAAATGGAATTAAATAAATTGCATAAAGCATGTACATGAAATAATGTTTCAGAAATGCTTCACATAGAACATGGCACATAAATGCTCAATATATATTAGCTGCTACTACGAATACTAGTGTTATTTCCATCATCATTCTTAGGTTCTAGAATTCAAATGAGATTTAACTGAAGAGTGATTACTACTATGTCAAAACAGTGATAATGGACTAAAGTAGAGATTTTCACACTCTCTTGGTTTGTGGCCCTCTTGATGTTTAGTATTTGTTTTTTTCACAATGCTTTTAGGCCAAAAGAAATAACTGTTTTATTTATTAAATCATTAGATTCTAACAACTTACTGTTTATATTTTAACAACTTAGTAGCTGTTTGAAAAGTTAATATGAAATGTTTGAAAGAAAAACAATATTTTTATTTCATTCTAAATAACTCTAATTAGTTATTAATGGATTGTGAATGCCTATCAGGGTCTGCATACAATTCTCAAAGCTTGAAGTCAGAGTGGAACTACTACTCTCATTTCCTGCTCCACATTGATTTTTGTGTAGTACTTGCTTTCACCTTAGCAACTGCTGAAAGTCCAACTTTGCAGAGATATATGATATTATTGAAAGGAATGTAGTGGAATTCTAATTCTGAAAGTGAATTACTTTGAATTAGTAGTTTGTTAGTGTCCGGCAAATGTTGAACATTGCTGTGTTTCCCCTGGAAATATAAAATGTCCAGTGGAACCCCTGTGAATTCACTGTAGTTTCTCAGGGTGACTCATGGCACAGTTTGGGAACCATAACTCTAAGGCAAGGGTCCCAACATGTTGGTCAATCTCAACTGTCACATTGTTCTTTCTGGAGTAATAGTTGCCTTTCAGGCTCCTGTCCTGAGGCCCAAGGACATTTGAAATTGCAGAGAGATAACATCAGAGGTTCGTGGACATGTCCAGCCCTGAAACTGAGATCAGCTGAAGAGAAGATTCTGAGATATGAGTGAAGTTTATGGACCTTAAGAATTTCAGATGTTTGTGGGCCAA
The DNA here is from genome assembly GCF_963259705.1 of Myotis daubentonii. Lineage (NCBI taxonomy): Eukaryota > Metazoa > Chordata > Mammalia > Chiroptera > Vespertilionidae > Myotis > Myotis daubentonii. The sequence goes on along the minus strand of NC_081841.1, from coordinate 180,023,076 downwards.
AGAGAGAAGAACATGAAGAGACAAAGAGGATTCTTATGCTGCCTGCTGTTCATGAGAGGGGAACTTGCCAGTGACCATTTGCCTTTCAAAATGGTGGATTTTGAAAATAAGTGCAAAGAGGAAGGAAGGAGTCTTTTTCTGATTATTCTTCGCATTAAGACCACACATATCTTTGAAGCTCACTGTTCTCGTAGTCTAGTTGGGAGATGATCATGCTCTCCTCATATTTACTCTTGTGTTCACTATAATTTTACCCTTCAACTATAATAAAGAATGAGTATCCTTAGACCCTGTCTCCATCTCCTTATATTAAAGTAGTGTTTCTGACAGAGAAGTGACTCCTCCAAACCTGAAATGTTGAGGAAGTTGGTATGCTCTGCCTTCTGTTGGATTATTTGAAGGACTTTTCCATCTGTTATCACCTGCCCATCTTCTGAATGAGGGGCAAAGCTGGCAGGGGTCCAGTAGTAATTGGATGGAAGGAGATTCATTCACTTGCTCTACTTTTCCTTTCTATTCCATAATACCCACCACCTGATGTATAATCCACCTGATGATTAATCTTTGTTGTCTGTTTCCTCCTCTAGAATGCAAACACCCCAATGGTCAGGAAGCTTTTTTGTTTTGTTCATATTCCAAGTGCTTATTGTAGTACCTGGCACATGGGACTAATGATAAATATTTGTTAAATAAGTGAGCAAAATGTGGGAAGACTGGAATATGGTGCTGGATGAGAATAAAATTGTGTTTGAGGCATAAGGCATGCATCAAAGCTGGAGTGGCGCCTCCTCAGGGGCTTCCAAGGGTCATCAGAACCATGTGTGTGCAAACCAGGAGAGAGTAAAAAACACCCATTGAGAATGCAACTTTGGTGCCAGCTGACAGTATGTCAATGAGCAGCCCAGATCCCTGGCAAGGGTCTTCAATGGAATGGGAATAACCTCTTTTTCAAAAGGTTCTGAAGTGGGTAGGTTTGAAAAAAAAAAGATGATCTTGGTGAGATCATGGGTGAGTCTCAGTAATAGTGGGAGTATGTGAGCTCACGGACTAGGAAAGACACTGTCATCTCAAGGGAACGTATGAACTAGATGTGGGAAATAAAGTATGGCATGTGTGTATGGTAAATGCAGCTCTGATTACAAACTTGCATTTAAACAGTAAACGCAACTGGTTTTGATTTACTACAGTGGAAGGTTCCTTGGTATGCTCTTTTCAATACTCTCATTCCCATCTCCATCTCTTTTTGTTTCTCCCAGGATTGCCATTCTAACTAGATCCACTTTATTACTGATCTGACTAGGAGTTATCAAATACTTGCTATATACTGGTCCCAGCCCAGACATGGAAAGAATGAAGATGAGTAAGACACAGACCTGACCTGGAGGAGCTTGAAGGATTACACAGTGGTCCCAAAGGCGAGATCTATGGACATTAGTCTTAAAGTGTTCCTGAGGAAAAGGAACCACAGGAAAGTAACGTTGGAATAACCAATCAAACACGTAGTTTTACCAAAGGACTTTTCAGAGCTTTTATTCTGAGAATGCGCTTTGTGAATCTCCAAACAAAGTTTGTCAAGTTTAAAGGATTAATGTTAACCCTAGGCCTTTTTATTTAAAAAATAGCTAACTAGTATGTTGTTCTGGGGGATGCATTTTGGGAAACACTGGCCCAGATAAAATCTTTTTTGTTATACTTTCTTGTTCTTTGGACCATGTCCATATATGCTTACCTCATATAACTTGTATCTGATGCCATATCTTTCTACTTTATCAAGGTCCTCAAGGTTGACAAACTTTTGAGTCATCTACCATTGACCGCTTCAATGCTACTTTATATTCACTTATTGGGACCACAGTTACCTGAAGTCCTTGTGGCTCCAGGGTATCTTTGCTGGACCAGGCCTTCAATGCCTTCCTACTCAGTCAAACCTGGGAGACCATTTTCCCAGGTTTTTCTGGCCAGCAGAGGGTCCCTGGTGGCTGTACAGTGACCTATGGGCATAACTACCCTTCCATATCTTAACCCTTTCTAAATTCTATATTTCAACAAAAACATCAGTTTCTGGAAAAAAAATGTGTCACTCATCTCTTTCCTGTACCACATGTCACTCTTGATAACTGCTTTTTGGAAGTTCCCATAGTCCTGGGGGTGAAGCGGGGGAGGAGACTATTTATTAAACATCTCCATAGCAATTACTATGTGTTGAGTACAACACTGTGAAAAGCATGCTCTTATTATCCCAACCTTACAGATGGGAAAAGTTCCCTGAGTGCTTCAGTAACCTTTCTGGGGCTCACAGTAGCCAGTGGTGGAGCCCATTTGCCCTGGCAGGCTGGCTTCTGAGTCCATTTTCCTTACCACTATACCACATCGGCTCTAAAATACAAATTATATAATAGATTAGAAGGTGTTACCTGTTCAGGAAAAAAGAAGAAAAAGGGAAAGTAGGACACAGTAATGGGGATCAGACGATCTGAGATGGAGTTGGGAGGAGGTACAGTCGTGTAGGCAGGACAGGGCTCCTTGAGAAGGGAAGCGTAGAGCAGAGCTGTGCAGAGGTGAGGAAGCTCATCATGGGATCACTGGAGAAGCATGTTACAAGCAGAGATGCAAACCCCAGGGAGAACTCTGGCAGATGCTCACGTGGGAGGGACTTCTGTGTCCAACGGCACTGGCCTCCAATTTCTCGCTGAGTTCCACCCCTTGTTTGTTTAATAGTGTTTCTTGACTATGCCCTATGCTCTCCTTTAATGGCATCTTCCATGATTCAGCCAACAACCAAAAGTGACTACTTCTATCTTCAAACCCAGGGCTCCCCTTGCTGCCCTCCCTCTATCAATAATCATGAGGTGACAGAATTTTATTTTCATTTCTAGATGTTTCCCTATCTCCCTTTACACTAAATTCAAAATACTCCTCTTTTCAGGTTGACTCATCAAACTATCTCATTCTGACCTCCAATTAGATCTCAGTATATATTCTTCATACATTAAATTTTTAAAGTTACATAAAACCTTCTGAATTTTCCTCCTATAACATGTGTTAGGTTTTATAATAAAATTTTAATCTTTATTTTAAAAATAATTTGTGCAAAGAGAAAGCATCTGGCTTTGTTATATCTGCTGCAGAAAAGGGATCATGTCATAGATACATTCCTTACCAGAAATGGGCAATTATTTAGCCTTCCATCTGGATTGGAGAGAAAAGCAGATTCACCTTAGCAACAGCATTCTGATGCTGATGTCATCACCTTAACATCATTTTGGTCTCATGTCACTGTGTTCTTTCTCTAAAATCTCAAAGCTTTATACATTTCTGCATTTAAAAAGCTTAAAAAAGGAAAGAACGAACTATATTTAAATACTCATTGAGTCATCATAATCTTGAACTTTGTTAAGAGGTCTCTCTTTTACAGCAAAACAAAATGAGAAGTGTTTTCCCATGCACTCCAATTTTTGCTAGAGCTTTGCCTGTACACTTACATCTCCCAGGTGGTTGTCCACAAGCTCCCTCTCTGTGCCCTGAACCCATCGGGTCACCAGCCTCCCCAACAAGTCTGATCACTTACACATGTAATTATTTTAATCTGCAAAGCAGTCCAGACCTGGGGCGATTATGGTGAGATTATGATCATGGACCCTAGGGCTTGAAGAAATCTTCATCTAGATTCTACTCCCTTATTTAAAGGTGCAGAAAGAGACAGAAGCACGATGCTTGCCTTTTATTAAAGACAGGAAAGAGTTTAACCCTCTGGGAGTTTGTGGTTCCTCAAAATTTCAGTGAGGATTTTCACACAGGGCCAGATCATGTGTCAGCTGTTCCATCCCCTCCCAACTCCTGTCCCCTTCCCTCCCCCCCTCCCCATGGTCTCTCCCATATACAAACATTCCATCCACCAAGTTGCCGAACCATAGCAGCCAGAAATCCCTCCTGCACCAGAAAGTAGACCAAGACGCCTCCACTTACAAGTTTAAATACTGGCTTTGGTCTCAAATAACATTTAAAAGTTCACAGTGGCATAGAATCATTTAACTTGTATTTATTTATAGTAATAAACATTTATATATTTACAGGAAAAGCTCACTATCAATGAAAAGATATATAAAATGACACTGGCAAAATTGGATTCTCAGCTTTCAAAACTGCAAGCTATGCCACAAAGACAAAGATTTCCTTCATAAGTTTTCAGCACACGTGAACTATCGTGTTCTAAAAGTAATTTCAAAAGTTCTCAAATTGCCGGAACCCTGACTAAGAAGCACGGATGATATTTTTAATAATCTTAAAGTTATTTTTAACATAATTAAGCATTTATAATTCTGCCTTATATATACTTTGAGTTATATAACATCACTGAGCTAATAATTTAGACCACACTTTAAAAATTTTTCTAGTCTCAAGATTTCACATTTGACTAATGAGGAAATTTCCTTTTGGTTAGAAATCAGTATCTTCCTTTTAAAGGATATTTTTTAATATTGAAAATAGCAAAACAGAAGATTTCCAAACTTCTAGGAAAATATAAATATTATCAAATGGACAATCAGAACACATTTTTTTCATACCGAATTAACTAATAAGTATTTATTGCCCCAATTGGACTGATACTCAAATATGAATTCTATCATTGTTCTCAGAGGAGACAAAAGGGTTGCCTAATCTATCTTTATGTCTTCAATATTGGAAAGATTATTATTGAACATTTATTGCACACTCTCTTTTGAAAAGCACTTTACAATAATTTATCACTTCATACACATATTCAATCTGGAAGATAACTTTCTTTTCTTTTTACAAGAAGAAGCACAGAAGGTTGAAGACTTCATCCTGGGTCTCTAAAGAACCTAATGGCCGAGGTGAGTAATGGATCCAGATTCTGTATAAAATTTAGGTTCCTCAGTGCACACAAATATTCAGACACAGTCTAATCATGAAACCTAAGCAAAGATTCATACTCAATTGAAATGTTTTAGCAGGGAGTTGGCAAGTGAACTTTGTGTGGGTTTTCCTGTTCACATAGAAGAATATAACAAGGGAAGAGATTGTCTTGGAAACATGGAAGTATAGAAAACTTCCTGAAATGGTCTAAAGGAAATATAGAGGTTTAATTTAAAAATTCATAATTACCCACACTGGTGTTTTTGAACTCATATCTTGGGAGTTTTTAGCTGTTTGGGTGGCCTGTTTGATTTTTTTTTTTTTTTTGCCTCTGCATTTAAGAGCTCTGCTTAATGGACAAACCATCTACAGCCTGACAGACCAAAATAATACTTTGTCAGAACACATTTTCAGTGAGTTTACTTAGTCCTTAAGGTTAATGTCCAGGTAGGTTGTGGTGGCAAATCTGCAGGACTTTATTCCAGTTGTAATCCATACTCTACAGCAGGGGTCCTCAAACTTTTTAAACAGGGGGCCAGTTCACTGTCCCTCAGACCATTGGAGGGCTGGACTATAGTTTAAAAAAAAACTATGAACAAATTCCTATGCACACTGCACATATCTTATTTTGAAGTAAAAAAACAAAACGGGAACAAATACAATATTTGTATTTGCATGTGGCCCGTGGGTCATAGTTTGAGGACCCCTGATCTATAGTCACTGTTCATATATACACTGAGTGGCCAGATTATTATGTCCACCCCATCAGTACAATGAAGTGAATTAGTTATGCAAATAATAATAATAATAAAACCTTGAGAGTATTTGCTTAGGAAGTTTTCAATATTCAGTATTTCTGGAAGTGTCAATGAAGTACTGATGGGGTGAGCATAATAATCTGGCCACTCAGTGTATATATAAAATTTTATTTCAGAGAGGAAGGGAGAAGGAGAGAGAGATAGAAATATCAATGATGAGAGAGAAGCACTAATTGGCTGGCCCTACATGCCCCCTACTGAGGATCAAGCCCACTACCCGGGCATGTGCCCTTGACCAGAATTGAACCTAGGTCCTTTTAGTCCACAGGCCAATGCTCTATCCACTGAGCAAACTGGCTAGGGCTACAGTCACCATTCTTGAAATATGTGCATCCCTGGAGTTGTGCGGTATCCACCTCCTCAACAACACAGGTCTCCCCAGTTAACATCTTCAGATTAAGATTGGGGTGGGCATAACCAAATAGGGGCTAGGCACAGGTTTACCACTTTTAAATCATCTTTGTTTCTCCTCTGTCTCTTTTCTAGTCTTCTGTAAATCTCAACATCATTCCCTTAAATGGTTCTCAAGTCCCTGACCCATAACCTACAACTGAGATTTCTCTACAGTGCCTCTAAGAGCCTGAGGACTAGTACGTGGGGTTTCTACATCCCAGGAGATTGATAAGATAAAGCCATGAAGCAGCTGTTATTTTAGAGTTCCAGGAACAATCTAGTTCTGTTGCACAATCTGGGCCAGGCTACGGCTTCCTCAAAAGGCTCCAGTTTGGCCTCTACAAAGGAATCAGAGGTATGTGGCTAGTCTCATTGTCCCACTCCCTATGTCACAGAAACAATTCTGAGCATTGAGTCCTACTGGTGCCCAAAACTTTCCCCAATTTTTTCCTACTAAATTTCTGGTCCTTCAAGGTGATCTGGGGAAATAAAGAAGGTTCCCTTCTTTTACACGTGTTAGGGAAACACTTCGCTTGGAGACTCACAGAGTGTATTATAAAAGTTCTGCAAAAAAAAAATCTGTTTAATTTTATCCTCAAACTTATTTTTCTTTTCTTTTCTTCCCCAAACTAATTTGTTTATTTTTGGTAACTCCTATTAATATCAAGCATGCACTTTAGGAAATGCAAATCCACAGGAAAACAAGTTCTATAAACAATGCTTCTCTACATGACTTAGGACTCTTCCTCGATCTCGCCCTCGTTGGTTAGCTAGTTTGTAGCATCCATAATATCAAGCACACCCTTGACCATTTACAGGTTTTCCCGAGCATTTCACAGGTTTTCACTATGTAATGAATTGAGGTTCTCAATGGCCTGCTTGCAGGAGAGAAAAGGAGCACAGGGGCTAGGGAGCAGAGGGAACGGAGCCACAGATGGATGACAAAGGGAACTCAGGGAGGTAAGCCTGTCACCTGGCCTTGCTTTATGAAGTCTATCTTACATTTTGAGGAACTGAGTCTTAGATAAGTTAAATAACTTGCTCTAGTTCACACTACTAGTTTGGTGCACAGATTTAACCTGAACCCATATTGTTAACTCCAAATCCATGCTCTCGTTTCATTACTTTTGGCATAATATGCACTATTATTGACGTTGCTGCTATCGAAAGGCATCATGGGATAGTGGTTGAGTGCAGGCTCCAACCAGTTCTCAAGTTCAAGTCCCATCTCTCCCACTGATCAGCAGGCATGCCGCTTTGCCTGCGGTCCCCTGTGCCTAGGACTCCTCATCTCTCCAATCGGGACTAGTAATCCTCATAGAACTGTTTAAAGGATCAAAGGAACTGGTGTTCAGGAAATATTTTGAGTGCTCCCTGTTAACATTCAAATAAATACTCAATAGATATTGCTAGTTCTTTTTATTTTTACTACTCATAGCTTAATTCTCTCATTTTACAACGTTCACAGCCAAAGCCAAGTTAGTAACTGTCAGAAACAAATGAAATCAAACTATAATATACCCTCCTTCCCTTCCTCTCCTATAAAGCTCAAGGAGGACTAAGAGATCTTAATATGTGAGCAATCACATACTTATCAAGTGGACTGTGTGATATCCTCAGCCCCCGTGTGGTAAATGAGGGCTGAAAGAACTGAGCATGGAAGTGCTCCAAGGCTCAGAATTGTATGAATCACAATTCAGAGATAGGGCTGAGTTTTGCTGGGTCAAATGCTTTCTTGCTGATTCATTACTGTGAAGATAGCTGATAGAGACAGGGGATGTTTACTGAGAGCTAAAGCCCTGTTCTAACTCATTGGCTTTTATATTGATTGATCTAATAGCCTTGGTCTATAATTTCAAAAATAACTCAGTGTTGTTTTTTTTTTGTGTGTGTGTGTGTGTGTGTGTGTGTGTTTTCATAAACAGCAGAAAGGCTGTGGATACTTTCCTGATGAGGTAGACTTTGTTTCTTTACATGGGTTAGAAACAAAGGAAAATAAATGGAAACTACTTTCTAATATCTCTTCTCCCTTTGTGTTGTCTTTTGTCTTAAAACATTTGATTAAACTTAGAATTAAAATTTAACATTGTAGTGCATTTAATACATCAATATGTTTTGATGACATATTACTGCAGCAGAGAGATAAATTTTGTATTCTATTCGGGTCAGCTATGTAAATCAACCATATTAATGAGCTTTATTAAATCATCTTAGTAGAAGCTCCACTGTCTTAACTATTTACTTAAATCCACATCCAACAAAAAACAGCTGTCACTTCCTGACAAATCTTATTCTGAGTGAGAATTTTCTTCTTACAAGAGGAAAATTGATATGTTATAATACAACAGAAATGTCATACTTAGAGTCTTTTAAAAGGATACTCTATTATAAAATGTGAGAGTTATAGATCCTAACTTACTGTTAAGAACGGACACTGGTGAAGGAAAGAGTTCAAGGGGACCACTGCTTCTGTTGTTTATATGCCGCACATTATTCTGTGGATACCACAGAACTCTTTTATGTACAACTGTGTTGACTTGGGGACTCAACATCTAGAAGTTTTGAGGAAACAGGCTGAAGGCTGTTGAGCTCCAACTCCCTTCCTACTCCTTCAGAAGAAAAGATTTCCTAAACAAGCTGATAAATCATTGAACTGCTACGTATTTTTTTAAAATTGTTCAACCTTCTTAAGGAACTATATATTTTTGCTTCCTTAAGCAGTAAATGTAAGCAGTGTATGTAAATAAATGCTTCCACAATAAATGAGCTTTATATGTTCAAGGAAACAAAGCTAAGATTTCCTCTTATTGATAATATTTTAACACCTTGAGTTGTTTCTAAGTACTTTTCAAAAGTACATAGAACTTAACAAAATTGTCTTCTTTTGAATATGTTTTTTAAATGTTAAAAATGAATGTTTTATGACTTCAGATAAACCTTTTTCTACTACATTTAATAACTAGCCAAGGCACTAAATTCAAGCACAGACCTTAAAACTCTCTACAGACAAGCTCTGGGACCCCATAACCAACTGCAGCCCTCACCCCGTCCATGTGTCATTCTTGTGAAAGTAGGGCTTACTGAATTGAGAAGATGATCTCATGTTTTGAGCTGTAGAGGAAGGCCACATGGCAATTATCCCAGAAAGGGGACATTCGTCACTGCTCTGAATGTCTGGGGCAAGTCAGATCCTGAGACAGATAGCTGGACTCAGAAGACAGATCCTACAGGTAGGCAGGAGAGGAAACTGGCCTTTGCCAGTAAAAAATGAATGAGCAACACTTTCCAATGACAAGTTCTATATTTCTTTCAGTGCTTATTTTCCTTGTTGACTCACTATCATTTATTCACATAAACAGATATTTATTTAATACTGACTATGCCAGGCAGTATTCTGAGCATTAGAAATCTATTAAAGAAGAAAATAAATAAAAATACATGTATTTTTTTAAATTAAAAAATACATAATTTTAAAAATTTACATGATGTGTTAAACGGCGATAAATGCTATGTGGAATAGTAAAACAGAGAAATAGGATAAGGAATGGAGCTTCAGGCAGTGGTTTACAGTATTAATTGGCTATCAGGGGAGACCACACCAGGAAGGTTGGATCTGATCAAGCACTAAGGAAGCAAACCATAGAGACACCTGAGCTATCCATTTTTGAGGTGGAGGAAAAACAAGCACATAGACCTTAAAATAATGATGTGCTTACGTGGGACACATTGGGGTGGATATAGAAGTGGCAGGAGAAGATGTTAGATTAGTTACAGATTAGTTGGGGGTAGAGGGTGACAGTCAGTGGTACTACAGACAGTATGTAAACTTATATAATATTCTAAAGACTTTGGCCTCTCTTCATAGGGTTTCTGATATGCTTTGCATTTATCAAAGTGTATATGAATTAACAATACCAGGTTTTTGTTTCCATATCCATGCACTTAACAGTGTTTACAATGGGCACTGGCAAAATACTGATGACCTCCAAAAGCCTTCTGCAAAACAATGGGTCTTAACCATGTTATTGAAAGTGGTCTATGAAATACATGCTGATTTCTTAATTCTGGTTAAAGGCATCCATCAGCTTGTTCAACTTTAGCACGTGTCTCATCCTCAGTAGCTTTTTCATTACTGCTCAATTCAAATGTGGGTTTCCTCAGCACATTTCACTGTTCTAATAATGATGTCATGGAGCAGATAAATAGATTGGCAAGCCTTTTCTATGTCTTTTCCAGTGCTGTCTGAAATCAATTGATTGCCCACTTCTTTCAAGTCATTTGTCTTCACCTCTCAGGTCATGATTTCCTTCTTCTTTTGGATTTGGTGGATCTGTTGATGCTGAGCATTAGAGGTCTTCTGAATCTGATTGTTGTGCTTTTAGTAAAACCAGCACAGAATAGGCTACCGGTAAGCAATAGCCATTGGTAGTCTTGAGATCAACATGAGCTTCAGTCATAGTCTGCCATTTGTGGACTGTGGAGCACATTTTGTCACTGGTAAGATCCACGTCATGGAAATTAGGTAGTTTTGCCCTGAACAACCTCAGTAATTAGCATGAATTTCCTAAATGCAACTTCATCATCCTGCAGATCAGCTAGGCTCACTTCAAAAACACAACCCTTGAGACATCCAATGTGATTTGGTTGCTTGAGTTCTCATGACTTGTGTTTCCCCAACACTTCTTATATTGACCAGAACTGGTGCTTTCACATCATACCAATTTTTCTTAGAAAATGGATCAACCACTGTCTTCTTGGCTCCCTTTTTGCTGCCTCTCGTAAGTGCCCATTCTTGCCCACTGCCATGGCACTGCCCAGAGAGCCAAAAGGTGTCATCTGAAAACTTTAATGAGCACTCTTTCTATCTAAAAACCTAAGATAATAGTATTCATGTCTTTATTTAACATTTATTTTTTTACCATTACAATAGTTGTGAAGGCAAACAGGAAGCCATGAAGATAAGACATCATTTCAAACAATGACAGAAAAAAGTAATGACAACAGTAATAATACATTAGATACTATTTGAGTAATTAAAAATGTGCTAGGAGTGGCTGTTTTAAGGGTTTCAGATGTATTGTCTCATTTAATTTTACAACTCTATGAGGAAGCTACTTTACACCCATTCGATAGATGGAGAGCGAGTAAGTGGCAAATCTGGAATGGAAACTTCCCTCATTTTTCACTCCAGAGCCTATACTCATTATCTCAACGCTCCACTGGCAGTGTTTTGCTTTTTAAGTTAGCCTTTTTCTTTAAGAAAAATTCAAGCGTTAACAGAAGGGGAGGGAATCCTATATAATAAATAGGTAATATGCAAATTGACCATCACTCCAACACACAAGATGGCCACCCCCATGTGGCCACAAGATGGTCTGCAGGGGAGGGCAGTTAGAGGTGACCAGGTCTGCAGGGGAGGAAGGGAAGTTGGGGACAACTAGGCCTGAAGGGGAGGGCAGTTGGAGGCGACTGGGCCTGCAGGAGAGGGAGCGCAGTTGAGGGGGACCAGGCCTGCAGGGGAGGAAGGGAATTTGGGGACAACTGGGCCTGCAGGGGAGGGCAGTTGTGGGGGACCAGGCTGGCAGGGGAGGGTAGTTGGGGGCAACTGGGCCAGCAGGGGAGGGAAGTTGGGGGTGATCGGGCTGGCAGGGGAGCAGTTAGGCATTGATCAGGCTGGCAGGGGAGTGGTTAGGGGGTGATCAGGCTGGCAGGCAGAAGCGGTTAGGGGCAATCAGGCAGGCAGGCAGGCAGGCGTGTGGTTGGGAGCCAGCAGTCTTGGATTGTGAGAGGGATGTCCAACTGCCCATTTAGGCCCGATCCCTATGGGGGGTTCCAGATTAGAGAGGGTTCAAGCTGGGCTGAGGGACACTGCCCCCCTGCAGTGCCCGAATTTCATGCACCAGGGCTCTAGTGGTATAATAAGCCCCTATGTATATATCACCTAGTTTCAATAATTACCAAATAGGACTAGTCTTATTTTATCTATTTCCCCCAAAACTATTTTATTTTGAAAAAATCCAAGACATTACATCATTTTATCTGTAAAAATCTCAGTATATATTTCTAAAAGAGGACTTTAAAATATAACCATAACACCCCTTTCACATCTAAAAGTATTAACAATAATTCATCAAAAAAATCAAATATCCAGTCTCAAGCTGTGATTTAACTACAAGACCATAATGTTATAGGTGTAATATGATTTGGTACAGATGAAGAAATAAATCCACTGACCCACTAATCATATCATTTGTATTCCAGCATTAAAACTTAAATGGGGGTTGATAAAGTGAGACTGTTTTACATGCAAGTTGCTTAGACCATATATTTCTCCTAGTGGCATAGTAGAAGATAATATGATTTAGAATATCTAGGTTCAATTTTTGGCTTCAATGCTTAAGTTTGTTACTGACACTCTTAGGGCCTCTGTTTCCTATATATAAAATGAGGGGCTTGAACTATCAGTGACTTATAATTCAGAATTCTCAAATTCTAGAATGTTCTGATAGTTATAATTTCAATATATATATATGGATAAAACCCCAAAGATTTTATTTTATAAATATGATTTCCTTAGTGAACAAATCCCTCTAAATTTGAAAAGTGGAATCATTCGTATTAAAAAAAAAAATAGGTAAACGACTTCAAATAGTCTCTTTTTCTCTGACACTCAGTATATTTATCTATTTGTCCTTAGCCATCCACCAATACATTTATCTATTTATCAATCTACTAGAGGCCCAGTGCACAGAAATTTGTGCACTCGGGGGTGAGGGGATCCCTCAGCATAGCTGCGCCCATTCACAATCCAGGACCCCTTCGGAGATGTCCACCTGTCGACTTAGGCCCACTCCCCAGTGGATCAGGCCTAAGCTTGCAGTCAGACATCCTTCTAGCAGCCAGGAAGCCCTCGGGGATGTCCGACTAAAGGCTTAGGCCCCCAAGGGATCGGGTCTAAACTGTTAGATGGACATTCTTAGTGCTGCCACGGAGGTGGGAGAGGCTCCTGCCACCACCACTGCGCTGGCCAGCTATAAGTCAGCTTCTGGCTGAGTAGCACTCCCCATATGGAAGTACACTGACCACCAGGGGGCAGCTCCTGCATTGAGCGTCTGCCCCCTGGTGGCCAGTGCGCATCATAGCAACTGGTCATTCTGCCGTTAAATCAATGTGCATATAAGCCTTTTATTATTATTACTAGGGGCCCGGTGCACGAAATTCGTGCACTGGGTGTGTGTGTGTGGGGGGGGGGGTGTCCCTCAGCCCAGCCTGCCCCCTCTCACATACTGGGAGCCCTCAGGCGTTGACCCCCATCACCCTCCAATCGCAGGATCGGCCCCTTGCCCAGGCCTGACGCCTCTGACAGAGGTGTCAATCCTGGGCAGGGGACCCTCATTTCCCCCATCACTGGTTCTGCCCCCAGCCCCCTCCGATTGCTGGCTCTGCCCCTTGCCCAGGCCTGATGCCTCAGCCAGAGGCGTAAACCCCCATCACCCTCTGATCACCTGATCGGCCCCTTGCCCAGGCCTGACGCCTCCGCAGAGGTGTCAGGCTTGGACAGGGGACCCCCATCTCCCCCCGATCACTGGCTCTGGCCCCCGCCCAGGCCTGAGGCCTCTGGTCCAGGAATCATGCCTGGGCAGGGGACCCCCATCTCCCTCTGATCGCTTGCTCCACCCCCGCCCAAGCCTGACGCCTCTGACCCAGGCTTCAGGCCTGGGCAAGGGGACCATCATATCCCCCCAACCCCCCGCTCCGCCCCCCACCCAGGCCTGATGCCTTGGCCAGAGGAGTTGACCCTCATCACCCTCCGATCACCAATCACCGGATCGGCCCCTTGACCAGGCCTGAGGCCTCCGGCAGAGGTGTCAGGCCTGGGCAGGGGACGCCCAGCTCCCTGCGGTTGCAGGCTCCGCCGCTGCCCAAGCCTAACGCCTCTGGCTGAGGCGTCCGGCTCGGGCAGCGGGGACCCGCAGCTGCAGCAGCCCCGCGATCGTGGGCTCCGCTTTAGGCCCAGGCAAGGGACCCCTAGCTCCCACGACTGCCAGCTTCAACCGTGCCCAGCTCCCATCGCTGGCTCCACCCCTACTTCCTGCTATCACTGGCCAGGGTGGCAAAGGCGCCTGATTCTCTGATCCCTTGGGCCGCCTTTGCCCTGCCCCCCAGCTCTTAGCTCCCCCCTGGGTTTCCAATCACTGTCAGTGGCAGGGGGCTTCTTCCTGCTTTCCCTTTCGCCTCCCTGCATTGTGCCTACATATGCAAATTAACCACCATCTTGTTGGCAGTTAACTGCCAATCATAGTTGGCAGTTAATTTGCATATAGCCCTGATTAGCCAATGAAAAGGGTAATGTCGTACGCCAATTACCATTTTTCTCTTTTATTAGTGTGGATATAGGATGTCCCTATTTCCCTCCTTTTGTCCCCTCTACCCAGCTCTTGCCCCCCACTTCTCTCTGGCCATCACCATACTGTTGTCTGTGTCCATGGATTGTGCATATATTTTCTTTGGCTAATCCCTTCTTTAAATTCATTTCTTTAAATTTTTATTTTCAGATAAGTGCTTAAACTGTGCTATTATATATTTTCTATTATATCAGTTAGAATTAAGATATCTTTTAATTGAACCCTTGTAAGTTTTAGCACAATTTAATAAATTATGCTAGAAGCAATTAGGAAATTTTTCATGTAATGCAGATAAATTTCAATTAATATTTTACTAATTTTTAATTTTTTAATATTTTAATTTGAAATAATCTCATACATGTAAAATAACTATAAAATACTATAGCATATTTTATGTACCCTTCACCCAATTTCTTAGGTGTTAATAATTTAAACATAACCACTATACAACTAACAGAATTTGGAATATATTTTTCTTATAATCTCTTTAATGTTACTTAATCCATTTACTTTGTTTTTGTTAATCTTCACCCAAGGATATTTTTCCATTGAATTTTAGAGAGAGTGAAGGGAAAGGGAGAGACACATTGATGGGTTGCCTCCTGCATATGCTTTGTTAGGAACTGGGGATCAAGCCAGCAACTGAGGTACAAGCCCTTGACTGGAATCGAACCTGGGACCCTTCAGTCCACGGGGCTAATGCTCTATCCACTGAGCAAAACAGGCTGCAGCTTAATTCATTTACTTTTAATCTATATGTGTCTTTATATTTAAAGTGGGTTTTGTTTTTGATTCACCCTCATAATCTGTCCTTTAATTGGTGCATTTATGCCACTGACTTTCAGAGTGCTTACTGATAGAGTTACTACCATATGAGGCGGCTTCTGGGTCTTCTGGGTCCCGCCCTGCCTTGCCTTTTTTTATTTTTTTCTAAGACATTTCACTTTATTTAAAAGAAGCCAATATACAGGATATAAAGGGCATGATATTTACAACAGTACAGTAAATAGGTTGATTTCCCAGTAGAATCAGTAGTCTTTCAGTGAGTATTAACCACTCTTCCCCTTGATGCTCGACCCAGCTGGCAGACAAACACCAACAGTGGGGTGGGATGGGACTGCAGGATAGAACGTCTCCCTGAAGGGATTAAAAATCACGTAGATGCTAAAATGTCCACGAAGGGGTCTTGGGAGTGAGGGGTGCCTCTGCCTCATTCCTTTGAGGGCTTGGCAGCAGGAATGCTGAGGGATTTGCCCCAAACTAACACACGGCCAACCCTGAGCCTGTAAATCTTCCACCCATGGAATATTCCCTTCCCGAGAGAATCAGCCCTAATCCCTCAGCCAGTGCCTGGAGGAGCAGCCCAGGCCGTGGGCACAGCCAGGACTGTGGATATTTCATGGCCTTTCCACTCCCACTCCAGCTGCCTAACAACTCTGCACTGCTCCCCTCGCCCACCTCCCCGTCACCCCATCAGGACACCATGCACAGGAGGGTACACTGGTTTTCCCATGCCCATTGGGAACTGGCTGTTTCTGTTTTCTGGAGTAAAAAGGTTCCTGTGGGTCAGGTAAGGTCTCTGCTTGGCAGGAAATTCTGAAACAGAGCCACTGACCACACCCACCTCCTCTGGGCATGGAGCAGCTCCTGCCCTCAGAGCTCATCTCTCCAGCAGAACTGAAGGGAAGACCGTGCGTACCCTTCTGTCCCTCACCCTTCACATGCCCAGAACCATCAGTGTCGCACTTCCTAATTCCTATCACTGTATTTCATTAGTCCCATACTGATTTACTAATCCTGAATCTAAACAGATTGGTTCAAAAGGAGATCGTTCTATTTTTAAAGTAGCTGGGGCTTCTGGGAGCGGGCCTTGCCTTGCAGCCTGGACCCTCTGATGGGCGGTTCCCGGGCCACAAGGCAAGACCGGCTGCTGGGGCTTCTGGGGGGCAGGCCTTGCCTTGCAACCCTGGATGCGCTGATGGGCGGTTCCCAGTTGCAAGGCAGGCCGGCTGCTGGGGCTTCTGTGGTGGGCCTGCCCTGGATGGGGGCGTGCTGGTAGCTCGCACTGTCCCTCCCTGCCTGCAGTATGCAAATTAGCTGCCATCTTTGTTGGTGGTTAATTTGCATATCATGCTGATTAGCCAATGGGAGGCGTAGTGAAGATATGGTCAATTACCATGTTTGTCTATTATTAGATTAGATGTGCCTACCAATATATCAAGCAAGACATAATGTAAAAGTACTTTTTGTAAAATATGTGAAAAGAAATTTATTTTTCACAGAATACAAAACATAGTCAAGCATGTGAACTATAACATTGTAAGTCTGATTGCTTTGTTATGCAATATGGGGGAAAAATAATTGCAAACTCCGATGAGAATCAGACAGGAGAGCTTATGTGTTTCTAAAGATAAAATGGTCCTTAGGTTTGATTTTCCTACTTAAGGGCAGATGACTGACACCCGGCCTCATTTTACAAAGAAGAAAGTAATAGATCAGTAAAAGCTCATTTCTCAAGGGCTTCAAGGAAGAAGTGGCTTTCAAAGAACTTGTGTTTATTCTCTTTCTAGGCTACCAGATTGATAAGCAAGAGAGAGGAAATAATCTCAGAGAGAGAGGGGAGTCTGAGGTCAAAATAGGGGAAAAGGAGAAAGATGAATGATAATGACCTTTCATAAACAAAAGTAGAATTTAAAAGATAATAGTGAGAGCATAGTACTACTGCAGGACCTAGGGCAGAGGTCAGGCAGCCTAGACTTTCTAAGGAACCATTTAGCCCACCTAAAGTATATACAACTTGTCCCCAGGAATAGAGAACATAGTGCTTCCTTAGCATACAGCAACTCAATAAGTCTAGTTAGTTTAAAATGCCTCACAATTGCTTCATTCATATTAGTGCTGTTGTAGGTGCTAGAATATTAAATAAGCTATTCAAATACTAATGATATTTGAGGAATTAAGTAAATTGCAAATTTTAAAGCGATATGCACCAAATTAAAAACAAAAAACAATTGCAGTCAAAATCATGAAAACTGTAATCCAAAAAAGGTGTTTGTTGTCCAATGTCTATAACTTATAAAATGCAAATATTATGAGTAGAAATTCTTACAACTGTGGTGTATCAACTTAGCTAAACGGGAACTATGTTTCCCCTGATTCCTTTCCTTATACGGTTCTGGATTAGTGCTGGTCACAAGAAACATTTGATGTGCGATGTGGAAGTTAAACAATAGCCATATTTCCTTCCAGAGTTGAAGGTCGGTGCAAGGCTGAAGTCATTGTGGCATATTGTGCACGTCCTGGCTGATCTACTAGTGGCCTCATTGATGTGGTGCAACACCTCAACTCATCCAGTCTCCAGGTCCCCTATGATCTATCCCTTCAGCTGTTCCAAGGCACAAAGCAGGACCATGTTCACCTTTTTTAAAAAATTAAATCTTTATTGTTCAGATTATTACAGTTGTTACTCTTTTTTTCCCCCCATAGCTCCCCTCCACCCTGTTCCCACCCCACCCTCTTCCCTTACCACCCTCCACTGTCCTCATCCAAAGGTGTATGATTTATGTCCAGTCTCTTCCTGCACCCCCCACACCCCTTTCCTCCCAAGAATTGTCAGTCCACTCCCTTTCTATGCCCCCACTTCTATTATATTTATCAGTTTATTCTGTTCATCAGATTTTTTATTCACTTGATTTTTAGATTCACTGGTTGATAGTTATGTACTTATTCATAATTTTTATCTTTACCATTTTCTTCTTCTTCCTCTTCTTAAAGAATATCTTTCAGCATTTCATAGAATACTGGTTTGGTGGTGATGAACTCCTTTAGCTTTTTCCTATCTGTGAAGCTCTTTATCTGACCTTCAATTCTGAATGATAGCTTTGCTGGGTGAAGTAATCTTGGTTGTAGGTTCTTGGCATTCATCACTTTGAATATTTCTTGCCACTCCCTTCTGGCCTGCAAAGTTTCCGTTGAGAAATCAGCTGACAGTCGTATGGGTACTCCCTTGTAGGTAACTGACTTTTTTTCTCTGGCTGCTTTTAAAATTATCTCTTTGTCTTTTGCTCTTGGCATTTTAATTATGATGTGTCTTGGTGTGGTCCTTTTTGGATTCCTTTTGTTTGGGGTTCTCTGTGCTTCCTGGACTTGTAAGTCTATTTCTTTCTCCAGGTAGGGGAAGTTTTCTGTCATTATTTCTTCAAATAGGTTTTCAATATCTTGCTCTCTCTCTTCTTCTGTCACCCCTATAATTCAGATGTTGGTTCGCTTGAAGTTGTCCCAGAGGCTCCTTACACTACCTTCATATTCTTGGATTCTTTTTTCTTTTTTCTTTTCTGGTTGGGTGTTTTTTTCTTCTTCATATTTCAAATCTTTGACTTGATTCTTGGGATCCTCTAGTCTGCTGTTGGATCTCTGTATAATATTCTTTATTTCAGTGTATGCTTAATTTCTAGTTGATCCTTTTTCATATCCTCGAGGGTCTTACTAAATTTATTGATGGTCTCACTAAATTTATCGGCGGGTTCTAGAAAATTCTTGAAAAACCTTATAACTGTGGTTTTGAACTCTATATCCAGTAGTTTGCTTTCCTCCATTTCTGTCATTTGTGACCTGTTTCTTTGTCTCCGCATTTTGGCTGCTTCCCTGTGTTGATAGGGTGGCTTTCTGTGCTAGGTGTCCTATAGGGCCCAGTGGCTCAGCCTCCCCAATTACCTGAGGTAGACACTCTTGGCACACCCCTTTGTGGGCTGTGTGCACAGTCTTGTTGTAGTTAAGCCTTGATTGTCGTAGGTATCACTGGGAGGAATTGACCTCCAGGCCAATTGGTTATGAGAATCAGCTGTGTCTGCAGTGGGAGAACTTCTGTGCTGGAGACACCCTTCTGGGGCAAGACTTGCTTCAGTGGGGCTTTGGTGCTCACTGAGTCTGCCCCCTGAGTGTTTCCCTTATGGATCTGAGGAGTTGTAATCTGGATGGTCCCACTCTGAGCACTGGGTACACTGGCACTGGATCTCTAAGGAGGTGCTAATTTAGCCTCTTCCTGAGGCTACCCAGCAGGAGCTATGGAGAGATCTGCAGATTCCTCTTCTTTGTTTGGGATTTGGAGGTGCCCAGATGAGGCCCAGCTGTGAAGCAATGCAAGCTGCTCTGGGGCCTTGGGCCTTCTTTTGGATGTTCTGGGTCTCTCTGACCCAGCTGCAGTTTGTTAGGTAATTTTAGATTGCAAAGGGCCAGGTCATTCATATGCAAAAGCCTCTGCGCACAGCTTGGGTGGGACGGGGGCTCAGGGAATCAACAGGGTGGATCAAACAGCTATGGCTGATCCTCAGCCCTGCCTAAGAGGCCCCGGGTCACAGTGTCCCATGATAATCACTGCAAGCACCTCTGAGAGAAAGCTGCCCTCGAGTCCTGCCCGCTGCCAGACAGTCCAGTTTCTCCCAGTATGAATCTGGGTCCCCAGAGACTAGCTGGGAACTGGAGTTCAGAGTGGGAGTGTGTGTCTCCCTCCCAATTGAAAAGACAACCGTGTCCTCAGTTGCCAGCCCTTTCCGCATGCACCTACGTACCTCTGCACTTTACTTCTGCACCTCCTCTGAGTCTCAGTGTGCTTTTCTCTTTCCTTCTAGTTATAGAATTTCCACTCAACCAGCCTTCCTGTGGTTCTGGATGATGTCCGTTTTGTCTTTTAGTTGTATTTTTGAAGTGGTTGTGCGAGGCAGCAATATTAGGTGTTTACCTATGCCGCCATCTTGGTTTCTTTCCATGTGCACCTTTGTGATGAAGACACCAGCTTTTACACAAACCCCAGCCCCCCTCCCCCCATGGTATTGGTGTTGGAGGTGGTAAAAGACAGATGCAAGCTCCAATTTGTCTCACAGGTCCCAGTTGGCCTCTTGGGGCTCCAATTTATCAGTGTAGGCTCCCATTTGTTCTTGCTTTCAAACACATCCAGCTTCCCTTTCCATTTGCCTGTCTGGCTGATTCCAAAGCTCCACACTTCAGGCTCAGTGTTTGTGGCAGAGACAACACCCTGCAGAGACTGAGCCACCAGCTCCTATATCCGCATACAGGCCTAACCCCTATAGTGGATCCCTTATATTTTAATGTACATAGCAATTCTGCTTCTCGATCAAACCTTGACTGATACAACAACCTTATGAGGTAGGAAAACTATCCAGAAACTAAAATTCATTCAGTGCTTGAAGGAAAAAATACCCTCCAAAATTTATTTAAAGTCCCCCAAATTGGCAAATGATTTGAATATTGGCTATAAAATTGTATATGACCTTTCTTGATGTAACAAGATATATATTAATCAATATTATGTTCACTAGGACTAAAAGAATAAAAATAACATAATTCCAAATAATTAAATAATCCTAATAATAATTATTTAATAATTAAATAATTAATTTAATAAAAATATTAGTTCTAAAATTAAATTGAAATTTTAGATTAAATTAAATAGTTTAAGCAAACATTAAATAATTCTAATTTAAAATTAAATAATTCATTTAATAGTGATCAACTGATTTGACCATTAAATAAAAATTATTTAATTTTTAAAATTAAATAATTATTTGGCTATTAGAGAGTTTACAGGAAGATAAATCTGTCACTTAATAAAATCAAACACCATAGATTTTTTTTCTCACTGTGTATTTTTACTTTATCAACTACAAATAAATTCTCAAAATTAATAAAGCAAAATCAAGAAGAAAGGTACAAAAACCACATATTAAGAGTTCAGCCAACAATTTCATGCTCTTATATTGCTTCAGAGATCTCTACTTTTGCATAACCATTTCCAAAATGCAATTCTAAATCCGAAATCCATATCCAGCTGTCTGCTAGATGTATTCGACTGAATATTCCATTGGATCTCAACCCCAAATTCAACTTTTCAACATCTCCTCACTCCAGGGCAAATATGTGCTTTCTCATAACTTTAATTTCTCTTAAGAGTAGAAATTGATATTCATCATGGTTTGTGGCCTCCAAGCATTAAAAAATTCATTTCTTTCCTGGCCTTCTTGAAGCTCTGGCAAAGGTGTCTGCCGCAGGCTTCCCACACCAGTAGTAGCCAGGCATGGCTTCTACATCTGTGAGACGAATGGAATAGAAGAGGTACTATTTCGAGTTTACTTTCTGGCAATGGTGGCAGGTGGATACTTTTGGCTTTCCAGGACAGCACGCTTAAAAGTTCTGGCTTCCTTGCTGACTTCAGAGGTGGGAATTGTGGTGGCTGCTCCCCTAGGTAACAGTAAGGTCTTCGCAATATGCTTTGTGCACTGTTCCTGTTAAATAGTCCCCAACCCTGATTCCAGGAACATTCTGAAGATTTCATGAGCTAGGCAGGTAGGATTAAATGCTTTTTTAAATTTAGGGCAGATTTGCTTATGTACTTGCAATTAAGAACCCTGGTTGATGCAGAAACATAACAGCAAAACATCAGAATTCTCTTCAATTTTAAGCATTTTCAAGATCTGAGTCCTTTTGCATCTACCTGCAAAATATCGTTAGATCTTGTCTTTTCGTTGTTTCCCAATCTCACTATGGAATAAGGCTCTAAAAGTAGCTAACAAGGTACTTTCCATATAACAGAACAACTTAAACTTTTTATATGTATTAACTCATTTCATCTTCATATAAACTCTGCTGATGTAAGCAGCATTACTGCCTCCAGGTAGCTGATGAGGAGACTGAGGGATTTCTAAGAAGAGGGATTAAATAACTGGCTAGAATATTGCAGAGCTCAAAGCCTGTCTCATTCTAAATCCCATGCTATAGTATTAACTTGAACATGGATACCTCAAGCCTTCCTTCACACCGAATAGGATCAGTTTATTCCAACCATGTCATTCTGGCCATGACCTGATGCAATGCCTTCAATGACATCCGGTGCCTCTGGTTAAAGTGCACACTTGTGGCTGCCATCCAAGGTCCTCAATGGTCTGACCACAGCCATCTCCTCTTCCTCTTTATCTCCTGCTATCTGTGTGTGCTCCCCCTGTTCAGAAAGATGAGACCATTCAGCTTTTCATAGGCTACATCCTGTGCTTCCCTGATTCATATGTCTGTTTTCCCAGTTCTCTGCATCCATGATACCTCCTTTAATTCTTGTTTGTCTAATGAGAACGGCCATGTATTAAGGCACGCTTCTTGCACCAGGCCCAGCCAACATCGCATATATTAACTCCTTCAGTCTCATTAACTCTAGGAAACAGGCATTACTCACATTTACATCTAAGAAAATGGAGGATGGCCAGCTGGCATGGCTCAGTGGTTCAACCTATGAACCAGGAGGTCATAGTTTGATTCCTGGTCAGGGCACATGCCCAGGTTTCGGACTTGGTCCCCTGTGTGGGGCGTGCAGGAGGCAGCCAATCAATGATTCTTTCTCATCACTGATGTTTCTATCTCTCTCTCCCTCTCCCTTCTTCTTAATAAAAAAAATATATATTAAAAAATAAAATAAAAACATAGTTTAAAAAAAAGAAAAGAAAATGGAGAGTAGCCCTGGCCAGGTGCTCAGTGCTCAGTTGGTTAGAGCATCATCCCAATACACCAAGGTTGCGCGTTCAATCTCTGGTCAGGGCACATACAAGAATTAACCAATGAATGCATCAATAAGTAGAACAACAACAACAACTCTCTCTCTCTCTCTCTCTCTCTCTCTCTCTTTCCCTCTCTCTCTTCTTTCCCTCTAAAATCAATAAATAAAATAAATAAAAAAGAAAATGAAGGGTTAGAAAGATGAAGTGCCAAAGGTCACCTAACTTGTAAGTGGCAAGGTTCAGATTTGAATTTTGAATCCAGGTATGTCTGGCAGGAAGCCTTAGCTTTCAACCACTGTGCTGTCAGCCTTTCATTCTATTGAAAAAGATCAGAGGTTCCTGGGGCATGAACTGTCCTGGGTCCTCTAGCCTGAAGTAATCATTCATCTCCACATGCACACCCCTTATTTCATAAGTCTGTATAGCAATTGTACATTTCATAAGTCTAAATTATTAATTTAAGTCTAAATTAGCACAATTGTACAAATGCTTCAACAATGGTCATCTAGGCACATGTTTACTCATTCATTCAACAAATATTTATAAAGAACCGATTTGGTTCCTCATGCTAAGGATACAATAGGGAGCATAATAGGTAAACCGGTCCCCGTGGAGCTTACATTTTAGTGCAGAGACATCAATTGAAAGAGTGCACATATAATATGTGAGGTGGTGATAGTTGCTGTACAGAAAAAATAAGACTGATAGTAATATCAAGAGGAGAGTTGCTCTCTTAACAGTATGGGAAGGGAAGGGTTTTCTTATAAGGTGATACTTGAGTAAAGATGTGAAAGAAGAAGGGAGCCAGCTATCAGAGCTCTGGGGGACAAGTATTGTAGGAAGAGATAACAGCTCATGCAAAGATCTGAAGGGAAAGAGGCCCAGCATGTTCTAGGAACAGAAGGAGACTAGTATGACTGGCACATGTGAGCAAGGTGAAGGTTGACAGTGGATAAGCCTGGAGAGGTAGCAAGAGCAAATCATGTTGGACATTCTGCAAGCAATCTGTAAGATCTGTTGCTTTTACTCTTAGTTATATGAGAAGCCACTGGCGGGTTTTGAGCAGAGGAGTGACACATATTTAGGATAGATAATGGGGACCAATGGTGGGAACAGTGAGGTCAATTAGGAAGCTATTAGTTATTGAAGTAGACAAGAGACAACGGTGGCTTGGATCATGTTGGAGGGTCTGCATTTATTTTGAAGATAGAACCAATGGATCTTTCTGAAAGATTGTTGTAAAATGTGATAGAAAAAGAGAAGCCCAGGATGGCTCCAAGGACTTTGGCCTGAGTACCTGGAAGGATGAAGTTGTTATTTACTGAGAAAGGAAATACTCTGGGAGGAGCAGAGTAGTGGAGGGAAGTCAAGGGTTTGGCTAGATGTATGCTCAGTCTGAGATGCCTATCAGACTCAAGAGAGTGCAGCTGAATGTGAGTCTGAGGTTCAGTGTAGAGGACCGAGCAGGAGATATTGCTTTGGAAGTCTTATTTATACTAAAAATCTTCCTGATAGCAAGATCTGTGCTTGTTAACACTTGTATCCAGCATAGAAGTAGGGCTCGATGCATAATCACAGTGGGGAGAAAAACAACTAAGGATAAAAATCAGGCAAGTGTTTAAGGAGTTAACAACCTTAACTAGTTTAATTGGATCAAAATATAACCCATATACCCATTAATATCATTCTTTAGAGAAACATTACATTACAGAAATAAAAATTAGGGAAATAAGTACTTCAAATAAAGTAATAGTGCACTTGTAGATCAAAAAACACAAATATATTGTTCCTGTGATTTTTTTCAAGAGTTAAATATGAGAAAGAAAGCATAGAGAATGAGCACAACCGGATGAAGAAAAAAAGCTAATAAAAAAATGCCTGAATATTTGAAATACTATCGCTAGGGCAAATTAAAAGAAAACCGATTGTAACAGAAAATGTTGGAGAGATTATCAATATTATTCCAGGAAAATGAATAAACATAAAGCTGAATTTGACACACTAATGGAATAAATTTAAAAACTCAATAACTAGGAATACAGAAAGTCATAATCTTAACCAGGGATGGGTAATGGATAATTTCACTTACAAAAATATGAATCTATTGCATAGATTATTAAATATTCTTTGGTTTCTCCCAATTTGGTAACCTTGTAGGATATAAGGCAGAAAAATTGTGCATGCAAAGAACAGTAAATTTTTACTAAAAGGAGAAGCACAATATCAAAATAATTTGTCTACATGTGAAATAAAGTGCATTTGTTTCTCAGGCTAGAGAAAAACCTTCGCTAAGTTTACAGATAGGAGAGTTACTTTGGGAGGTATCTGACCTCCCCAGTCAAGTAGCAGGCGGGATAATCAATGTCTTTTGAGGTTCTGTGACTCTGCTTTTTAATTTGCAGTATCACTGAAAGCAATTTCCTGGCATTCCACAATCTAGCTCTGGGGGCAAAGTAATTGGTGACCCTTGGTCTATGTAAACAATCTGAATAACAAAGATCACAAAAGGGGCATTAGAGGAACATTCAATTTAAATTGCATGTTTCTAGGTTGCTGGTTTTCAATGACCAAGCTTCAGAAACATATGGCAGAAAAGACTGTCTTGAAGATGGGGATGGTTCAGAAGAAAGTGTGTGTGTGTGTGTGTGTGTGTGTGTGTGTGTGTGTGTGTGTGTGTAATCATAATTAGATTTGTGGAATTTAACTGGTTATTATTCTCCTTTTGTCATTTCCTCATCCTCACCTTTTTGTATCCTGGCATTGATTCTCCTTGGACTGAATCACCTGGACACCCAGGAGAAGAAATTTTTCTTTCTAGGTTGGTTTTAAGTGGCATTTCTAGAAGGGACTGCAACCCTACAGAGCTCCAGCTACTGTCACAGGCCCTCCCTCATGGCCCTAGCAACACTTTTCCTCTTCTCTCCCCTTCAGACCTAAAGGTGTTAATGGCTTCCCACTGTTGCTAATCTCTGGGTACCTGGACATCCTTTCACCATTGTGGATAGACCCTTGTTTGGTTTTTACAACCATTTAAATCGGATCCTGCTTCCCTGAATGACACAAGATTGCTAAATAATTCTTAAGGGGCAACAAAAAATTGAAGGGTAGAGACTGCATACTCTTATACTTTCCAAAACACCTTTCATGGTACTTCAAATGAAGTGCAATTTTAATATTTCTGTGCCGAAGTTGGTGCATTACAGGCTCAATGAAAAGCTATTTGCTTCCTATATCAATTGGATCCACCTCCCCTGCTCAGTCTTTGGGGTTTTCTATCGTGCCCAGAGGATGCTGGAGGCCAGAGCATCAACCTCGAAGGCACAGAAAGATGGTTTATATTTGTTATTGTTTTATAGAATTCACATAGGACACGGCCAGGGAAAGATTGAGGTCAAAATTATTTGAAAACTAATGTTCTCTAGGCGGAAACAAATACAGCCACTTGTACACATTCGTCTTGCTGAGACCATGGATGTCTTCAGAGATTACCCTCCACTTACCTTTGACTGATGCTGTCCAGTGTAGTAACTGTATAAAATAACATCTGCTGTACCGTCAGAGAGAAAAGCGTGCTGCCAAATACGGGGCTTTCACAACGGAAATGGATCATCCCCAAGTTACATGTCAATTGGCAATATTAAAAATGCCCAAGAGTACCAAGAATCAACCATTAGTGAAAATGCACCTAAAACCTTTTACATTCAATTACATCTAATTATCTGATATCAGGTATAATTATGCTATTACATATAACTTTAGTACTATGGCTTACATCAAGCTAATTTACTCTACATGCCATTGAATTTCTAGTCTAAAATTATCAAAGTATTGACTTCAGCAAGACTAATAAAGAAGTAGTTGAATATAGTTATTCCAAGAACCATCAGGAGAGGAATATTGATTTATTTATTTGTTTGTTTGTTTATTTGATAAATTTTTCTTAGTTCCCATTACGTGCTATGTGAGGTGTTAAATTCTGGTGATACAGCAACAAATAACATGTCCTTGAGGCACACACCGTTTAAAGGGGAGCAGGACTGGGGAGAGACAAATCGTTCCCAATAGGAGCCATTCATAGTGGAGTAAATATGAGTGGTTATGAGGGGGTAAGCTGAGTCTTTGAGGTGGTCTGGGGGCTGCTTGAAATCATAGAGGAGATAATGCCTGAGTTCTCTAGGAGGACAAGGAAATAGGCAAAATAGTCCAGGTACTATCCCGAGGGAGGCTATTTCATTTAGAAGATGCCCAAGGATTGCCATGGCTGCAGGACTGAGGTAATAGAAAGAGATGTTAAGAGAAGGGCCTGGGTGGGTGGGTAGGTCTCTTGTTTGCTGTGTAATCTCTGGAGACCATAGACATTTGTAATCTATTTAACTCATCTGATCATTTAATACGTATTTAAGGAGCCTACCTATGAGTGGGGTACTATGCTAGGCATTGGGGATATAAGAGAAAAGGTCCCCATCTTTATGGAACTTAGATTCTAAAGGAGGTGTGGTGGGGTAGATATTGAAATAAAAACAATTTTATTGAGTAAAATAAGTACAAATTATTAATATACAAAGGAAATAAAATGGTGGCATTGAGAATCATGGGTCAGCGGAATGGATTTTGGGTGGGATGTTCAGAGAAGATCTCTCTAAGGAGTTACCATTGAAGAAAAGTTTTGAAAGCTGAGAAAGACTCAGACATACTCAGATCAGGGTGAGGAATGTTCCAGGCAGAATAATGTTTCAGAAGGATGTTGCAGGTGAGTTATGCCATGAGGTTGGCAGGGAGCTAGAAATTAAAAGCCCAGTGAGGCTGCAGCATAGCAAGAGAGAGAGGAGTAAACCACAATGACGATGGTGAGGTTGTCAGGAGTCAGATTATGGGAGACCATGACTCCCAAGGCAAATGTTTTGAAGTCCATTGAAGATGCTCTAGAGTCGGTACTTAAAGGCACTGAGAAGTGAGGTGACATGACATGACCTTGACTTCTAGGTAGAGAATGGATTGCAGGTGAACGAGAATGGAAACAGGAAGACAAGCATGCAGCAGTTGTCCAGGAAGGAAGTCATGGTGGTCGGGACCTGTGTGGTTGCAGGAGAGATGGCAAGAGGTGAATATCCTTTGGAGGCAGCACTGTTCTGTCTTCTTACAACATTGCTCTCAAATACAGGGGAAAGCATTTTGTCACAGATGAGTTCTAGCTCTATGGTCTGAACAACCATGTCAGTGATGAAGCCATTTATTGAAATGTGGACAACTGTGGGTAGGGAGGGACAGAAAACATAATGAATTTATACTTTGGAAATAAAATTTTACTGGTGATTAAGTGGATTGACTAAGCTTTGTTGGGCATATGGGAAGTGAGGACAGGCAAGGATACTTTCAGATACTGGAAGATTTTACATTCTGAGCTTCAAAAGGCTGCCAGGACACACTGGGAAAATGACTGCAATGTGGCACACACTGGTGAGAACGGAGGAATGCCTGGTGAAAACAGTGGAAGGGTGGTACTGATGGGGAATAGCTCCACAACAGTGAGAAGGTATGATTTGCTCATGAAATGGAAAAACAGGTAAACCTGGTAGAATAGCCAGCAAGGAGGGAGGGATGCCCAAGAGGAGTGAGTGGACGAGAGCCAGTGGTGGCAAAGAGCCCTAGATGCAACCTTCTGAGAGGTGCCTATAGATCTGTGATTGCAACATCAGGGACCCTGACAAGAGCAGCAGAAGAGGGATGAGCAGAGTGAATGGTTGGTGAGGAAATGACAGGATATAGATGAATCTTTCAAGCAGCTTCATTTTTAAAGCAAGTTTGGGTTGAGTATTAAATTATGCAGCAATGAGCCAGTGGTTGGGGAGCACTTGGAAAGAAGGAGGGTTGATTGATAGAGAAAGGCCTGAGAAGACAACTTAATATAACAACATCCATCATAGATAGTATCGGCCTAGTAATTTCCAGTCACTTTACCTTGATTATCACATCTAATCCCTGCAAGAACCCAAGAGGTAGAAACTATAATTATCTACATTTTACTGATACATATTTTGCCCAGGTTTCTCAAGCCAACAAGCAGTAACACAAAGGATGCAAACTCAGTTCATCTGCAGAACCTGTCTCTTGTCCCCTATGCTACCCTTCCTTCCCACTCCGGCAGCTTTTATCCCAGTAGAATCCAGCGAGTTCATGTGTCCCCACTATGAAACATAGCTGTCAGTGTCCTCCTTGCCACATCTTGCCCTCAGCCATCCTGGCAGAACCAAAGTCCAGCTGATTGAGTGCATCTTTCCCCAGGGAAGTGTTACTGCTCTTACCATCTCACCTGATGGGCTTCCTTTCCTTCTGAACTCTTCCAGACAATCTACATCTGCTCTAGTTCTCTACACCAGGTTCCTACCTGCAACCTTCTCTCAAAGTTGATTCTGTTCTCTATGTAACCACCCAGCTGAAAACCTGTCAGGGCTCTTTATACTTGGGTGGGAAATGGGCATCAGCTTGGGGCAGAGTTATCACATCAAAACATCCACCAAGACCCGTTTGATTGAATTGTCTTGGGACCAAAGCCCAGAATAGTTCTCGTTTTCATTCTTCATCTGCTGGCTTCACTGGCCTGTTTCAGCCATCATGTGAAGCTGCTGATTGATGCCCTGCATCTGCACCCGCTTTGACTTCTCCTCCTTTTTATCTTAACTTACTCCCTTATTGGTTTCACAGCTGACCAACTTGTTGGGGGTGAAATTTAATACTATCCCTTAATACCTTTTGTTTGTTTGTTTGTTTGTTTGTTTCCCCAAAGTGTGGCCCACAGGTTCCTGGACTCGCTATAAATTGATGGAATCAGAATTTCTGTAGGTGGAGTAATTCTAATCCCCGGGTAATTTCTGCCTCTGGTATATAGAGGCTCTTCCTGGCCTCTGCTCAGGATCCTGGTTTCCTGATTGCCAAACCATGGACAGTAAATAGGGCAGCTCACCTGGGCACATATGAGCCTGTTCAGATTCGACAACTCTAGGGCATCCTTATTTAGACTGAGGGACTCAGTTCCCTCTGCTTTCCAACTGGCCTAACTCTTGGAGCATTAATTATTTTATTAAACTCTGATATTATTAGCTCAACCTTCAATTCCAAATTATTTAGTCTCACTTCTGATTCTGATTGGTTGTACTTCACACCTGCCAGGTGGACCATGTCTGATCTTCTCTAGTGATAGTTCAGGTCCAGTCCAAGGTCATATCCATCCTAAGAGCAAACATAACACTGGGAAGATAGGGGTGAGGTAAGATTAAAGCTAAGTTAAGTAACTGTTACATTTTTGTGAAAGCATGAACAATGAAGATTTTTGTCTTTTTTTTTCTGGGTAAATATCCTTTAATGTCATGTCTGCCTCAATTTCTGAAGATGTCAGTCTCTCGTACTGTTTACTTCCATTTGAGGATTTGAATGTTAAGCTTGAAAAGGCCAACCAAGCTGCCATAGTAACAAGGCTGACCACCCTGGGGCCAGGTTATTTCTGTGTTTTAAATCTTTTAAAGACTGCCTGTCTTATATGTCTGTGGCAGGGAATAAAATGAGGAAATGCATCATAGTCACTCCCTGACCTATAAACACCTAAATTATGAATGTCCTATATATAGGGATGTTCGGTACTGAGCCCCAAAGCGTGGGTGGAGCATTTTCTTCCTTTCCTTTAATGTCATGAGGAGGCCACGGCAGATTCAGGGTGGAAGATCCTTCGCATCCTGTGCCAAGTACCTGGCGCAGCTGCGGAGTGAGGCCCTTCCTGGGGAGTCTTCTCATTGGTGGGGGAGGGAGTGTCTTCCCCAACTATTTTGAAAATGGGAATGTGTACTTGAAGTATCCTGAGTTACCATTTGTGAGTACATTTTCCCCTAAGAACAGTGAATAGATAACCATGCTAATCCACATAATTCCTTTTCATTTAAAATACAGCAGAATTATTACTCCTACATCTTGCCCACTCTGTGATTAAATAGGCACGGGTGGGCTGGCCTGACATGGGTAACATATTTTCCTGTGTGACTTGAGTTATAAATTTTAAACAACTAACTTATGAGTGAACTTTTGGAACACAACCCATGTAAATTGAAAAAGGCTCATATGGAGGGTTCAGGTGACAACTCCTTTTTTAGAGGTAGTCATTCCATTGTTTGTTTCTACACAATAGCATGACTTCAATACAGGCACTGATTTTCTTTTTCCTTTTAATTTCAATTGATTTTTTTTTTTCTTTAGAGGGAGGAAGGGGAAAAAGAGATGGGGGGGAGATAAACATTGATATTAGAGAGAAACATTAATTGGCTGCCTCCTGCACAAGCCTGAACAAGGGATCAAACCTGAACCTGGGCATGTGCCCTGACTGGGAATCAACCTGCAACCTTTTGATGTACGGGACAATGCTCCAACCAAATGAGCCACACCAGCCAGGGCCAAACACTGATTTTAAAGTAAATTAATTTTTTTTTTCAATTTCATTTGACTTATTTTTAATGAAAGTGCCCATCTCTCAGTAAAGTTTTAAGTGTTATTAACCATAATAAAAAAAACAGGAGCTATTTTAGCTGACAAGTAAGTTACAATAAAAAATTAAAGCAGTCTGGGACTAATGAATGTGTAACCTGTTCTCTTTTGCATAGGGGTGCTAGGAGCTGATGTGTTCCAGTGATGCCATAATTCAGCCTTAGGCTTCCAACTCTGTCAGACTGGCCTCTGAGAACAGCAGTCAGAGCAGATGAAAACCATTCACCATGGTGGCAGGCAGCCCTTAGAGGAGTTAGCACTTTATAGCTCACAATATTCTTTCATACACACCATCTCTTGGGACATGCAGAAAGCAGATGTTCCCTTTATAGTGATGAGAATATCAGTTCCAGAGAAAGCAAATGACTTGCCCAAGTCCTATAGGACAAACTTCAAACTATTTTACCTCTAAGCCCATTGCTATTCTATTCTATTACAGTTTTGTCTGGGAATAAGTATCTGATCCAAAATAAACATGACTTTTCAAGGCTTAGCTTGAATAATTTTGGGAAATTGCTTTTACCTCTCTAGTCTTATTTTTTTTTCCATTAAAAAACACATACACCTTCTGTCTTCCTTCCTCTGTTGTTATAGAGAACAAGCAAAATGATGTATGCGAAACACTGACAAACTGTGGACTGCCATCCAAAGGAAAAGATGTCTAAATATGCTGCTCTTCATAAAGTGCTGATGATGGTTTGTTTTATAGCGTTAGTTTACACAGGACAAGGGAACTGGGAAATTTATCAGAGCACTGTCGGCAGCAGCGAGGCCACGGATAGGTTTCAGGAAGGGCTGAGCTTTAGCTCCCGTCACCTACTGTGGACAGTTGGGTCTGCTTTCTGTCATGCTATCAGAGCACATGGAACCCACACAAGGGATCTGCTACAGCAGGTGCCGGAGCCCCATGCAATCTTATATACTGCTGATATGCTTGGTTTGCGCTCCTTTGCCCAAACACAGACTAAGTGATAAAATACATATCAGGTTGGACTAGCTGGTATTTTTCTCCCTCGTCTTTGTAATCAGACATGATTGAAGGAGCGCTAGGTAGCAGGTGGCTCACACAGCGTCACCAGCTGCACATGCTGTGCATGTGGTTTCAAAAGTAAACATCAATAACCATTTGCTGAAAATTGGTTAAAAGTCCTTATCTTTCCCTTTAAGTTGTGATCATATTAATTTCATTTGCGTGTACTGTAATAGATATGCTGCTAGGTGATCCAGAAGACTAGAGTCAGTATGTATGCAGTCTTGCATGCATGCATGTATATGTATATGCACATGCACACATGTAGACAGACACAATATATATATTTATGCATATGTATACACATATATCTATGCACATAAGTACATACATATACATATATGTAGGATACCCATTAATATGTGTGTGTTGTATGTCCTTTCTCACAGAAACAAGGAGCTATTTTGGTTCTTCTTTTAGCAAAATATTCAGTTTCATCTTAACAATGCCAAAATTCAGTTTCCACCTTGAACTAACTTCCTTCTTTCCATCCTTCCTTCTTCTTTGCAATGGGCATTTGCTGAGCTCCACCATGTACCAAGTACCTGTACAACAAGCTAGAAAGCAAGTCCCCTACTCTAACACAAGTCTAATAGTGAGAGACTCAGGCAACTAAATTAACTAAATTGACCCCTAAAAGTCAATGGATTTATTGATTTTAGAAAGAGAAGAAAGGAAAGAGAGAGGGAGAGAGAGAGAGAGAGAGAGAGAGAGAGAGAGAGAGAGAGAGAGAAACATCGATTTGTTATTCCACTATTTCTGACTGGGTATTGACACCACAACCTTGGCTTATCAGGATGATACTCTAGCCAACTGAGCTACCCAGCCAGATAGGTTTTGATGGGGTAAGTACAAGGAGCATGGGGCACATCGCTCACCTTGGGGTGATGGATATGGCTTCCTAGGTCAAGGAGTGCAACAGGCTGTTTAAAGGAAAAGATAGTATTAGCAGATGGAGGAGATGGATATGTGTGGACCATGGCGTAGAGGCCCAAGAAGCCATGGCTCTTTCAGGATTCTAGGTAATGTTAGCTTAATGTAAAGAGGTCTGGGTTGGGGCAAGTGTGATGAAATTTGGACTGTGAAAAATAAGCCAGAAGAGATGGACAGGAATCGAGTAATGGAGAACATTGGATATCACGATAAGGAGATTAGAATGCATGCTCAAGGAAACCCTGGCCCAGGCCCAAAGGGTATAAAAAGGTTTCAAAGATATGTATCATCTTTGGCTCTCTTTTCCTTTTCTTTTGGCTTGGTTTTCATGTGTATCAGTGTTCTGGGGAAATTATATGTGCATCAGCTGCATACAGATGCGTGGTTCCCTCAGCCAATTGATTCAGAAAGCTCTAAGAACCAGTGGGTCAGGTGGAGGAAAAGGCATTGTATATTCCAATATGTGTGTGAGAGATGTGGATCTGAGAGCTACACAGAAGAGCAGGAGGAGCGGCAGGTGTGTGTCCCCCAGTAACATTCACCACTTCGAGATGATGGGTATGATTACGGCCCAGGAGTGGAGATCATTCCTGATATTTGTGCACGACCGTAGTCACCTTGGAGCGCCCTTACAGACACTTACAGGATGTTATTTGGGGCAGTCTCCCGAGAGGTGTCTTGAACATGGGTTTCCAGTCCCACTATGCAGAGGAAAGCTGGGGCCTGGAGATGTGATGGAATTACCGTCTCTCTGATAATGGCTGCAGTGGAGCCATTTGTCGGTGCAAGTGCTTCCGAAGGAAGGATCTCCTCACCTTTTGTAGCTTCATTTTAAGGACAATTACTCTGTGGGTGAATTTAGGGAAAATATTCCCTCTGCAACCTAAAGCAGCCTTGCTCTAAGCATGAATCTGTCAGTGATGGTGATAAGAAACAAACTTTTTCCCCAGCAGATTTTTCTAGTAAATCAAGAGCTACATCAATTCTCCATGGGTTAGGGACTAATATTTCAGTCTGCAATACATTTAAGGAAAGATATTGTATCAATTTCATTTTTTTTTAGCTTTTAGCTGCATACTGCATAGTTTGAGGGTTCCCAGTGGCAGAAGGAAAGATAGGTTTGGCTTCCTAATTACATTAGGGAGTATTATGCGTGGCACTGGGCTCTGGTTCCTTGTGTTTGCTGCCACAGCACAAATGGAGATTACTTCTCCTATTTTTGAACCTTTTAGCTTCTCTGTTTCACTTTTTTTCCTCCCTCTGGCACTGACAAAAGTCTTTGAGTTACTTGCTACTTAAACAAATCCTGGAAGAATACGAATCAAGCATAAACAGTGATTAAATCTCAGTGATTGATTTAAGACAATATTTATTTTATATCTCTTAGTTTATACTTATCTCCATTTATTTGTAATGAGAATATATATCTTTTATAAACAGAAAAGCCAATAAGGCTGGATCCCATTTGGAAAGATAAAAATTCCATACTCTCTAATCTACATTGCAAAAAGCACATGGTTTGTTCATCTCCATATCGCCTGCACTAAGTTCTAAGCAGTATTCTGTTAGTAAAAATTAGATAGGATCTTTATTAATCTTATCCTCAGTAGGGAAAAATGCACAAGACATGAAATCCTTTGAAGACAAACTTCTTACTATTTTAATAGAAGCTGAGATAAGGCAATGGAACTCAATGAGTCCCTGAAAAAGAAGTCATTAAGTGATTACTTTGGGAGTCCCTGGGACCCAGTTTCAATATATCTATATCATCTATACCCAGGAACACTTTTTGAGCACTGGAGGTGAAAAGTGTGGAATGCCATCCCTTCCTTTTTTGTGTATGATCAAAATGTCAATGCCTGTATCATGATTTACAGTGATCGTTTTTTTTTTTTTTTTTTTTTTTTTAAATATATTTTTATTGATTTCAGAGAGGAAGGGAGAGGGAGAGATAGAAACATCAATGATGAGAGGGAATCACTGATCGGCTGCCTCCTGCACGCCCCTACTGGAGACAGAGCCCACGACCCGGGCATGTGCCCTTGACCAGAATCGAACCCGGGACCCTTGAGTCCGCAGGCCGACACTCTATCCACTGAGCCAAACTGGCTAGGGCAGTGATCGTTTTTTTAAAAGATTTATTTTGATTGATTTCAGAGAGGAAGGGAGAGGGAGAGAGAGATAAAAACATCAATGATGAGAGAGAATCATTGATTGGCTGCCTCATGCACTCCCCCGTACTGGGGATTGAGCCCGCAAGCCCAGCATGTGCCCTTGACCGGAATTGAACCCAGGACCCTTCAGTCCTCAGGCCAATGTTCTACCCACTAAGCAAAACCAGCTAGCGTGACAGTGATCATTTTAAATGCTATCATC
Source organism: Myotis daubentonii (assembly GCF_963259705.1). NCBI lineage: Eukaryota > Metazoa > Chordata > Mammalia > Chiroptera > Vespertilionidae > Myotis > Myotis daubentonii. The sequence continues at coordinate 179,987,159 of NC_081841.1, read as the reverse complement.
AGAGTAACCTGAAAACAGGAATAATCCTTTCTATAATACTAAATACTAAAATGAGGATTTGCTGTGACCTCCTGAAGAATTGGAAAGTACTCACAGTTGGAGAGGAAAGAGCCTGTTATTAGACTGGCAAAGGCCTGGTGCAAGTTTCTAGTTAATAAGGGGAACAGCACTGTGTGTCAAGGAACTCATGCATTGAGTATGGTTAGATAGTCATTCTGGCCTGTTTTATTATTTGACAAACCAAGTTAAATATTATATTTATTTATACATCAATATCTGTAATTTTTATGAAAGATAATGATAGCTAAGTGTTACTAAAATAATATTAAAGTCTACTATAATCATGGTTCCTGATGAATGGGCAAATTATAAATAGCCCAGAAACTGGGCATGGGAATGGTATACATTCTATAAGAAGATGGAGGGAATCTAAAACACCTCTGAGGTTTGAAAGGGAGATGACTGGGCATTACCAATAACCAGGAATGAGAATATAGGATAAGGGAGAGGATTTGGAGAAATTGTGCATTCAGTTTAGATACTTTGGGTTTATGTGTCTATGGGCCCATCCAGGGAGACATGCCCAATAAGTTATTGCACATATAGGTCTAGAATTCAGGAAAGTTCTGGGATGATGCTAAATTGCCCATTTCTTATGGACATGAAAATCCTGTCTAATTTTCCCTTTTGGACAAGTGCTGAGTTCAGAGTACTGTTCCTGGCCTAGGATTCCAAGTACTGAGGCCAGACATTAATGAGACAAAGTGAAGTTGTCAGGAGAGACCATCCAGCTAAAAGTGACATGCTATGTGTCATATGTGTCTTACTCAGAGAAGAGATAAAGTAATAAGTCATTAATGCCCAATGCAGAAAGGAGGTAAAAGGATAAAAATGGAGGAGTTATAGAATTTGGGAATAAGATGGTCACTAATGATAGGTATTGAAGGAAAGTTTCAGGGGTGAGGCAGGAATGCAGGCAAGACAACAAGGAATTATGTTGGAGACTACAGGGACAGCAGGTGGAGGTCACTGGTTAGGGAGGGAAAGATGACAGCTAAACAGCATGGAGTCTGAGAGCAGGAAATAAAATAAGTGGGGTTTCTTGTGTGTATGTTTGTTTTAAGAGAAGAGGGATGATTCTCAATTCTTACCAAAGCATCAGGCAGAGCTATGTAATAAGAACAAGGCTATATTGAATATGCACTTTATATTTTCCCAGATGATACTCTTTATATCTCGCAGAAAAGAGAAGCAGTACCTGGCAGTGGTATGAATGTGAGAACAGTCTTTTCTCTCCTTAACCGTGGGAAAGATACTTCCAGTTGAGGAGCCTGAGTTTCCTCATTTTTAACATGTGTGCTTGGATCAGATGGTTTCTAATGATCATTTAAGCAGCAATGTTTTATATCCATCTCTAAATCTCTAGATACATGTAAAAAGTCTTAGTTTCATCCTCTCATCAGCATGATTAGCCTAAACACAGTGGTGAAGAAAATAGACTGGGGATTTGGTTTCTTGTCCAATTGTCTGATTCCTATGCAGACCAAATAATTAGCTCACTCGCCTAGAAACGCTTTTATGCAAGTAATTCAACAATTGGGAAAAAAATGGGTAATGCCAGAGGAGGTAGGACAATATATTCTGCCTCATACTGTCATCAGAAGGTAAGTAAACACCATTCACCTAGGCAAGGATCAGAAATTACCATTAAGATTCTAATCTATTTCTTTTTCATGTCCTTAAAAAAATAGAAATCAGCAGTAAGAGGAAAATTGAAGGGGAAACATGAAGGCAGGCACTGAAGGATGCATATTTTATCTTCCAGTCAAAGCAGACCGAGGTGCTTTCTGAGGTGTTCCTGAATTGAGGGCATGAAATTGTCAAACAGCAGGTGTCTGCTACTATGTCTTCAGGAGAAACACAAATGAGTATGTGGGCATAGGGGGCATCCCATTGGGTGTCTGGCAGAGTATGATGGCAGATTGGGGAGGGCTCTGAAAAAGGTAGAGGGAGAGATCAGTGGGGGTGGGGGGATGAAAAGGCATTTGCCGAGATGCATCTTCCAAATTGAAAAATCCTAGTTTCATACCATAAATAAAGGGAAAGAATTTTATGGGTGCACTGGAAACAGAAGGGATCTTAAGTTTTGTATAATCAAGAACAGAGGTATCTAGAGTACAAGAAGCATAGCTGCTGAATTTTGAGTGATTACTCAGAGAATTTGCTGTAATTTCTGTTAAATATTATAATGTAAGGAAGGAATGGTTGGGAGAAACAGACACCCAGAGAAATCATTGGTCCTGAAAAATCAAAATGGAAGAGAAAACCAAATTGGAGATGTATCCCATATCCACATCTACATTAAACTGTTTTCAGTTTCTGTTGAACAGAGATTAGAATTGATAAGAGAGCCCTACTCCGTGACATTTGTTTTTGATATACCTGCATTCATGCTTGACTGAACTGCATAGTAACTGTATAGTAAACTGTATATACTTTCATTCTATAGTGGTGAAAAAGTCAGACGTATATACTGACATTATGAAAATCTTGAGCTAATTGTTCACTGAATATGAAAATACACATATCTATGTTTGGCGGAACTTTCAATGGATGTTTGTCCTTTTTTATTTGTTTTGTTTTTGGCTGCCAGCATGCATTTCCTTTCCCATGATCAACCAATTTCCTTGTCAAGATGAGTTGCACATGGAGGGGAATAATTTCCCAGAAGAATATATATGCCTAATCTTTTTACCACATCTTTCTACCCATTTTGACAGTTCAAAAAAATGCCTCAAACTGACTAACATAAGTTAACTCTCCTGACACATCAAAAGTGCACTAAATTCCTCTCTCAAACAGAAGATAATCCAAAGTCTTGCCAGTTACCCCCATGCATTTCCAGGCCTAGATGATCTGAGAGATGCCCATTCCTCCTTTTGTTTAATTATGTTCCATTGTTTTCACCAATAGTCTTCCAGTATGAGCTAAATGGCATATATATCACTAACAAGTACTGTATAAGGTAATGGGAATAAGAAGAGGAAAGAGAAGATAACTTAGGTATAATATTCCATATATGCATAGCATAGCAAAAGAGGAAAAATTAGAAATAGTTGCAATTATTATTTCAGGAACTTGTCATTGGATGGTAATTGACTATTCATGACTTCCTTTTCCACCCTGTAGTTCAATTTACCTCTGACTGGAGTCCCTTGTCATGCATATATTTCTGAGCCCTACTGGGTGGATCTCTTTGTTTAAATTGATGAGTCATTCAATGGATTTTAAGGGATTTTACAGGCAGAATCTATGGGATTCCCTGGTTCCATTTATACATCTTTCCACTTTTGTGTGGAAGCACCCTATTGTTTCTTTTTTTGTGTGTGTGATATAGTTTATTTTTATTTATTTATTTATTTATTTATTTATTTATTTATTTATTGCTTAAAGTATTACAAAGAGTATTACATATGTCTCCTTTTTTTCCCCCCTGCCCTTGACAATCCCCTGGCCTCCCCTACCCCCCAGTGTCTTATGTCCATTGGTTATGCCCATATGCATGCATATAAGTCCTTTGGTTGATCTCTTACCCACCCCCCTCCTGCCCTCCCACCCTCCCCAGCCTTCCTGCTGTAGTTTGACAGTCTGTTCCAGGCAGCTCTGCCTCTGTATCTATTTTTGTTCATAAGTTTATAATGGTCTTTATTATCCAGAAATGAGTGAGATCATGTGGTATTTTTAAATATATAATTTTATTTTTATTTATTTCAGAGAGGAAGGAAGAGGAAGAGAGAGCTAGAAACATCAATAATGAGAGATAATCATAGATCGGCTGCCTCCTGCATTTCTCTCACTAGGGATTGAGCCTGCAACACAGGCATTTGCCCTGACCAGGAATCTAACCATGACCTCTTGGTTCATAGGTTGACCCTCAACCACTGAGCCATGCTGGTCAGGCCTATTGTTTCTTGATAGTCTGGGTGAAGTACACCATCCTTCTTCTGTTTGTTTATCTAGCGACATGATGAAATAACCAGGTTCTGAAGAAGTTGCTACTCTTTTGGAGCCATGCTGTGTCTCCTGATGAAAGTATAACTCCCTGGGGTACTAAAACTCTCAACTAGCACATCTCAGAGGAGAGGAAACAAACCTTTTGTGAGTATCTTATTGGATATAACCATGGGATATGTCACCTTCATGGTGGCTGTGTACTCTGTGTATTGAGGTCATTTCAAAGAAAGTCAAAATACTAGTACCTAGAGTGAGAAGACAAGAAAAATCAGTCCCCTTATGGAATAGTAACTTAATAGAACTTGATATGCCACATATTACGACTCACCAAAATCATGGTTAGAATGCCTCCATAAAAAAGATGAACAAATTCTCAAGATGCCAGGCTTCAGGAATATTTTATTTCCTATAAATGTTCAAAAAGGACAATTTCTTTAGGGGCAAAAATAACTATAACTTTTGGGGTAAAAACAACTTGAGTTTGAATAGTACTATAAACTCCATTATTTCTCTTGATTCCTCCACTATCTTTCTGAGTTTGTTTCTCTCAAATTAGAAGAAATCAACATCTTTAAAATATCTCATTCATTTTTTAAAAATCACTAATTCAGTAGACATTTACAGTGTTGTATTCTCTATACTGTGGTAGGCAGCATAATGGTCCCCCAGAGATGCCCATATCCTAATACAGGAAACTGGTAATGTTACCTTCAAGATAAAAGGGATTTTGCAGATATGATTAAGTTAAGAATCTTGCAATGAGTTGATTATCCTGGATTATCTGGATGAATTATAAGTGGGAGGCTGGAGGGTGGGTCATAGAAGGAGACATGACAATAGAAGTAGTGGTTAGAGGGGAAGAGAGGGATTTGGGGAGAGAGAGAAATAGAGACAGGGGCAGGAACAGAGACAGACAGACAGACAGTCACACACACACACACACACACACACACACACACACACACATACACACACACACAAGTGAAGGTGCTACACTGCCTTAAAATAAAATTTTGAAGGAGGTGCCACAAACCAAGGAAAGCAGAATGCGGGCAGCCTCTGAAAGTTGGAGAGGTGAAGGAACAGATTCTCCCTAAGAGCCAACATCTTGATCTTAGTCAACACCTTGATTTTATCCAAGTGAAACTCATTTTGAATGTCTGACCTCCATTTTGGACTTCTGACCTCTAGAACTATAATGTAATGGATCTTTGTTGTTTTAAACTACTAGCAGATTGTGACAATCTGTTATAGTAGTGACAGAAAACTGGTACACCTATGACTACACCATTTTTATCTGCCAACTTAGACAATTATTTTATAGTCCAGAACTGTGTATCCAGCTAACTTCTTAAAAATCTTCTCTTAGCTGTCTCAAAATTTATAATTTTCTCCTTCAAACTTGATCCTCCTCTAGTCTTCTTTATCTTTGATTGCTACCATTAGCTACTCAAATGTTCAAGCCAGAAACCTGGAGGTCATCTTTGATGTCTTCCCCTCATCACCCCTAGCCAAGTCATAATGGAGTCTTGTTAATTTTATTTCCTCAATCTCTTTCTGTTTCAATTATATCTCTTCATCTCCATCATCATCACCCTAATCCAATTACCATTGTCTTTCATCTGCACCATTTTTTACTGATTTTCTCTCATCCACTTCATCCAAGCTCATCTTTTATGGAAATCTGAACTTCATCCAAACTTATATTTTATGGAAATCTGATCACCTCTATTCTGTGCTCCAAACAATTCCATGGTTTTCTATTGGCATTAAAGACAAAAATCCTCAGGCTGCATCATGTAGCCCCAGCACACCATGCCAGCCTTCTCTTTAGTCACTATTTTCCTTGATCTCTCTTCTCTACCACTCTGGACTTATTTTTGTGTCCCTCTGAGATGCCATGTTCCTTCCTTCATTAGAGCTGAATCACATGTTTTTTGCCCAGATGAGCAGGAACTGGATTCTGTGGCCCAGACAGCAGCGTCAGAAGATGGGGTGGGTAGAAGAGTGAGCAAAAGGCCCAGAGATTCAGGGCATAGTTTAAGGCAGTGGTTCTCAACCTTCCTAATGCCGTCACCCTTTAATACAGTTCCTCATGTTGTGGTGACCCCCAACCATAAAATTATTTTCGTTGCTACTTCATAACTGTAATTTTGCTACTGTTATGAATCGTAATGTAAATATCTGATATGCAGGATGTATTTTCATTGTTACAAATTGAACATAATTAAAGCATAGTGATTAATAACAAAAACAATATGTGATTATATATGTGTTTTCCAATGGTCTTAGGTGACCCCTGTGAAAGGGTCATTCGACCCCCAAAGGGGTTGCGACCCACAGGTTGAGAACTGCTGGTTTAAGGGAACTTGAGAGTAAGTGAGGAAGCAAGAAAGTCTGGAACTTAAGTCCAAGGAAGCAGGAAGGAGAAGAAGACCCTCTGCTGAAGGGTCAGCCCCAGAACCCTGTCGAGAGGGGAATCTGAGAAATAACCTGGCTGAGAGAGCTTTTCTAAGCACACTTGCATGTCAAATAAAAAAAGCAGAGGTTTTGGAGGGGTGAGGAGATGAGGCGTCACCAGAGGGGCACAGAGAGCAGGATAAATCGTGGTAGGTCAGCCCACAGAGTGACCTGCTAACATTGTCAAATACAGAAAGAATTTGGGGTTTGAAAAACAAAAGAGGTCAGAAAAATGACAGGTGGATATCTAAGTGGAGGATAATCACCTCTGAAGAAGCTGGCCAGTGAAGAGAAAGAAAAGGGGCAGCAGGTTAAAGAAGCCAAAATGTCTAGAGAAGTTTATGGGGTTATTTGTTTTAAGATGGGAGGCACAGGGTTAAATGTTCGTGAATTACTCATTGATCTTCTTACTGTGGATGTGATCTGGTCTTTAATTATTTATGTATATCTTTAACAAAGCAATACATGTACAGTTTTAAAAAATCAAATTACTCAAAAGTGAATAAAAGCAAATGTAATCCCCCTGTCTCAAGCTTCCATCTCCAAGATTTGCTTACTGGAAACACAGTCAATGTTCTTAGCTGTTTATTTTTATACTAGGGGCCCGGTGCACGAAATTCGTGCACTGGGTGTGTGTGTGGGGGGAGTGTCCCTCAGCCCAGCCTGCCCCCTCTCACATACAGGGAGCCCTCAGGCGTTGACCCCCATCACCCTCCAATCGCAGGATCGGCCCCTTGCCCAGGCCTGACGCCTCCGCCAGAGGTGTCAGGCTTGGACAGGGGACCCCCATCTCCCCCCGATCACTGGCTCTGGTCCCCGCCCAGGCCTGAGGCCTCTGGCCCAGGAATCATGCCTGGGCAGGGGACCTCCATCTCCCTCTGATCGCTTGCTCCACCCCCCGCCCAAGCCTGACGCCTCTGACCCAGGCTTCAGGCCTGGGCAAGGGGACCATCATATCCCCCCAATCCCCGGCTCCGCCCCCCACCCAGGCCTGATGCCTCGGCCAGAGGAGTTGACCCTCATCACCCTCCGATCACCAATCACCGGATCGGCCCCTTGACCAGGCCTGAGGCCTCTGGCAGAGGTGTCAGGCTTGGGCAGGGGACCCCCAGCTCCTCGTGGTTGCAGGCTCCGCCCCTGCCCAGGCCTAACGCCTCTGGCTGAGGCGTCCGGCCCTGGCAGCGGGGACCCGCAGCTGCAGCGGCCCCGCGATCGTGGGCTCCGCTTTAGGCCCAGGCAAGGGAACCCTAGCTCCTGGGACTGCCAGCTTCGACCGTGCCCAGCTCCCATCGCTGGCTCCACCCCTACTTCCTGCTCTCACTGGCCAGGGCGGCAAAGGCGCCTGATTCTTCGATCATGGCTGGGGGGCAGGGCAAAGGCGGCCCCAGGGTCGCCTTTGCCCTGCCCCCCAGCTCTTAGCTCCCCCCTGGGTTTCCAATCACTGTCAGTGGCAGGGGGCTTCTTCCTGCTTTCCCTTTCACCTCTCTGCATTGTGCCTACATATGCAAATTAACTGCCATCTTGTTGGCAGTTAACTGCCAATCTTAGTTGGCAGTTAACTGCCAATCATAGTTGGCAGTTAATTTGCATATAGCCCTGATTAGCCAATGAAAAGGGTATCGTCGTACGCCAATTACCATTTTTCTCTTTTATTAGATAGGATTTGCCATTGTATTTCTAAGTGGTGTTCATTTGGACTTATCTATTGGCTCCCTACTATGGAAGCTGAGATGGAAGCTCTCTTAAGAAAATCATATGTACCTACACACATATTTCTTTTCCTCTAGTTTCCCTAAATAGTTACATAACAGTTTTATTTAAATAAATATTCAGCGTTGAATATGTAATTACTAGTGGCCTGGTGCACAAAATTCATGCACATTAAAAGGGAATTAATTAGAAGAAATATTTTAATATTGCTATTTGCCCTTTCTCCATAATAGAAGTGTCAGAGATGAAAGAAAATTAGTAAAATGTATATGAAAATCTCCCTCCTGTCAGAGTCTTGGGCATGCTGCAAGAGCCAGAGTCAAGTCTCCGCCCACCCATGTGCGCCTCGAAATCGCACGAGACCCAGACCCGGCCAGCCCCACCTCTGTACTGACCATTAATCCTTTCTCAACCTCTCCTACAGAATTGTATATTCCTCTCAGTACAAACACATACAATTCAGGGGTGGGGAACATATGGCCTGAGGGCTGTATAAGGCCCGGGAAATCATTTGGTCTGGGCCTGCCAAGGCATTAGGCGTGAGTTAATTAAATGTTTGACCAAATACAACAGGCTAATTTTTAAGTTGGTAATTTGGTATGGCCTGAGAATGATGTTATAAATATCCAAATGGCCTTTGGCAGAAAAAAAGGTTCTCCATCCCTGACATAAATAAATCAGCCTCATTTTCATAGTTGTTATTGTCACTGAAGACTTTGTCACTGCCATTCTCTATCCTTCTGCTCAGTCCCCCCGGCTTCTCTCCTCATGCCAAAGGGCTATCACGCTGGCCTTTGCTTTGACAGAATCCTATGGATTTGTTCCCACAGCCTCTTCCTCTATCAGAGCCCCTGTGTCCTAGATTCCATGTCTTTTTCTTTCTTGGTTTACAGTCACTTTTGTAGTGCAACTTCTCCAGTGGCTTTCTAAAAACACAGAGGAAGTAAATTTTTGAGATTTCAAATGTCTGGAAGTTGAACTAATCTATCCTCACAATTAAGTGGTAGTTTATCCCTAGCTCTCAGTATTGTAACTGGGAATTCTGATGCCATTCTAATTCTTGATCTTTATATGCGACACATATTACCTTTAAGGGGATTTTTGAGATTATATTTTTTTCTCTTAGTATTCTAAAGTTTAATGATAATGTGTTTTGCTTATATTTTCAATGATTGTGTCCTTCAGCCATTTTGAAAACCACATTTATTTTAATCTTGGAAAAATATTCCCATTTCTCTGATAATTACCTTTTCCCCTTTTTCTTTTTTCCTATTTCTCAAACATTGGATCTAATGAATTGTTTTCCCTATTTCTTTATTACTCCTATTTGACTTTTCTTTTTCACCTTTTTGTTCTACTTTATCCTGAATTTTATCTTCCAAAACTTCTTTTGATTTGCACTATAGCAATTTCTAAAGTTCAAAAGCTTGTAGTTATTCTTCAGGTAGTCCATTCGGATGGTACCCTTCATCCTTTCATGGATGCAATGCTTCTCTTATTTCTCTGATAAGGATAGCCATGTGCTTTTATTCTTTGCCCTTTACTTCATGTCCATTTCTCACAGATTTCTTTTTTCAATTGTTTGTTTTGTTTCTGCCTCTCAAGTTAGTGGGTTTTTTTTCAATTTTATGGGGAGCCTTAACTATTGTTTCATATTCATTATTTATTGACTGTGGATTCATATTCATTATTTATTGGTTCATATTCATATTTAGCACTAAAAATGCTATTTGGAGGATGTCCACTCCTGTAGTGGCAAAGCAGCTTGTTGCAGACTAATCCTCCACAAAGCAACACTGAAAGAATATGGCAATTATACATAAAACATCTGCTAGGAGGTATCACAAGGCTTCTAAGACATCCAGGACTTGAGGGACCATGTTCCCTGAGAGAAGAGACATAATTGAAGGTGAGCCTTCACATGCTGCACTTTTTTTTAAGGGTGAAGGGGGGAAAGAAAAACATCAATGTGAGAGCAGAACTTTGATCACTGCCTCCTATACAACCCCTCCTGGGGATGGAACCCACAACCTGGGCATGTGCCCTAACCGGGAATCAAACTGGCAACCTTTTGGTGCACAGGACGCTGCCCAACCAACTGAGACATACAGGCCAGGGCACAAGCTGCACTTCTTAATAATGCTTTTGATCCCCTTGCCAATACATTCCTGATGGCCTAAGTGACTGTTGTATCTTCTGAGCCTTATACAGAATAATCCTCAAGAGGGACTTCAGGCCTCAAGTAGTATATCTACTTCAGGAGACACATTTCTTAGCCTTTCAGGCCTTCCTCTACCATCTGCCAGGGAAATCCAGGCATTTCCACTCTACTCAGTCTGGGCCAGGAATGTTCAGGCTTGTCTAACAGTGGGTTTGCTCCAGACTCTGGGATCCTGGCCACAGTATTTAATCCTGTGTTCCAAGAAGTGCCCCAAATCAATGCATTTTTGCTTATCCAGCTTTATGTTTTGGTCCCCTTGATCAGTCACCCTCAAAATCGAATGCCAGAGTGCTCTGCTGACTTCTCCCGGTACACACTAGCTAATTCTTTTAGCCTCTTTGTGAGACCTAGTTAAATAGATGGAAAGAGAAAGGTGTTTGTTGCCTTACAGGGGGAAAGCCTCTATAGCATCTTCCAGCATGTCAGCTTCTACTAGGGATGGGAGGGTTTTGAACATTCTCAGTGTTTAGGGGTGTCTATAGTGCCATAATCTTTGGCACATCCACCCAGATATCCCTATCCCACATTTCAGGGTTCCAGATGTTCCTAACAAGAGCCCTGATCTCAGCATAACTAACCTACCGTAGCTATCATTCAAGCATTTCTGGGGGTCTTCAACTCTCTCAGGTCCTGAGTCTGCTCTTTAGCTGTGTCCACTTCAATTGTAGCAAAATAAGGGCCTCTTTCTAAGGTACCAGAGAGTTTGTCTCACACTTAGCCTTCACTGTGTGTTTATTGCCCTCTGTTTATCATCATCCCTCCAGAGTGTCAATACCAATTAGTAATTGCCAGCCAACTCTCCTGTGGTTGTGGGCATTGTTCCCCTCTTAGCTGTTAAATACCTGATTATCTGGAATCATTGCTCCAGCAAATGTCAGGGGCTCACTGTGCTCCACATTCTAGTTAGAGCTGGATCCTTCTTGCCAACCAGGTGGTGAATGAGCTCGTCTCCAAACTTCAACTTAGCTCCTTTCTCAAATCACTCTTAGTACCGCTTTGTCAGTTCAGATCCTCTGAGAGGAAGACCCCAAGACAGGATTAGATGTGTAAGAGATTGATTGGGAGAGATGCCTATGAAGAAGAAAGGAGGAGAGGGCAGGAATGAGTAAGAAGAGTCTTTGTCCTGGCACCTGTGAGAGGAGACAAGGATGGAAAGAGTGGTTAGGGAGAGCCCAAGATTGTGGTGAGGTTTGAGAATGTCTTGGCCGGGCTGTCAGAAGTCTCTGAGCAAAGATTGTCCATTAGAAATGTCTCCTATTGGGCCTGTAGTCCTGAAATGCTGTCATTGGCTGCATGGAGCCCAGGGATGTGTAGCCTCAGCGTGACTATGTTCCCCCCAGGACATTCTCTGGAAGGAAATTGGAGGTGCATTTCTATAGCTGCCATAGGTTATTTTCTCAACAGAAATTCTATAGTCTCCTCTTTAGGGATTCAAGTCTGGTTGCGAGTAACCTGTGAGTGGAGCAGGAGAAGGGACTGAGGATATCATTGTAGTTTGTGGACTTTCACCGAATCCTCTTGTTTTCGGGAGAATTGACTCACTACCTCTTTCCACAGGTTTTTAGCATTTCTGAGCCTGAAAATTATTTGTTTCAATTTTTCCAGTAACAAACCTTATGTTGAACTAAGGGAGGGGGGCGTTAATTGTCTGCAAAGTGTGAGGGTGAGATTTAGGACTGTTCCTATATAACCAGTTCTGTTTTTCACCATACTTTATAAGCCTGCCTTTGATTGTACTTAATGCTTCCTATCTCTCAATTTGTGCTGAGGTTTGCAGCACAAATCAATATGCTTCTTGTTAGCATTTCCCTATGTAGACACATAGCTTTCAGCTATTTTTCTTTTGCTAAGTCAATGGCCATTTATCCGATCTATTTGCATTTTCTAAACTTGGTTGACATTTCTGCTCCACTGTAGACTTCTGCCTTGTTTTTCTTTGTCCTGGTGGGTATGTACCATTTATGTTCTGTTAGTCTTTATTTATTATTATTATTTTCTTTTTTTCTTTATTGATTAAGGTATTACATATGTGTCCTTATCTCCCTATTGCCTCCCCCAACCCCCACACATGCCTTTACCCCCCTGGTGTCTGTGTCCATTGGTAAGGCTTATTGTATGCATACAAGTCCTTTGGTTGATCTCTCCCCACCCCCCCCCACCCTCCCCTACCTTCCCTCTGAAGTTTGATGGTCTGATTGATGCTTCTCTGTCTCTGGATCTGTTTTTATTCATCAGTTTATATTGTTCATTATATTCCACAAATGAGTGAGATCATGTGATATTTATTTTTCTCTGGCTGGCTTATTTCGCTTAGCATAATGCTCTCCAGTTCCATCCATGCTGTTGCAAATGGTAAGAATTCCTTCTTTTTTACAGCAGCGTAGTATTCCATCGTGTAGATGTACCACAGTTTTTAATCCTCCCATCTGCTGATGGGCACTTAGGCTGTTCCCAAATCTTAGCTATTGTAAATTGTGCTGCTATGAACATAGGGGTGCATATATCCTTTCTGATTCGTGTTTCTAGTTTCTTGGGATATATTCCTTGAGGTGGGATCACTGGGTCAAATGGTAGTTGCATTTTTAGTTTTTTTGCGGAAACTCCATACTGTTCTCCACAGTGGCCGTACCAGTCTACATTCCCACCAGCAGTGCACAAGGGTTCCCTTTCTCTGCATCCTTGCCAGCACTTGTCATTTGTAGATTTGTTGATGATAGCCATTCTGAGAGGTGTGAGATGATACCACATTGTTGTTTTGATTTGCATCTCTCTGATGATTAGTGACTTTAAGCGTGTTTTCATATGTCTCTTGGCCTTCCTTACGTCCTCTTTCGAAAAGTATCTATTTTGGTCCGTTGCCCATTTTTTAATTGGGTTGTTTTGTTCCATTAGTCTTATGGGTTTAGAGGAGGAAGTGGAGGTAAAGAATATATACAACCTGGCTTTCCTAACTAGAAGCTCCAAGGTTGGAGCACATTTAAATTGTGATGGGAAGACTCAATTAGTTGAGAATAAAGGAGATAAATAAGGGAAATAATGGAATGAGGACCCTTTGGAAGAAAGAGAGAATGGGATCTAGAAAGGAAGAAATAAACCTTAGTTAAGAGAAGGGCCAACTCTTCCGTGAGACCAGAAGAAACGTGAGAAGAATTCGGTACACAGAGAGATAAACAGGTGGCTGTGGAGTTGGGGTTTGAAGCCATTCCTTCCTGAATGCCCTCCTATTTGTTTACTTTTGTAATCACATATTCTCTGTCCATTCGCCAATAATTATTCCAGAAGCAGCTCATATTAATGATGACAATTCCACTCTGTCTGATAGAAATCTCTTTTTTGTATGTGTTTTATATAGAATAGAGAAAAGGAAAATTTTAAAAATACTTTATTATAGGCATTGCATACAAAGTCCTATGTAGCATTTGGCCTTTGTCTTTGAAGTATTTAAAACTAGTGAGGTAGATGTATAAAAAGACTATTTTAACATAATGCGATACATTTTTATGGCAGAGGAATCTAGAGAGTGCTGTGGAATATAGAGGAAGACCCCCAACCAACCGGGGATTAGGCAAGAGTCCTGGAGGAATGGGGGTCTCAGTTAGTGCTGTATGAGTCCAAGTTATCCAGGCAAAGGCAGGAAGGCAGACATTTCAGAAATAGGTGACTAAAGAACTCATGTGTTGTGGTGAGAAATGTCTGGCTGCATGTGATGAACTGTACAACAGATGACACAAGTGGGAGGCTGCAAAGTGCAAGGTCTAGGTGGCAGAGTCCTTCGATGCTTCTTCAGGGAATTAAAGAAGATTGGTGTGGTCTGATTTGGATGTTAGAAACATCAATTAGGCCACAAGCCCTACAGAGAGGGCAAGGCTGACTGGTAGGTGGCAGTGAGGGCTTGAACCAGGTGGGTGAGAGTGGGAATTGAGGGGGATAAAGGGCAGCAACTATACCCAAAGACTAAGTCGGACTCATTACTCCATCAATCATTTGTGTGTTACAGCATCCAGCCTCTTTCCTGCAGAGCAGATCTATACTCTCCGCTCAGTGGTCATTCTGCATGTTAGAGAAGACAGTCACCCAAAGAGTCTAGCACAGTGCTTGCCACAGCTGCACTTTCCTCACTCTATGTCTTTAAGTAACTTCCAGTTTTCCCTGCTGTCTTGCCTTTGGTGGTTATTTTAGGACAATTGAAAGGATAGGTAAACATGCTCAGTGGGTCTTCTTTAGATTAGTATGTAACACAGCCCATCCACCCATGGTTACATTATTTTTATAGACAAATGTACATACATACACACAAACACACACAAAACACAACACACACACAACATACATTCCTTTCCTCCCTCACTTTGCTACCACATTCTCCATCTCCCATTGTTCTCATCCTTCATTTGCTGGGCCGAGAACCCCAAAGGGTTTGGGGGATACCTAGAAATTCAGTAAGCATCAAAGTTTGCCCTCGTAGAGCTTTGGAAGAGCTGGGAGAGTTGGAAGGCCTCTCGTTACACACTGACCTTTTCAATCATTTGGAGGCAACATCCAGGGCTCTTAACTGATGGCAATGAGGTAACGAAAAGGTATGAGATGTGTTGTTTCATTATAACAATGGAATGGTATGATGATTTCTCATAGTATTACTCTAGCATCAATTGACAACAAACTCTCACTTAACCATGCTGCCTGATACCTAAAGGGCATGCGCTCTTGAGCCAAGTCTAATGGAAAATTTGCTATCTGTTCTAGGATTAGATGCACATCCAAGAATCCATCTTCTAGCAGTGGGACACGACTTGTCACAAATAGCTTGGATTTATAGGTGCTCTTCGGCGGCAGAAACCATTTCACCTTTTGAGGTAACCTTTACAGAATCATAAAATCAATCAGTTTTATTTGACATCCAAATCAGAGCTCTGCCCTAAATAGATTGTTAGCACTTTTCATGGAGAACAAAGCAGAGGGTAGGAATGTCCCCAGGGCTAGGTGGAGGACACTGGGACAAGCAGGACCATTTGGAGTTTACATGGTTGATTATGTGTCTGGCAGTGCCCTGAGTGCTCTGAGCCTGAGATCCCTGTCTGTGACCCTGGGTGCCACAAAAATAAGCTTTCCACCCTCATCTTGGAATGGACCAGTGAAAATGAAGTGGCAGGCTAACAATGAATTGCAGACAGTTTGATTCTCCATTCTATTCTGTTTGGTTTGGTGTCCACAGGTATCTGTGTAGACTCGTCTGTAGGGGCATAGGGGCCATTTCTAGATGTATTCTATGTAGAGAGACGGGATCTATTTGGCTTCATAAGTTGCAGACTCTAAATGATTCATATGGTGATGACTTCAAGAAAGGGCTGTGAAACATGTAAATTGTGCTTTATGTCTGTGTTTGTGTGTATAGTGTGTGTAGTGCAGTGTGTTGTTTGTGTGCATGAATACATTTAGTTAATTTCAAAGAAAATTTTATAGTTCTAGTGATTTTTCAAAATTATCTTTAAAGATATTGGTTAAGCTGAGAAGGCAGCATAACATAGCAGTTATCAGCAAGGCTTCTGTCAATAGATTGTCTGATTTCACATTCTAACTCTATACCTTAAAAGCTGTATAACTTTTTAGAAAATCCTTAATGACTCTACACTTCAGTTCCCTCAATTATAATAATGGCATCTTCATTATTTGTGAGTATTAAATGAGATAATACATAAGCATGAATGGTGCCTGGCTCATGATGAGTGATAAGTGTTATGTATGAACTAGCATTACAATTAAGTGGGCATAGTTGAACTCTGGAGAAAATCATTCCAGCACCTCTGCTGTGCAAACTTAGGCAAGTTACTTACTCATTCTGGAAATAATTAGGCCCTATAATTATTACTGAGAGTTTTAATGAGATAGCACATGTAAAGCATAATGGCCGATTCATACTTGGTACTCAATAAATGGGAGTGATAATTCATATATCACACACACATGCTTTCAATACTATCACAAACCTGTGTGTAACTCTTAACTGTCTTCTAGCACTTAGAATTCAGGATGAACTCAGGCAAATAAGAAAATTGACATCCTAATCACAGATTGGTATCCCAAATGAAAGAGGTCAGGATAACCCTATGATGTGTAGTGTCAGAATGACCAGAACAGCTACTGTTAAAATTATGAGAAATTCAGCGTTGGAGTTCTAATGATTTAGACAATTGTTAGAATGTGGAAGCAACGCAAGTGAAGAATGACCAGGTATGCCCTGGCCAGTGTGACTCAGTGGGCAGAGCACCGGCCCATGCACAGAATGGCAGCAGGTTTGATTGCTGGTCAAGGACACGCACCTGGGTTGCAGGTTTGATGCCTGGCCCCAGTCAGGTGAGTGTGGGAGGCAACCAATAGATGTCTCTCTCTCTCTCTCTCTCTCTCTCTCTCTCTCTCTCTCTCTTTCTCTCTCTCTCTCTTTCTCTTCCTCCCTCCTCCCCTCCCTCCTTCTCCCTTCCCATAATCACTCTAAAATTCAATGAGGAAAATAAAAGAGTTACCAGATACTTCTTTATTAGCAATTGAATTTCTCTCCAAAATGTGCTAACTTGAAGCCATCTCATTGGAATTAAAGTAGTAAAATTATATATACCATGTGAGCCCCTGTTGAATGTCTACAATGTGGCAGCATTGCTGAGCAATAACCTCCCAGAACAACACTCAGTCCCCATCCTAGTAAAATAGGGGAGCTCTTTGTAAGCAAGTATTAGACGAAGTTTGCAAAATGTGGTTGGTACCAGTCACCTATGGGAGGGCAAGCTGCAGGAGTAGTGTGAAGGAAGACTGTTGGTCTTGTTAGATTTTCTTTTTTTATTGATCTTTTCACATATAAACAAACCATAAACCTCAGGAAAGATGGATAACTACATGATAAAAGACAATTACATGGTCGTTTTGCATTCATGATGCCATTTAGGGACAGAAAAAAGCTTTCAAAATACAGTAAAACATTTGGTATTAGCCAGGTTGAGTTTTCTCAGAAAATTATGAGAGCAGACAAATCTTATTTTTGCAAAATTTCCAACCTAATTTATCTCTAGTTGAGGACATTTGCAAAAACTGATGGGCAGAAATGAAGCCATCATATTGTGTGTGTGTGTGTGTGTGTATGTGTGTGTGTTAAGACTATTTTTGAGAGCAGTATTAGGTACACAGCAAAACTGAAGGGAAGGGCCCAGACAGTGTGGTTGAGTGTTGGCCCAGAAACCAGGAGGTCACAGTTTGATCCCCAGTTACGGCACATGTCTGGGTTGCAGGCTCAATCCCCAGTAGGGAGTGTGCAGGAGGCAGCCTATCAATGTTTCTCTTTCATCAATGTTTCTCTCTCATCAGTATTTCTATCTCTCTACCCCTCTCCCTTCCTTTCTCTAAAATCAATAAAAAATATTTTTAAAAATTGAAGGGCAGGTACAGAAATATCCTATATTCTCCCTACCCACACACCTATACAGCCTCCCCCATTATCAACATTCTCCACTAGAGTGTACATTTGTTACAATTGATGAGCTTACGTGACACATCATTATCCCCCTAAGTACATAGTTATACAATCTACTAGAGGCCTGATGCACAAAAATTCGTGCAAAAGTAGACCTTCCTTCCTCTGGCTGCCAGCACCGGCTTCCCTCTAGCACCCGGGACCTGGGCTGTTTCCCTCCTCCAGCTGCCCACAGGCACCCAGGACCCCGGCTGGCTTCCCTTGGGCTGCCCACAGGCACCCAGGATCCGGCTGTCTTCCCTCCATCCCCAGCTTCGTCAGGAAGGATGTCAGGAATGACGTCCAGATGTCTGGATGGGTTTGCACAGATGTGTAATGACATGTATCCACCGTAATATAATCATAGTTCCACTACTCTAAAAAATCCTTTGTGTTCCACTTATTTATCCCTCCCCGTCTCCATCAACCTCTTGCAACTACTGATCTTTTTACTGTCTCCATTGTTTTGCCTCTTCCAGAATGTCAACTTCACATATCTGGAGTCAGATTGGCTTCTTTCATTTAATAAAATTAATTTGAGGTTCCTCTCCAAGTTTTTTCATGGCATTTTTTTTAAAGTAATGAATGATAATTTGTGGTCTGGATGCACCACAGTTTATCTATTCACTTCTTGAAGGAAATTTGGTTGCTTCCACACTCTGGCAATCATGAATAAAGCTGCTGTAAACATCCCTGTGTAGATTTTTGTGTGGATGTAAATTTTCAATGCCTTTGGGTAAGTATCAAGAAAAGTGGTTGCTGGATTATATGGTAAGAACATGCTTGGTTTTGTAAGGCACTACCAACTGGCATCCAAAGTGGCTGTGCCATGTTGCATTCCCACAAGTAATGTGTGGGAGTTCCTGTTGCTCCATATTCTCATCAGCATTTGGTTATGTCAGTGTGCTGAATTTTGGCCATTCTAATAGGTGTCTAGTTGTATCTCATTATTGTTTTAATTGACATTAAATTTAATTGATTTTTTGTATGCTTATTTCCCATCTCTATATCTTCTCTGGTGAGATGTCCATTAAAATCTTTAGCCCATTTTTTTAAATGGGTTGTTTGCTTTCTTATTTTTGAGTTTTAAGCGTTTCTTTGTATATTTTGGGTGATGGTCCTCTATCAGATAAGCCTTTTGCAAATATTTTCTCCCAGTCTGTGGCTTGTCTTCTCATTCCCTTGACACTGTCTTTCTCAGAGCAGTTTTTAGTATTATTGAAGCCCAGTTATCAATTATTTTTTTAATGGATGTGTATATTGACTTTGGGGTTGTATCTAAAAAGGCATCACCATACTCAGATCATCTAGGTTTTCTCCTATGTTATCTTCTAGGAGTTTTATAGTTTTGCATTTTACATTTAGGGCTATGATCCTTTTTGAGTTAATTTTTAAGAAGGGTATAAAGTCTGTGTCTCTATTCAGTTTTTTGCATGTGGATGTCCAGTTGATCTAGCATTATTTGTTCCATTATATTGCCTTTCCTTCTTTGTCAAGATAAGTTGACTGCATTTATGGGGAGATATTTCTGGGGTCTCTATGCCCTTCCATTCATCTATTTGTATATATATATATATATATGTTTGCCAATATCATACTGTCTTGATCACTATAGCTTTATAATAAGTTTGAAATCATGTAGTGTTAGTCCTTCAACTTTGTCCTTCAGTATTGCTTTGGCTGCTTTTGTTTCTTTGTCTTTCCATATAAACTATAAACTTTAGAATCAGTTTGTCAATATTCACAAGATAACTTGCTGAGATTTTTGATGGGATTTCCTTGAATCTATAGATCAAGTTCAAAAGAACCAACATCTAGACAATATTGAGTCTTCCTACCTATAAACCTGGATTATCTCATTATTTACTTCTTCTTTGATTTCATTTATTGAGTTTTATAGTTTCCTTATAGTTTCCTTCATATAGATAACATACATATTTTGTTAGGTTTATACCTAAGTACTTCATTTTGGGAATTGCTAATTTAAATCATGTTGTATTTTTTAGTTCAAATTTCGCATGTTCATTACTGGTATATAGGTAAGTGATTGGCTTTTGTATACTGACTTTGTATCCTGCAACCTTGCTGTAATTGCTTGTTAGGTCCAAGAGTTTGTTTTTTATCAATTCTTTCAGATTTTTTGCATAGATAATCATGTCACCTGTGAACAGACACAGTTTCATTTCTTCATTCCCAGTTGGTATACCTTCTATTTCCTTTTCTTGTGTTATTGTTTTAGGTAGAACTACATGTACAATGTCAAACAGGAGAGGAGAGAGGGCACATGGCTGCCTTGTAACTTATCTTAGTGGGAAAGCTTCAAATTTCTCATCTTAAGTACCATGTTAGCTGTAGGTTTCTTTATAAATATTCTTTCTCAAGTTGAGAAAGGTTTCCCTTCATTCCTAGTTTACTGGGAGATTTTTTTTTTTCTATCATAGAAATCATCATTTTTTAAAGCATTTCTTGTTTACTACTATAGCTCACTGTTACATTACTTTGTTTTTGATAAATTGTTTGGGGATATTAATGAAAGGAAATAAAACCACCTGAGAAAATTACATTATTAACTCATGTCACCAGAGTTATTTCATTTGGTAGTGTCCAATGAGAACTACAGAAACATGGTTGTTAAGTAGGAGTCATCTGAAGTTATTAGGTATTCAACAGTCTGACCTAGATACATTTATGGTAAAAAGCCATTGGTCACTGAAATGGCCATTTATAGGGATGTTGCACAGAGGGCAACTTGGGTGCAGCCCCCACAAGCCTCAGAGGAATCTGGAAATCATGTGGCTCCGGGGAGAGTAAATAAACTTTGCCCTGAAAGGACCACAGCTGCCCTAGCTGGTTTGGCTCAGTGGATAGAGCATTGGCCTGCAGACTGAAAGGTCCTGGGTTCAATTCTGGCCAAGGCACATGCCTGGGGTTGCAGACTCCATACCCAGTAGGGGGCATCCAGGAAGCAGCTGATCAATGATACTCTCTCATCATTTATGTTTCTATCTCTCTCTCCCTCTCCCTTCCTCTCTGAAATCAATAAAAATATATTTTTTAAAAATGAAAGGGCACAGCTTCACATCTGGGCTCCAGCATTTTCTGTCTTTGGTGTTTGGGGACAAATCCTTTAATCTGCCTGAGATTCAATAACCTCCTTTGTGTCAAAGTGAGAACAGAAAAAAAGCTCCTTAAGAGGCTGCTGGGAGATCAAATGAGACAATGCATCAAAAAGCACTTTATAAATTGCTTAAGTGCCACAGAAACGTCAGTTTATTGTTTCTGTAAAGCATGACTTAGTACTCCTTGAGAGAACACTCTACAATATTCTGTTCCAAATAAACGCTGATAAAGAATTTGTTCTATATTTGCATAATATCTGAGGTCCTTCATTAGGCTTATTCAATTCATCAAATACTTATAATGTGCCTACTATGTACCAGGCACTGTTAAAGCACCAAGTAGGCATCAGAAAATAAAACATAAAAATATCCATGCCCTCATGGAACTTAACTTTCTAGCAGGGGCAAAGGATGATAAAGTTAAAAATTATATCAAGTATTAGAAGATGGTAAGTTCAATGGGGAAAAGTAAAGTAGGAAAGGGAGGTATAGGAATGAGGAGTGCAATATTTATAGAATAGTTCTAGCTTAGCTTTGCCCTGGCTGGTATGATCAGTGGTTAGAGCATCAGCCTGCACACCTAAGGGTTTCTGGTTTGATTCCCAGTCAAGGGCATATACCTAGGTTGTGGGTTTGATCCCTGGCCCCAGTTGGGGCACCTGTGGGAGGCAACCCATCAATGTGCCTCTTTCACACTGATGGTTTTCCCTCTCTCCCTCTCCCTTCCTCCCTTCCACTCTCTCTCAAAATCAATGGGAAAAAAATATTACCAGGGGAGGATGAACAAAACAAAACAAATAATAATTCTAGCTTCTTTGTTTACATAAAATCTGTTCTTTTTTTTCATTGCTTTTGATTTGTTGACAATTCTGGGCAACCACAAGGGAAATGAAGTTAATTTGGGAATTGTGTTTGATGAGTTTTGAAGTTGATTTTTTAAACTTCTGGAACACTTTTGATTTTATTTATTAAAGCACACACCAACAAAAATTTTGGAGTTTCTCTCCTTTCTACCCTGCCACAATGTATGCGAATGTGGCAAGAAATTAGTCAATTTAAAATTTGACAAATATATAGGTTAAGTGACAAATAATACACTTTCTGAGACATCGTAGAGTGCACTGCTTCTTCAACCCTCATTTTCTATTTTCAAAATATCTCTATCCATTGGGACAGAGAAAACTCTGGAAGGATAGGAAAAACATTACTTCTAAGACCATGTCTATGATCCATATAAGAATGAAGTCTTTTGGTTGAATACCCAGCTTTAAGATTAAATATAAATTTAGCTGTAACCTGTCTAAATATGTTAAAGAAGCTGGCTTATAAAAATATAAAATATAATGCAGGTGTCCAGTTCCAGGTTAATTTTACTTTTTTGAAAACAATGAAATACAGACTTTTAGAAACTAAAAGTAATTTATTCCTGATAGTATTGTTTTTTGTTTGTTTGTTTTCTTTTTAGTGTAGTTTTTGTTGTTGTTTTGTGGGGTTTTTTTATGCTTCCTTTATTATGCTTTTTTACTTTTTAGGTTTTCCTCTAAGAATTTCTACTTTCCAGTTCTCAGAATCACCTTTTTTAAAAAAAATAACTGACAAAAATGGGAACATTGGGGAGCATGTAGGTGAATGGTACAGTTAAGAGTCAATTCTGACAAGGATTTGACTTACTTGCCTTTTTAAACAAAAAGTATTCTCATGCCCTGACTGGTTTGGCTCAGTGGATAGAGCGTCTGCCTGTGGACTGAAGGGTCCCAGGTTCGATTCCGGTCAAGGGCATGTACCTTGGTTGCGGGCACATCCCCAGTGCGGGGTGTGCAGGAGGCAGCTAATCGATGTCTTTCTCATCGGTGTTTCTAACTCTCTATCCCTCTCCCTTCCTCTCTGTAAAAAAAAAAAAAAATCAATAAAATTTTTTTTAAAAAAAGTATTCTCATGCATAGGTTCTCTTTGATTCATTTTGTTATTTTGATTATTGGCTATAATTTCTGAGATTTCAAAATGAATGATTCTTTGCTATTTTATCCTATTAATATAGGGAGATTTAATATATTTTGACATATTTAATACAATTAAATTTATTAATATTTTAATATTAATTTATTCATTAATTCAACAAATATTAGGCACTTGCTTTGTGTTGGGTAACATTTAAGGCATTCTCTTATCTTAATTTTGTAACTGGTAGCACATCCTTTGGGTTGTTGGGGGTCCCCTATCCCTGCCTGCATGCTGCAGTCAGAATTACCCAGAAGAGGAAAAAATTGACGCAGTATGTGGATGTCTTACTACCTGTTTGGTCCACATCTGCAACTAAGGTGGAGATGAAAGGCATCCACTACTATAAGAGTATGAACATGTTAATAGACTTTCTAAAAGGATTTTTTTTTTAATTCATATGACTCATGTGCTACCTGATAATTTATTTAATACGGGAGGAAACATCCTAAACAATATATTGCTTAAGTTAAAAAATCACCCTGTCTGCCCTTTATATTGTCTTTAACCAACATGGAATACTATTTTCTTATTCCAAAGAGACTTATGCAATATTTCTCCATTCTTGCTGGATGTCTAACAGACTGTTACTTTGTGTTTACATAGCAGTTATCCCCTATCATTAGAAAGGGTTTCTAGTTGTCTGAAAACACTGATAAACAGTAGCCATGTGGGGAGGGGCAAGTGCAATTGCAATGATGGAGCAAGTCTACTCAAAGTAATAAGGTTGCAGTTCTCCGGTTTGGGGATAGATTTCAAGGTTCTTGATACCCAAAGGTGGGCTTTATATATTATGATCAGTATGAATTATGTAAAGAGAAAATAATATTAGACATGTGGTATATTTTATTTTATTTTTTAAAATATATATTTTATTGATTTTTTTACAGAGAGGAAGGGAGAGGGATAGAGAGTTAGAAACATCGATGAGAGAGAAACATAGACCAGCGGCCTCCTGTACACCCCCCACTGGGGATGTGCCCGCAACCAAGGTACATGCTCTTGACTGGAATCGAACCTGGGACCCTTGAGTCCGCAGGCCGACGCTCTATCCGCTGAGCCAAACCAATCAGGGCAGACATGTGGTATATTTTAAAGCATGCACCTCTTTTCCATAAGCATAAATACATATATTACACCGTGTTTAAGTTCAAGATTCTGATAAACAGCATCCCTCCTGGGGAAATGTCCTAGTGCTGGTGACTTGTTGGTACTCGTATGTATCTTTTGTGTGTCTTTATCAGTAGGGAGTTGTCACTCTTTGCTTTTCAAAATTTGTATTATTAAAACATTTTTAAGTTTTTTTTTTCTAGGAATAAATCTTATTGCATTTTAAATATGCTTTTCAAACTACTCATGCTCCCAAACCTTCCAACTGAAATCCTGCTTCACTTTCTCTTCCTCTGAATAATTAATTCAGAACCAAAGGACTCACAGAAGACACTGGAAAAAATGATGTCAGGGAGATTTCTTTCTTTTCTCCCTTCCTCTCCTTTTTCCTTTTTTTTTTTTTGAGAAAAAGTAGCTCATTTTGGGTCAGTGCTTTGGATAATAAGATTTAACTGTGTCACAGATAGAGAAGAAATGTAATAAGCAAAGCCCCAATTAAATTAAGGTGACATTTACCCTTTTTAAGGGATTATGATAAAAACACTCATTTCTCATTTCCCTCAGGCTATGTTTTTGCATAGCCCCTTTGAGTGTGTGTTGGAAATGGAGCTTGTTTTCTTTTTCTAAGTGAGGGAAGTAATGAGAAGTGTCTGATTCTGTCCCAGGAGGCCCACACCAGCCCAAGGAGCCCTGGTCACTGAAGGCATCCTGCCGGGGGTGAAATTAGAATTGGGGTTCCCTGGATCTAAGAAGCATTCTTCCCCTTGGCATTATTTAGAAACAGAGGAAATTAATGACCTGCTTTTTAATTGTAAAAGGTTGCCTAAATTTGGCTCTCTGTAAACGAGGGAGCATCTAAACATTAACGCAATACTGTAAAAAAGTTCCTAGTAGGCTACAGCACAGTAGGAATATTTGCGGGGCTGTGTTCACCTCTCTCTTTGTACTGGGGCTGCTGCCTTGGCCAAACTTATATTTAAGTATTTAGTTATTTCCCTCTTGCATAAACCTTCTCAATTGCTCATTCATCTGCTCCTTTTGCATTTCTGAAGGACCTCTGTGTGTAGGCACTGTGCTAGGAGTGCTAATTTGTATGTCAGGGTAGCAGCACCTGAGGAATCACAAGTCAGTTTACTGTGCAGACAGGCATGTAAATCCCAACTCTCCCATTGGGATTAATGCCTTAGTAAAGTGCTAAATCCAAGCTGGGGGAGCACCCACAAACTGTGCTTGGACATTTTGAGAATGGTCACAGTATGCGTTTCCTAGGGTTGCCATAACAACCGCAAACTGGGTGGCTTAAAACAATGCAATTTGTTCTCTCACTGTTCTGTAGGCTAGGTGTCCGAGATCAAGGCATAGGACCATGCTCTTTCTGAATGCTCTAGGGGAGAATCTGTTCCATGCCTTTCTCTCAGCTCCTGATGCTGTCAGTAGTCCATGACGTTCCTTGGGTCGTACATGCATCTCTGATCTCCACCTCCATGGCCACGTGGTCATCTTCCCCCTATGCACCTGTATCTTCACAAGAATCCTCTTTCTGTATATGTTTGTGTCTTCTCTGCCTACGTGGATACCAGTCATATTGGATTATATGCCCACTCTACTCAGGTATGACCTCATCTTAGCTAACTACAATGACCCTGTTTCCAAATACGGTCACATTCTGAGATACTGGAAGTTAGGGCTTCGATAGTTAATTTCTTTATGGAGAGGGTAAAAACTGGTCTGGGACCTGATGGGTGGGTAGGAATGTCGAAGAAGGAAGAAATGGTGTGTGGTGTGTGTACATGAAAGTGTGTGTGTGTGTGTGTGTGTGTGTGTGTGTGTGTGTGGTGTGTGATGATGAGGAGGAGGATGATGGGCATGATGATGATGAGGAGGCACTCCAGGCAAAGGCGACACCATTAGCAGAAATAATTTGTTGTTGGCGATGACATCCGATGAGCCTGCCACCTTTAACCTGGGTGAGAATGATGTAGCACTGGGTCTCACACTTCAAAACCCGGAACCCTGAAACACAAAGCATTTTTCCCCTTAATCTACTAGTAAAAGCAGGTTGTCTTATTGTTGTTTTGCAAATTGTTGACCAATTGAGCAAATATGAATTACCTGAGGATGCAGGAAGCAAACTGGGCCCTCAGGCCAGAGAATGGCATGGTTGCTGATTGAGAGAAAGAAAAGAGAAAGAGAGAGAGAGAGAGAGAGAGAGAGAGAGAGAGAGAGAGAGAGAGAGCAGGGGAAGGAGACAATCATAACTACTGCCTGTGGGAACCAGAGTGAAAGTGGGTGCTTCTGTTTAAAGTTGGCCACATAAATCACCTAGGTGACTTTTTAAGCAAACTGGATTCCTCTTATAACTGCAGTACTTACCCACCTTCCACCCCTGCCCAAGTGGTAATGTTCTGAGAGGTTTTTAGAGCTGCTTGATTTGGAATCCTGAGCTGGAAACATGAGGTGTGGAGAAGGGGCACCTACCTGGGCTGGCACCCCAAAGTTTATTAGTCCTCCACCACTGAGGAGTCCTATGCTATGCCTGGACCAGCACCCACCCTGCCCCACCCAAGCACATGTGTTCCATGTCCCTCTCATGCTCTCACATGGCAAGGCTGCCTCGGGGGAGACATGGCTCCCTTAGTCACCCTGGCTGCATTTTGTAATGTGCAAACTTTAGTGCCTGGTATCTGGCCCTCCATTTGTTCTCTTGCTTCTGCTCACGAATGTTATGGAGGTGAAAAAGGGAAGGTAGATCCAGGTCATGAAAGGTGTAGACTGGCACTTGTCCTTGTGTGATGCCCTTTCTGCTCGTGGCTTTGCTCCCCGCTCAGACCTTTAAGCACAGAGAGTGTTCTTTGTTGTGGTTTGTTGTCATTTTGGTAGTTGGTGGTGGAGGTCGGCAAATCTGATAAGTCTGCAGCTGACGGTGGGCTTATACACAGGTTGGCAATGGAAATGACCTTTGGTGGTGTCCCTTCCTCTCCCCTTGAACCTGCAAATCCCTGACCTAAGAAACCATGCTTCTCAAGATCTTTGTTTCTTGCCATCTTTCCCCAAATTCCCTGACTCTGCTGTCTCGCCCATCCAGTCTAAAGTCTTCTCTGATACACCAATAGTGAACTTTCAGAAAGAGAGATTATAAAAACAATCCCGTTTACCATTGCACCAAAAAAACTAAGCTACCTAGGAATAAACTTAACTAAAGAGGTAAAAGACCTCTACTCAGAAAACTACAGGACGTTGAAAAAAGACATAGAGGAAGACATAAACAGATGGAAGAACATACCGTGTTCATGGGTTGGTAGAATCAACATCATTAAAATGTCCATACTACCCAAAGCAATCTATAAATTCAATGCACTTCCCATTAAAGTACCAACAGCATACTTCAGAGATCTAGAACGAACTTTCCAAAAATTCATCTGGAAAAAAAAAGACCCCGAATAGCTGCAGCAATCCTGAAAACGAACAAAGTAGGTGGGATCTCAATACCAGATATCAAGTTGTATTACAAAGCCACTGTTCTCAAAACTGCCTGGTACTGGCACAAGAATAGGCATATAGATCAATGGAATAGAATAGAGAGCCCAGAAATCGGCCCGAACCAATATGCTCAATTAATATTTGACAAAGGAGGCAAGAACATACAATGGAGCCAAGATAGTCTCTTCAATAAATGGTGTTGGGAAAATTGGACAGATATATGCAAGAAAATGAAACTAGACCACCAACTTACACCATACACAAAAATAAACTCAAAATGGATAAAGGACTTAAATGTACGACAGGATACCATAAAAATTCTAGAAGAATCCAAAGGCAACAAAATCTCAGACATATGCCGAAGCAATTTCTTCACTGATACAGCTCCTAGGGCACTTGAAACTAAAGAAAAAATGAACAAATGGGACTACATCAAAATAAAAAGCTTCTGCACAGCAAAAGAAACCATCAACAAAACAATGAGAAAACCCACTGTGTGGGAAAACATATTTGCCAATGACATATCTGATAAGGGCCTAATCTCCAAAATTTATAGGGAACTCATACAACTTAACAAAAGGAAGATAAACAATCCAATCAAAAAATGGGCAAAGGACCTAAATAGACACCTTTCAAAAGAGGACATTCAGAAAGCCAAGAGACATATGAAAACATGCTCAAAGTCACTAATCATCCGAGAGATGCAAATCAAAACAGCAATGAGGTACCATCTCACACCTGTCAGACTGGCTATCATCAACAAATCAACAAACGACAAGTGCTGGAGAGGATGTGGAGAAAAAGGAACACTTGTGCACTGCTGGTGGGAATGCAGACTGGTGCAGCCACTATGGAAGACAGTATGGAGTTTCCTTAAAAAACTGAAAATGGAGCTCCCATTTGACCCTGTGATCCCACTTCTAGGAATATATCCCAAGAAACCAGAAACACCAATCAGAAAGGATATATCCACCCCTATGTTCATAGCAGCACAATTCACCATAGCTAAGATCTGGAAACAGCCTAAGTGCCCATCAGTAGATGAATGGATTAGAAAACTGTGGTACATCTACACGATGGAATACTATGCTGCTGTAAAAAGGAAGGAACTCTTACCATTTGCAACGTCATGGATGGAACTGGAGAGCATTATGCTAAGTGAAATAAGCCAGTCAATAAAGGAAAAGTACCACATGATCTCACTCATTTGTGGACAATAGAGACCATTATAAACTTTTGAACAATACAGAGGCAGAGCTGCCTCAAACAGATTGTCGAGCTGCAGCGGGAAGGCCGGGGAGGGTTGGGGGGCAGGAGGTAGGGGGGTAAGAGATCAACGAAAGGACTTGTATGCATGCATATAAGCATAACCAATGGACATAAGACACTGGGTGATAGGGGAGGCTAGGGGACTGTCTAGGGCGGGGGGATAAAATGGATACATATGTAATACCCTTTGTAATACTTTAAGCAATAAAAAAATAAATAAATAAAAAAAAATAAAGTCTTCTCTGGCCACCCAGATCTCAACTAAGTATTAAAAATAAATGTGTTTTATGTTAGTTATTAAAAATAAATTACTTACTTTGCACAGGTTTACAGTCCTGCAAACAATATGCAAAGACGAGTATATTCACTCCAACCAGCCTAAGCCAGTGAGGAGCGGCTGGGCTGCACAATGTCCATTTCCCTCCTTAATGACTGTCCTGATTTTCTCCTGAGGATGGTGAAAGAACAGTGAGGAGCACAAGCTATTCATTTGTTGCAGAGCGTTAGGACCTGCACTTGACAGTTTCATAATTCCCTGAAGCCATAAGCAGCAGAAACTGTAGTTCTAAGACAAAGAAACCTATATATGTGGATGCATGTATTAAAAGTAACAGATGTTAAACAGAAAATATACTCATCTTCCACATCAGAGAATTTCCTTCGCAAGAATTCACACAGGAGTCGCTGCTTATGTACTGAACATTTCATTTATCTCAGGTTGCAGCCCAGTAAACAGTTCATGTCCTGTTCTCCCACCCTACTTTTTATTCTGAGATTTGGTTTCATGTAGATCTCAGCTATTCTTACACCTCAGTCCCTGTGTCCCTGTGTGAAAATATAGGGCTTGTATGTTTTTTAAAAAATTACTCATTGTATTAAAAATTTGATCCCAAACACTATGCAAATGTGTCTACCAATTTCAACTAATTTTCACAGCTTGGGGCAACTGAAGACATGGAAAGCAGTCATTTGTCAATGCTATCAAGAATGTTTATAGTCTATCAGTATAATGAGGGTATTCATGGTCATATAGAGTATGCCATTCTATTATAAATGGACTAGAGGCCCAGTGCATGAAATTCATGCATCGGGGGCAAGAAGCGGGGGCGGGAAACGGGACCCTTAGCCTGGTTTGTGTCCTCTTGCAATCCGGGGCTCCTTGGGGGATGTTGTGACTAAACCGGCAGTCAGACATCCCTCTCACAATCCGGGACGCTGCATGCACCAGTGACCATACTTTTCATACAGATGAAAGGCATCTTGCTGTTGTATGGGCAGCTACATTTTTTTTGCCCTGATTATAAAAAGTAGTACATAACCTGATCCTTCTGAGGCAGTAGTAGCATTTTTCCCCATTTTATGGGTGGAAAAACTGAAGCAGAGAGAAGTTAAGTAATTGGTGTTGTCACACAGCTATAAGGGTCAGAATCAAGGCTGACCACAAAATGTGCAAGCCAGAGGCCATGCATGGCATCACTGCATCATCCTGTTTTTACAGTGTTAGAGTAGCCTTGTCAGGTTTTAAATTTTAAATCTAAGAGATTGTTCCCAATATATAGGGTAGTGTTCTTAGGTCTGGTCGGTGATCAGGGCCATCTGTGGGGCAACCAGCAGGAAGGGCGATGGGGGGGGAGGGCCCACTGCACCTGCCTTGGCTGGCAGCCTGGCATTGCCCGCTGGCCAGCTCTGCCCCCCCCACTGTCACATCGCCTCCCTCTGCGGGATGACCTGCAGGCAGGGTGATCAGGGCAGGGCCCCCACTAGAACCTGCCTTAGCTGGAAGCCTGGCACTGCCCACTGGCCGGCCTTGCCCGCCCCCACCCCCCAATTGCCGCCAATCACCTCCCTCTTGGGTGGTAGACACTCAACGCAGGAGCTGACCCCTGGTGGTCAGTGCATGTCATAGTGACCAGTCATTCTGCTGTTTGGTCAATTTGCATATTAGGGTTTTATTATATAAGACTAGAGGCCCGGTGCACAAAAATTTGTGCACTCGGGGGGGAGGGGGGTCCCTCAGCACGGCCTGTGCCCTCTCGCAGTCTGGGACCCCTCGGGAGATAACAACCTGCTGGCTTAGGCCTGCTCCCGGGTGGCAGAAGGCAGGCCTAATCCCTAGGTGCAGCCCCTGGTTGGGCTCAGAGCAGGGCCGATTGGGGAGTTGGGGCTCCGCCCCCTGTCATGCACAGAGCAGGGTGGATTGGGAGGTTGTGATGCCACCCTCAGTCACGCTCAGGCTAGGGCCGATTGGGGGGTTGGGGCACTGCCCCCTGTCACACTCAAGGCAGGGTCGATGGGGAGGTTGCAGCGCCACCCCCTGTCATGCACAGAGCAGAGCCAATCAGTGGGTTGGGGCGCTACCCCCTGTCACGCACAGAGCAGGGTCAATCAGGGGGTTGGGGAGCTCCCCCCCCCGTCATGCACAGAGCAGTGCCCATCAGGGGGTTGAGGAGCTCCCCACTGTCACTCACAGAGTAGGGCCGATAGGGGAGTTGGGGCACCGCCCCCTGTCACAACAGAGCAGGGCAGATCAGGGGGTTGGGGCACCACCACTCTCACACTCAGGGCAGGGCTGATGGGGAGGTTATGGCTCTACGCCGTCACACACAGAGCAGGGCCTGTGGGATGGGGGGGTTGGGGCGCCGCACCCTGTCACACACAGAGCAGGGCCGATCAGGGGTTGGGGTGCCGCACCCTGTCACACACAGAGCCACAGGACGATCAGGGGGTTGGGGAGCTCCCCCCTATCAGGCACAGAGCAGGGCCAATCAGGGGGTTGGGGCGCCTTCCCCTGTCAGGAACAGAGCAGGGTGGATAGGGAGGTTGTGGCCCTGCCCCCTGTCACACACAGAGCCGCAGGGTGATCAGGTGGTTTGGGCGCTGCACCCTGTCACGCTGATCCCAGTGCCGGGAGGCATATTACCCTTTTACTATATAGAATAGAGGCCTGGTGCATGGGTGGGGGCTGGCTGGTTTGCCCTGAAGGGTGTCCTGGATCAGGGTGGGGGTCCCCACTGGAGTGCCTGGCCAGCCTGGATGAGGGGATGATGGCTGTTTGCAGCTGGTCACACACCCTTCAGGGTGGGGGTCCCCACTGGGGTGCCTGGCCAGTCTGGGTGAGGGGCTGAGGGCTGTTCTCAGGCTGGGACTGAAGCTCCCAACTGCCCCTTTTTTCTTTTTTTATTCTGGGCCAGCTTTAGCTCTGAGGCTCCGGCTCTTAGGCCTCCACTCCTGAAAGCAGGTATCTGGTTTGTTTCGGTTCTATAATCGAAATTCTGTATCAACTCCAGCTCTGAGATCCCAGCTGGCTGAAAGCTGGTTTCTGGGGTTTTGTTTAGCTTCCATATGTTACAATATTTCTTAAACTGCAAGCTCAGAGGCCGGCAAGGCAGGCGGGGAACGTTGCAGTCCTCTGTCACTGAAGCAAGCAAGCCTCATGTTCAGTTTAAGCTGCCTGGCTGCCGGCTGCCATCTTGGCTGGCAGTTAATTTGCATATTGCCCTGATTAGCCAATGAGAAGGGTAGCGGTCGTACACTAATTACCATGTTTCTCTTTTATTAGATAGGACTAGAGGCCCCGTGCACAAAAATTGGTCACTCAGGGGCATCCCTCAAACTCGCCTGTGCCCTCTCGCAGTCTGGGACCCCTTGGGGAATGACCACCTGCTGGCTTAGGCCCGCTCCCTGGGCAATTGGGCCTAAGATGGCAGTCAGACAGCCCTCTGGCAGCCCAGGAGCCCTCGAGGGATGTCCACTTGCCAGCGGGGAGCAGGCCTAACCTGCAGTCGGACATCCTTAGTGCTGCTGAGGAGGCGGAAGAGGCTCCCACCACCACCGCTGTACTGGCAGCTGTCAGCCTGGCTTGTGGCTGAGCAGAGCTCCCCTTGTGGGAGCGCACTGACCACCAGGGGGCATCTCCTGCATTGAGTGTCTGCCCCCTGGTAGTCAGTGTGTGTCATAGTGACCAGTCATTCCCAGTAGTTCTGCTGTTAGGGTCAATTTGCATATTACCCTTTTATTATATAGGATAGAGGCCTGGTGCACGGGTGGGGGCCAGCTGGTTTGCCCTGAAGGGTGTCCTGGATCAGGGTGGGGGGTCCCGCTGGGGTACCTGGTCAGCCTGGGTAAGGGGCTGAGGGCCGTTTTCAGACTAGCCACACCCCCTTCAGGGTGGGGGGGCGTCTTGCTGGGGTGCCTGGCCAGTCTGAGTGAGGGGCTGATGGCTGTTTGCAGGCTGGCCAAGCCCTCCAGCCACCCAAGCTCCCAGTGGAGGCTGGCTGGAAGCAGGTATCTGAGATTTATTTATCTTCTATAATTGAAACTTTGTTGCCTTGAGCGGAATTTCACAGCTGGCCAGGGCAGGCAGGAAGCTAGGCTTCCACCATCACCAGGGCAACCAAGCCTCCTGCTTGCTCCAGCTCTGTGCCTGCCGGCTGCCATCTTGGTTGGGTTAATTTGCATATAGTCGCTCTGATTGGCTGGTGGGCGTGGCTTGGGGCGTAGCGAAGGTATGGTCAATTAGTATCTTTGTCTTTTATTAGTGTAGATATTTAGACACTTTCAAAGTGATGCTTAAACTTACTTGTTCATTCGTGAAAATGATTACATTTATAATGTTAATTGTAACAGAACTCATAATTATTTGTACAATTTTCACCATAAACTATTGGAGTCCAGGATATTACTTAAGTAAAAGTAGAAAAAGTCACTATAATAACTGAAAGTTCCAACATGGTCTAGGAATTTCCGACTTTAAAATGCAACACTGTCATGGAACCCACCCAAAGACCATCTTCTTCCTCTCTGGTGAGATACAGTTTAGCTGTAAAAGGAGTTGAGATGATGATTATAAGGAACAAGAAAAAGTCTCCAGAGTTGGATGGGCAAAGGAAGATGCTAGCTCTTAAACACCAAAGACTATGAAGTCCAACTGGATTTTTTTTTCAATGTCAGTGCCATTGGAATTAACCTACCTTTGGCTTCAGTGAATCCTAACTAGTGCTTCTCAAACTTTACTGTGCATATGAATCACCTTGGGATTTTGTTAGAAAGAAGATGAAAGGCTTAAGATTACCTACTTCTAAAGCCTCCCAGGTGATGCTGATGCTTTTGTTCATAGACCGTAATTTGAGTAGCAAAGACCAACAAATGTTTCCCAACAAACCACAGATAATTCTATCTTCAATCTCAAAGAAAACTTTGCATGACATTCTTCATCTCCATTGAAAAGTTAGGTGTGAATTGTCTCTTTTCACTTTTTCCTAAACGATGATGACAGAAAAAAAAGGATTTAAATAAATAAATAATTTTTGAACAGAATCTAATAAATCCCTCTTCACAGGCTGTGAAGCCAATTGCGAGCTGCACTCATGTTAATAAGAGCAAATTTGGAAAGCAGATTCTTGATTCTCATTCCAAGGGTATCAAAAGCTAAAGCCAATAGATATGGTGAGCTCAGCGCTAATGAGGCAGAGGGGTGGCCACCCAGGCTGTGGAGAGAGCATGGGTGCAGGAGGCAGAAGGACGCTGGCCAGCCAGGGCAGCACAGCTTACCAACACCCATCTAATGGGTGCCCTCAGAACAAGTGGGAAGGCACATCCAAACTCTGAGAATAAATGAGGCTGAGAACCGGCTTAAATGAATTGTTATTGCGTCATAAATTATATTCCATAAATACAATGGTGCAAATGCTGTCTTGGGTTACTCACCTATAAAGTCAAGAGATTTAAGTGCAGGAATCCAAAACGGAATTGATGGATCCAATATTTTTCATTTGCAAAAGATGCCTTTATATTGGCCATACCCCTTGGAAGCATTTTTATGGGCTCACCTGCCTACTTTTGTCTGTCTCTGTGTGTGTTTAGATGCCTCATAATCAAGCTACTGAAGTTAGTGCTACTTCATTCTCCACACTGATTTCAGAGAGTTATTAAGTGCAAACTAAATGTAAAGAGAAACAAAGAAATGTCTGCTCTGTATGTTTAGTAAGCAGCAGTCATCCTGTGTTGGAGGGCCTACATTTATTCTTACCTTGAGGGCGTACATTTATTCTTTCCTTTCAGTGAAAGCAATCTGAGATTTACTGGGGGAGGGGTTCTTCTTGCCTTTCGCAGTGAGTGGAAGCAGCCAGCTCAGCAAGGTGAGCTAAATGCAGTTTGGAAGTTCCTTACAACTCAGCTTAAATCCCACAACTGGCTTTAGAGACAACTGTTTAATTTCAGAGGGCTCTTTCATTCCAGAGTTAATGTTATAACAGAGATCTGTCCCCTAACAGCTATTCTGTCTTTTAAACAAAGAAAAATAACGTCCTTCCAAGCAAATATAATGAGTTTAGATTTAGATAAGAGTGAGAATAAATGGAACAGAACTTGATTTTGGACAGAAAGTTTCTTATAATCTGGATCACACACACACACACACACACACACACACACACACACACACACACACACACACGGTAAAGAGAACAACCTGGAATGAACACAGAAAATGTGTTTCTAACTCAAATAAAAATAACTAAACTGTCCTGATGTCTACATGTGTAATTAGTCCCATGAAATCTAAACCAAGGAAACAAGGAGCTCTAAAAATAAGCCCTTTTTCAAAAGTGTGCCCCCTGGGAGTCTAGGCTCATCTCAAAAATGTATTTATGGAACCTGAGGGGCTGACATAACCATGACTGTATAGGAGATGTAGGAAAAAATGTGTCCAAAGATTTAAAATGTCTACTCTGTATGTGTCCAAAGATTTTTAAAATCAACACAACCTAATTACACAGTCTCCAAAATATGGTCCCTCTGCTCTTAGAACAAACTTATTAATAAGCCAAGGTGAGTTCAGATGAATCAGCTCATCCATCCATCTGCCCATCATCCATCCATCCATCATCATCCATCCACCCTTCCACCATTTATTCATTCAATAAACATTTACATAGTACCAATCATGTGCCAAGTACTCTGTTAGAAATTAGGGATAAAAGCAGAACAAGCCACATTTCTGTTGTATGTTGCCCTTCTTGCTACTCTGGACAAATTTAATTACTCCCTTTTCAGCACTGCTAATGCCAATCCATATGCTTAAAAACTCAACCAGGTGAAAAACAGGGTTACTATTCTCCTGTGAAAACTGAAAGCCTTACCCAAGATTCTTATGAGAATTAGAAGGTCCATCTACAATCTAATTTTTTTACACTTTCAATTCCTCTCATGACTGTGGGCTCTAGGAGGAAGAAACTCTGCCTCTTTCACTACCAAGTTTCCCCAGTTTCTAGACATATTAGACGCAAATATTGAAGGAAGGCGGGAAGGCGTGCCTTTGATTCCCGAGCATACTGCACAGTCTGGCACACAGTATTTGTCCTCCAAGAATACTTATTATGTGAAACTGAATTCACAGAGTCCACATCTAGTGAATGAGGGAGACACAGAAATTAATCATTAGAGTTTGATTAAGTCCCTTTCACATAGAAGTATGTCAAACATAGCCATAACATATAGGATAATTTTATAGGCAAAATTTATCTGGTGGCCAGCACAATGACAAGTTTTCTAAATATTAGGAAAACACCTGGTAAGGTGGTTATGGTCAAACTGTTGGCCACTTTGTTGCCACTCCATTACATGTGGCACCAGACGTCTGGGGCTGGGTATAATCCTTTATGGTGTGCTTCTACCAGGTGTATATACCATCCTCTGTTCCAATCAGAGGATATTCAGGTATTCACAAATAGTTCTAGTTTTGTTAAAGGTTTTCTGTTTTCTCTAAATATAGTAATTTTCTCTCTTGTTTTATATTTACTTTTTAATCAAAATTATATGTTCACAACATTAAAATAAATTTTTCTACATGATTCATTTAAAAATCCCTGTAGCCTCTTTTCACTGGCCTCCCAAAGACTTTAGCTTTTAACTATTTCTATTGATTATTATTTTTTGCTTATACTTATCTAAATAATTTTATCTAAATGATTTGCTCATACTGTTTCGGTTACTTTTTTTCCCTCTCTGTAGAAGACAAGAATTAACATTTTTCAGTCCTTCCCCTCACAGCATAGCACAAGTGCACACATACATTCCCCTCCCCATAGGCTTTCTATACAATGATGTTATAATGTTGGTTTTGGATCAATATATGGTCTTGTACATTGCTGTGCAGTTAGAGAACAGTATTCACAGTTGAGCCATGTAGTTAACTATTATTAAATTTCCTTTCCTGTACTAACATCACCAGTGTTAGCTTCCTTTTCTTCCCACCTTGATGGACAGCATTGCTTAGTTTTCTATGTACCTAATACTAATTAATCCCCAAACTCTTTACCATAAATATAAAACTCCTCTTAAGGGACGCACACATTCGGCACACTATTGATCCTTCTCTTTTGAGACATCCAGAGCCCTCTGCCTTTCTGTTCTCATCTGGTGTTAATGTTCTCTAGACTTACTGCCAAGATGCCTTCCTGGGATCTCTCTTCACCATCATCCTCTGCAATTCCCTTGTCTACTCTTTGTGTTTGAGCGCTTGTTTTCTGGACCCAATGTTTTCTTTACTGATATGCTCCCTTGTTTTAGAGCAGGGGTAGGGAACCTTTTTTACTGCCCAGGGCCATTTGGATATTTATAACATCATTCTCGAGCCATACAAAATTATCAGCTTAAAAATTAGCCTGCTACATTTTGTCGAATATTTAACTCACCCCTATTGCCTTGCAGGGCCAGACTACATGATTTTTTAGGGGCCAGACATTCCCCACTCCTATTCTAGAGGATTTTCTCCTCTAGTAGCTTCCTGAAAAAAAGGGTTCAAGAAAAGAAGATTTTTTGGACCTTGAATGTCTGACAATGCCCTTACTTTATCCTCTCACTTAATTGATGGTATGTCTGGGTATAGAATATTAGCTTGGAAATCATATCCCCCTCAGATTTTGAAGGCATGCATTGATCATTTATCTCCACTTTTAGTATAATATAGGGAAGTTCAATGCTATGCTGAATCTTGATCATTGGTTTTTACTTTCTGAAAGCGTTATGAATTTTTTTTATTCTCTAGTGTTCTAAAATTTAACAATGATGTGCATGCATAGGCTTGGGCCTTTTTTATCCATTTTGCTCACTCTTGGTAATCCCTTCAATGTGGAAGGAAAATCATGTAGTATTTTATTCTGAAAATTTTATTTGTAGCATTTCTTGGATAATTTCTTCTGTTTCTTTTCTCTTTCTTTCTTTATGAAATTCCTGTTATTTGGTTTTGGATCTCTTGAATTAATAATCTACTTAAAAATATTTTTCTCACATTGTGCACTTATTTGCCTTTGCTCCTTTCTAGGTTTCCTGAATTTTACCTTTCACCTCATCTATTGAGATTTTCTGCTCTTCTATCATACTTTTTTTAATTTTTAAGATTCCTTTCTGCTTTCTGAATGGTTATTTAAAAAACTTCCTTTTCTTAGCTCATGAATGTAATAGTTCATCTCAATTTTTTTGAAGTGTTCTTCGCTCTACATTGTCATTTTCTTAAGTTCCAAATCCATTTTTCTCTGTTTATGTGTGTGTGTGTTTTTGCCTTTGACTTTCAAGTTGGCATATTTCCTAAAATAACTGGTCCTCTTTGGATATGTGCTTACATATGCATTGTTCTATGAAGTGCCTTTGGAAGCTCTTTGTAAGAGGGCTTGTTGTCAGATGAAATTCATTGTAGAGCAATCCGGTTGGTAGTTTCATGGGGGGCACTGATGATAAAAGAATTTCCAGGTACCTCTTAACTCTTACTAACCAGTCAGATTCTCCAAGGGAAAAACAAAACCTTCTAACCCACTGCCTATAAAGTATTATCCTGGCTGTTAGCATGTGGGCACCAAACAGAAAGGGGGATGAAAGTGGAGATTGTGTGTGTAATATTCCACTCAATTTCTCTATCTTTAGCATTTTCGGTGGCCCTGAAGCCAGCTTACCCCTGTTCACAAAAAGCTGACTCTGTACCTCTCTTCCCAACTCCATGATGAGAGTTAGGTTGTTAGCTTGAAATTATCTTGAGTGGGAGTATGTATACCTCTGAAGTTGGCAATGACTACAAATGGTCTCCCCGTCCCCAGCCCAAGCTGATTATTAAGATAACCAGTGCTCCAAGGATAATGCTAAGCTGCCTCTAGCTGTGTCTGGTCTTTCCCCATGCCAGAACTCCTCTGGTTTACCCCTCTGAAAATACACTTTTAGTTTCCTGCCAGGACTGGGGGGAGGGAACATGCTTAAGGAGTTGTACAGAGTGGGAGATGGAGAGGGAATCTAGTATCTGACTACCTCTTAGAGTTTCAAACCACACCCCTGTTTTCAGCTCTCTCTTCACCCCCACTTTGAAAAGCTCCTGGCACCATTACTCCTGGTTTTTGAAGCACAATCAGGTTGCTTCTTGTCTTTACCTTCTGCTGGCTTATGTTTCAGCTTTCTGGGATCTGCCAAATCCGTGGCCATTCATCCATCTGTTTTTTCCTATGTGCAAAATTAGGCTTCTGTTGTCTCCTCTTTGTTGAGAGCTTATATCTGGGTGTGGTTTTGTGTGGGTTTTTTTTTTTTTAACCCTTTACAGTCCTTTTAGAGGTTTGAGGGAGGGGCAAAGTAAATATGAACTCAACTTACTGTTTTCTTTAGCTG
This sequence comes from Myotis daubentonii, assembly GCF_963259705.1. NCBI lineage: Eukaryota > Metazoa > Chordata > Mammalia > Chiroptera > Vespertilionidae > Myotis > Myotis daubentonii. Next base: position 179,947,639 of record NC_081841.1, on the reverse strand, counting down.
AAAGTTGAACTGAAGGGTCCATGGTGTGTTAAGGGCAGGCCATGAGTCTGAGTGGTTCAGAAACAGCCTTCCTACCCTGGGCCCACCCAGAAGTCTCTCTCGGGGCCTGGGCAGCCCCACAACCAAGGTGGCCTTTCTTGGGCTACAGTTAATAATATGCTGGTCAGGATTGCCCCTGGGGGCAGGGTCAGAACCACATTAAATGAGAACGAAGTTACCAATATTTGCTAAGTATTTAATGCTACCCAGGGCTCGGTCAACTGATAGAAACTTGGTAACTCTGACTTCCCGAAAGCTCCCTCTTATTGCTTTTGTGAAGCACATACATATTTTCTCTTGGAAAAGTTTCTAAGTACCAGGGCAGCCTGAAGAGATCCTGTGGATTTGAGCCACTAGCTGCTGGTCTATAAATTGGTTAAAATGTTGTTAGCAATTGAGAAATAGCTTATCTTGCTCCTGTTGCATGCAGCCTTAAGATTCACACCATTCATCTTGCTAAATTCAGTTTTTTAGCTCCAAGAGGTAAGGAGGCATCTCAGCATGAATAACTCTGAAGAATAAATGGCATTTCTGGGCAGATCACTTAACAAAAATGTCTGCTGGGCAAGGAAAAGGCCTTGCTGATTCCTTTCATTCTGTGCCCAGTGGACCTACCAGTGGTGAGTGTAGGATGGCTGATTATTGTGGATTAGAAAACTTTTCCACTTTTGGTTACAAAATTGGCAGCAATTTCCAAGACAAAAAAACACTCCTGTCACCACAGGCAACCATGCAGTGCCAAAGTGCAACTGCAAAACATGCTGTAGATTGTCGTCCCAGACTCGCAGGAGACCTTGTTCACAGTGAGCTGGTGTGTGAAATGGTGGGGCACTTCAGGCTAGTCGTTTCAATGCACTTACTGAGTTCACTTTTGGGAAAATAGCTCCCTGCTGAATCAAGAGGGAAAGGCAGCTATCCCCTTAAGATTTATCTTTTAAGTGTGGGAATGAAGTTGGTCAGTGATTCTGTGAACCCTGAGGGGGGAAAAACACCTACTAAGAAGGGCTCCAATTTTAAAAACAGAGGCTAGCAGCCATTTCTGCACAGGGACTTCTCATGCAAACTGCACTTCACAAAGAAGCCTGCACTGAACTGTCTGCCTCTGTGTTAACTACCTGCCCCTTCCCTGAACTGCCTGCCTGGACTGTCTCTGCTGTCTGAGCCAGCCGTTAACAGGGAGTTCCTGGAATCTTATTTCCCCATCCAATTGGAGTTATGCAGCTCCAGCCAAATAGAACAGCTCTATTCTGACCAATCAGAACAGTGCCTTTTGGACCAATCAAACTGTGAGGATTTGGAGTACTCATTTGTGAGGACTGACCAATCAGGGACCAGGGGTGGGGACTCCAGTCCATATAAGCCAGCTCCCCTCTGGCTTGGAGAGCACACTTTCCATTTCCACAGTTGGGCCTCGGTGGCCCAGTTGGAACAGGAAGATGTCTCACCAGAGCAGAGCGGATCAGTGCAGTACAAAGCAGACTGGAATGGAGTGGAGGAGAGTAGACTATTGAGGAGCAGAGCAGAGCTACCTAGCCATGCTGTTTTCACAGCCGTGCTGTATCATGAATGAGCTATTTTGCACTGAATAAAGTTTCTTTCTTCACTGCACCCCAAATTGAGGATCCCTGTTGGCATTGAATTGGCAGCAACAATCATCGGTTGATAATTCCATCCAGAAAAAGGGATGCCATATAGGGATAGAAGAGTAAGCTGTCCACCATATTAACACACTAGTTTCTAGCCATTTCTCTAAACTTCTTCTGTAAAATCTCTCTATATAAAAGCCTAATATCCTACGTGTCTGACCATTCGACCAGTCGCTATGATATGCACTGACCACCAGGGGGCAGACACTCTTACCGGTAGGTTAGCTTACTGCTGAGGTCCGGCCAATCAGGACTGGGCGAGACGGGCCAGATATGCCCTGGAGCCTTCTGTGGTCCCTCCCCAGCCCTGATCATGCACCAGTGGGGTTCCCTCAGCCTGGCCTGTGCCCCCTCTCAATCTAAAACCCCTTGGGAGATGTCAGAGAGCCGGTTTTGGCCCGATCCCTGCAGGCCAGGCCGAGGGACCCACCAGTGCACAAATACATGCACCAGGCCTCTAGTCTATATTATAAAAGGCCTGTGGCTGTAATGCCGTAATGACCAATGACCAGACGGGAAACCACGAGGAACCGGGTGGGTGGCGGCGGTGGCTGGAGCAAAGCAGCCTGGGTCACCAGGAGGTGCATGGAGCACCTCTCAGTCCCTCCCTCTGGCCCATGAGCTGCTCGCGGCATCAGGGCAGGGCTCACAGCTCACACAGCATGGCCCACAGGCTCTGATCCCTGCAAGGCTGGTGGATGGTGGGCAGGAGGGGCAGTGGGTGGGGCTGCGAGTACGGCGGGGCAGCAGGTAGGAGGGCCCTCAGGTGGCCGGGGCTGCGCAATTTCACGCGCTGGGCTTCTAGTAAAGTAATAATAAGAACTACCTGGGGAAACTGCTGGAAGGAGTGGGTGAAAAAGCAGATAGTCCACAGCCTGGCTCATACCATCACTAAGTGTTATTATGGGCTATTACTATGGCTAGCATGTCATCCCCCAGTCATCTCAGAGTCATACCAAGGTGGCTACTTTTGAAAGTATGGATTAAGGACCAGTGTCTGCTCTCTAGGGTTTCACCCTGAGAAAGTAGAGAATGACTTAGGGAACCTGAGGAGGATGCAGTGTTGACATTAAATATTTACTAAGCATCAGAGCATACACAAAAGCAGATGGATTTATCTCCAGGAACATTTCACTCAAGTGAAGGCATTGAACACCCATCTGAAGCATGAACATGTCCTAATTTAATCACCAATGAAAAGGTACCTTAGGAAGAATAACGTTATATTCTCTCAATGCCTGCCAGGGCTGCATCTTGCTATCACTTTTCTCCTCTCTGTTTTACACCCACGCAGTTCACTGGCAAAGTCCTGAATCTCCAAGATAAACAGCCGCAGTGACAGTGTTTCTTGGCTTGAGCACAGGCATGTTTCATCAAATCCATACACAAAACAAACATATTGGGTGGAAACTTCCCAAGTTCAAAGCTGTGTTTGAGCCTTTGCCTCTCTCTAGGCATTTTTAATTTGTTCTGAACAGTGAAACTTCTTGTATATGTGTGTACAAGCATGTGTGTGCTAGTGCACACATGACTGCATATGGATTCACACTAAGAATGGACCTAATTAGCCCAATTTTACTTTTAATAATAGCAATTATTATTATTATTACAGAAAATCAATTTGGATTCCATCTTGTTCTATAGAAATATCAGGTATTAGGCATATATCTTTTCATTAAAATCTTGAAATTTTCCCTGGAAGAAAGTATGCAATAAAGTAACATTGATCCATATCTTATATGATGCAGCCTCTTTGTATGATCATAGATTATTTTTTTATTCTTTATCTTCTTAAATATAGATTTTACTTTAGAACTGTTTTAGGTTCACAGCAAAATTGAGCCAAAGGTACAGAGATTTCCCTCATACCCCTACCTGCCCCCACACAAGCATAGCCTCCCCCATTATCACCATTCATGATCAGGTTATAATTGATGAACCTACAATGACACATTATTATCACCCAAAATCTATAGCTCACTCGTGGTGGTGTGCATTCCATGGGTTTGGACAAATGTATAATATGTGTCCTCGAGTTATTTTAATAGTTTTTTGCACCTTACTGAATTGAAATAGCAGGACACCAGTGCAGAGATTTTCCTTTCCAGGTTCCATGGGCGGAATTGCCTCAGCTAAGAAACACAGAGCCACCTCTCACCACATTTTCTAATGATGTAACAAGGCTCCAACTTTTTTAAAAAAAATTCTCCACAGAAGTCTCAAAAGAACATTGTCAATACATGAGTATGTTTTCAGGGACTGAGCCTGCATTTTTATTATTTTCCCTGTAACCAGTTGTTCAGCAATCCAATTTCTCAACCATGCCCACTCCAAGGTCAAGTTCACATATTGGCCATTTAGGCTGAATGGAGCCTTGACCCATGCCCACTTGCAGTCATTTCTTCCTTTTATTTTAGTTCCCTGCTACCATTGCCAGAGACAGGGGGTCCTTGGTGTTCCTTGTCCCCTTCCCCATATACTCCCCTCACTGTGTGTCTCTCATTACTGGCCCTCAACTCTGGGTCGGCTCAGTCACCTCCTCCCTCACTCTCAGGCCCTTCTCTTATCTGCAAACCATGAATTTCTTTGTTGTTTGGTGTGGTTTTTTTCTCCTCATGAAAAAACATGCCCTGAAGATCAGATGAAGCAATATCTGCTATCCTTCCTTGGGTACCCAAATGGTTGCTGATTTTAATGTTATTTCTTTCCTCTCTAGGTATTAGGGGGAGAGAAAGCTCTAGTTTTCATGGACTCCATTATATTTTTACAGTGCCAAACATCTAAACTATAACCTATGTGAGAAATAAACTATTTCATCTGCAAGCTAAAGAACCAGGTACATATGACCACTTCTTTTTTTAGTTAGTGAGGAAAAAAATAATCTTAGATTGTCCATGTGGAACCATTCCTAGCTGCTGGTGGGCTATTGCTTTACACGCAAAGTTACAGTGCTGGGCAGAGAGGCATGATTATGGAAATAGAGTTAGGGACAACTGCCAACATGAACGTGTATTATATAAACACAGCTCAAATTACCTTCATACATTTCAAATTTAGAAATCTCACCAGTCCACAGATGAAAAACATTCCTGCAAGAATCTAAGTCTGGGATAATATAAAGTGAACAGATAGTGTATTCAGAAGTACTGTTATGCATTGCTAATGCTTCATGTGACTTACCTACTTCACAAGCAACCAAAGGAACAAGAGAACCAACCCTAGCAGTTCATTTCACCCTTCAAATTTCCAGATGTTATTTTTGTGTCTGCTCCTGTTTGTTTACCTGCAGTATGTTCCCTATGTTTAGTGTCTGACACTCTTCTCACGATGTCGCTGCTCTCTACCTCATTCCTACCAAGTTATCCCAAGTGAACAGGGGTCTACTGTGGTCCGCAGCACAAAAGGACTGCCCCCCTCCCAGTCCTGCTGCAAACCCAGGAGTTTCCTTCTAAACTGAGAGATATACAATGAAGCTTTCCATAAGAAAAAGATATCCAAGCCAGAAAGTAGCCTGTCAGACTTTGTTTTGGCCTCACCCACCTCATCCCCAGAAGTCAATAACCACTATGATTGGAGGGTGACTGGCTATGGTCCCCTGGGAACAAAATATATCCTGGGCATCCTTTTTAAAATATATTTTTGTTGATTTCAGTGAGGAAGGGAGAGGGAGAGAAAGACAGAAACCTCCATGATGAGAGAGGATCATTGATTAGATGCTTCCTGAATGCCCACAACTCGGGGTGGAGCCCACAATCCAGGCATATGCCCTGATGGGGAATTGAACCATGACATCTTGGTTCAGAGGTCAATGCTCAACCTCTGAGCCACACCAGCCGAACTGTTCTGGGCATCATTGGCAGCTATTCCTGGCTTTGGTTTGGAGGGGAGAATCACCATGCATTCTAATGGAAATACTAGAATGTGGCTTTGGGTTCTAAACAGGGAATAGGCTTTCTGTAAAGTCAGAGCTTCTGGCAATTTCCTGCTTTGGTTATCGTCAAACATAAAGGGTCTTCCCTCCATAAGACCATCTCTGTAGGTCTTTCATTCTCCATTGTCCATTCTGAAGGCCCCCTGATCAAGTGAGATCCTTAGTCAATAGCAATCTTCCATTAATGAGTCCTGGTTTAAAGCTGCAAACCTCATTTCATCCAGAATGAAGAGTTAATTTCATACATGATGCTTGGATGGACTATTAGAGAAGTATGTGATATCTTGTCCATGAAGGACTGGATCTGTGGTTAGAAGATTTTTTTTCTTTTAAAAAGAGAACACTTTCTTCAAATAAAATAGTGCGTGGACGCCTGCTAATCACACCACCTGAAAGTGCAACTGCTCTGGTAGAAACAAGAGAGAGTAATTGCTTGGTCTACCTTGCCTTGTGTCAGGGAGCAGTGCCTCAGAGAGTCATGTGAAAGCCTTAGAGCACCTCCGGGCACGGTATGAAGGACTCAGAAGTTGATGATCTGTCAGGCTGTCTTCTGCCACAAAGTATTATTTCATAATAAAGCTGAACTGTTCAGTTGCAAACACCATCCCTGTGCTTTAGTTTGTTTTGCTGGTTTCAATAGACAGGTTGAGGCATAACTAAGAAGACATTGGTTAATAACTATTTATGAAATAAAGGAAAATACACAGTTAATATCAAGACCCATACACTTACCTTACATGGCAAGTTATCACTCCAGATACTTTAGGCAACCACAGCCTTGATTACCTTCTTTTTCTTTTGTTATTTTTCTCTTTCTCTTTCTTCTCACCTTTCTCTGTTCTTTCTCTTCTCTCTTATAGTCCCTTTTGCTCCCTCCCTTTCTCCATATCTTATTTGATCTATGTTTTTCTTCATCTTTAATTCTTCACTTTCTTTCTTAATATATTTGTGTTTGGCATTTTCTCAGCCTCTATCTGCTTCTTCAGTGTCCGTCAGGCTAACCAGGTTATACTGCAATAACAAACACTCCCAAATCTCAGATGCTTAAATCAACATAGTTTATTTCTCAATCATGCTCCATGCCCATCACAATTTGACAAGGGCTCTGTTCATTGTAGTGAGCAGGAATCTAGGCTGATGGAACAGCCATTTTCTTAAATGTTGCTAGAGCAAAGAGAGAATGTGGGGCAGAATACAGTGTGGCTAGAAACTTCCACCTAAACATGAAATACAGATCACCTTCCTCATATTTAATTGCTATATTTCAAGTCACACAGGCATACTTCAAGTTGGTGGAAAAAGTGGACTTCTGTCATGTGCCTGTAAGGTTAGAGAGTCCAACAATATGTAATGCCCCTGGTGAGTACCACTGTCGTTATGAGAATCCTCCCAAATCCTCTGCTTCTAATTTTCTTCCCCACAGCCCTCTCCCCTGTTCTCCTTCTTTGTCCTTGTTTGAGATCCTTCTTAACTTTTTCCTCATCCTCAGCCCATCATGTGGGGGCAGCACCAATGATAGTCACAGGATTATCACTTGGAGGCAGGAAGGGGAGTGTATTGGTTTTTAATGCATAACTTCAATGTAACATGATGACAGTCCGCTAAGCTGGAGAGAAGGCTGTATCAGGATGGGCCCTCATTCAGGCCCCTCTGTCACTGAAAGATGCAGTCCTGGAAACACTGGTCTTTCCCAGGGGTTGATGCCAAAGCTGTGCTGCTTCGGGCTCACCTGGAGCACACGCTCCCTTTCCCCATTCTACCTGGCTCCATAATAATCACTGAAAGTCTCTTCCTCCATAACCATCATTTAGCTACCCCAAAATAAGTCAGGGCAAAACCATTCTCACCATACTTTTTGCATATTAGTAAAGAAACAAAGTAAAAATTTAAGGGTGGATCATTTATTATCAGAGTAAGAATGAATCCTACGAAATAGCTGCATTGTAAAATTATAAGAAAATATCCAGAGAAAAGCCAAATCTTAGCTATCAATAAAACATTACCTAGAAAGGAAAGTACGTTCAATTTGAGTACAGATGTTATTCATTTCATCCGCTTAGTCAGATAACACTGGGGACCAGTAAACCAGAAGTCAATATGTCTACTATACCAGCCTCCTGTTCCCCAATCTGCTGAAGATTCATGTGAAGTTTTGCACTTTAAGCTTCCTTCCTGAGTAACACCGAATGGTATAGGGCCACTGAGGAATCTGTGAGGTGCTGGTGGCAGGAAAATCCTTCAACAAATTCTATTGTATTACTTGGAGTGCACTGACTCAAATCAGCTAAAGGCTCTGTGGTATGATCATCACAACACAAACTGATCTAACATGGGGAGTATTTACTTGCAAATAGAATCTTTCGTGAGATGATAAAGGACACAAGAAAAGCTTCTCAAATGTCTCCCTCAATGCTCACTATGTTGGTGCAATCTTACAAGTAGAGAATTATTTTGGAAGGAACTAAGTTTTTATTAGTTTTCAGAAGAGCCAATAAGGAGACAATGAATGAGGAGGTAGAATGCTCATTTTTAAAGCATCATTGACTAACACCACATTGCAGAGTTAATTGACATTAATGATAAATCTGCACCAGGTAGCTACATGGGAAGTGATGAGTCCTTAGTGCTTCTTGGGAAACCATAAGGGCCTAAGGCAAAATTGACCACCTTCTCATTTTTCTGAGAAACAGCTCTTATTTTCCTTAAGGCAAACAGGAAATTGTTTATGGTACAGAAACGAATCGAAGCTGCATGTTAGTTCTATTCTTTGGGCCACTAGACATATCCCAGATTTCCCCTTGGTCAATGTGTTATAATTTGCTGGGGAGTGATCCTTCAAGTATTTGGCTCCAAGATGAAGAGGAGGAAGCTGAAATGGAGGTCAGGCTGGAAGGAGATGCTCACTGGAAGTCTCAGGGCACAGAGTAATGCAGGTATGGGTTCCTGCATGACCCATGTCGAGCCAGGCACTGACTATTTCAAGTCCATGGGGATGTGAAAAGAGCCATGTCTGGATCTGTCAACTCTGGGTTTTGAGTAACTGAGACCTGAGAACTGTTGATTTTATAGAAGTTCTAAACACTTTCAAATACATAACTGGGGTGGGAATTATTTTAAAAGGGCTAAAGACAGACACTTGCATTTAGCATTTGATGATTCTATTTACAATTGAGAAATCATAGGTGAATAAGACAGGAAAAGCACCATTCTTTGGAGGAAATGTCATAAATACTACTGATAAATAATTTTTTTAAAATGCAGAATTAGTAGTACATAACATTTAACAAACGTTCCCATTAATTCCACCACTTCCTAATGTTTTGTATACAATAAATAGTAGAGTAATAAAGTACATTAATTCTCATTTAATAAGACAGCTAATAAGCTAATATCCCTTGGGCTTTTACCTTTTTGGTTTTGCTTTCTTTCCCCCAACCTCGTATTAATGTTCTACCTAGAGGTGTTACTTAATTTTTTTTCTTTCATGTTTGGTACTTTTTTCTGGCTCAGTTCCTTAGGTGAAAAATTTTGGCAGTGCTTTTTTGGGGGAACTGAATACTCTGATATAAAACCCAAGGAGAAAATGGGACCAGGCTCTGGGGTTGCCTCTCTTGGGGGAATGTTCATGGCTCCTCAGTCCCAGCTCTCCAGCCTCTGCGGAAGTCCGCTTCCCACCTGCCCCCAGAACAAACAGCCATCGGCCATGTAGTAGCTAACATCCCAGGTCTTGCATGGGAGTGACTCATGTCACAGAGACTGTGAGTCATTCTGTACTCCCAGAGAGTTTACACTAATGGCTTAACATAACCATTGCTTTCCCTGTCTCCCCTGCTCCCCCAAAGCTTTGAGGACTTTGAACTATATTCAGTGATCTATAAAATGCAAGGGTGGAGTGATACGGCATGTGTAAATTGCAGTGGGCACAGATGTTTCAAACGAATTGTAGGCATAATATATTTACATTTCAAGACAAGAGGAAAAAATATGTGTGCTACTTTTGAACAAAGAATATTCAGCATAGAAAACAATTGAAAGGATTCTAACATGTATTACTGCCTCTAAATAAATACTACTGCCTCTAAATAAATACTACTGCCTCAAAAGAACTGACACAATTGGGTTCTGGGACATTTTCCTACTCTTATGAAGATGGTTTAAAGTTGATTTGCATTTCAGATTTTTTTTAAAAGAATCACTGAACACACATCATATCACCAGATCCATCCTATTAAATGCCATCTTAGGAGCAAGCTCAGGGGACTGCAGCTAGAGCTGCATCTAAATGTCAGATGTAGGACAGGTATAAAGGACAATGCTGATCACAACTCAGGGTCACAATGATTACCTTTGGATTCTTTCCTATTATAGTTTTGTTCAGAGAGCTTATGCTATATTTGCTCGCTCTAAGTAAAGCATGTTATTTTTCAGAAGAGAAAAAACTGAGTTTTTATGATCTAATGATGGTAAAGTATAACCAATATATATTATTAGATGCAATTATATTCTCTTTATAAAAGGCAATAGAAACACCGTTGTAGATATTATTTTTATCAGAATTTACCAAAGACAGAGAGAGAATGATATGGGCACAGGGACTGTTTCTCAGAAGCCAAACCAAAAAGGAAAGTCTTAAGAGAGATACACATTATGTCATGTTTCTGAAACTTCCTGATCATCCTTAAATTAGACCATCTGTCCTCCATGAGGGAACTCACTGGATGAGACCTTGAGGAATGGAACTCTTTGTAAAGTGTCTGAAACATTGAACGTGTCCCTCAGTATTCTGATTTCATAGCAAATCTGTTACCCAGATGTAAATTTAGAAGCATCCAAGCTCTTGGCTCCCTGAAGGAAGAATTTCAATTTGGAAACTGCATTACAGGCTCTAACAAGAGAAGAATGCTCAAAAGCTCAATTACTCCCAAACAAACTGGGTTGGGACTAGAGGGAAATGCATGGAGAATCAATCGGGCAGTAGAGGAAGGTGAGTTTGGGCCTTTCTTACCACTGAGAGGAAAATACTGCGACAGTAAACAGAAATGAGACCCACTCACATGATCCAAATGCTAAACATGTGGTCATACAGCCTGGTTTTGATGAACAATTCACCTTTTGCCAAGCATTTTCCTAAGTGTCATTTAGTGCATGAACAGGTTCGAATTTGACATTCACCAAAGGTGTATGTGTATGTGCTTGTGTGTGAGTCTCTATGTGTATCACCAGTTCTCTACAAAGAAGCAGATGGTACTAGGGAGAAAAAAAGTTGTCAAACAGAGAACCGCAGAATAAATCATAATAAAATCCTTAAGTAGAGTAAAAAGGGGATGAGTCATAAAAATTCAACAAGAACAGCTTCAAAAAAGGATGGGTGAAATGGTGGAAGACATCGGGAAGTGGAGCTGACGTGGAAAAATTAAGTGGGAAAGGTGCTAAGCAAGGATTCTTTGTAACCATAACAGGAGCAAGAGAATGGGTCCAGCTTCTGCTTAGGAATGGAACAGCCACAGTGAGCATGGGGGAGGGAAGAGGGCCAGGGGAGCAAACAGCAGAAGGGAAGGATGTGAAATAGCATCTTCCTTCCCAGCTGTCAGGGTTGCTACTCCTTGCTCTGAAGGGGCTGACCACTCATATCTAACAGGATGGGCAGCCTCCCACGTCCGCCCAGTTGGGGGCCAGGCAGCCCTGTGGCTGTGGGTGTCCTCAGAGCCTCCCACAAGCTTCCCTCCATGTGCTTCTCAGGCTGGACCGTCCCACAGGAGGAGGTTCCTTCCTCTCCATGTGCAGCAGTCATCTGAGGGCGCTTGAGCACAGTGGTTTGGGAATCAAAATGACTCATCAAAATGAATCTGACATATTCACACTACGCCTCATAGCCATTGTACATGTGGCAATTATCTCGTAAATTGGCCTTATAAATCACTACATTGCTTTTACACTGCCAAACCAAGGTGGTAATTTTCTATTTCATTAGATTTATCATAATCACGATAGCATAGTATAATGAACACTGTATACCCATCACCAAAAATAAATAATTACTAGCATTTGCCACATGTACTTTACTATTTGTGTTTGATGTAGTATTTGAAGTAAATTTTAGACATCATAACTGACGATTTCAGCAGCATCTCTACAAACTAAGGGCATTGTCCTTTATAAGCACCATCCCCTGACTGCACATACCAAAATAACTATCGTCCTTGTTCCATATTCAAATTCCCCCCCTTTGTTCCCCAAATGTGTTTTGTGACTCATTGTTTCAAATCAGGATCCACATAAAGTTCACAAATCATGTTTGGTGGTTACATTTCTTTATTTTCTTTGAATCTTGCAGAGCCTCTCCTTACCTCCTACCTCCGCATCTCTATTTTCATATTATTGACTAGCAGAGGAGACTAGCAGGGAGCCTGTGGAATGCCCTGCCTTCTGGAATTGTCTCATTACTTGCTCCTTGAGCCATTTACCTTGGTTCCTAACCCCTACATTTCCTGTAAGCTGGAAGTGAAATAAAATTCAGCTCAAACATTTTTGGCAAAACAACTTCATTGATGACGCTGCATGCTTCAAAGCAAATTGCAGCAGGATCCACATGAAGATGCATCACTAGGTTACGGTGTGTTAATCTGAGCTACACTCCTCAACACCCAAACCTGTGCATGAACTGCCCACCAGTGAGCGTTTCTTTGCTCACACCAGACAGAAGCCCAGGCTGCAGTCTCCCTCAGTTCACCACCCTTCCCTTTCTTGGATGACCATTAGGGTAGAGCATGTGTAGACTGAGAGTATCATTTTCCATTTCCTGTGTTTGCCACGTGATTGGCAGGAGTAAGTGATAGCTCTAACTATTCACACACTTTCAGCACCTCCTGTGCCAAGATATAGTTATATTTAAAAATAAACTAATATCAGCTAATTTTTGGTTTGATGAAAGGATGAAGGGCAGCAAGCAGGGAAGATACCACAAAAGAGTGGACATTTTATGTGACACAAAGAAATGAAGAGACAAAATAAAATAGAAAATTTGGGAGACTTTTTTTTTTTAACTACTCATAGAGCGATATAGCATGACACCTGAGAGTTTTGACTCTAAAACCAGGGGACTGGGGTTTATTCTCCAGCTCTCACACTCTCTGGTTCTGTGCTATTGGGGGCCTAATTTGTCATCAATGCCCTGTTTCCTCATCAGTAACTAAAGATAATAAGGGAACTTATTATAGTAGGGTTTCTGGGCAAATCAATGTGCAAAGAAATCTTGGCACAGGGCCAGGCACACAGTAAGAGATCAATCTACAGAGGTTGCTATTATTGCTAAATCCTGCAGTGAGTTAAGAAGCCATTTGCTTGTCCTTTATTTTTCTATTAAACTCTCACAGGAGACTTCTTGAGAAAGCTGGGGTGAGGAAAAGCCATCAGAAGCAGTAGTTGTATGGTGGTCAGGAACATTGGTCTAAAATTCCACAAGCTCAACCTGACCCAAAGATGGATCAGAAATGGGTGGGGAAAGCAGCTAGAATGAAAACTGTATTTCCTTTCAATGCCACAGGGCTGGGGTTTTCTCAGACACAAAAATTCCTCGTACTCCTCATACCATGTGGCCAGAGTTATGGGATTCAAGGGGGATAAAGCTCTCTGCCCAGCTCCGAGTTCTTAAGGACAGGTCTAAGTGCAATATGGTTTAATGGGATGGCTGGTATAGTTCAAAGGTTGAGCATCAACCTATGAACCAAGAGATCAGGGTTCGATTCCAGGTCAGGGCACATGCCCAGGTTACAGGCTCAATCCCCAGTAGGAAGCCTGCAGGAAATAGCCAATCAATGATTCTCTCTCATCATTGATGTTTCTCTCTCTCTCTCTCTCTCTCTCTCTCTCTCTCTCTCTCTCTCTCCCTTCCTTTCTAAAACCAATAAAATATATTTTAAAACAATATGGTTTAACGGGTAGCTTATGACATAAACTAACATAAATGGACCTAGTAATCAGCCAGGACAAGAGCAGTAAAACACAGCATCACCAAATGCCAAGGAGCAATGCTGGCGCATCCACCATGGGATGCTTAGGGGATCAGACACACGCTGGAAAGCTTTCCCTTTCCTCTGAAGTCTTCTTTTTCTGCTCTGCTACAGCGGGCTCAGCAAGTGCCCCTCAAACAAGAAGTCCATGTTCCTTTGGGACTTTCAGAACTCGGTATCTTATTTCTATAATCAAGACACTCTGCAGTCTGTAAAAGGGAAAACCAATGATTTCTACCAATTTTACTGTGCAATTTTACTGTGACAGGAATTAATGTGGAAGGTTTCTCACTTGATTGAGCCACCCACAAAAGGGAGCAGAGAAAGTGGTGAATTTCTCTAAAAGCTAAGGTTCAAGCAAAATAATCCAGATAAAACATTTGCACTTCGGCTTTAAGGTAATTTTCTCAGTTCCATCTTTAACTTGCAGTGCAGTGGAATCTTGTCAGGATGGCTGATCACCTTCAGTGGGACCACATTCTGTTGGGTTTAGGCACCAGTCTACCAGAAGAAGGAGGCATTCAACTCAGCAGACATTTATTAAGCACTTAGTCCATCATCTTAGTGACCATTCTTACACGAGGGTCTCCCAGGAGCTTTAGAAGGCAATTATGTCATGAGACATGTCCCCATCTCTCCGACAGGCATGAAAAGCAGCATATGTGGGGAAGGGAATGAGCTTGGAGGAGAGAGGACACTGACGGTGATCAACCCCTCTCTGCTTTTTCCTCCTCACCTATAGCAGAATGGGAAGGCATCCATCTTTCATCTCATCAACAACTCATTAAACACCTGGTGCCATCTGGTCACCTGTTCTTCAGAGGCAGCTCCCATTTCCATTGTAGGAGAAAATGGAAATGAACCCATATCTAGAAGGCCTATGCCATTCTCTTTATGAATCCTATTGTATATTCACTGAAAGGCCTTTAATAATGAATTTAATGTGAGGAGAGTCTTTTTAAATTTTAAGAACAATTACTGTTTACTTTGGTCTCTTCAAGGGCTCTGGGTCACATTATACAGATTCCCAGAAGTCTTAAGAGCCTTTACAGGGCATATATAAGAGCATGATCATTTGGTTTTTAGACGTCCTTCCATAGCACAGTGCCTGGCTCATAGAAGGTGCTCAAGTATTTCTTTCGGGATTAAACAGAAATGTCCACGTGCAATGAACGTTTCTATAATATCTTTTGTTGGTTGATTATTTACTAAATGCCAGGTACATATATGTACATTAATCTCTTCCCACATGTTATTTCACTGATTCTCCCAACAACTGTATAAGGTAATTACTATCCTCATTTAAACTTGGAAAAATAAATATCACAGGGGTTTCACACACAGCCAGAAAGTAGTGGAACTGAGATTTAAATCCAGGTCCACCTAGCCTGATGACCCAAAATTGAAAAGAAAAGGAGAGAGGAAAAGAGGGAGAAAGAAAAAGTGGGAAAACATCTATTTTGCCTTTAAGAGATTTATAATCTCACTAGAGAAACAAGACAAACTCCCATGAATTAATTAAAGAATAATGAAACAGAGAACACAATAAATTGCCAAAAAATAGGCCTTTGGGTTCAGTTAGTAAAAGCTACAAGAGCTCGTAGTTGGTGCAGATGAATGCATGCAGGGTGGTCAGGAAGGCAGTGAGGTTTAAAGTGGGATTTAGATGCCCACCATGCTTTTGACAGTCGGTAGTATAAGGAGGGGACTTTGGTAGGATGGGATGGTAACAGTGGAACCACACTAGCAGATGTATGGCAACTGGCATTGTTCAGACGTAACATGCCCTAGGTGTTGAGTAGCAATAGGAAATTATAGTATGTAAGAAGAAAAGGTACTGAGTGGGGGTACGGTGGGGGCTTACAAAGCTTGGTAGATCTTAAAGAGTAAGATGAATGATGTGAACTTAGGCAGGAAGAGCCAACAAGTAGCATGGTGAAAGCAGTTTCAAGAAGAGCAGTCAAGTGGTGGTGGGCAGGATTCACTCCAGGAAGGGGCCTGGAGACAGAGAAAGCACCTTCCAGTTTCTCAATCCCCAGAAGGATCAAAAAGAAGCAGAATGTGTTCCTTTTGTAGCCAACCCAGTGGGTTTAAATAGGTCCATGGAGAAGACACAGACATTTGCCATGGCTGAGACCAGAGTTAGACATGGGTAAATATTTGTTTTGCCTCAATTGGAGAAGATGGATTTTTAATAAAGAGGAAGTGTGACTCATGTCACAGAGTGTACCAACAATTCAGGAAAAGGCCACTTTAGAAAATGCCAGAATAGCAGGCAGTGTCTCTTCATGTGCCCTAAGGAAAGACCCCCTCTGACAAACTCTCTCTCTCTCTCTCTTTCTCTCTCTTTCCACATGCACACATTTATACATGCACATATGTTTTGCTCCCACCAGCAAAAAATATGTCCTTTGGTGTCACTATGCATCTGACTGGTCTCCTGAGGGTGCCTTGGGTCTGACTCCAGCAGTCATTCCAGAGCCCTTGCAGATACAGCTCCCCTGAAAGCAATACGGTGTGTTGGGTTGTGATGAGAGCAGGCTGAGGACCAACCAGACTGTGCTCTATGACACCCTCACAATGAAACCTGCCATGATATCTGCAGAACAGAATTCTAAGTTGTTCCCTGATCTCCAATCCCTGACCTCATGCCCTGTGTAATCAATCTCCCATCTAAGGTGTGAGTGGGACCTGGATTTGTTCTAACCAATGGGATATGGCGAAGTGATGAGACGTCACTTCAGTAATTATATCCCATTACTGTATATTTGCCGGTTGCTGGCAGACAGGTACACTCTCCTGTGTTGGCTTTGAAGGGGTTAAGATGTTATGTTGTGAGTGCACATGTGAGGGGGCCAGATGGCATCAACCTTGAGTGGCCTCCAGTTTTTGAGAGTGGCCACCAGCTGACAGCCAGTGAGAAAATGGACACCTCAGTTCTACAAAAAGAAGGAAATAAATTCTGCAAGAAACCCAAGTGAACTTGTATGCAAATTCTTCCCTATTGAAAACTCCAGATGGGAAAAGCCTTTATTGTAGCCTTCTGAGGCCCTGAGCAGAGGTCTCAGCTAAGCTGCACCGGGACCTGTGACTTACAGAAATGGAACTAATAAAAGTGCATTGTTTTAAATCACTAAGTTTGTGATAACTTGTTATGTAGTAATAGACAGTCAATACTGCCCTCATTTTCCTATCTTCCCCCAGGAAACCCAACAGAGCTGTGGTGCTTGCTATATGCAAGGCTGGAGATTATTATAAACAAGTTGGAAGGAAGGAGTCTGGTATAAAGTTAAACATGAGAACATGAAGTCCAAAGATTGCCATTAACTGGCTATATATTTGCAGTTTTCTCATCTTAAATTCGATAGAATTGGGTGAGAGAGTCTCGAGGTTTATTTCCAACTTCAATAGATTCTAATTTTCAAAATTGATGAGTGAACAAATTTAATATTTGCTGAGCATCTATTGATGTGGTAGGCTAAGCACTGCATCTTATTTAAATTTCAAAAAAGAATGTGGTCAAGTTATTGTTATGGCCACTTGCAAAGATTAGTAAACCAAGGCTCAGAGAAGTTTAATAATTTGCACAAGACCACATGGCTTGAAAGTGGTAGAGCAGGCAATCAAACTTATGATCTTTTCCCTGAATAATGCTGGACCAGAGCCCAGGAGAAAGTCTATACAACTATTTAACTAGAAGCAATCAAGAAATTGGAAGAGCAGAGGAACCTTAGGAAAGGACTTGGAATTGTAACAATCAAGTGTAGGGCCATGTAGTGGTAATTCAATCTGACAGCTAAGATTGACTAGGTTCCAAGTGATGGCTTTGGAAAACTGAAATCAGCAGGAAAGTTCATCAGAGATCACCTCTCCTCATCTGCAGTCTTATCTCTGTTGCCATCCTGGTGGTCCCAATTTCCAACTTAACATTACTCCAAAACAGTCATTTTGTGCCCAAAGTCACCTTCATTCTGGCCACTCTACCCTGGTTAAATGATCTATGATTCACCCATATGGTTTTCATCTCCAGCAGCTCCCTTTACCTATCCCTTACTTCTTAACAGTCACCTTGACCTATGGATTTTGCCTTCTAAATGTCTTGAAACACTGTGAGCTTCACCACCCCAACTCAAATGTCCATCACTTCTTTGCTGGGCTATTTCAATAGCCTTTTGAATTATCTCCTTGTTCTCCAAGCCACCTCTCTAGTCCTTCCCTAACACAAGCCCATCTTCCACATCACCTACAAATTGAACTTTCAAAAATGCAAGTTACTGTCATATTTAAAGCCTCTCCGGTGCTAACTGAATGCATTTCAAACTCCTTATTTGGCATGTAAGACACTTCCTTTTTGGCTTCTGCCTCTTTTTACAACCTCACTTTCTACCATACCTCCCCTTGTCCACTTAATCTAGTCTTACCATATCCATATTTTGCCCCTCTGCCTTGGTCATTCCCTGCTTGTCCTTCAATGTTTTGTCTATGTACTCACTGTTTCAAAGCTCACCTCAAGAGTGTCATCTTCCATGAAGCCTTTCTGTGACTGCTCCCAAAGCAGCCATGTCATGCATCTCCAGGGTATCACTCACATTGTACCCTTAAGGCTGCCATTTGCATAGATAATTTTATAACGATCCCTGGAGGTGTGCTATAGAGTAGAACCACATACTGTCTTTTGTGAACTTGATCACTCTCCCACTGTGGATACAGTCTGCTACCATTTGTCTCCTATTCCAAACATCAAGGTAAGCTCTTTAAATGTAAGGGTCATGCCTTACTCTCCTTTAAATTTCTAATGCCCAACACAATGCCCACCTATTGTAAGCACTCAGTAATGCTGAATGACTGACTGAGTGAACAGTCAGATGAAATCTTCCAGTGTTAGCCCAGGAGATAGGGGAAAGACAAGAACCTAAACTATACATTAAAACTTAGAATCCAGAAGAAGGGACAGGCTAAGCACTGCATCTTATTTAAAAACTAGAGGCCCAGTGCACGAAATTCATGCACAGGGGTGCGTGTGTCCTTCAGCCCAGCCTGCACCCTCTCCAATCTGGGACCCACAGGGATCAGGCCTAAACGGGCATTCAGACATCCCTCTCACAATCCAGGACTGCTAGCTCACAACCGCTCACCTGCCTGCCTGCCTGCCTGCCTGATTACCCCTAACCTTTTCTGCCTGCCAATCTGTTCACTCCCTAACCCAGGGGTCCTCAAACTATGGCCCGCGGGCCACATGCGCCCCGCCGAAAACATTTATCTGACCCGCCGGGTTTTTTTGCTGCCACTGCCTGTTGCTTAGCAGCCAACTCATCCCGGGCCCACAGTGCACATGTGTGGAATGTGTGCCACACTCTGCGACTCCCCTCCTTCTCTCTGTCTCTCAACTCCTCCTGTCAGTCTCAGGTGTGATCGGACGAGTCACAAGCTTGCCTGTGCAGAGCCTGCTGCTGCCTGAGGACTGAGGTAAGAACAAGTTAGGAGGTCTATTTTTTGTTTTTATTTTGCACTTAGTAGGGCCTTTTTTTTGAAGTTAGGAGAGCCTTTTTTTTTTTTTTTGAAGTTTTGTTTTTTTACTTCAAAATAAGATATGTGCAGTGTGCATAGGAATTTGTTCATAGTTTTCTTTTAAACTATAGTCCGGCCCTCCAACGGTCTGAGGGACAGTGAACTGGCCCCCTGTTTAAAAAGTTTGAGGACCCCTGCCCTAACCAATCCCAAGACAGCCTGATTTCCCCCATCTTCCATCCCCTGCAGGCATGGTCACCCTCAACTTCCCTCCCTTGCCAGCCTGGTGCCCCCAACTGCCCTCCCTGCAGGCCTGGTCCCTCCCAACTGCCCTGCCCTGCCAACCATCTCGTGTCCACATGGGGGCAGCCATCTTGTGTGTCGGAGTGATGGTCAATTTGCATATTACCTCTTTATTAGATAGGATTCAAAAAAGAATGTGGTAAAGCTTAAGTTGGTCCCTTCTGGCTGTCCACATCAAAAAAACAATACCAACTAATTGTCTGGAATACCATTAGTCTGATGATGTTGGAGCCGAAAAAAATTGCAGGTTACTTTCAACTGTTTTTGATACATGCACAAGGTAATTTTGCTCTTGGTGAAAAATTTCAGTGGGCCTGATTTGAGCCACATGAAATGGACTTTTTTCCACTTAGGAGAAACTTGGACATTTCAACACAATCTTAAATCATACCTTAAAAACTACTGTGCAAAATAAATCAGTGTCTTAGTAGCTTTTTGGGGAAACATCTACAGTAATAAAAGAGAAAAATGGTAATTGGCGTACGGCGCTACCCTTTTCATTGGCTAATCAGGGCTATATGCAAATTAACTGCCAACTAAGATTGGCAGTTAACTGCCAACAAGATGGCGGTTAATTTGCATATGTAGGCACAATGCAGGGAGGCGAAAGGGAAAGCAGGAAGAAGCCCCCTGCCGCTGACAGTGATCAGAAACCCAGGGGGGAGCTAAGAGCTGGGGGGCAGGGCAAAGGCGGCCCCAGGGCCGCCTTTGCCCTGCCCCCCAGCCATGATTGGAGAATCAGGTGCCTTTGCCACCCTGGCCAGTGATAGCAGGAAGTAGGGGTGGAGCCAGCGATGGGAGCTGGGCACGGTCAAACCTGGCAGTCCCAGGAGCTAGGGGTCCCTTGCCTGGGCCTAAAGCGAAGCCCACGATCGCGGGGCCGCTGCAGCTGTGGGTCCCCGCTGCCCGGGCCGGACGCCTAGGCCAGAAGCATTAGGCCTGGGCAGGGGAAGAGCCTGCAACCGCGGGGAGCTGGGGTTCCCCTGCCCAGGCCTGACACCTCTGCTGGAGGCCTCAGGCCTGGTCAAGGGGCCGATCCGGTGATTGGTGATCGGAGGGTGATGAGGGTCAACTCCTCTGGCCGGCCGAGGCATCAGGCCTGGGCGGGGGGCTGGGGGTCCCCTGCCCAGGCCTGATGCCTGGGCCAGAGGCATCAGGCCTGGGTGGGGGGTGGAGCCGGTGATTGGGGGGATATGATGGTCCCCTTGCCCAGGCCTGAAGCCTGGGGTCAGAGGCGTCAGGCTTGGGTGGGGGGTGGAGCAAGCAATCAGAGGGAGATGGGGGTCCCCTGCCCAGGCATGATTCCTGGGCCAGAGGCCTCAGGCCTGGGCAGGGGCCAGAGCCAGTGATCGGGGGGAGATGGGGGTCCCCTGTCCAAGCCTGACACCTCTGGCGGAGGCATCAGGGCTAGGCAAGGGGCCGATCAGGCGATCGGAGGGTGATGGGGGTCTACGCCTCTGTCAGAGGCGTCAGGCCTGGGCAAGGGGCCGATCCTGCGATTGGAGGGTGTCAATGCCTGAGGACTCCCAGTATGTGAGAGGGGGCAGACTGGGCTGAGGGACACTCCCCCCAACACACACACACACACACACACACACACACACACACACACACACAGTGCACGAATTTCGTGCACCGGGCCCCTAGTAGGTATATAATTGTAGCTAAAATATTCGAGTTTGGGACTGTAGAAAAACTTCATTTTATTTATGTATTAAGGACTTAGGGTTCCCACGTCACTCTGTTTCTTCCAGCTGAAGAGCTGAGTGCATGGTTTTAGATTGCAACAGAGCCAGAGCCTCTTCAGAGTGTCCAGGGAACTAGAAATTCTACTTCCGTGTGCTCTGGTTCAAAGGAGACCTACTGCTGGAAGGAGATTTATGATTTCACAGTATACACAGCTTCTCCTTAGCTTCAGAACCCAAGGCTAAACTTCCCCAAGGTCTCAACTGCCAGAGCAGAAACAGAATTCACCGATCAGCTGAGCTCTGGGACATTAAGAATAAAAAGGCAATTAAAACATAGTCTTTATTCTTAGGGAGCTTACCTTACATATTGGTAAACTGTTTTCCCCATTTTTTCTGAAATATCTCCACCACTACCATCTTCCAGGATGGAGATTCAGAATCTTCAGAAATAAGGCATAGTGGGAGAATTCCAGCTTCACAGGTCAGGATCCATCTGAGAAGTATACATTAGTATGAGAGTTGGGAAATCTCCAATAAGGATTATATTACATCACATACTGGGTATGCCTCTGCCTAGGGATTCACAGGTCAGGATTAAGTCTCAGAAATCTCCAAGCTCCCTTAGATCTCTGTGTAAAAGCTGGCAATGCCAATTCAACCACAGTTGACAGATCATAGTTACATGGCCATTTAAATTGATCTATTTGAGTCTTCTGCGAGAGATCACAATAATTATGTTATTAAATACAAGCTAAACTAATTTACAGATATGGCCGGTGGCTTTGGATATGTGGTAGAGAGCACTGAATGTTGAAACAAACATTGTTCCAACTTTTGAGACTCATCAGTCTGCTAGTTGGGCAAATGAAACCCAATAAATTAATACCTAAGGTGAAATTTGGGGCATATGAACTGAAATGTTGCGTGCACGGAGAATCCAAGCTTGATGTAAAGACAATACTTCAAAGAGGCACCATAATTTCCCAATGAAGCAATGATGCCCGTATGTTTTGTGGGTTTAATGGTGAATGCTCACTGTGTTATCCACGGACAGCACCAAATTGGGAAATTCCACTCACCATTAGCCTCATTTGCCTAAAAACATATTTTTAAAAGCTGAGCTCATAAACTCTTATATTTTACACAGTCATCAGATCCTAATATATTGAAAAGTGTTTAGGACTTCGAGATGAAAAGAGCAGGGTTTTAACTTGGTTCTGGCACTAATTAGCTAGGGGAATTTGAACAAGTCGTTTCAGTTCTCTGGGCCTCAAGTTTTCTTATCCAGGGACAAAGGATTTGTACACAGATGACCTTCAAGACCTCCCTCAGCTTTCAATTTGGTTATTAGCTGATTTTCTTTCCCTGCATTCTCTATTCATTATCCTTACATCAATAAAGACAAACCAAAAGGCTGAGTCTTATTGCTCTAAACCAGCAAGAAGCAGTATTAAAAGTTAATAGCTTACCTATATTTAAAGTAAACCCCTTGAGGATAAGGGCCATGTCTTGATCATCTTTTTATTTCAAATGCCTAGTACAATGCGCCATACATTTTAGAAGTTTGCAACAAATCAGCACATGGAAGGTCAATCCCTAGTTAGAATTATGGCTGGGAAGTGGCTGTGCAGGCAAGGACTACATTTCTCAGCCTCTCTTGCATCTAGGTGGGGCCATATAATTGGTTTTACCCAACTGAATACAAACTAGTGATATGTGCCCCTACCGAGACAAGTGGATGTACCTTCTTCACCCTGTCTTAGAAACTTTGTGCTGCAGCTGACAGAGTTCCTGGGTCCCTGAGTGTCCACATGGAGCAGAACACTCCATCCCTAGCTTGCACCAAATCGTTCCAAAAGTGAGAAACAAACCTTCTATTAAATTAAGCCATTGAAGTTCAGGAGTTGATTTGTTGTGATAGTCATATTGACTTTAATGATTACACAGAGAATAATAATTGCTTGGATGCGAAAGCACATTAGATTTGCAAAAGATATGCTGAGGGAGGGAGAGAGGGAGAAAGGCAAGCAGGAAGTGAGGAACGGAGGGAGGGAAAAAGGGAGGGGGAGGAGAAGAGGAGAGGAGGGGAAAGGGGAAAAAAAAAAGAAAGAACTGGTTTTATATTGAAAAGATTTTCATTTGGAAGATTGAATAGTGAGGCTTGCATGACTCAGACCGTAGAATTTTTACAATAAGTCGAGAACAAAGAAGTACCTAGGACATTATATAAACATAATAAAGTAGTTTCCTCTGCATGGAAATGGTTGGGGTTTGAACCAAGAGAAATGTTGCACAGAAGAGCATTAGAATTCGGTCAAAGTCCCTGAGTAGTTTTGATCCAGCCCAACTCCACCGTCAAAATTGTGTTGAGTAGAGGGGCAGATAGAGGTTAGAAAACACCAAACAGGCTAGCAGTGGTCGGCAAACTGCGGCTCACGAGCCACATGCAGCTCTTTGGCCCCTTGAGTATGGCTCTTCCTAAGCCTTAGGAGTACCCTAATTAAGTTAATAACAATGTACCTACCTATATAGTTTAAGTTTAAAAAATTTGGCTCTCAAAAGAAATTTCAATCATTGTACTGTTGATATTTGGCTCTGTTGACTAATGAGTTTGCTGACCACTGGAAGGGGACTCCATAGCCCTCAGGGCTTACTCCCACCTTCTGATTGGAACTCCAGAAGATTTGGAACACCTTGTATTATGCCCTGAGCCACCACAGTACCCTTGCATGTTTAGGCAAAGAGGGCCCAAGATATGTTCATTAATGCTTCTTCATTAAGTGTAAGGAAAGTCAGCCAAGAGGGTCAGTGGGCTGCAGAGGTATGGGGTCAGGCTGAGAAGGAATATGTGGACCCTGTGATTGGGGTTTCAGCAGACCTATGGACATCAGCAGCAAATATAAGTGCAGGGCACTAAGGACCAGCCACCACCAATAGATGCAGTCACCTTCATAGAGAGCCTCAGCTGTATGGGCCACTGCAGAATGTGCTAAACAGAGGGCTCTGAAGGGACATCTCTTCCAGAGGCCACTGGTACACACACACCCTGATTTCCTAGAGGAGAAGGAAACACAGAGGACTAGAGCGTAGTCTTCAACAGAGTAAATGAAAACTAAGAGTCTCACCTGGAAAAGTCTAGTCTTAAGTTGAACAATCCCCAAGAGGCAAGATTTTCCCCTCCACCAGTGGACATGAGGCTCATAAGGAAATGTAATTGAGTTATAGAAAAACCAATTTACATTCCTATACATCTTAATTACAGTGCATACATTTTATGCCCACTAAATGTATGTAATATCCTTTTAGAAACAACACAAATCTAGTAAAAAAAAAAAAAAAAGCTGAGGATAGTGTCTTATTCTGAAGTCTAGGAGAAGTAAATTGGAATTTGATAGCCTTTTCATGGGGAAAATACTGTCCAGAAGTTGAGAATTAAGAGTCATGTGTGTCAAGGAGACTGAGGCTGAGAGAGGCTCCAGAAACAGTGGCATGACTAATATTTGAACCCAGTTGGGCTTCAAAGCCTGTGTTCTCTTCCATAGCCTCCTACCCCTCACCAACTCTCTTTCCCCTCTGTCCCCCACACAGTGGTTCCGGGCTTTGTGTCTGACGGCAATGTAATAGAATTAGAAGCCTTTCGCCTGTGGAACCATCGCCTTCCTCAGCACAGGGGAACTCCTTAACACCTGTCCATGGCTCTGCATGGAACTGGGAACTGTCCTCTCCGTGACCACAGCAGACCTCTCCATGGAACCCAGAGCCACCAGGACCCAGTGCTCATGTCCACACGCTCATCACCTGAGGCCAGAAATGGGCAAACATCCAGACCTTTTAGGGTGACCAGCTTCCCAAGTTTTTCCTGGGACTAGTTTGGGGACAGTGACTGGAACACAGGACTTTCAGGTAAAACCAGGAAACTCCCAGGCAAACACAGACCAATTGGCCACTCTCCTCTTTTTCCTGGCTGTCAAGCCAGGCCAGGTGGAGAGCATAGCAGAGCCCCTTCTGCTGGGTGGAGCATAGCTGGGTGGAGCCTCTCTGGCAGGGCAGTGTTGAAGCCCTACTTGTACGAGTGGAGTTACATAATAAAGAGAAGATGGATATGATTCAGCACTGCCACAAGTGGAAGAACATACACATACCTAAATATAATCTACAAGTGGCTCCTCTTGATGGTATTGCACAACCAAATTAGCTCCTGAAAAAACCAACAACACCCACTTTAAAGCACAACAGACGATCTGTACTTCTGCTCCAAACACTGGAGTTTGCTCCGGTAGCAGAAATGGCTGAGACAAACAGGATGAAATTGGGATTTAGTTCTGACAACGTTGCACTTGTAACTGGGCATCACCCCCACATCTCTGGAAACTTCCAAGGTTCAAGTCTTGGTCCAACTTCTTATGTCCAATGCCTGGCCTTCTGGCCTTCACGTAAGCACACATTCTCAAGCACACCACGTATGCCTAATGCCCTCCACCACAAGGCAAAGATTGATTGTGACTAACACAGGAGGGGAGTGTGGCAGAAGTTTGACTGCATTTCCGAATGATTGATTCCTTCCCGGAGAAGCAGGCTTATAGAGGAGTATTGTAACCATCAACCGGACTGAAGTTTCAAACTGGGTGGGGCGGGGGGCTGGCATGGTAAGTCCCCAGCGCTGCCCTGCTGAGTTTATTTTGGAAGTGTGTTTTGGATTACAGCACTGCCTCTTTAGGCCGGTATTTTAAGATGCTCTGCCAATCCGCGAGGGCTCCAAGTAGCTTTTGTTTCTGTACTCACACAGATGAGGAGCTAAACTAATTGAGAGAGTGACCCAAATTTGTGAGTACCACAGAGTATCACAATTGTCCTGAATTTCTGCGCCCTCTGCATGTATCTGTGTTTACGCCCATTTGGAAGTCACACTTGGAACGCTTGCAAAAATTTCTTCACCCACATATGATCAGTAAATAAATAATCAGTTCCTGCTCCTAAGTGGTAATCTCCCAAGGTCACAGGAAGAAGAATTTCAAGGGCTAAACTGTTTCTGAGGCTTTTGTTAATATAAACACAGCTTAGCAAAAACAATTACTGTTTCTTTCTTTGTTCAGTAATGGTACAGTGCAGCTTGTGCTCGCCTATCTTCTTTTAATTGAAATGATTTAGGTGTTATAGCATTGATCTACCCAAGGTTGTAAGGGTAGATTTGCCTTATAACCTGGGAATGTTTTCATTTTTACTCCTTTGAGCATAGTTTTCTAGCCAAGAGCACTTCAAATGGTCCTCAAAATTCACTGAAGAGAATAAAAGGGGAAAAAGTCCTCCCACCCATATGCCTCTACTACCCCACTACCAATCCACACACACAAAGAAAAGGGAGGAGGCATGTAAGGTAGTGGACAGGAATGCAGGTCCTACCAAGGGGGCTCTCAGAGGATCTTAATTTCAAATGGGCATTTTCCATTTAGTGTGTATGTCTCTTTCTCCCTTTCCTTATTCCTAGCTTTCAACCTCCTTCATGATTAATAGATACGCCAGAAAGCTTCTTATTCTCTCTTTGGGAATTATGCTTATAACAAAGAGTAACTTATGCAAAGAAGCAAGTTGCTGAGTGAGGGTGGCAAGCAAAGCTTGGGCGCATGCAAGGAAGAGCTGCAAGGCTGGTGAGCACAAGGTGCGTGGGTGGCCTGCCAAGCACAGCAGTTGGTAGGGACAGAAGGCTTCAGATGGACACATCCAGGTCTGGGCTGCTGAAACAGGCTCACCTGCACTGCACAAGCTTTGCGCTGCCAACCAGGAGTTTGTCTGGATCCCATCTCCAGATTGGGACCTGCTGACCAAACCCAAACCCAAAGTTCTTCACTGAGACCCTCAATGTTTGTTTGTTTGTTTGTTTGTTTGTTTGTTGGGGGGCAATCAAATAGGGGTTTGTGTTGGGGGTAGAGAAAGAGAGGTTAAATCAACCACTGAATAGAAGCTTGGAGATTTCAAAAAGTGAGAAGAAAAAACAACATTGAACTTTCTAGAAACTTACTTCTCAAAGTATGGTCTATTGGCCACCAGCACTTCCATCTGCTGTGAGCTTATTAGAAACTAGAGGCTTGGTGCACAAAATTCGTGCACATGTGGGGGGGGGGATGTCCCTCAGCCCGGCCTGCACCAGGGCCTAAGCTATCAGTCGAAGAGGCTCCCACCACCACTGCTGCACTCACCAGCCATGAGCCCAGCTTCTGGCTGAGGGGCACTCCCCCTGTGGAAGCATTCTGACCACCAGGGGGCAGCTCCTGCATTGAGTGGGATTAGGCCCAAACCAGCTCTCTGACATCCCCCAAGGGGCCCTGGATTGAGAGAGGGCACAGGCCAGGCTGAGGGACCCCACTGATGCACTATTGGGGCTGGGGATGGACTTGGGAGGTTGGCCATTCAGGGAGGTGCTGCAGGAGGGCTCCAGGGCATGTCCTATCTCACTCAGTCCCAATTGGCTGGACCCCAGCAGCAAGCTAACCTACCGGTTGGAGCGTCTGCCCCTGGTTGGTCGGTGCACGTTATAGTGACTGGTCGACTGGTCAACTGTCTGCCCCCTGGTGGTCAGTGCACATCATAGCAAGTGGTTGAGTGGCCTTAGCATATCATTAGTATATTACTCTTTGATTGGTTGAATGGACGACCAGATGACTGGACACTTAGCATATTAGGCTTTTATTATATAAGCCTCAATATCTGAGGCCTCCACCCATACCCACTAAAATGGAATTTGCATCTTAACAAGATTCCTAGTGATTCATATGCAAAAGAAAATCTGAGAAGTGCTGGCCTAGGATAGGACCTGGGAATTTCTTTTAAGAATTACCCACAGCTATTGCGATCCTCAGTGCTTCTGGTGCAGATGGTCTGGACTAATGCACAGGCCTCAGTATTTTGAAAACACCCCTCAGATTATCTGAATGGGTACCCATAGTTGAGAACCAACAGTGTACAACAGAGAAGTTGTTCTCCAAGTGCAGTCTCCAGCGTCACCTGGGAACCTGTTAGAAATGCAGATCCTTGGGTCCCACCCGGACCTACCAAATCAGAAACTTGAGGTATGGGGGCCAGCAATCAATGTTTTAATAAGTTCTCCTAGTATTTATCCAGAAGTACTGCTATAGAAAGATCCAAAACTGGAATACGATCTTCAAATATACTCAAGTCTACTACTCAACACCTCCAGAAATATCCATTACCTGTGGTAGGAAGTCCAGACTTTTCAAATAATAGGTTCTCCATAAATTAATCCAGCATGCCTTTCTAAACATATCTCCTGTAATTCCTTTTAACACATGCTACTAAAATAAGAGGATTGGATTCTAGGGTCCTTTCTGACTATAAAATTTAATGATTCTATGCTTCTAAAACTATAACTTTAATCCGAGTTCACTGTCTCCTTAAAGATAGCAACTTAGCTAGCTGCTCAACCTTCTTTGTCTACACAGGTCTCTCTTCTCATCTTGCTAGGTCAGATCCTGCTCATTCTTTTAGGTCATGTATAAATACTACCTCATTCACTAATTAGTTCCCTCTGACAGAGCGGACCTCTCTCTCCACATTTCTTGTATCACTTGCTCATTGCATTCACTTCATTGTTTTCTATTAGTCATTTGCCTGATGCTTTGGATCTCAGCCATATTTACTGCTCCTTGAAACAGAACAGTGTTTTATTCTTTCTTAACTACTTCCAGCTTCTAGCACTGCCCTCTGCACATGGAAAGTAGCACATAAACACTGATTGCATTGAAACAAATGGGTTGAGAGCTCTCATGAGAATTTGGACTATACGAACTATACGATGAATCATGACTGGTTTCTCAAATACAGTAGGCAAGCATAGAATTCCAAAGCAGCCAACAAGAGCACAGATATCTTGAGCCTAATAAAGCTGACTCTGTTCCAAGATTTAGTTTCAAAATAAGGCTAATTCACATCCTCAATGAAATTCATAAAAAGAATTTGTATCAAATTTTATACTAGTTGGCACATATCACCCAATAAATATTTTATTTGATGAATTTTGGAATGAATACCGAAAGAACATTTTCTAGACAAAAACTCTAGAAAACAGCCCTAACCAGTTTGGCTCAGCAGATAGAGCGTCGGCCTGCAGACTCAAGGGTCCCAGGTTCGATTCCGGTCAAGGGCATGTACCTTGGTTGCGGGCACATCCCCTGTAGGGAGTGTGCAGGAGGCAGCTAATCGATGTTTCTCTCTCATCGATGTTTCTAACTCTCTATCCCTCTCCCTTCCTCTCTGTAAAAAATCAATAAAATATATTTAGGAAAAAAAACTCTAGAAAACAAAAATGTCTTCATTTTCACTCCCACCCTGTATATGTTAAAGATACCCTTTATTAAAATTTAATTTAGCTTAACCAACTGCCAGACACCTTACAAACTTTATCTCATAATCTTCACAACATTAGAGGGAGATATTTTTATTCCCCCCTTTCTGGGTAAACTCAGAAGAGGTTACTCAAAGAGGATAGATAACTTGCTCTAGGGCATCTAGCTAGATAAGAGGCAGGATGAGGCCCACACTCAGACCTCACTAAGTCCAGAGCTGTCATTCCCTCCAGTATATAAAAAAGCTTGATATTTCAAAGACTTCAAAATATGTACTCATTTTGTGTGACTATAGACTATGTGTTTATTTCTCCTTTTTATGTTTGTAAACATATACATCTGCAGGGTAAGGCAACCAACAGAACTTTAAGGGATTGATTCCTAATGAGCCCTTTTTATAAAGAGATAAAGTGGAGAGGAATAAGGGGGATGAGGATGATGAAGGAGCAGAGCCGGTGTTCTGAGTACAGAAAGAGGATTAAGTCACATCTGGTGAAATACCCCACACCTGTATAGGCATCAGCAACATACCACCACATGCCAAGGGCAAAGGTGGAATGTTTCACAGTGGTTGGTTTCAGGTGCTTCCATTGATGTGCTAAGGAAATCTGCAAAATATAGGATATCCCAAAAGATGTATACATACACTTTGAATAATTATAAAGGTGGTGTTTATTAAGATGTGTTTCATTTTCAAAATTGAGCTATCAGCTATTAAAGTGTGTATACATTTTGGGGGGCACCCTGTATGTGATTTTGCAGTCCAACCTCCCATTATCAATAGCATCCCCAAATTATACAAAGTGCTGGTGCATTTCCTCTGGCTCTAGAATCTTTCTTTTGGAACATTATCCCAATAGAATTATCTCCCTTCTTGCCTCTCAGTAGTCTATATTTAAAAATGACCCTCCTCCCCTTCACAATACTAGATATCAAGCTATACTACAAAGCCAAGGTTCTCAAAACTTCCTGGTATTGGCACAAGAACAGACATATAGAGCAATGGAACAGAACAGAGAACCCAGAAATTGGCCCAAGCCGTTATACTCAATTAACATTTGACAAAGGAGGCAAGAGCATACCATGGAGTCAAGACAGTCTCTTCAATAAATGGTGTTGGGAAAATTGGACAGATACATTCAAAAAAATGAAACTAGACCACCAACTTAGACCTACACAAAAATAAACTCAAATGGATAAAGGACTTAAAGGTAAGACAGGAAACCATAAAAATCTTAGAAGAAGCCATAGACAGCAAAATAGCAGCTATTTGTCGTAGCAATATCTTTACCGATATAGCTCCTAGGGCAAGAGAAACTAAGGAGAAAATAAACAAATGGGACTACATCGAAATAAAAAGCTTCTGACAACAAAAGAAACCATCAACAAAACAACAAGAAACCCACTGCATGGGAGAACATATTTGCCAATGTTATCTCCAATAAGGGTTTAATCTCCAACATTTACAGAGAATTCATACAACTTAACAAAAGGAAGATAAACAATCCAATCAAAAAATGGGCAAAGGTTCTAAATAGACACTTTTGGAAAAAGGACATAGAGAAGGCCAAGAGATATATGAAAACATGCTCAAAGTCACTAATCATCTGAGAGATGCAAATCAAAACAACAATGAGGTACCATCTCACACCTGTCAGAATGGCTATCATCAACAAATCAACAAATGACAAGTGCTGGTGAGGATGCCGAGAAAAATGAACCCTCCTGTGCTGCTGGTGGGAATGCAGACTGGTGCAGCCACTTTGGAGAACAGTATGGATTTTCCTCAAAAAACTAAAAATGGAACTCCCATTTGACCCAGTGATTCCACTTCTAGGAATATATCCCAAGAAACCAGAAACACCAACCAGAAAGGATATATGCACCCCTATGTTCATAGCAGCACAATTTACCATACATATTAAGATTTGGAAACAGCCTAAATGCCTATCAGCAAATGAGTGGATTAGAAAATTGTGGTACATCTATACAATGGAATACTATGCTGCTGTAAAAAAGAAGGAACTTTTACCATTTGCCTCAGCATGGATAGAACTGGAGAACATTATGCTAAGCAAAATAAGCCAGTCAGAGCAAGGTAAATATCACATGATCTCACTCATTTGTGGAATATAATGAACAACATAAACTGATGAACAAAAATAGAACCATACTCATAGAAACATTGAATAGACTGTCCAACCTATGAGGGAAGACAGGGGGTGAGGGGGTAAGAGATCAACCAAAGGACTTGTATGCATGCATATGAGCATAACCAATGGACACAGACAGTGGGGGGTGGGGGTGGCCAGGGAGAGGTCAATGGGGGGAAAAAAGACTTATGTAATACTTTAAACAATAAAGAATTTAAATTTTTTAAAAATGACCCCCCTTCTCAATCTCTCACCTCTATGCAGGACTGCCAATTGGTCCTTGAGTGCTAGAGTGATTTTATACTAAGGAATGAATGACTGGGAGATATCCTCTATTAGAGAAAAGCACCTGGAAGAAAAAAAAGACTTATGATCTCAGATGAGTTTTCATTGGGTTAAGCTTGTACAGTTATTTTGAAAGGTGGCCTGTAAGTGTTCTTTTTGGAAGGAAGAGTGGAGTTTCCTGGATTCTTTCTCATCTAATCATTGTTTTCCAGGGCAGAAAATTAATGGCCTTCACTTCTACAAGGCCAAAGACTCTTGATCTGATCCAGTGATGGGTTAGGCTTAAAACTGTGACTATGATTTTGATTCTCTCTGGTTTATCTGGGAAGAAAACTCATTAATAGGTGCATTGAACACAGAGAGGCTGAGGCATACTTAAGCATAATACAAAAACAGAGAGGAACCAGGGTTGTTTAGAAAAGCCAAGCTCAGTGCCACAAAGGAGATGAAATGGAGTGCTGGAGTCAACACCACCACACACAGAAGTTGTCATGGAAACCCCCGTTAGAAAGCAAGCCGTTGGATTTCAGAAATTGGATGAAGAAAGACTTGATGGCAAGAGAGAAGGGGAAGGCTGAAACCCCAGAATGAAATCAGACACTGAAGAAGAATGGAGTCATCATTCCACCTTTGTGCCTATGAAAGTACACATCATCGTTATAGGACTGGAGCATGACAGATCTGAAAGGCCTGTCTGTCCAGCCAGGAGGTCTCTGAACAAATGTGTTAG
The DNA here is from genome assembly GCF_963259705.1 of Myotis daubentonii. NCBI lineage: Eukaryota > Metazoa > Chordata > Mammalia > Chiroptera > Vespertilionidae > Myotis > Myotis daubentonii. The sequence continues at coordinate 179,914,990 of NC_081841.1, read as the reverse complement.
AATCTTCCTTTTGTGGCATTGCAGTGCTCATGACTCATCCTGCAGAACAGAGTGATAAGTGGGCGGAATCTCTTTTAAAAGATTTTCAAGAAGAATAGGTAGTGTGTCCATATCTAATATTAAGCAGAAATTAATTCTCCACTCAAATATTAAGGGTAGAAGCAGGTAAAACAATTACTTCTGTGATGTTTTGAACTAAGCATTCCCTTTTGAATATGGACCTGAGGATTTTGCAGGCATACCAAAGATTGATTTCCCTGTTTTCTGGCTAAAACAAATTCCAAAATGATATGATTACATGGACTTATAACATTGGCACTCAAAATGCATATGGATTGGTTTTCCATAAATTACCTCTTAAAGAAGACTCTGTAGTACTAAATGTACACATGCGGTTACAAAAATTTTCCAGAGAGGAAAAGCAGAGAGCATGCCAGAGAAAAGAAAGAACTCTTTCAGCAATATGTAGAAACGACAGAAGGCTGATTCAAAAGCAGAGTGTATGTACATGTTCTGATACCTGAATCTGGAATAAGAGATTCGTTGGGACAACAAATAGTATATATGAGGAAAAGGTAAAACAAGTTGCCACTACATAATATGTAGGGGAAAAAGGGCACGTGACATCAGAAATTTGAATATTTGTTATGAGTAGCTCTGACCAGACTAACTGGTCTATGCTTCTATCAACGAATATAACATCTATTCATCATGACCCTAGTGACTTCCTTTGTCTTTGTGAGCTATACCCTAACATAAAGTTGGGTACAACAAGGACTTGAAGTGGAATGATAGGGATAAAAAAATACTATACTTTTAAGCAATTTATATGTTATTAGCTTAATGACAGGCTCAACTAAGGGACATACTGGGACTTCAAGAGGAGACTACCAGTAGAAGGAAAAAAATGTAGTACAAATAGGGATGACGTAGGACGCAAGCCATCAGAGCAAACTTGGCTGTATGATTTGTCGCCTAAAGGAATGGGGCAAGAATTCAATAATTAATCAACAGTTATTGGAGCCAAAAAGTGAATAAGAATGAGAGCAGACATTTCCAGGCACTAATGAATATCAAAGTTGGGTGATGACAGCTCTTTGGTCCCCTGTAGAGTATCTAATTTGGAGCACAAGTTCAAGAGGTAGAGTAGATAAGGGCACGGAGTTAAGTTCCCTTATGTGATCACCAGCAAAATTTGAGAAAGTACCAGGGTCTTAGCCAAGTGGGGTGGGATCTACCACAAAGATTTAATTCTTGCAGAGGATTGAAAATATGCCCCAGGAACTGAAGCCGCAGTGGAATCCTATAGATGCAACCACAGATGGGACAGAAAAGTTGTATTTTGGTGTGCTCAAAGTTGAGGCTTGGCGTAAATTCATTTCCAAATCAGTGGTTACCTGATCTGTGTTAGTCAAGGTTTGATCAGAGAAACAGAAACTACTCCAGATAGTTCCAGAAGAGAAAATTTAATGCAGGGAGTTAGAGGCATAGCAAAACCTGTGGAAGGCTAGGGAACAAAAGTTAGTGAAAATTACTTTTATAATTTAGAAAATCAGGAAATGCCAGAATTGTAAGAAACTTTCATCAATGATCTTGGATGCCTGCCACAGCACTAGAGGTGTTCCTGGAAGGAACTGGAAGCCATGGTCAAAGCCTCACCTAGATCCTCTGTGAAAGCCTCAAACCTGCCTATTGCTGCTATAGGAACAGTGTTGCGGTCAACTCCTCTTCTGCCTTTCCATCTTGTCTGAGATATTTGCTTTGGCACAATGTAAGAGGGAAACCTTTGGCAAGGCTTCTGGGAAATGTAGTTTCCAGATTTTGCAGCCCATGTGATTCAGGAAGAACATAAAATGGGGAAAGAGATGATCTGACATAAGGCCTAAGTGAAAAATACCAGTAACACTGCTTGTTTATGGAAATATTATCCTAAAATGATACCCTGAATGGGTTAGATTGACCCACGCTCTTGGGACAGCTGTGTTGGGTGGGATTAATGCTGGGGAAGCAAAGTCTTCTACTCTGCAGAGGCAGTCAAGTGCTGTGAAAGAGCTTTAAAGGATGACTTGAAGAGTATGGGACCCCACGGGGAGAGGTAAGCCAAGGAGGGGGAACATGGCAGGTGCAATGACCTCCTGGAGAGACACAATCCACAATATGTTTTAGAACTTTCACAAGAATATAGAATATAAATGGGACAGAGAAAACACAATTGCCTGGGGACAGGCAAGTTAGAAGGAAGGTTCTAGTAACCCAGTCATTCAGCTTATATTATTAAAAGTGTTTTATGAATAAAACATTATTCCAGATGAGGCAAAAATTAAAATAACCTGAAGTAGGATAATGGTGTTGGCTGGAAAGAAAGAGGTAAAAATGTGAGACCTTAAAAAAGAAGTTGATATGACCTGACAAGTCAGTGGAGAGCAGGGAGAGGAAAGATGCCAAACAGGACTACCTGGTTTGTGTCTGGGTAACCTTGTGAATGGTTCTACTAATCGAGATATGGGGTACAGACCAAAAATTGGACTTGAGAAGTTCTTTTTTTGGGTCTGTTCAGTGGAGAGGTCCAGCAAATCACTGAAGATGGGGATGGAAGTCATGTTGATCTCCCCTATTCCTGGTAGACCAACAAGGTAGGCCTTACCTGTAGGTGGAAGTAACAATAATCTACATGTATGATTTGGGATGTTCCCTCGCCCTATGCCCTAACCCAGTTTGATGTCTGCAAATATTAGCGCTTCACACCTTTGGCTTAAAGTTAAAGCCCTTTATGCGTTTGTAGTACTTGTGTGCCTCCTGCAGCATGAGAAACTGTGATTGCTGGTTCCATCACCACTAGCTTGATGTGTCCCTGTTACTACTGTCCTCAGATATCAGAGTATAAGCCAGGAAGAAGTGGAAACAGAAGAACTGTTCAATCTTATATAATGCATTGACAGTCAGAGAGACTTGTAGAGCTTGTAGAGAGGACATTTCTGCAATTTCTCTTCTGTCTTTATAGGCTCCTTTTCTGCTTTACAATTATTATTTCTTTATTAATAACTTGATTGCTGAAGTCTCAGGAAATTCCAAGCCTATTTCTCCCATCAAAATGAAAGGAACTCATCAGATGGAATCATGAGTCCATTAAGGTGGAATGGTGCATCTTCATTAACTATGATTTACAATGTAAAACAGATTAATAAAAATGGAAGCACTCTGTTGGAAGGGAAATATATATAAAAGCATCTTTTAGGGCTATCTAAATCACATTGTAAGTACCCAATGAGAGAAAGAGAAAACAAGAGACAGAGGAAGGTATTGACTGAGAAAAAAGGCAGGACTGAAAACCTGCAAGCCAGTTAAGTGGTGTGACTCATAGCTCTCAGTTTTTGGTAGACAGCTGAAGCCAGAGAACATTCAGAGCTGCAGACAAACAGTTACATTCAGCATCTGGGTATATCAAGTAAGGGTTCCCACTGCACTGGCCTGTCCTACAGCTCATATGAGGTCATGGTTGGGATGCTGATTAATAGAGCTCCTGAGAACACCCCCCCCCCCAGCTGAAAGCAATGGGTTTTCAAATGGTTCCAAGTGTACCAAAATATTATTCATTTCAATCTATTCCAAAAAGTTAAAGAAAACAATCATATGTCAAGAACTATGTCATATTTTCCATATAATTCTGTTTAAAATCATCAAAAAGTGGGAAAAAAAACTGTAAGTAGTGATTTTTAGTGTTGTCCATAGTTATAGGGTAGTGTGGCACTGCTTAAAACTTTCTCCAATCTCTCAGTCAGGCTGGAGTTTGTGTAGTTCATTTACTTATATAAACATAAAGACCAGCCAAGAAAGAGTTTGGAAATCACTGGCTTAAAGGATTGGTGTGTCTGACAGGATTAAGTGTTGGATGGAAACAAGATAAGGAAAGGAAGATAAAAAAAAGATCAATGGTCATATTCCCCTGAAGAAGGGATTATCAGTAATGTGCTAGAGCCAGCTCACACATACCAGCTCACAAGAGGCTATTGGGCACATCTTTTCCCCAGTCTACATTCAGTGACTTTGTGTTAGTGGCTTGAAATTGGCCATGGTAAGAAGATTTGCACCACAGAAATTGGCAAATGTCACAATCAGGGTCTTCTCCCTCCTCCCTCCCCTGCCCCCAAAGACAGTTATGAAACATTTATCAACATACCACTAGAACTTAATCCAAAAGTAATTTAGCCAGCAAAACAGCCAAAGCCCTGTGAAGCTCTAATCACTGGCTTTCTGGACATGGTCAAGTTAGGGACTATTTGGAAGTTTGTAGAAGCTTGAAAAAGTGTTCTTGGAAAACACACCTTTGTTAAGGGATCTGAGAGTTGATATGGAAAGGATCACATAGTAGGCACTGCTCAGACATGGAGAACCTTTCTCATTTGACTCAAGGAATCCAAATAAAGGAACAAGGTGAAAGATCCAGAAATCTGGGACTCAGAAGGACTTGTTTATAGGGCATTCTAACAGCTAAACTTTTGCTTCTGCTGGAGTCCAACTAAAGAAAAATAGGCTTCAACTACACTCCTTAAGCATCACAAAGCGCTTTCCTAGAGCCAGGGTCAGTAAGCCCTGAGTCAAGTAGGTGAGTGACACACAGAAGCCCTTCTGAGAGGCGCTGGATGGACATCATCTGTCTGAGATGCCTCCAGCTCAGTGGTTCTCAACTTTCCTAATGCCACGACCCTTTAATACAGTTCCTTATGTTGTGGTGACCCCCAACCATAAAATTATTTTCGTTGCTACTTCATAACTGTAATTTTGCTACTGTTATGAATAGTAATGTAAATATCTGATACGCAGGATGTATTTTCAGGGGTTGAGACCTACAGGTTGAGAACTGCTGCCGGCAGCTTCTGCTTGGCTAAAGCAAAGACTGGGAAATCCTTTCTGCTCCTCCCTGAATCCTCAGACTTCTCTGGAAAGACGTTATTAAGCCTGAAGTGGCTCCCAGTTGGGTGGAGGAAGAGTAAAAGCTGTCAAACACAGAAGCAGGGGCCCTGGGAGTTTCAGTCCACTTTGAGGAGCAAGTTGATTTGCTTGGTTGAGTCTGGGACAAGCCTGTCTGCCTGCAAAGCTCTCAGAGCCATGTGTGTTTACGATTCAGCAATCAGCTCCAGCATCAACACACACAGCGCTGTGGGGCCCTGGAATGCACTTCCTATTTTAATCAGTTGCCCAGCAATTGTGTGTCATTGTCATTGGGCAGCCAAGCGTGAGAGTACAAGCCACAGTGCTTGATCATCTCAATCCCAAGACCAAGGTCATAGGCACTGTCTTCCCCAAGAAGACTGAATACTGGCACGTTTTTCCTAGAAGGCGACACACTTCCCTGATGGCTCAATCTGAAAGAGTAAAATTTGCTTCCTCAAGAAAACATTGACTTAATTATTTGGAAAAATGTTTGGAGTACTTGAGGGCAGCTTTAAGAGCTGCTACTCAAAATATGTAGCAAGTATTATATGAACACTGACCAACCAGCACAGATACTGGCTTCACTGTTGGGCTCCCAGAGACCCCTTTCATGCCAGCCTTAAATTAGATGCAGGGTTGTGGGGCGGCCTAGAGGGTCCTGGAACTGAGGCATGGATGATTGGGAAGCAAGGGGACATACTGGGAGGTGAGGAAACACCAGCCACTATAGAAATGTTGCAAATCTTTAACAACCAGTCAGGCTGCCCCAGCCAGTTTGGCTCAGTGGATAGAGCGCCGGTCTGCAGATCAAAGGGTCCCAGGTTTGATTCCGGTCAAGGGCACATACCTCAGTTGCAGGCTCCTCCCCAGCCCAGGCCCCGATCTGGGCTGATGCAGGAGGCAACCAAACGATGTGTTTCTCTCACATCAATGTTTCTCCCTGTCTTTCCCTCTCTCTTCCACACTCCCTAAAAATCAAAGGAAAAATATCCTTGAGTGAGGATTAACAAAAACAAACAAACAACAAAAATCCAACCAGTCAGGCTGTACCTGTGTTTCCTGGCTGGGAGATCTGACCATCCCGGGTTACCTGGGCCACGGGGGAAAACTCAGTTACCACCGTGTTTCAATTTATGTTGGCGGTAAGCAAGTGAGTTTTGAGTTGAAGAATAGAAGTCCAGGATTTCTATTCCTTAAACGCATGTAAGATTTCAAGAAGGTTCTTTATTTTTGTATCTGTCTGAATCTTTTTCATTTTTAAAGAGCACCCTTGATGTCACTTTGATGACGTTTATTTATTATCTTCTCCAAACTTGCTACGGCAGGAGTATCTTTAGTCACAATACTGATTCAGCTCAATTTTCTATACTTAGCAACTATCTGAGAAGGATCTGAGTCTGCATTTAGCCCTAAATAACTACAAATAAGGGAGTAGCAGCCCTTCACAAGCCGCTGTGGAAGTGTGGCACTGGGGCTGATAAGACATGCAGGGAGCTACAGGTGTGAGAACTGCTGTAAGCCAGCAGGAAATTCTGGTAGTAGCTGATTAAAGAAACAAAGTTGTGTACTCTAGAGCATTCCCCCCCCTTCTTGGGATGGTTTGTAAGGAAACATTGCAGTGTATTTATCTGTCTGCCCAACCCCATTTAGCGAAAAATGATTGCTCTTTGCTTTTTGTTACCATGTTCAGATGATACTATGGCAACCAGGCTGCATAAAAGGAAAAGGGGGAGGTAGACGCTGCTTAGCAACTTGAAGATGTTTAAAAGGCAAGTACTCATTTTAACAGCAACAGTTTTAAAAATGTCAGTTTTCAGGAGAGAGAAGAGAAGAACATTAACGAAAGCAAATGAAATGCTACAGTAGAGGAATTAAACAAAAAAGAGAGAGGGGGAGAGGGAAACATGTGCCTGACACCTTTTCAAAGCTCTTTCATGTGTATCCTCCCAGAAATCATGGGAGGTTGGCAGGGTCTTTGTACACTGATGGGGAAACTGAGGCTCACCGGTGCCGGGAGCCGGTCCATGCTTGCTGTTTCAAGGGACCTGGCATATATGGCATACTGTTCTTAATATGTTTGCTCACCTTCTTGGCACTATGTGTTTTAACCAAGGTCTCTGAGAAAGGTTGTTTTCCCCAGGTAGGGATTTTCCCCTGAAGTTAGGGAGGGAATAAAACCCCTCAACTAAGTGCCAGGCGGGTAATTAATCCCTTTAACTACGAACAATCATGCTTAAACTACATAATCTTTTCTCCCTGGAATGGAGATAAGAAACGCCCTAACCTTTGTAATAGAGATTGATAGGATTGAATCAACTGGTATAAATACAGTTGTAACAAGACAGAAACACTCAGAGCTTAGAACAGAATCAAGAAGACAGAACTCAGGAGACAGAATTCAGAAGACAGAACCTACACGGAGCCTAGAGACAGAAGAACTTCGCTGGCGAGAGCATGCCAGAGGATCCTGGACCGGGACTGGCCTCGGAGCCTAGAGACAGAGCCTAGTGGGAGAACATGGCAAGGGATCCTGGACACTGAACCTGACTACAGAGATTGGCAGGAGAACCTGACTGGAACCTGGACACTGAACCTGACTGGAGAGCCTGGACAGAACCTGGCTGGAGAACCTAGCGAGGGAACATGGCTACAGAACCTCGCTGGAAATCCGAAGCAGAGCCTCTCTGGAGATCTGGGCTAGAGATCCTGGCTAGGTTGCTGATCAACTGAACGCTGTCTCCGTGTCATTCCTTCTTCGCCGACTCCGTCCACGCCTTTGGGGAACCCCTGGACCTGCTGGGGCTGGACCCCGGCACACCGGGAGCCAGTGGCATCCTCAGGGTCAGCCAACTAGTTGGGGGCAAGGCTGGAACTAATATGCAAACAGCTGGATCCAAATTCCACACTTTTTATGGCACCTTGCTTAAAAAACAAAATAATAAGAAAATCAAGAGTGGAGGGTGGAGGAAAAGTGAAGGAAGGAAGGGAGGAGAGAAGAGGGGAGGAGGGAAAAAGGCGTGGAAGAGAGGGAAGGTAGGAAGGCTTACTGTGAGTTAGGAAGAAGCGGTATGAGTGGGAAAAACAGGCATCAAAATAGATGACCATGTTGTTTTGATCAGAATGTGTAAACTAAAGATGGTTCAAGCTCCTACCCCCTCCCTCATTAAGGAATATTACATTTCTTAGTTCCTCTGCTACTCCAGCCCTCCGCCCTTGGAAACAAAATACTAGATGGCTTACAAACCAAAGCCCAAACATGGAGTGATTGTGGTGTTGAGCTTGAGGGAGTGTCCAATAACGGAGGACGGTGACAACCACGAGTAAACCTTATGTCAGGCTAATGAGCCTTCTCTGGGGCAGAACTGGCCAGAATGGGTTTCTGTACTAGTATACTATGCCCTTTCCTAACTGTCCCAGTGTTGGAGAGACGCCATTCAAGTTGGATAGAGGCCTAACTTAGAACCAACTAATTCCAAGTTAGGGGAAGTTTTGTCCTTGTTTTGGATGCTCTGTGGGGTATAGAGGGAGGTGTGCTGGATGAAAACAAGTTGTTGGTTGTTTTCTGATCGTCAGTCATTCCTTCACTCATTCATTCCACCAGCATTTAGGGAGCACCTACTGTGTTCTCCTCGCTCCTGTGCCCATTACTGCCCTGCAAGGGGAGGACCCACAGTGTCCGGTGCCTCAGGCTCAAAGAAGAGGACAGTGTTTCCTTCCTGCTTAACAGCACAGTGCTGACAAGACAAGTGCAGCTGTGGGTTCCAGAGGTCACTGCCCAGTGACGTGCTCACTCTGCCCTGCGATGTTTGCACTTGCTCCTAATTGCCCGGACACGGAGGCAGCGAGAAACAGTGAACAGACTGCTTTATCCCGTACCTACAGTTAACTCAAAGGCTGTAGACCAGCGGTTCTCAACCTTCTGGCCCTTTAAATACAGTTCCTCATGTTGTGATCCAACCATAAAATGATTTTCGTTGCTACTTCATAACTGTAATGTCGCCACTGTTATGAATCGTAATGTAATTATCTGATATGCAGGATGGTATTAGGCAACCCCTGTGAAAGGATCGTTCGACCGCCAAAGGGGTCGCGACCCACAGGTTGAGAACCGCTGCGGCTGTTTGTGAGGCACCTAACCAACCAGGTGCCACCAGGCATTAGTTCTAAAGAGTCAAAAGTTTGAAGGGCGGGAAATTGGGGGTGGGGGGTGGGGACCTGGTCTTACTCATGACCAAATAAATAGGAAAGGAGTGAACTTTGGGTTCTAGTCCTCGTTTTGCCATTGGCTCCCCTATCCAGCTTTTCATCACACTGTCCCCACTCACAACACATGCTCCAGCCATAATGGATTTCACTTAAAAATTGTTTTTATTGATTTCAGAGAGTAAGAGAGAGTGAGATAGAGATAAAGCATCAATGATGAGAAAGAATCATTGATCGGCTGCCTTCTGCAGGTCCCATACTGGGGATCGAGCCTCCAACCCAGGCATGTTCCCTGACTAGGAATTGAACCATAACCTCCTGGTTCATAGGTTGACACTCAACCACTGAACCATGCAGGCCTGGACATAATGGATTTCTTAAGAGCCCCAAACATGCTTCCCGGCTTCCTTTCACACTGTCCCTCATTTATGAAGAGGCGCTCACGTCTAGGGGCAGCTCATCCAGCTTGGTCCACCCCTGGTGATAGTTGTGACTGGCATTTATATTGTGTTTTCAAATGTACAAATCATTTTCAATGATCTCACTGAATAAAAAAAGAACCGTTTTAGTTGTTTTGATAGCAACATCCCCTTTTATAGATAAAGAGGACGAGGGAGAAGCACTTTAGCGAGGCTCCTCCAGCTTCCAGGCTCCCAGTGACTAGTAGGGAGCTACAGGGGTTTGGGATAAGGTCCAACATCAAATCCCCCCTCTTTAAGGATTTGGAAACCTCCTTCTCTTGTGGCTTACACGAAATTAAACCCAAATCTGCCTTTTGGAGCAAAGCAAAACAAATGCACGCTCTCTTTCAAATATTAGCCCTCCAAATATTTGAAGGCAGCCATTGGCTGCCTCCAGGACTTTGCTGCTTACACTTGAAAGTGCACAGGATTCACCTGGGGAGTTAGAGATGGCAGATTCCCACCCACAGTTCTAGCAAGCCCCTCCTCCTCCCAAATCAGTTGCTCAGAGGAGGGGGAAAAATTGTGTATTATTTTTTAAAAAAGAAGAAGAAGAAGAAAAGACATGCCGTATCCTTGCTTCCTGTCCCCCTGCATTTATAACCGTGCCTAACTTCACATCATGCATTTAATACGCGTTTTTGTTCAAGGGGACTTCATCCCAGTCCCACCCCTGGTTTAGAAAGAGCCTTCTCTTTTTAGACATCACTAAACTTCTATGAATAAGTCATCCTCTCTAAATAGGGAATGTCTGTGCTTCTGAGTATTAGGTGCATAGCTCAGCCCCTGGTACACCGGCAGGTAGATGCATAATAAATCTAATAATTACCCCCCCCCCCCCCCCCAACAAAACCAAACCAAAGAAAGGAGAGAAAAAACTAAAAAGAAAAAAAAAATCTGGGCACAGGCAGTTGCAAGAAACACTGCGTACCCACTGAAATGAGACAGGAAGAATGCTCCCCCTGAAAAGACCATGCTGCTAGGAGCTCCTTAAGCCATTCCACACTTAGGGAACATGGCTCGGTTAGCATCCGGGCTGCGGAGGCGCCCGAGCTTTGCTGCCCTCTGCTGGACGGAACGCCACACCCGCGCCAGCATGTCTGGCCACTTGGCTATTGCTCTCCGGGGAACGTGTCCTCAGCCAGCAGGTTATGCAACACCAGCCTGCAACCCGAGCACGTTTGAGACAAGGAAATCAGTGACTTCATGGCGCTTCGACTAAACCTGCGATAAGGGCAGGAAAATAGTCACAATGCCCTCCTAACGTAGAAGGCACCCAGCAAAGTAGATGCATTTCATACGCGCAGGAACCCTAAAAACCAGGGAGGGGGTCGTTCCTGATTTGTAGATGAGGGATCTGAGGCTCAGGGGAGATGGGGCACAGTATGGAGGGGAACATAACTAGGGAGAGACCCGGCCAGGTTTTGATTAGGGCTCGTCTGACTTCTGGAGGCCAGGTTTGCACACCTGGCCTGGCATTAATTAGCTTGGGAGCGGGACCAAACACTCAGTCACGTGGGGCCTTGGTTCTCTTCATTCTCAGAAAGAGGGGTTGACTGAGGTGAACTTTGAGTTCCCTTTCAGCTCTCACATTCTGAGTACAGCCTTTGTTACTATTTGTTCTGGCTGCAAAGAACTCGACTACGGGATCCTCTCCCGCAGAGGACCATGCATTTCTCACCAAGCAAAGCTACTGGGAGAAAACTCGGGCATCCACCCTGCATCCCTGGCATGCCAGGGCCCCGCCATATCCTACAGGGGCTACCTGACTTCCACACACCCCCAAACTGTGTCGAAGGTTTAGCGCTGTGTTCTCTAAGCAAGCCTTCAAGCTTTTGAAATCTGCCTATTGATGAAATGTGCCAAAAAGCCAGCCTTGCCCACCCAAGGTGCGCAGGTCATGCTTCAGAGAAAGGACTATTACAAACTGGGCATGTCCATGCGAAGCCCTTTAGAATCCAGAAGAAGGGAGCATTTTTATATTCTCCAGGGAGAGCTAGTTCCTGGGGTCCCACCAAATGAGACAGGACAAGCGACTCCTCTGAAAAGAACATGCTGCAAGGAGCGTGGTAGGTCTTCTGGGGAGCGGAGCATGAGGAGCTGGTGGGACCACTTACCTTTTTATTTCTGAAGGGCTTTATTGATGTGTGATCAACATACACAAAGCTGTGATGTCTTTGGAGGTAAGTATACACGGGTGAAGCCATTATCACAATCAATGCCATCAACGTGTCCATCACCTCCAAAAGCTTTCCTCTGGCCCTGCCTTTTGTTTTGTTTTGCTTTACCACTTACCTCTCACCATTGGCGTCAGGCATCCTCACTCTGTCTGAGTGAACCCTCAGGAGTTTTAGTCTGGTTCTTTGCTGGTATGATGGGGGTGGACATTTCAGTCTTGTCTAGTTTGGATATTGCCTTGAGACATTCTTCTAGTTCCCTGGATTCTTCGGCTCATGAAATATTTTATGGGCTCTCTTTTCCGCGTGGGTTTATGACACATCCCTGCCTCTCAGACAGTGCAATGGAAATTTTCAAAATCCAGAAACACAAACTGGAGACACCTGAGAGAGTATATGACCCCATCATTTTATTTCATGGATGACAATCTGAGCTCATTGTCCAAATAAGGGTAGTTCTCTGGAAACAATAAAAAGAGGTGGAACTGGTGTCTTTCCTCAGACTCTGGGTGATATCTTTCGTCCACCTGCAGGAAGGCATCAGGAAAGCTGAGTCAGCACAGAATCGGGGCAGCCCGGAGAGAGTTAAGATTCAGCCTGAATATGCTATTCGCCAGCTCAGAAAGTCGGGGTCAGTGCCAACTCTATCAGGGCCTTTTCCAGAGCTCTCCCTCTGAACACGGAGCCTGGGGAGCAGCTTGGGTCTCATGAAAACCTCACACCTCACATTATCTAAGAAGGCCCAATGATGTCCAGCCCTAAGCTGATGCTGAAATACTGATCAAACACTGATCAAACCTTCGTCAGAGGCAGCCAAGTTGCAGGCAGAGACCATATCGGGCAGAGCTCTTAGACTGGAACACATGCCCAGTGTAATTGAATGTGAGTATGATAAACAGTGACGGACCACTGACAGACTGCGAGGCTGTCAGGACAAGGTTCCCAGCCGCTCTGGTTCTGGGATCCTGGGAGGAACTGGGAGGTCCAGCTGCATGCCCTGAACACTGTCCTCCCAGCTCGGAGAAAACTCTGACTCCTATTCCCTAAAAAAACAAACAAAAAAAATATCATTTCATTCCAGTTGTTTGTGTTTCTTCGTCCCACCCACTATTTTCCCTATCAACATGGAACTTGTGTGGCTTGTCTTTTATTCATGAACCCTAGACAGTAAGGAAGCTATACAGGAATTCTCAGCACCCGGGGTGTTTAGAGTCAGAGGGTGGGGCAAGGGATTCTTAAAGTCCCAAGATGAACTTGGTCCATGCCCAGGAGTATATTTATAACTCATAGTTTTTATTTGGGGCGTGGGGGGAGGTAAGGAGAAAGAGATGATACTGACATAATGGAGTGGTAAGTAATCTGCCTGGATTTTTAAGATAAAGCCCAAGATTTTTAAGGAAAGTCCTTGTTTGCAACTGCTTCCAGCTAGTGACCCCTGACTCCTAGGGTGGAGGGAAGGGTGTCCTCATATGAAAAATATAAGATTAGACATTTCATTCCATCTAAAAATTTTTAAATCTTCACCCAAGGATATGTTCTTATTGACTCTAGAGAGAGAGGAAGGGGGAGAGCGAGCGCGAGAGAGAAACATTGATCAGTTGCCTCCTCTATGTGGCTCGACAGGGGATTGAACACACAACCTAGGTATGTGCCCTGACTGGGAACAGAACCCACAGCCTTTCGGTGTGTGGGACACTTCAACCAACTGAGCCACCAGGCCAGGGCTCCATCTAAAATTTTTGCCTTAGAAATATTACTACTACTGTTGCCACTACTACTCCTACTACTTACTACAATTAGTATTTTGTGTGTGTATGATTGTTTTTTTGTTTGTTTTTTAAGTGTCTATTGCTGAAAGTATTACATATGTCTCCTCTTTTCCCCTCTTCTAACCCACCCTCTCCCCCGCCCCAGACCCTCACCACCCTATTGTCTGTGCCATGGATAATGCATACATGCATATAAGTTCTTTGGTTGACCTTTTATTATACCCCTACTATTACTATTACTACTATAATAACATTAATAGCATGCACTCCCATCTTCCTTTTTTCATTTTTTTAAGTTGGAGAAATCCCAGGACTCCAGGGAGATAGGGCTGCTGCTAAGCTCTGCAGAAGCCTGAAAATATAGTTCTTCCTTTGACTTCCCATCTCAGGACACATCTAGGTAAGAACCAATAATGGCCAAAAATCATTACTAGTTCAGGCCAATCTGCCAGCGTTGTGACCATCAGTGCTTGCAACTTTGTTCAGCCTAGACGTCTGTCCCAGGCTAAGGCTTGTGTGGCCAGCAGCCTTGGGCAGGGATCCTGCTACCCCATGCTTTTTCAGTCTGAACTGAAGGGACCGGTGCCATACCTGTAACCCATCTGTGACACATCATGGCAACATCTAAGTTAGCCTACTCATGGCAGCAAACAGTTTCAGCAGTTTTTCAGTTATGAAAGCAGAAGACGTCTCTGTGTGCTGATTAATCACAGATGTGAGGGAGCTTTTATTGCGAGACTGTGATCACATGGAAGGAAGTCTGTTGATTTCTCCTCTGGGTTCTGAGGTGCCACTTGCTGGTTTTCCAAAAAAGGTTTGAGGCTCAGTCTGTGCTTAACTGGAAAAGAATGTCATTCATTCATTCATTCATTCATTCATTCATTCATTCATTCAACCAATATTTACCAAGTTCCTACTGTGTGCTGTGCACTCTGCTGGTTGCTGAGCATATAGTGATAGACAACCACAGACATGTTCCTCTCACCAGGACACCTCCCACCTAGACAGGGACACAGACAAACCAGCAGTGGGACAGAAGAAATAGAGGGATACATGGCACAGGAGAGCAGATTCTGGGCCTGACTTTGGGAATAAGAAAAGGCTTCCAGAAAGTGCAGTGTCTAAGCTAAGAGCTGAGGGAATGAGAAAGTTAGATGAGGGTGGTGGAGGGAAGGTTGCAGACAAAGGCAGCAGGAAGTGGAGACCACTGGGTAATGCCAGAGGCGGGAAGATGAGGAAGACGGTGGAAGGATGAAAACTGGAGCTCTGGCTGGAACTAAAACCCGCATTATCAGTGACACCCCAGCCCACGTCAGGGTCTATCCTCTTCACTGCTTAGGCTGGATAGGTACAATGTCACCTACTTTAACTTGGGATTGTCCTACAGATACACTTGCAGTTGCTGGGATAGGAGACTTTGTGTGAGTAAACATTTTATATCATTGATGACTTGGTATGTAAAGATGGAGCGTGTCAATGTCTCCGTGACTAGGATTTCACTTTTTCCTTCAAAATCTAAATGCTTCCATTTTCTGAAGAATCTAGTTGTGTTAATTTTGGATAATGAATGAAAAAAATTCTAATTAAAAATAACCCCGAATCGCCAGGTGGTGTGGCCTTGTAGGAGGTCAGAGTTTCATTGCCAGGCAGGGCACATGCTTTGGTTCCGGATTTGATCCACAGGAGGCAGCTGATCGATGATTCTCTGTCATCGTTGATGTTTCTATCTCTCTCTCCTCCTCCCTTCCTTTCTCTGCAACCAGTAAAAACTTATTTTAAATAAATAAATAGGGAATGCAGACTGGTGCAGCCACTATGGAAGACAGTATGGAGTTTCCTCAAAAAACTGAAAATGGAACTCCCATTTGACCCTGTGATCCCACTTCTAGAAATATATCCCAAGAAACCAGAAACACCAATCAGAAAGGATATGTGCACCCATATGTTCATAGCAGCACAATTCACCATAGCTAAGATCTGGAAACAGCCTAAATGCCCATCAGTAGATGAATGGACTAGAAAACTGTGGTACATCTACACGATGGAATACTATGCTGCTGTAAAAAAGAAGGAACTCTTACCATTTGCAACGTCATGGATGGAACTGGAGAGCATTATGCTAAGTGAAATAAGCCAGTCAATAAAGGAAAAATACCACATGATCTCACTCATTCATGGATAATAGAGACCATTATAAACTTTTGAACAATAATAGATACAGAGGCAGAGCTGCCTCAAACAGATTGTCAAACTTCAGCGGGAAGGCCCGGGAGGGTTGGGGGGCAGGAGGGAGGGGGGTAAGAGATCAACTGAAGGACTTGTATGCATGCATATAAGCATAACCAATGGACATAAGACACTGGGGGGTAGGGGGGACCAGGGGATTGTCAAGGGCTGAAAAAAAAAAAAAGGACACATATGTAATACCCTTTGTAATACTTTAAGCAATAAAAAGGAAAAAAATTAAATAAATAAATAGTAAACGAATAAATATAAAAATAACCCCAAAATCCATGTTAATGTCCTTTTTCAGACTACAAGTGAGCTCATCGGAGCTCACAGCAGCTTCAGAAGGACAGTTGCACTCTAAGTAGACTTAACATTAATTCTTTTGTTTTAGTAGCTCTTTCAGGGGCCTGTCAGAATATTCACCTGGATCCCAGTGAGTTGTATCCTGCAGATCATAGAAAATAACGCCAGAAAGACATGAAGGCATTGTTTTGTTCAGCAGCCTCCATCTTAAAACTCTGGCTGGGCACTCGTAACAAAAAAAAGTCTATAAAAGATTCACAGGACGGCTTTTTAAAGCAATGCAGATTCCCAGGCTTCCCCGTCAGACACTCGGGTGCAGGACCGCATGCTTAGACTCCCATACTTGCCCTATAAGGAGGTTATTAAAGGCATTTCTCTTTTATTCCTGTCCTTTAGAGCAGCCATTTCCAACTTTTCCCTCTCATGGAACACATAAACCAATTACCAAAATTCCGTGGCACACCAAAAAATATACTTTTTGTTGAGCTGGAAAAAAAAATTAGGAATATTTTGATTGATTTACAAAAAATAAGAATAAAATGGTAATTACCTAACCTTTTTGCTCCAAAGTGACTTGTTTTAAAAGCAGGTGCCTATGCTTGTATAGAAGGATTTTGGGTACCAACATTAACTAATCATATGCCACCTCAATATGCAACATGACCAGTAAGATGCAACTCTATCCTATGACCTATGTATTTATGATTTAAGACAGGACATTCACACCAGATGGCTATTGTTGTGTTGAGTGTTGTCATTTTTTATTTGACAATCTAAGGGAAAAGAGGCCGGTGCCCCTGACTAAATAGTCAGGCATTGCCTGTTTTAAAAATTCTTGCAGCACACTGGTTGAAACTGCTGCTTTAGAACAAAGATAAGGATTGATTTAAAAGAAGTAAATTTGATTAACCACTGCTGTGGACATGTTGGGCCTCAGCACGGTCTCTTTTGCCAAGGCAAAATAAAATTAGATGTTACATGTAAAAATGCTCGATAAATTGTAGAGAAAAATAAGCCTATTCCCATGCATTCTGAAAATGGTGCCTCTCACACAACAAGGTGCCTAGTGGCATGACTAAGCAGAGAAAAGCGACAGAATATAAAATGTGACTGCATTGTTCTCTCTCATCCAGAGCTTGGGAAGCAAGCAAGGATCCCTGGACACACCAATCGTATTCAGGAGGCTGAAAGGAGCCCCCAGTTCAAAGGAGCTCTGAACCCCGGCAGTCCATCAAAGCAGGTCATCATTTTGAAGATGACTCAGCAGAATGATATAACTCGGCTAAGACTACATCAGCAGCTTTTTCAGGAAGACTCACACACTTGGATTTAGAATCTTCTAGAAGGCGTGGGGGCCTGGCCTGGCCACGTACTATGTTCCATTCCACTGAAAACCTACTATATGCCTGATCTCGATCAAGATCCTTAAAGTCTCCAAGATCACTTCCCCCGTTTTGTGGAAATGAGGGCGATTATATTTACCTCAGACGGTCTGTGAGGATTAAAAGAAATCATGTGTGATAAGAAACATCTACACGATACAGCACGTTCTCCCTCTGCGTGAGACCTACGCACCAGATTATAAGGTTGGTCAGTGCTCAAGAAAGATTGGGATGCCATGTAGGACCTAAAATTCAATTTGTTATTAGACACCAAAGCAGCCAGCGGTGATGGGAGTTTGACAAATGGGTGCTGAACAGATTCAGTGATAAAAGTCTAAATGTTGGTACCTATCGTATTCAGTTTATCTGAGTCTTTCTGCCCCACCCTCCAACACACACACACACTGATTCATTCATTCAGTCTCATTTTTCCCATAAGAGGTAGCTTCCCTTTAATAGCAATGTTCATTCTGCCTCTGGGGTCTTGATTACCATCTTTTACCATCTTTCAGTTTCACAGAGAGGTCACTGCATCCTCAAACTTGTCAATAAAAACCTGAACAGCGCTGCATCCGCTGTCAACTCTCACCCACTCCGCCAGTGATCGGAGCTGCCCTGGGATTAGCAGGCCTCGCCTAGGTGTTGTAAATCACCTACTTGTGTGCTTTATCAGTGAAGGGAAGTTGGCATGAAGTGAGGAGCAGCACAAAGCAGCACACAGGGTAGACAAAGATCCCCACAGAAAGCTTGTTTTTGCCTATTATACCTGTGAGGCCTGCAGTGCGGGACAGGGCTCTCCCACTGGGAATCAGAGCTCCAGCATTTATTTATAACTACCTTCAGACATAGTTTAAAATCAACAGGAAAAGTGAGCTTCTGACTTCTGCCCACACCTCTTTTGCAAAACATTTATGACATTACCCAGCTTCCCTCAACATAATTCTCTGACATGGCTCTAAATGCCACTTAAAAAGCTGAGTTCACCGTCGTAGAATTAAAATTTATAATCTTTGACTATATTAAAGGAATGTGCCACAGGCTCTCAAAGAGATTCTTATAAAGGAGTACTCGAAAAGTTTGAAAATGAGAATATTTGCATCGACCTTCAGTTAATTACTTTGAAGTGCAACCTTTATGTGGAAGGAATATTTGATCTGCTTGGGTAAAAGAATCAGTTACATACTCTTTTCTACATAGAAGAGTCATAGGAATATTCCTCCAAAGGCACAACCTCAATGATTCTGGTTTTGAGCATGACATAGGCACTAAGTCTTTTCTGGGGACTGTTTCAGGTCAATCCAGGCATTGAAAAGACACTTCAAAATGGCTTCTTTCTTCCGAGAGAGTAAGAACGTCTAGTGTTGGATAGTGTTGATTATGAATGCAACTTCCAGAGACTAAGAATGTTCAACGTTGGTTGGTGTCTATTATGAGTGCAAAGGGATTGAAAGAAAGGAAAGAGGGGCAAGAAAGCTTCAAGAAGGAGACTGAGCTGGACCTGGAGTGATGGCTTGAGTTGTTATCAGCAAAGGGATGGAGGAAGACAGCTCCAAAAATCATGGTGGTGGGGCTTGTGAATAGGCCCGCCAGGCTGGTGTGGTGTTTGCATATTGGGCAGAGTGAGAAATGAAGATAGAGTTGGGTCAAATTGTAGACTGCCTTTAAAGGTGAGAGAGGAGTCCTTGGCTGGTTTGGCTCAGTGGATAGAGCATCAGCCTGTGGACTGAAGGGTCCCAGGTTCAATTCTGGTCAAGGGCACATGCCAGGGTTGCAGGCTCGATCCCCAGTAGGGGGTGTGCAGGAGGCAGCCAATCAATGATTCTCATTATTAATGTTTCTAGATAGAAACATAATGTTTCTCTCCCTCTTTGAAATCAATAAAAATATAATTTAAAAAAATAATAAAGGTAGAAGAGGAGCTGAGTATTTTATACCTTAAGGAAGAAGAAGTCATTAAAAATTTTGAGCAGAAGATATATCACAATGAGAAAATTAAACTAAAAATAATATTAGGGGTTTAGAGCAGGAAGTAGAGGAAGTTATTTTAATGGAGCAATGGGGAGCCTAGATTAGACATATTTCCTCAGAATTTTGATAACATTTATGTCTATTATTGATTTGCCACTATGTATAGCCTGTATGATAGTCATTTTTTTGGCATTTCAAGAGATGACATAAACTCCTCCATTAGATTGCATATTGGGACCATATTATATATTTATACTTTTTAAAGCACTGATATGTCTCTAAAATTGCTTACCCACAGTTGGAAAAGGATAAAAGTAAGCAAAATTATTTATGTGGACTAAATTAGAAGAATTTTTAAAAATCTTGATAAGAGATGGAAAAGCTAGAGGAGATGGTCAAAGGTATCGTCCAATTTTCTAACCAAGTAAGTTAACAAAATAATGACATGCTTAGAAAATAGTTTTCTGTCAGAAATGTTGATGAGTTAAATTTTAGCTTTGCTGATATCCAAGTGTAAATATCATGTCAGCTTTGGAAACAAAGAATATAGTTGAGAAATCATCCATACTTGTACGTATCACTTACCATTGTCTCTTCTTATGACATTATTAATTACTGATTCTGTTCAAACTAATTTTTTATCTTTGTAAATAAGTGAATGCAGGATAGATGTCTACTTTATTTTTGTAAATAAAGTATTATTTTCTTTTCCACAACATACTTTAGCTTTGTGCATTGCACAAGGTAGGTTATCAATAAACACTTGTTATATCAATGAGCAGATTGACAAATGTTTATCAGGGTTTCTCAATCTCAGAAATATTAGCATGTTGTGTTGGATAGTTCTTTGTTGTGGGGCTGTCCTAGGCACTATAGGGTGTTTAGCATCAACTCTGGTCTCTACAGACTGGATATCAGTAATATCCTCACTCCCCAAGTTGTGACAACTAAAAATGTATCCAGACATTGCCAAATATTGTCCCCTGGGATGACATTGGCCCTGGTTAGAGAGTCACTGGTTAAATAAATGCTGTATTAGAGATTTCAATTCAGGAATCATTTGATTAAAGTTTATGCCTAAGTCTCAATAGGAAATGGAACCTAGAGAAGAAATAGTTGGAGGCTTAGAATAAAGCTCTGGGTAATGAGTATGAAATTAGTGTGGTTTGGAGGGAGCTAGCAAGGGAGGTTCCAAATGAATTGCTAATTCCATGATACCTCTTGTACACAGTGTCAGCTAGCACTCTCCAAAGTAATTTTAAATTTCCTCATAGTCCCATTAAGAGTTAAAATAAACGAATTATATTAAATTTAATAGCATATATTATATACTAGTGTATATATAAAAAGCCAGCGACCAGAATGCCGGAACAACAAGAATGACCAGAAGGACCAGTTGCTATGACACCTACTGAGTCCAGCCAACCAGCCTGATTGGGGGCAGGGCCGGCTGGTCAACCACCTGTGGCCCCTCCTCTCGGTCCGCCCTGCCCCAAATCAGCTCCCATCAGGGCAGGTTGGCCAGACCCCACCTGTGCATGAATTCATGCACCTGGCCTCTAGTTTAATTATATATATATCCAAAATATTATCATTTCCACATATAATTGATATATAAAAATTGTTAATGAGCTATTTTGCAATTTTTGTTTGAAGTTTTTGAGATCTGATGTGTATTTTACACTTAAAGCATGTCTCAATTTGATTATCCATTGAAAGTGCTCTATAACCACATGTGACTGGGGCTACTGTGTTGGAGGAAACAGGACAATTCAGCTAATTTAAATAAACATTTTCTTGTTCCTTTAATTTACATTATTATCTTTTTCATAAAGGGAGCTACAAGGGCTAGTGACTATCTGAAGAACTTTACAAATTTACATTATACTTTATAAATAACAGATGTCACTTTTTTTGGCATAGAGTTCTGTGAATTCTGATAAATGCATAGAATTATGCAACCATCACAGTCAGGATACTGAACAATTCTCTCACCCCTAACATTTCCTTGTGCTGCTCTTTTGTAGTCAAATTCTCCCCCATCCATTCTTCCAATTGCTCTGTCTTTCTCTCTTTCTCTCTCTCTCTCTCTCTCTCTCTCTCTCTCTCTCTCTTTCTTCCTTCCTCCCTTCCTTCCTTCCTTCCTCCCTTCCTTCCTTCCTTCCTTCCTTCCTTCCTTCCTTCCTTCCTTCCTTCCTTCCTTCCTTTTTTTTTTTAGCAGGATTCTCTTCTTTTACCAAAAAAATAAATATAAGTAAAGAAGAAACTCAGTAGGGAAACCAAAACCCAGTAGGGAAGACACACTTCTTGACATTGGGAGTGTGTCCTCATCCAAAGCTCATTCAAGGTGAGCTCTGCTTTACTTGCAGTCACACAAGCCCACTCAGAGAGGGGCCGTGTGTTTGCCCTTCCCCCACATTCATCTGTCATTCCCCTGCAGGTTACAGGAATAGGAAAGCCCACAGAATACTCTGTGTGACAGATGGCAGGCTTACGCCAGAAGAGACCCAGGGAGGAGTGCAGGCAAACACTCCACAGGTGGGACCCTTCCCCTGGCTATGAAACAGGGAACTAAACAAGGGACTCAATGCATGCTAGATATTCTTGACATTCCAGTTTCTGGATTCTTAACTGAACTATCTTCTCAGGGCTTCTTTGCTTTACTAAAGAGAGAAACATGCAAACATAGTCCTTTAGTGCATGTGGAGCTCCTGTAGTGGACAGGCCCAGACTGCTGCTCTCGGCAAAGTGTATATGAATGGGGTTGTGCCAAAAACCATGAGGGTGGGTGTCCTGGGGCCAACTGACAGCAGTGGCTCTGGCTTTGCCATGCTTCTCAGCATTTCCATTCTGTTCAAAGCCCAGGAAGCAGATGGGAAGAGGCATGTGGGAGCACCTCCCTCACATATATGTCATTATTGGCACTCAGGTCGGGAAGGAGAAGGCTGCCTGTTTGCTTGACGTCGTTCCAGGAACACATGCCTAGTGTGCTGTCCCTAGAATCATGCTCCAGAAATAGACTTCTGCAAGTCACTTACACACCCACGGACACATAGTACACACAGGCAAGCACCTTACCCTTCGTTCATATTGTTGAACATTTGTCTTTGCAATTTGAAGTTGTAACAGTGCAATTCTGATCTTTAGGGTGTCTATTTTTGGATGTCTTAATATTCTCCACACTTTATATACTTCTCCTAATACTTCTTTTTATCTGACATTCTTCCTCACATAAATATAAAGTTTTGAAAATAAATCAAGAGATTTCAATAACATAAAGGAAGCCACTGACCTAAACGCATTGATTGGACAAGTACTTTGAGTGATTATGTTGTAAAATTAAAGTAAAAAAGAAATTCTATCAGAACCAGAAAGTCCTTGTAAGCTCATATTTTGACCTCATATCTCAGACCTCCCACAGTCTCTCAGCAACATGCTTACCCTAGAAAACCTGGGAGCCATCTAAAAGGCTGCATGTCTGCAATGGATGGCTATCGAGCAGTTTATCCAAGTCACTTCCGGTTTTATCACATAGTCAACAAGATCAAGTGTCATTATCAGTGTGCACTGTAAAAGGGGCAAGGTCCTGTGGACATTGGGACTTTCTAGGCAAAGAAAAAAAAGAGGAGGTGGTGGCAGAGGTAATACTATGTGCTCACAAATTCCCATTTCATTTCCTCCTGCATGTGAGGAGGCAACCTTTTTCCGGTCTTCCCTGCCAACTGAATTCTGGCTGATGAGATGTGGACTTGCAGTGTTACATGCCCCTTCCAGGCCTATCCCCTAAAACTACCCACTGAAACCACCATACATATGCTCCTTACTGGCAACCAAATGCAAGACACCCTGTGAGATTGTGAAGACACTCGATGGAAGCAGCCTGGGTCACTACTTGAGTGAAGCTTCAATCTCTAATCCTCAACCACATTGGACTGTGAGGTGAGTAAGAAATAAAACTCTGTGAGTCACTGGCTTCTGTAGTTGTTTGTCACAGCATTTTTCATTTCCTAATCAACACAGGTACCAACACCTGACTCCCCACTTTCCTGGCCTGTGGTCTCAAGTTAGGTTAGTCATACCAGGTGCTCCTTCAGTTGGATGCAGCTGTGAAGAACATGATGCTTATGACTCTTTAGGGATCAGGTCTCTATGACACTATCCAATTTCACTACTGTTCAATTTACTACTGTCTACCACCCAATGTTTAATAGCCTGATTGGGTCTTCAGGGGAAATCATTAACAACAAGCTGGGTTTCCTAACATCACCAAGGCAAACAGCAGGTACACACTTGTTGGAGCCTGATTGGCTGTGGGCTGGTAAGTGTTAACACTTTCTTATATGTATATATGTAAGTCTATTATTAATTTTATTGATATCAAGAATATGCAGCATACAATTTACAAATAATAAGATGTACAATAGTCAATTGATTCTCACAGAACACTTTCATGTATTTGTGCCAAACTCTCATATTCACAGGCAACCTATTATTACAATTCAATCACGATTTGACAAAGTTGCATCTCAATAAGCTAATTCTTTTCATAATACATGCATTGTCATTAAATCAGATAGGTGGTCTACTGTTAAGCTATTTCTTAGCCTCAAACAAATATTTATCAAAATGAAAGTTCTGTCAAATTCCAAGATGGCGGCCGACAGGACAGCAGGCTGCAAGATAGTGTGTGAGTGGGAGAGTGAAAGGAGAGTGTGTAGACATGTGGGGAGTGTCTGTATTTGTGAGTGAGGGACAGCTATATTCCACAGGGCTGTTGGGGACTGGCGAACCAGCCTCCCATGGCCAGGCAGCCTCTACTACTGCTAAAATCTCCCCTGAAGTGGCCGGCTCTGCTGCAGACTGCGCCATCTTGAAGAGGAGAGTGGCTGTGATCAGAAGCCCAGCCTCACCTTCAACCAGGGAGACCTCAGATACCTCCCGGGACCCTACAACCACATCACCCAGGGACCAGCTGCCTCAGCTGCGAACCCACAAACACCAAAACTCCAGCCTCTCTGGCCACAGGTGCCTAAAAAGTTTGTCCATGGATGGGCCCTGTGCCTTCTCACAGAACAGATAGAAGGAACAGCTGAATCAAACAATATCAACCCAGAACTGGCAAATTATACACAGCTGGTGAGGCAATCAATGGACAGAAAAGTCAGAGATCACACAGAGAGAGCTCTGCCTCCTCAGAATCAGTTCAGTGTTTGTTGTTTGCATATTTTGGGTTAGCTCAGGGGTGGGCAAACCTTTTGACTCAAGGGCCACAATGGGTTCTTAAACTGGACCGGAGGGCCAGAACAAATGCATGGATGGAGTGTTTGTGTGAACTAATACATGTTAACACTGCTGCTGGTGAAGGAGCGGAGGGGAGAGCAAGAGAACCCTCCGCTCTTTCGGCTCCACGGGCCAGATAGAACAGCTGAACGGGCCGGATCCGGCCCGCGGGCCGTAGTTTGCCCACGGCTGGGTTAGCTGTTGGTTTTTTGGAGTTTTCTCCCCATATACATATATTTTCCCCCTTCTTTTTTCTTCTCTTTCTTTTCTCACATTTTCTCCTTTTCTCAATATCATTTTTGCACTCTTTACTCTCCCCTAATTCTCTTTTCTCTGGTGGTCACCTTTATTTAGGGTTATTGGTATTGTGAATACATTTGTGTTTAGTGCCCTGTGTGTTGTGTCTTGTCGTGTTGTATTTTGTGCCTGTAAGTCAACGCAAAAGAGCGAGAGCTACATAACCAGACACCCTGAGAGGAGTGAAAATGGAGAGACAAAGAAACAGCCCCATACAAAAGAAAAGGAGGAATCACTGGAAAAGGAAGTAAATGAAATGGAAGCAAGCAAATTGTCAGAGAAAGAATTTAGCACAATGGTCATAAGGACGCTGAAAAGAATGGAAGACAAATTCAACAATATGTGTAAGAAACAAGAAGAAATGAAAAATGATATCACTGCAATAAAGAACACAATAGAAGGCACCAACAGTAGACTAGAAGAAGTGGAGGACCACATCAGTGAGCTAGAAGAAAAGGTAGAAAAAAATACCCAAGCAGAGCAGCAACTGGAAAAAAAAATTAAAAAACAGGAGGAGAGCCTAAGAAAACTATGGGATAACATGAAATGAAACAACATCTGCATAATAGGGGTCCCAGAAGGAGAGGAAACTGAGCAAGGAATATAAAACCTGTTTGAAGACATAATGATAGAAAACTTCCCTTATATTAGGAAGAAGGAAAAACTTACACAAGTCCAGAAGCTCACAGAGTCCCAAACAAGATGAACCCAAAAGGACCGACACCAAGACACATTATAATTAAATTGACAAACACCAATGACAAAGTAAGAGAGAGACAGAAAGTTACCTACAAGGGATCTCCCATCAGATTATCAGTTGATTTCTCAACAGAAACACATCAGGCCAAAGGGAATGGAATGAAATATACAAAATCATGCAATGCAAGGGTCTGAATCTAAGAATACTGTACCCAGCAAGGCTATCAATCAAAGTTGAGGGTGAAATCAGGAGGTTCACAGACAAAAAAAGGACTAAAGGAATTTATTACCACCAAACCAGCAAAGCAAGAAATGCTAAAGGGACTGCTGTAAAAAGAAGATATAGGAAGAGAAGAAGGAAAACAGGCATAAAGAATAAAATTGGTGACAAACAAGTATCTATCAATAATAACTGTAAATATAAATGGATTAAATGCCCCAATCAAAATACATAGGGTAGCTGAGTGGATAAGAAAACATGACCCATATATCTGCTGTCTACAGGAGACCCCTCAGAACAAAGGACTCACACAGACTGATGGTAAAGGTATGGGAGAAGGTTTTTCAGGTGAATGGAAATGAAAAAAAAGCTGGGGTAGTAATACTTATATCTGACAAATTAGACCTCAAAGTGAAGGCCATAACAAGAGATAAGGAAGGCCACTTCATAATACTAAAAGGAGCAATTTAACAAGAAGATATAACTCTTGTAAACATATAGGAACCCAATACAAAAGCACCCAAATACATTAAAAAAAAAAATTTCTGGAGGATATCAAGGGAGAGATTGACAGCTATACAATCATAGTAGGAGACGTTAATACCCCACTAACACCACTGGATAAACCCTCTAGACAAAAAATCAGCAAAGAAACATCAATCCTAAATGACTCACTAGATCAGATGGAAATAATTGACATATTCAGTAAAGCCACAGAATATACATTTTTCTCAAGTGCACATAGGTCATTTTCAAAGATAGACCACATATTGGGACACAGGCAAAGTCTCTTCAAATTCAAGAAGATAGATATCATATCAAGCATCTTCTTAGGTCACAGTGGCATAAAACTAGAAATCAACTACAATAAAAACAATGAAAAAAATCAAACACCTGGAATCTAAATAGCATGCTGTTAAACATTGATTGGGTTACCAAAAAGATCAAAGAAAAAATAAAAAGCATCATGGCAACAAATGACAATGAAAACACATCAATCCAAAATCTATAGGACACAGTGAAAGCAGTCTTGAGAGGGAAGTTCATAGCTCTACAGGCCTACTTCAAAAAACAAGAAACTATGGTAATAAATTATCTAACCCTACAACTCAAAGAGTTAGAAAGAGAGCAACAAGAAAAGCCCAGCGTAAATAGAAGGAAGGAAATAATAAAGATTAGAGCAGAAATAAACAACATAGAGACCAAAAAATAATACAAAAGATCAACAAAACCAAGAGCTGGTTCTTTGAAGCAAGATTGATGAACCTATAGGCAGGCTCACCAAGAAACAGAGAGAGAGGACCCAAATAAATAAAATCAGAAATGAAAGAGGTGAAGTAACAACTGATCCCACAGAAATACAAATGATTATGTAAAAAATACTATGAACAACTCTATTTCAACAAAATGGGCAACCTAGACGAAATGGACATAGTCTTAGAAAAATACAAACTCCCAAAACTCAATCAGGAAGAATAAAAAAAGCTCAATAGGCCAATAACTACTGAAAAAATTGAAGTAGTGATAAAAAAAATCTTCCAGCAAATAAAGCCCTGGTCTGGACAGCGTTACAGGGAAGTTCTACCAAGCATTCAAAGAAGAACTAAAACCTATTCTCCTCAGACTATTCCAAAAAATTCAAGAGGAAGCAATACTTCCAAGTTCTTTCTATAAAGCCAGCATTACCCTAATTCCAAAACCAGATAAAGACACCACACAAAAAAAGACAACTACAGGCCAATGTCCTTAATGAACATAGATGCTAAAATCCTAGCAAATCGGATTCAGCATTACATTAGAAAGTTCATGCACCATGACCAAGTGGGATTTATTGACCAGGAATGCAAAGAAGATACAATATCAACAAATCAATAAATGTGATACATCACATAAACAGATTGAGAGAGAAAAAAATCACATAGTCATATCAATTGATGCAGAAAAAGCATTTGACAAAGTCCAACATCCTTTCTTGATAAAATTTCTCAGCAAAGTGGGAATAGAGGGATCATAATAAAAGCCTTATATGACAAACCTACAGCCAACATCATACTCAATGGGCAAAAACTAAACTCATTTCCTCTGAGAATGGGAACAAGACAGGGATGGCCACTTTCACCACTCCTGTTTGATATAGTACTGGAAGTGCTAACCATAGTGATCAGACAAGAAGAAGAAATAAAAGGCATCCAAATTGGAAAAGAAGAAGTAAAACTGTCCTTATCTGTAGATGACATGATACTATACATAGAAAACCCCAAAGACTCCATCAAAAAACTACTAGACCTAATAAATGAATTTGGCAATGTCCCAGGATACAAAATTAACACTCAGAAATCTATGGCCTTTTTATACACCAACAATTAACTCACAAAAAGAGAAATGAAAATAACAATTCCATTTACCATTGCACCAAAAAAATTAAGATACCTACGAATAAACTTAACTAAGGTAGTAAAAGACCTGTACTTGGAAAACTACAGAACATTGAAAAAAGAGATAGAGGAAGACATAAACAGATGGAAGAACATACCATGTTCATGGATTGGTAGACCCAACATCATTAAAATGACCATACTACCCAAACCAATCTACAGATTCAATGCAATCCCCATTAAAATACTAGTGGCATACTTCAAAGATCTAGAACAAATTCTCCAAAAATTCATCTGGAATAAAAAAAGACCCTGAATAGCCACAGCAATCCTGAGAAAGAAAAACAAAGTTGGAGGGATCACAATACCAGATATCAAGCTATATTAGCAAGCCATGGTTCTCAAACCTGCCTGGTACTGACACAAGAACAGACTTATAGACCAATGGAACAGAACAAAGAACCCAGAAATGAACCCAAACCATTATGCTCAATTAATATTTGACAAAGGAGGCAAGAGCATACAATGGAGTCAAGATAGACTCTTCAATAAATTGTGTTAGGAAATTTGGACAGATACTTGCAAAAAAAAATGAAACTAGATCACCAACTTACACCATATACAAAAACAAACTCAAAATGGCTAAAGGACTTAAAAGTAAGATGGGAAACCATAAAAATCCTACAAGGCTCCATAGGCAGCAAAATAACAGACATATGTTGTAGCAATATCTTTATAGACACAGCTCCTAGGACAATGGAGACTAAGGAGAAAATAAACAAATGAGACTACATCAAAATAAAAAGCTTCTGAACAGCAAAAAGAAAGCATCAACAAAACAATAAGAAAGCCACTACATGGGAGAACATATTTGCCAATGATATTTCAGATAAAGGTTTATTCTCCAAAATTTACAGAGAACTCATATAACTTAATAAAAGGAAGATAAATGATCTAATCAAAAAATGGGCAAAGGTTCTAAATAGACACTTTTCTAAAGAGGACAATCAGAAGGCCGAGAGACATATGAAAACATGCTCAAAGTCACTAATCGTCTGAGAGATGAAAATCAAAACAACAATGAGATACCATCTCACACCTGTCAGAATGGCTATCATCAACAAATCAATGACAAGTGCTGGTGAGGATCTGGAGAAAAAGGAACCCTCCTGCACTGCTGGTGGGAATGCAGACTGTGCAGCCACTGTCGAAGACAGTATGGAGTTTCCTCAAAAAGTTAAACATGGAATTCCCATTTGACCCAGTAATCTCACTTCTAGAACTGTATCCCAAGAAACCAGAAACACCAATCAGAAAGGATATATGTACCCCTATGTTCATAGCAGCACAATTTACAATAGCTAAAATTTGGAAACAGCCTAAGTGCCCATCAGAAGATGAGTGGATTAAAAAACTGTGGTACATCTACACAATGGAATACTATGCCACTATAAAAAAGAAGGAACTTTTACCATTTGCAACAGCAAGGATGGAACTGGAGAGTATTATCCTAAGTGAAATAAGCCAATCAGAGAAAGATAAATATCACATGATCTCACTCATATGTGGGATATAATGATCAACATAATTTGATGAACAAGAATAGATCCAGAGACAAATGGCAGGGGAGGGGGTGGTTAGAGAGCAACCAAAGGACTTGTATGCATGCATATTAGCATAACCAATGGACACAGACACTGGGGCGGTGGGGGCTTGCCCGGAGTGGGAATGACTGGGGGCGGGGAGGTGGGGGCATCAGGCGGTGAAAAAGAAGACATATGTAAAACTTTAGACAATAAATAAATAAATAAATAAATAAATAAATAAATAAATATCACTTCCAAAAGAAAGAAAGAGAGAGAGAGAGAAAGAAAGAAAGAAAGAAAGAAAGAAAGAAAGAAAGAAAGAAAGAAAGAAAGAAAGAAAGAAAGATTGTCAACTTCAGCACTACATATATTGGAACTTCACTCATTTGTCACTTACTCACTCAAGCAATATTTTTGCTGAATTGGTTAATAGTTTTTGAATCCTGGAAAATTATTTTTAAAGTTTTCATGCTAGTCACAATGTAGTGGTTACATACATGATTCTCTTTTATGTTTAAGTTGTATTATTGCTATTTTCTTCAACAGTTTCTTAAGTCTAGATCAGGGATTGGCAAACATTTTTCTTGAAGGGCCAGATAGTAAATATTTTAGGATTTGTGAATCAGATGGCCTCTCACCACAACTCAATTCTGCTATTGTACAAAAATAGCTATAGACAACCCATAAATAAGTGGGCATGGCAGTTTTCTAATAAATTTTACAAAAATAGACTATACACTGAATTTGACCCACTGGTTGTAGTTTGCCATACCCTGTATAGGTAATCAACAAAACAATGAATCAAGCCTCGACATGTAGAATTTGCAGATTTGTTTGTGTGAATGCTCCCATCCCAGCCAATTTCAGACTACTTATGTGATGTCACAGAGTTGGGAGGATATGTGCAGTAGCAGAACATTATGTGATACTTCTAGCATAAAGACACAGTAGAAATAACTGCAGACCGTAGATGATACTAAAGTGTAATAAATAATTAGAAAGTCACATCTTTTTTAAAATTTTATTTTTATTGATTTCAGAGAGGAAGGGCGAGGAAGAGAGAGATAGAAATATCAATGATGAGAGAGAATCACAGATTGGCTGCCTCCTAAATGCCCCCCACTGGGACCAACACTGCAACCCAGGCATGTGCCCCTGACCAGGATCCAACCGGGACCCTTGAGCCTGTAGGCTGATGCTCTATTCACTGAGCCAAATAGCCAGGGTACACCTTTGTTTGTAATGTAATTTAATTTTTAATAATGGCTGCATTTAACAAAATGGAGGTTGAGGCTCCACTCAAGCAGAGATGCAGGCTCACAAAATTCCTGAAAATTTATTAATCAGATCTCACAAGTCAGTATGGAATGTGTCTAACACACCACTTAATCCTGCAGTTTCCCTCCCCCCTTGGCTGTTGTATCAGACAGAGTAGGGGCATATCTCTCATTGATTTATTTTCTCGTGAGGCATGGTTAGAGTTGTTGGAAGGCAAATATTACTGAATCTGTTATCTTGCTCAAAAGATAACTGTCAACACTTAAAACTCACGGACCAAACGGTACTTACTCACATGTTGAAAGTTATTACAGATTCATTGTGCACTTTAAACCCAAAACATGTTCAATATTTTCTTTAAAATAGTCTGGCTTTACATTATCGTTACTTAAGAGTAGACATAATAGAAGATGATATTATGTAAAAAAAATCCTATAGACAGCCTTTCACCCTTTTAAAACATCCACCTCAAGATGAAAAAGGAAAAATTCAAATGTAAATATACTACAGCAGAAGAAATCCTTAAATAGAATGTCTATGCATGAGGCAACATGATTTAGTTGAAAAGACACCAACTTTAAAAAAAAATGTGGGTGCAAATCTTTGCTTTGATACATGTTCATCATATGATGTAAGGTACATTTTCTAACCTTTTAAAGCCTCAGTCTACCATTTTGTAAAATAAATCAAGAGGTTATTATGAGGCCTAAATGCAGGAAAAAATATGTAAAGTCCCACAATGTTTAGCTCTTATAAAGCATTCAAGAAATGGCAGTTATTATTGTTATTCTCTGATACTTTCCTATTACCCCATTAAGTTTTCTGATCATAAAATTGATCACTAAAATAGTTATTTAAATGAAAATGGTTATTCATACTTTCAATGGTTCAATACTTGGGTTGGGGAATATGTATTTCAAATACACAGGGTGAAGCAAAAGTAGGTTTACAATTGTTTGTATGAAAAAATAATTCAATAATCCTATGTAATAAAAGGTTAATATGCAAATCAACCAAATGAAGGAATGACCAGTGGCTGTGATGCACACTGACCACCAGGGGGCAGACGCTCCATGCAGGAGCTGCCACATGGTGATCAGTGCACTCCCACAGGGGGAATGCCACTCAGCCACAAACCGGGCTGACAGCTGGCAAGTGCAGCAACAGTGGCAGAAGCCTAAGCTGTCAGTCAGACATCCCCCAAGGGCACCCAGACTGCTAAAGGGCACAGGCCGAGCTGAGGAACTCTCCTCCCCCGCCGCTCCTGCCCCCGAGTGCACGAATCTTATGCACTGGGCCTCTAGTTAATAAATAATAATACAAGAATAAACTGTGTTTTGCACACTCACAAGTTTAAACCTACCTTTGCTCCACCCTGTATATGTATATATATATATCCTCTTCATTATGCATTGGGTACCAGCACTTGTACTGAATAATCAAAATTTTTCAGATCTATAAGATTGAATTGGCAATTGCCAATTGCCCACTCGGTAAACTGGGCTTCTTAAGCTTTTAAACTAGATATAAGAAGCCAGAAATGACATGTCCCCACTTGAAAATAATCTAGTGGCCTACTGTCTCAATCATTGGTCCAAGTTACTTGGTAAAGCTATCTAAGATGGCTTGCCACAGCTGAACCAATGTACTCAGTTTCAAGTTTGCATCAACTTTTCTGTTTTGTTTCACAGATGGGTAATATCAAATTTGCTCATGGTATTGATATTAGAGTGTCTATTGCCTCTTACACTTCTATAGGAGCATCCTAGACAACCTACACAAACGTTCTGATAATTTTAAGGGAGATTTTGCTTTTTAACTTCAATAGGAAGTAAACACAATGCCATCACATGCAGGTGAGTGTTCCAACCCTGTACTTAAGGAACATGTAGGCATTGCTGGTACTGCCAGGTGTTGCTGTTTTTCCCAATGATCTCTCTTCACAATGATCTCTTTATTTCCTACACCTTTAATGAGGATGGTACAGCCATATTAAGAATGTAATTCACTATTGCACTTTTAATCTTCCCAAATTCCCATTGAAATGTCCAAAAATATAGAGGCAATCCTTGACTTCCAATACAATCATCTGCTTTTATTGTTTTATAATTTACACTCCCGTGCAGTGAGCAAAACTCATTTTTTTGACCACTTAAAGAGTTGCTGAATTGTGGGTTTTTTTTTTAAACTTCAGAAAATAATTATTTAGTTTATCAAGTATTTAAAGAAAGCTCTCAAGTACACATAAAATGGGACCTGGTATATAACAATTCTAAATGTATTATTTTTAAGAAATTATGCCTGTTTTACAAAGTTCAATGTCATCACTTGATACATTTGGTGAAAGTATTTTCTTCATCACACTCAGCATATAGAGTTGAAAAATAACTATGTGCTCATTTGCTTTGATTTCTTCTCACAGGCTAAATAAAAGTCACCAGGCCCAATGTTGGACAAAGAGCTTCTGAAGGAAAGGAATATGTGACTTTCTTTATGTCCCATTTTTTAGTTCCTTTCTTTGTTCCAAGTAATATGGACTTAAACATAGGCTACATTTTGGCAATCAGATACCTAATAACAAGGTCTCTTTCTTGAACTAGTAATTGTATTTTGTTTCCTGTATATTTTAATTCCATGCACATAGCAAGGCCCTTAATATTTTCTTGCTTAGGAAATGTTTGAAGAGCTGAAAACCAAAGCCCTCTACTCTTCCTGCTTTTTGTAAATGACTAAACACAGGGAAGAGATAGCACTGGGCTTCCCAGAGAGGACCAGAGGGAGGGACAACATTTTAGAGAAAATATGGGTGAGGTGAACAGGGGAAATTCCTCATCTAAGGATATTTTTTCCATTGATTTTTAGAGAGAGTGGAAGGGAAAGAGGAAGGGAAGCAGGGAGGGAGAAAGAAATGTTTGTGTGAAAGAGACACAGAAATTGGTTGCCTTCTGCAGGTACCCTGACCTGGGCCAGGGATTGAACCTGCAACCCCGGTATGTGCCCTTGACCGAGAATCTCACTCAGGAGCCTTTGGTGCCCAGGCTGGTGCTCTAACTACTTAGCCACTCCTGTCAGGGCCAGGGGAAATATTCTTTAGCTGTGGACTTTGTGATACATTATCAGAAATATTCAGCGTGAGCAAAAACTGGTTTGGTAGTTTGGAGGGAAAAACTGGTTTTTATAAACCCAGAGATCCTGAGGATGGAGCAAGGGATAATTATGTTGCAGGGGCTCCTAGTGAGAGCAGTACAGTGGCAAACACAGACAGGAAACTCAACAGTGGGGTTCTCTCCTGAACAACTCTCTTAACAGGTAGATGAATCTACCTATACAAAAAAGTAGATAGATAGATGATAAACCAATAGGCCCAGATAGATATAGATAGGCTTTCCCCCTTCTGCTTGAAAGATAAACATAATTGCCGAAACCGGTTTGGCTCAGTGGATAGAGCGTCAGCCTGCGGACTGAGAGGTCCCGGGTTCGATTCCGGTCAAGGGCATGTACCTGGGTTGCGGGCACATCCCCGGTGGGGGATGTGCAAGAGGCAGCTGATCGATGTTTCTCTCTCATCGATGTTTCTAACTCTCTCTATCTCTCTCCCTTCCTCTCTGTGAAAAATCAATAAAATATATTTAAAAAAAAAAAAAAAAAAGAAAGATAAACATAATTGAATATATTAGTACTAGAGGCCTGGTGCACGAATTCAGGCATGGCTGGGGTCCCTCAGCCTGGCTGGCAATTGGGGCCGATTGGGGCCTTCTCACTCAGTTTAGATTGGGGCTGATCAGGGCCAGATGGGGGTGGGGGTGGGGATCATGGAAGGTTGGC
The DNA here is from genome assembly GCF_963259705.1 of Myotis daubentonii. Classification (NCBI taxonomy): domain Eukaryota; kingdom Metazoa; phylum Chordata; class Mammalia; order Chiroptera; family Vespertilionidae; genus Myotis; species Myotis daubentonii. The sequence goes on along the minus strand of NC_081841.1, from coordinate 179,880,006 downwards.
CAGCCATGGGAGGTTGGCTGTGTGAGCTCAGTGACCACCAGGGGGCAGCTCCTGCATTGAGAATCTACCCCCTGGTGGTCAGTGCGCATCATAGCACCCGGGCGACTGGTTGTTTGGTCCACCAGTCGTAATGGTCACTTAGGCTTTTATATATATAGATAAGTTCAATAAATGCATTTATAAGACAAGTTATTTGAGCTGCACAACCGGAATGGTACATAAGCACCCAAAAGGGTAAGAAAACAAAGAAAATATTATACAGGAAAAACTCCTATAGTTCAAAAGAAGGGCAGCATCTGAGTTATCAGAGGAAACATTCTGTGATGAAATAGATTATGAACCAAACAACACTCAGGAGAAAACATGTTTTTTAAATCTAATTTATAGTCTCCATATGCTTTTCTAAGATTATATAAGTAAAAAAGGAAAAAATTAAGAGCAGGGAAGATTACTTTCAGAGGGAAATTGTTACACTAAAAATTACAAATATAGTAGAGGCTCTAAAAAAGCAGAATGAATAGCAAATCAAGAAATTAGATAAACAGCTTGAGAAATCCTCCCAGAGCAAAAAGCAAATAACCAAAACCCACAATTAATGACTATAAGAAAAATATAAAAAGCAAAGAAAAATAGATCCAAGTGATATATTATATATATATATATAATAAAATGAGGCTTTTCATACATTTTCCCACAGAACAGCAACATAAAATAAATATGTTTATATGCATCTCTGTATATTACTGGGAAGTGAAAGAGTGGGTGGAAAATGAGGAAGGAGGAGTTTGGACCAGGGCTAGAATATCAGTTGATTCATAACAAACAAAAATAAAACAATGTTTTTAAAGTGTCTATTTAATATTTAAAATTGCTTCAAATTTAAATTTATCTTAAAATATATACAAGTTTATTTAAAATCATGAGAAAAACGTTTCATAGTATTTTCTGCTACTTGTATTGGCTGTCAAAAAGAACTTAAAAAAAATTGGATGCACTTTCAAAATATATTACTAAAAGTTCTAAATAAATTGTAAGTGAATGAGTACCCACAAAGGTAAGGAAATATGGAAGCCTCTTTTGCCTTGAAGATTTGTCAATCCCAATATATTAGCATCTTATTTTTCATGGGATGCTGAGTGGGAAGAGATTGAAAAGAAATCTCAGAGTCTGTACACGAAGGGGCATGCTATAAGAACCTCTCTACAGCCAACTCCCTTCCACCATTCCCTCCACAATAACCCCTGAAACTCCAAATGGCCATGTGCTCAAGGGTGAGAGCAAATCAAAATGACAAAGCTCATGGGGAATTTCATAATGCTTTCAAATCCTTGGCTTATACAGGTAATGTAAAGATTGATTTGGCTTAAGGAGGTCATGGAATTATAATGACCCCAGGCACCTTGGAGAAGTAAAAGTACATTCTTTCTGGAGGGAAGCACATATACTATACGCCTCAAGTAATTCCTACGAATAAATTTTCACATACAATGTAACATACAGCCAAAGACAACTGGACACACAAGAAAATTAGTTTTCATGAGCAAAACCAGCAGAATCAAACACAACAAAATACCTTAAATAACTTCTTATATATTGAAACTATTAGACAAAGACTGCAAAACATCTAGGTTAATTATAATGACATACAATATAACCTTAAAGATACCTATAGAAACAGAAAACTGTAAGAATGAAACACAGTATATTTTAAAAAGCAACCAGATAGAAGTTCTAGAAATTAAAAAAAAATAATTGATGGTATTCATAGCAAATTAGAAACATCACAGAAAGAATTACTAAAAAGGAAGATAAATTAGAATAAGTTATCCGAGTATAGCACAAAGAAACAAAACTAGAGATAACATAGAAGAGCGAATAAGAGTCAAAGAACATAGAGTGAGAAAGTTTAATATATGTGGAACCAGAATCCAAGAAGGAGAAAAAATTGAATGAGACAGAGACATCACCCAATAGAAGATTAGACAGTGAAGACAAAAAAAAATAGGTAAACAGATCAATAGAAACATCCAAAATGAAGATACAGAGACAAGAATTGAAGTTACATAAAATAACATTAGTGAGTGGGACAGAGCAGAAATATGTAATATATATGCTGTCATAGTCCCAGGAGGAGGACAGAGAGACAAAATAAATTATTGATGAGATGATAGTTGAGTATTTCCCAGACATGACAAAAGGCAAGGATCCAAGATCCCACAAACCCAATAAATCTCAAGCAAGATATGTAAGAAGTCCATTCTGAGAGGAATTATAGAGAAACTTCAGAAAAGTAAAGAGAAAACCTTAAAAGCAGACAGAATAAAAACAGATTATCCTAGCCCTGGCAGGTTAGGAATTTTTTAGTCCCTGTTTTATTTATTTCCATTCTGTTCTTTATTATTTCCTTCCCTCTATTCACTTTGGGCTTTGTTCTTTTTTTTAAGTGTAAGGCTAGATTGTTTATTTGAGATTTTTCTTGTTTCTTGAAGTAGGCTGTGTTGCTATGGATTTCCCTCTTTGAATTGCTTTGGCTGTGCCCCATAGATTTAGGGTAATTGTGTTTTTATTTTTATTTGTGACAAGGTATGTTTTGAATTCCTCCCTGGTCTTGGTAGTGACCTGCTCCTTGTTTAGCAGCATATTATTTAGTCTCCACATGTTTTTCAGTTTTCTTGAAATTAATTGCTAATTTCTTTTTTTGTTTGTTTTTTAATTTTTTCTCTTTATTGATTAAGGTATTACATATGTGTCCTTATCCCCCCATTTCCCCTCCACCCCCTCCCCACTCATGCCTTCACCTCCCTGGTGTCTGTGTCTAATTTCATACAATTGTGATCAGAAGAGATGCTTGATATGATATTATGTTCTTATATTTATTGAGATTTCTTTCATGGCCTAACATGTGGTCTATCTTGGAAAATGTTCCATGTGCACTTGAAAAGAATGTATGTTTACTGTTTTTAGGTGAAATGTTCTAAAAATATTGAGGTCATGTGATCTAATGTTTTATCTAAGGCCACTGTTTCCTTGTTGATTTTCTGTCTGAATGATATATCTATTGATGTGAAAGGGATGTTAAATTCCCCTACTATTATTATATTACTATTGATATCTCCCTTTATGTCAATCAAGATTCGCTTTATAGGCCTAGCCGGTTTGGCTCAGTGGAGAGAGCGTCAGCCTGCGGACTCAAGGGTCCCAGGTTCAATTCTGGTCAGGGGCTTGTGCCTTGGTTGCAGGCACATTCCCAGTGGGAAGTGTGCAGGAAGCAGCTGATCGATGTTTCTCTCTCATAGATGTTTCTAACTCTCTGTCCCTCTCCCTTCCTCTCTGTAAAACAATCAATAAAGTATATTTTTTTAAAAAGAAAGATTTGCTTTATATATTTAGGTGCTCCTACATTAGGTGTGTAGATGTTTTATAAGAGTTATATACTTTTGTTGGATTAATCCCTTTATCATTATGCAATACCATTACTTGTCTTTTGTTATAGTCTTAATTTTAAAGTATATATATTTTTTCTGATATAAGTATTGCTACCCCAGCTATTTTTCCATTTGCATGAAATATCTTTTCCATCCCTTTACTTTTAGTCTGTATGTGTCTTTTTATCTGAAATGGGCTTTTATAGGCAGCATACATAGAGGTCTTGTTTTTTAATCTGTCTAGTCACCTTATGTCTTTTGATTGGAGCATTTAATTTAAAGTAATTATTGATAGATATGTTGTCACTGTCATTTTATTAATTGTTTCCTAATTGTTTTTGTAGTTCTCTGTTTCTTCCTTGTTTTCCTAGGTCTCCAGTTCACTAATGGCAGGTTGTAGGAATTCTCAGCTTCTATAACTGCATGAGCCAATACCTAATAAATATCTTTACACATGCACATACACATATACACACATATCTCTATTTCTCTATATCTATTTCTAGCTATATCTCTTCTATTGGTTCTGTTTCTCTGTAGAACCCTAATGCACAAAGCATATCTTGTTTATTCATTTTGTTGTTATTAATCCTTTCATGAGTGAGGATATTTTTCCCATTGATATTTAGAGAGAGTAGAAGGGAGAGAGGAAGGGAGGGAGGGAGAGAGAGAAAGAGAAAAACATCAGGTGAGAGACACATTGATTGATTGCCTCCTGCACACGGCCTAACTGGGGCTGGGGATTGAACCTGCAACCAGGTATATGCCCTTGACTGAGAATTGAACCCATGACCCTTCTGTGCAAGGCCAATGCTCTAACCACTGGGAAACACCAGCCAGAGCTGTTTATTCTCAGAATGCTACCAGTCAAAGATGGATACAAATTCCCCAGATAAATTTCAAGCCTAACAATGGACAAAATGAGGTTTAGACTAAAGTAAGTCATGGACAGCCCATCTATCTTCCATCCTAGGGATAAATTCTTCTCATTGTCCAAGTTGGTTACTTTGGGACTGAGAATAGGAAGTTAGTTGGAGGCAGGGGATGGAGGGATAGATGCCAAGTCTATTTCAAAATATTTAGGGCTTTTCACTTTATAAATAACTGACATTAAAAGTACCATCAGGGCAATTTAGTCATGAGAATAAACTAATTAGAATTAAATTGTGGAATGTTGGTAATATTTTTAATTAATCCAGTTGTTCTGCAACTATGCACACCCCATGTGGTCTAGATTCCCAGGAGCCCTGATAGCCCTTGCCTAAATAAACCCCTGCTGCTTCTGCACTGTTGCAGGAGCTGCCCAAACCAGAAGCTCAGTTCCAAGTGTCGTCACCTCTGTTCATGCCTTTGATTTGGGGCCCATGTCTAAAGACTATTGTTTGCTCAGGCCATGGCATCTCTACCTATCTGGGCCTGACTCGCCTGATTGGCATATCACTTGTTTTAGGCCTCAGTATCAGTTTTTCTGAATAACAATTGTAACTCCCTTCTGATACTCCACCCTACCCCCAAACTCTAAGAAAGTGAATTTTGAATATATTTTCTGACTTGCATTTTAAATTAAATCATCCCACTGTTATCTCCCAATTCCATAAAAGTTGATAACAGGTAGAAAAAAATATATTTATAAAAACTTTTCTTATTAAACATATTTCTCCACTAAACATTTTGAAAATACTAAGAAAACCCTAATATGATAAAATCATTAATATCTGAGTGATAGAACTGCAGATGGTTACTCTCCAGATTTTATGAAATGTGAGGTTACTTAAGTAACTTTAGTTGAATAAGTAAGAAAGCAACTTGATTCATATAAATCTTATCATTGTTAATAAATTTTTAAGATTATATTTATACTAGTGGCCCGATGCATGAAATTCGTGCAAGGGACTCGGCCCTCGCAGCCCCGGCTACCTCAGCCCTTGCAGCCCCGGCTTCATTCAGACAGTCGTTCTGCTGTTCAGCCTAATTAGCATATTAGCTCTTTATTATATAGGATACACATACAAACACAAAAATGTGTTATATGTGTGTGAGCATGTATGACTACATACTACATATAAACTTTTAGAGTTAAAGGACCTTACAAAATAGTCTTGCCTCCTTCACAAAATCTAAAAGTATCTGTTATGGTCTGTGGTCATTTAAAACCCATTTTTATATTTTAATGTTTATATTAATCAGCTGGCTTGACTGGAATTGCAGAGGAGCAGGGAGTCAGCCATTGGATATTAGAGCTGGAGGGAACTTACTTAATGGACCCAATTCAAGTCCCTGTCAGGTAAATGATGAATTTATTATCATAATAAAAAGTGACTAAGGAAATCAAGCCCAATTTTGTTAATAGGTGTATCTTGGGAGTAATTATATCTGGGCTAGAAGCCAATGCCAAGATCACTCTCTTCTTCTGAGTATAGTTTCATGTTCAATCTCTTCGCTGTTTCCACAATGCCAAAACCAAACTGCAAGTGAACTGATTTAGTCAAAATATCATTCAGTTAGTTGGTCAACATGGTACCAATCCATTAAATTAATAAATTTCCCCCCTAAATTGAACAGGTGTTTTGGTATCTACCATTATAACCCTTCTATATGTGAAATTTTATTTTTGTTTTTTTGTTTGTTTTGTTTTGTTGTTAATCTTCACCCGAGGATATTTTTCTATTGATTTTTTTAGAGAAAGTAAAAGAGAAAGGGAGAGAGAGAGAGAAACATCAATGTGAGAGAGACACATCGATTGGTTGCCTCCCACACAAGCCAACCAGGGCCTGGGATTGAGCCTGCAACCAAGGTACATGCTCGTGACCGGAATCGAACCCAAAACCATTCAGTCTGCAGTCCGACACTCTATCCACTGAGCCAAACCGGTTAGGGCTACATGTGATATTTTGGACATTCACCTTCAGATGTCCTACACTCCAAAGTATTATCCAAGAATAGGCAAAAATCATGAAAAGGCAAACCACAAGAAGGAGCAGGTAATTATTTTCAATGACACATATTTAAACCACCTCTACGTATTAATAAGAAATGTAGAGATAACTCAAATAAAACATGAACAAAAGATTTGAATAGACACATCACCAAAAAAGAATATTCAAAATGCAAATAAGTACATGAGAAGTTATTTAACATCATTAATCGCCAGAAAAAATGGCAAGTTAAAACTAAAACAAGAGGCTGTTATACACCCAGCACATGGGCTATAACAACTGAATAAGCAGACATCATCCAGTTTTGGTGAGAAAGCGGAGCAGCAGTAATTCACGTACATTTGTGCACAGGGGTAGGAATCACACAGTGCTTTTTATTTTTTTATTTTTTTTATATTTTTTTACCCCCTCCCCCCCCCACCCTCCCCCCACCCACACAGTGCTTTTTGGCATTACCTCCTAAAGCTGAAATAGGCACCCCCTATAACACAGCCGTTCCATTCCTACATATGCTTACACATATAAAAAAGACATTTGCAAAAGTCTCCATAACAACAATATTCATAATAATCCCAGCCTGGAAATAACTCAAATGTCCAGGAGTAGTAAAGTGGATAAATAAAATCTGAGTTAGAGACAATGCAATTTAATGTCCAACAGGGCAACAGAACTAACTTTTGTGATGACCAGTTTTCTCAGACTGAGGTATGCTCTGGTCTGACACCGAGGCACACAGAGCTATCCTTTGTGGGTATCAATGAAATCAAGCATTTGCTTCATTATCTTGAAGGACTGAGTGTGTGGAAGGAAGTGGGTTGTAAAAACTGAGTAATGAATATTTAAATACTTGAAACTACTGTAGATAGTAAAAAATGAAGTTGAAATTTTGTTTTTTACTTTGGTGAGTTTTCGTGTGTGTGTTTTTTTAGTTGAAATTTTTTAGACATCATTTTATATTCCAAATTTCTACCATTCTTACAGGGCGGTCTGCCGGTATATCTGAATTAATGATACAACTTTTTTGATAAAAAGAAGGTACTTGATAAAGGGATAGGGAAGAATATGAGCTTTTGGCTTTGCTGAGAAATAAATGTGAATTAAGCAGGCTGTGAGGTTGCTATGGAGACAAGTCACTGATATAGTCACTAAACATCCCACAAAGTTCCCTGTTCTCCGCATCCACAATAATCTTCATGAAAAGTCTGATGATGTCATGCCACTTAATTTATTTTTTTAATTTGTAAGATTGTAAGTTATACCTTGTATGTGATCTCAAGGCATTCAGTATTCAACAGACAGTCATGGAACCTTTTGAAGGTGGCAGCACAGTTCCACATGCTGGGTGGCAAGAGCCAGTGTGTGTAAGAAGTGAACAGACACATTTGTGCATCGTTTGATAGTAGAAGATAATTTTCTAATGAATTGAAAAATGTTTGGAAAGGAGGAGGGATATGAATCAGGGTTGATCTGGGCTTTTCCCCTGAGAAATTAAAAGGATGGTTGCAATTCACCAAGATGATAAATAGTGTGAAAAGGTCAGACTTAGAGGGTAAAAAAATTAGAAACTCCAATTTGGGCTTGTTAGGTTGAAGATGCTTATGAGACATCCATCGTGGCAATGTTGAGCAAGCAGGTGCAGATATGATTCAGACTCAGAGCGAGGTCCAGTCTGAAGACATATAGTCATGTCTGCAGGTAGGTTTTAAAGCCACAGGAATGGATGAGCTCACCAAGCAGGTGTATATGGACAGAAAGAAGAATGGGGGACAGAACCTTGGGAGCACTCCAAAGTTTAGAGAGCTGGAAGATGAGGAGAAACAGAGCAAAGGAAACAAACAAAAAGACACCAAGGAAGTAGCAGGATAACCAAGAGAGCACAGGTCCTGGAACAGGGACAGCAGGGGATTAACACACAGCTGCAAGCAGGTTGACCGAGAATACAAGAAAGTTCTCGTCCTCTTGTTTCTAATTTTCAGTAGAATAGAGGAAGGGTTACCCACTAGGAGTGAAGGTGGGACAAAGATAGTGGAGGTTAGGAGAAAGACAAGGCACAAAATAGTAGCCTAGAGAGTGCTACTAAAGATAGCCGGTGGTCCTAAGGGCAAAAGATCAGCATTATGAATAGAGAGTGACATGACAAGATGGTTTTGTGTTTCTCTCCAGCTACAGCCAGATGCTTAGAACAGGTGAGGAGAAGGCAGGGAGCTTGATGAACCCAAGGACTGGGCTTTCCCAAATGACTATGGGAAAGGGAGAGAGAGAGAGAGAGAGAGAGAGAGAGAGAGAGAGAGAGAGAGAGAGAGAGAGAGAGAGAAGGGAGGTAAGCATGAATGATGGACTAGGGAAGCTAAGAAGCTGGGAGATAAGGACAATGATGCAATGAGGAGGTGGAGGGGAGTGAAAAAGTCAGGGGGTCCTTGGGTTGAAATACATTTTTGTGAAGGGTGAAATCCTGAAGGGTGAAATACATTTTTGAGTTGAGGTGCATGAGGGAGTGAGCTGGCCAGCAGTAAGAGGCGGTGATCTTAAAGTGGAGTGGTGCAGCTGAGGTCAGAGAAGGGCACAGCACCTAGTAATGCAAAGGTCTAGAGAATGCTAGGGCGTGGAGGGCTAAGAGAGGGTGCAGAAGAGGAAGAGGAAGCCAGAGAGCTGAGGCAACAGAGGCGGGGAAAGTCATTTATATTGACTTATCAAGAACTATTGTGGGACTCAACTGATGGGACAAAAGCTACAACTTTCTCTGAGAGATAAGGGCAAGGTCACTGCACAGGCAATTTCAACCAGCTGGAGGACTGAGAGGAGGACTCTGATGCATAGGCTTTTAAGCTAAAGAGGGGGGATATCCCTGTCTGAAAGGAGCAGGGAGGAGCCCAAGCCCAAGACTTTGAGGGCAGAGAGGGAGGAAACCACCAGAGGGAGCTACCAGGAAGCGTTATCCTCAGGGAAGACCTCGTTGCATCTCCTTCATGCAAGATTGAGGATATAGTGGCTTTTGCTACTGAGTGGCCTGTTCAGAGGGCATAGTGGAGGGCAGGGATCTTTGATGGGGTCAGGTTAGGGGTGTCTCATGGGGATGGGGATCCAGATATTGAAGACCTGGTCATATCTGGTTTTCTTGTGGTGCAAACAGTTGCAGTAGACCCATGGAATTAGTCCTGAGACCCTCCCTGCTCCTTGGTGAGGCTGTGGGCTGGGACAGGGCTGGGTGTAGGATGGAGCAGGCAAGGCCCTGCTTCACTTCACTCTGCCCAAGGCAGGCATGGGACTCCTGGAGCAGTGGTTAGAAGAGTGCACCCCTCCACAAGTCCAGCACTGATCATCACTACCTCTACCGAGAAGTAAAAATAGACCTATCAAGATTTTGAAGTGAGTGCTAAGAGCTGGGAAGAACAGGTATCTGCCCAAACCCTTTCTTTATCGTTGCACCACTATGGCTAATAGTTCCAGGTCAGATGGAAGTTTAACCAGCTGACGGCTCACCAAGCCCGTGTGGCCACTGATTAGAATGGCCATCCGGAAGTAAGAGAAGGAGACTCCCCTCTGCTGAGGGCTGAGAATAGGGAGAGGAATTTAAAACCTTCTTTCCTGTTTGAATGAGAAATCAGGGTCCTGAACAACACAACTTGGTAAACTGACTGTTGGTCCAGCGGGTCCACTGGCAGGTGATGCCACCGGCCGTGTTTTTGATTCACCAGAAGCCATGTGGAGAGTTAATATCCTGCTTCTCCAGAAGGCAGGGCGTGCTCATGGGTGGGAAGGAAGAAAGGTAGTCAAGGTCAGATGTGCCATGGCTGCTGCTGCAGAAAGTAACAGCCTGGAGTATCGTGGGAAGTGGGGGAAATGGAACCTCAGCCAAGAATAGAAAACTGCATTTTAGGTGAAAAATGGATAGTGGAGATCACTGCTCTCCTAAGATGCTCTCCTCCAAAAACAGTCACCTTTTAAGTGATTTGATTTTACCACTAAACAGTTTGCCCATAAGATAAGTGCTCAGTTAAGGCAGAGGAGGGAGCTGCATTTGAAGAGATTGATGTTTCAGGCTTTTAGATCACATGCAGGGGGGGAAAAAATAGAAATACACTGTTTCTTTAACCCGCCACAGTGATGCTGCCTGTCCCTCATGCAATTGCTGGGAGAGGCCAGCCTTCCCAAATTAGCATCCAACCTGGACCTACAGTTGATGGCTTGCGGGCCTGAAAGGGCAGCTGCGGAGAACTACTGGAATGGTATCATAGCATTGGCTTCCAGAGGTGGCAGGCTTTGCCCCAGAAAAATCAGAGGGTAATTGTCAATGATATCCTTGGTTGGCTGGAAAACTCTATTTGGTGTTTAAACCCAAGGTCAGGTTCCCCAGAGCCCTGGCATCTCATCTCTGGAAAGCAAGGGCAGTTTTAACGGTGGAAATTAGTATGAAGGAGAGTGGATGAGATTCAAGGTGAAGGGAAGCAGCTGTTAAAATATCCAGTGTTTACATTCCTCTGACATTCCTGCTCCTGGGGGTGGGGGTGGGGGTGTGCTGGAAGTCACATTGGTGGGCGGATCAGAAGGCACTGCTGCAAACAAAAGTGCAGACATTAAATTCCACTTAAACACTGGATGCATTAGTCTCCAAATTGTTCTGGGCACAGCTCCCCTGGTTCCCCTGCCTAGGGAGCCCATTATGTGGGCGGTCCAAAACAGCTGTTAATTGTAGTGGTTTCCCTTGTGCTCATCCCTTGTCAAGCTGAAGACTACAAGCACACTGAGCATTAGTGACGCTATGCACCACCCATCAGGTGTCTGTAACGCCAGAGGTGGGCGATTAGGCATGATGATCACATATTCCGAGAACTGTGGAGATGCTGAGCAAACAGGTGATTTATTGCTGTGGAAGGCCAATAAGTGCTGACTAAAGGGAGCAGGGCCCAGAGGAGCAGTGACTAAATGATTTCCTAATGGCTTGCAAGCGTCTCAGTGCTTCCCTCTGTACCTAATGCAATAGCAGAGGGTGCCCTTTGGACCAGGGAGAGAATCCGGATCATTAATCCTAGCTGGGTGACTTTTAAGATAAGAGGAAAGAGAGTCGAAGGTAAGGGGAACTGCAGATAGTTGGGAAATTCTTTTTTACTGATAGGGGTGAGTAGATTTATATTTGTGGTTTCTTGTATCATGAAACAACTCCTTGGAAAGTATAAAGTTTTGGATATCTTACACTCTAGAGTGTGTGTGTGTGTGTGTGTGTGTGTATGTGTGTGTGTGTGTGTACATACAGATTTACATACCATTTCAGAGAATTAGTGTACCCCTAAAGCTAACCCATTAAGCCCAGTTTTAGAAGTCCTGCCTTATATAGATTAAGAGGGAAATACTTTATCTAATAACGAAATCCATTTTCTTAAAACATGTTATTCAGTGGGGGATGAGTATTACTCATCAAAAGAAATAAGTAGATAACGGTGTGTGTTTTTTCTGAATGAATTTAAATTCCTGAATTTTTGTCTCTAGTTTCTCTTCCAGGCTTACCAGGTCAATTTGTTGCCTCCAGAATTAGTATTATTATTTTAAAAATCTTTATTATTTAAAGTATCACATATTTCCCCCTTTTTATCCTATTGACCCCTTATAGCAGCGGTTCTCAACCTGTGGGTCGCGACCCCTTTGGCGGTTGAACGGCCCTTTCACAGGGGTCGCCTAAGACCAACCTGCATATCAGATATTTACATTATGACTCATAACAGTAGCAACATTACAGTTATGAAGTAGCAACAAAAATAATTTTATGGTTGGGTCACAACATGAGGAACTGTATTTAAAGGGCCAAAAGGTTGAGAACCACTGCCTTATAGTCCAGTCCCCCACCCCAGGCCTCCACCACCCTATTGTCTGTGTCCATAGGTTATGCATACATGCATATAAATTCTTTGGTTGATCTCTTCCCACCCACACACCCACCCCTGACTTAACTTTGAGATTCTATAATCTGTTCCATGCTTCCATGTCTCTGGATCTATTTTGTTCAACAGTTTTATTTTGTTCATTAATTCCACATATGAGTGAGATTATATGATACTTGTCTTTCTCTGAATGGCTTATTTAGCTTAGCATAATACTCTCCAGGTCCCTCCATGCTCTCTCAAAGGGTAAGAGATTCTTCTATTTTTTACTGCTGCATAGTATTCCATGGTGTCAATGTACCACCACTTCTTGATCCACTCATCTACTGATGGGCACTTGTGCTGTTTCCAGTGCCCAATTGGAAATTGTGCTGCTATGAACACAGGGGTGCATACATTCTTTCTGATTGATGTTTCAGGTTTCTTAGCATATATTCCTAGAAATGGGATCCCTGGGTCTAATGACAGTTCCATATTTAATTTTTTGAGGAAACTCCATACTATCCTATATAATAAAAGGCTAATATACAAATTGTCCCCTTGGGAGTTCGACCAACCAGAAGTTCGACTGCTTGCTAACCTGCGCTGACCGCCAGGGGCCGGTGCGGAATGAAGGAAGGCCCCCGCCAGCCGCCGGCAGCCGGGGAAGGAAGGCCCTGATTGACCCTGATCACCAGCCAGGCCTAGGGACTCTACCCGTGCATGAATTTCGTGCACCGGGCCTTTAGTTTTCAATAATTAAATACACCAGTCTGCATTCCCACCATCAGTATAGTAGGGTTCTCTTTTCTCCACATCCTCATCAGCACTTGTCATTTGTTGATTTGTTGATGGTAACCATAATGACAGGTGTGAGGTGGTACCTCATTGTCTGATGATCAGTGATTTTGAGCATTTTTTCGTATGTCTCTTGGCCATGTGTATGTCCTCTTCAGAGAAGTGTCTATTTAGATCTTTGCCCATTTCTAATTGGATTGTTTGTCTTCTTTTTGTTAAGTTGTATGAGTTCCTTATATATTTTGGATATTAACCCTTTAACAGATGTATCATTGCCAAATATGTTCTCCCATAGAGTTGGCTCCCTTTTCATTTTGTTGATGGTTTCTTTTGCTATGCAGAAGCTTTTTATTTGGATGTAATCTCATATGTTTATTTTCTCCCTAGATTCCTTTGTCCTAGGAGATGTGTCCCCAAACATATTGCTATGAGAGATGTCTGACATTTTGCTGTCTATGGTTTCTCGCCTTACATTTAAGTCTTTTTTCTATTTTGAACTTATTCTTGTGTATCATGTAAGTTGGTGGTCTAGTTTCGTTTTATTTGAATGTATCTGTCCAACTTTACCAGCACCATTTATTGAAGAGACTGTCTTGACTCCATTGTATGTTCTTGCCTCCTTTGTCAAATATTAATTAAGCATAATGGCTTGGGTCGATTTGTGGGGTCTCTGTTCCATTGATCTATATGTCTGTTCTTGTGCCAGTACCAGGCTGTTTTGATTACAATGTGTTGCCTCCAGAATTAAATATGGGTAAAACTTAGTCAACTATTAACACAATATGTATTTAGCATTTATAATGTGTAAGTATGCAGAGATGAACAAGTCTGCTGTAAAAAAAGAGATACTTAAAAAGCAACTCTAATACCACCTAGAATGTGGCTGTAAAAAAGCAGCCCAAGTAGATAAAAGGGGGGAATGTAAATCCTGGGTGACAAAACCTGGAAAGGTTTCATGAATGACATACAATTTAAATCAATGTTAAAAGTGTTAATTGCTTCTTCTTGAACCTTCAGTGGGAAATGCACTTCATGTTACAGTGTAGTACACATATTCATTTATATGTGAAGTAAGAATTTCACAAAGCAATATTCCCCTTATTATGGGCCAATGTATTCTCTTGTGTTCTATTCTATTCTACTCTACCATAGGTCACTTATTCTCACTTAACCAAAAGCCATGGTTGGAACTTATGAAGTTCATTTCACAACCAATGGGTTGTTTTCTACAGCTCTATAAACACTGCCTTAAAGGATGGTGGGGATGGGGATACTTTGCATGATTAATATTGTTTCATTTCCAGAAATTCTCTGATATAGGTACCTTTACCATCCCTGTTTTTCAGATATGGACACTGAGACTTGGCGAGGTTAAGTAACAGGTCCTAGATCCTGAAGCTCTTAAGTAGTGCAATGGGAATTTGAACCCAGTGCAATGTGACTATGCAAAGGCCCAAAAGCTTGAAAAGACATAGAGGGAGGAAACTGTATTTGGGGCAACATATCCCTTGGCTGTAGTGTAGGAAATTAACAGGAAATTGAGGAGAGATGATTATAAAAGAAATCACATGTCATTATCCTATCTAATAAAAGAGAAACATGGTAATTAGTGTACATCCGCTACCCTTCCCATTGGCTAAACAGGGCAATATGCAAATTAACTGCCAGCCAAGATGGCAGCCTGAAGCTAACATGAGGCTTGCTTGCTTCAGTGACGGAGGACTCCAACGTTCCCCGCCTGCCTTGCCGGCCTCTGAGCTTGCAGTTTGAAACATAGTTACAAATATAGAAGCTAAACAAAACCCCAGAAACCTGCTTTCAGGGAGCCAGGATCTCAGAGCTGGAGTTGATACAGTGTTTCGATTATAGAACCCAAACAAACCAGATACCTGCTTTCAGCAGCAAAGGCCTCAGAGCTGGAGTCAGAGCTAAAGCTGACCCAGAATAAAAAAAGAGAAAAAAGAAAAAAGGAGCAGTTGGGAGCTTCAGTCACCCGCCAGCCTGAAAACAGCCCTCAGCCCCTCACCCAGACTGGCCAGGCACCCCAGTGGGGACCCCCACCCTGATGTGTGTGTGACTGCCGGGAGCCAGTCCATCCTTGCTGTTTCAAGGGACCTGGCATATATGGCATACGGTTCTTAATATGTTTGCTCACCTTCTTGGCGCTGTGTTTTAACCAAGGTCACCTCTCCGAGAAAGGTTGAATCCCCAGGTAGGGATTTTCCCCTGAAGTTAGGGAGGGAATAAAACCCCTCAACTAAGTGCCAGGTGGGTAATTAATCACTTTAACTATGAACAATCATGCTTAAGCTACATAATCTTTACTCCCTGGAATGGAGATAAGAAAGGCCCTAACCTTTGTAATAGAGATTGATAGGATTGAATCAACTGGTATAAATACAGATGTAACAAGACAGAAAGAGACAGAACTTAGAAGAGAACCAAGAAGACAGAACCTACACAGAACCTACAGACAGAAGAACTTTGCTGGAGAGAACATGGCAAAAGATCCTGGACTGAACCTGACTACAGAAATTGGCAAGAGAACCTGACTAGAACCTGGTGACTGAACCTGGCTGGAGAACCTGGACAGAACCTGGCTGGAGAACCTAGCAAGAGAATATGGACACAGAACCTGGCTGGAGATCCTAAGCAGAACCACTCTGGAGATCCAGACCAGAACTTGGCTGGAGATCCTGGCTAGAGGTCCTGACTAGGCTGCTGATCAACTGAACACTGTCTCTGTGTCATTCCTTCTTCGCTGACTCCGTCCACACCTTTGGGGACCCCTGGACCTGCTGGGGTTGGACCCCAGCATATGGCGCCCGAACAGGGACCCCTAGGTAAGTGCCCCGCACTCGGGACGGATAGGACTCCACCGTAGGAAGAGGGTGGATAGTCTTCGCCGACTCCGTCCACACCTTTGGGAACCCCTGGAACAGGATTCCCATAGGTAAGCCCCCCCCCCATTGAGAACCCCCACATTCAGGATGGATAGGACTCCACCAGGGTGCTGCAAACCCCCCTACAGAGGATAAGTAGGGTAAGAAGGTGGATAGTACAGAACTTAGATTGAGAAGATGTGCCATACTGAGTCCAAAGAAAGAAGACTCTGTATTGATCTTTACATTAAGAAGATGTGCCATACTGAGTCTAAAGAAAAAAGACTCCGTATTGATCTTTTAACACATATGCTTTCTAGCAGAGGAGTTAAGGTTACTCCCAGTCAGATGGAACATTTTATACAAGAAATATGTCCATGCTTTTCTGAGGAAGGAAAGGTGCTGGAAAGGTAAATGTAATGGCATGGGAGAAGGTAGGCCCAAGGAGCCTTATCCTTAACCCCACTGCAGCCTTTCTACCCTGGGAAAGTGCAGGATCGGCAAGCTCTCCCTGGGATGATAGATCAGGACTCAGGTAATAGCAGAAAGCGCCAATCCTACTCTTAAAATGGATATAAGAGAGCATTTGAGGTTTTTCTTTTTAATGCCTGCTTTTAAAAAATAAAAAAGGGGGAATTTGCCGGGAGCTGGTCCATCCTTGCTGTTTCAAGGGACCTGGCATATATGGCATACGGTTCTTAATATGTTTGCTCACCTTCTTGGCGCTGTGTTTTAACCAAGGTCACCTCTCCGAGAAAGGCTGAATCCCCAGGTAGGGATTTTCCCCTGAAGTTAGGGAGGGAATAAAACCCCTGAACTAAGTGCCAGGCGGGTAATTAATCACTTTAACTATGATCAATCATGCTTAAGCTACATAATCTTTACTCCCTGGAATGGAGATAAGAAACACCCTAACCTTTGCAATAGAGATTGATAGGATTGAATCAACTGGTATAAATACAGATGTAACAAGACAGAAAGAGACAGAACTTATAAGAGAACCAAGAAGACAGAACCTACACAGAACCTACAGACAGAAGAACTTCGCTGGAGAGAACATGGCAAAAGATCCTGGACTGAACCTGACTACAGAAATTGGCAAGAGAACCTGACTAGAACCTGGTGACTGAACCTGGCTGGAGAACCTAGCAAGAGAATATGGACACAGAACCTGGCTGGAGATCCTAAGCAGAACCACTCTGGAGATCCAGACCAGAACTTGGCTGGAGATCCTGGCTAGAGGTCCTGGCTAGGCTGCTGATCAACTGAACGCTGTCTCTGTGGCATTCCTTCTTCGCTGACTCCGTCCACACCTTTGGGGACCCCTGGACTTGCTGGGGCAGGACTCCGGCATGTGACCAGCTTCTAATAGCCATCATCCCCTCATCCAGGCTGGCCAGGCACCCCAGTGAGGAGCCACACCCTGATCCAGGACACCCTTCAGGGCAAACCAGCCGGCCCCCACCCATGCACCAGGCCTCTATCCTATATAGTAAAAGGGTAATATGCCTCCCAGCACCAGGATCAGCAGAGTCTCGAGGCCTCCCGGCACTGGGATCAGTGTGACAGGGGGCAGCGCCCAAATCCCCTGATCGCCCTGTTGCTCTGTGTGTCACAGGGGGCAGGACCATAACCTCCCTATCCGCCCTGCTCTGTTAGTGACAGGGGAAGGCGCCCCAACCCCCTGATCAGCCCTGCTCTGTGCCTGATAGGGGGGAGCTCCCCAAACCCCTGATCGCCCTGCGGCTCTTTGTGTGACAGGGTGCGGCGCCCCAGCCCCCTGATCAGCCCTGCTCTGTGCCTGATAGGGGGGAGCTCCCAAACCCCCTGATCGGCCCTGCTCTGTGTGTGACAGGGTGCAGCACCCCAACCCGCACCCCCCCCCCACGGGCCCTGCTCTGTGTGTGATGGGGTAGAGCCAGAACCTCCCCATCGGCCCTGCCCTGAGTGTGACAGTGGCGGCACCCCAACCCCCTGATCGACCCTGCTCTGTGGGTGATAGAGGGTGGTGCCCCAACTCCCCTATCGACCCTACTCTGTGAGTGACAAGGGGGAGCTCCCCAACCCCCTGATTGACCCTGCTCTGTGCGTGACAGGGTATGGAGCCCCAACACCCCTGATGGGCCCTGCTCTGTGCGTGACAGGGGGTGGCGCCGCAACCTCCCCATCGACCCTGCCTTGAGTGTGACAGGGGGTGGTGCCCCAACCCCACAATCGGCCTTACCCTGAGCGTGACTGAGGGTGGCATCACAACCTCCCAATCCGCCCTGCTCTGTGTATGACAGGGGGCGACGCCCCAACTCCCCAATCGGCCCTGCTCTGAGCCCGGCCAGGGGCTTCACCTAGGGATTGGGCCTGCCCTCTGCCATCTGAGAGCGGGCCTAAGCCAGCAGGTCGTTATCTCCTGAGGGGTCCCAGACTGCGAGAGGGCATAGGCCGGACTGAGGGAACCCCCTCTCCCCTGAGTGCACAAATTTTTGTGCACCGGGCCTCTAGTCTATATATATAAAAGCCCAGAAACCATTACGGTGGAATGACTGGAACGACCTGAACGACCGGAACGACTGGTAGCTATGACATGCATTGACCACCAGGGGGCAGGCGCTTACAGCAGGAGCTGCCTGGTGGTCCGTGTCCTCCCACAATGAGAGCACCACTCAGCCAGAACCCGGGCTCACAGCTGGCAAGGCAGCTGCAGCACACAAGCCTCTCCCGCCTCCGACAGGCACAATCTCCAGCGAACAGACTACAGTCCCAATGCCTGGGTAGTGGGAATGTAGCCAGAATGACCAGGGATCAGCCGCCATCAGTCCCTGGAACTCTTCCTTCAGACCCTGTGGCTGCACTGCACCCTTTACCTATTGCACTCTGGTTCTCTGGACGCGGACTTTGGAAAAACCCACAGAGGGGCTTTAAGCACATATTGCCTGGGCCAGCCCCCATCTCAAGAGTGAGTGCCAGTGAAGTCCTGCCCAATGACCAAGACCCACATGTGTCCAGGGATAGCCCTTCACAACTTTCACCTACCACCCGGCCCCGGCCCCATCTCCCATAAAGGTCGATGTCCTGGCACCAAATACCTGCTCCTGGATCCCTGCAGAGTGCTGGTTGGCTCCGGTGAGTGGAGGGGCACCAGAAGGTGCTGGTCTGACCTGTTCGGTTCAGGCAGCCCCACACTTGGGCCAGGAGTTGTGTGGAAAAATCACCCCCTATACCCTGCAGGTACAATCTACTGCAAACAAATGCAGCATGGAACGTTTGCGTGTGACCAGGATGACTTTGATACCTATGCTGGCTCCCTGGAACTCCCCCTCAGGCATCAGGGCCATGTTCCACCCCTTAACTATTGCCGTGTTCCTTTGGATGTGGAACTGAAATACTAAGAACTCTCCTTACCTGGGATCATGATCGGCCTCTCCCTCCTTCCTTCCTACCACCCCCAGCTGCCACTTCCAAGCTGGACCAGTCCCCACCTCCAGAGAGAGTCCCAGAAAAATTGAGAAAACCCCAATCCTACGAGCGGGTCCGCAGCCAAACCCATCTCACCCCTCCCGGGCCTGGCCTTCATCCAGACTCCCACGTTCCCTGGCAGCTCCTGCAGGCTGGTGGGCCAATAGATGGTGGCTCCCGTGGACAGACCCCCAGCAGTGCTGGTAGCCGGCTGAGGATGCCCACAGCTCAGCCAGAAGTTGCCATGAGGTACATACCCCATAAGCCTACAGGTACAATCTCCGGGGAACAGATGAAGTGCGGACACTCGGAGTAACCGGGATGAGCCTGATATCGCTGCCGGGCTCCTGAAACTCTGCCTGGGGCATCAAGATCAAATCTCATCCCTTACCGATTGCCCTGGAGCTACAGAGGAAGACAGCAATATAAAAGTGGCCACAAGGTGGCGACTGACAATTGGGGTAAAAGTCAGAGAGATGGGTCTGAAAGGTGGGGGCATGGGTGAAAGAGCACCCCTGCCCTCCAAGATCTCCAACTTGGTATTGTTCACCTCAGAGCATCTCTTATCTAGCTCTGAGTGATGGAAAACATCCAGCACAACCCAAAGGGTCTATTGGAGATTTCCCGGCTGGCAAGGCGTGACCCTGGCCGCAGAAGGGACATTTGGAAATATTCTTTCAGGAAGCTTCAGGGAGGAGGACAGACACCCCAAATGACTTCCCAGCAGCTCATGGGGATGTTGAAAGTCCCCGAGCATGCAGGCGCAGGGTCCTGATTTCCTTTCAATGTGCACAAATCTGTGCACTAGGCCACTAGTCCTATAAAATAAAAGGCTAATATGTAAATCAAAGGAACAGCAGAACGACCGGTTGCTATGATGCTCACTGACCTCCAGGGGGCAGACGCTCAATGCAGGAACTCCCCTCTGGTGGTCAGTGTGCTCCCACAGGGGGAGCACTGCTCAGCCAGAAGCCCGGCTCACGACTGCGGGCTTAGGCCCACTCCCTGAAAACTCCCAGACTGTGAGAGGGATATCTGACTGTTGGCTTAGGCCTGCTCCCCGCGGACACCCCCTGAGAGGTCGCAGACTGCAAGAGGGTGCAGGCCACGTTGAGGGACTCCCCCCACCCCCATGTACTAATATCGTGCACTGGGCCTCTAGTTTTTAAATAATTTAAGTAAAATACTTTGTCTTTAATCCCTTATCTCATTGTCAATGTCCTACTGGATGATCTGCCTCCACCTTTAGTCTAATTCTCCCATACTTAATGTGTAGCTATATCCATAAAGAAATACAATTGCCGAAACCGGTTTGGCTCAGTGGATAGAGCGTCGGCCTGCGGACTGAAGGGTCCCAGGTTCGATTCCGGTCAAGGGCATGTACCTGGGTTGCGGGCACATCCCCAGTAGGAGATGTGCAGGAGGCGGCTGATCGATGTTTCTCTCCCATCGATGTTTCTAACTCTCTATCTCTCTCTCCCTTACTCTCTGTAAAAAATCAATAAAATATATTAAAAAAAAAAAAAGGAAATACAATTAATTCACAGAAGATAGTTGAAAACTTATGTGCTTTAATGCTCAGGAAAACAACAACAAAAATATATGATGGGGCATCTGGAATACTGTCAACAATAAAAATATATTTTTTTAAAAAAATATGACAAGAAGCCTGTTCTCAAAAAATATTATTAGGTAGGCAGAACTTATCTGAGTGAAAGTATATAGGTATATTAACCATATACACACACACACACACATAAGGTAAAATGTTATTCTCAAAAATAAAATGTATAGGACAAATTCCATAATTTGTGGTAGTGAAGGAAGGGAGAAAACACTTTCATTTGGTTCTTGGAAACAGATGGGATATACAAGGACAATATAGAAGGGAGACATTCCAAGTAAGATGATAAGAAGTTTGAACTCAGAGAATACTTGGGTAGTGGGTGGTGGTGGGAAGTAGGGACAGAAAGGGGGTTGGAGATGAAAGCAACTGGAAGATATTAGAAAGGTGGTAAAGATTCAAGGCTGGGCCTGATTCAGTGACAACATTTTTTATAGTTTTAAAAATGATTTATCTATATCATGTAGCTATATGGATATACACTTCTTTAATAAAATTATTTTTCATAAAAACAAAAGAAAGGAGGGAACTGGAGGACTGGGTGAAAAAGGTGAAGGGATTAAGAAGTACAGATTGGTAATTACAAAATAGTCAAGGGGATGTAAGTATAGGAAATATAGTCAATAATATTGCAATAACTATGTTGCCAGGTGGGTACTAGAAATATTGGGGGTAACACTTTGTAAAGTATATGATTATCTAACTACTGAATGGTGCACACCTAAAACTAATAAAAAATAATATTGAGTTTAAACTGTAATTGAAAAATAAATAATTTAAAAAATAAATTGAGAATTGCATTCTTATAAGAGCAGATAGAAAAAAATATGTAAGTATAAAAACAAACCAAAAACCTAACCCATGTTTACAGTTTTAAGAGTTATCTATTGCATTTTTTAAGTTATCAGGATTATTTAGATGGGAACACCCACATTTTAAATTGGCCTGGGGACACCTCAGAGTTAATATACAGTGGTCGTTGTATTTTCATTTTGAAGGAATAATGATACACTCTTATTTGCCCCCATGTTTCATTTAATACCTCCTAAAGTAATGAAAGGTATATACAGGCATGGGCTGAAGTAAGTTTACAGTTGTTTGTATGGAATATATATCATATGAGATTAAATAATAATGCAAGAATAAACTGTTTCACATACTCAAAACTGTAAACCTACTTTTGCCTACCCCTGTACATTCAAAAGAAAGCATAAAATTTTGGATACCAGGGGTCAAGTTCTTAATAATGACTATTGTTGCAATGTTCATGACACCATAGACAACAATCCTTTTCCTGTTCCAAAGGTGATCATTTTAGTTCTGTGTTGACTAGCTAGGTTATTTGCTATATTTATTTTAATATATTGCCTGTTCAGTAGAAAATAGATCTCAACTCTCCTTTTTGATGATCTGTGATTTACTTTCTAAAATGGAAACAATGAGAAATAGATATCTCTTGAATGGCTATTGGCAGAAAGCAAAGGAAGTTTAAAAGATATCTTTAACTACCAAGCTGTTAAGGACAACTGCCCCCACAGCTTCCATTAAAATGTGCCTCTACCGGTTTGGCTCAGTGGATAGAGCGTCGGCCTGTGGACTAGGGGGTCCCGGGTTCGATTCCGGTCGGGGGCATGTGCCTGGGTTGTGGGCACATCCCCAGTGGGAGATGTGCAGGAGGCGGCTGATCGATGTTTCTCTCTCATCAATGTTTCTAATTCTCTGTCTCTCTCTCCCTTCCTCTCTGTAAAAAATCAATAAAATATATTTTAAAAAAAAATGTGCCTCTAATAGCCCAATAGCCCAGGGCTATGGTCCAGTAGGAAAGAGCCAATGATGGTTCTTCGCTAATAGCAAAGCACCAATTTGGTTACCATTGGGGAGTGTGTGTTTGTGTGATTTTGAAGAAATTAGACCTTATTTTACCTATTTTGTGTGACTACAGATAAAAATGGTTTAATTATCACACATTTGTTCTCAAATTCTGCACCTCTCTGAATTACAGTGCATTCTTATTTGTCATGGCAGTTACATTTTATAAAGCCACCTTGAACACTGAATTAGTGAATATGGAATCATTGTTCCTAGGAGAGATACAGGGTTAGGTTCCTGTGAGCCTCGGGTCACATTTTCATTAACTGATTAATACATTACCATGTTCTATGTGTGTTTCTGTTCTAAAGACATCTCATTTAATATATGTTATTGATTCACTAACATTAAACTTGGTCAGTAACACTATCTATAATCCATGCCTGAACAAAGTTTATCAACTTGAAGGGGTATCCAATTCACCTAAATATTGAAAACTGAAATTCAAAAAGTACTCTGTATAATGTATTCTTTTGTGTAAAAACCAAAAGAAAACCAACAACAAAATTTCCTGTGTCTGTTTATTTGCACAAGCATTATGAACAGAACTGAAATACAATAATACCAGGCTGTTAGCAGTAACGGGCAGAATGGGAAGAAGAGTGTTAACATTAAACATAAATATGTTTTACTTATGTGTTTAAAATTATTGTTTGTACAACTTATTTTTTAAATTATTTACTTATTTATAAAAACATAAAAGTTTCAACTAAACCACTGGATCTCTTTAGCTGGCAGAAGAACATAAAAAATTTAAACTAAAGAGTATCTGTGACTACTAAAGAGTAGTTTTAAATTATTTAAATTAAACTTGAATTAGAATAAAATAATGCTAGTGGATTAAAAAGTCTTGATAAAAGTTCAATTTTATAAAAAATATACCTGATCAAAATGATGAGAAAAATAGAAAACCTGAAAAAATAACTATTAAAAAATGAAAAAGTTATCAAATAATTACTTCCAAAAAGGCTAAGCCCTGATTACTTTTAGCAGCCAATGCTTTTAAACAGATTATTTCAGTACCATAAAAATAGTTGAAGGAAGCAAAAAACCTTTAAAGATACTTTATTTATTCCAGTGAAATGGAAACTGTGTGTGTGTGTGTGTGAAAAACACACACACAGAGAAAAATAATATATCTATCAACTTGCTGAGGGGGAGGAATGTGAAACTAGAGAGCCAGAAACTTGGAACAATGTTTGGCAGAAAAAGCACACTAGATCAGAAGGGCATAGAAACCAGAGAAAAGAAAATATTGCACACAGAGAAGAAATGTGCAGACTAAAACCACACTTTCTCCTATTGAAACCCTTAGGCCACTTAAACCAGAAAGGGCTCATGCAATCATAGAGCAGAAATTGACTTTGAGTTCCAACTTAAAAAATAAAACCATTTTAATCTTGTATGCATTGAATAGTATCCTATCTAATAAAAGAGAAACATGGTAATTGGCGTACGACCGCTGCCCTTCCCATTGGCTAATCAGCAAGATATGCAAATTAACTGCCAGCCAAGATGGCAGCCGGCAGCCAGGCAGCTTAAACTGAACATGAGGCTTGTTTGCTTCAGTGACAGAGGACTGCAACGTTCCCCACCTGCCTTAACGGCCTCTAAGCTTGCAGTTTAAGAAACATTGTAACAAATATAGAAGTTAAACAAAACCCCAGAAACCAACTTTCAGCCAGCCGGGATCTCAGAGCTGGAGTTATACATTGTTTCGATTATAGAACCCAAACAAACCAGATACCTGCTTTCAGGAGCGGAGGCCTAAGAGCTGGAGCCTCAGAGCTAAAGCTGGCCCAGAATAAAAAAAAAAAAAAAAAAAAGAATACAAAAAGGAGCAGCTGGAAGCTTCAGTCACCCATCAGCCTGAAAAGAGCCCTTAGCCCCTCACCCAGACTGGCCAGGCACCCCAGTGGGGACCCCCACCCTGAAGGGTGTGTGACCAGCTGCAAACAGCCATCATCCCCTCACCCCACCCAGTGGGGACCCCCACCCTGATCCAGGACACCCTTCAGGGCAAACCAGCCAGGCCCCACCATGCATCAGGCCTCTATTCTATATAGTAAAAGGGTAATATGCCTCCCAGCACTGGGATCAGCGGAGCTGCAAGGCCTCCCGGCACTGGGATCAGCGTGACAGGGGGCAGCGCCCCAACCCCCTGATCGGCCCTATTCTGTGCCTGATAGGGGGGAGCTCCCCAACCCCCTGATCGCCCTGCGTCTCTGTGTGTGGCGGGGTCAGCGCCCCAACCCCCTGATTGGCCCTGCTCTGTGTGTGACAGGGGGTGGCGCTGCAACCTCCCCATCGAACCTGCCTTGAGTGTGACAGGGGGCGGTGCCCCAACCCCCCAATCGGCCCTACCCTGAGCGTGACTGAGGGTGGCATCGCAACCTCCCAATCCACCCTGCTCTGTGCATGACCTGGGGGTGGTGCCCCAACTCCCCAATTGGCCCTGCTCTGACCCCAACCAGGGGCTGCACCTAGGGACTAGGCCTGCCCTCTGCCACCCGGTCGTTATCTCTGGAGGGGTCCCAGACTGTGAGAGGGCACAGGCCGGGCTGAGGGACCCTACCTCCCCCCCGAGTGCACAAATTTTTGTGCACCGGGCCTCTAGTCTATAATAATAAAAGCATAATATGCTAATTAGACCCGACGTCCGGCAAAGCCACAGAGTTGGGGGCTGAGGCAGAGGCAGCTGCCAACATGGCAGGGGCCGAGCCCCTTGCACGAATTTTGTCAATTGGGCCTCTGGTATAATAATACTAGTAAGAATGATAGAACCTACAAGCAGAAATTGACAAACCTGCCAATACAATGGGAAACTTTTTAACTTGAGTAATTGATAGGCCAGGCAGACAACAACAACAAATATAGAGAAGCTATACAGGATTTAACCAACACAACTAATAAGAGCAATCTAATGAATCTTACTAAAATATTCACCCACATATCTACAGGCAGGAGCCAACCAAGGAAACAGAAACCCTAAGTCTTTAAAACAGGGTGACAGGGTTTAATGCTAGAAATTGGTTACACATGTGATGGACGAGTTGCAATGACAGATGGGTGTTCTTGAGCCAAGAGATTAGAGCGGCAGGAAGCCATCACCCCTTCAAAGCTGGGATCAGGAATAATGGACAGCTTTTCCAAGCAGTTTTACCATAATTAGTTGGAGAGGGATTTGGGGTCAGGGTTTGGTTTAATTTTGCTGTTTCAAGGGATCGCTCCCCTTGCCCCTGAAGGAAGCATTTCTGAGCCTCCTCTTCACTGCTGCTGTGGGAAGTTTGAGGTCCAAGGGGAGAGCAATTTAATAAAGAGCATACGGAGGTCCAGGTCTGCCTCTTTACTTTCTAAAAAAGAAAGAAAAAAAAACCACAGAGAAAAACCAAATATGTTATATAAGGATATTCTCTGGAACAAATCTGCAGATGGAAGCAGGAGCATTCTGTGTTCCAAAAGACTGCAATACAGAAAGCTTAACAGAGAGCCCTATCCTTGCAAAGTGGTTGAGCTTCAAAGATGAAGGATTTCTCTAGGCGTCCAGGCAGCAATATCATATCTCCTAAACAGAGAAAGCTGTCAGGCTGGCCTCCAACGCTCTACAGTGGTGTGGGTGCCAGGAGACATGAGTGCTCACTGTGTTCTGAAGGGAAGAGTGACTGAGAGCTCAGTATCCCCAAACACCTTGTGTTTCAAGTTACATAATTTGGGGGGCCGAAAGCAAAATGAAAATGTGGGGTCATTACCTAAAAGAATATTGAGAATTTCAAGATGGTGACAGCAGAACATTAAACCAAGCACAAGTTCCTTCTCAGGGCAGGGCCCTGTGCGGTAGCACTGGCTGCATGCTAACCAAGCCAGCCCTGCTTCGTTGTGTACCGGTAAAGAGAACACTCAGGCATATGTACAAAATACAGTGTGAACCCGACTCAGCAAATTATTTGATAACAAGAACCCAGAGATGAAGTAAAACAAAGAACTTCAAAATAAAGACACTGCACTGCATTGAATTTATCTCTACATAAAACAAATACTAAACAATTTGGGGAATTATGATTACAGAATATGAATATTTCACAATAAAAGAAAGAATGAAATTGCTAATGCACTTATCTAGCCCTGCTGGATAATTAGCTGATACTGCCTAAAATTACATTATGTATTTAATGAGACATAATGGGACCACGCCATCTTGGGAAACAGAGCTGCTTGAGACTAGGAGCCTGGCCTCAGCACCACCCAGTCTGATCTCAGACGCATACCAGGACCCTGCAGCCACTGGGGACAGAGACCTGCGACCACAGCTACAGACCTGCAGACACCAAAAGTTCAGAAATCCCCACGGCAGATCCGTGAGTAACAGAGCCCATCCCCCCTTCCCGCAGGCTTGCGGGCAGCGCCAGAGTAACTAACTGATAGACCCACCCCTTGTCGGGGCCTCAGCGCTCCAGGAACTTTAGCCTGGAAGTGCGCGAGCACCTTGGAACTGATCCTACTCACACTGCCGGCTTCTGAGCCCTGGGGTGGGAGCAAACGCGCGAACCCCAGGAACTGAGCCTAGGCGCACTGCCGGCTTCTGAGCCCTGGGCTGGGAGGAATCCTGGGAACACTGGGAATTTGTCCCGCGTATCACAGGCCCAGGGTCCCCGATTCTCTGGGCAGGAGGCAGCACCAAGCACCAGTGACTTGACTGTGTTTCTTTTCACCTGTGTCTGAGATCCTGATTTCCTGTGCATTCATACTAAAAGCCAGTGACTCCAATTCCTGGTGCAAGGGCACACAGGGACCCTGATTCTCAAGGCAAGGTCGCGCGAAGCAACAGAGACTCTGATACTGGATTCTGGGGAACTCTGACTCCTGGCGCACACTAGGGGGCTCTGGTTTTCAACACGCTTGGGGGGGGGGGGTCTCTGTTTCAGCACGGTGCAGGCAGGGTCCCTGATTCTAAGGGCGCGTACGAGGCCACATTGAGCGCTGACAACACTGACTCTGAGCGAGCCTGGTTCCCACCAACCCACAACAACCACACATCTTAGTGTCAGAGCTCTTCAGTGACACTAGGGTGGTGGGAGGCTCCCACTGCACACGGCCCAGGCCCATGCAACTCAACGTTTGAACCATCGGGAGATAATCAGAATGAAGAGATGAAACAACACCCAAAGGAAAGACAATGAGGAGTCACCAAGAAAGGACATTAATGAAGTTGAAGCATGCAACATGACAGAAAAAGAATTCAGAATAATGGTTGTACAATTCATTCACCGGATGGATGAGAAAATCAACATCCTATGCAAGAATCAGGAAGAAATGAAAAGTGATATAGCTACAATCAAAAACACCATGGGAAGTTTCAACAGCAGACTAGAAGAAGCAGAGGACCGAATTAGTGAATTAGAAGATAAGGCAGAGAAACAAGCTCAATCTGAACAGCAACTGGAGAAAAAAATTAAAAAGCAGGAGGAGAGCCTAAGGGAGCTTCGGGACAACATGAAACGAAGTAAGATACGCATAATAGGGCTGCAAGAAGGACAAGAAGAGCAGCAAGGATTAGAAAATCTATTTGAAGAAATAATGTCAGAAAACTTCCCAGATATGGGGAAGAAAAAAGTTACACAAGTACAGAGAGTCCCAGGCAAGATAAACCCCAAAAGACCCACACCAAGACACGTCATAATAACGATGGCAAATGTACAAGACAAAGACAGAATCTTAAAGGCTGCAAGAGAGAAACAGAGAGTTACCTACAAAGGATCCCCCATCAGATTATCAAATGATTTCTCAACAGAAACACATCAGGCCAGAAAAGAATGGACAGAAATTTACAAAGTGATGCAAAGCAAAGGGCTGAATCCAAGAATACTCTATCCAGCAAGGCTATCATTCAAAATTGAAGGGGAAATAAGAAGCTTCACAGACAAAAAAAGGCTAAGGGAGTTTATCACCACCAAGCCAGCAATGCAAGAAATGCTAAAGGGACTGGTGTAAAAAGAAGAACTAAAAAGCCCAGAAAGAAAGCAGCCACACACACAAAAATAGAAATGGCTACAAACAAGTACCTTTCAATAATAACTTTAAACGTAAATGGATTAAATGGTCCAATCAAAAGACATCAAGTGGCTGAATGGATAAAAAAACATGACCCATACATCTGCTGTCTACAAGAGACCCACCTCATTAGAAGGGACTCACACAGACTGAAAGTGAAGGGATGGAAAAATATCTTTCAGGCAAATGGAAATGATAAAAAAGCTGGGGTAGCAATACTTATATCAGACAAAATAGACCTCAAAGTGAAGGCCATAACAAGAGATAAGAAAGGCCACTTCATAATACTAAAGGGATCAATACAACAAGAGGATATAACCCTGATAAACATATATGCACCCAATGCAGGAGCACCCACATACATAAGAAAACTCCTGGAAGATATCAGGGGAGAGATCAACAACAATACAATCATAGTAGGGGACTTTAATACACCACTGACATCACTGGATAAATCCGCTAGACAAAAACTCAGCAAAGAAACAGCAATCCTAAATGACTCACTAGATCAGATGGACTTAATTGACATCTTCAGAACACTTCACCCCAAACCCACAAAATATATGTTCTTCTCAAGTGCTCATGGGACAGATTCAAAAATAGACCACATAATGGGTCACAAACAAAGTCTCCCCAAATTCAAGAAGATTGAAATCATACCAAGCATCTTCTCAGACCACAAGGCCATAATATTAGAAATAAACTACAGTAAAAACAACTCAAAATACTCAAACACTTGGAAGCTGAATAGCACGTTATTAAATATTGATTGGGTTATCAATGAGATCAAAGAAGAAATTAAAAACATCCTGGAAACTAATGACAATGAAAACACAACAATCCAAAACCTTTGGGACGCAATGAAAGCAGTCCTGAGAGGGAAGTTTATAGCTCTACAGGCCTATCTCAACAAACAAGAAAAAAAATGGTAGTAAATCATCTAAATCTACAGCTCAAAGAATTAGAAAGAGAGCAACAAGAAAAGCCCAGAGTGAGCAGAAGGAAGGAGATAATAAAGATTAGAGCAGAAATAAATGACATAGAGACCAAAAAAACAATACAGAAAATCAATGAAACCAAGAGCTGGTTCTTTGAAAGGATAAACAAGATTGACAAACCTCTAGCCAGGCTCACCAAGAAGCAAAGAGAAAGGACCCAAATCAACAAAATCAGAAATGATAGAGGCGAAATAACAATAGATCCCACAGAAATACAAATGATTGTTAAAAAATACTATGGACAACTCTACTCCAACAAACTAGACAACCTGGAGGAAATGGACATATTCCTAGAAAAATACAACATTCCAAAACTTAACCAGGAAGAATCTAATAGGCCAATAACTATGGAAGAAATTGAAGCAGTCATCAAAAAGCTTCCATCAAACAAAAGCCCAGGACCAGACGGCTTCACAGGGGAATTTTACCAAACATTCAAGGAAGAACTAAAACCTATCCTCCTCATACTACTACAAAAAATCCAAGAGGAAGGAACACATCCAAGCTCATTCTATGAAGCCAGCATCACCCTAATACCAAAACCAGGTAAAGACAACACAATGAAAGAGAATTACAGGCCAATATCCCTCATGAACATAGATGCCAAAATCCTCAACAAAATCTTAGCAAATCGGATCCAGCAGTACATCAGAAAGATCATACACCACGACCAAGTAGGATTTATCCCAGGGATGCAAGGATGGTACAATATCCGCAAATCAATAAACGTGATACATCACATAAACAAATTGAAAGAAAAAAACCACATAGTCATATCAATTGATGCAGAAAAAGCGTTTGACAAAATTCAACACCCATTTTTGATAAAAACTCTCAGCAAGGTGGGAATTGAAGGATCATACCTCAACATAATAAAAGCCATATATGACAAACCCACAGCCAACATCATACTCAATGTACAAAAACTAACACCATTTCCCCTAAGAACAGGAACAAGACAGGGATGCCCACTCTCACCACTCCTGTTCAACATAGTACTGGAAGTATTAGCCATTGCAATTAGACAAGAAGAAGAAATAAAAGGCATCCAAATTGGAAAAGAAGAAGTAAAACTGTCCTTATTTGCAGATGACATGATATTATACTTAAAAAACCCTAAAGACTCCATCAATAAACTATTAGACTTAATAAAAGAATTCGGCAATGTAGCAGGATACAAAATTAACGCCAAGAAATCTTTGGCATTTCTATACACCAATAGTGAATGTGCAGAAAGAGAGACTAAAAAAGCAATCCTATTTACCATCGCACCAAAAAAATTAAGCTACCTAGGAATAAACTTAACTAAAGAGGTAAAAGACCTCTTCTCAGAAAACTACAGGACGTTGAAAAAAAGAGATAGAGGAAGACATAAACAGATGGAAGAACATACCATGTAGAATCAACATCATTAAAATGTCCATGCTGCCCAAAGCAATCTATAAATTCAATGCACTTCCCATTAAAATACCAATGGCATATTTCACAGACCTAGAACATACTCTCCAAAAATTCATCTGGAATAAAAAACGACCCCGAATAGCTGCAGCAATCCTGAGAAAGAACAAAGTAGGTGGGATCTCAATTCCAGATATCAAGCTGTATTACAAAGCCACTGTTCTCAAAACTGCCTGGTACTGGCACAAGAACAGACATGTAGATCAATGGAATAGAATAGAGAGCCCAGAAATCAGCCCCAACCAATATGCTCAATTAATATTTGACAAAGGAGGCAAGAACATACAATGGAGTCAAGATAGTCTCTTCAATAAATGGTGTTGGGAAAATTGGACAGATACATGCAAGAAAATGAAACTAGACCACCAACTTACACCATACACAAAAATAAACTCAAAATGGATAAAGGACTTAAATGTACGACAGGAAACCATAAAAATTCTAGAAGAATCCAAAGGCAACAAAATCTCAGACATATGCCGAAGCAATTTCTTCACCAATACAGCTCCTAGGGCATTGGAAACTAAAGAGAAAATAAACAAATGGGACTACATCAAAATAAAAAGCTTCTGCACAGCAAAAGAAACCATCAACAAAACAACAAGAAAACCCACTGTGTGGGAAAACATATTTGCCAATGTCATATCTGATAAGGGCCTAATCTCCAAAATTTATAGGGAACTCATACAACTTAACAAAAGGAAGATAAACAATCCAATCAAAAAATGGGCAAAGCATCTAAATAGACACCTTTCAAAAGAGGACATTCAGAAAGCCAAGAGACATATGAAAACATGCTCAAAGTCACTAATCATCCGAGAGATGCAAATCAAAACAACAATGAGGTACCATCTCACACCTGTCAGACTTGCTATCATCAAAAATCAACAAACAACAAGTGCTGGAGAGGATGTGGAGAAAAAGGAACACTTGTGCACTGCTGGTGGGAATGCAGACTGGTGCAGCCACTATGGAAGACAGTATGGAATTTCCTCAAAAAACTACAAATGGAACTCCCATTTGACCCTGTGATCCCACTTCTAGGAATATATCCCAGGAAACCAGAAACACCAATCAGAAAAGATATATGCACCTCTATGTTCATAGCAGCACAATTCACCATAGCTAAGATCTGGAAACAGCCGAAGTGCCCATCTGTAGATGAATGGATTAGAAAACTGTGGTACATCTACACAATGGAATACTATACTGCTATAAAAAAGAAGGAACTCTTACCATTTGCAACAGCATGGATGGAACTGGAGAGCATTATGCTAAGTGAAATAAGCCAGTCAATGAAGGAAAAATACCACACGATGTCACTCATTTCTGGATAATAAAGACCATTATAAACTTATGAACAATAATAGATACAGAGGCAGAGCTGCCACGAGCAGACTGTCAAACTACAGCAGGAAGGCCGGGGAGGGTGGGAGGGCAGGAGGGGGATGGGTAAGAGATCAACCAAAGCACTTATATGCATGCATATAAGCATAACCAATGGACATAAGACACTGGGGGGTAGGGGAGGCCAGGGGATTGTCAAGAGCGGGGGGGGGAAAGGAGACATATGTAATACTCTTCGTTATACTTTAAGCAATTAAAATAAATAACTAAATAAATAAATAAACAAACAAACAAACAAACTTAAAAAAATAAATGAGACATAATGACTTCATACCCTCAATGCTTTATTTAATATCTTTCCTTTAATAGTAGAGAGATCTTTTGTTGGGAAATCTCTCATGGAGTAGAGAAAAATGTATGTGAAGATTAAGGGATCTCACTTATTTTACTTCTGTTTATTTTTCTTCTATAATATTCAGGTAAGTTACATTATTAAAGTATTAACTTCTTTTTTGAAAAATATGTGACTGTTTTTATGCAAGCCCAACTGTTAATGACTGTTCATAGATGGTAGGATCTGAGTGTTTTACTTTTCATCTTTACCTTCTCATCATAACCAACTAGAAAACCAGACAAAATGAATGAGGTAACTATGTTCAGATATTGGACAACAGGCAGTGCAGGACTGCAGTACCTGAGATTGGGGAAGCAAATGAGGTGAACCTCAGCTTTCTTCTTTACAGATACTTTCTGGATAACAGTACAGGGAGGAGGGTCTAGAGACCAGCAGAATAGTTTCCCAAAGGTGAAGCAGCAGAGACTGGAGTTTGGGCAAGAGGAAGCATATGGAATTTGGTGGCAGAGCAATGGGAGGAAAGTGCTACATGGAATAAAAGCTCCAGAGATACGCACAGGCTTCCCCTGGAGTCTGAGGCTGAATATGAAGTTTTACATGTGTAGAAAATACTATGAATTGACCACAAACTACCAGGGAGTTTTAAAGTGAACAAGGGTCAGAGCTTAGAGAGTAGGAGAACTTCAATCCCAATCAGCCAGAGTGGAAAGTTCTTGCTGCACACCCAAGCATTCCAGGAAGACACCAGAGGAGTCCAGCGTTAGTAGTGGGACTACGTTGGAACTAGACTGTTTCAAAATCACCCCAACAAAATGCAAAAGTAAGCCACAAAATCACCAGCCAGTCCTCAAGTAACTTATGCGCCTTCTTAAACAAAATCCAACATTCTTTCTGGGACTATAAAATCAAGAACTCAACAAAATCCATTATGCTCAAAATACAATACAAAAGTACTTTACGATTAAACTAGAGGCCTTATGCATGAAATTCATGCAAGAGTAGGCCTTCCTTTCCCCAGCTGCCGGCACCTGGGACTCGGGCTTCCTTCACAGCCCCAGCTTTGTCTGGAAGGTCATCCAGTCTAATTAGCATATTATGCTTTTATTACTATAGATTCCT
Organism: Myotis daubentonii; assembly: GCF_963259705.1. Taxonomy (NCBI): domain Eukaryota; kingdom Metazoa; phylum Chordata; class Mammalia; order Chiroptera; family Vespertilionidae; genus Myotis; species Myotis daubentonii. The sequence goes on along the minus strand of NC_081841.1, from coordinate 179,845,845 downwards.
CCCATAGGAAAATATCAGGTGTCAATGGCTTCCGGGTGGAATTCTATCAATCAATTAAGGAAGAAATGATATCAAATCTTCACAGATGTTTCAGAAAAAAACCCACTTTAGGAGACTGGCACAAACCCAAAGAGATGATAAGAAAAAGAAACTTCAGACCAATATTCCTCATGAAAATAGTCACAAAGCCTTAAGAAAGTATTAGAAAATCAAATCCAGTAATATATTATATTAGTAGGATATATATGCATATGTGATGTACATAAATACACACATATATATAACACACATCAATTTTTGTATATTAAAGTTATATATATTAATTGAGCCATACTGATTTATATTATATCTCATTTATAACTAAAAATAATAAATAGAACAAATTGATTAGGAAAAATTTGCAAATACTTTATTGGTCAAGGGACTTACATTTAGATTATTTAAAGAACTCACATACTCAATTAGAAAACAACAACAAATAACCCAACTAAATAATGGATAACGTATCTGAATAGCCAAAGAAGTTACACAAATGGCCAATAAACATATGAAAAATGTTCAGCATTATTAGTCATTAGAAAAGCACAAATCAAAACCACAATGAAATACACCATTTCATGCCCTTTAGGATGAATATAATAGAAAAGTTAAATAACAAGTGTTGGTGAGAATGTGGAAATAGCAGAACAAAACTTATACATGTATACCTCATAACTACTTCTGGGAATGTAAAACGGTGTTGACACTTTGAAAACCAAACTGTTAGTTCCCCAAAAGGTTAAAAGCAGGCTCATCATTAGACCCTACAATTCCATTCCTAGACATATACCCAAGGGAAATGGACACATATGTTCATACAAAATCTTGTACACAAACATTCATAACAGCACTATTCACAATAACCAAGAAAGTAGAAACAACCCAAATATCCATCAAGTAATGAATAGATAAACAAAATGTGGTATACCATTACAATAGAATATTTTTTGTATTCTAATGTTTACAGCAACATTATTCATAATAGTCAAAAGGTGAAAGCAATCCAAATGTTGGTCAATGGATGAATAAATAACAAAATGTGATATTTTCATACAATGGATTTGGCCATAAAAAGAAATGAAGTAGTTGTGGGCTACAACTTGGATGAACCATATAAACATGCCAAGTGAAAGAAGCTAGTCATAAAATACCATATATTTTATTATTTCATTCATGTAAAAGTCTCAGAATAGGGAATTTCATAGAGACAGAAAGTAGATTAGTAGTTGCTTAGGACTAGGGGAGGGGTGAGAAGATGAGGGAGAGGAAGTTGATGGCTAAATGGTAGTGGGTTTATTTTTGAGCTGATGAAAATATTCTAAAATTGACTGTGGTGATGGTTGCATATCTCTGAATATACTTAAAAATCATTACATTATGCACTTTAAATAGGTGGGCTATGTGGTATATGAAATTATATGTCAATAAAACTGTTTTCATTGAGTGCTTCTTCAACCTGTTGTTGGGACTGCGGCATACGTTGTCAGAGAAATAACACTGTGGTGGTGAAGGGTCAGGTTCCTAGGCTATCCACAAAAGACCATTTGGTGCAGACACAGCCATACTCCTAAGAAGCCAACATTGGTGCAAATAGCTACCCTGAACCACAGCCTGAGGTCAGAAGTCAAGACACTGGGGATACCCTGTCCTAGCCTCCTCCCTGGACCAGAGCTGCCAGCACAGACAGAAATGTGGGGGCTGAAAGGTTGCCACAGGAGCCAGACCACCTCAGGTGGTCTGGGTGACACACGGGGCTGCAGTGACCCCCTCCCCTACCTGAGCAGCCTCCCAGAGGCCTGCACTCAGGGCCTCAAGAGCATCACCCACAGTGTAGCAGGGCCCCAACTGCCTTCTCAAAGGCTACATTGCCAGGTGGGTGGAGACGATAGGAGAGGCGAGGCCACTGTGCTCCTCACTGTGCCACAGGGCAGCCAACAGCACTTCCGGCTCAAGCAGGGCGAGCCCCAGCGCCTCCCTGTGCACCTCCTGCCTGTCTGTCTGGTCTACCTTCCATCACTGAAGCTCCTGCCTCCTAGCCCTTGAAGATGAAGTTCTTCTGGCCAGGCTGCCAGGTCATGTGCCCCAAGCCCAAAAGATTGGTGTCCACTGCAGGCTCCCTCCCCACTTCCACACATGGTCCACATCCATCGGGCACATCTTAGACTTGAGGGACACCCAGCAGGTGAACTCCCACTTCCTTTGCACCTGGAAATCTAGCTGTCAGAGCTTTGTTGAGTACTTCCAAAGTCCCGCCAGCCCCTGGGTGGTCCTCTGGTGGTCTCTATACAGGAGCACTAGCTGCCCCATCTCCAGGTCCCCAAGGGCTGCCCAGCCCTGGGAAGGCAGGCCGTGGTGGCGGTTGGTTAGGCTCCTGATATCTTCCTGTGGTGTTGGCAGCCTTGCAGCAGCGCATCCCCCAGTTCTCCGTGCCAGTGTTGGTTCACCCAGACAAGCCAGTGCAGGCCAGCGGTGCTGGGCCTCAGTGCCGCATAGCCCCTGGGCAGGCAGGCACCAAGTGGCCTGTTCTGCTTCCAGTGGAATAATATTCGACCACAAAAGGAGCAAAATAATGATACACACTGCAACACGGATGACCTTGAAAATATTAAGTGGAAGAAAGCAGTCACAAAAGATTACATATTGTATGATTCTATGTATATGAAAATTCCAGAATAAGGAAATCTGTAGCAAAAGAAAATAGATCAGTGGTTGCCTAGGCGTGGGGGATGGGACGGTGGGGCGTGATAACTAAGAATGGTCGTTTTGCCCTAACCTGTTTGGTTCAGTGGATAGAGTGTCAGCCTGCGGACTGAAGGGTCCCAGGTTCAATTCCGGTCAAGGGCATGTACCTTGGTTGCAGCACATCCCCAGTAGGAGGTGTGCAGGAGGCAGCTGATCGATGTTTCTCTCTCATCGATGTTTCTAACTCTCTATCCCTCTCCCTTCCTCTCTGTAAAAAATCAATAAAATATATTTTTTAAAAAGCAGTGACTTCTTGGTTCCTGGGTGGACTCTCAACTGCTGAGTCACACCAGCCAGGCAAAGCTGTCCTTTAAATAAAAAATAAAAAAAAAAGAATGGTCGTTTTGAGGGGTGGTGATGATGAAAATGTTCTAAAATTGACGGTGGTTATAATTAACAGCTCTGTGAATATACTGAAAACAATTGACTTCTGTAGTTTAAATGGGTGCGTTGTATGGGATGTGAATTATAGCTGAATAAATCTTCAGCAAACTAATATATTTTTCAAAAGAGTGGATATGAATGTGGAAAAAATGGGTTTCAGATACTATGGATGAGTACATTGGGACAGTCTATGGAAAGCAGTGTAGTAGTGGTACCTAGTAGAAAGGGAAGTCACACACTCTGACCCAGAAATTCATCTTCTGTGTGTGATCTGGAGTGGTGGTACTACTCCATCCAGGATTAGATAAAGAGCTTGCACCAGAATATTAATTAGTACATAGCTCCCTTTGTGGAGAAAGTCTTGCTGTAAAATGTCAGGTGGCCTAAAAAATGTGTTGTGACTTGCTCTGTACCAGACTCCTTATCTTGCCATGGACTGTAATAATTGGTGGATAAAACGCCAGTTTAAGGACCACATTTTAAGTAGTACCTGAATAGAGTCTGGGTTGATAATCCTGGTTATATCTCTCCAGATAAAAGCAATACCTTGTTTAAAAGAACCCTTAGAAGGATTCATCCCAACAATCCAGATCCCCCTAAACAGTTCACTTACGAGCTTTGTGTCTTTGCAAGAGTTGCCCTTTCATCGGGGAGTTTCTTCCTAGTCTACCTAGCACATCTTAATCATCTTTAAACTCAGCTTGGCATCCATTCACCTGCCTTCAGATGGTCTCTCTTGCCAATGTCCACTCCCCAACTCTCCGTATTAACCAGCATGCCCCTCACTCTGTAACATGCCCTCCACCCACCAAGGGCAGCCCTCTCTGGGGTGCTCTACAGTGCTGCCGCTGGCTTCTCCCATCATCTTGGCGTGTCACTTCAAAACACTGGACCAGGGGGTGTGTTATTATGATAACACAATTTAATTAAAGCTTACCAAACCAACAAAATGTGCATGGGCAAAGGATGTGTTTCTCTTAAAACTAATTCGAATGCTCTTTTGAGAAGACTCGATGAAGCTGTCCTCAAAAATGCAAAAAAAAAAAAAATGTGAAAACTAGACAAAATAAGTGTGAGAGTTTGGGAAATCAATGACAAATGTAGAGGAATAGGGAACTCAGGTGCTTCAAAAGAGTTTTTTTGGGGCTCACTGCTCAGATGGAAGCAGGAGCATACTGTGTTCCAAAAAACTGGAATACAGAAAGCTTAACAGAGAGCCATGTTCTGGTCAAGTGGTGGAGCTTCAAAGATGAAGGGTTTCTCTAGGCATCCAGGCAGCAATATCTTATCTCCTAAACAGGGAAAGCTGTCAGGCTGGCCTCCAATGCTCTACAGTGGTGTGGGTGCCAGGAGACATTAGTGCTCGCTGTGTTCTGAAGGGAAAGTGACTGAGAGCTCAGTATCCCCAAATATCTGGTGTTTCAAACACAACCCAGCCACATAATTTTTGGGGGGGACACTGTGTGGGAGAACATATTCACCAATGATACATTTGATAATGGGATCATTTCCAAAATATATAAAGAACTCATACAACTCAACAAAAGGAAACAAGCAATCCAATTAAAAAATGAACAACAGACCTGAATAGATACTTCTCCAAAGAGGACATAGAGATGGCCAGTAGATATATGAAAAAAATGTTCAACGTACTAATCATCAGAGAGATGCAAATTAAAGACAGTGAGATATCATCTCACACTTGCCAGAATGGCTATAATCAGTAAATCAACAAATGACAAGTGCTGGTGGGAATGTGGAGAAAAGGGAACCCTAGTACATTGCTGGTGGGAATGCAGACTGATGCAGCCACTGTGGAAAATAGTATGAACCCAGCTATTTGACCCAGCAATCTACTTCTGGGAATATATCCTAAGTAGCCTGAAACACCACTCAGAAAGAATATACACACCCATATGTTCATAGCAGAGTTATTTATAATAGCTAAAAGCTGGAAACATTCCAAGTGCCCATCAGTAGATGAGTGGATAAAAAAGATATGGTATATTTACACAATGGAATACTATGCCAACTGTAAAAAAGAATTATCACTTACCCTTTGAGACGGCATGGAGGAACCTGGAGAGTATTATGCTAAGCGAAATAAGACAGTCAGAGAAAGAAAAATATCACATGATCTTACTTATTCTTGGAATCTAATGAACAAAATAAACTCAGGAACAACATACATCCAAAAACATGGAAGCATGGAACAGACTGCCAGATCTCAGAGGGAAGGGGGTAGTGGAGGGAAGAGATTAACCAAAGAACTTATATACATTCTCGCATAGCCATGGACACAGACAATAGTGAGGTGAAGGTTTGGAGTGGGGTGGGAATCAGGTGGAGGAGGGCAAAAAGAGTGGGCAAATGGGGAACATCTGCAATACTCTCAACAATAAAAATAATTTTTTTAAAAAGAGTGATTAAATAAATTGTGGAATATTGATTTAACAGAATACCATATCGTCACTGAAAGGAATTTAATGCATATCAATGTATGTGGATAATCTCAAAGTGTATAATGTTGAATAAAAAAGAAAGGTAAGAATACCATTGTGTTTACATTAATTAATAAAAATAAATGCTCTTCTATGTTCTTGGAAGCAAATACGTGATGTATTTTATATATAGAGAGAGAGAGACTAGAAGATATCTACTAAATTCACGAAAAGGGCTACCTTTGGGGAAGGTACCATTGGGAAGGAGAGAATTCAGACTTGGAATAGAGAACAAAGAGACCTCAATTTTATCTGTAACACTTTATTATATACTAGGGGCCCAGTGCGCGAATTTGTGCACCTTGAAAGGAACTGTGGGCTGCGACGCTGCAGTTGGCACAGGGGCAGGACTTGGCCCATCTTATGTGCCCCCACCCTGCCCTTCCCATTGCAGTCCCCTGTCCCCTGTCAGCTCACACCCACTGACAGCGCAGAATGATTGGGGCTGGTGCCATCAATGGGTGCAAGCACCAGCTGCTGCCCCGATTGCCCCTCAGTAGCAGGGGGAGGTGGAGAAGCTCTCAGGGGTGATTGGGGCCAGCAACTGCCACTCACACCTGCTGATGGTGCCGAGAGATCAAGACTGGCACCAGCAGTGGTGCGCACAGTGGCTCCAGCACCGGCAGCAGGTGTAAGCGGGGCTGGTGCCGGCAGCAGGTGTGAGCGCCTGGTGGGACCGCGGCACATGGGAGCAAAGAATTTTCAGTAACCACCAGAGGCTTGCCCTGATGACAGTGACTGGCACCCAGTCTTGGTCTGGTTCCCCCACTCACCTGCTCCACCATCCTGTCACAGTGACGCCTGCCATGTTCTATGCATGCTCCCTGGTGGTCAGCACACATCATAGTGACCGGTTGTTCAGTTGTTCGGTTGTTCCGCTGTTCGGTCTATTTGCATATTAGGATTTTATATATATAGACACTTTTTTAAAAACATTGAATCAAATGTGTCAAAAATACTAACAACTTTTAATACTGGGTGGTAGGTTCATGGATACTTGATATATGTTATTTGTATTTCTCTGCATTTTTAAATTTCACAAAAAAACAACAACAGTGGAGTGGCTGTACTTTCAGTAAATTAAGACTGCATGTTATCCAGATAACTGCTCTAGTTATATTGGAAATTGGAAGTGTGAAACACCACCATCTGTTAAAGAAATCTTGACATCCATGGATAGCACAGAAACATCAAAGACTAATGTTTAAACCAGATGAGAGCAGATGTACTAGTACTTGAGGACATTTGATGACTGTAATAATTCAGCCAATACATCCTGGAAATAAAGATCAGATTCCAATAGAGAGTCAAAAAGGAACATCTAGATTTTCAGATGAAATTATCAATGATATTGATTAAGGCACCATATATGACTTTTCATTAATTTTTTTTCTGGGCGGCAATAAAAGGCCTTTTTAGCAGAAAAAAATAGTTAAAAGTGTAAGCTGTTCTGAGGAATCCTTATATATATATTCCAGTCTGTACTATGGGATTAAAGTGTTAAATTTGGAGGTGTGTGTGGGGGGGGAGCAACATTTGAAGAATTGCAGCTGAAGCCCCATCCCCCTCAACTAGAAATGAATTGCTGCTCTGACTGGTCTTTTCATCTTTTGTGCAGACAAATTCATTAAAAGGCACTTGCATGACGTGAGGCTATTTCCTTGCTGAACTTTTGTGCCGGAGACCTGCTGAGGACTGACTATAGCGAAAATTTCTGAAAGTAAGTGCATGCTGTGTAAGTACTTCCCTAGGTAAGTAATGCCCCAATTAATAAGTAATTGGGCAATAGTGAGGTCATTTTTTTCCATTGAAAAAAGTTATTGCTGTACTTGTGTTCCAGTTCCAGCCATTGGATTGTCCAGCAGGTAAATCTACAAATTATAAGTCCCAATATTGATCTCTATGAGCTTGTAGATATTAGAATTTTCAGATAAAGTGAAGTGTGGAGCTTTATTTATGAATTCAGTTCAACCAACTTAGTTTTTACTAATTCCCAGATATTTCGTAAGGCACTAAAAATACAAAATTGGAAATTATACTTCAGACTTTTTATCTGGTTGTCAACAGCAAGGAAGACAGATATGTAAACACACATTTATAGTTCAATGAGATGCTGAAAGATAACATGGCATTGCACAATTTTAAGCCCCACAAGGGCAGAGGGTTAGACCACATTTTGCTTTTTCACCACTATCTTCTCAGAACTTAGCCTAGTGTTTAAAGCATTGAATATATTGAATAAATGTTTAGTTTATTAATGAGCAAAGGTGCTACAGATCAGAATGTACTTACTAATAGAAGCCCTTTTTCTTTTTTATGTGTTATCAAGGACAGTTGGTTAATCACCGAGTTTAAAGTGGGTACTTAAGAGAGTACATATTAACATAAGCTTTTTCTCCCCAATGAAACATTGTTTTTTTGTTTGGTTGCTTGGTTTTCTGTTTTACCAATCCTTTGAGGAAAGCTCAAGCCTTTTTGTGTGTCTAAGCCCACCGATTGGAAATCTGAGGCTTCCTTCTTGTGTAAAGCACATTTATAATGAATCTTCGACGATTTTCAGTTTCAATATATTTACTGAGCAGTGAACACAAAAGGACTCTTTTGAAGCACCCGAGGTCCCTATTCCTCTACATTTTTCATTGTTTTCCCAAAATTTTATGCTTATTTTATCTATTTAGTTTTCACATTTTTTTTTTGCATTTTTGAAGAGTTAACTTCATCAAGTCTTCTCAAAAATAGCATTCAAATTAGTTTTAAGATAAACACATCCTTTGTCCATGCACATTTTGTTGGTTTGGTAAGCTTTAATTAAATTGTGTTATTATAATAACACACCCCCTGGTCCAGTGTTTTGAAGTGACACGCCGAGATGATGGGAGAAGCCAGCGGCAGCACTGTAGAGCACCCCAGAGAGGGCTGCCCTTGGTGGGTGGAGGGCATGTTACAGAGTGAGGGGCATGCTGGTTAATACGGAGAGTTGGGGAGTGGACATTGGCAAGAGAGACCATCTGAAGGCAGGTGAATGGATGCCAAGCTGAGTTTAAAGATGATTAAGATGTGCTAGGTAGACTGGGAAGAAACTCTCAGATGAGAGGGCCACTCTTGTAAAGACACAAAGCTCATAAGTGAACTGTTTAGGGGGATCTGGATCATTGGGATGAATCCTTCTCAGGATTTGCTTTTACCTATGCAAATATAACCAGGATTTTCAACCCAGACTCTATTAAGGGGATAAAAATCCTATTTACAATAAATAATTGAGATAATTAATATAGTTGCTCTCTTCATCAGTTTACTACTGAAGACACCTTTTTACAGAGTTAATGTTTGACTGTTTTGGGGGACAAAAGGAAGGACGGGGCAAGGGGGAAGGGAGGAGGGGGAAACATACACAAATTAATTCAAGGCAAAATTATTGTACAAGATAAATCCTGACTTACTTGGTACTCTACCCCTGGAAAATTTTCTAGAGGTCTTTTGTCTCATTAAAATTGAAAGAGCAACTTCAGAAATTATTTTGATTATTCAGATATATATTCACCCCACCTGCCCACACACATGCACACATATATGTTCAATTTCTTTTAAAAATATAATTTTATTTTAAAATATGACTACAAGATCTTGCATAAGCTCAGAATTTCAGTATTATTATATGTAACACATAAAAAATGATCATCATATTTCAAGACCATGCCTAAATTTCTGGGGAAGAGCTTTCCCCAGAAAAACAGCATTTCATATGAGGCCTCGTAAGATTTACAGACTTATTATTGTCAAATTATTAAAAAGCTATAGAAAAGTGAAGATTTTCCCTTAATTGAAAGTTTTGCTTTAATTGAAAGGTTATAATTTTGTATTTCAATAAAGGAAAGTGCATGAGCTGAATAAAAGGTTATTGTACAGATTGCTAGTTTTTTGTTTTGGGTTTCCAGCAAATTCTTTTCTTATGATGCTTACATTCTCCTATCAAAAACCTTTCTCATGTTTAAAACACCTCATTTTTGTAGTGGATTTTAGAAGGCCTCTTTTAAACTGTACAGAAATATTTTCTAAAAAACATGGAAACAAACAAATAGAAAACCAGATCATGTGCCGGGGTCCAACCCCAGCAGGTCCAGGGGTCCCCAAAGGTGTGGACGGAGTCGGCAAAGAAGGAATGTCACGGAGACAGCGTTCAGTTGATCAGCAGCCTAGCCAGGATCTCCAGCCAGGATCTCCAGCCAAGTTCTGGTCAGGATCTCCAGTGAAGTTCTGGTTAGGATCTCCAGCCAGGTTCTGTGCAGGTTCTCCAGCCAGGTTCTGTAGCCATGTTCCCTCGCTAGGTTCTCCAGCCAGGTTCTGTCTGAGATCTCCAGCCAGGTTCGGTCACCAGGTTCTAGTCAGGTTCTCTTGCCATATTTCTGTAGTCAGGTTCAGTCCAGGATCTTTTGCCATGTTCTCTAGGTTCTGTCTTCTGAGTTCTGACATCTAAGTTCTGTGTTCTAAGTTCTGTCTCTTTCTGTCTTGTTACAACTGTATTTATACCAGTTGATTTTAATCCTGTCAATTTCTATTACAAAGGTTAGGGCGTTTCTTATCTCCATTCCAGGGAGTAAAGATTATGTAGCTTAAGCATGATTGTTCATAGTTAAAGTGATTAATTACCCGCCTGGCACTTAGTTCAGGGGTTTTATTCCCTCCCTAACTTCAGGGGAAAATCCCTACCTGGGGATTCAACCTTTCTCGGAGTGGTGACCTTGGTTAAAATACAGTGCCAAGAAGGTGAGCAAACATATTAAGAACAGTATGCCATATATGCCAGGTCCCTTGAAACAGCAAGCATGGACCGGCTCCCGGCAATCATGGAAACAAATCTTAATGAAACAGTCATTTTTGCTTTTAGAGCTCCTTATTACAACTACAGAAGATGTGTTTTAATGCTTTCCTCAATTTATTTTTTGACAAATAAGTGTTTTAATTTAATTTGCATCAAAATAAAACATGCACATGTTTTTTAAAAGGTAAATATTCAGATGAGGAGAAACAGATTTTCTGTCCTGTCCTTTTTTTTACACTTTGTTTAAAAGTCTGTAGCCATTCTTTCAGGAATTTAACTTGCCATGTTCTTTTTAAATAACAGTATCATAATGTTATTTTTTTGTATTAAACATTTAGATATTTATGGATTTTTACTCTGATAGATGAGAATTTAATTTTCTAGCACACCTCTCTCCCATTTTCCCAAAATACCTATATCATAATCCTTCCTTAGGTCAATATTTATGATTTCTATTATTATGACTTACTAGAGGCCCAGTGCATGAATTCGTGCATGGGTGGGGTCTGGCCATCCAGACCCTGATCGGGGCCCAATCGGGGCCAGGCCAGCAGGGGGGGAGGGGCTGCAGGGGGGTTGCCTGGCTGCCCCGCCCTTGATCAAGGTGGGAGAGACCAATTGGGAGCAGGGCTGGCAAGGGGAGGGGCCATGAGAGGTTGGCCAGCTGGCCTCACCCTGATCTGAACAGTTCGCTGGCTGCAGTGGGCATCATAGTGACTGGTCACTCTGGTCGTTACAGCGTTCCAGTCGTTGGCTATAGATAGATAGATAGATAGATAGATAGATAGATAGATAGATAGATAGATATCTACACTAATAAAAGAGAAACATGGTAATTGGCATACGACCGCTACCCTTCCCATTGGCTAATCCCCCTGTCACTCACAGAGTAGGGCCGAGATATGCAAATTAACTGGCAGCCAAGATGGCAGCCAGCAGCCAGGCAGCTTTTGCGAACAGGGAGGCTTGCTTGCTTCAGTGATGGAGAACTCCAACGTTCCCCGCCTGACTTGCCAGCCTCTCGGCTGCAACTCTAAGCAACTATGTTGCGAATATAGAAGCTAAAAAAAACCAGAAACCTGCTTTACTCAGCGGGGCTTCAGCCAGCCGGACCGCAACATTGTATCAAATACAGACGGTATACAAAGGCCAGAAACCTGTTTTCAGCAGCCAAGGCCTCAGAGCTAAAGCTGGCCCAGAATGAAAAAAAAAAGAAAAGAAAAAGAAAAAAAGGAGCGGTTGGGAGCTTCAGTCCCAGCCTGAAAACAGCCCTCAGCCCCTCAGCCAGACTGGCCAGGCACCCCAGTGGGGACCCCCACCCTGAAGGGTATGTGACCAGCTGCAAACAGCCATCATCCCCTCACCCAGACTGGCCAGGCACCCCAGTGGGGACCCCCACCCTGAAGGGTGTGTGACCAGCTGCAAACAGCCATCATCCCCTCATCCAGGCTGGCCAGGCACCCCAGTGGTGACCCCCACCTTGATCCAGGACACCCTTCAGGGCAAACCAGCCAGCCCCACCCATGCACCAGGCCTCTATTCTATATAGTAAAAGGGTAATATGCCTCCTGGCACTGGGATCAGTGTGACAGGGGGCAGCGCCCAAACCCCCTGATCGCCCTGCAGCTCTGTGTGTGACAGGGGGCGGGGCCCCAACCCCCCTCCCCCGCCCCCCACAGGCCCTGCTCTGTGTGTGATGGGGTAGAGTCATAACTTCCCCATCTGCCCTGCCCTGAGTGTGACAGTGGCGGCGTCCCAACCACCGATCGGCCCTGCTCTGTGGGCGATAGAGGGTGGCGCCCCAACCCCCCCCCCCCCCATGGGCCCTGCTCTGTGTGTGATGGGGTAGAGCCATAACCTCCCCATCTGCCCTGCTCTGAGTGTGACAGGGGGCGGTGCCCCAACTTCCCTATCGGCCCTACTCTCTGAGTGACATGGGGGAGCTCCTCAACTCCCTGATGGGCCCTGCTCTGTGCATGACAGGGGGGAGCTCCCCAACCCCCTGATTGACACTGCTCTGTGCATGACAGGGTATGGAGCCCCAACCCCCCTGATGGGCCCTGCTCTGTGCGTGACAGGGGGTGGCGCAGCAACCTCCCTATCCACCCTGCCTTGAGTGTGACAGGGGGCGGTGCCCCAACCCCCCAATCGGCCCTACCCTGAGCATGACTGAGGGTGGCATCTCAACCTCCCAATCTGCCCTGCTCTGTGCATGACAGGAGAAGGCGCCCCAACTCCCCAGTTGGCCCTACTCAGAGCCCAACCAGGGGCTCCCACCTAGGGATTGGGCCTGCCCTCTGCCACCCAGGAGCAGGCCTAAGCCAACAGGTCGTTATCTCCCGAGGGGTCCCAGACTGCGAGAGGGCACAGGCCGGTCTGAGGGACCCCCCCTCCCGCCGAGTGCACAAATTTTTGTGCACCGGGCCTCTAGTACATATATCTATATATATATATATATATATATATATATATATATATATATATATATATATATATATATATATATATAATTATTATGCACAAGGGAGCCACTTTGGCCATTATTATAATTTTTTGCATGCACATATTTTTGTCTTCCTGTAGTTAATAAACCCTTATTTTATTTCTTGTTTGTTGAGTTGACTCTGTCTGTACTGCTAATTTTTCTTTAAACTCACCACAAGAATAGTAAAACTCTGTTGGTAAACACCATTGCTTTTCCTTTGGGAGTCCTCAGTCTTGGAGTTTTTGTTTTCCTGCTGTAGTATGGGAGAGTTGCACTTGGATCCACTCAGAAGTTCTCATCTAGGACTTTTCATTACCATGCTGGTGAATTCCTTTTGCCTCTCTCCTATCAAAGTCTGTTCTGGGGGTCCCATGCCTTTTCTCTCAATGTACTCCCTTGCTTTTGTGGACCATATTCCTTCTTCCTTTGGAGTTTCCTAAGAAGGGTACCCAAGAAGTAAAAATTATGAGACTGAATATAGGAAAATAATTTTGCTCTCCTTTACACTTTTTTTTTCTAAGTTGGCTGAGTATGGAAATCTATAGTAGAAATCAGTTCCTCCAGGGTTTGAATGCATGGTTTCATTGTGTTCTAGCTTTCAGTGTTGTGAAGAAATCCAATACCGTAATGATTCCTAACATTTTGTATATGACTTATTTTTTCTCTATTAGCTTTTAGATTTTTACAAAGCACACCTAGTGTTCTGAAATTCTGGTAGGATGGCTTGTTCAGGTTTAATTTTCTTCATGTTTTGGGTACTTAATGACCTGTTTCAATCTAAAAACCACTGTCCCTCAGTTCTAGAATTTCTTTTTTATACCCTCTGCTATATTTCCTCTTTTCCCTCCATCATTCTTGATGGCCATATGTTGGATTACCACTTAGGAATGCATTCAGACTATCCACAAGTAAGAATATAAAAATCAGGATTTTTCACACATTACAAGAAGTGTGGATATAGGCTCAGAGTTGACCATGGCCATACATTTGTAAGATTCTCAGACTTTCCTTCATCTGTGTCAACCTATTAAGAAAAGATGACTGCTAGTATCATATCTGCTTTCCATGCTTGAAAATGAGGAGGGAATTGGGTGAAGGGCCATGCAGGCCAATTTGTTTCCTTTAATCTGGAAAGTCAAATATTGTATAGATGGTCCCATATAGCCAACCTCCATAATAGTGCCATAGGGTCTCCGCTAGCCCAATCACTGGCCAAAGCCACAAGATTACCAGTGTTGATGAAGACCAATCAGGACTCCTCTTGTGGTGGTAAGTGTTGAATGGATCTTTTTTTTCCCCCACAGCTCTCCCTTTTATCCCATAAGAGAATTGGTTCAAGCTCCTTACTCCTTACAGGGGCTGTCCATTTCAGATACATTTCAAACACCAGAGCTGCCATATCAGTCCCAGAGAGGTGCCTCCAGACTCCATTTCACCTGAGAGAAAAGTAAACTATTATTTTTAGGTCACAGTTATTTATGTTTTTCATCATATACTACTTAATCTCATCCTATGAGGTACAACATATAAGTAAAGTAATTGCTTAGCTGATGAATACTGAGCATTTTATATATTTGAATAGATAGAAGCAAATTAATTGAAAATATAAGAGACAAGAAAAGTTTATCTTACTACTATATCATTTGTTTAGTAATACAATTCTAGATTTAAATAAATATGGAAAGCTTTATCTTCAAGATATAATAAAATTTATTAAGATATATTGACTATTAAAGGATTCAAAAGTAGAAATTTTTTGAAGAAATAAGTGTTTCATATTCCAGAATTTAAGCTTTACCAAAGGCAATATTTTTTATGCATTTTATTTAATAATGCCTCCCAAAGACCTCCCATGTAGTGAGAACTCAGTGAATATTTAAATAAATGAATGCCCACCTGTAGCAGTGCTGAATCAGTGCCAGGGTCAAGCAGAAGTTTCACTTTAGTACCACTTTAATATAAGATTTGGTTATTCAACATCTAAGTTTATATATATATATATATATATATATATATATATATATATATATATATATATGCATCTATAATATATCCCTTACTTTTAGTTAACATTTAATATATATTTTAAAAATGAATATATTTTAAGGTGAAATTTATCATGGAGGGTATTCTTGGTGGAAAACAATAACAAACAAAAGCTAAGGAATAAAAATATCTGATCAGCTTTGTAGTTTAGAGCCTTATAATTTATATTCTGGGTAAAATGGGGGGATGCACTGAAAGGTTTAATAGAATAGAGACATGACCAACTCTACACTTCAGATAGATGAGTTTGATGGCCATGTCAGGGATGGGTTTAAAGGAGATCAGAGGACCAGAGGAAATACATTCTATGGAAGTTTCTATAAGGACAAGAGAAGGTGTGGGTTGGAGAAATATTTGAAGAACAATCCACAAGACTTAGTGATTGATTTTAGGATCAGGGTGAAGAATAGAAAGGTGTCAAGATCCCCGGGCAACTGGATGGCTTTTAGGACCACTCACTGAGACAAGGAATAGAGGAAGAGCTGGGGGGTGATGGTGTGATGAGCTAAATTTTACACATGATGCTCATCGGGTATTCAGGAGGGGATACTGAGCACACAGATAGAGAGATAAATGTAAAGTTTTCTTTAGAAATTTATCTATAAACATATAGATAAATATTGCCACATATGTCTGCATACATACACACACTCATAGCTACATGTAACTATATATTTATATGTTAACATGCAGTTTATCTTATACCTATATATAAATAAATTTATCAGTAAGAATCATTTATTTAACCTTACATGAAAATTGAGTCCCTGTTTAAGTATCAAATTCATACATATAAAATAGAAATAACTTTATATCTACCTGAAGCTTTATCTGTGTGTAAATATTTCATAGCCATAACACACACATATTGATATTCTAAAATTTAACAATTTTACATCATATTATGAAGTGCTTGAATTCAAAATTCTGCAAAACTCTTAGATTAAATACAAATATAAAGGATGAGAAGTTCATGCAATAATAGGGAAGGAGAGAAGGGAGGTCGACTTTATCGATACAGTGACTCAGTTGGGTAACACGAGAATGCTGACAGGATAAAAGCTTTAATCCCATACATCAAAACACAGTGACTCCAGGAGTCTACAACCTTGACCTGGAGTAAAACTGGGAAGAAAGTTTTGGTTGTCAGACTGTGCAAATTATTTTTAAAAAGCAAGGGATTTTCAAAAATAAATGCTTTCTCTGACAAGCCCATTTTCTGCACCAGATATAGGGTCCAAGTTACTACCAAGAAAAACAGCCTTGCTTTAAAACCTGTTGTTTTTTGGGTATTCTACATGAAAAAGGAAGATTATGTTGTATCCCCACCTTGTGGCTCTAATATGTAACATTAGACATAAAAAGCTAATTCTCCCATTGGAAATATATATCTTTTTCATTGACTTAACCTACAATTTGTTAACCAAATCACTCACTTTCTACTGGAACTCTCACCTGGCATGCACTACCACACACACGCCACATACTAACAGACTTAATTATTGTTGATGACCTCACTTCTCTGTGGCTTTTCCAATTTTCATTGGGCCAAGATTCAGACTTTAACCATCTTACAATTTGGAATATAAAATCCAAAGGCATCCCTTAAATAACTCTCTTCTCCTCCACAAGTTTTTTTTTCCATTCTCCCTCCAAACTCCCCCAGAAATGTACCTCCCTTTGTTGAAAGCTTAATATTTAACCAATCAATTTTTGAGTATTTCTAATTTTCACCCGAAAAACTGAATCTTTGACTTCCATAAAATGTCTCGGTGGGTAGCCATGTGCATGACTACAACTCTTTAGCATTTACCAGCTTCTGTGCAAATCAGGGAACCCTCAGTCTCAATCCTTATCCTCCCTGAGCTTCATACCATTGCCAGGATAATGGTGAAAACAACGTGGGTATCAGGCACCATCTGGCAGACAAATCATGAAGTCTGTACTCATGTCTACCCTGCTCGGAGATCGACGTACTAAATAAAAATGAATGTAGCATGAGTTCTTCTTCGAGAGAAACATCAGCGATGTTGACATGCATTTCATTCATGATACCTGAGAATGTGCAGGTCATTTTGGATAGAATTATTCATGGTACCTTCTGAGATCAGCAAGGGCAGAGCTATCTGTAGCTCATGAAACTGGAATCTTAAAGCAATAGCAGCGACGTGCCTTGGATTGTGTGGGAAGTTGGAAGGGTCAGGAACTGGGAAGGCAATAATTAATAAATTTTGTATTTAAAGAAGAAAAGGGAAATCGTGGTTCTGTCATACAAACTATGGGTGATAAAGCTCAAAGGGGGAACTCTTCCTGGATGACAGCTAGGAATCTCTATCAGGGAGCGAAGATGCTGAGATTATCATATTTATCAAAAGAGGCCAAGGATTAAAACTACCATGAAACACTGATCTAAAGACCAGGGAACCCTCTGCCTAGTTAAGACTCCCCATTTTAAACCTCCACTAGATCAAATATGGTATATTAGAACGTGGATTGGTACCCGGTCCAAAGAGAATAATCAGGCCATAAATATGATCCTTTAATCATATTTCCAAATTTCACAAGAAATCATTTAGTGTTTACGTTTTTCCTCTGTGTTATGACACATGCTATTACATTCATTCTCCATGAGCAAAGCTGTTGTAAAAGTTATTTTTAAAAATATATTCCATTTCTTTTCTCCATGAAGGTAATAAATTCTTAGTAAAGACAAATAAAAGCACACATGGATGAAGAGAAAAGTGAAGGTCTTTTATGGAGAGTGAATATTAGACATGGATTGAGGGTCATGGCTTGAAACCACAGGTGCTTCACATCTGCTGGGTCCAATTTGTGGCGACTCCAGCAAAAAGCCTGTTTTTCAAGTATTTGACTTCTGCGGTCATCACAGGGCCTGCCACTAGGGGGCAGACAAGTCTGGTTTTGTCATTGAGCCTTCTGCAAGTGGAATTGAGGCTTCAAATTATTTTTGCAGGACAAGGAAGCAAAACAATTTATTAAATTTAAAAATAAAAAACAACAACAAAGGAAAACTGGGCTATGTAGTTTTGCTCAATTCAATTAGAAACACTGAGGGCTATACATTTTTACGGGTATGCATATGAGCAGAACACCCCAGTGAAATAGTGCCTCAGTGTGAAGATCCCAGGATAAAATAAGTGAGACACAAGAGCCAGGCAGCAGGGCACTGCACCATGCACAAAGGCCTTCTGTCTGAAGCCAGTGTGACTGGAGGTGGGTGTCTCAAGGGAGAGTGGCCACATGATGTTGGAGAGGCAGGCAAGGTCATGCCAATGTAGTCCAGTGTGAATAGCAGTCCTCGAGACCTACAGGTATTCCTCTTTCCTGCTGTATGAGACCCTTCTGATGTCAACAGTCTCCTCTGGGAAAAGACAGGATGAGATTGATACAGTCAGGAGGCACCATCATGGCCCCTGTGGAGTGAGTGCATATGGGATGGCTTAATAAGCGGAACTTAGCCCAGGGCCAATTCTCAGTGTGTCTATGGATCACACCGTGGTAATTAACTGAGCCCCCAAATATATAATTGGAGTGGATACAGAGAGGGCCAAAGAACAAGCACAGACTAAGTTATACCTTGCAAATGCTAGGAATAAGAAAGCTGGTGTGACTATTCTAATGCCAGACAAAGCAGACTTCGAGACAAAGAGTAATGCCTGAGGTCTGCTGGGACATGTTATGATAATAAAGGAGTCATTTCATCAGGAGGGCACAACAGTCATGAATGTATATGCTTTAATAAGAGACCTTCAGAATACACAAAGCAAAAATTGACAGAACTAAAAGCAGAATAGAGAACGTGTAATAAAAATTCAAGACTCAACACCCCTGTCTCTGAAAATGGAAGAACCAGACCCAAAAAATTCTATGGAAGGATATTCAAATTTTTCAAGAGAATATAAAATGTTCACCAAAATAGACTATATGTTGGTCCATTAAATAAATTTCAAAACATTACAGAGAATCTTCTCTGACCACAATACAGTTAAATTAAAAATAAATGACAGTAACATATATAAAAAAGCACCAAATATTTGGAAAGAAGAAATTTCAAGGAAAATTGAAACATATTTCAAACTAAATTAATAATAAAAATACAAAAGTTGAAGGATGCAGCTAAAGTAGTGATAAGTGAGAAATGCTGATATTTGAAAAGGGTATAAATTTAAAGTCAATGATTTAAATGTACCTTAAAAGCTAGAAATAAAATAGCATCTTTAACTTCAAGTATTAAAAATGAAATAGATAGGAGCAGAAATCATTACATAGAGAAAATTAAGAGCAGAATATGGTTTTTAAAAGATCAATAAAATTGAGGAATAGTACTAATCAAGGAAAAATGAAAACAAAAATTACAAATATCAAGAGTGAAAGAGCATATCTCTACAGATTTTACATTAATTAAATGTAAATATTTAGAAATAAATAAAAAGATAGAAAAGTAATAGTATGAATAACTTTATGCCAATAAATTTAGAAACTCAGAGGAAAAAATAACCCCCCCAAACAATACAAAAGATATAGAAAATGTTATTAAGAAGAATGAATTTGCAAAAAAAAAAAGATAAAATTTGCATCAAAAACTTTTCCACGAAGAAAAACTTCAAGTCCAGATAATTTCACTGAGTTATATCAAACATTTCTATTAAACATATAACATGAAATTATGCCAACCTTACACAAACTCTTTCAGAAAATAGAAGAGGAAGGAGCACTTCCTAACTCATCTTATGAGGCTGCTATCCCCCAGATATCAAAACCTAAAGTTAAAAAAAAAAAAAAGATTTTTACAGGAAAAGAAAAATTACAGTCCAATATACCTCAAGAACATACAAGTTAAAATCTTCAAAGAATATTAGCAAATTGAATCCAACATACAAAAAAGGAATAGTTAATCTCAGTTTATCTGAATTTTAATTTTAACTGCCATCCTGTATTTTTACTTGATACATCTGGTAAACCCATGAGTGCAGGATGCCTGGAGACATCCTAATGCTAACATTCCTTAGGCTGTTGGAACGTATGGGTTGGATGCTCAGGAGAAAGATCTGGCCTAAAAACCAAGGCAGGGCAGTAACAGTAAAATTTTTTTTTTATTTTTCTAGATAATTATTTCACAAAATACGCATCACCATTTAATTTCAAACTATTCGTGACGTAGGCATTAGTGTGTCCCGGAACATATCAGTTTGAATATCAATTTAAGTCAAAAGGGACACCTGTGCTCCCTTCATAGCACTGAAGGTCACCCTTCAGCTATCTTCCTATTGCCAACCGATTTCATCAAAACATAGCACACACACATCCTGAAGCAAACACTGACAGCACATTATTTGTGTCACATGAGCTTCTGAAATTACAGGACCAAATTAGAAAAGCATACTGATTAATCTTAGAAAAGTTTCCTATAATGAACCCTCAAACAACTTTAAAATTTAAGTAGAACATATTTCCTGACTACCCTAGACAATAGAATTTACTAGAAAGTAAGTAAACATTTTCGAGGAGCAGATAGTTTCAAAACCCAAAATAACGGGAGATATTTTGGTTTTTAAAAATGGTACTATCTGCCCTAGCTGGTTTGGCTCAGCGGATAGAGCATCGGCCTGCGGACTGAAGGGTCCCAGGTTCGATTCCGGTCAAGGACATGTACCTGGGTTGCGGGCACATCCCCAGTAGGGGGCGTGCAAGAGGCAACTGAATCGATGTTTCTCTCTTATTGATGTTTCTAACTCACTATCCCTCTCCCTCTCTGTAAAAAAAAAAATCAATAAAATATATTTTAAAAAATGGTACTATCTATTGACAATTATGATTTAATAGTTATCCTATTACTTGATTATGGAATCATTCAAAAAATTAATGATTTTATCCTAATGTTACTGAAGGCAAGAATCAGGGCAATTTTTCAGAGTAGTAGGGTATCATTTGGGGAGAAAATTGTACAAAGGTCATGGCCAATTTTTTCTTGGCTTGCCGGATTTGTTTATGCATTCCTGCTGCCTTCAGGGCGAGCCCTGTCTGGTTACTTCTGCATTCCCAGAGCCAGCAGAAGTGCTCAGGGTGCCTTTGTGTGAGCCTCGTTTCCACTGCTTTCTGTCCCACCTGCCAATACAAGACCTTCAGCCTCTGCAAAGTCTCTTCGGATTGTTTCTGGGCGTTACGAGAGAGGGCCTTGCCTGTGCTCTGAAACAAGCTCTGCTCACTACTGCCCTGTTGCTCTGGCTTTGTTCTCTAGCATCTGTGCTTTTTTTGAGTCCTTTTGGCTTCCATGAATGAGAACAGCTCTGTGCCGACCACTGAGGAGCTACTTTCACCACAGTCCTCAGCCTCCCTCCAGGGGCTGCTGCCTCTGAGCTATCAGAGGGGCACCAGGTTGTCTGAATTCCACTGTTCTCTGTACTAGTAGAAGTGGGGTGACAGATACTCTCCCTGTTTTGCATAATTATCTTTCTTCATACCAAAGCAATATTGTTTGTACCCACTGACTTACAGAGATTTTAGTAAAATACTTCACTTCCTCTCCATCATCTTCATCTCCTGTAGACACTATGGTCAGTGCTAAGAGGCAACAGTGACATCTGCTGGCAATGGGAAACATTTTCATCCACAGCTAATATTTTCCTTATTTTTCAGAGTTTATGAAATTCTTTGGGGTCAAGTCAATACAGTACTAAGCAATAACGGGTC
The DNA here is from genome assembly GCF_963259705.1 of Myotis daubentonii. Lineage (NCBI taxonomy): Eukaryota > Metazoa > Chordata > Mammalia > Chiroptera > Vespertilionidae > Myotis > Myotis daubentonii. The sequence goes on along the minus strand of NC_081841.1, from coordinate 179,824,118 downwards.
TAATTGCTGATGGGCCAGGATTATCTTATTTTAAAGTGTTGTACTGTGTATTTTCACTGCCAGGCTTGCGATATTTACTATTTGAATCACGATATGAGATTCAGACCAAAATGGGTGAGCTGGTGAGGGAACTGCCTAGAATACCCCACATTTCTAGGATTTTTAAAAATTCAAAAATATTAATTTACCAGTTGTTTTAGTATTGTGTAGAACAAGTTTCAATCTCCAGCTCTATAAAGGCACAAAATAGCCCTGGCCGGGTGGCTCAGTTAATTGGAGCATTGTCCCATACATCAAAAGGGTTTGGTTTGATCCCCAGGTGGGGCACATATGGGAGGCAACTGATTGATGTTTCTCTCTTACATGGATGTCTCTCTCTTAAAAATCAATTAAAAAATCATACGCTTGGGTGAGGATAAAAAAAAAAGACAAACAACAAACCATATTACACTCAACCATAGAAAAGTAGAATTATAATTAAATATGTGAACTCTAGACCTAAAGAGCCTAGGTCTGAACCCCAACTCTGCCAGTTAACAGCTATAACCCTGGATAAGTAACTGAATTTCTTTGTGTGCATGACTCAATCAATTTTCTTATCTATGAAGTAGGAATGAAGATAATAATATCTACCTCATGGGATTGTCATGAGTATTAAAAGAGTGAATATGTACAAGTGTTTAGCATGGTTCCTGAAATATGGTAATCACTGTGTGAATTTTAAGTATTATTATTCTTTTTAAATAATGTTATGAAATGTTTCATATTAATTCTAAATTATTATCTGCAGAAGGGTTGGGAGTGAAATAAATAAAACAAAGAATTTCAGAAATGCCATCTATTTCATCATAATCAACATGAAAGCAAAATTAACCTTCCAGGCAATCCTAAAGTTTACAGACCTTGAAAATTTAAAACTAGAAAATTTTTGCTTTCTAAAAATTTTTACAAATTGTTTTATTTTCTCTAGCCATTGAATATACTGGAAAAAAATCAAGAGAAAAAATAGTTTTTTCGCATTAAGATAGAGTTCTCTTTCACTGAGGATTCCAAATGAATGGCTTGTATTTATCTTAAAAACAGCTTTAGCCTGGCCAATGTGGCTCAGTTGTTGAATGTCGACCATGAACCAGGAGATCATGATTTGCTTCCCCATCAGGACACATGCCCGGGTTTCAGGCTCGATCCCCAGTAGGGGGCGTGCAGAAGGCAACTGATCAATGATACTCATCATTGATGTTTCTATCTCTCTCTCCCTCTCCTTTTCTCTCTCTGAAATACATAAAAACATATATTTAGAGAAATAACTTTATATTTTAAGTATTAACAGATATTAAATTCCAAATTAAATAACATCTTAAATATAAGCAGACCCTCAAGACCAGCATATCAAATGGCATCATTTGAATCAGATTAATAAATTAGCAGGATTCCACAACTTCAAGTGTTTCATGGAGTAATTCAGGTCAGTTTCAGAATTACATTAAAAAACAAACTAGAATGTGTTCCAATAATATACTTGAACAGCAATTAACTGATAAACTGAGGTAAATCCAATTTTTACAATATTTGGATGAAAGCATGGAAATGAAGTACTTAATGTTCTACTGTATTTTGCTTTAAATATAAAACCATTTGATGCATTTGTAAATACTTTCATGGTAAAATGTAGAAATGTGTGGGGCTTGTTGTTAATGTAATTAAACTCACATTCAAACAGGAAAATGGAAAGAGCTATCTACATGACAGCAAGCCCTGCATCCAGCACTCCAGCAGCCGCTGCTTCATCCAAGATACCTCTCCTGGTATTTTCAGCATATTCAATGGCCAATAAATATAGAACAATTTGAAAAATTCTTTAAAAAGCAAACAAAAATATCCCTGGAAGAGATGCTCCACTGAGCACAGGCTGTCAATTTGCTTGCACATTCAGGCCAGCCAGGAAGATGCTAGAAGGGTGATGGGTCTGATAGACTATTTGATGATGCAAAAGGTGACTCAAAAGAGAAAGGACTAAAAATATAACAAACACTCAAAGTTGCATACATTATATATTACATGTAATATATAGTACATACATGATATATAAACACACATACAGGGTGTGGGCAAAACACAGTTTATTCTTGTATTGTTTTTCCATATGAACAGCTGTAAATTTGCTTTGCCCACTTCTATATAGAGAGTATTATACATATATGTGCGTATATAAATGTACATACATATATATCACAACTAAATCACCACAACCTTGAAAACCTAGATAAAAAAATTAAACTTCTAGCCCTGGCCAGGTGGCGCGGTTGGTTGGAGCATCGTCCCATATACCAAAAGATTTCAGGTTCCATTCCCAATCAGGGCATGTACCTAGGTTGCGGGTTTGATCCCCAATTGGGGTGCATACAGGAGGCAACCAATTGATGTTTCTTTCACACATCCATGTTTCTCTCTTTCTCTCTCCCCCCCCCCCGTTCCTCTCTCTCTAAAATCAATAAACATATCTTTGGGTGAACATTAAAAAAATGAAATAAATTTCTAGCAAAAATGATTTTTTTAAAATTGGCAGAAGAAATAGAAAATGAAAATGGGCTAAAAATCATTTTAATTATTGACATTGTAATAACCAAAGCACAAGGCCAAAACATTTGTGCAGATGCACCCCACCAAGCTTTCACAAATCAGACCGTCTTCGCTGTCATTTGCAAATAGAAGTCAAAGAAGTCATGTTATTGGGTTTTGTTTGTTTGTTTTTACTGTTTCATGCAACCGTCTTTCAATCTCTACTCATAATAACAAACAGTATAAATTTTAACTCATATTGAAGGATTATCCCCATTTTCTCTACAACTGGTCTCTTAAAGTTTAACTGATACATTCAGATCTGAGGGTTTGACAGCAGCCTGGGCTTACATATTCTTAACTCAGAACTGGTCCATTTGAAGGAGTAAGTCCTTAGCCACACCCTGAGTTAGAGCTGCTGACCAACCCAATCAAAGCCAAGACCTGAGATCATAACTTTCTGTACCTATTAGGTTTTATTCAGGCACATTATTGATCTGCGGGCAAACATGCAAAGAAGGTTCTTAGCAGGAGTGTCTTATGAAATCCTAATTATTTCAATAACCTGGTCTTATGTATTGTTCCAGCTCAGCCTAATTTTCACAATTGTCCAGCAGCAAGAATCTCCAGCCAACCTTGGAACTGCGGGCCAAGTTCTCGCTAATTCATAGATGGTTCAATATACACCATTTTCAAATGGTCTTGGATATAAAACACATTGACTAAACTTACTTACAGCTGTGGCCCCCCAAAATGTGTGCTAATATTGTCTAAATCAGGCAATTTTCTTATTATAGAATTGTCCTTGACCCTAATTCATCTAGATATGTAGCATAATGCTGTGCTATTACTCTCCATTGAAATACTTTTGAGGTTATAAAATGAATTTATTCCTTTATTTCACAATTGTTTATATGGCAAACTATAGACTAGACAGAGTTCAAGTTGCCAGGAGAAAACAAGACAGAAAAGGTCCTTGTTCTTACGGAATTTGCAGTCTAATGTAAGAAGACAAACAAGTAAAAAAAAAAATAACACAGTTTCGTATCATAAATAAAAGGAAGTAAAGAACAGAGTGATGAGAGAGTGATTTAATAGGCCTGAGAGGAAGTTAGATTGAGTGATTTGGGAAGACTTCTTGGAGGAGGTGGCATTTGAACCAAAATTGAATGTTGAATAATTGGAGTCATGGGAAGGTAAGGCAAACAAGCAAGAAGCCTACAGCCGTAAGTTTGAAATGAACTTGTTGTGTTCCAGAAACATCAACAAGGCCACAATGCCTGGAAACAGTGAATGAAGAAAAGAATTATAGGGAAGGAATGCAGAAAGGTAGACGAAAATCCAGTCACATAAGGCCTTATGAACCAAGATAAGGAGTTCTGTGAAAAACTGAGAGTCTATTTTGTGTTTTCATGCTAATTGAGTTCAAAGCAATTTATTATTACTTATAAATTATTACAAAAAAGAAATGCATCTTAGATTTATTCATAGGTTTAAGAGAATCTGTATAGGTCTTTTACATTTATTTGTTTCATTTGAGCTAGATTGGGGAGGTCAGAGCAAAATAATTGTCATAAGGGTAAAATTCAATTTCCCATGACAAACTTAGTTAATAACTTTAGTTGAACAAATGTGTGTTTTTTAAAACAAAACAATTTTACATATGATAACTTATAATAGATATTTTTAGTCTCAAGGATACATGTCAACAGTCCTGGAAATTTTAAGAGCCTCTTCAAGTTTACAGGAAACCTCTTTGACCTCCATAGCAAATAGACAAATGGAAACACCTATGTTGACAAAAGAATAAGCAGAGATTTCACTTGAATTTGTGGGATTTACAAGCATGCAAACTAACTACATTTACCTGACAACAAGTAATGCTGTGATGTTAGTTTGACAGTTTAACTTCTCAAACACCCACATCAGCAGTCTTCCATTCTTTCAAGTTTTTTATTATTATTACTAGAGGCCCGGTGCACAAAAATTTGTGCACTCGGGGGGAGGAGGGGTCCCTCAGCCCGGCCTGTGCCCTCTCGCAGTCTGGGACCCCTCGGGAGATAACCACCTGCTGGCTTAGGCCTGCTCCCGGGTGGCAGAGGGCAGGCCCAATCCTTAGGTGCAGCCCCTGGTCGGGCTCAGAGCAGGGCCGATTGGGGAGTTGGGGCGCTGTCCCCTGTCATGCACAGAGCAGGGCGGATCGGGAGGTTGTGATGCCACCCTCAGTCACTGTCAGGGTAGGGCTATTGGGGGGTTGGGACACCGCCCCCTGTCACACTCAAGGCAGGGTCGATGGGGAGATTGTGGCGCCACCCCCTGTCACGCACAGAGCAGGGCCCATCAGGGGGTTGGGGCTCCATACCCTGTCACGCACAGAGCAGGGCCCATCAGGGGTTGGGGAGCTCCCCCCTGTCATGCACAGAGCAGGGCCAATCAGGGGGTTGAGGAGCTCCCCCCATCACACACAGAGCAGGGCGGATCAGGGGGTTGGGGCACCACCCTCTATCACCCACAGAGCAGGGCCAATCAGGGGGTTGGGGCGCCGCCTTCTATCACCCACTGAGCAGGGACGATTAGGGGGTTGGGGCGCCGCCACTCTCACACTCAGGGCAGGGCCGATGGGGAGGTTATGGCTCTACCCTGTCACACACAGAGCAGGGCCGATCAGGGAGTTGGGGCACCACACCCTGTCACACACAGAGCCGCAGGGCGATCAGGGGGTTGGGGAGCTCCCCCTATCAGGCACAGAGCAGGGCTGATCAGGGGGTTGGGGAGCTCCCCCGTATCAGGCACAGAACCTCAGGGTGATCAGGGGGTTGGGGAGCTCCCCCGAATCAGGCACAGAGCAGGGCTGATGAGGAGGTTGGGGCGCCTTCCCCTGTCACGAACAGAGCAGGGTGGATAGGGAGGTTGTGGCCTCACCCTCTGTCACACACAGAGCTGCAGGGCGATCAGGGGGTTTGGGCGCTGCCCCCTGTCACACTGATCCCAATGCCAGGAGGTCTCTCAGCTCTGCTGATCCCGGTGCTGGGAGGCATATTACCCTTTTACTATACAGGATAGAGGCCTGGTGCATGGGTGGGGCTGGCTGGTTTGCCCTGAAGGGTGTCCTGGATCAGGATGGGGGTCTCCACTGGGGTGCCTGGACAGCCTGGGTGAGGGGATGAGGGCTGTTTGCAGCTGGTCACACACCCTTCAGGGTGGGGGTCCCCACTGGGGTGCCTGGCCAGTCTGGGTGAGGGGCTGAGGGCTGTTTTCAGGCTGGCGAGTGACTGAAGCTCCCAAATGCTCCTTTTTTTCTTTTTTTTAATCTGGGCCAGCTTTAGCTTTGAGGCTTGGCTCCAGCTCTTAGGCCTCCACTGCGGAAAGTAGGTTTCTGGCCTTTGTTTACCTTCTGTATTTGAAACAATGTTGCGATCCTGCTGGCTGAAGCCTGGCGACTAAAGCAGGTTTCTGGGGTTTTGTTTAGCTTCTATATTTGTAACATAGTTGCTTAGAGTTGCAGCACAGAGGCTGGCAGCGGCAGGCGGGGAACGTTGGAGTCCTCCCTCACTGAAGCAAGCAAGCCTCATGTTCACTTTAAGCTGCCTGGCTGCCGGCCGCCATCTTGGTTGGCAGTTAATTTGCATATTGCCCTGATTAGCCAATGGGAAGGGTAGCGGTCATACGCTAATTACCATGTTTCTCTTTTATTAGATAGGATTATTAAAAACTGAAAGAAGACCTATAGTTTTGAACTTCAGTTACATTTTCTGAAATAATAAATATGAGGTTTCTAAGTTAGCAGAAACCCATTGTAGGTTTTGAAGTAGAGAGAAATATGATGTAATTTATATTTTTAAAAGAACTCTAGAGCTACTGTCTGTAAAATGGGCATGGGTGGTCTCAGAGTGAAAAAAAAAAAAGACTAAAAGGTTATGGCAGCTCTCTTGGTGTCAGATGAATGAGTTGGAACAGGACAGTGATGGCGAACCTATGACATGCATGTCAGAGGTGACATGCGAACTCATTTTTTTGGTTGATTTTTCTTTGTTAAATGGCATTTAAATATATAAAATAAATATCAAAAATATAAGTCTTTGTTTTACTATGGTTGCAAATATCAAAAAATTTCTATATGTGACATGGCACCAGAGTTAAGTTAGGATTTTTCAAAATGCTGACACACCGAGCTCAAAAGGTTCGCCATCACTGGAATAGGAACATGGGAAAAAGTGGTGATAAGTGATCAGATTTGGTAAATATTTTTGAATTGACCTCGATAGGACTTCCTGGTGGATTGGAGGAGGACCTGGGAGAGGTGGTAGAAAGAGTGGAATCATGAGTGACTTCTAGGTTTGGGGTTTGAGCCACTGGATGAATGCTGGTGTGGTTGTATGAACAGAGAAGATTTTGCAGGTGTGGAGCAGAAGCAGCATTTCTGTTAGGTATCCAAAATGTGAAGCTGCCCATGAGACAGCAACAGGGAGATATGACTAATAGGGAGTTGATTACCTGTGTTTGGTAATTAGGATGATTCTTGGGCAGATATAAATTTATTCCTTGAAAAAAAAATTTATTCCTTGAGCCTGAATGAGATTTTCTAGGAAGAGGGAGAGAGAGTATAGATAGGAAAGAAAGGAGGATTAAGCTTGAATCCTGCTGCATTGTAGCATCTACAGAACAGAATGACAGAAGAATCCAGCAAAGTTGCAAACAAGGAGAAGCCAGTGAGGGTGAAGGAACACCAAGAAAGCACAGCATCGCAGGAGACAAGTGAACTAACTATAAACAATGCATGAGCTTGAAAGAGTGCCCCTGGACATGCGAGTCTATGTGTACTAATCAGGACAGGTTCTGGGAGCTGCAGGAACAAATGGTCCAAAAACCATTCATTTCTCACTCAAGCTACATGTGCAGCTCAGGTGGCTGGGTGCTCTGTTCGTAGTAGTCACATGGGCGGGTGGAAGTTCTGTTTTGATTTATGCTTCCACGGTTGACAGGGCAGGGGGAAAGCTACATCGTGGTCATATAATGGCTTTTAAAATTCTACTTGAAAATAACACAAACTACTTCCTTTCACATTTTATTGGACAAAGGAACTCAAGGTCACAGCTAACATCAGAAGAGGTAAGCCAGGGCAATGTCATCGTGTTGCCAGAAGGAGATGAAAATGGGGTGCCTGCACACAGTGGGTTTCTGGTGATCAATGGAAGAAAGTGGGATAACCGAGGTGCTGTTCATTACCTGTAGATATTTAGAGACCAGAACAGGCTTTAAAGAAAATTCTACATTTATTTGCCTTTTCCCTGCCTTCAAGACTAGCTAGGATGTGTGACTTTCATTCATGTCATTTCACAATTTCAGTAGGAAATTGAGGATTGGTTGTAAGTTCCAGTGTTCTCTCTTAAGAGGGAGGTCAGATCCTTAAGCACACCATACCTTCGGCGTGAGTTCTCTTAACACCCAGGTGTCCGGCCAGTCAGAAGACGGAGACTTTAACAGATAACTTAATAGAAAGAACTGTTGACTAAGTAAAAAGTGATTAACTATAGGAACCAGTAAAAAGAGGACTTTGGGGTTTAACAAGAGCAGAAACTGTAGATGATAGTTACCAATATGAACAAGGAGAAAATTGGGAAACTTGGAGGGTGCCCTGCAGAGCTGAGAGTCAGACCTCGGGGTTGGAGGGGTGGTGGGTGGCAGAGCACCGCCTGCCCCTGAGAGGAAAGCTGCTGGAGACGACCTGCCTTGGACCCTGAGAGCCACAGCCCCGGTTTGAACTCTGCAGGGACCATCACTTGCCCGAGGAGTGGATCTCACAGGAAAACAAAAACAAAGGAAAAGAATAGTTCTGTTGTGGATTGATTTGTATCCTCCCAAAAGGATTTATTGAAATCCTAGCCCTTGTTACTTATGACCATGACCTTATTTGGAAAGCGGTGCTGTTTTGTTTTTGTTTGCAGATGTAATTAAAATGTAAGATTAGATGAGGTCATACTGGAATGTGGTCCTCAATCCAATGTGATTGTCATCCTTACAAGAAGGGGAGGAGAGACACAAAGGCAGACACACGAAAGAGAACACCAGGTGAAGATACAGATACACCGAGGGAAAAGGGATGTGACAATGGGTGCGATTGGGGTGGTGCATCTACAAGCCAAAAACATCAAGGTTTGCCAGAAACACCAGAAGTTGAAGAGAGGCAGGGGGCAGAGTCTCCCTTAGCAGCTACAGAAGGAACAAGTATTGCCCACACCTGGATTTCAGAGTTCTAGGCCCCCAGAGACTACATTTCTGTTGTGTTAAGCCTCCCAGTCTGTGGTCCTTTGTTACGACAGTCCTAGAAAACAGGCACAAGTCCCTTCCTCTTCCAGCCCTGCCGCCTTCCACCAGGGCCGCCTGTTTGCAGGCGAAGGAGAAATGAGGTTTGTGGAGTGCCCGGTTCACAAAGCAGGAGAGAGCAGGGTGAGCGTGGAGCTAGGAGGCACTGAAATCATAACTGGTAGAGGCTGGGAGACAGCAGACAGGTCGAAACACTTAATGATGCTCAGTTTCCCCACATAGATAGGGAGAGAGATACTGTGGGGTCTTCTAGGGGGGTTGTGAGGATAAATGTGAAGTTGGCTTAGTTTAGTATATGCAAAAAGAAAGACCTTCATAAGATTCCTCTTCATAGACTTAATATTTTTAGCATTAGTTGAAACCAAAGGAAGTTATTGGATTTCCCAAGGGAATTTGTGGCACACCCACCTTTCTTTTAGGGGAAATAACGGCATGATAAAATTTCAACTCTCCTGACAATTTAAAGGCCCTGATTCTGGAGATGGGCGGGTGCACATTTGTAACCCCTGGAAATTCATCCAACAAAAGAGGGTACATTTGAAATAACTCCCCAAACTGTCTAGATTAATGTAAATCCTTTATCCTGTCAGCATCTTTGCTGAAAAATTGGACTTGAGAAGAAAAACAGAACAATTTTTAAAACAAGGAATGTTATATAACAAACATCAGCAATGCCAACATCAAAAACACTGGCTGCTTTAGCTCTTCCAGAGAGTGCCTTCTGCTGCCTCAAACCTGTCTGGGTTGGTTTATTGCTCCCTGAACACATGGCACATTTCCCACAAAGCTAAGGGTCATTGATGAATCTATTTCACTCTCTTCCCCTTGTGTGAATGAGCTCAAGTTTAAAATGAAAAAGGAACAATGAAAACACATTAGGGATCATTCTCGAAGACAGTGGGAGCAAGTTTGCTCAAGGAAACAACTTTAAAGAGGACACAGAAATACCGATTTATCTGTTTGCCTTAAGCTTGTTCATGCTCAGAATTCACAAGAGCTGACCGCAAGGAGAGAGGCAGCATGAAAATCTGGGGTCTGCGAATGTGCTATATATGTATCACAAGGCAATGGTTGGATCCTGATGATGCCTCACCCAATCAGCTACGGAAGCTTGGTCCTTAAAGGTACCCACCCCCTAAAATAACATCTCCAGCTTGTTGAATGGCTCCCATGCACAGATCCTGTACTAGGCATTAGGAAAACAGTGGTGAACGAGACAGCCTTATAGCCTAGTGGGAAAGAGATAGCCAGACCAACACATGCAAGTGTGACGATCCACTGCATCTCACTGTGAACTTCTAAAAGCACTGGCCTTAGGCCATCCTGGGGCTGCTGTGGTTCCTTCTTAGATCCTTAAAGGCCTGTGTTAGTCCAGGCTTGCTCTTGGGGAGCACAACTGTCTAAAACTCAGCATGCATCGTATGGCTGCTCACTGCAGGGTGTCTGACACCTGCTGGCGGCCAGCAGCTCTTTGGGCACTTCCCCGGCTGAATGTCAAATGTCCACTTGCTCATATCTCTTAGAAAGTCACCTAAGAAAGTGCTCTGAAATTGTCTGATTTCAGGCCACCCCTCTGTGATGCCTGGATCTGAGGGCGCACTCTGCCCAGGCCAAGTGGGCTAAAGGATCTCTAAAATGTCTAATGGTGAATGTCTATCCATAAGCGGTTACCTCAGTTCTAAGCTCAACTGCATGAGACTGGTGTCCAATGAAGTGTACTAGAAACCTGATTGAACAGAACGCTCTTCAACACTTAGGCACTCTTGAAAAAAAGGCCATTCAAGGAAAAAAATATCCCATTTTCTGATATCAAGAGGAGATCTGTGGAATTTAACATTAGTAGCCCAAGCCCTTTGCATATGGTCTCTATGTTTTTGTGGCAGTGTCGGGAGATAGAGCTGAAATGAACACAAGATAGTTATTAACAGATTCAGAATTGGGGACAGTCATGCCAAAATTCCATTATTTTTGGAAGGAGGCACCAAAAGATATAAGTGAAGTTTCAAGCACCAGAGAGTTCTCTCAAACATTTGACAAAGGACAGGGGATGACTCATAAGTTTGTCATATTCTGCTCCAGAACAGCCTCTTCCTTCTTTAATTGTGCTGCCGTCTGGAGTGTTCACATTGCTCTTTATCATCTGACATATACTTTTAATCCCCCGAAAGCCAGAAATGCTATTAAATTATATTTCATTATGCATGTTTCAAAGCAACTATGCAATAGATCAGTACTTTTGAGCAAGGGGGCACAGTGAAAGAGTCCTAGTAAAATATGCTAGTAAGCCCTAGCCAGCTTGGCTCAGTGGATAGGGTGTTGGCCTGTGGACTGAGGGGTTCTGGGTTTGATTCTGGTCAAGGGCACTTACCTCGGTTGCAGGCTCCTCCCCAGCCCAGGCCCTGGTTAGGGGCATGCAGGAGGCAACCAATCGATGTGTTTCTCTCACTCAATGAGTCAGTGTCCCCAGGCTTGAGTATTCTCTATAAAGACATCCACCAGGAGCTCTGCATTTTAAGTAGACTGACAGATTTTGAGAACTTTCAGAGGGGGACACACATTAAGGAGGCTTCGTTTTTACATTTAGGTGATTAGTCTGGATTATCATAAAGTGAAAAGTAGAGCTCTGAGGGAAAGATACTCACAGAGCGTCTTTGAGAGGATTACCATATTGATCTCGTCCATAACTAAGTCCATTAAATATCGCCTGTGCTAACTATTTAGTAACAGTCACAGGAGATGGCACGTGTCAAGGTGAAGTTTGGTCTCTGAAGTTACACTTCATGGGTTTCATTTTTTGGAACTGCATTTTCCTATAGCTACGTGATGGGCGAAAGTTACTCAAGATCTCTGCATCTCATCACCTCGTGTGTAAAATGGGACTAACCATAGAACCAGCTTCGCAGGGTGAAGTGCTGCTTGTTCACAGCATGTAGAGTAGAGATCTGAAATAGCATGTTTGTAACACATATTTCCTCCCAACTAGACCGTGAGCTTATTTCAGACAGGCATGGGATCCTAGATGCTGCTATTCCACACTGCCTGGCCCCGTGTCAGGCACTTGCTAGTAATGCCTGACTTTGCAATAACCCTGCACCATTTCCTTTATGGCATCTTATGATACGTGCCATTTTAAAACTTGTTCATTTCCCCCACAAACTTTGAGGTAGACAAGGAGGTATTTTCATCTCTAATTTACAAATGAGAAAACAGAAAACTCCAGAATTAAATAACTTGTCTAAGCTCATCCAGTTAAAAATATCCAGAGCCGAACTCTGAATTATGGTTGTTGTTATTTCAGACTCAGTGGCTGCCCTGTCCATGACACCGGGTATATCTTAGAAGGCTCCCTCTTCATTTCTGCGGCCTATTTTGGTTGACAGATGGGAATACGAGTCATGGAGGATGCTGGGTGCTGGGGACGTTCCCCAAGGAGGGTTTGAGGAACACTGAGGACAGGGCGCTTTTGTACAGTGTTCTAGACCCAGCCCTGCCACCTGCCACTCCACTGCAGGCACACGTCTCCAGCATCCTGAGAAGCCGAGGGCAGGCCAGAGAGAGACTGACAGTGAGAGCAGAGGCAGGCGCAAGCTGGTCTGTGTTTATCCCTGTACACATGCATGGCTGAGGTCAGTGTTCAAGGACAAGGAGGGGAAGGATGGTGGCTACTGCTTGGACCGCGGAACCCAGCACTCTTTGCCCCTGAATGCAACAGACTAGCTCTCATTCTTGGCTTCCAAGAAAACGGCAGAGGGTGAGGATTTGTTTCTTAAGCCGTCCACAGCCCACAGAGAAAAAGGTGGCTGGAATGCAGCTCACTAGACAAATGTGTGCGAGTGGCTCCATGGTTCTTTCTATGAATATGCAACAAGCTCATTTTCTGAGATAAGTTACAGAAGCAAGGAGTGCTTGGCAATGTCCTGCTATGTCTGAGGAGAACAGATTATTTGCAAAGTCCAAGTATCTTCCTTATTTCCACTGATTTAATAAGACAAAAAGCTTGAATTGTGCATAGACATAGCTTTTAAAGTGCCAGTTTAAAACAGTTAACTGGCTAGCTTGATCCTTGGGGATGGAAACAATGTTACTGCTTTCTGCCTGCCCCCCGCCCCCCGCCCCCTCCCGTGTGTGTGTGTGTGTGTGTGTGTGTGTGTGTGTGTGTGTGTGCGCGCGCGCGCGCAGTGCTGTGGAATGACTACATGGCTCCTTTGGGGGAAATTTATGAAGTTCTCTCTTCACAGTTCCCCTTTTGCCTTTCAAGGCATAATTATCCACCTGTTGTCCCTTTGTAGATGGAGGGCTCTCCACGGACAGCCACTAATGAGTGACACATGTACCGATGCATGTGCAAAAGACCGCCTTCGAGGCTCTGAGCTAGAGACGCCCAGAAAGAGTAAAAGGCGGTGGCTCTGCACCTGAGACTCGTGAGTGGAGAAGCTTATCATGCACGCAGTTCCTCAGACACAAAGCTGACCCGAAGCCACAGGTAATCCAGTTTATTCGTAGTTTATAAAATTATTTTGTGGCAAAAAAACAAAACAGGGCTAGAAACCATCCCTATGAGCTCAATCAAAACTTTTTTTATGTCCCTTGTGATCTACAAACACAAGAAGTAAAAACTTAAACTTTTCCTCCCAAAGGACACTTCTGAAATGTTCTTGACTTTGATAACTTTTCCTGAGTCAGTCAACTGAGAGATTTCCTAATTCAAAGCCAGGGCTGACCTCGTAGCCCAGGGCCCATGCTCAAAAGGGTCCCTCGTTTAGTTTATGTGCTGCTGTTGCTGTCTTGAAAATATTAATAATGTTATTGTTGAGCTTGTGTTTTGTATGTGACATAGGAAGGGACAATATTCATATATATAAGCAGAGGGAGCTACATGCAATATGCCATTCCTTACAGGCCTGTTTACAAAGAGCATTTGTGACCCTCAAACAAAGAATGCCAGTGGCCCCGCGAGGTGTGGGAGGTAGTGATTTAAAGCAAGTGGAAGGTAAGTGTTAGGTAGATGACTGGGTCAGAGGGGCACTGACAGCACTAATAGGCCATCCTTTCTGTTTGAACCAGATCTTGCTTTGGACCCACCAAAAAGGCAATGCTGCTCTAATAAACACTAATGAGTAAGGAACCCTATCATGCTATTTTTCACTTGTGTTATTCCCTGAATAAGCCAATGATATATTGGAAGTGGTGACATAAAAAGGAAGGAAAAGGTAGGGCAATCCATAGTTCATTTTCCTTTCAGTCTTTCATTAATCATCAATAGGTTGAGGACAGAGTTGCTAGAATGTGTGTGTATGAAAAAGTAAAAAAAAAAAATAATAACACCAAAAACAACAGGTAAGTTAGTTTTGTGTAGTGTTTCCACTGTAGAGGTAAAACCAAAACACATATAACAAGCTTTTAAATAAGGCTTGTATAATTTTGAGGATGCTTCACATGACTTAAAAATGCTCTTATATTTGCATTTAAAACTGGCATTGCTCCATATAAAGATGAATGGTAGCCCTGGCTGGTGTTGCTACGTGGTTAGAGCGTCGGCCCACTCACCAAAGGGTATCAGGTTAGATTCCCAGTCAAGAGCACGCAGATGGGTTGCAGGTTTAATCACTGGCCTCAGTCAGGGTGAGTGCAGGAGGCAAGCAATCAATGTGTCTCTCTCATATCCCTCTCTCTCTCTCTCTCTCTCTCTCTCTCTCTCTCTCTCTCTCTCTCTCTCTCCTTCTCTTCCTCATCCTCCCTCCCTGCCTTCCAATCTCTGTAAAAATCAATAGAAAAAGTATCCTTGGGTGAAGATTAACAAATATATATATATATATATATATATATATATATATATATATATATTAAAGTTCATGTTAATAATTTAAAATGTTAATTTGTTTTTAGTTAGAATGACATTAAATAGCAAATTAAAAGCAAACAAAAACCATGACAAATCAAGAAGAAAGGAAATCCTTTAAAGGCACTTTCTCCTGCTTTTTTAGCAAGAAAGCCCATTTGTTCATTTTGTAATGGACCTTGCAAAGAGCTGGCTCTGCTCAAGGCCTAATAAGTGCACAGGTCTATGGCTCCAAAAGAGAAAGCAATAACTGTCCACACCAGGTGGTCATGTCAGGAGCGAATACTGGAGCTCAGCCTTTAAAGGCAAGTGCATATATGATAAGTACAAGGCTTCCCTGGAGTTGTTCTGTGATCACGGTTGGTCTGCAGGGTTGCGTTTTCAGGAGGAAAGTCCCCCAGTACCTGCTTCTATCTTTACACACTCTTGCTCCCCTGCTGTTGGTCCACACGGGCATCACTGTGATGTGACCACAGGGACTAAAGAACATCAGGTTTGGAAACAGTCCTGAATGAAGGACAGGAGTGGCAATATTTCTCTTTCAAATAATTGTATAATAAAATAACCAAATATGGATGTATCGCTTCAAAGAATGTCACTTTGGGATTTTGGCAACCTATTTGTCCCTAGTTAAAAGTAAAATAAAACAGAAAGCTCAAATATAAGGACTCAAAAGACATCTAAAGCCACAGGACTGGTGATCAGCATGTTTTGACATGGAGAGGAGTGTCAGGGAAGTTTGCAAAGGCCAAGAATAACCCCCTTTGAAGAAAGAATAGATTAATCAAACAGAGGGTTCTCTTCAACTATCACCGAACAGTTGTAAGAATTGAATATAGTTAAACTCACCATTGGGATTAAAGCAGGATTTACAATTAAAGAGAGTTTAAATTTTTTTTCAATTTATAGAAATACCAATTTGGTATTATTAGGGAGGGAGTGATAATAAATAGCTTAATAATTTTAAGTAATAATCACACATCAGGCACAAATTAAAAAGGGCAGACCCCGGAGGAATGTCTATAAAAAATCAAAGAAAGAAATAGCAGCTACAATTACATTACTTGTGTTTTTGCTTTTTCTAAGATAAGCCACTCTAAGATGAAACACACTTCTATCTTCACAGCTTAGCTGCACCACATTCCATTTTGGTCTCTTATTCACACCACCTCCTCCACATGCAGAGCTTGTCCATCATGGAGAGCAACTTATCTCAATTATTATTCATAAAACCCAGGCCAGCTAAAAACTATTTGGGGTTTCATACTCAAATCAGATTTCAACTTTGATTTTTCAGAGGTCAATAGGTTTGTACAGTGGTCTGTTGTATCAACAGGGCCCTAGAAAAAAATTAATCATGGAAGCAATCCAAAAGGTCAAAAGGAAGACATTGACAATGCTATAATAGAGAAATTACTGAGCTTGATATGTGTTTTTCTGAGGCATTTTCATTTAAACTCAGAATAATGGCAAAAAAAAAGAAGAAAAAAAAAGATGACATTGCTTAATGTGATTGCCGAAAGAGAAAAATGACATAAGAAACTAGCAGGGTAGGCAAATAAATGTTACTAGCTCATGATGGCCTAGTGTTTTTTAAAGAGTCTAATGAAAGAGGAGAAATTCTAACAGAGGTAGGAAGGAAAAGTGACAAATTTCATTATGGGTACCTCAGCAAAGGAGAGACTGTGGACATAGTTTTACATGGTGAATGTCTGAGCATATGCATAGTGGAGGATGTGGTCTTTCGTGGTTATAGAGGTAAAGAGGAAGATAATATCTGTGTGATATGCTGGTCTAGTAAAGTTTCCCTTAAGCTGGCAAGTGTGTGGCACTGACCTCTGAATCTATTCATCTTCCATAAAACAACAGCTAAGGAACCATGTGAGTGTCCATCATTATTTTTATAGCTTCAAAGGTCGAAACAAGAAAAAGAGGAAATAAAACCTTAACCACAAAAGTAAACACAGGAAGATACAAACCTGAACAAATAACCAAAATATATTATAATAAATATAACTTGATATATAAGCTATATAAGAAATGAACGAATTAATCTTTAAAGTAACAACAACGTGGTTCCTTCCTTCAGATTGTTTCCTGGGATGTCCTTTTTTCTTAGTAGAAACTTACTGATAAAATATTTAAATGCAATGCCTGCCCAACAGAGAAACTAGTGGACAATACGGTGCCAAACACATGTGAGTTAGCTCTTATTACACTTTCCTGCTCAAATACTTTTAATGGCTCCCCACTGCCTGTGTAATTAGATACAGACTTCTTACCAAACTCTGTATTAGTTACCTATTGCTGCGTAACAAATTACCACAAACTTAGTTGCTTAAAACAACACACATTTAATACCTTACAGTTTCTGTGAGTTCAGGGTTAGGAGTCCAAGCTTGACTTAGCTGGTCCTTTGCTCAGGGTCTGGCCAGGCTGCAATCAAGCTATTGGCCACGGTTGGGTTCCCATCAAAGCTCAGAGTGGACCTATCTGCTTCTAATCTCCCTGGGGTGTGGACTCCTGATTCATGGCAGCTGGCTTTCTCAGAGCCAGGATTGCAGAGGGGGGATTTAGTCTCTTCCCAATATTTTCTTATGCTAATTTTTAGGACTTACTCATCCCCACTACTCTTCTAGATATACCTTTTTAAAAAAATATTCAAGGAAAACTGGACCTCATGTTATTACCTGAACACTTCCTTCAATTCTCAGCCTCCATATTTTTGCATAAACTGATGCTTCCTCCTGCATTTCCTTCTTACAAACATTTAACTTTCTCTGAATCCTACTCAATGTCTGTCTCAAAGGTGTGCTGTATTCACTTTTGAAAGATAATATTTTGCTGACATTGCCTATGACAATCATTAATCCTGACATCTATTTTTTATTCATTTCAGAGGAATCATCTTTAAGAAGCACTGGTTGCTGCCCAAAAGGTACATCCCAAAAGATTACACTGGTCCATGGATTGAACCTCAGACTCCAGACCAGTTCCTCACTTCATTAATCCTTTCCTTTCCCTTGATATTCCAGGCTTCTTTTGTTTTCATATTATAGCTCTGCATCACCTCCTCAGCTTCATGTGGATACCTGTCCGGGTTGTCTGGTTTTACACATACTTTCTCTGCTCTGAGTTAGAGCTGCCCTCACCTGCTTTGAATTCCCCTCCTTTCAGTCTTCTTCTCTCTATTGAAATGCTTGGTTCTCGTCCTCAGCTGGTTTCTTTAACTTTAAAGTATGAGAATCACCACGGAGGTTAATTACTCTGTGGGCCTCACTCCCAAAGTGTGGATCAGTATGTCTGGTGTGGACCTCAGGAATTTACCATTTTTTCAGACACCATAGGTGTCTCTCATGCAGATAACCCAGAATCATACCTTGAGGAACAAGGTTGTACCTCTTCAACCTCACTTTCTAATTTCAAACCTTTCTCAGATTTCTCAAGGTTGCTTCTTCACTCTTGTCTCAATCTCAGCAGATGATTTAGCCAAATGGTTCTCAAACTTTCCTTTATGTTATAACCATCAGGGGAGCTCATAAAAATTCCAGCTCCGAACCCACTTCCCATACCAATTAAATCAAAGCTTCTTTTGGAGTTCATTATGTTTAATCAATGTATAAATACATGCAGTAAGATGTACAGGTTTTTAAGTATACAGGTCAATGAGTTTTGACAAATGTATTCATCTAGGTAACCTTAATCAAGATATAGGACATTTACTTCAACCTAGAAAGTTTCCTTTTGCTCATTAGGGTCAACATTCCTCCCCTCCAGAAGCAACCATTATTCTAATTTTTATCCTCATTGATTTTTTGTTTGTTTGTTTGTTTGATCATGATGAGATCAAGATGCAATCATACAAAATAGTTTTCTTTATTTCTGGCTTTTTTTTGCTCAATATAATATTTTTGACATTCATCAATGGTTGGCATCAGTAGTCTTTAAAATGTTTGAAGTATTTATAATATGTAAATATTGTTAAGTTTGAGAATCTAATTTATCCTAGTCATTTTCAACTTTGTATAGTGTGTTAACCTGGAAAGCTGTAAAAACCTAAAGCAAACAAACTAACAAAAGAACGCAATGATACTCATACCCACTTTCACAGTTTCTGAATTAATTGGTCTGGGGTGAGAACCGAGCATTGGTATTTTTGCAAGCTCCCCAATTGATTCTAATATTCTGCTAGCATTGAAAACCTCTGGTCTAGCCTCTCAGATAATGAAATTCCATTTCAAATTCATGAAGATCTTCCCCATCCTTATTTCTTATCTCAGAGGAATTAGTGAATTCTTACTATACGTTAATGACTTTCTATATATTATCTCACTTAGGTCTTAAATAAACATATTATCCCAGTGTGGCAAATGAACAAAATGGTGCTTAAAGAGAGAAGTTATACAGCTTGTAAAGGCAGGAGCCAGGATTCAAACACCTGTTTACTATTTTCAGCGTCATACCTCCCATCTATTATGCCCCTTTCCTATTAATTATCCCTCAAACTTGTATTCTCCATTGGCTATTTTATTTCCATTAGTCTATAATAATGCTTAGGTTTTCTCTATTGTAATAAAAAGAATAAATAAAAACTCATCTGTAAGCATGTCAGCCTTCAAGCTACATTCTTTATTTCCATTACCTTGAAACCACAACCCCTTAAACTTTCCATTTTATAATTCCACCCATAGCACAAACTCTCATCAGCCCCTACCACATGACTGAAATGCTTCACAGGTGGCTAATAATTTCCTAAAAACCCCATTCAATCATTCAGCTTAGTTTTCATTCTGTTAAAATCTTGACCACTTTTTCCCCATGTTCCTTTTCATATGCTTAACTGACTGGACAGAGACCTGTGGGAGACAGCTTGGTCTCAACTAGTAACTAAAACCTCAAAGAACTTAGTATTAATTAAGGTCAAATGAGAAATCTGATTCATGATTATAGTAATAATTGCCTAACAATAATAGTCAATTGTTATTGCCTACTATGTACCCATCTAAAGTGCTGTGCAAGATCCAGCACATATACAATGTTGTTGATTAGACAAGACTCAGGCTTATAAAACTATTATAGTTTGTAAAACTATTAAACAGTTTAAAAATGAATAAATGCTGGATCATATGGTATAGAGTAGACTATAAGAACAGCAAGTATTCAGAAGAGAAAATAATTTCTGGACAAATATACTCATAGAGTAGTTAGTATTTAATTAAGTCTTATAATATATTTAAGTCTTATAATACCTTTATGAGTACTCATAGAGTAGTTAGTATGGTCAGAAAGATGGGATAGGAAGGATGGTCCAAGCAGGGGAACCCTGCACCAGCAAAGACAAAGAGCTCAACTTCTTGGTGATGGCTTTCTCTGTCCTCTGGCTTTTCCATACTTCTTTTATTTACCACATTTCCTTTAGTCTCCAATCTCCATGTCTTCCTGCTTCCATCAATTGCCATATTTCCCATTAAAACTCTTCCTAAGCAGACTGGTAATCTCATCATTAGCTGTGGCCATCGGTCTAGCTCTATTAGCTGCCTGGGTCGTTATCCACTTCAAAAAGACCCTAATCATCTCCCAGGTGATCCTGGGATTGGATCTAAGGATGGACAATCTAGATGATATCTTTCCCAATCATTCTCTAAATTCCCCAGAAAAGCCCCCTTTCAAATAAGTATCCACAACACCACATCATTATGATAACATTTAAAAACATCAAGTGATGTTTACATAGAAGCACAGCAGGCGACTCACATTGGCACAGCAATTTCATAACATAGTTTTCTAAGAAACTAAACTTTGATTTCCTCTTAAGTTTTCACAACAAAGATCCACTTAATCTGGAATGGACTTTAGGGAGGTGTCTTGTCCAACCTCCACTTTTCCTAGATGGAGGCCTGGAAAGGGAATTTCCTTCCCTAGCTAATTGGCTTGCTTTCCAAACACTAAAATTTAGGCCTCAAACTTCTGGGACTCTCTTCACTATGCCACTTCCTCCTCACTGAAGAAATATTGTAGAAATCTGGAAGGCATGGCAATAGTTGAATTTGTTGCCTAATAGATTATTGAAAAAAACATTTGATTTCTTTAAACAGTGCATCTTCATTAAGAAATTTTAGAAAACAAGTAAACCATTTTTTTAAAATATATGTTTATTGATTTTAGAGAGGAAGGGAGAGGGAGAGATAGAAACATCAATGATGAGAGAGAATCATTGATCAGCTGCCTCCTGCACGCCCCCTACTGGGGATCAAGCCTGGAACCTGGGCATGTGCCCCTGACCAGAATCAAACCCAGGACCCTTCAATCCACAGACCAACGCTCTGTCCACTGAGCCAAACCAACTAGGGCAAGTAAACCATTTTTTAAAAAATCAGGAGAATTTATCAGATAATAGAGCAGTGAAGGCCTTGGGTGGGATGGGCGCCGGGTCAAGGAAGGTAAAGGGGGGGGAGGGCGATGGATAGGGAGCATTTGTACTAATGTCAACAATAAAAATTAATTTAAAGAAATGAAAGTGAAAAAAAAATGTCATACACAAAAAAGAAAGAATTCATCTCAGAAGAATATCAAGACATATCATATTATAGCCAAAGTTAAAGCAAAGTCTGACAAGGTCATATATGGTGTTTCAAAATATAGATTTTATCATTATTCAGGTGTAGTGAGGCTAACATAACAGGAAATGATTAGCATTGAAAAGATAGGTTGTTATATTCACAGATCCCAAGAGGAGGGCCATGCCATACCACAGGGAGCCACAAGGGGAAGCACTAGGGTTCAGCAAGAGGTAGAAGGAGGTAGGGAACTGTGGTGAGCACCTTTATTGGGGTTTCTGCAGGAAGGAACAGGCGAAGGAGGGAAATCAGGTTTAGGATTGGTTAGTTTGAATCACTTCAGTGAAATCTGGACTATAGGGGCTGCCCTCCTAGTTTTCTGGTACCTGACCCTGTGAGTGATTAAGACAAGTGGAGAGTGGCCCAGAATGTGAGAGCCCAATAAAGAAGGAGGCAGGGGATATGGTCTCTGCAGAGGTTGATTTGCATTTGAAAGTACATTGTCTGGTGAGTTTTCTATCTCTAAGAATTAGTTACCACAGGAAGGACAGTCTCTTCCGTGTCACTAGGATCCCAGATATCAAAGCACCAGAATATCAATACTAATAAAAGGGTAATATGCTAATTAGGACTGACGTCTTCCAGGACAACCTTCCAGATGTCCTTCCGGACAAAGCCGCAGGGGCTGCGAAGGGCCCAGCCTTAGGCCGGCAGTGGCAGTAGCAGCAGGGTAATGGGGGTGGCGCCTTCCCCTAATCTGCCAGGTTGCCTCCCACAGAGGGAGGCCAGACTGCGGCTTAGGCCGGGGGCTGAGGCAGAGGTGGTTAGGGGTGATCAGGCCAGCAGGGGAGCAAGTTAGGGGCAATCAGGCTGGCAGGCAGAGTCAGTTAGGAACTATCAGGCAGGCAGGCAAGCAGTTAGGAGCCAGTGGTCTGGATTGTGAGAGGGTGCAGGCCAAGCTGTTGGACTCCGCCCCTACCCCCACCCCCGTGCATGAATTTCCGGCAGTCAGACATCCCCCAAGGGGTCCCAGATTGGAGAGGGTGCAGACTGGGCTGAGGCACCCCCCTCCCATGCACAAATTTTGTGCACTGGGCCTCTAGTAGAAAATAATAGACATGGTTAATGCAAATGGCCAAGAATGATGAGAAATGATAACCAGGAGAGAGAGAAGTAGAGTGGTCCACATTGGCACTCATGATTTGTTCCTTTCTTCTTCTTTTTTTTTAAAAATATATTTTATTGATTTTTCACAGAGAGGAAGGGAGAGAGATAGAGAGAGTTAGAAACATCGATGAGAGAGAAACATCGATCAGCTGCCTCTTGCACATCCCCCACCGGGGATGTGCCCGCAACCCAGGTATATGCCCCTGACTGGAATCGAACCCGGGACCTCTCAGTCCGCAGGCTGACGCTCTATCCACTGAGCCAAACCGGTTTCGGCGATTTGTTCCTTTCTTACTCAACTCTGAGCAAGAACTAAGTCTATGTTGCTCTTACTTCTTCCCCACTGCCAGCCTCCAACTCCATAACGAATAGCTGTTTGGAGAATGCCACTTGAATCTGCCTTCTCTGCAGTACACGGGGCTTTCTAAAGCAGGAGGCTTTCAAATGTCACTGCTTTGACTCAGACGAACTCTGAGTGTCCAGATTATCCTGGAAATAAGCCTCATCGCCTGCCTCAAAGGAGCACCTGCGGCACCTGTGCTGCTCAAATACGTATGAATTTAGTGCTGGAATTCTGTTCTGTCAGGTGCTCATTTTAGAGAAGAAAGTGCATTTTTGAATCTGGACAAGAGACCAATTTTAAATGGAAGTTAAATTTTACCCTTATATAAGACCGACTTAGGGTTATTAAAAGATAACTTCAAGGTCCTCAACTAAAAGCTTAAAACATAGTATAAATTAATGACATTTTCTGATGCAAGTTGTTTTAAAGATAAATTATATTATTCTCTTTATTCAGAGATGTATGAGATCTATATTGGCTAGTGTTTTATTTTCTCCAACAAATGATTCCTCTTACGTGAGGATTTTGAATTATAGTAAGAAGTAATATTTACAGATAAACAATAAAATATAAAATAGACAACTCATAAAAATCATCTTGCCGATGGAGCCAATTTATGGAGTGTTGGATTATAACTCAATGTTTCTGACAAAGCAATGGCCTCAATCAAGTGGCCCAGTCACCCCCCAGCTCAGAGTAGTAAGAACAGAGGGCTGGTGGCTTTGGTCTTACACAGGCTTCCCCCCAGCCCAGTCCTCAAATTTGTCACTTGGGTTTCTCTAATTCTCAGTGTCCTCCTTTGCAAAGTGAGACTATAAGAGTGGATTTTTAAAATAAAATTTTAAAGATTGTGGTAAAATGCACGTAACATAAACTTTACTGTCTTAACCATTTTTAAGTGTGCAGTTGAGTGGCATTAAGTCCATTCACATTGTTGCACTACCGTCACCACTGTCCATCCATAGAACTCTGTTCATCTTGTAAAACTAAAACTCTGCACAAGATTAAACCAGGAATGGGCAATGTCTGGCTTGTAAAATCATTTAGTCGAGCCCTGCCAAGTTATTAGGGGTGAGTTAATTAAATGTTTGACCAAATATAGCAGGCTAATGTTTAAGTTTATAATTTTGTATGGCCCACTAATCTATATATATAAAAAGCCAGCAACCAGAATGCCAGAATGACCGGAACAACTGGTCATTATGATGCTCACTGCTGGTCATTATGATGCTCACTGCAGCTGGCCAACGGGCCCAATCAGAGGCGGGATTGGCCAGCTAACTGCCTGCAGCCCCTCCCCCTGGCTGGCCCTACCCCCAATCGTCCCTTCCACGATCAGGGGCGGGGCCAGCCGGCCAACCTTCAGCACCCCTTCTGCCCCCCCACCCACTGGCCTGACCCCAATTGGTACCCATCAGGGTGGGCCAGCCAGACCCCACCTGTGCACGAATTTGTGCACCAGGCCTCTTGTGATGTTATAAATATCCAAATGGCCCTTGGCAGAAAAAAGGTTCCCCACCCCTGCATTAAACAAACACTTCCCATTCCCTCTTCTTACAGCCCCTGGCAACCACCATGCTCTTTTCTGTCTCTATTAATCTGACGACTCTATGTTCCTCATACAGGTAAAATCATAAAGTGTTTGTCCTTTTGTGACTAATTTATTTCACTTATCATAAGATTCATTCGTGTTGTAGAATGTGCCAGAATTTCCTTCTGAAGTCCATTGTATGCATAGATCACATTTTTTTTTGTTTATCCATTCATTCACCTTTGAACAGTTGCATTGCTTCTACATCTTGGCTACTGTCAATACTGCTGCTATGAACACGGATATACGAATATTTGAATCCCTGTTTTCCATTTTTTGGGGGTGTAAACCCAGAAGTGGAATATCTAAATCATATAGTAATTCTATTTTTAAGTTTGTGAGGAACTATCATTCCATTTTACATTTCTAGGACTGGATATTTTTAACTGTCCCTTCCACATCTAAAATTTTAGGAACCAATACTTGTTTTAAAAAATTCTCTTGAAGCAATTTCCTCTTTACCTGGAAATCTGCATCCATTAAACAAACAGTGAGGGAAATGCTCAAATGTCTTTCACCCCAGAAGGCCTTTCCTGACCTCTCTTTATCTTTGTAACACTTGGGTTATGTCCACTTACAGCACCCTTATTTACTAGGGTCAAACCTTAATTACTTTTTAAATTAAGTTGTTGTTTTTTCAGCAACATGAGCTTTGGGAAGGCAGAGATCATGTCTAATTCTTTATCTCCTCAATGCCTGATACCGAATAATTAAGCAGCAACGGCCTATTGAGTGAATGTGTGGATAGACTGAAATAAAATAGGGCCAAATAATTCCACACGACAAATTGAGGAAGTGATAAAAGTGGTAAAATCGGAGAATAATTTTTCTCTGGATGCAAAATATTTCCCAGGAGAGGCTGGGACCCAAATAATAGTAATGGTCAGCATGATAATTAAAATACCTAATACAGTGCTGCCCCAACCATCAGCTAGGGAGCATCTTCCTCAGTGGGCTCTGGGATACCTGCTTTAACATTCCTGCTCCTGCACGCTGGCATGCAGGAGGGTGCACTGGTTGTTTTCTTACCCATCAGCACGGCAGTGCAGAAGGGGCATTCAATGCCCATCTGTGGCAGAGCCTGCAAGGGGCTTTCTCCATGTGTCCACATTAGGCAATACAGAAAACTCATGTTTGATGCTGGAAGGACCTTAGCGTCCAGTTCTCTTGGATGATATAGCTGAGTTTCAGAGAAGGGAAGAGGCTGTTCCCAGCCACGTAGCAAGAGGGCTGCATCCTAGATTTGGAGGTGCAGACACATGCTCTCCCCACGCAGTTACGACCTATTTTTAAACCACCTTGCTGAGTGATGGAGGGAAGACGCTTAAGTGGACACAATGAAAAGGCACATCTCTAATTGAATGGGTCAAAATTGATGTCGCATCCATCCGACGCTAAATAAAAGGCCCTGGACGGTGGGCAAGCAGGTGATATTTCTGGATTGCAACCCTCCTGGGCAAGAAGCCCTCTTGCCAGTCTGTGTTTGCACCTCTGCAAATACTCCCTTTGGGCAATTTTGCACCAAACCGGTATGAAGAATGTCCAGAGATCGCAGGGCGTAGAAACGATTGTCCCGGTGTCGGCCTGGAAAGCAGCAAAAGGAGGATAGGATGCTGTTTGCTGTCTGCTGGGGCGGACCAGAGCTCGCACCTGCTCCCTGGGCTTGGTGGGGTGGGCGGGGCAGGGGCGGCGCGCGGGCCTCCGCTGGGACCATCCCGCCGCCAGGGAGCAGCCGCGCTGCGCTCCAAAGGCCAAGGCCACTCCGGCGGCGCGCAGGGTGCCAGGTGAGCTGCGACTGGGGAGCGGGACCCTGGACCCCAGGGCGCTGGTGCAGGGGACCTGCGCTGGTCTGGGCGTGGGGGCGCGGGTGCCACGAGCCTGGAGGGCGGGGGAAAGAGCCCCCGGACACGTACCTGCGGCAGGACAGGGGACAGACAGAAAGTGTCCCCAACTTCTCTAGGAGGCAGCAAGAGCACTCCACATCCTCGAAGGGAGCTGGGGTGCATTGCGGGGAAAATAAAGGCCTTGGATGTTGAGAGATTTGTCTCAGACAAACCTGGAGAAGTTCTAGCCTGTCTTCCTATCTTGTGCCTTTTTCATGCTCAAGCTTGGCCCTTTGGGGGGCCTTTAGGGACAAACTAGAGAGTTCATCTCTGACCCCGATCGATTGACTGACTGATTGATTCTGCACTGCATATATGTTCTTAGATCACACTGCGTTGTTCTGGGCTTTATGGTGAGCAAAGCCCAGAGACGCTGGCCCACAACCCCTGTCCTCCGACCCCTCCAATGGCAAAGCAACAAAACCTTTCCCTCTGGAATGCCTTTCTTCTGTCTTGCCTTGTTTCATTGCTACAGATTAAGCGAACAGGTTTGTCTCCAAACCTCCAAATTGGATGTAAAATTGTGGTGTCTATGTGTGCATTTTTGAGGACAGCTTCCATAGATTTTATTTGATTCTCCCAAAGATGAAATAGCTAAAAGCACAGCTTTGGGCCCGTCAACATGGATGTCCTGATGGTCTCTGTCTTTGGAGAGCCTGAGTTCCAGATTCTTATTTGAAAGCTGGGATTCGGGGAGAAGTTGGAGGGAGAGATTCTCTCACGGTTCAGGGAGGACAATATTCACCCACCAGCACAGATTTGTCTGAGCTGAGAACTGGTCTGTTTTCCACTGGTAGGAGATAAAATGAGTTTGCAAATGTATCGATGAGGAAACCAAGGCGAATCTTTGTGAATGGGAGGCTATCCTGGTTTCTTCTTGGTAACCACAAGTGAGCCCCGCGGTGGAATTTCCAGCAGCGCTGAGGGAAGGTGAGAGGCGCAACGGTCCAAGTTTATAGGCCCCTGGTCCACTGGAAACTTGGGAGAAGAAGGAGGGATTGGATGTTAACTCAGCCTTGGAGAGCACCAGGAAAACCTGGGGTGTATGTGGGGGTAAGGCCGGGGGATGCCCTGTGGGGGGAGGAGGGGGGGTTGTTTCTACAAAATTAACAGATATCCTTGAAAAATCACATTTCATCAGTAATCCCACTTTACTTGTTCCCACCAAATGGGCAGGAATACTATAGACATAAGGAAGTAAAAGCTGTCACGTGAGTAGTGGCAGTATTTCGGGTCCTGCCCCTGTTATCCCAGAGTAAGGTTCATAGACAGGCTGGCACTAGGATAATGGCCCCCAAAACACTGACATCCTGCAGGTAGCTTCAAGCAATCCCAATATCTTCCCAATTTTAGAGAAAAAAATAGAGGGCAAAATTATAATTTTTTTTCCCTTTATAAAATTTCCCCAAATCTTCAGTGTCTGCTTTTATTTGTGTGACATCTTGTTTAGGTCAGAATTATATATCTGGTTACGCTGAGACATGAGAGATCATTATTTCCAGCTTAAAAAACGCCCATCAGTTCTAGGTGGCCTGAGATCCACTGTTGTCGCAAAGAGTAGGGAATGCATCGCATTATTCTTTAATGTCCTTTGAATGGAAATGCTTCCCTTGTGGACACCCGGTGCTCCGGTGGCAGCAGTGAATGGCACAGGACCTGGGGCTGTCGAGGAAAGAAACTGCCTCATTCTACTTGGCTCGCAGCCCAGAAGAGTGTTTGTCTGCTGTTCTTCACTTCACACGTATTTTGTAAACTTAAACCACTCTTTTGGCGAGCTTTATGGGAGAGGGATTAAATTGCTTAGCCCCTCCTCCCTTACAATTGGTCAGTCCGCTTCATTAAACCCCAAGCTGAACTGTTGTTTTTCAAATAATAAAGTGGTTGTTTTTACTTACAACCTGTCTTTTCCTGGTAGGATTATTGGTTAAAATGGCCCCATCACACCGCAGAGGTTTATTTGGCAATGGCAGAAATTAATTTTGCCCCTTACTTAAAGTCATTAAAGAACCACGCTTTTTAAAAAATAATAATCATAATAATAAGTGCTGCTTCACTAGCCCTTCAGCACAAGATACGTTTTATTGATGTTGCTCATTGTTCTTTTATGCATTCAGCAAATATTTATTGAGCACCTTCTGTGTGTTGGGCCCCTGTTTATCTGCTTTCAAGGAGTTGACAGTTAAGCCCCGTGGACTTGAATCTTGATTTGCTAAGAGCTGACTTTGGAGGGGCCGCTTCAGCAACGCCCCGACCATGGCCATATTCTTTGGATTTCCATTGCTGCCTCCTCTCCGTGCATGAGTCCATCCCCCCTGGTGTTGGCCAAGGGAGAAGCTATTCACTGTGGTTTCCTGCCTCAGTGCACCCTTGCTGGTCAGCATGCCTGACTCCTGTCATCTCCATGGCTGTGTAGGTGCTGGTTCTGTGAAGAGCATGGCCAGTGAACGTCAATTAACTAGACAAGGAGAGAAGCGTTCACTCTGGGTAGGCCATGCATGGTCCCAGGGAGCACTGGTTTCTCTTGGGAGGACCCTAACAACTGCCCAGTGGCCAGTTACACATCCCTGGGCTACTGTGTTTCTAATTCATTCAGAATAAAAGTAATAAATGTTTAAGTGCTTTCCAATCTGCACCCAACATGAGAGCTGGAAGAATATATTCAACACCAACCAACAGGGAAGGATTCTGCTAGTTTTGGATTGGTTAAGCTGGGCCAGTCGGAAGTGTATTTCTGTTGCTACACTGAGGAAAAGCTTGATGGTGCAGATTTTATTACCAGATAATAGCAGTAATGGTGGTGGGCACTGATATAGATGTACCACACACCTTCCAAAACACTTTATGTAGATTAACTCATTTAGACTTCTCTCAACCCAAAGTGGGTACCATTATTATTGACATTTTAGCTTTGGATCAGACAATTTAGAAGTCTGATATATTGAGCACTTCTTTCCCTCTTGCCTACTCATTGTGAGAGGTAGCCCAGCTCTGCAAACAGACTTGACCTGTTCTCTAACTGGATTCACTATTAACTAGCAGTATAACCTTGAGCAAGTCATTGCCTTTCTGTGCGTCACTTTTCACATCTGTAAAATGGGGGTGATGAGGGCACTATTCCATTAGGTTGCTGTCAGGATTGAATGAATGTACATATGTAAGATACTTAGAAGGGTGCTTTGGACACAGGAGGCACTATGATGTTTATTATTAGCTATTCTTTTTCTTTCGAGCTTCATCTGCCAATATAGCAGCCATGCTTGAGCTACTTAGAGTTCCCCTGGACCTCCTCAACTCTGTCATATGTCACTGCCTTTGCATATGCTATTTCCTTGCCTAGAATGACTTTCCTACTCTCTTGCTATGTCAGCTTACATGTTCCCTCACATGTAACTTACCTTTAATGCCCTCTGTTATTCTCCAGGTAGCTGTTCCCACTCTTCATTAAGATCTTAGCAGCCTTGTACCATTCATCTATCAAAGGACTTAGTGATTAACAATTACCTAACAATTATTGAGCACTTATGTGCCCAGTAGTGTCCCATGTATTTTTCTTTTTTTTTTAAAATATATTTCACTGATTTTTTACAGAGAGGAAGGGAGAGGGATAGAGAGCTAGAAACATCGATGAGAGAGAAACATTGATCAGCTGCCTCCTGCACACCCCCCACTGGGGATGTGCCCGCAGCCAAGGTACATGTCCTTGACTGGAATCGAACCCGGGACCCCTGAGTCCACAGGCCGACGCTCTATCCATTGAGCCAAACCGGTTAGGGCGCATGTATTTTTCTGGATTTTCTTTTTATATACTGACAGCTCTATGAGGTAGGGTTATATTTGCTTAAATTATTTCTGTGTTCATCCCTCCCCCCACCCCCCACCCCCCGAGTAGACTGTGATAGTCGCTTGTACATTTCTATGTTATTCATTTCATATCTCTAGGACCTGGCAGAGTGCCTAATTAATACACAGTGGGCACTCCATAAATGTAAAGGGATGCGTTTTTACCAACAGCTGTTTACATTCAAATAATAAGCTAATTGTAAGTAATTCTTTTATAGAATTTTCATGCTTTTCTCACTGCAGAAATTCACTCTCAAAATTTTAGAAAACACCGATAAGAAAGAAGAAGGAAGTCCAAACCCCACTCCTCCCGGCCCTAGAGAGTCTAAACAACTTGCTTAGGGAAACACAGCTGGCTGCTCACCAACCCAACTGAGACTCCAAGTCAGGCATCTGGTGATGGAGCCCACGCTCTTAAGGCTGTGACGCTGTTGCTCCTCTTCCTCTCCACCTCCAGCCCCCCGCCCTCCACCCCCACACACAATGAACAAATTATGTTAGCTTATTAACGTGGGTTGGAAGAGCTGAAATTTGAAATGAAATCTACCACACAAACAACGGTGCAATGCATGAAATCTACATTTTAAAAAATGCTAGTATTCAGTCTTTTCATGCCTTTGTACTTTCTGTTCTGTCAGTTTTTTAGAGGCAGCAGAGTGAGGTAAGGTGGAAAGAGCATAGCTGCGGCCCTGCCCTTGGAAGTGTTAGCAGGGACTGGTTGCATAACCTCCCTCAGTCTTGGTTTCTTCCGTGAAAAAGGGCTATAATAAGAAACACTTCTCAGAGTTTTGTCAAGTAAGGCAGCAAAGTGCTTGATTCATGGTGGGTCTTGCCCAACAGAAATCTTGCCAAATTGTTTTCCCCATGTGGGTGTTTTCTCCCCCACTCCTTCATTTTAATTCTCATGGTAATTTAACTTTTACATTATTATTAGATGTCTTTAGTAACTTGCCTCGCAGCCATTTTCTTAGAAATTCAATTTCATCTCCTGATGAAAGAGGAAAAAAAGTGGCAATTTAAAAATGTTAGAGCAATTTTCATTTAAAAGTGGATCAATGTTTTCCTTACCCTGTCGTTAATGTTTTCTGTTTTCTTTTTATCAGCGAGTTACTTCTCGGTCGATTCATATTGCCAAACTGCCCTCTCTTGTTTTCTTACAAGATGAAAGGAGACAACCATGAATGAGCCGCTAGACAATTTTACCAACACTTCTGATTTCCCCGGTTATGCAGCTGCTTTTAGAAACTGCACTGATGAGAAAATCCCACTCAAGAAGCACTACCTCCCTGTTATTTACAGCATCATCTTCCTGGTGGGCTTTCCGGGGAACGCAGTGGCAATTTCCACTTACGTTTGCAAAATGCGGCCCTGGAAAAGCTGCACCGTCATCATGCTGAACCTGGCCTGCACGGACCTGCTCTACCTCACCAGCCTCCCTTTCCTGATCCACTACTACGCCAGCGGCGAAAACTGGATCTTTGGGGACTTCATGTGCAAGTTCATCCGCTTCGGTTTCCATTTCAACCTGTACAGCAGCATCCTCTTCCTCACCTGCTTCAGCGTCTTCCGTTACTTTGTGATCAGCCACCCGATGAGCTGCTTTTGCATTCACAAAACTCGGTGGGCCGTGGCGGCCTGTGCTGGGGTGTGGATCATTTCCCTGGTGGCTGTCATTCCCATGACTTTCCTGATCACATCAACCACCAGGACCAACAGCTCTGCCTGCCTTGACCTCACCAGTTCAGATGACCTCACTACCATCAAGTGGTACAATCTGATTTTGACTGCCACAACCTTCTGCCTTCCCCTGGTGATAGTGACACTCTGCTATGCAATGATTATCTACACCCTCAGCCAAGGGCCAAGGACTCACAGCGGCCTGAAGCAGAAAGCTCGGAGGCTAACCATCCTGCTACTTCTTGTGTTTTATATATGTTTTTTACCCTTCCATGTCTTGAGGGTCATTCGGATCGAATCTCGCCTGCTTTCCATCAGCTGCTCCGTTGAGAATCAGATCCATGAAGCTTACATCTTTTCTAGACCCTTAGCCGCCCTGAACACCTTTGGTAACCTGTTACTGTACGTGGTGGTCAGCGACAACTTTCAGCAGGCCATCGGCTCCATGGTGAGATGCAAAGCGAGTGGGGACTTGGAGCAAGCAAAAAAGATCAGTTACTCAAACAACCCTTGACAAACTTCACTTACTCAACCAAAGAGAAAAGCCTACTGGTACTTCCCCTGTACTTTCTAACTAGGCCAGAATATCTCCTTCAGGGGAACTCAGTAAACATTGTGCATTCATGTGTCAAGGCCAGGGCAGAACTGCTGGAGTCCTTTGCAACCATTTGTTGAGTTCCTTCCTTAGGTAGACCTAAGAGTGGGCTACATGCATATCAGTAAAGGGTTAAAATGTACAACTGGAACTATTAAAATTCAGGGCCTGGTCAGAGGGAGAACACTTGCCCTCGGTCCCAGTAAGTTAGCACCTATAGGAGAAAGACAACTTTCACTCATGGTTTTATACTCCTTCATACTGGGGCCTATTTGTACTGAACCCCAAGTCTATTCAAGGGGCTATTTGTATCTTTTTCAATATTCTTTTATATATATATATATATATATATATATATATATATATATATATATATATTTCATATCTTTAAACCTCTTTCTCAAATTTTGCTTTGAGATTATTAAACTATATTTTTCACTAAGCTTTAGTCAATTTTGTAGATTAAAGCAAGTCAGTACCATCCACTTGAGATATTCAAAGATGTCAATGCAAATGACTAAAATGAATACCTGCAAGGTAATTGGGGTATTATAACTATTGTTATAGATAATTTTTCAAGTTGTTATTAGATTTATAAAAATTATCAAGTTAATATTGATTATTACCAACATGTTCTGGGGAGGGAGGAGGAACTTTTGGGGAATAGAAGTACTTTTAAATATCATGTATATATTGTGTATTAAACAAAATCTAACATATTTGTTATTTCTCTTTGTGGGAAAATATTTCAGGAAATACTAATTCTCTTTACATACCTTTCTCTTTTGTGACTATCATGAAATTATGACTTCTATTACAATAGCTAAGCTATTTTTGAATTGTGTATATGCTGAATTATCACTAAGTATAAATATCTGAGAAAATGCCTAATCTGAATATTTATACACCTAGCAAATGTGTTGGTATAATTAATAAACTAATTTTAAAATCATTAGATCGGCTGGTAATATTTTTTCTGTGAAAACACAGCTTTGCCACAATTATATTTAGATGAAGGTTATGTTTACAAAACAAAAATAATTCCAAGAATAGGTTTTAGAATAAGGCTGGAGTAGATGATTTGAGCAGAAGAAAGGTTACCATAGGAACTCTTTGTGGTTTCCAGGTTCTTCTAGGACATTACATCTGATATAGACCTAATTAAGGACGCTCCTCAGGAACCTCTCTCTGCTGGGCATGCCCTGATAAGAAAGAGGAAAGTCAATAGTTCTTTACATGAACTTTCTGGATGATGGAATTCTCTCCACCCATCACCTTCCAAGTCACCTCTACTCCTGGACCTCACTAGAGCATATGGAATGAGCTATTTCACTAGAGGGCCAAGCATGCCTGTCCATGTGGCTGCATAGCATGGAGTAGCATTCAAGGGTCCATTTGGAACCTGGACACTAGGTAGTTCTCCTCTCCCCTCTCCCTACTACCCAGCCCAGCTCCTGGGGCAACACCAAAGTGTAATCAGATTAGCCTTTACACCACTGCTGCTGTTATTGTAGCCCAGAGTAAACCCTTTATCTATCTCCTCTCCTCTCCTCTCCTCTCCTCTCCTCTCCTCTCCTCTCCTCTCCTCTCCTCTCCTCTCCTCTCCTCTCCTCTCTTCTCCTCTCCTCTCCTCTCCTCTCCTCTCCTCTCCTCTCCTCTCCTCTCCTCTCCTCTCTCTTCCTCTTCTTATTTCAAAGTCTTCACCCACCTGAGAAAAAATCACTTCAATCTCCTTCATGTCTATTTCAACTTGTCTCTATAGCTTCTTTTATCCCTTTCATTCTGTCAATTTACAGAACAATAAATCATCCCTCTGATATTAATTCTTCCACTTTGTCTTTGGTCCTTATTCTGCTTTCTTAAGGGCCTCCTCTCACAACCAATCTCGCTTTCTCCATTTTTTAACATTTCTATTACCCTGGATAATTGACCTTAGCTTGGGAAAGTGTATAATTTTCCTTTATCCTCAAAATACCTTCCTTGGATTCAGCTGTTCTGTCATTTTCTTATCTGGCTTGTTCCCTGCAGTTATGGGTCAGGTTCAGATGACTGTCTGCCTCCCAGGGTTCTGCTGAGAGAATATAATCACACAGATCCAAGCTAAATTGGATTCAAAGGGTAAGTTTTATTTTCCAAAGTAAAGAGTTCAGGGCTGTTCAGGGCTAATTGTGCTGGAGGATGCAGTTTGGAACTGAGGCCGAAAAGAGATTGATGATACTTTCAAGGCCAGAATGGGACCCGAATGACCTTGCCTCACATGCCCAGTTGTAGGCAGAGAAAGTGTAGGAACAAAAGGCAGAGCTCTGACTGTCTGCCAGGGAGGGAGCGGCCTGCTTGGTCTGCTGTCTGCACAAGAACTGGAGGCTCAAGGCAAGCTCACTGCCTCTGAGTGCAGGGAACTCAGAAAAAAAAAAAAACCTGTTATGAACTTTGGAGACACAGTAACTCCTTCATTTTGTTTTTTAATTTAATATCATGAAATTTTTAAGTATTCACAAAATTAGAGAAAGTGATAAAATGACCTCACATACCCATGCCTTAATTTCATCAATAATCAACACCCTCCCATGCTTCTCCTGTTAACCCACCTTCGTGCCTGTGTGTCCTCCTGGACCAATGCAGGCCATTTCGGTTTCCCCTGAGAAGGCCCCCAGAGAGGGCAGTGCAAGATATTGATAACCACAAGTGGAACCTGGCTCATGTGGCTCAGTGGTTGAGTGTCAACTATGAACCAGGAGGTCATGGTTCAATTCCCCATCAGGGCACATGCCCAAGTTGTGGGCTCGACCCCCAGTATGGGACGTGCAGGAAGCAGCGGATCAATGATTCTCTCTTGTCACTGGTGTTTCTATCTCTCACTCTCTCTCCCTTTCTCTCTGAAATTAATAAAAATATATTTAAAAACAAATAAAATATATTTTAAAAAAACAAACAACAACGACAACATCATGGAGCACTTAAGACTAAACATTACTTCCTGTTCCAACTTTATTCTTAAATTCTACCCAGCAACACCATTCACTATAATCTTCCTGATACTATATAATGAGCCCAAATGATATCAAATGATAAAAGGCCAGCAATGTAAAGATGCCTAAGGTCGAGAGCCCTTTCCATTATTGAGCTGCAGGAAGAAACTAAATTGTAATTTTTATTTTATTTTCCTTCAGCACTTTCATCTAAATATTTTCTATTGATCTGCCTTTCATTAATCCTGCCTTATAGATATGCAATTTGCTATTAAACCCATTAGGAGAATTCCTAATGTCAGATATTATATTTTTTATCATTTATAGAATTTACATTGGGTTCTCTCCACTAGTTCTACCATTTCAGTGAATTTCTTCCCCTTATAATTTTTCTGGGCCTGTGACTGCTTTTCTATTTTGGTTTGTTTTTCCCATCTTTTCTAGAATTGAATAATCATAGGTATTTTAAAGTCCTTATCTGTCCACTTCAATATCTGGATTACCTTTGAGTCTGCTTCTATTGTCTGCAATTTTCCTCATGTTTATGGGTCACGTAATCCTGTCTCCTTGCATGTCTACTTTTTCTTTTTATTAAATGACAGAAATTGGATATGAAAGAATCAATAAGGCTACCCTGAGAGATTTTTGTTAGTTTATTGTTCTATTATAAAATTTCCATTTAATTTCACTTCTCTTATACAATTCTCTCTTATTCACTAAATAAATCGTATTTTTCTTTGACTCTTTAGATGTATTTATATTGCTGTTTTAACATATTTGTCTATTAAATCCAGCATCTTGTTTGTATTACTTCTCTCTGGATGCTATAATAGATTACTGCAAATTTAGTGGCTTAAATTATACCACAACCTTTCTCTCTCTCAGAGGTCAGAAGTCTGAAATCCATTTCACTGGACTAACGCCAAGGAGCTGGCAGTCCTCCCTTACTCCTGAAGGCTCTAGAGGAGAATTAATTTCCTTGCATTTTCTTGCTTCCATAAGCCACCTTCCATCGTCAAAGCCAGTTCCATATCATCTTCAAATCTCTCAGACCTGTGCTTCTATCTAAATCCCTCCTCTCTCTAATTCTCCTGTCTTTTTAATTGAAACTCTTGCAATTACATTGGGCCTACCCAGATAATCCAGGGTAATTTCCTCATCTCAAAATCCATAATTTAATCACATCTGCAAAGTCCCTTCTACTATGTAATGTAACATAGTCACAGGCTCTAAAGATTAGGAAGAGGACATTTTTGGAAGGCTATTATGCAACCGACCGCAGCAGTTTCTTAAATAACAACTGGCTAAAGTAGCAATAATAACAATGTAGAGTGGCCTTGAGGTCAATTTTTAATTGCTTTTCTTTCCTTGGCTATTGGACATGTTTTTTCAGTTTTGTGTGCGTAATGGTTTTTACTGATTACTGGATATTGTAAATAAATCATCATGGTGACTCTAGATTCTATTATTGTCCTCTGACGGTTGCTGCCTTTTTCTCTAGGAGACACATCAATTTCCTGCTTACCTTGAAATTGTGTTGACTTGGTTTTACAAATTTTTAAGAACAGATTTGTGAAAAGCCCAAGGTGTTTCCCAAGCCCTTCCAATACAGCAGGACTCAATCTGGTTCTTCTGTGCTCTTATCCAGACTTGGTGTTAGGGGTTTTTGTTTGTTTGTTTGTTTTCTCAAAGCCTATCTAAAATAGACTTCAGTCTAGTCTAGGCCACTGTCTTTATTCCCAAGGCAGTTTTCTGCTGTCTCAGCAAGCTGAGTTAGCGGGATGTTAATGAGGTTTTTTCTCTCTGGATGGGCTGGAACACCAATGTCCCCTAGCACTGCTTGCCCACTAGTATCTCTGATGCCATAATAGCCTCTTTTTTATTAATCTCAAGTAGCCTCTTCCTGCAAATACAGCCCTTGGCCCAGGAATCTCAAGGAATCTCCATGCATTTCTGCCCATGATCCCTTCATCACTGATGCTCTGCTGAAATATGTTAGGTATGTCAACAATTTCAAACTCTGGCCTATGCCTCCTCAACTAAATGGGGCCACTACGCTCTGCTCAGACTCCAGTTCTCTGTACCACCGTCAAGAATTGCCTAGCCAGAGAGCTGGGGTGATTGTGTTGCTTTGGCTATTGTCCTAAGCCTGAAAACATCAGCTTCATACATTTTGTCCAGTTTTATTGTTGTTAACAGTATGTACCACTGTGATCTACCCCAGGTGAGGGAGCAGGTCCCATACTTCCTGCTTTTTCCATTAATGCTCTTTCCTATTCACCCTTCTAAAATGTGGGAGAGACCCCAATTTAAACATATCTCCTCCCCTAAAATGACAATGGAACTATAGCTATAAAGACATTGAAATTTTTGGAAACATAAAAGGGATGGATGAATGGTGATACGAAATGGAAATAAAGCTGGTAGTGGAGGGAATCCAGAAGCAAGCTAATGTATTCTGCTTAACTGCGAAATGCTCAGGAATTAGAATGACCAGCTACCTCTGAAAGAGGGTTATAGTGGGACTGACAATAAGAGATTTGATTTAAAGCCTGATTAAGAGACAGTTACATCCCTAGATATTCTATTTTGTCCTATGCAAACCAATGACTGCTCCTTTTCCACACCAAGAAAATGCTAAGCTTTTCATTCTGGGGAGGTTGAAGCAGAAAGATTCTTAACTTGAAGACAACAGACACAATTAAAGGTGGAGTGAAAGCGAGGTCCTAGATACTAGATAGAAACATTTGGCTCTGATAACCCTGGCAGTTCATGCATGTGCTCCCTAGCAGAATATTGGTGAATTATTCTCTAGGGCAGCGGTTCTCAACCTGTGGGTCGCGACCCCTTTGGGGGTCGAATGACCCTTTCACAGGGGTCGCCTAAGACCATCACAAAACACATATATAATTACATATTGTTTTTGTGATTAATCACTATGCTTTCATTATGTTCAATCTGTAACAATGAAAATACATCCTGCATATCAGATATTTATATTACGATTCATAACAGTAGCAAAATTACAGTTATGAAGTAGCAACAAAAATAATTTTATGGTTGGGGGTCACCACAACATGAGGCACTGTATTAAAGGGTAGCGGCATTAGGAAAGTTGAGAACCACTGCTCTAGGGGAATGGAAACTATAGCCATAACAGATACAACTAGTGCTGTACAAGATCCTGTTTTAACCGTTTTCTTCACAAATCCAGTCAATCTAACGTTAGAGCCCTTGTGCAGAACCACTGCACTCTGCTGATTTGCACAAAGGGACAGAGTTTTCTAGATGCCAACAGTTGGGGAACAGCTCAGCCTGCTCACCCACAGGGATGCCCACTAGTTGACCTGCCTTGTTGGCTTAGCTTGGTAGTGTCTCACTCTTCAGAATGAGTGGACAGCCACCAATAACCAGGCAACTGTAGAGACCCTGAATTAGGAATCAGAGGTTCCAAAATGAAAAAATGGGGTGAGGGAGGGGCATTCAGGGAAACAGAAACAATGTAGGGAGCATAAGAAACAAAATTTTTAAACCTATAATTAAGACTCTCAGAGACATCCTTGAAAAACACCAGGAAGTTCTAAAGGAATGAGCATTCAAAGAGAAAAGGAAAAAGAAAAGAGCTCTTGGAGGGCTTAAGCAGGGGCATATTGGAGGGCATGTTCCAACTGCCCTCCACGAACTGCCTACAAGTTGGCACGTGCTATGCACTGGGAGGTAGGAGTATTCTTGGCCTCTCCTTTTAGTCTACTCTAACGTATATCTAAAAGAAACTCTTCCAGGCTAGAGTTATTCTTGATTTCAGTGTAGGAGAAACATTCTCGGATTTTTGTTGTGCATTTCAAAGGTGTTAGGAAAGTAGGGTTTTTTAAAGTGCATCTAAAGCACCATGTTTTTTGGAGTTGCTCTATTTTTTTATATTTACTTTGTCTCTATGATTACATATTATACGATGTAGGAGTAGTTTTATATGATTGCATAATAGCATGTAATTAATTTTTCATGATTTTGGAAATATGCCCACAGCCTGAGCACATTGTTTTTCTTTCTAGAAATGCTTGATAACATTACATTCATGTTTCTAAAGGGTGTTTTTTGAATTAATCACAATACCTTCTGAAAATACTTGAAAAATAAAACATAGATGCATAAAACATTCTTCATTCAGTTTCAATCTTTGCTTGTTGAGCACAGGTATTTATAGTACAGAGGAATGTATGGCTACACATTTAGAACTACAATATCAATTTTAACTCCCATTTTGTTAAATAACACCAGCATCTTTTGAACCTCTACTATGTGTAAAACACTGCTATACCCTGAAGATAGAAAGCTTAGTAAGAATCAGTTCTATTTTCAAAGGTACTACAATACTGCATATCAGTTGCATTATCCATATGGGCCTTTTGGGTTGAGCATTTATGATATGCTGCAAGTACTTACCAAAACTCAATGAAATGTCTATTCAGTTCTTTTTGTCATTATAGTTTATCATTACTCTAAAGAGCTAAATCCAAAGGGAGTGTTTCGGGAACATATATAATTATCTAATCCCTCTAATCAATAACCCTAAAATGAATTCTAAATGCTAAATGAACAGAAATATCCTAGGGTTTTAATTGTACATGGTTAAATGCCCCATTTATCTGTTTAAATCCACTTAGGCGATGAACTATAGGGCAGTACTTGGTGTTACATACTTAGTATTATCCCATTTTCAAAGACAGCATTATAAATATCTGAATCTTACCCATGATAACCAATAAAAAGAAATCTATATATGCACCATACCTGATGCTCTCTGTATCAAATAACAAACTTGCTCCTTCTGGCAAAATATTTTCCGAGTCCACCTAAAAGTGTAAATAATAATGCTGGTGCTTTTTCCTTTAAATTGGGGAGCAAACCAGTATTTGTATTCAAGAATTGAAACAAGGGCAATGTGAAAGCCCCTGTTCAAGTTTTAAGCATTTGTGAAAACACTACTAAGTTAGGCTTTTTCTGCATCTTTCTCCGACCTCCCAGCCCAGGATGGCCAGTCCTACAACTTCTCTTCCTTATTCATGGCCGGCTGTAGGCACTTTATCATATAGGACGTGGATTACCACTCTTCCATGTCCATATGTTCCTTTTCTTCCCAGGGAGGTTATTAACTCCTCCATGCATGGTCACGTTTATTTGTGTTTCCAGTTCCTGGCAATATGCTAGGAGGCATGCCATATAGAACAAGCACAACAATGAGCCTCTTTTAGAATGAAATACCTGCTTTTTAATCCCAATTCTTACTCGACCGATTTCTGCATATGGAAAAATTCATGCTTAAATTGAGTCTTTGTATTGCCTTTGAAGACAGGGAAAAGACTTCTGTTTCTGGTAACATGCTAGATTAAATCTACTGCACAACCTTCCAATAAAAACAACAACAATGAAATTGACTAAATCGAAGATGTTCACAAACATCTGAACATGCTCACTGAGCTGGTAAAAAACCAAAGACTCCACAAACGGGAAAAATAAATATGAAGGTGGGAAACTAGAAGTCAGTGGGCAGCAAAAGCAGATTTTCCAAATTGTATCTGCAAAATCCTGATGCTTTTGAGCCTAAGTTTTGATATCCATGTGGGGATGCGTAGGGCTATATCCTGGTTGACCCAGGAAAGTACTAGTTAATGCCTGTTGCCCTGGTATAGTTATTAACAACACCCAGTTTTATTCTTAAAAGCCCCTGGAATGATATGTGGTCATCCTAAGTGTAAGAGAGAGAGGACATAATACATGGAACTCAAAAAGGTAGGGATTCTAATAGGAGGTCCTTGCAAAACTCTGCCTGTCAGTGGGTTCTGCTCTCCATGCTAGGGTGAATGATAAATAAGACTATGAAGCAGAAGGGAACAGAATATAAAATAGTCTGCATTTACTTTGACATTAGGTAGAAGGAAAATGAATTTGCCCCTGAGAAATCATAGACAGCATCAAGCTCTCATGTAAATTTGTTGTTACCTGCATGTTAAAATTGAAATTCAAGTGGAGAATTGAATTTTAAGTGATCTCCAGATGGGTAGTTCCACCAGGCAACTGGCAGAAGCATACGGGAGACCTCTCTGAGGGAACACAACTTTAACCTAGGTCTCCAGGAATTCCTACTGGTAAAGTTTCCAAGGAAAATAATGAGAAACACATTTAAAAGGAGTTCGCAAGAAATGCCAACAAAAAAGGCACAAAACATGAAATACGTCAGGATTAGAGGATGGAAGAATCAGACTGTCAAAGATTTCACTTGTGAAAATGCCAGACACTATTGTAAAACAGAATGTTTATTTTGTTAAAAAAAAACAAAAACAAAAAACCCTGAATCCTCAGAAGAAGGATGATGGAAATGAGACTATAAAATGATTAAGCAATTTAAAGAAAATGAACAGGCTTCTAGAAATAACAAATATAATAAATTGAATTAAAAATTGTTAATGGTTTGCTAAAACAGGAGATTAGACTCAGTAAGAAGAGAATTAATGAGCTGGAAGTGAGATGAGAAAAAACTATCTAGAAAGCAACACACAGAGGAACAAGAAAATAAAAAATATGAAAGAGTTAGAACTAGAGTAGAGGGTGAGAAGGTCTAACATATATATGATGGAACTTTCAGAAGGAGATAAAAAAGAGAATGAGGGGAGAAAACAAAAACAGTTGGATTATTAGGTTAAAAGTGTTTATTGTATTAATAAAGAGACAAACACATGGATTATACAAAAGAAAGCTTTGCAGAGAAAAGTAATGAAAATATGCCATAAACGAAGGTTTATGATTAATCCAATTCTGTTTGCCTGGCAGTTATAAAAGTTAAATACATAAATATTAGTTAATCAAAATGAAGTCATAAAAGAAGGGGGAAAAGAAACAGAGAGTAGAACAAACAGATGTCATAAAATAAGATGAAAGAACAAACACAAATATGTCAGTATCACAATAAATGTGAAAAGACTAAATACTTCAGTTTCAAAAAAGTTTTCAGACTACACTTTACAGTACTATAATCTATGCTCTTTTAGAAAGAGTTAAAGATAAAACTAACTCATAAGAAAAAATTAAAAGTGGAACATACCTATAACAATGAAAGAAATAGAATCAGAAATTGTCTCAACACAATAGAAGTTTACTACTCATTAAAAAAAAAAATCAGCAAAAGTGTGTTAGAAGGTAGCTTTTGTCCAAACAGTGATTCAGGGACCCACATGTCTTTCAATTCATGACTCCTCCATGGTCTCAGGCCACAGTCTTCTTTTTAACTACCCTCTTCTTAACCACTTTTCACACATTCCATTAGTAATCCCTGGTCACTGTTCCCTCCGAGTGCTCTGGATGGAGGAGATCTTCATTAGCTGGTTATTTAGGAACTAAATATGTATTGGGGTTTCCAATGCGGTACATAAAGGAGGAGCAGATTAAAGATAACTTCAATATAAAAGCTCCTTCAGTAAAAAAAGAAAAAGGAAAGGAGACAAGAGTAGGAATTGTGAAATCCTGTCAATGGGCTTGGTGAAGACCCATTTCCTGTCTGTGGGGGAAGTTCCTTGATTAGACTCAAGTCTGTTCTCCAGAAGAAACTTTTTTTCACTATTCCCTTCTGCCCAGTGGACACTCCCTGATGCTTCCTCCTGAGGCAGTGGTTTCAGGCTTTAGCAAGAATCAGAATCCTCTGGAGGCTTGTTACAACAGATTGCTGGACACCATCCCTAGAATTTCTGATTCAGTGAGTCTGGGAATTTTTGCATTGCTAGCAAGTTCCTGCGTGATGGTGAGGCTGCTGGTTTGGGGACCACACTAAGGGAGAA
The DNA here is from genome assembly GCF_963259705.1 of Myotis daubentonii. Taxonomy (NCBI): domain Eukaryota; kingdom Metazoa; phylum Chordata; class Mammalia; order Chiroptera; family Vespertilionidae; genus Myotis; species Myotis daubentonii. The sequence goes on along the minus strand of NC_081841.1, from coordinate 179,780,945 downwards.
CTATGGTCCCGACGCCCCATCTGAAATGGGCTGAAGGAATGTCTCCTCCTCAAGGGAGCCCTATTTTCACTGCCAAATTCTTGCTGGGGCAAGTTTGGAGGCATGGGGGCAAGTCTACAGTCGCAGACTTCTTAAAGCCAGTTGCAGTGTGTTTAGCAAGACAATCCCGGCAGTTACTTAGTAGGCTCCTCAGCTATTTGCTTCCATTGCATTCCAGGTATGAATAACCACATTAGCTCTTCCCCGGGCATAGCTCTCACTCTGACTCATATCTCTGCTTTCTGCTCCCCACCGCCCACAGTTGTTTCTTCCAGGGTACCTTGTACACTGGCAGGCACCGGGAGGTCATCTCATTAAAATAACCTTGAGTTGGAAAGAAATAACTTCCGTCTGATCTTTGCCACAGGGCCCAATCCCTTCATGAAACTGAAAATTCCTAATGAACCTTTGTTGTGCAAAGTCCTTTTCAGTCTAATTTTTAAATCCTGGCTTAGCGTACAGAAACAGCTCTGCCTATCCTTGAAACTCTACATTTCTGGCCTCTTTCCATTCCTTTCTAGCTCTTCTCTCAAGCCAACCATTTGTACTCATCCTTTTGTTTTTACACTTTGCTATAAGCAATGAGGACAGGCCAATCAATATACATGAACATTTCTAGCTCCTTCCAACTACTTCCACACAGCTGCACACCTACTAGGGCACTTGATTTGCTTTTACAAAAACAGCTGGTAAAACTTTATGCTACGATAGAGTAAAGCTCTCTGTATTTCCATCTTGTTTTATATTTTCCTTCACTGCCTGCCCCTCATCCACTGTGTCAATGCCATATTTTAGAATTTGTTAAGGCAGCTTTTGCCGGAAGCCAATTCTAGCATGTCATAATTGCAAGAGTTTCATCAAAAGGTTGATGGAAGTTGGGGACTCAACAGGGTTGAGTCACACATGTAGTCACCTGTTGGGAATGGCTGAAGGCATTTCCCCAAACCTGAATAGGATACATTAAATTGATTGTTGGCTGCCAGACAGCTCAGGGCATCTTAATCTACATGTTATTGCCTCCTACTAGCCATACACCAGAACAGCCGTAGGCTAATTCTTCCATTCTGACAATGGACTCTGTATGCGAAACCTGACCCTTTGAAGTGTATATCTCCACCTTGCCTCAGGACAAATTGCGTTAATAAAAAGCATGGGGTCCTGAGATGAGGAGACCTTAGAACTTAGATCTTAGTTTCCTTTAAACTAGGCTCCTCTGACCCCCAAATGCCTTTTAAAATTATGCTTCGTCTCTGGACTCCTATTTAATCCACACACAGCCTTCTCCAGATTCCTGAACCCTTCTTAATGCTGGAACAAGAACCCCTGCAAGCTTCCTACTTCAAAATACCAGTTTCCATATTGGTTAGTGTAATATTAGCTGATGAAACAAAATAGTCCCCAAATAGTGACTAACAAATAGAAATCCTTTTGTTGCTCAAGTTGCTGCCCAACATAGGTGTTCCTGGTTGCAGTCTGTTTCCATATATGCAGGGATTCAATCATCTGTGTTTTTTTCATCTATAGCTTCACTAAATCCTAGCATCCAGAGTCCTTGCATGTTTGTGGATGAGGAAAGAGAAGGCACACATTCCTTATATAAGTGCTATGTCACTTCTACACATATTCCATTGGCAAGACCTAGCCACATGACCCCATCTGGATGCTAAGAAGGATTAATTTATTGCTGACTGAGCAGCTACTTCTCTGAAATCATTGTTTTCTGGAAAGGGGGAGGGGCATGAGAATTTGGTGGACCATTAACTTTCTTGATCGCAAAAATAAAAGCTGCTACAGTAACACTTCAGAAGATATAGGGGCCTATCTTTAAAAATCAAAGAAGCCACAAAAAATATAAACCATAAATAAACTATTGATGATTTCAACTACATAAAAATATCAAGAGCTTCTAGTGAGCAAAATATATCACAAACAAAGCAAAAACACTAGCATCAGACTGTTTTTGATGGCTATCTGTTGAAGATTCTTGCTATGTAAACAACTGACCCTACACATCCAGAATACACAAATAACTCTTACAAGTGAATAAAAACGACGGTTAAGTAGCAACCATAAGTAAAAATACATACATAGATAGGTATCTCCCAGTAGCAGCATGAATGGCCCACAGGAACATGGAAAACTGCCTAAACTGGTTAGAATTCAGAGACATGAAAATTGAACTATGGTGAGCTGCCATTTCCCACCTGTAGTTGGTAAGTGTTTAAAAGTTGGATGATGTATCAGTCAGGAGCTGAAACAAAGTGAGTTCTCTTACAGTCTTGTTAGGAAAGGATGTACACACTAATTTGTAAAACAATTTGGCGTTATCTCACAAAGCGAGTGGTAGTGTTTCATTATTTAATAGTTAGCTGTATAGATACGTGTGTGTGTGTGATCTAGCTAACAATATGAACATTGCAAACAATAATCTTTTGAAAATATGATGTAAGAATTATGGAAAAGATGGTCTCGGTGGTCACAGCTTCGCTGCATTGGACACGTTCTGTAACATATTATACTGTTTCTTCATCCTGTCTAGCTATTTAGAACTGCTTCTGTCTTCCATCACCATATAAGCCAAGGATAAACATTACGTCTTAGGTGAACATGAAATGCTAACCTGAACAAATCCTCCTCATCAATTTAATCCCTTGAGAATTGGCGAGTAAGGGATCGAGAGTGCAGAACAATGGAATGTTTCCCATCCCCAAACGCAGTCCGCTGGAGGCAGCCCATGCAGGAAGCACACCTTCTGTTTATGTCAGAGGGGTTAATTAAGAAAAGTTGGTGTCATTTCCAATAATTACTAGGGATCAACACTTACAAAAGGCATGATGAGGGGAGGGCCTGGCAGCTGCACCAAATAAATCTGCCTGCGACCACACAGCCGTAGCTGTAACATCTCAGAACATCTTTTGCGAATCACCTTGGCTTTCATACAGCCCGAGCATGAGAAGAGGCTGATCCTACCAAGTTCCCTGGACTTGAAAGCAGGAAGAAGGGCCCATACGGCTCTACTCAGTGGCCTTAAAAACTGCCACGAGCCATCTTCCATTTCTCAGAGGAGTGAATTTAAGCTTCTCTCCCAGAGCCAGAATTTAAGGACAGAAAGAGGCTCTTCTCCGTTAACTTTCAAACCGAAGCAACCAATTATCATAAACGATAAGATGTAGCCTTAATGGGGTGGGATTTCCAACAATCCTGTGTTGGGATCGCGGGAAAGGGCGTTGGAAAAATAAAGGGGAAGTCTAGCCTGTCTTTGTGGATGTGAGCCGAAGCCGTCCCCAAAGCCCCCTCCCGGGGAAGGCACTCCACAAACACTTCACGCAGCGCAGTAAACACGCAGCAACCTTGCCTTTTATCTCCCGCAGGCGGAATTTTGCTCCCTAATTGTCCATTAGCTCGCTTCAAATGGCAGAAACAAAATAACCACTAGAGGGCATAGAAAACCTTATTAGAAGTAAAAGTGCCTCAGAGAAAACCATCAGTACCTGAAAAAAAAAAAAAAAAAAAAAAAATGAGAAGCTGAGATGCCAGCTTAGCTAAATTCAGCCGGGAAAGGCAAAGGGAGGGTGCGTTTTCTTAAAAAATACAACCTCTTCAGAAAATACGATTCTCCTTTTGGACTGCGAGTAAAATTGGCAAAATTAGTAAATGTTTATATTTTTCCATCGATGTGAAGCAATTTCTAACTTCCCTTACTATTTAGATTAGCTCACAGATAAAAGTGTTTGTTTGTTTTTAATTTCCCTCCGTAAAGGTTCTTTATAAAAATTAATGGAATGGAGGCACTGTTGGTTTATAAAACCAACGTACTCTGCTTAGAGAATAATCTAAGGGAGCCCTGAACGAGAGGAGAGAGGGTCTATCCAGTGTGCAGTGATTTTGTTTAGGAAAAATTGGGCTCCCCTGCTTTCGGAATCTGTGCAGGCTCTGGAGTCCTGCTTCCTGATAAAAATGAATCGCTAGGTCACGCCACAACTTCACTAGCTAACCACACTTTCTTTGTTTGCCCGCTGAGCTACAAAATCTATAATAATAAATATAATAATAAAAGTGTAATATGCTAATTCAACCAGATGCTTTTCCAGATGAAGCTGGGGCTGCAAGGGAAGCTCAAGTCTCAGGTGCCAGAGGGAAGCTGGTGCCGGCAGCAGGGGGTGGGGCGGCGGGGCAGGGGTGGGGGGGGGGGGAAGGCTTTGCATGAATTCATACTCTTGCATGAATTTTGCGCATCGGGCCTCTAGTATCTCCATATTACCCAAACCACTGTGAGCTACACATAACCCTCAATAAGCATTGATGCATAAAGAAGACAAGGACCTGAGGCTGTGCCTGCCTGGGAAAGGCGGGGCGGAGTATGTGGGCCACAGAGGAAATGCAGAGGGAAGTTTTGTTTATTCCAACAGATATTCATTGGTTTTAAACCTGCGGGGAGAATGGAAGTAAAGGGAGAAATTGACAAGAAAGGGTAAAAAGTTACCTTGTGAGTTATTTGGTTAAATGGAGTTTATGGCCAAAGAGAAGGGAAAAGGAGAATGAACAACGAATGGAAGGAATGCTTCATTATAATAGAGTGAGTATAGGGTGATAACATTTCAACATGGAGACCGCTGCTTCATTTTGTTTTGGGGAATAGAAACGTGGACGAAGTGCAGGTGGAAGCTTTTGGATGAGACTCTCATCTCTAGAGCCAGGTAGTTTCCAGACTAGGAATGCAGTGGAATCTCACCTAAAATTCCCTTGGGTGTCAGAGGGATCCCAAGTGAGCAGAAATCATGAGGCTTTAGTTCCCTCTTAGAAAGGCAGTCCTGTGCTTAATTCTTTACTCTGTGCTTGGCGTGACACATATGACAATGAAGAAATTTCAAACCAGAATTAAGAGAAACCATTAGACCCTATAAAATAAAATAGTAATGGTTATGATGATGATGATAGCAAAGCCTTTATAATACTTGGTTGTAAGCACTTCATATATATTAACTCATTTAATCCTATGAATTAGAAAGTAATATCATTATCCCCATTTTATGGATGGAACTGGAGCACAGAGATTAAGGGACCTGCCCGAGGTCACACAAGTAAGACACAGTGGAAATGCAGTGGAACTAGAGCAATATGTCTCGGGTTCTACAATTTTAACCACTAGTTGAACTGCTTCTCTAATCAATGAATATGTCTTGCTAGTATTTCTATTGCCCATCTACACTAATAATAGACAAACATGGTAACTGACCGTACCTTTGCTATTCCCGCCATTGGCTGATCAGAGCGATATGCAAATTAACTGCCAACAAAGATGGCGGCTAATTTGCTTACTGCAGGCAGGGAGATACAGCACGAGCCACCATCCAGGCCCTGTGTGCGACCTGGGGGTGGGGGCTCAGGCAAAGCAATCACTAATAGCTTTGCCTGAGCCCCCACCCGCCTGCCGGGGATGGGGCCCACTCCTGTGTGTGACCCCCGGGGGCGGGCAGGGGCTCAGGAAAGGCAATCGGCATCGCTTGCCTTCTCCTGAGCCCCACCCGCCTGTCGGAGACACAGGGCCCTCTCTGAGAGAGAGAGAGAGAGAGAGAGAGAGAGAGAGGCAGAATTTGGCACTCCACATCCCTCCCTGATCAACCACTGTGATTCCAAGCCAGCAAGGGCTGCCTTCAGGCCGCAGCTCCAGGTCCCTCACCCCCACCCCAGGCCCGAAAGCACAGTGCTGTGCAGGGGCACCCAGGGGTTCGGGAATGCAGTGCGAGGGGTCGGCACGACTTGGGGGGGGTGGCTGTGTTTACACTGCCAGGTTCCCCACTTCTGCCCTGGCCCACACATCCCTCCTCCTTCCCCTCAGAGGCCCAGCTCCTGCCTACATGCTTGCTGGGCAGTCCCAACTGCACCGGGGAGTGAGCCATGGTGATCGGGATGGCCACTTCCTGGGATGGGACAGCCAGACCACGGCTATTCATGAGGGCGATGAGGCCCATGGGGCATGTGCAGCCCACGGCGGCAGGGGTGGCCAGCCAAGCCAAGTCTGGCTTCAGTGGGGCCAGTGGGAGCCCGAGGCCACCCCAACCCCCACAGGTAATGGGCAGACGGTGGCTCAGTGGTGAGCGGTGTTTCCATGCATGGTGCCCAGGGGCGGCTGTGAGCTGCTGTAACCCCGCCACATGCTTCAGGGATGGGAAGATGGTTCACAGCCACCAGCACCCTAGGCTGCACTGCCTGTGCCTCAGCCTGCCAGGTTGGCAGGGTCCAGAGCAGATGAGCTGCTCCCTTCCCCCAGTGGTAGACAGGAAGGAGAGCGCTGGGTGTAGGGAGGGGACCTCAGCTGAGATCCTCCTGGTGTGGGGAAGGGGCCCAGCCTGGGCCCGGTGGGGAGCTTAGGAAGTCTGGCTAAGTAGGCGCTGGTCCATACCAACTCTTACTCTGCCATCTTCCTCCAGCTCTTCAAGCTAGCGCCCCTGCCCCACCTGTCCGGGGGATCGGGCTCTGGGTGACCTCCCTGATCTCAGACTGTGGACCCAGAGACCTCAAGGAAGAGTGCCCAGCTGGGCCGGGCAGGGGCCAGTGCAGAACCACCAGGGCAGAGTTGCTTCAGTGTCTCAGTGAAATTTGCAACTGACCCAAGGAGGAAACCCAGAGGGGAAAGGCCAGGAGGCATGAATTGCCAGCGCTTTAGCCACTTGAAAACAGCTCCACTTGGAATGTGAGGCGGTTGTATGTTCAGCTGAGAAGTGAGGGGGCTGAACTCCACCGTCGCTGGCTTCTGTCAGCCCGAGGCCCAAGCGTCCACCACGACAAGGGGAGAACAGAGAGAGGGGCCCGGAGGAAGGGAGGACAATTGAAGAAAACCGTGTCTAGACTTTCCCCAGCCCTCTCCTTCTTTCTGCTGCCTACAAGAGCCCCAAGCCTGGCCACAGTTCTGTCTCCACCTTTTAGTCCCCTATTCTCCAACCGCAGAGGAAAGAAATAAAGAAGGAGTCTGTGCAGCCTTCAGAAAGTATCTATATACCTGATCGGCCAGTTGCCTTCCACAGAGGGAGGCCAGACTGCAGCTTAGGCCTGCTCCCCACAGGGACATCAGTAGGACATCCTGTGAGGGCTCCCAGACTGTTAGAGGGGGCAGGCTGGGCTGAGGGATACCCCCCGAGTGCACAGATTTTTGTGCACCGGGCCTCTAGTTATTTTAATAATATAATAGCTTTAATGTCCATTAGCACTTAGTGTTGTGTGATCACAATAGCCAAAGCTCTTTTAAGCCCTCAGTACTTTTTTATGAGTGTGAAGTGGCCTGAGACCATAGAGTTCAAAGATTCTCGCTTCCCTCATCTGGCCTTAATGGCTATGACCTCCGTACCTCATCCTAGGACAGATCCAGGCTGCAGTGCAAACACCACAGGTTGGAGTCCACAGACCTGAGTCTAATCCTGACTCACCCACCCACCAGCTCTGTGATCTCAGCTAAGTGACTGAGCACCCTTGAGCCCTCTGTCCCTTCATTTGTAAGGCAGAGATATTAACTACATTTCACAATGTTAGAAAGTTTGGATGAGTTGCCACATGCCTAGAGCAGTGTCTGAACTACAGTAGACAAGAAATACATCGTAACTCCCTCTGTCTACCCAGGTGCCTGTATTTCCCCCTACCATTACATCATATTGTCTTTAAATTCTTTACTTTTCTCCCAATGTTACAATAAAGAACACTTGCTTATTTTTTCGCAATTAGTAATCTCGCTAAATTCCTCCTTGTGACAAAATTTTTAAGTCAAAAGTATAGCTTATATTATTTACAGAGTGCTCGCTATGTGATAGGCACAGAGATGCATTATCTGTATCAATTTATTTAACCGCCAAGACAAATCCAAGGGTTAGGAGCTACTATTTATAACTCGGTCTTACATGAGGATAAACTGAAGCACAGATCACACAACCAATGAGTGTTGGGAGTCAGACTTGAACTCAGGTTGTTTCCAGATTCTGTGGGCTCAGCTTTCACTCGTGGTGCCAAAGATTCTATAATGGCCCCTAAGGAGCTTTGAACAGGACTCCACTGGCTCTGTGTACATCTAGTTAATATATGACCAATGACAGGTTAACTTAATTACATCAATATCTGTTCATTTGAGAGATTACAACAGTGTCTTCTCTCTCCTTGCCTCAGTCTCTCCATTCCAAAACAGACCTTCCATCATTTGAGTAGAGTAGAACCAACCAACTCACACCTATTTTTCCAAACAATAATTCGTTGTGACTAACACTACTTAAACTCAATCAGATAATTGCCTCTGGAAGATAAGCAATGTAACACTTTCCTTCCAAATAATTACATTTTAATCAATTGGTTTGACTAAGCCCTTATCTTCAGTTGCTACCTATGTTGACCATCTTTACATGCCAGTTTTGGAGAGAATGGGACGTTAACATTTTTGCTTATACAGGCATGTTTTTATCCACAGATACTGGAACCATTTTTTTAATAACATAATTACATAAATGTCTGACACATATTGCATATACACTGAAGCAGTAATTTCAAAACATATTGTAATTTTTAGAACAGACGCTACACAACTGCCGGAAGAATCTGAGTAAGCCATTGTTTGGTTCTGTGAGAATACTTCTCTTAATTTGCTTTTTTTTTCCTCACAGAGGTGTTAAACGACTGTCATTATTTGTGTCATCTCCAGTGCCTAATGAAGTTAACTCAAAGCACCAAATATTTTTCTACACCAGGACATAACTTTTACCGGTTTCCCCAAGCTCGGTGAAAAGCTTAGAATCATAGAATATTAAAACTAGAAGGGCCCTGAGGGACCATCTAGTTTATCTGTCTAATTTCACAGGTGGGAAATTACTGGTTTATGGTTCGCAGTGGGGAAGACAGGCAGGGGTTTGGAATGGGGAAGGATGCCTTTTCTATTTCTTTCTCTAAATTTCCTTGCCAACTCTGATGACCCAGTTTCTTTGGAATTTCTTTTTCTTTGTTCTGTATTCTTTGATCTCTGTCCCTTTCTCGCAGTCTGTCTTGGTGTCAACTAAAATATGGGTCACAGATCTGTTTCCTTCCTACTCTGAAGCTCCGCTCACAGGATGCCACCACACGAAGCAGACGCTCACTGGGAATAAGTGGGAGTAATGGCATGCAGGCTTGTGTCTCACAAACATATGGCAGATGGGTTTAAATTAAATATTAGATTTCGCTTTTCATAAAACTGCTGGTTCTGGCAACCTACATTTCCACCTCCTACCACGTGCTTTTGATCTCTTCAGCCCACCCCTCTCCCCCCACACCCCAACCTCCTCTGTTCTCTCCCAGCTCCACGCTAACTTTTTGGGTCACAGTTCTTTAATCTGTCTGTGTGTCGGTCCTCCTGGCCCATCCTTAAGGCCTTATTTTCTGTTAGCTACAGCTTCCCAAATAAAAACAGTCCTTTCCCTAATAGGAACTCTGGTGACAACAACAAAATAATTATTTTTCTCACCCAACTATATCATAACTGAAAGGTATTTAAAGGGCATTTTGAAAAACAAGGCAAAAGTGCTTAATTCTACTAGGGAAGGCAGGTAAGGCAACATCTATTCTGGGAAATGACGGAAGCTAGATGGGGGAGAAAAGCATCCCAGGTAAATAAAGCCTCCTGGAGGTGAATGTAGAACAAACGGCAAATTGGAAGTGACGGAGGGTGCCTGGAAGTTCATGGTGCCCACAGCAGTGCCAGAAGACGATAGGCAGGTGAATGTAGCAGATAGCAAAGGATCTTCTCTCTGCTGGGAAAGTATTTAGATGGGGAACACTAGGCCCCAGGATCTGGTCATACTTAGTCTCCTAATCATACTTAGTCTCTATCCAACTTGGTACTACCTTAGTCCAGGCTGCCATATCTTTTTTTTTGCGGGGGGGCGGGGGGAGGGTGGAGGGTGGGTAGCTTTACATTATTTTGAGGTACAGACACAAGTAAGAATTGGGAATATGAGCTCTTAACTCATGATGGAGTAAAAATGTTTAGAGCAATGATAGGAGATGAGCTGAAGAGACAATCAGGAGCTAAGATTCTTTTCAAGGTTGACTTTGCATCCTTTTAACTTTCTTAGATCCCAGCTAACTAATGAGCAATCCAAATCTATTTATTCAACCTCTAGGAAGGGGCAGTCTCACCATCAGAATCTTTCTCCCACTCCCTTCTAAAAAAGCAAAAACAAAAACAATTTACAATTCTAGCAAATTTCCAGTGTAGCATAAAATTTATTATAAACATGATTGTCAAAAACAATAATATTTTATTGATAGGGATCAAAGAAACCAGTAGAGACACTCCACATTCGTAAGAACTGGTTGTAATAATGTTTAGTTATTCCAGACCATCTGTGAGAACATGAAAATAGCCTCATTATATGTAAACATATAATAATAGTCATTATTAAAATTTGATTTTCTTTGTAGTATACTCAAACAAAATGAGAAGCAGAGAAGCTAAGGTCCATATTTTATGAATGTGGAATCAGGGAGATAATTAGATGTACAAAGAAACTGTAGAGTTAAAAACTATTTCTGGAATATCTGAATTTTTATTAAAAAATCCAAGATGCCCCAGAGATTAAACTAGCTGCTGGCCTAACCTCAATCACCCTGAGCTGGCAACCTGCTGTAGGAGCAAGTCCACAGTCATTTGCTTCAGCAGGCTGCCCTTGGAAGTGCTCTCTGCCACACCTTACTAGGCTGTTGTACTGACTGAATGAGATCATGCCCAGCAAACTCCCTGACATCTACTAAGGCCAAAGTAAATAGTCGCTTCCTCTCCTTGATTGGTGGGGTAAGGACTCTACTACCTCCACTAGATTTGTGTTTTTACAAATTACATTTAGATTCTTATTGTGGTTGAATAAAATATAACAACAGTTTGCTAGGTCCCTTGTACTAGTATCTGCCAGGCACTATGCACAATATTTTTCATATATTATGAACATACATACATATACATACACATTTTTTTACCATCCCCATTTTACTTAATTTTTTTAAAATTTGTTGATTTGAGAGAGAGAGGAAGAAAGATATATATATATATATATATATATATATATATATATATATATATATAGAGAGAGAGAGAGAGAGAGAGAGAGAGAGAGAGAGAGAGAGAGAGAATGAGACATTGGCTTGTTGCCAATGCATTCATTGGTTGATTCTTATATGTGCCATGACTAGGGATCAAACCTACAACCTTGGCATTATCATGACGATGCTCTAACCACCTGAGACACAGGGCCAGGGCCTATCATCCCCATTTTACAGATGAAGCAAAGGCCTTAGCTATGGAAGGAGTGCTCAAAGCTGTAGAATTGATGACTGAGAGAAATTTCAGGTTCTTGGTTCTCCAGAGGTAGTCCTCTTCTTGCACGTTCCTGTTGTTATGCCATCAGCTTTTCCCTGTGGGATCTGTAAGCTAGTTAAAGACCCTTGATACCTTCTGCTTGACATACATTGAAAAGAGATGTCCAACACATTGAATCATCAAAGTTTGGGTTTTAGAGTTGAGGCACACTTACTAGTCACTCATTAGCTTTTGAAATTCCTTTGACTACAAGGAGTCCTCACTGTGCAGATGCAAGCTGAAACCACACAACATGATTTTAATAATCACTGGGGAAAATTATGATTGTTCCATGGCCATTAAATTTTTTGTTGAAATCTGCCCTTTAGAGAATATTTTTCATCATGTATTTGCCCAATTCTTGAAGTAGATTAAATATTGCTTTCATTGCTATTTACTTACCACTGTTAATACATCTAAATGTTGAATGGCAGCTGGCCACCCCGATATTTATGCAAGTTTTTATCTTCTTTTAGAGATGAGCTTGCTTGATGATGTCATCACCAAGACTTTAAAAGTCCAGATACTTGCTCTTATAAATAGTTCAGGAAGCAATACAGGGCCTTGGAAAGAATTCTTCAAGATGAGGTAGCTTTAAGTCCAGATTCTCTCCTCACTACACATTAAAGTCTTTCTTTCTGCTCCTTAAACACAGTTCCAAAAATACTTCACCAGTGCAGTCTCTCCAGACTTGAAGTGTCCTGAAAGGGCCTAAGACGGGCGACCAGGGGCTGAGGGAGTAGCAGAGGGTCTTCAGATGTGGCCCTCCAGGGCATCTCACGCATTATCTGCAGGGCTATGTTGTAATGGAATGTGGGCGGAAGAATTCAAACATAATACCTTGGTATTTTGAAGAACCTCATTATGACAAAAGCGCGTTATGACCATTCTTTCCATGATGTGGAGGAAAGAAGGCTTTGTGCTTAAGTGACTTATTTCCTTGATGACTCTAAAGGTTCTCTTTGTGGAGAGCATCCTCGCCCAGAGGGTGGCGGAGCTCTGGGGAAGTCAGGGGGAGGGGTGCGGTTCTGAGTTCCACAAGGCAGATTGGCCACAGCAGGGCGCTTTACAAAAGGAACAACGGGGGCTGAAATTCCACAGCAGTGATTGTGAACTTGATGCTTCCAAGTTCTCTCACACTTTGGAACAGGTGAAGCTCAGGGCTTGCTGTCTGCAGAGCAAATGTTAATGGTTCCATCCTGTCCTCTCCTACACCATTCATTCTTTCAGAGAATGGAGAGTAGGAGTCACATTTCAAATAAAAAGCACATTCCTTTTTTGGTAGATTAAGGGACACCTTTGTGAGGGTGTGGGCGATGTGCCTTCCCTGATGAAGTTATGCCGCAAGCCTCCACTTGTTTGTTTGGAAAATGGTAGTGCCATCATCCTCAGAGAAATTAATTGTGAAAGGATGCTCCAAAAAAAGGAAAAAGGAAAAAAAAAAAAGATCAGCGATAAAGCTATCAGTAAGTAAATGCCAAAACAGGGGATCACAAAATTAATTCAACAGATATTTAAGGAGTAAATACTTCATGCTAGGCAGGGCTGCCTGTGCGATTGTGCAGCGGGTAGACTGCACAAAAGCCCCCCGGCTGCTCACAAAGAAAAGGTTTTCAGCCCTGGCGATAAAATGGTGAACCAAATAGACAAAATCCCTGTCCTAACAGAGCTCCCATTTCAGTGGAGGATGCAGACACATTAGCAGGCAATTATGTAACAGTGTGTGGGATGTTAAGTCTGTGGAGGGCCCTGGGCACACAAAGGACTCTGATCCAGGTGGAGGCTGCCTGGGAAGAGAGCTATCAGGCTGATAGCAGAGGGTGAGTAGGATTTAGACAGGCTCCCAGACAGAATGCGGGCAATGGAGTGTTTCAAAGAGAGGGAATGAGATTGGCAAAAACTCAAAAGTGCTGCTGAGCTTGGTACTTTCAAGGCTCTGAATGCATTTCCTTTTAGTTGGAGCATCAAGAGTAGGATGGAGAATGAGGCTGGAGAGGTAGGACGGGCTCGCTCATGCAGAGCCAAGCAGACCATTGTAAAGTGGTTGACGCAGTGAGTAAATGTTTTTAAGCAGGAAGCAGGGGGGACAGGAGCTGCATTTTTAAAAGACTACTAGTATCATGCCTGCAAGGTCCAGACAGATTGAAGGGGAACCAGACTAGAGGGAGGATACAAGAGAGACGGCTTTGAATACATCCTACATTGTCGTTTTTTACTTTGGAACCATTTAGATAGTTTATTTCAATAGCATTTACATAAATTAAAATGTAATAACTTAGACTTGAAAGTAAAGTGAAATGAATAGTTTAACTATGTGTCTCTGTGACTAAAACCACACCGATAGGAGTTATTCCAAATGACTTTAAAAGACAATAAATTCAACCCTGGCCAGGTGGATCTGTTGGTTGGAGCATCGTCCCATTCGCCAAAAAGATTGCACGTGGATTTGATTCCCAGTCAGGTACAAACCTAGACTGCAGGTTTGATCCCCAGTAGGGGCATGTGTGGGAAGCAACCGATTGATGTTTCTCTCACATTGATGTCTCTCTCTCTCTCTCTCTCTCTCTCTCTCTCTCTCTCTCTCTCAAATCAATTTAAAAAACATATCCTCAGGTGAGAATTAAGAAACAACAGTAAATTCATTGCCTAACCCTACTAAGATATGCCCTGAGGTAAAAAGCACTATAAAAAATTTCTTTAACCGTCTCCAGCAATTATTTTGTGGGAGAAAATGTGAATATAATTATTCTGATATTTTTCTGTATGTTTTATGAACAACATATAATAAGTAATTATGTGCATTTTTTCAGCATAGTTGAAAGGCGATATGAGGAAACTTCATAGACCTGAATTTGAATTGTAAATAGCATTATGAATCGATGCTGCATTTTGTATTTAAGAAAAATATATTATTTCCTTCTATGGCCACTGAAAAGGCTAGCAACAATGACCAGACCATTTACCATGATACCACTACTGCCCAGAAGTGGCCCATAAATACTAAAAGGAACCAGGGATCTTGTGAGAAATAAATTATTCTAGGTCTGAGGCAGGATATATACAGAATGAGCCTGGAGAATATTTTTCACACCAAAAGAACCTAACTGAAGTAGCTCCTACTGGCCAAAGATGAAGAAATTTGACCATTAATAAGCACAATGGAAAAAAAAAAAGGAACCAATGTCTTAGTCCTTTATGGCTGCTATTCCAGAAATAGCATAGATTGGGTGGCTTATGAACAATAGACATTTCTGAATGCTGGGAGTCTGAAACCAGGGTGCCAGCATGGTCAGGTGTGGTGAGAGTCCTTCTTGTATCCTCACGTGGGTGGCAGCAGAGAAAACAAGCAAGCTCACCGGTGATTCTATAAGGGCACTAATACCATTCATAAGGGCTCCACCTGAATGACCTCATCTAACCCTAATTATCTTCCAAAGGCTCCATCTCCTAATACTACCTCTTTGAAGAGCTGGTTATTACCATATGAATTTACTGTCCATAAAGCACAGTAAATATATTCAAATCTATAGATCAAAATAATACAAAAAAAACACAAATCAATAAGCAAACAAAATTTCCTCATGGGTCAGTAATCCAGGATGGGAATGTCGAACCTAATGGCCAGGGGTCCTTGAAGGCTACAGACACAGCTGAAATCTTAGAGCAATAGAGACAGTTCCTGGAAACAGAGTTAGACCTCAGATGTGAGAAGAGTAGCACACGTCTGTGGGATTTCTCTTTTGCAATGCTTAAAAATCCCATTTACACTATGGGGCTGAGAGAAAGCCATTATTACTTAAAGTAATAGGTCTCACTCACCAAAGCGATACCACCTTCTCCATTATAAATGGAACTACAGCTCTCTTTGGGTTGCTACCAAAATTTTTCTAAGGAACATCCATCACATAAATGAGATTTTCTAATCGTTTAAGCACAAGGATTTTCCAGCATTCTAAAGAAATTGATTCCTCTCAGTTTAAATTAAAAAATGTGCCTTTCTTTTGGGATATAAACAGTGACAGCTACAAAAGTACTATCTCAAACACAAAAAAGGAATTTCTTCCATTAAGTAATTTCCAAAGATTGTCATTTTCTTAAAGGCCATTAAAAAAAAAAAAAAAAGACTAATACAAAATCTAGTTGCTAATTTATGTCAAAGTTGCCCCCAACATCCTTCCCCCCCAAAGCATACACAAAATGATAGCAAAAATGAATAAAATTGGGAATCTCTGTAAGGTAAAATGTAACCATGGAGAAACATAGAGCTTCTAATTCTATGCATTTCACTGCTTAATTAATTGCTTTTACTATATTTTTAAATACAAGAAGAGTCACATCAATGTGGGGGTACCATAAGATATTGATTGAATGGTAAACCTAAGAGGTGACCCAATTTGTATCCAGAATCCCACTAGACATCTCCCATTAGCCTTTGCTCTCTGGTTTAAGAGAGATAGTTACAAGGATGTCAACTTGCATTCTTATTGCACTTAGAGTTTCTTACAAGCCAATAAGAGAAAAAAAATTTTAATGTTAAAGGAATGTGCAGCTGTAATTCACAGAACAGGAAAGCTGGTAGTCAATAGGCATATTTCATTTGTAAAGTGAGTAAAGAAGATTAAAACAGCCATATGATGCCATGTCATACATGCCTAACAGACTGGCAAAAAAAATTAGAACTGACCAACCAAGACTGGGTGAGAATGTGGAGTAAGGGGAACCACACTCCCACTGCTTGTTGGGTTAGAAATCAGCACATGTATTTTGAAAAGAATTTGGCATCACCTGAAAAAGCTGAATATTTTTTGTTTGTTATGAAATATTTCAAGTATCTAAAAAAGTAGGGAAAACATAGCAAACACCTATGTATCTCCCACCCAGTGTGAAAAAGGCACACCGAAGATGTCTCGTTTCTCCATCTTAACTGTATCTCTCCTCTTCCCAGATGAAACCACTGTCTTGAATATGGTGTCTGGCTTATTTCACTACTTATGTATGCATCTATGCACCAAGACTTTGAACTTTACATAAATGATATTGTGATGTATGTTCCTTCCTGCAACTTTTAAAAAATTTTTTTTTATTTTGTTTGGGATCATCATCTTTTTAGGCTTTATCCAGAAGTCCACTCATCTATATATCCATGATATATGTAGCTGCAGTTTGTGCATAATTTCTTATAGTGTTCCTTTGATAAATACACTGCAACTTATTTTGCAATTTTCAACAGATAATCTATCAGTTGTATTTTTCCAGTTTTTTTGTTTTTCTATTATAAGCAGCAATAAGCATTCCTGTGTAGATATTTCCTGTGAAGATGTGGGTAAGTTTTTATGAGTGTGTGTTGTACTCTAGTGTGGAGTAGTCCAGCCCCAAACTTCTCAAACTTTAATATGCATTTGAATCCTTTTAAAATGCAGATTCTGATCCACTCAGTCTGGGATGAGAATAGAAACTCTACATTTTCAACAAGTTCCAAGGTGACACCAATGTTAGTGGTCTGTGGGTCACCTTAAGGATTTAGGAAATATCTATCCTATCTAATAAAAGACAAAAAGGGTAATTAACTGTACCTCCACTACGCTTCCCATTGGCTAATCAGGGTGCTATGGAAATTAACTGCCAACAAAGATGGCGGTTAATTTACATATGTAGGCGCCAAGCCATTATGATCACTGCTGGTGGCGGTGGGGAGCTGGGGGTGCCCTGCTCGGCCAGAGGCCTTGGGCCTGCGTAGGGGCGGAGCAAGCCAGCAATTGCTGCTGGCAGTGGCGGGGAGCTGGGGGTGCCCTGCCTAGGCCTGCAGGGGATCGCAGAGAGCTGGGTGTCCCCTGCCCAGGCCTAATGCCTTGGCCAGAGCCTTTAGGTTTGGGCAGGGACGGTGCCAGCAATTGTGGGTAGCAGGGGCGGAGCTAGAGATGGTGGGAGTTGGGGGTCCTCTGCCCAGGCCTAATGCCTTGATCCAAGGCATTAGGCCTGGGCAGGGGCAGAGCCAGCAATTGCAGGAGCTGGGGGTCCCCTGCCCAAGCCTAACACCTTAGCCAGAGGCGTTAGGCCTGTGCAGGGGCAGAGCCAGCAATTGCAGGGAGCAGGGAGGGAGCTGGCGATGGCGGGGAGAGGGACAGAGCCAGTGATCATGGGGAGCAGGGGCTGAGCCTACGTTTGAGGGAGCTGGTGGTCCCCTGCCCAGGTCTAATGACTCAGCCAGAGGTGTTAGGCCTGGGCAGGGGCCTAGCCAGCAATTGGTGTGAACTACAGAGGAAATACCTTTTCTGAGTGCTGATTGGCTTAGCTCCCTGTATGCCACTGGTAATATTCTTAGTAACTTGGGTAATAAGAGTCCAAATACATGATCTAGGGTTTTTCACCACACTCCTGGAGAAAAAAAGGAAGGCCCGCTGCTGGAGGGTTAAAAAATGTCATATCCTGTCCTAGCTGGTTTGGCTCAGTGGATAATGCCTCGGCCTGCCCACTGCTGAGTCTGGGTTCAATTCTGACCAAGGGCATGTACCTAGATTGCAGGCTCCTCCCTGGCCTGGGCCCAGGTCAGGGCTCATGCAGGAGGCAACCGATCAAAGTGTTCCTCTCACTTTGATGTTTCTCTCTGTCTTTCCCTTTCTCTTCCACATTCTCTAAAAATCAATGGAAACATATCCTCAGGTGAGGATAAAAAAAGAAAGAAAGAAAGAAAGAAAAGTCATATTCTAGGAAAGACACATCTTGAAAATGCCTAAAGAAAGTTGTCATTTTTTCATGGTGAAGGGACTGGAGTCTGTGTTGATGAAAAAACCTTCGTGGCTGCGGTGACTGGCAGTGGCTGCAGCAGCAGGGTGATGGGGCTGGTGCCTTCCCCTGATCAGCCTGGTCGCCTCCCACAAAGGGAGGCCAGACCGTGGCTTAGGCCCGCTCCCCAAGGGGAGCAGGGAGCAGGGAATAGGACATCCCCTGCAGGTTCCCAGTATGTGATAGGGGGCAAGCTGGGCTGAGGGACGCCCCCCTCCAGTGCACAAATTTTTGTGCACTGGGCCTCTAGTATATATATAAAAAGCCAGCGACTGTAACAGCCATAATGACCCTAACAACTGGTCATTATGATGCCAACTGTGGCCAGCGAATGGGCTGATCAGGGGGTGGGGCTGGCCAGCCAACCTCGTGGCCCCTCCCTGATCAAGAGCAGGCAGCTGGCCAAATACCCCCTTCCTTCCCCCTGGGCAGCCCCACCTCCGATAAGCCCGCCCCACCACAATAGTTGCACAGCTCCTCCCCCTGGCTTGCCTGTCCCTGATCGATACCCCCATCCCAATAGGTGGTGGGACTGGCAAGCCAACCTCCTGCAGCCCCTCCCCCCAGATGGCCACGTCCCTGATGGGCCCCCACTACCCTGATCATCCCACAGCCCCTCCCCCGAGCCTGCCTCACCCCTGATCACCCCCCACCCCAATCAAGGGCAGGGCCAGCCAGCAACCATCCACGGCCCTCTTTCCCAGGCTACTGGCCCCCCATCAGCACCCCCACCCCATTCGGGGGCTGGGCCAGCTGGCCCACAGCCCACAGCCCCTCCCCATGGCCAGCCCTGCCCCCAATCAGCCTCCCAATCCCAATTGGGGGCAGGGCCTTCCAGCCAATCACCCACGGCCCCTTCCCTCAGTCGCCCAGCCCTGATTCGGCCCAATGGGGGCTGGCCATCTGGCCAACCTCCCGCCATTTCCTCCTCCTGACAGGCCCAGCCCCATCTGGCTAGACCCCACCCATTCACAAATTCGTGCACTGGGCCTCTAGTTAAAAATAGTTTGTTTTCTAGGCAGCTTCATTTTACATCCTGGCACCCACCCATCAGCGAACTTGTAGTTTCCTCATATACAGAATCAGTGCATTTGACCTGCTTTACTCTTTAATACTGAATGGACCACTTACCACAGTATACCCTCCCCAATCAAATGATTATGTCATAACAATGTTTTAAAAGATGACAATAGAGCTTGTTCACAAAGTCTTAAAGTTGCAGTAAGACATACCTTGATTTTCATGTACAAGTGAAATTTATGTAGGTCGTGGCCAGGCACCGGTGCTGAGCTGTCACTGACTATGTTCAGTGCCGGGGTAAGAGGTGATGATGATGACTGTCAACTGATCAAAATGCGTTGTCCTTGGTCTTACATTTTATACTCTTTTTTTTTTTTTTTTTTAACGGATGAGAAGGATTTTTTTTAAATATATTTTATTGATTTTTTTACAGAGAGGAAGAGAGAGAGATAGAGAGTTAGAAACATCGATGAGAGAGAAACATCGATCAGCTGCCTCCTGCACATCCCCCACTGGGGAAGTGCCTACAACCCAGGTACATGCCCTTGACCGGAATCGAACCCGGGACCTTTCAGTCCGCAGGCCGACGCTCTATCCACTGAGCCAAACCGGTTTCGGCACATTTTATACTCTTAACTGATTAGTGAAATTGATTATTGTATGTTTTATTTTAATAAATAAAAGTAATTCATGTACTTGTTAAATTTTACAAGAAAGTCAATCTCCACCCAATTACATGATGGAGTTATACCAAAATGCAGCTCTCAGCCTGTTTGAGTTTCCTGATTTATTGTTTGCTTTGAGGAAGCGCACGGCCATGCTAGGGAAACCCATGTGACAAAAACCTGCAGGCGCCTCTCAGAGCTGAGGATGGCCCACAGCAGCCAGTAGGAAAGTCATGCCTTGCTCCAGTAACCACAGGAAGTGGATTCTGCTCACAGCCACGTGAATCTGAAAGCAGATCCCTCTCCAGTCACATCTTGAGATGAGAATTCAGTCCTGACTGCCATCTGATTGCCGTGTAGAGAACCCAGCTCGGCCATGCCCTGCCCCCTGCCCCACAGCAACTTCGAGAGTGAACATGTGCGTTGTTCCGATCACTAAGTTTGTAATAACATTTTACACAGCAGTAGCAAATTAGTAGTGCCCTTCCATAAATGGTTTACATATGCAAAAGATTTATTTATTATTTCAATTTTGGAGATTATGCAACATGAACTCTTGTTCGTTTTTAAGGCAGCTGTGTATTTCAGTGATGGAGGCTCCCAATTTTATTTAACCAGCCCCCATTTAATGGACTTTTTGTTTGTTTTCCTTCGAAAGATCCCATTTGGTCACCAGGAAATACATGGAAAATATGTAAGTGGCTTTAAATGCCCAGGGACAGTAAATTATTTTTTACTTCTGCTCTAGTTTCTACTTCCAAGTCCTTTTTGCCTTTGGATGATTTCTTCCAGATGAGGTTTTAGTTGGGATTACTAACCATTTTGGTTTGCTAAGAAAGAACTGAGGGGTTTTTGGAATACAGGACTTTCAATGCTGAAACCAGAACAACCCCTGCTGGGGGTGGGTTGGGGTGGGTGAGATAGGGGACAATTGAGCACCCTGTGATCCCTGTAGATGTTCAGATGAAAGGAAAAGGAACCAGTCTCCACAGTTGCAGGTGACTTCCTCCAGCCTCAGCCACTGTGAGGAAAGAACCATCCCCTCCCCTGTCTGGCTCTGCTTGGCCGCCCTGCCTGCTCCTCTTGGTCTGGGATTCCCTCGGAAGCCTCCGCTAAAAGTAAATTTGCCAGTGTGCTTATCTAACACAGGAATGAAAAGAAGACTTTGGATGTTTCCCGAACAATAATCTACCTCTTTTTATCAGCGGGATAAACCACTCAACCTAAAAGAATAGTTATCCACACAGGGCTTGGATTATCGCCTCATAAAACAGCAGGGTGCTTCTGTTATCACCTAAATAAAGCCACCATCAAGCTGGAACAAATAGGCCGGGAAGAGCAAGTCTCTGAAAAGCTGGAGACTGCACTTTTTAAAGGCTTCAGAATGTGCTGCAGAGCGGCCGGTGGTGGTGCTTACAGTCAGACGGGCCAGAGGCCTCTCAATCTTAGTTCGCCCATCTTCAGGGCCTAGGACAGTGATGGCGAACCTATGACATGTGTGTCAGAGGTGACACGTGAACTCATTTTTTTGGTTGATTTTTCTTTGTTAAATGGCATTTAAATATATAAAATAAATATCAAAAATATGTCTTTGTTTTACTATGGTTGCAAATATCAAAAAATTTCTATATGTGACATGGCACCAGAGTTAAGTGAGGGTTTTTCAAAATGCTGACATGCCGAGCTCAAAAGGTTCACCAACACTGGCCTAGGACATAGTAGGTGTTCAATAAACCTAGGTCCCAGCCCGCTACGAGAGGCAAGTAGGTCATGCTGGTTGGACAGAAGCGGCCAGGCATTTCAAGAGGGGCAGAGAAGCACATTCTAACTTGATGTTACCCACATATTAAGTGCCCTTGGAAAGAGGCGCTGAGGCGAGCCCCAGGAGCACAGGCGGCCCTGCTTCCTGCACTCAGAAAGGTAAAGAGCTACGTTTACTGGGTACATGCTTACTATCTCCAGACACAGACGCATGGAAATGTGCTCAGTAGTGCATGTGAGGGTTTCCGTAAGAAAGGATGGTTAAGAGGTGCTTTCTCCTGTGCAGGGGAGAGATTCCCTGCTTTAAGCTTACTCCTTCATGTTGAAACAGGAAATTTGGACAGGAACCGCACGGTGTTCCCCTGGGCAGGATGGTTCCCTGGGTCTTGTCAGGTGAAGTCTAAGAATGAAAGCACGGGCGAAAGGTGGCATAGCAAAGGTGGAAATTTATTGAGAAGCAAGCACAGACTCCCATATGCGGAGGGGGAAAGAGTCCCTTTTTCCATGGTTTATAAAGGCTGCAATTTTTTGTGCCTCAATATCCCCTCTGATTGGTCACTATTCCCCTCTGATTTGGTCACTATAGCAACTCCTGAGCTCAAGTTTCATGTGAAGTACCTGCAGTTCCCTCCTTCTTCTTTCTTATTGTTCTCCTATTCCCTCTGGGCTTTTCTTCCTCCTTTATTTTGTAAATGTGTACCTTTTGCTACTCCCAGCTCCCTTATCTTATGGAAATGTAACTTCTGCCACCCCCTTGTCTTATAGAAATGTAACTTCTCCCAGCTCCCTTGTCTTATGGAACTGTACCCTTTTGCAACTCTGTAGCCATGTGTTTTTTCCATGGACCCCTTAATTTTTCTCTAAAAATTACTATTTTATCTCTAAAAACTACTTTCAATGTTTCGTTGTAAAGCATTCAAAACTATTGTTCTGTTCAGGAGGAAAAACACACACACACACACCCACTTTCATCTGCTAGAAGATTTTACATTAAAGGACCTTTAGTCTTCTCTTTCTCGGACTCAAAAAACCCAATTCACATACCATTTCCCCAGGGACAGCAAATGTATTTGTGTGGCAGCTTTGGGCCTTTCAACCCCAGCTGTCCTTATGCAGTCATGCTTCTCCGAGACTCGGGGAGAAAGCTGTTACCTGCGCTTGCCAGTTCAGGACAGTAGTCAGGCTAAGTGGAATAAAAAGGGGCCCCAGGGAATGAGCACCCTCTTTTCACTCGTGATACTTCTAAATAGAGACACAGGTGCCTATGCGTTTGCTACTTTTACTTGCCAGTGTCCAGTCAGCAGAAGAATATATAAAAACAAACAGACAGACAACACATCTGTTGGGAAAGAAAACAAAATGATTAATTGAGAGCAGGGCCAGGTCCTAATGAATCAAAAAGGCCATTAAAGATTTTTAGAATCCACAAAAACCTAGAGTCTCACCTGTTTTCACCAGAAAATGTTATCAAAAAGAGAGCTGTGGCTACACCACTGTTTCACCTGGGCCATGGGAGCAAGGAGAGGAGCCGGAAAATTGGGTAGGAGCATCAGATGAACTTCCCTTTGTCTGAGGTCACAGCCAGCAAGAAGAAACAAAGGGGGGTAGTGACCAATCCTGATTCCCTCTCTACATTTTCTCCTCTTACCACCCTCATTTCCCACCCCCACACACTGGCTCAGCGATCTTTTAGTGCTGGACTTTCTGACCCTGCATCTTAGGAAGAAGCTAGGCTTGCCTCCCTGAAAACGTCATTCAAGGTTTTTGCAAGAATCATTTTGGTCTCCTTGGTTGCTTCAGCCCATCCAGATGATGTGTGCGTCTTTCACAAGTCCCTGCTGAGAGAGGCAATTGAGAACTTCAAACTTCAGGCAACAGGGTGTAGACTACCCACGTTCAATAGCAACAGCAGTAGGAAAGACAAGTTTATGTAGAGCCAGACTCTTGCACCTAACTGATTACTAGAGACTTTACTTAGTAGCTTATCTTCCAGTTTTTCTTATATCATACCTGCCAGTTGGAACAGAAAGTCAAAACCAGGATGGAGTCCCTTTTTTTTCTCTTTTGCTTTTTTTTTTTTTTAATGTATTTTATTGATTTTTTACAGAGAGGAAGGTAGAGGGATAGAGAGTTAGAAACATTGATGAGAGAGAAACATGGATCAGCTGACTCCTGCACACCCCCTACTGGGGATGTGCCCGCAACCAAGGTACATGCCCTTGACCGGAATCGAACCTGGGACCCTTGAGTCCGCAGGCCAACGCTCTATCCACTGAGCCAAACCGGTTACGACACTCTTTTGCTTTTATTTTTCGTACCTAATCTAGTAGAAGGTTCAGACTGTTTCCTCCAGAGCACATCCGGAATCAATCTGCTTCTCAGCATTGCTAATGCTGCCACCTAAATGCCAGGCACCATCTGCTTATCTATATCATTCTATCAGCTCTTCAGTTGTCTGCTGCTTCCATGCAGGTGTCATCTTTATTTGACACTCGAAGGAATTAAAAGTCATAGGGTCAAATGACTTTATGTCATCATTCAAAAATATTCTGAGCACCTGCTTTGTGTTGCCAGGTGGTTGCCTACGTTGCATGATCAATAAATGGCAGCGCCAGTTCTGTCTGATTTAAAACTTGTTCTCAGTTTCATACACCATATTGTTACCAGGAACGTTCCAGAACATTCCCTCTCATGCAAGAGACAAATATGTAGAAAACAATAACAGTACATTGCGTATAAACATACTGGTATGTAAATGCGTCACGTTTCCTAAAAGCAAAAATAAACTAACTCAGTCTGAGGGCTTTGGAAGGTTTCTCAAGAGAACCAAACTAATCTACAGAAAATTCTCCCAAGGAACCTGACCTCAATTTCTTTACCAAAGTGGCTTCCATTACCTAAAATGCCTTCCAGATCACATTCCTGGTGAACAACTACTCAGCTCTGCAAAAAAGTCTTCCTTGGCCTCTCCATGTCAACAAAAATTCCCCTTCCTCTGAGCTCCTTAGCTGCCTGGGTTCACTTTTATCACGATAACGATTATACTGCTTTGCAACGTTGGGTTTTTACCTACAAATAACTTTGTCAAACACTTTCAAAAATATGAGATACAGATGATAGATCTAGAGGTAGATACTTGGAAAATCAAGTATCAGTCACTACACCAGCATGGAAAACAAATAGTCACTTCCCTTTGGTTTTTCTAATGATTCACTTAAGGCTCATTTATCTCTAGCAAAATGGTGAAAGGGTGGTGGTGGTGACATTCCGCAGGCAAAACATAAATCAGAAACAACTTTTTCCTCTACAATTTCCTCTGTAATTGTGTTGCTGAAAACAGAGCCACCCTAGCCCACAAAGGAAGTGGGAACTATATACATAATTCCCAATGAATTGGATTTTAGTTGTAATAGCTGTTGAGGCTCTTCATTCAGTGCTCTTCATATGAAATGTGCCTATATTCAAAGTTGGGTTGACAGGTGCTTGCTGCAGCAAACAAGACTGCACACCATGGGGAGCCGTGGGCCATCTCAGTGAGTGTCAGGAGGGCTTTATTATAGGACTAGAGGCCCAGTGCATGACATTCATGCACTCAGGAGGGTCCCTCAGCCCGGCCTACGCCCTCTCACAGTCCAGGAGCCCTCAGGGGATGTCCTACTGACGGCTTAGGCCCGCTCCCTCGGCCTAAGCCGGCAGTAGGACATCCTTAGTGCTGCCACCATGAGCCTGGCTTCTGGCTGAGCGGTGCTCCCCATGTGGGAGTTCACTGACCACCAGGGGGCAACCTGTGTTGAGCATATGCCCCCTGGTGGTTAGTGAATGTCATAGCAACCAGCCATTCCACTGTTCAGTCAATTTGCATATTAGCCTTTTATTATATAGGATTTGGGTTTCTGCAAGATGATTTTGGGGAGAGTTCAAGGAAGCAGGGATACACTCTGAAGAGGGCACTGTCAGAAAAATGGGGCAATGCTATGATTGGATACCTTAATGAGTTTTACCTAGAAACAGAAGAAACGAGTGAGGTTAAAGCTTTAACTTGTAAAGAAGAGGCATTGTAGCAGAGTGGCACAGAGGAAGTGTGCTGGGCCCATAACTCAGAGGTTGATGGATCAAAATCATCCTCCCCTAAGTCTATTTAAGTTGTTTTTTCCTCCCAAATAGATCTGCCTCAATAGGAGGCTTCTTGTACAGTTACCATGGGGAC
Organism: Myotis daubentonii; assembly: GCF_963259705.1. Classification (NCBI taxonomy): domain Eukaryota; kingdom Metazoa; phylum Chordata; class Mammalia; order Chiroptera; family Vespertilionidae; genus Myotis; species Myotis daubentonii. The sequence continues at coordinate 179,755,108 of NC_081841.1, read as the reverse complement.
CACTGGAACAGGGAGCAAAGAGAAGACTGTTAGCTATTGTTACAAATCTTGTGAAATGTTTGATTCTTTAATGTGTATGTAAAACAGCTAGGGGGGAGAAAAACTCTAATGAAACAAAAAATTTTTAAAAGAAGAAAATGAGGCAGTCACTCAAGTTCGCCAGGAGAAGGGGATGTTTGACCATTTTTGTGATTTTGCCTAACAATCCTGTTTTCATCTGTGTTTTGACATGATCCCAAACTGGCCTTATTTTTATTTTACTTCATCACTTACCCTAAAGGTCATAGTCTATTGCCTGAAGCCAGTCCATCCTTTCTGCTTGACACAGTCGCTGCAGGAAAGAAACATCTGCACAGCATATGTTTCAAGGGACCTGGCGTATATACCATACTGTTCTTAATATGTTTGCTCCCCTTAGCGCTGTGTGTTTTAACCAAGGTCACCTCTCTGAGAAAGGTTGTTTCCCCAGGTAGGGATTTTTCCCTGAAGTTAGGGAGGGAATAAAATCCCTTAACTAAGTGCCAGGCGAGTAGTTAATCACTTTAACTACGAACAATCACACTTAAGCTACATAATCTTTACTCCCTGGAATGGAGATAAGAAACACCCTAACCTTTGGAATAGAAATTGACAGGATTAAAATCAACTGGTATAAATACAGATGTAACAAGACAATAAGAAACAGAACCTGGCTAAAGAACCTAGAGACAGAACCTGGCTACAGAACCTGGATAGAACATGGCAAGAGAACCTGACTAGAACATGGTGACCGAACCTGGCTGGAGAACCTGGACAGAACCTGGCTGGAGAACCTAGCATGAGAACATGGCTACAGAACCTGGCTGGAGATCAAAACCAGAACTTGGCTAGAGATCCTGACTAGGCTACTGATCAACTGAACGCTGTCTCCGTGTCATTCCTTCTTCACCGACTCTGTCCACACCTTTGGGGACCCCTGGACCCCAGCAATCTGTGGGATGGATTATACTCAACAAGAGAATATTGAGGTCTGGTTGTGCTGTTGGTGATGGGACTGTTTGGTCTCTTTCTCCTGGCCCTTTATGTGCCATGGAAAGGGAGACAAGGGCTTTAATATTGGATGATAAGGAAGAGAATATGGGGATCCCAAAGTGAGGAGAGATCAGAAATTTGCTGTCCAGATGAAAGAGTGGTCCACATTTGGAGCCATAGGCTGAGCTATGCCCATAGAGTTTGCCTGGGTCTTGTTTACCTTTCCAGAACTCCCAAGTCATCCTCTCCAGCCACCCCACCCTCACCCCCAATCAGCTCACTAGACACTTCATGCTTAACAACAGGAACCAACTGGCTTTTCTGGAGGGCAATCAGCTACTAATGCCACTAGCCTGTAGTCCACCCAGATTTTGAACTCAGACTATGTGTGTTTGAGTGCTGGCTCCACCACTAACTTCCTAGCTTTGCCCATCTATGTTCTGTTTCTGCCTCTAACAATAGTATATATTTTGTAGGATTGTTCTGAGGATTGATGTGTTCAAATAAGCAAATTCCCAGAACATTGCCTCACACATTGAGGCCTGTGTTACCCTTCTGTCCATTACCAAACACAAATTTCCAGAATTCCTTGGACAACCGCAGGATGGCAAGCAGAGGCGCCTCCCACACCTGACCTTAGAGGTTAGATAAATCCAGCTAGAGCTCCTGGGGTGGGTCATGGTGGTAGGCAGGTCTGTTACGTGGTAGTTGGGGAGCACACAGGGAATCATGTCCAAATCTGGCGTGAGGAGTTTGAATTGGCCCTTCCAGTGCCCTGGACCCTACATGGGGCTGCCTCTGAGGCAGGGGTCATGGAGCCACGTGCAGATAAACACACTCTTGAGCACCGTGGACCAAAGTGCCATTTCTCCAGGCCTCTTGCTTTTGTATGTGCACTTTCACAAGCAATAGATCTCAATAAAGCCTATAAAACTACCACAATTTTCCCATTTTAAGAAGGGCTGGCTTCCAATTACAGGGAGGGGATATATGCATGCTGTAAATCACAAGGATGGGTTCTGCATGCAGCAACTCCTTGCTTATAAGCTTTTAATGTCTTCTTTCGTCACTGTGGACTATGTTATTTACTCTCTGCCGGAGCTTTGGCTTCTGCCCTTCTACTGGCCATAAAAGTAATAGCCAGTGTTTGCGCACAATGACAAATCAGTCAAGGCAAATATTATACCTGTGGAGCACAAATCCACCTGAGCTCCTTTGATCCCTTGTCACAAGGTTATTTGGATGTGTCAGTGTAAGAGGATTTAGTTCTTTTTCCTTATCAGGGCCAATCTTACAAGCAAGCAGAGCAAACAGACAAATACAAAATTTGATTTGAAGGTACAGAGAAGGGCCTCTGTCCAACTTGCCATCCTCCACAAAAACTTATCTCCCCATTGGCCTATTTTGTCTAATTTCAAATGCTACCCTTTGGGTGTATTTGCATTTCAAATCATGGCAAAAATTTAAGTTGAAGGAATATGTCTCTGGTTGCATAATTTAGCATCAGTTAGTCTGTGGTGGAGGTACTTGCTTTAGTATGGAAGGTCAAGGTCCAAGGATATGGGGTTATATTTTGCTATATATGTGAAAGCGGGATAGGGCCCACTCAAAACCTAACAATATACATTATTCCTTTTAGACCACATGCCCCAGTGTGGCTACTATATTCTGCTTTGGCTCAGTTCCCTACTTATGATTCTACCTCATGAGCTAAGAGCTGCCAACATAGACCATGATTAAAGGAATTTAATTAGCAACTTGATTAAAAGTCAAAAATTCCAACACCCCACCTCTTAGATTCTATGCTAGTTCCTAGAAGCAAATTCCCAATTTAGTGGAATACCTAGGAGCTTAGAGATGGCTCTTCTAGGGCTGAGTTCTAAGGAAGGCCCATACTCCGACCTTGGAAAAAGAAACTATAGACCAAGGTCAACTAGTAATCACAGCCCAACCACCATGGAAACAAAAGAACAAGATACAAACTGGAAGGATGGACTTGAGGAGGCATGACTCAAGGTCAAGATTTTTTAGTTCATCGTGAAGCCTGAAATGGACTTTAAAGTACTTCGGTTTAGATAGTGAAAAGTTGTAAACGTGCTAGTAAAGTACAACTCTCACTCTAAGTGCAATTGATTGCTTTTCTCAAGAATATATAGTCTGCGGGAGGCCAGCTGGCATTAGATTGGGAAAATGACACATTTGGAGGCAGCTACTACTTATATTTCTGGTAGCCAAACCTCAATCAATTCACACTGTGTTCATTTGTATACTGAATGTCAGAAATGGGTTTTTATTGGTGAAATATATTGATCTGTTGACTAGTGTGAAGACTGTTAGAAATGGAATCTCATTGGTAAAATTCAAAGTTTCCAAGATATGTATATGAACTAAAATATTTTAGAGACACTCCTCCACCCACACTGTCCCGCACATCTTGCATACGTACAATGACGTAAAAACTGAAAGGTCTGTAGTCTGCTTGTGTAGGCACAGTAACTGAATCCCTGAATGGTCTTTGGTCCAGTCATCAGTTAGGAGGATTTCTAAATGTTTGACTCTAACTTTATGGCCCAGAATAGGATCTTTGCAATGTTGTGTTTGGATCAAGAAAATCTTTTATGCAAAATAAGGCCAAAAGATATAAAAGGACTGAGAGCTGGAACTTCATTAAGTTTATTGAATATTTTGTGCGAAGTATTTTTGCCTGCTTGTTTATTTTTATTTATGTTTTAAAATTTATTTTATTGATTTTTTTACAGAGAGGAAGGGAGAGGAATAGAGAGTTAGAAACATCAATGAGAGAGAAACATTGATCAGCTGCCTCCTGCATACTCCCTACTGGGGATGTGCCCACAACCAAGGTACATGCCCTTGACTGGAATCGAACCTGGGACCCCTGAGTCCGCAGGCCGACTCTCTATCCACTGAGCCAAACCAGTTAGGTTGCCTGCTTGTTTAATGTTGATTTCATAAATGTATTACATATGGATTAGCATTTATGCTCCTTTTATAACCTGGTAGGGAGGTTGTGAGCGAGTAGTCACTTTTGATAGCCACTGTTCTCTACAAAATACACAAACCAACAAAAACAAAAAACACAAAGAGTTGTTCATGACCATGTTTTCACCTATTCAAGATGTAGTCTGAAATTATTTTCTAGAAGGTTAATTATGCTATGTGATATTTAAATACTTTCTAAATATAAATATCTGTAGCAACATTTCTCTAGCAATATCGGGGACAGGGGAGGGATAACAGGTGGGATAAGAAGCAGCTTTGAGTTGGGAAGCGGAGATGGCATTGGAAAGAAAAAGAGCATCAGAAAGAGTTTGCGAAACAGATTTTATCTTGTTTTTTTTTTTGCCACCAGTTTTCTGTGGTTGGGTTTTCCTCTTGGATTTCATTATTCTCAGCTATAAAATGAGGAAAATAAACCTGAAGCTTCCCTCCAGTACTCAAGTTCTATGGCTCTCATTTCTAGGAGCTCCAGAGGGTGGAGGCAAGGAGACCTTCCTATTTTTTGGTAAGTCACCAGGAAGATAATTTCCTCCCAATAAGTGAACCTTCCTGCCTAAAATTCAGCTAACTGGAGCTGCCCTTACATTAACAATCCTCCTTTTCAATGCAGTATTACTGGAGGAGAGTGGGAAATTTCAAATATTCACAACTTAGTGGGAATGAATTTAATTGAATTGCTTTCTTTCTGATTATCAGTTCACATATCAGAATGTTGATTTTTTTTCCCCTGAGAGGAGGTGAGAAGGAAAGGAAGTGAGAGGTCATTTTGACCCAAGGTACAAAACTAAGGAGAAGAATGAGGGTGTGTGTGCTAAAGGGAATAATTATGGAAATGGTGATTAGTCAAAGCCTGGACATCCAAATTCCCAGGGTGTCTGGGAGTGAAAAGGAGAAATAGGGAAAGGAGGGATAATGGAGATACATGTGTTGCTTAGCAAATTTGCTTAAAGGTCATTTCTCCTTCCACAGGCCTAGCACCATTACAAAAGCTAGCGATGAACCTTAGACCTTAAGAAGAGAAAACACTACCTAGAAGGGAAGAAGGCTCCTCTGTCTCTGAATTCCCCAGTCCTCCAGCTACCTGCCCCCTTCCTTCCTTCTCAATCCTTTGCTTTTTGAGTTGACTCAGAAGGAAGGTTCAAGCTGGGCCACATCCAGGTAATGGGAGTGTGTGAGGACTTTTCATTGAGTTCAACATCCCCTGACGGCAATTCAGAGGGAGCCTCTATGTCTCATCTGGACACCCCAACAGAAGCCGGCCCTGTGTCACCCTTCCAGTGCTTGTGGTAACATGGCAACATTCCAAACACACTGCACAAATCTTGCTCAGAGAGCACGGAGCTGATGCTGCCTCAGAAGCCCAAGTCATTGCAGGATCTATAGTCAGTGAGGGCAGCAGCTGTCTTATTGTCTAAGTGATCATCCAGACTCTCTGTTTTCTGTGAACAACTTCCAGCAGCTTTCTGAAAAGGGCAGCATGAGAGAGAAGTGAGAACTTTTGCAAGTCTGAGCTTGCTTTTATGATACCTACTCACACTTTATTCATCACTCACTGGGTATAGAATTCTGAATTAAAAATAATTTTCCATTAGAATTTTGAAGGTGATGCTCCACTATCTGCTAGCTTGTCATGGTAGTGTGAAGAGTCTAAAGTTTTTCTGACTCCTTACCCTTTTGCTTTTTGTCCCTGGAACATTTCTGAATATTTAATTACACTGTGGTGTTTTGAAATTTGGCAACGATACCATGGTGATGGTATTCTTGCTTTAATAATGCTGGATCTTCCTTTCTTTAGATTTTATTTTTAATCCTCACTCAAGAATACCTTTATCATTGTTTTTGTTTGTTGTTTTTTTTTTAGAGAGAGTGGAGGGGAAGGAGGTTGAAGGAGAGAGAGAGAAATATCAATGTGAGTTGCCTTTCACACATGCCCTGTGCTCTGTGCCCTGGGGGATTAGGCCTGCAACCAAGGATTCATACTGTGACTGGGAATCAAACCTGTAACCTATCCATCTGCAGGCCAATGCTCTAACCGCCGAACAAAACAGTCCTGGGCTGGACCTTCCTTTTTTAAATTTCTATTATTTCGTTGATAAATTCTCTATTCTCTCTGTTCTCCTTTTCTAGAATACATTTTTGTTCAGATGTTATATGTCCTAACTTTACTATCTAATTCACTTATATTTTCCCTTCCATTTTCAAACTTTGTTATGGTTGTTCTATTTCTTGTTATGGTTGTTCTATTTCTTGTTTTGCAAGGAGTATGTTTTCAATAATTTTATTGTTCTGTGTTTATTCTCCTCAAAACACTCTCTTCAGAGTAGATTCCTCACTTCTCAGTCTAAGTATCTTTCTTTTCAGTAGCATCATTTCAATCTAAATAATTCTCCAGAAGGATAAAGAAACAAACAAAACAGATAAAACCCACAAGAGTATAAAAGTGTCTTAACACTCTTGAAACATATGTGATACTCTTCTATTTCAATAGCCTTTTGTGGCCACATGCGTGGAGATATTCTTGTGGCTCTAATGGCCCATATTCAAGGCTTTATTCTACCTCTAACATTCTGATTCAACCAGAAGTTTCAGGAAAAAACCAAGTTGTCACCGAATCCTTTAATGTAAGAAGTACACAATCATTGTTGCCAAATCAGTGGGCAAAGCATGAACTAGAAGCTCCTTCCAAACATTGATGAAGACTATAGAAAAACCAGCATTTCAAAGTGGGCAAAGCGTAAGGTCATGACCCTCCTGCTGAGCTCCAGGACAAGCCAGGATGCTTCATGTCCGCCAACTCCAGAGAAGCAGAGCGGCCACTTGGAATCAGCATTGCAATGCAGACTCTCTTACTGGCCACCCACACTTGAAGTTTAATTATACCCATATTCACGTACCTACAAACTCTGTTGTGATTGATTTTCCACAAGAAAATATAATTTTTGTCTGGTTTTTGTTTTCCTTTTGGGTTTTAAGATCTGAAATCCAATAACTACAAAGCTGACAGTGCTAAAGTTTTTTCAGCTGTAGGCAGTTTTCTGTTTTAAAGGTATATTCCAAATTGGCATTTGTCTCTGGTTCCAGAGTTGGGGAGTGGGCAGCGGCATGCTAAGTGCCTCCCTGCCAGAACAAAAAGGGCTCCTGCGGTCAAGGAGACCAGGAGAAAGCAAGGCCAGAAGTTGGCATGTTGTCTGAGAATTATAGACTTTCAGGTAGATGCCATTCTGGCCCTGTAGATGTAATAGCAAAAGAAAAAGTGTTGAAAAGGCCCCTTGCTGAGTATGAGGACCATTTCGGTTGTGTTGGTCTGTGCACTGGGAACTCTGATTGCAGAGGTAAATTATGTAGGAGCTGGCTCGGTAACTCCTTCTCACCCATTCTTTACCTTCACTCCAAAGATACAAACTTATTAATTCCATCAAGACCAAATATTTCCATCAGGATACTAGTTCAGAACCCATAATTGTGTTTCATACTTCTGGGAATTTATTCTAAGGAAATATTCTAGGAAGGAAAATATCATTTACCTGTTCTTTGCAGCAAAATTATTTTTAATTACAGGACATTGGGCACAATCTTAGTATTACACAAGGGAAATGGTATGTACATTATGCTTTTACATGGATATATCATTAACAATAATAGTTATTAAAACCATGCAACAGTAAGAAAAGGGATTCACAGTTAAATATTAGTGAGAAAACGAGAACAGCAAATATCACCTATATTATGATTACAAAATGTACTTATATGCACCAGGATGAGAAAATGCAAAATTGCAAAATATTTATCAGCAGTTGCTGATGGAAGCTTTGTTGCTCTTTCTTTGTTTTTATTTGTCTGACTGTGGCTTACCTTGGGGTCTAATTCTGAAAGACCTGCTCTGGAGAGAAGCAGTGGTCTCTGACAACACTCCCTGGCAGTGTTTCTTGGTGCAGTAGATAAATCAGGGATGCTAAGGCATTTCATGAAAACATCACAACGCAAAACAAAACAATAACAACAAAAGATTTTTGACTGAATAAATGTAAAACCCATTTTATCTAAAAAAGTCACTGTAGGGTTCCTTAGAGCCTTCAATATGCTAATATAGAACTTGATTCTCCCAGAAAAGAAATAAATATGCAGTCTACCCAAGCAACATCAGACAACCGAATCAGTTCCCCAACCCCAATGCACACCAAACATACACATATACAGGGAGAGAGAGAGAGAGAGAGAGAGAGAGAGAGAGAGAGAGAGAGAGAGAGAGATTCTGTATGACCCGTCTCCTGATGAGCAAGCTGTGGGTGATTTCTGGTTCTGACTCATTCAGGCACTTGGCTCTGCCTGAAATAAGCAAACACTTCCCAGTGTTCACTGTGCAATGTAGTAGCTGAGCAATTTCTTTTCACCTTTCAAGGTCTCACTCAAAGGTTTCACAAGGTGTCATCCTCTGCGAAAACCTTCCTGAACCCTCCAGGCAGAACTAATCCTTACTTCTACTCTGTTCCCATTCCACCCTGACTTTTGTTGTAGCACATTGTATTCGCTGACAATTATTTGCGACTGCTCTTCAGCTAGAAGAGTGATTTTTAGTCCTTACTGTGCATCAGAATCCACTGTGAATTTTAACACAATACAGTGCCTGAGCACTGCCCCCGAGATTCAGTTTCGTTTTCATTAGGTCTGGGTGAGGCCTCAACAAGGTCTGACTGAGGACCACGGAGGGAGAGAGCCAGCTCTTCAAGGTCAGCTGAGAGTTTTATTTATCTTTGTATTACTAGTGCCTGTTACTAGTGGGCAAACACAAACTTTTGTACCATAACTTAATGTACCATAGTGGGGGAAAAATGCTTGATTAAAAACTGGTTGTCTAATTCTTCTCAGTGAAATAACATGTGTTAGCTAGCTAGATTCCTTCATTTTCTATTTTGACTATGGAAAGATGGCTACCAAGGCATCCATAAGATGGGACCAGCCCAGCTCTGTGGGAGGGGTGCTCTTGCTCTGAGCCCTGCCACCAAGGGAAGGTTGAGCACCCAGCCTTCCCTTATAGAAAACCTGCTGGGAACTCCCATGTAATATGAAACTAGGACCCATAAGAAGAAAGAGAGACAGAGAGCTGTGATAAAAGAGATCTCATTTGGAGAGTGTGAGACATTCACTTCACAGTTATGCTTAAATGTGCTGCTCATGGTCTACGAAATGTGGTGGATGCATGTCAGTTGTTTGATGTGCATAAACCACTTTCTCTTAGGGATCAGTGGGAGCAATTATTCACGTTCCCAAATACCTGATGTGTTCTTTCCTCCACCCCACACATCACTTGGGGGTAAAAATTTGAAAGCTAGATGCTCTTACAGAGGCTGCAAAGATTTTGCTGACAAGAGAACGTAGCAGAAAAATAAAAACCAAACAGTGATTATTGGTACATCAGCTGGTGGCAGAATTCCTTCCTCCTGAGAGGAGGAATTTATTTTTATTTTTATTTGTGTCTCAAGATGCCTTGATGGGCAGACTTTGGTCAGAATGAGTGAGCACCCAGGCATGGCCTAGAGAGTCAGGGGAAACCAGGGGGACCCACTTTGCTCTGCCTTGTGAAGTAGGAGATGATGCGAGTTTCAGGAAGTCACCATGATTGATGGCGTGCCCTGCTGGAGAATGGAGATAAAGGGAGATGCTGTGGGGAAGGTTGCAAACAGGGTGAGTGCCTTTGGGGCTTGGGGAGAGAAATCTGCCAGGCAGAAACTCACTCTAAAATAGGGCTGTCCGATGCTCTATTTAAAGTTATCGGCTGCACTTTGCTTTGCTGTCATCTATAGCCTCACCCCTCGCTCACTCCACCACCAAATTCCTCAGTAAAATCTCCCTAAACACAAGTGGCTTTCGAAATGGTGTTTTGAAGGAAAAGGAAAAGCACAACGAAATAAAAAAGGGTTGGTGTTCTGTACTTGGGTTGATAGTGGGGAGAACGTGAAGTGAAATGAACAGTCACAGAAGGTTAGCTTCAGGGAAAACTGAGAATGAAACTAAAATGAAAAACGGAAGCCAAAGGAACCGAGAGGAAGCAAAAGCCCTTGAGACGCCTTGGCCTGTGGCAGCTGGGGGTGGAGACGTTGGAAATGAGGCTCATCTGCGAGCAAAGCTCCAGCCATCTCGTTTCACTATTACAGTAAAAGGTGACCCCATAAGGCTGGCTGAGGTGAGGACTTCCAGGTGACTGACATGAACCAGCGCTCACATGCCATCACGTGCCACCTAATGGCACAATAAAGTTTATTTTCCCAGAATAATAACGCACTTGATGAAAGGCTTTTATATGAGGAAAGAGACCATAATTTCTGAATATTTAATGCAAAATTGCCATGAAATAAAATGATCATTAAATATGTAAATGCTATTTACACGTGCTTATTACTCCAATAACTCATCTCTTATATAATGTGATCCCTGTGCCCGAATTTGCTGCTTGGTCATGGACTCCACAAATCAAAATCTGGGACAGCTTTTCCCAAAGAAGCAAGTTGATGAAATGCACAAAGAAAATCTCCTTTTACTGCTGACAGAAGATCTCTGTTTGGCCTTGTTGCTCTTGATCAGAGGAGGAAAGATGAAGGTCAGCACAGAGAATTATGCCAGGTGGTAAAGGGCTATTTGGACCAAAGACAAGCCCACATATCCAGTCTCAGGTGAGACCAGTGGTCCCCATAGTGTCCAATGCAATAATAAGCAAAAGATTAAGACATTTAAAATTTCCCTTTGTCCATCACAACTGAGACAATTTTGTGCTTTCTTCTGGGAGCGGCTTAGATGGTATGAAGATGCTCCCCCGCCCCCATTTTCATCACAAGAATCAAGGCCTGCTACTCAAAGTGCAGTATTCGGACCTCAGCCCTTGCATCACCCAGAGCTTCTTAGGAATACAGAATCCCAGGCCCCACCCAGAGCTACTGAATCAGAATCTAGATCTTAACCAATTCTCCAAGGTGAGTGGGATACACATCTGTGGTGGTTTTATAACCATGTCAATGTGGGTAAACTGGAACTGCATATACCTTCCAGGACAGAAAGTCAGAGTTGACCAAAAGAGAAATTTGCACGAAATTGACAAGGTGGAAGTAGAGCAGTGTCCCTTGCTCTCCAAGGGTCCTCCTAGCTGCAGTGAGAGTCACATGCATGGCCCTGATTCTAGCTTTTCCTCCCTTCTTCTCCCTCCACACCATCTCTTTGATCAGATCGTTAGCCCTGCTAATCAAAGGAACGCAAGTCCACTTCCAGACACGGAGCAGCAGCCTTGCCTAGAACTGACCAGCAGTGCTTCTCCTGCTCAATTCTGTGATGTCCCTGAAAGCTCCAACTTGTCTACTCATGCCAACACTTCAGGAAGTTTCCTCAGTGACTTTTCTCTGATTCTCCAACTCCATTTAAAGTTGCATACATGACTAACAAGAAACAAGTTATCTATTTTCAGCAAGCCCTCTAGCCCCTACCTATGGAGGGTTTTCTGAGTGGAGGACTATATGTACTTTTCAAGAAGTGGTATAGGTGGCTTTGGAGGTCTCATTGTTTGTGGTGAGTGCTCTTTTTTTATTTATTAGAACAAGTTAAATGGACACAGTACAGCCTGGGGAGCCTACTGAAGTCCCAACCCTTAAACGTTTTCCTGGTGCATTTTTGAGTGATTAGCTGTGAGCATGTTGAGTTCTGTGTTGACTTGGCCTCTTTCTTTGTAAGTGATAGGAACCAACTCAACACCAGCCTAAGGTAGTTAAAAAATAATGTTCTTTTCTTATCTAACGGAAAAATCATTCCTTTTTTGCTGGGGAAGGAGTCAATTGAGCTTTAGGCTCTATTTGACCCAGGGACTTAAGTGATGTCATGAGGACTGAGTTCCTTCCCATCCCTCTACCCTACATCCTGTGGCAGGATTTCTTCCAGTGGTTGCTGGAGATAGTTACAACTCTAAGTCCAATGGAGTAAGAAACATCTTTCTGGTCACTGTGCTGGGCTGCATATCTGGCGCTTTGGCCAGACGGGTCATGCTGTGCTGTCTATTCCTAAAACACATAGATAGGAAGGTACTGACATCAGGCTAGGCCTTGAGATATGGTCTCATGGCCCCTTCCCAGCACGTAAGTCTCATTCCAAATTTGGGAGACAAAGGACTGGAAAAAGTATAAATAAAGAGAGTTTCCTCCATATTGGGGGTCCAGAATTTGAAAGACACATTTTTCTCTGGGCCTCCACAGAATTTAATAATAAAATGTAACTCCTGTAGTTTGTGCTGCAGTTCAGCCTCTGCTTCGGCAGGGTGCTGTAACTGTAGTCGCTGGCCATGGAAGTCAGCGCTGCAGTTCAGCCTTTGCTTAGGCACGGTGCTGTAACTGTAATCAGCTGGCCAGCTTAATAAAGTCTCTTAAATTTAAATTCTGAGTCGGTGGTCTATTTCACTGAGTGAACCCATAACAGTCACCAAGGCAAAAATTATGGGATTAGCTTGATGGGACCTGATAGACTGGCTGTATCACCTGCTTATCCGTGACTTAGGAGAAAAGATGGTTCATGCCTACGTCCTAGCCTTAGGGCTACCCCAGCAGCTGCAGTTGAAATAGTCCCCACCTGAAATCCTGCAGCCTGAGCAGGAGTATAGCAGAAGGTGGCGCTTTTCAGGAAGAACAGGGAAGAGGCACAAATAACCACGGCCACTGTAACAAAAGCAATAGATGGTCACTTGGGTGCTTTCTATAAATGGCTTCGAATTTTATGTATTAGGTTTCTAGAAAACAAATATAACAGGACATCAAGTTTTCTAAATTTTAAATTCATTAAGTGTCCTTTGTTGACATTCTAGAAAGTGCAGGAAAGCATATAAAAGAGAAAAAAAATCACATTAATTTCACCACCAAGAAAAAAAAATCACTTAGGTGTGTCACTTTTTTTTCCCAAGTAATTTATTAAAGAGTCTTTTTCCATTTAAATATACTTTATACTGTGCTTTTCAATGGTTGTTTAGCTTTCTGCTGTATGTTGGATTATACAACCAGTCCCATACTGATAGACCTTTCTATTGTTTCTAAATCATCAACACTGTGCATAAAATACTTACACATAAATCTGTGAACATCTATAATAATTGCCACAGGATAAATGCCAAGCAGAGAGCTTGCTGGATTAAAAGACATGAACGTTTTCCAAATTTCCAACATTTTGTTATCCACACATGTTGTATCCATTTATGTTTCTATCAGATGTACATTTTGCTGCTTCTTCAACAATGCTTATTAAAAGAAGATTTTATGCTTGCCAATTTGATAAACAAAAATAATGTTGTTTCCCTTTGTACTACTTTGTAAAATTAACACACTTGTTCTATGAATGTTGTTTTTTAAAATATCTTTTTGTGAACTACCTCTTCAGGTCACTTGCCCAATTTAAAAACTGGAGTATTTATCTTTTCTCATTTTTGTTTTGGCACTTTGTATACTAAGGTCATTAATTCTTTATAATATATGTTAGAAATATTTTTCCCAATTTAACATGCACTTTTCTTTTTATTTTTGATGGAAATTCAGATGTTTTCATTTTTTTTGCAGAGCAACCTTCCCATTTCTATAACTTTCTTTTAATACCATTCTTAAAACTGTCTCCTTCCTTCCAATAAAGGGGAATAAAAGAAAAAAAGTGGAAATTCCAAAGCCTCTTCCAGGCATTCTGTACGATTCAATAGCTATTTAGTTACCTGCGGATGTGAATTATACCATCACACTGCTGTCCCTCCCAATGTCCGTATTCAAGGGGCTGAAAGTTGTCGATAGCCATTTCCGACAGAGATTACGTTATTTTGTGCCTTGTTTACCATGTGAATTTGGGTTTCTTTGTTTGGATCATTCACTTCCACTGATACGTGAGTCCGTTCAGATCCCAAAAATACATTGTTTAGTGACCGCTGCTTGGTAGTATATTTTATTTTCTGTAAGTGCAAACTGTGTCTTCTTATTCTGATTATGTAAAATTTGACTACTATTTTACCTTTTTTTTTTTTTTTGGATACACTGTAGGATACTTTTGTCAAGCTAAACAAATTCTTCAGTGATTCTTACTGAAATTGTTTTTAAACTCATTCATTGAATTGGGGGGAAATATTTTGTCCCATGCAGTAGAATTTTGTATCCCTTTTCTTTTTCTCAAAGAGCCTCATCTCCCAACGTGAATATGTTTTAAGCCCCAGGAAACCAACACACCTTTTCCACTGACATTCAGAAACTTCAGGCCTGGGCTGAGGGCATGGAAAAGACTCATCCTTCTTCCTGGAGGACCCGGTGAGCCCTCTGGCACTGCCAAGACTTTCCAGGGAGGAGTGGAAGCTCTCTGCAAAGCTCTTCGCAGCCAAAGGCGACCCGACCTTGGAACTGCAGCACTGCCCTGAGAAAGACGGAGTTACTAAGAGGCCGCTCCCACGGTCTTAGCTCTTACAGAAAAGAAGTGGATTTGAAGACACTCAGCTTAAAGCATGCTCCTCAAGGAAAACGGGCCAGAACTCACAGCAGCAGAACTGGCCATTTTCTTCCATGTTGGAGTAAATTCTTTTAGAGCAGCAGGAAATGAAATGGTATTCACACTATCAATTACCCCAGCTGTTTACCTAATGAACTCAGCTGTAGAGACAGCCATTTTCAAGACCAAAAGGATATAATAAGCCCATGGTAAGCCTGCAGTAACAAGTACCTCGGCAAACTCAAGGTCTGAATTCATGCGATTACAGTCTACCTGCCAGGAAGATGGCATCCCATTATTGACTCATAATGCCATGTTATTTATTGGGATAATTATGCTTTTCTACCCCTCAGGGACCCAGAGTCAGAGAGAGTAAGCAATTTAGTCTTATTCATTCAGCATGTGAGCAAATTTTAAATTAGAATAGATCGCTCCTAGATCTATTATGCTGTGTGGGGCACCCTGCAGCCTTTGGTCGCTACCCCCAAAGATTACAGGGGCTTAAAAGGCATTGTATGAATCAGTGGAAAGTTGGTTCTCCTAAGTTCAGTGAAACAAATTTCTGTTTTGTCAGAGCAATTTTGCCAGCAACTCTCACTCACTATCGCCGAAATGTTAGTACTTTGTGCCTGCTGTCTGAACTTCTTTATAATATTGTGTGTGATAAAAGGAACTTCTAAAATATCATTAGATATATTCCACATAACTCAGCAAAGGCGTTTTTTATGCCGATGAGGAAACAGGGGCTCAGAGGAGGTAAATGACTTCTTTGGTGGACACAAGTTAATAATTTTCTTTTTACTGAACATAATTTAGTTAATTACTTATCTAATTATCTACCAGGTTCCCACATCCTTGAAATCAGACCTCTTCTAGTTAGATCTCGAATGCCCCAGGCTCTGGTAGAGGTTCTGATATATTGTGGGAGTTTAACAATTGTTTGTTGAATAGTGGGAACACATTAGGCTACAAGACAGTAAAATGCTGGGATGCAATCTCAGTTTTAATAATTATTAGCCTTGTGAACGTGGGTCTGTCACTTTTCTCTGACCTTAATTTTCCTTATTTCTGAAATGGAAGTAATAATAGCAAACTTCTCTTTCTCTTTCTCATAGGTTTTTTGAAAAAATTAAATGAAACTTAGTGTAAGAAGGGGGTTTGAAATAAATTATGAAGTATAGATAAAAGGAAATCCATCTTATTAAATGCTTGCTCGTAGAAACTGAGTAAGTTCGAAGAGACCATTATGAATCATTGCTCTCACCCCTCTTACCTTGCAGAGCAGAGCTGTTTTCATGACATTAGTATTTATTGAGTCTATTCCAGTGGGCCAGCCCTATGTTCTGGTTGGCTGACCTATAGGCTCCGGATGCTTTTGAGTTGTACAGTAGAAAGATCTGTGGATACAAAAGCAAAATATTCAAGCTTAATACTTTAGTAACATATGGTAAAGTTATTTAAATCCTGGACTTCAGTTTCTATTTTCTTTTCAATAAAATATTGATGGTGATGATGTTGGTGATGATGTATGTGAAGGGAGGGAGAGGGATGGGAGGGGATTGACCAGATTATCTTTAAACTACAGGCCTGATGCAAGAAAATTTGTGCACTGTGGGGGGAAGGGGAGGTCCCTCAACCCAGCCTGCCCCCTCTCACAGTCCAGGCCTGCCCTCAGCCACAGAGCGCTGCAGGCGGGCCCTCTCCTCTCCTCTCCTCTCCTCTCCTCTCCTCTCCTCTCCTCTCCTCTCCTTTCCTCTCCTCTCCTCTCCTCTGCTCTCCAGGCAGTACCATCCATGTACCATCTGTACCATCCATGGCTTGCCTCATTGAACAGCAGTCCCCTCCCGCCCACCTGCACATGCAGCCTCCTCCTGAGTGGTCGTGACTGTTATGGCGTCCTGGCTAATTTGCATATTACCTCTTTATATATATATATATATATATATATATATATATATATATATATATATATATATAAAATGCTGCAGCTTCCTTACCCTATGATCCCATGTGCACCCTTGAGGTCTCACCATTTTTATAGTCAAATTAGAGCTTAGAGAGCGTGGTGAATAAGATGCAGTGCTCAGAGTTGGAGGTATATGTATAGGCACGCAGGTTCACTGATAAAGAATGAGAATCAGGAACACCCTGTCCCCTTCTCCTAAAAGGAAGCATTTTATAGGTGACAGCTGGGAGTAAATTCTGCCTCAGGCTTAGACCTTCTTCCACTGGGGTTGGAGTTAGACTCCAAATCCATCACTAAGTACCTTCTTTTTTAAAAAGAAACAAACAAAACCAAATTATCTTTATTATTAAAAGTATTACATGTGGCCCTCTTTCCCCCCCCCCCCATTAACCCCCTCCACCCCACTCCTGTTCCACCCCCTCCCCAGGCCCTCACCACACTATTGTCTGTCCATGGGATATGCATATATGCATATAAGTCCCCCTCCCTCTCTGAAACTGTCAGCCTGGTGCATGCTTCAATGTCTCTGGATCTATTTTGTTTGTCAGTAAGTACCTTCTAAATAGATGAGATCCTCCCCAAGGAGCCACTGGAGTTTGGGCAGTGGGCCCTCCTGTCAGGGCCTAAGTTGTTGACGTCCTCACTGGGGGGAGGGTGTTCATGGGGATTTGTCACAGGCATCTGATGGCACTTTCTGAGGCCAAACTGTTAGTGGCTTTTGTCCTGCTCTGACATCATTCCATTCTCCCTCTTCCTAGAGGTGTCCTGGCTCCCATTTTCTCCTCCATCTCCCTAATGAATATTGCCCAGAATTTGCAATTCTCCTGCAATATCTCTGAGAAATTCATCACCTTTTTTGGCAGGCTTTGAACTTAGCTGCTTACTCAGAGGATGCAATCTAAAATAAAACTGGCTTACTTAGCAGTGGGAATAATACAAATTTCATAAAAATCAAAGTCCCATTTTTTCCGTTGTACTGCACATGAGTTTCATGAGATTCACGTGAGCTGCCATATTTTACCTTAAGAAATTAATGTTCCATGTGGGGGGAAAAAAGTACATTTGCCAGGTTTCCGTTGGCGACTTTTCCTCCATCAACTCTGTTATTACTGCACTTTCTCAGGACTGGTTAGTCACAGACCCTGCTGAGGCCTGATTCATATTCATGGAAAGAGAAAACAAGCCTCTTAAGACATCCTTGAATTTAAGGGTGATGAAAAATGCCTGGAGGAGACATTTCAGCTCTGGAGTACAGCTCAGAACCACCACATCTGTGAGAAAGGTGATGATGAAAGACAAAAACAATTTTTAGTCATGGATTTTATAAGCAAAACCCAGGGGATTCGTTCTTGGTGATGGAAGATTGTGAGCGGCACATGGGCAAGCAGCCTGCTGATTAATTTTAATGACCTTTCCTATGAATAAAATAGTTTTATTACTTTGTACCTTTGCTAAGGACCAGGGCCTAGGAAAAGGCAGACAGGGCAGGAAGAAAAAGTTAGCTTTGACTTCAGTGGTGGAAAATTTATTCTCAAAATAATCACATTGGGCTGTGGTTTGCCACTGAAAAGACTGTTAAAAAACACCCACTGTATATTACTGAGATCCAAACTCAACCGGGGTCTCAGTAGCACTTGGCAAACTTATATTTCTTTTCAGACTGCTGTCTTCCATTGTCCAGGGTGATTGTTTCAAGTCTTCTCCATTTATCTCCAACCACCCCATGTTGCCTCCCCCACGGGTTCCCTAAAGATGACATAGGGTCCAAGTCCATAGTAAAAGTAACAATCGTCACATGCAAATTTATAGTCATGGGTAGCCTCTTACTCAGCTAGGACTTCTGTAACTAAATACGACAACCTGGATGGCTTAAACCAGGAGTGGACAACCTTTTTGTGAGTGCGTGCCAAAACCAGCAAAATCTCTGACTCAAAATTCTTCTGCGTGCCAACCCTAATTTTTTGAGAACATGTTACTCCTACTTGATATCTCTTAAGGTGTACATATGTGAAGAACCTTGAAGAAATAATAAAATTCATTCAAGCGACAAAAACAGTATATGATGATGAAAAATACATTTATTTTTTAATGTATACATGTACACTGATAGTCCGACAGAAAACTTTATGACTCCGTTTGATATTAT
Source organism: Myotis daubentonii (assembly GCF_963259705.1). Classification (NCBI taxonomy): domain Eukaryota; kingdom Metazoa; phylum Chordata; class Mammalia; order Chiroptera; family Vespertilionidae; genus Myotis; species Myotis daubentonii. Next base: position 179,736,494 of record NC_081841.1, on the reverse strand, counting down.
CCGTGGGACTTTTGCTGCTGCAACACTGATGACAGAGATTTTATATCAGGTTTATATTTCGTGACCTTCAGAGATATGCACAAGCTACTACTTTCATCCGTCAGGCTACTCCTATTACAAGACTTAACAAAATTCATCACTGAGAACAAAGATTCACAAGTGTATGTGGATGAAACCAAAACACTGGTCGGATCTAGGAAGGCAGGGAGAGTTAAGGCAGAGGCATAGAAATTGCTCTTCCCCTCTCTTGTCAATTCATGTCTATGGTTTTTAAGATAACTTGTTATGTAAAATTATTTATTTATCTAAGATGCACCTACACTGAATTTATCTGAAAAGTAAAAAAGTCGTTATTAAGAAAAAAATTGTAAGTGGGAGATTATAAGAGAGGGTTTTGCGTGCCAGCAAAAGTTACTGGTGTGCCATGTTTGGCACACGTGCCAGGGGTTGCCCACCCCTGGCTTAAACAATAGACTCATTGTCTCACAGTGCTGGAGGCCACAAGCCTAAGATCAAGGGTTGGTTTTTTCTGAAAGTGTTAGTGAAGGTTCTGTCGCAGGCTTCTCTCCTAACTCCTGATGCCTTGCTGGCAATCTTTGATGGCTTCTGCTGTGTCACCTTGATCTGTGCTTTGATCTTTTCATGGTGTTCTACCTATACATGTATATCTGTGTCCAAATTTCCCCTTTGATAAGGACTTCAGACATATTAGATTAGAAGTTCTTCCTGCTCCAATATGAAGTCATCTTAACTAATTGTACCTGCAATGACCTATTTCCAAATAATGTCACATTCTGATGCACTGGGGATTAGGACTTGAACATAAGAATTTTGTAGAGACACAATTCAACCCATACAAGTACGCATCTCTACCCCACGACTGACCTTCTCAGAAGTGCTCTTCTTCTTTATTGTGACTACTCCCTCCACAGATGTGGTGGAGTCCAACCATTCCTGCCTACTCAGAAACACTGCTCAAGCAGGAACCACCTCTTCAATAGCTACAATTGCTTCTTCTGTACCAACTCTTTGTAATCAGTATTTAAGCAAGTTCACTTCTCCTTATCTCACGAGACAACCACAACAACAAAAGCTTTCCACAGACCTCACATCCCACTTTAGCATTGGTTCTGTACTCTCTTTTTCTTCACAGCCTACATCAGCTCTCTCCACTTGCTATCTCCTATTCACTGCAATCTGGCTTCCTCCCTCACCACTTCACTGAAACTGCTCATGCAGCGAACAGTAAATGACTTCCTTTTGCCTAGATGCAATGGCTTTAACAGACTTCATTTTATCCGACTCTTCATCTTGGCTTAACATTGGTGACCTACCCTGACTTCTGGAAGTTTTCACCTATTTCAGGTTCCATATCTCCCTATTCTCCCATTGTCTTGGTTTCCTTCCTACCCCACTGACTGCTACATCTCAGTCTCCTTTGCTGGCTTGTCTTTTTTGGTCAATCCCTTAAAATGTCAGCATTTCTCAGAGTCCCATTCTCAATGCTTTATGAAACTTTCTATAATTTCTTCCAGCCCCAAAGCTTCAATAACCATCTGTATACTATGACTTCCAAATATTATTTCAATCTAGAATGGCTGTCTTGAGCTCCAGACCTCTACATCTAATTACCTATTATCAATTCGTCACAGAGAATTCAAATTTATTTCTCCATCTATACCCAATACCTTAATCAATGCTGCTGCCATTTTACCCAATGTGTATGTCTTGGGTTCTTCTTTACTTTTTACTTTTCCACATACTACCTCCAACCACACTTACTCTTTAGGTTTTCTCTTGTTATTTTTGGAACTCTCCAATTCTGCTTCTGGTAGTAGCTTATTTCAGGCTGTTAGCATCATTCTTGCAGACTACTGCAGCAGCCTGCAAATAAGTCTCCTTGCCTCTGATCTTGCAGTATTCTCATCCATTCTCCACACCACAGCCAGAGTGACCTTTCAAAGTATAATACTTCTCTTCAGCTAAAAGAGATTTGCAATGGCTCCCCTTGTTCTCCAATTAAAATGCAAACTCCTTAGCATGGAGTTTCACAACCTGTCCTGTGCGTGACTCCTCAGCATCATTGCTCAACATTTTAAGGGACAGCTGTAATCACTCTAAAGTGTTTGCAGATCTCCAATGCACTGTGATTCCTCTCATACTACAGCCTTTATGTGTGTTGCTGCTACTGCAGGAAACACCCACTTCTCAGTCCTTTCTCCCTGCGTTACTAACTATTCACCTGGAAAATGCACCCCTGCAGCTGCTATGCAAAGTCTTCCTAACTTTTCTCATACAAGCAGGTTCCTACTAGCTTTTCTAACTTTTATCAGAGTACATATATATTAATATAGTTATTTAGGACTGGAACTTTGCAATCTTTGGATTAGAAATAGCCTATCTCTGCCCTAGCCTGTTTGGCTCACTGGATAGAGCATCGGCCTGGGGACTGAAGGGTCCGAGGTTCCATTCGGGTCAAGGGCTTGTACCTTGGTTGCAGGTATATCCCCAGTAGGGGGTGTGCAGGAGGCAGCTGATCGATGTTTCTCTCTCATCGATGCTTTCTAACCTTCTATCCCTCTCCCTTGCTCTCTGTAAAAAATCAATAAAACATATATTTTTAAAAAAGAAATAGCCTATCTCTGAGCACATAACACGGGATCTGGAATGTAGTAGTTAGATTAATATTTGTTAAATGAAAATTGATCAAATCGTCAAACATATTGTCAAAACACCCATATTTGACTTAGGTTGCAAACCAGAGGCAACACACTAATCATTTTGAAATAAAATATTCTCAAATGCAGGTGAGTTTTTAAAAAAGAATAAGAACATTTCCCAAAAGCTTACATACATGAGAACATTTTTTGACAGTTTTTAAAATATCACCAAGGTGTTTGCAATGAATACACAAGGTCAAATTTGGAAAAAAATATAAACTATTCATTTGTACATTGATTAAAAAATAGTCCTCCTACTGTTCCAGGTATTCAAAAGCACTACCAAACAGTTACTGGAATCTTTGTGCAATGAAAACGAGAGCAATGACAGATTTATACAGCTAGGAGAAGCACATTAAAGGCTTCTTCTGGCACTGTCTCCAAAGAAAGTCTCTAGACTCTCCCAGGGGCTTTTAGCCTAGCACAGTGGTCCGCAAGCTGCGGCTCACAAGCCCCATGCTGCTCTTTGGCCCCTTGAGTGTGGCCAAGAAGTTTCAATCGCACTGTATATGCACTCCCGCACATGGTATTTTGTGGAAGAGCCACACTCAACGGGCCGCAGTTTGCTGACCACTGGCCTAGCATAATAAAATAGTAGGAAGAACATGACCTTCTCAATCTTTTATTTGTAATATTACAAGGTAATACTGAGCCCCAATTGAGGCCTGGAGGGAAGGCTGCTTAAGTCTATAACCTAATAATAACAAATTTTGTCAACTCTACCATCAGAATATACCATGAATCTAGCTACTTTCCGTGACCTCTTCTTGCCTTTCCTTTTGGTCTAATCACCATCATATCTTGCCTGGATTATTTAAAACACTTCCTAACATTAGCCCTTGCATCTTCACTTTGTATTCTTAATACAATAGCTAATGGGATCCTTCTAAAACAGAAATGGAAACATTGCATTCCTTTGTGTGATTCAGAATAAAAACAGAAATGCTTATAAATGAGTTTCAGGATCTTATAAGATCAGCCTCCAGCTACAACCACTCTGACCTCTTCTGCTGCTGCTGCTCCCTTCACTCTCTCCACTCTAGCCACATTAGTCTCCCCCAAAATCAGTAAGGTCATAAGACCCAAAGAACATAATGAGCAACTTGACCAAATAGATATTTGTAGAATACTCCACCTAGCAGCAGTAGAATAAACAAAATTTTTTTTTTCCAGTGCACACAGAACATTTGCCAAGTTATGTTATATACTGGTCCATAGGAAATTTAAAAGATCCAAATTATATAAAACTAGTAGCCCTGAGCATGAATCCATGTGCCAGTAGCTCGCCAGTAGCTCACTGCTTCCCTCCAGTAGCTCTCTGCCCACTGCCCTGCCCTCCTGTAGCTCCTCCCACCCTCCTCCCCCCACTCCCCTCATAGCTTGCTGCCCTGCTCCCTCCTGTAGCTCTCCGCTGCCCGCTTGTAGCCAGTAGCTTGCTGCCACCCTCCAGTAACTCTTTGCCCGCTGCTCCACCCTCCTGTAGCTCCCCCCATGCCCCCCGACCATAGCTTGCTGCCTTGCCCCCTCCTGTAGCTCACTACCACCCAATTGTAGATCACTGCCCCACCCTCCTGCTGATCCATGATCCGGTCGTTACTCAGGCAGTCATTATGCTTCATGGCATAACGACCATTGCATATTATGTCTTTATTATATAGGATACTAGAGGCCCAGTGCACAAAATTTTGTGCACTCGGGGGGGAGAGGGGGTCCCTCAGCCCGGCCTGTGCCCTCTCGCAGCCTGGGACCCCTCAGGGGATGACCACCTGCTGGCTTAGGCCCTCTTCCCAGGGGATTGGGCCTAAGCTGGCAGTCAAACATCCCTCTGGCAGCCCAGGAGCCCTCAGGGGATGTCCACTTGCCAGCGGGGAGCAGGCCTAAGCTGCAGTCGGACATCCTTAGCGCTGCTGAGGAGGCGGGAGAGGCTCCCACCACCACCGCTGTACTGGCAGCCATCAGCCTGGCTTGTGGCTGAGCAGAGCTCCCCTGTGGGAGCACACCGACCACCAGGGGGCAGCTCCTGCATTGAGAGTCTGCCCCCTGGTGGTCAGTGTGTGTCATAGTGACCAGTCATTCCCAGTCGTTCTGCTGTTATGGTCAATTTGCATATTACCCTTTTATTCTATAGGATAGAGGCCTGGTGCATGGGTGGGCGCCGGCTGGTTTGCCCTGAAGGGTGTCCTGGATCAGGGTGGGGGTCCCGCTGGGATGTCTGGCCAGGCTGGGTGAGGGGTTGATGGCTGTTTGCAGACTGGTCATGGCCCCCAGCCACCCAAGCTCCCAGTGGAGGCTGGCTGGAAGCAGGTATCTGGGATTTATTTATCTTCTATAATTGAAACTGTTGCCTTGAGCAGAGGCAACAGACGGCTAGGGCAGGCAGGAAGCTTGGCTTACTCCATCGCCGGGGCAACCAAGCTCCCTGCTTGCTCCAGCTCCATGGCTGCCGGCCGCCATCTTGGTTGGGTTAATTTGCATATAGTTGCTCTGACCGGCTGGTGGGCGTGGCTTTAGGCATAGTGGAGGTGCGGTCAATTTGCATGTTTCTCTTTTATTAGATTAGATGTTACCTGACCATAATAAAATTAAATTAAAAACCAGGGACTAAAATTATGTGGAAATTCATCAAATATTTGGACACTAAATAACATACTTCTAAATAATCCATGGATCAATGAAAAACAAAAATCACGGAGAATTAGAAATTATTTTGGACTGAATGGAAATGAAAACATGGCATTCAAAATTTGTGGAGTGAAGCTAAAGCAGCATTAGAGAGAAATGTATAGTACTGAACACTAATATTTAAAAGAAGAAAGATCTCAAATCATGACCTAAGCTTTCATCCTTCAACCTAAAAGAGCAGGAACAAATTAAAATCAAGCAAACAGAAAAAAAAATAAACATAGGAAGATAAACTAATAAAATAGAAACCAATTTTTAAAAGCAATGAAACTAAAAGCTGGTTCTTGGGGAAGATATAAAAATGATAAATCTTTAGCCAGACTGATTAGGGGGAAAAGTTTTTAAAAAAATCACTAATATCAGGAATTAGAGTAGGGATGTCACTACTGACACTACATTTGCTAAAAGGGTTGTAAATAATTTTATGGCAGTAAATTTCACAACTTACATGAACACATTCTTTGAAAGTCACTAACAAAGTTCATTCAAGAAGGTAACCTAAGTAGCTTTGTATTTATTATAGAAATTAAATTCATAGTTAACCTTTACACAAAAAGAACTTAAGGCCAGATGGCTTCAGTGGTAGACTTCTAAGCATTTAATGAGGAAATAAAATCAATTCTACAGAAACTTCACCGAAAATTGAAGAGAGAGAGGACAATTCCAAACTCATTTTGTGAGGACAGTATTCTCTGGTGAAACCTGAAAAAGTCATTACAAGAAAACTATAGATCAAAATTTCTCCTGAGTAAAAATGAAAATTTTATAAATAGTATTCAACAATATAGGAAAGTATAATGAATAATGACCTAGTTGATTTTCTCCTAGGACTGCAAGTTTGATTCAACATTTGAAAATTGATGTAGTTAACCACATTAGTAAAATAAAAGAGAACAACATTTGACAAAATTCAACAAGTTCATAAATTTTTTTAAATTCTCAGAAAACTAAGGAAAGGAAAATTTTCTCAATATGATAAAGGAGATCTACAAAAACCATACAGCTAACATCATTATGTAAAACCAATGTAAACCTAACCTAGGGGATTGAAATTCCACTCCTAAATTTTTACAAAAATAAAATGAAATGAGTTGTAGGAATTTTTAATATATTGTTGATCCTAATCCTTTGTAGTATTGGCAACAATCTTCTTTTACTCTGCAGTTTGCATCTCCCTCTCTTAATCTGCCTTTCCATCAACAGGAATTCTTAATTTTACAATAGTGTCATATATCAGTCCTTTCTAGTTAGTGTTTTTTATGCCCCTATAAAAGCATATCTCCTCAAGATAATATACTAGGCAAAAACTGGAAACAACCCAAATGTCTATCAACAATTTACTAGGTAAACAAATTGCGATGTTTTTACATGACTACTACTAAGCAATAATAATGAAATGCTGATACACACAACATAGATTAACTCCCATAAGCATTATACTAAGTCAAAGAGGCCAGGCAGAAAAGATTCATACTGTATAATTCTATTTATATGCAACTCTAGAATAATAAAAACTAATCTATGCTTCTAGAAATCAGAAGGTGGCAGGAACTGGGATGAATTGACTAGAAAGGGCATAAAGGAACTTTCTGGGGTGATGAAAAGGTTCTATATCCTGATCAGAGTAGTGGTTACACAGATACATGCATTTGCCAAAACTCTTCAAACTACATTTAAATTCTATGCATTTTATTGTGTACCTCTATGATTGCAAATATTTTTAAGAAGTGCCCCCCTCTCCCTACCTATGAGGGATCAAGGACTTAAAAGCCATGGCATAAAGGAAACATGATGAGTGTGAAATGAGATAGATGAGTACCTTATCCGGCTATTGAGGGCATGTGAACATCTCCCCACTGGCCCATATAAGGAGATGTACACAGCAGTGAAGATTACCCATTACTGCCCAATGGCAAACATTGACCTTTTTAAAGTTTCTAGAGCAGCGGTTCTCAACCTGTGGGTCGCCTAAGACCATCGGAAAACACTTATATAATTACATATTGTTTTTGTGATTAATCACTATGCTTTAATTTATGTTCAATTTGTAACAATGAGATTGGGGGTCACCACAACATGAGGAACTGTATTAAAGGGGCGCGGCATTGGGAAGGTTGAGAACCACTGTTCTAGAGGCTCTTATGTACAGGTTCTACATTTAGTATCCCAGAAAGAAGGGCTTGCGACTGGGAAGACATTTGGCCAGCTGAGGATTTGATGAGAAATCAAATGTCAAGCCCTACTTAGATGAGATACATATTCTTCAGCCATTGGGCAAGCAAGTAGAGGCTAAATGACTCCCCTCCTCACCCAGGAGAAGGGGTCATCTTTCCCTGAAGTAAAATAGAGCCAAGCAGGATTCAGCGCTCCTTGCAGCATGGTGGTTACATGGTTACGCTTAACCTTACACGTGTCAGGCCTTAAGAGAAAACAAGAGCGCTGGTCACAGTTTTCAATAGTTCTCTGGAGGCTAATGCACTGGCTTTCGGCAAGATTCGACACAGCACAAAACAACGGGCTGTGTTATTAACTGCTCGAGAATTGCAAATAGATTATGGTAGAACAGATCAGACTTGGAAACCGCATAAAAAGAATGATATGCACTTCCCATTAAAAACACAATTAAGGAAAGATTGCCTTTGAGTACATCCTTGGTCCTAAAGGTCACATCTACCGAGCCCTCATTTTTCCAGCTTTACTTCAAAGGCCCTGGGCCCTCTGCAGGAAGGCAGTCTCCTGACTTCTGTAGTTAGTGAGTCAGACACGGGAGGGGTGAGAAGGAGAAATGAGCTGAGATGCAGAGCAGAGGGAGTTCTCGGGACCTCCCTGGGGAGAGGCAATAGTCAGCCTTTCCCGAGGAGGCAGGGCAACCAGCCTGCAGGGCTATGCGGCAGTGATTTTCCTGACTTTTGCAGATGTCCAGAGCAATCTTGCCATCCAACCTTCTTAGACACCCACCGAAGACAAGCCCCAAACAACTGCCATTTTTTCAAGTATATGGTCTCCGTATACCATAGATGTGACAAGCAATGTGACATAAACATTATTTCTGTAAAGATGTTGTGAGTAAGCAATATAATACAAATAGCCTAGAGAAACTGGGCAAAGAGCACAAATAGATCATTTACAGAAGAAATTCAAATCTCTAATCTGCATTAAATAGACCCAAGATGTAATGCTAAGTGCAAAAGTAGGATAAAAATTGTGAATAGATATTTCACAGATGAAGAGGCCTCGAGGTATACAGTTCTATGAAAAGATGTTGAAACTCTGTAGCATTCAGAAGAATACAGATACAAATAAAATTGAAATACTGGTTGACAGGCATCATCAAAATAGCAAAAATTAGAAAAGCATATGACACAAATGATGTGGAAAGATGGGGACTTGAGTAATGCTGTAAAACAGTGCCAGAGAATGTTACTCTGTGAGAACTCATGATCCAAAATTCCACTCATCCTGGGCACATACCTCAGAGACAGTCTTACACAGGTCCTACCAGGAACATGAGAGAGACATTTGTCATAATATTGACAACAAGAAGTTAGAGTAACCCAAATGTTCAACACTAGGGAAAGAACAAGCAAAATATAGTAAATAGATTCTATGAAATGACAAAATTTAGATAATGTATACATACATACATACATCTAAGAAAAACAGTATTGAGTGAAAAAAGTAGGAGAGCATGAGATTTTAGTATGAATGAATATTAAAAAACATATGAAACCATGCAACATATTTTTCAAGAACAGATCCATATGTTGCAATCAGTAGGAAAGTACCTGTATCAGAAGGGAATAATAAAATATTATTATTATATTCAGAATTATAATAGAAAAGGACCTTGTCTAGATTGATGTTCAGTGATAAAATGTTTACTAACCAAAAGGCATGATACATGCAATGCTCTGTACCTGCGATTTTAAAAAGGAAAGGAGCTGATATTTATCATACACCATAGTCTCAATTTTGTAATACATGTGCAGAAAACACTACCAGGAAAGAAAAACATTAAAATATTAAAATTACAATCTTTGAATGATCATTTATTAATTGCCTTCTTTGTATTTGTAACTAGGTTCCAAACTCTAATCCTGGTGTGTGTCTGTTGGGATTTAAAGATGTTTGAGCATAGAGATATGGGTTGGAGTGTGGTAGGGAGGTAGGGCCTGGGGTGAATGATTTAAAATTTGATTTGGATCAGTGTTCTCATGGAAAAAGCCCCAATCTCGGGCACCTAAGTGGCAGCAAATATCCTCTGAAGACCCAGTGTTTGGACATGAAGCTTAGGTCAAGGGAGAGAGGAGTCAGAAGACAAGAAGTCCTTTCCTCAGAAAGTGCCCCGTGTCTCAGTAAGAAGAGCTGGCTGGGGGTGGAGGTGGGCGTGCTCTCCACATCCTGCATGGAACCTCTCAGAGCTTTAGTTGCATGGAAGGTACTTTGGCAACTAGAAGATTGCAGAGCTCCAGTGCCTCAGTGAGGGGCCCGGAGCTCTTCTTCACTCATGTATGTTTTGTACATATGATATCATTGAGGATGGTCAGATGTAGAAGGGGAATGGTTCAAAAGCCCCAGTTGATGGGCCAAACTAAATCGTGTGCATGAGTCCAAGGTCCCCTTGACCCCATGGATTTCTAATATAGTCTAGAAATAAGAGCAGGAGTGGTGGTGGTGGTGGTGGTGGTGGTGGTGAAGAGCAATAATTGAAAGAGGAGAAAGAACCCATGAAATATGAATTATTATTATTACTAGTCTTTCAGGTTGCATGAACTGGAGAAAGATGTTACACATATTCTCTATTTCCTGAGCATTCTACATGTAAAGAAAATATATTACTTTATAGTAAAAATATTATGATAAATTAAAAGTAAAAGTCTCAAGTATAAAAGAAAAATACAGAGGCAAAGTATTTCCAAGAAAGTTCCTGATAACAAATTGTTCTCATTCTATTATCTATGTCTGTCTGTGTCCTAGGCCTTGTGCTGGCGTCTAGGAAGGAAAGAAGGAAAATGCTGCCCTGTTTTCAAACAGCTCACAGTCTTGTTCTGAAAGTGTCTAAAAGTGGTTATTTTGACATAGGATATTTTAATTATATAGTTTAAGCTAAAGGAGTATTTCTAGGACTGTAGATGTCACATTTTGTGGAAGGCTGTACTCCCACACAACCCTTAATAGTTAAAAAGTTATACCGCATGTTCTTTTTCTTCTGCAGCTGGAAAGAAAGAGGTCAGATGTATCATAGGGTAATTCTTTTTTAAGGAGCATCTTCTTTCTGGCTAGCTTCTCGAGGCCCAGGCTAACTATTCCATAGTCTTTACCCCACAGGTCTTTCATCCTCTTTCTTCCCCTCACTCAATTCTAAAGCCAGGGCCAGACTTTAGTAATACCAATTATCTCTGGTATTTACCTCCCTTTTTCTACCTCATTTTCATTTCCCTGCTCTTTCTCTCCTCCATCTCGAGGTGGAGTACCAATCCTCTCCCAATGCCCCACACCTCCCATTCTGATATCCCTCCCTATATGTCCAACTTTCCACCATACAGCCTCACACTAATATTTCCTCTCCTGCCACCTTACTCTCCCCTCTCAGTTATATTTGAATTTTTAAAGCACATATTTGTTATCGCCAATAGATCTGTCAGGCATACTGTATATTTCACTTGTGTTTATGTTCTGCCTCTCCATATACTCCCTCCCATGCCCCAACTACAGTGTAAAGCCCGCAACATCAGTGCTTCTTAGTCTCTGTGGTGGTTCTAGGGTGGATGCTTCACAAGCAGTTGATAAGAAAGATTAATAAGTGAATGGATAGATGAATGGGCTTGGGGGAAATAGTGTGGGTAAAGGAAACTTCTAAGCAGTCCTTAAATAGGACCTGGTAAATGATTGGTCATTCCATTCACTCATTCATCAGCTATTTACAGAATATCCACTAGGTGGCAGTCACTGAGCGGGGGTGGGGAGTGGGGGTTGGAGTGGAGGGGGTGCGTGGAATTCAGTGGTGAATACCACACAATTCTTGCCCAGGAGGCACTCACACTCTACAACAGTGATGGCGAACCTATGACACGCGTGTCAGAGGTGACACGCGAACTTATTGTTTTGGTTGATTTTTCTTTGTTAAATGGCATTTAAATATATAAAATAAATATCAAAAATATAAGTCTTTGTTTTACTATGGTTGCAAATATCAAAAAATTTCTACATGTGACATGGCACCAGAGTTAAGTTAGGGTTTTTCAAAATGCTGACACGCCGAGCTCAAAAGGTTCGCCATCACTGCTCTACAAGGACAGACAGGCCAGTGGAAACAAAATAATGCAAAACACTTTATAGTTGTGTAAACATGAAATAGGAGCACAGAAGAAGGACATCCAGTTGGGGGTTTCCATAAGGGCTTCAAATATCTAAGATGACGCTGAACATTGAGGAGGAGTACCAGAAGAATTGGAAGTGGAAGGGTTTGAAATGTGGGGTCTGGGGAAGAGGAAAAATATGTGTTAAATCTTGAAAGTGAGAGAAGGTGGCATGTCTGGGCCTTGGTGCCGCACAACTGAAGGGGACATCATTCACGTCGTGTTGTGAGGGACTAACTCTCCCAGGCATGAAAGGCTGCAAGGGAAAGGGGCCAAGTGGCCACGGGAGTGCTGGCTCTTTGTAAATGCTCAGGCAGTGCTGGCCCTATCATAAGATAACAGGAGGCTTCATGTTGGAAAGAAGAGGAGGATGGGGCTGGTCTTCCTGAGAAGATAAGTGTGGATCAAACTGTGGAGAGCTTTCTGCCCATGAGGAGGTGCCCTTACTATTTTACATTGGCAGGGTTGCAGCATATGGTATATGTGGCCCTGTGGGGAGATGAATACGACAGTTGTTTTTGGGGTTGGCTTGGAGGGGGCAATGGGGGCAGGAGGACTAGTTGAGAGTATTGGAAAAGTTCCATCGTGAAGTGACTCAAGGCCTCAACAAGAATGAAGGCAATGGGGGCAGAAAGAGGGACGAGGGTGAGTAAAGGCAGGGTTTGGGGACATGGGGACTAATCCTGAGGGGGAGTAAAGTAGGTGGATGTAAGGAACGTCTCTGAAACTCTGGACTCCAGAGGTGGGAATGACACAGGAGCGGGAAGGAGGACTTGCTCACCAGCAACCACCCCTTGCAAGCTCCCCTCAGATGTCCAAGCTGCCCTGTAAGAGCCCACGGGGTAGGAAATGGGCTGTGTTGCAATTAAGCCAAAAGGCTCCAGATGCTCCTCTCAGCATTTTCATGGAAGGCGAGAAATATTAAACCAAATGAATGAATCTCTAATTGTGGAATTGGCCGCCGATGAGCAAAATAAAACTGACATCTCAAAGATCTCTCCAACTCATAGTAACAGCCTTCAAATTAGATGGAGTGGATGCACCCACTCAGATGGCTGTGCTACAAAAGATGGAAAATAACAAGTGCTGGTGGGGATGTGAAGAAATTGAAACCCCTGTCATTGTTGGTGGGAATGTAAAACGGTGCAGACGCTGTGAAAATAGTTTAGTGGTTCCTCAAAAAGTTAAACATAGAATTACCATATGACTTGGCACTTCCACTCTTAAGTATATACCTAAAAGAACTGAAGTCAGAGACTCAGACAGATACTTGTATGCCAGTGTTCATTGCAGCATAATTCACAGTACTCAAAAGGCAGAAACAACCCATGTCCATCAATAGATGAATGGATAAACAAAATGTGGTGAATACATGCAGTGCAATATTACTCAGTCTTGAAAAGGAATGAAATCTGATACATGCTACAACATGGATGAACCGTGTAGACATCATCCTAAGTGAAATAAGCCAGCCACAAAAGGACAAATATTGTGTGATTCCATGTATATGATTTAATTTACATGGAATTGGCAATTTCATAAGACAATAAGTAGGCCCGAGGTCACCAGGGCATGGAGAGAGAGAAAATGGTGAGTTCTTTCCTATTCTAAAAAAATTAATTTCAGAGACAGGAAGGGAAAAAGAGAGATAGAAACATTGATGAGAAAGAAACACCAATTGACTGCCTCCTGCAAGCCTTCTACTGGGGATCGAGCCTGCAACTCAGGCATGTGCCCTGGCCAGGAATCCTAGTGCATGGTTGATGCTCAACCACTGAGCCACATCAGCTGGCAGAGCAGAGTTATTTCTAAATGTGTACAGAGTTTTTGTTTGGGAGGATGAAAAAGTTTTAGAAATAGATAATGACATTGGTTACACACATTGTGAATATAATTAATGCCACTAAATTATACACTTAAAAATAATTAAAATGGCAAGTTTTGTATTATATATAATTTACCACAGTAAAATAATTTTTTAAAGTATGTAGACAAAATATGTAGGAAAAGGTATTATAAAAGTATGCCTCACAGAGTTAACAACATAAATATTGTATTTTTTTCCTGAATGTTTTGGTGTTTGAGTAGATTTATTTATTTATTTATTTTAAGTTTAAACATTAAGAATATTTTTAATTATTTATTTATTTTTATTGTTGATCTGTTACAAATGTCCCCATTCCTCCCCTCTCCCCGAGACTTTGCCTGCCTTTACCTAGCTTTTAAATGTTGTAATTTGTTGTGATTTCTTTTCAAATTTTGAGTAAATATTGGTGTTGTTTTTTAAAAAAACACATAGAGCCAATGAATAATTAATTTAGTTGTTACCCAAATGATCCACTTGAAGACTTGAAGAATAGCTGCTTGAACCCCCTCTGTCTTATTTAATCCTGCCACATGACCGGGCTGTGGACACTGGTAATCTCATTTCACAGCTCAGAAGGGGAAAAGATTTGCCCTGGAGCTCCCCACAGAAGGCACAACAGATACAGAAGGCTGTGTGTGGGGATGACACCAACTCTTGCTTGAAAATTGCTACTCTAGACTGTAACGTGGTTGAAGGAAACAGGCACTGTGCACATTCTGTAATTCCTTTCTACGCAAATGTGTGCAAAAGCCTGGCATTTTCAGACTGAAAGCGGTGAGCTTTCTGGGGAAAGAAAAAGCTGCCGTCCTTTCCTGGCTTAGCCTCTGACAAGTTATGGAGTGCTGGAAAGGCCATTTAGCTGCTTCGGGCCTCAGTGACAGCCTCTGTAACAGCCAAGTCGATAATATTTATTGAGTGGCCACAAGGTGCAAGACCCCGAGTGAGGCTCTGAAGGCTATGGAGGCAGCCTCAACAGCTGTGCTCTTGGCGAACTCAGGACCGAGTTGCGCAGAACAGACAGACCCATGAAAGACAAAGCCGGCCAGAGCCAGAGAACAGAACCATCAATTCTGTCTTGGGAAGCAAAGCTTGTTGAAGTGTGAGAAGGAAATTGATAGATGTGTAACTGAGTAACCAGCCTTCGTTTCTTGAGGGCTCGGAGTGAGGGCTTCTAGAAGCTGTAAGTGAAATAGTTTTTTTCTGGTTAGCTGGTTGGGTGAACCCCCTGTTTTGCTCTCTTTCATTCTCATTGTCTAGGTTGAATGATCTCAAGTGCCTGTAGGTGATATAGGGCGTGGGAGAGGTGAGGACCTGTTCTTCATCCATTGCACAGTACCTGGGCAACACACACACACACACACACACACACACACACACACACACACACACACCAGAAAGGGTGAAATGCTTCGCTTTCAGTTCTCAGTAATAGGACTGCACTGTATACTGAGCCAGAGAAAGGTAAGAAGCTGGCAGGGTAATCTTCATGCATATTCATGTCTGCGCATGTCCTCCCAGGGCCTCCCTGCTCCCATCACTCTGGTGCCTCCACTAGCACATGAACTTTCTCTGTTCCATGATTCAGGGAGTCCCTATTTCTGGCTGAAAGAATAGAAGGAGCAAAGTTGGAGAGCTGGGAATATATATCATACATCAAAGGCATAAAAATAATCTAGTTTGATCAGTGAGTAGGGTCCTGGCAGATAGTGGTAGGAAATGAGCTCCCAGAAGTAAATTATGGATACTCTGTCAAAGGTCTTGAGCGTTTCATTTAGACAAGATGGACTTCATTCTGTAGCAAATGGGAGGTGACCAGGAAAAGGTTCCGGACAAATGATGACATGATTTTGCCTTTGTTTTGGTTAATTGTGGTGACTGAGTAGAGTGAATGAATGGGCAGAGAATCTAGAGATATAATTATTTCATTTATTCAAAATATATTTACAAATTGCCTAAAATTTGCCAGGTACTGGGCTAAGTGCTGAAACTAGATGTGAACAAAATGTAAAAAAAACTTACTGTGTTCACAGACTTTAAAGGATCTGGGTTAGAAGACTATGGAATTGTTGTGGCCATCAAGGGATCAATGATAATGGTAACAAATAGGAAATATAAGGTAATATTTTAGAAGTGCTATTAACTGGATGAGAGATGGTGGTAAAACAATTGACTATTTTTAACCTAGGTAAGATACAGAGGATATGAAGAAGTTTTCTATAGAATTAAGAAAGCTCTGTTGTAGATATATTAAGTATGACTATTTTATAGGGTACTGGAGGCCTGGTGCACGGATTTTTATACCAGGGGGGTGCCTCAGCCTGGCCTGTGGAAATTGGGCCAAAATTGGCTCTCTGACATTCCCCGAGGGGTCCTGGATTGTGAGAGGGCACAGGCCAGGCTGAGGGACCCAATCAGTGCACGAACAGGGGGGAGTGGTCAAGGGAGGGCTCCAGGGCGTGTCCGGCCCATCTCGCCCAGTCCCAATCAGCTGGACCCCAGCAGCAAGCTAACCTACAGGTCAGAGCATCTGCCCTCTGGTGGTCAGTGTGCATCATAGCGACTGATCGAACAGTCAAAAGAATGGTCGGGCGCTTAGCATATTAGGCTTTTATTATATAGGACTAGAGGCTTGGTGCACAAAAATTTGTGCACTTGGGGGGAGGGGGAGGTCCCTCAGCCCGGCCTGTGCACTCTCGCAGTCTGGGACCCCTCGGGAGATAATGACCTGCTGGCTTAGGCCTGCTCCCAGGTGGCAGAGGGCAGGCCCAATCCCTAGGTGCAGCCCCTGGTTGGGCTGAGACCAGGGCTGATTGGGGAGTTGGGGCGCCACCCCCTGTCATGCATAGAGCAGGGCAGATCGGGAGGTTGTGATGCCACCCTCAGTCACACTCAGGGTAGGGCCGATTGGGGGGTTGGGGCACCGCCCCCTGTCACACTCAAGGCAGGGTCGATGGGGAGGTTGCGGTGCCACCCCCTGTCATGCACAGAGCAGGGCCAATCAGAGGGTTGGGGTGCTGCCCCCTGTCACTCACAGAGCAGGGCCCATCAGGGGGGTTGGGGCTCCCTACCCTGTCACGCACAGAGCAGGGCTGATCAGGGGGTTGAGGAGCTCCCGCCGTCACTCAGAGTAGGGCCGATAGGGGAGTTGGGGCACTGCCCCCTGTCACAAACGGAGCAGGGCCGATCAGGGGGTTGGGGCGCCACACCCTGTCATACTCAAGTCAGGGCCGATGGGGAGGTTATGGCTCTACGCCATCACACACAGAACAGGGCCCGTGGGGGGCGGTTGGGGTGCCTCCCTCTATCACCTACAGAGCAGGAGTGATCAGGGGGTTGGGGCGCTGCACCCTGTCACACACAGAGCCGCAGGGCAATCAGGGAGTTGGGGAGCTCCCCCCTATCAGGCACAGAGCAGGGCTGATCAAGGGGTTGGGGCACCTTCCCCTGTCACGAACAGAGCAGGGCAGATAGGGAGGTTGTGGCCCTGGCCCCTGTCACACACAGAGCTGCAGGGCAATCAGGGGGTTTTTGCGCTGCCCCCTGTCACGCTGATCCCGGTGCTGGGAGGCATATTACCCTTTTACTATATAGGATAGAGGCCTGGTGCATGGGTGGGGGCCAGCTGGTTTGCCCTGAAGGGTGTCCTGGATCAGGGTGGGGGTCCCCACTGGGGTGCCTGGCCAGCCTGGATGAGGGGATGATGGCTGTTTGCAGCTGGTCACACAACCTTCAAGGTGGGGGTCCCCACTGGGGTGCCTGGCCAGTCTGGGTGAGGGGCTGAGGGCTGTTTTCAGGCTGGCGGGTGACTGAAGCTCCCAACCACTCCTTTTTTTGTTTTCTTTAATTTTGGGCCAGCTTTAGCTCTGAGGCTTGGCTCCAGCTCTGAGGCCTCGGCTGCTGAAACAGGAATCTGGTTTGTTTGGGTTCTATAATCGAAACACTGTTTCAACTCCAGCTCTGAGATCCCGGCTCCCTGAAAGCAAGTTTCTGGGGTTTTGTTTAGCTTCTATATTTGTAACAATGCTTCAAACTGCAAGCTCAGAGGCCGGCAGCGGCAGGCGGGGAACGTTGGAGTCCTCCGTCACTAAAGCAAGCAAGCCTCATGTTCGCTTCAAGCTGCCTGGCTGCCGGTCACCATCTTGGCTGGCAGTTAATTTGCACATCGCCCTGATTAGCCAATGGGAAGTGTAGCGGACGTCCAGCTAATTACCATGTTTCTCTTTTATTAGATAGGATTCTGTGGTAGTGTCCAGAAGGCAGATGAACATGTGCCTGGACTTTGGGAGACAGGTGAGAACTCACTACAGATCTGAGAGATAGCAGAATGAATATAGGTTATTAAGAAAGTCATTGGCAGAGGGAATCATCCAGAAAGAATAAGTAGGATGAGAAGAAGAAAAAAATGAAACTCAAAACTTTGGAGGAATTATATCTTCAGGGTTAAAAGATAAAATAATATAGTGTAAGCCTAAGAAAAACTAATCAAAGAAGGGGAGAAGCAGAACAGATTAAAGTTTTGGAATTAAAAGGGGCGAGTGTTTCAGAAAGGGTTAAAGGTAAGTATGGGAAGAAGTTCAAGATGACTCAAGAGAAGGTCAAGTAGGAATGGAAACCTGAAGAAGACAGTGTCATTAAAGCAGAAAGGTGCAGGGGGAACCTGATTTTATAAAAGGAGCAAAGTAAAAGGTAGATGAATGAGTACTATCAGGCATTCTCCAACTCTATATTCCTTAACTTGAGTCCAGATACATTAGAAATAGTTTGGGTATTCTGTGACTTCCTCTGTGACACTTATTTAACAAAGTTTCCTTTCTATAATCTGTTTTATGATTTCCAAGGGACTAAATGTAGGGTGTGCAAAAGAATCAAACTTTTCCCCAAGGCCAAAGGTAACATTTGAGAGAGGTTTTCTTCTCACTCTTCATAAAGCTGGTTGCCTTCAATTCCTTCCCCATTGTTCCTAGAAAGAGTTTGAGAACTACAATGACAGCTCTGCCCCAGCATCTTGGGACATGGCATGAACATGTTTCCATCTTTTGCAGAAGTACAAGGAGGTGACTTCAGATTAAAGACAAAATCCCAATGAAGGCTTCTTTGTAGTCAAAACTTCTAGATGCTTTTTGACTGTAAGGCCCTTTGAGATCCTATAGAAAATGGCGTTCCTTTGGACATTTCAACACCATATTTCTGGGAATCAGAAATCAGTTAGTAATCTTCTTTGGATCCAAATAAACTGAGTAAACCTCTGCTGAGAGCTCGTAACTGAACAAGGCCTGCCACAGACTTAAGGTATTAATAACTCAAAGTTCCTTCAGTTCACATGATGACACAGTTCGATGCCGTCATACGAATACCCAGTACTCGCCTGTGTTTATTGGAGTAAAATTGTCTCTTCTTTCCTCCTTTGGCAGTTTTCAGTGAGGTTTGTGGCCAGCTCACACTCATTTATTTGTTCAAGTCTGTCCCCTTCAGCTTTCCACAGAGGTTACAAAATTAAAAATTGTCAGTACCTATAACTGCCTGACCTTTGCCACTGGAAAATTTCAGGACCTGGCCTATTGGGGCTAAAATTCTGCCAGGAGCAGCTGTGGCCTTAAAGAATCAATGTAAATATTTCAACAGGTGAAATAATCAGTCAGAGAACATGGGCCAAAAAAACTACAAATGTGGAGCAAGATACAAAGGATGTCAAAGGTAGAGGACATTTAAAAGGAAAACTACAGAAGTGACATTTCATAAGACTAAAACCTTGTCAGAAGAAAAGCTTTGTACTAGAATAATCTAAGTTCCAATAAATGCCTATTTTCAAGGGAACAGATGAAAAAATATGCGAGGGCCTTCATTCATCTTGGATTTTGCACTTTAAGTGCTACATCATCTCATGGCCAGATTTATTACCCAAAAACTACTCTAAAATTTTTTTTCAGTCATTTGGAGTTACTGGGCTATTTGCAGCACCAGTAGAAAAGAGGCCTTAAAATGTTTTAGCAAACGAGGAAGTAAAATTTTTTAAATCCCTCAAAAGCCTGAAAAATCCCTGAAAAGTCTAGTAACCATGAGAAAAGAACAAAATGGAATTTATGGCTACACTCTTTATTTTGAAAGCTCTATAAAAATAGTTATGCAGAAATAAACACAAGCATCCATGGCCAATTGGTTTTTGACAAAGGTTATACCATTCAATGGAGAGAAAAAAAGTCTCTTCAACAAATGGTGCTAGGACAATTAAATATCCCCAAGGAAAAGTATGAAGTTGGACCCTTACTTCATAGTATAAACAAAGTTAACTCAAAATGGATCAACAGCCCAGTCAGAGTGGCTCAGTGGTTGAGCGTGGACCTATGAACCAGGAGGTCATGGTTTGATTCCCGGTCAAGGCACATATCTAGGTTACAGGCTCTATCCCCAATGTGAGGCATGCAGGAGGCAGCCGATCAATGATTCTCTCTCATCATTGGTGTGTCTATCTTTCTTTCCCTCTCCCTTCCTCTCTGAAATCAATAAAATGTATATTTTTAAAAATGGATCAACAACCTAAATAGAAGAATTATAAAACTCTTAGAAGAAAACATAGGTATAAATCGTCATGACCTTGGATTTGGCAATGGATTCTTAGATAAGGCACCAAAAGCACAAGAAACAAAAGAAAAGTGATAAATTTGACTTCAGCAAATTAAATTTTTTTTGCATATCAAAGGACATCAAGAAAATAAAAAGATGACCTTTACAAGAGGAGAAAATATTTGTAAATAATACATTTGATAAGGGCCTAAAATTCAGGATATACTAGAATATATATAAAACCCTTATAACTGAACAGTGAAAAGATAAATAACACAATTTAAAAATGGGCAAAGGACTTGAATAAACACTTCCCCAAAGAAGTTATCCAAATGGCCAACAAGCACATGAAAAGATGCTCAATATCATTGGTCATTAGGAAAATGCAAATCAAAACCACTGAGATACCACTCTCCATTAATCAGGATGGCTATGATAAAAAACACTGAAAATAGGAAGTGTTGGTGAGGATTAGGACTCTTGTACATTGTTGATGGGGATGTATAATGGCAAGTTGCAGTGGAAAGCAGTTTAGGGGCTCCTCAAAAAATTAAACATAGAATTATCATATGATTCAGCAGTTTCACTCCTATGTATATATCCCAAATAATTGAAAACAGGTACTTAAACAAATATATGTAAATACATGGTAATAGCAGGACTAGTCACAATAGCCAAAAGGTGAAAACAACCCAAATGTCCATCAGTGGATGAATGTATAAATAAATTGTGGTATTTTCATATAATGGAATATTATTAAGCACCAGTAAATCTCATCTTTATTGCATACCTTTAACTTGAGACTTCACGGTGACAACAGATAGTAATAGGTTCATCAAGGAAACCCATAAATTCATTTCTGTGCTAGTAATATACTGCTCAAGGGATTAATCAAACTTCTTCTTAACTGTTACCCCTCTGGGAAGCCTTGCCAGTATCCTGAGGTTGAATTCCCTCTTCTCTGTCTAGCTCAGCTTGTTCACTCTATTAATCTTACTACTGTAGGCCCAGTGCCTAGCGGAGTGCCTGATGTATAAGGCATATCAGTGCAATGCGCTTAGTTTGAAATACCTCTGCAAGGTAATATGTGTCAAACCCAGTAAAAATGTACTTGTTCCTTAGCAATATGTCTGTGTGTATGTGTAAGTGTGTGTGTGTGTGTGTGTGTGTGTGTGTGTGTGTGTGTGTGTGTGTGATGTGCATAAACCTATTCATAAACTGAGTCAGATCATCTCACTAGATGACCTCCTGTCAATGCCAATGGGTTTATCTGTCTTTCTGCCACAGAATTTCTGACCTTCAAAGAATAAACTTATTATCTAGTTGACTCTTTTTAGGAAAGCCACTATGAAAAAACTTCAATCAAGTTTGTGATATTGACAAGAAAAGATAGAAGAAGCTGCAGATACAGGGCAGTGTGGGTTGCCAGTAAGTGGGTGCATCGTCACTGCCCAATTTTAAAGCAGTGGTAAAATTAACATAAAGTCAGTCATTTTATTATTATCTTACTAGAGGCCCAGTGCACAAAATTCATGCACAGGTAGGGTCCCTAAGGCTGCCGGCTGCCGGCCAGGGCCTTCCTTTGTTCTGTGCTACCCCCTGGTGGTCAGTGCACATCATAGTTAGCAATTGAACTACCTGTCAGTTGAACTCCTGAGGGGACACTTGCATATTAGGCTTTTATGTATATAGAGAGTTGTGGTTCCAAACCATGTCAGTGTTAAAATACACCTCCCTGCCAGGGAAAATCAAGCCATTGGCTCAAATATATGATCATGTATATTTAGCATATTCCAAAATTGTTCATTGTAAAGTAGTTTTGAATGTAGAAACAGAATATTAAGATTAAAAGGCAGCTTAGATATCATTTCATAGCACCTTTCATACTTCCTTTATTCCCTCTTTCATGAAACATGCATCTGGGTGGCCACCGCTAGAGATCATGTTTGCTAAGACATGCCCCTGCCCTTGAGAGGCTTATAAGTCAGAGAGATGGTGGTTAACGACTTTCCCAAGGTCACATGAATGCTGACAGGCTGACTCAAAACACAATCTGTGATATTTTCAAATGACCTTCCTTTTTTAAGGGGTTTACGGAAGCTAGAGCCCATGAACCACAGAAATGGCAGGGTCTTGGAACACCTTCCAGCCTTTGACCACAAACAAAAGTTTAAAATTCCTGGTATAGTTTATGAAAAATTTGCTCTGGGTTTGGCTTTTCCCCTTAGTGTACTGCTATTTCCTGAAATTTTCCAATGGCTTCTCCCATCCTCCACCATTTAGTATAGGATTTTTGCAGCAGCAGCAGCAGCAGCAGCAGCACAATTAGATTTTGAAGTTTATGCTTCAAAGTTAGTACTAACAGTTGCCTCCCCAGGTGCCTGAGCTGAGGCAACTCCCCCAACACCACCTCAAATGACTTTTAATTAAATTGAACTCAGTCAGTCATGACTTATGCTTTGTGCTTCTGTTTTCTACATCGAAAGTTCTATTTATAAACCACTTAGTCATATGGGCCTCTGGATTGGGAACCTAATTAGAGCTGTGCATTATGTATGGTTGCCCCAAACATTTGCATCGCTTTCATCTGAGGCAGCCTAATTAATTGCTTGTGAAGGGTCAATGGCACTTTCCTCACCAGGTTCATTTGCTGATTCCATCTCACAATGCATTTTCTCTAAAAAGCCCCAAATCACACGCTACTCCTCCATCATTTTGCTCAATGGTTGAGGTGGGTGTTGTCATTAAGGTAGGATACAGCAGTTGCCCCTCGCCAGCCAGCGACCATCAGTGACTCTAGATGAGTTTTGTTCAGGTCCCAAGTCAAGGCCCTGGGCTACATTATCCTTGCAGCCTGCTGGTGGGATCAGCATTCAAAGGTGTAGAACCACTTCTTCTCCCATTTTGGATGGAAGCCAGGATTTAAATAAAATAAAGAAAAAATAAGAAAAGAAATCAAATGGAAATTCAACCACTGGAGTCAAGGGCAAGCAAAAATTGACTTTAAAGGGTTGGCTTCAAGCCACAGAAACAAAGAAAGTTGAGATGAAAACTGTGCTTGAAGGCCATGGCTATATCGCAGCAATGTCTGAGGGAGAAGAATATGATGGGAAAGTGGACATAAATGCTTCCTTTTTAGCACGCCCAATGTATGAAGACTAAGACAGTGACATACTCTTTAAAATGAAAGACAAAAACTGCTCTCAGAATGGTTCTGTCTGCCTGTAATGCAAATAAGAGGCACTAAAATCAGAGCAAGTGAGAGGTTGGTAGGAAGAAAAGTACAGCTTATATCCTACAACTCCACATTGTCCTCTTATTATTCAACTAGAGGCTCGGTGCACAAAATTCATGCACTGGGGGGGGTGCGTTTCCCTCAGCCCAGCCTGCACCCTCTTCAATCTGGGACCCCTTGGGGGATATTCGACTGCTGGTTTAGGCCTGATTCAGGGATCAGGCCTAAACTGGCAGTCGGACATCCCTCTCACAATCCAGGACTGCTGGCTCCCAACGGCTCGTCTGCCTGCCTGCCTGCCTGATTGCCCCTAATCGCTTCTGCCTGCCAGCCTGATCACCTCCTAACCACTCCCCTGCCAGCCTGATTGATGCCTAACTGCTCCCCTGCCGGCCCGATCACCCCCAACTGCCCTCCCCTGCTAACCTGGTCACCCCTAACTGCCCTCCCCTGCTGGCCTGGTCTCTCCCAACTGCCCTCCCCTGCTGGCCCAGTCACCCTTAACTACCCTCCCCTGCTGGCCATCTTGTGGGCACTGCCATCTTTGAGGGCATGGCAGTCAATTAGCATATTCCCTCCTTATTGGTTGTGGGCACCGCCATCTTTGCAACAATGTGAGGGTCAAATAGCATATTTCCTCTTTATTAGATAGGATTTCTCCAAAGGAATATAACCCACTTATATAATTGACTGAAAACAATGTATGATTTATTGAGAGGCAGGCAGCATTGTCTTGTGGTGAGGGGAGCTGGTTCTAAAACTAGAATGTCTGCTTCAAATCTTGGCTTTGCCACTTACAAGCTAAGTGACTTCAGACACATTGTTTGACCTCTCTGAGCTTCAGTTTCTTAGTCTGTAAACTGAGAGACATAATAATAGTATCTAAGTCATAGTACATATATGATAAAATAAATAACATATGTAAAACATGTAGGGTACTAATTGTACATAATAAATGGTATATACAGTGCTTGCTATTTTGTTACAAAATATTAATAAAATATTTTCAGCTACCTCTCATATTTCTCTACTTAATTTTCCTCAAAAATTATCAACACAAAATATCCAAGTGGGAAAAAATGAATTCTGATGTAGTATATACAAAACTTAATTCCAGGTAAATTGTAGATATAAATACTAAAGGTTACACAATAAATCATCTAGAAGAAAATTTTTAAAAAGCTCTTCAGGACTGTGAAATTTAAGGCAGAAATAAAAAGCACCAACCATTAAGATTACTAAAAAATTAGGCTACTTAAAAATGAACACTTTCTATTGAGTAAGAAAAGCATATTGGGAGAGAAAAATGTAAGCTTCAGAGTGAGCAAAGATAGTTACAACACTCAAAATACTCATACCCAGAATCTACAAATAATTTTTACAACTCAGCAAGAAAATATAAGATGATACAATCGAAAATTGGACAAAAGACTTGAAGAGACACTTTAGTAAAGAAAGATAATATCCAAATGCCCACTATAAAAAACTGTTCACATCATTAGTAACCAAGGAAATTTTCATATTAACCACATGAAACTCCCTTATATACCCAACCATCAGGGCTAAAAATAAAAATATGCAAAACAAAGTGTTGGTGTGGATATGGAGCAGTTGGAACTCTTCGACATTAGAGTATACATGGGAACAACTGTTTTGAAAAACTGTTCATCAGTATCTACTAAACTTGAATCTGCACGTATCCTATGACACAGCAATTGTACTTCTAAATTTTATGCAATGGGTGTATGCCTCAAAATGCATGTATAAGAATGCTTATATCAGTGTTGTTAATATTTCCAAACTAGAAGCAATACAAATTCAGTAGAACAAATGAATTATACTAAATTATTACATACAATGAAATACTACACAGCAATGAAAATGAATAAATTACTGTTATACACAACAGAAGAGAGAAGTCTCAAAAAAAAAAATAAGACACACACACAAAGGTAGTATTTACTATATGATTTAATTTATATAAAGACCAAAAATAGACAAACTGATTTATGGTGTTACAAGCTAGGATGGTGATTATCATTAGGGGAAAAGGTTAGTTACCACAGAGGGGAAAATGGGATTTCTGGGAAGTTAGTGATGTTTTCTTTATTGATTTGGTTGATGGTTACAACAATGTGTTCTTTTTTTTTTTTAAATTGAGCAGTACACTTATAAATATGTTATTCTACACTAAAATAATCTACCTAAGATTATTAAGGCTATGGAAGTAAACAAATTAATGTGCTAAGTAACAAATTTATCCTCCTAGGTCTTAACATTTGGTTATAATCTATTCATATCCAAATTGAACTGAGCATGTGTGCGTGTGTGCGTGTGTGCATGTGCGTGTGTGTGTGTGTGTGTGTGTGTGTACATCAGGAAGCATGCTTCACTTGTATTGATAGCTTTAAAAAATTCTTCAAGTTTGAAGTCAAAGGTTGTGTGAAACAAATTTTTTTTACGTGGTAACTTCAAAATTAGGTAAATCAACTTCAATTTTCCCAGTGGATGAATGTGCACAATTTGCATACACCAATTTTAAAGCAATTAAGTTGTGTTGCTAGAATGTAAGTTTCATGAAGACAGGGGTATTTGACTATGTAATTGACCGCTTCTCTCTCTGGCCACTTCAAAGTGTCTGTTATGTAGTAGACACTCAATTAGAATATGTTGAATGCACCAATGAATAAATGCCTTGCATTTGATAAATTAAAGGAAAGTTAATTTAATATTGTACTTGTGGGCCAGGAAAATGGAATGGGTTTCTTTCCAGAAGGTATAAATATTATGATTGATTTACTTTTATGTTTCCTCTAGCAAGTTTTTCTCAAACAGTGTTCATAATTGGAGAGAGTGATGTATGAGTAACAGTCAACAGTAGGAACCAGTGTGCAAGGCCATGAAACATAAAGGAAATTAATTTCTGTGCTCACCAAGATATCTCAGTATCTATCACTTAACAGAACACACACGTTCCAGTAATGAGAACTCTAAAGCTATTTCTTCGGTAAAAGAAAATTTATTTTCCTATGGGAGCTATCAAAAGAAGTTGAATGGGTATCTTCACAGGGAAAAGAACTACAACAAATGAGAGTTAAAAATATAATTCTGTGAGGGAAGGAACAAAATGTTGATCAACTTCATGGCATACTGGACATCAGAGTACAATAGTCCTCCCTTATCCATAGGGACACACAGTGGATAAAAGTATAGACACTCTACAGCTAATAGATCAATTTCAAAATAAAATGTATTTTAATAAATACTGGCTTTATAATTATTCAAAGTGTGTGTGTACATTTTTGGGACACCATATATAATGTGTTTTTTCTATACATACATACCTATGATAAGGTTTAATTTATAAATTAGACACAGTAAGAGATTGACAACAATAACTAATAATAAAATAGAACAATTATAACAATATACTGTAATAAAAGTTATGCAAATGGCTTTGAGACCATTATTAAGTAAAACAAGGGTTGCTTGAATACAAGCACTGCTATACCATGACAACTGCTCTAAAAACTAAAACAGCTACTAAGCCACTAATAGGTGGGTAGCATATACAGCCTGGATATGCTGAACAGAGGGATGATTCATGTCCCAGGTGGGATGGAGCAGGATTGCATAAGGTCTCATCACACTACTCAGAATGACACACCATTTAAAATGCATGAATTTTTATTTCTGGAATTTTCCACTTACTATTTTTGGACCATGGTTGACCATGGGTAACTAAAATAGTGGAAAGTGAAACCTCAGATAAGGGGGGACTACTGTACCGAGAACAACTAACATATGCTTTCTGGTTGTTGTCATTTCTACCTCATTCATTGCCTACTTGCTTAGGTTTCCCAAATTTATCATTCTCTATGTTCAGTCAGAGAACAAATTTCTGGGAAATCCCAGCTTCCCTCCCTTCTCCTGGGTATTTCTGTACCTAATGAAGCATGCTTCACCTATATTGATAATGGTGTCACACTCTATTAAAAAAATCCTTCAAGTTTAAAGTCAAAGATCATGTGAAACAAAATTTTAATGTGGTAAATTCAAACTTAGGTAAATAAACCTTAATTTTCCCAGTGGGTGAACATGTACAATTTGCACACACAGATTTTAAAGCAATTAAGTCAGGATGCCTAGGGGAACTGCACATTCAGCAGTGGTCTTAGAATCTTAGAAGAGTGGATCAGTCAGGCCACAGTTTGACTCTGTGCCTACTACTCTTGCTTAGGGGGTGGCCATGGGTCTCAGTTTCCTCATTTGTAAAACGAAGATTAAAACTCTTTGCTTGGAATTTTAATGAATTAGTGCATGTACACCTTAGAGTAGAAGCTCAATGGGTAGGTCATCGTCGTCATCATCATCATCATCATCATCATCATCATCCCCATTTACATCCAGACAACCAGGAAGTGGGTAAGGGCTGTGAGCCCAGTGAATCAGCAGTGCCTGCGGGTCATTGTCTGGATGGCAGAGAACTTGAATTTCGTTTATTTCCAGCTTAGGTGTTTTAGTTGCCTGACCTGACGCATTCATCAATTGGGGAGACCAGCTATGTGGCTGTATTTCTGGCTCCATCACTGAAGAGCAACTCATCACCATGCTTCAACTTCCCACCTGCAGCATGGGGCGCAACACCCACAGCCACTCACACCAGCAATCGTGTCCACACTGCCCACCTTGGAAACCGGCCGTGGAGTAAGCAGAATCAGCAAGGCAGCGGGGAGGGAGGGAGGGAGGCCCTTGGTTTGCTGGTTGGAAGTAGAGAGCTGGAAATAATTCTCTCTGATCTATTGCCTGGAGAACACCAGGAGCCAGCTGGCCTGAGCAGATAAGAGAACTGTTCTTCTCCAGGCTGGGTGGTACCTCTACCTAACAGAAGCTGGGCAAGAAGCTTAACAAATGGTGTTTTTGCTGTGTGCCAAAGTCGGCCCGCATTTCAACTGGATTCCAATTTTTATCCTTTGCCACACTTTAAAAATTATTTTAGAACCTCCCTGGAGAAAGTAACCACTGTTTCTCCAGCTCTTTTCAGACAATTTGTTCTAACTATAAAGGATTAGAGGTGGGGGTGGAAATAGACATTTAATTAGCCAAAATTAAGAATAGGGGAGAAAATGCTTATATTTTAAAAAAGTAACTTGGAATCACTTGGAAACAACAGTGGCTTTGCATAAATATTATAATGCCCTTTGTACCCTCCTTCATCTCACTGTATGTTTGCTCTTGCGGTCATATTCTGCCTTAATAGAAGCAAAGGCTGGACAACTAAGAGGAAGGGGAGAAGCAATTGGTATTTGGCCCTGCAGGATGGTAGCATAAGATGGATTGAGCATGATGATGGTTAATTTTATATCAACTTAACTAGGCTATGGTGTCCAGTTATTTGGTCCAAGACCAGTCTATATGTTGCTGTGAAGGTATTTTTTTTTAGATGTGATTAACATTTAAAGCAGTAGATGCAATTCTGACACCAATTCTGATATGTGTGTTTTTCAATGCTACCCAGCAATTCTGCAGAACCACCAGTAAGCTGTCCAGAAATATGACTCAATTCTGACACTATCTATCTGGAGATAGCTTCAGAGCATACAGGATAAGGGCTCAGTCCCACAAAACTGCCCCCTTCAGAGGCCAATTGCAAGTCCAAGCTGTCACCTGTGCTTCTGATCAACCAGTTATAGATGGGAGGTGCCCACAATCCCCTCCTTTAATTAATTTGGTACAGAGGTTTACAGAACTCAGAGAAACATTTACTTACTATATTACCAGCTTATTATGAAAGGCATTATTCAGGAACAGCCAGATGGAAGAGACCCATAGGACAAGGTATAGGGAAAGGGCATGGAAAGCACATGTCCTCTCCAAGAGCACACTCTTCCCAAATCTTCACCAACCCAGAAGCATTCCGAACCGCATTCTTTTGGGTTTTATGAAGGCTTCATTATACAAGCACTGGTGATTAAATCACTGGCAATTAGTGGTTGAACTCAAACTCTAGCCCTTCTTCCCTTCCCAGAGATCAAGGGGTGGACTAAAAGTTCCAAAACCTCTAATCACATGGTTGGTTCCTCTGGTGACAAGCCCCTATTTTTAAGTGACTTAGAGACATTAAAAAGGCCATTTCATCAACATAACAAAAGATGAGGGCGAGGGTGCGGGGGGTGGGGGAGCGGTGTTTGCTCTCATCACTTAAAAAAAAATTCATGGGTTTTGGGAGCTCTGTGCCAGAATGGGTTGAAGACCAAATGTTTATTTTGTATTATGAATCACAATATCACAGTAGACTCTGAATAATATGGATGGGCCTCATCGAATCAGTTGAGGCCATAAGAGCAAAGATAGGTTTCTTAAAGAAGAAGGAATTCTGCCAGAGATGACAACATAGAAACCTAGACTGAGTTTCTAGCTTTCTACTCTGCAGATTTTGGACTCAAGACTGCAACATCAACTCTTACCTTACATATAGATGTTCTCATGTTTCTGTTTCTCTGGTGAACCTTGACAAGTTCAAGCAACTCTTACAGCAAAGAGGAGACATGCTTGTCCCCAGGAGGTGTGGTTGATGGGCTGTCAAAAATGGCCCATCACCAAATATCTCCCCTCCTCTTGTGGTAGGCAGTTAGACAGACATGAGCAAAGCAAGGATGAAGGGGCAGGGGCAGAAGATCACAAGGACAGAAAGCCCCAGGTGTCTAGCAATGGGAAAATAAGGACCTCACCTGAGGGTGACCCTTCTTCCCTAGTTTATCACTGCTCATGTGGCTTAGGTCCCCTGACATTTGCTCCCTAGAGATAACATCTAAGCTTCAGTTATGTTTCAGCTCAGGGCCCAGAAAAGCAGCAAAACCAGACAAGCAGCACCCTGACTGACCTCAGGACCAGCTGCATTGAATAATGACCCCTGCCCTGGCACAGACCAATCAGTGGAGACCAAGGCCCTGAAAGGACACACCTAGAAAGCTGATACATATTCTATTCATCCTCCCCTGGAACCCTGAACATCTCCACCCTTAAAAGCCTTTAGGATGGAGGACCCAGCCCACTCTTCCTTCCAGGAGCAGGCCCATGCCTTCCCCCTCCATAGCTCTCTCCTTCTCCCACCCCCACTCCCAGCAGGTGTGTTACCTCCTGAGCCAATTTCTTCTACTACTCAACTTCTTCTAGCTTTGTGACTTTTCAAATAAATTGTGTCTTATAGTTTGAGTCTTGGCTCTGAATTCTTTCCTAGCCAGAATTCAAGTTCTAACACCAGGTGCCATTCTTGTGGCCACCAACACTCTCTTTATCCCCCAGTCTACCAATTCACTTACAAATTTGATTTACAGAGTCACTGATAAAGAGACATTTAAGGGTCCCCAGCTCACCCACTTTCTCCTCCCACAAATCTCATCCCTGGCAACCTAGACCCAGTACTGCCCTGGGTTCATTGCTTGGCAGTTGAACTTTCCCCCCTCAATACTCGATCTTTGGTTTCTTAACATTGTTTTTCTTTTAAAAAATAATTACCATTGACTTAGTACCTATTTTCTTATCCTTATTTATAGCCATTTGGGCTAAATATTGTCCCATTTTGCAAATGAGGCACCTGAGGCTGAAATTGCCCAAATGTCAGCAGACAGATTGGAGCCCAGCTCAGCTGAGGGCTGATGCTGATGCTGACCCAGAAAACATGCTGGAAATGATAGACCGAGACATGACACAGCTCAGACACCTGGGCCTAAGAGGGACTCCACATACAATGGGGAGCACAAGGAGAAAGTTATTTAAAATGAAAACCAAGCAACAGAAACCTGGACTGAGTTTCTAGCCTTCTACTCTGCAGATTTTATTCTGCAAATTTAAATGCAGACATGACATTAACAGCATGATAACCCAGGAATACTAACTCATTGCTCATAATTAGACCTTGCACGTCTTTACTCTTTGACAGATGCAAAGAATTTCAAAATATAATTAAACCTTCCAATACCCTTGTGAGGAGGTGGCACCATATTCATTTTACAGATGGGTGAACTGAGGCCAACAAAAGGCAAGTCTCTGAAAGTTAACTCATGAATCTGTGAGAAAATATTAAAAAATCCTTGTGGTTTTTTGCTCCTCTGTGCTTTGGCTCCAGCCAGCTCAGAGCACTGGTCTAGAATTTTTAAGGGCATAATCAAGACAAAATGTTGCTAGGAAAACTTTCACCCATATTTATACATCAAAATATACCAAATAAATTTGTGAGACAATAAAATAAAAATCAGATCATAGATGCTTTAAGCCATTATGTTAGTTGCAATGGATTTATCCAGGGTTTCTGCAAACTTGCTTGACCATAGAATTTACCAGTGGTATTTGTCAAAGATGTACATTTTCTGAGTTTTGCCCTGGAGATTTTGATTTGGTAGGTCTGGGGTGGACCATAGGAATCTGTATTTTGAGAGGTTATCAGGTAATTTTTTATAACCAGGCAAGTGTAGTAAGCACTAGATTAATCATTCTGAAAGTACCTCTGAAGCCGATTATTTATGTGTCCAACACTACGTGGTATACTCAGAATATAAGAAACCTCAAAAGTCCCTTTCTCCCCCTTACTCAATGTAATGGGGAACACAACAAATGTTTATTGCACACCTACTCTACCAAAAACCTGAGCTACTGGCCTGGGTGCTCCAGCAGTCACAAAGATGAAGCTAGTAGAGATAGACAGCTAAAAAGTATACTGGAATAGCATGAAATGATCATCTCACAGAGGTCTGTACAAAGCATTCGTATGAGGGAGACAAGGGAGCAAGTAAATCTGGCTGAGACAAAGAGAGGGGAAAAGGCACAACAAGGGAAGACCTATGAACTGGGTTTTGAAGGATGATTAAGAGTTTTCCCATTACAGAGAAAAAAAGAATAACATGAGCAAAGGAATTTATAATAATAAAAGGGTAATATGCTAATTAGACCGGACGTCTTCCAGACGTCATTATGGACATCCTTCCTGATGAAGCCGGGATCGAAGGGTAGCCAACCTGGGTACCGGGTGCCTGCAGATGGCCCGAGGGAAGCCAGCCCGAGTCCCAGGTGCCTGCCGGTGGCCGGAGGAGGGAAGCCCGGGTCCCAGGTGACAGAGGGAAGCTGGTACCAGCAGCCGGGGGAAGGAAAGCCTATTCTTGCACGAATTTTCTTGCTTGGGTTCTAGTATATGTATATGTGTATGTATGTGTGTGCACACACTCATATTTCTTTGCACACGTATATTTTAATCATGACCCTTTGGAGGAAGTTCCAGTGATACAGCATGATAACAGCATGTTTGTAATAAGGCTTTGAAGAACTGTTGTGCTAAGGAATTTTTTAATGTCCTTATATATCCTGTTCATTCATTCAACAAATAGACATTTAGTACCTGTTGGGTGCCAGGCAGTGTTTTAGGTTCTGATGATTTATCAGTTATAAACCAATTTTTCAAAATGCCTTTTGTTGTGATTTTACATTCTAGTGGGAGGAGAAAACGAACAGACAAATAAAATATGTGGGATGTCAGATAAATGCCAAGGAGAAACAAAATATAGAGGAGAGGAATAGAAAGTACCTGAGTCAGGGGTTGTGCCTGGAGGAGGCCTTGCTGCAAAGTGATATTTCATCCTTGTTCTGAAGGAGATGAGAGAAGGAGTCAAGTGGGGGAAGAAGGTTTCAGAGTGAACAACACATGAAAAGGCTTCGAGCAAGGAGTTTGCTTGTTGCCTCTGAAATGTGGAGAGAAGGTAGTGTGGCTTGTAGTGTGGGAGAGAGCGGTGAGAGATAAGATTAATAAGGTGACAATAGGCCAAGAGGAGGGGGGCTGATGGTAAAGGGTTCTCTAGGCCATCTTGTGGAATTCTGAATGAGAAGAAACACCACTGGAGGGTTTCAAGTAGAGGAGTGACATGATCTGATATTTGTTTAAAGATGACTCCTCTGACTGCTGAGATAGGAACAGCATGTAGGGGTTAAAAGCAGATGATATGAAACTAGAGAGGAGACTACTGCAATGCTCTGGTTGCAAGACAATGGTGGCCTGAGTGTAGGTGGAAGCAGTCGAGCAGGTACAAATGGTAGAATTTTTAATGCCTTTTAGGATTTGTTAAAAGGGTGGATATGGGGCAAGAAGGAAAGAAGAAAGTTGAGAATCTTGGACCTCATTCTAGAAACCCTTGAAACGGAATTTTCTACTACAGTTTGTAAAATCCTTCTGGTTTTCCTTTGGAGGGCAGGTGGAAGGCTATTATAAGAAGCCAAGCAAGAAATAAGAGAGGTTGACCAAGATTGGGCTTGGGTGCTCCAAAGAAAGACTCCTGGTAAGAGAAGTTCTAGAGCAGCCGTGGGCAAACTACAGCCCGAGGGCAGGATCCGGCCCGTTTGAAATGAATAAAACTAAAAAAAAAAAAGACCGTACCCTTTTATGTAATGATGTTTACTTTGAATTTATATTAGTTCACACAAACACTCCATCCATGCTTTTGTTCCGGCCCTCCGGTCCAGTGTAAGAACCCATTGTGGCCCTCGAGTCAAAAAGTTTGCCCACCCCTGGTCTAGAGGAACAAGCTATAGAATTTAGAGATGAATTAAATCTGTTTGGTGTGACTGATGCATGATGGACTGAGAGAGTGGAAGTGAAAGGAATTTTAGGGATAAAACAGGCAGGTTTAGGGAGTCTTAGGAATAAAGAGGGTCCATGGGGGAGGAATGCATAGGCGAGGGCTTGGAACTGCCAGAAGACATACATTCACAGAGAATAGAAAGTGCCACAGGATAAGGGGAGAGGAAGTCATGCATTCACAGAGGAGAAAGAGTATAGGGAAGAAGGAAACATACTTTCACAGAGGATAGAGAAGTGTCAACAGATGCTGGAAAGAGAGAAACATGTTCACATGAGATAGAGGAATGTTGCAAGATAAGGGGGAGAGAAACAGGGGGGCACCACGTGGTTTTGGATTTTGAAACTGATAATCTGCAAAAGAGTGACCAAGCACAGGGTCATAAAATGGGGAAGGGGTCCAATTAGAAGGGAGCATGAAGAAACAAAGAACTATAGTGTTTGTAAACCTTAGAAAAAGGGGCTTAGTTGGTTACCCTTTGCAACCCTCTTCCTACGTGGGAATCTGTATTTGCTTCCAATAAATTTCCACCCTTTTACTAACAAGTCCTTTTGGTCCAAGAATTTTATTCTTTAAACTTTGTGAGGCAAGCACCCGCAAGGGGGAGATCCACTCCCCCAAGCCCCACATTTCAGAAGTTAGATTCATGGTAGAAGAAAGGATGAATTTGGCATTGGTTAATTAATCTTGACATGTCTGTGATCTTCAGATGAGCAATCATGAAAACCCTATGAGCAATTCAGCTCTGCCACTTAGGAAGGAGGATGTGGCTGGAAAGTTGTGAAGACAGCTAGTGATTTTGGATATTGCACACTAATTTTAAAATGAGACTTTTAGATCTTGATAAGGATCATGATTTCTGCAATATATAGTGCTTATATCTCTAGATTTAAGCACCAGGGAAGCTTGGGAAATGCGTGGAGATAAAATAGTCCAGCAGGAATGAGCATGAAATGTTGGGGATAAATGAATAGTGTGAACTATGAGAAACTCCCCAGCCTCTTCGAAATGGTCATACATTACAAGGAGACTTCATTACTTATGAGTTGTGTCTATGCATAAGTGTAATGGACACATTCATAAATTGTCTGCACTTCTAAAGCATGTACTGTGGATCCTCAGAAAAATCCCCAAACAGGCCTTGAAGTCCTAGTATGAGCCATTATTTTTTCCCATTGTGCTTACAGAATCAGAAACTATTCATATTATATATGCTTTCTTTATTAAGGTAGGCCAAAATCAATGTCCCTTTTCCTATAAGATGTCTGTGGGTTTGTACCGGAGGCAAATAAATAATATATACAAATGCTTTTTATGAAGTTCCTATTTTGGGATGTTTATCTTCTTTATTTGTTTAGAGTCTCATCCCTTTTCTCCCCAAATGAATTAAAAGAACCATCTAAAGGAAATTTGCCATGAACCTTATAAAATTAAGTCATGGGGGAGGTTATTAATAGACTTCATTGTAGGCAACAATTTTGTCCCAGGGAAGATTCTCCTCACAACTTGTGAGAAGAATTCCCCATTGTCACTCACAATGGTGTGATTGTTGGCTGGAGGCAAATCCCTTTGTGTCCACCCTTCATTTAGCAACACCAGCTCTGGAGTTCAAGTTCAGAATATCCAACAATTTTACCTTAGTTCGCAAGCCGAAATCTGTACATTATATCTAAATATTGAAATTTCCCTTGTAGTGTAATTAAAAACATCAAAGCCAATCTAGCTCAGAAAAGGGAGGCACCCTCCATTTTGGCAGCCTTCCAACAATCATCACCATCTTTGGGGAAGTTTTCACATCTATTGACCCATGTGATAGCCTAAAGCAGGAAAATAGAAATCTCAGCTTCAGTCTGGCTTTGTCACCAGTGGCCTCAAGCAAAAGAATGTCCCAGGAGTCTATAAGCAATAATAGCCACTCTCTCACTAGTGAGAAACCAGATATAATATCATTTGAAAAGGAACATAGTCTTTGATGTTTTCTCAAAAGGGAAAAGAAGATGTTGCTGATAATATTTGGGAGGTGAGGGAGGAAGAAACCAGCTCAAGAATAGGGAAGTTTTGTGCACAGATAAATTCAAAGAGAGAGCAGGTCTGACTAATTATAGTAGGCACCCTTCTACGATGGCTTTCAATGGTTCCTGCCTCCTGGTCTTGTGTAGAAATCCCCTCCCTGGATTACTGAGTAGATAGTGACATGTTTCTAATATATAGAACATGGCCAAAGTGATAGGAGTTCATTTCTGAGATTAGGTTATAGAACACAGTGACTTCCATCTTGCTGACACTTTCTCAACCAACCTGCTCACTTTGATGAAGCAAGTTGCCATTTTATGAGCTGCCCCAAAAGAGGCTCATATTCCAAGGAATTAGGAGTGGACTCTGGCCAATAGTCTAGGAAAAGTTGAAGGCCTGACTCCAGAAGGTAGAAGAAACTGAAGCCCACTTACTACTGAGTGAGCTTGGAAGCAGATCCTGCCCCAGTTGTGTCTAAAGAGAACTACAGCCACAGGAAGACCTCGATTGCAGCCTTGAGAGAGATTGGGGGCACAGGAACCCAGCTTAGCCATGTCCAGATTCCGGACTCACAGAAACTGTAAGATAATAAATGGGTGTTGTGTTAAGCTGCTAAGATTTGGGGCAATTTCTTATAATCCTATACTAGAGGCCCGATGTACGAAATTCGTGCAAGGGGCTCGGCTCCTGCCACAGTGGTGGCCACCTCTGCCTTGGTCCTCTCCCTCGCCCACTGCAGCAGCCACCTTGGCCCTCACAGCCCCAGCTTCATCTGTAAGGTTGTCCAGAAGGACATCTGGTCTAATTAGCATATTATGCTTTTATTATTAACCTATCTAATAAAAGAGAAACATGGTAATTGGCGTACGACTGCTACCC
This sequence comes from Myotis daubentonii, assembly GCF_963259705.1. Lineage (NCBI taxonomy): Eukaryota > Metazoa > Chordata > Mammalia > Chiroptera > Vespertilionidae > Myotis > Myotis daubentonii. The sequence continues at coordinate 179,699,556 of NC_081841.1, read as the reverse complement.
TTCCCATTGGCTAATCAGCGAGATATGCAAATTAACTGCCAGCCAAGATGGCGGCTGGCAGCCAGGCAGCTTAAACTGAAAATGAGGCTTGCTTGCTTCAGTGACGGAGGACTGCAACGTTCCCCGCCTGCCTTGCCGGCCTCTGAGCTTGCAGTTTAAGAAACATTGTAACATATAGAAGCTAAACAAAACCCCAGAAACCAGCTTTCAGCCAGCCGGGATCTCAGAGCTGGAGTTATACATTGTTTCGATTATAGAACCGAAACAAACCAGATACCTGCTTTCAGGAGCGGAGGCCTAATAGCTGGAGCCTCAGAGCTAAAGCTGGCCCAGAATAAAAAAAGAAAAAAAGAAAAAAAAGAGCGGTAGGGAGCTTCAGTCACCCGTCAGCCTGAAAACAGCCCTCAGCCCCTCACCCAGACTGGCTAGGCACCCCAGTGGGGACCCCCACCCTGAAGGGTGTGTGACCAGCTGCAAACAGCCATCATCCCCTCATCCAGGCTGGCCAGGCACCCCAGTGGGGACCCCCACCCTGATCCAGGACATGCTTCAGGGCAAATCAGCCAGTCCCCACCATGCACCAGGCCTCTATTCTATATAGTAAAAGGGTAATATGCCTCCCAGCACCGGGATCAGCGTGACAGGGGGCAGCGCACAAACCCCCTGATCACCCTGCGGCTCTGTGTGTGACAGGGGGCGGGGCCACAACCTCCCTATCTGCCCTGCTCTGTTCCTGACAGGAGAAGGTGCCCCAGCCCCCTGATCGGCCCTACTCTGTGCCTGATAGGGGGGAGCTCCCCAACCCCCTGATCACCCTGTGGCTCTGTGTGTGACAGGGTGCGGCGCCCCAACCCCCCCACCCCACAGGCCCTGCTCTGTGTGTGATGGGGTAGAGCCATAACCGCCCCATTGGCTCTGCCCTGAGTGTGAGAGTGGCGGCGCCCCAACCCCCTGATGGGCCCTGCTCTGTGGGTGATAGAGGGCAGCGCCCCAACCCCCTGATCCGCTCTGCTCTGTGTGTGACAGGGGGCGGTGCCCCAACTCCCCTATAAGCCCTACTCTGTGAGTGACAGGGGGGAGCTCCCCAACCCCCTGATGGGCCCTGCTCTGTGCGTGACAGGGGGTGGTGCCGCAACCTCCCCATCGACCCTGCCTTGAGTGTGACAGGGGGCAGTGCCCCAACCCTCCGATTGGCCCTACCCTGAGCATGACTGAGGGTGGCATCGCAACCTCCCAATTCGCCCTGCTCTGTGCATGACAGGGGGCGGCGCCCCAACTCCCCAATCGGCCCTGCTCTGAGCCCAACCAGGGGCTGCACCTAGGGATTAGGCCTGCCCTCTGCCCCCTGGTCGTTATCTCCCGAGGGGTCCCAGACTGAGAGAGGGCACAGGCCGGGCTGAGGGACCCCCCCTTCCCCCCAAGTGCACAAATTTTTGTGCACCGGACCTCTAGTAGATAATAAAAGCATAATATGCAAATTGTCTTCTCAGACAGTTGTTTGATCAGGAGTTCAACAAGGAGTTCGACCACTTGCTATGATGTGTGCTGGGTGGTGGAATAGAACATGGTGGGCATCAGCAAAGCTGCACTGGCAGCAGGCAGCAGTGGAGGCACTGCCGGCCCAGATGGGCCCCCGATGAGAGCTGGACCACAGCGGGATGGTGTAGCAGGTGAGCGGGTGGCGCCAGGCCAAGGTGGGTACAAGCAGGGGCCCGATTGCCCTGCTGATCACCCTGCAGGTGGTGACCAGCAGTGGCAGCGGGGGGGGGGGGGGGCTCCACCCAGCTCCCAGGTGCTGAGGGAGCAGGCCAGGGGGCCCTGCCCCAATCAATTTCCTGCAGACGGGAAGGTGGAGCAGGTGAGGGGGCAGTGCCAGGCCAATGTGGGGTGAAAGCTGGGGCTGTGAGGCTGGGGTCATGAGCTGGGGTCCAATCTCTGCAGGCTACCCCGAGGGACCCCACCCGTGCACAAATTCATGCACCGGGCCTCTAGTACATAGATAATACAGCCATTAACTTAGGATAACCTGGGATGGTTTTGGAGAAAAAGAAATGAAGGGTTTTATGTAATAAACACAGGAAATTATTAATCATGTGACCCTGACATGGGAAACAGCACAAATGAGTTTCAAGAAGCACTGGAGAGGAAATAGAGAAGAAAGTGTGGGAATAAATGAAGACTAAACAAATAAGAACAGACAGAGGCTACATATCCAGAACTTTCTGTGTCAGGGAGGCAGCCACTGTCATTTGTACTTGGTAGAGACTCAAGGCAGGCAGAGGAGTGGGAGAGCTTCCCAGAGGAAAGAGGGGAGGCTCCCGGTGTGCCCTGGTTGGAGGCTGTTGGCCTGGGAAGGCTGGGGGGCGGGGAGGCTAACTAGGAATGGGGTGTCCTACGCCATTGGTTAGTGGTGCACGTTTGGCTTTCTCTAATTGGTCCTGATTTGGAACTGAGGGCAAAAGTTAGGGAAGCTGTCAGTTATTTATCAAGTCCTGGCCATTTTGGCCACTTGTTGTGGGGGTTATGGTTTGGTTTCCTGGGTTGTTGCTAGAGATAGTGGTCTGATTCCTAAAAGTCTGACTCATAGCAGACTGGCCTCCTGTGCTACTTAATGTAGATAGTAGGTGGCTTCCTGGTTGCTGCAGATCTTGGATCAGAGCTCTGTTTTCATATATGGTCTGGCCTTTGTCCATCTGTATGTTTAACCTCCCAGAAGTAATGGGGTACCTGGACCAAATCAAGGAGATTCCCACAAATGGACCGAAGACATCCCCAGTCACAGAAGGAGGGAGGATCAGGAGAACCTGCTGCTTTTTCAGACTCAGAGATAAATCCGCGGTGAACACCTCAGAGGAGGGTGCGGCCACGCCATGCTTCAGGAATCTGAACCCGTGGCGAATCACTGCCCCACTTCAAACTGCTGGAGGCTATGTTTCAGCCACACCTATTTTTTTTTCAAATCTGAAAGCAGTTTTGCAAAACCATTTGCGTTGCTCTCTGTCACGTTCCTCTCCACAGAGCCAAAGTGGAGTCATGTAAGTGGATTATTAGACTACAGCGTTTTTTCTAGAACCAGTCCCTGGAGAGGCTTTACCTCCATGAGCCCGAGTTCCAATGTAGCTTTCTTTACTGGACCCCTTTTAAGACAGTCTTTACTCACAGCCAGACTGTGGAGAGGTTTCCCTTCCTTTTTTCTTCCCCTTTTTACCTGCTGCTTAACTAGAAAATTATCCTCCACATAGGAAGGTAAATGCTATCTCATCCTGTTGCTGGAATAAAAAATTATCTTGTAACTTGGCTCTGTCGGGCAAAAATCTACATCAGACCAGCACTCCCTCTTAACCAGCAGTGGCTTTCAGAAGCAGGCCTGCGACCTGGATAATCGCAGCAGGGCTTGTAATCTTCCCCGCGCTAATGAGGGTCACATCCTACCTGACTGGTAGGCCTTCTGCAGAGAATTAAAGCTTCTCCAGCTCTAATTAGCAATGGCTGATGGAGGGAGAAGCCTGCCCCTTTACAGGTATCCATCCTAGTGGTTTGAACAATTGCAGAGAAAAATTATTTGCAGACCCAATGGCAAAGACGGTTAATTAAAATAGTGATGATGCCGATAAGAGGAATGACAAACGGGGGTCCCTCATTAATGAGAACGGTCGCATTTTCTGCTCCCTTCTCCCCTTGCTCATCAGGAAATAGCAGAGTGGAGCCCCCAGGAGACTCCTGCTCAATTAGGCCCCACAGGCAGTGAAAGCTGCCAAAGGCCCTGCGAAGAGAAAATGTAACCGCCTAATTTGGGAGGGAAGGAGCGAGGGCGGGCTCTAATGGAATGCCACTGGCACTTCCAGGTCTGCCGCTGATGATGGGATGCACCGCGTGAAACAGTTCTCCAAAAGGCAGGAGTGCAGGGTGAGCGAGGGACACAGGCTTTGAAGTCACAGTCGCCAGTGTTGGGATCTGATTCTAGCAGTGTTACCTGTCACTCAGAGCCTGTTTTCTCATTGAAAAACATGAAGATAATGACAATGACCTCACTGAGCCTGTATGAGGTCACGTTGTGCACATATAGAAGATATGTGTGTACATATAGGTCGCACAGAGCACAGAGCACACAGGTAAACTTGGCACCTTTTCCTTTCCACCCCGTTATGTCCCACCTCACTTGTCCTGATGGACTTAGTCTTTTTTGTAACCTGCCCCTCCTGGTTGACAGGGCCTGTTTACAGTAGTTCACACTTTGCCCCACTCCATGTTACATGGAAGGTGTCCTAAAGATCTTTCTTGGGCATTTTGTGTTATTTGTTTTAGGGACCAGCCCCTAAGAACAGAACCCATTCTTTCTCTTTCTTTCTTCCCCCCAAAAATATGTTTTTATTGATTTCAGAGAGAGGAAGGGAGAGGGAGAGAGAGATAGAACCATCAATGATGAGAATCATTGATTGGCTACCTCCTGCACACACACACCCCTGCCAGGGATTGAGCCTACAACCGGGCATGTGACCAGGAATCAAACTATGACCTCATGGTTCATAGGTCGATGTTCAACCACTGAGTTACCCTGGGCTGTCATTCCTTCTCTTTCTTTGTCATCTTATCACCAATTCTCAGCAGACCTACAGTTGTCACATGTGAGTTATGCATCACCCTCCCCAATGCTTCTAACAAGGGAACATCCTGGGAGGGACTCAGGGAGCTAAAGAGACCTTATTCTTGCCCTTTGGGGTTGGGGAAAACCCTTCTTGGTGCTAATACCTTTCTTTGTACTAAAGCAGAAGCACTTCACTATCTCTATTTTGTTCTTTCCAGTGACCCTGTGAGACTGATAGGCTGGCCAGAGACTCCCAAAGTTTCATTAACTTGGCTTAAATATCACTTTTAGTACAATGCACAACTAAAATCCAGGTATTTCAAGGAAAAACTGGGATATACTTTCCATTCTTCTTGAAATAACTAACATTGGGCTCTGTATCACTCGGGTTAGGTTATGCAAATCTCAGTGGCTTAAAGAAACAAAGGTTTGTTTTTCCCTCACTCTACATGTCTATCACAGGACAGTTGGGGCTCTGCTCACCAAGTCATCCCTGTAATCATCTGCACTCTGAGACCCGGGCCAACGGAACAGCCGCTCCCTGGAGCATTGCTAACTGCTGGAGCAGAGGGAAAGTCAAGCATGCTTAAGCACATGCTTGCTCCTAAAGCAGTGGCCTGGAAGTGACACATTACATTCCACTCACATTTTATTGACCATGCCTGAGTTCAACAGGGCAGGGGAGGAACACCCTCGCAAAAGGAGAGGCAAGGACATTACCGAAGAGTTGCATAGTCACCCCTACCATCAACCCCTTCGCTCTTTGTCTCAATCCTCGGTGCTGTAGAAATGAGTGGAGTCTGGTAGTGGTCTATCTATTCACCCTGGATAGTGATTGTAGCTATTGATGGAGAATTGCTTGCCCTTTGTTGGAAGCAGAGACAAGGGAAATAGATCCACAGTAGTGCTTGCTTCAGACGAGACAACTTAGAAGATGATGTTCAAACTTGGCCATCAATAACGTGTTTAAATCCTGGGCCAAAAGTTAACATATTAGCAACTGCAAAAGAAGCTATATGGGCTGGCCTCATATTGCAGAGAGCAAACCACTGTTTCAGAGATGAGAGTTCTTCAAAGCCATGTGCAAATGCTTTTGGTCTTCAGCAGGAAGGCACTAAAATGCCCCATTTCTTTTATTTGTTTGCAGAAAAGAGAGAACTAAATAACTTGCTAATTACTTCCACATGTGCTCTTCTATGAGTAGCAGTAATAACATTTCTCGGGTGTTCAGTACTGACACAACAGTAGATGGCCAGGGGCCTCAAGTGAAGAACCCAGTGACTGAGTTCTCTCAGGACTGGAGCTCTCCTAGGACAGGGCATGTGACTTAGGCATTTATATTTGCAGTACTTGCTGCTTCTTCATCCTACAAGACTGTCTTGGTTCATAAAAATAAATAAATACAACATACATAAATAAGAACTTATAGGTTCTCCTTCCAGTCCATGCAGCCTGTTCCATACAGACAAATCTCAGATATGTTTATTTATTTATTTACCGACTTATACGCCACCTACTTCTAAGGAGAGTTGAGGCAGGGTCTGCTTTCAACTTAATGTGAAATAGGACAGCGAGGCCTGAAGCCAGAGCAGAGACTGAGAGTCAGAGCACAGCGAGTGGATGTCTCCACATCCCTGAAAAGAACAAAGTGTTGAGCACTGACTTGCCTCCCTAACTTCTGGGAGCTTAGGTACAAATGGACCACATTGGCCTCCTTGGGAGTGTCGTGCACCTGACAGTGAGGTGATTATGCAGGCGAAGTGCCACTTGGAGGACTGTCCTCTCCTGCTTTGCTGAGGCTACCTACCTCCTGTCCGGCAGCTTAGGAAAGTCTGGTTTATTATTAGGGCAGACGTGCAACTAAGTCTGTGGCTTCAGACTACCCACCGACAGTGTACACAGCCCTCTCTCCATTCTGGCCCCTCCTTCATTCCTGGCCAACTCTTTCCAGGAGAAAATGAGTCTGATCCATCTCTGTGTTCAGATGTTAGCTGAGAACACCTTAAGATTTGATCCTGGGATCTTTGTTCCATTACATGTATCTAATATTTATTTATGAACTACATTTTTAGAGTCCAGAAATGAGGAGATGAGGTGAGCTGTGCATGAACACTGATTGGCAGAATCGGTGTCTGCCAATCCACGCTGAGACCCACACATCAGGCTCCCGTGCACAGTGGGCCCACTCTGGCCCTCCTCCATCAAGCCCCTCCCTAGGGGAAGAACCCGTCAGGGCCCGGAGGGATGTGTCCAGCCGAAGCCTGTGACTATCCTTCTTTCTACTCCATGTTCCAGGTACCAGCACCTCAGAGTACGCTGCCCATGGAACCCACAGCAGCACCTGGGGCTGCACAGCTTCTTCCTAAGATCCAAGCTGCCTGCTGGGAGTCCGGCCAAGGGGTGAGTGCTGAGGGCAGAGTTGGCCTCAGCCTAGACTTTTGGCCTAAAGTGTCCACAGACTTGAGACCAGACTCTCACCGTGTGGGATGGAACAAGGTGGGAGGTGGAGCGGGAAGATCAGCAGGCCGGGGCCTCTATTGGAATTACTACCTCTGGTCCTGTAAATGTGGGAATGGCCTTGTAATTTGGGCACGTTGGGAGGTGGGGGGAGAGCTAAGGCTAGAGATGGGCAGATCCCAAGTCTAGAACAGGTTTCTTCTTGCCAGCAAGGGGTTAATTCACCACTGTACTTATTTCTGATTGTTTACGAGGAGATTTGATCATGAAAGGCCAATGAAAGTGTTCAAGAGCCTGATTTTTCTTGTCTATCTAAATTACCATCTCAGGAGGCAAAGCAAACCAATTTACCTTGAGGCTTCCATCAGAGAAATTCATAGACAGCCCAGGAACCACATGCTAACAAGATAGTGAGTCTTAAAGTAGGAAAACAAACTAAAAGGCCAAACTCAAACTAAAAGATATTGCTTCATGATAAACTCCACTTGTACAGGGAAAAGAATCCAAGGATAGCAGTATCGTGGGAAATACAAATATTCTGGTTAACTGAATGTTAGGATTATTTGTCCTTATAGAATTATATAGGGAAATCTTAAAATTATACTAAGAGTAATTGTATCTCTTTTTCATCACCAACCTCAGTGATTTTGACAGATTGCCTCTATTTTTTTTTTCAATTGCCAATGTTCTTAGGTTCTCCCCTCCAAAGACTGGCTAAGTAAAAGTAGGGCAAGATGTCCCCAGTGGTCCCCCCCTTGTCATGACCAAAAACAGGCACACAAGAAATTTCATTAAGTCAGAAATGACCCTATAATCATGGCCTCCTGCATATAACTCATGGCTTCACTGCTGTGAGAGTTCCTCAATATCAAATTGGACTCTTCTCAACTACTGTTGTCATTCTATAGCAGGGGTGGGGCACCTTTTTACTGCTAAGGGCCATTTGGATGTTTATAGCATCGTTCCCTTATATAATTCACTTAATATAACTTTATGTTGCTATGAAAAAGCTCCCAGTTTTATTGAATTCTGAGTTCCACCTGCAGCTGCCTTGGGGACAGACCAAGTGATTTTTTAGGCCTGATACAGCCTGTGGGCCCGATGTTCCCCACCCTTGTTCTAGGGTGGAGCTCACCTAAGAATTATCTTCCAATAGAGAATTTCAGTCTTCTCTGCCCTCTTTTCTGTCTGGGGGTAGAACCAGAGCTGCCTACTCAGCCAAATTGATTATCTTTCTATTTGTGGCCCTCCACCTAAAGAATGTCCAGGTCCCTGCTGTCCTTTAACTTCTGCCCTTATCTTCTTAATCAACTTCATCTTACCCAACTTACGATCCACTTAGGTGTTTTTCCCCAAAACCATTTGGGAGAATTCTGCATGAATTCTGTGTGATTAGAATAGAGGACAGATTACTAAAGAGCATGTGTGTGTGTGTGTGTGGAGGGGGAGGGGGGCAAGTGAGGGAAGGGTAGTGGGCGTTTGTCCCTAAGTGCCACTCTACAGAGTGTTTACTCAATCCTAAAGTCAATCAGTCTCCATTAAACTGGTTAAGAAGAGGAGTGATATGACCAGGTCTTTGAAAAGGCAGAGACAGGCCAAGAGGAAAGGTTTTGGAAGCTAGGAGAATAACTATTTCATAATAGAACTTGGGCTTTGTGTTGAAGCAAAACTGACTTTAAATCCTAGCTCCAATACTTATCGACTGTGTATCCATTTACTTTCTCTGGTACTCAGTTTTCTAATTAAAAAATCATAATGGCTCATAGTATTGCCTTGAAGAGTAAAACATGCATAAAAAGCTTCTATTGGCAAACAGGATGAGACAGGAGGAAGGTGTAAACTAGGCGATTGTAGGAATGGAGCAGAGAGGATGGATGTTGGTGACAGTGTTACCAGGATGATTAGAGGAATTGAGGGTGATCAGGTGTTTTACCCTGAGTGGCCCAATAAGTTATGCAGCTCATAAATGAACGGAGGTTAAGGCAGTGCAGAAGGAAGCACTAATTTTTTCAGATGAAAAGGTGCAGATAATGAGTTTCATTTTGGATAAGTTGAATTGAGGGAGTGAAAGACATAGAAGTGCTCACTAGTTTACAAAAACGGGTATCTAGTCAGCACTGTCTGGGATTCGTCAGAATATAGGTCATTATAGACAGTGGGATTTACAAGCTTGCCCCAGAAGTAAGTTGGAATCATTCTCTCATTGATTCTTTCACTACTATTTTATTCATCCAATGTATACTATCTTCTAGGTGCTAGGCTGGGTGCTATTAATCATAGTCAAAAGGCAGAAGTTGTCACTGACCTTCAGGATCTTATATCTAAGGTATAGGATCAAAGAGGGTTATGGAAACCCCTGCCCTTCAACCCTAGGTAGTCAGGAGCCCAGGCTTGTGTGTGAGCTGGAGGCCAGATGTTGAGCTGGGCATGGAGTTGGGTAGAGCTGGTCTGTGGTTGTAGGTCAGGGCACATGGAGGGAGGGTGCCCAGGCTGAGTGTGTCATAATGCTGATTTGGGTTAAATTGTGCTGATTTGGAATAAATGAGAAGGGTGGAGTTTGCAGGTTTAGAGGATTGAGTAGGGAGAGATTCCCTGAGGTATAGCTTGGGGCAAGATGGGAGCCTTTTCTAGGGTACCTGCCATTTGGCCTATGGGTGCTAAAGAGACTGCTGGAAACATTACAGTGTTTGGAATTGGAAGGATCATATTCTTCTAACTTCAGCATCTAGTATTGTGCCTGGTTCATAGAAAATGCATAGTGAATGTTTCTTAGTTAAAGGAATAATAAAAAGAAAAAAAAAAAGGTGACTTGGCTGGTGTTTCTCAGTATTGGAGTGTACTCCTATGCACTGAAGGCTCATGGGTTTCTTTCTGAACCAGGTCAGGGCACGCGTGTGAGGCAACTTATGGATGTTTCCGCTCACATCAATGTTTCTCTCTCCCTCTCATTTCCTCTCTTTCTCTCTTTCAAATCAATGAAGAACATATCCTTGGGTGAGGATTAAAAAAAAGAAAGGCAAGGAAACATTTAAAAGAGTTAAATTATCACCATTCTGGTAAAGATTTTGTGGAATCTCTCCTGACCCTCTATTGAGCCACAGAAATTATTATGGGAGACAAAAATCTTAGTAATCTGAGTTTTGGGACTTCTGAAAATTAATGAAAGCATGCCCCAATGATTTTGAGTAAATTTGGTTATTAATAGCAAGGATGTACATCATGGCATGATGCTAAGGGTACTATGCATTTTTTCTAAATTTCAGAATCTCACCTAGGGATGGCTTTCTCTCCTAGAGAGCAAAGAAAATAACAACATTAGCAGAGGATCGTGGTTCTTCATAGGTGACTGAGCTAACACCCAGCTCTCTGCTTCTACCTTCACGTGTGTGTGTGTCTGTGTGTGTGTGTGGGGGGGGGGGGTGGTTATTGGCTGTGATTTTCCACTGCACATGTGGATATTAACCATCAGCAGTGGCTTTGTAGACAGTAATATATATGTTTCTGCTTAAATTTACTGGTAGGTTTTCTGACAAAGCCCCTGGGAGTGATGCCCTGATTTGCAAGGACTTAATAATTTCGTGTTGTTTAACATCTGTAGGCATAGAGACAAGAGGAGGGCATTACCAGTAGCACCTGGCTGTGCCCCAGATAAAGTGAGCACCATGAATTTGTGAAGGTACTATTTTTCTTCTCCAGAAAATAATTCTTTATAGTTAAAAAACTGTCAGTGTTATTAGAAATATTTTAAATTATACTGTTACATTTTTTAAAAATATTTTTATTGATTTTTAGATAGAGAGGAAGGGAGAGGGAGAGAAGATAGGAACATCAATGATAAGAGAGACACATCCATCGGCTGCCTCCCTACTGGGGATGGAGCCTGCAACCTGTGCACTTACCAGGAATCTAAATGGGGACCTCTTGATCCATGGGATGATGCTCAACCCACTGGGCCACACCAGTCGGGCTAGCCTCTTAAATTTTAACACACTCCTGCCATACAAAAGACCAATTCAATCCCCTCCCTTCTTTTGCATATATTATGATGGTTTTAGTCATAAATTAAACTTGAAAACAATTGAGTTTCTAGAGTCCTCATAAAATTTTTACTCCTTTAATGTTTTTTTTCTTCTCACTGAATAAACATATTATTCACAGGAACTAATGACCTCTGGAAAGCTAGGTGACCCCATGATTTTCAAACACCAATTTGAGAGGTCCTAATTTTCTCTTTATCTTCATTTATTCTTCATTTATTCACAGGCAACAACTGTTTGAATAATTTAAATGCTCAGATATGCAAGCATCACCCAGAAGAGTGAGAAATTTTACTTTAAAAGTGACTCAGTATTTCCAAATTAGGATGAGAGTAATAGTTTGCCTGGTTTTTATTCTCCTGTCTTCTTTGGATGTAGTTACAATGCTAACTATAATAACACTGTAACAACAGCAATAACAAGAGGAATCTAAAGTTCCAGATTCTTCCTAACCCAGGGTTGTTATTCAGGTAATTGAAACAAACAATGAGAAGTAGGATGAGAAAAGCATATAAATGTAAATATCTGTAAATTACACAAAGGAAAGTCAAACAAATATGCTGCATTCTTAACACTAGTTCCACAGAAATTGCAGCCTATCAAAACAGAAAATATAACAGGAGGAAGCATAAGTAATACAAATCATAAAATAAGAAAATAACAGAAGATAGCAATCTATAAATCATAACAATTCTCAAACTAAAAGACAAAGACAGATTATGTGAAGAAAACTTAAACTGCATGTTAATTACAAGTTACAAACGTTGATAAGATCAAAATGAAAACAAAAAGTATTAAATGATACAAAAGGGGTCATCTTATATTGAAAATGGTAATAGTATCATCAATAAAGAATATGGAGCCCTGGACAGTTTTGCTCAGTGGTTACAGCACCAGCCCAAGCACCAAAGGGTCTTGGGTTTGATTTCTGGTCAAGGGCACCTACCTGGGTTGTAGGTTTGATCCCTGGCCCTGGCCAGGGTGCATTCAGGAGGCAACCAATCAATGTGTCTCTCTCACATCCATGTTTCTCTTTCTTTGTCCCCTTCCCCCTTTCCCTTCCACTCTCTCTAAAAAAATCAATGGAAAAAATATCCTCTGATGAGAATTAACAACGAAAAAAGAATATGGAATTCATAAATACTAAAGAACAAATCACCAAAATATATAAACTAAAAACTGTGATGAATGATACAAGCACAACTATAGTAGGAGATTTTAGCATGCACTCACTATCTTTGATAAATTAAATATTTTATATTAATGCATATATGTGCATGTACTATATATATGTGTATTAAAATTAAGTTATATATACAAAGATATATGTAATATCTAGTTGTGTATATACTTTATATATCCTACCTAATAATAGATAAACATGGTAATTGACTGTACCTTCGCTACACCTCCCATCAGCTAATCAGCATGATATGCAAATTAACAGCCAACAAAATGGCGGTTAATTTGCATACATAGGCTCCAAGTGGTGGAGCAAAGCCTGATGGCCTGGGGCCGGCGGAGCAGCGAGGCCTGACGTTTCCGGAGCCGGCTCCGGCCAGAACTCTGCCAGAGCAAAGGCCTGGGCCCCGGTTGCTGGAGGCAAACCAGTACCAGCAGCCAGGGGAAAGGAAGGCCTATTGCGTGAATCTCTTTGTGCAACAGGCCTCTAATATATATATATATATATTAGAGAGCTATCTTATTTACTATATAATTTAATAATACATATATTGTTTTCAGGTATCTATAAAAGTTTTACAAAAATGGGCACACGCAAAGCCCCCAGAAAACCCAAGTATAGTTTAGAAAGTAGAAATTACAAGAGCACAGCATGTTGATTACAAATAATAGGGATATAATTAATTTGTTTCAAAATAAGAGATGATTATAAACAACAGTGAGAAACTGAAATAAACTGCCATAGAAAATTGAGAACAAAGATAAACAAACTGTCAATAAAAATGAAAGGGTAAGCAGTAAGAGATGGATAAAATGAATGAGTTTTAAAATAAGAGATTAAAAAATTGGACCAATGAAAAGTTTAAAAACAATAAATTAAAAAAAATAAAAGGAAAATTCAAGCATAAATGTAAGATTAAAACTTGAAAATGAAAATTAAGAAGTGAAAAGGTAAAGTAACATATTTCAAATATAATCATAAGTAGGAAAATAAAAATATTCTTAAAGGGCATGATTACAAAGAGAGAGGTTTATGACAGAGATAAATGAACAGAGAGAAAAGTCCCCCATAGTAGGGAAGGAGCGAAAGTTAATTGTGACAACCTGGAGTCTTGAAATAGAAAGAATGTGATGAAGTGCCGAGTAATGAAAAAGCAACGGAAACACAGAATCAAAGGAAATTTAAAAACCTGAGAGCAGACTTGTTTCTGGGAACTTGACAGACTGAGCTAACAAGATTCTTCTTTCAGCCATAAACAAGGAGGGATCTTGGACAAAATATGCCAACATAACTTTTCATAGCTGAACCCAAAAGACAGGAAGGGAAATCAGCAGGTGCAACAACAAAGAAGAAACTCAGCAGAAGGCTATGGAGGCTGGAGCATGGGCAAGTCTGGCCTACGTCCCTGGAGGGCAGAGACTATGTTGGAGATAGGAGCGAGGAAAGCTGATTGGGAACAACCCGTGGGGGAGTGAGGGCCACAAGAGGGGGCAGAGGTGGAAAGTGAACTGGGGTGCTTTGCAATGAAGTCCTCAGCTGACCCTACAGGGCACTTTGGAGGTGAGATATCTCTAGTCAAAAGGCCAGACCTTTACCTCCATAGCAGATACCTTCATATTGGCCCCAAAATGTGGTGTGACCTTGAGGGGAGGGCAAGTCCTTGAGAGAGACTGCTGAGAGCAGGTAGCCAGCAGCCAAAGCTCCCAGCATGCTGGGGGAATGAGACCTTCAGCTCAGGGCTCTGAGGTGGTTCTGGAGAGGTCCATACAATTTTCTTTGATGAGATGGGTAACTTTCATTTCAACTTTTTCCCCCCCACAATTCATTTAGCTCTGTCTCTGTAATGTTGACATTTTGGAATATTTGTTCTTTTGGGGTTGTTAGGAAGGTACAAATAAGTGGTCCACTGCCCCATCTCCCACAGGTATACAAAGACACTTACATAGAAGCTACTTATGTACAAATATATTAATTTTAGTGGTATTTATATTAGGAGAATAATTGACAATGACCAAAATACCCCAAAATATAAGAATGATAAAATTATGTGCAGCTATTAAAATGATGTTTTCAAAGAATGGGCATTAAGATATTAATATCTGCATTTACACTGCATAGATTTATTATTCTATTATTAAACATTTGTTATTTAAAATTTTATTCTAATTGCTATTGCATAAAAAAATATGAAGACAAATAGATCAAAATCATGCCAGGATTTGGCTCTAAAATGTACAGATTTTTCAGTACTTTTTATTTTCCACACGATCTAAGATTATGTATTACTTACAATTATAAAAAAATCAACGTTGTTTATAAAATAAAAACATAATTATGCTGAATTAGACTTAATTAATTTTCAAATTTATATTTGATGTGAAAAAATATAGTGATGATGAAACATTACTATATTGAGAGCAGATTTTCAATATTTTTCACATTTTTAAAATCTTATTTTTAACACTATTTTCAAGGTGAATGGAGTGGAAAAAGTAAATCTTGAGTGTTTCTTAGTCCTTTTCTTAACTTATCTAAAGTTTTTCTTGGGAGATAATAGCTCCCAAAATATGTGTGTTTCCGTGTGTGTATGTGTGAGTGTGTGTGTGTGTGCACATGTGCACATGCCTACACACATTTGACTTCTATTGTCTTTTGGAGCTTTTCCTATGCCTATTTCAATTGTTCTAATGTTCCCATTGCATATGGTTCCCACTAGTTATTGGGACATGGTCAAATGACATTCTCCTAAGGCTCCAAATCTCACTAGTGGCTAGCCCATAAGCAAGGAAGAAATCTAAAAATCTACAGAAAAAAAAGAAAACAATAAATTGCATCATTCAAGGGATTTTTAAATGAAGAAACTATTCGGTACTAGACATTTCAGTTTGACAAAGCTGATCCTGTGGATTCAATTTCCATAAATCCTTTCAAGTGTTTAACCAACTTTTCTCATTTTGCAAAAATATCTAACAAAATCACAGGCAGAACAATTGTTCTTGACATCATAAAAGTTTAATATCTTATTTATCAATTTTTGCTTGCTTTGCTTATGGTATAGGAACTGGTCAGATATTTTTAAGAATCTGACAAACCATACACTTGGAAATTGTGAACAGACCCATATTAGTTTTCATTATTGTTATGGCTTTCTTTTTTTGTTGTTAATCTTCACCTGAGGATATTCTTCCACTGATTTTTAAAGGGAGTAGGAGGGGGAGGAAGGAGGAGGAGGAGGAGGAGGGAGAGAGAGGGAGAGAGAGAGAGAGAGAGAGAGAGAGAGAGAGAGAGAGAGAGAGAGAGAGAAAGAGAGAGAGAGAGAGAGAGAGAGAGAGAGAGAGAGAGAGAGAGAGAGAGAGAGAAACTTAGATTGGTTGCCTTCTGCATGTGCCCCAACCAGAGACCAGAGCCAGGGATCAAACCTGCAAACCCAAGTAGGTGCCCTTGACTGAGAAATGAACCCTGAACCCTTCTGGGCATGGGCAAATGCTCTAACCACTGTGAACACTGGCCAGGGCAGTTGTTGTGGTTTTCTTCTCCCGTTTCCTCTCTCTCCCTCTTTTTTTCCCTCTCTTTTCCTTCCTTTTAGACAGAGTTCCTAATTCCTTAGCTCCAATTCATGTTGTACTCTCTCACCATTCTTTCTCGCATCGTTTCCTTCTCCCTCCATCTCTACATTGCTTTTCCACATTTCACAGTGAATGTCAATGTGCTGGAGTGTGCACGGAATGGGGAGGGTTACTGAGAACCATGATTTTAGAAGCTTATGTGTTTGAGAGCCTGTGAAATCCTCCCTGGCCTCAGAGATTTTAAATTGTTTCAATCTATATTTTCTTTGACTTTTATGCTTTTAAAGTTTCACATCCAATAACCACATTAGTATCCAGAGCATGGATTTTTTGCGTTTGACAAAGCTGATCCTGTGGATTCAGTTTCCATAAATCCCTTAAAGTGTTTAACCAACTTTTCTCATTTTGCAAAAATGTCTAACAAAATCACAGGGGAAAACAATTGTTCTTGACATCACAACAGTTTAATATGCTAACTTATTCATTAAATTGTGCTTCACATCAATGGAAATCCTCAGTTCTACAAACTATCATTTTTTAAATAGCAATAAGGGTTGATAATGTCACAATACAATCTCCTAGTACCCGAGTTCATACATATTGTTGCACAGAAACCAAAGGAAATATCTCTTAGGAGAAATAATTTACTATCTATTGAGTAACTATCTTTACATCTAAAATGGGGCACCAGATATTAGTCCAGATTTTTCTTTCCAACATTTTTTTTTAATCTTTGAAACATTAAATGAAAAATAATGCAAGCAAAACCCAGAATGTACTTCTGGGAGGAATAAAAAACACAGGCAGAAGAGAAAAGTGGATCACGTGATTTGAAAAAAATAACGACAAGCTGGTGGGAGACAAATGTGACAATGACTAAATCACACAAACTCTGCTTCCTCAGATCATGGTTTTCCCTGGCAAGAGCTGAGGTTTTCCAGCACTGACATCTGGCCCTTTGATGAGATACCACAGTGCAGCAGAACATGGAACTCACAGAGATTCCACTTCATGTGTCAAAGGATGACACATTAGTTCCATAGACAACTTAGAACACAAGTTCAAGAAACATCTGTGCTTTCGCGTTCTCAGATCCAGAGCTCCATGAGGTTACCTCGAGTCCTCGCCTGGAAGTCCAGGGGTGTTTGTCTTGCAGATGTTGCTGGTGTTTATAGCGAGGCCAGTCCTCTGGAATCTCAGCACCTCTGCAAGATCAGTTGGTTCTGTGTGTCACGAAGCTTACATCCATGTGCATTCCATCCATTAGGTTACAAAACACACAGGTTTTCAACCAACCCACTTGCCCAAAAAGGCTGATTCAAAGTTTTAGGGAATCAGTTCAGATGTGTCCAGGTGAATATGGTGAGAGAATAACAGGCTTATATGTCCACTAGAGATGGAAGAAGGGAACAGAAGAAACGCTGAAAGTGTCTTGGAGAAAGAACCTTGGCATGCTCCCCAGAGATGACACAACTGAGTAGATCATCAGACTCGGCCAGCCCTGACACCAGCCTGGAGACGTTCAGTCAGAGTCCTGGAGACCAGTGGAGGTACAATAACGATGGGCAAGGAGAAATCTTGGCGACACAGCTATGACCAGATCAGAGTATTCTTCACTTAAGTCTCACCCAGCTTTCTCTTTGAGCCAACTCATTCTATTCATTCAGTCTTTATTTCAGCCCCTAAAACTATCCCCATGCTCTTGTCCTGTCTCATGAGCCTCATGTCCTTTTCTGCCCTTTTAAATGGCCAAAAGGATCACAGTCCCCAGACTGCTCTTGTTCTTGAGGACAGAAGCTGCATATTAGTTATTTTCTATTTTTCAATATTTTCTGGCACATATTTAATTCCTCATCTTTCCACCTTTACAAGGTCTGCTTCCTTTTTAGGAGCTCTACTTTGTTTTCTATGCTTATTCCCAGTCTCCCTAAGCCCCCCCTCTCCCCACCCCACATGATGCTATTACATAGGACCTTCTTCTGAGCTAGAGGCCAGATAAACATTCTGTGTGAAGGTGTTAGCTTATGACAGCTTAAAGCATTTCCTCTCTTTAGCAAATGTGCAAAGGGAATCACTGGAAAAAAATTTAAAAGCCTTTAGGAACCAAAAAAAATAAGTTGCTGATAAAATTCTAGGGACCTGGGGAAGAGGTAGAGACAAAAGTAAATTTTTAGAGCAGGGGTTCTATTGATCACCCCTTAAGCTTCAGCATTGAGGCTGCTACTGATTTTAAGTATTTCTAACACTGAGCTTCCCTAAGGAGGTGTAAGCACATCCCCTTAGCCTTGTCCTTGAGTAGTTTTGGGATTGGATGGGGTGAACATGAGCAAGAAGTGTTTGAGTGCCTGTGCTTTTCAGTTGCCCCTGCAGCACTGACAGTTTTTTGGCCATTTCACTCCTATTAACAGGCTCCCTCACTAGACGCAGGGGCTTACGGGCCAACTCTGCCAGTCTCCTAGGCATTATCTAAGTCACTGCAGTTCCATGAAAAGGTAAGGGAAGATATAAATCAATAAAGGTTTAGAATCATATTTTTTTTTTCAATTCCCAACCCCAAATCTGATGCTAAGCAGCACAAAATAGTAGGAAAGACTTGAAGTCAAAAGTCTGGGGCTCCGAGCAACTTCCTTGTTAGTAAACTGTAATCTTTGGGGAATCTCTCGACATCTCTGAATTTCCATGTCAAACTATCTAATGGGTAATGCGTAGAGGTCCTATTTAACATATAAGAATGTAGTGAAGATCAGTGAGATACTAAAGGTAAAAATGTTTTTAAAAACATTAAGTGCTATATAAAGTTATGAGTTTTAATCTTATCTATTGTAAAACATATGACTATATAGATGACATCAAAAAGCACTGGATGTATTTTTTAATTCCCCTTTGTGCAGAGACTAGTAGTTTCATCAGTGTTAATTTTTCCATTATTTCATTAAATAATAGGACCTTCATATCAAGGCACATAGCAATCAATAATAAAGACATTTCATGCCTTTCTTTGCTAAATGTAGCTAATGGCTAGGTGCTAGCCCATAAGATGTGGCTATAAGTGATATGTGCAACTTCCTACCATGTCCTCTCTTTGTTGTCTTAAATGTAGATGAGATGGCAGGAGCTGCAGCAGCCGTCTTGGGCCAGGAGATGGAATCTGCACATTAGGACAAGAGAGCAAGAGAGTGCCTCGGTTTCTGGTAATGTCACACACCAGTTATCCAACCAGTTTGTCTTTTAAGTGAGAGAACAATTCTTCCATCTTATTGAAGTCACTAACATTTTGAGTTTCTTTGTTAAATCAGCCAAATGGAAAACCTATCCAATAAACTACTTATAGTTATTTTTATGATCTATGCTCATATCACCTCCTTGCCAGGTCTATCTGGTAGGCCTTCTCTCCCATACTATATACTATCTCTAGACAGACTTTTGAACAAATCCTCATTTTTCAAACCATTGATCAAACTATTTGTGACAGTTACCTCCTTTAGATGATAAAAAAACTTGTTTTTTATAAATTCAACAGCACATGTGATATCTTTAACTGCTGCCTAAAACTAATTGCTAATGATATTAATTATTATAAAGGGGATCCAGATAATTCTCAGGGCAGGTTTTCCTCAGTTACCAAGAGGAGGCTGCCAATAAATGAGGAGGCAGAATAGCCTCCTTAGTCCTTAATAATGATAATAATAATTTAAACATACGCAGATACACACACAGACACCTCATCCCAGTCTCATCACTGGGGCTGCCATTGCTGAGAGAAGGAAAGGAATGTCTACCTCAGAGTTGCAGGAGTCAATAGGATGTGGCACTCCCTAGGGAATTCTCTGTCTCGTTCTCTCTCTCTCTCTCTCTCTCTCTCTCTCTCTCTCTCACACACACACACACACACACACACACACACACACACACACACTTTTAACACTAATGTATCTGGAATTGATTTGGTTTGGGATCTGAAGGCCGACAACTTCCCCTGGATCCTTAGGCCCACATGCCTTTTATTGGCATCGCTTCCCCGAGCTTCACTCAGCATGTAGGTGTGCAGTCAATTTTCAGAGAACAAACCGCATCCCCACCTCTTCGTTTCTATCAACATAGGACCCCAGGGATATGACAAGTGTGCTGCTTTAGAATGAAATGATATGAAGGAGAAAGCCCTTGTCGGTCTTTTTAATTTGCTCGGCACTGGCCTCGGGCCAACACGAAGAGATGGTTTCTCCTCTGAACATCCTGATAGCTGGTCTCCAGTGGAGCACCATACATCACGCCGTTAGCAGCAAGGCCACGAAAGCCTTTTGATATCAATCCCGAGGTGCCTAAGGAGCAGTGTGAAGTTAGCAGAGACTGCCTCCAAGTCGCAGCTATGCACGAATTCCCTGCCAAAAATTTAAAGTGAGTTTAAAGGAAACAACCTGAATGCTTTCGAACTTGGTTTGATTTTCCTCATGACAAAAGACTAGATTATCATTATGGGGTGTGTGTGTGTGTGTGTGTGTGTGTGTGTGTGTGTGTGACAATAGCAGGCAGAGGGTAATTTGCAGACCTGCCATTTGCCATCCTGGGCAGGACATTAGATGTTAACATCAAAATGTGAAGAGAGAGCGAGCTTCTCATTAATCCCAGCTGCAATCTCCTTCCCTCCCTACCTTAGGCACAAATCATTAGAAAAGAAAACATTAATATTTCGTGAGCCTAATCTCCACCAAATAATGAGCAATATTTACTTGGCCCCTTTAACTCACCCTCATGAATGGCTGACAAAGTAAAATTGCCTAAAAAGTCATCAATCTCTCAGTTTATTGATGCTGAGAGGGCTGGACTCAACCAAAGCCCCATGGCTCTGGGTCACTGCCACCTTGGTGCTGTCCCAGTTGTGTCACCCATAGGGGATAGAGGCATATACTTATGGGCAATAATGGCTGGATTCTTGCATGATTAGCCGAAAGCTTTTATCCCCTCTGGAAATCATGATGGAATCCAAAGAGACTGCACTTTGCAGTCAACCAGACCTAGCATACAAGTCAGGAGAAAGCTACATTTTGTCAGTGGGTTTCACTTGACTCACCTATGAAATTGGGACTAATACTATATACCTGGTTGTGAATAGATTTAAAGTATGAAAAGGGCCTCCCACAGTTCCTGGCAAATGGGAGATCCCCCAAAATGCCTTCTGTCACATGACAGATGAAGCCAAGGGTCGTGAGAGAAGAGTCTATGTGATTTTTCTAGGCCTCCCTTTGATGGAAGCACCAGGCTTCCCTCCGTGCAGGCAGTCGATCCATGAATGCCTCTGGGTTGATTGACTCTCAACCCCAGAGAGAGGATTCCAGAGGATGAGATGTGGCTTATACAAAGCTGGCTTAAACATCAAACATGTTGGATATCAATGAAGTAGGCTTTTCAATCTGATTAGGAGTTTCACTCATTTTGCCTTCAGCTCCTTGAGGGGATTGATCAGACAAATCTATTGTGAAACTTACTACTCACTCTGATCCTCCTAACTGATTGGTAGGTAGGCAAGGGATCTCGATGTCCTCTCCCATACATCTCCCCCTATTATTCAAAAGCATGGTGTTATCATAGTTGTGATTGGGAAAAGGTGAAAATAAGAAACATTCAACAATGTTGTGCATTTTGGGGGGTTCAGTTTTATACACTCCAGCCAGTGCCAGCTGTAGCCAGAATCTAACAACAGGCAAGGACCATGTGGGGAGGAAAAAGTTATCTGGCTAGAAATATTTAAGATTTGGGGAGGTAGAGTCTTTTTAAACTCCCAGGATAATCGCACCATTATGTTCTGTATCTCCTGGCCTAAATCAAAATTATTATTTATTTAAGGACCTCAAATATGTTTTATATACCTGATAGCTACCGTAAGCTTGTATTCTTCAAGCCAAATTCTTTTCAAATGTCTTTCCCTCTGTGATAGTAGAATTTCAGACCTGGCAGTACCATATCAGAGAAGATGACTGTTCCAAAGAGATAAAACTTGGAAATGTTCTTAAAAAAAAACATACACCTGAGGTCTGTAGCCAGTTTGGAAATGGTAGGCATGTATCTACCCTCCAGCTTCCCCCCAGCCCCCTTATCATTCATTCCTTACATTGAAAATACAACTTGGTAAAGAGTTCGCTCCATAGGCATTAGTTAATAAGACATTTTCTCCTAAATGCCCCTACCAACGTTCATTTCTCAGGGGCCACAGGCACCCTGACCTGAATCCACTTGCAGTTCCCTAAAATGTGGGGGAGGAAACATGGCTCAGGGCTGGGATGCAGGGCTTTGTCGGATGTGAGTCTCTAGTGATGGTCAATAGTAGGAGAATCTTGTTTTAAAAGACGGCAACAAAACACATTTCTCTTCTTCTGATTTAAACCCCATTCAAATAGAGTTCAAAGATGACAGCCAACAGCAAAGTAAGAGTTGGCCTAAAACCTTATCAAAGGGCTGAGAGGGACTTCTTTCTCTCTCTCTCTTGAAACCAACCAATATTTCCATTACAGAGACAGTATGAAACAGACCAGTTTCAGCAGAACATCCAAGCCACGATTTGGCTTTTCATGTCTGCCTCTGTGGGTCCAGTCACCCAGGGTGTCACCTGTGCTGTGCCAAAGAGATTGCAAGGACACTGTTTCCTTTTTGGTGCTTCTCTCCTTGACCTTCTGAAGTGGTGTATCCTGGATGCATTCCTAGCCTCCTCCATATCACAGATTGGCAAATGTCAGGAAGTAAAGAACAAGACCGATCCTCTCCAGCTGGCTAAAGGTGAAGGAAAAGAGGAAGCAGGTGTCCACCTCCGGCCACATACAGCCAGATGCCCTCAGAATGGCCCAAGAGTCTCCAAGGTAACGCCACAGGGAGGAGAGGCAGGGGGTCACCATCTCACCACCTGACTATTGTAGTCCTCGGTAACAGCCCCCTCTGTGTTCCCATCCTCTTTGGGCCACCGGTGGCTCCTCGACTCCCGCTGCAGCCTCCGCTCCTCCCTCCTCTTTTGCCGGTCCCTCTGGTGCTCCAGCTGCTTGGTGTGGTGGTAGCGCTGCTGGAAGAGATCTTTTGCGTACTCATAAAGCTGCATGTCCAGGAAGTTGAGCTCCTCAATGCGTTGGCGAGCACCGTCATTGATCTCCACATTGGAAGCCCGCGTGATGTTGAACTGTGTGAAGGGAGAGATGAACTTGAGGTTGAATGTCCTCTCAAAGAGAAACTGCGTCTTCCTCTGGAATTCTGTGAGCCCAAAGAAGGCCATGTTCTTCAGGTTGTTTTTCGCGCTCTGCAACAGGATGGTATTTCTCTCGCTCTCATTCATAAAAGTCAAGTTGTAGCAGCCGACCAGGCTGAGGTCCGCCAGCATGCGCACCTGGCGGTTGTTCGCCAGGTTGTAGGTGCAGTCCATGAACTCTCGCAAGCTAACCCCAGACCAGTCATCCCCAGGGTAGCAGGTAGGTAGCTCATCGGGGGTGGGGCTTCTCCCATCACACATGTGGAGGGAGGTTTTCCATGTGGCTCCTCTCTGGACATGTTTCCACTCGCTCAGGTAACGGGACACTGGATCACGCAACATTGTGATGTAATAGAAATTCCTGGAAGAAATTAAAGGAAGAGTGTCAGTTATTGACAACTATAACTCTGGGATTCTGAACCTTTGCAGTCAATGGTTCTTCTGCCAGATGTTTATGTGAGAGTGTTTTCTGGGATTTGAATTGATCAGGCAAATGTTCCCATATGCGCTTATTTCCATTAGCACATGTGAACCAGTTTTCAATATTAAGTTTGCTGGGCTTTTCCTCCCTGATCCAGTGTGGGGAGGGAGAAGTGGGGGAATAGATCATTCATTCATTCATTCAGCAGTTATTCACTGATAAATTACTACCGGCAATTACAATAGCTTACATTAAGAGAACACATCGTGATATTTAAAATTTATTACCAATCCAATATCTATTTGATTCTTACAACAAACTTTTGTAGTAGACATGAGACTATTTGTTAGGGAACCATGCAAGGAGGTAAAGTGATTTGTCCAAGGTCATGGGCGTAGAAAGGGCAAAGCTGGAAGCCAAGGCTTCTATTTTCCTGTTTATACTGCTGTTCTAGATTACAAGGGAGGTGGGGTTGGGAAGGATGAGCTGTGTGTGAAGACTAATATTTACTGAGCAACTATTATGTGCTAGAAACTGTACTAGGTATTTATGGATACTGGCACAGATAATCCTGAACACAATTTTGTAAAATGAGATGGTTTTTTTTATGAAACTGAGACAACAGAGACTGAAAAAGGTGAAAAATGTAGCCCAAGGTCCCAGAGCAAGTTAATAATTGAACTGCAATAGAATCTAGGACTCTTTAATTTCATAGCCCCTGTGCTTTCCTGTGCACTAGACTGATATTTTAAAACCAAAAACGCAACAAATATTTACTGAATGTGATTAATTGTCAGGTGCTGTGGTTATAATTACAGGTCATATCTCATCTAAAGACATTCCATAGAACTTTGAAAATGAGGATATTTTATAAATGATTAACTCCAGAACGATCAGGTAAAGATCAGGGTACCTCTGGCTTAAAAGGACAAAAAGAGAGTTGGAGAAGTCAACAGAAAAAGACACACTAGTAGACGTTAAAGAAGACAAAAATAGATTCATAATGAGAAAAATCCTTCTTATAGATTCAGCAGTTACCAATGGAATGGGCTGCCCACCCCACCACTTTGCCAGCAGGAGTAACACTCAGAAGTCTCCTGGGCAAAGTGTCCTGAAACCTTCTGAAAAGAGCACCAGGCCTCACTTGGCCAGCTAATCTGTTGTGTGGTGTTTTTAGTGCATACCCAGTAAAAGCCCTGACAAAAATAAGGAGTGTAAGGGTACAATGTTTTTAAAACAGCATAAAAATTGAGGAACTATAATATTTCAAACTATACATTTACTATATTCAGTTATTTTTAATGTCTAGCCAAATAATTTTGAAGTGTGCTAATGAAACTTCAAAATCTTAACACTCATTTCCCATTGTATTAGGAGGAGGAATTTATTGGAACTGCCCCACATAGGCCAGCCTGAACGCTTGCTTTTGCCAGCCAACACTTTCCATTACTCTGTTGTCTTTTCCTGTGACAGAATGACAATTCCATCAGTGGAAGAAAATTTCCCAAAAGGTCAGTAGGGAGAGCAGAAAACGACTGACACAGCTTCTGGGCTCCACAAAGAAATGTTGACGATAAAGTTTTGCTCAGAGATATTACTGTGGCTGAATATTATGACATGTCATTATTAATCTTGCTTTGGGACTATGCTGGGACTTGTTCACTTTCTAGTGTTACAAGCAGAGACTAGCTTTTAATTCCTAAGCAAATTTCATTGTAAATATAAAAACACAGTAATGATGACGTTGTAACTCAGGTGTGGGTTAAAGATGCCAAACAGAGGAATTTAAATCAGAGAGACCTATGTATTGGGTCAAATAAGACCACACATGAAAAATTTATTATTTCCCTGTTAATTGGGTACAACAGAAAACATAAAAAAAGGATTTAAATTAAAAAGATGATGGCAAGCAATTGGTAAGTCTCAACCTCATTTATGTCTCACATTTGGATACAATCCAGATTTTTAAAGTAATCATATCAGCCGGAGGATTTTAGGGCTGGGAATTGCAATGATTTGTGACATAAAGGTTCAACTGGAATCTGCTCCTGGAATTTTAGGAGGCTTTGTCTTGCTTGGGAAAATTTGCCATGGAGTTCCTGATGCCTTCATTTCATTGGAAATTGACACAGTCTCAAAGCAGACTAAAACTGACATAAGCTTGAAATTGTCTTGGTCTCAGATTTAACTTTATTCAATTTAACATTGTATCTAATAATGACTGACAAGAGAGTAGGGCCATGTTTACATGAGTAAAATTAAGTCCCAAATGTCTACAAGTTCTACTAGCCATATAGGTAAGAGGCCCATTTGTAACTAAAATTAACTCTGACATCAAGACACGAAAATATACGAGTGGAACCTTTATATTGATGAAGTTTAAAGCTGCTCCATCTCATGGGTCTAGAATGGAATGGCTAATAGCATTTGGGTTTTGCTTTATCAGACATATCCTCATGTATGTTTTGTTTGTTTCAATCCTGCAAAGCAGTCAAAATGATAAGATAGTAACAATAGTAAAAATAAAATAATAGGGTGGAAGAAGAATCCCTATTGAAGAAAACCACTCCACAAAATTTGATTAATTAAATCACAGTTCTCATTTCTATTTTTTTCTACTTTCAGTTGCTTCTCTATTTTCAGACAGAACACTGCAAAAATTACTGATGAAGTAATGCTCCAGGCCTCATAACTATCCTTAATTAATTAATTAATTTTAATCCTCACCTGAGGATATATTTCCCATTGATTTTTAGAGAGAGTGAAAGGGAGGGAGGAGTAGGGAAAAGACAAAGAGAGAAAGAGAAACTCACATCGACAGATTGCCTCCCACATGCACCCCTGCCAGTGCCAGGGATCAAACCTGCAGACCAAGGTACATGCCCTTGGCAGTGAATTGAACCTGAGAAGCATTGGTCCATGGCCGGTGTTCTAACCACTTAACAAAACTGGCCAGGGCACTCACCCAGCCTTTATTGTGTACACGCTTTGCTCCAAGGTCATTAATCTCCTCCTAACCTCAAAATAATGAAACTCATTTTCTTCTGCTCCCATAACTTCCACTTCAGCTTCTAAAACACTTGTAGGGTCAGGACTAGTGAAATCTGCAGCTTTCCTTTTTGAGCCTTACTTGTTCAACAGCACAATGGAGTTACAATGGAGTTTCCATAAAACAAAGAAAAGGGAGGAAGTACAAACAGTTACCAAACAAAGCCTGCTATGGCCACAATGCAGAGGCCTTCATGGGCTCCTGTTCGTTTTAACTCATCTCCTAAGCCTAGACAGCATCATCTGTTCATATACTTGTTCTTGCAGCTAACCCAAACTCTCCTCAGGTTTTGGAATTATAAATAAATAAACTATTATGTTCCCCCTTCATCTATCCATTCATTCATTCGTTAGCTTTCCAAACATTAACTGAATGCCTCCCTCCCCCCCCCCCACCCCCCCACCCCCCACGCCCCCGTAATTGCTAAGTACTGGGGCTAGGGATCAAGATGAAGAGATGGCTAAGATGTTGTCCTCAAAGAGAATTCAGGCACTTGATGATTTGGGTAAAGTAAAAGACATTTAACCACCAACTTAAGGAGATGTTCTGCCAACCTCCCTGGACCAGAACAATGCCTAAGACAGGTAACTTTGTGCCAGTGACAGCATCCTGTCAGCAGGTTTCCCATGAGCCACCTGCTTTGTTGAGAGCTTGGGTGAATTCATGTAAGCATGTCTGTAAAGCCATTGCAACTCTTTAGCACTGCCATTCTGTGGACCAGTATCCATGTACGCAGGAAGCTTAGGGCACTGGTGCCATGGTTGCTTCAATAATCATCATAGGAGCCATCGTGGCTTATCAAAGTCCTAAGACACAGAACACACACTTTTCATGGCTGCTTTAGAATCACTTTAGCATCTTGCACTTCTGTAAGGTAATCATGTTGAAAAAACAACAACAAAAACCTCTAAATACTGTACAAGGGTGTTACTGCCTTCCCTCAGTCTTTGCCTTTTCCTTTGCTCATTTGCATCCAACTTAACCTTCCTGGCCAACCTCAAGCCTCTTATCCCTCTTGCCTGACTAGGGTGTGCTGCATCACCTCCGGCACTTTAACTGGCATGTGAAAGTCCTGGTCGCATCTACCCTTTAAGTTTCTTTTTGATAACTGGACCTAGGCTTTGTGTCCCAGGGCACCTCACACAAATCCTGCTCACAGCAAAATGGTCAACAAATGATGCTAGGCAAAATAAATGAGCATCATATGAGATAAATGTATTTTCATGACAAAGGTTAATATTGCCTTCGATAAATGACTTTTTCTCTCCTAAAAACTAATCTGATATTATTTTTGAATGCCTAAAATGTGTGAAATGAGTAAAAAGATATGTAATCTTCTAGTACATCCATCATTTGATTGTGATTGTTGATATTCAGAGACAGGCAGCCAGTATAGACTTTGGGTAGAAAGTTGAATATTTTGTACAACAGATAATTAGTAGCAATGAGATAGGTGCTTTCTCTTTTTTTAATGTTAAACTTACTAGTTTTCTTCCCCACTGCTTCAAGAACTTGTATTTTTCTAAGCAGTTTATTATATAATTGTTCAGTTCTTTCATTATTAAGTCATTTA
Source organism: Myotis daubentonii (assembly GCF_963259705.1). NCBI lineage: Eukaryota > Metazoa > Chordata > Mammalia > Chiroptera > Vespertilionidae > Myotis > Myotis daubentonii. Next base: position 179,671,460 of record NC_081841.1, on the reverse strand, counting down.
ATTAACACGTGCTTATTGAGGGTTTGTTACATGTGAGGAGTCACTCTAGGAAATGTGAAGAACATAAAAAAATAAAATGAAATGCCCTCAAGTATTGTGGGTGCAAGGGTGGCAGATTAGAAAAAGGCATTGATTAGCAAGTTTCGGAGGTAAGGAGTGGACACAGAAGATTTAAGAATGTACAGAGAGCAATGTGGCCTAATTACACCAGGAAGTTCATATTGTGCATTTTCACTAAACGTTTGTTTAATAAATGAATGAATGGACGAAGGGCATAAACTAGAAGAGGATGCTGAGGCCAAATTGTCATGGGCTCTGAAAGCAACTGTGAATTGCCAAAACAGGAAATGTGTTGATTTAGGAAGATTCATTCAGCCACAGGGTTCAGTGTGGACAACAGTAGGCCAGCGGAGACCTCTGGCAACCTTAGTGAGAGACCAGCAGGGAAGAACCCAGGAATGTGAGTGTGGATAAGAAAGACTCCCTGACAGGTTCCAGAAATATCATACACCCAGCTGTCATTGTTCTTTTGCCTTCCTCATTGTCAGCTGCCTCTACACTACTTTTCCCTCCTCAGTATTTTCTGTTTCCTTTTCAATCCTGTAATGGAAAAGAGGCAGAGATAATGTGCTCATCAAAATGGTGGAACAAGAAGTAGAAGTCGCTGGAATGACTCTGCCTATAGTATTTAAAAATTCACCTTTCTTTTTTATTGCTAAGCAATATTCCATTATATCTCACATCTCCTTTATTCATTCATCTATCAATGGACACCTGGGTTGCTTCCATATCTTATCTATTATAAATAATGCTGCAATGAATATAGGGGTGCATCTATTTTTTTCAAGTTGGTGTTTTCATTTTCTTTAAATAAATACCCAGAAGTGAAGTTGCTGGGTCATATGGTAGTTCTATTTTTAATGTTTTGAGGAACCTGCATACTGTTTTCTATAGTGGCTGCACCAATTTGCAATCCTATCCAATAGTGGAAATATCCACTTTTCTCCACATCCTGGCCAACACTTGTTATTTGAATCTTGTCATTTAAGTGCTTGGCAATTAAGTCAGGTAGAAAAGACAAATAACATATGATTTTACTTATATGTAGAATCAAAAATAACAAAACAAACACAGATTCATAGACACAGAGAACAAACTGATAGTTGCCAGAGGGGAGCAGTAGTAGGGGATGGGAGAAAAAGATTAAGGGGAATTAGACATACAAACTTTCAGTTATAAAATGAGTAAGTCATAGGAAGGAAATGTATATCACAGAAAATATAGTCAATAGTATTGTAATAACTGTACAGTGACAGATGATTACTAGAGTTATCATGGTGATCACACCATAAGGTATATAAATTTAGCATTACTATGTTTTACACCTAAAACTAATATAATATTGTATATAAGCTATACTTTAATATGGAATATTCACTTTCATGAGGGTATGACTTGCCTAGCCGATGAGAATATATCTGATAGAACCTATAAAATGCTAGGTTCATAGGGGAGGTTTACTAAATATACAGGGGTGGGCAAAAGTAGGTTAATAATAATAAATAATACAATAATGAGTAAATAAATAATAATGCAAGAATAAACTCTGCTTTGTGTACTCACAACTATAAACCTACTTTTGCCAACCACTGTATTCCTTCCACTACTAGCTTAATCCTCATAAAAATCAACAAAATTATTGTCTCCAAATCCACACCTCTATACATTCATAAAAACTAGCTCAACTAGAAACTCCTCCAGCCTGCCCTCGGTGGAAGGCATTTCTGTCCCCCTGAAACCTATGCCTCTCATGCTTTATCTTTTTATTAAAAGTTTTAAATGTTTAAAATTATAGTTGACATGCAATATTACATTAGTTTCACATGTACAACATAGTGATTAGATATTTTATATTTTATTACGTGATCATGACAATAAGTCTAGTAACCGTCTGTCACTATATATGGTTATTACAATATTATTGCCTATATTCCCTAAGCTGTATTTTACATCCCCTTAAAAGTTTTTATAACTGCCAATTTGTTCTTTTTACCATTCCCCCCAACCCCTCTCCAGCTGGTAACCATCAATTTGTCCTCAGTATTTATAAGTTTGTTTCTATTTTGTGTTTTTGTTTAGGTTGCTTTTTAGATTACACATATAAGTAAAATCATTTGGTGTTTGTCTTTCTCTGACTTATTTCACTTACCATAATACCCTCTAGGTCAGCCGTGGGCAAACTACGGCCCGCGGGCCAGATCCGGCCCGTTTGAAATGAATAAAACTAAAAAAAAAAAAAAAAAAAAAAAAAGACCGTACCCTTTTATGTAATGATGTTTACTTTGAATTTATATTAGTTCACACAAACCCTCCATCCATGCTTTTGTTCTGGCCCTCCGGTCCAGTTTAAGAACCCATTGTGGCCCTCGAGTCAAAAAGTTTGCCCACCCCTGCTTTAGGTCCATCCATGTTGTCACAAATGGTAAGATTTCATTCCTTTTTATGGCTGAATAATATTCCACTGTATATACATACTCACATGCTTTATCTACATTCCAGTGACCAGTGACTGTCTTATCCCTTAAATAAGCTTTATGCTTTACTCATCTTTCTTTCCCCAAAGCATATAAAAAATGACCTCATACTCCATGATGTATATAAGGTGTTCAATGTTTGTGGAATGAATAAATATTTAAATTTTATTAGTCACTCTTTCAGGAATTCTGATGGTGATGTGCTCAGTAAATCAAACTTGCTGGTGCCTTAACCAACAAAACTGGTCCAGGCGAAGGCTTTCTCTTAGGCTAGATCTTGTGAAATGTATGGGAAACAATCAATTCCTCCTCTTTCCTCTTGCCCTCCAGACTTTGAAATGTGTTTTGTTTGGCAAAACAAAATAATTATGTTTTGCCAAAGCACAGTGTCTCACAATGAACGAGAGATTGTAAGTTGGACTTGAGGGGTATCTAAAGGAGAGGTTTGGTCCTCGCCATGGAGCATGCACAGACAACTGGTACATCTTCCACATGAGCTGATGTGTGCGTTTCCAAAACGTGAAACTTAGCTCCCCCTCCACCCTCCTGTACTGCATGCTGGAGTCATTTTCCAAAAGTTCAGAATGGAATTAATTTCTTTATACTCCCTTTAGAGCCATATACTCATTACAGGCTGCCCAGTCTTCATTATCTCAGTCGAGTAGTATCTGACTAAACTGTATCTGATAGGGGGAATTGTGGCAGCTAGAGCTTAGCAGTTAGACTGCCCTTTGACACAGTGGTGAAAAGGGCTTTTGTTCAAGCCTTGAAAACAAATTAAGGGATTTAAAAATGATGTTCTAAGCAAATGGGATATTGGGAACTATAATTGTTAAGTATCGTAATAAAGAAGTTTAGGAGGCCGACAATGGTGTGTGTCAGAGTAACCGGGTCCAAGGGTGTCCGGCATTATGATGGGAAAGAGCAAACATGTGCTGGTTATCTTACCTCACAAGAAGCCTTGCATCTGCACCCCCTCCCCCCGCCATGCCCCACACCTTTCCCCACGAAGCTGCCCTTACCTCCTCCCCCACAGTGCCTTACAAAGCAGCTAGACCCTTTAGGCGAAGGCATTTTTATTTTACTTAGGACCCAAAGATCTGACTCTTTTCAATTGGAAAGAAAGAGAAGAGAAGAGAAGAATGCCTGCAGTGCTTCCCTTAGGAGGAGAGAGGCTCTGCGTCCCTTTTCTTACCTGTGTGCCTGATAACTTTACAGGCCGAATATGATAGATGTAGCTGGTCTGGCTTTTTAAATTTTTTTACATCATTACTTTCCCTCCCTCCCCCCAGTTAGAAGTGCAGTATGTTGTCATTATAGAAAATATGAGCAATGCAGAACAGAAGAAAAAGAGGCAAATAAAAATCACCTATAATCACTGCTCAGCAAAAAACCACAGTTAAATATATATACATGTATTTCTTTTACAGATTTGAGATTATAATGTAGGTGACATTTTAACCTGTATTTTAAACTCAAACATACAGGGTGAACATCTTTTCCATTTTATTTAATGTTCTTCCATAAAAGCATAATATTCCAATTATGGATGTCCCATAATCTATGTGACCAATCTCCCAGTTTCAGACAATGAGGCTGACTGTATTTGGACGGGTATAGTAGAAACAATAATCTGATGAACATCCTAAGCCAGAAATATTTGAGCAGAGAATAAATTGCTAGGAGTAGAGTTTCTGAGTCAAGAACATTGTCCCTATTTTATTTTCAAAGTGCCAAAATGTACCTGATCACAGTCAACATGAGAGAGGACAGGGCCATTGCATGAGGCCCCACATCAGCAAGCACCAGGGGACAAGGCCCCTGGAAGCCAAAGGAAGGCATCACACAGGCTCCTGGCCCTGCTCCCTCTGGGCTGGGCCAGAACAGGAGCCTATTAGGGACATTCCAGGACATAGCGGGTTTGTGACATAGCGATGAGGAAACATTCTCCTAAAAAGATCTGTTTATTTTGCACTTAATGATCAGCTGGCATATCAAATTAGATACTAGACATTTGTGGAATCCAATCCCGCTGCATCAGCTCTGCAGCTGTCTTAAAGCCAACATCTGGATCAGAAAGATGGAGGTCCCTTGCCCGGGTATACTTAGCGCTGGTCCTCAAAGAAACAGCTGCTCGAGTAGAAATAGCTTTTCTACAGTGCCCAGGTGTCAGCCAACTCTAATGAAGGGAAGTCACACATGATACTAACCCAACCAAACAAAAGCATGGGAATAAGAGGCTTCTGGATGACACCGGTCACTTCTCAGTGATGATCAGTCCACCCCCAGTTCCCCAGAGGAAGAGTTAGTATTTATCAATAAGATAAAATTTTCAATCCTGTCGTGTTGCTGCTTTATATTGATGTGAAACCCATGAGCCTCCAACTCACTAAAATGCCATGACTTTCAGGTGGTTGTCATATTTGCTTTCGCTTTTCCCCAAGCGGCTGCTGCAAGAATAAATTTCAGGGCAGGCATGTTCCAGGGACTTGTTTTTTGCTATCTTTGCTGAGCACAGTTCCTCCCAGTACAGTTTCAAATGTGCCAGGGAGGGTCCTGCTCTCATGCATTATTCAGAGACTTCCGTGATTATTTGCTTCAGAGGTGCCCTGCTCCGCGCGGCCTCGCTGGGATTTGGGCACGAGGACGTGGCGAGGCGCTCTGCTCTGCAAAGCTGTGGTTTATGCATGCGGGCATCCAGCTGGAGCCTGAAGCCGCCCCAGAGTGAGATAAGGCCCAATTCAGTCTCACTCACAGCTCTAATCCCAGCCGGGCAAAGCAGAACACCAGATAGTACACTCAGATTGTGTTATCGGGCCATTCGTGTGCAGCCCGGCTCGCTCTTTAGGTAATTTCACAGGCGCTATTTTTAGGGCGTGTGAGACTTACACAAGGCGAAAGTGACCAGGTGTCTCCATTGCAATGGTTTTGCACTAGCCAATTTGGAAAGGAAAAGAAGGAAATCAAGATATTTAAGAGCAAGGCACGTGTTCCGGTATTTAGGTTTCTATCTGACAGCTTTGATATAAATTTTCCTAAAACATCATGAGAACGGAAAACAAACAAAAAAACAAAACAAAAACCTCATCTCTGTCCAGAGTTTTCCATTTTTTTTTCCATAAAGGATTATTTTGAGTTAGGATCTGCCTAAGATTCTGCTATCAGGACTGGGCAATCATTTTAGCATATTTAACAAAATACCTAAGAGATCTCCACTTAATTGCATGCCTTGCCAGTTCTCAAAGAAAGAGTGCTTAGAGATGATCCCCTAAGTGATGATTAGGAACAAGCTAACTTAAAATATGGAAAGTTCATGTGAAATAAAAAGTGATAGCAATAGAAATAATAATAATGGCTAACATTTATTGCCTGCTTACTATGTCCAAGTATAGTTCTAAGTGCTGTATTGCATTGACCAATTTAGCCATCAAAACAACTCTTTGTGTTACGTAGTCTTTTAGATGATGTCTGCAGTTTCACCAAGTGATGACAGTTTTGACAGTCTCTTCCATCATCTCGTAAGCATCAGGCTGTAGAGATGCAATTTGTGACTTAATGCTGCAGTGGTCCGGGCTTTCTTGAATTCAAAGCTCCAGAGGCAAAATGAGCATCTCAGGGAGAGGGATTTGTGTTTCCCTGTGGGTAGGCAGCAGGAGACAAGAGTGAGGGAGCATTTTGCAGGGTCAGGGGGACACAAGGCATCTGGCTCCTCTCAACCTCAGGAGTGTATGGGTGGAGAGGGTCCTCTATGTATTTACAGTGCAGAAGTCCTAGGTATAGTTATCCTGAGCTCAGCACATCCACAAAAGCGCATAACAAATTGACACTTGAGGAAAGGGTATTAGAGGCAAGGGGGAATTATAGCGGTTCTATTCTTTTTTTTAAATGTGTTTTTATTGATTTCAGAGAGAGAGGGGGGAGAGAGACAGAAACATCCATGAGAGAGAAACATCAGCCTCAATCGGCTGCCTCCTGCATGCCCCCGCTGAGGAAGGAGCCCACCAACCCACCCTATGCCCTGACCTGGATAGAATTGGCAAACTCCATGTGCATGGGTCGACACTCAACCACTGAGACCCACAGGCTGGGCCAGTTCCATTCTTTTTGAACACTCCCAAGGAATTCAGAAGCCAAAAGCTATAGTAATCCCAGGACAATAAAGGGTGGTTAGAAATAATGGTGCAAGAGAATTAGATAAAGCCAAAGCTCATGCAGTGCCATCATTCTCTTTTTGGCTTTAAAATGAGGCTTTTTTTTTTTTTAAACATGATGCTCAGAAATGTGTTCTGGAAGGTTACTGGATTCTGAGGTTGGCTGCTCTAATGCCTTTATTCAGAAAGAGAAGAGTCAATGAAAATAGAAGTCAAACTCTACTCATTTTGGACAGAGCATGAGCACGTAATTTCAAACATGTTGGAAACTTCACTTTAAGGTGCAGTGGGAGGAAAATAGGTTTTGAAGTTAGGAAAGTCTAGGTTTCAATTTTTGGTCCATCTCACATTTGGTGTGAACTGGTTAGCTTATATGACCTCTGGCAGCCTTAGTTTCCTCATCTAAACAGCAAGGTATAAATGCTTACTTTATAGGATTGTAGGAATAAATGAATTTAAAAAATGACTATCAAGGGTTCAGCAGTAACTGATGCATAGCAGATCCTCAGTATAAGTGCACACTTCCTACTTCAACCACTTCCCTTCCTCCATGAATATTAGAACCTCAGGAACTACCCCAATACAGTGACAATTTAAAATTTAAATATTAAAAGCTTTGTTAATAATAATAAAAAAAACAGCTGATAGTTCATTTCTATTTGTGTAACATACAGTTTTCAAAACACTTTCCTCATCCATTATTTCACTTTTTCTTCACCACAAGACTGTATCAGAGGCAGGATTTTACAGATGAGCAAATCTGTGCTCAGCAGTATACAAGGATTTTCCCAAGGTCAAACAACAAAAGGCTAGCAGAGCTGAGACTTTTCTTCTTCTTCCTCAGCTACTATACTAGTCTATTTATTTAAAAATATTTGTTGATTGCCTAGCCGTTATGGCTCAGTGGTTGAGTGTTGACCCATGAACCATGAGGTCATGGTTCGATTCCCAATCAGGGCACATGCCTGTGTTTTGGGCTCGATCCCCAGTAGGGGGCATGCAGGAGGCAGCCAATCAATGATTCTCTCTCATCATTGATGTTTCTATCTCTCTCTCCTTCTCCCTTCCTCTCTCTGAAATCAATAAAAACATATTTAAAAATATATATATTTGTTGATTATGTATTTTATGCCAAGCACTATGATAGATTCTTGAGATATAATGATATACAGGACACAGCCTGATCTCAAGGAACTGGCCATACGGTAATCTTTTGATGACCCCACTCTGTCTTATTTTGCTCTAGTATAGTTAAGTGTTAGAAACCATGACATTAGCACATTATTCTAAGTTTGGAGATTTCCCAGATTTGTATATTAGCTCATTTGCTCTTTGAAACCCAACTATAAAGGGGGACCCCTGAAGAACTAGGCAGAAATTATACCTTCAGGTAATAGTTAAAGTTGGGGAAGATATCATTCTGACATAATAAATGCTTGTTTCTTCACAGGCAGTGTTGTGGACGTCAATCTGAAGGCACATAGTGGCTGGTGGTCTCTCTTTGTGAATGCATAGCCATGGATGATCATTCATTAGAGGGTTGCACAATGGTGATAGTCTAACTCAATCATTTCTTTTTCATTTTGGCTGCCAGGCTTCTATCATGAGAAACTTACCATATTAACTATTTGATACTCCAAGGTATAGTTTGCATAGGAACGGTAGATGAGCTCTTGACTCATTCTAATTACTGGTTTTCAAACAATAGGTTGCTTTCCTGGACTCCTCCGGTGGGGATTTTTTTTTGATGTTGTTTGTTTGTTTTTATATCATTACTAGAGGCTCAGTGCATAAAATTTGTGCACAGGTACGGTCCCTAGGCCTGGCATGCAATCAAAGTGTGAGCATCTGGCGTGGAAGGTCAGCTCCCAGCTGACCTCTGGGCCCTGGGCAGCACCTGGGCCTCTGGGCCCCCACACCCCCCCCTCTGGCTGAGTCACAGCACCCATGTCCCCACATGGAGATGCAGTGAGCGCGGTCGGACACTGTGGGCCAGCACGCAGTGTGGGCCTCTGGGCTGCCCAGTGGCACCGCACAGAAGCCGCATGGGCAGCGCACTCTCTCCCAGCCAGCCTCACACACCGGCTCCTGTGTAAAACCACGGGGAGCCCAACCAGCCCCAGCAGCCTGGCTCACCAGAAGAGGCCACGCACGTGCACATGCAGGTGCAGGCACCGGGTACCTGAGCGTGGGGGCTTCACTAGTGCACGAGCCCTGGCGTCCCGGGGAAGGGTAACAGGGGGAGTAAGAGCAAGCTTGGTGGACACCCCACATTCTCACCGCACCTCTGTCCCCATCACCCCCGCCCCCAGGTAGCCGGGCGAGAGGTTATAGCCCCACTTCCCGGGAGCTGTGTCACCGATACCCACCATGTTCTGCGCCACCCCCTGGTGGTCAGCATGAGACATAGTGAGTGGTCAAACTCCTGGTCTCCCAGTCAAACGACCACCCAAGGGGATAATTTAAGAGAGGAATATGCTAATTATCCATTACACCATAACGTCACGACCAATGACGGGGAGTGGTGGAGAGCTACAGGAGGGCGGGCCAGCAAGCTATGAGCAGCGGAGAGCTACCAGCAGCAGTGGGCGGGTGGCCAGCTGAGGCAAGCAGCAGCAAGCTATTCAGGCATGGATCCGCGTGCAGGACAACTAGTATTTAATAAGTTTCAACACATTGCAGTCATTATTCTTACTGATGCTCAAAGGATCTAATTTGGGGCCAATAGGAGCTTATTCAGGTGGACACTTAATCCTTTTGAGGCAACCCTGTGGCCATTTATGCATATTCGTAAAGGCTTGCACATTACAAAAGCTCCATATTTAAAAAGACCAAAAAAGATGGTGTTAGAACTTGAAATTTTCTACAGTCCTAAAGATCAAAGTGGTTTCTGCTCAGGATGTGATCTGGCCAGCTTTAGCTGTGCCCCACAGTCTCCTGTCTCCCTCCCTCCCAAGCCCTGGAACTGCTGTTTTTGCTAATTACACCGGTGCACTGAAGGGGAAACCCACCAGACACCATCTTTCACTTTCATATGTTCTACTTAGGCATCAACATCAGGGGTTTTCTGCTTTGTTTTTCCTTTCCTTTTTTTTTTTTTTTTTTGTTTGTTAATCCTCACCCAAAAATATTTTTCCATTGATTTTTAGAGAGAGTGGAAGGGAGGGGGAGAGACAGAGAGAGTTAAACATCAATGAGAGAGAGACACATTGACTGCTTGCCTCCTGCATGTGCCTGCAACCCAGGTGCATGCTCTTGACCATAATCAAACCCGAGACCCTTTTGTCCATGGGCTGACACTCTATCCACTTTTTCAAAACTGGCCAGGGCTTTCTTTTTCTTTTTCTCCTTAACCTCACATTTTCCTCCATGCTAGGAACAATAGGAAGGCTAGTGATTCATTTGCGACTAGATTCCAATGTCATACCACAAACTATTCTAGGAGAATGCAAATTATACTGGAAGTAACATGGAGCCCTAATCAGGTTCCTTCCAAAGTCCACTTATTCATGATAATAGCCTGAGTTCCTTCCAGAAGCCCAGCTGACTACATGGACACTCAATGGGATCTTTCAGCGGCACTGGGTTCCGGAGCCCTGCTGTCATTCTGCCTAATTAATAAAGCAATGACAGAAATTTGGAAAAATATATGCATAAGCATTTAAATCTCTCTGGAAAAAAAAAATCAATTCGTTCTGTCTAAACTTTGCCTTGGGCGCTCCCTTCATCAATTCAAGTGTGGAGCACAGTGACCTTAAGTTGCAAATATTTTTCTTCAGGCATGATTGAAGCATCAGAGGTAATGACTTTCAGCGTTCATTTCTTGGAGATTTAAAAACACTCAAATGAGGACACTTATTTTCCTACTTTCCTCTGCTATATGTAAATCTGAGAAAATAATCTTTAAGATGTTCAAAATAAATGTAGCTTGGGGCTGTTAGAGGTGGCTTTTATCTTGGTGCAATCAATACATAGATTAAAAAGAAGGGGAGGCCTCCTTAAGAAGCAGAATAATGCAACTGCAATATTCCTATTTTTTAAACTTCCTTAAACATCCCCCCTCCATATTATTTCTCTTGATGATAAGAATCTGAGTTTAACAATCAGTAAAAAACCAAGTATCCTTTTTCTTTTAAAATTGACACTGGCTATCATCTCTGAGTCTTTCATTGAAATTATATGAAATATGCTGATGCTAATATAAAATGAAAAACAACTCAAATCATAAAGCAAGCAAACAAATATAACCAAAGAGAGAGCTAGAAAGAGAGACAAGATAGAGAGAAAAACACAGTTAAAAGCTTTTCATTCTTTTTTAGTTTGGATTTATTATAGCCACAAGGGGGCTCTCAAATCTTTCCAAACACTAGGTAAGTGCTGAGAGCTGTTTTTCTAGTAATTAATTTCCACAAATCAATATTACCTATTAATGTGCATTACAGAGACAGGCTAGAGACTTCTGACACTTTACACTCAAGTTAAAGAGAGAACTTGCTATGAAAATTCTAGGGGCCCGCAGTGATTGTAAGTCAAACCTAAAATGAGTTGCACCTGTGATTTCCTGTGTCTGCTCTAGCATAAAAAATCCCAACACTGCAAATTTCGTCAAAGGTTAAAACTGAATTTGAGGCACTGTGCATATAATGGAGTACATTGACCTCTGATGGATTTTAAAGGCTGTTCCCCTTCTTCTGACGCATCACGCACCCCCCAAACAGCCATGGAAGCTGACACACAAAAGTGAAAACGCAGTGACCCTCTCCTGGGCCAGTGGGAAGTTGCCAGAGCCATTAGTTCTGGGCATTTTCAACTCATGCTGAGAGCTTGATGGTGCTGATGGTGTTTACAGACTGCACCACAAGAGACACTTGGAAGGAAGTGCCAAAAGATAGGGGCAGAATCTAGTGCAATACTTGGGCAGAATGGGCGGTTTCAGCCAGTAACGCAGACTGGAAATGCAGCATTCTCCAAAGCATTGACTAAAGAGAGAAGAGAACCTATCCCCTCTAGCACAGGGAAAATACGGGAACAGAAGTGCTCCAAAAACACTGTCCGGTTAGTTAAAATACCAAAATCGCCTTTGTACACCTTCAGAGCTCTGATGTGAAATGGCTTTTAGGTGACGATCTCTTCTCTAGTGGAAATGTTCCCAGAGAACGGCAAGGACTGGTGACTGTTCTGCCACAGGGTGTGGCGTTTGAGGTCCTCCCGCTGGGCAGCTTGCTGTCCTAGAAGTTGGAGCCATGGGGAGTGTAAGGGAGGACAGAGACACTGACTCAAGCAGCACAACTGTCCCTCCTGATGGGAGTTTCCCTCATCATGCATCACTTTCATTCATTTCTTGGAATTAAGAATTATCCTAGAGTTAATCTCTGGCTCAGGAAGCCTAGTGTTCTGCCTCTGACACAGGCACCCAAGAAAAGGTGTTCTGGAAAAACAAAGTTCTCCCTTCCCTCACGAAATCCTACATTGCTTGGCATATGCCCTAAATATAAATTGAACTAAACCCAGTAGTAAGCTATGTAGAAATTTAGCTAACACTGGTATCAGACTAAAGGGGTCCATTTGCCTGCCCACATCAAAGCCCTATAAGACACAAACATGAGGTTGCAGCTAAGAAAGTAAGGGTTTATTTTTACAAAGTTGCCCATACCCGGACACACAGGTGAGGTAATGTTTGGTTGAAGACCTGGCTACTCAATGGCTTGCAGGGGTTGGTTATATCAGGGAAAAATCATTAATCATGGTGACTAAGTTAAGGTCATGGTCAGGGTCATGGTCTCTACTGATTGGTTGGCAGTAGGGTAAGCAGGAGCTGATCAGTGCCCCTGGTCCTGATGTCAGCCATGGTATCCCTTTGTCTGGTTTCCCAGGTTTTTCTAAGCCTGGAGCATGAAAGACAACCGAGGCCTGGATGTTATCTCTAGTTTGACTGAAATTCTGTCTCTGTGGTCAACAGACCCCAAGGTTTTGCTCCTAAGATGATTTGATGCCGATCAGAACCTCATTGTCCTGAGGGCTTAATGCCTAAGGGAGTTGACATGCAAAGGAGAAGGAGTCAGGGTGCTGGATAGGCCAGTTTGAATCAAAAGGAAAGAATGGAGGAAAAGGTCATATTAAAGAAATGAATTTTCTATAGCAGTAGTTCCCCTTAATTTGCCTTAATTATTTCCTTTTAGAATTTCAAAAGGAGGCATCATTTTTTTTCCCAGTTCTAACCCAGACTTCTGTTTAAATCCTTCCTATTCAAGTATTCCAAGTTACTTTTGTGCTTTCCCACATCTATCCTAGAATACTTTTATCTCCTTCATGCACCCTCCAAATGCTGATCTTCCTTCTAGTGGAACATCCCTTGTTTGAGCATCTGGCCATGACCTGGGATTGAAGTTTATAGTCTAGGGCCGTGGTCGGCAAACTGCGGCTCGCGAGCCACGTGCGGCTCTTTGGCTCCTTGAGTGTGGCTCTTCCTAAGCCTTAGGAGTACCCTAATGAAGTTAATAACAATGTACCTACCTATATAGTTTAAGTTTAAAAAATTTGGCTCTCAAAAGAAATTTCAGCCGAAACCTGTTTGGCTCAGTGGATAGAGCATTGGCCTGCGGGCTGAAAGGTCCTGGGTTCGATTCTGGTCAAGGGCATGTACCTGGGTTGCGGGCATATCCCCAGTGGGAGATGTGCAGGAGGCAGCTGGTCGATGTTTGTCTCTCATCGATGTTTCTGACTCTCTATCTCTCTCCCTTCTTCTCTGTAAAAAATCAATAAAATACATTAAAAAAAAAAAAAGAAATTTCAATCGTTGTACTGTTGATATTTGGCTCTGTTTACTAATGAGTTTGCCCACCACTGGTCTAGGGTTCATGTGTCCAGATGAGCGCCTGCAACTGGGATCTGACTCAGGGCCCTGCCCCTCCAGCCCTGGGACTGAGTCAGAGCCTGTGAAGGACAGGGATCAAGCACCAAGCAGGTAGAAACATCCAGCTCCTTATTGGATCACAGGCTATTGTTTTTGGACAATGCACATCTAGTCAAGTTTAAGTATACAGTTTTTAAAATACATTTTGATCTGTGTACTTAAAATAACTCAAGATGGTAAAGAGAAGGAATTTCTTACCTCTGGGCTGGAGTCCACTATTATTGGAATTAGAATTACAGCATTATTGGTTGACAACTTTATAAGGAGCAGAGTTTCACCTAATTGTTGGAGTGATCACTATCTCCAAGCTTGAAGAATATAAAGTAATGGCTAGCAAGGCTAATGATTGTTAGCAGGCAAATGCCCCTTCTGTGGAGACCTTCACTGCCTTCATGTGCTAGTGAGGAGGACAACATTGATGAAAGGTATTTCAAGAATCAACTTTAGACTTCTCAGGAGAACTGTTTTTGCTTAGTGACATAATGTACATCGGTAAGTGTTTCTATATGGAAAAAGCTCTATGCTTAGCAGGGAGTGGTGGGGGTCAGATAAAGCAAGAACTCAGATACTTTCTAAAAGAAGCTCACTTGAATTGGGAGTAAGGGAAAGTAGGAAGGAAAGAGGTTTCAAGAAAGAGCGGGAGTGATGTGTCAAGCAGCATGGTGGAGGCATGTGGCCAGCAAGAAGTTTCTGGTAGCAAAGTGATTGAAAGATTTGAAGAATGGCGATGAGTAATATTAACTTTTAAATTAATATCTGTGAGATTCTGCCATGTAAGCCCTCTTTGCAACCCCAAACCATAAGTAAAGTCTGCTCTACAAACAAGCATCATGAGTGGGTGTGGATTGGGGCAATCAAGGAAAAGAGGCTGAATTCTTTAGCTGGGCCAGCATGGGAATGGCACTGAATTCATACTAGCAGAGCCAACGGTGACCTTGAAAATATATGAAGTCCTCACAATTCATAGAAAATTTGGGGGGAACGTTATGTGCTCCTATCCTCCAGGCCCTGATTCCAACTCTACCACTTCACTCCACACATTAGATCCCAGCCTCCCCACTCAAGAACATGCGCTCCCCCATTACCTCAGTCTGCTCTGAGCATATTTTTTCTGATCTAATAGAAACTGAATTTTCTAGTTTGGCTGTGACTTGGGCTTGAGACCCAAATATTACTGGTTCTTTCATGCTTCCCTCTTCAATTTTAAGCCTTAATATTCTTCATATTTTAAACAAGGCTTTCTTTTGGTAGCAAAAGACTAAATTAAACTCATACATACAAATGGTTATTTATCATATGGGTTCAGCTTTCTAATTTGTTTTTAATGAGATCTTCTATTCATATGTTTCTTATTAATTCATTCAACCCCTACTTACACACCTCCCATGCTGCAGCCACTGGATATTCTGTTCTACGGAGTAATTCCATCTTTTTCTGCATCGAAATAAATGTATTTGCTTCCCAATATAGAAAGGTTGAATAATATTAAGCTTTTCTTCGATATTCTTTTCACAAAAAAACTGTGCTTTTCATATTTACATAGAGCTCAAGACATCTATTGAACATTTTCCAAAGATTCTTTAACACTCCAGCCAAGTGGGTAACAAAGAATTGCTATTCTGATTCAAAGGTGATTTAGAAATTGGGTCCAAATCATATGAGATGTAGAAAAGCCTTTTAAAAATAGGGCCATTTCTTCCTGATCCTCTCTGCCAGGGCAGCACAGACCAGGATCTCCTGATGGGGCCTGACTGCTTCCTAGCTAACATGCTGAGTGGATATTTCCTTTGCTGCCCGAGGTCACTAACAAGAATGACTTTTCATTGCTGCTGTTGGTTTTATACCAGTAGCAATATTCATTTTACTTCATTAACAAGAAAAAGATTCACACTGTCTAGGGGCCCTCTGCTCCTTCATACAGAACATTGTTTCCTTATCACTTGTCCTAAACAGACCCAATGGAGTTGGGAGGTCTCTAGAGAATTTGTTTTTGGATGGCCCCTATTATTAGCACTTAGTGCATTGTTTGCAGCACGGAGGCCTGTAATTAAGCCGCAGAAAAGCTTGCGCTGTAATTTCTTATTTTTGACTAACACAAGCAAGAAAACAATGCACCTAAGCTCTTCAGCTACATTTGTTGTTGTTTTATTTTCTGTTTCATGGACAGGTAACAGCAAAGCAGACCCCCTCACCCCAATATACACCCTCTCCCCAAATTCAACATTGGAAGCAAATTCCCCAAACTCAAGGCAACTCATATTTTCCCTCAACTTAACAACTTATCCATTTTTAAAAATATATATTTTTATTGATTTCTGAGAGGAAGGGAGAGGGAGAGAGAAACATCAATGATGAGAGAGAATCAATGATCTGCTGCCTCTCGCACGCCCCTCACTGGGGCTTGAGACCACAAACCCAGGCATGTGCCCTTGACTGGAATCGAACCTGGGGCCCTTCAGTCCGCAGGCCAATGCTCTACCCACTGAGCCAAACCAGCTAGGGCAACAACTAACCTATTTTTAACATTGTCGTCAGATTTGCTCATTAGACTGAATCCAAGCTTTGACAGCCCTTACTTGAACAAATTATTTAACCTTTCTAAGCTTTACTTTCCTTGTGTCTAAATGGTGATAAAAATAGTAGCAACCTCAGAGTTCCCTTGTAAGGATTCAATGAGACACATAGGGAAAAGTCTTAGTGCAGAGCTTATCACCTGGAAAGCATTAAATAAAGGTCAGTTATTCTCATCATTCACAAAGTTTTATGATAAGAAGAAGAATAAATAATAACCCAAACAAATGCCATTTATGGAGCACTCTGATGGGCCCAGCAGGGAAGGAAATGGATCTGCTTCCTCTTTCTCTCCTCTACCTCTTTGTCTCCCTTGCCTCACTGAGGGAAGAGAAGGAGTTCCTAATAATATTTGGTAGAGCCTGGGACACAATGGAGCTACATTTTTCTGATATGAAGAACTACCAAACTTTCAAAGTAAGCCACATGGTGAGATCACCCTGGACTTCCTTCTTTCAGGCCAGGTCTACACCACTTTCTCCAAATCAGCTTTTACCTGCTTTCAGTCTTGTAGGATATTAGATGCATTCTCAACCCTTAATTCAGAGGAAATTTAATTTGTATCTACTATTTCTTCTTTTATAAGGAGCTCCAGTTGTAGCATTCTTGTGTGCTGGCCAGAATCTCTCTATTCAGTGGGGCCTTGACTTACGAGTGTCCCGACTAACGAGTTTTTCGAGATATGAGCCATCTTTCAGCCGATATTTTGCTTTGAGTTGCGAGCTAAAATTCGGGTTACGAGCCAGCTTCAGATACCCCACTGCTAGTTGGCGCAGCGAACGTCACAGTGGACGCCACAACATCAGCCCAGCATCACGTGTCTCACTCGTTCACTTTATGATTTGACATACGAGTAATTTGAGTTACGAGCTCCGTCACGGAATGAATTAAACTCGTACATCAAGGCCCCACTGTACTAATAAAAGGGTAATGTGCTAATTAGACCAGATAGACCAGAGGTCTTCCAGACATCCTTCTAGACATCTTCCAGACATCTTTCCGGAAAAAGCCACAGTGGCGGGGCAAGGCAGAGGCAGTTAGGGGCAATTAAGCAGGCAGGCAGAGCAGTTAGGGGTGACCAGGCTGGCAGGCAGAGGCAATTAGGGGTGATCAGGCTGGCAGAGGAGAGCAGTTAGGGGCTATCAGGCTGGCAGGGGAGCAGTTAGGGGCATCAGGCAGGCAGGCAGAGTATTTAGGGGTGATTAGGCAGGCAGGCAAAGTAGTTAGGGGCAATCAGGAAGGCAGGCAGGTGAGCGGTTAGGAGCCAGTGGATTGCGAGAGGGATGTCCGACTGCCCTGTGGGATCAGGCCTAAACCAGCTGTCAGACATCTAGGGATCAGGCCTAAACTGGCAGTTGGACATCCCCCAAGGGGTCCCAGATTGGAGAAGGTGCAGGCCAGGCTGAGGGACAACTCCACCCCCCCTCCCTGCACAAATCTTGTGCACCGGGCCTCTAGTACTATCATAATATACCAAGATCTCACTCCAAATCCATCACCCCAGGAATTGTGCCAAGCTCTATGGAAACATAACCTCATATAAGCTCCATACTCTTTGTGTAGGAAGGTGTCATTAACTTCACCTTTCAGAGGACCAAGCTAGGTCTAGAGACGTTATCTCCACTGTCTCAAAGCTAATAAGTCTCAGAGCCAACACATAAATCCAGGACTGTCCAGCTGCAAAGCCAGTGTCTGTAAGTCTTATATAGCTCTGCCTCATGTGCACTAGAAATTATATTAAGTACCAGGGATACCGTGATCATTAAAACACAGCACTGCCTTCACAGAGCTCATGGTTGAGTCTGGGATCTCAGAGTCAATATAATGTCCCTCCAAGTGTGGTCTTCAGATTCCCTTCACACATGACCTGAGCTACTTCTTAATATGTATGTTCCTAGCCCCCTTGTCTTAGTCCATTTGGACTGCTATAGCAAAAATACCATAGAATGGATGGCTTAAACCACAAGAATTTATGTCTTGCAGTTCTGGAGGCTTTAAAGTATAAGATCGAGGTGAGATTTGGTATCTGGTAAAGACAACTTTCTGGTTCATAGACAACTGTTTTCTTGCTGTGTTGTCACATGGTAGAAAGGGTGAGAGAGCTCAGCAGCTCTCTTTATAAGGGCACTAATCCCATTCACAAGGACTCCACTCTCAAGACCTAGTCACTCCCCAAAGTCCCACATAACTTTACCATTACAATGAGGGGTAGAATTTCAACATATGAATTTGGAGGAGGGATATGAACATTTAGTCTATTATATATTCCCTTTTACCCTATACACGTGGAATCAGAATCCCTCTGAGACAAACCTGAAGATTCTGCATTTTAAAATATGTTGCTCGGTGGTTCTTAAAGTAATTAAAAGTTGAAAGCTACTAATTTTAAATGTAAAAGCAAAAGACAAGACAATAATAGCATATTCTTAAAAAAAAAACACCCTAAAACATTAATCCATAAGGATATTCTTTTCTGCTAAACATCTCTTTCTAAATTCTTAGCCTGAATATTTTCTGGGGTTGCTTAAATCCACCAAACATAACTCTTAGTTAGGAAGAATCATGCTAGTATTGGATTACAATAAAAATTTTATTACTAGGCTTCACTTTTTTAAAAAAAGGACATTAATACAGGGCTAACAAGAACCATTACTCAAACATGATGAATGCAAAATGAGAGGTCCAAGTGCTTTTTCCTTGAGTCTAGAATATTAAGCCAATAGCTCAAATGATTAGAGGTGAATCTATAAATTCTCCCCAGATTAGCATGTAATTTGTTTAGAGATTTTTGTGGTTGTTGTTCTTTTTTTAAAGGAGAGTAATGCCACCAGTTTAAGGAATCTTCTTATGGTCTCACACCCTGCCTGCATCCTGCCTTCGACTAACTGGGCTCCCTTCTCTAATCCCGTGGACCATTGCTTTCAGATGAATCATCAAATTAACTTCTCACATCTAGCCCCTACTCAAAACCAGTAGAAAGTTCCTGAGAAACGTTTCTGCTTCTTACTCCGACATGCAAAATTCACTGCTGTGTACGCTTCCTCGTCTTTTTTAAAAGAAGAGACTTCTTTACTGCTGAATCAGTAAGAATAGGCCGGGTCATCTACAGTAACAAAAACAACCCCTACCTCTCAGTGTCTTTAACAACAAAGCCTTACTTTGTGGGCTAGTCAGGTGTCTATGGTGAGTGAGCATGGAGCTGGCCCTGTCATATACACCTCAGAGTCAGTGGGTGAAGTAGCCATTTTGAACATTTCTGGTGGCCGAACCAGAGGATAAAGAGAGCTGGACAAGACGCAGACTCACTATTAAATGCTTTGCCCTGGACGTGGCACATGTCCGTTTGGCCCTCCACTCACTCATCAAAACCAGTTACATGGCGCCATCCAACCACAGTGGAGTCAGGATCTTCAATTCCATCAGTGGCTCAAATGGGAAAACATATGAATAACAGTGTCCATGACAAGCAAAGTACTGATTTCTATCCTATCATTACTAAAGGCTGAGCTCCAATATCTCCTCTGTTGCTTTTCCCACACAGCTTAGCTTGATAACAGTGGTATCTTTTCCCTTCACTCTAAAAACCTTTATTTTTTGGTTCCATTTATATGGCACTGCTATATCTCAAAATATTTTGCTATTATTTTATGTACATATGGCTTCTCTCCCCTGAGATCAGAAACTGTGTTGTTCAGAAATCATTCACTTGATCTACCACAATTAAGAGCATATAATGGGTGTTTAAGAGCATATCCAAGCATTGATTTTCTTTCTAAACTACATTTAAAATGTGGCTTCTATCACACTGTACTCCCATTTTGTACCACTATATGACAGTATATTGGAGCTTTGAGTTCCTTGTTTATCCAGTTTAATTCTTACAGCCATCATTTCTCATACTATTTTCTTATTTGTTGGTTTTAGCCAGCACTTATATTTTATCAAGCACTTATTGGATATATTTTTAAATTTTACATATATCCCAAACATAGGACAGGGCCTGACAAAGAAAAAGCACCCAATAAATATCTGTTGAATAATTCATTCTATGTTCAAAATGACCCTAAAAGAAAGTATCTATATTTTGGAGATGAAGAAATTGATGGAAGCTTAGAGACTTCTGGCAAACAATGTAGTATAATATTATCATATAAAATAAAACTTATTAAAACTATTAAAAGGATATTGTTTTGATTTAGGGTAGAATTGATATTTTAAAACTTTTAATTGATCCTAGCTGGGTTCTTGATGGCAATCAAGAGAAGTCAACTCCAGCTAACTTAGGTAGAAAAGGAATTTTTTAGGGAAGGAGGTAAAGGAAAGTTTGTAGAAATAATAACCTGGGTAAAGAATAGGTTCAGTAAGGAAAAGCAGGATCTAAGGGAGGCAAGGCCCTGGTGTAGTCCCAGGGCAGGAAGTCTGCTACAGGCGCCACGGCTGTGGAACCCTACACCCTGCTCTCACTCTCTGACCATCTTCAATTCTTGGAACTATGAGCCACTTTCTCAAGATTTGACAAGCTGGTACCAGCCTGATAGAGCCTTCTCAGGTGTCTGTATCAAAGATGCCCAATCGTGCAAGATGGGGTTCTGCCTCTACCCCATCTTGGTAACCCCAAAATAAGAAGCATAGTAAATGAACCAGATGGCAAATTTCCAATGTCGTTACATGGGACTGATCAGACCCCACAATCTGGACTGGCATTCCTCACCTCAAACTGGGATTAATACACTTGTATCAGACATGAGAAAGTGAGTCCACAGAAATGATCCATGAGGGTAAGTATAATTGCTATTTTAATCTCATAATGAGAAAACCAAGTCATAGGTAGGTTACTAACCAGAACAACAACACAGAGTAAGTCACTGGAGGCAGAGCTTAAATTTCTGTTCATTTTATCACATAAAACATTTCAATCTATATTGGAATTCAGGGAAGATAAAAAATTTATTTATAAAAGATAGAACCAAGTTTTCTTTATCTATAACACTGCTTCACAACTTCTTTCATCTAACTGCACATGTAAAAAATGATCACTGTTGTACAGCCTTCTGCGGTAAATGAATGAGATTGCTCAGGTACATCCAGCGCCAGTTAAATCAAAACCCTATCAGACTCCACAGAAAGCATCAATATTTTAGATCATCCTATGTGAGAAGCTCTGAATTTATAAAATAGCTACATGGAAACAATTAAAGAAAGCATTTTCTAACCAGTGTATCTGGGACTATATTATCAACTGATACAGCCTATGACCAGGGAAAAACTCCCCAACATTAATTTCGTGTCTGCTATGGACCAATCATCAGGGTAGAGAAAGACAGGCCCACATGTTTGAAGAGTTCAGAAACATAAACATAAAATGACTGTGCAGTGTGATGTGGCCACAGGTCAGGAATGCTGGCAGCCACCGGAAGCTGAGGAAGCACAGAGAGACTCTCTCCTAGGTCCTCTGAAAGGAGCACAGCCCTGCTAACACCTTGATTAAGGCCTGGTCTGGCCTCCCGATTTGCAAGAGAATACATTTCTGTGGTTTTGAGCTGCCAAGTATGTGGTCACTTGCTGCAGCTTGAGCTATAGTGTTTTATTGTCAATTTTGGAGTGCTGTTGCTCAAAGCCCCTTTCTCTGACCATCTCCAGGTTAAAATTCCCCAAAATGAAGTGATGTGACATTGGGAGGTGGAAGTGTGGCAGCAGCTGTTACACTGTAAAGGTCAGTGTTGGTTAGAAGCTAAGGTATATGCGCAGGTGTAGGTGGGTTCTCCTCTGGGCTCCCTCTTAGCCTCTCTGCACCCACACCTCAGTCCTGACCGCTGGCCTTGCTGACCTACCATGTCGCCACACCCTGTGCAGGGAGCTCACAAAGCCAATAAATCACAAAAAGTCAAGAACCTTGCATAGGCTTCTACACCAACCACCCCATGACCCACTGTGTCAGCTGCACATGCCTGTCTTCAAGATCTCTGTGTAAGTTTCAACTCATTCATCCATACCAGATCTGATTGCCACAATTGTGAAAGTTCTTGTTTGTACAGTAAATTCCTTAATATGCATAGTGCTTTTGCTTTCCTGATTGGATCTTGGCTTATCCATATGTGTGAGTTGAGCTGGGCCTGAGCTAGCTAGGCTTTAGCCTAAGGCACTTGGAAGGAGGAGAAGACTATAAGCAAAGGCAATAAGTAAGAAAGCTAGGGGTGCTGAATGTGGTGGCTGGATGCAGCGGTTGAGAGGAGAGCTAGAAGTGATATAGGATGACTCCCAGGTTTCTGGTTTGAGGTTGGGGGTGGAGGAGGGGTATTTATTAGTTTCCTATGGTTGTCATAATAAGGTACCACAAAGGGTCTTAAACGAAAGGAAATTTACTGTCACAGTTCTAGATGCCAGAGTCTAAGATCAAGGTGTCAGCAGAACCATGCTCCCATGGAAGGTGCTAGAAAATGATCTGTCCCAGACCTCTCACCCAACTTCTGGTGGTTTGCTGGCAATTGTTGGTGATTCTTGACTTGTAGACATATCACTCTGATCTCTGCCTTCAGTTCACATGGCATTTTCCCTGTGTGCATGTGTTTGTGTGCTCATTCTACTAAACTTCATTTTAACTGCTTACTTAATTACCGATACCTATTAGTAGATTATATGCTCAGTGATGAATGGGCCTGGCTCTATTTTGTTTCCATTATGCCTCTAATACCTGGCATATCTCAATAAAATTTCTATGACCATATGAATATACCAGTTAATTGAACTTTGGTAATTAATTATTCTGGGGCTTGGAAACATTTCAAAATTGTTTTATGAGTAACACTTTGGTTCTGCCCATGGACTTTCTGTGGAAGAATTTACAGTGACCTGTTTGCTTATGTGTCCTTATGAGCCTCTACCACATTTACAAAGTGGAATCAAGCTGGATTGAACAAGTGATATAGACATTTGCAATTCCAGGTATTTGTCAAGGAGCTTAAATACTTAATAAAATCTCTGAAATTGAATCCGTGGAGCATTGCTTTGAGACTAACACTACTCCTGCCTCTAGAGTATCATTGGGTTAAGCCAAAGCATTAGAATCTTTCATACATGAAACAACATTGCTTTCTATAGAAGATCTTTAACAAACTTCACTTGGACATAAATAACATTATACCAAGTTTACAGGTTTTCTAATGCTATTGAATTGAATTAAATTTACCATAAGACTATGAGGATATTGGTCCCTATATTGCATTGATGACCTATGGAGCAATATCAAATTCTATATTCTACTTCTTATGGAAAATGTTTATTTTTATCATATCAAATTTTTGTTTTCTTACCTGAAAATGAGAACAGTAATTGTATCTGCATCATAGAGCTTGGGACAAGATAAAGTGGAATAATAACAACAAAATGCTTCCTTAGCACAGTACTTGGCACATAATAAGCAATTCTTAAGTATTGACTATTTGTCACCATCATCATTGTCATTATCATATCATATTACCCTTTTTGCATTTATGGCTGGAAAACACCAAAGTATGTTCCTGACCTCCTCTACCAACTAAAATTACTTTATGGACAAATAACCTTAACTACATCTTAATTTTTCACTCTCTTTTCCCTTGAACCAATTTTCTCATTTACATATTTCTAAGTACATTTTTGTTTCTACTTTGAGACACTGGCTTACAACCTTTGTGGAACAAAGTGAGTTATTAATACATACAGCCGTTACATACATTAGTTTTCAAAGGGCAAAGATGAATCACAGAGAGGTGAAATGACTTCCACTCCAAGGAGCAAAGCAGGAAAAATCCCTGTGTTCTAAATCTTAGCTGGAGGCCTTTTTCTCTAGAAGGCCACTGAAACTTCTCTTTCTCTGAATTTCCACACCCTCCCATCAAAGAGTTTGATGTGGTTTTTACCACATTCCATGCTACTTGTCGTTGACATGAAAGCTTTTCTTCTTATTTGGCACAAAACCTGCATTGAGGGAAGGAAGGGCCCCTGAGAACAGATCACAATAGCTGGAAAGGAAGAAAGGATTCCTGGAGTGTTGTGTATGACGTAGGTAACCTAAATATCGCATAGCCAACTGATATAAGTAGGAATTTTTAAGATGATTTTTAAACAAAGAAAAAGACACTTTCCCTTTATTCCTGAGTAGCTGTGATTAATGTGTGGGGTTATATAGAGGGAACAGCCAGACACAGAGGCCTTGAGAATGTATGGTTCTGTATGTATAATAAACATAAGGTTGTAAATACATTCGTAAGCCCCAGGCTGTACTCTTAAACATTCAAGACACCTGCTACTCCTTCTTTATACCACATGGCCTCGGAAGCCACATAAAAGATGTTTGGGGCTGTTACCTGCCCTACATTTCTCTGCAGAGATTGGCTTTTCTCTGCTCTGACCACTCTAGTCGCATCTTTCCACCTCCACCATTACCATCTCTACCTCTGGCTTTACATTCACATTTTTCTCCATTTAGATCTGTCAACTTAACTCCAAAATGTGTGCCCCAGCACGAGAGAAGTGCAAACCCCACTGGAATGTGCATACAAGCACTGTTCCACTGCTCAGCCTCCAGGCTTACATGTCCAGGTTCCCAGGATATCCCAGTAGGCATGTCCAGCTGCCTGCTAAATTCGGAGGCAGAGATGGGTCCTAAATACTTTTCCTTTAGATAAGCTGCTATGCTACTAAAGGGAAGGCCCACTTTCCTCCCACAGTCCGTCCAGTTCTGCAGGACAGCACTCTTATTAGGAATGTCCTTTTATGTTCATTTTCCACCACCCAGACCCACACACTCACCATCTAGGGGAATATTCCACATTACTTAATACATACCTACATAAGAAGCCTATGCAATAGAAACAGAATCAAAATATTCCTTTCTCATTGTCAAAGACTCCAGTTGCTAGAATTGTTCTGGCCCCAGCACAAAACTTCTTGCTGACCCACTCTTGGTATTGAATTTAAAACTATAAACAAATAAACAAATTGAACATAGGCTGTTTGCCAGAAAAATATTGAGTTCCCATTTTGGCTATGCTTCAGAGTCTCTTTTTGTTCTTAAAAGAAAAAAACAAAACAAAACACATTTTCTCACCAATTTGTGCAAAGTCATTCTCACCTGCCCCTTTCGATACAGTGAGGATTAATGGCTTCCATTTCCTAGAAATACTCCAGTCCCTCCCTGGTAGTAAGTTAGTTATATGGGCCCATTAGCTGCAAATGTGGCTCTGGTGGCCTTAAGGATTAATATACCTCCCAAACCCCTAACTTACTAGGACAAATCTGGCTCAGTGAGTTAATGGGCTAATCATTTAATTGTCAACTCTGAAAATATAAGAGGTCTTGTTATTTTGCACTTTATTAAATGCTGGAGGATTAACAATGACAGGGAGTTTATGCCAAGAGGATTTGAAAGAGGTTGGATGATTGTGACGCACAATGTTGGCTCTCGCCAAGAAACTCTTGTCCAACCTCTACTGGAAGAGTGAAGTGATGATGCTGTTAATTACATCCCATGGGTACCTGTGGCAACCAGAGTAGTTGGAAAGAAATTGGAATCCATCATGTGAAAGTCCTTTCTATGTGAGAATGCCTGTCCTAAAGTAAAATGCAGAGTCAGGGTAGTTGTAGAACTGTCCTTTTCCATGCCATTGAGTGAGAGAGAGATCAGGTAGTGATGTTTATCTGCAGATTAGCTAGATATGTAGAATGTGAGGTACTTTATAGTGAGGCTTTATAATGCCACTTGCAAATATGGTTTATTGTAGAGCCAAAGAAAATAGCATGGGGAAAGTATTTGAAAATATGAATATTCTATAAATAAGAATGAGGTGATACCAGCACAGGGTGTCTGAGTTGCAGATACTATTAACAAGGGGGGAGTCATTGGAAGATGTTCAAATTGTCAGTCATGATGAGAGATTATACAGCTCAGACAACTTGTTTCTAAGGAGAGAACTTTAAAATTGCAGGAGCTCTGGATGATGTGGGAATGTGTTCAACCCCTTAGCATATCAGTGCTTTTTGACAAATTGGAAATCCTACACAAAACAGTCACAGACAAAATGATAGATAAACATTGCTGCTACCACGGAAAGCACGTTTTATTTAAGACTTGCCAACCAAGTAGCTAATTAGACTTTTGGAAAAAAGGATGTATGAAGAATGGCTGAAAAGTTCTTCTTAACAAAGTGAGGTGTTGTTAAAAGGAAAAGTGACTTCAAAATGGAACATACACAAACACTAATATGTAGTCACAGATATTGTGCCTAATATACTCTTCGAGAGACAGGTAGACCTTCTTGGTTGCCTATGCAATAGTCATCTTCTTTTCATGATGTCCAAGTCCTGATTTTTTTCAGGTTTCCAATCCTCTCTTCTTCCCCATGAATCAGGTAGCTAGATTCTGTAAAGCTAAGCCATTAGGGTCGGTTCATGCTGTCAAGGTGGGAAGGTTACAGGTGAGTAGCCAGTTTTGTTAATGAGGTGTGAGAGGATGTCTATTGGAGGGCTTCTGAAAGTTCTCCTTCCTGATAAGTTTCATAAGTCAGAAGTGTCTCCTTTAGTAACGCCTATTGGTGTTGTATTTTGGTATGCTTCTATAACTACTTCAGCCATCTTGCAATTATATGAAGAAACAGCTTTAGATGAAGACAGCACAGAGGAGTGCAAAGAGAACTGGAAGGAGCTTGGATCCTTGATATTATCTTGGGCTACTGATCTTACTATGACATAACTCTGGAGTTCCTTTCATTGAGATGATAAAACCCATTATTTATTCTGGTTGAATTGCATTCTCTGCTACTTGCAGCAAAAGGCACTCTACAAATCCCCCCTCCCCGCCCCCACCCCCCGCAA
Organism: Myotis daubentonii; assembly: GCF_963259705.1. Lineage (NCBI taxonomy): Eukaryota > Metazoa > Chordata > Mammalia > Chiroptera > Vespertilionidae > Myotis > Myotis daubentonii. The sequence goes on along the minus strand of NC_081841.1, from coordinate 179,644,440 downwards.
AGGCTATATCATGGCTCCAAATCCATTTGCTCTGGAAATGCTAAATATCACATGATACTTATTTAAGTGCACCTGCAATAGAGTCAGACATGGGGGTAGGATTCTGACTCTGCCGTTGACTGTATGAACTTGGATAAGTCACTGAAACTCTCTAAGTTTCAAGTTTCTGTCTATAAAGTGACAATAACCACTCACTCATAGGGCACTTGCAAAGATTATGTAAGAGAATGCATGCAAAACGTACTCAATAAATAATACCTAAAATACAAACACACATACCTTCTAAAAGCAATTCTGACAGATGTTTTCAAATAGGAAACAAACCAAGTGAGAAAATAAACACTATTCAAGCAGCAGGATAAATAAAACTAGAAAGACATATGGTATATTGGACAGCATCTGAGTATAAAACTTAAAGCTTTTTTTTTTACATTTAATCTGGGATTAAGTGCAAAAATATTGCTTTTTCTTGGATCTCTTAGAAACCTAGAATATCAGGGGAAGGTCCCTTGGGGACCTAGGATCTGAGAGGTACTCAATTGTAGGGTCCTTAAGATTGTCAGGAAAGGATCAAACAATGAGACCGAGATGAAATAGCTGGTAATGTCAGTAGGGCAGGAATAAGTTAAATATGCTGAGCCAAAAGCCAAGAGAAGAAAGTGTTCCTGAAGAATACAGTGAACAGTGTTGAATGCTTCTAAGAGACCAAGTACTATAAAAACAGAGATGTGAGCCCTGACCGGTTTGGCTCAGTGGATAGAGCATCAGCCTGCAGACTCATGGGTCCCAGGTTTGATTCTAGTCAAGGGCAAATACCTGGGTTGCGGGCACATCCCCAGTAGAGGGCGTGCAGGAGGCAGCTGATCGATGTTTCTCTCTCATCAATGTTTCTAACTTTCTATCCCTCTCCCTTCCTCTCTGTAAGAAATCAATAAAATATATTTTAAAAAAACACAGAGATGTGAACATGTGGATTTCTGTGGAGGAAGATGATGAAAACATAATTGAAGTGGGTTGGGAAGTAAATGACAGTAGAGAAATTGGAGACAATGACTATAACACCTATATTTTACTAGAACAGGATAAAATGTAATATAGCAGTAACTAGAGGTCCACCAGAGGTGTGTTTTCTTTCTTTTCTTTTAAGATCTAAGATGCTAGAGGTTGTTAATATGCTGATGGAGTGATACAGTAAAGAGGGAGAAGTTGATGGAGGAGGAAGAAGGGAGATGATCACAAGAGTAAAGTCCTTAAGAAGGAGAGATATTGAGACATCTGGCCTTAGGTAGAAGCTAGGACACTTTATCTATATATATAAAAGCCTAAGCGACCATTATGATGGTACGACCAGAACGACCAGTCGCTATGATGTGCACTGACCACCAGGGGGCAGACGCTCAATGCAGGAGCTGCCCCCTAGAAGCCAGGCTTATGGCTGGCGAGTGCAGCTGTGGCAGCGGAGCCTCTCCTGACTCTTTGGCAGTGCTACTGAGCAGTGGCGGCAGGTGCAGCGGGCCAGCTTAAGCGCAAGTGGAGCAGCACAGCACCCGGCCCCAGCTTGAACTCCTCCCTGGCTGCCTGCCACTTGGTGCACTGCTACATCCCCGAGGGGTTCCAGATGGCGAGAGGGCGTAAGCCAGGCTGAGGGATAACCCTCCCCCGCCACCCCGCACAAATCCGTGCACCGGGCCTCTAGTTCACTATAATAAGACTAGAAATTGTGGAAGAGCAGGCCTGCAGCTACAGCGGCTGCCTTGATCCTGAGGCTGCAGTCCTGGCTTTGTCTGTCATTAGGGTGGGCCCTTATCCACTATGACTGGTGTCCTTGTAAGAAGTGGAAATTTGAACACACAAAGAGACACCAGGGCATCCCACAGTGAAAAGACTGTATGCAGACATAGAGAACGTGACCATCTGCAAGCCAAGGCAAGAGGCCTGAGAAAAAATCTAAACCAGTTGAAACCTTGACCTTGCAGTTCCAACCTTCAGAAATGTAATATATTTCTGTGCTTAAGTCACCAGTTTGTGGTATTTTGTTACAGCAACCCTAGGAAACTAATACCTCTCTGTTTACACACACACACAATTTCTTGTCTTTAACGCTACAAGGTGGATATTATTATCCTCATGTTACAGATGAGGACACTGAGACTTAGATTAAGTGACTTCCTCAAGGTCACATATTATAGGTAAATTCCTACAAAATGCATGTTAATTATAGGATCACTCTTTTTAAAAATATATTTTTAGTGATTTCAGAGAGAGGAAAGGAGAGGGAAAGAGAGAAATATCAATGATGAGAATCATTGATTGGCTGCTTCCTGCACACCCCACACTGGAAATTGAGCCCACAACCCGGGCATGTGCCCCAACCAGGAATTGAACAGTGACCTCCTCCTGGTTCATAGGTCAATGCTCAACCACTGACCCACACTGGCCGGGCCTATAGGATCACTCTTAAAGTTAATGGTAAAAAACAGGTTACAGAAACAGAAATTTTAAAAAATACCCTTTGATTTGCTTGTTTCCCATAATCACACCATTAGATTCCTAGCTTAGATGTTTTGATTCCATGACTTTTTTTTCAGTTATTATTTCCAGAGTCCCAACAGCACTATCTCTTCAAGGTCTATTAGAATTTTTAAACATCTTCCTTATTGCACCTTTTATTGGTCCCTCGTTGCAATTCCATCATTCAAACTCAATTAACCAGATTGTTTATTCTTCCGGCCTTTGTTCCCATGTCAGCTGGGATCACTCCAGGAGGTTGCTGCTTGCCAGTTCTGCAATGAGGTTCTTAGATCAGAACTCTGAGCAGGACCCTGTTACTGGAAAAGCATTGCAATCAGATGGAGCCTATGTCAGTGCAGCTTAAGAGCCCACGGCTTTGCAAACATCTGCGTTCTCTGCTTCCCCTGCAGCATTTCACGTCCATTCAAAGTGGAGCCTCAAATATCCCTTGTGCACCCATGCCTGGGCATTGGGTGACTTCCAGTTGAAGGGTCAATAAATATAATTAAATGGCTCCTCGCACTGGATCTCATTCTCTAAGCATCTTCCCTTGGAGGGCCAACCCTCTCCATCTCATCAATAGATTTTTTTAAACATAAGGGTTTTGAAAGGTTGCAGTTGTCTTCAGCCTATTGATTTGCATAGCTTAATGTCTGGCAAGTTGTACTCAGGGTCCTCAGACTCATAAGAACACACCCTCACAGGCAGAAAGTTAGCAGATAATGTTCACTGCATTATTCACCTGTCCAATGGTCCCCTACTGAAGAAATGATCATCCACTCAGCTCTCCTCCTAGGCAGGTAATGCCATGTTCCATTACAAAATAACAGTGAGAGAAAAATAGTGGTAAGCTAGTTTCTTGAGCAACTATTATATGACAGGGCATCTACACTAATAAAAGAGAAAAATGGTAATTGGCGTACGATGATACCCTTTTCATTGGCTAATCAGGGCTATATGCAAATTAACTGCCAACTAAGATTGGCAGTTAACTGCCAACAAGATGGCGGTTAATTTGCATATGTAGGCACAATGCAGGGAGGGGAAAGGGAAAGCAGGAAGAAGCCCCCTGCCACTGACAGTGATCGGAAACCCAGGGGGAAGCTAAGAGCTGGGGGGCAGGGCAAAGGCGGCCCCAGGGCTGCCTTTGCCCTGGCCCCCCAGCCATGATTGGAGAATCAGGCGCCTTTGCCGCCCTGGCCAGTGATAGCAGGAAGTAGGGGTGGAGCCAGCGATGGGAGCTGGGCACGGTCAAAGCTGGCAGTCCCAGGAGCTAGGGGTCCCTTGCCTGGGCCTAAAGCGGAGCCCGTGATTGCAGGGCCGCTGCAGCTGCGGGTCCCCGCTGCCCGAGCCGGACGCCTAGGCCAGAGGCGTTAGGCCTGGAAAGGGGCGGAGCCTGCAACCGCGGGGAGCTGGGGGTCCCCTGCCCAGGCCTGACACCTCTGCCGGAGGCCTCAGGCCTGGTCAAGGGGCCGATCCGGTGATTGGTGATCGGAGGGTGATGAGGGTCAACTCCTCTGGCCGAGGCATCAGGCCTGGGCGGGGGGCTGAGCCGGGGATTGGGGGGATATGATGGTCCCCTTGCCCAGGCCTGAAGCCTGGGTCAGAGGCGTCAGGCTTGGGCGGGGGTGGAGCAAGCGATCAGAGGGAGATGGGGGTCCCCTGCCCAGGCATGATTCCTGGGCCAGAGGCCTCAGGCCTGGGCGGGGGCCAGAGCCAGTGATCGGGGGGAGATGGGAATCCCCTGTCCAAGCCTGACACCTCTGGCAGAGGCATCAGGCCTGGGCAAGGGGCCGATCAGGCGATCAGAGGGTGATGGGGTTCTACGCCTCTGGCCGAGGCATCAGGCCTGGGCAAGGGGCAGAGCCAGCAATCAGAGGGGTCTGGGGGTCCCCTGCCGAGGCCTGATGCCTGGGCCAGAGGCATCAGGCCTGGGCTGGGGGCAGAACCAGTGATGGGGGGAAATGAGGGTCCACTGCCCAGGCCTGACGCCTCTGTCAGAGGCGTCAGGCCTGGGCAAGGGGCCGATTCTGCGATTGGAGGGTGATGGGGGTCAACGCCTGAGGGCTCCCAGTATGTGAGAGGGGGCAGGCTGGGCTGAGGGACACTCCCCCCCCCACCCAGTGCACGAATTTCGTGCACCGGGCCCCTAGTTTGTTTATATTCTTATATATCTTAGTCCTAACTCTTGCAATAACATGGTAAGCAGCCAATTATTTTTTTTAATTTTATAATTAAATGTATCTGGGTGAGATTGGTTAATAAAATTATGTAGGTTTTAGGTATACAATTTGGCAATACATCATCTGTATATTGTATTATGTGCTTACCACTCCAAGTCAAGCCTCCTTTCATCACCAGTTATCCCTCTACCCTCTTCTCCTTCCCCCAACCCCCTTCCTTTAGGTAATCACCATATTGTCGTCTGTATCCATGAGTCTTTTGTTTTTTCTTTGCTTAATCCCTTCACCCTTCTCACCAGTCCCTAATCCCATTCACCTGACAGCTGTCAGTCTGTTCTCTGTATCTATGAGTCTGTCTCCACTTTGTTAGTTTATTTTGTTCATTAAATTCCACATATAAGTGAAATCATATGGTACTTGTCTTTCTCTGGCTGGCTTATTTCACTTAGCATATTACTCTCCAGGTCCATCCATGCTGTTGCAAAAGGTAACATTTCCTTCTTTTTTATGGCCATTTAGTATTCTATTGTGTAAATATACCACAGCTCTTTATCCACTCATCTACTGATGGGCACTTGGGCTGCTTCCAAATTTTGTCTATTTTAAATAACACTGCAATGAACATAGGGGAGCATATATTCTTTTGAATTAGTGTTTTGAGTTTCTTTGGATATATTTCCTGAAGTGGAATTGCTGGGTCATAAGGCAGTTCCATTTTTAATTTTTTGAGGAAACTCCATACTGCTTTCCACAGTGGCTGCACCAATCTACATTCCCACCAACAATGATGGGGGTACCCCTTTTTTACATCTTTGCCAGCATTTGTTGTTTATTGATTATTAATGGTAGCCATTCTGACAGGTGTGAGGTGATATTTCATTGTGGTTTTAATTTGCATTTCTCTGATGATTAGTGACTTTGAGCATTTTTTCATATGTCCTTTGGCCGTCTGTATGTACTCTTTGGAGAAGTGTCTATTCAGCTCCTTTGTCCATTTTTTAACTGGATTGTTTGTTTTTTTGGTGTTGTGTTTTATAAGTTCTTTATGTTGGATATTAGCCTTTACCAAATGTATCAGAGAAATGTTTTCCCATTCAGTGGGTTGTCTTTTCATTTTGTTGATGGTTCCCTTTGCTGTGCAAAAACTTTTTAGTTTGATGTAGTCCCATTATGTGATTTTTTTCCCCTCTTGTTTCCCTTGCCTGAGACAATTACTTCTCTCATTCTGAAGGAAACCAAAGCTTGGTGAATTTAAGTTATGTATTCAAGAATCAGATTATCTCTCCATCTCCAAGTCTCATGTCTTTTCATTCTATTAAGTTTTCTCTCAGCCAATCATCACTGACATTCCAAAAATATGAGTTTTCTTTAAAAAGTTACCCTTTGAAACTTCATTAAGTTGAATGGTGCTTTCTTATACAAACAATCTGAGATGCTCTCCTGCGTTAGAAGCTAGATGTTCAGTGATCCTTTGAACTGTTGGTTTATTGCCATATCAGTCAAAAGAAATGACAGTATGGTTCATTTTAAAATTTTCTTAGTGTCTGAGGTTTTGACAAGATCTGTTTATCGCTGTCATGTGGAGAAGGAAAATATGATGAGGCTTGAAATGTTCAAATGTGAAATTTCTGTTTTCCTATTCAAATAAGGGCCAGCAACAAATCAAAAAGGCAAGATTTCCTTTTCAGTGATTGACTTAGACAAACGAAAGTCTGAATAAATGCTGGATAAATTAGATGTGGTAACTGATGTTTAAACTATGTGAATCTTAATGTTTTTGAAAGGTAACAGACAGATTAGAAACAGTTCTTCTAACGATACTAATGGTAACATCAAGGATTATGATGATGGTAATTTGGGTATGTGTTGTCTTTTTCCTTCCCACCTTCTCAAAGCCATCAATAGATTGATCAGGCAACAAAGCCTACAGCTGGACATGTATGGCGAGTGCCATTGTGCTGGACCACTATGCCTCATCTCCAACAAGCAGCAGCCCCTCTACAAAGTGCAGCTCTTTGCCATTTGGTGGAGATTGCAAAGAAGAATTCAGTCAGATGCTTGTTGCCATGGGGATAAGAGTCAGGAAAAGAGCTAGTCAATGAAAACTGGTCTCCCAACATAAAACCCTTTCCTTTAGATATGATTCTCTTTGGGCTTTCTGGGGAACAGCCTGAAAATAATTTTCAAAGAGTCAGAAACTCAAATGAGGAAACACATAACCTTTAATCATTTGTTATAGTTACATCCCTATTGCAATTTTGTTTGAAAACATAAGGCAGATATTAGTGAATGAGTAAAAGAATCAAGTTTGTAAAATTTTGATAGTTCAGCAGTTAAGAGAATGAGATTGGGATTTAAAGAGATGAGTTTCAAATCCATTTCTACCACTTATTAGCTATGGGGTCTTGAGGAAATTACTGAGCCTCTTATGTCTTTAGTCTCCTTAACTGTATAATGGAAATAATAGTGTTATAGAGCTTATGGAAGAATTAAGAGCCATAGAGAACATCAAACATTCTTCAAGTAACTGGCACAAGGAAAACAGTAAAATAGTAGATTTTAGTATTAAAATTGATTACTAATATTATAATATTGTGATGACAAAACTGGAAAATTATTTTGTCCATAAGTTAAAAAGGTAGGTGTGTAACACTATGTACTTCCAAAGATAGTAAATAGGATAAAGAAAAATGAAGGGCTTTAAAGATAATAAAAGGGCTTGTGCTGGAATGGATTTAATATACATATAATTTTTTGGATGGTGGGGTGTTTTAGAAGATGCTAAGCTGAATATTTTTAAAACCATGCAGTAGGATATTCAGGTGAAAGTCACAGATGAAAATCAATATGCTTTGCCAAAAATATAAATAAGAAAATTCATCAGCTGGAAGAAGCATTGCTACAATGTGCATGTTGCCTCCATCTGGAAGAAAAGTGCTAGAAAGAAACTTAATATTCATGACTGACACATTTTCTTTCTACTGTCAGTCAGCTGGAACCAAAATACACAGCTGGTTAGAAAGCCTATCTCTACTTCATGTTTCATCGGATGACATTATACATCAAATCAAGAATCGTGGGCTGAAACAACACTCGCATCCTACTTTATTTTTTAGAGGGTGGTACAGTGACCTAAGTCTGCCACGATATGTGTCCTTTCTTCACCTTTCAAGTTCTTGTAAGAAAGCAACACCAAAATTCAAAAATATAAGTCCTCTTATCAGTCAAAGAATAAGGAAAGAAAAAAAAATACACACTTATTCAAATATCTTACTTGCAGGCAAAGTAATTTGTCAAATGGAAGATTCATTTTTGTTTTCAGAACATTGAAGTTATGTAGCGATATCTTAAAATATAGTTTTTGGAAACTTGGCTGTAAATATTCAGGAAATCTAAATGTCGGAAAGAATCTTTATTATTAAAACATGGCTATTTTTTATAGATTGTAAATTTTTGGAGTCAGATCCAATCTTTCCTTATACAGTTTCCTGGAATTGTAATCTGCATGAAGGAGTATTTATCAGACAGTTTCACACACACATGGAACTCATTTGCCTAATTATAAGTTCAGGGCCGTACATTTCCACATAGGTGAGTGTCTAAAATTTTACCATTTAATCTGTCATCGGGGATTGAAATAAAAGAACTGACACATGAAGGATGACACAGAAGTGTCTGGTCTCTTCAGAAAAAAAGAGATCAGTGGCCCAGTGCCATTTGTCTGAGAGAGTAGAAGGTGACATAAGTGCTAAATCAGTAGAAGCAAAAGTAGTCAGGTAAATGCATGCCTAAATCTTCCTCAAGGACTGCATCCCTTCTTAGTGTGTCATTGTAGTCAATCAATAAGAAAATACCTGGGTGACGACACAGCTAAAATGGAATGCATTATTATCTTTAAACAATATTTTATGAGTAATGTAATTCTGAGAACCATGATAATATCCTTATTTCTTCTCAAGGGATTACTTAAAACTAGCATAGAATTTCCAGAGTACTGTAGTGGAAATAAATCCCTAGCTCTCGAGCCTTCTGAGAATTGATTGTAGATTTATATATCTTTGCTTGCTATCGTATGGAGCAGACTGTAAAGATCCCCGGATGATGAAGTGTGGTTGTGATCCTGCGGTACGAGAGATTTAATTAGACATCCAATGTGCAACGCCTAATGATGGTTGTTTAAATTACCAAGGCGCACACTGCAATTCTCCAGCCCACACGCTGGAAGGAAGCATGAGGTAAAAATCCCGCAAATTCCCTTTTGACATAATGGGATACAGGGAAATATCATGTTACCAATGGCAAGCTCACAACTCACTAACTCTTCTTCTGTAATGTTTTGTATTTCACAGATCATTGCTGCTTATTCTCTGTCTCCCAACTACAAGGTCTGCTCGCCATCACATTGATCAATTTAATAACTTGGCTAATTCACCCCAGAATAATGTTTCTGTTTATAGAAGTCTAGCTTCTGTGGTGAGCAAGAAACACCCAGGAGTTTCCAGGGAAGCAATGATAGCAGATGCTAGAATGAAAGGTGAGCCTCTCCAATAAAAAAAACAACAACTCCCAAACAACCCCTACGTCCCTGTTTGTCAGTCCTCTACATCAGTGGGGAAGTGGTGATTAGAAGCCAGCTGTGTGCAGCTGTGCTTCTCCATACAGCCTGTTGAAGTGGAAGCGTACAGAGATGGCACCTCATTACCATGACTTGCAGACTGTAAGTTGGCAAATAATGTGAGATGAATCCTTTCAACCACAGGTAGGAGCTACTAGGGTATGTCGATGAGACACAAACTCACTGGCTTCTCAGAGTGAAGCAATTTGCCTCAGTTCCCTCCATCCTTCTGAAGTACAAGGCATGGACCACACATGGCCAAAGAGAAGCAACTCTTGGTCAACTCAACAAATTGGTGTGGTGCCAGGAGGGAAGGAAAACTTGCTGATTAGAGAAGGATTGGTGGCTGTGAATGTTTCTCAGGTATAAACCATCTGGGAAGGTATCTTTTAACTAAGATTAATAAACATATGTCAGCACAAGTTTCTCATTACAGAGGCATGATACTAGAAAATCAAAATCTTCAAGACAAACGGGCAGCCTGCTGCAGAGCAAAATCTCGCCAGATAAACAAAGCTGTGCCAGCTGGGGTAGGAAATGCTGCCCCTTACTACACTGGAAATATTTTATGTCCAAGGTAATTAGTCCTCTTTCTTTCTGGAAAAGTGAATGTGACCAGAGTTTTCTCTGTCAGGCCCAAGCACAGGTTATAAAATATCTTCTCAGTTGGCACCCTGTGCTCTTGTGGACCAAAGCAACATCCTGGCCTCTAAATTAATTCCTGAAGCCAACTATTTCAGGGCTTTCATTGTTGGAAAGATCAACAGTTTCATAGGGCAACTACACAAAAGTTGAAAACAATGGTGACAGATGTAGAAAGAATTCCGTGGAAGACCAGAGGGTAACACACATGGTTAATTCCAACTTTAGTTTCTCTCAGAATGTAAAAATGGGCCAGGGCTGTGAGCTCCCAGGGAAACCATTGGAGCCATGGTTTGTGTTTCAAATTCAGTATCAAAGTATATTTCCACCTACAGCTCATGTGTGTGCATTTATCACTGAGCATTAGTTTAAATCTTACTGTGAAACTGTGGGCAAGCTCTTTTCACAAAGACTGCTAAGTGCTTAGAAAACAGTGTCTCTAACCTCCTTGTCCACAAAAGATAATTTTTAATTTTTCCATTTGCTTGAACTTGTATCGCATGGCAACTCATTTTTCACTTTAGATGTAGGATAATGTGTGTGTGTGTGTGTGTGTGTGTACGTATATTATATGCACACATACATATTATGTGAACATATTTATATGCATCCTATATAATAAAGAGCTAATATGGGAATTAGACTGAACAGCAGACCTTGCGGACGAAGCCAGGGCTGCGAGGGCTGAGCCCCTTGCACAAATTTCATGCATCAGGCCTCTAGTATATTATAAAATGTATGTTAACATATATATGGCACAGTATATATGTTTGTAAATATTATTTATATATAAAAATATAAAGACACAGAGAAAAATAACCATATTATTTTGCCTCATAAAACCACTATGGTGATGAGAAGTAGTAGGCAAACCCTTAACAAGGATTTACAGGAAGTCACCATGAACTTAAAACAGTCATCAGGAGCAGAATGCCGGAGATTGAAAACACACAATGTTACTAGAAAATGGCACAAATGGGCAGTAAAAGCAGATAAAAGAGAAGGACAGAGAAAGTCAGGGTTGATCAGTGTTCTTTTATCAAGGTAAAGACACTCCCTCCTGCTCTAACTTGCCACACACATAAAGATAGTTTACATAGGAAAGAAAATGGTGTTATTTTCCCTGATCACACACACTATTACCTGTTATAGCCTGGCATAGTCACAGCAACTACATTTCACTTCATGTGTCAAATTTGATTGCTTGGTATGGTTGCCTGTACCTCTATGTTTAAGAAGGATTCTGAAGCTGCATTGAAGAGATCAGGGATAATCAACAAACAATATCTGCTCTGGCTATAAGACAGGCAGATGGTCATCACACAACACATACTTGCCATGATTCACTTTGTATCTAATAGGTACTTATTAAATATTTATCATTAATAGCAAAGAATAGATATTAGTGCAAACCCTTCAGTTCAGTCTCATTTCCGGCCATTCCATCTTTTGCTTCTCTGTCTGGCCCTGGAAAGAGAATCCAAGCAAGTCCTCAAGCACAAGCACAGTCAAAGCCTCTGCTTTCTTTGTCCACTTGTGATATTGGATTGGGAGACAGGCAGGTCAGATCCTGATTGGTTGAACCAGGTAGAATGGCTGTATTGTTAGATCACAACTGATTGAATGAGGTTGAACCCATTTCATGTTTCAGCTTTGTAGGACACTAAGACGTAACCACTGATAATCCCAGTTGTTTCTTGATCTGCTAGAGATTAGATTATTTTGGAGACCTGTTTTGGTTCTAAATTCTGTAATTCTAATTAAGCCCATGTTTATCAAAGGCACACCTTTTCTCACTTGAACACTGCCTGGGTCACTGACAAATTTCTGGGAGGCTCTTTCCAGAGTCACTGTATCAATACACAAAAGAGCTTTTCCAAATACTGTATGCTGCATCAAAAGCATTCAATCCTTGTTATCTATGAGGCAAATTTTATGGTTCATTGTATGAAACACCATTTCTACCACTTCCTTGAGGATGCACTTGACAGAAGGTACAATGAAATTAGAGAACCAAATACAACTAATCAAATCAATTGATAAAGTTCTAGTTTTCACATTCAATTCGAGGCACCTAATTTATAGCTCCTTGAGGATAATGTATAACATCTATAAAATGCATTTTGAACAATTGTTTTTAGCCTACAAGTTAGTTGTCTGAAATAGAAATCCATTCTCTACTGATTTCTAAGCAAAGCCAATTGGGTTTTCCTGCCCTCACACAAGAATAACATTACCGTGCTTTAGCTGAACCCTGTCCTGCAACATTGTGTGTAGGTGTGACTATATTTTAGCATATGCTGTGTTATCCACTTCTGTACCCCTACCTTGACAAAAATAAATAGGTTAAACTTTAAAAGTTACAAGTCTCAAAAGCTCATTTCCTAAGGAGGAGGCTACAATTTCTTCCTTTTTCCCTTTCTTTTCTAACTCCAATTCTTGAAGCACCAACTCTTACCAGACAGGTCAGTTAAGCCGGTCATATTCATTTCGGAAGGGGTTTCATTACCACCATTAATCTTTCCCCAGATCCTTAGGAGGGGATAAAGCAGATATCGATACAAATAAACATGCAATTTATTTATTCATATCAAAGCTCCTTTCTTCTTGGCAGGATGTGAATTTCAACCTCAGTCTCTAATCTCCCAGCAGTGATGAATCAAAAGCTACAGCTGGAAAATCTACAAAATATTAAGATTTAGGAGGCCCTCAGGCCCTGGCTGTCCTCTGCCTTTCTTCAGGGCATTGTCATTAAGCTCATTGGTAAGTGCTTGGGTGCAGCATAGTGAAAGTTTCTGAAGATCAATGACACACCAGATATGATGGTTTTAAGGCACCTTCTCAGCCCAATCAATAACAGCTTTAATGCGATCTTGTGATGCAAAGTTCTTATCCACATTGCTTCCAGGCTCTGTTGAATCAAATCTTGTCTTCCTATCCAAGAGTTCTCATTGCTGAAAACTGCACTGCTCATCCCCCAGTAAAAGGAATTGCTTTATATTGTCTCAAATTGCCTGACCAAGATTCATTGGCCACAGCCTGTTCATAAACTAAGGTATCAATGCCTAAGCCCTTGAAAGACTCTTCCTATCACAAGAGAGAAGACATGTCTTCATCTTTCTAGAACCCCATTATTGGTGGCAAGGTGTAGGGGGATTAGTTGTAGAATTCAGAATCCTATATAATAAAAGGGTAATATGCAAATAGACCAAATGGCAGAACAACCAAACAACCAATCAAAGTGTAATATGCTAATGAATGCTAAGGCTGCTCAACCACTTGCTATGACGTTCACTAACCACCAGGGGTCAGACAATCAACTGGTCAACCAGTCGCTATGACATGCACTGACCATCAGGGGGCAGACAGTTGACCAGTTGACCAGTCACTGTGACGTGTACTGACCACCAGGGGGTAGATGCTCTGACCAGTAGGTTAGCTTGCTGGTGAGGTCTGGCTGATCAGGACTGAGCAAGATGGGCCAGATATGCCCTGGAGCCTTCCTGTGGTCCCTCCCTGGCCTGATCGTGCATCGGTGGGGTCCCTCAGCCTGGCTGTGCCCTCTTGCAATCCAGGACCCCTTGGGGAATGTCAGAGAGTTGGTTTCAGCCCTATCCCACAGGCCACTCCTGGTGCCTTGGGAGGGCACCAGATGCAGGCTTATGGCTGGTGAGCACTGCTGTGATAGCGCAAGCCTCTCCTGATCAGGACTGGTTGGGCGTGAGCCCACGGCAGGCACAGTGGGGCCGGGATGAGAGGGAGTGGCAGGTAGGAGCTGCAGGCGGCATTGGACTGCAGGTTTCAGCTTGATCCCTATAGGCCACCCAGAGAGACTTCATCCATGCACGATTTCATGCACTGGGCCTCTAGTCTATAATAATAAAATGGTAATATGCTAATTAGACTGGACATCTTCCGGATGTCATTCTGCACGTCCTAACTGACAAAGCCAGGGCCAGAGGGAAGACAGCCCGGGTCCCGAGTGCCTGCAGGAAGCTGGAGGAGGGAAGCACCCGGGGTCCCAGGTGCCAGAGGGAAGCCGGTGTCAGCAGCCAGGGGAAGGAAGACCTACTCTTGCACAAATTTTTGTGCATTGGGCCTCTAGTTTCTTAATAAAAAAATATAAACTGTTTTGAATTTTAAACTCAAAGATAGAAATAAAGACAAAGTGCAAAATGTCAAACATTGCTACAGCCTGTATAACACAAAAATATTGGATAAAAAAGGAAGAATTCAGCCATGCTGCTTGATGGTTAGGGTGCTAATCCCCTAATGGGACTAGAGGTAAGAAAAGCAGAATCATGACCCAATATGGGGACAGATCAGCCCAGTTCAGGAGCCCAAAGGCTATAGCTACAGCTGTCAATTCCTAAGAAACAAATGGTCTTAACACAGCCTTTGTGCCCGGAGAGTTAGGGCTCATTCAGTGCAATACATTGTTTTTATATTTTTGTGTCATATTCATGTATCCACCTGAGATCATTAGTTCCTAGACTCTTTGTTCCTTCAACAAATAATGTCTTCCATTTTGCCCTCACTTGGTCACATGGTTTGAAATAATTTACTTTATTTACATGTAAATTATTTGGGGCCTGGTGCTTCTGCCCCAAATTCTCATTCTTACAGATGAGAATTTCTGACCTCTCAGAGTTTATCTTTTCTGCCCTAGATAGTGTCTGCTTATTTTCTTTTTCTCTTTTCATAAATGGGGCCCAGCATATCCAGATTGAGGTATTTGGAGGGCTTTTCCTCTCTACTTAAAGCAAGTGATTTCAAATGACAGACTAGCCTTATTCAATAAAGCCTTCCAACTTCCAAACCTCCCTTTATATGTACGTTCACCACTTCAAAGCTGGCTAATGGCCACTTAGCAACTCACTGCCACATGTTCATGGGCAAGAAAAGACACTGAAACAGAATAGGAACAAAGAAAGTTTGCTTTCTCTGGCAATAATGTGATGTGTTCATGGCAACCATTTTGAAACTATGGATAAAACAGCCGTCCTTAACTCTGGAATAATTCTACTGCCCTCAGTTTCTTATATAAGTCACTGGCCTTCTCTGCTGAAACATTAACATTTAGAACCAGAGGAGACTAGGGCCAGCATCAAGGCTAGATTGGTGAATAGACTATGTTCTCTGGAGTAAAGCATTTGACTGAAACACACACACACACACACACACACACACACACACACACACACACACACACGGGCGCGCACACAGGCACACGCACACACACACATGCACACATACAAGCACACACACGTTCACACACGCACACACACACAAAATCAGTGTAGCTGAGGCAAGCTTGAAAGTTGACAATCAATATGGATGCTAATATATCACAAACTATGCCTAATCATTTCTACTTGTTTTCCTAACGAGTATCTAAATTATCCACAGTCTTTTCTGTTTCATCTGAGAAGTTTATATTGAGGGGAAGTAGATATTGGATATGAGATAATTATTTGGGAACATGCTTATGAAAATAAGATTACTTCTTCAGGGTTTTAGTCCTTTATTTTTCCTTCAAGATTTGACAACTGACTAATATTAATGCCATTAAACACCAACAATAACACACTTGTCATTCCACTATAATAGGTAAGTAGAAGCAATTTTAGCTAAACATGATCATCTCTTGAAAATAAGATTTGGATTTGTGAGAAATGAAAAAAAAAACACACAAAAAACGGTTCATGTTCTCCCTAATAATGGGAAAGAGATTATTTTTGAGGCCCAAAGACAACCTAAGCTGTTTTGAATTGGGCTTTGTCTCATTATTGATATATTTTCATCTGTTGAACTGTGACAGAGTTATGATCTGCCCTGGTTTCCTGTGGAGAGTTCTATCTCTTCACTTTTATAGTACGTACTTTTTCAAAAATGAGTAAACTTGCAGAGCAATTTGTTTAAGAAGTTACAGCTACTGAATAGCAAGGCTAACAAGAAACTGTCATGAATGAATACACTGGGAGCAAAGCTTTGTCCTTGGCTCTTCACTTCGGGTAGCATTTGGGAGAATCTAGATCAAGGCTACCAAGTAAAGTTGGGCAAGTTGTTCACTGCACAAGGGCATCTGGCCAGGGGGAAAGGGGCTGAAATGTGGCCCATGCTTTGCTTGCTCAGCCAGATACCCTGGCATGGGGCTGCATCCACCTGGAATTTTACGAATTTTCACAGAGGCATTTATGCACTAGTGGTGGCCCTTATTTAACTTGATGGCTAACGTTGAATAGGGAAGCTCTGAAATGTTAAGATTAATTTCTGCTCTATAAAGGACAGAAAGAAGAGTGTTTCTATAGGCAAGATGTGGGAATTGGAAATATGGAAGGGAGAATTCCTTATTGTGAGACAGGCTTCACTACCTGCCTATAGATAAATCAAAATCAGCTCCTTCTAGACTCAGTTTCCTCATCAGTAGATTAGGTGTAATAATGTTTATGTGGCAAGGTAACGTGCGTCATATAGTAGCTGGTACTTAATAGGCCTGCAACGCTTGGTGGCGGTTGTTATTGCTGCTGCTGCTACTGTTTCCAGGGCTGTGATTAATAACTCTTCCTTTCGCCTTACTTCCTAGTAGAACTGTCATTCTGCCAGAATCAGCTCATCCATACATACATGTGCTGTTATTATACTCAGGGGGCGAGGACACTAGCTCAACTCCCCTCTGTCTGCTGCCTGTTGTACATACATAAGAAGGAAGCAGAGCCTTAACTTTTCCGAAGAGAAGCTAGGGTGTGCTGCGAGCTGGCTTAGTCTCATCCTGGACTGGTGTTCTCAGCTGGGGCGGGGGGGGGGGGGGTGAGGGAAGTCTGGGAACCCCTATAACTACAGGGAATATTTGAGAGACCATGAGTTTGAAATTCTCTGATGATGAATCTCTAGCATTCACTCAATTCTGAAAATGCCTCCCACCCAAAGGTTAAAAGCTGCAATTCTGGACTAAGGAAAGAAAGGACCAGAACTGAGAATGATTGTTTCTCCCTTACCCCAGGAAATAGAGTTCTTATCTGGAATGAATGTGTCAGGAATCTGCCTTGCCCAGCTTTTGCCTCCTTTAATCTCTTTCTGTAAGACTTGGGCCGTCCAAGGCTGCTGGTTCTTACTAATGCAGGACAATCACTTCTAACTTGAGCTGATGCAAATACTTGGCTTAGTCTAGTATCGAGTATATACTATTGCTTTCTGTATGTGCTGTCAGTCTCCCTGCATCGATCCTTAATCCCTACTATCTGCTTTCCTTCCCAGATTCTTAGTCCTTGATACTTACTTTGTCCATTTGGTATGTCCATTTTCCCTTGCTATAACTGCATAGTTGCATATCTGAGCCCTGCCTTAGGCACTGTATTCCATGTGTGCTCACTGCCTACTCTGCTTTCTGATCTCCTGATCTCCTGTTCATTGCCCTCGGTTCCTGCTCTACTCACACTGATAGAATCAAAACAGACTTTTAAAATTAACATGTTATTTAGCAATACATTCCAACAACTGCATTTCCATTCTGAGAATTAAACAAAAGGTCATTGAGACCTGCAGGTCATGATTCACTGTGGCTTCTTTCTAGGCCTTCAATTTGAATCACAATCTTGGTGAGATAGACCACAAGGATTCAAATGCCCTTGCAAAAACAACCAAACAAAAACCACCCAAAACAAAAAAACCAAAACAGTATAAGTAAGATCAGAAATTTTAATAATGCAAATATGCTTGCTTCGTCTTGGGTAAGCCCAAAAGTCACAGGGCCATGAGTTATCTCACCTGTGTTCATTGATCTGCCCCCATGTTCATTCTTGCACTGTGTGTGGAGCACTCCATTTGTCTATATTTTTATCTCTAATCTCTTTTTACATCTTGCATTTTCAACAAGTATCATATCTGTCCTCTCACGGATATTTTGCTAGCTCCTCCTTCTCAAAATGTCCAAACACTCAATTTACTGTCTTTCCTCCTAAAAGATCTCCAAACTCAGATGCATTTTTCACACTATAGTCAGAGTGATCTTTCCATCATGCAGCTCTGATATAGTTATTAGCTACCTCCCAAAGTTCAAATCATATCCTATTCTCATAAAATAAATTCCCATAGAGTGAGGTCTACTTCCCATAGAAGGAATTCTCATAAAACAGATTCCAAACTCTTTTCTTTCCTAAAGAACAAATTCTAAACTTCTCAAGATGGAACTTAAGACCACAATATACTGGAAGGGGAAGAGTCATACTTTAACCAACATTCCAGTAACTTGGGAGGATGCTCTTCTGAGTGAATGCCAATTCATAAACAGGTATCTGTAGAAGTGGAGTGAATTTCTTAACATCCCTTAGCTATTGTTCATATAATGTTTCTAGCAACCTGCTTGGCTCATAGAAGATGCTTAATAAATATCATTTTATTTCCTCATCCCTGTAACACTAGCACAACTTTTCAATATTAATTGTCACTATCGGGAGAGTCAGCCACTGTCATTCGAGGCAGCTTCCTGGATGGGAACGCTCATGAGAGGCAGCAACTAGGCATCTTGAGAGGCAGCCACTATCAGGAGAGACAGCCCCTATCATGGAGAGGCAGCAACAGGAGCCAGACTGTGTTGGGACAGGCATCTACAGGCCATTTCTGGGATAGGTAATAAAAACAAGATGGAAAATACAGTATGGTGTCAAGTGGAAGAAAAATTAATTCCAACACAAAATCTTTGATTTCTTCCTATTTATATTTATTATAAATATATTTATAGTACAATATAATATTCTGAGTATTTGATGATCGTGGCCCAACAATTACATGACTCTTTTGTCCTGGGTCCATTTTTTTTGTCTCTGTCCTATGTAACATTATTCTTTTTGTTAGCCTTTAGCTGGTTTTGCTTAGAGTACAGAATAGCACTGAAATCTACCATCTATGTTTCTGTTATACACTGGAATTAGGCATATAACAAGTCCTATTAAAATAAGGCAAACCCTTTACCTCTGGAAGGTGAATCTCCAGATTGAGGATGGGCAGGGGGCCAGAGGCAGCTAGTCCAATAGCATCAATTCTGATAGCCCTGCTGAGTTTCACTACCCTCTTAGGTTTCTCTCACTTTGATTAGTATGGCCTGCACCAATGTGGCTGCCAGATGTGTGCTATTGTCCAAATAAAACTCTGCCCTGTCCATGAACCCAAATATTTTCCCATGCTATCCCTCAGCAAGGCTAAAAAAACATGGAATATTTTTTAAAAAAAGAACTTCATCAAATATAAAAGAAGAAAAATACAACAAAAAGCACAAGAAGCATAAACTCAGTCAAGATATTCTTTATAGATTTGTGATATTTCATAGCTAGTATTTCACAGTCACTGTTCATTGCTCATCCTTGGTAGAGCTAGAAGTGAGGGGGAAGATGCCTCCTGGTAAAACACTATATATAGACTTCTGGTAGTCTTACTTCAGGCTAACGCCCAGTCTTTGGAGGGTATTTTTTCAGTACGGTTGTGATTGTGAGTATCAAAGCAGTCATGTCATGATCTTCTATAATTGAGTGGAAAAGAATGAAATGCCTGCTGTGTAACAGAACAAAGGTGCCAAAATCATGGAGGGTTTGGCACACTGATAGAGGAAACAATGAATATTTGTTTATTGCCACTTTCCCAAAACGTTCATCTGCTCTATCAATTTGGGGCTGGACTAATGAGGTTCCTCTTGCCCTAACCACTCATCTATTTTGGGTTTGCTCATTTTATAATTTTACTAGAGGTCTGGTGCATGAAATTAATGCACTCAGGGGGGTTCCTCAGCCCAGCCTGTGCCCTCTCACAATCTGGGAGCCCTCGAGGGATGTCCGACTGACAGCTTAGGCCCGCTTCCCACAGAAAGCGGGCCTAATCTGACAGTCAGACATCCCTAGCACTGCCACAGAGGCAGGAGAGGCTCCTGTCACTGCTGCTGTGCTCACCAGCCATGAGCCCAGCTTCTGGCTGAGCAGCACTCCCCCTGTAGGAGCGTACTGACCACCAGGGAGTAGCTCCTATGTTGAGCATCTGCCCCCTGGTCAGTGCATGTCATAGTGACCAGTTGTTCCAGGTTTGGTTGATTTGCATATTAGCCTTTTATTATATAGGATAGAGGCCCAGTGCATGGGTGGGGGCCAGCTGGCCTGCCCTGATGGGGGCCCCAATCAGGGTTGGGGTCCCTGCTTGGGGCAGGGCCGGCTGGGGTGAGGGGTCACGGGTGGTTTGCTGGCCAGCCCTGCGCCTGATCGGCGTGGGGGGGCCTTCTGGGGGTGGGAATGGCAGGGGCGAGGAGCCGTGGTTGTTTTGGTTGTACTGGTGGTGCTGGTCATTCTGCCATTTCAGTTGCTGGGTTTTTATTATATAGGATGAATAATTGAGCAATACATCATTAGAATACTTATCTAGGTTTCCCTTATTCTTGAAAAAATGACTCTTGCATTTGATATATCATTAAATTTGCTGATTCAGCAAGGGCCATTGGATTAACTACCTCCTCCAGTGCTACCCTTCTTTCAGAGATAATGACTGATTAAACATGTGTCACCTCATCAAGACCACTCTTGATAGGGTGACCAGAGCATCCATAGAAAAGCCCCTAAAGGGTGACCTCAGATTTTATGTCACAACTCAAGGTTAATATAAGTGAGTATTGTTTCAAACTCTTCTACTGATTTCTGACAGTTACTACACAATAATTAATCAATCCATAATTCAATACCAATCTACTGAGTATTCACTGTGCAATAAAATTTACTAGTTTTTTTCTAATATCTATTTTATTCCAACCAAGAAAATCATATGCTCTTTGTTTTTTATTGTAGTTTTCTATATATTGCAGCAAGCAAAATTTTGCCTCATGAAACCATTATTCATCTGAAATAAATGTAATATCCAAATATGAGTCACTTGGTACTGTAAGGTAAGCATGTAAGTAAAACATGAGAAATGTTACCTCTCATTTCTATTTATATGTTTCTGATCATTTAAAAAATGAGAACATGCCAACATTAAAATTATACTCAAGAGAAATTGTTTGAGAATTTCTAAATGGCAAAAAGCACAATCAGTATCTATTTTTAATTAATAAGTTCTTCTACTGTAGCTCCAGTCTGGCTGCTACAAATAAGTGAACTGCATTGGGCAGAGAAGCCAATATTTAGAGGGAATAGCTGTGTGCACACATAGTTCTGGACAATTTATTATTCTGTGCAGTAACTGGCTGGCCCATAATTCACAAGTTGAGAGTTAATGAGAATATCTGTCCCTAATACCCATAAGAAAGATAAGGACTGGTATAATGTGGTTTATCCGGTACTTCTGAGACTTTCAAGGGCAGGAGCGAAAGCATCTGACAGCAAAATGCAAGAAATACTGCACTGACCTACAGACTTCCTGCTCTCCCATCAAACCAGTCCATGTGGATAGGCAGTAAGGAGCAATTCACTCTGAATACCTGTTCCCAAATAATTAAGTCCTTTTCAATCGCTGGCATACTTAATGATAAAATCGTGCAGCTCCAAATAAGAAAGGGGAAGAGTAGGGACAGTAATTTATTTCTTCCTCATAACTTGGCCAGCAAAACTAGAATAGGTATAAAATGTTATAGTACATATCATATTCAAAACTATATATAAAATATATATTGTATATAGTCTATTCTAACATATGTATTCTGTTCAAAACTATGTATGTATATATAAAATGTGTATATATGTGTGTGTATGTATATATATATATATATATGTATATATATATATATATATATATACACTCACACACAGCAGAGTGAGAAGAAAATTAAATAGGAAGAAAGTCCCCCAAATGACTAATTGTTTATCAATTTATCTGCTTTTATTACCAACCTTTAGAAAGTAAATATATGCTGGGGGTTTCATCAGAGCAGCAATAAATATTAATAATTACCAATTGACTAGAGGTTCTAAATGGTCCTTTTAAAACCATGTGTCAGCAATACTGTGTTCCTAGTAAGCACAGAATGGATGTCTGCATTAACAGTTTCTCCTCTGTTTGGGTTTTTAAAGTCAGGGATGTTCTCAATGGTCTATCCTAATGGCCCTCTAACTCTCCCTGCTATTTCCTTGAAGGCAGCTGAAATGTCTTGTAAAGAAGATGTGTTACCAGTCTGCGCTGAAATGAACCTACCAAATCTCCCACCTTAAATAAAAGCAGAGAGAGGGAGAGGGAGAGAGAGGTTTTCAGGCACCTGACAGTAGGGGTTCTGGATGTGGGCCCCTCAGCCAGGGGTGGTGCTCCTGCAAGAGGCTTGTGAACCAGCAGCAGCATTACCTCACAGCTGGAAATCCTCAGGTTCTGCCCATGGCCCATCCACTGAACTTCTGGAATGGAGCTCAGGAGTCTGTGTTTACAAACTGCAGGAGATGTGTTTGCTCACTGAAGTTTCAGAAGTGTTGGTCTAGAGCCGTGGTCGGCAAACTGCGGCTCGCGAGCCACATGCGGCTCTTTGGCCCCTTGAGTGTGGCTCTTCCTAAGCCTTAGAAGTACCCTAATTAAGTTAATAACAATTTACCTACCTATATAGTTTAAGTTTAAAAAATGTGGCTCTCAAAAGAAATTTCAATCGTTGTACTGTTGATATTTGGCTCTGTTGACTAATGAGTTTGACAACCACTGCTCTAGAGCATTGACGGCGAACCTTTTGAGCTAGGTGTGTCAGCATTTTGAAAAACCCTAACTTAACTCTGGTGCTGTGTCACATATAGAAATTTTTTGATATTTGCAAACCATAGTAAAACAAAGACTTATATTTTTGATATTTATTTTATATATTTAAATGCCATTTAACAAAGAAAAAATCAACCAAAAAAATGAGTTCGCGTGTCATAGGTTCGCCATCACTGGTCTAGAGTTTTGGGTATTTTTTTTTAACTCAATATTGTGCTGTGACTAAAGTGAACATATGCAAGCAGATGTCAGAGGCTAAATAATGTGATTCCTGGCCTTTTAGATTTTTCAGAAATGGCTCAGAGGATCAATGGCATTGTTGTGTACTAACTGAAGAGTTCGATATTGCTTTTTATGAAGGGCATGCTCATGGGATCAAAAAAAGTGTCTTTTTTCCCTTCCTGCATTGTGGTTTATGTGGCAGGAAGGAATTCATTTTATTCTGAGTTTAATCACACTTCAGAGTACAAGAAATGGAGTTGGAGCATTCATGTTAAAATTCTATACCTTCAAACAACTGTGTCTGAGGAGAAATGAAGGAAAGGATAGATAAGAATACAAAAGTGACATAGTCAGAGTTTGTGATCATTTGCTCAGAAAGGCTTATGTATGTACTTAAATGTACTGCCTGCAAACCCAAATCATGGTTGGCAATTACTTTTCTACACGGTCAACTAGCTAAGGGAGTGAGTGACGTGTTCTCCATTTTACATAGTGTTCATTCCCCTTTCCCTTAATCTGTTGCCTCAAAGGCAGTTAAGAGCCACCTCTGCATGCTGAGCAAGGGCAACTACCTTTCAGGCATCGGCAAGGTAAACAAAGAGAGGAGGATGTTGGAGCTAGTGATTATAAAAATAATGACAGCACTCTTCTAGTGCTTGGAAAAGAGGAGGAGTCTCTCAGACTCTGCAGTGTCTGCCTGAATAAGGAACAACAAAAAGGTACTACCTGATTTAAATATTATATCCTTCCAAGGATGCAACCTCCTAGAAACGTTATTTCTTTAATATGAGCTTTTCTCTTTCCTTTCCTTTTGATTCAAAATGGCCTCATCCAGCACCTGACTACCCTGCCTCTTTCCCCCTTGCACGTCCACTCCCTTAATCATTGAGCCCTCAGGACAATGAGGTTTTTGAATCAGCCTCAAATAAACTTAGAAGCAAAAGCTCTGGTCTGTGACCACAGGGATAGAGTTTCAGTCAAACTAGAGATGGCATCCAGGCCTCAGTTGTGTTTCAGCTCCGGGCCCAGAAAAACAGCAAAACCAGAGAATGTGATGCCATGGCTGACATCAGACCAGGTGCACTGATCAAACTACCCGCTACCCTAGTGCTGACCAATCAGTGGAGAGTGCAACTTCACAACCCTGACTCCCTTAGTCACAATGAATGGTTTTTCCCCTATATAACCATCTGGTGGAAGCCATCTGGGAGCCAGTCTTTGAGCATTAGCCCTCCCGTGTCTCTGGGCATGGGCCACTTCCTGATAATAAACCCTCACATTCTTTGCTGCAAACTCCTGTTTATGTCTTATTGGACTTTGAAGTCCACAAGCAAGCAGGTCCTTTTAGTTCAGTAGCAAGGACTCAAGGCATTTCTGGTTCCAAGCCAGGTCCAGGTGATAGCGTCAATAAAGTTCTATAGATGCCTTTCTTTTTTCACTTCTCAGCTAAAGGTACAAAACAATTATACAGTATCTTGCCCACTTAACTAAATTTCTGAGCCAGTTGAGATTTGAGCAATATGTAAATGTCTGGCTTTGTGCCTCAGCTTGCATTCCTCAGTTGCCAGTCTAATTTGTTCATACTCATCCATTCCACATGGCTTGAGGCACTGTGGTGGGCAGTTAGACAGACATGAGCAAAGCAAGGACAATGGGCCAAGTACAGAAGGTCACCAGGACCGAAAGCCTTGGGTGCCCAGCAAAGGACAATTGTAGGGTGGGACCTCGCCCCCTGGGTGTTCCTTTCCTCCCCTGGCACATCGCTGGCCATGCAGTTTGGACCCCTGACCTTTCCTCCTTAGACATAACATCTAGGCGACAGTTGTATTTCAGCTCTAGGCCCAGAAAAGCAGCAAAACAGACCACTGACCCCATGGCTGACCTCTGTAGTCAAAATCAGCTGCATTGGATAATAACCCCCTACCTTAGCACTGACCAATCAATCAGTGTAGACCTAGACCCTGAAAGGACACTCCTAGAAAACTGCTGAATATTATATTGAGATCATCCCCTGAGATCGCCCCTAAATCTCCACCCGTAAAACCCTTAGGATGGAGGACCCAGCAATCTTCCTTCCCCCTCCCAGGAGCACACCCATGCCTTTCCTTTCCCCTCCTCCTCCCTATCCCCCCCAGGCACATTACCATTACCTTCCTCACTCCCAAGCTCCAAGGACCCTTCCTTTACCTCTATAACTCATATAAGAAGCCCATTTCTTCTACGAATCACTTCCACCTCTGTGATTTTCCAAATAAATGTACTCTTATAGTTTGAGCTTTGGCTCTGAATTTTTTTTCCTAGCCAGAACTCTGAAGTTTTTCCTAGCCAAGTACCAAGGTTGCTGAACCCAGGTCCGATCTGACCCCATGGGTCTAACACCTGGTGCCTTTCCCTCCACCCACAACAGCACCATTCTCTCCAAACACCACCCAGATCTCCAATGGGCAGAATTTTTTCAAAACCCTTATTTGTAACAACATGCATGCACTCAGCTTTACTTCAGGGTTGCAGTTCAAGAGTTTATCAGACCAACATGGAAGTAGTACAAGACAGATAACAGGTTACAAAAGGGCAATATTTTTTGTGTTTGCAATCCTCACCCAACAAAGCCACAGTTTCATAATTTCTCAATATCACACAGTTTCCAAGCAAGTGATAATGAGAACAAGGCAGATGGGGCTTTTGCCAGATAGACTGAGACACAGATGATTTTCCTTAAACTCTTATGGTTGGGGCACATATATTTCTGTGTGTGTGTTTGTGTGTGCGCACGTATGCACATATGTGTATGTGTGTGAGTCACAGTGTATTGCATACAGGAGGTATTTGGTATATGTTTGTTGACTGAATTATTGAAAATATTTGTTGAATGCTTGCTAGGCAAGTAGTTTTGTCCTATAGTAGATGTTAAACAAGAAGACCAGGCTTGGGATTTTGACATGGGGTTGAGGATTCTAGGCATGATAGCATCTCTGTAGTCTCATAGTTAATGGTTACTTTCTGACTATAACTTAGTAATGTAGCTCAAAGCCTTTGGGGAAGAGATGCCAAAAATATATAAGGTAATAAGTACACTCTGCATCAAAATACATTGAAGTTGCAAATGCTTCCCATACTTCACTCATAAGTTAGCTCAGTTCAAAAGCAAGATATCTGATGTACAGCATTGTGCCTACAGTTAGAAATATTGTATTTTACACTTAAAAATTTAAAGGGATAGATCTCATGTTAAGGGTTCTTATGCTAATAGATAGAATTAGATAAATACACTAAGAAATGTATGTTACTCATAACAATAAAAAAAGCAAGTTACATATGAACTGGAGCGAGCTACACCTTTTTGGTAAGTATGTTACTCTTTCACATCAGTAGGGTTTTTACGGGGCAAAGTTAGTATATAATTTTCTGTATGCAACCAGTAAAGGTCTCCAATAATCTTGTTGAAGGGCAAACAGCCTAGCTGGGGATGGCCTCGAAGACATAAATTGTATTTTGGTAACAAAGGAGGGATTATTTTCATCAGAAAACAAAAAGATGGAAGCTGTTGCAAGGTTGCCTCAGAAATCTTTCTCTATGACACCCCAAAGGAAGCTTATCCTTAGAGAAAATGGCAATTCTTTTGATGGATTACAAGTGAAAGGATTCTCCTTAAAGATGTTAGAGACTTCCCAACTCCCACAAACAATTAGCTGCAATCATGTAATCAGTCATCTCCAAATGTTATCCCACCTAGGCTCATAAAACTTCTACTTAATGATTTTGTCAGAAAACTCTCCTGGAGGGAATTTCTGCCTGAAGAAAGTCAGGGGAGGCGGGGAGACAAACTTACTCCAAGAATCTTCCTAGTTAAGAGACTGAAATAACAAGCAAAAGACAATTAGCACATATAATCAGCACTTTGAAAATTCGCTGCCCTATTGAAGGTTTTAAAATTCCCCCTTTTAAGATGATTAACACGACTGTCACATTTACTTTTCAAAGGGATATAAACAGAAAGTTGCATTATCCTATCTAATAAAAGAGTAATATGCAAATTAACCATCACTCCATGACAAAGATGGCAGCGCCCATAGTGGCTGGGGCAGGACGCTGGCAGCGTCACCCTGGCAATGTGAACCCAGCAGGCAAGCGCGGCCTACAGGCAGCACCCAGCAGGGCCTGCTTGCCCATCCCTGTGGTGTGGAGCAGGTAGGCCCCACAGAGAGCAAAGAACCACAGGGAGCAGGCCCAAGCTGTCAGTAGGAACATCCCCTGAGGGCTCTGGAATTGGAGAGGGTGTAGGTCCAGCTGAAGGACCCCCCGCACCTCATGCATGAATTTTGTGCACCGGGCCTCTAGTATATTTTTAAAATCCTTTGTGTTAGTTTGTAAACTGAGGTTCATAATTATCTCCCACTGGATAATTAATTATTGCTCTTCCATGTAAATATCAGAAAAAGAAAGGAAAGTTTTTAATCTTTACATTTTTAACCTCAATTTTTCTAACATTTTTTTTTTTTTTACAACCTCAGGGCTATAAAAAGAAATGGAGCAAAGACCAAGTTGCAGTTCTGATTGATTGACAACAGGCTCTAGTTTATGTTCAGAATGTGCACAAGGAAATTTGGAAGAATCTGCCTCACAATCAAATAAAAAATAAGCTGCTACCCTGCTTTCATTAACTGTAATAGCATTTATTACAGTGTCATTTCTATATCTCAGATGAAACTTTTATCTCAAAATAGATGTCCTCATCTCTTTCTGAGACCTGCTTCATAGTAAAACAGCTGCCAACACTCATAAAGGAAAAAAAAAACCTCTTTAAAGCTCTGAGGCTATATTTAGTACACAAAGCTTTTGTTGAATACATTACCATATTCTTCGCTAGCACTTGGTTCCAACATACAAGGTGAACATAAGAGCTACATTTTGCGAGAGAGAGAGAGAGAGAGAGAGAGAGAGAGAGAGAGAGAGAGAGAGAGAACACCACTGCTCACATAATCCACGATAGTACTGTCAAACCCAAGAGAAGTCCCTGGAAAAATGACAATGCCAGGACCAGAGGGACCTTTCAGTCATCTGCAATCTCTCCACCAAGCAGGCTGAGGCTAAGAGACATAATGTGTGGCTACCGAGTGCTTCAAATATAGTGAGTATATCTGAGGACATACTATTGGGTAGCACAGAGGCCCTTCCTGTAGCCTCTCTTCAAAACTGGGTTTAAAGACATGGCTAATGGGTTGAAACTCCAAAGAATTAAAAAGACAAAAGTCAGTCACAATTAATGAAATCCCCAAAGCTTTCTGAAATCAACCACAAACATGACAGGACATTCCAGGGGAAAGTGATCAATAAAACAAAGACCTACAAAGACTAACAACACTTGTGAGGACTTACATGCTTCCTCAGGGGCTGAAAGGATGAGGAAGAGTGTGAGTGGCACAAAAGAACAGCCAGGGAAGAACTTGTCATTCTGACCTCTCAGCCAGCAAGAATTCTGCCTGAACAGAAAAGGTGTGAAGGAAAGCTTATCCAGATGCAATCAATGATTAACTTAAGGGGGTTAACTAAAGATGGTGGGGCAGGAGGGACCAAGAAGATCATCCTGCCCATCTCCTTTCCCCATCATACACAAAATCGATAGGAGAGGATAAGTGGACAGCAGACACTAATCAAGGATATTGGATTTTTATTGCTGTTAGCAAGTTGGAGGATGACCTTGGGAAGCACACTTAACTGGCTATCTCACTTGCTTCCTCTATTTAAAGAAATGATAATGAGAGTTGGTTTCAGGTGCTTTGGGAAGCCTAAGATGAAAGTGTAAGATATAATCATCACTTGTTCCTTTTTCTCCTTTTCCATCAGGCCATACTTCTCTCTCTAGTTAATAAGACCAATCACTTTCAAACCAGAGTCTAGTTTCCTGTTATAGAATCATTCTTTGAAAACAGTCAGGCTTAACACTGATTTTAGCTTCTTTGAAAATATAACAATTGGAGCTAAAATTAGTGTTGTTCCTTTACTCAATAAAAAAGGCTGAAATGTTTAATAAAGGAACATGAGAGAAAGTCCGTAGAAGCTGAAGAAGTGAATGTGAGTAAACGTTGAATTAAGAATACTATGGCCAGGCCAGAGGGGCTCAGTGGTTGAGCATCAACCTAGGAGGTCACAGTTCAATTTCTGGTCAGGGCATATGCCCTGTTGTGGGCTTGATCCCCAGTGTGGAACATGCAGGAGGCAGCAGATGGATGATTCTCTCTCATCATTGATGTTTCTATCTCTCCCTCTCCCTTCCTCTCTGAAATCAATACAAATATGTTTTTAAAAAAGGATACTATGAACTGCCAAAGGGTCTTGGGTTCAATTCCCAACCAAGGGTACATACCTCAGTTGCAGTTTCTATCCCTAGAGATAGAAAGCTTTGGGGATTTCATTAATTGTGACTGCCGAACTTAGTGCGGAAACCCGATCGGCATAGCGCACTACAGCCCAGAACTCCTGGGCTCAAGCGTTCCTCCAGCCTCAGCCTCCCGAGTAGCTGGGACTACAGGCGCGCGCCACTGCGCCAGGCGCCGCCGCCGCGGCTGCTCGCGGCAGGGAGACCTGGAGGTCGCAGGCTCTTCCTCCGCCGCTGCTGTCACGCGGGTCGGTCCGGGGCGGCGGTGCCCGAGGCCGCCAGCAGCGTGGTCAGGCTGTGCCTCATGGGGCCCGGCGGCCGGCCCACGTAGGCCCCGCGATGATTCGCCCTTTCAGTGACTGACTCCCACAGATGTCATATGTGGGAGGCAACCAACTGATGTGTCTCTCTCACATTGATGTTTCTCTTTCTCCTCCTCATCCCCTTCCATTCTCTCTCTCAAAAAAAAAAAATCAATGGAAAAATTCGTGGGTGACAACAACAACAAAGAATACTATGAACTATTCTTTTAAAATGTATTTTTATTGATTTCAGAGAGGAAGGGAGAGGGAGAGATAGAAACATCAATGATGAGAGAGAATCACTGATTGGCTGCCTCTTGCATGCCCCTCACTGGGGTTCGAACCCACAACCTGGGCACGTGCCCTTGACTGGAATTGAATTCAGGACCCTTCAGTCTGTAGGCCGACACTCAATCCACTCAGCCAAACCAGTTAGGGCTTTGTTATTCTTTTTTGAAGCACAAATGATTGTGACTCTGTAGGTATAACTGCACACCACATTTTCCTTTGAAAATCTGCTTATCTTCTAACTTCAAGGTTACCGCATACTAAATCTGACAAACTCAGGGAAGGCCTTTGTGGTGGTCTTACAAACTCAGAGACTTAAAGTAACCACATAGGATGATCTAAAATTAAAGCTTCCTAACTAAAAGTGAGTCATGAAGGGTAATTAGGTCCTAGGCCAGTATCTTCCTTGACAAAGGTCAATCTTTACCTTAAATGAGCCTGTCTGTTATCTTTTTGCATCTTTAGAATGTCAAAGTAACTTCCCTTTTTTTGGACCTCTAAGGGCACAACAATTACACCAGAGCAGAGACCATATATCCCCTCATTGTTATGGTTATTTGTTAATTGTTGACTTTTAACTATCTTGTACCCACTTATGTAAAAGAAGTATATGTCTATCATTTTACTTTTTATCCAATCCCAGAGGTTTCCTTGCTTTGTTTCTCCTGCCTCCCTAATCTATCACCAATTGGTTTCATGTAACCCACTTAGTCCTCCCCTTTTGCTTGTAATGTATAAAACTACCATTCTCTGGAGCATTTTGTCAATCCATTCAGATTTTGCTTCCTGGAAATTGACATCAGTTTGGCTCAAATAAACTCATAAAAATTCTCTACAGGTTTGAACATTTCTTAGATTGACACTAAGAAAAATTATCTTTGAAATGCATACTGCTGCAATATGGCTTGTATCTTACTTTATTGTCCAACTTTTCCCTATTTATTTATTTATTTATTTATTTATTTATTTATTTATTATTTCATCTATTTAGGAAACTAGATAGTGCTTGCTATACAACACTATTCTAAGCACTTTACAAATCTTAACTCATTTAATCATCAACATTAGGAGGTGAGTAACTTTATTCCCTCCAATTTACAGAGGAGGAAACATACCAAAGGAGGTTGAGAACCTTGTCCAAGACATGGATCTCCTCATGGTAGAGCTGGGATTTGAACCCAACCACTCTGGGTCTCGTAACTATTAAGCTGTGCTGCCTCATTTTAGATATATACTTATGTCAAATTGGAAAAAACACTCACAAACCTGTAAAATTGACTGGCTTGAAAAACTTTTTAGTAGGCCACACTTGTTTTCTCAGTGCTGCTTTCTCACACCCTCTGTCCCAACTCACACTTCATTTCCAAGGACTCTAAATGGGCAACATACAAATCGTTTGTCACAAAAAGAGCTAAACCAGCACTTGAACAATGGCCATATTTGGAGAGCATATTGGTTCAGAATGTAAAGGACAGAAATGATAGAAGGCACAATAAAAGAAAAGGAAGATGTGGAGGGGGTAAATAAGAGAGGAGAAACCACAGGGGAAGGAAGGAAGAAATGCAGGAAAGAAGCAATACCTGTCAGCTTTGCAAAGCCTTGGAAAATGCTCAGTTCTCACAAGATAAATATAGTAAGTGCTAATTATTTAGAGTCAGTGACTTGAGTGTTAAAGAACAGGTTGGACTTCAAATAAATATACCTTGTTCTGCCAAAAAGAAACAGTCTTGAATAAGGCCATTGAGACAATGAATAATCTTTTGTTAATTTTATTCACAAGGTCAAGGACAACCTGCAGAACTAAGAATAAGGCTCCCACGGGAGTCTAAATGGGACCAGCCTACAACTGCGATCAGGACAGCTGCAAACATAACCTCCCATTGCTGAGTAAGTGCAACGTGAAAGGTGTAGAGCATGTGTCCAAACAATTCTCAATACCTGGGACATTTTTAAATACTGCTACACTCTGATTTGATTATGTCTACCTAAATATCTATATATTTTAATTGCAAGCAATAGGACTTTAATTTGTTGACATATACATTTATTTCCTTTATACACACATTTATTTTCCCAGTTTTAATGAGATATAATTGACACACATTACCATATAAGTTTGTTATATAGCATAACGTTTGACTTACACGTATATGAAATAATTACTTCAATAAATTTAGTTAGTGTCCATCATCTTATCTATATATATAAAAGCCTAAGCGACCGTTATGACCGAACAACTGGAACGACTGGTCAACCAGTCTCTATGATTTGCACTGACCACCAGAGGGCAGATGCTCAATGCAGGAGCTGCCTCCTGGTGGTCAGTGTGCTCCCACAGCCAACCTCTCCCGCCGGGCCACCACCCCCACACCACACCCCCATAGGCCTCGATCATCGGCCAAGCAAAGGGACCTCACCTGTGCACGAATTTGTGCACCAGGCCTCTAGTAAGATATAATAAAAAAAGAAAAGAAAAAAAAACACACCTAAAAACATTTGTTTTCTTGTGGAAAATTAGGATTTACTCTCTCAGCAATTTTTAAACATACCATATAGCAGTGTTAACTATAGTCATCATGTATATTACATCCCTAGGACTTGTTTATCTTACAAATGGAACTGTTTGCCTTTTAACCACTTTCCTCGAATTTCCCTCCTGTGACACCTCCCCAGACCCTTGCCTCTGGTAACCATAGATCTTATCCTTTTTCTGTTAATCCTCACCTGAAGATATTTTTTTCCATTGATTTTTGGAGAGAATGGAAGGGAGAGGAAGAGAGCGAGAGGGAGAGAGAGAGAGAAATATCAATGTGAGAGAGACACATCAATTAGTAGTCTCCCACAAATGCGCCATCCAGGGCTGGGGATCAAACCTGAAAAAGAGATATGTGCCCTTGACTGGGAATCAAACCCGGGACCCTTCAGTACATAAGCCAATGCTCTATCCACTGAGCCAAACTGGCTAGGGCAAGTCTCATCCTTCTTCTATGAAATTCCTGGTTGTTTGGTTGATTCTTGTTTGTTCACGCCTCTTTTTTTTTTCTTTTAAGATTCAAAATATAAGTGATGGTGAATCCATAATATATATAAAAGATCATATGATTTGTCAGAATTTAAATTTGTTTACAATTTGAAAATAAACCAATGTAATTCACAGTACTCATTAAGTAAAGGAGAAAAATTATATAATAATCTCAATAGATAAAGAAAGAAAACTGGCAATATTTAATACCATTGATCAGTTAAAAAAATTCCCAGAATTACAAAGGTGGTTTGACAATAGAAGGCTTTAAATATAATTTACCACATTAATACATAAAATTAGAAAACAGTCATGTATACTCTTAATAGATTAAAAAAAATCCATGATAAAATTGATTTACTAATAATAAATAGCATTAGTAGCTAGAAATAAAAAGGAACTTCCTTAACCAAATAAAGAGTAGTTCCAAAAACCTAGATCAGAAATATTCTTAACAATAAAATGTTAGAAGAAATCACTTTAAAATCAAGAGCAAGAGAAATATATCCACTAACTGCTGCTGTGCAAGTTGTATCAGGTCCTTGCTTATGTAGTAATACTCAGAAACTAAAATTCTATATAATAAAAGTCTAATATGCTAAGTGTCTGGTTGTCCGATTGGCCGTTCAACCAATCAAAGCGTAATATGCTGATGATATGCTAAGGCCGCTCAACCGCTTGCTATGATGTGCACTGACCACCAGGGGGCAGATGCTCTGACTGGTAGGTTAGCTTGCTGCTGGGGTCTGGCCAATTGGGACTGAGCAAGATGGGCCAGACACACCCTGGAGCTCTCCCGTGGTCCCTCCCCAGCTGGCTAACCTCCTGCATAATTCCCCAACTTGTATTGTGCACTGGTGGGGTCCCTTGGCCTGGCCTGCACCCTCTCGCAATCTGGGACCACTCAGGGGATGTTGGAGAACCGGTTCCAGCCCAACGGTGGAATGACTGGTCGCTATGACACACACTGACCACCAGGGAGCAGACACTCAATGCAGGAGCTGCCCTCTGGTGGTCAGTACACTCCCACCAGAAGCTGGGCTCACAGGGAGCGGGCCTAAGCCATCAGTCAGACATCCCCTGAGGGCTCCCGGACTGCGAGAAGGCACAGGCTAGTCTAAGGGACCCTCCCCCTCCATCCAAGTGCACGAATTTTATGCACCAGGCCTCTAGTTTAAATAGAAGACATGAAATGGTAAAAACAAAGTATCATTTTTCACAGATGATAGAATTAACTACTTAGAAAATCCAAAATAATTCATAGAGACATTAAGTTAGTAAGAGAATATAGCAATCTGGACAGAAATAAGATCAATACACTTAGTCTATATACTATCAATAACAATTAAGAAAATCTATTTTAAAAAATACCATTTAAAATAACAACATAAATATAGAATATCTAGAAATCTAACAAAAATTTCAGAACATTATGGATACAATTTTTATAACTTTATTGAAAGACATTTAAAAAGTCACAATTAAATAAAGAGATTTAACATGTTCAGGGATAAGAAGGCTCATCACTAATAAAGGATACAATTCTCTCCAAATTTATCTGAAGATCCAAACCACATAAGGCTTTTACCTGTGATTCTTCCGTTGATTTTTAGAGAGAGTGGAAGAGAGAGGGAAAGACAGAGAGAAATATCAATGTGAGAGAAACACATCAATTGGTTGCCTCCTGCCCAAGCCCTAACTAGGGCTTGGGCCAGGGAGGAGCCTGCAACCAAGGTATGTGCCTTTGACCAGAATCAAACCTGAGACTCTTTGGTCTGCAGGCCAACACTCTATCCACTGAGCCAAACAGGCTAGGGCCAGAATATTGCATTTTTAATAATCCCTGTTTGTCCCTGGGGCTTGTGCAGAACTAGGCAGCACATATAGAGGTACTTTCCAAAGATATTAGTTTAGTTGGGCCATGTAACCATCCCTTTGTGACTTTTTACCAGCTGCCAGCCTTGCAATAAAAGGTAATGGCTATAAGATCTCTTCAGTGGTATCAAGCTAATTTAAATATGTAAATGAGAACATTTAGAATACTCAGTTATGTAATCCATCTTTCAATTATAAGTGATGACATTTATTATAGGCAAAATACTTGAAAGAGATTTCTGTAGTTACTAAAAACTCTACACAAAATACTATCTCCTTCAATTTAATCATAGAGTAAATATTATCCTGAGAGCCACAGATTTTAACTTTGATTTATTCTCATGCCCATGGATTAGGGTAATTGATAAATCAGTTTACTTATTGAATCCAGATTATGATATACAGGGGTATTATGAATAAATTAATAAATTAAATGCAGCAAAATAAAACTAAAGAAAGCAGAGAAGTAAAATTATAACAAATAAAAGTAGAAATTGATTAGAAAATTAAAAGACAATAGAACTAAGTAAATAGAGTTGAAATATACAGAGTTTTAGCCAATCTGATAGAAATAAGAAAATTCAAATATTAGAAAAGTGGCATTATTACAGATACACAGATGATTTTAAAAATTATGAGTGTACTTTGTACACTCTTATGCAAGTACTTTGGAAATATACATGAAAGGTCCAGTTTTTAATGAAAACATAAATTAGTTACCAAAACTGACTAAAAAAAATTGAAATACTTCAGTGGACAAATGACTATAAGTGAAATTATAATTTAGCCAAATCTCTATCTTGAATCCAGACCACCAACCCAGATTTTAAAAAGACAATGAAAAATACCTTTCTTACTTAAACTATTCCAGAGCTTAGAAAAAGATAGAAAGCTTCAACTCACTCTACAATGCTAATCTAATACAGACTTCCCAACCTGGACAAGGAGAGCACTCAGTGCACACACACACACACACACAATCCAAAAATTCATCTTATTTGTGACTTGCAGGCAAGAATCCTAAAAAAATTTAACAAAGTATTTGAATTTAACAAACCTAGCAATGTGCTGGCAAATTAAGAACTATTTGCATTTATATTTATATATACATATATATGTAATTATACATATAACATATATGTATA
Organism: Myotis daubentonii; assembly: GCF_963259705.1. Lineage (NCBI taxonomy): Eukaryota > Metazoa > Chordata > Mammalia > Chiroptera > Vespertilionidae > Myotis > Myotis daubentonii. Next base: position 179,608,560 of record NC_081841.1, on the reverse strand, counting down.
TATAAAAAAACAAGACAGACTGTATTTATTGTACTTTTTTTCATTTAAAATGTGTAAAGAATATCTTGACATTATATCCTCAATAATAGCATTTTATTATTTTCATAGTATACCATTAAAATCACCATTTAAGGCAAAATAAAGAAATAGTTTACTTGTGTTGAACACAGCATATTTGCAATAACATGAGGGGGGAAACAAACACCTGACAAGTATTCATTTTATACTATTTTTAATAGCTCCCCAAGTAACTGTGTAATCAACTGTTAATTTTTTTATTTTAGTTAGAGACCAACATGACAGAAAGAAAGGGCAGACAGTGAGAGGTAATTCCAAAGATCAGGCGAGCTAAAAGTATTTATATGTCGAGGCTATTTTATTTTCCAAACTAAAGGGTAATAGGAGAGGAGAGACCAGAAGTTTGTGGGGGGATACCAAATGCCAACTCAAAGGAAGACAATTAGAATGGCAAGAACCTCTACTGTTACAGAGCAGCTAGTAGCAATCAGACTCTACCAGTTGCTCTACAAAATGAAAAGAAAAACCAAGCGTGATTATTATTATTATCCACTTCACAACATTTTTGAGGTTCTACTATAAGCCAGTAGAGCAATAGACAAGACACAGTCACTTGATAAAACTGTGGTCGATGAGACCAGGCAAAACCTTTATGCAAAAGAAGGCATACAAAGAGAGCACATAAAAAAATAAAAATAAAAAGGAGACATATGTACTACTCTTTGTAATACTTTAAGCAATAAAACAAAATTTTAAAAAATAAACCTATGCTTCTATGGAAATTGAAGCTTTTTTTTTTTTTGCGGCCCACATTAAAAAAAAAAAAAAGGATTGCATGCGAGACATTTACAAACTTATTTAGCTCCCAGTGGCTAGGCATGACTTAGACTGGTTTTTCTTTCATGGGAATAACAATTATTAAAACACCAAAGGCTTTTCCTCCATATTAACTGATACATTTTTGTTCTTGGCTTGTGGTCTTCCTCTCCAAATGTATTAGAAGGTTTTGCTAGCATTATTCCCCTTTTCATGACGTCTTACACCCGGTCACAGGGTGCACAGCCCTGCGCCATGCCTACTCAAGCAAGCATTGGATCCTCATTTCTTTGTTTGTAATGATGGGTCCAGAAGAAGATACAGAGTCCAAGCAGAGCTACAGAGAATCTTATCCTGGGAGTTGGATGAGATCTTTTGGAGACACCGGTCCACTTTATACGCTGCGAAACAAGGACATTGGAAATCTGGGGATGCCTGGGGCCATCTTTCATGCCATATGGAGAGGGCTTGTTCACAACAGCAGAGGATGAAGGAAACACAAGCGTGAAAGAGATAAGCTAAAAAAGAGAGATAAATGAAGAAATATGCCCTACATCATGTGGGAAGCGAATTCACTTCCAGCCTTCCCACTTATGTGAGCCAACAAATTTGTTTTTTGCCTTAGTTAAAATTTCTGATACTTGCAATTAAGTGACTCCTGAATATATTTCCCAGCTGTCTGCCCTGCTCCTGAGACTTCTATATGTGTATGATTCATGCAGCACTCAAGCATCACCATTTTTTTTTTATCGCACCGTCCCCAGTGGCCCTGAGTCTCCATCTACTTCAATTGAACCTTTGTCATTATTCAGAACTGCCACACTATAACACGCTGTCCTCTAATAATTATGGAGATGCACATATTCATTACTAGCTGGATGGTGAAAAATCAACAGTGACAGATTGCATAATATAATTAGGTGGAATAAAGTTTTTAAAAGATTCTCTCTTTTTGGGGGGAGTATTATTGAAAATAAGCTGAGTATTCTATATAATATCCAGCTAAACATATGGCACATAAAAGAATAGATCTTGTTAATGATTTTCATTGCCACTATTTTGAAACACATGATATTCTTATATATTGATCAGTTTTTATTCAAAATAGACAAAAAGGGAAAAACCATTCCATTTCAATTCTGCCGAGAGCTAAATATAATTGATCTTTTTTCTTCGCATTTATTTTAGCCGTATGCTGCATTTTTAGGAAGCATATAGAATTAATTAAATGTGATGAGGGACTGAAATGTTCTGAGACAGCATTGGGATAATAGAGAGGTAAAGAGCTGGGCCACTGTTAATCATAACAACATCCCACTTAAAAGCTGGACTGCATCAGCAATCTGCTGTTGCCATATTGATTTCACTTAGCCCTTCTGGATGGAATATCAGGGAGATTTTCCAACGTAGAATCAAGACAGATGGTAGGGAGGTTGGGAGAAAAAAAATAGTCTCGCAGTGTAATGGAAGTCAAAGCAAAGCTTTTTTGAAAAATATTATTATAATTCCTTGACAAACAACTGACATCAAACCAAAAACATCTATTAATAACATGGCAAGAATCATGGCATAAGAACCTGTTTACTTTTAATCGGTGAAGTTAGATCTTGCAGGACTATTGGTATGACTTCCTTACAGGTAGGTGGGTGGGTTCCTAAAATCACTTTATAAATCAAATCATATAATACCACTAATTGGATTAGGATTTCAGGGTAAATCTTGACTGAACATGGAATTTTCAAAATAACATTTGATTACAGAACAATTGTATAAATTATTCTATCCAAAGCATTGGAAGTAATTAGTTTAAACTAGTTAATTCTAGATAGTTACTATGCTCTACCTTCCTTGTGTATCTTTCCCTCACTATTCTTTTGTGATCTTTTGATTTTAAGAGGAACTAAGATAATTCCTACTTTCTGTGATTTCAAAAAGGGATATAGCCTGACGAAGAAAAATAGAATTTTGAGGTCAAGGGTTTTAATTCAATTCTATCATGTGTTAAGTCTTTGAACTTAGACAGGTTACTTAACCTTTTAAAGCCTTCAATTCCTCAATGCAAAATTGGAACTATATCAAATAATGTTAAAAATTAAATACATAATTATATAAAAGTGCCTGAATTAGTCTTCTTACTTTCCCTTAGTCTTGGAAAGAAAATACATTCTTTAAAGTGGAAGTGGGGCTGAATAATTTTCAAGTGGAGTTTTTTGCATCTTATATGAATCTAATACATATCTTGGGTCTATACTTGGGGATTGATTGCCTACTTATGCCTTTTTACTTTTTTAATTTAATTTAATTTTATTTTAACTAGAGCTGACAATTTATGTCTATGAGGAAGGACAATTCAACCAGAAACTGCTGCTCCAACACATTGCTTGTGCTTTGTCTTTCTGCAGCAATGGAAAAGCCTGAAGATAAAAACGAGGCAGCAGGAACAAGGCCAAGCAAGTAGAAGCAAGGTTCCAGAGGAAGTTTGCTTCCGCATCATGGCCAGCAGCCAGATGGCAACCCAAACAGTACTGGAGTCAAAATGGGAAGTTTGGGGGTGTGTATCAAAACCACCTCAAGTGTGGGACAAGCTGGAGATCGAACTTACTGCATTGAAATGAGTTATGAGAAACTGAATATACATGAACTGTGATTGGCTCATACTGGAAACTCTTTGCCTTCCACAAACGAGTCTGGCCTTGCCCTCTTCCATCAAGCGGAAGTCAGTTCACTGTTAACCGTTACTTTCGGGACTTAGGTGTATTTCCGAAACATAAGTGTTTCCAGCTCAGCTCTGACATATAGCTCCCTGAGAGATTTTATTCATCTCTTTTAAATGGACATGGAAGCATGTATGTCCAGCAAGATGAGGGGTCATTGCTGTAACCACTTGGTTGGGCACTGCCTTCAATCTTAGGACATTTGTCACCATCACTGTTGTGTACTTTGTTCTCTTTTTGCCTTTTGATCTTCTCCTACTTCCTCTTCTAGAGGTCTGTAAACGGGTTCAGTTCATTGAGGCTATAATGTTCGAGCTAGAAGGTGCATGAAAAAATATTTATTGAAATGTCTTCATTTTTACAAAAGCCAGGAAGTCAGGTATCTTGCAAAGGCCATAGGAGTAGTGGTAGAGGTAGGAGTAGCACTCAGATGTCATGAGTGATCTTTTGTACTTAGCAAAGCAACCTATCTTCTTAGAAATGAATCACACAATTTTCTGGGTACTAAGTTTCCAATAATAAATGTTGGGTGAATATTCATTCCACAAGTAATTGCCAGGTAAGATATTTGATCAGTAAGAAACTAGATTCTTTTGTGAAGTTAACATAACATAGAAAACAATCTGGTTTATATGTCACCATTTTCTCCATGGTTTGTTTTTTTTTTAATTTAGATTTGAGAATTGTGAAACAGCACAAGTGAATGGAAAGAGCTTACGTGAAATATGCTGGCAAATACACAGCCAACAGATTTGGTTTTGATGGGCAAATATGGTCAGCTTTTCCTCTTTCATCTTGGCTACTTCGACACTTCAGAACGTTCTGCCCTCAGGGTTACTGTGCATTTGCTTATGCAGAGTTGATATTAAAAATCTGGTTCATCAAAAGAAGCCTTTTCAGAACTGAAGACAAGCTGCTCCTTTCCAACTGAAAATGTCAAACACTTACTCATATGGCTCTTACCAGACTTAATTTACATGAGCAACTGCCAATCCTTAAGCTCACCCCCATGCAAGGGCAAATGGGAAGCCTGCTTGTGCAGCCATTAATACCAGTTAGTTTTGTTTGATATCCTAAATAGAAAATCATTTCTTCCCTCCATGTGGCAGTTATTGAATTTACGCCATCATTTACTTTAAAATCTTCTAGATTCCAAATATCTCCATTGTTTACCTGCAGTGTTTTTAAAAACATGCTTACTTTCTTTATGGTTATCTAAAAGTTTGGCTTTAAAAAAAAAATAAACATTGTTTACAACCTGACTTGTAACTTGAATTCATATTTTCTAAGTCCAGTGAAAATTATAGTTTTTACCAAAAGCTTTAAGAAAATAAAAATAAGATAGAATTTCATTTGTACTATGTTTCTAAGCAATAATGAGGCTTGTATATTAACATCTATGCATTTTCTTAATGACTCAATTGTTTTAAATAGATGATATATGACTTTTACAGAAATATTCTCTATATGAGCATTCTCAGATAATGAGAGAATTAACAGGAAATATAAATGACATGTACAAGGTTGGGTCAAATCAAAACAAGGTTTTCAGTGAAAATTAAAAAAGTAAAAAAGAAAGAAAGAAGGAGCAAGCTTGGCCATACAGAATGAATCACTTAATTCAGATAGAGAAGAGGTTATCAGAAAGCATGATTTATAGTTCTATGGTCCAATAAATCATGGCCAGGAAAAAAAGTTGTAAGGTATCAAGCATTTCCTGTGATATGCCTCTTTGAGCACCAGATTGATAAATCTTCAAAAACTGGTCCCTACCCCCAAATGTATATTGTAGCAGAGAACTGTCTTGAAATCTCCAAATTCACAACACCCTCATTGTCAAACTAACAAAGACGAGACCACAAGCTTTACTTGGGTCTTAATTCACACCGTACAAGGACTAAGGGCTCCAGAAAAACTATAAAGAAACATCCTCCCTCTCCCCACTTCAGGAAGAATACAAAGATCAGTCATTCACTGAGCAGGGTTTCCACTGTCATTATGGGATTTTACTCAGCATGCAGTGATTCAACAAGAGAAAATTAGGGGGTGTTTAATGACCATGTTCTCTGGGGAATGCTGGGTCATCTCACAGGTTTTCCCTCCCAGTACAAATTCTGGGTCCAAAGACTGCCAAAGAGGCCAGAGTGAGTCAGTATCAGGATCATCCCAGTGACTGTGTAATCTCGTTAATATTTTTAAAGGGCACATTTTGAACCTCTCAACTTTTTTTCACACTCACCTTTTCTGGTCTTTTTTTTTTTTTTTGGGGGGGGGGGGCGGGGCGTGCACAAGCCAATGGCTATGGATGAACAAGCCAATGCTCAGAGAAGCCAGGCTGCTTACAGAGTTAATAACTGTCAGAGCCAGGTTCAAATCATAGTTGTTCAACACCAAAACTAGTTTTTCTGAGTATCTAACTGCAAATGAGTCACTTGACCAATGAATGCTTCATTTTTACAATGTATGTGGCTGGGGAGAGAAAGATAGAAATAATAGGAACATGAATTTTGCTGATTATACTTATTTTGGCTCATTTTAAAAATGTTGGTTTAGGGCCCTTAAAAAATAAATTATGGTATCTACAGGAATTACATGGATTCACTTAAAATAATTTAGCAAAAGTAGTCCTTTTTCACCTCTTCCATTCTAATTTTCTTTGGAGACTCTTGATGAGTAATTCAGAACAAGGAATGGCTTGAGACAGCATAACTTCACCACTGGTTTGATTATAAAGAAACCCACCCCTCCCCCAGGATTAATAAAGGCAGACCTGAGCGTGCAAGGTTCCAATGAAACCGGAAAGGAATTGGAGGTTTTCTTGGAGATCTCATACTCATTACTGCAGCCATACGAGGAAACATATTACCACTTTAAAAAAAATCAGACACATTTCTCTATAAAGCATGGAGAATAAGAGAAAAGTTGGAAGGCACCCTACATATTTCCTGAAAAGATTCTCTCTCCACCCAACCTTGGCAATCTGAGCTAGTTTTTTATCAAGGAAGTTGCCAGTCCTCAGCATTCCCTCAACTAACATTTTATTGGGCGTAAGATTGCAGCTTCATGACACTCAAGTTCGTGAGCTATAGCAAAAACAGGATGCAATTTCCCACGGAAACATGATTCATATAGAATGTGTCTTCATCTATAGCATTTTAATAAGGAAATGAAATTAATATCTCAATCATAGTAATGTAACTCTATTTTATCCAAATTAACTTAGAAATTGGCATTTTCTAGGAAAAACATAAGCCCAGAATTTAAAAGAAGCCTGAATATTCAGCTGAAATATCATGCACCTAGAACTGTGGTATTTAATTATGTGCTCCTTTAAACTGTACAGAAGCTGGAAATCTTACAGCTATTTGTAACAGAATAATGTGACTGTGGTGGCCTCAAGAGCATTGATTGTTAATATCTTCCTGGTATATCTTTTCCCCCTCCTTTACCTTTAATCTTAATCTGTCCTATGTTTTCACTGTGTGCCACTTGTAAACAGAATATGCTGAATTTCGATTTCCTTTAATCCAAACTCATATCTCTGTATTTTAAAATAGTTTATTTCTGTTACACCTACTGAGATTATCAATATATTTGGAATGATTTCTAATAATCTTTTTTATTGTTCCTATTTATTCTGATTTTAGTTTATTTTTCTCCTTTCCTTCCATAATTTGGATTCAGATTTTTAAATTCCACTTCCCCACTCCCTGCCACTGGTTAAGACATGACACTCTCTATTTCTATTCAACAGCCATGTATCCTAATTAGGATTTGTTCAGAGTAAGCAAAGCCCTTTGTACTTATAACATCATTATAAGTACAGATGCTCCTCAGCTTATAATGGGGTTATGTCTCAATAAACCCATCATAAGTTGAAAATATAAGTTGAAAATGCATTTAACACTAATTTACTAAACATCAGAGCTTAGCCTAACCTACCATACACATGCTCATAACATTTACATTAGCCCACAGTTGGGCAAAATCATCTCAGTGCCATTGCTCAGCATCACGAGAGAGTATTGTATTGTATATTGCTAGCCAGGGAAAAGATCAAAATTCAAAGTACACTTTCTACTGAATGAGTATTGCTTTCACACCACCATAAAGTCGAAAAACCGTAAGTCAAACCATCATAAGTCAGGGACTGTCTGTACTGGCTTCATACATCCTCTTTCTATGGGCTGCTGGTACATCTTCAAAGGTGACAAAACCCAGTCTTGCTTACAGAGACATGGGATATTTTGTTAACCTTGTGAAACCAAAGAATCACACAGAAGGCAGAGCAGTGTAGGAGAGATGCAGGTACACCCATCACGCTCCCATACTGAGTCTGTGCTGAATTCATCCATCAGCCAGCCATGTGCTCAATGAGCAGGTCTTTGTTGATTTCCACTCATGTGTGAATATACTTCTTGATAATAAAACCAAATTGCTTTATATGTAAGGAGTTTGTCTTCACTGACTATATTGTACATGTCAAAGGAACAAAAAGATATTATCTTCCATTTATTTTTCTTCTTTTATTTTTTTAATTCTCACCCTAGGATATGTTTTGTATTGATATTTTTAGAGAGAGAGAGGAAGGGAGAGAGAGAGAGAGAGAGAGAGAAACATTAATGTGAGAGAGAAACATTGATCCGTTGCTTCTTGAGTGCGCTCCGATGGGAGATCAAACCCACAACCTAGGTATGCGCCCTAACTGGTAATCAAACCCCCACATCCTTTTTGCTGTATGGGACCACACTCCAACCAACTGAGCTACCCGGCCAGGGCTCTTCTATTTATTTTCCATCCTCTCACTCAGTAGTTCTCAAATTGTAGTGAGCATCAGGCTCACCAGGTAAGTGTGACTGCCCCTGGGGAGGCCTGTAGACTCACACTTCTGACAAGCATTCTCTCAAATGAAGATGAAGCACAATCACACAGGTATAGTCTGCCCGGTCACTTCTGCACACAGTGTGATCCATAAATATTGACCACAGTAAGGTAGACAGGTGCACGAGAATGGGCGGAGATAGAAGTCTACATTTCTGTAAACCAGTAGTTCAGGTCCTAGTTGACAAGGCCCTGATAGTGTGGTGTGCAGCGTAAAAGTTACTCAAAAATAATAATAACCATGGTTACATTTTATCTTTATATTAATCCGACCCACATAATTCTTATAAAGTTGTACCAAGAAATGATTCTTTCAAAACCATCTCTGGCTGAGAAGCTCTCATAATAGATTAGGCCAGGTAAGACAGCAAGGGAATCTCTGAGACTGGGAAAACGCTGCTCAGAAAAGTAATACACATTAAGAGAATTGCAAGATTTTAATAATGCTACATAATGTCAAATGGCAGTCAATTATACACTTTTCTAGAAGAAGACATGTTTCTGGTGGTAAATTATTTTTCATACAGAGTGTTATTTTTAAAAATAATGAAGAATGGTTTGTTTTCTTTTGTGGGTTTATATTTCAGTTGAAGGGGACAACGCTTAATGCTAATAAAGCCCTTTTGTTTAGCAACAGCATAAATGCTACTTTGAACTTTCCACAACTATGTGTTAGCTGGTATCTGGCACTTGCTTAATCTAGTATTTTTTCTGCCCCTGTCATGTTGCCAGACACACAGAGTCAGTCCATTCTGTGAGCAGCTATCCATCTACTGACCTGAGGCTGGCCTCTGTCTCCCCCTTAGTGGAGAAGATGAGATCTTGTTGCTGTCACTCAAGAGCTATTATTTTGGCTTTGATCTCAAAAGCCCTGTCTGTCTGGACACCACTTTTCTGAAAATTCTCTTAAAAAGTGGGACAGTGGAATAAGAAAGAATGAACTAGTGACGGAGAATGTCACCAACGTTCCTCCCACTGACATATTGAATTACCATATGATTAGTGGAGACATGTCCAAGAGCACAACAGTGTTGGGAGACCTCAAAAGGGTATGGGACATTTCACATTCTTGGTGCAAAGTCTGTTACTCCATCCCAACTCACAGCTGAGATTAAAGCCTTTACCTTTATTTTAAAACTATTTGTAAATTATTTAATTTGATTTTTAAAAATATGTAACAGCATAAAATTTAAAGATAAAAATGTATAGAATAAAAAGCATTTTTACCTTACCCATCTTCCTCCCCCTCCCCCGAAATCCAGTTGCCCTCCTTAGAGAAGCCTTTGTCACCATTCTCTTATGTATCCTTCCAGAACTGTGCTATGCCCATATGCAAAATCAATACTGTAACCCTTTTAACTAATATTTATTTAGCACTCAATATGTGTCAGGCATTGAATATGGTGAACAAAAGAGTCATTTTCCTTGCCTTCAAGGAGTCTACATCCTAGTGTGGAAAAACAGACAATAAATAAGATAGATATGCTAATTTTATAGTCTACTAGAAGATGATAATTACTATGAAAAAATTCAAACAGGGAACGTGAGTAGGGAATTTTGGGAATTCCCTACACAATGAGTGACAAAATTTAAGGGTGGTCAGAAAAAGCCTCATGAACAAAGCATATTTGTTTTGGAGAGATAGCGAGTTCAGAATCTATCAGGGAAAAGTATCCAGGAAGAGTAAATTTGGGAGCAAAGAGTGAGAAATGAGGTTAAGGTCCACAGTGGGCCAAAGCAGGCTGGGATTTGTCACTGTAAGAAACTTGGCTTCTATGCTGAAGGAAATAGAGAGCCACTGGAGGGTTTTGAGTGAAGAGAGACATGATCTGACATATATTTTGCCGGATGCTTTCTTGAGAATAGCCTGAAAAGGAGCAAGAGTTGGGAGAGCAAGAAAGAAGCTCATTGCAATAATATAGTCAATAGATGGTGATTGTTGATGTGGACTAAGATGGCAGCCATGGAGGTGGTGAGAAAAGGACAGATTCTGGATATATTTTGAAGGCAGAATCAACAAGAATAGACTGAGGCTTACATATGGGCTGTGAGAGGGACTTGAAAATCAAGAGTGACTCTTAAGCCCAGCTGGCATGTCTCAGTGGTTGAGCATCGAACTATGAACCAGGAGGTCATAGTTTGATTCCTGGCCTGGGGTTGTGGGCTCTATCCCCAGTGGGGGACATACAGGAAGCAGCAGATCAAGAGTGAATCTTAAGGATTTTAGCCAGAATAAGTGAATGGAAGTGATGGGAAGCCTGCAGGAAGAATAGATTTTTTAGGGGGAAGATGAGAAGTTCTGTCTTAGATATCTGAGGCTTGAGATGTTTATTAAACATAGAACTGGAGATGCTAAACAGACAGTAGGCTATAACTGTAAGTATAAAATCAGGGAACAGATCTGAGCTGGAGATAAGAATTTAGAGTCAAAGGCAAAGTAATGTTATTCAAAGCTGTGAGGTTAGAGGAGACCCCACATAAGTAAATGTACATAGAGAAGAGAACAAGATGGAGCCCTGAGATCCTCCAACAGTTAGCCATGAAAGAGTTAAGGAAGAAAAAGCAAGGAGACTGAGAAGGAGCAGCAGTGGGGAGGAGGAAAATCAGTGTGAGGTGTCCTGGAAGTTAAGGGAAGAAAGCTATCTCAAGAAGGGGGAATGACAATTGTGTCTAATGCTGCTAAACAATTTATCAAGACCAAGGTCAACGATAATATTGATGAGAAGAGTATTAGTGGGACAAAAACAAATTAGAATGGATTTAGGAGTAAGAGGCAGAAGAGAAACTGGAGAAAATTAGTATAGATTAAACCTTTTGAAGAGTTTTCCTATAAAAGAGAGCAAAGAAGAGGGGTAATAATTGCAGGGAGAAAATGAATCAAAAGAGATTTGTGTTTTTAATGTGAGAAATCAAAAGCTGATTTGAATATTGTGGTAATGATCTAATAAAGAGGGAAAATGTGTGTTCACACATATGCATTTTGTTGCACACATGACATGTAGTTGCACACTCATCTGACTTCTTTTCCCATTTAACGATGGTATTCCATCACATTTAAGTTCTCATTGACCGGAAGACACACCGATATTATTTTACTGTTAGGAAAGAAAAATATATTCTGCCATTTACACTATGACAGACCATTACTTGAAAAACACTTTCTGACTTTGTAGATGTTCAAATGTTTAAAAACAAGGTCCTCTTATAAACAATGACATATGATCTGCATCTTGGAGATATTTTCCATCTCAATATAAAGAAAAGTATATTTCATGAAAGGTTGCAGCATATTCTGCTTTGTCAGTGTACTATAGCCAATTTAACCACTTCTTTTTTGAGCATGATTTACTTACTTTAAATTCTTTGATGTTATAAAAATGCTGCAGGGAGTGTCCTTGTATATGCAACCATCTTTACCCTGTCTAGGTGAATCTGTAAGGAAAATTCCTGGATGTGCAATTGCAATCTGATGGATGTTCCAAATGGCTGTGCATAAAGGTTTTGCCCAACCTACAGCCATGTCTGAGTGATCCATCCTTATCCAACATATGGTGCTAGCAAATATATTAAACTTTGGAATATGATGTGAGAGGCAGAAAAGTAGCCTCCTAAAGATGCCCACATCCCAATCCACAAAACCTGTGACTATATTGCTTTGCATGGCAAAGGGACTTTGTGATTAATTTAAGGATCTTAAAATGAGGAAATTATCCTGGATTATTCAGGCGGTACCCATGTAATCACAGGAGTCCTTAGAAGTGAAGGAGAAGGCAGGAGAGTCAGAGAAGGGGATGTGAAGAGAAGTCAGGACAAGCAGAGGTCAGAGCGATGTGACTGCTGGCTCTGAAGGGGGCCTGGGGTCCGCAGGCAAAAGTGAAATCCTCTAGACACTAGAAAGGCAAAGAAACCGATTCTCTCCAGAGATAATAGCTTTATTAAATATCACACAAACTTTCTTCCATTTTATATAATCTGAAACAGTTTGAACAGCATCAGAGTTATCTATTATTTAACACTTCAGTAGAATTATGATTTGAAATAAACTCTTATAAAAGTTGATCTGTATTGCTTTTTATATTCTATTTCTTACAAATACTCCTCCTCATCTATGTTCTTTATTACATTTGTATAGAGTAGAACAAAATAATCTCTTATGATTCTTTTAATTTCTACTGCACTTTTAGTCATTGTCATTTATTTTGTAGTTTGCTTTCTCTTCTTTCTCTGTTAAGTCAGCCAATAATTGACCTTTTTTTCTATATCAGCTTTTAGATTTACTTATTTTAAAATGTTTCTATTTTCCCATTCATTACAATGTTTTTATCCTTTGTAATGATTCCATTGCTTTTCTTAGAAGTTGAATTTTTTTGCATATTAGTGAATTATTTAGTGGTATGACTTCTTGGAACATGACTTTAGGTGTATGCTATAGGTTCTCACATATGCTTTCATCAACCTCTTCTGAATTACTATAATTTGGGTTTAAATTTCCTTATTTTCTTAAGGATTAGTTAAGAGAAATTTTTGAAATTTCCATATAGCTATGTTTTGTTGATTCAAATATAGTTATATTTTGAAATTTCTCCTTTTATTGCATTTGATCAAAGAATGTTTTTGCTCTTATTTTGGCTTTGGTGAATTTGATGAAGTTTTTTTTTTTTTAATGGCCAATACATTTATTTTTGCAACTCTATTAATTTTGCAAACATATATATATATCCCATCTTTTAAATTGTTACTTAGGTTTTCTATCCTTAATTATTTTTTGTACATTTGGTTTATTGATGACTATAATAAATAACTTAAAGTCTCCAATTTTGCCTTGTATTTCTGGTGACTTTTATAATGAATCTTGATGCTCTTCTATTTAATAATTAGATATTCACATTGTAAGTGCTTCATTGTGAGCTGTACTTTATATCCTTAGAAAGTGTCATTTTTTTGTCTAGATTTGCCCTGGATTCAAATTCATTCAATAGCAACATTGTGGTCAATGTTTCATTTTTGTTTGCACCTGCCTGGGATGTCTTTGCCTATCCTGTGACTTCCTCCCTTTGTCGGTTACTTGATTCTTGGAGTCTTCCTTTAATACAGAATGTAGGTAACTTTGTGTTGTGTGGCTGAGAGTTTTTTGATCAAAGAATGGTTTGGGTCCTATTTTAGCTTTGGCGAATTTGCCCAAGTTTTATTGCTTTAAAAAATTATCTGTGCTCCTTTGTTTTTTGCCATAGGGGATTTTCTTCATACATCAACCTAGGCTCTGAAAAGAAAAAAAATGCAGGTAACTAGCACATCAGAATTTTGTGGCTAATGGAGCCAGCTGAGCAGTCTACTGCTCAATTGAAAGCCTGATGACTTTACTTTCTTTGTCAACTTAATGTATTATGTTCCTAATTTGAATGAATATAAATGTCAAAATCCAGCATCCAAAATAGCCCTGCAGCATCTCAACCTTCAGCTTTTAGGGAGAATGCCAAAGTTTATTCTCTAAGATGCTTCTCAAGTGCTAATGATTAGCACCTCAAAGCTTAGAGGCACTCATGACTCCTCATCTGAAAAAAAATACCCATTAGCAGAAGCTACACAGTTTGTGTGAAGGAAGAAAAACAAATTTCTCCAGACACCATGTCCTGGCAAGAGAATCAAATGGTGGGTGTGCTGTCACTTGATCATTCACTGCGTTGCTGCTGCTTCAGGCATTGCTCATTTTAGTTTTGCATGAGCAAATAATTGCATTAAAAAGATGGCCAAAAGATAACACTGATTGATGGAGAGAAAACATGTCTGGTTTAAAATACTCATAATTTATCATCAACTGTGCTTTAACAATGGAAAAGTGTCATTTAAAATGTTCTGTATATTTAATTTATTCTGAGGGAGCAATTATATCTATATGAAATTCTAATGATTTGAATGTAATGTTCATCAAAGGGTTCTCCATTTTAATTTCAGTCTCCTCCTCTTTAACAAATAGTTACTTTAATCTATAGGAACTGCCTTCCCGAATACTCAATGATTATTAAATGTCAGCGTCTGGATAATGAAGGTGAGGCCAATGTAGGAGCAATTATAGTTTTACCATTCCTCACTGCCAGACATCCGTGAGCAGTCTACTTTAAAACACTAATCTAGGAGGAGAATCTCTGACCAAGCTGGGAGAAAGCAGTCTCGCTTTTTCCCTTGCAGCAATAGTGTAAAGTGCAAATATTCATCCAGCAAACATTTGTGAGTGCCTACTGTGTGTTAGGCAATGTGCCAGAGACTGCTGGGTATAATTGAGATGACAGATTGGTCCCTGTCTTACTGGAGTGTGTGGTTTAAGGGAAGCAGACAGCTCATAAGTAAATAAGGGGGTTGGATTTTATTTCAAATCAGGAATATGCCCCTGCAAGGTGTAAGCAGTGGAGTGGCAGGATGTGATTTGCACTTTGAAAAGGTGAAATCTCGCTGTTCTGTAGGCGGGGAACTGGAGGAGGGCGAAGCTGAAACAGCTTCAGAGACAAAATCTATTGCAGTGATTCAGGCGCAAGGCACTGAGGTGGCCGTGGGTGGATGGGAGGTATCCTATCTAATAAAAGAGAAACATGGTAATTGGCGTACGACTGCTACCCTTCCCATTGGCTAATCAGGGCGATATGCAAATTAACTGTCAGCCAAGATGGCGGCCGGCAGCCAGGCAGCTTGAAACTAACATGAGGCTTGCTTGCTTCAGTGACGGAGGAAACCAATGTTCCCTGCCTGCCTTGCAGGCCTCTGAGCCTGCAGTTTGAAACATTTTAACAAATATAGAAGCTAAAAAAAAACCCAGAAACCAGCTTTCAGCGAGCTGGGATCTCAGAGCTGGAGTCAGAGCTGGAGTTATACATTGTTTCGAACCGAAACAAACCAGATACTTGCTTTCAGCAGCAGAGGCCTAAGAGCTGGAGCCTCAGAGCTAAAGCTGGCCCAGAATTAAAAGAAAAAAAAAAGAAAAAAAGGAGCGATTGGGAGCTTCCGTCACCCGCCAGCCTGAAAACAGCCCTCAGCCCCTCACCCAGACTGGCCAGGCACCCCAGTGGGGACCCCCACCCTGAAGGGTGTATGACCAGCTGCAAAGAGCCATCATCCCCTCACCCAGGCTGGCCAAGCACCCCAGTGGGGACCCCCACCCTGAATGGTGTGTGACCAGCTGCAAAGAGCCATCATCCCCTCACCCAGGCTGGCCAGGAAACCCAGTGGGGACCCCCACCCTGATCCAGGACACCCTTCAGGGCAAACCAGCCAGCCCCACCCATGCACCAGGCCTCTACCCTATATAGTAAAAGGGTAATATGCCTCCCAGCACCGGGATCAGCGGAGCCGCAAGGCCTCCCGGCACTGGGATCAGCGTGACAGGGGGCAGCGCCCAAACCCCCTGATCGCCCTGCGGCTCTGTGTGTGACAGGGGGCGGGGCCACAACCTCCCTATCCACCCTGCTCTGTTCCTGACAGGGGAAGGCACCCCAACCTCCTGATCAGCCCTGCTCTGAGCCTGATACGGGGGAGCTCCCCAACCTCTGATCGCCCTGCTCTGTGTGTGACAGGGTGCGGCGCCCCAACCCAACCCCCCCCCCCACGGGCCCTGCTCTGTGTGTGACAGGGTACAGCCATACCCTCCCCATTGGCCCTGCCCTGAGTGTGAGAGTGGCGGCGCCCCAACCCCCTGATTGGCCCTGCTCTGTGGGTGATAGAGGGCGGCGCCATACCCCCCCCCTCCACCATGGGCCCTGCTCTGTGTGTGATGGGGTAGAGCCATAACCTCCCCATCGGCCCTGCCCTGAGTGTGACAGTGGCGGCGTCCCAACCCCCTGATCCACCCTGCTCTGTGTGTGACAGGGGGCAGCGTCCCAACTCCCCTATCGGCCATACTCTCTGAGTGATAGGGGGGAGCTCCTCAACCCCCTGATGGGCCCTGCTCTGTGCGTGACAGGGCAGAGCTCCCCAACCCCCTGATGGGCCCTGCTTTGTGCGTGACAGGGGGGAGCTCCCCAACCCCCTGATGGGCCCTGCTCTGTGCGTGACAGGGGGGAGCTCCCCAACCCCCTGATGGGCCCTGCTCTGTGCGTAACAGGGTAAGTAGCCCCAACCCCCCTGATCCGCCCTGGTCTCTGGGTGACAGGGGGTGGCGCCTCAACCTCCCCATCGACCCTGCCTTGAATGTGACAGGGGGCGGTGCCCCAACCCCCCAATCGGCCCTACCCTTTGCGTGACTGGGGGTGGCATCACAACCTCCCGATCCGCCCTGCTCTGTGCATGACAGGGGGTGGTGCCCCAACTCCCCAATCGGCCCTCCTCTGAGCTCGACCAGGGGCTGCACCTAGGGATTGGGCCTGCCCTCTGCCACCCGGGAGCAGGCCTAAGCCAGCAGGGCGTTATCTCCCGAGTGGTCCCAGACTGCGAGAGGGCACAGGCCAGGCTGAGAGACCCCCCCTCCCCCCGAGTGCACAAATTTTTGTGCACCGGGCCTCTAGTTCTTGAATAAGTGGCCATAGGACTTGCTATGTACTGTTTGGTCTCTTCCAAATTTCTGGCTTGAGCAATGAGGCAAAGGGAACCATTTCCTGTGATTAGGGAAAGGGTACTAGGACTGTGTCCAGAGCCCATCATATGCCAAGAGTATGCCTAGGGCTTTACTTAAACATCCACAAAACCTCACACATTAAATAGTATCCCCCTATCACTGAAGAAACCGAGGCTGGAAGCAGTTATGTAACTTGCTTGAGGCCATTTATCTAATGAGCAGTAAAGTCAGAATTTAACCTTATTCTGGCTTCTATGCACAGATTCTTTCCCCTCTTCTGCCCTCTTGAAATAATTTAGGACTTTCAATTCATTCCCCCCTTTTCCTTCTTAATTATGTCCTCTTATGTCCTATGATAATTGGCATTGGTCTTGCTGTAAATATGAATTTATTACAAGATATGGCAAATCCTATTAAGAATTTAGTAGGACTAGAAGCACATCTTTAAAACTAATATTTAAGTTGCTATATGATATATATGTAGTATTTGGATTCCTTTCTTGCTTATTATCTATATTAGCACCTGGATTAAGGCAGTGTCTAAACTATCAAAAGAAATGCAGCATCCTTAAGTACTTAAAAGGATTCAAGAAAGTAGCTAAAAGCTGTTTTAACAAGTCTGTTACAAAAAAAGATTTATGTTCTTTTTTTGATAGGGCTGGAGAGAGCCAAACACACTGAATAAAGCACATGGCAGGCTTGGTGACTTAATTTTGTTCTGCTAATGTTTATCTAGTGCTTATTATGTGTAAGGCAGTCGACTAGATTCTGGAACACTAATCACAAAATTAATTTAAAATGACTGGGTTTGAGCAATATCCGGAGAATTTGAAAATAGCTGGCAAACCTGTAAAAAGGAAATAAAACTCTGATAAAGGATAACGTCTTGAGCGGCAAGAAGATGACCAGAAGAGAGTAATGGAAATGAATATCAGGTTCAGTATGAGCTACAACTTTATTAACAATCTATACAGAAGAAGATGTACATTAATGAAATTTCTAGATGATACTAAATAGGGAATTGTCAAGCGTACCAGTGAAACAGAGATAATACTATGTGCAAAGGCTAATAATAACAAGAAAGAAAGGTCAGGCATGCAGAAAAGATTTAACTGCATGAAATTCCACATTAAAAACTGCCATATTTGACATAAAGAATAAAGGTTCAAAAAAATCAAATAAAGCTAATTGCATTGAGCATGGACCAGAGGTGTGAGAAACCAGTAAAAATAATGAAAACCCAGAGACCAATGTGTTATATAGAGAGAAAATAAAGAGGACGTTGGAAAACCAATTGCTAACCAAATGGACTAAACATATTTTATGATTCTGTGAACATAGGAAGCCATTTTTAAAGCTTTAAACAAATAGTAAACCAGAAGTCAAGAATGAAAGTTTACTGAATGAAGAATCTCATGCCATGCAGATTCCGCTCCATCTGCTTGTTTGTAGTTGAGGGTACAGAATGGCCCATGCTTTCTCTCTTCTCCGTTGAAGGCTCCATTTCAGCTGAGAGGGTGCAAGAATTGCCCTACTTTTTTAATTCAGTAAAGGTACTGTGCTCATAGCACCTAAGGAGGTTGGGATTCCAGCCCAGGATGGTGTTCTACCTACCATCCTAGAGAAGACATGCCCTGCTCATCCCCACCCCCTCCGTGGGCATTGTCATTAACCACTGAACCCAGAAAACTCTTTTTTTCTTTCCCTTGCTTGCAGATATGCTAATTGTATTATAGAAATTTGTCCTTGGATTAGACAATGAAAGGAGGCTCAGACTCTGCTCCTTAAGCCCCCTCTGGGCATACACCTGGAGATGATTCACAGTGCTCACCTACACATGAAAACTCACAATTTGATATTAAGCAAGTGTCTGGCTCTTTTGCTCTCTCTCTTTCCCACCTACACCAAAAGGAGGCAATTTCCATTACCATTACCACTTTGTTGTAGAGTTTGGTTGTAAGCTGAATGGTACAAAGTACTTTTTTTTCTTTAAGCAGAACCAGCTTTTACTTGGCAACAACTATAAGCCAGGTCTTTTGCACATATTCTCTTGTACACCATATAACAATCCCCTGACATAAATAAAGATCACCAACTCCATTTTTAGAAAGTACTTCTTTTAACAGGGTACAATAGAAAACTTGTGGCTCTTTCTGGAGTGCGATTATTTTTCATGTGTTGGGACAGAAATGGTTGATTAAAATCATGATTGTGGGAAAGTGTTATTTTCACTGGGTTCCCAGATAAAGCTTTTCAATATTTGAGCATATCAAACTGTGAGCACGGTGACAAAAGAGAAGGTGATGTCTGGACCCTATAACACTGAAAGGACTCACTATTAAACTCATACACTCCAGGAGAAGACAATGTTAATATGAGAAAGAGACATTTTTTTTTATAAATACTTAAGGCATTTCCTGTTTAAACTCAATTCTAGGGTATTTCTCTGTTTTACCTATATTTCAGGAACATGAAATGATGCCACAGAAAGTGCCCTAAACTAGAAGGCCTGAATCCTGAAGTGTAGAAGTGGGTCTGATACAAATTAGTTACATGAATATAATATCGGGCTTCTTTAACTCTTTCAGTATGTTTATTGAGCACCAACTGGAAGTAATCTCCCTTCTGAAATTATATACTGTAATAATGAAAGTATACTTTGCTTATTTATTTTGACCTTCCTACTTTATTTTGCTCATTTATTCAACAAGTACTTATTGAATGGGAACATTTTGCCAGGCTGTGTCCTAGTAGGCCACTGTCTTTGCCTTTAAGAAGTTCTACAATTTTATAATCAGTGGTGGAGAGAGACAAGAAAATAGACAATTAATATCAGTATAACTGTAGTTATGAAGAAAACAATACTTGTAAGAAAAATGTCCAAGCCCTGGCAGGTTTGGCTCAGTGAGCGTCGGCCTGTGGACTCAAGGGTCCCACATTCAATTCCGGTCAGGGGCATGTACCTTGGTTGTGGGCACATATCCAGTAGGGAGTGTGCAGGAGGCAGCTGATCGATGTTTCTCTCTCATCGATGTTTCTAGCTCCCTATCCCTCTCCCTTCCTCTCTGTAAAAAATCAATAAAATATATATTTTTTTAAAAAAAGAAAGAAAAAGAAAAATGTCCAAGAACAAGGAGGAAACCACCCTAAAAGATTAGAGGAAACATTACTTGACCTCTCACTCAGGGCTGGGAATTGTGCCAGTTCCAATTGGTTAAACTAGATAATCTCAAAATTATGGGCTAATGAGTAAAAATTATTTTCTAGACCCACCTAAAAATTTTCAGATGCAAGACCTAAAGAATTCATTTCCAAGTAAATTAACTGTATTTAAGTATAAATTTTTTTTAAATTTTTTTTGAATTCTTTATTAGTTAAGGTATTACAAATGTGTCTTTATCCCCCCCCCACTAGCCCCCCCACACTCATTTTCTCAATTTAATAATATTTATAGGAAGACCAACAAATTAAAAGTTACAAAATCTGGAAGCCACCCAAAACTTACCAGGCATGCAAAGAAGTGAGCAAATACCACCCATAATGAGGAGAAAAACCAACCAAAACAGATCCGATACTGACCAAGATATTAGAATTAGCCGACAAGAATACTAAACAGTTACTATAACTGTATTCAACATGTTCAAAAACTTAACCGGAGACATTGAAAATATATAAATAATACAAAATGAGCTTTTAGACATGAAAACAACAATTTATTAGATGGGAATAACCACAGATAAAAAAAATATACTGGGTGGGATTAACCACAGATTAGAGATTGCAAAAGAGAGGATTAGTAAATTAGAAGATATAGCAATAGAAACTATCTAAATAAAACAGAGACAGGGTTTATTATTATTTTCTAATTAACTTGAAATGGGTCATAATTCTAAATGTAAAACAAACTCGAAAGCTAACAGAAAAATATAAATAGGAGAAAATCGTTGTGGTCACAGGTTAGTAATGATTTTACAAATGTGACACCAAAATCACGATCCATAAAATAATAAAATGATATATTTTACTCAAAATTTAAAATTATGCTCTTCAGGATACTGCTCAGAGAATTGAAAGACAAGCCAAATATTGGGAGAAAGTCTTAACAAACCCCATATCTAACAGGATTTGTATCCAAAATATATAAAGGACTTGTAAAACTCAATAATAAGGAAACAAATAACAGTAAAAATAGGCAATATTAAAAAAATAGGCAAAAGATTTGAAAAGATTCTTTACTAAGGGAGCTATATGTATAGCAAATAAGCACATGAAAAAATACTCAATATCATTAGTCATTAGAGAAATGCAAGTTCAGACCACAGATACCAGTACATATCCATTAGATACTATGCTCCCCTGTACCAAAAGTTGGAGTCAGTGTGGAGTAAGTGAAAATCTCAAGCACTACTCATCGGAACATAAAGTAGTGCAACAGCTTTGGAAGACAGTTTGGCAGTTTCTGAAAAAGTTTAGCCTATGCCTACGATGTGATCCAGCATGCCATTCCCAGGTATTTACTCAAGAGAAATAAAAACAGATGTTCAGCCCTGGCCAGGTAACTCAGTTCCAGTGTCATCCCAATATGCCAAGGTTGGGAGTTCAATCCCCAGTCAGGGCACATACAAAAGTCAACCAATAAATGCATGAATAAGTGGAAAAACAAATCTCTCTCTCTCTCTCTCTCTCTCTCTCTCTCTCTCTCTCTCTCTCACACACACAAAAAAAAAAAAAGAAAGAAAGAAAGAAAGAAAGAAAGAAAGAAAGAAAGAAAGAAAGAAGTAAAGAAAAGTTCATTCATGGCTTGCAAAAACTGATTCTGGGAGCTTTATTTATAATATCCCTAAACTAGAAACAACCAAATTGCCTACCAATAAGTGAAAAGATAAACAATTATGGTTTATCTATACAATGAAATATTACTCAGTGATAAAAATGAACAAACTATTGATGCACACAAAATGTGAATGAATCTCAAAATAACACACAGAAAAAAAAGCCATACCAAAAGAGAAGAGTATATATTTTATAATTTCATTTGTATAACAGTTTCCAAAATGAAAATGAATCCATAGTCACAGAAAGAGGATCAGTGTTTGCCTGGATGAAGGTGGGAGGGGGAGCGAAAGGAAAGAATGACCAAAGTGGAAACTATTGGGGGTGACAGACAAGTTCACTATCTTGATTGTGGAGATGGTTACACAGTGCTTATATGTGTTGAAGTTGATCAAATTGTACACATTAAATATGTATTGTTTATTGTATGTCAGTTATACCTCAATAAAGCTGCTTAAAAGATTATAGCTGTAACGAAAGACACCTACCTTACTTCATTTCCCTTGCTGCTTCCTTACATGTAATCACTATTAAAGTTGACATGTATCTATTCAGTGCCTTTTTTCTTACTTTTTCCACATTTTTGTGTACCCAGACAATATATACTAATGTTTTGTGTGTTTTAAGTGGGCATAAATGTTAACATAATGTGCACATTATGTTTTATTGGCTTTAATCTCTCCAGAGTGTTGTGAAGGATATATGAGCTTCACTTCTGAAACGGTCCACCTTCTGGGAAGACGCCAATATAACCCCAAGTGGGGAATAAAGCAATGAAGAGAAAACTTTTTCTAAAATGAGAAAAATAAGACTAAAACAAAGAAGAAAGAAAGGATGTGATGAAGAAATTGGGAACAAGGAGGTAAAAAGAAAGTCTAATAAAGTATCTCACAAGGAAACATCAAAAGAGTTCGAGGATTATAAAATAGGAATTAAAGGAATTCAAAATGAGATCATTAAAAAGATCTTTAAGAGGCTAAAGGAAATGAAAGTAGGATGAAACAGAAATGTTATGGAAAATAATTTACATACAAACTACTAGATATACCCAGGTCATGTTGAAAGGGCCAGAGAAAGAAGGCACTTCCAGGCAAGGGTATGGGGAGGAATTATCCACAGAGGGTTGTGAATGCACCATGGGAAATTAACCAGATGTACAAAATTGGAAGATTTAGAACTACAAAGAAAGTTTAGAAGTGTCAATAAAAAGTGGATATGAGGACAGCTCAAGAAAACCAACATTACTGAAAGCTTTATCAGAAACAGGTTCAGCTATAAATGTGAGAAAATCCAAAATAACAATGGCTTCACAAGATAGACTTTGGCTTCTGTCTTTCATGAGGAAATCCAGAATCGTGTTCCACAGGCTATCAATAAAGTACAACCAGTATTTATTTAGTTCCACAGGCTAGCAATAAAGTGCAACCAGTATTTATTTATTTATTTATTTATTTATTTATTTATTTATTTATTTATTTATTGTTTAATATATTTTTATTTATTTCAGAGAGAAAGGGAGAGGGAGAGAGATAGAAACATCAATGATGAGAGAGAATCATTGATTGGCTTCTTCCTGCATGCCCCCCACTGGGGATCGAGCCCACAACCTGGGCATGTGCCCTTGACTGGAATGGAACCCAGGTGCCTTTAGTCCACAGGCCGATGCTTTATCCCCTGAGCCAAACCAGCTAGGGCAGCACTTCTGCAACTTTGAGTCATGGACATACTCAGCTTTATGGAAGGTTGGAGGACATAGTCATAATTTATCGTGGCCATGCACCAGCTAAAAATTAATGTTCTGCCATTAAGCAAAAAGAGGGGAGCAGACACATTGGGTAAACTTTGCTACAGACTTCATCAGGCTAAGTACTATATATAGTAATATATATATATAAAATCTATCTATCATCTATCTATCTATCTATCTATCTATCTATCTATCTATCTATCTATCATCTGCCTGCTCTCAGATAAATCCTACAAGATAAATATCATTATCTTCACTTTAGAGGTGAATAAAATGAGTTATCAAAGTTTCAAGTAAATTACAGAAAGTGACAGCAGGATTAAAGCCTAGATATGTCTGGCTCCAAAACACATATTGTTTCACTGTTAAAATGGGAAATTTAGAGGAAGACCAAGATGGTGGCGTAGGCAAGCACCTATAGTCACTGCCTCCCACAACCACATAAAAATTACAACTAAAATACAGAACAACCATCATCCAGAACCAACGGAAATCTGGATGAATGGAAGTCCTACACCTAGAGGAGTAAAGAAGAAAGCACACTGAGGCTGGTAGGAGGTGTGGAGGCACTGAACAGGCTGGTCTAGCACCCACATGGGTGGCTGTTTTAACCGGGAGGGAGATCATCTCTGCAGAGGCTGCTTGGAGGAGCAAAGAGTTCCAGCCCCACACCAGACCTCCAGCCCTAAGTCCCAAAGCTGGGAAAAGAAGTCCCTACAGACAGTAAGAACTATGGGCTGTAAAAATCAGTGCAGATTGGGGCTCAGTGGCACAGAGGCTCCTGGAGACCCAGCTGCTACTCTTAAAAGGCCGGCACACAAACTGCATGTACATGATCCCACTTCCTCTGAGCTCCAGTGCCTGGTGAGGCTCTGAGGGACACAGACACATACAAGGAGAAACTGGACTATCTGGCATCAGGGCATTAACTCAGGGGTGGCTTTCTTCCAGACGAAGGTGTTCACAGAAGTCATTGTTCCCCTGCTGGGACCTCTCTGGTTGCAGAGCTGACTGTCAGCCATTTCTGTTTGCTCAGCCCTGGTGATTCCCTGAGACTCCTCCCCACCCAATTTACAACCCCACCCAAGCTGTACACAGCAGCTTTTGCATATGAATGGCCTGTTCTTTCTCAGGCTAAAAACCTATCAAACAAGCTGCAACTGGGTCAGGGAGCCCCAAACCTATCAATAAAAGGCCCAAGACCAGGCACCAGCACGAGCCTGCCTCCTTTCACAGCTGGGCCTTGTCTGGGCACTTTCAAACCTGATACAAAGAAGAAGAATCTGCAGATCTCTCTGTAGCTCCTGCTGGGTGGCCCCAGGCAGGGGCTGACTTTGCACCTCCCTGAAGATCCAAGAGCCAGTGTATCCAGTGATCAGTGTGAGACCATACCAGATTAAAACTCTTCACATCCATAAGTGACACACTCAAAAGGCAGACTCAGTGAGCACCAAAGCCCCACTGAAGCAAGTCCTGCTCCATAAGCGTGTCTCCTACACAGCAGCTCTCCACTGTAGTCACAGCTGGTACCCACAGCCAATTGGCCTGGAGGTCAATTCCTCCCAGGACACTAACAGTAATCAAGGCTCAACTACAACAAGACTGTGCACACAACCCACAAAGGGGTGCACCTAGAGTGTCCACCTCAGGTGATTGGGGAGGCTGAGCCACTGGGCCCTGTAGGACACCTACTACGCAAGGCCACTCTAGCAACTCAAGGACACTTAGCAGCTGTACCCAATACATAGAAACAAACACAGGGAAATAGCCAAAATGCAGAGACAAAGAAACATGTCACAAATGAAAGAAATGGAAAAAAGCAAACTACTGGATATAGAGTTCAAAATCAGTTCTAAGGTTACTGAAGAATCTTCTAGAAACCTCCAAGTGACTTAGTGAGAGTTTCAATGATCTTAGTGAGAATGCCAAACAAATGGAAAAAGATTGGTCAGAAATTAAGCATACACTGACTGAAATAAAGAATAATATACAAGGATTCAATAGTAGACTAGAGTATCCCAAGAATCAAATCAGTGATTTGAAATATGAGGAAGAAAAAAACACCCAACCAGAAGAGCAAAAAGAAAAAATAATCCAAAAAAAATGAAGATGGTGTAACAACATCTGAATTATGGGGGGTGCCAGAAGAAGAGAAAGAGCCAGATATTGAAAGCATATTTGAAAAAATAATGACAGAAAACTTCCCCTACCTGGTTTAAGAAATAGACTTACAAGTCCAGGGAGCACAGAGAACTCCAAACAAGAGGAACCCAAAGAGGACCACACCAAGACACATCATAATTAAAATGCCAAGGGCTAAAGACAAAGAAAGAATCTTAAAAGCAGCAAGAGAAAATCAGTTAGTTACCTACAAGGGAGTGCCCATATGATGGTCAGCTGATTTTTCTACAGAAACTATGCAGGCCAGAAGGGAGTGACAAGAAATATTCAAAGTGATGAATATCAAGAACCTACAACCAAGATTACTCTACCTAAAAACCGGTTTGGCTCAGTGGATAGAGTGTTGGCCTGCAGACTCAAGATTACTCTACCTAGCAAAGCTATCATTTAGAATTGAAGGTCAGAAAAAGAGCTTCACAGACAAGAAACAGCTAAAAGAGTTCACCACCACCAAACCAGTATTATATGAAATGCTGAAGGGTATTCTTTAAGAAGAGGAAGAAGAAGAAAAATATAAAGATAAAAAATATTAATAACAAAGGGGCAGCAAATACACATCTATCAATAATTGAATCTAAAAATAAAACAAAAAAATCTGATGAACAGAATAAAGTGGTGAATGGAATAGAATCATGAGCATGGAAGTGAAACAGACTGATGATTCTCAGAGGGAAGGGGGTGTGGGGGGTGGGAAGAGATTAGACAAAGATCTTATATATATACATGCATTACCTATGGACACAGGCAATAGGATGAGGAGAGCATGGGGCAGGGTGGAAACTGGGTGGAGGGGAGCTATGTGTGGGGGGGGAGAGGTACATCTGTAATAATCTCAACAATAAATATTAAATAAATAAATAAAATGGGAAATTTAAGAGTTGTTACCCTGGGGGAAAAAATCTTGAGAAAAGCATAAATATGAATGCAAAAAGGAGGCAGGAGACCCAAGTAAAATGATTAAAATTGCATAAAAAAACAACAAGGATAGTCTATTAATAATTTGTGTTTGTTTCTTGGCCCTTGTTAGTGAAAACCTAGGTTTTTAACATCTATTTTGTATAAGTTCATAGTCCCTTACATATATGCTCAATCTCCAATTTCTGAAAACCAATTTTTCTCCATAAATAATTTATTAGCAAAACCTAATTTAAACTGATGTGAGATTCTTTATTTTTATTATTTAACTTATTCTGTGTGAATATTTGTAAGTTTCACTGCAGTAATATTAATGAGCTTGATGACAGGGATAACTGTATAAACCCTGGATGCAATATAATACATGATATATATATATATATATATATATATATATATATATATATATATACACACAATACTACCTTTGAAAGTCTGAAACTTTTTATTTAAGAAATAAATTTCACCCTAAGAGTTCAGATAAGGTAATGTAGACTATAAAATATATTTCTATTGAAAATCAGTACGGTAATATCTGTGAAAGTACATGGGGATGACTTGAAAAGTCATAAATGTGTATTATATTATTACTAGTCCATGGCCATATTGGCTCATTTGCCTTTAGCTCAGTAAATGAAGACCTGAGATGTGTTTTTTTCTTTTAATAGAAAGAATATGTCTGTCAATTTCCCCAGAATATAAATCTCTTAGACATTATTATTAGATAAATATTGTGATTTATGCTAATATTCTAATTAGCTTAGTTCAATTTGGTTGTAGAAATATCTTCCTCAGAGACAACACTTGGCGTGTGGTTAATCCCTGAAGACTCCTGACTGGAACACAAATCACCAGCAGAGGCAAATATGAGGTCATTAAGTAGATAAAGATATAAAAATGCTGTGTCTTGTTCTAAAATAATATGTCTAAGCACCTGGCACTCAGATGATATGTACCATAAAAACACATAAACACCTTGTTCTTCAACAAGAAGAATTATCATTAGCCTCAGTATATAGCAATCAGCATGAGAGGTTTTGAAGAATTTAAACTTTCTGCAGAGTCTGCTTGTTAATTCACAGTTTCTAGGTCTCCACTATCAGCTCACCATGTGTCATTTCATAAATTGTATAGTTTTTCTTCAGTTCCTGCAGGGGTTATCATTACATAGTCTTTCATTGAGCTCTTATAAAATATATGCAATGAATAAAGAACATGAAGATGTGCTAATGTGAATTGTTCTTTTAATGACACCCTTAAACACACGATAAGAATGACACAATACACTATTTCCTAAGTGAGCAGCAAACTTCAAAATGCTACAAGGCACATCTATGTCATTATCTTAGAAGCCAAAGGCCTATCAAGGTAGGAGGATTATAAACAGAACAAAACCATCCTTATTTCTATATTGCTTTTCATCAATAGAAGAAATTTCTTTTCACAGTACTTGTTGCTTTTTTACTATGTCAGGAAAAGGATAACAGCAATGGATAATGAAATAGCAACAAAAGAGGGTATCAACGGTTTCTTCAGTGATAATTACCATAGCTAAACAGCTATGCTAGCTCACCTGAAAATAAATTAGGGAGAGCATAGAAGACCACTAACATGTCACTCAAAGGGTCCCTCTTAGTTCTTTCTGTTCCTGACCCCACAGACTCCAAAGAGGCAAAATAAATCAAATACCAAACCTAAGGATGGTATGAGGATGGATGCATGCCTCTCCAGCTTGATCTCTCTGGGTGCTCTTGGGGGTGGGGAGCAGGGGGTGGGACAGCTTCAAACCATGCAGGCTCATCTTTCGAGGTTAGTCCCTCCTTCCATATTTCATTACCACCTATTGTGTGCAAGTTGCCATCAGTAATACAAAAGCGAGGAAGATAACTGTGGTCTTCTAGAGTTTATAATCTACTTGTCTGAGATAAAAGTAGAATAAACAAAATTTCATAGCAGGCAGATCACATGAATGACCACTGGGTCTTAGAATCAATATACACTGCACCAAGTGACCTAGGACTCTTCCAGAAGCCCTGTGACTTTTACCACTGTCTCCAGTGTCTGGGTGACCTAAAGAGGAAGACCACAAGGAGGAGGAGGAGGAGGGAAGAACAGGTGAGTCAGATCCTTTGGCATGTGGGGCCCCAAAGACACCCCCCCTCCGATTTGTCAGCCAGGGTGAGAGAGTGCTTCTGTGAGTGAAGAAGCAATGTGGCTGTTTGGGAAGGTGTGAGATCTTCAGTACATAGGAGAGAAGGAAGAGAGTATCAGAGGGTCTGGGATCTCAAGGCTTTCAAGAGTCTGTGGGTATTCTTGTACTGGAGTTAACTCAAATACTCTCTAGGACCACTTTGTGGAAGGCGGACTCACAGTTATAGGTAACACCATAGATGCTGAATAATTAAACTACATTTTCTTTAGTCCTGCAAGCAAGAGCACCATAAACCTGTAGAAAGACTGATTCAGGGGAAAAGCTGAGTGCAGATCACATAATGTAAAACAGTAATTATGCTGGCAATTACTCATTTTAAAGTCTAAGCAAGCTGGCTTTAATAAACCACAAACCACATATCACCAATACTCTCCTTTTTATTACAATAAAATAGCACTTTCCAGCATGTAATTGCTTTATAGACCTAGAAATAGAATGTTGATGAGATTATTTCCACAGGGTTCAAATATTTATGAAAATCCTAATAATGTTAAAAGTCAAAACACAAACATTTTAAAAAAAAACACATAAAAGGAAAGTCTCTCTGTTGCTTTTTTCTATTGTCTTTAAACCAAGAAGGAAATTGCTCTCACATTTTCTGGTTTCTTCAAATAGGAGCTTCTTATTTGCCATTTTTATAGAAAATATTTTTATAGAGAAATTCAGATGGTATATGTCTGGACTATTTCTAAAAGTAGCAAGTTTCTTTATAAAGGTGAACCTTTACCAAAGCTTTTTACTAAAAAGCTTCATTATTTAAAGAAAGATGTTGTAGCTGGAAGGAGAGAAAGGGATAAAAATTAAAGAGAAAGGAGGACAGAGATGGCTGATGAGTAAAGTGGAAGTAGTAGCCACACAAGGACTAATGTGTAGGCATTTCCAAAATATCTGCATCCATTTGTACTGCTGTAGCAAAGTACCATAGACTGGGTGGTGTATCAAAAACAGAAATGTATTCTCACAGATGTGGATATTGAAGCTTGAGATCAGGATGCCAGCATGGTCAGATATGGGGGGGGGGGTCCTCCTCTGAGTTACAGGTGCTGACTTCCCATTGTATCCTCATTTGTAAGGACACCGAATCCATTTATGAGGACTCTACCCTCCTGACCTCATCTAACCTTAATGACCTCCCAATGACTTCACTTCATAATACCATCGCATTGAAGGGTAGGATTTCATCATTTGCATTTTGGAGGGGGCACGTTCAGTCCATAAAACCAAATGTAGCACTCACTCATTCTTTCATTCAACACAATTTAATTAGGGCCTCTTCTGTGCCCAGCATTATTTTTTGGAAGTTATATCAGTAGTTATTCAATTATTTTTTTTTCCCAAATTAAATTTCTTATTACATCTCCCTATGTAAAAAAGATTAAAGAGGTATTTTTATGAAGCTGGGTAAATGTCATAAATTCAAGCTTGCAATATTTATTTTGTACAGTAAATCACCAAGTTGCACAGCTATTTATATGAACCCTAAATTTTGAAATTGGTAGTTATAGAGGTCAGCATCCAATTTATTTTTTGATACTTTTTTGTTGTTGGTGGTGGTTACATAATACTGGTATATTTGTAAAAAAAATCTTGATTCATGTCAAAGAGAAATCACAGTAGAGAACAGTTTCCTTACAGCATGACAGCATGTCTAATGATCTCAGGGTACTCTTCGATTAGACAGCGGCATAGGAAAGCTTTGATCTGAGGTCTCCACAAAAATGATCTAACTTGGAACTTATTTGTAGGTTCAAAGAGTCATATTATGACTAGAGATATAATTGTGAGAAACTATCTTTGTCACTCTTGTGGAACTTAAATCTGGCAAAGGCGATAGACATTAAACAAAATTAATCACAAAAACTACTTTTTAATAATCATTGTAATAAGTGCTACAGGATGCTATGTAAGTATGTGACTAGAATGCTGACCAAGACTAGGGATTTAGGAAACCTCCGGATTGGATGACTGGTTGCGTGTGGAAGGCTGGGAAGAGGGAGGTGGAGTCTGAGATGGGGACCCCAGGGTGGAGTAGGTTTGTTACCATCACTTTATTTTGCAGAGCAGGGGAACTGTATGTTTTATCTGTAATATGTTAAAATTTGAATATCATATCTTGAGTATATTTTATCATATTTTTAATGTACAGCTAAATGATGTATTAAACCAAGAAATTTGACTCACATATGTGGAACCTCTAATGCACTTCTCTGAGATCCTCCTTCTGACACTTTCCCATCAGAAGTCCTTGGGGACACACACCAGGGTTAAGTCCAAATCCACCACTATAGCAGGATGCCAGTAAGTCCTAGCTCATTGAGTGCACCTGTGAAATGAAAGCAATATGGCCTACCTCATGAAGTATTGAGGACTAAATAAAATGAAATGTGAAAGGCATCTTGCTCAATACTTAATAACTAATAGCCATGTAATATGTTACATATCCATTTCCTTATCTCTTTCTTTTATTACTCTGCAAAACACATTAAGTGCCATTTTCTATGTAAAAATATGTAGAATGTGGTATACTCTCAAAAAGTATTAGGAAGGGGGAAAAAAAGCCTGAGAAATATAATACTTCACACTTACTTGGACTAGACACTTTATTCTTTGCAGTACCTGCTCCCTCTGGAAGCAGAATCTATCACTTGTAGAAGGGCCAATGCACTCCCATTTTGCTACCTAGACACTAGTCCATAGTATGCATTGTTAGACATTTGCTTCATGCAATTGGAAAGCAGAAACATGATCTGCCACACATGTGTACCCCTTGTAGGATATTTGATCCTGTCCAAAATGTCCACCTGGTCCATTACAAAAGGTCCTTGGTATTTAGCACTATCCAAAACATCCATGGAGACATTTGATCCCTGCCAAAATGTCCTTGATCATGTGCCATTACCAGTAGGCTACCAAGGCAAGCAGAGTTATTATTGGCAATACAGCCACAACACAATTATTAAACGAATAAAACATGACAGTAATTTCAATGTATTAGTCCTATAAATCAAAATTATAAATAGTTTTGAAACCTGGGATGCTTTCTAAGCGTGGATGTCTTTTACAGAACCAAATATCAAGGACCATTTGGCGTGGACCACATGTCTCTGTAGACATTTGGACAGGACCAAATGTCTGCTGACCCATCATCCCTACTCTATTAAACTGTACTCTCTCTTTCTTGATTCCATGTTTTTCAGATTTATGGATTCAAAAATTGAGTGATGCACACTGCTTACAAATTACTCCTGGATATTTAATGACATCCCACACATAAAGAACTAGATATTCCGATGCTGCTCAACTTCTGTCTCATTTCCCACCAGAGCGCCACACTTTGGATTTAGACTTTGGGTTTTGCTGTTGGATCCAAAAGTCAGGCTCAGTGGATGAAGGAAAGTGACACCAGGCATTCTTCTATTACAGTCTGGTGTCAGTTCACTATCTTTGTGGCTAACATTTATTTGCTCTTCTAGTTGGCCCACTTACCCACACTAATGGAGGGGCAAGAGAACTTGCTATCTTAACCCGTGCTTTTATTTTTCTTTTCACTTGACTTTTACTGTATGCTGTGTTTGAAAAGTCTGAACTACGGGTGTCCTTTCTGGAATAAGAACATAAATAAAATGGCAAAGAGGCATATATTTACATGGAAAGCTAGATAGATGCTAGTCAGTTGATAGCTAGATTAGGTAGGTAGATAGGTAGATAGGAAAGAGGAATGAAGGGAGGAAAGGGGGAAGGAAGAAAGGAAGGTGATAGAGCTGTAAACAAAATTCTAAAGATGCCCCACCCCCAAGATGGTGTCTCCTACTCTAGTTAGCACTAATTTAGGTGGTGTTTTAAGGGATTTTGCAGATGTAATTAATGTCCCACGTGGGTCTGATCTAATCATGGAAACTCTTTAAAGCAGAGGGCTTTCTTCAGCTGATAGCAGAAAAGTATAAATTTGAAGGTTGACGATTAAATGGGCCACATGAGCAAAATACAGGTGGCTGCAAGGAACAAAAAGCAACCTCTAGCTGACAACCAGCAATGGGGCTTCATTCCTAAAACCACTAGAAACAGAATTCTGTTGATCTTCTGAGTTACTTTGGAATCAGATTCTTTCTCAGAGCCTCTAGGTAACAACCCAGCCTGGTTCACACCTTTTGGTCTTGTGAGATCCTACATATAGAACCTAAGTCCACCCAGACTTCTGCCTACAGAGCTGTGGGCTAAACTTGTGATAATTTGTAACCCAGTAACATAAAATTGAGACACATAGACTGACAGAAAGATATCACTGCAATAATTTTGGATTAAATATTAATTGAAATTACTCAGTGACATGTCAGGAAGACTATTTGGTGGTGAGTTCAGATCAAGTATACTCTCCTGGTTATGGCTAGAGAGAGAAGTTATGTTGCACACTTGGTTGTTACTTCTTTCGAAAAAGATTTCAACCCCAGTTTAATATAATGTCAAAGATTCAAAAAAAATCATTTTAATAAGTCATTTCATGATGATGGGTTATGCTTTCAAGTAGTTTCTTTCTCGTAGGCTTTTGACTTCTGGGAGGTAATTTAGTTATCTGTCCAGATTCATTACTACTTTAAAAAAAATCTTTCCTAATCACATCAGCCCCTCAAATGGAATGCTTGAAATTATGGAACATTTGAACAACTCAAGGAAATAATAATGGTGGCTAATTCAAGAAATAAAGGCAATTAAAATTTCCAGGAAAAG
This sequence comes from Myotis daubentonii, assembly GCF_963259705.1. NCBI lineage: Eukaryota > Metazoa > Chordata > Mammalia > Chiroptera > Vespertilionidae > Myotis > Myotis daubentonii. The sequence goes on along the minus strand of NC_081841.1, from coordinate 179,574,979 downwards.
CATGAGAAGGAAATGAAACTATGATTCACTGCTTGGATCTATTTTAAATCACATTAAATAATCGCAATAATATAAATACTCTTCATTGATTTTGATCTTTTAGAATTAGCTCAGAATACAGAAAATTTAATTATGATTATGGAACAGAATGTAGATGGTATTGATCTGAATAATGTAAAAGCACAAAAGAAAACATCTCAGAGGCACAAGGGTGGAGAGTGGGAAGAGGAACCCATCTTAGAAATAAGAGGAGCAAGAAGCTATCTATACCTGATGGAACAAGAAATTAAGATTTAAGTATAACATGTTTCTTGCAATTTAATGCAAACCAATAGAGAAATTGAACATCTTGATATAACTATATTTCAAAACTGCGGAGGAAAGGTGGTAAGTGGTATAAGTGAGTACAATCATTAACCTTCATCCTGGGGGATAGATAATGTTTCAATTAGTAGAATTTTTACCTTAACTAGAGACACAGCAGTAATTGCTAGAAGAAATAGCTAAAGGTGGTTAATAATGTTGCCTCTGGGAAGTGATGCAAGGAATGGAAAAGAGTTGGGAAGGAGACTATTCTCTGCTTTTTTAAAATTAAAAATAGAAATATTTCAAGAATTAAAAAATCAGATAATAACATAATAAACATCCAAGTATACCCAGCTTTATCAAATTCAGTATTATTCCATATTTGCTCTAGATATTTTCTAAATAAAAAATGTTAACATTAAAAAAATTAAAACAAGTGAAATACAATTGAAGAACCCAGTGTACCTCTCTCATCCATTGTCTATAGTCCATTCACAAATTAAAGACTAGCTTGAGGTTGGTGTTTCATTCCCTTGAATGTTTTGTTTTTCCTTTCACAGGTATAAATCCATAGCATTCATGGTATTATTTAGCATGTTTCTAAACTTTAAATGACCAGTTTGCCAATATTTCCTTCAACATTATTTATTTGATATATGCTGCTCTACTCCATTTCAGATGTTTGTTTGTTTTGGTATTTAGTATGTTTAGCCAAATGAGATTTGCATTTTTTGACTATTCTACAATTTATTTATTAATCCTTCCATTAATGGAGACTTGGCTGTTTCCAAATACTCACTATTATACTAGTAAACAATTATGAATATCCTTATAAATCTACTTGTGTATTAATACACATGTGTAAGGGTTGTTCTAGGCACATAGAGAGTAGGGAATACACACTTTCAACATTACTACATCTTGCCAACATATTACATCTAAAGCAGTGATATGCCGGGAGCCGGTCCATCCTTGCTGTTTCAAGGGACCTGGCATATATGGCATACGGTTCTTAATATGTTTGCTCACCTTCTTGGCGCTGTGTTTTAACCAAGGTCACCTCTCCGAGAAAGGTTGAATCCCCAGGTAGGGATTTTCCCCTGAAGTTAGGGAGGGAATAAAACCCCTCAACTAAGTGCCAGGCGGGTAATTAATCACTTTAACTATGAACAATCATGCTTAAGCTACATAATCTTTACTCCCTGGAATGGAGATAAGAAACGCCCTAACCTTTGTAATAGAGATTGATGGGATTGAATCAACTGGTATAAATACAGATGTAACAAGACAGAACTCGAGAGACAGAACTCAGAATCTAGAGACAGAAGACAGAGCTTAGAACACAGAACTTACAAGACAGAACTTCAGACAGAACTTAGAAGAGAGCCAGGAGGACAGAACCTACACAGAACCTGCAGACAGAGGAACTTCGCTGGAGAGAACATGGCGGGGGATCCTGGACTGAACCTGACTGCAGAGGTTGGCAAGAGAGCCTGACTGGAGCCTGGTGACAGAACCTGGCTGGAGAACCTGGACAGAGCCTGGCTGGGGAACCTAGCGAGGGAACATGGCTGCAGAGCCTCGCTGGAGATCCGAAGCAGAACCTCTCTGGAGATCCAGACCAGAACTTGGCTGGAGATCCGGGCTAGAGATCCTGGCTAGGCTGCTGATCAACTGAACACTGTTGGACCCCGGCAGTGATATTAATTAAAATTCCTGCCAGCCATACATGAGAGTTGCTGTTGCTTCACAATCTTTCCAACTGTTGGCATTCTCAAACATATTAATTTTGCATACTTGATAAGGTAAAATGGCATTGCTTTGCTTCATTCTGCCTACACCTAGTCATCAGGAAGGGTCTGACATTCGTTTCCTTCTTTGTGATTATTCTACTTGTACCCTTTACTCACTTTTCAATTCTGTTGTTTTTTTCTTGGTTACAGGCATAAATTACCTATACTCAGGGCAGTAATCCTTTATTGTAAGATACATTTCCAATATTTTTCTAGATTTTCTTTCTACTTGGTTTGTGATATATTTTTAGATAGATATTATGAATTTTAATATATCCTGATTTATCTATCTCTGCCTTTAAAGTTGATGAGGTAGCTTAAGAAGTCTCTTCCTACCCAGAAGTCATAAAATAGTCTCTGATATTTTCTCTTAAATGTTTTAAGTTTTTCATTTTCACATTTAATTCTTTAATCCACACGGAAACTATTTGGGGCCCAGTGTAAGGGAAGGTCTAATGATGTCCTTGTGCATAACCAGTTATCTTGGCATCACTTACTGACTAGCCCACTCTTTCTTTCACTGGCTTATAGCTTCCTCTGTCATCAAGTTTCTATGCATGTGAAGGAGGTGTCTAGGCTATTCTGTTCCAGTAATCATTAGGTCTTCTGAAATAATGATTTTAACCAATATGTAGATTAACTTTGAAATAATAAATATTAATAAAAACAGAAAATATAATCTGTTTTTTACTCTAAAGGTAAAGAATTTTCCCTTTTTGCACTGGCTTTGGCAGCACATATACTAAAATTGGGACATACAGAAAAGATTAGCATGGCCCCTTCATAAGGATGACATGCAAATTTGTGAAGCATTCCATATTTTTTGCAGAAAGAGATTAACCAAAGAACTTATATGCACATATGCATAACCCATGGAAAAGATAATAGTGCAATAAAGGCTTTGGGTGGGTGGTGGGGTAGAGGGGGTCAATGGGGAGAAAAATGAAGATATCTGTAATATTTTCAATAATAAAGATAAAAAAATAAAAATAATTTTCTTTTGTTTTAAAAGTGCTTCAGTAAAACCATGGTTGGCTACTTCTACAAAAGAACTACCCCAAACAAATTACTTTTACCAAGTCACAAAATTGTTGAATGTGCATGCTTTGAAAAATATATTTTATTTAAAACATTGGGTAAATTACTCAGTAGCATAATCTTATTACTTGGTATAAAATAAAATTTATATATGGGAGGTGTTCACAATGTATTCTTGGAGAAGAGTTATAAACGAGTTCTAATACATCTATTGGAGCCATTAAGCCTTGCTGGGTAAATAATGTGTGTTTTAAATATCCTTGAATCTATATTTACAGTCATATGATAAATGGTAATGGCTCCAAAGAGAAATGTTAAGATCTAATGGACATTTAAAACAGCACCTCGATATGTATTTATGCAAGGGATCCAAAGAGACTCAAAAGCAGTTTAGTTCTATTTGATCAATGGCGATCAATGGTTTTGAAAGATGTAGGATATTTAGAGTCTATATTTAAAACTCCTATAATAAGGTCTACAAGCTGATGGTTATAAATGTTTCTTTGTAGCTTGGGACAGATGTGGAATTCTGAAAATATCCCATTAACATCACATCAAAAACAGGCCAAGAAAATTTAGCACAGAAAAAGATGACATTTCACAACAGTAAAGTTGTGGTACCAAACAAGGAAAGCTGGTGCATCCTTTTTATATCCTCAAATGGATTCTGAGGAGTCATTTTGAAGACAATTTTCTCTAAAAATAATATTTGAAATTTTACTGTTTTGAAAATTCCAATTTGATCTGCTGAATCCTTTAAATGCACTGGGTGTGTGGGGAGGGAGAGGGTGCCATAGACTAGAATTTGCATTAGATTCTTGGAAAGCCTTTATTGGCTAAGAGTGACAGGAGACTGTGGGGGACATTTAGAAACTATCTAACAATTGCTTATCAACATATGAAATAGTCACCTTGATTGATTTGGATGGTAAGCCAACACTTCTTACTCTGAAAATACGACTATTTGACATTCTCACAGTATTAAGATGCAGTGTCGGTGGCTAGTTCTTTCTCTCACTCTCTGTCCACACAACACCACCCCTCAATCTTCACTTTGGAACAATAGGCACCGTATGCTCTTGCTGGGGTGAGCCTGATATCTCATTGAGTTCAACATATTGAATTCCAATACAATGGAGTCTATCACCATGAAACTCAAAATTCCATAACTCCAAATCACCCAGGGCTGTCCAATCCATCTGCTCCCTGCTGTATTGATGTTCCAAGTTTGTTCAAGGCTATCACATCAGGAAATATCTACAGAGATACTGGTATCAAGAAAGATGAATCTGTATTTCGTAGTGTTCATTAGTGTTCATGCCCTAAAACTGTGTTTAATTCTCTCTACCATTTACTTCATTGAAAATCGGTTCAATTTAACAATTTTTCATGAATCTAGGCAGCCCTTATACAATCTCCAACCTACAGATAACTGAATGAAGAAAAATCAGGACTGGTTCATTCAATAGATAAGATATGAAATCAGACCACTTCTGGCTTATGTATCTCTGGACAAATGTGCCATATTAGACTAAAGCATCTGTTATCCCAGAACACTGGATTTCTACACAGTTGTATATTTTATATTCTACTGGGTCAGAGAATCATAAGAAATCCTAACTTCACACATAGAAGACTAAGTGATCAACTCAATCTATTGCAATATATCCAATGTCATTCTTTATATAGAACACACCAGAATTTATAAAACAAATAAGATTGATCACAACCTGGATTATAAAATCATAAGGTAGGGATATAAATAAACATGGAGCCATAAACAGTAACCCACAGAGAGAGTGTGACACAAAATATATTCGAACAAACAAGAAAAGTCTGGAATGAGACACTTAATGAAACATAAATAGAAAATATGTGGGAAGACAGCCCCTGGAAAAGTCCTATGGATATGCAGGTGCTTAATTAATCCTTCAAATGGTGGCTTAATAAGGAGACATGTTTAGAAGTTAGGAGAAAGAAATATATGTATGCATAGTAGAAACCAAGAGGTTCACAGAGGAACATGAACTGACAAAAGCTAGAGAGAATCAAGACAGGCAAAGATGAGGACCATATTGTCATATTTCTTATCTTCCTATTTTCATACAGAGACTTACTTAGTAAATGTATATATTTCCCACAAATAAAGTGATTCACTTCAATGTTAAAATGTGTCTTTCTTATTGTTATTTTATTACCATTTACTACTTTATTAATAAGTTACAGATATAGTTAGGAATTTATGCATTATGCATCATTAAAGTGCCTACTTACTTTATTTTCACTATACAAATATCTGGTGTTCTGGCTGGCCAGGCTCTGAGAAGTTGGGAGAATGGGTCATTCAGGCTTGGCCATTAGGAGATATAAGCTGAAGTGTGATCAATAGGTCTAGACAGGTCAGTCTGAGGTTACTGGTCAGTGCAGGTAAAGGTCTAAGAAAGAAGTATGGGACATAGGCTGCTCACCTTCCTTTGGACTTGGCAGGTTACACACCAGGCAGGAGCAGATGTAGAACAGACTTATGATGAATGGAAAATGTTTGTTGGTGAGACCAGCTAAAGACCAGTCAAGGTATGAAATCATTGAGAAGGTGAGAGAAATGTGTTGTTCTGATACCAGTGTGGTTCATTCCAGGTCCAACTGGTTAAGTTCACTCTTGTTTCACCTTCAAAATCAGGGGCTGTTTATTTAGGGCAGGGGTAGATGTATTTAGATTCCTAATTATAAATTATCCGGAATTCTCCACGAGGCCCTCACCACCACTAGAAAAACATTTCTCTGTGCCCCATCAGGGGTCTCTCAGCTTGGATTTGTGAAGGGCTGTTGCCTGGGAGGCAGCACCTGCCAGAAGGTGGAGTGTGACATGGGTCCCACTGCAATGGAGTCGACCTGCTTCTCTTCATGGCAAGAGGGAGCTGAGGGTGGGACTGTGCCTGATGCTTAGTAAGTATTTAATAAACATTAGTTGAATAGCATATGAAAAAGTGAACTATCTGCCTAATCTATGTATTTACTGCAGACTAGAGGCCCGGTGCACAGATTCATGCACAGGTGGGGTCCTTCGGCCTGGCCTGTGGGGATTGGGCTGAAATCGGCTCTCCAACATTTCCCAAGGGGTCCCAGATTGCGAGAGGGCAGTTCTCAGGTGACGCACACCAGAATCAGGCTCCCTCCTCTCTGGTTCTAGGTGCATCACCCGAGAACCGCAGATGCCAAGTCACCACAGCTTGGCAGCTCCTGTGTTAAGCGTCTTCCCCCTGTGGTCACTGCACATCATAGCTACTGGTTGGGTGGTTGGAAGGTTGGACGGTTGCTTAGGCTTTTATATCTACAATAATAAAAGCATAATATGCTAACTAGACCAAACATCCCTCCAGATGTCCTTCCAGACGACCTTCTGGATGACCTTCTGGACAAAGCCGCAGCGATAGGGGCTGAGGCAGAGGCGGCCACTGCTGCAGTGGTGGGAGCTGAGCCACTTGCACAAATTTCGTGCATCGGGCCTCTAGTATATAGATAATATCCCCATTGTTATTTGGATTTACCTGTGAAAGGCCAAGGCCCGATAGAGCCCAATTTTATCACTTTCGTCCCTGGGACCTGGAGCAGCAGCTCTGGGTGGGCTGTGCTCAGGAAGCCTTGCTGCTGAGTGCAGCTTTCAGGGGTGACCCTTCGGGCTGAACTCTGCTGTGTCAGGTCCCCAAATGAGTGAGACCAGTTTAGGCTGGGTCTGCACTATGTTTTTATACCTATATTTATTGTTAGATAACACTGCTTGATACTTTGTCTTAGCTGTTCTTTTAGCCATTTTCAAAATCTTGAATTGTACATTTAGTGGGCTAATTTAATATAGTGGGAAAGTTAGAATAACAGTCATTACAATAGACATTAATACCACTAAGCGATTATTTACTATGTACACTAGAACTATCTCAGTTATCATACCAACCTTACCTCTATAAGTGATTGAGAAGCAGCACAGAGTTGCAGTTAAGGACAAGGACTGTATACTCAGATACAAATACAGCTTTACCACTTAGAGCCCTTTGAATTATAAATTATTTTCTTACAGCTTCTCCAAGTTACAAAATGGTAATCATAATAAGAAAAATGGAGCTTTCTATTTCAGTTTACCACTTCACATAGATATTAAAATTAAAGAGTATCTTATAATGCTTCACCTTCAGCAATATTTGACATTTATTGATTGCTTACTGTCTTAGCTCAGGCTGCTATAACAAAGTACCATAGACTGGGTGGCTTAAACAACAAACATTTATTTCTTACAGTTCTGGAGGCTAGAAGTCTGAGATCAGGGTGCCAGCATGGTCAGGTTCTTAATAAGGACCCTTTTCCTGTTATACAGACAGCCACCCACCTGCTTAATCTTACACGAAATCTCTCTCCTATCTCTTCTTATAAGGGCACTAATCCCATTCACGAGGACTCCACCCTCAGGACCTAATTACCTCCTAATACCATCAAACTGAAAATTAGGGCTTGGGCATATGGATTTTGGGAAGCATAAACATTTAGTCCATAACACTTATCATTGGGTGGGAATCCACAGTTACAAAGATGAATAAGACACAATTCCTACCCTGAAAGAAGCCATAGTCGTGAGCAGTGTGTTTGTGTGCATGACAGTGAGAAAAAATAAAAAGGAAACAGAGACTGAGAGAGCGTTGGGAGAGAGAGAGAGATTTTTTCTTCTATCCTTTCTTCCATCCTATCAACAGCTGAACAGCATCTACTTTGTAGCAGTGGCTTCTGAATGCAATGTTTACTCATTGCCCCATATACTGTGAAGTAGCAAACATGTAAGCAAGAGTTCTGGAAGGCTCTCTGGCTGCTGTTTTCTTGAACTCCTGACACTGGCACTTAGTGTTTTCTGTATGATGACTGAAAGGTTCAGAAATCCAATATCCCTAGGAGTTATTTCATTAGATTTTCTAACTTTAAACCCATCTGGAATGCTCTTATTCCTTTGCAATTCTTATTGACTGACACTTATTATGCCATCAGCAAACCTCGCTAATTCCAGCTCTTCTTTTAGATCACTAATGGTCAACAGAGGACCTGAGATGGTTCACTATTAACTTCTTTTTATTCAGAGGACTTACATTGAATATGTTTCCTTTGTTTTTCACTGCATGCTTAGCTTGGGTCTCTACAGGAAAAAGAAGACAGGGAAATAAATAAATCTGAATCCTTCCAACATTCTTCCTACATGTACATGGGCCCTGGGATTGTCAGGGCATCTCTATGTGAACTGAGCACAGAAAGCAAGGCAGAAAATATTCAGTCTATCTGGCTCCCAGTGCACATATATAAAAAACCATGAACCACGGCCACAGTCTGAAAGTACGTGGGGCTCAGTTCTCCAGGGTCAGTCCTCAGGCTTAGGCCTGACTGGGTGCATCACAATGTCTCAGGGAGGCTTGAAAACTCAGATCCACGGTCCCACCTCTAGAGAAACTGATAGTGTAGATCTGAAGTAGAGCTCAGGAATTAATTTTTTAAAAGATGCTCAGCTGATTCTAATGCAAACCTAAGTTTGAAAACTGTTGTTATGGAAAGCTTTCAACATCTCTCCATTGCTCAAAAGTGGTAATAGTTGGAATGAGAAGAAATATTATTTGTTGGTGCAGCCAGAACTACTCAGCAATGTGAGCATTCAGAGCAGGCTAATAATTTGTCACTCCTCTAAACTAGTAGGCGCTCTAAACTAACAGGCACGAAATATTGTTCTGTTACAAAACAACAACATTTATATGTGGGAGAGTTTACATAGGGATGGCAGGAGATGGGTTATGGGTCAGCCTTATGACTTCCTTACCTTGAGACATTCAGCCCTGGTCCCAAACTCAACCCTGAAAACCCCACCCCACCCCCAATCTCCCTGTAATCCCCAGCAAAACAAAAGCTTTGCAATTAAATGAGTTTACTTTTCTAAGAAGAAATTGACCTGACCATTAGTTATTACCAAGTTTGTCTCTTGGGAGCCTAGTCACCAGCTACACTTAACCTACATAGTACTTTTCCTGGTTAATATAAGATCTTTCCTTGCTGTTAAATTTCCAGTGATGTTTTAGGTTTCAGAGGGTTTTTTTTTTTTTGCATATTTTCATGTCTTTTTTGTTTGGAGACTAGGCTATTAACAGCTCTGCTTGCTCTTCAGTCCATTTCCAAATTTAACACATAACCCCAAACCCAGCTTCCAGGGTCTGCCCACTCGTTTTCTGGCTGGATGATCGTGGACAAAGAGAAGCATGCTCATTTCCTCTCTGCTCTGTGGGGACAAACATATTAAAAATGTAAGGTTTGCCGAAACCGGTTTGGCTCAGTGGATAGAGCGTCGGCCTGCGGACTGAAAGGTCCCAGGTTTGATTCCGGTCAAGGGCATGTACCTGGGTTGCGGGCATATCCCCAGTAGGAGATGTGCAGGAGGCAGCTGATCGATGTTTCTCTCTCATCGATATTTCTAACTCTCTATCTCTCTCTCTTCCTCTCTGTAAAAAATCAATAAAATATATTTTTAAAAAAATGTAAGGTTCCTTATTTGTAAAGAGTAAAAAGACAAGTCAAGATTACATTTTGTGGAAAGTCGGGTGAGGAAAGTAATCAGTGGATTAGTCCAAAAGAAAAGATCCTAGATTAGTCTGGACTCTCATATTAAAAGCAGAGACATAGTCAGATATCTAGGAGGGAAAGAGGAAAACAGGGTGAGGGTGAGTGAGAAGTGTCATTGTCACCTTCCTTTGGGTGGAATACACAAGAGTTTAATAATGAGACCTACGGTAAAAGATCCGGTGAGACCATCCTCACCTGTCCAGGTGTGCAGAGCACCAGTAGAGGGGATAGAGAAATGCTTGCGTGAATTGCTGGAGCTTCAAGCAGGCTGGGTTTCTGCCTACCTGTAAGGTTTCCTGTGCACTTCAGGTAAGAGTTGGCTGTGGGGGAAAATGTGCATAAAGCAGCTCCCTGAGGATCTAAGTCATGGAGAAGAGATGGGGTTCAAGCCGAAGGCCACCACCTGCCAGTTTCACACGTGGGCTCATGGAAGAGCCGTCAACATCTGGGCGCGAGGGAGAAACATTAAGAGGTTGGGATGCCCAAGTGAGTTGGTTCCAGTACCTTTTTGCAGAATGTGTATGTAACTTCTGATTTAAGACACTCTCAAGAAGGAAAAGATGCTAAAATGCACAGTATTCCATAAAATATATTACCTGTAAGAATTTGAGTAAAAATCATATTGAGAGAAGAGTTCAGTTGAATCATTATGTTGACCACTTTACCCTTCTAAAAGTTATCCTTATGTTGGTTCATTATGCAATTTTAAAAGTCCCAAGAAGTTATAGGGCAGCGGTTCTCAACCTGTGGGTCACGACCCTTTTGGGGGTCGAATGACCCTTTCATAGGGGCTGCCTAAGACCATCGGAAAACACATATTGAATATATAATTGCATATTGTTTTTGTGATTAATCACTATGCTTTAATTATGTTCAATTTGTAACAATGAAAATACATCCTGCATATCAGATATTTACATTACGATTCATAACAGTAGCAAAATTACAGTTATGAAGTAGCAACGAAAATAATTTTATGGTTGGGGGTCACCACAACATGAGGAACGGTATTAAAGGGTCGTGGCATTAGGAAGGTTGAGAACCACTGTTATAGGGGAAGGAGAAAAGACTTGGTGGAGCACAGAGGCTTTTGAGGGCAATGAAACATTTTTGTATGATATGGTAATGATGGCTACATGCCATTCGTCCAAACTCATAGAACATGTAACACCAAGAGTGAATCCTAATGTAAACTGTGGACTTTGGGTCATAATGATGTGCCAATGTAGGTTCATCAATAGTAATGAATTGCCACTCTGGTGGGGGCTGTACATGTGTAGGGACAGGGAGTATGTGGGAAATTTCTGTATGTTCTGTTCAGTTTTGCTATAAACCTAAAATAGCTCTAAAATAACGTCTATTTTTTAAGGCCTTAATATAATTTTTAAACAAAATTATTTGCTTAAACAGTTTCTGAAAAGAGGCCAGATAGTACCTCATGGGATCCCAGGCAAACAGATCCTTAACAGCTCCCTTCCCATCCCTGATAGAGACCACAGGTTACCTATATAGCTTAGTTAATCTCCTGACTAAAATCTCCCTGTGGACCTGGTTTCTTAGCCTGCTTTTCAGCCCAGGCCTCAGAGTATCCAACTCAAGAGCCACATCTTAATTTCAATATAGAATTTAAGAAATGAAATAGGAATTTTAGGGGAATAAAGGCAGGTTTAGGGAATTTTTAGAATTGGGGCCCATGGAAAAAATAAAGGCCTACAGACTGGGAGAAGTTACATTTCTATAAGACAAGGGAAACTAGGAGAAGGTATATTTCCCTAACACAAGGAAGTGGCAACAGTTACATTTACATAAGAAAGGGGGCTAGGAGTAGCCAAAAGGTCTATATTTATAAAATAAAGAAGGAGGAAGAAGGAATAGGAGGACAATGAGGGAGGAGGGTCTTCTGGAGTTACTACAGTAACCAATTCACAAGGGAATATTAAAAAATCAGAAGGGATATCAGAACACAGGGACTTGCAACCTTTGTAAATGGTGGAGACAGGAAGTCTGGGGTGGGGGGGGGGACTCTTTACACTTCCCCACATGGGAGTCTGTACTTGTTCTTCAATAATCTCTACCTTTGCTATACCATCTTCTGTCTGTGGATTCATTCTTCAACTCTAGCCAACAAAGAATCCGGGAACCATCCTGCCCAGGGGAACACCAGGTGTTCCAGTCCAAAAATCACGTATCAGAAATATTGCTTCTACATAGATTCAACAATCTCAATATCTGGTGTTTGCTCCTGACCGAATCATACCTTGCTAATTTATAATTATCTTGCCACTGGAGGCATCCACATCAATCTGACTGATCTAACTACTGATGTTTTCCCTCGGCAAGATGTTGAGGACAGACTGGTTTGGGAATGAGTCCCATACACTATCCAGATTAGATCCAGAACTTGTATGAAGAACCGAAGGACTTCTGGGCTGGGATTTATTATGGAGACAACGGGCAGACACTGTAGGAATTCAGGTGCAGAATACTACCTGATGTGTATGAGAGACAGGCTCACTGTATGCTATTATAACCCACTGACCTCTGTTTACTTTGGGGCAGGTTGTAGAGTTGCTTGAGATATTTAGGGCAGATTACAAGTGCCTACTTAGAACTACTTTGAGGGCAGGAACTAATACCAGCATGTTTAAGCCAAATTCTTTTATAACAGAAGATATACTATAGCATCCTTTAAGTGCCCCAGTGGTGAAGTAAATAATCTCAACAAACAGCAAACAGAATATAATAGAACGATTGCCAATGAGCAGTGGTAACACTGATGCCTGAGAATTTGCTGCATTTTCTTTGTTATCCTTACTGTAGACATGTGAAAATATTTGCAGCGATTTTATGCTGAACATAAAGCAAGCGCTCAATCAAGCTAAGTGCCTCTGATGAGAGCATAACATTATTTTCATTCTCCATTTTTAATTAGGATGCACTAGAAAATTACAGGTTGGTTACTCTTCTCACAACCTTAGCAGATGCAAATGAGCAGAGCTGCTTTGCAGGTTAATACTAAAAGTTCTCAGTGCCATTTGTTAAATACAGTTCTAAAGCAAGCCAAGTAAAAGAATCAATGATGGACGATGCCAATGTCAATAGATCATTTAGAAAAGTTAGTCTTTAGTGGAAACTATCTCATAGATACGCATGGCTTGTTATTTGGAAGCAGAAACTCTGGTAACAGAGCTTCTGCGCTGTATTAGAATTTGATTTTAATGTGAATGTAAGCAATGCCGAGAGCAAATATTTTAAAACTGGGAGAGACTGGACCTTGAAGATCCTATAGTTGAATCATTGTATTAGACAAAGAAAGAAGTCTTAAACTATTGAATGGGCTAAACTAAAAGCCAAAGCCACAGAGAAGAAAATAAGAGTAGTACCGTCTATAGTTTAAAAATACTTTCCAGAATATCATTCCTGTTGTAGAAACTGAGACTCACAGATTTTTATTGACTTGCCCAAGTCATTTACACCCTTCATTTCTCACTCCCTTTGCTCCATATCTAACTAATATGTCTTGTGAACTTGAATACTCATGGTAGGGAGATATTTAAAAGCCCCTCTAAGAAATTCAAATCCAATGATCTTTGTTTTATTCCTCTTGGACACTTTCTGAAATTAAAAGATTGAATCCCCCAAATTTCTTTTATTTTTCCGGTTAATTCTCTCCTGAGGATAATTTTTCCATTGCTTTTCAGAGAGTGGGGGGGGGGGGGGGAGAGAGAGAGAGAGAGAGAGAGAGAGAGAGAGAGAGAGAGAGAGAGAGATAAGAGAGACACACGGACTGGTTGCCTCCCACATGTGCCCCATTAGAGATGGGGAGTGAACCTGCAACCCAGATGAGTGTCCTTGACCAGGAATCCAACCTGGAGACCCTTCTGTCTGCGGGCTGACCCTCCAACCACTGAGACACACTGGCCAGGGAAAATCTCCAAGTTTCCTTTTTCTATATATACAAGCAAATGATTTGTTTTATAGATTTGCAGGAGAGAAGTAGACAGCAGGTTTGATATAGCTGTGCTGGTGCCCAAGCTGGTATCAGCAAGAAAGAAGTGGGCTATCCTCATTATGTCCTCATAGTTTCAATATCAGATTTTAAAAGTAAGGTAGGAATGTGTTTTATTGGTTAATATTATTGATGTGGCTCATCTGTGTACTCATTGGCAGTATTTCCTTTAAAAAGTACCAACTGAACTATCTGGAAATGTCCTCAAAGGGCCATTCTGAACATGAAACCACCAGAATACTTTGTCTGAAAGACTATGAATACAGGCAGAAAAATCATAAATAAAGCAGATTCCTTTTGCATTATCTTGCTGGGATGACTGCAGAGAGCTTTTGACATGAAGGGAATGTACTTAATGGTCTCTTCTACGTTTATGATTCTTCCCTACAACTAAAATAAAACAGACAACCAATATTGCCTCTAATTTACTTCACCTAGACATTTAATTTTGTAGCTATAACACAGTCATTCTTACTGTTCCTCTGATCATCTTTCTCTTCACATTCTCTCTGTTCATCTGTTAGCGAAATCCAATGATAATCTTGATCCAACCTCTACTCTTAAATCCATTGCCTAGACTACATATTATTTTCTTTGCTTAGAGGTAATTCTTGCATCTTTCATATCTCTGTCATTAAATTATACATAATTTGGACATGGGGACCTCCTTTTTATTTCCAAGAGCCCAGTATTCAGTAAAGTGCTCTGAGTATTAAATTTTGATTGACTTTCCTTCCCAGCTCTGTCAGTTTTGTATATCAGATTTAATTTTTATGCTCAGAAAAACAAAAGAAAATCTAAAGCAAGTTAAATATATGTATTTAACCACTTCCAACCATTATTTAAAATCCAGCCTCTTCTAGCTTTATCCTTAAATACCATGATTAGGATTTGTCTATACATAATGTAGAATCTCAATGAGCTACCACATTATTCAATGAGTCATTCTCTGCAGCTTCAGACCAGTAATTAACATTTCACCTGTCTCAAATTGTGCGTAGTGTCTTAGATGAAATGAAAACAAAGTGAAAGGCTGGATTTAATAATACACCATGCCAGTTGTCATGATAGAAATGTTGTGACTCTGGTAAGTATAGTACTTCTTTTGTTAGATGGTAATTTTGATTGACAGATCCACCCAACTATTTAAAATAGCTGATTATTATCCTACATGTTTCTTCTCCCATATTCAGTTAAAATAAAATTGTTCTGCTTATTATGATGATCCAACAACTCTGTAAGTAAACCATCACCCTTAAATTGTGACCATGTCATTCCAGAAGGTAAATTTCCACCAGCTCCATTGTTTCTTCTGGTGAACTAAAATAGGACCCTGACATTCAAATGTCCTTGTCTTACAGGAGTAAGGAATTTACACTCATTAAATCATGATCTAGCTTAAACCCAACAAAACAAGAGTGAATCATTCACTCTAGGGAAATGTGTCATCTATTTTAGGCCAAAAGGAAACAATTGTGCAGATGACCTTTTCCAGTGTAACAAGCAGTCCCTTTGGAGCAGGGAGGAATGAAGACATCATCTTCCTTACAGTGGATAATCTTTCTTTCTCTCATACACAGACCCAGATATGGTAAGATGTCAAGCAAGGGACCCAAGTCGTTTCTTTTTACTTTTAGGGCTAACAAATGTATTAGTTTAGGTTTCAAATATTAAGGTAAAAATCAGCATTCACACAAAAAAATGTTGACAATGTACATGAGGGGCTGTTCAAATAAAAAGAATTGATTTAAAGCTTTGGTGAGGTCCTAAGCGAAGAAGGTATGCCTTAGGGTCATACAAATGAAAAGTAGTTTAGAGGCACCTAGACTGCCAATAAGTTCAATAGGATGCAGCAAAAAGTACTGTCACCAAAAAGGCTAATGCAATCTTAGTCCACTGCTCATTAGAAATAAAGTATTTAAAAGGTCTTATGTAATAAACTTGCATGATTCAGTACTGAGTAGGCCACAAATGGTGTTTTCTGTTTGTTTTTGTGTATCACACTTAAAAAGCATAAAAAACATATTACACCAGAGAATATCAGAGTATAATATAAAACACTCCCAAAATAAGTAAACTAACCCATCATTTCACTGTCCAAAGATAACCACTAGCTAGTAGAACCCTGCTATCAAAACCATTTTCCCTCCTGGTTTTAGTGTAAAGGCATTGTACCGTTGTCTTCAAGCATGCATGGTAGCTGATGAGCATAATCTAAAGGGAGAGAAATTTTTTTTCCTGGCCAACATAAAAAAGAATGTTAAAATTAAAACAAATTAAAAATAATAATGAAAGGTAAATTAAGAAAAAATAACAATAGTATCCTTAGATGAAATGGGCTTTCTCGTTGGTAGACCTGTTTAAGCAAGTAGCTGGTATGCTATCAAGCAGTAAATAGCTGAGTTGTTGAGCCAAAAAAGCTCCCAACCCAGAGCTTCTAGGAAGATGTTGTCTCTGTGCAGATGTGTGTGTGTGTGTGTGTGTGTGTGTGTGTGTGTGTATCCCTTATTTTGATAAAGTTGTTTTACCCCATAAGATTTAAAACTATGTACAGGGAAAGAAGATATGACTGCCTGCAGCTATGAGAAGGATATTACTGCTTAAGCTCACTTGCTTTTAGGGTTTTAGGTCTGTGGGTTATAAATGGCTGCTGAGGGCAGCAGTGAATGTGTATTAAGGGTCATATCTCGGCCTGTGTAACTTTAATTTAAAGATGAGTCTGTGTGACAGGGCTGGAGCCAATTTCCAAATGAAAGATGTTCAGAGATTGAGAATGTGAATATGAAAGCAGTTGTTCTGGCTTTAACCTCCATGAGGTCACACACACTAGCTCTGCCTAATTTTCCCCAAGTTGTGCTTAGAGCCAATCATCATTTTACCTCGAAAATAAATAGCTGAAACAATTTGGAGTATGCAGGAACTCCAATGCAACTCTAAAGAACCGAGCTATTTTTTTTTAATTTTATTTTATTTTATTTTTTACATTGCCTTCTATCCCCTCTATGCCCTCGTCAACCTCCACCCACTCTAACTAAATATTTTTGACACAACAAAATCACATATATCTGACATTAGAGAGGTTGTTATATACTCAATGATAAGGCTGGAATCTGTTTCCACATTAAAAAAAAAAAACACAGGTGAAACAGAACAATAAACTTTACAAGCAGCCTTACCGACATAAAAGTGAAGTAATATATGAAGGGTCAATTTAATCTTAGATCATTAAAATGAAATTATGAATTAGGATTGTGGATGGATATCAAATATTGAGTGCCATTGTACCTGAGTATGAAACTTCATTTTTCAAATAGGGATTATTATTTGGCCACAAATGGCGTTTTCAAACACAGATTCCAACATGGGCTTGGTAAATATAGACCAGCCCTCAAATAGCACATTTGACAAAGCACCACTCTAACAACAACAGCTCTCCTCCTACACAGTAATTTTTGAGAGTAGTAATTAGATTTACATAATTCTGAATACAGACATCAGATAAATAAAACACAAAAGAATTAACAGGAGACTGGAATTAGTAAATAAGTGAATGGAAAAATATACATTTTTGCTTACGAATTTTACCAATAATAGCTATGCCAGAAAAAGAAAGAAATGAAAAATGAACATCTGTTATTCCATGAAACATTATTAATATTCATATAGAAATAGTTGCTCTTTGAATCATTCAGTATGGCATCTTAATGTAGTTTAATTATTTCAATCTTCAGGATTTGCACAAGCTCTCTGAAAGCAATCTGTGATTAAAGTTCCCCACAGATTCAGGAATCTGTCGTCATCCCAATAGTGGCAAGCATCCTTAAATATACTATGAAATAAGCCCCCAAGGCTACACAGCCCTGCAGAAATAACAAAATTATTTCTTTCCTAGAAATACTTGTTTGAATGAATCTAAAAATTTCAATCATAGACGATTATTGGATGAACAATGTTTAGCAGTCCAAAGTATTAGTCTTTTTCTAAGTCATGATAAACATGAGTTAGTTCAGTGAGGGCAGTTGAAGTAAAAGTACGCTGTATTTAGGCTTAGACTCAAGTCCAAATGCTATTTCTCTCACTTGCAAGTTGTGTGACCTTGAGTTTACATTGTTTCACTTCTCCCACCATTTTTTCCAATATAGAGTTAAAATATTAATACCTACCAAATGGCGATTTATTAGAATAAGATTTAAATGAGAGGAACTAGTCCTTTGATTAAGAGCAGATATCCACATAAGAGTTAATTTCTTTAGAGCATACATCCATCAAATTTATTATTTTTCTTTAAAATTTTCTCTCTGCTGAGTTAGTATTCAGGTTGTTCCAATAATATAGGATGAGAAAAGGTGAAGAAAAAGGAAAAAGGAAAATAGTGAGAAAAGAAAGAAAGGAAAGGAAAGAAAAACTAAGAGTTGCCTGAGCTGGCTAGCAATATCAAAATATGCTAGGCCAATCTTGCTATCTTACAAAGTAAAAAACTTAAATTATAATATATTTATTTCAATACCAACCAATTATCCCCTCCTTCTGTTCTTTCTATATGCCTACCAGTTGTAAGAAAAGGTCCAATGGGGTTCCTTCATTGACCAACAATTTGAGAAACTATGGAGTTCAGATGAGCAAGGGGAGGGGCATATGGAAGCATGCTACCAGTCTTACAGTTAGCAGCCCACTTTAAATCCCTTATCTGCAGTAGCCTGTCACCAGAGCAATCATTTACACATGGCCCTCTGACAACTTATCAATCACAAGACAGCTGCAAATTAAATATTTTGGCTGAAAACACCCCCTCCTTATGTCAGGACACATTAATTTGAAATAAACATTTTGCTGAGATGTGAAATGAAGCAGATCCATTAAAGGCTACTAATCATATGTTTTGATTTATTACTTTCTGATGTAGAATTTGCTGTTGTGCCTTCACCTTGGTAGTTGACCAAGGTGATGAATTCTCCTTGGGACCAAAAGGGAACTGGAAACTATAGAGGGTTGCTGTGTGCCAGGACTGTGTTAGACACTTTATTTTTTTCTATTTCCCTATAATAATCTATTAGGTAGTCATTTATTCCCAATTTCAGAATTGAAAAATGTGGAATCTATCATAGCTGAGCAGTGACAATAAGAATGAAAGCCATATTCAGGTTACTTTCTTACATCTCTTGAGGGCATTCATTTCACAAGGGACAAGACCTTCCCGTGTGTTTGGAATAGGTTTTCTTATTTCACTGTTCCTGTGTAGTTTCCATGCAGAGTAATGATCTCTGCACAGAGGCGCTTTGAAAAGTGATCCCAAAATGCATTTCAACAATTTCAGAAGTCCTTGACAGCGCTTGAAGGGTAATCTCTGCTCAGGTAAATGGAGGTAAACATTGCAAGATACCAGAGCCAATAGGACTTCCTCAGTATTCCCTTCTGGCCTGGGAGATGACTTTCATTTCAGATGATCCATGAAGGTCCCGGGGAGCACACTGGAGATGTGTGTGTTGTATTTATAAGACAGTCCATTATCTGGTTTCAAATACCAAGTCGGAAGGGAGTCATGCAATAGTGTCTTGGAAAGCTTTTGTTATGAAAACTCAAAATACCAATCTATCAAACAAAGATGACTTGATTACATTTTGAATAGTAAATCATACACAGCCTACTACGCCTGCATATAAATTACAACCTTAGTAATGAAACCAAATGCTCTAGCATTCTTGTACTTTCGCCTAATGTTCACAGTCCATCGGTTCTTAGTTGCCAGTCCTTTTCTTAAGGATAATTTTTTTATTTACAGTTTTATTTTATTTAATTCAAAGATTCATTCATGTTCTTAAATCTAATATGGTGGGATCGTATGAAGCCCCCTTTGTGAGGGTTGTGTCAAATACCTCAGAGCTATGACATTGCAATTGTCAGTGCTGAAGAGGTGATTTCTGTCCATAGCATCCATCACAAGTTTTCTTCGCTGTAATTCAAAACATGATCAACTAAAGGACACCTAGGGCTTTTCTCAAAATGAGCCAATTTTCCCTTTTTGTATTCCCTGTGAATGTTCAGTCTAATAGCTGGTTTATAAAATAGCTGAATTATCAACACTGATAGAAAATCAAAATTGGATGTTGCATATTATAATAAAAAGAAGGTGCCGATGGCCAGCATCATTTGAAGTTAGTATCATATTTCTCAACAAGTATCTATTGACAGAAAAATAAAACAAACTTCAGAGTGCTGAATAGCAAATAATAATCGAGGAATCAGTGTTCCTCTTTCTAGGAAGATGGGCCCAAAATTGGACTCTGTTTTCTTCTTCATATTTATGCTTACTTCTATATGCCAACCAACCACACAATTACCAAAAAGAAAAACAAATCCACAAACCAACTGGTATTCCTGATGAAGAAGCAACCAAGTGAACCACTTTTTTTGGGAGACCCTTTTACTAACTATAAGCTGAGAAATTGTGCCTGTCCATTTATTTATTTATTTATTTATTTATTTTTTGGAGGGGGAAAATTTCTTTATTGATAAGTAGGTTACAGTGAAATAAATAGAGTGATGTTTAGTTGGGGAATAAAAACTCCAATCAGAATCTTAGTCTCTCTCTACCTCCACCTCTAATTCTTGCCTTCTGCCTTCATACTGGCCCCTGTGGGTGATGAGGCCTTGATAGGCATGCCAGGTCTTCATGGGCCCTTGGGGACTTCTGTCTTCTGGGTACAGCTATCATCTTGGACCCACTGTTCTTAGGGGCAGCAGCAGCCTTGGCTTTCGACTCTTCCTTGGCTCCCTGAGCAGCGTCCTCTTTAGGGACCTTGTCCTTAGTCTTCTTTTTGGTTGGTGAAGCTATACCATTCTGGCCCTTGGTAACCATGGGTTTTTTTTAATTTTGAGTCCAGCTTTGTGCCTCCTGTAGGCCTTGGCATCTGCCGGGCTATTCTCTCTACCTTTAACCCAAGGGATCCTCTGACACCAGGAGGGGCCTTTGTGGCCGTGCCTGACTGTCGGGGCCCTTCCTGGCCTTGTGCAGTCTCACCTCTCTGTCTTTGTTCTGGCTACTTTTCCTGGGGGCCTCCTCCATGGCCTCATCAGGTCTCTGGGGGGCTGACATGGTGGGTGTCTTTCTGGCTGGATTGTTTTGTGTTCTTGGGAACTAATTTGAAGCTGCCAGTGTCCCCCTTGGCCTTGGAGTTGGTGGGCCTGACAAGGAGGACGCATTGCAGAGCAGCGTCCAGGGCCCACTTCCTCAGGCCATTGAGCCAATGGCATCTACCATAGGGAATTTCCGCAGGACATAAACCTTGATGGCCACCACCAAGGGGTCCAGGTGCTGCTCTCCTGCTTGCAGTGCCTCCAGCACCATGTGTAGCACTAGTAGGTGGTGGCGTGGGCTCTGATGACACTGTGGCTCCGGTCTGGCTTTTCAATCCCCGACTACCTGGATATGGAGGTCATGGAGGTTAGGGAGGCGGAGGAGATCTGGTGTCGCTGGAGGCCACGTTCCTAGGACCCGTTGTACAGGTAGATGCAGATGCAGACATGAGGCTGCCAGTGGCCTGGCCCCAGACTCCAGTAGCCCCTGATTTGGTTGGGAGGCTCTGAGCTACTGTGTGGGGAGGGAGGGCTAGGATGGGGCACTACAGCCCTGCCTTGGGCACTTACACCCCAGCTTAGTCACCCACTCTTGTGTGACCTTAGATGAGTCACTGGACTTCTCTGCATCTCAGCTGCCTGGTGAAATGATGGGGGCTGAGACGCTTGGTCCCTCCTGCACCCTCTGCTCACTGAGGCTAGAGATGCTCTGTGTGTGTGTGTGTGTGTGTGTGTGTGTGTGTGTGTGTATGAGGGGGAGAGAGAGAGAGAGAGAGAGAGAGAGAGAGAGAGAGAGAGAGAGAGAGACAGCGTTACTCCCAATTATGCTGGCTTCTAAGCAGAGTGAGAAATACTGCACATGATCAACATGTTTTGTTCTGGAGATGGGACAAGCATAGGGGCAATCACCTTCTTGGAAAGTACAACCTAAGTTGGGAGGACAGAGGGGTGGGAGAGAACTCTCCCATGCCTGCGGCAGAGTGAAGGAGCCTCCAACCCCAAACTAACCTGAGCCCATCCCTTCTGGGGAAGAAGGGGTGCATGAACTCCCCCTACTCCACAGGCCCTCACTTCTCTCTGCTTTCAGCCCTCATAGGAGCCGTTCTGCATAAAGTACAAGTGAAAAGAAGGTAACACCTGAAGGTAACATCTGAAGGTAACATATTCCAGATTATTAGGTAATGGGGCTCAGTGGAGGGAGGCTGTGCCCCTGCTTCCCCTCAGTTGACACCCATCATCAGGAGGGAGCTTTGGGGAGACAGGGATACACAGAGGAGCAGGCCTCATTCCATCCCAAAATGGAAAGGATGAAATAGCTTTATTGGGGAGAAGGTAACCATCTTGCCCCCCTCTCCAATTCCTGCCACTTACATACTGTCTATGTCCTGAGGGGATCCGTGGGTCCAGCATCTTCTCAGGGGCCTCACACCTTCCAGTGGCAGATATAGAGGGGCCAGGGGCCGGGGATAGGACTGGGGCCTCCTTCCAGGCAGGCTATCCTGGCCTGGTTCTGGGGGTGGAGGCTGTGGTAGGGCAGCCTGGGCCATGTCAAGATGAGGTGGGTGCAGGGCACTCAGCAGGGCTGGCAGTGAGAACAGGGTCTGTCATCATTAAGATCTGGACTAAACTCATCCTGCCTCTATGCTACCAGCTGGAGGAAGCCACATAAACCACAAACAACAAAATTCATTAAAATAGAAAAACAAATTTTATTTACACATAAAAACACAGCATTCAGATGAATTCCTACAGCATAGCTTAGTACCACTAGGCAGAAGTTTAAAAGGGTTTGGTTGACAAAACTGGAGCTGGAGAGTCAATAGATCTATTAGACAAATGATATGAAGGAGTAAATCATGGTTTGACTATCTCATTCATTGTCTTAGTCAATTTTTAGGGATCAATTGTATTGCCAATCATCATGGCTCACTGGCTTTTGCTTCTTCATTTATTACCCATGCCCCTAAAAATACAGAGGGGTCTTAATCTTTGCCATTCCCCGCTCCCCGCCCCCGAACTTTTACTCCTCTAGTCCCAAAGCTACCAACCAGCATGACTGCCCTCTCCTGGGATAATATTTCGATCCATCCAGCCCATCGTGTGAACTGCCTCTTGGATTGACATGCAAACTACAAGATCATTTTAGAGATGGAAAGTGTTTCAAATTTTTCAGAGATTGGCTCATATGTGAGTTGGAAATATATAATCATTTCTGCCCTTCATTGCCTACAAATCTAAAATACCAAAGTGAGTTCAACTGTGAGCATGTTTAGAGACATTCTGCATATTGTAATCATTCTTCAAATTCACCCTGTCTAGATGTGTTACAAACATAAGTTGCCCAAATTCAAAGTAATTGACTTTCAGCCAACTGTGACCAAATCACAAAAAAAGAACACACCATGTGTTGCAGCGTGGAATCCCACCCTAAACCCAGAAGTTTCCACCCCAAGGAAACTTTTAATTGCCTGTTTTGAAACCACACACATATTCTACTGTGGATAGAGATAATATATTCACTGGAGGTGGAGGGTGTAAATTTGTCTCATGACACAGATTACTTTTTAACAGAATTATTTTGTCTATTTGTTATACCGAAAGTACTCACAAAATGAACATTTTACCATCATATTTGTAAAAAAAATAAATAAATGTTCTTCTGGCTGCTTCAGAATGTATTTGGTATTTGCTCAATGTTTCTTTGACGGGAAGGAAAAAAGGGGGAGCTTGGAGGGAAGGGAGCAGTAAGCATGCTTACATTAAATTGTGCTTTTATCTCTCGTAAATATTAAATACCCAAATCCAGACTTCACTATATCTGATTACCACATGCGTTGGACTCTGCAATGGGAAATGGCATAAAAAGTAACTATACACAATAGATGCCAAATAAAATGTATCTATAACATATGGCTGCGAATCCCATTTCTCAACACCAGTGTTATCCAGAGTTATCTTCTAAGCCTGTTTCCGCAATAAAAAAAAAATTAAGCTCCAGAGCTATAATTTTACATACGGACAACGATTAGAGAACTGGAACAAACATATGGCATTTTAACTTTTCTTGACTGTAAGCGTGCTTGCTTTATCAAGGAGCCTTTTCTGTTTTATTATTTAGTTGCACAGATCATGAGCTTCTTGATGGAAGGGGCTGTCTTGCGCATTCAGTGTCTTAGGAATGGAAGTTATTAGATGTACTAAATTAAAACAATAACAGCAGCAATAAAAAAATGACTATCAATCCTTCTCAGACGTGCCTAGCCAACACAAAATGGAACATTAAGCCTGAATAGGTTCAGTTGCCTTGCCTTTGATAGAAAACTACCATAACTCAAGACATTTTTAGATGGCTTTGGCCTCTACGCAGTATGGACTAAGCACCATTTCAGCACTATTTACACAGGTAATAAGCTGTAATTATTAAAGGAAAATATGTGCATTGCTGTGGGCTAAACCACAATCTTGAGTTTCACATCAATAAAAATGTTTTTTCACTTGTGACAGTTATTTTCCTGGCTTGAAAGATCATCATTTACTTGAATAATCTGGCAAAGAGGAAGTTTTTCAAGCTGTGTTTGTAAAGAAAATGAGACCCCAAATTGGAAGAGATGTTTATGGTAATGAGAAAGTGTGATGATGTGTTGTGTGTAACTGCAGGCAAACGCCTTCCTCCTGATATGAAAATGTAATGATGGGTTACTTTTCCAATGGGTAAGTAGTAACTTAGGTGAGTAAAGTTGTACACTCCAAAAATGAAATTATTTTCAGTTTTAAAATATAACCCTGATACTATATACCTGCAATTTTGTCTGCCACTGTCATTAACTCAGCATCTTAAATGAACAGCTCATTCTCTGAATTACTCTCTGGCCCTTACAATTTGGTCGGGAGTTAGACAACATGACACAGATGTGGGCTACGTTTCTCAGTTCCTTGGAAGATCTGGGAAATTATTCTGGGTCAATGAGGGAAAACAGAAATAAAATGCAGTACTTGTCATCTTTCCCAAGGTCTGTCTGAGTTCAAAAAATTATATTTTAGCCTTGACCAATTTGGCTCGGTGGATAGAGCATCAGCCTGTGGACTGAAGGGTCCCAGGTTCGATTCCGGTCAAGGGCATGTACCTTGGTTGCGGGCACATCCCCAGTAGGAGGTGTGCAGGAGGTAGCTGTTCGATGTTTCTCTCTCACTGATGTTTCTAACTCTCTATCCCTCTTCCTTCCTCTCTGTAAAAACTCAATAAAATATATATTAAAAAAATTATATTTTAATTATTTGAGATATAATTCTACTTATTTTCCATTTTAACCCCATCATGGAAGAGATACAGTGTTAGATGGGTGGACATAATTCCTACATAATTCTATTCTGTCTCACTCCCACAGAATGGAAGATCCCAACTGCATGATGCCTCAAATATTATTGACTAGGGGCCCAGTGCACGAATTCGTGCACCTTGAAAGGAACTGCGGGCCGCGAGGCTGCGTTAGGCACAGGGGCAGGTCTTGGCCCATCCTCTGTGCCCCTGCCTGGCCCCTCCCACTGAAGCCCCTGGTCCCCTATTTGCCAGCAGCCCCACTCCCACCGCCGCCACTCCCATGAGCTGATGGCGCAGGCCCCAATCACTCCCACTGGGGCCAGCACCATCAGTGGGTGCAAGTGGTGGCTGCTGCCCCGATTGCCCCTCAGGAGTAGGGGGAGGTAGAGAAGACCTCAGGGTGATCAGGGCTGGCAGCCGCCACTTGCACCTACTGATGGTACCGAGTGATTGGGACCAGCACTGGGCACTGGCAGTGGGTGCGAGTGGGGCCAACACCAGCAACAGGTGCAAGTGCCGGGTGAGATCGTGGTGTGCACGAGCAAAGAATTTTCAGTAACCACCAGAGGCTCGCCCTGATGACAGCGATCAGCTCCTCTCCTTGTTCTGGCACCCCTGCTCAACTGCTCCACCATACCACTGCAGCCAAGGCCCGCCATGTTCCGCACACACTCCCTAGTGGTCAGCGCATGTCAAAGTGACCGGTTGTATGGTTGTTCTGCTGTTTGGTTTATTTGCATATTAGCCTATTATTATATAGGAGGCTCGGCACATATTCCTATGCCAGATATTTAAGAATTAACCATCCTTTCACAATCAGTCATCCTATTTCTAACTTTTTTTAGCACAAAAAAGAACAAGAATGAGGTAATGAGAGAAATAAACTATCCACATATAAATCCTTTTGTCTTAAATAAAATAATCAATTTCTGGTCTACTTAGTGCCAAAATGATTGGTTTGACCTGCGTTATCACTTTCCATGGGCTTGTTTTAGAATCATGGCAGAGAGAATAATAGTTAAATGATACTTATCTATTAAAAATAGAAGACTGTCAGATGAAGAGAGCTAGCCCCTGCCAAATAGATCACTTCTGTGGGCTGTGTACCGAATACTCATTTGATGTATTGATCACATTTTTCACCCACATGTTTTTGCTGCAAGCAAAATAAGCAAATAAAAATAATGCTGTGCAAATATGTTTGTGTTGTGTGTTTACACTCACACATACACCCACAGCCACATATGTATTAAATGTACAGGGTGGGCAAAAGTAGATTTACAGTTGTTCACATAGAAAATAATATAATAATTAATAAATAATAATACAAGAATAAACTGTTTTGCATATTCACAACTGTAAACCTACTTCTGCCATAACCTGTATATTACACACACACACACACACACACACACACACGTGTACACACAGCATTTTTCTACTATGGCTGTCCTGGCAAGCAGCTCATAAGTACATCTAGTACCTCTTGCTTGGATGTGTCTTCTGCCAGCACCCAGCAGTCTGTCATACACTGCCATGGAGTGCAGTGTAATTAGCTGTACATTTCATGTCTTGGAGCTGTGCTAGCAAGTGGTAACAGGTTAAGGCTGTCAGTTCAGGTGTCAAGGGTATGAAAGGATGTTAAGTGCAGGGATGACAACACAATGGGAATACTTCAAATCCAGGAGTCATTCAAAGTTTTGTCTTCTATTAGCAACATGCTACCTTTGGGAGAAAACCCATTTCTAGCATCAACTGGCATAACCCTCACTGCTGTGTGCACACTGAGAACTTAGTTCGTAGGCTTGAGTTTTGGAGAAGCCTCTAAAATCAGCCACACAAGTCTCCTAGGCCTGATTCCACTTAAATCTCTGATTGCAGGTGAAGACTTCATTTCTAAAGCATTGGATGGTCTCTAATAGTAATGATTACATTTAATTCAGAGACTTAATACAGTTCAAAAATTAGACATTTCTATTGCCCCTCCACACAGTATTTCCAGATACGTAATATGTAATTTAAAACACACCACCTTTTGATGAGTCCATGTACAAATCAGTGAAAAGAAATATTAGGGGAAAATCAAAATACTAAAGAGATATGAGGAGAAAAGATAATTATTTTACCATGGTTCCTCAAAACTCTATGTAATAGAAACTACAGAACTTTTAACTCTAGGAAAAATAGTTTAGTTGTTGGAATAATTAATGTATGTGTGAAATCAGTGTTTAACCTATTACACCCAAACATACTTTCTCCAAAATTACAAATGCTTAATTATTTCTACATACATAAATATTAATGTGCTTATAGGAAATGGCTTAGCTCTCAATGCGACCTTTCAGATTTCTCAGTATACAAAGATCATTTCAATTAGAAAGGTATGCAGAGTAATGTGGCATAGAAATGCCTGCTTCTATTAAAAACAAACTCTAGCCTTCAA
Source organism: Myotis daubentonii (assembly GCF_963259705.1). Lineage (NCBI taxonomy): Eukaryota > Metazoa > Chordata > Mammalia > Chiroptera > Vespertilionidae > Myotis > Myotis daubentonii. The sequence continues at coordinate 179,547,362 of NC_081841.1, read as the reverse complement.
ATCTATACACTCACATTTCAGTTGTTTTCAGATCCTCTGTGGTTAGTAATTCTTATATTGCAAAGTGTTTATAAACTGAAGATAAGGTAGTATTGGTGATTTATTATGCTAAATGGCTTAGGGATTGTTTAGGTTTTGCTATCATTATGAAGGTTTTCACCCCTACAAAAAAGTAAGGGTTTTACTTTTTTTGTTGTTTATTTTTTGGTTAATCTTCATCTGAGGATATCTTTCCATTGATTTTTAGACAGAGTGGGAGAGATGGGGAGAGAGAGAAACATTGATGTGTGAGAGACATATCGATTGGTTGCCTCCCATATGCACCCTGACCAGGGCTGGGGATCGAGACTGCAACAGAGGTACGTGCCCTTGACTGGAATTGACGCAGGGACTCTTCAGTATGTGGGCTGACACTCTATCCACTGAGCCAAACCAGATTCTTTCTTATGCCAGCATTAGTCCAGTACAACTACTAGAAGTTAAGCATATGATGTGAGAATATTTCCCTAGGACCAAAGATTGTTTCACAACAACACAATGACATAGACAAATAAACCAAAACCCATTAGTACGAATGGCTATCAGTCCTACTTCCACAATGCTTTGGTTAGCAGTTTCTTGGAAGAAATTGACAACAATAAGTGAATTATGAATGTATTAAACCTATGATGAAATAATTCCAGCTAGCATTCATGGTCTTACAATGTCTTAATGCACCTGCAATAGAAAAGAGACTGCTTTAACCCTGGCCGAGTGCTCAGTTGGTGAGGAAGTTGCAGGTTTGAATCCTGGTCAGGGCACATACCTACCAGGTTGCTGGTTTGATCCCAGGTCAGGGCATGTATGGGAGGTAACCAATTGATGATTTTCTTTCACATTGATGTCTCTCTCTCTGTTTCTCCTCTTCCCCCTTCTTCTCTCTCTAAAAATCAATAAAAACATATTTTTTTAAGTTTAAAAAAGAAAGACTGCTTTAGAGAGTTGTCTCCATCAGTAAAAATGCTGCCAAAGCATATTTAATTAAAACATCAAAATGTGGCAGAGAAACATAATTTGACAAATAAATGTGAATATCATGCATTGTCACTCAGCCTTTCTAATGAGATTAGAGTCTTTAATTGACATTTCCAACTGAGGCACAGATAAGACAGATTTAAGGGGAGCAGTTATATACAGCTGGACTCTAGCTGGATGAGCAAGTGTTTGACATTTAAATATCACAAACGATATATTATATGCTTCCCTCAGTAATGCACTGTCAATGTTAAAAAGGATAAGCAGGCACTTTAAATATACAAGGCACAGATAATAGCACAAGTGGTGCAAATAAACCTTATGACTGCACTGTTGCATCAAACAAATCTTCATGAAATCACTCCCATTCAATGCTTGCAGGGCCTTATATAAAAAAGAAAAAAGCCTCACATAGAATCCCTAAAGGTAATTTAACTTCTTTTTTATAAAAAGGAATCGGGGGGGGGGGGGTATAAAGTTGCTTCTGAAAGTGTGTCAAGGATTTTTTTAAAATAACGCTAATAAGGTGCTTTTCTGGAATTATTTTCATTTGGCACTAACAAAAGACATGGGGAAAATCCATTAACTAATGCAAGGTTGCATCATGATCAAGACAAAAGAAATAAACCTATCACTTATTTTAAAATATCAATACAAGAGCCTCTTTCATTATTGGACTTTAATGAGGTTTCCACCATGAATTCACCTAACGCACATCAGCCTAATGAACAAAATTTGCTATTATGAAGTCTCTTTTGTATCTGGTCTAAAATCCAGGCATTGTGGCTACAGGATCTATACACCATCCACTGCCTTCAGTTCTCTAAGAGTCACTGGTGGCCTCCAGAGTCAGGTCATTCTCCTCCATTTGCCCGGTTTACAGCTGGAGTTCCTCTGATAATACAGCAGGTACCAAAGAATCATTGTGTTCCTGGAAATCTTTAAACATAATTACACAGGAACAAAAGATAGAGGAACAACAGAGAAGAGGAATAAAGCACTCAGCTTCAGGAGGCAAAGTTTTACTGAGCATGGTGGATATAAAAAGAAAATAAATGGTATGAAGCTATATGCTTTAAAAAAGTTGAGAGGATTGGACAATTAGCTAAGTTGATAAGAAAAACAATAAATGATGAAATGGATAGTGTGGTGATTAGTAAGTACAGTTGAGATAAATCAAAATATGAATCTAAGCAACTCTATATTATTGTCAATTCTTCATGTAGCTCTTGAGTGGCCAATCTTGCATTTATTTAGTTTTAAGTGTTAGCCTGAAAGCTATAAAATGTGTTATGAATAGGAGTATTATCAAATATCATGGACCAAAGCCCTTAAAATATTTCTCTACATTAAAGAACTCAGTATAAACACTAAATAAATGTTTTGATCAAGTATATTCACTTAAATTTGAAATGAGATTTATGAGTCTAGTATGACTCAAGTTCTCAAGGAGCGAAAAGAGATGTAATCAAATATTTACAACACAGTGTCATAAGACATATAAGAGAATTGAGTGCAAAGTGATATGGGCACAGAGTTGCTAATAAGATCCTGAAAATAAATCTCTTTTAACAAGAAATATAGCACAGGGAATGAAAATGACATGTAACCTTTTCCTTCCCTTTAATTTTTCTTGAACTAAAGAGTGTGATATATATGTATACAATACATGCACACACACCTAAATTAAATTTAAAATGTTGAGAAGCACTCATGGCCATTGTAGAAAGAGCAGCCAATCACATTCTGCTTAGTGGAAAGGCTTTCAATTCAGCTAGATGCCACATCCAATGGCAAAAAGTAGGGAGACACAAAGTCAACCAAAATGTAATCAACAGAATTCTGACTCATTAACTTTCCCTTTTAATGGCATTTGCCTTGCATTTTGTTTCATCTTTATTGATGGAGAACATATATCCTATCAAGATACAAATCCAACCAACCTGCCTTCATACAGGAAAATGACTCTCAAAAGGCAACAATGTAGATGTTCTTATACTTTGCTCCACCTAATGTAATCTAAGACCCAATTCAGGTGGCAAGCAACTTTTTCTGTTGATCTGAAAATTTCTCCAACCACCTATAGAGATGACCTCAGAGACCAAATTTGTGCTCTACCTCAGAGATCTGCTACATGCATCATGATGTAGTATTTGAAAAAGTGTAAATATAAAGACAACTTTTCTCTACTGACAGTGATCTTGAACTTCCTCCTGTTTCTAGTTCACTTGGAGACATTTTCTAATCAAGAAAGCCTGCTGATTACCACACCCAACCCAAGACAAGTGTGCTGAAAGAACCAAGATAACTTTTTGAGGAACAAATCACAGCCATCTAAATTACTCCTCTGACAGAATAATGAATCTCACAGATGAAAGGAAGCAGAAGGTGTCATTTATCTTGACTTCACAAGACTAGTCACCTTTTCTTGGTCTTTTCTGAAGAACACAATCATACATAATTTAGGAAATTATGACTGAGACCTCTAAAACCTTGAGGTAGACACCCACAACCGGGGAGTGGGGACTTTAAAAACGATAGTTCTTTATGTCTCTAGGGCAGTGATGGTGAACCTATGACACGCGTGTCAGAGGTGACATGCGAACTCAGTTTTTTGGTTGATTTTTCTTTGTTAAATGGCATTTAAATATATAAAATAAATATAAAAAATATGCCTTTGTTTTACTATGGCTGCAAATATCAAAAAATTTCTATATGTGACACGGCACCAGAGTTAAGTTAGGGTTTTTCAAAATGCTGACACGCCGAGCTCAAAAGGTTCGCCATCACTGCTCTAGGGGGGTAGAATGGGAATCATAAAGCAATTTATCAGGGAAATTTATTGAGCCTTAGACTGCCTACAATTGATATGAAGAATTCATATTGTAAATAATTCAACTTCATTTAATTCAGTAAGTATAAATTTGCTTAATGGAACTGTAATGGAGCTGAATATTGCACTGGGTGCATCAGTTATGGTGTTTGTGCTGTGAGAGTTTTTTTCTGGTCAAGCAGCTCTGCCTCCATAGAGTCTGCTCTGGATTGCATTGTGTCCCCTCATCCAGGTTTATAATTTTAATTCCTACCCCCCTCCCCAGTAGCTTAGAGATAGAATCTTTAAAGAGGTAATTTAATTAAAATGAGGAGGGCTCTAATCCAGTATGACTGGTATCTTTCTAGAAAATTTGGATACAAACACATACACAGAGGGAAGATGATGTGAAGATGCAGGGAGAAAAATTCTCTTGAGAATGGGAGAGGAGACAAAAATCAAAGTGATATCACCCAATTTTTTGAAAACAGAGCTAAAATACAAGTCTGTAGTGTGTGGGAGGGACGAAAGGGGATGCAGCTAGGCCAAAAAGAAGTGAGCACTGCTGAGCCACAAAAAGGCTCAGAAATTGGAGGTGCCATGTGCTTCTAAGGCTCTTCTCCATCCCAAGGAAGGAATGTTTATTTCTGCTGAGACTAAATCAGATTATGTGAACTCAGTAACAATGAGTCTATTTGAGGGCCATGTAGGAGAGGCCTAACAGAGGCAGTAAGTGAAAGTCTGCTCTTCCCCACTCAACTCCCACAATGCGAGCAGCCTGGCTCACACACTCCAGGAGGAATTAAGAGGGTTCTTCTCTGAGAAAAAGAACCACCTGTATATATAGTAATAAATAAAAAAGAGAAATTGACACTGTAAGGTCACCCAGCAAAAAAAAAAAAATGCTGACCCATTAATGATCACCTTTTAAATTTTTATTGACTCACTATTAAGTATAAGAAAATATTTAAACATTTGAAAAATTCTTCCCACATAAAAGAGAGTGGTAAAAACAAACTGAATTTTCTTCTAAAAAAAAGCATTTTTAAAAAAAAGAAAGTTTTAAAACAACTAATTAAGAAATTCTCAGCGATGAGAAAACATTGTGGTCATGAAACAAGAATTGAATGCTATTGAAAGGAATAATACAATATTATATATTAAAATTTTCATATTAGAATTGTAAAATATTAATAGGAGGATTGGAAGATATCAGATCCATTGGAAAAAAATCTTCCAGGAACTGGAACAAAAAGTTTACAAAACAAAAAACACTAAAGAAAATATAACTAAACCAGAGGATTCACCTAGAAAACCCTAGGAAAGTCCACACTGACAAGTAGGAGTTCTTGAAGAAGATAGGAAGAATATCAAGAACAAGTGTTCAAAGAATAAATAGAAAATATCCCTGAAATAACATAATTTTCTAGATTAAAATGTCCACAGAGTGTCTACAAAGCAAAAGATGAACAAAACTAACACCAAAACATTAGAAATAAAATTATGTTGTTTAAGCCACTAGTCTGTGGTACTTGGTCATAATACACTTGAGAACTGCATTATGGTAATGGTCCTGTTGAGAACTTGGATCCAGGACATACTTGCAGTTAGGCCTAGATCCAGTTGAAGGAAAATGGCACTGTCAATTATCTTGGGAAGAGAACAAATCCTGACACAGGAAATTAGCAGCCCTTGAAATAATAAGGGAGAAGAGCCTTCCTTCTGATTTGAGTTCTAAAGGATTTTGGAGGGAGTAGATGATGGCATTGAAGCCTGGACTCTAAGCTCTGAAAACATTTGGAGCACTCCTAGTAATGGGTTGAGCTAGCTCACCTCAGCCCATGTGGAAGCAAGAAGGGAACTGACTCAGTAGAGATTATATTAAAACTGGCCTGGTGCATGAAATTCATGCACTGGGTGGGGGAGAGGGGTCCCTCAGCCCGGCCTGTGCCCTTTCACAGTCTGGGACCCCTCGGGGGATGTCTGCCTGCTGACTTAGGCCCAATTTCCCCTGGACCTACGCTGGCAGTCAGACATCCCTCTCCCAGTCCAGGACTCCTCGCTCCTTACCGCCCGCCTGCTCGCTGCTCCTTACCACTTGGCTTGCTGTTCCTTAGCGCTGCCGCGGAGGCTGGAGAGGCTCCCCCCACCACCACTGTGCTTGCCAGACGTGAGCCTGGCTTCGAGTGACGCTCCCCTGTGGGAGAGCACTGACCACCAGGGGGCAGCTCCTGAGCGTCTGCCCCCCTGGTGGTCAGTGTGCATCATAGCAACCAGTCATTCGGCCAGTCGTTCCACCGTGTGGTCAATTTGCATATTAGGGTTTTATTATATAGGATTAGATTGGGACAGAGAGGGGTGGTCCCTTTACTCATAGTTATAAGCTACTCCCTGTTGGTTCTTTCATTCTCCCTAAGTGTCCAGTAACTCAAGTTCACAGCCTATTCCTGTTGCACTGGAGCTCTGATCCCAGTTATAAGAAGGGCATGTTCAAGGAACAACCAGAGTTGACCTCCAAGGAGACAGAAAGCACTTACAAATCCTTGGCTGCACAAACACAATATTTTTCACTTCTGTTTCCTGATCATTATTTATTTGGCACAATGGGCCCCCTCTATGATCACCTGTTCTCTATTCCTCTTTATATTAAAGCCTCTGAAAGGAATGTCTATTCAATAGCTCTGCTTTTCATCGGCCATTGTCATTTGAATCTATTTAAATAGCCATTGTCCCTATTACACTACCAAAAATGACTGCCAAGGTCAACAAGGACCTCCTCTTACTCAACCTCTAAACAGTATTAAACACAGCTGGCCACTCAGATCTTCTTAAAGCATTCTCCTAGTTTTTTTATTTCATCTCCGGCCTTGCTTCGTTTGAGTTTTCTTTGCTGATTCATCCTCCAGTTTTCGGATCTCAAAATGCTAAAGTGTCTGAGGCTCAGTTCATTCTATATTGACTTCACTTTCTATATTTACTCCTTATCAGGGGTGGGGAACCTTTTATCTGCTGAGGGCATTTGAATATTTATAGCATCATTTGTGGGCCATACAAAATTATCAACTTAAAAATTAGCCTGCTATATTTGGTCAAATAATTAACTCACCACTAATGCCCTGGCAGGGCCAGACCAAATGATTTCGCAGGCCTTATATGGCCCATGGGCCAGGCGTTCCCCACCCCTGCCTTAGGTGACCTCATGTAATCCCATGGCTTTGAAATTGATCTATAAAGTGATGGGTCTCAAATTTAAATCTCTGGCCTCAATCTGCCTCTTCAACTCCACACCAGGGTATCCTATGCTACTTAAGCCTCCGTTTCCTGTTCCTCCTCCCAACCCCACTTCTCTCACATTTTCCCTTCCTCAAGGAACAGCGGCACAATTGGCTAAGGAAATCTAACTGCTATGATGACAGTACCCTACTACTTTCACCTTAAGACATAAAGTCTTAATTATGTTCCTCTCTTATCAGAGAACTTTTAATACTTTTAAATACTATCCCTTTCAGAGAAAAATAAGGATATACATATAAAAAATTTAAGTGCTGAAGAGAAGAAAAAAGGTTATCTATCCAAGCATAAGAAAGTTGAACAATTAAATCACGCATATACTCTGCTTACCAACTCTTCAGAAAGTGAATGAGAAGAAACAGGTTTAAAGCATTACTGGGGAGACGGATAGAGGCCTGAGGGAGGGCTTCTTCCATGAGAGTCCAGATGGATCCTGGCTAGAAATGGGCCACTGAGGGAGGTAGAGCCACATTGTCCCTCCAAGCATTTACAAGAGTTGGGTAGGCAACAATCTGTTCTGGAAGATCTTAAGACAACATGACCTCGCTGGAGGGAGGAGGAAGGATTCAATAACCTCCCAAGGGCCCATGAAACTCTCAGATTTACAGTGCACCGTTACATAACCTACACACTGGAGACACGGTGCAGTGCTCATGTAACATTAAACCAGGCACCATCTGGGATCTTTCTTGGCTTCAGCAAACTCAGTGGCATACAGGGTTTACACCTAAGGGGGTGTACTCATATATGTGTGCCTTCAGCAAATTTTATTTTATTATTTTATTTTCATACACAGTGCCCTTCAAGTTTCCTTTTCAGTCTACCCAAATAACAGGTTTTAGCACATCAGGTGATATTTTGTCTCCTGAAGCATTTAAATTAATTTTCTATTACCAATGCAAATGTGTACTTTCCAATTTACCCACTGCACAATAAAACCTAATTTAAAGCAATTAATGTTCATTAATGGCCCCATCTGCATGTTTATCGCTTTATCCTTAAATACTTGAAACATGGTATCCATATTTTATAGCACACTTCTTTATCAGCAAGAATCCTTATCCTCAAGGGTAAATGTAAGACTAATGTGCCAGGATCTCATATCTTTATAAGAAAACTACATTGCTTTTTTATTTTTTATTTTTTTGCAAAAGCTAGATGAACAAGACAAATGTGCATAATACTTAATGTACCTCATACAAGAAAAGAGGGTCTGGACTCGTGTGCTCAGCTCCCTCTGTTGTCTTCTTTTGCCCTCAGAATGTGTGGCGCAGCAGTGAGTGTGTGCCCGCCAGCTCTGCAGCCCTCCCACAGGTTTTTGTCAGGAACGAGAGGAAATGAGATGGAATGCAGCAGCAGCAGCAGCTCTGTGAGGTCTTCCTACCTTGCCCCTGACGTTGCACAACACCTTGTGTGTAGGTGGCAAGTCACACGATGTCACAAAGCATTCTAAGCACATATGTTAGCATTAGCCAGGCACTGCGTTGCCACTTATTAGCTGCATTAGTTGTGTGCACTTGTGGACATTGTTTGACCTTTTTGAGCATTATTTCTCCCATCCTGCCTGATTAGGTTTTTCTTGGGACCTAATAAGGTAACATGATAGAAGATAAAAGCATGTCGTGAAGAGGTTAGGTTCCATCTAATCAGACTGCCTGGCTTCAAATCCTGGCTTCACCTTTTACCAGCTGTGTGTGAGTGGGTATGAGACCTCTCTGTGATCTCGGTTTTCTCATGTGAAAAATGGGTATTATAATTGTTATCTATCTCAAAGCATTCTTGGAAAGATGAAAATGAGTTAATATGTTAAATAGCTTAAAACAGAGGTTGGCAAATTGTATGGATTTGGTGAATGTTCCCAAAAATAACAAAACAAAAAACAACACAAAATAGTAGGTACTTTGGAAATAACAGTTATTTTATTAAAGGCTTTCCCTTTAATGAAAGTCACAGTCTGTGAAGCTAAAATGTGGCCTCTGGGCTTAGAGACAAGAATCCTGGCACAAGGGCTCATGCAGGTGGCAGGTCTCACCATCCCTCTCCCCATCCTAGAAAAAGGCATAGTAAGTACCCTCTCTGTGACACTATTATGTCTAAAGCTCTGACAGCCAAATGCATGTCTAATGCTTGAAAAAAACAAAGAGAGAGAAGAAAAACAGGGAAAATAATCAATAATATGTTTATACCATTGTAATAAGAAAAGCAAATGAGTTTGGATGGAATATTTATATAATTTTGCTGATCCGAGATCAACCCATCTGATTTCCCTATTCTAAAAAAAAAAGCTATTAAATGTTTCCACACGTGTGATTTCAATGAAATTTACATTTGTGAGTCATTATCATTTTGGCGAAAGGCAAAATGATACTCGGCTTGTCACTGGAGGGGCAGATGGGGATGGAGTTTAGGAAGTTGACACACTAGCTGACAGAAATGAGTAAAATTTACGTTCCAACCAACCTAATGGCAAGCAATTATCTCTGAACTAGGATAACAAATGTGCATTTATCCTCAAAAGATGACATGCATTATAGAAGTTTCCAGAAGGCATATTTTCTCTAACAAAACAACTGCTTCTGTATTCAACATAAGAGTTTAATTGGATACTGACCCTTTCAAAAGATTCTGTTACAAGTTAGTTAGATAGTAAGAGAACAGAAAAATCTACCTAAAGTTGTCTGCTACTTTCTGTTACCTATTTTTCTGTTTAAATATTGCCTTACAATGTACTTTTACTTTATGTTCAATACCATTTATAGATTTTTGCATTAGCAAAATATAAATTGCTCTTTGTACAATCCATAGTCATATTATCTTATGAGTATCATAAATAAAACAAATAGATGTGGAAATTTGGTGTTTAATTTGACTTGAAAGGCTATGCTATCATGAGAAAGATGTTTTTGACTCTGTGATTAAATGACATCCTATGTAACAAAAAATTGGCAAATATATAGGCATAATTAATCACGGGTGACATTATATAATTAAATTTTATTAATATAAAACTTTAAGACAATTTAAATGCCTTCTAGTCTGAATTTATAATGTTTTGACTTGTAAATTTATTCAACATAGGAAAGTAACCAAACTAGATACACGGTCCTATCTACAAATTACATATCTTGAAACGAGATGAAATACTTATATGAATGACTTTCATTTACTTATTTTCATGAAGGCATAAAATATAACTACTACTTGATAAAGAAGTAAAATTTTGATAATTAAGTTACACAGAAAGTCCAGAAATATACATTTACACATGGAAACAACCAGTTATTATGTAAAACAAATCACTTATGTTAGAAATAAGGAAGCTGAAGCTCAAAAAATGTTGATGTCATATTCTAGCTGTGCTATCAAATAACAGCGATAATAAAGAGAAAGTGAAAATATCTTCACCCATTTTAAAATTAACCATAACCAAAAAAATAAAATTAACCATAACCATATTTTAATAGTAGCAATAACTAATCTAACAAAAATGTTGGAAAGAAAGGTATATCAGAAAAATGTCAGCATAAATGTGCTATATTTCAGCAAACTGACAATGGTTTGGTCAGATGGAAGGAAAGAGCAAAAGAAAGGGATAGGAAGAGAAATAATATTGAGTACCTGCCATATGGTAAAATCAATAGTAACATAACTTATTCAGAAAAACTTAGTTCAAAATCTGTCTTAACACTTACTAGTCAGTGCCATTGGGTGAATCAAGCCCTATGAATCTCTGGTCCCACAATTCAAAGTGAAGCTTATAATACCTAGAGCTATTGTGAGGACTAAACAAGAGAGTTTATGTGAAGTATTAAATTATTCCCCAGTATCGCAAGACTGTCATCCTCTTAGATCTCCAGTGAGTTCTATGACTTAATGCTCATGACCAAACCATGCCACAAAGTCAGGGGCAGAGCTGGCATTCAAATTAGGCCTGTGTGTAGTCCAAAACCCCAGCGATTCTCATATTTTTAGCCGCAAGACATTTATTTATATACAGGCTTGGGTGAAAGTAGGTTTATAGTTGTGAGTACATGAAACACAGAGCTTATTCTTGTATTATTATTTATTAATAATTATATGACTTTCCATATGAACAACTGTAAACCCACTTCCCCACACTGTAGATAATTTCCCTCTGCTGGGGATTCTTCCCCCACTCTCCTACCCTAAATCTCCAACTATTGTAAAACCCCATTCATCCTTCACATTCATTTTTTTAAAATATATTTTACTGATTTTTTTACAGAGAGGAAGGGACAGGGATAGAGAGTTAGAAACATCGATGAGAGAGAAACATCGATCAGCTGCCTCCTGCACAACCCCCATTGGGGATGTTGCCCGCAACCAAGGTACATGCCCTTGACCGGAGTAGAACCTGGGACCTTTCAGTCCGCAGGCTGACGCTCCATCCACTGAGCCAAACCAGTCAGGGCCACATTCATTTTAAATATAACTTTTTCTAGTGAACTGTCCCTGGAGTTGATAATACATGTTCTTTTAGTACCCTGATATTTTTTGTTGTACTCACTAATAATTAAAATTAGTCAGTCTTCCAATTATTTTTAACTACTGTTTCTCTACTAGAGGGTAAGCTTCATGAGAGCAAGGGTCATCTCTTTCTAGCTGGCCATCATGTCTCCAATCCCTAGTAAGGTATCAGGAACAATACAGGCATTCAATAAAAATTTGTTGGGTACATCAATGAATGCATGATAGGATAAAGAATAAAGAGGAGCTTTAGATTGGTAAGTGTTTTTGTCGATTTTGCTTATTAATAACAAAGTGTTTACCATAAAAAAGAAGCACCTGTTATATGCCAAAATCAAAGAAACATTTGGAGAAATTTAAGATACAACAGAGAAATTATGGGAGGTAGTGTAGGGTCCCTGAGGATGTCAAAGGACTTGATTCAGGCCAGAGGAACAAGAATTGCCTAAGAAAAGGAAGAGGAACAATTTTGACCTTGTGATAGGAAAGAGGATCAAAAGATAACTGTAGATGCAGAAATATTATCAAAGGAGAACCCTTAATAAACATGATATTCTCTGTAAAGTAGGAGGTGGCATTAACATATAGGAGTGAGTGATAGGAGGGGCATGGGTTTTGATATTTTAGTGAAGAGAAAGGGAGAATATACTGAGAGACACAGAAATGCCAGGCAGCATCAATCATTCAGATGATGCATTTTTAATGTTACTAATTTACCCAGGTTTGGGTAATACTTTCTACAGCACAGTTCAGCAACTAGGGTCTGGAAGACAGATGGTTACATTCAGTAGAAAGATGGTAATGATGATGATGATGATGACTGCTACAAACACTGACTCATTGTTACTCTATCAATCACTGCTGTACAAAGCTGTGTCTATGAATTAATCACATTTTTTTTACACATGTGATACATGCACACACAATGTAGTATACATCCATTTTTACAGATGAAAAACTGAGACTTCTTTTTTATACAATTTTCTTAAGGTAGAATTTACATACCATAAAATCCACCCATTGCATATATACAATTAAGTGATATTTATAAATTTATAGAGTTGGCAACCAAACCCACAAGTTAGTTTTAGACCATTCCATCACTCCAAAAAATTTCCTTGAGCCTGTTTGCACTCAATCCTGCTTTAACCCCAAAACCCAGGCAACCATGATCTGCTTTCTCAATAAATTTACCTTTTCTGAACATCCCATATCAATAAAATCCAATACTATAGAGACTTGTATGTTTGTGTGACTTCTTTACTTATGATTACGTTTTTGTGGTTCATGCTGTATTATATATCAGTATTTTATTCCTTTATTATTGCCGAATAGCATTTAATTAGATGGCTATACCACATTTTGAAATTCATAGGCATTTGGGTTGTTTCCAGTTTCAGGCTATTTTGAATGATGCTGCTATGAACATTCACATGCAATTCTTTGTGTGAACATATATTTTTACTTCTCTAGTATAAATTCTTAGAAGTGGAATTTGGAATCACAGGGCTATGTGGTAAGATTATGTTTAACATTTAAAAACTGCCAAAATATTTTTCAAAGTAGATGTGCCATTGTATATCCCCACCAGAAACGTGTATGTCAAATATGTTTTCTGTGTCTACTGAGATAGTCATGTAGTTTCTCTTCTTTGTTCCATTAAAATGGTTATTTACATTGGTTGATTTTTAGATAGAAAACCAACTTTGCATTCCTAAAATAAATTCCACATGCTCATGGCATATAGTCCTTTTCATATGCTATTGAATTTGTTTTGCTGATATTTTGTTAAGGAGTTTTGAATCTCTCTTTATGAAGGATATTGATCTATAGTTTTCTTGTGTTGTTTTCATTTGGCTTTGGTATAAGGGTAATTCTGGCCTGAAAAAATTGACGTGAAAATTGTTTTCTTATTTATTTTATGAGTTTGTAAAATCTAGTATTTCTTCTTTACATATTTAATAGAATGCACTAATTAAGACATGAGATTCCTCTGGTATTTTTATGGTTCCCCGTCTTACATTTAAGTCCGTTATCCATTTTGAATTTATTTTTGTGTATGGTGTAAGTTGGTGGTCTAGTTTTATTTTTTGCATGTATCTGTCCAATTTTCCAAACACCATTTATTGAAGAGACTGTCTTGACTCCATTGTATGTTCTTGCCTCCTTTGTCAAATATTAATTGAGCATATTGGTTCGGGTTGATTTCTGGGTTCTCTATTCTATTCCATTGATCTATATGTCTGTTCTTGTGCCAGTACCAGGCAGTTTTGAGAACAGTGGCTTTGTAATACAGCTTGATATCTGGTATTGAGATCCCACCTACTTTGTTCTTCTTTCTCATGATCACTGTGGCTATCGGGGTCTTTTTTTATTCCAGATGAATTTTTGGAGAGTTCGTTCTAGGTCTGTGAAATATGCCGTTGGTAATAGGAAGTGTGTTGAATTTATAGATTGCTTTGGGTAGTATGGACATTTTAATGATGTTGATTCTACCAATCCATGAACATGGTATGTTCTCCCATCTGTTTATGTCTTCTTCTATCTCTTTTTTCAACATCCTGTAGTTTTCTGAGTAGAGGTCTTTTACCTCTTTAGTTAAGTTTACTCCTAGGTATCTTAATTTTTTTGGTGTGACGGTAAATGGGATTGCTCTTTTAGTCTCTCTTTCTGTAAGTTCACTATTGGTGTATAGAAATGCCATAGATTTCTTGGTGTTAATTTTGTATCCTGCTACATTGCAAGATTCATTTATCAGAAGGATATATGCATCCCTATGTTCACAGCAGCACAATTCACCATAGCTAAGATTTGGAAACTGCCTAAGTGCACATCAGCAGATGAATGGATTAGAAAGCTGTGGTGCATCTACACAATGGAATACTATGCTGCTGTAAAAAAGAAATAATTCTTACCATTTGCAACAGCATGGATGGAACTGGAGAGCATTATGCTAAGTGAAATAAGCCAGTCAATGAAGGAAAAATACCACATGATCCCACTCATTTATGGATAATAAAGACCATTATAAACTGATGAACAAAAATAGTTACAGAGGCAGAGCAGCATCGAACAGACTGTTAAACTACAGCAGGAAGGCCGGGGAGGGTTGGGGTAGGGGGTAAGAGATCAACTGAAGGACTTGTATGCATGCACATAAGCATAACCAATGGACACAAGACACTGGAGGGTAGGGGAGGCCAGGGGAAGGTCAAGGGGGAAAAAAATGGAGACATATGTCATACTCTTTGTAATACTTTAAGCAACAAAAAAATTTAAAGAAAAGACATGAGAGGCTGGACTTTTGTTGGTGGTAAGATTTGAAATTACTAATTATGTTTCTTATTCTGTTTTTTTCTGATTTTCCATTTCTTCTTGAGTGCATTTTGGTAACTTGTAGATACAATTTCTGCTCTAATCTTTATTATTGACTTCCTTCTGCTTACTCTAGATTTAGTTTACTTTTCTTTTCCCAATGTTTTAAGGAGGAAGCTTAGGTTATTGAGATTAGAAACTTTCTTCTTTGGTGTTAAAGCATTTAGAGTTCTAAAGTTCTCTCTAAGCACTGCGTCAATTGCATTCCATAATTTTCATCTGTTTTGTTTGGTTTCATTTAAGTCAAAATAATTTTTATTTCCATTTTGGTTTCTTCGTTGACCCATGGCTTATTTTAGAATAACCCAGTGATCCCACTTCTAGGAATATATCTCAAGAACTCAGAAACACCCACCAGAAAGAATATATGGACCCCTATGTTCATAGCAGCATGATTTACAATAGCTAAGATTTGGAAACAGTCTAAGTGCCCATCAGCAGATGAGTGGATTAAAAAACTATGGTACACCTACACAATAGAATACTAGGCTGCTGTAAAAAAGAAGGACTTTTTGCCGTTTGCAATAGCATGGATGGACCTAGAGAGCATTATGCTAAGTGAAATAAGCCAGTCAGAAAAAGGCAAGTATCACATGATCTCATTCATATGTGGAATATAATGACCAACATAAACTGATGAAAGAAATAGACCCAGAGACATAGAAACATTGAACAGACTGTTAAACCTCAGAGGGAAAGTAGGGGAGGATGGAAGGGGGAAGAGATCAACCAATGAACTCATATGAGTATATGCATAACCCAAGGACACAGTGGGTGGTGAAGGCTTGGGGTGTGTGTGTGTGTGGAGGGGGGAGAAGTGGGGAGGAGAGGGCAATGGGGGAAAAAGGGACATATTTATTACTTTCAACAATAAATATTTATTTAAAAATTCTCAGATATTTGGCACAGATTTCTCTCTGTTCTTAAGTACATGTACATTTATAATTGTTGTATCTTTCTAATGTATTAATCCTTTTAAATTTATGAAATGTCTCTGTTTCTAATATTTATTATATGAAGGTTTACTTTGTTTCATATTAATGTAACTACTCCAGATTCATCATGTCTATTTCATGCTACATCTTTTTCCAATATTTTACTCTTAAGCTATTTGTGTCTTTGCACCTAAGTTGTGTATCTTCTAGACAGCATAAACACATCACAAAACACCAAAGAAAAGTTAATTTTTTCTCCTTAATTATTACCCTTAAGATTTAAATTGTAAAGTTAATGAAGACACTATCTACACTAACCAAGCAGTTAGAAGACTAGAGGTCTCTTATGAATTAGAGTCTTGTCCTGGATAAGGTCTGTTTCCTAACGAAAAGGCTAAAATAATTGTATGCTTTCACAATAAGCTAAAATGATGTTATGCTTGTCAAACTTTTATTTATCAATAACAAAAATGTTCTTATATCAATGTTTATGCAATATGTTTTATAATTATTATAATTCTGGAAGGTAGGTGTTATTGAGTCCAAATTACAGCTGAGACCTATCTGTACAGTTAATAAGTGGCAGAATCTTGATTGGAATTCAGTTCTTTTGATGCAGTAATAATGCATCTCACATTACATAACAGAGATTCTCTTCATTAAAAATTTAATTGTCTTGCTATTCTTACAGCACTTGTATGGAACAAGGGTGCATAATGATTCAGCATACGTAAGAGAGAAAATACATTTAATAATTGAGTTTTCAAGCCATAAGAGATTAAATAAATTTTAGTGCAATCATAAATTAAATCCTATCTATCCATTAAAACAGTAGTACTCAATCTGTGGGTCACGACCCCTTTTGGGGTCGAATAACCCTTTCACAGGGGTCACTAAGACCATCGGAAAACACATATATAATCACATATTGTTTTTGTGATTAATCACTATGCTTTAATTATGTTCAATTTGTAACAATGAAAATACATCCTGCATATCAGATATTTACATTACAATTCATAACAGTAGCAACATTACAGTTATGAAATAGCAACGAAAATAATTTTATGGTTGGGGGGTCACCACAACATGAGGAACTGTATTAAAGGGTCACAGCATTAGGAAGGTTGAGAACCACTGCATTAAAAGGAAATTATGTTGAATATTTATTATCCATAACATACCAAGTGGAAAAGAAAATGTGTAAACAGCATAGATGGTCCAGAAATAGATGCGCACATATACAATCAATGGATTTATGGCAAAAATGTCATTAAAATTCAGTAGGAAAATAATTTATTTTCAATAAATAGTTCTGAAGGAATTAGATATGTATATGAGAAAAAAATAAATCTTGTCTCATTATTTCAAACTATATTTTAAAATGACATGAAATGGCCCATGAACCTAAATGTTAAAAAATACAAAACATTCAATTTCTAGAGGAAAACAGAATATTCTCATACCATAGTAGGGTAGAAAACAATTTCTTAATTAGTGCATAAAAGCAATATACATAAAAGAAAATGATAGATTATAGTTAAACACATTTAAGAACTAATTTATCAAAAGATACCAAAAGAGAATTAAAAAATAATCTGAGCCTGGCCAGGTGGCTCAGTTGGTTGGAGCTTCATCCTGCACACTGAAAGGTTTCAGGTTGGATTTTTGGTCAGGGTACATACCTCGGTTGGGGGTTCAATCCTTGGTCACGGTGTGTATGGGAGGCAACCAATGGATGTTTCTCTCTATATATCTCTCTCTTCCTGCTTTTCTCTCTCTCTCTAAAAATCAATAAAAACATATACTGAGGTGAGTGTTTTAAACAATCTGAGAGAAGATATTTACAACACATATATCCAACAAAAAGCTTATACATAATATATCTCAAAAAATTTCTACAAAGTAACAAGCATTGTACAAAAGAGAATATCCAAATGAAAAATCAGCAAAAATCAATATAATTGATCACCAGAGAAATGCGAATTAAAATAACCATGCAATACCACTACATCCCCTTTGGAAAAGCTAAATCCAAATGACTGATATTACCACTGATTGTCAAGGATGTGGAGTAAATGGAACATTCATATCTTGCTGGAGGAAGACTAAACTGGTGCATTAACTTTGAAAAACTGTTTGCCATTATCCACTAAAGCGACATATACGTTAACACTATGATCCAGCAATCACACTCTTAGGCATATACCCAAGAAAAGACATATACAAGAATGTTCACAGAAGCCTTATTCATAATAGCCAGAGGCTGAAAAAAACCCAAATATTTATCAATAGGAGAATAGATAAATTGTGACATACAGTAGAATAGTAGACAGCATTAAAATTTAACAAGTTAATGATAGATGAAATAAGGGGGATAGATTTTATACACTAGTACATTATTCTGAGGAGCCAGACACATACACAAAATACAATATGATTCCATCAAGAATAATATATAGAATAGGCATAATTAATCAATGGTAATAGAAGTATAAAAAATGTTACCTCTAGGGTGAAGAGATACAATGAAACATTTTGAATGCCAGGGATGTTCTTGATATTCATGTGAGTGACAGTTATATGTAATGTCAAAGTCAGGTGTTGCTTAAGTTTTAATGTACTTCCTTATGGCCAGTGCCTCTTAATTGTTTTATTGGGTTCAAGTCTGACTTGAGCTACTAGCTTTGGTGTGCAGCTTTTTCTTCACAATTTTCTGGATGGTAATTTTGAATACTGAATTTTTACTGATTAAAACAAAGTTTAAGAAAAGACATTCTTTAATCCCCTTCCCTCCACCTCTTTTTCTACATCTACTGTCAGATAAGATTCTGAAAGTCACCACTGAATAGCTCTGGTGTTAGCTTGATCATAACAGGCAACTTCTTGATGAAAACTCTTTTTGCAAAAGTCACAAGTCATCTTTAAACCACCGGCACTCAGTAAAGCATTCCTCAAACTTCTAAACAATTTCTTTTGAAACAATGATAAGGGGATATATTCTTGTGTCTTAAAAGTGAATGAGTTCTAGATAGTGCCTTTTTTCTTTTGCTTCTTAAAATTATTTTTGTTATTTTCATAATTTTGAGTTTTTATAAATAAAAATAAAAAATAAATATGTCTCTTTTTGTTTGGGCTGAAAAAATATTAGTGTTGGCTGGGTTTACCTTTTTTCCTTTCTTGTTTTGCCATTTGAGGTATGTATCTGAAACACACACACACACACACACACACACACACACACACAATTAAAAGAAGTCAGAATAACCCATTTGGCCATGACACACCTAGATTTTGATATCCTGCATCCAGTGGCAATGTATTCCAAATATGGCTTTAAAGCAACTGTGAGACTGTTTTTATACATAATAGACATAAAATCAGTCAGTCTGAAATCAAGGTTTAGAACCTACCTAAAGTTTGGAGCTCAGGAAAATCAGCCCTAGTTTCTCAGGATAGCTACTTTTCCTTCCTCCATTCCATTACAGTGGGGCCCAGAGTGAAACACTGGCCAAAGGGGAGAGATTTATTGTAGCACTTTCTTTCTTTTTTTCAATCCCCACCCGAGGATATTTTTCCATTGATTTTTAGAGAGAGTGGAAGGGAGAGGGAAAGACAGAGAGAAATATCGATGTGAGAAACATCGATTGGTTGCCTCCGACAGGAGCCCTGACCAGGGCCTGGGCCGGGGAGGAGCCTGCAACCCAAATACATGCCCTTGACCAGAATTGAACCTGGAACCCTTCAGTCTGCAGGCTGATGCTCTATCCACTGAGCCAAACTGGCTAGGGCATAGGCCTTCCTTGGGCTCCAAATCTTGGCCCCAAACACATCTCTTCCATAAACCATATTCTGACTTCCTTGCCTCTCTACTTTTCTGGCCTTTATTTTAGTTGTAAAATGAGCATAAGTTTGAAATATGGTCAGAATTAGTTCCAACAATGTATTTCTAGTCTATCTTTTTGAAGATGAGTTCACTATCTAATAACTTCTGAACTTGAACTTTTGAGTTGTGATAAGAATAAAAATGAGGTTCCCCTTAATAAAGGAAAGGGTATGAGACATAATTTGGATATTGTAAAACATCCTGAGAAACCATGGATGGAAAGCATTATTGGAGAATTAATTACTAATTGCTTAGTGATCTGCTCTGCTCCACTCAGCATATAACTTTAAACTATATCTGGCATCTAGGCCCATTATTTTAATGCATCTCCTTGCATTTAAAAAATATCAAATGAGTTATTTTAAATAATGCTTTTTTCAAAGATAGATCAAATACAATCTTCATAATTCTCTTAGGTTATGAACAAAGACGCAGAAATATTAGTCTAAATTGGAAGTTCTCAAGGGGATTTTATCTATTGCTATATTTTATACATTATCTAATTTCCTCTTGGCAACCACAGATTCTGAATTATAATTCTGGTAATCAAAATAACAATGAAAATGAGGGACATCTTTTACTACAATTAACTATGCTCAGCCCAACCCTTTGTTCTTGAGATGTGGGATCTCCTTTCAGAAGATGTAGGGAGACTTGAGCAGCTGATAAAAGGTTGACAAGTAAACAAGGTTAGGAGACACATCTTTACTCTCTATCAGTGTTGTCTGACTGTTCTTTTTTTCCAGTCATTCCCACACAATTTCCAGGAACAGCGTGTATATCTGGTTAGTATGGAAGGGACAAGATCTGTGAGTGCTTGGTAGAGTTTCATTTTACTTTTTATCTATAACTAGAGGCCTGGTGCACAAAATTAGTTCACAGGGGAGGGGGTCCCTTAGCCCGGCCCGCACCCTCTTCATTCTGGGACATCCCTTTCACAATCCAGGACCGCTGGCTCCTATCCGCTCACCTGCCTGCCTGATCACCCCCTAACCGCTCCCCTGCTGGCCTGATTGCCGCCTAACTGCTCCCCTGCCGGCCTGATCGCCCCCAACTGCCCTCCCCTGCCAGCCTGATTGCCCCCAACTGCCCTCCCCTGCCGGCCTGATCACCCCCAACTGCCCTCCCCTGCTGGCCTGATTGTCCCCTAACTGCTTGCTCCCCCATGCCAGCCTGATCACCCTTAACTGCTTGCTCCCCTGCAGGCCTGATTGCCCCTAATCACCTCTGCCTCAGCCCCCACCACCGTGGTTTTGTCCAGAAGGAAGTCAGATGTCTGGAAGATGTCTGGTCAACCCAGTCTAATTAGCATATTACTCCTTTATTAGTATAGATGCCTGGTTTTCCTCAGAAATAGCAATAGTGTTACATACCTCAGCATACAGTCAGAATGTTCTTCTTGGAGAAGCTCATTATAGGTATATCAGAGGGTCTTCAAACTATTATATATATATATAATTTCCAAGAAGACTAACTATTTTGGGATAGATACAGGTGGAAAAAATGAGCAAAAATCAGCAGTCTTTCCTTTGACAGCTCATTCACAAGTTTTGAATAAGAATCCTATATAATAAAATCCTAATATGCTAAGTGTCTGACTGTTCGTTTGACTGGTCACTATGATACACACTGACCACCAGGGGCCAGACGCTCTGACTGGTAGGTTAACTTGCTGCTGGGGTCTGGCCGATGGGGACTGGGTGAGATGGACAGGACACACCCTGGAGCCCTCCCATCATCTCTCCTGGACCCCAATCAGCCCCGATTGGGATTGGGCAAGACGGGCCGGACACACTCTGGAGCCCTCCCGTGGTCCCTCCCCAGCCCCGATCATGCACTGGCAGGATCCCTTGGCCTGGCCTGTGCCCTCTCACAATCTGGGACCCCTTGGGGGATATTGGAGAACCTGATCCCAGCAGGCCAGGCCAAGGGACCCCACCGGTACACGAATCCATGCACTGGGCCTCTAGTTTAAAATAATGCTGCTGCTTTCAATTGCATTCACCCTCCTGGAGATAAGCAGTCATCATGTGCATCCCAAACACTTTGGTAATATTCCCCATTACACTAGACTTTGTAGCACACCTTCTAACACATCTAAAATTCCCCTGCTTTAGATTCCCTAAGAAAACTTGACAACCCACCCACTGTCAGGGGCTCACAGTTTCTCTAGTCCCTGTCATCACAAGTGTGTTAGGCTGGGAAATTCAGTTGAATTGAAAAGCATAAAGTAGAAAACTAAAATGCTCACTTTGCTCTCCCCTAACAGATATTGGCAGAGAGAAAATATAAACTTAACAATGTCCTAAGGGCTGAGGTGATCTTTCCCCCCAACTTATAAACACATTAAAAATCACGGAAATTGCTGGTGAGCCAGCTAAGACAGCCAAGAAGTTCCTCCTTCAACATTTCATATGTAAACTCTTGAGGGAAAAAATTGGTACTGCCCTTGTCAAATTAAATAATCACTTCAGACATGTTAACTCCAGGCATTTTCTAATAATGATGGCTTTAGGAACAGGCATATCTAGCGTGTGTAGAAAAGATAAAGATGGGGTGTGTGTTCAATTTTTAATTGACAATTAAAAATAAGTCATAGAGAGCCTGGTTTTCTCTAATTTTTTGTTTGTTGTTTCAATCAGAATATTTTTTTTCTTTTTCTTTTTTTTTAAAAATTTTGTTTTATTGCTTAAAGTATTACAAAAAGTATTACATATGCCCCCCCCCCCCCCCACACACACACCCTTGACATTCCCCTGGCCTCCCCAGAATATTTGTTTTTTCAAGTAGTAATTTTAAAAACAAAAAATGTTAAAGATTTTAAACATTGCCTACTACTCAGCCTCTCTTTCTTTGGGAGGGAGTGGAAATTAAAAATCAAACACACACTGTGAACAGATAATTGGGTTTTCCACTACTCTTGGTTCAAGACCAGGGTGAGTAATGAAGTTCTCCTGCCTTTGCATTTATCTCAGACAAGATTTTAGCAAACAAAAGACCCCAAAGCACTGAAATTAATTTTTTCAAAAATGTTTCTACTTTCTTGCAGAGCAGGAAACTAGCACAGTTTGGTCATTAATGATGACGATTATGACGTGACTGGAATTTTATGATAGCATCAGAAAATCCTCCTCACTAGCACTATCAGAGATGCATGTTGTTGTTTTTTATTATTGACACTATTACAGATGTTCCCCATTTCCCTCTCGTTGCCCCCCTCCAACCTGAGCCCCATCCCTGACCTTCACCTCATTATTGTCTGTGTCCATGGGTTATGCATATATGCATATATGTTCCTTGGTTAATCTCTTCCTGTCCCCACACCCCTTTCCCCTCTGAGATCTGTCAGTCTCTTCTATGCATCCATGCCTCTGTTCTTAATTTGTCAGTTTATTTTGTTCATTAGGTTCCACATATAAATGAGATAATACAGTATTTGTCTTTCTCTGACTGGCTTATTTCACTAGCATAATTCTCCCCAGGTCCCTCCATGCTGTCTCAAAGGGTAAGAGATCCTTTTTTGTTACAGCCACAGAGCATTCCATTGTGTAAATGTGCCACAGATTTTTTTATCCACTCTTCTGCTGATGGGTAATTGGGCTGTTTCCACATCTTAGCTATTGTAAATAATACTGCAATGAACATAGGGGTGCATATATTCTTTCGGATTGGTGTTTCTGGATTCTTAGCATATATTCCCAGAAGTGGAATCACTGGGTGAAAAGGCAGTTCCATTTTTAATTATTTGAGGAAACTCTATACTGCTTTTCATAGTGGCTGTACCAGTCTGCATTCCCACCAACAATGCACTAGGATCCCCTTTTCTCCACATCCTCACCACCACTTGTTTGTTGATTTATTGATGATACTATTCTGGCAGCTGTGAGCTGCTATCTCATTGCAGTTATAATTTGCATCTCTCTGATGATTAGTGACATTAGAGATGCTTATTTTAATGGCATTTCTAAAGAGCAATGACATATGAGGAGGAAGATGGCCTAGCAAGACCTTTTAAAATGCACAATTTTAGAGTAATTATGAGTCCTATTAGTAACTGCAGCAATATTGTCATAATCTATACCCCTCCAAAGGCCCTCAGAGACTGGAGACATAATTCACATCACAGAATACCAAGCACCTGCTCAGCTGAGTCCAATCTTTCTTTCAAAGAAATGTATGAAAAAATCTGTTCTAATATACTGTAAAATCAAGAACAAATAGGTGAATAGGTGGTGAAGACCTAGAGATGTGGGTAGAGACTGGGTGGAGGGAGGTTAAGGGGGGAAAATGGGGGACATTTGTAATACTGTCAACAATAAAATAAAATAAAAGAAGAATAAATAGGTGAGATGCTTTCAAACCATAAGCCTGTATGTATAGCAACGATTCAATACAAGGTGATAATGGTTATTTTAACCATCTGTGCCTTTTATTGTATGTACCAAGTCCAGGAAAGCAGTATCATTACTTAAAAATCAAGAATGAGAAAATAAGAGATGGGCAGATAGACAAAAGGGAGAAGGAAGGGACAGAAGGACAGCAGGAAAGAAAAGAAAGGAAAGGAAAGGGAAGGGAAGAGAAGGGGTGGAAAGGGAAGGAAAGGAAACAAGCAAAAAATGTGTTTGTGCATCTCCTCGTAGACTGTGGACCATAGATGGAGGCTTACTGACCGGAGGACTGGCCAGGAGTGAGTTGCCATGTCTGAATGAGGGTGAATCTATTTACACGCATGGAAATCTGTTTTTCACACAACAGAATCACCTAGCATGCCACCTTTTCCAGTGTTCCAGAAAGCCTAACCTCCTCCTGGAGATGGTTGATCCCCAAGATGAAAAGAGAATTGGACACTAATAAGAGGGTTGGCCTGATGGGCATGGTCTCAGAACATCTGTGACAAAGGGACGGGAGGCCAATGGAACACTTTCACAGTTCACAGCAAGGGGCCTGTGTCAATAACACCCATGTATAACTGCTTTCCACGCATGGCCCATGTCCTGCACTCAACAGCCATGACACCATGATGCTTTTGTCTATACTTTCTGTTAGTTAACTAGAGAGCTTTCTCAATATATTTAGTCCAAGGTAAGGAATTGGGTAATGATATTAAGCTTCTATTATGTACCACAGGTTGCATATCAAATTATACATATATATATATATATATATATATATATATATAAAATTATATCAATTATATACACACAGATATATATATGCATATATATATATACACACACACATATATATGGTGAGACACTACACTATATACATTATATACATTAGTAGAATTTAATTATATATTATATATATATATATATATATATATATATATATATACAGTATATCTTGTCTAATAAAAGACAAAGATTGAAATTAACCGTACCTCCACTATGCTTCCCATTGGCTAATCAACAAGTTATGCAAATTAGCCACCAACAAAGATGGCGGCCGGCAGCCACGCAGCTGAAGCGAGCAGGAGGCTTGCTTGCTCCAGTGATGGAGGAAGCCAAGCTTCCTCCTTGCTGCGGCCAGGCTCTGAGCTCCACTCTAAGCAACAAAGTTGCAATTATAGAAGCTAAACAAACCCCAGATACCTGCTTTCAGCAGGCCATGGCCTCGGAGCTGGAGCGGCAACAAAGTTTCAATTATAGAAGGTAAATAAATCCCAGAATAAAAAAGAAAAAAGAAAAAAAGGAGAGGCTGGGAGCTTCAGTCGCCAGCGGGCTTGGCCAGTAAGAAAACCCTCAGACCCTCATCCAGACTGGCCAGGCACCCCAGTGGGGACCTCCACCCTAAAGGGGGTGTGGCCAGCCTGAAAATGGCCATCAGCCCCTCATCCAGGCTGGCCAGGCACCCCAGTGGGGACCCCCACCCTGAAGGGGGTGCGGGCCGCCTGAAAACAGCCATCAGCCCCTCATCCAGGCTGGCCAGGCACCCAAGCGGGACCCCCACCCTGATCTGGGACACCCTTCAGGGCAAACCAGCTGGCCCCCACCCGTGCACCAGGCCTCTATCCTATATAGTAAAAGAGTAATATGCAAACTGACCCTAATAGCAGAAAGACTGGGAATGACTGGTCACTATGACACACACTGACCACCAGGGGGCAGATGCTCAATGCAGGAGCTGCCCTCTGGTGGTCAGTGAGCTCCCACATGGGGGAGCTCTGCTCAGCCACAAGCCAGGTTGATGGCTGCCAGTACAGCGGTGGTGGTGGGAGCCTCTCCTGCCTCCTCAGCAGTGCTAAGGATGTCCGACCACAGCTTAGGTCTGCTCCCCGCTGGCAAGTGGACATCCCCCGAGGGCTGCTGGGCTGCCAGAGGGATGTCTGATTGCCATCTTAGGCCCAATCCCCCGGGGAGTGGGCCTAAGCCAGCAGGTGGTCATCCCCCGAGGGGTCTCAGATTGTGAGAGGGCACAGGCTGGGCTGAGGGACTTCCCCCCGCCCCCGAGTGCACAAATTTTTGTGCACCGGGCCTCCAGTATATATATATATATATATAGATGATATAGCTATAGATATAGATATAGATATAGATATAGATATAGATATAGATATAGATATAGATAGATAGATAGATAGATAGATAGATAGATAGAGGCCCGGTGCACTAATTCATGCATGGGTGGGGTCCCTCAGCCTGGCCAGCGATCAGGGCCAATTGGAGGGAGTTGAGGGGTGGCTGGCCAAGGGGAGGGGCTACGGGAGGTTGGCCAGCTGCTGGAGAGAGAGGCCTCGGGAGGTTGGCCAGCTGGGGGGAGGGGCTGAAGGAGATTGGCCAGCTGGGAGGAAGGACCATAAGAGGTTAGTCAGCCACAGGAGGTTGGCTGTGGGAGTTCACTCACCACCAGGGGGCAGCTCCTGCATTGAGTGTCTGCCCTCTGGTGGTCATTGTGTGTCATAGCAACTGGTTGACCAGTCGACCTGGTCATTTAGGCACTTAGGCTTTTATATATATAGATTAGAATTTAACTTTATATATATGCCCAAGACCAGGTATTAAGCTTCTACATATCTGATGTGTGTCATGATAGTAACATATGGAGCCAAAAATAGATGCACTCATTCATTCCAAAAAAATTTACTGAAGACTTGCTATGAACAAAGAATTGGACCACACACTATTGGGTAGAGAACCAATGAGCATACAGTTTTTGTAATCCAAATGAGCATTCTAGCCACATGAAGGAAAAGGAATATAAATAACTTACTGAATTAAAAAGTTTGAAGTAAATGCCCTGATACAGACAAAATAAGATGCTGAGAAGAACTTACAAGAAAAAAAGGATGATTGTGATATAGTCCAAGGGTAGAAGGGGACAGAGAAAATAGCTTATTTTAACAGCTGGAAGAGGAGTAAGAGTTGTGCAAGCCAATAGAGAAATGTGAGTCAGGACATGAGATAAGGAGGGTAAAATATGCTGAAGAATGGCATGTAGATTCACTTACCTGGAGAGGAACTTGCAGCAAGGTAGCCAGGCCAAGGGTAACAAGAGGGACAAGGTTGTCTATTGAGTGAATTTAGATCAAATTTAGACCATGCTGAGTTTAGATCAAAAGATGGTGCAATTACTGATGTGGTCAGCTATTATCATATTTTAACTAAGAACTGAGAGATAAATATAATTTATATAGCCAGAAGTGTGATCAAAAAGAACATTCCAGAAAAAGAGAATGGAGTAGAGATAAGACCATATAATGTGGACTTAGGTAGGGCAGTGATGGCGAACCTATGACACGCGTGTCAGAGGTGAAACGCAAACTCATTTTTTTGGTTGATTTTTCTTTGTTAAATTGCATTTAAATATATAAAATATATATCAAAATATGTCTTTGTTTTACTATGGTTGCAAATATAAAAAAATTTCTATATGTGACTCAGCACCGGAGTTAAGTTAGGATTTTTCAAAATGCTGACACGCTGAGCTCAAAAGGTTCACCATCACTGACTTAGGGAATAGTGAATGGTACAATTAGGAAAAGAAACGTTTGCTCATTCCTGGCACTTATTAGAAATAAATATTTGTTGAATGAATAAATAAATAATTGTTCATATGGAAGGGAGAAAGAAGTTTCAAAATATGGCTTGGAGTCAAACCCTGAATTCTGGACTAAAAAATATCAGGGCTTAATCCAGTCACCAATGGGAAAGCACTAAACGGCTTTAAAAGGAAGAAGTGACAGGATCAACACTGTGATCTGGAAGATCAATCTGGTATTGAGATAAAGGATGGATGAGAGAGGGTGTATCAGAAAGAACAGACTATTCTTGTATCACAGATTCAAGTTAATAGGGATTTAGGTAACAGTAGGAATGTAATGCATAAAATGATTAGAGGAAACATCAGATAGGCAGAACTACCTACCACTATTACATAGCTTTACCCATCTTATCCACCCACACACAGCAGGGCTTTTCAGACTTATAGATTAGGTAGATAGATATAGATTAGATATAGATAAAGATATCGATATAGATACAGATATAGATATATATAGATATGAGAGATAGAGATAAAGATAGAGATAGACAGAGACAGATACATATATGCCACAGACCTCCAGGCCTACTTTGGTTATTTGGGTCTTCACACTTTGCTTCCCCTCCTGTATTATCCTTATATTTATGTCTTTTGACTGTTTAGTGCTATTGCCTGTTTCCAAGCAAGTTTCTACATGCCTCCTGGACTTAGAGGAAGTTCTACTTCCCCAACATGATAGTCAGTATTCATTCTTATACTCTTTCTGTTTCTGGTTGTTTCAGGTAAACATATCCCTCACCCCAGCCCCAGCCTCTGGATGAAAACCCTAAAGGTGAGCCACTTGCTCAGAATGTACCTTATTCCTTGAGCTGCTCAGAGGTAAACCCACCAAGGAAGGATTTAGGAGAAGAAAGACTTCTGTATAGTGTGGATGTGGGAAGAAAAGAAGAGTCGAGGATGAATTAAGGCAGATGATTCATTCACAGATATTTATAGAGTTTCCACTACATGCCAGTCATAGTTCTTTATGCTTGATATAAATCAGTAAATAAAACAGCCGACATCCTGCTCTCTCTAGCTTGTTTGCAGGTGGGGTAGACAAACAATAGACATGATAAATGTATAAATGATGTAGCATGGTTGAAGATGCTAAGTGCTATGGAAAAAGCAGGTTCTTGGGGAATCAGAACTGAGGGAAGAAGTGGGTAGGATGCTATAGTGAATGGGGCTGTGAGTGGGCCTCACCAGGAGGAGGATATGAGCAAAGGCTGAAAGAGACAAAGGGACTTAGCAAAATGAGTGTCTAGGGGGAGAACATCCCAGCCAGAAGGAGCATGTCTTGCAAGTTCAATAAATAGCAAGAAGGCCAGGATAGCTGCTTCAGCATAAGAGAGAGGAGGTATAATAGGAAATGAGACCACAGTAAATCTGAGGCAAATCTTACCGCTTTTCCAGGCAATAATAAGAACTTTGGCTCTCACTCGGAGTGAAACAGGAGCTACGGAAGCATTTGAGTCAAGAAATAATATGATCTGACTTACATTTTAGGGATTACTCTAACTGTGCATTGAGGAAAAGTTATAAAACATAGAAACAGGGAGATCCATGAAGAGGTTCTGCACTAATCCAAGTGAGACATGACAATCGAGGTGGTGAGAAGGGAGCAGAATCAGGATACAATTTCTTGGTAGAACCAACAGGATCTCTTCCTGACAAATTGGATAGGAAGTGTAAAAGAGAAAGAGGAATCAGAAGGTCCTATTCTACCCACCCCCTCCCCACCCTACCCCCTGTACAACCAGAAAGATGGAATTGCTATAAATGAGACAGAGAGGACTGGGGTTGGGGCAGATTTGGGCAGACAATTAGGAGTGCAGTTCAGCACGTGACAAGCTCGAGATGTCTACTAGATAGCCAAATGGGATGCTAAGTAGGCAATTTGATGTAAGGGTCTGCAGAGAGGTCTGAGATAGAAATATAAATTAGGAAGTGCTCAGCATAAACACTGTATGTAAAGTCATAAGACAAGATGAGATTATCAAAAAAGTAAGTACAGTTGCGGTAGAGAAAAAAAAGAAAGGATAGGGACTGGGTCCAGAAGCACACACTGTAAAGAGATTGAGTGGAATTAATGGTGCTGTGCCTAAGGGAATAAGTGGAAATCTGAGTGTGGTGGAGGAGGTTTGGTTGGATAAATTAGTTATATCTAGTACATGTTTTGTTTGAGGTGTGACTATGGTGTGCTGGTAAAAATTTAACAATCCCCTCCAGGGAAGGGGAGTGTAATTTGTAGCATTTAGCAATTGTTCTGGTGTGAATACTCCCATCCTGGCCAACTTTGAACCACCAACTTGAAGTCATTGCATTTAGTGACAGCTGGAAATAAAGGACTACAGGCCCAAACAAACATTTATTAAATATATTTTGAGAAATCATCTCTAGAGAGGTGGTCATTTTGTCATGGGAAAGGATGAAGTCTTCAGAGGATAAAGCGTGATAAACAGGAGAAAACTAAAGGTAAGATGTGGGTGAATGTTCAAACGAAGGTGGGGCTCACATTTCCAAGTAAAGAAAACAAAGTAAGAATCCCACAGTGATGTTCCAAGCTAGGATCATTTTGCTACTGTTACAAAGTATCTGTTCTTTCCTTTTTTTCCCCTGTTTTTTTTTCCTGACAAGTGAAAGTATATGAAATTCAGGTAAAATTTTTTTCCTTTTAGCCTTTCAGGGAATGGACACAAGTTCTTCATCATATCTATATAAGGATTTCAGTTTGAAATTATTCAAGAATAATTTTATCTACTTTCAGCTTTCCTTAAAATAAAATGTCATCCGGATATCTACATATTCCAGCATATACACCATTTGGATTTTCCAAATGGTCAATGTAGTTTCCTAGATATGCTCAAATTTTTTTTTTAAGTCAGTTGATCTTTTGTACAGGGCACTGCACTTAGCGAAAGGCATGTTTCACTGGTCAGTAATAAGAAAAGCCACTGGGAAAAGGTGCTACTAAATAATTTGCCTTTTTGTGTGTGTATGCTCCCTAACTTTATTAATGCAGAATAGAATCAAAAGTGTATGGTTATTCTTAATTATTTAAATACAAATCATGGTATGGACAATTAGACTTAAAATAATGAGTCATAAGATGTAACTTTAAAATGTATTTAGCTTTGAGGTACAGTATGCTAATCATATTTCTAGAATTTTTAAGGACAGTCTCAATAGCTTCATAAATGCTCATGTAAATGTCAAACCCTTTATTCTAATTTTTTCATTTAAAAAACATGAACACAATTAGCAGATTTGCTTTGGGCTGAATTAAATTTAGATTACACACCAGTGTCCGCTGGATGGTGGAGAGAAGCCTACCTACATGTAAGAATTCCTTGTGGACAACATACCGAAAACCTAACCCATATGCTCATTGAGTTTGGAAAGCTCAGCAGTTCAACCTTGCTATAATACTAAACATTTTCTCAAGTTGCCCTACTTCTTCGTAGCAGTTCTGAGTCAAATGAGCTCTGTGTTCTCAGAACATTGAAATTATGACTTGGAAAAAAAAAAGCCAGTTATTGCATTATTCCTGATTGAAATTCAAGTTGAAGACAGAGCACCATTTCCAAAAGGCAGAGCGCTGGCTCATGGTCTGGGGACCTTGTGCAGTCTCCCTCAGGGCCCATACGTGAAATGAGGACAATACGGAGACCTGTGTGTTCACATAATTGATCCACTTCTATCCACATAAAGGGATGAGAAAGTCTCAAATTATTAACAGTCCAGTGCTTTTACAGCTCCCACCTACCATGCACTCATCACTTTCAGATTTCTCCTAATTGAATTACTGAGATCAGACCAAATGACCTTAGTTGTCCAAGCTCTATTTATCACATTTTATTTTAAATGAATTGCATTATTAAATGAAAATATTCTCTCCATCCATTTTCCATCTTATGGCAATTACAGCCTAATTTTCCTGTGACTTTTCCTTTCAAGAAACAACTATTAACTTTCAACATAGTCAGTGACCTTGTTTGGATGACTCTGGACCCTCAGGTGACCTTGTGGCAAAAATTATAGAGGCATCAATTGGCAAGTTCACCAGCATTCAGCAAAGTATGAAAAGGGTAAGAGCTCTTCATTTCCCAGCACTAGCATTCATCATGGAAAGTCACATAAAAAGAAAGGGCAAATTCCAATGACATGCATCCAATAAATTGGAGACTCTTGTCACAGTAAACGCCAATTCAGCAGTTTATAATCACAATGCATACCGGGGCTACATTACTTATTTTTTAACCCTCTAAACTGGGGTTTTCATTACTGGTCCTTTTCTGTCTTCCTTTTTTTACCACTGAAAATCCTAAGTTTTGCATGAGATCATCTTTTTTAATCTGTTGAGTTTTTTTTTCTTGGCTTTTCCTAAAAAATCCTTTTTGACATGGCATCCAATCAGGAATCATAGGTTTTGAAGAAATCTGAAAGGCCATTTAGTTCCAAGAAGACCACTGTGCAAACTGAACTACAGGTGAAAGAAACTACAAAATAGTTTGTCAACTATTTGCAGGTACAACAAACCCTGAACTTCTCTTAGTTTACATGAAATTTTATCCCCTTAAAGCTGGTAAATGGGGTCCAAATTCTCTGGTCTGAATTGAAGTTAATGTTGAAAGCAACAATCAAGATAAAATATTATTCCCAAATATATTTTTTATGAAATAAAAGAATATAGTTCAGCACAGATTGTATCAGTATCAAGAGAGTGCCCACACTATATGATTTCTCTATTAAATGTGCTGGATTTTTTTCAGGTAGTATGAATCCTAAGTGCATCTATCTACCTATCTATCTATCTATCTATCTATCTATCTATCTATCTATCTATCATCTATCATCTATCTATATATATACTAGAGGCCCAGTGCACAAAAATTTGTGCACTCAGGGGGTCACTCAGCCTGGCCTGTGCCCTCTCGTAGTCTGGGACCCTCAGAGGATGTCCACCTGCTGGCTTAGGCCCACTCCCCGGGGGATTGGGCCTAAGCTGACATCCCTCTGGCAGACCAGGAGCCCTCGGGGGATGTCCACTTGCCAGCGGGGAGCAGGCCTAAGCTGCAGTCGGATGTCCTTAGTGCTGCTGAGGAGGCGGGAAAGGCTCCTGCCACCACCGCTGTACTGGCAGCCATCAGCCTGGCTTGTGGCTGAGCAGAGCTCCCCCTGTGGGAGTGCACTGACCACCAGGAGGCAGCTCCTGCATTGAGCATCTGGCCCCTGGTGGTCAGTGTGTGTCATAGTGACCAGTCATTCTCAGTTGTTCTGCTGTTAGGGTCAATTTTCATATTACCCTTTTATTATATAGGATAGAGGCCTGGTGCACAGGTTGGGGCTGGCTGGTTTTCCCTGAAGGGTGTCCTGGATCAGGGTGGGGGTCCCACTGGGGTGCCTGGCCAGCCTAGGTGAGGGGCTAAGGGGCGTTTTCAAGCTGGCCACACCCCCTTCAGAGTGGGGGTCCCCACTGGGGTGCCTGGCCAGTCTGGGTGAGGGGCTGATGGCCGTTTTCAGGCTTGTCATGCCCCCTGGTGACCCAAGCTCCCAGCCTTTCCTTTTTTAATTTTTTTTATGGGATTTATTTATCTTCTATAATTGAAACTTTGTAGCTTTGAGTGGAGTCCAGGTCCTGCTGGAAGCCTCTCCTTGAGCGGAGGCCAGGGCTGGCTGGAAGTAGGTATCTGGGATTTATTTATCCTTTATAATTGAAACTTTGTAGTCTTGAGCGGAGCAGAGGGCTGGCCAGGGCAGGCAGGAAGCTTGGCTTCCTCCATCGCCGGGGGCAACCCAAGTCTCCTGCTCACTCTGGTTCAGTGGCCGCCACCATCTTAGTTGGGTTAATTTGCATACTCGCTCTTGATTGGCTTTGCGGGCGTAGCTTTTGGGCGTGGCTTAAGCATAGCAGAGGGACAGTTGATTTGCATGTTTCTATTTTATTATATAGGATATATAAAGAGGAAATATGCAAATTAGGCCAGGACACCATAATGGGTCACGACATGACTGCCCATGCTGGTGAGGCCCAGAGCAGAGATGGAGATGGAAACAGAGATGAGGGTCAACAAGCCGCCATGCCCTAGTTCGGGTCAGCCCCCCAGAGCTGGAGCAGACACAGACAGGGACAGAGAGGCTGGTCCACAGCCTCCATGGCTGAGCGCAGGCCCAAAGAGGAGACAGTAGGCCGGCCTCCCGTGGAAGCAGCGTGGCTCCCTCCTGCCTCCCATGGAATCAGTGTGGGTTTCTCCCAGGTCCCATGGAAGTGGTGCAGCTCCCTCTCGGCTCCCGTGGGCAATGGTGGCTCACTTCTGCCTCCCGTGGAAGCCACATGGCTCCCGTGGAAGCAGTATAGCTCCTGGCAGCGCTCTGCGTTTCCTACTGGCTCCCGCGGAAGCAGTGGGTGGCCTACTGCACGTGATATCGTGCGATGGGCTATTAGTATAATAACAAAGTTCAAAAACACTTATAAAGCTTTCAATGCATGTTCAGGTTCCTCAATATTGTATTTCACGTAGGTGGAATATGGGAGGGAGGCAGAGCAGTAACATAGAACAAACACAGTGGAGGAAATCATGGGGGTGAGGCTAAGTTACACCTCTCTGACTTATGATTTCCTTAGACAATCACTCAAACTCCCTGGGCCTCAACTCTTCTTTCATAAAACTACTAGAGGCCTGGTCCAAGAAATTCATGCACTGAGGGGGGTGTCCCTCAACCCAGCCTGCACCCTCTCCAATCAGGGACCCCTCAGGGGATGTCCAACTGCCGATTTAGGCCTGATCCCGGAAGTTGGACATCCCTCTCACAATCCGGGACTGCTGGCTCCCCAAAACTCACCTGCCTGCCAGCCTGATTACCCCTAACCACTCCCCTTCCAGACTGATCAATGCCTAACTGCTCCCCTGCCTGCCCGATCACCTCCAATTGCCCTCCCCTGCTGGCCTGGTCACCCACAGTTGCCCTCCCCTGCAGGCCATCTTGTGGTGGCCATCTTTTGACCACATGGGGGCAGACATCTATGTGAGGGTGTGATGGTCAATTTGCATATTACCCCTTTATTATATAGGATTTCTGAGGTCATGTAATCATATACGTTATGTTGCTAAAAGTAAACCCCAGCTTAACAACAGGCTTTTGTTCCCCTTCTCCTGAAACAAAACAAAGCAAAACAAAGGAAAAGAAAAAGGCAACAATAATACAACTTGTTTCAGTTTATACCTGAGATGGTACTGTTAGCAGTCCTACTCCCT
The DNA here is from genome assembly GCF_963259705.1 of Myotis daubentonii. NCBI lineage: Eukaryota > Metazoa > Chordata > Mammalia > Chiroptera > Vespertilionidae > Myotis > Myotis daubentonii. The sequence continues at coordinate 179,512,280 of NC_081841.1, read as the reverse complement.
CAAGCACTATGAGAGCATTTAGCCCTTGCAAGAACCACTATAGCATTAATCCATGTTGGAATCCTCTGATGATGCTCTAAAACCTATTAAACAATACATTCTTTTTTAAAAAAAAGTCTTAGGTTTATAATCTCTTCACAGTTTTTATATCTAGTGGGTAGTAAGTGTTTCTGGTACAGTAATGATCCAGACTATAAAGTGGAATACTCCCTCCAACTAAAACAGAGTTTCTTTGAGATGATCCTTCAAGTAATTGCCATTAATAGAAGTACATCATCTCTGAAGAAAGATCCATAGGGAAAACTATTTCTACAGAGTTCTTTTCTGAAGCATGGTTTGTGTGCTTGCTACACCAACTAGTGAGCAAAAGGATTCAAAAGAACAATTTTGATTTCTTAAAAAGATTCTCTGATGACATTTGTGATCCTAAGGTACAGCCATAAGTTTCTGCTATTGATTTTCACATCTACTTTTTTTTTATTTATCTTTATTGTTGAAAGTATTACAGATGCCTCCCTCTTTCTGCCCATTGGCACCTTCCATCTTACGCCCTTCCCCTCCCCAGGCTTTCCCTGCACTATTGTCTGTCCATAGGCTATGCATATATGCATATAAATTCACTGGTTAATCTCTTCCCACTCCCCTATCCCCCCACCCTCCACTCCATTTCCATCTGAAATACAGTAGTCTGTTGCATGCTTCAATGTCTCTGGATCTTTTTCTCTCATCTTTTTTTTTTTTTTCAAATCTAATTTTGAGTTTGCTGGCCACATGTTAGGAAGCCAGTCCTCACTACAGCCCAAGCAGAACATCAGTCAGTTAGGCTGCTTCTACTCTCTAAACTTCTGCTCCATACCCTGAGGCAGCACCCTAATAATCTCAGAGCTCTGGCACATCTCCATGCCCACAGGACTAGACTATCAAGACTAAGGTCTCCTGCCCATATGATGTTATTTCAGGGATCTCTAGGGCTTTCCTACTTTAAAAACAAAATCTCACTTTTCCCACTGATGCTTCAAATTCCTTCATGAGAAGAAAGGTATGTTTTAACTCAATACACATTTTCCTGTGAGAGAAAACATATGACCAGAAATCTATGTAATAGATTAATATGACATAATTGATTAATATCAAATCTTTTCCTGAGAATGGGCTTTGTTGAGGAGTTCAATGGCAGGTGAAATAAGAAAAATGCAGTAAAAAATGGATGGTGAAAGACACCAGATATTTTGCTTTCTTTGTCTTCATTATCATTTATAATATGATAATAATGTTCATCTCATGAGGCTGTTGAGCTAACTGATAATGATAAACAAACACCATTTATTGACTTGCTCAATTGTGAGAGATAGCACTCATGAAAATGCTGATAAAAGCAATCCAAAAGCCTCTTTTCTATGAAAACACTGTCAAAAAATGATTAAAATTGACTGTTTTATAACTTGAATATTAGATATTAGTTAAAGGCTGGCAGCAATCCATAGAACATTTTTTTAAAGGATGAATCTCATTGAGAAGACCACACCTCAGAGTGTTTTAACTTGCCCTATTCTCACCTTTGCACTCCCAGATTTGCAATACTCTTGAAAACTGACAGCCACAATCACATTAGAACCAGCCATCTGGCAGTCATGGGAAGGAGCAGACTGGGGTTGGAGGTTTTTACAGTCTCCATTCCTAGAGAATTGGTCATTATTTGACCTATCTAGTTGTTCACTTGCAAGGCTCTCTTTACAAGACATGACTTTAAGCTTACCCAAAGTGAAAATGCTTTTTTCTCAGGGATGTTTGCCAACAAACAAACCAACACCCAGAGGCAATTGTTTAACATTGCAACTACCTGAGGCAATTGGTAATAACTGAGACAATAGGCTAAACAAAAATTTAAAAGGAAAACATGGTATTGAGGTGAATCCTCAACATATTCTTGGAAATCTAGAAGCCCATGTGAATTTGTAGAGCACTGCATCTGATGAGGACTGTGTGCACACTCAGGAAGACCTAAGAAAGTCTAACTGCTTGCTAAACTTGAGGTTCTGTGCAAGCAAAAACTAAGGCTATTAAAACGCAGCCTCACTGGATTGTTAAAGTTGTTCCCTAGTACACACACAGAGCTCTTGGCAAAGACTGGAGAAGTGATTAGTTTCAGGCATTTAAGGAAATCTCTGTCTAATCATTAGCTGACCATTAAGATAACCAAGCAGAGACTTCAGTGGTCCCATACAAAGAAGAACACAACTTGTTCAGAAAAGTCATTAAAAAAATTAACAATAGAAACAAATCCTGGTGAAGAGGAAGAATCTGATTTTCAAAGTTGATACATCAGCTAAAATATTCAGTTTTCAACAAAAGTAGTAGACATGCAATGAGACAAGTAGGTATAGCCCATATACACATGGGGGGTGGGGCAATCAGTAAGCAGTGTCCCTGGATAAGGCCAAATGTTGGGATTTATAACAAAGACTTTTTAAGTTAGCTATTTTAAATATAGTCAAAGTAATAAATTAAACCATGTCTAAAGAACAAAATAAAAATGTGAGAATGATGTTTTACCAAATAGAGAGTATAAATAAATTATAAAAAGGAATCAAATAAAAATTCTGGAGATTAAAAGTACAATAAATGAAAGGAAAATTTCATTACAAGAACACAACTCAGATTTGAACAGTCAGAATAAAAAATTAGTGAGCTTAAAGATTGATCAATTGAGATGATCAGCCTGGGGAGCAGAAAGAAAAAATAAGGGAAAATGAACACAGCTTTAAGAGCATCAAGCAGACCAACATGTGCCTAATTGGAGTCTCAGAGGGACAGAAGAGGGGAGGAAAGGAGGAAGAAATAATATTTGAAGAATTATTAGATGAAACTTTCCAAATTAAAAAAAAAAGACAATCAACCTACATATCTAACAAGCTCAATAAACTCCAAATAAAAAATTTCCCCAGCTAGAAGTGAGAGGGTTAACTTGAAATGCAGGGCAGGGGTCCAGTGGAACATAGGCAGAGGCAGACACAGCAGTTTGGGCAGGCCTAACCACAAGAACCAACCATGCAGAAATAATAAAATGTTTCTGGACTCAAGCGGGAGGCAAGGGGAAAAAGGGAGGGCCTGCAGTCATAAGGTGCATGAATGCATAGAAACAGAGAAAGTTCAGCATAGGAATAGAGAAAGAGCACATAGAAACAGGGGAAGTTCAGGTCTGTTGCTGGGCAAGAGCAATTGGAATCAATCAGGTGATGACACAGATAGATGTAGAGCAGGCATTTAGCAAATATATACCCCGGGACTACAAGGCTTTAACAGGCAGTCCATTATTGGGTTCCCTCTCCTCTTGCGGGGAGTCTGAATCTGCTTGTAATAAATTTTCCACACTTTTGCTTAAATCTTTTGGTCTGCAGAGCTCATTTCTTGGCATCGGGAGACACAACCCCGGGAAAACATCTTGGCTCACCATTCTGGTCATCAGAAGTATCATAATCAAATCATTGGAAGCCAAAGATAAGAGAATTTTGCAAGTTTCAAAACATAAGCCACTTATATTCAAACAAGGGCAGAAGAGCAAGCAAATAATTTTTCTCAATTTTGTATCTGTGAATAATGTCTTAATTTCTACTTCATTTTTGAGGATAGTTTTACTAGAAGCAGAATTCTTGGTTGACAGTCTTTTACCTTTCAGCACTTTGATTATGTCATCCCACTGCTTTCTGGCCTTAGAGGTTTCTGATGAGAAATCAAATTGAAATAAAAGGATGCTAGTGGTAATGTGAATCTATGTAATGTCATAACAAACATTGGTAAAGGTAATTATATAGGTATAAATAGGTATAAAAAACAGTATAAATTGTTTATAACCCATTCTTTTCTATTTGACTTAAAACACAGCCGCATAAAGTAATACTTGTAAATATGTGTTGTTGGGCACAAAATGGTTAAAGTTATAATTTCTATGACAATAACAGAATGAAGGGAAGAAATGGAGCTATATAAGAGCAAAGATCTGGATATTGAAATTATATTGATATAAATCAATTGCAAAATAGATTGCAATAAATTAGGATGTTAATTGAATTCCCCAGAGCAATGACTGAGATAATAACTCAAAGAATATATAATAGAAGAAATAACAAGAGAATTAAAATAGTACACTAGAAAATATCCATGTAAACTAAAAGAAGGTGGTAATGAAGAAAACATTAAAGACATAAGACATATTGCCATGGCCAATGTCTCTCAGTGGTTAGAGCATTGGCCCACATACCAAAGGACTGCAGGTTCGATTTCCTGTCAAGGCCACATATCTGGGTTGCAGGATCAATCCTTGGCCCCAGTTGGGATAAGTGCAGGAGACACCAATTGATGTCTCTCTCTCTCTCTTCTCTCTCTACCCATCCTTCCCTCCCTCCACTCTCTAAAAATAAAAAAATAAATCAATAGTAAAAATAGCTTTGGGTAAGAATTAACAATAATAACAACAAAAGACACACAGAAAATAAATAGCAAAATGGCAAACGTAAATCCTACCTTATCACTAATTTCATATAACATAAATTAATCAAACATTCCAATTAGGAAAAGCAGATTGGCAGAATAGATGAGGAAAAAATAGGAACCAATTATATGATATCTACAAGAGACACACTTTCAAAGACACAAATAGGCTGTAAGTAAAAAATATATATATATTTATCATGGAAATAGTAACCAAATATAAGCATATTTTGTGCACACCAAATGACCCTTTGGTATTTGGTTCTGTCCAAAACATCCATGCTTAGAAAAGGTCCTTGTGTTCAAATAGCCCATAACATTTATCTCTACTTTTGGTTAATAGGATTAATACATAAAAAATACTACCATGGTTTATTGGTCCAATAATTGTGTTGTGGCTGTATTGATCATAATAATCCTTTTTGCCTCAGTAGCCTAGCTGGTAATGGCACATGTTATTAGAGAGATAGATTGGGGTTTGAATCCTACAGAAAAGTGGAATCCTATATAATAAAGAGGTAATATGCAATTGACCATCACACCCTCACAAGATGGCTGCCTACGACCAGGCCGGCAGAGGGGTTAGTGAGGGATGACCAAACGACTGAACAAGCAGGCTTAATGAGGAGACCAGGCTGATGGGGGGGGTGGCATGAGGGGCCACCAGGCCGGTGGGGGGTTGGGGGCGGGATGCAGTTGGGGGAGACCAGGCCAGCAGGGGGTGCAGTTGGGGGCGATTAGGCTGGCGGGGTGGGGAGAAGGGGGCAGTGAGGGGCAACCAAGCCAGCAGTGGGGGCATTAAGAAGCGATCAGGCCGGGGGGCGGGGGGGGTGCGGCGGGAGGGAAGGTAGGAGTGACAAGGCAGGCAAGCAGGTTAGCAATTAGGAGCCAGCAGTCCAGGATTGTGAGAGGGATGTCTGACTGCTGGTTTTGGCCCGATCCTAGGGGTCCCGGATTAGAGAGGGTGCAGGCTGTACTGAGGGGAACCCCTCCTTAGTGCACAGGCCTCTAGTTTATAATAACTATGGACCAAATGTCTCCATCAATGTTTTGGGCAAGACTAAATTTCAAGGACCTTTTGGTATAAACTAAATGTCACCACAGATGTTTTGAACAGGACCAAGTGTCCTGTAAAGGAGATACTTTCCTTTATTGTATTGTCCATAACCAACATGCTCCTAAAACCTCTCTCTCCTCCTCCTCCTGCTCCTCCTTTTCCTCTTCCTCCCTCGCCCCCCCCTCCTCCAATTTATACAAGGTCCTTAGTGTAATTCACTCTCACAGCATCCTATTCTCTTTCTTCATAAAACTTTCCACAATGTAAAATTATATATTTCTGGGGCTGAAGATAGACAAGTAGGTAAGATAAGTAGTGTAAACAACTCAACCTGGTTTTCCTGAGACTTTCCCAGGGGTGACACTGGTAGTCTCAAGTACTGAGAATCATCTCGGTACTGGTAAACCTAGGGTGGTTGGCCATACAAAAGAATAAGCAAGCTACAAATGTTTCTTCACTAATGCCATACAACTAGATATTTCACCCAGAAATGAAAACAGCTATCACCCAGAAGATAAAAGTATTGTAGCCAACCCTCTTTCCCCCAATTACCTCAAATGGCTTATAACCCAGAGGAGGTATTTGTGTCTACCCACTACAAGTCATCCTTCTCAGTCACCATAGAAACACCATGTAGAAACTAAACATAGATGGGGTTTTATCCTGGGATTTGAACAAAAACAGAAACTGTGAGAATTCACTACCCTTTGGGGAGGAAGGGAGAATGCATTATTTGTTTACCTGTTTATTCTGCTTCTTCCCAAAAGCTATTTACTCCATAAGGGCAGGGGCCTCACATTTTTGTGTTATTGTTCACAATTGAATATGCAGCATCTAGAAAATGCCCAATACTTGGTGAGTATTCAATAAATATTTAAACCAATGACTATGTAACTTCTCAGGTCTTTCTCTTAATCACCATCTATTACTTGCCTTGATTTAATACTTTAAATCTCCTGCCTTAATTAAATACAAGCTAATAGTATAAACTACTCACAACATCCCAGGCATAATGTTATCATAATTCATCAACAGAACAAGCTTTTGAGGTAATAATTTCAATTTTCCAGATGAGAAAACTGAGGAAAGGAGAGATTAAATAACTCCAAGACCTCAAATGTGTACTGTAATTTCTCAATTCCATCATTTGTGTGGCAAGAAATATTTCTGTATCCAAAGTGTAAACTACAAAATATCAGGTACTTAAATGCTTCTCCAGTGCCTCCAAAATACTTTATTGTCCCAATCTGGTAAGTCTGTCATAAAGGCAGTCTCAGCTGGTCCCTCTTTAATTAATATGCATTTTATTAATTAACAAAGAGTTATGTACAGCTTCTGTAGTTGTAATAATAATCTCTGAATTCATCAAGCACCAGCAAATTTTGAGTCCACCATCATTGAACTTGAACTTGCCAACATTGTTTTTCTTCTTCTAATTTCTAGGAGGCACCAAGAAAACCCCTTTCTTTCTTTTTTTTATTTCTTATTTTATTTTATTGTATTGTCCATAACAAACATGCTCCTAAAACAACCTCCTCCTCCTCCTCCTCTTCCTCCTCCTCCTCCTCCTCCTCCTTCTCCTCCTCTTTAAGAGAATCCTCAAGTGTACATGCATATTTAAACTAAACTCCCTAAAGCTGAATACAATTTATCTTTAGTCGAGAAGAGAAGAAGGAGGAGCGCAGAAACCTTCAAATGTATATAAATTCACAGCTAGCTTCTACTGAACTCCTGCCCTTGTCAACTCGTTTAGAACACAATTTTCCAAATGCCAATGCTTTCTGGGATTCAGGGGATGGTAAGAGAGCTCTTTCATTTCATTAGATTTGTGTCAACTCCATTCTGAGTTTCTAGCAATAGGAACTCTTGGAGAAAATATGCTGAGCTCCCCTGCAGGCCTGGCCTGCTGCAACTCTGGCGTCGCAAAGCATGGAAAGTAAATAAAATGGCTCACGTTGTGCCAGAGAGATAGGATGAGAAATCCAGTTGATATGCCCAGACCCTACCTCTGGTGGCCTGCTGCTGTTTTCTCAGTAGCCAAAGCTACAGCCAAAATTGCTCACTTGGATCCAAATTCTCCCCTCAACTTAGGGTAAGCAACTTCATCCAAAGTCAGTAGGTGTGGAGTATGTATCTAAAAGCGACATTTGGCAATAGAGCCATTTAGTCCTCTTATTGGCTACATACTTACTATGCAGTAAATGCCTTTCTATCAATTTCTGCACAAACGTGAGCCTGTTTGCTATTATCAGATGGCAGCGCTAGCTGTACAATTTTCTCACTTTTTAAAGCTTTTTGTGTTTTGCCAGGCAGGAGCACATCTTGCAAGTCCCTGGCAAACACAGTGTACTTTCATCTTGGCTTACACATTTGCGGAAGCCAGATGAAAGAAATGTCTCCCAGGGAAAGCTTTGGATTTTATCAACTTATTGATGAGGTAGTCTATGCCTCTCCAGTCAGGTTTTGAAGGAGTTGTGTTTCCTTAATTGAAGGAGTAAAAGTGCAGAAAAGGGTAAGTGAAGAAAAGAGCCGAAGGTTCACCTCATTGAGGGAGTATTGCCTGATCCTTCCCTCTGTTCTCCTTCCTCAGGCTGAGTTGGCAGTTTCCACATCCCATGTGCACCTCATATCATACTGAGTGAAAGTGCGGTTTACAAGGTACATAGATCTCCGATTAGGAGGGCTCCCGGAAGCAAGGCCAATGTAGTGTTTATCTCTGTATTTCTGGCATATAGCAAAGAAAGAGTTTGGCAATCAGGTCAAGAAACCTTGTTGTCTACCTACTCTGTGTTGGGCACCTCACCTCCTCCCAGGAATAGAGTGGGATTGCATAGTTCCCCCCTTGAGGAACTCAGAGTCTACTCAGGACACGAATACATAAGCATAGCATTTATGCACAATGTGAGTCGAGGTTACGTACAGTATGACAAGGAACACAGCAGTGTAATCTTGGTGGAATAGTTAAGACTGCTGGGAGAAGACTGTGCCAGAGCAAGGCCTGAAAATAAACAGGAATAAAGTCAAGAATTAGCAAGGAGTGGAGGGGTTCTAGGCTGGGCAGCAGCATGAGCAAGAGGGCATGGAACAAAATGAATGGGTAGAAACTTATAGGTCCGCGGTTGGTAAACCGCGGCTCGCGAGCCACATGCGGCTCTTTGGCCCCTTGAGTGTGGCTCTTCCACAAAATACTGACTTCTGCGCATGGGCCACGAAGTTTTAATTGCACTGTGTGTGCGTGCCCGCACGTGGTATTTTGTTGAAGAGCCACACTCAAGGGGCCAAAGAGAGGCATATGGCTTGTGAGCCACGGTTTGCTGAGCCGCAGTTTGCCGACCACTGTGTGGTTTGTCCTGTAAATTTCAAGGGCCCAGCTGGGAACAGCAGGCCATTAAGATTGTAGAGGTGGGCACTGTCCAGGTAATCAAGGATGTTTTTTTAAGTTGATCATTTTTCAGAAAGACAGACATTGAAAGATTTCAACCCTAAGAGAAACAGACTTATATCTGTGTTTTAAACAGTTTAAATTGGGAAGTTAATGAAGGGCATGGATTCTATTTGGGCAAGACTGAAAACAGGAAGCCCAACTGGGAAGCAATTTCAATCATCTTGGTGGAACACTACAGGAGCATACATTAGGGTAGTGTTATTAGTGCTGAGAGTAAAACTCTGCAAGAAATACTGACAAGGCAGAATGGGAAGGACACTGTGCTGGGTAAGAGTCACGAAGTAAGTATCTTGAGGTACTCATCGGGCCTTGGGATATATGAGCTTTGAAGTCACAAATTAAGATTAATTATGTGACTTCTAAATGTATAGGAGTAGAAATAATCCTTGAGAGAAGATGAAATTTCCCATGAAGAACTTGTTAAAAGAGAGAAGCAGCAGCTGAGAATCTTTGAGGGAAAAACCACCATTTAGGGTTTGGGCTGACAGCAGGTACCGCTGAAGGTGCTGAGAAGATATTTCAGAGACCTGCATGTGATGTGAGACAAAAAGAGTAGGGATCCTGGAGGCTCAGCATGAAGATTTTGATAGAAAAGGTAAAAAAAATTCAATGCTACATTGTGGAAGAGTTAATATTGAGTAATATCTAATAGCTTTGGCAAAAAGGAAGTCTTTGAAGACCCTTTCTGCTTAGTATTGTTTAAGAAAATATGTGAATGAATGAATGAGACCACATCTTCGAGACTCTATCACCTTAGAATGTTAAGAGGAAGATATCATTTGTTGTGTGAAGGTTGAACTTTAAAGGAGCCCAAATCATCCTTGTTTAGTGTTGGTGACATAAAACAAGTGATTCTGCCTCCAGGCTTTTCTTATTGACCTTTCTTCTCCACCCCCCTTGCCATGCATATTAGCAATGATAGATGAGGCAAGTGTTAAGGTGGAAATGCAGATGCCAGGGACAGGCTCCCTTCATCACTTGTCACAAATAGGACTCACTTCCACATTTACATGCATATTTGGGGTCACAAGTCAGCAGACTGTGTTTGGAAGCATTGAGAACTAAATGCCAGGAGGTCGGAGCTTTAGTACCAACCAGCTCTTGGCCCAGCTCAGTGCCTCGAGCTAAATCCATTAAAATATCACTGAGCCTCCATTTTCTCATTCTTGAATTGCAGAAATAGACTAGTGAACTTGTAAATTTTCTTCTACTTTAAAGGTTTTCCAGAGTCTTCAGTGTATAATGGGTTTGGAGCATAGCGCATTCACTCAGTAAGTGCTCAACAAAGATTCAGTCGCTAATTCAGTCCTTTGAGACTAAAAGTTTTATTCTTAAGCAAACAGAAATGTGTGCAGCTTGTTCCTGAACCAAGCTGAGATTTATTTTGCTTTCTGCAGTTGCTCTTCATTTCTGCTCTCCCTGTTGTGTTTGTACATATGCCTGCACTTTATATTCCTGCCTTTCTCACTGGCAGTCTGAGAAATACTGGTGGTCCCTGCCAACACGTACACCCATGCTGACTGATCCATGGAATGGTACCTAAATCCGCTCCTCCATATTTTGAGTCACGGCAGGGAAGAGGCACACTGCCAATTTTGCAGCTTCTGGTGTTAGAAGAGTGACAGGAAAGCAAGATGAAAGAATCAGAAAAGAATTAGAAGGGGCCCTGATTACAAGTGTGGTTTGCAGCACAGTGAGAGGAGAAACACAAACAAATGACCTGGCTGATTCCACTGTAAACATGCACATCTCATTCACACATTCACAACTTTCTCCATCTACTAATGTCTTGCCTGGTGTATTCAGATGATGCACCATATGGACAGAGGCAATGTTTTCCTTAATCCTTAGTGTAGTGTACAGCCTGAACTACCCAAGTTCCATCACCAACACTAACAATAAAACGAAATGGTATTGCCGCTGAAAAACTGATTTGCTTTCAGAATGGAAGCTGCTAAGGGGAGGGATCCTGTTTGTATTATATACTGTTCTCAGAGCTCACCAGGCAGTGACTACATGGCAAAGCCAGAGAACCCATCTTCATTCACTGATATCAGACATTTAAGCTCTCAGAGGTTGCCTAAATGCCCCGTGTTTCCAAGGGTTGGTGCTTTGGAACTGCTTTGCAAAGGTCTTTTAAAAGACTGAATTGCAGGAAGCAAACAATGTTTTGATGCTCAGAAATAGAGTTACATTGGTGGATATTCTGGGGCCTCAAAAGAAAAACAAAAAAGCCACACAACTGTCCACCTTTTGATATGCTTGACCTTGAACAGTTCTCCATTATGTCACATCTATAGAATAGCCCACTCACTCCTATCTCAATGAACATGAACGCTAACTTATGTGTATTTCCACATAATCTCCACTGGACTTGCTAAATGGAAGCCTTCCCACTCTGGTTTGGCATTCATAGCCCCCCTTGGTTTTATTTCAAGGAGATTTTCATGAACCCCACAACACTGATTCTGAAACTTATCATTGCTGGAAATGTTGAAGAAATATATGATACCGCAACAAAATTGAACTGAAATTATATTTTTAAGAAATTTGCAATAATATTTGGAGCTATCTGGAGAAAACCTGGAATTGGTGTTTAAGAAAGAAAACATAAAACCAAAGTATATAAAGTTAATTACATTTTAGAAATTTTGCAACATATCTGGGATATCAGTATATAACTGTGAGATGTTACAGACTGGGGCTGAGAACCAATCCCTAATACTAGAACCTTCCCACAGAATGACTGGTATTAAGATAAGTAAAGAGAAAAAGGAAATGGAATAAGTAGCTATTTCCTTTCCTAAACAAATGCCATTGTTTACTCTAAAAACTTTATTGTTTACCTTATTAAATTTTAATAGAAAATGTTATTATTGCTATACCATTTGATCTAAATGGGACTATAGGATGCTAAAACGTCTATTTTTAGAAAGCGAAGAATTGATAGATGATAGCCAGGCACAAAGAAGAAGAAAGATCCATAATCTATGCTGGAATAAAACCACCCTGAAATACTGAGAAATGCCTGGGAAAAGATGAGGTGTTTGGTGTATGTCTGACCCTGCACTTGAAATGAAAGGGGCCTGCCTGAAATATTGCCACTACCCTCCAGGTCATGTGATTACAAGCCATTTTTTAAACCCTTATTTCCTCATAGAAAATCATCAATAATCTCTGTCTAATATGCATTTGAACTCACATTTAGGATGTTTTTCCCTTGATTTTACATTTAAGAACACTGAAAACCATTGATTTCTAATCATAATGGTGAGTTGCATTTCTAAAAAATATAAAACTCAATAAAATAGATTTCATTCATATCCTTCTTATAATGCGATATATATGAGAGGACTTTTAATATATATTTAGAGAGGACTTCCAATTTCTGATGGCAGGCTAAATTTTCTGTTTCTCTTTGAAAGCTCCCAAAACCATCAAATAAAATCATCTTTAAAACATAGCTTTTAAAGCCATCTCAGAGCTCATGAGGGGAACAAAGGAATCTCAGATGAATTGAATTCCTCAAATGAAGAGAAAGCCAGATCCCAGAGAGGCAAGTCAGCATCAAAGTCTCAGCTGTCCTGAAGGTATTGGCTGAATCTTGTACCTTGACTCTCTATTTTGGTGGTCTGTCAGGGCACAAGAGGTAAGAGTAGCTCCTGTCATCCTATGTCCTTATAAAGAATCTGAGGTCCTCAGCAAAGAATTAACAGAAATGCACTCTGAAGACCATCATGCTAGATCTGGGAGGACTGTAGCACCCTCTGATTATGTACCAATGTGGGGACAGGCTCCTCTGTGCTGAAACAGGCCAGTGGCTGACTGATTGGGATGTGATCTGTGCACTCAAAATTGAGGTGCTGTTAATGAGAGGGAATCTATCACCAAGTCGTACAGATCCTATTCCCATCAGAGAAATAAAATTCCTCCTGAACCACATATCCTCCCAGTTCTTATAGGAAATTCAGCTCCATTGTAATCATATGGGACCACCATCACATATGCAATCTGTCATTGGCCAATGACATTGGCCAGATACTGTAACACTGAAAATGAAGAAAAGATTATTTAAAGGAAGAAGAAAAATCACAAAGGAACAATTATACTAATGGCTGGCTTCTAAGCACAGCAATAAATACTAGAAGACAAAGTGTAATACATGGGAAAAAGCAACCACCACTCTAGAATTTCATACCCAATACAACTAACTTTCAAGAACAAGGGCAAAATAAGGACATTTTCAGAGAAGTAAAACCTGCAAGTGTTCCTCATATACAGACTATCCTTAACTGAAACTCTAAAGGATATGCTTCATGAAGAAAGAAAATTAGTCCAGATGGAAAGTCTAAAATTAAAGATGGAATCCTGAACTAAGGTATTAGTAAATACATAATACAGGGAGAAAGAAAGTAAAAATTAGTTAGACTGAGAAAATAAAAAACATTAACACGTGGACATTCAACACCTAGAATAATAGACATAGATAAAGCCAACTGAAAATTAACAGAAAACTATATTTTTCCAAGTATAAACATAGCTACAAACTATCATGACAACTCTTTCTTTGAGTGACTACTGAATTTTTACTCACTGAGATGTGTTGTTCTATTAAATCATTAACTATCATAAAACCTTTTATTTTTGGAAATCGTATCAGAAAAAAATAAAACATGCCACTCTTCTCTTATATGACCTAAGTCACTTTGACACAGAGGTAACCTCAATTTCCCATCCAGAGCATTAAACATGGGGTCTCTTGCCCTAACCGGTTTGGCTCAGTGGATAGAGCATCGGCCTGCGGACTGAAGGGTCCCAGGTTCGATTCCAGTCAAGGGCATGTACCTTGGTTGCGGGCACATTCCCCAGTGGGTAGTGTGCAGGAGGCAGCTGATCAATGTTTCTCTCTCATCGATGTTTCGAACTCTCTATCCCTCTCCCTTCTTCTCTGTAAAAAATCAATAAAATATATTAGAAAAATAATAAACATGGGGTCTCTAGACACAACATTCTACATGAACTGTAGCTTTAAAAGAAACAGGACCTCAGATCCACTTCAGAGTCCAGACTTGATGCTAAACTCTTTGCACACAGCCCTGCTTTGCTGTGAGACTATCCACAAACACGGCTTCATTTAAATTTCACCTAAGCTCCATTATCCCTCAAAACCCTGTAGTAGCCTCTCTCATTTAATTTGGTGAGATGCCCAACACTTCTCCTGGTGAGTGGTCGCTCCCATTGCAATGATGCAATAAACCTGACTCTGCTGAATAAAAGTCAGTTTCCAGTAATCTCAGTCTGATTGAGCTAGGACAGGAGACGAGGTAAATCAAACCAAATAAACCAAAATATAGAATTATATTTTTAGCATTTACAGAGTTATGTAGAGAGGACTAAAAAGGGGGTAAATGATACAATAGAATTATTGGGTTGGTCTGAAACTAAATAGGGATGGTTTTCTCTTTAGAGAAGGCTGGTCTTGAAGAAAGAGGTTCCTTTATGCTCTGTTAAGAACATGGAACTAGTGGCAGAAGTGCTTAGAGCAAAAGCCTCCTTGCTTCGTTTGCAGCTGCACGTACATTTCCAGACAAGGACAGTTCCTTGTTCACTGTAGGCAACCCACGGGGCTCCCAGAAAATTGAATGCAGCCCGTAACAAGTGCCAAAGCACACTCGGGGATCCAGCTGCTCCCCAGGTCTAGGGCTGAGCTCCTGGGCTATATTTTCAGCAGCAAACTGGCAGTCATAAATGTCAAGCCCTGATCAGCATAATCTCCTTACTTCTTCCAGCTTAGTTCACAGCCAGTGAAGGTGGCATCAAGAAGATTTCCTACTTTGGAAAAAAATAATTGCTGAACTGGGATTAGCATAATATTAGCGTATTAACGTTCTATACGGCTTTTATCTCCACCAGGTTAAAGATTACTTAAGCATTTGAGGGAATTAGATTTCTTTGTAATCAAGACAAAACATAACATTTTGGTGCCTTCTCTGGTAGGTAAGCCTGGTTATTTTTCAGGTGGGGCATCTAACAAGAACATATCTGGTATAATGCCACAATAAAAATAAATTAAAAAGTGAAGCATAATGAAGATATAGCTCTTTGATATCCTGTTTCAAGAAACCCCCACTTCCCCTCTTGCCTTCTTCAGTGCCTAAGGCTTCGACCTTAAACAATGAAAGTAATACTTACAAGTCCTGGGTAGGCTATTTAGAGTGTCTAGACGTAAACTTGGAGGAAAATTATTTATAAACCAAGCACAACTGCATTTTTAATAACTTGAAAATTGTTCTTGTCCTAACTAGTTCATCTTTAGATTGCTATACCTTTCTGGGCTCTTCCAGTCAATGTGTATGCTTTTCTAAGCATTTTTAAAATGCCAAATATGTTGATTTTCTTGACTAAAGCATACTGAATAAAAATATCAAAGAATGTGTGTGTGGGGGAAGTGATTCTAAACCAAACATGGAGAGATTGAGGATGCAGCTTTTTTTTTTTTTTTTAATAACAACAGTTTGGGGTGCTTTATATGATTCAGATGGGTCATGCATGGATACCCTCTCAGCCCCAATGGATAGTCTCATCACAGAAGATGCAAAGTGCCCCTCACCTGCCAAATCTCTATAGGTGTCAGCCTTGCACGAAGAACATGACAACCAGCTTCTCAGCAAGGGAAGGGATCTGCCAATTCACCTACTTGTATATTTCCCAGACAGGAAAATTTAAAAGGTTTCCAGTTGGGAAGTTTGGTTGTTTACACTGATCCTGCCACTGATATGTTGCTGGGGCCTGTTGCTGATACCCTGTCAACTTTGTCCAAACCACCCAAAAAGGAAGCTGTAAGGGTACATGTGCCATTACTGTAGAATATGGGATATTAAAATAAAAAATATTCCAGCTCTTTGATTTCCTCTGATTTTGTGGGCAATACAATAACCAGAATGAGATAGCTGAAACCAATAAAATCTGATTTATAGCATTAAAGGCAATCTTTACAGCATTTATGGTACATTACATCTAAAATCCAATTTCACAGGCTGCTGTTTGAAACTTTCTGTTCAATCATAAATACACTACATACACTGTACCTCAGTGCTGTGGAGTTAGATTATATAACTATCTGTATCCCAAGAAGGTACATATTAAAATTTGGTTACTATGTTGGGGAGTGAGCTCAACAGGCATTTTCCTAACCAACTCTTTAACCAAAAAGATCTAGTCACTTGATAAATACTGAAAATGCTAGCACTAGTATCATTAACCAATTTTTTTTAAAAAAAAAATCAGATAACTTCATTCTGGAATAAAATTAATTGAAAAGAAGTCATAGAAAAACGGGGTAATCAATTGATGGTGCTGAAGGATACTTGCATTAATGTGGTAGGGTACATTTTCAAACCAATGAGCAAAAGCACTTCCTTGCACCTTGCATGACACCATCAGTATTAAGAGAGACACATGGCTAAGTCTATACATGCTACTTTGGAAATATAACCTTAAATGTCTACATTCATATACTTCAGTGGAGAAGACTACATTCTGTTCAATTACTATAATCATTGTCAAAGAGAGGGCAAAAAAATACAGTCTGACTTTCAGAGAACTGTCATTTGAATCTTAAGAAACTTCACATTGGTTTTAAAAGGTTTTTGTCTTTAAAAGATTCAGTTCTCCATACGCTTTGCTTGCCACATATTAGATAAATGTAAATGGAGGGGCTGGAATCTTTGCCTGACCTGACAAACAAGCAGACTCCTGCTTTGTGAGAGAATGCATCCCTCTGCACTTAAGTTTTCTTTCCTAAATAGATTTCAGACTCATTGTCATCCAGGAATGTGTACCATGCACTCATTATCTGGCTTATGTGCTATCCTGGTAAATTATTCCACAATACAATTCAGGATCCAAATGTAAATGACAGCAAGTGGCAGGAGGAGTGAATAGACTAAATGGCAACAGAACTAACACTTATTAAGCCTCTGGCATGTGCCAAGCATTGTACTTTGCCAGGAGTGCATTCTGTGAAGGCCTGAAACAAATACAATTTAAGGATCCTCCTTAAGAAAAAATAATATAAACTTCAAATGCAACATTAGGTTCCAAATTTATTTTAAACTTAATATTATTTAGCAGGGACTTGTACAAGTGAAGGTCCAACACGTAAGCCTCATTAGCAATGTGGGAAAAGCATCTCAGGATCTTGTTTTTCACGTGTCATTTCTAATCCTCACAACTGCCCAGCAAGGTCAGCATTATGTTTCAGAGGAGGACCCTCAGATTCAGATGGGTTACTGTAGATGGCTGAGTTGGGAATCTGTTCATTAGGATGCAAGCTCAAGTTTGTCTATATTTAAACTCATGTATACCATTGAGTTTTTGTTGAACTTAATTGAGGTTTGGGTTGTATTACTTGGACTTCCTTGAGTTAGGATGGTATTTTTAGTTTTTTTAGCTCCCAGAAAATTCTTCCCATTAAGGGAAGATCTAAAGTGGTAGTGCTGAGACTTTAGCATGAATTAGAATCACTTGGAGGGCTTATGAACCCACAGATTGCAGGGCCCCACCTCCAGGGTTTGTCATTCAGTAGGTCTAGGTGAAGTCTGAGAATTTCCCACGTGGTGTGGATGTTACTGATTCGAGACCATACTTTTTAGTCACTAGTTTTGACCTAGAGAAACTGAGTTAATTCCTGCATTCTGTCCATGCATTGTCTTCCTCAAGTGAAACTACAATTACCACAGTTCAGATTTCCTTTTAACAGCCCAGCTAGAACAATACCCAATCCCTTCATGAAAGCCTTGGGCTGGATTAACAGACTGGATTCCAAAAGGTGCTGAAAAAGGAAGAACATTAGTGAAGGGTTATGTTGGAAGCACAGACTGATTCTTAAAATGCAATCCAACCATGATATACTCATTGTATTTAAATTAGCCTCACTATAGCACAATTTAAAATTGTTAAATAACTGTAGTTAAGCAAGCTTATATAATACTCTAATTTTTCTGTAAACTAATAGAAAAATAGAATCAATGAATACAATGAGAAGCCAAGGAAAGAGAATCACCAAGTGTGTGTGTGGTGGGGGGAGGACTAAGGGACTAAGGTCATGAAATGTCACTTGAAATTGAGTTAGTAGGGCTTAATCAAGGTATTTAAATGCATTCTACAACAGAGTACAACTTATATTCTGTATTTAAGTTTGATTCAATATAATAATGATGGACTTTTATTATATGATAGGTATTCAGTGATGCTTATGAAATGATTGTAGACAAATTATCACTATGACATACTACTAAAGTCACAACCATAAATTAGTTTAAGATGCCAGCACTAAGTATATTAAGGTTCAGAAGACTTCAGTTCACTTTGAACTCTTATATTTCTTGAACTTGTTTACAGAAAGAAGAGATGACCTTTTGCCACTTATCTCATGAATATTCTGTAGTAAAGCATCATATGTATTTGTCCTTTGGTTGAAAGCTTATGAAGCTCTTTGCTTATTCAACAAAGAGTTACTGACACCAACTAGGTATGAAGGATATACAAATTATGATTCTGATCTAGCCTTCAAAGAATTAATCAACGACATTATCCTCTCTGCCTACTTAGAGAAAGAAAACAGAAATAGTACAACTACCCAATAAATCATCTCAGAGACAGAAAAAATAATAATAATTTGAGCTTTGGGTTCACAGAGATTTTTCTGTTGTTAGTTTGTGTAATCTATACAAATGGATGGTCAGAGGTCCATAGTTTTCTCAGTGATGTTTGTTTTGGAGAACAGACTAATTTCTAAGAAATATTAGAAATATAGGCCCTGGTAGAATATTTTCTGCTTTCAGGAGCAGAGGTTCAAAAGCACATGTGTGTTCTGGCTTTTACATAGAAATTATTTAAAGAGTTGGAATTGGTGGTTGAAATGAGAAGAAATTAAGACTTTTTCCAAATAGAGACAGAGTTTCAGAAGAGAAACCATTGATTTTCTGAGGAACCAGTAATAAAATATAACCTTGATTTAAGATTTTTAAAAGTCCTGTATTTTTCTATAAAATGTACCATTAATGGAAATAAATCTTAGTTCTGACTTCTAGTCAATTATCTAGTTTGTAAATCAGTATACAAAAAAACTGAATTCCCAACAATTATCATGGGATGCACGTATCCTATTTAATAAAAGAGAAACATGTAAATTGACCATCCTGCCACTGCACTCACCAGCCAATCAGGAGTGGGTATGCAAATTAACCCAACAAAGATGGCGGGTTAGTTTGCATACACAGGCACTGGGCAGAGAGCAGAGCAGGAGAGCGGGTGGCTTGGTGGGACGTGGCTCCCTCCATCAATCCCCCCAAGCTGCTGGGCGGAGAGCAGAGTGGGAGAGCTAGTGGAGAGTGGAGTGGCTTGGGGAACTTGGCTCCCCAAGCCACCAGACGGAGAGCAGAGAGGGAGAGCTGCTGGCTTGGAGGACTTGGCAGAGTGGGAGGCCATGGGACGGAGACAGAGCAGGAAGGGAAAACCAAGAGTGTGGGGAGCACCAGGAATTCTGGGAATAGTAGTTCTGGTGGCAAACGGATCTCCTAGACACTAAAGCAAAGTGAGTCTGGAGCAAGTTACTGTTGCGGTGGGGGATGGAGAGAAAGCAAAGGTGAGAGACATAAGTAAAATCAGAGTGTCTAGGAAAAATTAAAGGGAAGATATCCTAAAACTTCCAGGAAATCTCCACCAATGAAGCAAAGAAAAAAAATGCCTCTATTATTCTGTGAGCAACAAACCAAACTGAGTTGGGGTCTCAGACAATTTGCTCATATGATTGCAAAGACAGACAGAAACTCCCGATTGGAGAGGGCTCCCCTGAGGGCTCCCAGATTGGTGAGGGTGCAGGTTGGGCTGAGGGATCCCCACACCCCCCAGTGCACGAATGTCGTGCACTGGGCCTCTAGTCTATAATAATATAAGCGTAATATGCAAATCGATTGAACGGCTGAACAGCAGAATGACTGACCAAGTGACCACACTATGACACGCACTGGTGCCAGGCCAGCCAAAGTGGGTGCAATGCAATTGGTCGGGGGGCCCCGCCATTGCCCCATGATCACCCAACAGAGGGAGGCCCAGGGCACCAGCCGGCGGGGCGATCAATCGGGGAGGGCCTCTGCGATCGCCCCAAAGAGGGAGGCCCAGGCCACCCCCTGCAGGGCGATTGACCAGAGGGCTCCTGGACTGTGAGAGGGCGCAGGCCGGTCTGAGAGACCCCTCCTCCGAGTGCACATTTTCATGCACTGGGCCTCTAGCCTTTACATATAAGAGGTTCCATAAGAAAATAACCATATGCTATATAATCTCAGTATTTATTGTCATTCTTTTTTTCTAAAATAACGTCTATAAATTTACTTTTTACTACACATTTCATAGGCAGTTAAAAAATACACACACAAAAAGAATTCTAGTTGGTGTCAACTGTTTCTATTAACCCACAATATCTGGAAATAATTATTTTGGTCCTCTTTAAGAGTTGTTAATAGAAAATATAGTTTAGTATAATTAAGGAAAGTAAAAAATTCCTAATAGAAGCAGATCACTTAAATGATACAACTGCCTAACCAAAGAAAACTTCAGGTCACATATATTGAAAAGGGCCAATGTTAATATAAAACTAGCTTTTAGTAAATTTCATATGAAGAGATGTTATTGCAGAATGCTTGCTATGATAAGTCCAAATGTATTTCATAGGTGTCACCAGGTCTTAAAATCTTCATACTTTACCAAAATCTTCTAAAAGATTCTTGTAATGATTATATTTACTCATCTTCATTTACTTTCAAGTTTAAATTAAATCTCAGAAATTTCAAGTAGAAGGGACCTTGGAGATGATTTCATCTCTTCCCTTCCAACTCATTTTCAGATATGATTTATTGAAACCCAGAAAAGTCTGGTGATAGGTCCAGTGTCTCCATCCGGGTGATGAAAGAGCCAAGATTGATTAAAATCCTGGTCGCATGACTCACTGTCCATTGGTGTTGCTCTCATTATGCCACTTGATCAATGATCTAGCATGGTTCACTGACAACTTATTTGGAATTCCATACTCTCAACAGCTATCTGAGTGCATTGCATCTGGACATTTGAAGAGCAGGTAAAAAAAGAAGCAGGGAAATGTCCATGGAACTCAGAACTAGCTATGCTTTGTCTAAATCACGGAACTATTGTAAGGATCAACTGGTAAAATGTAGGTAAACTGTCAAAACAGCAGGTTTTATAAATTGTAATGAATAATACAAATGTAAGAAATTTTTAAGATCATAAAACCTAAGACATCACTATTAGAAATTTTCTTAAAGAAAAACCTAGATGTCATGTCAAAGATGTAGAGGATGCCAGAAAATATCTATGCCAAATTTTACCCACAAATAAGCTGATTGGATACATTTTAAAGATATATATTAACTATATATTGTTAAGAGTAATCTTATTATGAAAATATAACTGAGGTGGAAATAAACCTGAAATTTAGCAAAAATTTAACCAGCATTTGTAGAAGTTAGGCTGCTTTCTAAAATTTTACCAAAATGTTAATTCTAAGAGGAAAAAGTGAAACAAAACTATAATTTCACATTTTACTTAATTAAAAATACATTTTAAGTCACTTATAAAACAGCATATTACTTTATTTACTGTCAGCAAATTTTATACATATGCAATTTTGAGCCTCCTATGGTCTTACAGCAATTTATAGAGTTAATAAGGATTGGATTCTCAAAAATTGATAGACTTTTTCCCTGTAAAAGATCAATCTGAACAAAGATTCACACCATAGTAAGTTTCCATACTCATGCTTTTTTCTATGTCTGGAAAGTTTTCTACCCACCATTGCCACCAGTACCCCCATCCCTAAGTTGCCTCTACCCTTGAGTCAGCCTTGCAAATACTCATTAACCTTTAAGACACCTAACAACCTCTCCTCCACCAAATTTTTCTTGTTACCTCTTCCTCTTTACCCAATTCTCTGAACACATGGCTCTATATTACTGTTATACCCTAGTGATATTTTTGAACTTAATTATTTACTAGTCTATCTCCTGGGCTATGAACACTGTAGATATAGGGAGACCTTACAGGTCTTTATTCTCATAACACAATGCTTGGCACTTGCCATGATCACTATCAGCTCAGTTTAACAAAGCTAACATTCCTCATCAAATATCTTTTTACTGACTATTCCCCACAGTGTAATTAAAAGGAGGCAATTTTAGAGACAGGCTTTCTTTTGATTAATTTGCTTAACTCAGCACATGACCATAAAAAAGCAGTCAAGTATTTAATATTTAGTGTTTACTGCTGAGTTTACAATAATAGTGTTTTAATAGAAAATGGAATCATGCAGGCTAATAAAAAAATTCAGAGTGCTTAAAAAAAAAGAAACAAGTGATATTCTTCAAAATAAATAATATATGGTGTTTGAACAGAAACAGACTTTCTGATTTCTTTTCTTTCTAGATTTCCACTTGTTTCTGAATATAGGAAAGAAGTGCTATAATGCCACCTCAAATTAATATAGCCAAATATTATTTAATCACTAAATATTGGGCTAGACCACAGCATAACAATGAAGAAAGCCAAGTCTCTGCTTTCAAAAGACACCAAAACTTAGTGGTAGCTAGGAGTGCTATTGCCTGGGTTTGAGTCAAAGTTCTACCACATACTAACTGTGATATCCTACTATGTAATTTACTTAAACTTTCTGCTACAAGTTCCTAGTCTATAAAATGGGAATAATATTACCTATGTAAAGGGGTTGTTATGCGTTAATATTTGCTAAGTTCCTTAAAGAGTGTCTGACATTTTTGATACAGGTGTTTGACAAAATTTCAAGAACCTTAAATCCTAACAAAAAGAGATACACAAAACAACTATATTATAGGTAACCTGGTGATTACTGCTGTGAAGAAAATAAGAGGAACAAGAGAATAGAGGATAGAGATAGGTCACTGCTATTCTATACAAAGTGCCCTCTCTCAGGATGATTCTCTGAGAATATGATTTTTGAACAGGAACCTAAATGAGTGAGAAAGGAGCTCTGCATTTTTGGGGATGAGCTTTACAAGATGAGGGACCCACAAGTGGAAGGGCTCTCCTGGGGAAGACTGCTTGGAGCACTGAAATAACGGAGCCAGTAAAGCAGGGAGAGTAGTAGGGGGTGGGGGGCGGGGGGAGAAGGAGACTGGCCCAGGGCCAGGTCACAGTGGGATGGAGGAAGTAGGGCCTTCCAGGTCATGGGAAGGACACACTTTTTAACCAGCATGAGATGATAAACCACTGAAGGATTTAGAATGAAAGTGTAAATATTATTGGACTTTTGTAATAAAAGGTAACTGTAGCTGCTATGTAGAGAAGAGACTAAGGGCTGGGATCAAGAGTAAAAATACGAAGATAAGTGAGGAAACAACAGCTAGAGATGATGTGTCTTGGATGAAGATGGTTGCAGAAGAGACCTAAGAAGTGACCATGCCCAGCTGGTGTGGCTCAGTGGTTGAGTGTCAACCTATTGATGGTCATGGTTCCATGCCTGGTCAGGGCACATGCCCAGGTTGCAGGCTCCATCCCCAATAGGGGGCGTGCAGGATGCAGCGGATTAATGATTCTCTCTTTCGTTGATGTTTCTATCTCTCTCTCCCTCTCTCTTCCTCTCTGAAATCAATAAAAACATGTTATATATATAAAAAAAGAAGAAGTGGCCAGGTTCAGGTTATTTTCTAGGTATAGTTCCTAGGATTTCCTGACTGAGGGATATAGGGTGAAATAGGAGTCCAGGATGATTGCAAGGTTTTTGGCCCAAGCCTCTGCAAGGATGGAACTGTTATCAGTTGAGATGTGCAAACTAAGAGAAAGTTTTATCTGACACAAGTCAGATATTTTCCTCCTTAGAAGTCCTCAGTGGCCCCCGCTGACTTTGTGAGGTAGGTCCAGTTCCCTGGGCATTCTATTCAAGGTCATTTCTGTTGACACCACAGTCTTGTCTCCATCCATTTGGCTCTTTCTGCTCTAGTCAAGCTTGACCCATTGGTAGTCACCAAACCATGACAATTTAATTACTTTTCATGATGTTCTCTTTCATGGAAGCACTTCCTTCTCTCAGGTACCTAGGAAACACATCCTTCTGTGATTGACTCAGAAATCCAACTCGCTAATGAAGCCTTCCCTGATATTTGTTGGCAGAAGGCTTTGGGTTTTGTATTCTTATCATAGATGTTTCACTTCATTTTAAATTATCTTATATAGCTCTTTGTTGTCCTGTTTCAACAAATAGACTGAAAGTTCTTTGAAGGTAGAGATCACATGTTATTTATGTCAATCGGTCCACAGTTCTTAACACACTGCTTGCATCAACTAAGCATTCATATTCTTGTTAAATTAAAACAAATATCTGTACCTCTTAAAATAACTTTTTACATGAAAACAACCAAGTTCTCTCTTTAAATTATGTTAATTTCATTTTTATTTCATTGAATAAATCTCTATTTTTAAATTCTTCTTCATTTATAAAATATTGATAGATAAATTGGACAAGAAAAGAAAGAAAAGGAATAATGAAAGGGAAAATTGATGTGTCTTTGGTATTTTGCTTTTGTTTTTAAACTTAATAACATGTTGTTGGCTGATGATGTAGGTAATTCCCATGAGCTTTACATGATAAGGTAAAAATTTTTACTCTATGATATTCTAGTATATAGTTCAATCAATATGTCTTGAGTTTGTTTTTCTTTTTTTTTTTTTTTTAGTTGAGCACAGCTACAAGTCTCCCTGGGGAACCAGCTATAATGCAAAGATTTGGTACTATCTGTCTCTTCCTTTTCAGAAAACTACAAATTATGCACTATGAAACATGAGGAAGTAAAACATTGATTGTATAGAACATTTCAGTGGAGTAGAAGATATTCTAATTAACATGATAATCAACAAAGGCCTTTTCATGGGAACAGATTGCATAATTGAACATTCTTTATGGATTTTGTTAAATATGCTTTACTTTCTGAAGGACTTCACGCTTTCGGCACTATTTCTCTTTTCTGAACACCAAGGTATACAATAAGACAAAAGAACAAAGGGAAAACCTAAAATTAACTTATAATAGGTTATTGATTGAATACATAAGGCAGGGGTGGGGAACATTGGCAGAAAAATTGTTCCCCACCCCTGATAAGGGAATAATACCAGTTCCTAACTCTTCTGGATGCTAATTAGAATTACTCATATCAGAGACACTAGAAATTAGCAGTGGCCTGAGAAATCCTCTAACAGTTTTAGATAGTCATACATAAGCCTCACTCTTCATCCCAAATTTTTGATAAAAAACAAATAAATAATTCTATTTGTGGCAGGAAGACCACCAACTTCATTATCTGAAATAGTTACCATTAATTGAGCACAAACTCTGCCAGGCATGGAACAGAACAGTTTATATATAAAATCATTTAATTTTTACAATAATCCAGAGGGTAGCTAATTCTTTCTCCAAAATAAATAAATTGAAGCTTGAAGAGATTAAGTAACTTCCCCAAAGCTACAGAAGTTATTAACTGAGTTCAAATCCCAATGTAGGAGCTGGGATTTGATCCCAGGCCATGTGATACCAGAATCTATGCCCATAGTAATTCCTTTATGTTAGTATTAGAGGCCTGGTGCATAGATTCCTGCACTGGCGAGGTCCCTCGGCCTGGCCTTTGGGGATTGGGCCAAAACTGGCTCTCCAACATCTCCTGAGGGTTTCCGGATTGTGAGATGGTGCAGGCCAGGCCGAGGGACCCCACTGGTGCATGATCGGGGCCAGGGAGGGACTGTGGGAGGGCTCCAGGGTGTGTCTGGCCCATCTTGCCCAGTCTTGATTGGCCGGACCCCAGCAGCAAGCTAACCTACTGGTAGGAGTGTCTACCCCCTGGTGGTCAGTGTGAGTCATAGCAACTGGTTGAATAGTCAGAAGGATGGTCAGACACTTAGCATATTAGGCTTTTATTATATAGGATATCTATTTCCTGAGATCCACCTAAATTTCTGTGTGCCCTGCACTGTGTTGTCACTAGAGATACATTAGTGAAGATCAGCACAGTACTTCTTTCCTGGAGTTTACCTAATACCTCCAGAAAAGAGAAAGGAAAATGGCTTATATCGTGTATGTTTTCTTGAACATTAAAGGGAAGGCTATATTTCCCTTCCTTAGTCATTTTTAATCTTCACATTTTATTAGAAGCATTAAAGTATTGGATATTTCAAATTAAAGTATGTTTTAGTGGAATTATGTCCATTAAATTCACAGGTAAATTTCCATAAAACATAATGATTTATTCCACTGTTATATTCCTGCTTTGTAATTGAAGAAAATGTTTTGATGATTTTGAAAATACATAATTCTATCTGAGAGGATCTACTGATGAGTCTACTGGCACATACTGGGAGGCAGCAGCAGCTAAGTTCTGATCCCGGCATTGCCATGATGGACTTGGGTATGTAGTGACAACAATCCATTATAAACTGAGGCATGCATATAATGCACATCTTCTAGTAGAGGACCAAGTCTGTTATCTAGCATCTATGCTTTGTAGCTCATGGAAACATTTTGCAGTGTCATCCCTCTGACCACAGGTTCCCAAAGACATCCCGGTAGTCTGTTTTGAAATTACATTTTACAAGAATGTAAAAAATAAAAATGTCCAAGGAATAACAGACAAAAATAAAACAAAACAACAAAAAACAACCTCTCTTTAGAATTGGGTGCTATCCAACCAGACATTTTTACATTCATATTCAACCAAACAGAAATCCTTGACTTCTTATATTGGTCAATTTAAAGTACTGACTTGCTTAATGTTTTGGATTTCTTTTTTGCTTGGTCTTTAAATTTTAATGGAAGTTTATGTGGGGGGAAAATCGTAATAAAGCATTTATGTTATTCATTGGGATGGACTAGTGTCAATTACATTAGATTCTCCAGTTAGTAATAAGGGGGAAAATTGGGTGTGGGAGATTATGTGATCAATATGTGGGGCTCAAGAGCCTTAGGAAAGTATAGTATGTAATATTTCATAGACTCACTAAGAAGTAATAAAAGGTATAGTTTTAACTTATCTAGTCCAATAGAAAGAAGAAACACATGAAATCTGATGGGATTAATATGTGTGCCTCTAAGATGGTTAATTTATTTTAGACATAATGATTAGTGCACTGTCATTTTTTTCAGAATTTAGTCATTATTTCAAAATAATACTAATTCAGGATAGGCTCCTGCAATCCATAGGAACATTGTACTAGTTATTCTCCATCCCCTCAGCACAACATACCCCTTATCTTTAAAGAGAATAATATATCTCTGCTGATAGGTAAGAATACCCTCAGGTTCCATAACCTATAAGAACTGGAGTGGAGGCTTTTAAAAATCTGTTGATAAATTATTTAAAACTGACTGAGCTAGAAAACCACCAGGAGAGAAAAATATTTGGTAAATGATGTAGAAATCCTTTTTAAAATTTTTGAAAATAATCAATACTGGAATATTTTAAAGCCCCTTCCCTTTTCTTCTCCACCTCTCATCTCATCCATCAATTCTCCAAATGTCAGCTTGAACCCTCTGGCTAAATCCTCTTTCAGGGAATCTACTTGTGGAAGTGGCACAGCAGGCATTAAAGATGCCATTAAACTGACATCTGCTCCTGGACACATGAACCTTAAATGGCCCGGCAGCATATAATGTGCCATGCCAACTTAAGAGAAATAAAAAGACAGAAGCATGAGAACAGAAACAAATTAAAAATGTACTTAAATGAAATTTTAATGTCAATGTGTGCACATGCATGCACACACACATACATTAATATGCTCAACTTGATTTAGATTCATGGCACTGAGTACAGAATTGGAATACCATAAGCTCCAATCTGATAGTGACATATGTTTTGCATTATTTTTAAAGTACGAATCCTTACACTCGTTTTGCCAAAGTGTTATAATATCATTGATGTAATTTACATCTCTGCAACATTTGGTCATACAGAGAAAGCTTCTTTTCTTGTTCTTTTCAAATAAGACCAAACACACCTATCTTATATACACATCGCCCAATATGCAGTGTCATCCCAATGAACTGAAGTTCTTTCCTCAGCACCTTGACCTCAGTATCCCCATCTCTAAAATACAGTTGAAATTAATGGAAAGTTGAATTACACTCACTACCTCTATTTTAAAAAAGTATTTTTACAAAGTAGCAAATTGTCTCCACTCAGTAAAAATGATGGATTATTGTAAAGTGTGAAAAAATTAATGAGCAGATGAAATACCAACCCATTAGTCATTAAAATATTGCACTGGGTTAATTCAGCAAATAAAATTGGAGAAGAGAGCAGATGGCCATTTATAGTTCTCTTGATTTCTTAAAATACTTCCTTACAGCCAGAACTGCTTCTATATTTTACTTGAAATGCACAGCTCTTACCATATGCACAGTAAGCAAGCATTCATGTGACCTCATAAACTTTTCATGTAACACAGCAATGATTTTTATGATTTGGTTAAAGGAACACTATATACTTACAGAGTAAGTTTTCCCCATATCCCCAATATTCTGGGGATAATTTGAATTTCCTAGACTCAGTAGATCCTTGTCATCATTATCTGGTTTGAAGTAGATTCAAGTAAGCACATGGGTAAATTTTCACAAAAGAAAGTGATCCAGCTTTGTTATGAATGCTGAAGTACGCCAAGCATACATAAAATCATTACAGAGTAGTCAGTGTTTGTTTTAAAGTAACACTTTTTTCCATCATATCCAAATTTTGTAAGCTACTGCCTCTTAAAAATTATATTTTCATGTAGAGCAAAATGATCTCTCACATAAGTTAACTGAATCAAATATGATGAAAACTGGAAGTATCTATGACAGCTGAACATATACATATTCTATGGCCTAGCAATTCCACTCCTAGGTATATACCCAATATAAATGTGTACACATACCCACAAAAAACACAAATATGAATAGTCACATAAGTACTATTTGTAAAACCAGGAAACAACCCAGATAGAATCAATCAATAAATAGTAAAATACTTATACAATATATAATAGAGGCAATGAAAATCAATGAACTACTTACTGCTATAAAAACAACACAAGTAAATGTCACAAACATGAACTTGAGCAAAAGAAAGCAAACACAAGAGCATGTACTATATCATTCTACTTACATAAATGCCAAAGGTTGGCAAAATCACTCTGTGATGATAGAAATCAGCACAGTAGTTGCTTTGGGAAAAAAGTCAGGACAGTGACTGGACAGGAAGTGGGCTGTTTGGATGCTGGCCATACTCTATTTCCTGATCCAGGTGATTGTCACATAGGTAGATTCCTGCTGTGAAAATGTATTGAGTTACCTTTTTATGATTTGTGAACTTCTTAGTATGATAGACTTCAAAGTTTACTATAAAAGAAAGGAAAAGTCCTCTATATGAGTGCCAAGAATAGCGAGGAAATTATGCCATGATTAATAGCAAGAACTATATTTCACTACAATTAACACAAGTGATATAATACAACAAATATTATCAAAATATTTTGTATAAAATTCTCCAATCTCCATATAAAAGGAAGTCTTCAATAACTTCTCACTGATACCTTTACCCTGTTATATAGACACTAGAGGCCCGATGCAAGAAATTCATGCAAGAGTAGGCCTTCCCTCCCCTCCGCTGCTGGCACCAGCTTCCCTCTGGCACCCGGGACCTGGGCTTCCCTCACAGCCCAGCTTTGTCTGGAAGGTCATCGGAAGGACATCTGGTCTAATTAGCATATTATACTTTTATTATTATAGAAGTGGTGCTTCACCCAAACACTGGACCCTGTTCCTTCTGCTGAGTAACCTAACGTTTACTTGTGAAACTTCTTTTCCTAATTTTCCTTCATGTAGTTTGTGCCCAATGATGGTATCCCCAACTCTGCAGGTGAGTGCTAGATGGCTCAAGCCAGTTTTCTCCATTGGCCATTGTTCTCACAGGGGCAGGACAACTCGTTGTATGGGACTGACCCCATGCCCTGTAGTATGGCTAGCTTCCCTGGACCTTACACAAGATGCCTGTGGCCTGTGCGGTCTGTGAGTCTTATTAAATGTGGCCTGGTGTTCATGACTAGACCTCTCTATAAGATATCAGAGACAAGAGATCAGGCACAATGTCTTTTCATTGTTATTCCACTTAAGGTTACAGTGCCTGGGGAATGCTAGCTTTTTAATAAAGGTCATTTGAATGCATTTGGCATGAATTCAATAAATGATCATTGAGCACCTTTATGTGCCAGGAATAGTTCTGGACAATAAGGATACATCATTAAATAAAATAGGCCAAATTTTGCATATATTGTTTCTCTTCTAGTGAGAAAAAGAGATGTTAAACAAGAAACAGATAAATGCAAACAGAAACACTGAAGAGAGTGGTAAGTGCTCTGAAGGTATGAAAATAGGATAATGTGACAGAAATAGAGTAAAAAGAGGCTGGTTGCTTCAGTGGCTCTCAATAAGGGGTGTTTTGTCCCTGGGGATATTTGAAGAGACATTTTTAATCGTCACAACTGAGCATATCTAGTAGGCGGAGGCCAAGGATACTGCTACAAATCTTGCAGTGCACAGAACAACCCCACAAAGAATTACCCAACCCCAAAGCTCAATAGAGTCAAGTTAGAGAAACTCGAGGTTAGATAGAGTGCTCAGAGGAGGCCTCTCTGGGGAGGCCCCATTAAAGCTAATACCTGAATAATGTGAGAGAGCCAGGCAAGCAAAGTTTTAGAGAAAGGGCATTCGTTCTAAGCCTATGGAGCACCAAGTGCAAAAGCCTTAAGGTACAAATCAGTTTGGGTGGTTTGAAGGAAACAAAGAAAGATGAAAGGGGCTGAGCTTAGCCAGGAAGAACAATAGTACATTCAAGACAAGTTTGGGCAGGTACAATCAAGAGAAGGTTGAGCAAGAGGTCTGGACTAGATCACTGAGGGCCTTGCAAGTCATGGTGAAGAGTTTGAATTTTATCCTAAGACAAAGGGATACCCCTAAAAATTTTTAAGCAAGAACGTGACATAATCAGATTTTTAAAAAACACCCTGCCTGTTGTGTGGAGAATGGCTTGTAAAAAGGAAAAAGTGAAAAGAAGGGGGTGAGTAAAAAGATTATGGCAGTGGTCCATGAGAAATAGGATGACCTGGATACTCCTGTGCATACAGTATCATACAGGATGTCAAGCTAAGCTTGGATTTTTAGATGAAGCAATGAATAATTTTTATATAACTATGTCCCATGCAATATTAGAGACATATTTATACAAAAATATTTGTTGTTTATCTGAACTTTAAATTTTACTAGGCATCCTGTATCTTTATTTGCAAAATCTGGCAACCCTCTGCATGCATGAATGGATGAATAACTGCATAGGTAAACATTGAATTATATATATTTGGAAAATGAGCCAACCTGCTATATTTCTCAAATTCAAAACTAAAAGGCTCTACATGAATGGTTTCTGTATGTGAAAGAGCTATCTGTTCAAACAGATATTGTTTGTACAGGAGATCAATTAAATACCTAATCAATTTTGACATTTATATTTCCTGCTTATTAGTTTAAAACCTCCAACTAGCTCAGGTGATCCCTTTTTCAGTATCTCAGTACAAGTGGGAAAATACATAATAAATCAGTTCTCATTGCTCCCTAAGCTGTTCTCTAACTCATCAACCTGGAACTTCTGAGTTCAAAACCTTGGAGTAGACTTCTTGTATGAATTTTATTTTCATAGGTGAACTAATGAAATTTCCAACTTCTGTCAATCTTTTGCAATTTCTCTTAAATTAGACTCCCTTTTCCAGTTTCTGTATATCTATTTTTGTCTATATCTGATTCCTGATCATTTCTTGCATGGTTACCCTGACTCTTGTATTCACTATTACCATCATGTCACTCTCAGGTTTAAACCTTCCAATATTCCTTGTTATTGTAAAGACTGTAGACTGGTCATTTTTAGGCTGTATCAGGCCAGTAGATATCTTTAATTTGGCTTACACGGTATAATTCCATTGTATGTTTGAGTTGACATTTAAAATTAAAAGCATTTTCTTTAAAATCTGTGTGTCTGGCTGCATTCGAAAGATCTGAAGATATGGCCACACCAGATCTGCATTTACTCATGGCTGCAACAGCTGAAGTTGAATAACAACTTTCTTCTTTAGACAGAACATATAAGTCCTCACCTGCTTAGGTAAGTTGTCTGGAATTGTGACTGGAATTGGATTACATCAAACGCTTTTATAGCAAGCATTGGCAACCTCTATAAAGCACTTTCCCTGTTCCCCACTTCAGTCCAAACTCTTAGGCCAATGGCCCCATCAATCTGGTTTGTCCCCTGCTCTTTCACCTCCGCTAGACATGAGAGCTTGAGTCCACATTTTTTCTTCATCCAGATTTTTTCCTTATTTTGATTTGCTATTTAACATTGTTTCTGATCAATCTCAATAGCATTGCTCATTACTTTGATTTTCCTTCTGAAAGTTAACATGCATATATTCTCTAGGTGTTTCTCAGGCACTTTTCATGCTTACCAAGACGACCATGTCAGCCCCTCGAGGAAGAGAGACTTCCCTGCTGTTTCTTCAGCAGTTCTGGGCATCCCAAAGGAGTCCAAAAGTAGTTGTTGCATGAAATGACTATACTGCAATCTAATCAGCATATAAAGAGAAAAGTGGGTCTGAATTTATTCCTTTTTTGAATGGTGTACAAGTAGTATTTAAACTGTAATTTTTCCTGAAATCAACTATTTTAAAAAATAGAATGTAAGAAATTGAAACTAAGCTTGCTCTTTTAAAGTTTCTTTTTAAAGTAATTTAATAAAGGCTTTCTATTAAACTATACTATTTCATTTCATTCCACAGATGTATTTGATTCTATGACCAATAAAAACTAAAAATTTCACTCATTTTACTCTTACTTCTTAGGAGATTATTAAAACGCAGAGATCCAATTTTCCATCATTTTAAGAAGGCTGATTATTTAAGTATTAAAGGCTTGAACTGAGGAAATAAAGCATTCTCTGGCTTTGTATGTCTCTATTATAAGCATAAGGGAATAGATGAGAAGCTTGAATTCTAAGAAAAATATTTCTTACTTTGTGAGCAGAAATCAAAATCCATTTAAGCTGTTTTATAAACAACAGTGAGTTTTTAAAAATATATTAATTGATTTTGAGACAGAGAAAAAGAGAGACCACTTGGTTATTCCATTTATTCATGTATTCCTGGGTTGTTTTTGTATGTATTCTGATTGGGGATTGAATCCGCATTCTTGGTATATTGGTATATTGGCTAACCATGTGAGCTAGCCCACCAGAGCCTAAAGAATTGTGAGTTTTAAATAATTTACTTTAGTCATATATCTTTAAAATTAATAATATTTAAAGATAGAGGTCCAAAAACCAATATTTTCTCATCAAAAAATTGTTTCCATTCAATAATTACCTAAAGAAATGTTTTAAAATGTTCAAGGTCAAAAAATAATTAGAAAGCTATCCACTCACAGTAGGGATTAGCAAACAATCTGTGTTTTCTTAAATCAGCTCCTCTTGATGTGCTGTCAGGATCATGAGGCATGACAAATTTTAAATGGGCTTACTGCCGAGAACTCATCCATACGGTACAACCACACACACACATACACACACACGCACGCACACACACACAAACACACAATTCAAAGTAGTGGATAAACCAGCACTCATGCATGGCTTGGCCACTTCCATCATAAAGTCAGTTAGTGATGATGAAAATAATGAACATTATAGACAAATCTTTTAGGAAAGGCTCATATGTCAATAAGCTATGTGAAATACTAGATTGCATTCTTTATAAACCTATACATAATATGAAGTTACTTAGGAATATACTTATTCATATCAAATAAAAAAGAGTCAAATTGAATGTTTGAAGGCAGTATAAAAGAATTTTGGAGAAAACTATTTATATAAGGACACTAGTTTCTGATTAGATTAAGTCATAAGATGTCATTCAGTGAATAAAAGTCAAAGAAAATGCGAAAAATCACTAAACAGAGAAAATGAATGATCAACGAATATAAGATAGCAGGTCTTAATTATCTAGGGGAGACTATATTGTTCATTACTCAGCACAAGACTTAATTGATAGCAGAACAATTTGCATATAATCATATCTTATCACATTAGCACTTGAAAATGATTGCAATGAGTGTCTAAGACAGGGGTGGGCAACCTTTTTGTGAGTGCAAAGCCAGCAAAATCTCTGACTCAAAATTCTCCTGCGTGCCAACCCTAATTTTTTGAGAACATGTTACACCTACTTGATATCTCTTAACGTGTAGGTATGTGAAGAACCTTGAAGAAATAATAAAATTCATTCGAGCGACAAAAACACAGTATATGATGAAAAATACATTTATTTTTTAATGTATACATGTACACTGATAGTCCGACAGAAAATTTTATGACTCTGTTTGATATTATCCGTGGGACTTTTGCTACTGCATCAATGATGACAGAGATTTTACATCAGGTTTATATTTCGTGACCTTCAGAGATATGCACGAGCTACTACTTTCATCCGTCAGGCTACTCCTATTATGAGACTTAACAAAATTCATCACTGAGAACAAAGATTCACAAGCGTATGTGGATGAAACCAAAACATTGGTCTGATCTAGGAAGGCAGGGAGAGTTAAGGCAGAGGCATAGAAATTGCTCTTCCCCTCTCTAGTCAATCCATGTCTATGGTCTTTAAGATAACTTATTATGTAAAATTATTTATTTATCTAAGATGCACCTACACTGAATTTATCTGTAAAATAAAAAAGTTGATATTAAGAAAAAAATTGTAAATGGAAGATTACAAGAGAGGGTTTTGTGTGCCAGCAAAAGTTACTGGCGTTCCATGTTTGGCATGCCTGCCAGGGGTTGCCCACCCCTGGTCTAAGACCTGTCATTCTACAATCAGCACCAAAAAAACCCTGTACAGTGGGGCTTTGACTTATGAGTGTCCCGACTAATGAGTTTTTCGAGATACGAGCTATCTCTCAGCTGATTTTTTGCTTTGAGTTGTGAGCTAAAATTCGGGTTATGAGCCAGCTTCAGATACCCCACCGCTAGTTGGCGCAGCGAACTTCACAGTGAATGCCACAACATCAGCCCAGCATCACGTGTTTCACTCGTTTACAATTGATTTGATATACGAGTAATTTGAGTTACGAGCTCCGTCACAGAACTAATTAAACTCGTAAGTCAAGGCCCCACTGTATAGTGACTTGCCCAAGTTCACTCACATTGTCAGTGACTGAACTTATATGCATATATGCATAACCCATGGGGAAAGGATTAAGAAAGTGACGCTAAGAGATTCTCAGTTTCAAACTTCTCTAAATATCTATGCACAAAGGGAGGTCCTAGGATATAAGACACTTTGCTCGAGTTACACAGTGAATTGGTTGCAGAAATGGAACTAGAGTCCAGTATATCCTACTAGTCTAGGGTACCTTATCCTTGAGTGTGTCTTTAGAGTGAGGTTTCCTTGTAACATTGAAAATAAATTTTTCACTAAATAAAATAATAATAATAATAATAATAATAATAATAATAATAAATGCAAATGCAAACACCACACTACACAATTTGATATAGGTGATTTTTTTATTATTTGGTATAGTTGTACAGTGAGTCTATTATTGTTTTTTGTAATTAAAATAGATAGACAGCCATTGCCTTATCTTACTTACATGTCTTTAATGCACTAGTTCATCATGGGAAAACAGGCACCCAGAAAGCACCAACAACTCATAAACTTCAGAACTAAAACTCATGTCAAGCACTGGCTGAATTAATGCACTAAAGTTTCAATGATTCAGACCATATGGGAAGAATGGAGTATGAGGTGGGGCAAGTGAATTGGGAAAAACAAACAAACAAACAAACAAAAACAATGTCTGCAATTACATTCTTTTGAAGAAATACAAATCAATTATTTTAAAGTAAATAAAAGTAACCACTTAAATACTACCAAATATATGTCCCACAGGACTTATTTTTTTCTGTAAATCTTATTTCAATAACTGAATAATTCATCTGTAATTAGAAGACAAATTGCTTATATGCAAATGGCATCAGAAATCACTCAAAAATGCTTTAACATATTAAAAATATACAGTTGAATCTTAATTATTCCAAACTTCACATGAACAATTGCAGAGAGTAGAGAGGTAAAATGTAGTCTAGTTCTAATTAAATTATCAAAAGGTCTTATAGTAATAATGATTTGACTACCATAAGTGATAATGATAGTAATAAGAATTCATTTCATTTTCACTCCTCATAGAGTCCACGCCTATTTTCGAATTACGAACTCTATGTACTGAGGGTACGTAGAGGTGAAGGGACTTGCCCGAGATCTAGCAGCACTAAGTTCAACAGCCTGGACTAGAACCCAGGTCCTCTGACCCCTGCTAAGCACCCTTTTGCTCTTCCACGTGCTCTCCATGATGGAGCACAGTGGGTGAGGCCAGAGAGCCACTAATGCCATTTATTGCTCCCAGAGTCTACATTTCTTTGGCTCTATGTGAAAGGTCCACATGACACATATGTAATACAGGCTCATACTGGATTCCGGGGACTCTGGATTTCCTTCCAGTGGGTTGTTTTCAGTGTTTCATGGATCCCTACCTGTGCTCAATACCTTAAACCCTTGTTGATATGAGGTTGGCATACATATTCAAACTATCTTTGGTTCCTGCTTCCTACAACTCTTTTTTCTAAACACCAGGTTTTAATTTATAGTACTTTGATTAAACCATGACTATAGCACTAACCACAATCTGCAGTAATTTCTCGATTAGCAACCTTACTTATTAGATTGCACATTCCTCATGGCCAGGGTCATTGTGTTATTTCTTACTACATTTCGGTTATTCCTGGTCACCTTACACTTGTACCTTTATCAATATGCTGCTTCCCAGTGTCTTGCTCACTGTTGGACATAGAGTAGGTGTTGTATAAAGACTTATTGACTGAACCAAAGTGGGAGTACCTAATCGGTAGTCGGGACCTAATGGGTAATTAGATTTGTGTGTATTGAAAACTCTCCTAAATGTAATACGTTGACCTAAAGTCTCAACTTCTTGACCTTTTATTTAGGCTGCAATCTTGAGTGCATAAATCTTTATTCAATTTTAATATGCTATACAATTAGGTTTCAGCCTTACAGTAATCTGTGATACTAATTCCACCAGCACTTTCAATGGAGGCTATAATTTATAACACTGGAAAACATTGTTATGGCTTAATTTTCAAAGGTGTAAGGATACAAATGACATTAAACATTAACTAGTCAAAGAGGTATGAGTAAAGAAACTGTATTGTGTAAAAACTTAGGGCCAAAATTAAGACTAAACTATTTCATAATTAAAACAGGATGATATGAACAAGTGTCAGAGGTAATGCACTAATCAGAAAGGACATAAACCAAACCAGACACATTTATTGCTCACAAAATATCTTCAGGCCCTGGCTGTGTAGCTCAGTTGGTTACAGAATGTTCTGATATGCCAAGGTTGCAGGCTCAATCCCCAGTCAGGGCACATATAAGTATGAACTGATGAATGCATAAATAAGTGGAATAACAAGGCAATGTTTCTCTCCTCCACCCCTTTTCTCTCTCTCCCCAGTCTCTCTCTCTCTCTCCCCCTCAAAAAAAAAATATCTTCAACTTCCTAAAGTATCCTAAGTATCAATTATTTATAAAAACACTGGAAGTATTGACACTGTATATTTTTTATAAAATGAAGCATAAAATAATAATGCTTCAATCTTATACAATCCCTTCAAGTTAATAATCTAGTTAAAAGAGGGTCCTGTGAAGTTTTAGATGGGCAGACATTAATGACCACTCAGAAATGGTTTTGTTTGTGTTAATATCCCAATCTCCTCTCTCTTTCAACACTCTCTCTTTCAGACACTAACATTAAATATAGACAGTATTAATCCAGTGGTCAGTCCAGCCCTGAGATCTAATCTTGTCATGCCACAAACTTGCTCAATGACCCTGAGTAAGTTTGTCTTTCTCTGGGCCTAAAATTCCCTATTTAAATAAAAGGGTTAGAATAACATACTTTATTTCCTCTTAATTTGAATATTCAACTATTTCTGTTTCTAGGGTTTATTTGTTTTCCTTGCTCTTACTTCTCACTCAGAGGAAACTGTTGGTGGTCTAATAAAAACATTTGTGATTTTTAGCATATTTGATAGCTGCAAAGGCAGTTTATTTTTAAAATGTATCCATTGTGGTGCTTCCAGTCTCTAGTAACTTTATGCAAAAGCATTATCTCATATAATAGAATATCCAGAGTGTAGATGGGCTCAGGGCTGGGTAAAAGGTACTATCAAGGACCCAGGTTCTTTCCATCTCTCTGCTCTGCCATCCTGGGTGTCAGTCAACTTTTCTGACTTACAACAAAATGGCTTTTCTAGGTCAAGGGGACAATGGAGAATACAAAGGGAGACCAGACACACAAAACAAATCTCCTGGGAAGAGGTCATCATTCTCCTCCAAGCTAACAGCCAATAGCTCAGCAAAGCATCTTCTCCTTTCTGTCATATTATTAAGGTAGTTTGGCAAGTACCTATTGAATGCCTGGTAAAAGTCCAATATGATGCTAGGAACTGTTAGTGCCACAATGAAAAGAAGTATAAAGGAAAACACCTTCAGCCTTTCACTGCAGGGTCATGACTAATTCTGAAAATGTACGACTTCTGTTTTAGAGACTCAAAGCAAGACAGACATATTCTTTCCATGAGGCTAACCCAACCCTACCTAAATGAGACAGTGTGACCTCATTCTTACTTCTAGAACAGAGCAAATTTCCTATTTTTAAAATGTTTTTATTGATTTTTAGAGAGAGAGAAACATTGAAGAGAAAGGAACATGAATATCGATTGGCTGCTTTCTGCACATCCCCTGCTAGGGGTTGAGCCCACAACCCAGGCATGTACCGAGTGGGACTTAGACCCATGACCTCTTGGCAAAACAGGCCGGGCACAAATTCCATATTTTTAAATTTCATACTTAAGAATGATTTCTTAAATAAATTTATTATCATAGGCTACATTGACCTTGTTCTTGAGGTGACTAATGCTCACCAATGCAGACTGATGCATTTCAGAGTGCAGTGGATTGCAAACTATAATTGTTTGAGATATACAGAAAAATTTCAACAAGAAAAACACAGTATAAAACCAAAACATAATCATAGCATATGGTATGTATAATCCATTGTCAAATCCACTGTCCTCAGATATGACCTGTTTTTGAAATGGTAAATATTGTATTATAATATAAAAATGGAGAATGCAATGAAATAACCATAATAGCCAATTTATATTCAATTTGTGAATATAAATGTTCAAAAAATCAAATTGCAGTATTTGTTTTTTAAAAAACACTGTGGTGTGAATGCTGCACAGAATATCTAACAAATTCCGTGTCTTATATTTCCAGTAATGTTGTAGTAACACTCAGGTATGTGGCTTCTGGAGCATATGAGCAATAGTTTCTCTGTGTTGGAGACCTGGTAGTGGAACTCCTCCTGGGTCAGAGGGTCTGCACATTTTTCATTTTCATAGATGCTGCCAAATTACCTTCCAAAATGGTTGTACTACATCCCACCAGCTGTATACGAGAGTGTTTGTTTCACTACATTCTCACAAACACACCATATGAGAAGGCATTTTCATTTTTACCAATGTGGTGGGCAAGAAATGGCATCTCATTTATGTCTTCATTTATACTTCCCAGATTCTCAATAACAAAACTTAAACATTTTCTTGTACGTCCATTAGCCATGATAAGCCTTTTTCCTTCAGAAAAAAATGCCTGTTTGTTTGGTTTGCTCATTTTTCCATTGGGATATTTTCAATTTTCTATTGACTTTATATGTTTTTCATTTATATTTTGGTTCTTTTGGTTCATGCCTCTTTTATTCCTTT
This sequence comes from Myotis daubentonii, assembly GCF_963259705.1. NCBI lineage: Eukaryota > Metazoa > Chordata > Mammalia > Chiroptera > Vespertilionidae > Myotis > Myotis daubentonii. The sequence continues at coordinate 179,472,223 of NC_081841.1, read as the reverse complement.
ACTCTCATTTTATTTTTTTTCCAGTTTTATTGGGGTATGATTAACAAATAAAATGTGTGTATATACTTAAGCTATGCAACATGATTTTTAAAGTGGTACAACATGATGGCTAAAAATACTTATACATTGTGAAATGATACAATCAAGTTAATTCACATATTCATTGCTTCATATCACCTCATGTAGGAGTGCAGATACTGATTTCATTTCCTTTGAATATATGCCTAGAAGTAGGATTGCTGAATCATATAGTAGTTTGACTTTTAATATTTTGAGGAACCTCCATTATATTATCCATAATGGTTATACCAATTTACCTTCCCACCAACAATGTACAAAGGTTCCTTTTTCTCCACAACACTTGTTATTGCTTATCATTTTGATAATAGCTATCCAATAGGTATGCAGTTATATATTTTATGATATTGTGGTTTTGATTTCTGTTCCACTGGTGATTAGTGATGTTGAGCACCTTTTCATTTTCTTGTTGACCATTTGTTTGTCTTTTTTTGGAAAAATGACTGTTCAGGTCCTTTGTCCATTTTTTAGTCAGGCTATTTGTTTTCTGACTTTTGATTTGTAGGATTTCCTTAGATATTTTGGATATTAACCCCTTATCACATACATATGGTTTGTAAATATTTTCTCTCATTCTGTAGGTTGTCCTTTCACTCTGTTGTTTCCTTTGCCATGCAGAAGCTTTTTAGTTGGATGAAGTCCCACTTACCTATTTTTGTTTTTGTTGCCTATGCTTTTGTTGTCATATCCAAAACAAACAAATAAAAGACAATCATTGACAATGTCAAGAAGCTTTTCCCTTATGTTTTCTTGTAGGAGTTTTATAATTCAATCCATTTTGAGTTGATTTTTGTGTCTGGTATAAGATAGGGCCCAATTTTATTTTTTTACATTTGGCTAACCAGTTTTCCCAACACCATCTGAAGAGCCTATTCTTTCCCTATTGTGCATCATGGCACTGTTAACAAAAAACAGTTGACCATATATATTTGAGTTTATTTCTGGGCTCTCTATTCTGTTCTATTGGTCTATGTGTCTGTTTCTATACTAGTGCCCTACTATTTTGATTAGTATAGTTTTATAACAAACAAATAAAAGGCATCCAAATCAGAAAGAAAAAAGAGGTTAAACTGACACAATCAATTCCAATAAAAAACCTGTTATATCTAGTAAACAAATTCCAAAATTGCAAGATAAAAAATCAATATACAAAAATCAATTGTATTTTTATATACTAATGATAACCTATCTGATAAAAGAAATTAAGGAAACAATTCTAATTATAATAGCAACAAAATGAATTCAATATTTAGGAATAAATTTAACCAAGGGAGTGAAAGATCTGTACACTAAAAACTATGATACACTGATGAAAGAAATGTAGGACAAAACTAAACAAAAATATATCTTAAGACCATGGATTGGAAGACTTAATATTATTAAAATGTCCATATTATCCAAAGCAATCTACAAATTCACTACAATCTCTATCAATATTGTAATAGCATTTTTCAAAGAAATAGGAAAAATAATCCTAAAATTCATATGGAACTACAAAAGACCCTAAGTAAACAAAGTTTCTTGATAAAGAAGAACAAAGCTGCAGGCATCAAACTTCCTGATTTCCTTTATTCTCATTTTACCAGGTTTGGAAAAGGAGAGAAGATAAATGCATGTGGCCAGCTCATTATGTCAACTAGAAGTTCTGAGCTCTCTATACTTAAAACCCTCTCCACATATACACAAGCTGGTGTAGGTACTGCAGATGCAGCTGGAATGTCACCATGGCCTCTGATATGTCCCTCTAATATATCACCTACTATAATACTTCTAATTTATTCTCCCATCAAAGAGTCAGATAGAGAGAATGCTTTTATTCTGGAAATGTACCTGGAAATGGATATTTTCCCATGTATTCAGTAGGAAATTCAGTTACTATGCATTCTTTAAATAATTTGGTTTTATTTTAATTTGTTCTATTCTTGATATGTTTGACCATTTTCCCAGAGGTCAACTGAGTACTTATTTAGATTCATGAGGAATAGCTTACTTGTTTTAAAACTAGGGATGAGGGAAGATTCAGTGTAATGAGATAGTCTATCATTTCTGTAAATTGAATTAAGAGCTCTTTATTTTATATTTGCCCGATCATTTTATTGTGAAAGCATCCCAATATTAATTCTCATGACCTTGTGCTTTCTTTTATTTTCATGTATGTGTGTATTGCTATGGGTTCAAAGAGTCACTCCAGGTCAAATAGGGAATTTCTTTTGGTTTTGTGACTAAATGATGCTTAAGCAGTATGCCAATGAGACATTCATTATACAAGGTGCTTAGGCAAAGCACCCAATGATCTGTGAAGGAAATAGAACTTCATCTTTGGTATTTAAAAGTACTTTCCAAGACAGATTATTGCAGTTCAACATAAAGGGAAAAATATTCTCAAGTAATTTTATAAGACGAAAGGGTAGCAAGTATGTAGTATCTTCACTTAAAAACACATAAACTGCATGCAGTCTGAGTTATTCCCAGAGTCTCTGAATAGGTAGAATAAAAGTTCTACAAAATGCATCAGCCAGAAGTACTGTGCTAAATTGCCCAATTACTCATGCTCTATAGAAACTTTCAAAATGCAGTTCACACTTCTTGCCGAATTTGTTAGTTCATTTTCAATTGCAAGGAACAACAGAGCAGTTTCTTTTTTTCTAATTTTGGGCAGTGAAAATCAAGCAAGGTCATAAACTAGATATGTATCATTATCATTTATATATGAAGAGGCTACTGCCAATTATATTATTTTCTGTGTTATCTGAAGGACAAAAATAGGTGCAAGAAAAAAAGTCAAGATGGTGTTTACACACAGGCTGGTCACACTGATATGGCACTGAACTCAGGCTTGGGGCCAAAGTGATGGGTGGGGAGCAGTTGGGGAGGTGCTTCCTGAGGTCAGTTCTCTTCGAAAAGCCCAGCAACCCAGAAGGAGTCTGTATGATAAAGGAAGATGATGAATTTTGGCGTCAGGCATGTGTCTCTAAAACATGGCCATTAGCAAGGCACTTAATCTTATTTTTCATAAGGGTATGATCATATATACTCCACAAGGACTCCATGAAGTTTAAGAGTTACAACCCTTGAACATTGGCAGCACAATGTGTTGCAATTAAAAGGTGCACAATTAAGTTCCTTCCAACTCCTCCTGTCATGCCCCATTATGGATCCCAATCAGTTGACTAAGTGTCATTATCATGCTAGGATGCTACACTAAAGAGAAGGCACAGTTTCCAAACCTTCAAGCATCAATAGAGGGTGACATAGACTTTGGGTCTATCAGAGGCCTCCTACATGTGTACCCTCACTAGAGCTTCTGGGAGTAAGGTCTGGGGATTATGACCAGCTCTTCCTTCCCTTTCTTATATACCTCAGAGTCTTCTTCAGAAATGTAACTTGAAGTATTTTCCCCACATGGTTATAGTGCTTTTCAAGAATAAAAGTAAATAACTCAAGGTAGGATAGCTTTCTTAAAAAAAAATTTTAAGACTAATGGGCATTCATTCTAAAGGAGCAGAGGCATCAAAATAAGAATTTTCAAGCAAAACAAATGCTGTTGCTCTGTGGTTTGATATCTTTTAACATTTTTTCCCCCACTATTTCTAATATATATATATATATGTGTGACCATTTCACCATGTAATCAGGAATGGGGTTTGAGACAATGTGATAGAAAGAAGTCCAGCCTTGCCTTAGCTACCACCTTACCTAGGTCACAGGACCCATTTTATTAAAATCTCTATTAAGATGACTGGAAGTTTGATTTATTAGAAAAAATTAAATGAGGATCAAGAGAACATATGTTATTGGTTGAATTGCTGACTAGCTCCCCATGCTGAGGCTCTTTTTCTGTTTCTTCTACTTGGATCCATTGTTCAGTGCAGCCCTATTTCCAGGGGCAGCTCCAGCTTCCTTACACAGGCCTCAGATACCTGACCTGAGAGTTTCTGTCCAGATCCCTGATCTCAGCATTTGCTGCTTTCTCTCTCTGCTTTCCCATGAACCACAAACAAGGTGCCTCTTGCAGCTTCCAGACCTCTAAGATCCCTAAATTTTCAACCCCAATCACCATCTGCTACACGAAGGGCTCCTAGCTCCTTACCTTTGGGTGAAAAGATGCTGCTCCCAGGCACACCATCCTCCTGCCTGCTGCATGTACATGATGAAACATAGCTGACTATTTTGCTGAAACTCAATAGCTAGGTAGATTTTTCTTTTTCTGTTATGATCCTGAAAGAGGTTTAACTTGCTTGGTAATTTAAAAATTAATTGTCAAGAATAAAATAAGAAAGACTGTTTGGAAATTGTGTGGGAACTAAGACTAAAGTTACTGGTTAACCTTTCTGAGGTTCAGCATTTTATTTTTAAAGAGTTACCATTTATTGAGCTAAGAGCTCAGTGCTAAGTGCTAACTTAATACAAATCATCTCATTTAAATCTCACAAGACAACATTATTCTCAGAGGTGATTAAGCAACATGTCCAACATATGGCCACTAATAAGTGTAGTGCATGTCTTTGAACCCAAGCAAGTACACCCAGGAGCCCACATGCAGCCCCCAACATCAACACCTCTAAAAGAATAATGTATCTGTCCTTCACTGACTAGGTTAAACAAGCTTTAGGGTTGTTTCTCACTATAAGCTTGTGGAGGGCTTGAGCTAAAACTCTCATAGATTTCAACCAGGAATACGCACAAAGGAATCTTGAATCCATACCTTTTGACTGGGATGATAATAATTAAAAATAAAATTGTATGAATGATCATAGGGAATACTGATTAGACCAATTTAATGAAACCTCCATCACCACTCCACTAAAGATACGTTTTAGCATCTTGATGATTTAATAGAAGATTGCTATATTGCAATTCCCAGCTGCACAAAACCTATTCTCCAGCATGATCATTATAATCTCGTGCTTTATTAAACATCTGAAAGAAATGGCATAATGGCCCTTCAAGGACAGCTCCATTAGGAAAAAAAATAGAATAATCTACAGCATAATGTGTTTAAAATGCTTTTTAAAAATAGTGTTGTCATTAAGGTGATCAGCACCTGGGTTATTCTCAGTGAAACACCCTGAGGTTTGCTGATTAAAGAAACAGTTACACCCTTTTCTTGGCCCATTAAATGATCCAAAGATATAATCTACACAAGTCTTTCTGTGGCCTATTTTTAATTAGGATGGAAATCTTCAAAAGCCAGTTAGATATCAATGCAATAAACTAGGTTGGGAAATAGAAAAATGGAATGATTCGTAGCTTTATTGACTAATAAAATTTAATTGACTATATATATTCTCACTTACAAATTGGTCAAAATGGCCCCCTAATTCAGTTCGACACTAATAGAGCTGCCTACTGAAGTTAGAACACAATTTTTTAAAAAAGCACAAGCCCACCAGACTTAATCTTTGCTTGGCCAAAGTTACATCAGACATGCAGAATGAATCTTGACCAATAGTCAATTAATATTCCCCAATCCACATCTAAGATTACAGGTGGGACTCTAAAAATCAAATAAAAAAAGATCTAAAAGTCTGAAATAATAAAATTTTAAAAACGTACATTTCTCTTATGACATAAAATTTATAAACAACTTCCACATCTGTTTCCATTTTAAAATTCACATATCAACAATATTATGATTCCCATTTTTCAGATGAGGAAAATGAGGATCAAAAAGATGACATGACTTTCCTGAGATGACATAGAGCAGTGATGGCGAACCTTTTGAGCTCCACGTGTCAGCATTTTGAAAAACCCTAACTTAACTCTGGTGCCATGTCACATATAGAAATTTTTTGATATTTGCAACCATAGTAAAACAAAGATTTATATTTTTTATGTTTATTTTATCTATTTAAATGCCATTTAACAAAGAAAAATCAACCAAAAAAATGAGTTTGCATGTCACCTCTGACACTCGTGTCATAGTTTCGCCATCACTGACATAGAACCTAACTGACTAACAGGTGATTCCCAGCCAGAATGTCAAACTGACAGTGGGCTTTTTATACTATGCTATCTTTTTTAAGTTAAAAGTTTCTCCTTACCTGGCACTGGCCATACTGCCCGAATTCTCTAGAACATTATTACATGCTTTGTAAATTAATCTGTAAATGGTTTGTGAAAAATGAACCCCTTACACTCAGCAGGCAGCAGGCAGTGATAACTGTTATCTACCTGCTGTGATACTTAAGGCAAGTCAGTAAATCTCTTTGAAACTTAACTTTCTCTTCTTAATATGAAAATAATAACACACTTGTCTTTAAGAGAAATCAATGAAATAGCACGTCGGAAAAACTCTCTCAAGAACTTGGCAAGTAGTGAGTCCTCAAGAATGACCTACTTAATATGCATCTCAGTTTGAACACTATATGAACCTACATGATAATTTAAGCTGTGAAAGTAGTTGTTTTTTTCTTTTCAAATGTGGGATTGTTGGAGGTAAAATAAGTAGAGCATGGACTTGATGGCGTGCTCATTTATAAAATAAGAAAGGAAAGAGCATTGGGAGGAGACAGAGATAGGTAAAGAGCAAAAATGTAAAGGCTGAGGGAAATAAAAAAATAAGAATTTAAAGAAAAATGATACCTGCACATATGTGTGTATCAGCCTAAAGATGACAATAGAATGGTCCAAAGAAGATAAAGCATTTACCTACTTATTAAATCCTCCTGATAACCCTATGAGATAGATAGTATTGTTACTGTCTCTATTTTCCCAAAGAGTAAATTGAAGGATAGAAGAGTTAAGTATCTTACCCAAGCTCACACAGCCAATAGGTGACAGAAATGAGATTCAAACCCTGGCTCTCTCACTCCAGAGTCTATGGTCTTATTCCTGTGTGATTCGGCTCCTGGTCTGAGCTGGGTTACTCAGAAGCAGCAGAGAGGTAGAATGGGTATTGAAATACTCAATTACTCAACTAGGGGCTATTTGTCTTAAAGACAAAACCCAGCTGAGTATGCTAAGGTTTGCACATACCCAGCCCAGTGCAGCAAGTCACTACGAGCTTGGGACTATGAGACTACAATGTGGACACTGTTCTTTGTGCCTTTGGCAAGATTGTCGAGTGATCACACGCGTAGGATGAGTGGTTGTGGCTGAAAGACACTGAATTTTCCCAGAAAACCATTCCAAACATTGGGCTTGAGAGGCCAGCCTTTTGAAAGCTCAGGTAGGTCTGGGAGAGCTGGCTGCCAGGTTTCCATCTCAGCGTGGTGTTATTCAGGGTTTTTCTTAGGCTATACTTTGCCCTCCTTACCCATAAGCACTGCCATTTCAGTTTATCCGCAATAGCTACTTAGATATCTTACCATCTGCCTTTAATACTCAGACCCTAACAGTGGAGCCTTTCATACTGGCTCTGGTTGGAGCTAGTTCAGCCTGGGTTATACCATTGTCAGCCGCATGACCTTTAGCCTCCTTTTCATTTAACTTCCTTGAGTACATCACCATCTATAAAATTGGTATAACAGTATCCACCTCCCAGGGAATGTGTAAAGATGCAATGAGATTATATCTGGTAGCCTATAAACATTTGATGAAGCAGGGCATCAGTAGCTACTATTACATTTGAACAGCTGGACTGACTGTTTTTAGACCTTGCTGCTGGGGTGAGTCCATCTCAGCTTTAAAGATGACCTGTAAATCACCTGAATTAAGTAGTTCAAAAAACTGGATGTGGCATCAGATATAGGACCATCTCTTCTCAGCATACCCAACAATGGCACTTGGCTGTAGCTGCTGCTACCCACAAAAATGAATGTAGCCAAAATAGCCTGACCATTATTATATATCATTAATGTCACTTTTAGCATTGGAAAATTGCTTTTCTGTCATTTTTATGACTAATGACTCACCCGTGCCTGGGACACAGTACTACTGTTCGCTTTTCTCATAGAAGTGAGTGGTTTGGAATACACAAAAGCATTGGTATCCAAATCAGAATAAAAACTGCCTTACCTGTACTGCATAGCCCAACCAAGCCTCATCAACCAGTATTAAAATAAATTATTATTTTCTAAATAAATAATATTCTCAATTATACCTAATGTATACCCAAGTTGAAATTTGTTTTAATGGCCAAAGGTAATTTGAATTGACAAATTTAGAGATGATGAGTTCTGGACAAACCTAAGCTTGATTATGGAAATTTAGATATCAATGTATATGAATAGATACCTAAGAATAGAGATAAAATCTATATGAAATATTGCTTATGCTGGAAAGCATAAAAGCTTTAGGCTAAAGCTAAAAAAAAATAGGGACCATAACTCAAATGATCTAATTACACACCTAGTTAGTACAAAAACTAGCATTAAAACCAAATTTTATTTCTTCTAAGTCCAGTGTTGTTGTTTCTAAAGCATTATAAATACATATGCATGAAAACCTATGGCAGTCTTATTACTTTATGAACAACAAGCCCCCTCCCCCACACCCTAATACCAGGGAAAGCCTAGCTGCACTTCTCTCTACATTTAAGAATAGACCAGGAAGGGCATTTTATAAGTAGTTGATTGATCAAATATCCATTGTCATTGTACTAAGAGTGGTCCACATTCAAGAAGCTAAAACCCAGAGAAACCTTGACCTTCAGACCCTTACTGAAAATTTCCCTCTCCCCTTAATTCATATGCACAGGAGATCAAGGTATAATGATCTATGGTGCTAAATTAAAGTGGATGAAATTCTGAACAAATAAATCCATTGAAGCAATTTTCTTGCTAAAAAATCTAGGATTTATTGTCTCAGTCTGGAATTTATTGTCATTAACATCTATATGTGAAGATTTTCAGACAAGAATGTGTTGTCTTCTACATTTCGTTCTAGTTCACTGCACTGTATTCCACTTGGGACTTTTTTTTAATATTAAGAACCATCTGTTTAAAATGACTTTATTAATTCCTTTTGGTGTATTTTTGACTTGTCTATAAATTACAGGTCATAAATTTTCTAACAGCTCTAGGCAGAACCTAATATGAGACTCTCAATATAGAAGTGGTATTTTATATATACCCAAGTAATTCACATGTAATGGAAGCCATGTTTGCTAACACCAAGATCACTGGTGGATAAGCTCTGATAACACAGAAAACAATGCATCTGTAGAGTTTCCATTAGGTCTAGTGAACTCTGCATTAAGGCTGCGATTTTACTCTCATTATACATCTCCATCTTATCTCATTGTTTTCTTCAAAAATATCATATTTGATTTGAACCTTAAGGCATATGTTTTCCAAAAAGTTTTCACTCAGCCCATTATTATTCCTTTATCATAAACTATTTGACCACTGGCTCTGTTTCCATTGTGTTCAAAGGAACAGAGGGAGAATAAGGTGTGATACTATTTATTTGCAAATATCCACTTCATTCTGCAGAATATATCTCACTTTTCAACTACCACACTCTATGAAATCCCACAGTGCCATTTCCTAGCTCATGACAGTAAGTAGCTAAGGGAGCTTGGGACTATGATGCTGGGCTACATGCTGGGAGGAGGGCATGGGCAGCTAATGAAACGGAGGCTTCTATGTCTAGCAGCTGATGAGAATGGCCTTTGCTGGCATTTTACAGGGTTCCTTCCTTGACCCAAGTCCCACAAATAAGAAGACCACACCCAGACTCTTCCCCAGAGAACCCAAATAAAAAGATATCTGTGCAGTGAACACTGGTTTTGCTATAGCAAACACAAGGAAATTCTGTCAGCTACATTTTTTTTTTAGCTTATTTACATTCTGAAAATGAATATTAATGGACGGATGTACTTGCTTGTCTATTATATTCTTACTAGAGGCCCAGTGCACAAAAATTTGTGCACTCGGGGGGGAGAGGGGGTCCCTCAGCCCGGCCTGTGCCCTCTCGCAGTCTGGGACCCCTCGGGAGATAACGACCTGCTGGCTTAGGCCTGCTCCCGGGTGGCAGAGGGCAGGCCCAATCCCTAGGTGCAGCCCCTGGTCGAGCTCAGGGTAGGGCCGATTGGGGGGTTGGGGCACCGCCCCCTGTCACACTCAAGGCAGGGTCGATGGGGAGGTTGCGGCGCCACCCCCTGTCACGCACAGAGCAGGGCCCATCAGGGGGGTTGGGGCTCGTACCCTGTTACACACAGAGCAGGGCCGATCAGATGGTTGGGGCTCCGCACCCTGTCACACACAGAGCAGGGTTGATCAGGGGGCTGGGGAGCTCCCCCTGTCACACACAGAGCAGGGCTGATCAGGGGGTTGAGGAGCTCCCCCCTGTCACGCACAGAGTAGGGCCAATAGGGGAGTTGGGGCACCGCATCCGGTCACACACAGAGCAGGGCGGATCAGGGGGTGGGGTCGCTGCCCCCTGTCATTCACAGAGCAGGGCCCATCTGGGGGGTTGGGGCTCCGTACCCTGTCACACACAGAGCAGGGCTGATCAGGGGGTTGAGGAGCTCCCCACTGTCACTCACAGAGCAGGGCCCATCAGGGGGGTTGGGGCACCACCCCCTGTCACACACAGAGCAGGGCGGATCAGGGGGTTGGGACGCTGCCCTCTATCACCCACAGAGCAGGGCCAATCAGGGGGTTGGGGAGCTGCCACTGTCACACTCAGGGCAGGGCCGATGGGGAGGTTATGGCTCTACCCCGTCACACACAGAGCAGGGCCCGTGGGGTTGGGGGTTGGGGCGCTGCCCTCTATCACCCACAGAGCAGGGCCGATCAGGGGGTTGGGGCGCTGCACCTTGTCACACACAGAGCAGGGCCGATCAGGGGGTTTGGGCGCTGCCCCCTGTCACGCTGATCCCGGTGCCGGGAGGCCTTGTGGCTCCGCTGATCCCGGTGCTGGGAGGCATATTACCCTTTTACTATATAGAATAGAGGCCTGGTGCATGGGTGGGGCTGGCTGGTTTGCCCTGAAGGGTGTCCTGGATCAGGGTGAGGGTCCCCACTGGGGTGCCTGGCCAGTCTGGCTGAGGGGCTGAGGGCCATTTTCAGGCTGATGGGTGACTGAAGCTCCCGACCGCTCCTTTTTTTCTTTTTTTTTTTTTTTTATTCTGGGCCAGCTTTAGCTCTGAGGCCTCGGCTGCTAAAAACAGGTTTCTGGCCTTTGTTTACCGTCTGTATTTGATACAATGTTGCTGTCTGGCTGGCTGAAGCCCAGCTGAGTAAAGTAGGTTTCTGGGGGGGGGGGGGGGGGGTTAGCTTCTATATTTGCAACATAGTTGCTTAGAGTTGCAGCTGAGAGGCTGGCAAGTCAGGCGGGGAAGGTTGGAGTCCTCCGTCACTGAAGCAAGCAAGCCTCCCTGTTCGCATCAGCTGCCTGGCTGCCGGCCGCCATCTTGGCTGGGAGTTAATTTGCATATCTCCCTGATTAGCCAATGGGAAGGGTAGCGGTCGTACGCCAATTACCATATTTCTCTTTTATTAGATAGGATTCATCTTACTTGTTGATTTTTATTGTTCTATCTATATCCCATTGTAGTTAATTTACCCAACCATATTTAAGTCATATATGTATATATATATTTTAATGGAGAGCAAGAAATGATAGTTTCTCCATGAAACTCTGATTTCTTGCTTAGTAATACACTTTTCTGGCCTTCATCTATTCTAAGTAATTCTTTCTCTGTTGCTTTCTATTATTCTTCCTTTTCCTTTTGTGCCTTAAGATAATATGAACTCCAAGGTTCTGACCTCTCTTCTGTCTTAATCCCCTGAGTTGTGGCACCACATTCTAATTACTTGAATATGTTCACACCTACTTCCAGCTAGCTGTCTAACCAACCTATTTGTATTTCATTCTTTGGCCTTCATTACCTAGCCTAGTCAAGTGCACGCACAAATGATGCACATCCACACTCAGCACCAACTCCTCCTTCTAATTTCCCTAATGCTATTTATTGTACCAGTATTCTCTGAGTCAATCAGATTCAAACCTATAACCATTTTTTATTCTTTTTCTCCATCACCAAATTGTTACCATCATAGGCATTTCATGATGGTGTCACAATTGCATATGATTTCTGCATATGATTTCTTCTGTGAGTCTCCATTTAATTCATTTTGCATAAAACTAAACAACTACTTTTTAAATATATTTTTAATTGATTCAGAAAGAGGAAGGGAGATGGAGAGAAAAATGATGAGAATCATCCTGCACACCCTGCACTGGGGATTGAGCCCACAACCCAAGGAATGTGCCCTGACCGGGAATTGAACTGCAACCTCCTGGTTCACTGAGCAACACTGGCCAAGCTAAGCACCTCTTGATTGTATTAATCTTATGTATAAAATATCCAGTAAGATTCAGGAATGACCACACAAAGCTTCAATGCAATTTAGTGGGATTAATCTGACACTTAAGACTCCGCCCAATGTAGTCATGTCTGTGCAAGGTTACTGTCCATTGTAACCTTCTGTCTCCTTGTTCTAAATACCAAAAAGCCTAGAGAATTCCTTCCTATATGTCCACCTGCCCTTCTCAGCCTTACCCCCTTCATCTACATCTATTGAAATTTTACCCTCCTCCAAAGGATAGCTCAAACAAGATTTCCTCTGAGAAGTTTCTGTGCTTCCTGGGAATCACTTTTTCTGCCTCTAACCTGCTGAGCCACTCTAGACAACTCATACCACATCTCTGACACATGGCCTTGACTTGTCCTCATTTGTCCCCTACTCATACCTCACAACCTTAGTGTCAACATATTCAGATGGGAACTGTGCTTTACTGGCCACGTTAACTTAAAGAGCATCCATCACATGGTCTTATACATGGTAAGTGCTCTGTAAGCACATGTTAAATTTTGAACAATAGGCATTTGAATTCCCAGGAAGAGGGGAAAAGGTTCTGTAAACTAAGGAATGGTGGGATTCCAATGTACAACTGAGAGGCGATAAGGAAATAAACTGTGCGGGTAAGAGCTGCAAGAACCCCTTCAAATACACTTTAAAGTCCAGTATCTTCAGTGACCCTAATGTCTACACCCCAGGGAGGATCCGTTGTCAGGGTTCTCCTTTGCCAGTTCCTATCTCACTCCTGTCTGTACAGCTGGTCAACTCAAACCCCTGCTAGACTCTAAGGACTTTTGCTACAAATTCTGTTCTAAATTTTTATTTCAGCCTCTATAACTAGGCTTATTTCTTCTTCCATCTCATACTCCAGTTCTGGTAACTGGATCCCTTTGTTTTATACTGTTGCTATGCCTTATTAATCTTCCCTGCTCCCAGTCTCCTGAATTTTGGATTCAAGTTTGCGCTTCTCAATACTGTCCTCACACCTCTTCCAGCATAAACTCCTACACCTGAACCTCAGCCCAGTGCCCCCTATCTGTTGAAGTAGCTACTGATGCCAGTATCTGCCTCCTGTAAAGCCACTGTCAAGCTCCAGCCACTTGTTCTGATGCCCAAGTGGTCTTTATTATGAAGGCTCCCTTGTGCTGGCTCTTTTTGGCCTGGATACCTACCTTGGCAGGCCACTCTAAATTAGCTCCAAAAGCAGGCAGCTGGATATATGTCCACAGTGCAACTAGCACCTGGGTGGGAAGGTCTGGATTTGAACCACTGCCCTCAGACCCTTCCTGCTCTAGTTGACTTGGATATGACCACAGATGTGACAAGTTGGCAGGAGGACAGCCATAGAAAACCTGGAAACACACAGCAAAACACCACGTACTTTCAGAGCAGTTGGGATCATGCTGCCTCTAGCTGGGTGTGCCCTCAGTAGACCTTGAAAGGTTATGGTCAGAAAAATACAAAGGAACATATATCAGTAAAGTGGAACATTTTTAAGAGGAAAGATTTTGAAAATATCATCATAAGCTGCTATATTGCTATAATAGGTGCATAGCATGCATCTAAGCAATAAATACATGCACTTTGAATTGCTCCAAATCCGTTGAAATAAACCAAATTTCATTTTTAATGCACGCAATAAACTTTTTCTCTAGGATATCAGTTAAGATTGCTCTGACTAAAACAAACAAACACCTAACAACTGACTTATTCTGTATTCCTATAGCTCCAAATAAATAGATCAACTAACTTAAAAGTTGGCAGATTTACAGTTCTCACAGAGAAATTAACACCAAACTGAAGATAAATTGTAAGTATTTTTTTATATTTATGAAGTCTTAAAATTACAGAGCTGAACACACAAGGTCAATACAGAGCTGGCAGAGAGCTGAAGTTAGATGTTTCCATTACTAGTTTTATTTTCTAAAGTGAGAAAGTGTGATTTAGGGGGCGGGGACGTGACTGAGCTATAGGCAATGATGGGCTGCGGGTCTGGTGCTCTGGGCTAACAGCTCATCCTGAGTAAACATTTACAGGCAAATCCTCAACTCAAGGTTCTGATAAATCCCTTCCCAAAGACATGTGAAAATATGAACTGTGAAATATAATATTTTCTTAAGCATTTGCAAATAATTCTGTCTTTGTTTTGTATGTGTTGTCTTATGCATTTGCATTTCCTAACCCACCAGGACAAAATTTCTGCTTTCCTTGTCTACAGCCATAATCCCTAGGTCAAGAATAATGCACGTGGCAATTTTTCAATGAAAATTTGCTGAATGAATCCATTTTTATTCCTACGCTGACCTCCTCAAGGGAGCTCACAAACCTTAGCTCTTATTCCACGCTCAAAAAAATCTTTTTGCTTGTTCACTAAATATATGAGGGCATCCAAGCACTGTAATTTAAGGTGTCACTTTCAAAGGTAACATTTTATTTTATCACTTTGAAAGCCTGTCTCTAAAGCATGAGAAAGAATATTAATCTTCCTTGTATTTGTCCCTGATCACTAGAAACTTATTAACATTTAATTGTCTTGAATTTGAATTTGGTTTCCAGGAAGCTTCAAAGAATTAGCACACTCTGAGTAAATCCTTGTAAGATATTAGTTTTTTATCTCAAAGGATAGTTAATTTAGCTTGTTTACATGACAGATTTGGACAGAGTTAAAGGTTAAACTCTCACTTGAAAGTCTAAATATAAGTGACAGTGGATGTTAATAATTTTATAATTACTGAAACTATGATTAGAATTGTCTAAACATCTTGTGCTAGTAAAAAGTGTCATTTGGTTCCAACTCATTCTTCTGGGAGCTGACCTGACTTTTGAATTTTTATTACCCCTAAAATTATCAGCTTCAAAACAGCACTTATGAAAAGAAATTATCATAAACCTTTAAAAGAGGTTTGTTTTTTTTCTGAGAAGCTACTTGCTCATATAAATTTCAAAGTCAACAATGAAATTACTTAAATTAATCATTCCTTCGTTCACTCAAACACAATTATCGTGTGTCTGGTGTATGTTGTTTACTATGCTAAGTTCTGGGGATGCCAAAAAAAAAAAAGATCCCGAAGATGTTGTCCCTATTCTTAAAGATTCTAATAGGGGAGTCACGTTTCTATTTATTGATTTAATGAGCATTGGTATTTGCAAAGATGACAAATCTTGGGTTCACATTAGGCTTGAGAAGCTCCAGGAGGTTAGGAGCCAGTCTGTGCAGCTCACCATTGACTCCCCAAGGTCAGGGGTATTAAGAAGCATGTATTAATGTGTGATATTGGTGCAAGTGACATGGGAACAGAACAACACACATTGTGACAAGTGAGATAATGAAATGCACACTGTGCTTTATTTTCTGGAAGGAATGTCTAAGTCTGCCTTTAGAAACCAGAGAAGGACTCTCAGAGTAGGAACCGCTGGGCCCGAGCATGGTCATGCCAGGCGTGAGAGGGTATTCCAGGCAGACAGAACAGAGTGAGAGAGCTCTGAGCCCACAGTGTTTTGGTACAGCTGGCAAGGAAATTTGAAGAGTGCTGTGACATAATCAGTATTTTTCTGAGATTTTCTAATAAACTGTTACCTAGGCATTTGGGAGCTAAAGTTGAATTTCTATAATTATTTAATCAAAAGATAGAGGGCCTTTCACTATATAAATTACAGAGCTTAATTATAAGTTTTCTTTTCAAATATTTGTATTTTTTTATTACTTCCAGAAAAAAAAACAACAGTTTAACAATTTCTATATAAGCCTAGAACCAAATCAGAGCCACAGCTGTTCCTTGATGTAATGAGGATTTAATATTCTAATCTTCTATACTCTGAAAAAGCCAGCATCAAAAACACTAAACCTCATGCCACCATTTCTCCCAGGTTGATAAACTATCTCAACTGTGTAGTAAAAACACACACACAAATAAATTAATATATTCATCCAAACAACTGATAAACAGTGGTTCCTGGAGGCTGTAGAGGTTCTTTATTTTGGGGGCCCATCCAAAAATAATTTCTACTCAGTACCTCAGGAAAATAAATGTAAAAGACAAGGGAGGTCTGGTCATCCCTGAGAAATGGAGGAGAGAAAACAGCCCTCCTCCTTGAGATGGAATGGTGGGGATGAGGGATGGTGGAGATAAGACAGTGCAATTCACAGGAGGGCAAAGGGGTGCTAGTGCATCTCAAACTCAGCCGAGGATGCAGTGGCTAAAGCTCTGGGATGTTCAGGTTGAAACACTGAATCTAGAGGAATAATGACAACTGTCTTCTAATGTTGTAGGGAAAGTGGGAGGGTTACTTTTATGTGTCCAGTTGGCTGGGCCACATATTAGGTCAAACATTATTCTGCATGGTTCTCTAAGACTGATTTGGGATGAGATTAACATTTAAATCAGTAGACTGAGTAAAGCAGGTTGCTTTCCCTAGTGGGGGAGGGGGCTTTTATCCAATCAGCTGAAGGTCTGAATAGAACAAAAGACTGACCCTCTTGAGAAAGAAGAGTATTCTGTCTGATGGCCTTCAGACTGAACAGCAGTTCTGCCTGGCTCTACAGCAAGTTCCAGCCTTCAGATTTGAACTAGGATGTCAGCTGTGCAGATTTTGGACTTGTCAGACTCCATAATTATGTGAGCCAATTCCTCATAATGAATTTCTTTAGATGGTAGATAGATAGATAATCTCTGATTGGTTCCGTTTCTCTAGAGTACCCTGACTAATAGTGAAAGAAGTAATGAAGGGGGCATACCATGAGAAAATATAAAAAATTGAGAAAGTATAAGACATTTTGTGGTAACAGTGCATAGGCCAGTTTACGGGAGTAATCTTCCTATAGGGGATTGTGGAGAAGAAGATGGAACAGTTAAACTGAACCCACGAACATGTAGGTGTCGACATCCTGGAGATCTTTGAGCAAGATGGGGATGTAATTAACATATTGTTTTAGGAAGATGTGTCTGGATACAGTTGTATAACCTCCTAGAGGAGAAATAGACTAGAGGCCCCAGGTAGTGTGAACCCAATTTTGGCTCATTTGGTTGAGCATTTCCCCTGCAGCAGGAGGTTGCTGGTTCGATTCCTGGTCAGGGCACATATCCCAGTTGCAGGCTCAATCCCCAGTAGGAGGTGGGCAGGAGGCAGCTGATGGGTGTTACTCTCACATCAATGTTTCTATCTCCCTCTCCCTTCCTCTCTCTGAAATCAATAAAAACATATATATATATTTTTAAAGGTTGGCCAGGGTGGGGAGGGGAAGCCACAGTTCAAGTAAAACAAAATAATTGAAGAAAATGTAGGAAGGCTATTCTTCTATAAATATTACAATTATGCAATTTTTCCAATTTTCCTGCATTTCTCCTAAATAAAGCCCTAAAGTAGAAGAGAATTGTCAGGACTTCCTTGGGTGCCTCTGTGACAGCTTCATATTTCTAGCAAATCTCTAGGATAATAAAAAGGATTCTCAGGCCTTAAAACTCCCAGTACTGTAAGTCTTTTAAACCAAAAGAAAACTACAGACCAAGCAACACTAAGACCTAAAATTAGAGCTTTGCCCATTGCAGCAGGTAAATACACTACTCATAGATACGCTGGCCAAACCCCAAACAACTCAGATGACAAATAAAAATGAAGCAAAAACAATCAAGGTGGCAGATAAAGCATTATGACTGTAGAAAAGGCAGAATTAATTTAAAAGCCTAAGTTGAATTCACTCTTTCTTTATCGTAGGCCTTTCCCTTTTTGCCAACAAAGAAACCACTAAGATTAATCTTAAGGAAAACTATTTTATCATGTTTAAGTTTCAAAAGCAATACTAAGAAAGTGATAAATACCATATTCATTTAATACCTCTAATTTGACTCTAATAAAGATATCTACTAATGCTAAAGCTCTGTTTCCAGTGCCTTTTAAGTGATAAAGAAATACTAGACTTAGGGGTTGGGCAAACCCCAAAAGGAGAAAAGAGATGCCAGTATTGCTGATGATTTGCTATGAGCTGTTGTTCGTACCAAGTTGATGTTAATAGCTGCCTGATCTTACCTTAACCTTCACCCACACACGACACCACCTCCGGTTCTCTCCGGGGTTAATTTCTTCCAGATAATAGTTATGGTACCTTACTGAGAGTAGCTCTCCCCAATATCTTCCCACTTGCACTCTGTTCCCGGGGCTCTTATTAGTAACAGCCAGCTTTCACCTAATTTCCTCCCATAAAAAAGCACAACTGTTGCCATGGACAATGTTACCACAATACTTTAAGAAGTAAAACCCAGATAATCGCTATCCCTTTTCCCTTCTGCAATTTCCTGTTTTCTCTCCAGCATGAGGGGTGGGCTACCTAGAAAATACTCTCCTCCTACTACTATTTGTAGAAAAATACACAAGGGCCACAGAACTGGAACAACAGTGGACATTGCTGGCCCTGTAGAAATCTTCCTCACATAGTCCCAGGCCCATACTGAAATATGTATTCTAAGGTAAATGTCCATTGTGACTTGGGAGTTTATTTTAAATTGAATCTTTAATATGCAAATGGGAGGTTCACCTGGGACACCATAAGAATGAAATCTAGCCTCCATCCTGTCACGCACTTTTACATTAAAGGGAAGAAGAGTAATTTTTAACACACCCCTACAATGGTTTTATGCAAATTCTTCAAGCTAGGCAAATTATTTTTGTGTTAAAATTTCTCAACCCCATAAAAACAGGAGTGAATTTATGTGGCATTTTAAAACGATGTTAGGCACATTGTAAAGCGATTTCATCTCATTTATGTAGAAGAGTGAACATAAAAACAGGACATGGCATAATTAGTGATGAAATAATTTATAGCAGCCTACTCCTTTTCCATACACACTTATGTATTTTCAGTGATCTGGTGAAAGTTCTTCCCTTCCAGACTCCCAACCCCTGCCCTTGCCACCGGAGAGAAAATGGCATCAGGTGAAACACACAATATGCGAGTTAAATTCCCTACCACACATATCACACACGGTTCTCAAACTGGCTGCACACTAGAATTTCTGGAGAGGCCTAAAAAATACTGATACCTGGGTTTCACCTCTCAGAGAGTCTGCTTTAATTGATTTTTTTTAAAGATCCCAGGTAAGGCTAATATATAGTTCGGGTTGAAATCTACTGCACAAGTATTTTAAGATTGTTAGGCCAACATGAAATTTAAGCCACCTTGTTAAGTAAATTGAAGAGTAAACTCAGAGGCCTTGAGAAAGGCTGTTCCATTTCCAATTTACTCTGCAATTTATGATTTATAGCAAGTTCAACAAATATTTCTTCAGCACCTACTATATGCCAGGCACTGTAGTAAACCCTGGAGACACAAGAATAAATAAGACAGACATGCCCTGTATTCACAGAGTGTAGAATTCAGTGGATATTTGCAGGCAGCTTTTTCAACTTCCTGTGTTCCAGCTACTATTCTACCTGTTCTTGGTATTTATGGACTATATCATGGTTTTCTTTAAGTAGGTATTGGGTTTTCTACCTGGAACTTCTGCTTTTAAATTTCTTACAAATACAGATGGAAACTAGTGAACTCATATATCCTTATAACAGCAATAAGAACACAGGTAATAAATTGATTTTGAAATTAATTAGCATTTCAAAGAATCACCTGAAATATACATAAGGCACATTATTGGCTTATGATGATTTGATCCTTTGTTGTGAAGTCTATAAGAGAAATAAAAATCAGCACAAACTATACTGACTGCTCTTATAATAATACATATCTGTATTATCATAAGTGTTGACATATAATTTTCCTCCTTTCCCTAATTATTGATGTGAGTTTGAGTGTAATTTGAGTTAAGCTCTAAAATATTTCCTAAGCTTTTCACAACAGTAGTTTTGGCTGTAAAGGGAGTGAAGAATAATAAATACGCTCCATCATTGGTAGGATGTCATTTAATTTCTCTTGACTGTGATCATCGGAGACATCTGCTCACTATGGCTTGATGAGGTAAATTGAAATAATTGTTCCATTCTTACATGGAAGAATACGAATACAATGAGCAGTGTTATCAAACATACAATGCAAATAAGTAGCAGAAATTTGAGCAAGAATTGATTCAAAAGAAATATATATTTTAGTCCTGTATGGAGCCCACCACAACTTTCTCATGGCCAACCCAGGTTGCATAAATAACGCCAGTGGGATCTATTGCTATACAGGGATGTTCTCAAACATTTCTATTATATATTCACCAGGCAAGGAGTGCATTTTCCATTTTTTAATTAACAAAGATCTTTTTTATTCTCTCTAGAATATCAATTTTGAAAGAAGTTTCTGTATTGTTATAATCTCCAAATATTTCTTCAAGTACAAGCTTCATTCCAAAGCAATACATATGTGAATTCCTAACAAGGTACACTTTTAAATAGTAGAATGAGTCAGATTTCCTTGAGAGCCCGGGTCACTCTGGGCACATTGCTGAACCCTCTGGGCCAGTAGGGTCTACCTGTCATGTTCTGTCAGTTATCCACCAGTGAAGGTGGCCCTGAGGAAATTGATGCCAACATCAAGCATGCACAATGGGGTAAGTAGATGAAGGACTCTAAGCTGGGAGTTTTTTATATTGTGGGTCAAGAAGGAAGACAAAGAGTTGTCTTGAAGATTATAATAACAACTAAAATAATAAAGACAACTAACAGTAACTTACATTGTATAGATCTGTTCAAATCCCTACTTGATCATTTTCCATGACAAAGAACTCACCACTTTCTTAAGTATGTTGTTCTATTTTTAGCTGGTTCTAGTAAAGAATTCCTGTCTGTCCATCATAACTTCTCTTGTACAACACAGTTTCCATCTATTAACTCTTCCATATGCTAGCCATGTAAACATCTAAAGAAACTTATCATTCCTATTACAAGCATTCTCTTTCTGTGTTAAAGTCCTCAGTTCCAGAAGCAGTTCATTGTATTATATAGTTTCAGATGCCCTTTGATTGGATTCAACCTGCTTTGAATGCTCTCTGGTTTGTAATTATCCTTGTCAGTGAATTCATCTCCAAATTAGACACAATATTCCAGATTTGAGCTTAATAGTACAAATGTCTGTGGGAATATATCTTCGCTTGTTTGGAGCACTTGACCTTTCGTTTCCATGCCACATTGAGGACACAGGGTAAGTTCATGGTCTACTGAAGCCCTCGAGGTCTTTTTTCATATCAACTGTTGTCCAGTCATGTTGGGGTTTTCCAACCCTGAATTAGTGCAGATAAGGTTTAGTGTTTAGTACTTTTTTTTTTTTTTTCTGTTCATCAGATTATTTATTCACTTGATTCTTAGATTCACTTGTTGATAGATGCATATTTGTTGTTCATAATTTGTATCTTTACCTTTTTCTTCCTCTTCCTCTTCTTAAAGGATACCTTTCAGCATTTCATATAATCCTGGTTTGGTGGTGATGAACTCCTTTAGCTTTTCCTTATCTGTGAAGCTCTTTATCTGACCTTCAATTCTGAATGATAGCTTTGCTGGATAAAGTAATCTTGGTTGTAGGTTCTTGGTATTCATCACTTTGAATATTTCTTGCCACTCCCTTCTGGCCTGCAAAGTTTCTGTTGAGAAATCAGCTGACAGTCGTGTAGGTATTCCCTTGTAGGTAACTGAGTTTCTTTCTCTTGCTGTTTTTAAGATTCTCTCTTTATCTTTTGCTCTTGGCATTTTAATTATGATGTGTCTTGGTGTGGTCCTCTTTGGATTCCTTTTGTTTGGGGTTCTCTGCACTTCTTGGACCTGTAAGTCCATTTCTTTCACCAGGTGGGGGAAGTTTTCTGTCATTATTTCTTCAAATAGGTTTTCAATATCTTGGTCTCTCTCATCTTCTGGCACCCCTATAATTCTGATGTTGGTACGCTTGAAGCTGTCCCAGAGGCTCCTTACACTATCCTCGCATTTTTGGATTCTTTTTTCATTTTGCTTTTCCGGTTGGATGTTTTTTGCTTCCTCGCATTTCAAATCATTGACTTGATTCTTGCGCTCCTCTGGTCTGCTGTCGGGCGTCTGTATAATATTCGTTATTTCAGTCCGTGTATGCTTAATTTCTAGTTGGTTCCCCAATATAAGATCGAGGGTCTTATTAGTTTTCGTGTAGATCTCATTAAGTTTATCGGCAGCTTCTAAACAGTTCTTGAGAGACCTTAAAAGTGTGGTTCTGAACTCTGTATCTTCCATTGACAATTTTGTCCTGTTTCTTTGTCTCCACATTTTGTTATGCTTCCTTGGTGCACCCCCTAGTGGTCTTTGTTCGCAGTCTTATAGTTAAATCTTGATTGTTGTAGCTAATTCCAGGGAGGGTTTGACCTCCAGGCCAAGTGGCTATGAGAATCAGCTGTGTCAGCAGTGAGAGAACTTCTGTCCTCTAGGGAGGTGCTAATCTAGCCTTTGCCTGAGGCTATCCGGCAAATGCCTCTGTGCAGGGCTTGGGCGGGGCGGGTCGCACAGGATCAACAGGGTGGGCCGGAGAGAGCAGTTATGGTGGCTCTCAGTCCTGTCCCCAGGGGCTCTGCCTCTCTGAGTCCCAGCACCCGCTGCAAAGCTCAGAGAGAAAGCTGCACTCGCTCTGACCGAAGCCAGACAGTCCCGCTTCTCCCTTTTGAGTCTGGGTCCCTAAAGACTCGCCCGGATCTGGTGCTCAGAGTCTGTGACTCCCTCCCGATTGAAAACGCTAACCATGCCCTCCGCCGCCAGCCCGCTCTGTGCACCCCGCACCTCAGAATTTGACTTCAGCGCTGGGCCTCCTCTGAGTGTCCGTGTGCATTTCTCTTTCCTCCTAGTTGTAGGACTTCCACTCAGCCAGCGTTCCTGTGGTTCTGGGTGATGTCCCTTCCGTTTTTTGGTTTCACTTTTGAAGTAGTTGTTCAAAGCAGCAAACTCCGGCGTTAACCTATGCCGCCATCTTGGTTCTCTCCGGACATACTTCTTGTATAAAACGTTCTGTCTGACTGGGAGTAACCTTAATTCCTCTGCTAGCAAGCATATGTGTTAAAAGATCAATACAGAGTCTTATTTCTTTAGACTCAGTAAGGCACATCTTCTTAATCTAAAGATCAATACAGAGTCTTCTTTCTTTGGACTCAGTATGGCACATCTTCTCAATCTAAGTTCTGTACTTTCCACCTTCTTACCCTACTTATCCTCTATAGGGGGGTCTGCAGCACCTTGGTGGAGTCCTGTCTGTCTCGAGTGTGGGGGTTCTCAATGCAGGGGGATGCTTACCTAGGGGAATCCTGTTCCAGGGGTTCCCAAAGGTGTGGACTGAGTCGGTGAAGACTATCTACCCTCTTCCTACGGTGGAGTCCTATCCGTCCCGAGAGTGGGGCTTACTTAGGGGAATGGGGGGCTTACCTAAGGGTCTCTGTTCGGGCGCCAGATGTTGGGGTCCAGGGGTTCCCAAAGGTGTGGACGGAGTCGGCAAAGAAGGAATGACAAGGAGGCAGTGTTCAGGTGATCATCATAGCCAGGTTCTGTGTCTAGTGTTTAGTACTTTATATTTATTCCTGTCATATTTCATATCTGTGGTTGAAATACATCATTCCATCCTATTAAAAATATTTTGATTCTGTCATCTATTCTCGGCCTTGCCCTGTTCAATATTTTAAAAAAATAACTTGTATAAAGACTGTTTTAAAATGCATTTGCCATCCTTTGTAGTTTGTGTCTTACACAAAACTCAGAAGTCTATTTTCTCTCACCCACCCTTTCCTGAAATGTCACGTGGACTGAACTGATTCCCTTCATACAAAGAGTATAGGAGAACGTCCTAGTCAAGGACATCATGCATCTCTTTTGATCATGCCATCTCTGAGAATTTTTATCAGGATTGAGTGCCTATTTGGATTACTCAGTGGATGACTACCAAAATGAGCAGACCTAACATACCACACACTGATCAGAAGTCCTTGAACCAAGGGAAAATAGGGTGGGTAAAGTCTCCCAGGATATTATTATAGACTAAATAAATCGGGCATTGAAAAGTGCATTGCTGTAGAAAGCTGATTGTCTGAAAAAACAATAGGAAGAGAGATATATTTCCTATCTATGAGTGGGAGTAGCATTCCCTAAAAGGAGCCAAATGATGGATATGTAATGATATGGATATGTGAGGAAATTAAAAACTATAGTGTATTTTTTCTATAGCATTAATCACTATCTGAAAGCATTTTGTTTATTTGATTTTCTTTAATTGCACTCTACTACCATCAGAATGTAAATCTTCACTTGAGCAGGGACTACCATGATATATTTTTCTCAAGTGTCATATCATCTAGAACAGTGCACAAAAAGGCTCTCAATTACTATGTGTGACTATAAGGAGATGGCAAAAAACAGAGTAATGCAGGGCAGAACTTGAAAGTGGCAGAGCAATGACCTACACTATGTCCCTGAGAGAAAATATCTATTAAAGATGGACACTTATTTGTCCTTTTCCCTTATTGAACATGTGAGTAGCCTTGAGTGGTGGTCATGTGAGCAGTCAAGAGATGGAGTAGTAGAAATGAACGTAGTAACTTCCACATTTACCACTCTTCTAAAGTTCATGAGAAGGAAGATGTAACACATATAGCATACTGAGGGCAGGAGTTGTTAGAAACATGACCAGAAATGAAGTTAATAACCCCTGATTGCATTAAGAATATGAGACCAAGCTCTGCTTTCCCAAATGTGCCAGAAGAGGTTGGCTCTTAAAGAGTGGGAGACTGCCACTTCATTTAATTATGCATTTACAAAATAATGAATAAACATACCAAATGGGACTACAGATTACCTTTAAGGTGACATGAATCTAATACTTTACATATAGGTGTTCAATCAAGGGTGTCCATCTTATTCTATTATGATGCTGTACAATTTCTCTCTGCTCACCACAAACATATACACATTGGTAGAAAAGCTGCTGGTTATCTTAATGAAATGAAGATACACTGTGTCGATAGTTTATGGTTTTCCCCTTCATCTGCCAGTCCAATAATCCTACTCACAAATATGAGGAACTAACTTTGTCACGTCTTGTTCTTAATGAGCCAGGAACCAGCTATTTCTTGTATAATTGTTCAAACATAATTTGTTAAGTATTTGTTCCAGAGGTTTTTGCGCCTAGGATTCTTGAATCAAAACATTTTCAGATATGCATCTGTAATCCACAGGCAGTAAAATATATTTTGATCCAATAACATTAAGAAAAAAGTA
This sequence comes from Myotis daubentonii, assembly GCF_963259705.1. Taxonomy (NCBI): domain Eukaryota; kingdom Metazoa; phylum Chordata; class Mammalia; order Chiroptera; family Vespertilionidae; genus Myotis; species Myotis daubentonii. The sequence goes on along the minus strand of NC_081841.1, from coordinate 179,446,694 downwards.
AAACAACAAAAAAAAAACTATCAGGAAATGTACACATCAACCTTTACCTCCATAGTCTTAACTTTCAATCGACCTTCAAAGAGCAATTGGTAAATTGTGGCACTGCCTCTAAATGAAATAATACAATAAATTGTCTTACCAAGAAAGTCACTTTGAAAATAATTTAGCACTGGTGAAGATACTTTACATGTTAGGCCCCTTGGTGACTATTTTGGGCATCCCAGTTACAAGCCATGGCACAATGGGCAAACACTCCTATAGATTTCATGAGGTCACACAGTATTGGTTGATTTTAAGAGGCACCTCCCATCTGGCCCTGGGCAGATATAATATCATCCCATTTTCATAGGCTTCTCAGTACAGTTATCATTCTCATTACAATTTTGCATTTTTACAGCACCTGTAATCATAGCTCCCAGGCACTATACATTGCTAATTTATTACAGTCATTTCGATTTTTCTAGTTAACTCTCAGGTCCCCTGATGTGTGAAGCCCTAAAATCAGCAGGAAGAACTAAAACTCTTAAACACTCAAACCAGTGTACATTCTCAGGAGCGAGGAGACCTGGGTTCTCGTATCGGCATTTCCACTAACTGGCTCTTTGACTAGAGGAGGTCATTTCTTACTTCTGGTCCCATCTTCTTGTGGATAGTATGTCAGATTTGGACTAAATGGTCTCTAATATCCTCTTCAGCTCTAAGATGTTCGGGTTTTGTACATAAGAGTTCTCAGGAAGATGTGTCTAACGTATGTCAGTGCACAGATATGGATTAATCTGTTCCTGAGGTCACTCTTACTCCACACTCTTTAAGTGCATCATCCATCCTGGTGCTTGCCTGCTGACAGCTCCCTGTGGAGAACTCCATGTCAAATCTAATTCCATAAGGTCCTCAGAACCAGAAATAAATAGGAATGCCTAGGGCTAATTTAGATGTCCCAAGCTAAGCAAAGAGAAATGATTCCGTCATAAGATTTGTTTTAGACCAAAAATGGTTTGCAGAGTAAAGTGAAGGAAATGGCATTAACTTACAAGAGCATGTTAGTTAGGAACTAATGGCATAGCTTAAAATGTCAATTTAAGAGATTATCCTTGGCAAGGAATCCATTAACCAAATTTAAACAATGCTGACAAGATCTCTTTGGCTGAGGAGGAATTAGGGATATTGGGTTGGATAGAGGGGGTCAGAAAACATCCCTAAATGTTTCTTGCCCTTCACCTGCTTATAATTTAGCAGGAATAAAAGAATCAAACATTTAAGTGAAGGGACAAGTTGAAAAAAAATGTAGGAATTGATAAATATTTGGAAAAATCTTGAATAAGTTTTATACCCAAGTGCTGTCAAGACCTTAGAGTGGGCATTGGAGAAAAGGTAGACTTTGTTTGAAAAGTGGCTTAGAAGACGTAAATAAAAAAACATATATTAGAAAGTACCTGGAAAGAAATTCCATCAGGTTACCTTATCAAAGAGTCCATTTTGTATTGAGATTTAGAGTTGTGCTCACCAAACAGCAAGATCAAATCTGCTGGAAAACTTCAGGACTCTTCCTGGCCATCCTGAGTATTAGTTTTCAATGCCATGTCACCATAAAGGAACTCTTCATGGAGACCAAGTTTTAGCTGACAGCCACTGCCCACTTGCAAGGCCTGTCAATGACCAATACCCAACACTTTTTCTTGCTGTCTATCAGAAAGGCACTGAGAGTAAAGGAATAAAGTAAATTATCACCTGGAGGAGGTCCAGGCCCTGGGCTACAGGAGAGTACCAAGCGCATTTACGTGTGGACCACAGGGAGAGGGCTTGAGTGAATGAAAAGTGGGACATGCAAAATCAGAGCTGTACTTGAGAGAATATTATCTAGGGAACCAGAAGAGCAAGTGGAAGCATCAAGATACAAAAGGGAATCCTGGCCAGTTTGGTTCAGTGAATAGAGCATTGGCCTGTGGACTGAAGGGCCCCAGGTTCTATTCTGGTTAAGATTTATCTTTTTCTTTTTTATCCTCATCCAAGGATATGTTTATTGAGTTTGAAAGAGAGAGAGAGAGAGAGAGAGAGAGAGAGAGAGAGAGAGAGAGAAACATCGATCGGTTGCCTCCTGTATACACCCACCCATCCAGGGGATCAAACCTGCAATCTGCCCTAGCTGGTGGATAGAGTGTTGGCCTGTGAATTGAAGGGTCCCAGGTTTGATTCTGGTCAAGGGCACATGCCTGGGTTGTGGGCTCAATTCCCAGTAGGGAGCGTGCAGGAAGCAGCCAATCAATGATTGTCTCTCATCATTGATGTTTCTATCTCTCTCTGCCTCACCCTTTCTCTCTGAAATCAATAAAACTATTATTAAAAAAATAAACAGAAAACAAAACCTACAACCTGCGTATATGCCCTGACTGGAAATCGATAACCGTTTTTGTGTATGGAATGATGCTCAACCAACTGAGGCATACTATCCAGGGTGATAAGACTTTCATAATTTAAGTCTTGAACTTTTTATATGCTTTAAATATTATTAAAATCAATTTTCACATACTCAAATATTTCACTATGATATCTCATAATATTTTAAAACAAAAACTATTTTCCTCTCAAGCTATTAATACATTTATAATGCAAAAGATCTCTATAATTAATACATAAGGCAAGAGAGAGGCATGACCACTGTCTTTTTTTCCCCTTCAAAGTGTGATTAGAATTACTTCATAAATTATTCACATGTTCTGCCAGAATAATAAAACAGCATCTCTTGCTCCATAAATCACATTACTTATTTGGAGAGTGTAGTAAAGTTCCTTTAAAATGTTTCGATAACACGTAAGACAAGGCACCTTGAGCTATGATTAGCGTTTGGTTCATCCTATTTTGAAGTATACAGTGTGGGTGTCATGCTTGCATTAGCATCTGCTTCATCTGCACCTATTTCGGCTGAAGCATAACCTTTAAAGCATGCCAGGCCTTCAGCAGAATTGTGAGGTTAAGGACTCTTTATCTCACCCGCCCCCCCCATTTTTCTGGTGCCCCTCTTTCCCCTTTGAAAGCACCCACAAATTACACCAGGCTGACCCTGTATCTCACCATAAGCCTTTGTAAACAGAGGCAGGCACTCTCCCACTCCCATTCATAAAACAGATTTTAACATCCAACTTACCATCAAAAATTTATCAGCCCTAAGATAGGTTTATTTATTGATATTCTTGCTTTTTGAGACACATTAATAAAATGTGTCTGATAAATAAAATGAACTGATCCACATTAAGATGATCTTTTTCTGTTGCATTATAATTAACCTGTAACTATGTGAATAGCACTCTACCTGCCATTAGATAAGTCAATGATACAAGGGTATGTGAAATGTCCCTTGTCCTGAGAGAATTTTATAATTGTCTGATCTATAGGGAAAGAAATAAATGCCCATATTAGAATGAATGGTTTAAACAAGGGAGCGACCCAGAAAAATAAGTACCCCATACAGGATGAACGTGGGAGTGGATGTAACTGAGAAAGGGGATCTCTTTTCAATCATGGTCCTGCTAGAAAATCTTCCTCAGGTCTTTGAGGCAAGGTAGAAATGCTTTAGCCTATCAGAGTATTAGCTTCTCAAAGGCTTTATACACAAAACCAAGGGCCTAATAAAAATTTAAAGAATAATTTTTAAATGAGAAGAGGTTAAAAAGGAGGAGCACCAGGTACTGGTAAATAGAAGAGTCTTTCCCCCAAAAGTAGGCTATTGGCATCCTTCTGAAACCACACATGTTAGTTAACCTCCAATGTGAGAGTCTTTTTCTAGCATAGTCATTATGGAGAAAGCATTACTCAACACAGGCTCTGAGATCTCCTAGGAACACATTCTACCTGGCTTTTTTCTTCCTGAAAAAAGAATGGCAAGCACCACCCATCCGTTGGGGGCCATAGTTTTCTACTTTGCTTGGCCAACAGAAATCAGCATTCCGGGTATCACTTTGCCTCTCCCCCTCCCCAAGCACCAATAGAGAAGAGCCACAATCTCCAGCTGTCTTGAAAGAAATGAACGCCTTTAGCTAAGAGTGCCCTTTATATTTGATCATTCAGGATTTGTACAGAGTTCTTCTGTAGCATCACTGTGTGTAATACATGTGGAGAGAGAGCATCTTGTTTTTATGTTGTCTATAATAAATTATAAGTGTAACAGTGGGAGCTTTCTCAATACTTTTTGTAAATGCAGCCAGAGGCTATTAAGTGATTGGTGTATCCAATAAATATAATTAGTAAATAGCAAAATAACATGTTTGTAAACTGCCTTTGGAAACATGTGATTAGACCAAAGACAATGATTTCTGCCAGCGCTTCTAAGTGTTTTCAAGAGATACAAGAAAAATGCTTCAATAATTTCATAACAACATTGAAAAAATTCTATGTAAATCTGCTAAGAAGGCAGACCGTATATTTATTTAGTGCAAACGCCTTTTGAACGCTTCACGTTGAAAATTTAAGTGTAGGTGCATGCTTAAGTTGCATGATAATTTTTTTTCACAGAATTAAAATGTGTTTGATTATTGACTATAAGTTTTTAAATTGACATTTGATGAGGTTAAGCAGAGTTATAAATATACCTCCATGTGCAGAGTGCTCTCAGGCTATAGAGTTAGTCTCAATTACTAACACTTAAAATTACTCCAGCAAGTCAATCAGTTTGGAGCAAGGTGAATTCATCTTGCCCTTCTCTCTTGTTGGCATTATTAAAGAGAGTTTGTTCCTTGCCGATGATGTGCTACTCACTGTCCAGCAATAGAAACTTAAGAGTCACCTAAACCATTCACTCTTCCTCCAAGAGATGCAGAGCAATGCTTACTTATCAATTATTCATCTTCCCTTATCTCAAACATGATTGCTGCAAAACCTTATTTGCTCATTTCTCACATCCCGGCCTCTCACATCCAATCCACATGAATGACTCAAGAAACTCACTTTTTTATATGTAACTTTCTGGTAAAGAATCTGAAATGGATCTCTGCATATACATCAAGCCACAAGTTTAAACCTTACCTAGCTTTCAAGATTCTACAAAATGTAGCTCTGCCCATACCTACACCTTCTACTCAAGTCAGGCTAGTCTCCTTAATATTCCCCAGGCCCACTCCCAGGCATCCCTCCATTGCCCATATCCTTAAGGACTCTTCTATAATGGCTTGCTCTAAGACCTACATGCTTTCCCACTAAGTCAGATTTCTCCATACAAACCCAAGCAGGCCCACATTTGAAATTCTATGCATTTATGTTCTGTTCTGCATTTCCCTGGCACACTATTCCTGTAAGTGTGGTGTTTTTTTTTTTGTTTTGTTTTTTTCTTGTCTTCCCAGGCACTCAGAAATTCCTTCTGGGAAAAGAGCAAATTTTATATTTCTCTTGCCTCCTCCACAATATCAAGACTGGTGCTGAGCCAAAAGCATGTAAATAATCATAACTATGATGACAATGACTATAAACTATGATGGTAACAAAAGTATATTGATTCTTTGCTTATGTGGCAAGCCCTATGCTATCCAATGTTAATAACTTATTGCATTTAAATCTCATAGCAACTACATGGGATAGCTATGATTCAATGTGCATTTAAATAGTGATAAAATGGAGACCTATAAAGGTCAGTTTGATTAGTTTGTCAGTTAATCAAAACTGAATTTCGAAGAGGTAGGTATACTCAATTGTCCTTAAGAAACTTAATAATATAGTCAGCGTATATATCTGGATTACATTTAGAAATATATGGCTCTTAATCCTACTGATACTATTAATCTGGTTATTAAGTAAAAGAAAAGGAGTAAAGGGAAAACTAGATAATACAGGTGTGCCATTTATAGTTTTGTTAATTTAACACTCTCCAAGTCTGTTCCCCACTGATCAGTGGGGGATGGGACTGGACAAAGGCAGTTTGGACACATACCCAGTAAGGTTTGAGTAATGTGGGAAGGTGCTTACCTATCTGTCAATCACACCTGGGAATGGGTAAGTGGCCAGCATAGGTGTGGCCACTGCAAGGGTACAAAACCTGAATATTTAAACTCCTAGACAAAGGAGCATACTCTCTTGGCTCTTGCCTCTCCTGCTTGTCTGTGCTCCTGGTACTTCTGTTGCGGGGGGTGCACGCCCCTGCATTCACCCACATGGCCCAGGGCCATGTGGACTCCACACAACAGACTAATGGACTTTAATTAGCTGGTGGCTGAACTGGACTCAGAGGCAACATGGAACAGAAGCTCTGGAGACTGGCTCTGCTTTTGGCTCTATGGACCCCCAGCTGCACCTTTCAGGACTGGGTTTAGGGGCTGGGACTTTGCAACCTGAGGAATATAACTCCACACAAATAAATTATTTTACCACATCTCATTCTCCCACTGGGGCTCCTGGAAATGCTTATTTCAGCAGTACCCTAAGAACCCCAATAGCGATGGAGAAAACTGCCCCATTAATTTCTCTGATAAACACTATGATCAGAGCATTCAACTGAGTTTCACGAACATTCATTTACTCACTGATTCATTAAAAATGTATTAATCAAGCCGATTCTATGTGCCATATCCTAATTTCTAAGTTCTGGGGATAAAAAGATATTACTACAATATGGTCACTGCCTTCAAACAGCTCACAATCTTGGCATTTCACAAAATTACATCTATAGTCTCATTTCCCATTAAGTTGGAGCCTGGGAGAGAATAGCTAAGATGCTAGAGAAAAAACATTTTAAAAGCAATCAAGATCCAATAGTCATTTTAGGGCCTGGATAATCAATGGCTGATAGGAGTTGAGAACAATGAGAAAGGAAAAAGGTGTATAAGGAAAAGTAGGTTGGGTAAGTGACTGGGAGAGCTCTAACAGAACCTTTCGGAAAAGCAAAGACCCAGTAAAGATTTCTAGGAAAATAATCTCTGGACTCCTGGGGCAGTGTGCTAAAGCCCATATTTATCTGTCTGTAGTAGAGGTGTGAATGTGTGCAAAGACCTCAAGGCCAGATCAAATGAGTCTATGCTTCTTTCCAGTTTGGGGGCCTTTGGGGATTGCTTTAATACCGAGCACTTAGTCATCATGTTTGATGGCTTCAGTGGCCTCATTTATCAAGGATCTATAGTTAAATTTAATTTTCCTGTGAGCGGAGGACAGCCATGGCAGCCAGGCTCCTTGTTGCTGATCTGCCCCCGTTGATGCCTTCTGAAGTGGAAATGATGGATGCCACATGTTCTGGCTGTGATTAAATTTGCTTTGACAAAGCAGCATGGAAATCTGATTTTCTATAGACTTCTGCATTTCACCTAGTGCTGAGTAAACAGATACAGAACATAATGCTTCTAAGGCTGTCAGGCCGATAGCTAATTCATTGTGCCCATCTAATCAGGTTGTCCATTAAATTATTATTTGTCAATAACATGAAGGATCATTTTTGAAACTCTGAGGAATGGGAAGCTTGTTTTTAAGTAAATAAAGGTGGAAGACTTGACAATGTCCGGGGATTATCCTAGGAAGATCCAAATACCTCATCAGTCTCCTTGTCCCCGTATCCCTGAAGAATCAAAGCACCATTTAAGAAGTTTTTAGTTTCACTTCACTTGGCTCCCATTTCAAATGCAAACAACATCATCCAATTACAACAGAGAATGAAGCTACAAACACTGACACGTTCGCTCCCCAGTTTATTTTTAAAGGAGAGTGAAGCGGAAAATCACGTTAAGCATGCATCCTACGTTAGAGCTTTTAACCTCCTGCCTAGAAATGCTGTGTGCAGACCACCTCCTGAAAAAGGCTTCTTCCACTTTAGAGAAACACTGGAGAGACCTGTCTCACCTGCAACCAAAAGTGGCAGAGAGTATGACTATTAATGCTCTTTCTTTTGTCCCATCAGTGGTGTAAGTATAGAATCCAGGTTCCTTGTAAGATTGGGAAAGGTCCGCTTTGTTATTCTAGCACAGCTTTTCCCCTTCGGTCCTGCTCACAAACTTAGATGTCCGCACTTCCAGAACTTATATTCTGGAGTTCAGGCCAAGCACTTTCTCATCCTCCTGTGAGCCCTCATGGAACATCTGGGCCTCTATCAACACTCTCCTTTTGAGCCGACTCCTTGCCAACCACCCTCATAGTCTTGAAATACATTTGCTAACTAAACCCACAGACCTCATATTTTTCATTATTACCAAGAAGTTCAGACTGTGCAACATACTTGCATATTCACACTTGCAACCTAGAAATGTGTCCTGATTGGGAATTGAACCCACAACCTTTTTTTGGTATGCAGGTGACACTCCAACCCACTGAACCACCCTGCCAGAGTGAGCACATTTTTTAAGCTTTCTAAGCCCACACTTGTCATAGAAAAAACAATGTGTACATCAAAGTGCAGCTGCAGGAATTAAGTGGAATAATGTATGTGTAGAAGAAGCTATTTTTTCCCTCATTAGTTAGCTCCTGTGACCCATCAAATAGGGATTCCCCTCTCAGGAGTACTAGAGTACCAGCTATCCGTCTTCTTGTAAGTCGCTCTTGCCTTCCTACAGAAAAGGGATGGCAAGGGATGACTAAAAAGAGGTGACGTGGCGGTTCTTTGGATCCAGTTGGAGTGGGCTCTAAGGACAGCGTGGGGCTGATGTGTCTGGAATGACCTGTGCTTACTTGTCGAGCTCACTGGCTTTTGGAAGAAGGTAGTTTTATTCAGGACAGAAGGGATTGCATTTAGAAGAATACGATTGTATTCTTCCACCCAGCTTTACCTGTAATAAAACTGATCTGACATTGTGTTTATTTCTCAAAGGGGAAAGGACTCAGGATAGAGACAGCACGAATTATTTATTGCATACGTTGCCTCAACAATGAAGACTGGCGCATAGCAGCTACTCCATTGTGGAGGGGGAGAAGGGGGTCCTATGGAAAGTAACCTGCTTTACAGGGTGGTCTGATCATAAATTTTTAACTGGGCAGGTCATGGTAGATAGTCACACCTCAGGCATAAAACTTCTTTACTAAAATTCTTAGCTCTGCCCTGTCTATTGAGCAAGCCCTGTCTATTGTTTATGTGCATTTAGGTTTACACACCTTTGAAATGCCCCCTTTCAGACCCCTCTTTTTAATACATGACCACCTTTTCAGGACCTCCCTTCTATAGTTTGCTGGAGAGCACAAATAATCTTAACTATCCGGTAATCCAATCCCCACTGTGTTTTCTCCCACCTTCATGTAATCTTCCGTATGTTCCCTCCTCTATCTCAAATGTATAAAAGAAACTGCAAACTGTTATTCTTGGAAGCATTTATCTCAGTCTGTTGAGATCTTGCTTTCAGGTGTAGCCTCTGTTTGGTTCAAATGAATGTTTATAAAAATTCTCTATGGGTTTGAACATTCTTACATTGATACCATTCTTGGTGGCTTTAATAATAAACAAGTACTTTTATGAGATACAGAATGGTGGTAATGTTTTTTATCTCATTTAGCCTTCACAACACCCCAGGTAGGCAGGTTGGGCAAATAAAACCTCCATTTCACACATGAGGAAACTGAGTTTCATAGGTGTTTGGTGATTTGCTCAAGTTCACAAAACTAGTGGGAGCCAAGTCAAGAAGAACCAGGCTTTGCAACGCTCCCTTAAGTGCACTTTCCATAATCCACTGCTTTCTCCCTTATGTGTATCTAGGAGGAGTGGCATCCCTACAGCTGTTCCCTGAGTTCTGAAAGTCCCTTGTATTTCTCAGTGTAAGTTTTCTTTTCAGCTTCGGAGACCTCATATCACTATACTACTTTCCTTACACAAAATCATTTTGTTGTCAATACCCTGGGCCCCTCAAGGAAGATGGCATTTCCATAATGTTTACTATAAAGATGCCATGGATTGGCCAATGAGCCTGTCATAGCCAGAAGGATGGTCGTAGCTGCAATGGCACTAATGGGTCACAGTCCACTCTCTGTCCTGCTGGCCTGCACTGGAAGAGCAATAAATATAAGACAAAAAAACAGTTCAAGGCTTAATGTAATTATTGGGACTTGAAATTTATGTAACTGACACCCAGACAACAACACTGAGATGTTCCCAAAACACCGCTCTTCTAAAGTCTGAGCTTGTAATCATCTTACAAATGACTAAATTTTTATTTATTGATTTTTAGAGAGAAAGGAAGAGAAAGAGAGAGAGACTGATTTGTTGTTCCACTTATTTACCCATTCATTGGTTGATTCTTCTATGTTCTTGAAGCAGGGATCAAACCTGAAACCTTCGCCAAGGTAGTGGGAAAACGCTTGAATCAACTTGAAAAAGAATCAAATCTCCCACAATATGCCTGAAAGGCAAGAAGGAACATCTGTAAAACATGGTTTAATCCCAGGGAAATTCCACTTTTCCAAACATCAATTTGCCACCAGGCCAGGAGAATTTGAATCTCCCATGGCCTGGCTGTATGAACAAGGTGGGGAAAAGGGTTTGCAAATTTTTACTTTGTTGCACATAAATTCATTGTTTTTTAGAAGAATGACTAGAACAATGGTGAGGGCAGAGAGATATGGCTAGAAAAGATTGGAGATAGTTTCTGATCAGCATTGAATGCTGCTCTGAAGATGAGACATTGATAAGTCACGATGGGTGTTCAAAACCCTTGCTACTCAGTGTGCTCAATGAATCAGAAGCATAGGATTTGTGGGAAAACTGTTAGAAATGCAGAATCACCAGATCTACTAAAACAGAACCTGCATTTTAATAAGACTCCAGGTAATTCTAATACACATTAAGATTTGAGAAGCCCTGGTTGGTTATAGGTTTAAAAATAGGGATTGATAGTATCACATCTGTGTTTCAGCAGGCCTGTTAAGAGGTTTGGGAGTGGGGAATCAAGAATGCATGGTGATAAATTATCAGTAAGGAAACACCACAGCTAGGGCAGCCAATTGTGATTTTACTCTAACTTACAGATGATGATAAAGACCAAACTGTTGTTGGAAACAGAATGAAGGGAATAGATTTGAAAGACATCAGAAATAGAAAGTCTGCATTTGAAGAGTGATTAGATAAAGAACATCTATGTAAAGAAGATTTAGGATGAAGTTCTAAGGCTTCCATTCTGGTTTATCTGTCAAAGAAGGGTTTGTTCACCTTGTGTTCATACCTGGCACAGAGAAGGAATACATTCCATATGAGTTAAATGACTGCATGCTCCAGCTAGGGCACAGTAATAGCCTATATAATAAAAGCCTAATATACAAATTGTTCAACCAGAAGTTTGACTGCTTGCTATGAAGTGCGCTGACCACCAGAGGGCTGTGTGGACCATAGCAGGTGTCTGCGACACAGCGCTGGCAGCTGGCAGCAGTGGAGGCACTGCTGGCCCCGACTGAGCCCAAAGAGAGCGGGTCCATGGCAGGATGGTGGAGCAGGTAAGCAGGCAGCATCAGGTCAAGGTTGGTGAGAGTGGGGAGTAGGTGGCAGTGACCAACCTCCCCCAGCACCCAGGTGGGGAGGAGAGAGGGGGATGAGACATCTCGCCGGCTACCTGGGGGTAGGGGTGATGGAGACAGATGTGCGGTGAGAATGCGGGGTGTCTTCCGAGCTCACTCTCACTCCCCCTGCTACCCTCCTCCAGGATGCCAGGCCTTGCTCACTGGGAAAGCCCCTGCACTCAGGTTTTGGGCGCCCGTAAGTAGCCCACCCCACACACACACACGGCCTCTTCTGGGTGAGTCGGGCAAGCTGGGCCACAGCCACCAGGACCACAGGGGCTGGTCGGGCTTCCTGTGGGTTTGCACAGGAGCAGGTCTGCGAGGCAAACTGGGAGAGAGCACGCCACTTGCCTGGCTTCCATTTGGCACCACTGGGTGGCCCAGAGGCCCAAGCTGCATTCTGGCCTGCAGTGTCCAGCTGCACTTACCACATCTCCACGTTGGAACTCGAGCACTGTGACTCGGGCAGAGGGGGGCTTGTGGGGGCCCAGAGGTCCAGGTGCTGCCCAGGGCCCAGAGGTCAGCTGGGACCTGCCCTTCCATACCAGACACTTGTGCTTTGACTGCCAGACAGGCCTAGGGACCGCATCCGTGCACAAATTTCATGCACCGGGCCTCTATTTTTGTATATAAATGAGATCTTGTCATAGCTGATGTCTAAATTCTACCTACCACTTCTCATTATACTTAGAATACAATCCAAATCCTAACTCAGGATCAGCTGTTCTAAAATTGGCCTCAGGGACTCAAATCATCATTAGTAATGAACAAGTTCCTAAAAAGTATTGAGGACCACAAAGAGCTTTTGTTTAAATATATTGATATCTACTGTAGTTTAAATTAAAACTGGGAAATATTAAAAATATTAATTTACAAATTTGTTTATAAGTAGCAATAATAAATCTAGTGCAAGTGAATGTTAAAAATCTATACTAACTTCCCCCATAATCAGTGAGAAGTATGACACTGTTTTATATTTTTCAAATCATCTTTATTATCTGGCTTAATAGAAGACAGCTAGATTATCATATTGCTTCTGCATTTGATATTTTTGTTTTATTTTTTAATTAAAAATTTTTTTTCAATTACAGTATACAGACTCAGAGTTACAGAGAACAGATTGATGGTTGCCAGAGAGGATGAAGGTGGGGGGAGGGAGGAGGTAGGGAATTGGGTGAAAAAGGTGAAAAGATAGAGATATACAGATTGGTAGCATTTGATCTGTTTTGATATGTTATTTTGGTTGAAGGATATGAGGATATCTGGCTCCCCACAAATATGTAGTTGGAAATAAAGAAATATTTTAATGCCACTTTCAGATAATTGTGGATATTTTTCTTTGGTATACATGCAAACTTGATGAGTGGTAATGTCTTATGGTTAGCTGTAATGTGGAACCTGAAGCTTTATCAGTTAACCTTTTGTAAGACATTACGTAAAATACATTGGTCTCTCCAGCGTTTTGAATGAATCTTCTAATCCGGCATGACTTTTGAAATTGTGCATTGGTCATTGAAAATAATCAGTTCATAGAGTTATCTAGAACCTCCAAATGTTGGCATATTTTATTACATAATATTTAAAAAATCACATTTGTTGTTAATATTACCACCAATCTCATTAGCAAATTTTTTAAGTATCGGGCATCTGTCACAGAGGCTGATACAGGTTTTCCAAAAATTCTAATTTTCTCTTGAGAGCTCAAGTTTTATCATCAGCAACAATAATGTCATTTGTTTCTCTTGAAGGGATAGACTCACCTTTGAAAGAATAGGTTCATTTTTGAAAAAAATGTCTGCAAATACCTAGGTCTAAGGAACCATCATGTGGAAGACATTTCAGTTGAAAATAATGTTGCATTAAAAGGTTGCCAGTTCAACTCACTGAAATTTGCGCCAGTGCTTTTCTGTGGGACAACCATCATATTGGAGTCTGCTACAGAATTACTTAACATATACAGTATTTCTCATTTCATTACAAAGAATATTAAAAATATGTGTACTCACAGCTCAAGATTTAATGCAATTAATAATGACACTGCTTTAGCAAGGTCATTCTTAAGTGAACTTGGCATTCTGTGTACGGATCCTTAATGGCAATCAAGAATTCAGTTTAGAGCTCCTGCCTTGACAGGCACTAGGGCTCCATCATTGCCTTTCCAGCAGGAGAACAAATATTAACACAGTAAAATGGATTTGACCTTGCAGATGCCCCTGAAAGGTCTTGGGACCCCCAGGGATCTGTGAAGCACACTTGGAGAACAACCCTACCTACTTTTGCAAGGTGTCTCCTGCCACTCACTGCCCCAGCCACAAAGACTTTCTCGCCACTTCTTGAACAAAAGGAGCTTCTTCCTATCTCAGGGCGTCTATGTTTGCAGTTTCTCCTGCGGGTGATGCTCTGACCTTCGATGTTTATGCAGGCTGGCTGCTCCTCATCACTTCTAGTTTCCGTTTAAGTGACATCTTCTCTAAGATGCGTTTCCTGACCCCCTGTCCACATTAGGCTCCATCTTCCCCAGCAGGGCCTCGGAAATTTTCGACCCCCTTGCCCTGTTCTCCTTGGTCACCTCACTCCTCAGGAAGCAGGATTCTATGAGTGTTCACATGCTTGTTGATTGTCTGCTTCCTCCTCTAAAAGGTAAGCTCCACAAAAGCCAGGACTTTGATTCACTCACCACTGCAGCTCCAATGGCTAGAATCGTGTTTGCCATATCATATACTCACTAAAAACTTGCATTATGAATAAATGAACGTACTTTTAAAATATCATCCCTTAAATTCTGTTACTATGTTATCTTACAGTGAGTAAGGGAGAATCTTTTGGATCAGTGCTGTTCAATCAAAATATAATGTGAGCCATGGATGTGATTTTCGATTTTCTAGCAGTTACACTAAAGAGAGTAAAAAGAAACAGGCGAAAGTAATTTAATAATTGATTTTATTTAGCCCAATATATCTGAAATGTTATGATTTCAAAATGTAATCAATATACAGTTATTATGCTATATTTCTTATTTCTGTTACTAAATTTTTGAAATCTGTGTGTATTTTACATTTACAGAACATTTCCATTCATATTAGCCATATTTCAAGTGCTCTGTAGCTACTTGTTACTGGCGCTGTAGTGGAGAGTGCAATCTAAGGAAAGGTGGAGAGAAACAAGATTTGCTTTCTTTCAGATCTAATGGAATAGAGAAAAATTATAAGCTGTAGTAATAAATAATAATAATAATTACCACCTGCTACTAAATAAAGGAAGACTTCAACTTAATCCTGTGAGTTTTGCAAAATGATGGCCAAGAATGAGACAAATTTTTGTAATACTTCCTCATTTCTAACCATCCCCACTGCAACCCCTAGAAATGGTACTGGGAAAAAGTGTGTGTGAGTTACCAATTTACTGAGAATTTGCACTAATACCTCCCAATTTGGAGAGGATTAGCAGGAGGAGGTGAGCAGGCAGCCCAGCCCTTAACTATCACGGCTGGATCTCAGCAGCAGTAAAATAAATCCTCCGCAGCACCACACTGATAGGGAATAATTCCAAGTCTCCACACAGCATCCAGGTGACCTTTCTAAAATGCAATTCCGATCATGGCACTCACCTATTTTTAATCCCTCACTCGTGCGCCTCACCCTCAGGAGAAATTCCAAGCTCGTCAACACATCACACAGAGCTCATTATGGTTGAGCTCCTGTGTCCCTGCCTGGTCTTCATCCACCTTCATCTTCTTCCCCCCTGTATCCCAAGCTCTCACAACAGTAAACAAGCTGCAGTCCTCTAAATTGCAGCCTCTG
This sequence comes from Myotis daubentonii, assembly GCF_963259705.1. Classification (NCBI taxonomy): domain Eukaryota; kingdom Metazoa; phylum Chordata; class Mammalia; order Chiroptera; family Vespertilionidae; genus Myotis; species Myotis daubentonii. The sequence goes on along the minus strand of NC_081841.1, from coordinate 179,431,461 downwards.
TACCTTTCATGGAGCCACTCCCTTTGCCCAGAATACATTTTATCTTCTCAATTCCTGGCTAACTCCAAAAACCTTCCAAATTCAACTCAGCAACTTACCAAAAATCTTTCCTATTCCCCAGTTTATCTAATGATGTATCCTGGGGTTTGAATAGTGTCCCGGGAAACCTCTACCTTAGTGAATACACAGCATGATAATTGTGGCTCTGCTTGTACATCTTGCTGAGTGAAGTACAACATCGGTGAGCTCAGGCACAATGTCTTTCACTATTCTGTCATCAGAGCCCAACAACATGCCTGGTTGACAGCTTACACAGTACATAGTTGTAGAGTAAGTGAACTGATATGTTTAGATTTGTCATTCACTGGTTCTCTTCACACTTCTCACTAATAGGTACATTACAAAATAAAATTAACAATGAGACAAAAACATTCTAACTAGGTGGAATAATAATTCCCAATTGAAATTCTTTCAAAGTCACAGATTACATCTAAAATAATTGGTAACAAAACAGATGGTTAAAGGCCTAAAATCGAGATTGGTGTGTGTGTGTGTGTGTGTGTGTGTGTGTGTGTGTGTGTGTTACTGAAACATTAGGAATATATTCAAAGCTTTTGTGTCAATATATTTTCAGGAGCTGGTGTTGGCTATAGAGGTAAGAGCCAATTTTCCTTGTGAACTCCCAGAGCAGCCACAAAACACAGAGTCTCTTAGTGACCAGGAGGAGTGGGAAGTGAACTATAAAATAAGATGTGTAATTTAAAAAATACACTACTCCCTAATCTCCTGTCTCCATCCTAGCAGGCTCCAACAATGAGCAGCTCAAATTTCCAGGCAAATCAAACTAAAGATCTTTCTCTCTCTCTCTCTCTCTTTTTTTTTTTTTTACAAAAATTAAATAATTTGCCTGTGGAAAATTAGTGTGTGTAGAGAGAGGGATTTAGGGTCAAATTTGTTAGCTTATTTCACACCAAAACACTCTAAATTTAATTGGATGAAAGAAACATAATTCAGTCAACAAAAGATAACTTTCAAAAACTGAATTATTATCCATGTAGACATTTAAGAAGATATTGCTAACATAGAATAAAAATAGAATACAATGAGAAAGAATCATCTGAAAAAAGTGAAAGAATATAATTATCTTTCATAATTATAAGTATGCAATTATCAAGATAAAAATTCAAATGAACTAGAAATTATTTTTAGAAAATTTTCTAGCATGGAGACAGAAGAAAAGGAGAGAGGAAACATAAGATAAAATTTAAGAGAAGACGATATTCAATCCAGGAAAGTCAACATTGAACCAATAGGAATTCCAAAAAGAGACGACAACAACAACAATAAATGGAGGGGAGGATAGAATCATATAAATAATGGAATAAAATTTTTAAGACCAGAATGAAAAATAAAAAGATTCTGCACCTCGCCACCTCCTTATGAAATTTCAGAACAATCAAGATTAGCAGAAAATTCTGAGTGTCCAGAGGAAAATAAAACATAAAGATTATCTACAAAGTAATGAGTATTAGGCTTTTCACTTTCAACATTAGAGGCTAAAAGGCAATGGAATGGTACAAAGTACTGAGGGGACATGCCATTGTCCTAGAGTTCTATGTCAACCTGAATCATAGGGTTAAGTGTGAGGATAAAACACTAACATGCTCAGGCATTCAAGGACTCAGAGAATCTTCCTCCCAGGCACTCTTTCGTAGGAAGTTATGAGAGAGTGTGCTCCAACAAAGAGACCTGCTTTGCTCACCTTATTAAAAATTGCATCTTCAATAAAAAGAAATGAGCTATAAAGCCATGATAAGATGTGGAGGAAGCTTAAATGCTTATCTCTAACTAAAAGAAGCGAGTCTAAAAAAAAGAAACCTACATACTGTATGCTTCCAACAATATGACATTCTGGATAAGGCAAAACTGCAGAGATAGTGAAAAAGATGAGTAGTCACCAGGGATTGGAGACAAGGGAGGGAGGGGTAAACAGGTGGAACACATGGGATTTATTGAGCAGTGAATAAATACTGTGTGGTGCTATAATGATGGATACAGGACATTATATGTTTGTCAAAATCCACAAAATGTTCAACAGGAAGCATGAACCTTAACATGTATAAATATTCATTCATGCATTGTAACAAATGTGCCACACTAATGCTAGATAATAATAATAAGGGGACCATTGTGGAATAGTAAGGTTAAGTAATTTGAGTAAAGTTTCATAGCTAATACCTCACATAGGTGGAATATAAACTCATTTCGGCTGACTCCAAAGTTTGTGCTTCTATCTATTATACCATACTATTTCCTAAGCTGTAAATAAACAAGTAAGTGTCACCCCAGGTAAGTTTAAACTTCCCAAGGGCAGAACTATTTATTATTCATCTTTCTATATCTGTCCATGGCCAGCTCATTGCCAATCACATCACCAGAATCCAATGACTGGTCAGACCATGTACATTAATATTTATTAATTTGTTCCTCTGTCCCTCAGTGGGTCTGCAATGAGTTCAGTTTAGACATAGTCATTCAAAGCACAGAGACAAGACCTATCACAAAATAGCCAATCTCTGTCCTATAATTTAGGGATAGTGTATAGGTCACTGGGTGAAGCCATAGTTCTTATTTAGCAAACAGACTAGCAAGCACTACCAATTTCCTACCAAACAACTAGGAAAATGTTAGAGTCAGTAAGAGCAGAGACCACCATACATTAACAAAGTGATTCAAATGCAACATTAACCATGTTTTAGACCCAAAAGATTCTCCATTTTTTTCTCTGCCCACTAGGAACACATCTTTTGAAAGTCAGGGAGAATGAATTCCATTACCTTGTGCTAAGTCAATAGCTTTTAAACAAGATTTTTTTTAAATCATTTTAGGCAATTTACCAATAAAAAATAAAATAAACCAGAATGCACATATTTGGGCCATAAACTCTCTATTCTAAAGTCATTTTCAGCCAAAATGTGAAAATAAATGTTTTCTGAAGGCTCATACATAGAAAGGAGAGGGAAAATGTTCCAGAATGTAGAAACCTGTCTTTTCTAGAAATAAATAAAATGATTTTTATCATGAATGCTGCTTCATGAAACAGTCTGAAAACTGTAAAATGACTTTGAATGAAGAATAGGCATTATAAAAGGTAGCACAATAAATAAAAAGTTCAAAAATGCTATTAGACATTTCCTTTTCACATGATATTTCTTTTAATAGGAACACAATATAGATGAATAATGTCATTATTGGTGCCTTAATCCAGGTAGTCTAATTTCTACAACTTAGAATCTAGTTAACTACTCATTTAATATAAATAGCTAATTATACTAAGCAAGTATGCTTGCAGAATTTATTTTTACCACCTGAGGGGGAGGAAAAAGAGGTGGTAGTGATGTACATACAATAACATTCTTTTGTGATATTTTTATAAGTAGGCTCAAAGTTGCTATATAACATACCAAATATACTAAATATATTAAATAAATAGCACTGCTCCTCTTAAGCAACTAAATTAACTAGGACTATGCCAACAGCTTCTCATAAAGAAGAAAATAAGTATTAATTTGCAGACATGCCCACTACCTCATACAAAACATATTTAATTAATATTTGAATGATCTTAGCCAAAATGAAATTCAGAATGTTCTCAGTTTCATTGCTTTTCTGTTAATAAAAATCTGTTTAAAAATGGTGTCTTCATCATGGAAAAGGAAGCATTTCAAGAAAACCCAAAATGATCAGAGAAAAGAGAGGTTTCAATAAAGGTGCATGGACCATTACAATTATCTAAGCTTCTATATCAAGGAAAATTTAAAAGCCCAATGAGGTATATTTGATTATTGTCCCCTTTTCTGGTCTCCGACCCCTGCCTTGCCCTTCAAAGGAGGCATATACTTCCCTGCCCTACTACTGAGTTGACCATAAAATCTGCTTGGGAGAGTGGAATACAGGGGGAGTTATGATATGCCAGTTCTGAGCAAGGCCTCTTTCCCCTCTGAGCCTCCAATCACTGCCAAAAAGAGAGCATGTCCTGGCCACATCCATTGGCCACAGAAGAATGATAAAAATGGAGCTGACCGGTACATCACTATGGCTTTAAAACAAGAGTAGCTAAACCCAGACATGATCAGAGAAACCTGGAAATCTCACAGATCCATCTGTGACAGAAAAAAAAAAAATACTTATTGGTGCATGCCATTCGATTGTGGAATAGTTTGTTATACTGCCTTGTTGTGACAACAGCTAAAGTTAACAGAATAATTTTGAAAATTATTCAGGTTTTCAATCCACCAAGACTAGAATAAATGCAATTTTTTCAGTGTGTTCATTGAGATTCTGATACAAATGATTACTCTGAACTAATAAAGATTCTTTCCTTTTTTTCCTATGCATAGAGAAAAAAACCCCTGAAAATATAAGTTAAATCTTTATTCAAAAAGTAAGGCAAATTTAAGAACATGTAAATTTCATAAAAATATATCAGGGATAGAAAATGTTTTTCTATTTAATCAATATTTATTGAACATTTAAGTGCTCAATAGATGTGGGAATATAGAGACAAATAATACAGGTTAATAAATAGGGTAGTCTCAGCTACTTAATAAGTAGGATATAAATGTTAACGCTGTTGCTATCTTCTTCATCATCATCATTAGACAAAATATAAAAGAGTATATTATAATAACAATGCAATGCAATAACTACTAAATGGAACTCTGCACAAAGCTGAAATAGAAATTTATAGCACAAACAGCCTCAATCTGCTTTAGGGAGTCTGGAGGTAGCACTTAAAGTAAAAGTAGGAAGATGCCTAAGAGTCTGCAAATACAGGTGCAGGAAGAAGGCATTCTAGCACATGCAAAGGCACAAAACATGGTGATGATCATAAAGATAGCAACAGTATGTATAGATAAGTGGTTGGCAAACCGCGGCTTGCAAGCCACATGCGGCTCTTTGGCCCCTTGAGTGTGACTCTTCCACAAAATACCACGTGCGAGCGCGCACGTATAGGGAACGCTGTGGAGTGAAAGAAGATGTAGTGCTGAGGATTGAGAAAGGCATGTTGAGATGGTTTGGACATACAGAGAGGATGAACGAAAGGAGATAGACGAAACAAGTATACAAGACGAGTGTGGATGGGAGAATTGGAAGGGGTCGACCTCAGCCAACGTACCTCAATCAGATTGAGGACATTTTTAGCAAAGGCCAGCTTAGGAGTACCCTAATTAAGTTAATAACAATGTACCTACCCATATAGTTTAAGTTTAAAAAATTTGGCTCTCAAAAGAAATTTCAATTGTTGTACTGTTGATATTTGGCTCTGTTGACTAATGAGTTTGCCGACCACTGGTATAGATGAATGTGCTCAGCATGTGTAGAATCAATAAAGCAGAAGGGACTCTACTAAATGGTAAGCAAGACCATCCCTTCAGGCCTACCTTTACCAAGTGTTAGGGTCACCAAACGAGGAACGTATGTAGCCAAAAGGGATAAAGAATTATGAATTTATTAGGTCATCTGGAAAACGAGATGGGCTGAGCCCCAAAATGTCACCAGCACCCAAGGACAGGGAGTCAGAGATTGTAAACGACTCTAGGTGAGCCTTTTCCAGGCAGAGAAATCTCTGGGCAGGTCTGGATCCTTGGAAGGTCTGGAGGGGAAGGATAATGGTCTTAGCAAGTGGAATGTGGTCTAAGGCTAAGCAAAAGGGAGTGTCGGTTGTGAAGTGGCCTAAAGGTCAGTTCCCAGGGGAAGGTATTGATTCAATTATCTGATCAGACCTAACACCAAGGACCTCAGTGACTCAAATGATGGTACGATCCCTACAATTTGGATGAAGGGGCCCTTCTAGTGGGCTGCATACTTATTTGATAAATGTAATTGCTTTATTCAATTCATTAAAAAAATTACAAGAAACTTCACCGATCTTATTTTTTCTAGAGCTGTATCTTAGTGATTTATTCAAGTGTAAAAATATTTAGTATTCATAAACAAATGTTATATTTTTCCTCAAGTTAATGTAAAGGAGTACAGCGAGGGGGAGGCCAGCTGCCAAGCCAACTGCAAAGCTTCTTCCTTCAAGGCAAAGGTGCACATAAAGACAGATTGAATTCATACCAATTTCAGGAAAGATGCTTTGTTTTTAGTGCATAATGGGTGTTGCCTTGAGGTAGCTGACTTTCAATTGCTATTCTAGGTTCTTTATTATAAATTACTGTTAGTTTTACCTTTGTCATTGTTAGCACTTTTCCCCTGAATTGCTTGCTACTGGACAACATCACTTGCATGTACAATAGAATCTCAAATTTAACTTGTCAAAAATCACTCTTTAATTAATAGCACCTCCTGAAAATAACTAAGTAAATAAAAAGGTACTTCACTCGGGGTTGCTATACTAGTATGCTCCAGCTGCCATAACAAAATACCTCAGATTGAGAGGCTTAAAAAAACAGAAATTTATTTCTCACAACTCTGGAGGCTAGAAGTTCAAAATCAAGGTGACAGAGGGTTGGTTTCATTCTAAGGCCTCTTCTCTTGGCTTTTCAATGGCTATTAAATGTTGTTTGTTTACATGACCTCATCTTTATACATATGTGAAGAAAGATCTCTCTCTCTCTTTTTCTTTCTTTTTTTTTCAATCCAATACCAAGGATATTTTTCCATTGATTTTTAGAGAGTGGAAGAGAGAGGGAAAGACAGAAATATCGATGTGAAAGAAACACATCAATTGGTTGACTCCTGTATGAGCCCTGGCCAGGGCCTGGGCCAGGGAGGACCCTGCAACCAAGGTACGTGCCCTTAATTAGAATCGAACCTGGGACTCTTCGGTCTGCAGGCCAGTGCTCTATCCACTGAGCAAAACTTGCTAGGGCTTTTTTTTTCTTCTTTTTGTAAGACTACTAATCCTATCAGATTAGGGTCCTACCTTTACAAACTCATTTAATCTTAATTACCTCCAAAAGGCCTTATCTCCAAATATAGTCACATTGAGGATTAGAGTAGCAATACATGAATTAGGGATGAGGTTGGTGACATATTTCCGTCCATAGCAGTTACCTATGATGAATTTTATCATCAGTCACTCCAGTGACCAGCCCAAAAAAAACCTTGAATTTGGACTGCTTTAATTTTTTTTTCTCACGTTGAATTCATCACCAAATCCTGCTGGCTCTACCAAATCCAGTCAATTCTACCTTGATCCACTCCCATCGACCTAGTATAGGCAGTATCATCTAATCTCAAGGTTCCTATTCACCTCAATCCACCCCTACTCTCCCCAAATCTATTCTCTACACAGCAGCCAAATGGATCCTTGGCAAAATAACAAATTATATGATATTGCTCCCCTACTCAGATTCTCCGCCTCTCCCCCCCACCCCAGCTTTCTAGCCCACAAGGCTCATGAGCTGACTCCTGACCACCCCTCCAATTGCATCTCCTCCCACTGTCCCCTCACGTGCCTCATTAGAACCACAGTGCACTCCATACTCTCCCACATACTTTAAGAACATTCCTCTCAGGGCTTCTGTACTTACTCACTCCTCTGCTTGGGAATCTTTCCCCCAGATAGTCACATGGCTCAGTTTCTCATTTCACCTCACTCAATTCAGCTCTTTATTCAAAAATGTCCTACTAGGAGACCACTTCTCTCTTTTTATTTATTTATTTATTTATTTTTTCCTTTATTAATTAAGGTATTACATATGTGTCCTTATCACCCCATTGCCCCCCCCACCCCCCCCCATGCCCTCACCTCCCTGTTGTCTGTGTCCATTGGTTAGGCTTATATGCATGCATACAAGTTATTTGGTTGATCTCTCCCCCTTACCCCCACCCTCCCCTACCTTCCCTCTGAGGTTTGATGGTCTGATCAATGCTTCTCTGTCTCTGGATCTGTTTTAATTCATCAGCTGTTCATTATATTCCATAAATGAGTGAGATCATGTGATATTTATCTTTCTCTGACTTATTCTGCTTAGCATAATGCTCTCCAGGTCCATTCATGCTGTTGCAAATGGTAAGAATTCCTTCTTTGTTACCACAGCATAGTATTCCATTGTGTAGATGTACCACAGTTTTCTAATCCACTCATCTGCTGATGGGCACTTAGGCTGTTTCCAAATCTTAGCTATTGTAAATTGTGCTGCTATGAACATAGGGGTGCATATATCCTTTCTGATTGGTGTTTCTAGTTTCTTGGGATATATTCCTAGAAGTGGGATTACTGGGTCAAATGGAAGTTCCATTTTTAGTTTTTTGAGGAAACTCCATACTGTTCTCCACAGTGGCTGCACCATTCTGCATTCCCACCAGCAGTGCATGAGGTTTCCTTTTTCTCCGCATCCTTGCCAGCACTTGTCATTCGTTGATTTGTTGATGATAGCCACTCTGAGATGTGAGATGGTACGGCATTGTTCTTTTGATTTGCATCTCTTGGATGATTAGGGACTTTGAGCAAATTTTCATATGTCTCCACTTCTCTCTTTAACCCTCTTCAAAATACCTGCTTACTTAAGTTTGTTAACATAGTATTTAATATAATATACTTATGTGTTTATTATCTATCTACCCCCACTAGAATGAAAGTTTTACAAGGCAGGGGGGGTCCCCTACCACGCCCCACCCCCAGCCCCATTCTTCATTTTTCTCCTTTTTCTTCTTCCCTCTATATATCCTCTGCCTAGAGCAGTACCCTAGATCATACTATTTTATTTATTTATTTATTTATTTATTTATTTATTTATTTATTTGAAAAAGGAATAGATTTAGATTGTTAGTGTTTCGTGGTTAGTCTAACAATATGTAATGATACATATTGCATTAACATTATTGTAACTTATAATTTCTAATAACTAGACTTTAAGATACCTATGGGCTATGATATAAACCATCCAATTCCTCACTTCTAAAGATGCAAACCTAACACTCCATGTTTGTTCATATTTTATCACTGTACTGTTGTTGTCAAGTTATTTTTCTACTGGAAAGTAGGATCTGACACCATGGACCACAGATAAAATGTTTGAGAACCATTGTGCTAACTTATAATGAACAAACTCTCAGCAAAAGTGATATGAATAATCCTTGATAGTTGCACATAAATCTATCCTTATTTACACAAATGTAGTTTGTGTGAAGTATGCAATACACTATATGAAAACATCTATATAATTTGAAGCCCAGATAAAGATGAAGAACCACATGAGAGTAGGTGAATACCTCTTTAACCCTCAAACAGGACACAGATGTTCTCCAATTTATGTATATAGTCTTGGAAGGGATGTTCCCAGATCCTTAGATTGGAGTAATGAAATCTAAAGTCATGACCATACACACACGAAAGGTGGATGATGATGCTATAAATCAGTGCAATGGAAAATCATGGAGAGTTTGCTGAAGAAGAACTCATGCCACAAACCTATTTCTATTATTTATCATCCATATTTCCCTCAGGGGGACCAGGGCATATAAAGCAAATGAAATAAAGAGAATAGACATGCAAGAGCCACATGGCAACAGTATGATATTGTGACCAGAAGAGTTTTGTTCTGGGCCATAGCAATCTCTTCCCAATGAGAGAAAGTTATCCCTAGTGAGATTGAACAGAGACTTCAGACTGTTTCAGCTCTACCTAACACCCTAATTTCATTGTTCCCATTACTGCATGAGAAATCATCTAAAAGGGTCTATTAACACAATAATGCATAAAATCTTGGAGAAGGAGGAGAAAAGGAACATAGGAAAGGCACCTGGGGAATATATATTACAACAGGCAATATATAAGGACCAAAGGCAAAGTTAAGATAGTTCTCTGTTGCCTCAAAGATATTATTGGCAGAATGATGGCTCTAAAGAAAATAGCTCAAAAAGAGATACAAGAGTTCAAAGAATAGTTAAAACAACATAAGGAATACAAGAAGCTGGCAGAGCTCAGAGAAGAGGTAGAAGGGAAAGAAACATAAAAAAAATACAAAAACTGGAATTAATACACATTTTTTAAAAGAAAAGATCATGGTGAAAATCATACAGTACAAAATAGAAATTAGCAAAGATATTTCAATGATTATGGCAATGAGCATAGACATGAAAACTAAGGAAACTCCAAATGAATATTATTGGTATTCAGAAAGCAGACAACAGGAGGAAAAATGGAGGGGGTTGGGGGGAGTTCAATGACATAATAGAAAAAAAATGTTCCTAAAATAAAGACTTGAATCTTTAGATCTTGTCCTAGAAAAAAAAGCTAAAAAAGATCAAGGCCAAAGTGTATTATGGGAAATCATTGAACTTCAAGGATAAGGAGAGATATTATATAGAAATCCAATAAAAAGGGGGCGGGGGAAGGCATTTAAAAGAGGAAAGATACAGTTGGAACTCAGATTTATCAAAAGCAGGTCACACTAACATGTAATAGTGCAGTAGCCCACAGAATTTCAAGGGAAAGTAAAGGCTTTAGAATAACTTTATAATCATCCAATGGGAGTAACAGAAAGATATTCTCAAACTTATAAGAACAAAGGGAAAACAATTACCATGAAGCTTTTCTTAGAACTATCACTGCTTCTGTAGTGGAAAATCTGCCCATATTATAGGAAACAAACACACAAACAAAAAAGAAATGAGAGGTTACAGATCAGGAAGATGAGAGAAAGGGAAAAAATTAACCTTATTATTTATAGATGATATAATTGACCGCACAGAATAACCAACAGAATCAACAAATTACTAGAACTAATAAGAGGTTTCTCTGTGGTTGACAGATACAAGACAAACTCATAAAAACAGTAGCATATTTTTACAATAACAATAAACTACTAGAAAATATAACTAAAAATTAATATACCACAAACAATAACAATAAAATTATAAAGTGTCTAGAAATTTTAAAAGAATTCATAGATCCTTAAATAGAAAAAATTTAAACCTATTAAAGGACTAAAAGAAGACATAATTGATGAACAGTTATACTCTTGGTTGAGAATAGTTAATATTAAGAAGAAACCAATCTTCCCATAAACAAGCTAAAATTCAATGCAACTAAAATTAGAATTCCAGCTGAATTTTTGGTGAATTTTGATGAATTCAATCTAAAACTTATTTTAAAATTTCAGTAAAGCTTCAGTAATAGCCAGTTCAACACTGCAAAATGACAGCTAAGAGAGGGGACTTGCAATAAGAGCTATTTTTTTAAAACAAAGTCTGTAATAAATACAACATGATACTGGAACAAGAAAAAAAAACAATATGCTACTGTTTTTATTAGTTGATCATATATCTTTTTATATGATAAAGTTAATATCTTAAATCAGTGGATAAAATCTATATATATAAAAGTCTCAGTGACCAGCCAACCGGTAGCTATGACAGGCACTGACCACCAGGGGGCAGATGCTCAACACAGGAGCTGAAACCACAGGCATGGAAACTAGGAACAGACTGATGAATATCAGAGGGAAAGGGGGAGAGAGGAGCAGGGGAAAAGATTAACCAAAGATCTTGTATGCATACTAGAGGCCCAATGCACAGATTCATGCACTGGTGGGGTCCCTCAGCTTGGCCTGTGGGGATCGGACTGAAATCAGCTCTCCGACATCCCCTGAGGGGTCCCAGATTGCGAGGGGGCGCAGGCCAGGCCAAGGCACCCCACTGGTGCAAGAATGCGTGCACTAGACCTCTAGTATTAGTATACAAAGTGAGTACTGTTAGTAAAATTAACTCACTGTATCTTGAAAAACAAAATTGTATTCCTATCTAACAGTGTTTACAAAAGTGGGTTTCAAACCCAAATGTAAGAATTAAAACAATAAAGTTAAAGTAAATGATGTAGGAAAAGATTCATAACATAGGAATGCAGGAGGATTTCTTCGACATAAGCCACTGACATAAGCAATGTTGATGGATTTGATTAAAGAAGATTTTCTGTTCAATCAAGGTCACCATGTGCAAAACTAACAAAAACAAAAAAGATAGATTGAGAGATGCCTGCAATCTAACACCAATAAGAAAACTATATCTAGAATTCCCACTAATCTAAATGAAACAAAGAAAAGCAACAAATCCATTTACAGGCATTTCAGTGGAGGAGAAACCTTAAAGGCTAGCAAATTCAAATTCATTATTACTTAGAGAAATTCATATTCAAATAACATTGAGTATTCCTTTAAACCCATCAGACTGACAAAATCTGAAAAGCTGCCTAATGTCAGATGTTGGAGGGACATGGGAATCTGAGAATGTACTACTGATAAAGTTGACACAGCTGAAGTCATTCTGCAGCACCAACTGTCTAATTAGGCAAATCAATCATATGTACATCTCTGACACAGCATCCCCTAGATCAGGGGTCCTCAAACTATGGCCCGCAGGCCACATGCAAATACAAATATTGTATTTGTTCCCGTTTTGTTTTTTTACTTCAAAATAAGATATGTGCAGTGTGCATAGGAATTTGTTCATAGTTTGTTTTTAAACTATAGTCCAGCCCTCCAACAGTCTGAGGGACAGTGAACTGGCCCCCTGTTTAAAAAGTTTGAGGACCCCTGCCCTAGATATACATTTCTGAGAAATTGTCACACAGTTACATGAGGGACATACACAAGCATATTCATATCAGCATGGTTAGTGAAGGCACAAAGTTGGTCTCAACCTGAATTTTCATGAATACAGCCCTGAAAATATAAAATGTGGAAAAGTTATAGTAAATATAAGGCAACCATGCATCTTGGAGGTCTGGGTCAGTCCCAATGCATGTGCACTGGTATAATTATTAATAGGACCCTTTTTAGGCTTAAAAATGTCTCTTTTTGGACAATAAATCACACATAATTCTGTGCAGGGATAAAAGCACCTTACTAGATTACATACGCAGAAACTTGGATAAAACCTTAAAAATATCATGTTGAGTGAAGAAGCAACAAATTCTATTAGGTCAATACAATGTCACTTATGCAAAATACAACAGTACACATTTTACAAGGAAGCAAATTCACATGCACCAAACACATGGGATATTCATCAAGCACATTAGGATGATTATGAGTGGGGTAGTTAGTATAAGGAGAATGAAATTAGGGAATAAAAAGAATAAATAAAAATAACAACAACAATAAAACAATAATTTTTAACAAAGATGTATCATATCACATTAACTACGAAACAGAATTAACCCATGCTATCAAACTGAGGTCCAAATGATAGAGGCAGGGGGATGACTACTGCTTAACAGATCCAGACAGTTATGGGATGAATCAAAGCAAACCCCTAGAAATGGAAAACTGGTAATAGAAAGGCTTGAATCAAGCATTCTATTCATTTAAGTATCCATTATAATTATAAAACCATGGGATTAAAATCATCCAGCAAAAGGTAAATGCTATAAACCTTGATAATATAAAATCTAATCATGAAACTAATAAAAATAGTGGGTGGTGAGGTATAAAAGGGTGAAAGTGTGCTAATTTCCTCATCTTTCATAGCAGGAAGTGAATAAAGTCTAAATTTTAAACCTGTAGATATAATAAGCATTATGATCTCAACTTTCACAAAAACAGATTGAAAAAAAGTAAAGTTCTTCATTAACTGTTATTCTTAACTTTGGATTCTGTCAGATTCCAATATTCCTTGTGAAGGACTTGCCTGAATTCCAATTCCTTTATGTTATTCAGCTTCTTTTCATGTTATATAAAATTCAACTTAATAGTTAACATTAAAATAGTATATATGGTATAATGCATTTAAATGTGATTTCGATTTTATTTTTATCCATTTCTCTACCTATCTCCTAGGGCAGTGATGGCGAACCTATGACACGCGTGTCAGTGGTGCCACGCAAACTCATTTTTTTTGGTTGATTTTTCTTTGTTAAATGGCATTGAAATATCTGAAATAAATATCAAAAATATAAATCTTTGTTTTATTATGGTTGCAAATATCAAAAAATTTCTATATGTGACACGGCACCAGAGTTAAGTTAGGGTTTTTCAAAATGCTGACACTCCGAGCTCAAAAGGTTCACCATCACTGTCCTAGGGCAACATCTAGAATATTAGTAATGATTATATCTGAATGTTTATGTTCTTTTTCTTAGTCTTTTTTAATTGCTTACATTTTAAGATGCTTTCTGTAGCATTTTACAGAGACAATAAAAGTATTACTAATAAAATGAGAGAAAAATAGGAAGTGGTGACAATAACTAGAACCCTTATTAGCTGTTAGGTTAGAAGCGGGAGTAGAAAGATAGGGAAAGAGAATCAAGCTCTGTCTGTGAAGATTCCTCAGGACCGTATATTAGTTACAGGAAATTTGAAAGCAAATCTGCAATTCTGAGTGAGATCCTAGTTGTAAAACTTTACCTCCTCTTCGAGAGATCAGATCTATCTTCTTAAGTAAGATCTCAAAAAGGCATAGCCAACCAGGGTCTGGCCTGACTCCACTGTTCATTACCGGAAAGGCAAAACCACAAGGCAGAGTGAATAGAAACGATGTCAAATTTGTCATCGACAACCAACCACTCTCCATTCTGCTCAGGACACACCTCATTACATTTTACATTAAAAGGTAAGGCCAACCAAAATAGTGCCCATGACTGATGCACCAAATTGCCACGCAGAATTCTCCAACAGAGGCTGCAGTGTAGCAGTTCTTAATGTCCATAGTTATTTGAGTTAAATGAAGTCTGACGTATTCCCACATGGAAATAGTGAGGAGAAACATATTTTTTCAGTCTATTAAATTTAATTCACTGTGTATGTTTTCCTTCCTTATCAGCAGTTTAAATTAATTTTTCTCATTGTCAACAGGCTGACAGTCTCCCCACATCTTTAAATCCGAGCACACAGTATTTGCTAGGACTATCTATCCCCGCAGGTGTGGAAAACATGTTCATTCCATTAGGTCTTAGCAAGGCTCTAACAATTATACAAAATAATTTATCCCTCGACGATCAGGTACAGCTGTATCTAACTCCTCCTGTCAATTTCCATTTCAGCAGCAGAAATTGTGATGTTCTCAGGAGAGGAGTGATTGGTTTTCAGTTACATACTGTTACAGCTGGAAGTCATCTGAAAACCATAATGCCAGCATATGGATAACCTGTGTGGCAGCATAATAATATTTCTACGTATCTTACAAGTGCTTGCCCAGGACTACAACAATGTAATCAGTTTCACAGGGGACAGAAATAACATGGATCTCTCCATTTACTGATTGCATTGAGCACTGAAATAATGATCACCGTCTAAATGGAAGGGCAGCATTCAATAGGAAAATAAATGATAACTGCAAAGAAAGGTTTCTTATCATACTTAAGAGATGAATTAATGGCAGACAGCTTAGAGAGGCAGCATTCATGGGAAGTTTCCCCATTCATACATAACATGCAGTGAAAACACGTTTGCCATTTTTAAATCAGGAACAGTTCCTGGAATCAAAAATACTGTTTTTGAAAATTAATACTCATTCCAACATCTCTGCTTCATTTCTTTTTTTCATCTGCAAAATGAGGAAGCTGATACTTTCTCATTCTTACCTCTTAGGGGTACTTTAAGGACAAATGAAAGGATAATGTAAAAGTGCTTAGAGCTTTTGGAAGAGAAGTCCTCTGTTAATCCAAGCTCTTACTATTATTATCCCTGGCAACTATACAGTGGTTTCAAATTATAAATCTAAAAGCTTTTTCAGACATCTATTATTCAAATCTTATTTTTAAAAAATCCTGTATTATTTAACTCCTTATTAGAAGTGGGTAAACTGAGACTTAAAAAGAATGAGAAACCTCCTCAAGGTCACACAATGGCAGAGCAGGTAAAAAGAAATATTGATTGTGTATGCAACATCCCACAGACACAGCAGCAAAATGAAACTCCGAACCATTAATATCAGAAAGAGCCTGAACCAGCAGCTTTTAAATTTAAAAACTATCCAATTAAAAGCACTAATCCAGCAAATATCTTAGAGAAGTCCTTTGCAGAAAAAACATGCATCAAACACCTTTTTGCTATATCTTAGTTATATTTCTTGATGTGACTCATTTTTTAACACAAAGAGAGATGTATATATTTTATCTGTGCTTATGAAAGGATTTTTAAAACAGCCCCCCAAATTTCTTCATCAAATAACTAGAGATCTAACCATGTAAAGCTGTCTTGCTTTGCAATGTATTTTTAGACAAGATGAAGGCAAGTAAATATCTTCCTGCAAACGTTATTTCCCTCAACTCATTTAAATCCAAATGTTTTCAGAGTGCTTTGCATATGTCAGTGTTCTCTGGGTGACAGAGAGGGCAGTAGGGAGATGTGGGGCCAAAAGGCATGTTTAAGCTGACAGTGTCATGGCAAACTCAACAACACTCAGTTCTGTCTTGTGGAACATTCTAACTTATAACCTGAGTTACGCTTTGAGAATTCTTAGAACTATCTTCCAAACACAGAGCTCCACCTAAAAGCACTCATTACTGGGATGAGCGTGGGGAGAGCAGTCCTACAAAGGGGACCACTTTCTGACCTACTTGCGGTTCTTATTAGTGCTTTTTCATTTCATGGAAGCCTGCCTCTTCATATTTTCTTACATGTTTTTGATGAATTTAAACTGCAGCCTGCCAATCTTTGGGGAATTCTCCCACGTGATTACACGGGATGTAAAGAGGCAATTACAAAGGAATAAATTTGTTCCACATTAAACATATTTTCAGCTGCTTTGGGAGATCATTTGGAAAATATGGGAAAATGTTCCATCTGGTTGGATTAGCATTATTTACACCTTATAGGAAGGATGGCACCGAACTTTAGTACTTGAGTGTATATACAGTACTTTGGCCAGAGTTTACTCAGGTGGGGTAATATTTTCCAAAAGTGGCAGGTAGAGAAACTGGACTTCCAGTCATTTATTATTTTGAATTTTATTTTTACATTTCTGTTTCACTTTGAAATTCTGATATTATTTTATTATTGTTGCATAAGAATTATATAACAGAATTTTATACATTTCATACATTTTTAAAGCTAGTGAATGACTACTGAACTTCTTTGACATTGTGGTCTGACATCATAACATGCTCCAAAAAAGACATTAAGAATATATGTGTGTGTGTGTGTGTGTGTGTGTGTGTGTGTGTGTGTGTGTGTGAGAGAGAGAGAGAGAGAGAGAGAGAGAGAGAGAGAGAGAGAGAGAGAGAGAGAGAGATTTACTAAGGGGGGAATGTCCTATTTGATTATGTGAGGTACTTTGGAACTAGGTTGAAGCAGAGGAGAGCTAAGGCGTTCTGAATGTAACTGACATGAGGTGTCTGCCATCCCATCACTCTGTACCATAACCACTTTTCCTCCTCATTCTCTCTCTGTTAACATTTTCTTTCTGTGCCTCCCTATTTCTGACTCTGTCTCTCTCTGTCACTCGATGTCTCCTTTTCCTGTCTACATCTGAAGGCATGCTGAACTCTGTTGGCAACATTCATTGCTAAAGCAATTGCTAACACCTGTTCAGAACCTGCTTCAAATATCTGCAGTTTTCAAGACTTCCCACAACACATCAGCAACCACAGTCACCAGCCACCAGTGGCAAAACACTGTAGTAGGTACAGATGCAAGGGTTGCAGTGTTGAAAGTCATGCTGCTTGGGCTCAAATCCCACCTTTGTCACTTATCAGTGATGTGACCAGTGGGCAAGTTGCTTCAGTTTGCCATGACTAAGTTCATCTTCTGAAAAGTGGGAATCATAGTAGCAACTTCTTCATAAGGGTTTTGGAATCATTAAATATATTCATAGATATAAAGTATTTAGCACATGGCATGGCACATAATAGGTGCTTAATACATGTGAGCTATTATTATTAGTCCTCTGCTCTGCTACCCCATTCAAGCTGGCTTCTTTGCTATTCTAGAGCACACCACACTCACACACATGCTCTCCCCAACAGTGATCCCTAACCCACCAGGCAGGAATGTCTTCCCCATGTTCCTACAGTTACAAACCCTACCCTTTCCTGTTAGGTTCACCTCCACTATGAGCTCTTTTGGGGATATGTCAGGTCACAGTGATCTCCCCCTACTTCTTCTGTACCATTTACACTCTCATGTCCTTTCATTGTATATTAGATGCTCCAATATGCAGTCCTCTAATTGTTTTCCATGTACTCATGTTACTTTCATAGCTAAATACCAGCACAGGCACTGCCCTGATGTAGGTCTCATGGGGCAGACACTGAACAATGGGAATTCTAAACAGGTGTTGATTTACTTCTTTGTGAACATCCTAAAGGGGGTTGCTGTGCATTTAACAAAATAAAAGTGAAACTTGCCAAATTTTCTCTTTCTTTTCACTTCATTCAGTCTTAGCATTTAGAAAACAAACTATGCATACAAGGAGGGGTTCCAATCATCACACAAATGTACACAAAATGAAGCTCATAAAAGCCTATCTATATATATAAAAGCCTAAGTGACCAAACGACCCAATGGCCAGTCGCTATGATGTGCACTGACCACCAGGGGCAGATGCTCAATGCAGGAGCTTCCCCCTGGTGGTCAGTGTGCTCCCACAGCAGGAGCACCACTCAGCTGCCTGACCCGTCCTGGCAGCCCACCAGCCTGGTGACAGCCACTCCCTCCCTCTGTAGTCCTGCAGGTCCAATCTCCAGGGAATGGGGCCAGGCACCAACGGACCTGCGCCGCTGGCACAATCCCAACCGCCAACCTCCTGGAAGTCGGCCTTGGGCACCGTGGCTGCTTCCCCTCCCTAGTCTCTCCACAAGGAAGAAACTATATAAAAGTGGATGCCAGGTGGCTCCTGACAACCGGTGTGAATGTCAGCAGGACAGATCCGGATCCTGGGCCGTTAAGGGTGTCCTACCATCTTCCCGGAGGGCCGATCACATCCCAGCCACCCTCCACCACCCTCAGGATGGGCACCAGACATGAGGGCTCACAGCTGGTGAGCACCACTGTGGCAGTGCAAGCCTCTCCCAATCGGGATTGACTGGGCACAAGCCCGCAGCAGGTGCAGTGGGGCCGAGATGAGCAGGAGCAGCAGGCAGTGTTGGATTGCGGGTTTAGGCCCAATCCCCGCAGGCTACCCCGAGGGACCCCACCCGTGCACAAATTTGCGCTCTGGGACTCTAGTCTAAGATACAAAGCTCTTTTGTGACCAACATAGACAGTAGCTAAATTTAGTTATGTGCTTTAGTGATTTAGTTAAGTTACATTCCAGGTCTGGTCAAGTGACCTAATCATTACTTCCCAGGGATGGTAGCTTACTCCATCCTATAGAGGAGACTCTCATGCCTCAATTAACAGAGGCTTTGCTAATTAGTATAAGGAATGTTAGAATGGCTTTTCATTGGTGGCATTCATTATTTGTTCATCCACACAAAGGCTGTTAGAACTGGATTCTCATTGGTGTGCAACATATGTAGTTTGGCTAAAATATTTCAGCAAGATTCCCATCCTCGAATAAACAAGGTATAAGAACTACTGAGACCTATCACCTGCACCATGAGGACCAGCACCTGTGGCTGCTTCCAGACATGGTATTGGGAGGCCTCAGTTGTAAAAAGCTTCCTACAGAAGCCTGTATAGAATCCTTACTTTGGAATGTTGTATCTCTTACACCAGGGACTTTTCTGGCAAGGCTGCATCCCCTAAAAGAATAGAGAGCTGGGACTTCAAATTTACAGAGAAAGCTGTGTGTCTGCCTTTCCCCTGCTTGATCACTAATAGACTCTTTAAATAAAAATTGTAAAAGTGTTCATTTGTAAGAGAATGTCAGGAGGGATGCAGTATTTTGAACCGTTTCTCTCTACATGTTGAAACTTTGTATCTATTTCCATTTAGAGCATCCCCAAATGAAGGAAAAGACTATGATACAAATGTGCACACACATGGACAAGGCAGGAAGTTCTGGCCTTTACTAACCAGAGAGCTGTGGAAATATAATCAATCAATCAATCAATCAATCAATCAAGTAATATTTACTGAGTGCCTGCGAGGTGCCCAGGATCGTGAAACTACAAGATATCAGAAATTGGCATTTCAGATATCACCTAAAATAAATCTCCAAACTGGTCAGGAACAGTAAGCTAACTGAATTCTGCAGTCTACACAGTGAGTTAGGGTACCTGAGGGTGGTTAGAACATTGTTATTTATTATTCCAGCTTTCCTTGAGGGGGAAATGTTAGATATCTGTCATACAAAGCCTTAACAAACAGTCATGATTTATGGTCCAAATATTTGGTTATAGGTCTAAAGAGAGAAGAAAAATGTAGAAGACATTTAAGTAAGAGTATAAGGACCAACGTGACTTATGTCTTATTTTCCTTGAAATTTTGTTTCATCCAACATTACACTTCTATGCTAGATTACAAAAGTTTTGTGGTTTGTATTTGTCAAAGGCCAAGTTCACAAGTCCTAAATAATTGCATAAATTCAGCTGAATTGATTTGATGCTTTATAGGACTTTAAAGCAGCAAATGCTTTCAATGGATGCTTCCTACATTCATCAGGATTTCTTAGCATATCAGAAGTGTAATAGATAAGTCAGAAAAACAATAAATCATGTATAATGTGTTATTCTCATGCGTGTTGGGAAATGGCATCACGTAAGGTGGATGGAAAGAACCCAAGCGCATAACATAGTCCATATAGGTGCACAGAGCACTCACCTTGGGCCAGGCTTTGCTCTCAGTGCCTTGAAAACAGTAATCCTCACATCTACTCTATGCAGTAGGTCAGTAGCATTAGCCCCATTTCTAGCTAAGAAAGCAGAGCACAGCACAGTTACATAATGTGCCCAAGGACAGCAGCTAATAACCGACAGTATGTGGAATTTGAACCCAGAGTGAATGTGGCTCCAGGATTCACAGCGTCCATTCAGAAGATGTAATGAAGGTTAACATAAAAGGTATATACAGTAGTAAGCACTCAATACATTTACTCTACTCTCCCTTATTCATAAACCAATTTTAGGTCCTATGTGTATTCAAAGTACAGACACTCTTCTGTTTAGCAAACAGACCATTAGGTTCTAAACAGCAGCACTGGCACAATATACTAATGACCTCATCAAACACGGGCATCAGAACTTGACAGATGTGGATTGTTCTCTCTCTCTCTCTCTCTCTCTCTCTCTCTCTCTCCAACCCAGAGATATTTTGTGATCAGAAAATATATGGGCTCTACTTTTTTCTATCTTTATCTTCCCCCACAACTCCTTCCACTCAAACTTTCACACTACCAAATTAAAATAGAGATCACCCTGACATGTCATCAGCTATAAGGCATTTCACAACTGGGTAAGCTTACAGTTGCTGAAAGCATTTAAATGGTATGGCCACAAAGTTATTCTTTGCACGCCAACTACAGTTATGTCATGTGGCTCTAATATTAGTGGACTGTTGTATATTCATATATTTCATATTGATCTGGTATAATATCATTAGATCTATGAATAGAAACTCTCTAGAAAACATATGCCACTGAGTGCTAATCTATTAAATATGGGGCTTTTCCTGCCATTTCCAGGATGGCAGGCAGGCTTGTTGATGTGTTGTCATGGCACTCATCCTATGCAATGGCTGCCACCAAGGGTCCGCATTCTAGGACTTGTGGTTGGTCAAAACAACTTATCCTTCACACCTTCCTCTCTTATCTGGATTACTGCATTAACCTCTACCTTTGACCCCCTCCATCTATTCTCAACACATCAGACAGGGTGATGCTTTTAAAACATTCTGCTCACAGGAATATACCCAAGAACACTGAAAACATACATCCATACAAAAACCTGTACATGAAAGCTTACAGCAGCATGATTCATAATAGCCAAAAGGTGGAAACAATCCAAATGCCCACCAACTGGTAAATGTATGAACAAACTATGGTATCTTCATACAATGAAATATTATTTGGCAATAAAAAGGAAAGAAGTACCGATATGTTACAACATAGGTGAGCCTTGAAAACCTACAACATGGATGCTAAATGAAAGAAGCCAGTAACAAAGGACCACATATTGTATGATTCCACTTATATGGAATGGACAGACTGGCAAACATATAGAGAATTCAACAGGAAAATACATGACATGGAGCGGAAAATGGACAACCCAGGTGAGCCCAGCCCAGATTTTCACTTTGTCTGGCATCTCACCTGGGGGTGGTTAAAAAAGTTGGAGAGGGATGTGGGAGCAGGCATATTTCTTTCTGCATGGCCTCTCCAAAGTCTCATTTGACAGACATAGTAGTCATCTCTCTTACTTGGTAGCTTCCAAGAGGAGGGATGACCCAGAATGTCACATCAGCCACATGTTATTGATCAAAACCAGTCAGAAGGCCAGCCCATTCAAGGAGAGGAGATAGAGACTCCTCCTCTTGATGGGTAACGCAGCATGAGCACACAAAGGGGATGAAGTTGGTGGAAGCAAGGTTCCCAAGCTTTACAGAGTAATTTCTAGGAACATCAGACATTCTCTCACAGTCTTCACTTCATTCCCAGGAAGAATGAAATTGGCCCAAAGTCAAATATAAACTGAACAAAATGTGGCCATTGGAATCAGGCACCGTGCATTTAGGAATAGGAAAAAAAAGGATCTTAGGTATAATTGGATTGGAGCACAGCCTTGTTCTTGGAACTTTCTTTAGTGTGGTAAGTGCTCTCTTTGGCTCATTGCTCTACTCACCTTCTTCCTCTAACGTAGCCCAAATAACCAAGCAGCCCTGCCATCACCTACCACTTATGAATCCTCTGCCTCTGTCCATTGCCTCTGGATGGTTCAGTTAACCAAGAAGGCTCAGCCAAAGACATCTCAGCTTGGAGAATAGTGTTTGTTCACTCCTACCTTGTGTCCAGGCCTCATGCTGAAGGAGTGAGAGAAACCACTGCCCTGTTCACAACAGTAGCAAGTATTTGAGAATAAGTCCAAAACTTAGTGAATTTTAAAAAAAGATACTCATTTTGATATATATATCACAAATCTATTATTAGAGTTATGCAAAAAGATTGTATTAAAAAATATAGCCTGACTGGCCAATGTTGCTCAGTGGTTGAGCATCAACCTATGAACCAGGAGGTCATGGTTTGATTCCCAGTCAGGGCACATGCCTGGGTTTCCAACTCAATCCCCAGTGCGGGGGCATGAAGGAGGCAGCTGATCAATGATTCTCTCTCATCATTGATGTTTCTATCTCTCTCTCCCTCTCCCTTCCTCTCTGAAATCAATAAAAATATTTTTTAAAAAGAATACTAAAATTCAGTTCTTGGCCACACATTAAGCAACTACCAATTTGTGAACCTGTTAAGTCATATCAATTATCCTCCCCCTTCTCTGAGCTGAAATGATATTAGAGTCTTCATTAAACGGTTCTTTAAGTAAAGAGGCAATATGCTCTTTGCATTAAGCTCTTAATAATCTAAGATTAAACAGGACTACAGAAATCACTAAGAGAAATCATCAACAAAACAAAAACAATATCTCCACTTATTCTGGGGCTATTTTCTCCCTCAACTCTTTCCACCTAAGATGGAAAATCACAAGCTCTCAGTGTTTAATATACTGTTAAAATTCTAAGGAAGAAACAGTAAAGCAAAGGTGTTTTCTCTTAATGAAGTCTGTTATAAAATATTGGCAATAGGGGGACTGCTAACTAACCAAAAAATAAAATAAAATAAAAATAAAATGGGAGGAATATTTCTTACAAGTGGAAACAGCCCTTACGACAAAAATCCTCATGACATAGCATCCTCTATGCCAGCATTGAAAAGGAGATTTCTTCCCTGGATGGCATGGCTAAATGGTTAGAGCACTGGCCTTAGGATCAAAGGGTCACAGGTTCGATTCCTGGTCAAGGGCATGTACCTGGGGTGCAGGTTGGTTCCCTGGCCCCAGTAAGGGTGCATGCAGGAGTCAACCAATAACTATATCTCTCTCTCTTCCCCTCTCCCTCCCTCCCTCCCTCCCTTCCATTCTCTCTAAAAAAAACAAAAACAAAAATCAATGGGAAAATTATCCTCAGGTGAAGATTAATAAAAATTTTAAAAAGGGGGATTTCTCATTCCATTAACAAATTCTGCACCAATAAATTCTTGAATCTATTTAATAAGAACTGGGTGTTGTAAATGAGATATTAAAAAAACATTAACATCTCCCTTAAATTGATGGTCACAAAAAAGCAGTGTAATATCAGTCAGGAGGAGTGAAAAAGATGGCAACACAGAATGAGAAGAAAGGCAGCAGGGCAGCTAGGGGAGGGTAAGATGCAGGGGTAAGGACAAGAGAAATGGGAAGGTTAGAGTGAAGTAACAAACACACCCCTATATGCAGTCAAACTCTATTTGTCCTTAGGGAAAAATATTCCCAATAATGCTGTATGCCTTAAGCATGTATCAAAGACAGGTCTCAAAGGAAGTTCTCCCAACAACACCAGTTATGCTGAAGCACAGATTATTATTGGGACCAGTAGCAATATAGAGGTCATCCCATTACCTCTATGTTAATATCCTCTACTAATGTGGTTCCCCCTGGTGTATGTGCCAGGGCATGTGCTCAAAAACATACTGTCTCTTTTTCTTATCCCTTCCTTTGAATGTGTGCATGAGTTCCTGGTGTTTCTGAAGCTTGATGTTGCAGAATTTCCAGTGGAACTTGATAAAAATGTTAATTCCTAGACCCTACCTACTTTTAGAGATTGTGATGTGGTAAATACATAGAAGTTCCAGGCATTTTTCATTGCAATAGGCTCCAGAGGTTATTCTGATACATCACAAATAATGAGAATCACTGGCACAGTGGAAAGATTTGAATAGAGATTAAGGACTGTATGTTTGAATCCTGGGCCTGAACTAATGGTTTTTAAGCAATGACCATGAAATCTTAGGTAAGTCACATAGCCATTCTAAAAATTGTATTTGTTTTAAAATGTGACATATTGACATTCATATCTTAATGATTCATATCTCTCATAACTTCTTATACTTGCCTGTCTTTTTATCATTCTACTAATCCGATTTTGAGCACATCATTTGAAGTTCAAAAGGCATGGCTATTGAGAGAGAGAGAGAGAGAGAGAGAGAGAGAGAGAGAGAGAGAATTTAGCCTTTTCTTAGTCTTTTGGTAAAGCAAAACCATAACATATTTAATATTTTTCAGTATTGAGGAAACATAATTCAGCTCATAAGTTGGAATATTAACTTTCTTCATTATTATAAAGGTCAAGAGGGTGACATTAATTTATTTAAACTGATGAATGCCAATGCCACTCTGAAGAAAAGTCACCCCACACTTCCTGTGCCACATACTGTCAGAAAGGAAAATGATAACATCTATATTGAGAATGTTTGTGAAGAATAAGTGCAATAATGAGTAACTTTAAATTCTGTAAAACAATCCAAAAGCTAAATAATTATCATTATTAGGTATACAAGGTGAGGCAAAGTAGGTTTACAGTTGTTTATATGGAAAATAATACAATAATTAATAAATAATAATATAAGAATTGTATTTCACGTACTCACTACTGTAAACTTACTTTTGCCCCACCTTGTATATGAAGCAAAGTGCTCTGTTGAGATTATTTTTCATAGAGAGAGAGAGGTATCAGAGAATTACTTTGACATTCTTGAGGAAAACATTGAGAAAGATGAATAGAGAGTCATTAAAGTCTTCTCCCTCAGAATGGTGGACCATCTGGAAAATGGGTATAATCAGACCTTTTGTGTTTTAAGAACAGAAAGAGAAAAGCTGCCCAACCTCTAGGTACAAGTCTCCAGGGCATAAAAAAATCACATTGGATCTTGGGAAGCCATGATCTTGGAAAGCCAAGTGAAGGGCATCTTTCTCTGAGCGTGGCTCTGAGGAATTAAAGTTTTCCCCACTCAAAAGTCAACATTGGCAAAGTGCCCTTAGCCAGTGTGGAGATGTGAATTAGCAGCATCTGTCATAGCAGGGAGCACTATATTGTCAACAGTCACCCAACTTGCACCCATGAGCAATAGCATTAGCAAACTGAAGAGGATTAATTCTTTCCTCCCTTATAATGGAAATGGAACTGACCTTTCAGCCCCCATTTGGATTGAATAAGCCCTCAGGTTTCATGGAAATGTTAAGAGAGGAAGGAACCTCAAAAGGGAAGCTACTGTACTTCCTTCAATATATAAGACTCAAATCAATTTTAATTTGTGTTTTAAAGTCATGGAGGAGTTAAAACCATATATATATATTAGGGTCTCAGTAAAGGATATTATTCAAAACAATTAATGTTCCCTTTGAAATGGTGAAGTTATTGTGGGACTGATTATCTATCTATAGACACTACGACCAAAATTCTGCAAGGAAGAAGAGAGGTAACCAAAGAACTTGTATGCATATAAGCATAACCAATGGATGCAAGACACGGGGGGGGGGGGGGGGGGGGGCATTTGCCAATGGGGGAAAAAAAGGAGACATATGTACTACTATTTGTAATACTTTAAACAATAAAATAAAATTTAAAAAAAGAATATATATATTGGTAGCCCTGGCCAGGTAGTTCAGTTTGTTAGCACATCATCCCAATATGCCAAGGTTGCGTGTTCAATCCCAGTCAGGACACATGCAAGAATCAACCAGTGAATGCATAACTAATTGGAACAACAAATTGATCTCTCTCCCTCTCTCTTTCTCTCTAATCAATAAATAAAAATGTTTTAAAAAGAAAAAAAGAGAGAGAGAGAGGTAAAGAACATCCCAAAAGGCCAAGCACTCAGCTTACTGAGGAGAAATTGAAGGCTGTGCACCCTTCAATAGGAACAGGGAGGAAACAGGGAGGAAGCCCTCCCTGTCAGGAACAGGGAGGAAAATGTACCTATAATGCAGAGTAGCATCACACAATAGCCCTAAAGCCAGCCTCTGTTACTTAACAGAACAAGCTTTAAAGTAAAATGAGACTCTAAGCTCTCTGAAGCTGGCTGAAAGAACTGAGATTCTATCCAAATGCTATAGAAAGAGTGTTACTGCCTGGGGAATGTGAGGATTTAGCCACCAAAGCAGCCAGAATAAACCAATTCCATGAAGAATGTAGACTAACCAACAAAATGGCATCTGTGAAACAGGAGTGAAGATGAGTTGCACAATGGGCAGAACAACAAAAACAAACTGACCCACCACAATCCACAGGTAAGAGAGGAAGGGAGGAGGTTTTATTTTCTAGAACAGATCAAGCATGTCAAACTCAAAGGCTAACACAGGCCAAATAAACAAGGTTTAAGTTTATGTGGGCTGCAAAAAACCAAAAGCTTCAATCTTCATAAAAATGTAGGTTTATTTCAATAGAGACATGCTGAATACAAAGGGCTGAAATAAATGAGTAATTGTTAACATAAAACAATAGAACATTTTAATAAAAATTAATATTTTTTCTTGAACATTAACTTACCAAACACTGAATGACTGCACAACTTAATAAGCATAACACAAATAAACTTATTTTTCTTGTACTCCAAAATATTTCCTGTTGCGCACACCAAACAAGTCAATCCAAGACTAATGACGTGGTAATTGGCTGCTAAAATTTTTGCTGCTAGTATTAGTGGAGAGAAATGGTGCACCTGCACTTAAGGCACGTAAGGGAAATGAATGCAACACGATTATAGTAATCAGTCATTAGTGAACATTGTAGTTCGTTATTAATAATTATGTATAACAGGATATTGTAAAAATTAAGTTACAACATTTTTATTGAAATGTTTCTTACCTATTGTTTTATTGGCTGGGCCGCAAAAATATTCCTGTGGGCCACATGCAACCCTTGGGACATGAGTTTGACATGCTTGCTCCAGATCTAGAATATAAATAAACTTTGAGAAGGATAAATATAGGGGCCCCAGAGTCACTAAGGCAACCTCCTTCATGAGGGCAACCAGAATTGGAGTCCCAATAATCAAATCTGGGTTGAAACTAGTCCTATCCACCTCATTCTTAAATAAGCTTTTCCTTTTTCTATTGAGTATAGACTTAGAAAATAAGAGTTTAATAATGTATCTGTCACACCTGGAGAAACAAAAATCACTGGTGAAGAAGATGTCTCCTGAGCTACTGTGAAGATTAACATAAATGACACAACTTACTATAGCTTGATTCCCAAGGCCATACCTTCACAGTATTAAGTAGCCAGGCTGACACAGTTAAATATTTGCTAAATATGACTCATTTACTAACTATCAAGCCTCTATGGATCACATACTAACAGCATGGGAAGCAGAAGAGCTGTACAAGAATGTCCGGTTGCAGTTATCAGAGAGCCTTGAGATTTCCAGTGTTGGAAAAAAACATGTAGAAGAGATTTTCAATTCAGTTAAACTCAATTAATTTTTTGTTCCATGTACAACTAACTAGGTACCATGAACTTCCAAAGAAAGCACAGGTAAGTCAGAAAGACAAGGTGAGAACATAATCTTGGTGATTACTGAAATGCTTTCTCCAATTACTGGGTAGAAGTTAGAATGAGGGACGGCTCTAAGAAAATGAAAAATGCATATTTGTTTATATTGATTACTGAGTAAGGAGGGTAGTTTGGAAAGTACCATGGAAGGATTTTTTTATGAACATTAGCTATGATTCATTTTGCATTATGAATTAATTCTCTGGGTGGGAGACAATAAGCAAGTGATTTTTTTAAAAAAAAGTTACCCAGGAGATCCCTAAGATATACTTGTCAGCAGGGGTGGCTAGACTTGAGAGATCTAGAAATGAGAGCAAAATGAGCACCGGCATCATGACCATAATCTTACCAAAGAGTTTATTTAGCAAATGACTGAGTCTGGAAGAGGCCATGTGTGTATGGTTTGGCTAGTAGGAAATATTGCTCACAGATAGGGCATAACTTATTACCCCAGTGAGGCCCACATGCCTTTTAGTGTGCAAGCTAGGAATGTAGGCAGGTGATGGCAAATAATCCATTAATGAAAAATGTCACATTCAGGAGCAGACAACTGGAAACCCCCACTTTCACTTTCATGTTCCTCTCCAAGTCTCATAACCATACATCTGGACTGTTCTGGGTATTTTATGCACATTAATACTACAATTATAAAGTTGTTAATAACCCTGTACTAGGACAATCCCCTTTCTCCCTTTGAAAGTAAAGTATCTCTCCATTTTCCTGCTCTTTTATTAATGGCAGTCTGAAAGGTGTCCCGGAGTACTTCCAACCTGCCACAGAACACTGAAACATTACCCATGGGAAGAAATTCCAGATAGTAGGCATATAGCTTTGGAACAACTTTAAGCAATCATCACAATTATTATTTTAGCTTTTCAAAATGTGTTTAGTTAGCAAGAAGTAATAGGATAATTCCCTCAAGTAAATGGAATCTCCTTTGAACTTAACTAGCTATCAAGTATAATATTTGAATTAATATGGGTCTTCTTCAGAACTGGCTCAATAAGGTAAATTATGTTAAGAACTTATACCCTACTAGAGGTCTGGTGCACAAAAATTTGTGCACTTGGGGGGCCCCTCAGCCTGGCCGGTGCCCTCTCACAGTCTGGGACCCCTTGGGGAATGACCACCTGCTGGCTTAGGCCCACTCCCTGGGGGATTGGGCCTAAGCTGGCAGTTGGACATCACTCTGGCAGCCCAGGAGCCCTTGGGGGATGTCCACTTGCCAGCGGGGAGCAGGCCTAAGCTGCAGTCAGACATCCTTAGCGCTGCTGAGGAGGTGGGAGAGGCTCCCGCCACCCACTGTACTGGCAGCCATAAGCCTGGCTTGTGGCTGAGCAGAGCTCCCCCATGTGGGAGCGCACTGAAAACCAGGGGGCAGCTCCTACATTGAGCGTCTGCCCCTAGTGGTAAGTGTGTGTCATTGTGACCAGTCATTCCCAGTCTTTCTGTTGTTAGGGTCAATTTGCATATTACCATTTTATTATATAGGATAGAGGCCTGGTGCACGGGTGGGGGCCGGCTGGTTTGCCCTGAAGGGTGTCCCAGATCAGGGTGGGGGTCCCGCTTGGGTGCCTGGCCAGCCTGGGTGAGGAGCTGATGGGTGTTTGCAGGCTGGTCACACCCCCTTCAGGGTGAGGGTCCCCCCTGGGGTGCCTGGCCAGCCTGGGTGAGGGGCTGATGGCTGTTTGCAGGCTGGTCAAGGCCCTCCCCAGTGGGGACCCTCACCCCATGGAGGTTTGGCCAGCCTGGGTGAGGGGCTGATGGCTGTTTTCAGGCTGGCCACACCCACTTTATGGTGGGGGGGGTCCCCACTGGGTACCTGGCCAATCTGGGTGAGGGGCTGAGGGCCATTTTCAGGCTGGCAAAGCGCCCTGGTGATGTAAGCTCCCAGCCTCTCTTTTATTTCTTTTTTTTTTATTCTGGGATTTATTTACCTTCTATAATTGAAACTTTGTTGCCTTCAGTGGAGCTTAGAGCCGGCTGGGAAGCTTGGCTTCCTCCATCACTGGAGCAACCAAGCCTCCTGCTTGCTTCAGCTCCATGGCTGCTGGCCGCCATCTTGGTTGGGTTAATTTGCATATAGTCGCTCTGATAGGCTGGTGGGCGTGGCTTAAGGCATAGCGAAGGTATGGTCAATTTGCATGTTTGTCTTTTATTAGATAAGATAGTCATATTATATTATTATATCATAATAGAGGCCCGGTGCATGAATTCATACACAGGTGGGGTTCCTCAGGGTGACCTACAGGGATCGGGCCCCAGTTTGCACCCCCAGGCTCACAGCCCCAGCTTGTACTCCCAGCCTTGCAGAACCACAGCCCTGCTTGGCACCCCACTGTGGCATGGCACTGCTCCCTCATCTGCTCCATCATCCCACCTGCGGGGCAATCAATCAGGGCTGGGCACCCCTGCCCAGCTCTATCAGTGCCTGGGAGACAGGCAGCAGGCCCACCCACCCCCCCTGCTGGTCACCACCTGCGACGCAATCAGGCCCCTGCTTGGCACCCCACTGTGGCCTGGCACTGCTCCCTCATCTGCTCCATCATCCCACTTGCGGGGCAATCGATCAGGGCTGGGCCCCCCTGCCCAGCTCTGTCAGTGCCTGGGAGACAGGCGGCGGGCCCACCCCCTCTGCTGGTCACCACCTGCGAGGCAATCAGGCCCCTGCTCGCGACTGCCCGCTCACCTGCTCTACCATACCACCACAGTCCCGCTGTCATCGGGGCCCATCTGAGCCGGCAGCACCTTCATTGCCACCTGCTGCCAGCACCCCGTCGCTGATGCCCACCATGCTCCGCACCACCCTCTGGTGGTCAGCGCATGTCATAGCAAGCGAATGACCAACCGCCCAAGGGGACAATTTGCATATTAGGCTTTTATTATATAGGATTATATATATTATATTATATTATATTATATTATATTATATTATATTATACTAGGGGCCCATCCGTGCACAAAGATTCGTGCACTGGGGGGGTTGGGGAGTTGAGGGGGGAGTCCCTCAGCCTGACCTGCACCCTCTCCAATTTGGGAGCCCTCAGGGGAGCCCTCTCCAATCCGGGAGTTTCTGTCTGTCTTTGCAATCATATGAACGAATTGTCTGAGACCCCCAACCCAGTTTGGTTTGTTGCTCACAGAATAATGGAGGCATTTTTTTTCCTTTGTTTCATTGGTAGAGATTTCCAGAAAGGTTTAGGATATCTTCCCTTTAATTTTTCCTAGACACTCTGATTTTACTTATGTCTCTCACCTTTGCTTTCCCTCCATCCCCAACCGCAACAGTAACTTGCTCCAAGCTCACTTTGCTCTAGTATCTAGATCTGTCTGCCACCAGAACTATGATTCCCAGCATTCCTGGTGCTCCCTGGGCTCTGGGCTTCCACTTCTGGTCCTGAGGCTGCCATCAGAACTACAATTCCTAGCATTCCCAGTGCTCCCTGCGCTCTGGGCTTCTGCTTCTGGTCCTGAGGCTGCCATCAGAACTACAATTCCTAGCATTCCCAGTGCTCCCTGCGCTCTGGGCTTCTGCTTCTGGTCCTGGGGCTGCCACAAAAACTACTATTCCCAGGATTCCTGGTGCTCCCCATGCTCTGGGTTTTCCCCAACCGAGAGAGCCACATCCCCCCAAGCCTCTGGCTCTCTTGCTCTGCTCTCTGTCCGGTGACAAGGGAGCGACCAAGGGAGCAACCAAGGGAGCCACTTCCCCGCAAGCTGCCGGCTCTCCCACTCTGCTCTGTGTATGCAAATTACCCGCCATCTTTGTCGGGTTAATTTGTATACTCAACTCCTCATTGGCCAGTGGGTGTGGCTTGTGGGTGTGGCTTGAATGTAGTGGAGGGATGGTTAATTTGCATGTTTCTCTTTTATTATATAGGATTCTATTACTAGTGGACCAGGTGCATGAAATTCATGCACATTAAAAGGGGATTTGTTAGAGGAAATATTTTAATATTGCTATTTGCCTTTTCTCTATAATAGAAGTGTCAGAGATGAAAGAAAATTAGTAAAATGTATATGAAAATCCCCCTCCTGTCAGAGTCTTGGGCACACTACGGGACCCAGAGTTAAGTCCCCGCCGACCCATGTGTGCCTCAAAATCGCACGAGACCCAGACCTGGACACCCCCCTCCCCATTGGGCTAGATTCAGACCCGGCTGGTCCCACCCTTGTCAAGCCTTGCTGGGCAGGGGGTCATGGCCTGAGGTCCCCCAGCCCAGGCCAGGGTAGGGTAGGGGGTGCACCTTGAGGTCCCCTGTCAAGCCCCACCATGCGGGAGGCATGGCCTCAGGTCCTCCGGCCTGGCGCCGGGGAAGGGGGTGTGGCCTGAGGTCCCCCGTCAAGCATTGCCAGGTGGGGAGCATGGCCTGAGGTCCCCTGGCCTGGCACCAGGGTGGGGGTCACAGCCTGAGGTCCACTGTCAAGCCCTGCTGGGCAGGGAGCACAGCCTGAGGTCCCCCGGCATGGCGCCGGGAGGGGAGCACAGCCTCAGGTCCCCCATCAAGCCCCACTGGAAGGGAGGCATGGTCTGAGGTCCCCCATCAAGCCCTGTCGGGTGGGGGACATGGCCTGATGTCTTCTGTCAAGCCCTGCTGGGCAGGGGGCATGGTCTTAAGTCCCCCAGCCTGGTGCCAAGGCAGGGGGCATGGCCTGAGGTCCCTTGGCCTGGCACCGGGAGGGGAGCACAGCCTCAGGTCCCCTGTCAAGCCCCACTGGGAGTGGGGGTGTGGCCTGAGGTCTTCCGTCAAGCCCTGCTGGGCAGGGGATGTGGCCTGACATTCCCCAGCCTGGCACCAAGGCGAGGTGTGAAGCCTGAGGTCCCCCGGCCTGGTGCCAGGGTGGGGGGGTGTGGCTTGAGGTCTCCTGTCAAGCCCCACAGGGGCAGGGGGCGGTGCCTCAGGTCCCTGATTTCTCATTAAGGCTCATTATGGGAACTCGGCCTCCACTGTGGGTGCAACCATCTTTGTGGCAAAATGATGGTCAATTTGCATATTCTCTCTTTATTATATAGGATTATACTAGAGGCCTAGTACACAAAATTCATGCACAGAGCGGGGGTTCCCTCAGCCTAGCCTGCAACCACTCCAATCCCCATCAGGGGATGTAAAACCGCCAGTTTAGAGGAATCGAGCCTAAACCAGCAGTCGGACACCCCTCTCACAATCTGGGACTGCTGGCTCCTAACCATTCACCTGCCTGATTGCCCCTAACCCCTCTGCCTATCTGCCTGATCGCCCCTAACCTCTTTGCCTGCCTGCCTGATCACCCCTAACTGCCTCTGCCTGCCTGCCTGATCACCCCTAACTTCCCTCCCTTGCTGGTCTAATCTCACCCCCAACTGCCTTCCCCTGCTGTCCTGATCCTGCCCCCAATGGCCCTCCCCTGCCAACCTTATCTCACCCCCAACTACCCTCCCCTGCTGTCCTGATCCTGCCCCCAATTGCCCTCCCCTGCCAACCTGATCTCGCTCCCAACTGCCCTCCTTTAATGGCCTGATCTCGCCCCCAACTGCCCTCCCATGCTGGCCTGATCTCACCCCCAGCTGCCCTCCCCTGCCATCCTGATCTCGCCCCCAACAGCCTTCCCCTGCTGGCCTGATCTCACTCCTAACTGCTCTCTCCTGCTGGCCTAATCGCTCCTAACTGCCCTCCCCTGCTGGTTTGATCTTGCCCCCAACTGCCCTCCTCTGCCAGACAATTTGGTTCTGATTGGTCAGTTTCTATGCCAGTCAGCATCAAAAGCTCCACCTCCTAGGCAGCCATTAGCTCTTCACAGTTGACCCAGAATTTGTTCTAATTGGTCAGTTTCTATGCCAGTCAGCGTCTCTGGGCCTATCAATGGGCTGAAAGGCGGGGCTGATCAGCAGCCCAGGTTGAGGCCTGGATAGAAATGGAGTGTGGCTGTTGGCCAGGCCAGCAGAGAAAGAGAGGCAAGTTCTGATCAATGGCTGCCACAGGGGCTATGGATGAGACCCTGCCTCTCTCTCTGCAGGCCTCTCTCTGGGCCTGATCCGCAGCCCCATAGGCAGTCAATGCTGGGTTGGGGCACACTCAGAGGCCCCAGTCAGTGCTGGGTCACCATGGCAATCCAGCACTGACTTCTGGTCTGGTCGAGCCTGAGCCTTCGGTTGTTATGACCCTGGCTCTTTATTATTTATATTATATTATATTATATTATATTATATTATATTATATTATATTATATTTATTATATTGTATTATATTAATTATTTCCCAGTCTGATTATCAAGGAAGTCATTATGATAAATATTCAAAATGGCCCACTAGCTTTCACAAGCCACACACTCATGTCCTAAATACACAGTAGCAGTAAGGGTCCTCCTGTGGTCCACCATAGATGGCTCCTCCAGACTGTCCAGATCAGGGGTGGGCAAACTTTTTGACTCGAGGGCCACAATGGGTTCTTAAACTGGACTCAGAAGAAGGAGCTGCGGCCGTGTTTCCCGACGTTGCCATGTTAACACTGCTGCTGGTGAAGGAGCATTGGGGAGAGCAAGAGAACCCTCCACTCTTTCGGCTCCGCGGGCCGGATAGAACAGCCGAACGGGCCGGATCCGGCCTGCGAGCCGTAGTTTGCCCACGCCTGGTCCAGATGTTGTGCAATATTGATTGCTAGGACAACAAATAGCACAATATGCTCCAATATTTGAAGTAGCAAAGCCTGGCTGTATTGATACAATAATAGGAACAGAGCATGGGGTGATATATAAGTTCATCTATGACCCAGCAAGTGCTATAAAAAGACCTATATTTAATGAATTACCTCTCTGTAGATATTCTGGCGAGTTCTATTTATAGAACAAAGGATATAGATGAGCCAGTAAAATATGTCTCTCAAGTGACATCATAACTGTGAAATACATTTGTTTAGTACTTAAAAAGACAAAGTCTGTAACCATGTCATTTAAATATCCTCAGCATTTTCAGCACTGTGATACGTGTATTAATATTTTTAATGCATTCTTAGTCTGGTTAATGCAAAATAGTTATCTCATAAATTTTTCAGCATTGTAATACTACTCAGATTTTAGGTATTTTAATACCCTTAAAATTCTGCTCTGTACATTTATTTTTATTTATGACCCTTAATATACATTGAAAATATTTGTTTATGGTGGAACTCTTTGAAACAATTTAAACTTCTGTCCATTTTCTGAGGTTTAGATCAGTATGCCCATGTACCATTCTTTTTAGGAGTCTACCATGAAAATACATGTCAGACGTCCTTATTCTGTTGTACACATAAACATGCAACAGTTCTAGAGTAAGATTCTGGGTCTGAACTAATTGTGGACATTTTCCTATTGAATGAAGCTCAGCTGCTGCTAAATTCAAATATGTTTTAAAGTATCTAACTCCATGAACTGGTACCATTGATTATAATAATTACTCTATCTAACTGAAAGACCTAATCCTCAGAAATTTAATATACAGGGATGGGCAAAAGTATGTTTACAGTTTTAATACAAATAAATAATACAACAAGTAATAAATATAATACAAGAATAAACTGTTCTGTATACTCACAACTGTAAATCTACTTTTGCCTACCCTTGTATCTGTCCTTGTATGAGGCTACTGAATGCATCTCTGGGTGTCTTTAAACAATAAGGAAGGCTAGGTTCAGAGTTGAGTATGAGTGGAAGGGCTAAATGGTGCTAATTTGCTCTACATAAGAAAATAGAGTTCAATTTATTCTTATACATAAGAAGGAAGGAGCAAAAGTAAGAAGAGAGAAAAAAGACTGGCTGAGTTACATGGAGGAGGACATACTAAATACTATCATCTGCTATGATGTATATGCACTCTTTCCCCCAAAATCAACAAACTCTACTCCAAACATATAGGAAGTATAGGAGTACCTGTGTGTGCATGCCTGTGCTATTTAGACAAGTTAACACCAGTGCCTGGCATTTGCAAAACCCTTAACGAATGTTAACACTTATTATGGTTCACATTAATATTATTTACAACTAGAGGCCTGGTGCATGAAATTCGTGCACAGGGGTGGGGTCCCTCAGACCAGCCTTCAACCTCTACAATCCGGAACCCCTCAGGGGATGTTCAATGCCCTATGGGATTGGGCCTAAACCTGCAGTCAGACATCCCTCTCCCAATCCGGGACCACTGGCTCCTAACCTTTGCCTGCCTGCTGGGCTGATCCCCACCTAACAGCTCCCCTACTGGCCTGATGGCCCCCAACTACCCTTCCCTGCCGGCCTGATCGCCCCTAACCGCCTCTGCCTTGGCCTCCACTACTGTAGCTTTGTCCGGAAGGAAGTTGACGTCCAGAAGATGTCCAGTCACCTAGTCTAATTAGCATATTACCCTTTTATTAGTATAGATGTTGCCTGAAGATAGAGACAATATTACAATACACAGAATCAGTGCTATTAAAATGATGTGTTTCTTTTAGAAAACTTTGGAAAAAAATTCACCAGGAATCATGAGAGCTAGTTATTATTACTAAGAACAAAATATAATTCTAAGTCTTATAGTTGATAATTAAAATTAGAAACACATTTTTTTTTGTTTTTTACTAATTTGAGAAAAATATATGTTTATGTACATAGAAAAAAATTCCTGGCACAAAAATCTCATGAGTTTATTGTGTATCTTGATGAATTAAGAGCCACCTTGTACATGAAGAGCTATTTACTAATGTAGTTTGTTCTGTAAGTAGTCATTTTGCTATAAAAAGCCTGGATAAAAGCTGAAATATAACATTGAATCATAACTTCAAAGGCAGTTCTTTGGGGACGAAAGCTAAATAGAGGCTAGAAATGCTATTTCCTCTTACTTTGATGATATAAAATACATCTTAGAGAATGTAAAGAAATGGTTTGGTTAACATGCCCACTGTTATATCATTTATTATTTTCATGAATATTTCTGAGTATCATACACTTTGATAATATGTCTCCTCAGAACATAAGGCACACTTGCTCCAAAGACCACACATACTCTCTTAGACATAGGCTACCATTTTCCCCATGAAGCAAAAATAAAATGCTTTTTAAGGATTCCAAAATTTTGTGCTCAAAGATTAAACATATCCATATGTTCTAAGAGTCATATTGATGCAGAAACATTCAAAGTGACCAATGATATGATTTTAATTTTATGTAAGTTCTACTTTAAAAAATAAAAACTACTATACAGATAGATGGCAGTGATTATTCACAATATAAAAGATGATTTGATCAACAAAATTTTCATGGTCCAAATCCTCACTTACCAAGTGCATTTTCCTGATCTTTATAAGATAGAGCAGAAGCTAGAGAAAAAATAAGCTTAGCTTTGAAAACATAAGGCAGCATTGCCAATGGATATTCAATCTGGTTAAAACAGAAGTCAATGGGGAATGATGAACCAACTGATAGTCTAATGGTCAGGAACCCATCCCTCTTACTAAATTATCCTTATATATGAATACCAACACATGATCTAAATAACACACATAGTGTATGGCATCAATAATTTAAAGATTTGATCTTAGAGGCATCCTAAGAGGTATCTGCTTTCAAATTCAGGAACATACTCTCAGCATATCAAAGTGCAGCAGTGGACAAATAAATAATGTTTCTCACTAAATACAAATGAAGCACAGGCTATAGCAGCAAGGCTGCCCTCTCTTACCTGTACAGGAGAAAGAAGCCAAGTTCACCGCGTCCATCCACATCAAAGAGAAGAAGCCAAAGGGGAAGAAAAAAAAAGATACAAAGGATCATTTTGGGTAAAGAAGTATAGGTGACAATAAAAATGAAACCTTTTACAAAGAAAACCATTTATCTCCTATACAGGAAGCATCTAATTGTGTCGATTTGTTCAGTTAAATTACTTTTCTGCCAACTAAACTTGAGTTAATTTGTCTGTAATGTAGTTGATCTCTCATACTAGTCACTCTCAAGTGGCACGCAGCTATTTCGATTCACAATGATACATATATAAAACCAGTCTCACAGTTTGTACATAAGCAGGCAATATAGAAAACCTTAGCAGAAACACTGAACACGCCTTATGATATCAATGAACGCATGTTCAGATGCAGAAATTCTGTAGTCATGCTCAAAATCACATTGAAAAGTGATCATAAGCCAAATGTGAATAGTCTGAATATGACCCAAAATCTAAGTATTTGCTCCACCTCTTAAAAAATATTGATTTTACCTCTAAAATATGCTAAAAGCCGATGCCAGAAGCCCTGATATGTAGATACCAAATACAGTGCTTGCTCAAGGCCCATTAATATCTAATATTCTACATGAATGTGAAATTCATATCATTTAAGTGGGTGGAAGTGGAGATCATCCTGAGTTCTGAATTTGAGATCACCAAAAACCTCTCTAAATACTCACCCCACCAATAGGCATTAGTCCCTGTTAAAACTCAATGTTTTTTGTTTGTGTGTTTTTTTTTGTTTGTTTGTTTTTTACTTCTCACATCTAGAAATGAAATTTAAGCACAGAGTATTTTCTAAGATTATTGAGTAGTCACCGATCAAGCCTTTAAGGCAAGGCTTGCAACCCCAAGCCAAGTCAAATCAACATGTGCTCTGAGAAACTTCAAATATCCCCATGCAGTTTTACCTTCCTAAATAACATAGCTGTGTTAGAGTTGTGTTCTTTTCTTTTTAAAAGCCATTTCATTTTATTTGGTGGAGAACAAAAAACCCACACAAAAGAAGTCAGATTATGTTTAAGATCAAACAAAATGCAAGAGGAAGATGGCAGCTGGCAGGATGGAGGTGAGGGAGAGGGTGTGAGTGAGTGAGGGGGTGAAAGGACAGTGTGTGGATAGGTGTGGTGTGAGTGTGAGGGACAGTTAAATCTGGCAGGAGTAGCAGGGGCTGGCAGACCAGGCTTTCCTGGACAAGGAGCACCTACCACTACTGCGGGCACTTCCCGGGCTGTGAGGCTCAGGCACAGAGCCCACACCATCTTGAAGGGGGGAGCGGTCTCTTCTAGGAATTCATCAGCAGCACCACCCAGACAGCCATTGGACACTGTCCGCGACCCGGCAGCCACTCCAGCCAAGATCCTGCTACTCCACCCGTAGACCTGCAGACCCTAGGACCTCCACCTCAAAGGGTGTACGGTTCCCACAGCAGTAAGTGCGACTTCCCCCCTCCCCAGCTGCTGACCTCTGGATGCCACAGTTGCACTTTTCCAGCACGCAGGCCTCCTGAGTCCACCATTCCACAGGCCGCTCTTGGGTGCCGCTGTGAGCCCCTGCTGGGCACGCTCTTATCCAAACAAGGACACACTGTCCCAGCGGTAGAAATTCTGAATTACCCCTTCCTGGATACCTGCCCACAGACTCCTAAGTCGCACGGCTTCAGGGCCAGTGCCCCTCTAAATGTGTGAGTGTGCCACATTGGCAAATGGACTGCAGGTGCCTCTGTGAGCTGCCACTGGGCACGTGAGAATCCAACCAAGGGTGCAAGGCCCCCAGCAGTAGAAATTTGGACTTCCTCCACTCCCAACTGACTTCCCACAGACACCTGTCATGCGGCTTCAGTGCAAGGGCCTCTCTGAGTGCACCACCCTGGCAAATGGCCCCAGGGTACCTCTGTGAGCCACCACTGGGCACGCACAGATCCAACCAAGAGCGCAGCAGCAAAAACTGAGTCTTCCCATTCCACAGCTGCCAACCTCTGAAAACCACAGTCGCATTTTTCCAGCTCACAGGCCTCCTGAGACCAAGGCCACAAAGGCGGCTCTTCGGCGGCTCTGTGATTCCCTGCTGGGCGTGCTCTTATCCAAACAAGGATGCACTGGCCCAGCAATAGAAATTCTGAATTCCTTCTTCCCAGATACCTGCCCACAGACACCTTGGTCATGCAGCTTCAGGACCAGGGCCCCCTTGAGTACGTGAGTGCGGTGCCTAGGCGAAGGGACCCTGGGTGCCTTGTAAGCCTCCACTGGGCGTGTGCGAATCCAACCAAGGACGCAAGGCCCAGGCAGCAAAAACTGAGTCTTCCCACTCCACAGCTTCTGACCTCTGGACACTGCAGTTGCGCCTTTCCAGCATGCAGGCCTGAGGCCGCTGCCGCTATAGGCAGCTCCTGGGTGCCTCCTTGAGCTCCGGCTGGGCGCACTCATATCCAAACAAGGCTGCACGGCCGGGGCAGTAGAAATTTGGACTTTCCCCTTCCCAGCTGCCTATCCGCAGACACCGCAGTTGTGTGGTTTCAGCACACAGGCCCCCTGAGGCCACCGCCCCAGGAGGCGACTCCTGGGTGCCTCTGTGAGCTGCCATTAGGTGCACTCATATCCAACTAAGGGATCAAGGCCCCAGCAGCAGAAACTCAGACTTCCCCCTCCTCAGCTGTCGACCTCTGATCACTGCAGTCGCACTGATCCAGTGCGCAAGCCGCCTGAGCCCGCTGACCTAGCAGGCGGCACCTGGGTACTTCTCTGAGCCGCTGCATGGTGCCTTGCACCACCCTGGCCACTGGCAGCCAGTCCCCACGGTAGCACTAGCACCGTTCCAGCACAAGGGCCCCCTGAGCCTACTGCCCAAGCAGACAGCTCCTGGGCGCCTCTGTAAGCAGTCATTGGGCATGCATATCCAACCAAGGGCACATATCACCTGAAGCAGAAACTGGGAAGTCTCCCTCCATAGGGCTGGTGGCACATCACAATCGCTCCAATCAAGTGTGTGGGCCCCACGAGCACACACTCCTTGCAGACAGCTCCTGGGCCCCTCTGGGTGCTGCCATTGGGCGTGTGCCTCTTCAACCAAGAGTGCACAGCTCCCTCAGTAGGATCCAGGACATCCCCCACCCAGCTACCTACCTCTGTATAGCTTGGTGAGTTACTGAGGACTTGCTTCCCTGAACAAGGTCACATTGTTTCAGTCACAGACCCAAGATTCCCACATCCGGAGCTACTGGATCCTGAACCCCCTTGTGATGCAGAGAGGGAAATCACTTTGGCCAGAGTCCTACTGCCTCAACCACAGACTACAAGACACCCGCTCCCCCACTGTCGTGGTCTCTGGGCCCCTCGTGTTGGGATGCAGAGTGATGCTAATCCAGCAAGAGTCACACCACACTGGCCAAAATCACAAGAACTGAGCCTCAAGCCCTGATACTCCTTCCTCAAAGGCCATGGACTCTGGGAACCCACAGTAAGCACATACTAGTGAGACCTCAGACAACCTTTTCCACAAGAACCAGAACCATAATCACATCCAAAACAACTTACACAATGAAGACAGGAGTGAGTCACATTGCCAATCTGTGATAAGACTTCATCCATGAATAAGAAACTAACATTCAAGATCCAACTACATCAAGAGAACCCAAATAGCTCTAGTAGGGAGCTCCACTAGATTACCAAGCCCAGGAGACCCGAGAGACCGCACCACTAGCACCATACCCTAAAGAACCTAGGTAGCAAAGTAGTTGGATCTAAGACACAGAAACAATTAAAACATTATAGCAAAAAATGGGGAGACAAAAAACAATCCCTAAAGGAAAGAATAAGAGGAATCACCAGAAAGGGAATTAAATGAAATAGAGGCAAGTAACATGTTAGAGAAAGAATTCAGAGTAATTGTTATAAGGATTCTCAAATGGCTGGATGACAAATACACACAACTGAATGAGAATTATAAGGAGCTGAATAAGAATGTCAGCAACATGAAAAGGAACCAAAATGAAATGAAGAATGATATAGCTGCAATAAAGAACACAATGGAAAGGTTAAACAGTAGATTAGAAGAGGCTGAGGACCACATCAGCGAATTAGAAGACAAGGTAGGAAAAAACACACAAACACAGCAGCAACTGTAAAGAAAACTTAAAAAGCAAGAGGAGAGTCTAAGGGAGCTTTGGTACAACACAAAACGTAACAACATCTGCATAATAGGGGTACCATAAGGAGAGGAAGCAGAGAAAGAAATAGAAAACCTGTTTAAAGACATAATGACAGAAAACTTCCCTGATACTGGCAAGAAAAAAACCTCGCAAGTCCAAGAAGCACATAGAGTCCCAAACAAGATGAACCCAAAAAGACCAACACCAGGCCAGAAGTGAATGGAATGAAATACACAAAGTGGTGCAAATCAAGGGACTGAATCCAAGAATACCATACCCAGCAAGGCTATCATTCAAAATTGAAGGTGGAATAAGGAGCTTCACAGACAAAAAAGGGCTAAGAGAGTTTGTTACCACCAAGCCAACAATGCAAGAAATTCTAAAGGGATTGCTGTAAAAAGAAGAAACAGAAAGACAAAAAGAAACACAAACATTAAGAATAAAAATGATGACAAACAAGAATTTATCAATAATAACATTAAACATAAATAGATTAAATGCTCCAATCAAAAGACATAGGATATGCTGTAACCAGTTTGGCTCAGTGGATAGAGCGTCGGCCTGCAGACTGAAAGTTCCCAGGTTCAATTCCGGTCAAGGGCATGTACCTTGGTTGTGGGCACATCTCCAGTAGGGATTGTGCAGGAGACAGCTGATCGATGTTTCTCTCTCATTGATATTTCTAACTCTCTATCCCTTTCCCTTCCTCTCTGTAAAAAAATCAATAAAATATATATTTTTTTAAAAAAGACATAGGATAGCTGAATGGGTAAGAAAACACAACCCATACATTTGCTGTTGCAAGAGACCCACCTCAGAACAAAGGATTCACACAGACTGATAGTGAAGGGATGGAAAATAATTTTTCAGGCAAATGGAAATGAGAAAAAATCCGGGGTTTCAATACTTATATCTGACAAAATAGACCTCAAAGTAAAGGCCATAACAAGAGATAAGGAAGGCCACTTAATAATACTAAAGGGATCAATACAATAAGAGGATAAAACTCTGGTAAACATATATGCACCCAATACAGGAGCACCCAAATACATAAAACAACTTCTGGAAGATATCAAGGGAGAGATCAATAACAGT
The DNA here is from genome assembly GCF_963259705.1 of Myotis daubentonii. Taxonomy (NCBI): domain Eukaryota; kingdom Metazoa; phylum Chordata; class Mammalia; order Chiroptera; family Vespertilionidae; genus Myotis; species Myotis daubentonii. Next base: position 179,388,112 of record NC_081841.1, on the reverse strand, counting down.
ACATTCATAGTAGGGGACTTTAATACCCCACTACTTGATAAATCCTCTAAACAAAAAATCAGCAATGAAACAGCAATCCTAAATGACTCATTAGATCAGGTGGACTTAATTGACATCTTCAGAATATTTCACCCCAAAGCTACAGAATATACATTCTTCTCAAATGCACATGGGACATTTTCAAAGACAGACCATATATTAGGACACAGGCAAAGTCTCTTCAAATTCAAGAAGATAGAAATCATAACAAGTATATTCTCAGATCACAATGGCATAAAACTAGAAATTAACTACAATAAAAACAATGAAAAAAATCAAACACTTTGAAGCTAAATAACATGCTATTAAACAATGATTGGGCCCTAACCGGTTTGGCTCAGTGGATAGAGTCGGTCTGCGGACTCAAGGGTCACAGGTTTGATTCCGGCCAAAGGCATGTACCTTGGTTGCGGGCACATACCCAGTAGGGAGTGTGCAGGAGGCAGCTGATTGATGTTTCTCTCTCATCGATGTGTCTAACTCTTTATTCCCACTCCCTTCCTCTGTAAAAAAATCAATAAAATATATTTTTTTAAAAAAAATTTAAAAAAATGATTGGGTTACCAAAGAGATCAAAGAAGAAATAAAAAGCATCCTGGAAACAAATGACAATGAAAACACAACAATCCTAAATCTATGGGACACAATGAAAACAGTACTGAGTGGGAAGTTCATAGCTCTACAGGCCTACTTCAAAAAATGAGAAAAAATAGTATAAATTATCTAACCTTGCAACTTAAAAAATTAGAAAGAGAGCAACAAGAAAAGCCCAGCATAAGCAGAAGGAAGGAGATAATAAAGATCAGAACAGAAATAAACAACATAGAGACCAAAAAATTAATACAAAACATCAATGAAACCAAGAGCTGGTTCTTTGAAAGGATAAACAAGATTGATGAACTTCTAGCCAGGCTCACCAAGAAACAAAGAGAGGGCCCAAATAAAGAAAATTAGAAATGAAAGAGGTGAAGTAACAACTGAAGCCACAGATATACAAAGGATTGTAAAAAAATACTATGAACAACTCTACTCCAACAAACCCCGACAACCTCAACGAAATGGACACATTCCTAAAAAAATAGAAGCTTTCAAAACTCAATCAGGAAGAATCAAAAAACCTGAATAGGCCAATAACTACTGATGAAATTGAAACAGTAATCAAAAAGCTTCCAACAAACAACAGCCCTGGACCAGATGACTTCACAAGGGAGTTTTACCGAACATTCAAAGAAGAACTAAAACCAATCCTTCTCAGACTATTCCAAAAAGTTCAAGAGGAAGACACACTTCCAAGCTCTTTCTATGAAGCTAGCATTACCCTAATCCCAAAACCAGATAAAGACACCACAAAGAAAGAAAATTCTTGGCCAATATCCTTGATGAACATAGATGCTAAAATCCTCAACAAAATTCTAGCAAACCAGATCCAGCATTACATTAGAGAGATCATACACCATGACCAAGTAGGATTTATCCCAGGGATGAAAGGCTGATACAATATCTGTAAATCAATAAATGTGATACTTCACAAAAACAAATTGAGAGACAAAAATCACATAATCATATCAATTGATATAGAAAAGGCATTTGACAAAGTCCAACATCCTTTTCTGATAAAAATGCTTAGCAAAGTGGGAATAGAAGGATCATACCTCAACATAATAAAAGCCTTATATGACAAACCTACAGCCAACATCATCCTCAATGGGCAAAAACTAAAACCATTTCCCCTCAGAACAGGAACAAGACAGGGATGCCCGCTTTCACCACTCCTGTTCAACATAGTACTGGAAGTGCTAGCCACAGCGATCAGACATGAAGAAGAAATAAATGACATCAAAATTGGAAAAGAAGAAGTAAAATTGTCATTATTAGCAGATAACATGATACCGTACATAGATAACCCTAAAGACTCCATCAAAAAATTATTAGACTTAATAAATGAATTCGGCAATATAGCAGGGTACAAAATTAACGCCAAGAAATCTATGGCATTTTTATACACCAATAGTGAACTTACAGAAAAAGAGATTAAAAAAACAATTCCATTTACCATTGCACCAAAAAAATTAAGATACCTAGGAATAAACTAAAGAGATAAAGGACCTGTTCACTGCATGGGAGAACATATTTGCCAATATTATCTCCAATAAGGGTTTATTCTCCAACATTTATAGGGAAATCATACAACTTTACAAAAGGAAGATAAACAACCCAATCAAGAAATGGGCAATGGACCTAAATAGATAATTTTCAAAAGAGGACATAAGGAAGGCCAAGAGACATATGAAAACATGCTCAAAGTCACTAATCATCTGAGAGATGCAAATCAAAATGACAATGCGGTATCATCTCACACCTGTCAGAATGGCTATCAACAACAAATCAACAAATGACAAGTGCTGGCGAGGATTCAGAAAAAAGAGATTCCTTGTGCATTGCTGGTGGGAATGCAGACTGGTGCAGCCACTGTGGAGAACAGTATGGAGTTTCCTCAAAAAACTAAAAATGGAACTCCCCTTTGACCCAGTGATCCCACTTCTAGGAATATATCCCAAGAAACTACTAGTAGAAACACCAATCTGAAAGGATATATGCACCTCTATGTTCATTGCAGCACAATTTAGAATAGCTAAGATTTGGAAACAGCCTATGTGTCCATAATCAGATTAGTGGATTAGAAAACTGTGGTACATCTACACAATGGAATACTATGCTGTGGTAACAAAGAAGGAATTCTTATCATTTGTAACAGCATGGATGGAACTGGAGAGCATTATGCTAAGCAAAATAAGTCAGTCAGAGAAAGATAAATATCACATGATCTCATTCATTTATGGAATATAATGAACAACATAAACTGATGAATTAAAACAGATCCAGAGACAGAGAATCATGGATCAGATGCTCAAACCTAGGAGGGAAGGTCGGGGCGGGGGGGGGGGGGGTGGGTGGGATCAACCAAATGACTTGTATGCATGCATATAAGCATAATCAATGGACACAGACACCAGGGGGTGAGGGCATGAACGGGAGTGGGGAGAGGCAATGGGAGGATATGGACACATATATAACACCTTAATCAATAAAGAGAAAAAAATGCAATTCCAGTGGGTCTGAGTTACTTCACAACAAACTGATTATAACTAAAGAGGGTCCAACTTTATCCCTTATCTACCTTATATGAAACCTTTCCAGATAATGCCTCATTCTTCCTCAGTCACCCTGTTCCTTTATCAAACATTTGCCAGATTTTACATTCCCTAATCTGAAAATTCTATTTGTAAAGTCTGGCCCAATGGCACTATTGCCATCCCAATTTACTGGCTGTACAGTTGAAGATGTCATGGATCCAATGAAGGCTGCTCTAATTCCAGGCTCCCAGCCATTGATATTAGTCATTCTGTACCTTTAATCTAGCTATTCAAAGGTTCCTACTGTACAGAGAATTAACAAGGAAGTACATACATTTCTAAAAAGAACTTGGGAGCTATGAAGTATCTTAGACAATATGAAGTAGATCAGAACAACTTCATATGTGTTCATAACACTGTTAATTTCATTCATCTCTCTTCTTCCATCCATCCATTTACTCAAAAACATTTTTTCTGTTTAAATTTTCAATTACATTTGACATTCAATATTATATTAGTTTCAGGTTTACAGCATGGTGATAATAATCACCCATTATATAGCAGGTACTGTGCTAGGCACTAATGTGTAAAAAAGATACAAGATAAGATCTCTCAAGGATGCTCATAACTTGAGTAAAACATGTGTGTGGGACAAAGATACACAGCAATATAATATGATGAGTGATATAACACCGAGCTAAAAATCTGTATACTCCAAATTTCCCAAATTGAATATATTTCCTTATTTTGAGATATACCTTATCCTTCCTTCACTATGAAGCTAAACATCTCTTTTAAAAATAAAAATTGGGTTATATCACAATCCTTATTGAAAATGCCTTAGCCACTTCAACATGACCTGGCATGGATGGCCTGGCATGGATGCTCTAGATTTATCCACCTCCCTCTCCTCATCCTAAACCACTGCCCCCCTATCTCTTTGCTCCAAACACACTTCCCTCCTTTCAGTGCCTCAAAGATGCCAGACACTATCTACCACTGGGCCTTTGCACCTGCTGCTTAGTTTCAGTGGAATAGTCTCCTTTAAAACTCCACCTTTCATCTGGGTAATTCCACTCATCCTTTAGATCTCTAGGATCACTTCTCTGACTCTCACACCCTCCAAATCTGGTCAATTCTGTGGTGAGATGCATTCACTCATAAAACCACATTCCTTTCCTTTAGAATTTAGATCTCAATTTGTTTTTATACTTTCATTAGTATAATCATCAATGAATTTAAGTTCCATGAAATGGAGACTATTAATGTTATCTTCCATACCTAGTATCTGGCACTCTGTAAGTATTCACTAAATGTTGTTTATTATACAAATCTATTGATAAATTGAGAGCTTCTTTTAGTGTATGGCATACTAAGAGTAATACTATAGAAAAAGTACACATTTTTTGGGGGGGGCATCAAAGAAGTCAGAACAAGGTTATCAGTATTTAAGGCATGGGCATAACTTAATTTTTCTATTTAACAATTTTTCCTATGGTCTCCTTTGAATAGAATATACCAACAACCCAAAGGAACATACCTATGCAGGCTAATCTCTCTGCTAAGTTCTAAACTTTCCTATAGATTTCTATTTTACCTACTTCCTTATATTTAATGATTGATTGAACTTGATGTGAAGAAAGACCATTACCTTTGGGATTGAAGGAAAGTCATTTTGAAAGCTGCTCAGGATGTAGACAGATTAAGGTGCCTCAGCCCAGGAAATGACCTTAATCAAGCCATTTGATTGTTATGGGCTTTTAACAGCACTGCCAAGGAGACCAAATAAAAGTTAGTTCCCATAGGACAGACAATGTTATATCCAAGCTGAGCTTTATGGAAATAAAAATGTGAATCCTAAGTTATTGAAAAGTATTGTCATATGAGCATAGCATACATTCTGTTTGGTTTCAAGGAGCCAGATATGAAAGCTAATGATCTCAGTATCATAACCAGCCTCTCAATCAGTCTCCACTGGGAGGGACAGCAAAGAAAGCTGATTGACAGACCAAAATAATGAGCTGCACTTGCCCCAGGAGAAAGGACCCTGAAGGTCAGTGTTATAGGTAACTAGTAAATATCACCACTGGTGTAGAAATAGATAATTCTCTGGGTTGTTATTAATAGAAATATTTATAAAGTGTCCACAGTGCATGAGAGGCACCATGAATAATATACTTGAGGACAAGAAGGGAGACAGAGAAAGAGCCTTTTGCTGAAACTTTCAGCAGTCCTAAGGGATTCTCCCTTTTCTCCCATTTGTATTCTTTTATTTTTGGAGTTGATGAAGCAGAGGGTGGAGATCCAAGAGCAAGGAAATAAGCGTGTTGTAAGGAAGACAACTCGAGCAGGACACAGAGAGAACAAAGAAAGGAAGAAAGACACAAAGGTAAGCTAGGTGGGAGCATGAAAACTTTAAAAATAATTAGTTTCCCTTTAGAGCTCATCACATAGTGATTTCGTTTCCAAAGCACTGCGCGCACTCTACTTTATGCCACCTCACATCAAGCTTGTAAAACAGACCCGACAGGGATCACCACCCTGGTTCTTCTTTTCTACTTGATCACCAAGGTTCAGAGAGGATGCAAGATGCCCAAAGTCCCAGAGCGAGCAGAGAAGCAGGAAGAGTCTGCACCGTGTTTCTGACAGCAGAATGCATCTGGGGAGGGCAACAAAGAAACTCCACGTATTGAGGTTGGTAGAGCATGAGCCTGTGTAACTGCTGGTACTATTACCTGTCTGTGGGTTAAGCAGAGCAGCTTCTGGTAAAGGAGAAACTCTTAAGTTTTGTTTTTCTACTATTAACTCAAACTGTTCACATTTACTGCAAGCCTACTATGAGCCTGTTCTAGGGAAAAATGGACCCTGAGTCCTCTTACCACTTCCCGCTCTGCTTATGCAGAAGGAAAGGCAAGAAGCACAGTTCTTGTTGAGACTGCTTTTTGAGATCAACAAACATGTTTTGTTTATTTCAATTCTCACTTTACATCATAACTTTTCTCCACAACCTTGACAAGAATTCTAGATCATGTGCTCTCGGATTTCAAAAAGTGCATCTGACTTTAACTTGATTGGTATAAAGCATAAGACAGAAACGTTCATGGTGTATTTGGTTGTTGATTAAGATCCTGAAACTTAGTATGCAGAGGAAATAAAGAAATGTTCATCCTTATTAAAGCCCTGAGTCCCATGTTAAAAATAGAAGAGAAGGGTTTTTAGATAGAGAAGATATTTTTATAATTAATCAATCTTATTTATGGTTTGGAATGAATCTATACAAAAGGTGTCCAAATCACTTAGTTTCTCTTCAGCACATTGCCATTTTAAAGTGATGTAAACATCTCATAAGCACCTGGGTGCTATGGCTCCAGAGTACACTCAGGCCATGCTAAGATGAATCCAAAATCTGGGGCAGTCCACACAGCATTGGGATTGCTGGTGAGTCACTTCCCAGTGTTGCACAAACTTCCCATAAACCATTTTTAAAGGAAGACTTACGTCAAGGTGGCAGAAGGTGGACAGGAGTCAGGGTAAGGGTAGTGAGGTGGGGAAGACAAGCTCCAGAAGCTTAAAAGACCCAGCAACATGCAAAGATACTCTCTAATAAACATTGATATAATCTTCAGGACCAAGCAGCCAAATTTGTAAAAGCCACCCTCTGCATGCCCTCTCCCATCTCATGATTCGGCCCCAAACTTGAAAAGCTAATACACACTGCTGTCATACAAGCTCCCTTTGCTCTACACACACACATACATATGTTCTTAAAGTGCAGAACTTCCTAGTCCTTGGGGTAGACAATACTAGTGCATTCTTGCTCTTGGGTTGTTCCATATGATTTAGTCTAGCCAATGAGATAGAAGCAGTGAAAAGCTCAAGCACAACTCCAAGTCTTCCTCTGCCACTGTCCCGATGATTGCAGAGGAGTTCTCATGTGGAGATTGAGCTAATACAAGGTTGGAGCAACTGGATCACTGAGCATGTTGAACAGATGCCTGAAAGAGTTGCCTCAACCTACAGTGGACTCCCTGTGCGAGAAATGAGCTCTGTTACACTACAGAGATTTGGGTGTTGTCTTTTTATAGCTGTGTAACTTAGTTTAGCCTGACTAATTCAGTCCACTTGTCCTTATGATTAATCACCAAATTCTCCTCATTCCATCTCATCGATACTTCTTAAATCCAACTAATTCTAACCATTGTTACTACATTATCAGGTTATCATTCCCCCCTATCTATTAATGAAACAGGTCTCCTTGCCTCTGGACTTGATCCATTCTAATCCATTTCCTATACAGCCAAAGTCATCATTCTAAAGTGCAAACAGTAATCTTTTGTTCCTTTACCTAAAAGCATTCAATGGTTCCCTATTGCTCTGAGGATAAAATGCAAACTCTTTCCCATGACCTTCAAGGCCCTCTATAATTAGGCCCCCGTTTACCTCTCCTTCTCATCACTTGACATTCTATTCTCTAGGCTCTGTCCTATCGATGTCTGATCTCCAGGAACTACCAAGGTGTGGACTCATTTTTACTTCTCCCTAGAATGCTGTTATCCACCCAGTACAACTTTCTCTAAGCTAATTCCCTAGAAACCTGTTCAGGCAATACCGCCTTTCCTGACTTTATAAGGCTGAGCTGAGTGTTCCGGAGTCAACCTCTGCTCACCCCTGTCAGTGGTCACCTCTTCAGGGAGCATGATCGCCCATCCCCTTGACACTCTTCTGCCAGAGTGAGACAGGAACTGCTTTCTAGTCATCACTCCATCCCCAGGACTAGCACACAACCAACTTGTAACAAATATTTGTCAAATGAAAAAAATGAGTGAATGAATAAATGCTTAAATCCAAAACATCTCTTTCCCAGCTTCCTCTCCTTCTCAGTGACCTCAGGCATAGAACAAAAGCAAAGAGGGCCGGGGGAGTTAAAGTGTGCTCAATCTGGCTTTAAATTTTCCCACTACCACTTGGAAACTGTGTGACCCCAGGCAAATAACCTAATCCTTCTTAGCCCCAAATCTCCATTTGTGAAATGGGAGTAATCACATCTCCATTATGGAGTAGTAAAAAGTGGAGTTGTGAACATAAAACAGCCACAGATGGAGAGGCACAAAGCAAATGCTATATATAAATGGTAGGTATAATATTATTCTTGTTATTATTATTATTGATCATATAAAAACTAGTCTGATGGCAGCAATGGAAATGCACTTACTTGGAAGTGAGATCAGCTTTCATTTCAAGCAGGAACAAAGAGCAAACAATTAGACTGGAAATGAGTCTAGAGAACTATATGGGGATAATGGACTCCTACTCGGCTCCCCTGCCAGCTTCCTCTGTCCTGCTCATTCTTTATATTTTTCTAAACACATTAATTTTTAAGCTACTCCCAATATTCCTTTTTGTTTCTCTTAGAACTCGTGCTCTTATGCCCTGCATCCTGTATTCTCCATGCTCCCTTCTCTTTTCATCCTTAAAACTCCTCTCTGCACATTTCCCTGTTTACATCCCGTCTAAGAAGAAGAAGAAGGCTGCTAATGAACACTAGTAATCAATCCTTCCTTAAATAGTAAGTCTACATTCCAGGTCTTCAAAAGTCCACATCTGTCATTCACTCAACACACACTGATTGTGTACCCACTGATCTAGCCTGGGGCATTGAGCTAGGTGCTGTGTTTTTCTCTAAATAAACATTAATTATAAACTATTGCCCATACCTAATTAGAATAAAATATCTTCAAGAAAAAGCTAGTCCCCTTTCATACTTGGGCCTTCCTAGTACCCAGGCAAAGAGAGGGGTTTTTATTTTGTTGTTTTTCATAAATCATGTAGCAAATTGGTTTTAGAGTATTTAATTTGCAGCATATATGAGACTTGAGATTTTTAATGAAAATTAGCCATTCCTTTGAGTGAGCCATAAAGACATGAATACATAGATGCCATTTCTGGTACTCTAAGAACCTGAAATTATCCACATAAGTGCATTTAGCTCTTTACCCTAAATATCTCACAGCATAGAACAATGTCACATATTAAAGGACATAGTCATTTCTGAATTTTTTAATTTTGTGTAATTTGAGGTTGTTATTGCTAAAAAGGTCTGATGAATAAAATAAAATTCAGTTTATATCACTTTCTTATTTCCTATCCCATCCCCCTACACTGCCTCCTGTATAAATTAAATGAGGCAATAGTATCATAGAGAGTAAACAGGTCAGGAAGTTCAAAGATGTACCTTCTAGTAGTGCTCATTAGAGTGTTGTCTGTAGGAGACGCTGGCCTCTGTTACTCTCTGATTCCTCATAAAGAAAATGGAAAGAAATGCTACATGACCAATGATTTACTAAAATGGGTTATTTAAAAAAAAACCCAAAAAACAGAAAGTTGACAAGTTACTAATCTTTCTCAATAACTGATGTTCAATATTAAACAGCCCTCACTTTCATCAAACTCCTCCTTACGATTTTTTCCAACCCTTGGTATGTGTGAAATGCTCTGAATTATTTCTAGAAACTCAAGTACACTATCAAATCAAGGTGTTGTCATGGTAAATGCCCCTCCGCTCTTCTTTGATATGAACTCTTCCTGAGATACTGGTTTTCCATCGTTAACAGCATGAATATATTTCTCCTTCTATGATTCAAGATATTACACCACAAATAAACTCCATCCTAGTGAGTCACATTTAGCCACATTCACAAGATATAATGTCACCACAGGTAGTAAACACGCTCAAGGAAAAATTCAAGTCTTAGATCTCTGTCTCCATAGACAACCCATCCATCGGATTTGTTTAGGGGATCCTGAGTAGCTGTGGAGGAAACTGACCTAATTATCTGTGCTCTTGGAGTATAAAGGCTCCTGCATAGGCTCTTACATGTCCACGCCAGATTTATTCCTTAAATTTAAGAGCTTCCACCAGCGATGAAGAAGTAGCATTCATCCCTTTCAACAAAAAGTTAAGTTACCTCTTATTTTCAGAAGGTAGTTGTTTTTTTCAGGTAAAAATCTACCAGCTGCCCAGGTCCCTGTGCATCTCAGCAGGAAAGGTTACGTTGTTCTATTGCAGGTTGAACGTGAGCGCTGAGAGACCAGATTGAGGTTGGTTGGTTTATCTGTCTATTTTATATCATGGTTCTTCCTGCCTTTTCTCCTTTTGGCCATTTGTCAATGAGGATTTTTGGATGAGGTTAAGCTAATCATTCTAAGTTCCATTTCAACTTCTAAATTCCTCATTTTGGAATATGACTGCAGATGTCTTTGCATCTTCCCAGCTTTACTATGGGACAAAGTTACAATGATTTCATCTAATTTTCTTTTTCCTGTGACTATTGTGAGATGAGTAAAGTCCCTAATTAATTAGCATATACCATTACCAAAACAAATTCAGGAGGGTTTGGTCTTTATAATACTGGCTGATGGGTAATGCTGCTATTTTCTCAGGCTACATTTTAGCCAAATAGCTTCTGCTGACATGTGACTTAACAGACTGTTGATGGTCAAGAAGCAGACAGAGCTTCCCAGGGACATAAAAGAAAACTTGCAGAATTAGCTTGAAGGACACATTACATATTTGTTATCAAGACACTAAATTATTATGTTTGTATATTTTCCTTAAGTGCTCAAGGCCTTAAGGAAAACGTGTATTCATGAAACCTATTTTTTAAAATAGATATTTACTTTTTGCAACTTTTCTTTATAAGAAACAAAAATTACAACTATCATTATACTTTACCCTAGGCAATTTCTTTATTATTTTTTTATTATTGACATTATTACAGGTGTCCCCCATTTTTTCCCTGCTTTGTCCCCTCCACTCAGGCCATAATCACTATCAACCTTTTGTTATCCCTGTTTCCTATGCCCAGAGCTACATAAGCCTGGACTGTTCTGTTAAAAGGTACTGTTTAGATCAGGGAGCAGGCTTTTAAGTCACTGCCTACCTTCTTGGTCAAAAAGTAAAAAAGTAGAAGACTGAAGAGTAACAATAGCTCAGAGAATTGAATACGTCCTTAACCCAAGAATGTTCAGGAAACTTTTTAAAAAATATATTTTTATTGATTTCAGAGAAGAAGGAAGATGGAGAGAGAAACAGAAATCCAATGATGAGAGAGAATTATTGATCAACTGCCTCCTGCATGCTCCCCACAGTGTACTGAGCCCACAACCCAGGGCATGTGCTCTGACTGGGAATCAAACCATGACCTCCTGGTTCATAGCTCAATGCTCAGCTACTGAACCACGCCAGCCAGGCAGGAAACTTTAACATTGGATATTGGAGCAGGAGTTTCCAAATGCAAAATATTAAATTAAAAGGCCAATTTAGAAACAAAACAATAGTCTCCAAGGTGAGAAAATAGATTACATTTCAGCCTTAAATCTTACTTTTTCTGCTTGGGGAAATTCTAACTATTGACTGCATCTCTATAAAGTATTATATTTCAATAACCAACCAATTAACAAAGTTTTTAGTGTTTGAGTTCTCATCCAAGAATTGCATTTAGCTTCTACTCACTCTTATACAATTTTTAAAAATATCCTGTGCCTTAGTTTCTGATCTGAAATTAAAAATATGAAGAGCAATTCAATAGTTATTTGAATGAAATAACTAAAGCAAGAGGTAGATTGAGACAATAAGTGTTGTAGGTTACCACAGTTTTCTTTTCATCCCTTTCCCATTAACACGACCAAGCCTTCCTGGGGCAAACATTCCAGGCAGGTTATACATTCTGGGTTTATCTTCTTGATAGTCAAATTATTCTTCCACTTAGTGAGCTAACCAAAACCATGCAAGGAACTCCAAATAATTCACCTATTACATTAAACTTATGTTACTGTAGACCAGTAGTTCTCAACCTTCTGGCTCTTTAAATACAGTTCCTCATGTTGTGACCCCAGCCATAAAATTATTTTCGTTGCTACTTCATAACTGTAATTTTGCTACTGTTATGAATCGTAATGTAAATATTTGATATGTGAAAGGGTCGTTTGACCGCCAAAGGGGTCGCAACGCACAGGTTGAGAACCGCTGCTGTAGATTAAATGCTATTTTTTTCTTCACTTTCTCATAAAAACATTGATGCAGTAACTTTGCGTTAAGTCAAAGATACTTCAGTAGGCCCACGTGGATTTGGCACTACTCTCTTCCCAGGGCCCCATGCTTGCTCTTCCCTAATGGGGCCTGTCTCCAGTCCTTATCCTTTTAAACATTCCCTATCCACCTAAATATAATAATTCCGGTCTCTAAGCTAATCTATTCAATCCTAATATTACTTCCCACCCCCATCCATCCTTTGCATCAGACACTTTCTCTATCAGAAGCAAGCCTCATCTTCCCCAACCTATAGTTTCCTTCCACTGTGCTCCTCTCCAAACCTACATATTGCCATCACTAACAACCTCCTGTGATTAAAGGAACCAGCACTCTCAGTACAGTGCTTGATGCAGAGCAGTAACATTAAGATGTGTCCAACAGGAGGAAAAAATTGAACAAAGGGGGTACATAAAATGAAGAGGATTCATTGACCAGCAAAAATCAATGAAGCAAAAATGGACCATTTTCCTCTCATTGATTTTCCACTGCTCATTGTGTGTTGACAGCCATCTCTGCAACTTTACACTCCCTGTGTAGCTCCCAGGGAGGCCATGTGACAACATGGGAACGCTCACAACTCTTGGCCAGGCGCTTCCTATTCCACAGGGTTATAACAACATACTGGAAAGAAATTCACACTGAGGAAACAATTATAGTTTCTGACACAAGAGTTAAATGCATCCAACACAGTCTTGAGCAAGACTGCCCTCCCTGGATTCTGATGAAATCACACTACAGCCCTTGCTCAGTGGCCGCTTGACTTTGCCTGGCCAAGTTCTCAGTTATGCTGTCCTGGGGGAACCAAGACCTACCCTCTTCCAGACTCAACCGCTCAGTATTCTGGAGAAATCACATTTCACAAAAAGTGCCATCCATCATCTGCAAAAGCCAGGAAGTTTTAAGTCCCTGCCAAGAGCAGGGGCAGATATTCTGAGTAATTGGATGCTGCTTCTGTAACCTAACTGCCGCCTGAGCAGCTGGAGACAAGAGGTGAGGTGACGAGAAATCTTCTCAGAAGAGGATGCCAGACACTTTGGATTCCATCTCCGAGGAAATCAGGTGTGTGTCAAACTCCCTGCCTATTTTTAAACAGCACATGCATTCTAAAACAAGTCAGCATAGACTTTTTTAAAGACGTTATTTACCAGGATGTGTCATGCAGTCACTTAGGCTCCAGAGAAGCTCAGATAAAGATAAACTCCTTTTGATACATGCCTAGAATATGGAGGAACTCAGCCCTGGCTGCATTCATCGCCCTTTGTTTTTCCAATAGGAAAATGACTTAATAACAACGAAGTCCCCATTTTCTTATTAGCATTCCGCCAGGGGTACTCAAGGCTGTGCATTCATCTACATCAGTCAATAACAGAGCAAGAGTGCTCCTGTGTAATTAAACCCACCCATGTTCAGATAGACATCACGTGACAAGGTAGTAGCCACAAAATATTTACAGGGAAGTTGGAATGGCACAAACTTGACTTTGGGGAAGGACTAAGGGTTTGCTGCATGTGTTTACAGTATTCAATAGCTAGATGTTCTCAATGAAAGCATAATGCCTATAAAATTGATTTAACAATGATATATTGGTTAAGGTTTACCATCCTTAATTTTAAAAATAAAATATACCTAACATAAGCTTACTAGATGAACTCAGAGAATAAGTTGTTCTACAAGTAACCAACCACCACTTTTCTTTCCTTCTCTTTCTTCCTTCTCTCCTTTCACCTTCCTGCCTTTTTGTTCTTCTTTCCTTACACAAACATTGATTGAATGCCTCTAGGTGGCAGGCCCTATGCTACAAGTTGACTGAGGTGTACCATAGCTCTTGAGGAACATACAGCTTGGTCTTGAGGATCAGATAAAAGCAATGCTACATCAAAGAGGGATAAATATCGTGATCGAGAGAAACACAAAATGCTAAGAAGCACGGAGAAGGGGCATTCTGGGACAGAATCATAGAAGGCTTCTAGGAAGAGGTCTTTTCTTGAACTTAGTTTTAATTGTTAAGGAGTAGTTAGCTAGATAAAGAAAGCAAGGGTAGTCAGAAATAACAGCATGAGAGAAGGTGTGAAATAACATGCTAGATTCAACAGTGATTGAATTTGGCTTCAGCCAAAGTGTACATGTATGAGGAGAGATGAAAGAGAAATGAGGCTCAAAACAGCAGCCAGAGGCAATTATAGACCTAGCAATCACATATACCAAGCTAAGGAATTTGAACTTTACCTTAAAAATTAAAAATTCATTGAAATTGTTTTAGCAATTTAAGACTACCGTAGTTGAACTTGCCCTGTCTCCAGCTTTAACCAATAGAATAGGACAACTGCCACTTCTGATCTCAGGCCTTCAGAAGCATCCTATATTTCTGCTCAGGTTTCTGCCTAGGAGGAGAGAATATCAGGTAGCCTCTGTTCCTTCAGCCCAGGTCCTGGAATGAACAGACCCAAATCTGGTTGCACCAAGCCCAACCAACCTCAGCCAAAATCAGCCAGATCTCAGCTCCTCCGGAGCCATGAACAAGAAAAACAATACACGTTGTTACAAGCTCCTGAGATTTGGGCTATTGCTTCTTATATTGTCTTATTGTAGTAATAACTGACTGATAAAAGCATGGAGTCCATTCTTCCCACTTTTGAAATCAAAATAATTAGGTGATGGTCAATTAAGACTCAATAAGAAATTCACTTCTCTTTCATAAGGACAATACAGGAATACCTCAGAGATATTGCCAGTTAGGTTTCAGACTGTGCTAATAAGACAAAATCACAATACAGAGAGACACATGAATTTTGGGAGTTTCTCAGTACATATAAAAGTAATGTTTACACTATACTATAGCCTATTAAGTGTGCAATAATAGCATTATGTCTAAAAAAAAAAACCAATGGACATACCTTAATTTAAAAAATCTTTATCACTAAAAATGCTAACCATCATCTGCCCTCAGCAAATCATACTCTTTTCTCTGGGGAAGGGCTTTGCCATGATGTTGTTGGCTGAGCAGGGTGGTGGTTGCTGAAGCCTAAGTTGGCTGTGGCTACCTCTCAAAATAAGACAACAATGAAATTTGCTCATCGATTGACTCTTCCTTTCATGACTGATTTCTCTGTAGCATGTGTTGGTGTTTGACAGTATTTTACCCACAGGAGAACTGCCTTCAAAATTAAAGTCAATCCTCTCAAATCCTGCCACTGCTTTATCAACTAAGTGTACAGAGTATTCCAAATCCTTTGTTTTCATTTCAACAATGTTCACAGCATCTTCACCAGGGGTAGATTCCATTTCAACAAACCACTTTTTTCTTGCTTATCCATAAGAAGCAACTCCTCATCCATTAAAGTTTTATCATGAGATTGTAGCAATCCAGGCTTGACTCTTAACTCTAATTCTCTTCTTTCTTTTTCCTCTGTTTTTATTTTTATTCATATTTCTTTTAGGCTGAATTTACTCCTGGGCCATAAGTTTTTGTTTCTTCAGTTTCTTCGGAGATATCTCTTTCTGAGCAACCTCCTCTTCTGGTTTAGGAAAAATTTGCTCTTTTTCACTAAGGATCATCTGTCTCAATGTGGCAGGGAGAGCTCATGCATGGGTTAATCTGTGCATAAGCTCTGTTACTTCTGTGCCACAATGTTGGGGCTTTGTTCACCTGGATGTGCTCAATGATCAGAGAATCTACATCTAAACCCTTAAGCTCAGCATTACTTTCTGCATTTTTAAGCAGAAGCAGCAAAAATTCAGCACTATTTTTGGGCCACTGACTCTTGTGTCCACTGTTTGCCTGGGCACACCTACCAACTCCACCATATGACGGAATGGTACACATGGCTTCTGTAAAATGACATCATTCACATACATGGTGGTTTTTTGAATATGCATATCCTTGATGGCCTGGGCAATTTCATGAGTCTTCTATAAGTGAACATGCAAATTTGAACCTCTTGATTTGCATGGTTTTGTGGTGTTTTCTGGGTCAAGTGAATAGTAAACCATTTTCAGAGGTCACCACTGGCAACTTTCAGGAAGCGTAGTTCTCATTATTTCCACCACATCTGCAGTTATCTCCTTCACTGAAGTCTTAAGCCTTTCAACGTTATCCATAGGGTTCCAAACTCCTGTTAATGCTGATATTTTGACCTGTTCCCACGAATCATGAATGTTCTTAATGGCATGTAGAATTGTGAGTCCTTTCTGGGAGGTTACAATTTATTTTACCCAAGTTCATCAGAGGAATCAATATCTATGGCAGCTATAACCTTACACAATATATTTTTAAATAAAAAGACTTAAAAGTTGAAATTACTCCTTGATACAGGGCCTGCAGAATGCATGTTGTGTTGAAAAGCATGAAAACAACATTGATCTACTTTTATATCTCCATCAGAGCTCTTGGGCGACCACGTGCATTGTCAATGAGCAGTAGTATTTTGAAAGAAATATTTTTCTGGGCAGTAGGTCTCAACAGTGGACTTAAACTATTCAGTAAACCATGTTATAAACAAATGTGCTGTCTTCCAGGCTTTGTTCCATTGAGAGAGGACAGGCGGAGTAGATTTTGTATAATTCTTAAGGGCCCTAGGATTTTCAGAATGGTAAATGAGCACTGGCTTCAATTTACAGTCACCAGCTGCTTTAGACCCTAACAAGAGAGTCAGTCTGTCTTTTGAAGCTTTGAGGCCAGATATTGACTTCTCCTCTCTAGCTACAAAAAATCCTAGATGGTATCTTCTAATATAAGGCTGTTTCATCGACACTCAATACCTGTTGTTTCGTGTAGCCACCTTCATAACTTATCTTAGCTAGGTCTTCTGGACAGCATACTGCAGCTTCTTCAGCAGCACTTGATGCTTCACCTTGCACTTTTACTAGTATGTTGTGAAGACTGTTTCTTTCCTTGAACCTAAACCTAATGAACCAACCTCTGCTAGCTTCAAGCTTTCCTTCTAAAGCAGTGGTTCTCAACCTTGGCTGCACATTAGAATCACCTAGGAATCTTTTTAAAATCCTGATTTCTGGGCCTCATCCTCCGGAAATTCTGTTTCTTTGTTACTAATGTTGTGGCCTCACCCCATAACAAAGATACAGAATTTCTGGAGGATGAGGCCCAGAAATCAGGATTTTAAAAAGATTCTCAGGTGATTCTAATGTGCAGCCAAGGTTGAGAACCACTGTTCTAAAGCTTACTCGCCTCTCTCAGCCTTCACAGAATTGAAGAGAGCTGGGACCTTCACCTGGATTAGGCTTTGGGGAATGTTGTGGCTGGTTTGATCTTCTATCCAGATGGCTAAAACTTTCTTCATATTAGCAATAAGCTTGTTTTGGTTTATTATTTGTATAATCACTGAAGTAGCACTTTTAATTTCCTTCAATATTTTTTTCTTTGCATTCACAACTTGGCTAACCATTTCCCACAGAAGGCCAAGCCCTATTTAGTGTTTGACATGCCTTCCTCACTAAGCTTAATCACGTCCAGATTTTTATTTAAAGTGAGAGATGTACAAGTATCCCTTTTACTTAAACACTTGAGAACATTGTAGAGTTATTAATTGGTCTGATTTCAATATTGTTTTGTCTCAGTGAATGAAAGGGTCTGAGGAGAGAGAAAGATGGTGGAATAGCTGGTCAGTGGAGAAATCAGAACACATACAACATTGATTAACTTCTCTTATATGAGCCTGGCTCTTGGTGCCCCAAAACAATTACAATAGTAACATCAAGAAGTTCCAGTCAAGATGGCAGGATATGTAAATGCAGTACTTAAATCTTTCCACAACCACATAAAAATTATAACTAAAATTCAAAATAACCATGATTCAGAACCGCCTGAAATTCAGCTGAACCAAAGTCCTACAACTAAAGATATAAAGAAGAAGCCACATCAAGACTGGTAGGAAGGTCAGAGATGTGGAACAGGCACCAGGGACACAAGGGCAAAAACTGAATTCCCTGATATCAAGATTAGGGCTGCCCTAACTGGTTTGGCTCAGTGAATAGAGCGTCAGCCTGCAGACTGAGGGGTCTCAGGTTCAATTCCGGTCAAGGGCATGTACCTTGGTTGCGGGTACATCCTCAGTAGAGGGTGTGCAGGAGGCAGCTGATCTATGTTTCTTTCTCAATGATGATTCTAACTCTCCCTCTCCCTTCCTCTCTGTAAAAAATCAATAAAATATATTTTTTTAAAAGACAAGGGCTGAAGGGCAGCTTTCTACTAGACAGAAGTGCTGGCAGTGGACATTGTTCCTTTGCTGGGCCCTCCCCCAACAGAACTGGCAAGCAGGCACCATATCTGAGTTTCCATCAATCTGTTAGCCCCACCATGGTGATTCCCTGAGACCCTGCCCCACCCAACCTGCAGGTCCACCCACATCATTTCCAGTGGCTTTTCCATATAGCCTTTCCTGGATCATGCTTTGGACTTTCCTAAAATCTCTTAAAAAAGCAACATCTGTCCTCAGCCTACTCCATACCATTCATTAAGTGGCCCCAGGTCAGGCACTAGTGGAAGCTGGCTTCTGTTCCCTGCTTGGTCTCTCCTGGGCACTTCTGCAAGCCCAGCAAAAGTAGTAGCCATCTGCAGATTTCTTTACGCCCTGGGCAGGGCACAGGTGGCAGCTGACCTTGTTCTGCACCTCAAGGAAACCCAAGAGCCAGTATACCCAGTTGATGGCTTCAGATCACATCAAAGCACCATCCAACTACTTCCACAAATGACACACTCAAGGGGTAGACTCAGCAGGCACCAGAGCCCTGCTGATGTATGTCCTGCTCCATGCGATTGGCCCCCGCATAACTGATCCTCCATGGTGGTCACATACAGTCCTTGCAGCCAATTGACCTAAAGGTAAATACCTCCCACTGAGGTGCTAACAGTAATCAAGCTTCAACTACAACAGGAGGGTGTACACAGTTCACACTGGAAAGTGCACCTGAAGTGCCCAGCTCAGGTGATTGGGGAAGCTTTGCCACTTGGGCCCTACAGGACACATACTACATAAGGAAATTCTACCAAGCCCTTAAAACATAGCAGCTGTACTTGATAAATAGAAACAAACACAGGGAAGCAGCCAAAATGAGGAGCTGAAAAAACATATCCCAAATGAAAGAACAGAACAAAACTTCAGAAAAAGAACTAAATATGATGGAGATAAGCAATATACCCAATGTAGAATTTAAAGCACTGCTTATAAGGATGCTTAATAAATTTAGGGGAAAAGTAGATGAACTTAATGAGAATTTCAACAAAGAAATAGAAAACAGAAAAATGGAAATAGAAAATGTAAAAAAAGGATCGTCAGAAATAAAGCGTATATTAACTTAAGTGAAGATTATATTATAGGGATCTGCCAATCAGAGAAAGAGAAGTATCACATGATTTAGCTCATATGTGGAATCTAATGAACAAAATAAACTGATGAACAAAACAGATCCAGAAACATAGAAGCATGAAACAGACTGATGATGACTCTCAGAGGGGAGAGGGGAGATGAGGTGGGGAAGGGGGGTTAGTGGCAGAGATTAACCAAAGAACTTATATGCATAACCCATGGACACAGACAATAGTGCAGTGCAGGTCTTGGGGAGGGGGGCGGTTTTCAGGGCAAGAGAGGGGTGCAATGGGAAATACAAGGGGATATCTGTAATACTTTCAACAATAAAGATAAATTTTTAAAAATAATACATTATAGGGAATCAACCATATGGAGTAGATAAAACAGATTAAATCTCAGATCAGAGATTTAAAGATAAAGAAAAGGCAGAAAACACCATCAGAACAGCAAAAAGGAAAAGAATCACAAAAAAGATGAAGATAGTATAAGGAATATCTGGGACAACTTCAAGTGTGCCAACATTTGAAACATGGGGGTGCCAGAGGGAGAAGAGAGAGAACAAGGATTTGAAAACCTATGTGAAAAAATAGGTTTCACATAAGATGGAAAACTTCCCTAACCTGGTGAATAAAATAGACATACAAGTCAAGAAACAAGATAAACTCGAAGAGGCCCATACAAATACACATCATAATTAAAATGCCAAAAGTTAAAGACAAAAAGAGAATCTTAAAGATGCAAGAGAAAAGCAGTTAGTTATCTATAAGAGTGCTCCCATAAAACGAAGTTTCTCAAAAGAAACATTGCAGGCCAGAAAGGAGTAGCAAAAAATATTCATTGATGAAAAGCAAGGACCTACAACCAAGGTTACTGTAACCAGCAAAGCTATTATTTAGAATCAAAGGACAGATAAAGAGCTTCCCAGATAAGAATAAGCCAAAGGAGTCCATCACTACCAAACCAGTATTACATGAAATGTTAAAGGGTCTTTTTCAGAAAGAAGAAAAAAAGCTTAAAAATATTAATAATGAAAATAAATACATATTTATTAACAATTAATATTAAACATGGCAACAAATATATATCTATCAACAGTTACTTTAAATACAAATGGATTGAATGTTACAATTAAAAAGCATATGGTGGTTGAATGGATAACAAAGTAAAACCCTTACATATGCTATCTAAAAGAGACTCACCAGATCAAAAGACACACACAGACTGAAAGGAAAGGGATGGAAAAAAAATATTTCATGAAAATGGAAACAAACAAGAAAAGCTGGGATGGCAAAACTTATACCAGACAAAATAGACTTCAAAGTAAAGGCTATATAACACGAGACAGAGGAGAACCCAGCAATTCCATTTCTTGTTTTTATCTGAAGAAACCAAAAACACTAAATTGAAAAAACTATATATCCATATGTTTATTGCAGCATTATTTACAATAGCCCAGATATAAAAGCAACCTAAGTGTACATGAATAGATAAATGGATAAAAAAGAAGAGGTGCATATATAAATGGAATATGGCTCAGCCATAAAAAGAATAAAATATAGCCATCTGCAAGGAACATGGGTGGACCTAGAGGGCATTATACTGAGTGAAACAAGTAAGACAAAGAAAAACAAGTGCCATATGATTTCATTTATATGTGGAATCTAAAAAACAAAATAAATGAACACGCCGAACAGAAACAGGCTGTTGCCAGATGGAAAGTGGGGGTGAGGGATGAATGCAAATGGTGAAGGGATTAAGAAGTACAAATCGATGGTTACAGAATAGTCACAGGGATATAAAGTCCAGCCTAGGGAATATAGTCAATAATATTGTAATAACTATGTATGGTGTCAGATTCCGTACTTATTGGGGTGATCACTTCCTAAGTTATATAATATCTAATCACTGGGTTGTACACCTGAAACTAATACAATGTATGTCAAATGTAATTGAAAAATAAAAAAAAAATTTTAAATAAATAGTAACATCAAAGATCATTGCTTACAGGTCACCATAACAACCTTAACAATAATGAAAAAGTTTGAAACATTGAGAGAATTGCAAACCCATGGCACAGAGAGATGAAATGAGTGAATGCTATTAGAAAAAATGTTGCCAATAGATTTTCTTAAAGCGGGGTTGCCACAAACCTTCAATTTGAAAAACATGCAATACCTACACAAAGCTATAAAGTGAAGCACAATAAAACTAGATATGCCTGTATATCCCATTGTGGAAATAAGGAAAGTGTAGAGGAATATTGAAGCTATCCTAGATAAAATCACTCCTTGTCAGTGAGAAATATTAGTGCTTTGAGAATTTAGATTGCTTAAGAAAATGAGAGAATACTGGGAGCGAGAGATGTTCAATCTTTCACCAGATTTTTAAGTGAGCATGAAATGGACATATATTAGAGTGCCTGTTCATGATTCTCCTTCCTCGGTGAGTGGCACACAGCACCTTCGGGTGTGTCCCTGAAGCCATGTTTCTATCACTTGTCCCTGTTCCCCTTGGCATAGAGGACAGGATGTATCAACTCAGAGGAGGAAAAGAGAAGTCAATAAGTGGGTAAAGCTTGTCTATAGATAGGGGTGCAGGGGGGAAATGGGGCCAAAACACAGAAAGAAGCAGACGCGAATGATCATTTCACCTCAGAAGGCAAAGAGCATCCAAGATAAATTATTTTGGTTCCTACAGTTGTCTCTTCCTGTTTTAAACCCCCATAAAGCCTAGTGACATTTCCTGCTTTTTGACCCAAGATTTAATTCTGATTCACAATAATAAATCCTGCACTTGCTAAGCGCTACCAAAAAATTGTTACTTGAAACCAAAATAAACTTAAGGAAAATAGATATCTATTATGTTTCATGATGTAAATGCAGATACTAGAGAGTGGTTTCCAGACTTGGAGTAGTCCAGAAAGTCATCTTGAATGCTCTGATATTTAAGATGAGTTTCAGTTCACTAGTTTACCAGAGAGGGTGTGATTAACTAGGTCAGATGTCACCTAGGTATTCAGTAAGAGTCTAAGAAATGGCGTCTCAGTTAAGCAACATGATCACTGGGTAATATTGAGAAATATTTTGTGGAGTGATTAAAACAGAAGCCAATTACAGTGAATTGAAGAGAAGAGTGAGAAAATAGAAATCAGGGAAGACAACTTTTATGACACTTTCAAGAACCATAACTATGGAAGAGGCAGGGCTTTGAGTGGATGGGTATGAGGAGTTGTTTATTGTTTTGTTGGTCTCGTTGGGAAATGTTTCACATTCCAGACATGAGGAATGGGTGTCACAGGCTGACATATTTAGAAGAGGATATTTTTTGTGGGAAATGATGAGCAGAAGGAATAGTACAATGTAATCCTATATAATAAAAGCCCAATATACTAAGTGTCCAGTCATCCAGTCATCCATCCAACCAATCAAAGCACAATATTCTAATGATATGCTAAGGCCGCTCAACCGCTCGCTATGACATGCACTGACCACCAGGAGCCAGACAGTCAATCGGCTGACCAGTCGCTATGATGTGCACTGACCTCCAGGGGGCAGACGCTCCAACCGGTAGGTTAGCTTGCTGCTGGGGTCTCACCTATCAGGACTGAGCAAGACAGGCCAGAAATGCCCTGGAGCCCTCCTGTAGTCCCTCCCAGACCAGCCAACCTCCCACGTCCCTCCCTGGCCCCGATTGTGCACGGGTGGGGTGCCTCAGCCTGTCCTGCACCCTCTCACAATCTGGGACCCTTCAGGGGGGCACACTGACTGTCAAGTAGTTCCATCTATATAATAAAAGTCTAAGCGACTGTTATGGAGAAACAACCAGAATGACCAGTCACTATGATGCACAGTGACCACCAGGGGGCAGACACTCAACACAGGAGCTGCCCCCTCATGGTCAGTGCACTCCCATAGTGGGAGTGCTGCTCAGCCAGAAAGCTTGGCTCCAGGCTGGCGAGCATAGTGGTGGTGGCGGGGCCTCTTCCGCCTCTGCAGCATCACTAAGGAGCAGCGAGCAGAGCGGTAAGGAGCAAGCAGGCAGGCAATAAGGAGTGAAGGGTCCTGGACTATGAGAGGGTGCAGGCCAGAGTGAGGAACTCCTCCCCACCCCCAGTGCACAAATTTCTTGCACCAGGCCTCTAGTTGGGAAATAATGTGTAAAAAAGATAAAGACAGTGTACTCAAGAAAATGTAAGTTTAGTCAAACTAAACTGTTCTTATTATAAACTAACTGCTTGGGAGGAAATTATTGGGGGGGGGGAGGGTAAAATGCATCTTCAAATGGAATGCCTGAAAAGTAATTACTATTCCTAACTTACTTATCTCCAATGCCTCACCAATATGATCCTTTGGTAATAGATTCATATTTCAAAGTACAGAATGAAAAAAATGTGCCAGCTAGAAATGGCACAGAGACAGTCCTCTCAGGTATAACAGCAATTGGAAAAGAGAATGTGGGGAGATTTTTTACAATACTAAATTTACAAAGTTGGTTTTCTTTCTATAATTCTTACTTCCAAAGAATACTGAATGCATACTAAATAAGTGAACATATATTTTGTTGACTTTGAAAAATCTCCAATATGTGTGTATATTTGATAAAGGCTTCCCTTATTAAAATTAATTGTGGTTTTAGAAACAGGAAAATATTAGCAGAGCAAAATAACTACCTATTGTGAAATGAGCAGAACATAGAAAGAAAAGTGTTGAATCAACTACATTTCCTAGAATCTTAAGGTGACTGCTTTTAAATCACTGCCATGACCCTGCCACCACCATCATCATTACCATTATCATTATCACTGTCACCATCTCCATAACCACCTCCCAACATCACCACTGCCATTATTATTACCATCACCATTACTATTACCATCACCACCACCATCAATCATTACTACTAACCATCTCCCCTTCCATTTGTACCACTATCTCCATCACCACCACCACCACAACTAACACCTCATCAATATCATCACCACCATCTGGTTTCCTAGTATAATTTTTAAACTATGAATTGCTTTATGAATCAGTAAGTTTAGATACGGCTCATTTAATTGCACAAAATCCTGTGCTACTTTTTCTCCTGAAACTCCCTTTTTTCTCTATCTGTAAAATAAATACAATAAATATACAAATGTAGGCTTGTGGCAGAGGTAGCAGAAATGGAGAATTAAAACTCAGGGCGAGAGGTGAAGGAGCAGGATACCAGGTAAGCATGCTGCCACAATGACCTGACTCTCAAAGCACACTGGCCAGCTGCAGGATGGATTCTTGATAGAAACTTACAAAAATAGCATGTGCAGCCAGGGCTTTATTTTTAATGTCCCAGCATTGATCAAAAAAAGGGGGGGGGGAACTCAACTAAACCAATGATGGAGAAAACTAATTTCATGGTAAAATAATTCTAAAATGTATTTAAGGTGCATAGGCAAGACCACTTTCAAAGAAATCTGCATTACAAAACATGCATGGGAATTGAAGACTCCATTCAGATAACCTCCAGCTGCTAAAGAAAAACTGTTATTCTTTAGCTCTTTCCTACTATTTAGGGTAAACAATTTTATGAGGGGAAAAAAAGCCCCCTTACCACATCTGCCCTTGTCAAAAGAAAGGCACAGCATGGTGTAAATATTGTGTTTTGTTTCTTCCATTAGCAAACCTTTCTTTCCTAGTAAAAGACATGAATAAACAAGAAGAAAACAGTGGTGCTGAAATTATTTACTAGCTTCCTTGAAGGAGATCAATATGGAAAAGTAATCGAAAACGGTTTTTTTTAGGTCTTGCCAAAGAGGAGCTCAGTGAGGGCTTATCTTCCTGTGAAATGTGGTATTTTACGCTCAATGCCAAAAGATCCAAGATAAATATTTCACTTCTTAAAAATGTCTACAATTGTAAATTATGGCTTCCACAGCCTTTGTAAGCACGGCTCCACAGTGTACATACAGATTTTTCTTATTGTTTATGATGATGACATCTACCCTGGCAAGTGTGTGTTGGATGAACTTAAACTTGCAGTGGGAACTATCATTCAAACTCAGCCTTGTATTAACATATCTTTTACTTTCAGTTTCCTTGTTTTCCTTATAGAAAAAGATGATTGGTCATACAGTGATGTGTGTGTGTGTGTGTGTGTGTGTGTGTGTGTGTGTGTGTGTGTGTAGCCCATTAAGTGAAACTGAAATGACCATACAAAATTGTTCAATTAAATGACCACATAATCAAATAACTGTTCCATCACTTTAATTTCTGTGTTCTTATTTACACTTACTTCGTTTTGAAGACATCCAATTTCTTACTTCCCAAGCCTTCTCATATTTATGAGAAAAGGTGCTCTTTCAATATGCCTAGCACATCATGCCATACATTGTACATCTGTTTCCAAGGCTGATTTGTCCTTTTCTTAAGCTTAACGTTAGATGCTCTCCTTTAGGATTATATACAGACATTTAACATGCAAACAGTTGCTGGGAAGTCAATAATAAGCTATGTTTAAAAAAAACAGAAAATTTAATCATTAGGAAGACACAGACCTTGGATATCAACATGCAGAAACGCAGAACTGAAAAACACCAAATACACCACGACTCCAGGAATGGGTTTTTCAAGAAGTCAGTTCCAAATTCCTGAGTTTCAGTTGGAATCCAGACACTGATGAGTGTTGTTTCAGTCCATACCTAGCCCTTGCACCAGCCATTTTCTGTGCTTTATTTCTCAGTGAACTTCAACTCCATGGCATAGTGGTACAAACAATGGGTTGAGAATTGGGTTACCTGGTTTTTAAATTCAGACTATGCACTTTAATAGCTTGACTTTGGACATATGATCTCAATTTCCTCATTTGCAAAATGGTGCCAAATAATACACATGTGACATAGTTGTTATGTAGACTAGATGAGTTAATATATGAAGACTGCTTATCACCGAGGAAATGCGAAATTAATTCTGTGGTTGTAATTCTCGTGAATTATAACAATTATTATTTTAAATAAATATTGTATATATATAAGGTGTACAACAAGAATTTTTTGTGATTGTGTGGTAAGAGAACCTGGAATATTCTCCTTTAGCTAATTTCTAGTACAAAATGCATATTATTAACTGTAGTCATGATGTACATTAGATATCTAGACTTATTCATCCTGTATAATGTTGTGCCCTTGGATAAACATCTCCCCATTTCCCACACCTCCCAGCCTCAGTATCCACCACTGTACTCTCTGCCTCTGTATATTTGAATGTTTTTTTATCCCACTTAAAAGTGAGATCATGAGTATTTTTCTTCTGTGTCTGGCGTATTTCACTTAGCACAATGTCCCTCAGATTCATCCATGTTTTTACACAGGTCTAATCTTGTTTATTAAAGCTGAATGATATTCCACTGCATAAATATACTATAATTTCTTTATACATTCATTCAATGATAGACAACAGCTGCTTCCATATTGTGGCCATTGTAAATAATGCTGCAATGGCACAAAAAGCTCAGGCAACAAAAGCAAAAATAAACAAATGGGGCTGCATCATACTAAAAAGTTTCTGTACAGCAAAAGTACCAATCAATAAAATAAAAAGGTAACCTATGGATTGGTATAAAATATTTATAAACCATATATCTGATAAAAGGTTAATCCAAAGTATATACTCAAAATATATAAGGAAGTCCCATAGCTTGATAGCAACAACAACAACACACAATTTAAAAATGGGCAGAGGACCTGAACACATGTTTGTATCTAAAGAAGACATACAAATGGCCAATAGGTATAGAAAAAGGTGCTCAACACCACTAATTATCAGGAAAATGAAATCAAAACCATGATGCGGTATTTATCACCTCATACCTGTTAGGATGGCTATTATTAAAAAGATAACAGATAAGTGCTGGTTCTGGTGAGGAAGTGGAGGATAGGGAACCTTGTATGCTGTTGGTGGAAGTCAAATAGCATAGCCATTATGGAAAACAGTATGGATGATATTAAAAAAATTAAACATATAACTACCATTATATCCAGCAACCCCACTCCTGGATATATACCCAAAGGAAATAAAATCAGTACCTCAAAGAAATATATGTGCTCCCATGTTCATTGCAGCATTATTCACAATAACAATTATTATTAAACTAGAGGCCCATTGCATGAAGAGATTCATGCAATAGGCCTTCCTTCCCCTGGCTGCTGGCACCGACTTTCCTCCAGCACCTGGGACCCAGGCCTTCGCTCCGGCCGAGCAGAGAAGACAAGCCTCTTCAGTCTTCAGTTGTCTTCAGTCTTCGCTCAGGCAGAGCCTTCAGTCTTCGCTCCCCGCCTGCATATGCAAATTAACCACCATCGGTTTTTTGGGGGGGTTAATTTGTATACCCATCCTGATTGGCTGGTGGGTGTATCAGAGTGACACCAATTTGCATGTTTCTATTTTATTAGTGTAGATGGCTGGCTGTTCCTTGAGGGAAATGCCCTATACATGTGTATAGTCTGAACAATACCTTGTTAGATGGTAGGGGCTCAATAAATTAAACCTGCTTAACCTCTGGTTTTTATCAGAAACTTGACTGAGGTAAAGATGGAAAATGATCAGGACCAAGAGCACAATTATAACAGGATTGTGAGGATTCCAAAAGGATCCCCTTTTGCAGCATGGTCTTGCTTTTCTTTTCCTAGAAGATAAATTAAAGAGAAATAGAACTAAGGACAGATTTAAGCAGGAAATAGTGCCAACTGCTAATATGGCATTCCTGCAAATTGCCCTGTAGTCTTTACCCTTCACATTATATCAAATGGTGATGCTTGAATGATAACTTCCCATTTAAAGGGAAATAGAACACAAAGAGAGATGGAAAATATAATCATATTTTGAAACTTATCATAAGCAACAAGGATGAGATCTGGGTGGGTGATACTTGAAGTACAAGCAAGCATAGTGGACTCAAATAGCAGAGGAATTGATCATTACAACCAGTAATAAGCAAAAAAAAAAAAAAGCCCTAGATAAACTACCTATTGACTATGCCCCTTTTTCCACCTAAAATGAGAAGCAGTACATGATGTTACATTGAAAAAGAATAAGCAAAACCCCCAGAAAACTCCAATCTCACTCTGAGCTCTGGTAAGCCTGTCTCCCATTCAACTTGCAAATGGGAGTCAGACAAAAACAAACTAGAAAGAACACATATGGGTTAAATAACTAAAACAAAGGAAACTAGCTTGGAGTGACCCTGCACATTTTTTCTAACCCTTTTCCTTAACATTTCTTGCTAAGGAGAACAGAAAAATCAAATTCTACTCAGAGGTCACCTTCCTTTTCTTCTACAACCAGGAAACGTTCATATGTGACACAAGTGCCTCCTCCCATCAAAGAATGTTTTCCAACTTAAAATATGGTAACAGGATATGTGCATTATCTCTTAGATTGTCATTTTCACTCGAGGAACATAAGAAAGAGCAAAATTCAAAAAAAAAAGTGCTCTGTACTTCAATGGCCCAGAGAAAATATTGTTAATATTTTGGCTTATTTTTTCATTTTAAAATTTTACTATTGTAAAATTGACCATAATATAGAGAGAACATATGAACAATTTCAGAATTATAACAAAGTAAACACCAATAGAAAATGGTAGCCTACCTTAGAAGCTCTTGATGCACCAATCCCAATCACTCCACCCTTCCTCATCATATCTCCATCCTCTCTCTCTGAGCCTAGCATCTGTTCTGTCACCAGTGGGTTGCATCCCTAAATAATATTTTAAAAGGGTTTTCTTAATTTACATAAATGAAATCACACACTATGTATTAATGAAGGCTTGCTTCCTGTCATTCATCATTATGTTTATTTAAGATTCATCCATGTTCAAGGCATAAGCTGTATTTCAGTTATTTTCATTGCTATCTAGATTCCCATTGAATGAGTAAACCCCTGTGTATTTCTTTATTCTATTGCTGATGGCCATTTGAGTTCTTTCCATATTTTGCTTCTCAGAATGTTTTTATGTATATTTCCTGTACAAGTATGCAAATGTTCTCTAGGATTTCCACACAGCAATGAAGCCACTGGATTCATGAGCTCTGTTCAGGTTCAAACTTACTAAGGAATACGAGAGTGCTTTCCAGAGTAGTTATACTAATTTATACTCCCAAGAGAAGTGGATGATAGTCCCTATCTACACCCTAACATTCAGTGTTACCCAGTTTCTTAAATTTTTACAATCTGATGGATGTGTATAGTTTTAACACTGATAACTACTGAGTTGAAGCATCTTTTTCTATCAGCTTTGTGACTTGAGTTTCTCTCTCTCTCTCTCTCTCTCTCTCTCTCTCTCTCTGCCCTCTGGGTATGCATGTATGTACACACCTGAGTGTGAATTGTCTTGCCAATATCATAGTATATTTATCATGGATGCTATAGATAACTATGTGTTATTTCAAATTAATCAAGGGAGATAGGAAGTTTCTATGGCCATCTATGCCTTTAAAATGTAAAGTAAATATGCAATAATTAGAAATAATATTATGGATAATGGTGCCACTATTGACATAACTGTCCAAATTAGAACCAGAAATCATTCTACTTCTCTCACTTTTCATTACTCTACCTACCAGTAGGTAATCAAATTCTATTCAGACTAATTCTTACCCATATTTTTAGGTCTAGAAAACTGGTTCCTTTCCTTCCATGATATAAATACATAACTACATATTTATATGTTCTACTCTTGAAAGACATCTAGGTTGTTTCCACTTTTTAGCTTTACCAACTATGATGCAATCAACATTTACATACAACAGTACAAAAATGTCTCTAAGATCTATATTAAAAATGGTATTTAGATTTATGGGTGTCTGTGAACGTTTAAAGTTACTAAGAAATCCCAAAAGCGAATGATGGTTCTCTGCTGTGATCACAATACTCTATAGTTTGGTAGCTTTAGTGGGTGGATAAAGGTTTTTAATTTTCATTTCCCAGCCTCTCATATGTTTGTGAGTCTTTTAATTTTCTATCTTTTTTCCTGTGTTCTATTAGATTGTATTTTTTTCTTTTACTGAATTAAGGAAGTTCTTTTGTGTTATCTGGATACAGTTCTAGTTATTTGCCAGTTGTATGTGCTGGTAGTTTGTGGCTTGTCTTTTCACCTTATTTACAGTGTCTTTTGCTTAACAATATCTTACTTTTAATATGGTCAATTTAAATACTTACTTAGTGGTTTGAATTTTTGTGTCTTGCATCATGTATACCTTTGCCAAAAAAAAATTTTTTTTTTCTACTTTGTGGTCATAAAAATATAATCCTGTATTTCCTAAACTTTTCATGGTGTTCTCCTTCATATCTAAAATTTTAATTACTTTCAAATACTTTTTGTAAGGAGATAGGCATCCAATTTTTATCTTATCATATGATTATTTGCTCTATTATAATTTCCATTTACTGCCATTCTGCAACAATATCTCTATAAATAGTTTTCATATATGCCTGAGTCTGTTTTGGCACTCTTCATTTTACTCCATGGGTCCACATAACAACCCTGTGCAATGTCTAAACTAGAATATAAACTTAAATAAGCCTGATTATTTGTAAGAGTTTGTATTCCTTGTTCTTCCTTAGGGTGCTTTGGGTATTTCTTATACTTTCTTTTTTCAAATAAATTCTTTAAAAAGTTCACCTAGTTATACAAATACACGCAAGTCTGTTGAAGTTCTTATTAAATTGGAATTGAATCTATAAATAAACTTGTGGAAAATTAGTATCTTCCTACCAAGGGCTCTAAAAATGGTCTTCATTCACTTAGATATTCTTTAATTTTTAGCAACAAAATTTATGATTTTCTATATTTGTTCCCTAGTATTTGTGCACTGGCGGGGGGTGTCCCTCAGCCCCACTTGTGCCCTCTCACAGTCTGGGACCTCTCGGGAGATAACGACCTGTTGGCTTAGGCCCGCTCCCGGGTGGCAGAGGGCAGGCCCAATCCCTAGGTGCAGCCCCTGGTCGGGCTCAGAGCAGAGCCGATTGGGGAGTTGGGGCGCTTTCCCCTGTCATGCACAGAGCAGGGTGGATAGGGAGGTTGGAATGCCACCCCCAGTCACGCTCAGGGTAGGGCCAATTGGGGGGTTGGGGCGCCGCCCCCTGTCACACTCAAGGCAGGGTCGATGGGGAGGTTGCGGCACCACCCCCTGTCACCCAGAGAGCAGGGCGGATCAGGGGGTTGTGGTGCCACCCCTGTCATGCACAGAGCAGGGCCCATCAGGGGGGTTGGGGCTCCGTACCCTGTCACGCACAGATCAGGGCCCATCAGGAGGGTAGGGGCTCCGTACCCTGTCACACACAGAGCAGGGCAGATAGGGAGGTTGTGGCCCCACCCCGTCACACACAGAGCCACAGGGCGATCAGGGGGTTTGGGCGCTGCCCCCTGTCACGCTGCTCCAGGGGCCAGGAGGCCTCGCTGCTCCTCTGATCCCGGTGCCGAAAGGCCTCGCGGCTCCGCTGATCCCGGGGCGTGAGGCCTCGCGGCTCTGCTGATCCTGGGTTCGGGAGGCCTCACGGCTCCACTGATCCCAGTGCTGGGAGGCATATTACCCTTTTACTATATAGGATAGAGGCCTGGTGCACGGGTGGGGGCCAACTGGTTTGCCCTGAAGGGTGTCCTGGATCAGGGTGGGGGTCCCGCTTGGGTGCCTGGGCAGCCTGGATGAGGGGATGATGGCTGTTTGCAGCTGGTCACACCCCCTTCAGGGTGGGGGTCCCCACTGGGGTGCCTGGCCAGTCTGGGTGAGGGGCTGAGGGCCGTTTTCAGGCTGGCGGGTGACTGAAGCTTCCAACCTCTCCTATTTTTCTTTTTTTTCTTTTTATTATGGGATTTATTTACCTTCTATGGCTGTCACTGGAGCTGAGAGCCAGCTTTAGCTCTGAGGCTTGGCTCTAGCTCTGAGACCTCGGCTGTTGAAAGCAGATATCTGGTTTGTTTGGCTTCTATAATTGAAACACTGTTGCAACTCCAGCTCAGCCGGCTGGCTGAAAGCATGGGGTTTGTTTTAGCTTCTATAATTGCAACATTGTTTCTTAGAGTGCAAGCTCAGAGCCCAGCAGCGGCAGTCGGGGAACCTTGGCTTCCTCCTTCACTGGAGCAAGGAAGCCTCCTGTTCGCTTCAGCTGCCTGGTTGCCAGCCGCCAACTTGGTTGGCAGTTAATTTGCATATCACCCTGATTAGCCAATGGGAAGCGTGTCGGAGGTATGGTTAATTACCATGTTTGTCTATTATTAGATAGGATATATATATATATATATATATATATATATATATATGATATTAACTTCTTGATATTAGCATATAGAAATATAACTCACTTTTATAAAATGAGTTTATAGCCAGCAACTTATTAAACTGTCTTATTCATTCTAGTAATTTTTATGTCTTTGTGAGGTTTCTACAAAGATAAGCTTTGAGCAATGACAGTTTTGTTTCTTCCTTCAAATCTTTATTTTTATTTTTTGTCTTATTACATTGGCTAAAACCTCCAATAAAACATTGAAGGGAATTGATGACAGTGGACATTCTTACCTTGCTCTTGACCTTCAAAAGAGTGCTTTAAATATTTCACCATTAGTTGGATGTTTAATATAGGTTTTCTATAGATTCCTTTTATCGGACTAATAAAGTTTCATTATTCCCCTACTTTGCCAAGAATTATTCTATTTAAGTCATAAATAGATACTGAAGTTTACTATTATCTGTTATTTAAAAAATCCTAGAGTTTAAATAAATTCTTCAATGTGTTTTGTGTGATATATTACATTCATCAATTTGCTAACATTAAATAACTTTACATATCTGAGATAACATTATAAGCTATCTTTTTTAGATGTGTCTAGATTACATGTGCGAAATCTTTAAGCAGATATTTACATCTTTGTTCATGAGAAGAGTAGCCTATATTATTTCTTTCTTCTAATGTCCTTGCTTCCTTGCCCAGTTGTTGTATCAAGTTTATCCTCACTTCACGTAATAAGTTTGAGATTGCTCCCTCTTCAGACTTCTCAGAAATAACATATGTAACATTGGCATTACCTGTTCCTCATCTATCTGGTAGAGCTACAGGGGCCTGATGTGATAGTTCAAAGTCTCACAGATTTGGCCAAAACCCTCACACTTAGAGCTCATCCACTTTGCTAAATTCAAGCTTTATCTTTAGATTTTGCCTCTTCAGGTTTGCTCCTTTTGTGTTAGCTCAGCAATGCATTTTAAAGAATTTTTAAATTTTTTTTTCACCAGCCTGTGGTTATTTTAATCAGGTGGTCTTTCATACTGTCAGAAATCATATGTCAGTGGCTATGATCTGTCTTTACTTTTGAGAACATACCTAGTCTAGCCCACCTACTATATGCCAGGCCTACTCTGGCATATAGTAGAAGCTCAGGTAGAATTTACTAAATGAACAAATGAATACTATAACTGTGTCC
The DNA here is from genome assembly GCF_963259705.1 of Myotis daubentonii. NCBI lineage: Eukaryota > Metazoa > Chordata > Mammalia > Chiroptera > Vespertilionidae > Myotis > Myotis daubentonii. The sequence goes on along the minus strand of NC_081841.1, from coordinate 179,354,075 downwards.
AACATATTTAGCTATTGTTCTTATCACAATTCATTATAATTTTTACTTACATGTTTGTCACCATTGCTGAACTGTCAGCTTTTAAGAATATGAAGCTGTTTATATGTTTTATGTCTCCTTATCTCCAATGTCTAGCGCATACATATCATGAATAAATATACAGATAAATCAATCACTGTAGTTAATTTGAATATATGTAGGTTAAATTTTACCCAGGTGCTTTTTAATCTGCTATCAAATAGGTAATTAATGCAATGCAAGGAAACTAAGATGTAAATTATTGAATTCTGCAGCAAAGTAAATTTACTGTCATTTAATTGGGTGCATCTCTCATTTGTAGAGTTGCTTATGTAAATCTCAGATAATTAAAAGCCTACAGTGAGTTGTTCGATAGTACTTAGGATGCTTTTTTCCTATCTGCCCCAGGCAGCTGGTTTTTGGCAGTAGATGCCTAGCTCACATGCATTATTTGAACATAAGTTATACTTCTTGACAAGATGCTCTGAACCTCACCATTGAAAGAGGGATTGAAGTAGGCCTGTACTGAGCAGGCACCCTGCCAGACCCTATTTCCTTAATCAAAAACTACCTGCAAAAATAGAATTCGGAGTCACATGAGCTGTTTTAATTCTTAAAGCCACTGCTACGTGAAGTAATAGCCTCCCATAGTTTACTATGAAATATAAACATAGAAAAATCAATATCCATGCACATGTACTTCTCTGAAGGAAAACAAAGGCACCTGCAGTGACTGACAGCATTTTGTCTTAGAGCGTGTATAGGCAGACCGGGCCAATGGCTGGCTGACCCTGCTGTCTTCAAAGTCTGAAAAGAGCAAGATGTTTCTTAAACCTGAGAGCTCAGAGAACATAAACCAAAATGTATGTTTACAAACCATCACGGAGTCTTACAAAAAAAACCATACAAGCCCTGAGAAGGAAAGTGTTCTAGGATAAAGCTTAATTACCAAATTAAAATCATTTTTTCTCTCTATAAAACCATCAACAACGTAAATAACAAGTAGAAGAATTCAAAACAAATAAATCACGTTCACAGTAAACTTTATTTTGTTCAAATTCCTGGTAAATGTCTGGGAGTCTAACACTAGACTTCTCTATCCATTGCTGGGTTAGCTTTCTGCTCTCACATACTAATAATGTCACAGTGGCTGGGTTAAAACCACAGAAGAATGGTTCAATCATGTAGAAAACAACACTCTTTCACAGAATTTAGTGTTTTAGCATGAATCTTGGCTCTATCTTGAGCTCCAAGTAAAGGAATCTAATAAACCTCTTGCCTTTATTAATTGCAATATAGTGCATTTAGCTAGTCAAAATTACTTAAAGTAAACCAAATTGCTCATTAATCATCACTACACTCACAAAGAGAATCAAGCAAACAACCTTTCAAAAGGATTCTCAGGTCAAACTTCACTCCTGCAACTTTCAAACACTGAATTAAATGGGTCGTTTACAAATATATGCACATGCTATAACCAGTTAATTAAAGCAGATCTTAATTACACCATTATTCAATTGACCATTTTTTAAGTTATAAAAGCCAATGTGAATGCTGATCAATCTCTACAGCGTGGAGGACACCATTCTCGGGAAGGTGGGAGTTACAGACATTTTTGTGCCTACAGCTAGGAAAGGAATGTACTAGGCAATCTTAATAAGAATTGTTGAAAGCAAGAGGAAAATTAAAATCACCTTTTCACACGGGGGAATATGTAGGACTAGACATATTGCAACACACCAACAGTTAAAATCGGAGAGCCCACCTTTATTCCTAAACTGCATGCCTAGTCCTGATTTCAGGGATATAAACTGACCTACTTAGAATCGTACCTGTACTTTCAGATATACTAAGCATTTCTCCTTATTGCTGTATACTCTACTCTGATATTAGCATGCCTTTCAGTGTGTTGGACTTTTCCAATTAGCATGCCTTTCAGTATGTTGGACTTTTCCAATGCAAAGATGATCCTCATTATCAGCAACTAAATGATGATCTTGACATCCCTTTTTTGAGGTCGTTTATGTCTTTTGGGTTCTGAGCAAGATAAAATGTATATTTTTTCTTCCTTTGCCTGGTGATGCCTACAGAAACTTGTTTTTTCTTCCTTATTTATGATAATATTAATAAAAATCAAATGAGTCTGAATTCTAATCTCAGAAGGACACCTCTCACCATGTCCTATTCTCTCTTGTCAAGTTCAATTACAAACTGTGAATGCTTTTCCTCTTTTCACACCACCTCTTTCTTACAAACCCCTTCATTTCCATCAGTGCCTATTGCAGTCTCCACTTCCCTGATGGTTTTAACAATGTTCCAGCTCCCTCAGAATATGTATAGTAGGAAATGGAAATATGATCTGGGAATTTCAAATCTCAAACTGCAATTCAAAGATCATTCTTTTTTTTTTTTTTTTTTTGTCTTGAGAACCTGACAAATGTAACAGATTGAGCAGGACAGTCTCTTAGAACTTATTCCAAATGTTAAAAAAGAAATTCAGATCAGAGCCACAGCACCTTGAGTCTGAAAAGCAGCTGTTTGCCAAAGCTTGCTTCCTCTCCATTACTTCCTACTCCTTTCAGTGAGTCTGAACTTTATCTCAGCACTCAGAGAAATGGTTCCATTAAAAGGAAACTGGGCAAAAAAAACCCACATATTTTAAAAACTTATTTGTGTGTTTTTCTATAAGATGGGAGTATCATATCAGATGTCACACAGCCAATCTGTATACCTTATATAATTTTGTTACTGCAAGTATGATTATATGGATTAATGCATAAAATAGAAAGATATAATTTTGTATTCTTAATATGCAGTGTATTATTGATTCCAGGTTATCAGCCAGTTACCTTTGAGGCTCAGTAAATGTTTCTGAATAAGTAAAAGTAAGATAGTATGAGAATACATAATATAAAACAGGATTTATGTTAACCTGGATAATGATAAAAGAAAAAAACAATGTTATGCTATTAGCCAAAATGATTCTCTTTTTATCATTATATTTCTTCAATTTCTAAAACTATATACAATACTGCCAAAGAAAGAAGTTATCTATCAGAATACAGAATAACATGGACTAGGGGTATTATCCACTAACTAGGGTCCTCTTAGAAGTCTTATTGAGGAAAAAAATAAAAATAAAAAAATATTTGACATATTAAAAAATAGAAGAACATAAAAACAAATTTTACTGTGAAAAAAAATTGCATACATTCAATTTATATTACAACTAAAATATTTTAAATCTTATTCAAGAGTATTGAATGATGAAATTTCCAGGCCTAAATTAACAGAGCCACTTCTTCTTGATACAGAAATAGGTTCCTATTGATCAAATTCAGCATAGGGCAAACTAAGCAGTCTTGTCTGGCCATCTGTATGTGTTTTGCCAGCTCAGAATATCCCTAAAGAGGAACAGAAGTGCTTGGAATCAATACTGTCCAATCCAATTTTTTTCATGGTTATCAAAGAGAGTTCGGTAATGAAGAAGCAATTCCATTAAAATGTCCAGCACCTATTCTATAATCAACAGGGAACCAGGTGATTCTCTGTTTATGAAATACAATTTGTGAGTTCACTTTGTACATCACATTTATGTAACTGCCACATTGTCACCTAGCAAATAATCATTTTCTTTACCACCTGAGCTGCCAGAGGTTGCAAGTTAAGGGAAAATCATTTTATATTGTTTGAGTTCCTTTTAAAGAGGCCCGTCCTGGTATTATGAAGCTTGTGATGTTAAACATTTTTACAGTTTAAGCTAAGTGTTTCCCCTAAGTGTTGTTGTTTTTTAAGATATAAAGAGCTATCCTTTATTCTTTTAAAAAATATTTTTTATTGATTTTAGAGAGGAAAGGAGAGGGAGAGAGTGATAGAAACATCAATGATGAGAGAGAATCATTGATTGGCTGCCTCCTGAGGGTCCCCATTAGGGATCGTGCCTGCAACCTGAGCATGTGCCTTGACTGGGAATCAAAACATGATCTTTTGGTCCATACATTGACACTCAACCACTGACCTATGCCGGCTGGGCTCCCCTAAGTGTTTTAAAGATAAATGTCAATCTGGCCATATTCAAATGACAGAAATTTTCCATTAAAAAGATACATAAGTTTGACCCTTGAAATATAATTTAGAGCAAGGACAGAATAAAAGGAGAGATTTAACCAGGGTGATTAAGTTGACTTTAATCAATCTGTATAACTGATGGAATTTAAAGTTAAATGTATCAGCATATTTGCCTATTATTTTCATATTTTGACAAAATATCACAAAGTCCTAGAGATTAAAATTATTTGCATATACTACAGATTGTTATGATAATAATTCATAAAAATTAATTTATTTCATTCACATGCAATCATCATAAATATGTACAATGGCTTTTGCAAAGAAATACTCAACACAACAACCAAGTTATTAATATGAGATTGAAAATATTAAAACGAGGACTGTGCATAATATCTATGACTTATGCCAAAAATTAGATGTATATATAAAGTTTTATAATTCCATATAGTTGAAGTTGAGAGGGAAAGCAGATTAGACCAAGAAAACCTCAGTTAAATACCACCATCACTGGGGCAGGTGGGGGAAGGGTGCAGTTTTTGGAAAGTTCCCAATTAAGGAACTTTCTCAGATGACTTTAAAATAAATTAAACAGAAGTGAAACAGTCCTCTAGGCACTTAAAATCTAAGACTTCTAGATCTGATAAAGGACATGTATAATAGATGCATAACAATAGATGTTTACTAACTATCTAAATAAGATTAAATATTGTGTAACATCCCTAAAAATGCACTTGCTTATCACTTAGGAAAATGCACTTATACAACAATAATTCATGTATTTGGGGTAGGGCTGCTGGACAGTCACATCTGGATATAGTGGGTTACTTTGACTTATCTAAAAACTGCACATGGATAATGCATATTCTGATTAATCTACTCTTTGTCATTTTTTACACAGCAGAAATGATTCATCACAAAGGGTCAAAATGCTGATTATACAACTAGATCAATCTAGTCTTCTCCAGTTATATACAACAGTAATTACAACAAAAGGATCAAAATACTGATTACACAGTCACTTTATAATGGTATACTTACAGTATTCATTCTGCCACACCCAGATAATAAGACAGAAAACAAATTTCTTCTTCCCAAAAATTTTCCTAGAAGATATGAGTTTTTATAATTCCACTGATGTCTCAAAGTCCAACTAAACATACACATAATAAAAAGCATTCAGAGAAGCTGACTCCTCCATAAAAGATAATGCAGCTTCATCTCTCTGCCAGGAACAACTCAGAGGCTATTTAACTCAAGAGGCCTAGGTTTAGGCATCAGCTTTTAAAGGATATTTTTCTACAGTAATTCCACTGTCCTGGTTACTTCTGTTTCAAAGAAGTACAAGCTGTCTGTTTCCACTATAAAAACCAGCAATAAAGAGTTTTAAACTAACATAAAATCCCTGAGATAGCTTGACCATGGATAAATGTCCATGATGGTTTATAATAAAGACAAAGTTGTAAATCTAACCACTAAAATTTTATTTCAAAACTACACTGAAAGTACTAAAAATAGCCCAACTAGTCTATTCAAGTCCTAAGTACCTAATTTCTTTTAAACATGTTTCATCTATGAAGTGCTGGGGAAATGAGTGTGTTGCCTATATAGTAGATTCTCAGTAAATGTTTGATAGATTGATTGAGGCTCAATCATTTCCCTGTGTGCTTAAAACGTGATTTTATGGAGCTAATACTTACTGAAGATACTCTTACTCTGCTAAGATGCCATGCTTAGTTTTACTCCATCATAATTTCATGCCAAATAAGCAAAATTTTTGTTGTTATTAATCCTCACCCAAGCATATTTTTCCATTGATTTTTAGAGAGTAGAAGGGAGGGGGAGAGGCAGAGATGAGGGCCAGGGATCAAGACTACAACCAGGTATATGCCCTTGACCAGAATCAAACCCTGGACTCCTCAGTCCTCAGCCCGATGCTCTATCCACTGAGCCAAACCAACCAAGGTCACATAAACAAATTTTAAAGCAAAGTGGTCTTGGTAAAATCAGTGGTCAAACAGACAGACAAAAATTTAGAGAAGAAAGCTGTGTCCTGACTCAGAAGTCAGATAAAGGAGAAAATTACATCATACCTCCTCCCATACACAGTTAACTCCTTAAACTTAAATTTATTTCAGTATATCAAAGACACTGTATACTCCTCTACTTGGCTGGCATGAAAACAGACATCATATTTTTTAGTGTTTAATCATATCATTCCTTGGTAATAATACAAGTGGCAAAAATAAAAATAAAAAATATTAGAGGCAAACTAGCTATTTAGTTACTAGGTACAAAGTCTTAAAATGCCAGCACTCTTACTATTTCTAATCATTGAAATGAAGATATGAGAATGTTACTGTCCATAGTGACCCACAGTGAAACTGGCTGGAGTTATCTTTTCTAATGCAAATGAGCCTCTCCATCTATTAAAACACACACACACACACACACACACACACAAATACCTAAACCCTAAATGTTTTAAGTTGTTTAAAGCCCTGCTGCTTTATTAGACACCCATCCAAATGAAGAGGGAGTATTGTACAAGAGCAGATTTAGTATTATAATCAGTGCAACTTAAATTCATTGATCTGACACTTACTAGTATTATGAATAATCATTGTGCTGCACGGTAATTAGGGATAAGTGCTAAGTCATTCACATAAATGACTAAAATTAATGTTAGGTTTACACAGCAAAATCAAATTTTCATAATACTACACTTTTCATTAAATTATCCCCAAAATCAATGTCTGCTATCATATTATAGTAGCTCTTATACCCACATTGAAAAGGCAAAGGCCTCAAATCCTAGTTCCTCAGGGCTGGTGGACACTTGTACTCTGCATTACTAGAGACCCCACTATGATTTCTTACTGGCTCAGATCTGAGGCACATGCAGTTCCGAACACATGCCCCAGTAGACCATTGATCCACGGGCCCCATGAAAGCACCTACTGTAACACATTAAACTCGGCAGCATCTGCTGGCTGGAAATCCAGCACTACTAAGGTAATAGAGACCCTACACTCAGAAAGCCAAGGGTGAGGTAGGTAGGGAGTGAACAGGAGTGAAAGTAAGGAAGACAGTCTTCCCCTTTTCTATCAACTTCTCTTAAAAAATATTACACAATTCCTTCCAATAAAACCCAGGGAAAGACATAGAGAATAAAATTAAAGGGGTGGGGGAGGGGGGGAAGGAAATCACAGTTACCCTTAAGATAACTTTTTCCATATAAATGTTTTGATCAAGCCTGACTTAATTAGAGCCAGCAAAAGTTATCCAAGAAGTATTTAAAATTTCCAGACTACTCAGAAGTCGAGGGAAGAAGGAGTTTTGTGTGCTGGGGAACTTTAATGCAAAATTAGTTTCCTCTCATTGATTTCCAGGTGTGTGATGAAGTCTGAGAGGTTCTTCAAAAGAACAAAGTAACCAGTGGTTAATGAGATGACTTGTGGCTGCACTTAAAATATTATACTAGAACTGGTTTTCTTCTCCCTCCAAGTGCTACTAAAAGAGCACCAGAGAAACACTTTTTGTGGAGATGCATATTGAGGCAGGCCTGTAATTTTCACTTGGTAGTGTTGAGACACAATCCTCTAAGGCAGTGGTTCTCAACCTGTGGGTCGCGACCCCATTGGAGGTCAAATGACCCTTTCACAGGGGTCACCTAAGAACATCGGAAAACACATATATAATTACATATTGTTTTTGTGATTAATCACTATGCTTTAATTATGTTCAATTTGTAACAATGAAATTGGGGGTCACCACAACTTGAGGAACTGTATTAAAGGGTCATGGCATTAGGAAGGTTGAGAACCACTGCTCTAAGGTGTTTCTACATATCTTTTTTTTTCTTTATTGATTAAGGTATTACATATGTGTCCTTATCTCCCCATTACCCCCCACCCCCTCACTCATGCCCTCACCCCCTCTGGTGTCTGTGTCCATTGGTTAGACTTATATGCATGCATACAAGTCCTTTGGTTGATCTCTCCCTTTACCCCCACCCTCCCCTACTTTCCCTCTGGGGTTTGATGGTCTGATCAATGCTTCTCTGTCTCTGGATCTGTTTTTGTTCATCAGTTTATGTTGTTCATTATATTCCACAAATGAGTGAGATCATGTGATATTTATCTTTCTCTGACTGGCTTATTTCGCTTAGCATAATGCTCTTCAGGTCCATCCATGTTGTTGCAGATGGTAAGAATTCCTTCTTTTTTACCACAGCATAGTATTCCATTGGTAGATGTATCATAGTTTTTTAATCCACTCATCTGCTGATGAGCACTTAGGCTGTTTCCAAATCTTAGCTATGGCAAATTGTGCTGCTATGAACATAGGGGTGCATATGCCCTTTTTGTTTGGTGTTTCTAGTTTCTTGGGATATATTCCTAGAAGTGGGATCACTGGGTCAAATGGGAATTCCATTTTTAGTTTTTTGAGGAAACTCCATACTGTTTTCCACAGTGGCTGCACCAGTCTGCATTCCCACCAGCAGTGCATGAGGGTTCCTTTTTCTCCGCATCCTCACTAGCTCCTGTCATTTGTTGATTTGTTGATGATAGTCATTCTGACAGGTGTGAGATGATACCCCAATGTCATTTTGATTTGCATCTCTCAGATGATTAGTGACTTTGAGCATGTTTTCATATGTCTCTTGACTTTCCTTATGTCCTCCTTTGAAAAGTATCTATTTAGGTCCATTACCCATTTTTTGATTGTGTTGTCTTTCTTCTGTTAAGTTATATGAATTTCCTGTAAATGTGAAGATTAAACCTTATTGGTGATAACATTGGCAAATATGTTCTCCCATGCAGTGGTCTTTCTTGTTGTTTTGTTGATGGTTTCGTTTGCTGTACAGAAGCTTTTTATTTTCATCTTGTACCAGCTTTGGTTTGGCCTAACTTTTCAAGGGTGTTTGTATAGCAAACAGCCTTAGAAGATAAAGATAGTGTTTCCCTACAGGCCAAAGGTTGTTCAGGTTTATACACAGTCCATCAAAAAATATTGGGTTCCATACATATCCTCAGTAGTCCTCAGCTGTGCTGAAAACTCACTGTGTTTGCATCATCTACCTGGGCCACTCCTCATCGCCTTCATGAAACTTGGGGTAGAGAAGGTGGGTACCAGATGAGGGTGAGGGAGAGTAGGGAAGAAGAAGAACCAAAGTGAATATAAAGTTCACGCCACTTGTTGTGCTATCAGTAATAAAGTCCTTTGTCTCTGACCCAAGGATCTCATATCTTTTGCCAGCATCCATGAAACTCTGGCTAGCTTACTTGTTTGTTTGTAAGTAGACAAAACCTTATCTCTGTAAGAGTAAAGTCTTATCAGTGGATGATAAGACTATCCCTCCTACATAGCACAGTAGGAAGTTGCTAAGAATTCTCCAACCACCTGGGGGAAAAAAATAGGAATATGCTTTGTCTCAATGTAGGTGGGTCTGGTACTAAAGGAAGAATAAATAGCCAGGCAAAAGGAATTTCTCCAAGATCTTGGGCACATCCATATTGCCCCAAATCTAATAATTCCCTTTATTGTGCATTAGAAAAATGTATATTATTTTAAAACATAAGACTTCTTTTTTGATTCCTGATAGAATTAGAATAGTTGGCAATTCAAATAAAATTAAGACATTCAGAAAACTAGGAAAATCTTTCTTAAAAATCATTTTAAAAAAGAAAATACTAATGACATTAAAAAATTAGATTTATTATTACCCCATATTAATTTCTAGTCTGCCCACAAAATATTAACATTAAGCTCAATAATTTTTCCTGTCTTTTTTTGCAATTTTTTGAAGTGAGAAAGGAGAACCTTTATAATTCCCTGGAGTATGAAAAAATATCTCCATCAATACTTGGGTTTCTACTGTTTAACTGTGGCATTTGGTTGGAGCACAAACTCAATTGATATTGTTCCAAAAGGTAGCTGTTTACCCTCAAGTTCTGAGCTGGTATGAATTTCATTGGTTTATTATACAGATTCTGCTAATGATTATGGTTCTTCTTGGTTAATTAACACTCGTCAACATTTAATTTTGCATTAAATAAGTACCAGTAAAAAATTTTTAATTGATTTTAGAGAAGGGAAAGAGCAATAAGAAAACATCAATGATATCAGTGATGAGAGAGAATCATCACTGAATCAAAGAGTGAAAAATAAAGCTAGATACAAATTTTATGTTCATTGCAATGCACAAATTAGGCCATAGAAAAATCCCTGGCTGGATTCAGAGTTTTCTTGTGCCAGCTAGAGTCTTGAAAAAATAAAAAAGTTAAATTATTTTTCACCAATTCAACAGAAAATTATTTTTCACCAATTCAATTAAAAATGATCACATAAAAACGAGACTAAACAAAAACAAGTCAATGAGGCTGCTATACATATAGCTTTATACAAATGAAGGGCTATCAAAACATTTCAAAATGTCAGAAATTCATTTAGAAATTTACAGTATCTTTAAAAAAATCCACAAAAAAAGCCATCCTGGTAGAAATTTGTTTTTCAGTCTTCTAAATTCGTGGAACTGTATCTATGATGCTAATTTGCAGAGTAGAATCAGTCTATCAGTGTCATGGCCCAGAGGTGGCCTCCTTGACCAGATGTTGGAGAAGATGTCATAGAAAGACAAAACTGTACAAAAACAACCATGATGCACAAGACAGTATCTCAGAATCACGTTTAGATATGCATAAATCGCAGATGCATTTGTGTTAGATAAACACTAATAATAAAGCGGAGCAGATAACTCAAATTTCAATATGTAGCTAAATATTTAAAGTGCAGCATCTGAATTAGACTAATACCATTGCTTGGAAAGCAGAGATAAGGCATTTTTACATTTTCTAGATCTGATACAAACAGGGCTGGATAATATGACTGCATGTGTTGCCCTTTAGACTAGAGCAAAACTAAAACACAAAGAGATACAAAAACTATCCTTGCTTATATTGGAAATTCAAAGTAAAAGCACATCTTGGCTTTTTTTAAAGGATAAACTATGTTATCTACTTCAACATCATCTAATTTTTTTCTTTAAGTTGTAGATAAAATGAGTGATGTGACTGCCATCTATCCCTTCTCTTTTTCTTCTTAACATCAGGTGATTTAAAAAAAATTTTTTAATTGATTTTAGAGAAGGAAGAAGGGAGAGAGAGATAAAAAAAAAATCAATGATATCAGTGATGAGAGAGAATCACTGATCAGCTGCCACCTGCATGCACTCTACCTGAGATCAAGTCTGCAACCCAGGCATATGCCCTGACCGGGAATCCAACCAGTGAACTCTTGGTTCATGGGTCAACACTCAACCACTTAGCCACACTGGCCAGGCAACATCAGGTGAATTTTAATGTTAGAGGAAATAATGTTCTATGAAACTCAAATAAAACAACAACCAAAAATAAACTAATATAGGTATAGCAACAGTCATAGGAGACTGGATCTACTTCCATAATATTTTTTGGTCATTTGACATAGCAAAAACTATCTCATGGTTCCAACTGGAGCCTTCATGTGGGGGTTTGAAGGCACCTACATTATGACTTCACAAGCTTCCGCCAAGTGTTTGTGTAGTATCTGCATGCTTGATACCTGCCCAGACTCTTTTGCCAATAACATAATTTCACCTTATTAGTAGAAATGCCAAATGCTCTATGACAGGCTACAACTGTGCATTCGGTCACAGCTATTTCATAATGAACAAGGACAGTTACTGCCTTTCCCTCAACAAAGAAAATATTGCTACAGCATAATTTTTTATTAATCACAAGCACAGTTTCTAAGGATGGGTTAGCCAGAAACCTCTTGGGTGATTTGTATGCTCAACACAATCGTCTCAACTTCTAATGGAACTGGTAAATATTTGCACTGAAGAATGAAAGAGAAATGGCCAGTTTCTAGGGTATGGAAAAAATATTCAACAGTATTCCAATTCAGCCAGAAATAATAAAAAAAAGCATAGAGGTAGGCAAGCAGGGGTCTCTATTCAACACAAAATGTTTAAAGACATCTTAATCTAAAAATAAGCAGATCTTACAATAATTCCATAAAAAGTCAATATATGGTGAGATATTTCACAATCATCAATGTTCTGTTGAGAGGAATAGACAAGTTTTTAAATAAATCTCAAAACAAATCATAAACGTTCCTATGGCAAATACCGGGGGAAAGTAACAATCCATCAAAAAGCTTATAAAACTGATAAAAAACCAGTCAGACACCACCCAATAATGGTTTTGTTTAAGCCAACTCAAATTTATTAGAACTACCTCTCAGAGAATGAGTTCCCAGATTCACTGACCTACCACTGAGCAAAACATTTGTCTGAGGTAAAAGCAAGGCAGGCACAACATGGGAAAACTAGAAAGGTCTTGGGAGCAAAAAGGACAAACATGGAAAAAGGACAGGAATAAAAATTACTCACTCACCTGGTCTGCTCTGTCATGTTTTTTTCAAATCTGGATCTGTACTTGACCTACAGTTCTCATAAATCCAGTTAGAGTTTTAACAAGCAATATAATATAATGTACAACACTTTTTATCCGTACAGAAATTCTAACTTTCAAATTTATGATATATTTTTATACAAGAGAAGTGCAACGGAACCACCCAATGTTGTTAAATGTCCTTAGACATGTTCCTAGGAGGTAAGTCTATTGTGATAAATAGTTACATAGCCTACAATCTGCATTCTCTCTAATAAACAAGATCTAGATTGGTATAACCTTTGAAGATTTAAAGATAGGTAGGTAGGTAGGTAGGTAGGTAGGTAGGTAGGTAGATATACAAATATATCTATAAATAGACACACCTATATACATATGGGAATATGGTCTTCTGGAAGTTTATTTATTTAGTTCTGATTTAACATGGGCCCATCCTATAAAGAAGTCTATTTAGTAATATTATTTGTTAACAATGAAACCATTGTCCACAAGGTAGAGTTCAGTAAGGGGGATGAAAGACTGAATCACACGAAGCATTATTGGAACGCTAAAAGAACTAAAATTATATAAACTGGTAGCAGAGATATAATTTTTGTTTCTCCCAGCCTGGCCTGGTAGATGTCATAAAGAGCATTAGCTGTGTCTTCCTGGGGTGGAAGGAGAGAGAGAATCTTTCACCAATAATAGTTCATCTCAGTATGACCTGAGATGAATTTGATCCCCAGTGTGGGGCATGCAGGAGGCAGCTGATCAATGACTCTCTCTCATCCTTGATGTTTCTCTCTCTGTCCCTCTCCATTACTCTCTGAAATCAATAAAAATATTGATTTTTTTATTTTAAAAAATAAAAATCCTCAAGTTCGTAGGACAGAAGTAAAGATAAAAGGATGTGGGAAGAGTGGTGGCTCCTGCTTCAACCAGCGGTATTTACTGTACCATGGACAATGAGGGGAAGGCAAGAGTCTCCACAATGGTAAAATTCAATTAAGTCTTCAAGAAAAAGAGCACCTACTCCTCAGGCTATAATAAGATGAAAATAAAGAAAACACCGTGGAGATAGGACTACACAGGGCAGGCCTTCTGGTAGCTGAGAACTGAGACCAAAAAAACAAAACAAAACAAAAAACACCCAGGAATAATTGGGGAGAAAAAAGGGGTGGAAGAAATGCTTGGCTTTGGACAGTTATAAATGGAAATGCAGGAAAGCTGATGACCTTGTTAGGTTAGTGAGCTTTTGTCCAGAAATCTCTCAGCTGGTAAATTTTTTGAGAAAGACTAAAGTAGAAGTTACTGCTTTCCTGAGTGTCCTGACCTTGGAACCAGGGGAGTCCTAGAATGGAGTATGGAGTATGGAATATGAAGAATGGAATGCAATATGACCAGATTACTGTAAGGAAATCTAGAAATGGTCTATTACAACACTAAAGAAATTGAGGGCTATAGTTATGAGATTGATAAGCTGGAGATTAAGAGATCTTGGGGAACACCTGGAAAAGAGGTGTAGAAAATGAGAGGACTTCCAGGCCCCGCTAGTGTTGCTCAGTGGTTGAGTGTCAACCTATGAACCAGTAGGTCACTGTTCAATTCCCTGTCAGGACACAGGCCTGGGTCACAGGCCTGATCCCCAGTAGGGGGTGTGCAGGAGGCAGCCCATCAATGATTCTCTCTCATCATTGAAATTTCTCTCTCTCTCCCTTTCTCTCTGAAACCAATAAAAAAATATTTAAAAAATAAACAAAATGAGGTTTCTGGTGGGATAATAAGATTAAAGCTAGTTTTACTAACTGAACTAAGAAATGCAGAAGGATCACATTTAGAAGGCAAACTGCTTGCCTTTCTAGGCCAAGTTTCCGTTCCACGTCTATAGCATGTGCTTGTGGGCCCTAACATCCATGCCAGCATGGATGTGCTATCTCTGCAAATAAGAATTCATCAAGAACATTCCACTTTCAACTAATGAATTTTACCCACATAGCAGCCTGGATCCATCAACATGTTTACTCTTTTCCACTGCCAGAGCTGAGTATGAATGTGGGAAAGACAAACCCCTGGAATAAGAATAATGAAGCCTACTTCAGTGGTGTTAAGAGTCCTGAATATTGTCTTTTAAGATGGAGGTCACACCTCAGATCTTGTCAATCATGTTCCCTTATCATTATGAGAAGAGAAAAATACTCCCACTTGTAACCTTGCATCACTATTTTCACACAGAGAATTCTTTCATTATTAAATAGCAGAGAAAATAGAAAAGCATACATATTGGAAGGTATTACTGTTGGATAGTAAAATGCTGCTGATTAAATTTAACCCCCATTTCCTGTTCTAAAAAGAAATCCTAAACATCAAAAAATAATTATCTTACTCTAGAACTCATTATTTTTTATAATAAGTATAGATGTTGCAATTGATAGCTGACTTGCATGAATTCCATAAATAAACTATTTTTATTTTAAAATTAACATTATAACAACTTAAATAATTATTTCTACTAAAATGATATGGAGGAATATATATATATATATATTGCAGGGTACTCTCATGGGCTTATTTTAAGTTCTTACTAAGTGATATTTTGATAATAATGGATTTAGTTGCTCTATATAGAAGGCATTTTAGGTTTAGCAAAAGCAAAATATAATCTAGAAGATTTCACATTATTTTTAAAACCTAAATGTTAAATATAAATGAACAAAACTGTTTGGTTTTCATAGATGTTGGTTACCCACACTGATGGCAAGCATCCCTCTGACACACTTTTTGCCCAATTGGTTGTTTTATTTCGTAAAAAACATAATCGCTTTAATGTTTTCTTCTTCAGTAAACTCTGGGTGATATCTGGTTCAATGCTTTACAGCATAAAATTATGCCAAAGAAAAGCCAGTGTAATAGGTTTGACCTATTATTTTTACCTATTTCTTTCCAATTTCCACAACCTATTGCAGCACTAAGCATCTCCAATACAGGGTAATTCATTTCTGACTTTACAAGTGACCCTTAACTATGCAGAGGTCAATCACTAGATTTGATGTCTCCCATTTTTTTAACGACTTCTCCTGACATTTAGATTATGTTTTTATTTAGACAGAGTATAGTATGCATTATATCTTCTGATCTTGAAATAATATGTTTACGAGCTTCAAGTGTAGTTTGAAATTGAGAAAAAAAATCTTAAAAAACGCTGTTTCAGCAAATGCCATCCATTCATCCTGCTTATTACCAGATGAAACTACCAGATGAAACCTTTGGTCTCACATAACTATCCCAAGAGATGGCACATACATAAATAGCATAGTAACAATATGTTTTATATGCCATATAATTACACACTTGATCATGTTCAAATCCTTTTATTGGCCATAAAATGGTGAACTCTAGTGTGTGCACAGTGTATGTGTATGTGTGTGTGTGTGTGTGTGTGTGTGTGTGTGTATATATATATATATATATATATATATATATATATATATATATATATACATATTCCTACATAAGAAACCCTATCATGTAGGTATCAGAGTGAACCCAGACCTGGTACAGAATGGACTATATTCAAACCCATTTGTGTTCTATACATAAAAATTAAAGTGTCATGATTTTAGCTTTAAAAATTAAGATTAATTAATTATTAGACTGTTCTTGATACTCATTTTTTTTTTCAATTCACAGAAATACGAGTGAGACTTCACTGTTTAAGTCCATTTTGATTTAGCTTGTAATGTTCATTAGTGAGAAATCCTCATTATAATAAAACTTCCTTTTTGGCTTCTTCCCATATCAGGGCCCACTCCAGAATAACTGCTCAGTGGTTTGAAGTCTACATGCCGTGTCATATAAGCTAGTGCTCTGGTCACTCCCCAGAAGCCATTAGGTCTAACGGTGTTAAATTACACAGCACTTCCCTTCATACACCCCAATTCCATGTGCCCATTGTATTAGGCAATTTATTTATTTTTATTTATTTACTAGAGGCCCGGTGCACAAAACTTGGTGCACTCGGGGGGCAGGGGGGGTCCCTCAGCCCGGCCTGTGCCCTCTCACAGTCTGGGACCCCTTGGGAGATAACGACCTGCTGGCTTAGGCCTGCTCCCAGGTGGCAGAGGGCAGGCCCAATCCCTAGGTGCAGCCCCTGGTCTCAGAGCAGGGCCGATTGGGGAGTTGGGGCACCGCCCCCTGTCATACACAGAGCAGGGCGATCGGGAGGTTGTGATGCCACCCCCAGTCATGCAAAGGGTAGGGCCGATTGGGGGGTTGGGGCACCATCCCCTGTCACACTCAAGGCAGGGTCGATGGGGAGGTTGCGGCGCCACCCCCGGTCATTCACAGAGCAGGGCCAATCAGGGGGTTGGGGCATTTCCCCCTGTCACTCACAGAGCAGGGCCCATCAGGGGGGTTGGGGCTCTGTACCCTGTCACGCACAGAGCAGGGCCAATCAGGGGGTTGGGGCGTTGCCATTTATCACCCACAGAGCAGGGCCTATCAGGGAGTTGGGGTGCCGCCACTCTCACACTCAGGGCAGGGCCGATGGGGAGGTTATGGCTCTACCCCGCCACACACAGAGCAGGGCCCGTTGGGGGGGGGGGGTTGGGGCGCCACACCCTGTCACACACAGAGCCGCAGGGCGATCAGGGGGTTTGGGTGCTACCCCCTTTCACGCTGATCCCGATGCCAGGAGGCCTCGCGGCTCCGCTGATCCCGGTGCTGGGAGGCATATTACCCTTTTACTATATAGGGTAGAGGCCTGGTGCATGGGTGGGTGCCGGCTGGTTTTCCCTGAAGGGTGTCCTGGATCAGATTGGGGGTCCCCACTGGGGTGCCTGGCCAGCCTGGGTGAGGTGATGATGGCTGTTTGCAGCTGGTCACAAACCCTTCAGGGTAGGGGTCCCCACTGGGGTGCCTGGCCAGTCTGGGTGAGGAGCTGAGGGCTGTTTTCAGGCTGGGGGTGACTGAAGCGCCCAACCGCTCCTTTTTTCTTTTTTTCTTTTTTTATTCTGGGCCAGCTTTAGATTTGAGGCTTGGCTCCAGCTCTTAGGCCTCCACTGCTGAAAGTAGGTTTCTGGCCTTTCCTTACAATGTTGCGATCCTGCTGGCTGAAGCCCAGCAGGTTTCTGGGGTTTTGTTTAGCTTCTATGTTTGTTACATAGTTGCTTGCAGCTCAGAGGCCTGCAAGGCAGGCGGGGAATGTTGGAGTCCTCCATCACTGAAGCAAGCAAGCCTCATGTTAGTTTCAAGCTGCCTGGCTGCCGGCTGCCATCTTGGCTGACAGTTAATTTGCATATTGCCCTGATTAGCCAATGGGAAGGGTAGCGGTTGTACGCCAATTACCATGTTTCTCTTTTATTAGATAGGATTTTTATTGCTTAAAGTATTACAAAGGGAAGGTAATTTATTTTTAAATTTTGACCTAAGTACACATAACCTTGATTTAAAAAACAAGTGTTCCAATGGACCTATAATGGAAAGAATATACTTTCTCTATACTCTATACTTTCTATACCTCTCCTCATCAGCTTCTCCTAGCTATTAACAGAAATCTAGGAATAATTATAGTGCAGGTAGTTCATAGTGAGGGGTACATACACTTATGTATGTGAACACTTCGAGCAGTGTCAGGATCATCGTACAGACTATGTAAGTGTAATCTGTGATGAAGAATGCTTTTACAGTTTCAGGGTCGTCAACATCAAGATCAACAACAATAAAAAAAAGTGACAACAGTTATATTCTGCCCTATAACTAGAATTAAGTCTTTGCCTTCGGGTCGACTCCAGATGTAGCACACAAGTAAAGAGCACTTTATTATAACTGTGGAGAAACTGTTTACTTCTCCATTCAAGCAGCACATATTTACTGAGTATCTACTATGGGCCAGATAGTCTTCTACATGCTGGGAACAGAATGGTGCACTAGGCCAACATAGTGCTTCCATTTCAGTCAGGCAGAACAATAAGCAAGAAAACAAATGAATAACATGATTTTATTTTTTTAAACTATATTTTATTGATTTTTTACAGAGAGGAAGGGAGAGGGATAGAGAGTTAGAAACATCAATAAGAGAGAAGCATCGATCGGCAGCCTCCTGCACACCCCCTACTGGGGATGTGCCTGCAACCAAGGTACATGCTCTCGACCGGAATCGAACCTGGGACCCTTCAGTCCCCAGGCTGACTCTCTATCTAGTGAGCCAAACCAGCTAGGGCTAACATGATTTTAAATAGAAATTGTGTTATGGTTTCCCTGCCATGCCCTATGACTTTTGAAAGAAAATATTCAAAAAATTAACCCCCTCTTTTTAAAAAAATAGTCCATGGTTACTCAATATTAGTTGGCAATTTTGGTTTACTTCCTATATATAGATGCCTTTCTATATCTTTTTTATTACTTTGTTCTTGTTGGAAATACACTTTTCTGACTTTGTCCCTTAATACCATTCAATTTATTCATTCTTTCTGTTGATTAAAACCTTTCCATTTATCTTGAAGCCCAATAATTTCTTAACCTAATGTGGGCTAGTTATTTCATAATTAAACCATACTTTCTTGTAAATCTTTCTTTTTTGAGAATTTCAAAATGAATTTTTATGCTCTATTTTTATCATATTCTCAAATATTTTCTTGCTGTTAATTGTACTCTTTATTATAATGAATCCATTATTTTTCCAGAATCCTCCCACTTGACATCCTCTTTTCTCTTCTCCCCTCCATTCTCTTCAGATATCCTACAGAAATGTCACCTGACAATTTTCCTTTACTGTTCCCTTGAATGATTCTTTTTTGAAGCCCATAACTTTTTTTGAATTATCATCCTCTTTTTGCTTCTGTATTGTCAAGTAACTTCCTAAGAGTGCATGTCTGAATATGACTTTACCATGGTCTCCTGACTGATAATTTATCAGGATATAGAATTCTTGGCTGAAAATCTTTTCTTTCAGATTTGAAAGTAATGTTTCATTGACTTCTAGGATCCAGTGTGCTGATGGACAGTAGGAGAAAAAATGGATTTTTTTTAGGTCTCAGCTTAATTCTATTAAACTTGATATCATAAAATTTTTAAATGACATTGTTACTCTGCTCAGCCCTCTTTTCAATGTGAAAATGTGTGACAATTTTTAACTCTGGGAAACTTTCTTATATTATATAAGGTTTATTGCCATCAAATGTTTCACTCCTTAATTCCTGGAATTCCTATTTGTTGAACACTGGAGAGACCTTTCATATCGACTTCTATGTCTCTTATCTTTTTCTCATGTTTCCAGTCTCTTGTCTTTTTGCTCTACATTCTTGCAGATTTCCTAAATATAATTTTCAAATCTTCTATTGTATTTTGTATACCAGTGATATATATTTTTTATATTCAGAGCTCTTTCTATTGTTTAAAGCACGGGTCCTCAAACTTTTTAAACAGGGGGCCAGTTCACTGTCCCTCAGACCGTTGGAGGGCCGGACTATAGTTTAAAAAAAACCTATGAACAAATTCCTATGCACACTGCACATATCTTATTTTGAAGTAAAAAAAAAAAAACGGGAACAAAAACAATATTTGTAATTGCATGTGGCCCGCGGGCCGCAGTTTGAGGACCCCTGGTTTAAAGTATTACAAATAGCAGTACATATGTCTCTTTTTTTTCCCCACGGAATTCCCCCCATCCTCCCCTACCCCCAGCACACGTCCTCACCCTGCCCCTCCGAGAGTCTTGTGTCCATTGGTTATGCTTATATGCATGCATACACGTCCTTTGGTTGATCTCTTACCCCGCCCCCAACTCTCCCCTGCCTTCCCGCTATAGTTTGACAGTCTGTTTGATGCTTCTTTGCCTCTGTATCTATTTTTGTTCATCAGTTATATCAGGGTTCTTTCTTATTCTATGATTATTCACATTTACAGCATTTTGTTCCTGTTTTATAGTTGTAATATATCAAATCTCTCTGAGGATACCAATATAACTTTTTATTTTACATGTGTTCTGAATTCTGAGTCACCTGCTTCCTTTAGGTTCAGGTTTCTCATGTTTTTGTAGGACTTTCTTTAATTTTAGAGACTTTCCTTAGCTATCTTGTGCTTCTTTGCTGCTCATTCATAATAATAATGGGGCCTCTGAGTTCGTGAGTGAGCCTTGTCAACTGGAAAATTCCACTTTGGAGTGAGCAAGTGAGAAGCAGCCACTGTGTGAATGGCTCCCCAAATACCACCATGTGGAAAGCTTTACTTTGTGGCACAGCAACCCCTTCAATTTTCTTGGTTCAACCCACCACTCCCCAAAAAGGTGTGTTTAATTCCAATTTCTATCTACCCAGTAATAAATACTAGAGAAAAGGTGGTGGTGGCGGTGGTGGTGGTGGTGGTGGTTTGTGTGTGTGTGAAGATTAATTAATCTACTTAATGGTCTCTATTTTTAGCTGCATTTCTCATTCCCAACCTCTTCTTCTTATATTTTCTCAGGTTACAGTCTTGCTGTGGTTCTTTTGGTCAAGCCTCTGCAGTCACCAGTGCTCTGATTAGCTAATCATCTTCCATTTTACATCATCGAGAAATCTGTGGAACTCCATTGTCCTCTAGTAGCCTTCTCTTCATTTGTATGTGATGATGCCATTCTTACTCCTTCAGTGTTATATTAATAAATCCTCAAAAATAAGATAAGATAAAAGTATATGTTTGGTGTGCCATCATAAACTAGGAGCCCTCTTTATTTCTACATAAGGGAGAATTCACTTCACAGTTATCCTCAAAGACATAAAGAAGATACAGATAGGCAGAATCAGCCTGAAGAATGCTTACCAGTATTAAGTGATGCATATCAATACATTAACATATCAGCAAATCAACCCAGGCCTTTTTTAAAATTATCCCAGATCACCATATCCAGAAGAGAGTTCTGCTTATTCTATTTTTGTCTGGTTTAGACTATCCA
Organism: Myotis daubentonii; assembly: GCF_963259705.1. Classification (NCBI taxonomy): domain Eukaryota; kingdom Metazoa; phylum Chordata; class Mammalia; order Chiroptera; family Vespertilionidae; genus Myotis; species Myotis daubentonii. Next base: position 179,332,625 of record NC_081841.1, on the reverse strand, counting down.
TCTAAAGCAAAAGATGAAATTGACCATTGACTACCCAAAATGACCCAAATTGGCTGAAATGAATTTAACATATAACTAGAATCCTCTTACATGGTTATCCAGATTTAATTCTGGATAACCACATAACTCTTCACCCATGTGTCTAATTTAGGGATAACAGCTACACAGTGCCTACTCTGAGCCAGACAGCGTTCCAAGCATTTAACATCCTAACTCAATCAATCAATCCTCACACAACCCTACAAGGTAAGTAATCTTACTACTCCCATTTCAAAGTTTTCAGGAAACTGAGGTACAGACAGGATGAGTAACTTGCCCATAGCCACAGAGCTGTTAAGGTGAAAGAGAAAGGAAATCATATTACTACTAGAGGCCCGGTGCATGAAATTCGTGCAGTGGGGGGGGGGGGCGGGGGGGGCGCGACGGTTGTCCTTTAGCCCAGCCTGTACCCTCTCCAGTCCGGGACATCCCTCTCACAAACTGGCAGTCGGACATCCCTCTCATAATCCAGGACTGCTGGCTCCCAACTGCTTTCCCGCCTGCCTGCCTGATTGCCCCTAACCACTTCTTTGCCAGCCTGATCAATGTCTAACTGCCCTCCCCTGCTGGCCCAGTCGCCCCCAACTGGCCTCCTCTGTAGGCCTGGTTGCCCCCAACTGCCCTCCCCTGCTGGCCTGATTGACCACAACTGCCCTCCCCTGCCAGCCATCTTGTGGCTGTGGGCACCGCCATCTTTTAGGGCATGGTGTCAATTAGCATATTCCCTCCTTATTGGCTGTGGGTGCTGCCATCTTTGCAGCCTGCTGCTCAGTCGTTTAGTTGTCCCTCACTAACCCCCCTGCTGGCCTGGTTGCCCCACACAGCCTGCTGCTCAGTCATTTGGTCACCCCTCACTAACCCCGCTGCTGGCCTGGTCGCCCCACACAGCCTGTTTGGTTGTGATTGTCACTTAGGTTTTTATATAGATAGATACAATGAATAGAATGTATTAAGACACAAGAATCAGCTTGAACTGAAAACAGACATGAGTCCCTGGACACAGTGGAGTATACCAGTATATTGAATGAATGGCAAGAAATATAGGTCTAGAGCAGTGAAACTCTTAAAAGATGAATGTTGCTGACATTTGTAAAGAGTAAAAAGTCATGACATCATAACAGAGTGTCCCCCAGTGAGTTCATTGTTAAAAGTGTTACTCCTCCCTGAGACAGGTCAGAGATTTCCAATAACATTTATCTGTGTCTCTGACTGTCAAAGGAATTTATTGTGCATTTACACAAGCAAGAAAGAAAAATTAGAAAAGAGACCAACCCTCATACTTTTTAACATGAGGCATATCCCCAGTAGGATTACTGGGAAAACAAAAATTCTCTTTAAACAATGTAAAGCATCTTTTCATCAGCTGTATTAAACCGTCAATATCAGTTTTCTTTTTCCTAGCACATCATGAACTGACTAGAGCAAGAAAGATACTGAACAAGAAAAGGAAAAGGTTTAATCTAGCATAATAAATCTCTTTGCATTCAAACATTTTCTTCATTTCTGAAAACAGATGTGGATAGTTCCTACCAGCCCTGTTTCTGATCACTTGCTTCCACCCCCAAACAGTCATAAGCAATCAGAGTTGTCAAATCCTCTGAATAGAATTCAATTTCTGTGTGTTTAGTAGTATCTGACAGGGATGCGGACATGACAGAGATGCTGGGGAAGAGTGGAAATGAGAAAGGAGTGACAGCACTCTCCTGGCGTCCAGAAAACAAAATCTTCAAGCCAAAGAAGACAAAACATTGAAGAGGTTAAATAATGACGTGAAACTGATGATATTCAGCAACTAGTAAACAACTTCAGTGAATAACATGAACAACAAGAAACTGAGGATGGAGAAGAAGAGGTCAGTGTAAACTGGGGTAATCAGGGCTATCTCCAGGAAGGAAGGAAAATTAATGTCATGCAGGAGAACGGGCCTGGTTTGGATATGCATGAAGAAGCACAGAGGCTTCTTGAGTTGGTAAACTCAGCACTCAAACAGCAGGACTAAGAGGTAACTATAGAGACAAGGAGGGAATGAACTACAGGATGGCTTAAGTTTTGAAGAATATTCATGACATGTGTGGTAACTATCCTGGCCTTCTAGACCACTGCCCTGAAGTCTGTTCCCACAATGAATCTGTGTGCATAACAAGAAGACTTAAAGGAGAAAAACAGAAAAGAAAAGGAGGCCATTTCCTCCACCTTTAATATTCTCCATCTGCAAATTTATCAATAAATATATTTGAGTGTTTACTGTTGCTATTTGTTCAGGTTTCCATAATAAAATACCACAGAGTTTATTTTCTCAGTTCTGGAGGCTGGAAGTCCGAGATCAAGCTATCAGCAGGTTGGTTTCTCCTGAGGCCTCTCTCCTGGGCTTGCATATGGCTGCCTTCTCACTGCGTCTTCACATGGTCTTTTCTCTGTGCACACACAACACTGGTGTCTCTTTGTGTGTCCAAATTTCTGTTTCTTATAAGGACAACAGTCAGATTTATTTATAGAATTCTTATAAAAATGTACCAGGTAATCAATCTCTCAGTCAAAATTTAGTAATAGGCATACTTGTCTAGCTTTGGAAAAATACAGCAATATTTATATACTCTACACTATATAAAGATGTCAACCTTGCTCAATCAAGGAACTAGAACACTATGTACAATTTTGTTGTAGACCCTTTTTAAAATCAGAACTGAGAATTTTATTGTCAGCCAATTATTTTACCTGATATAAAACATAGAATCCATGAAAATGTGTTTAAGAAAAAAAAAGAACAAGAATAAACAGTCTGTGGTTTGACTAGTTCCCAGCTTAATTTTTCTTGCTATTTATTAGCCAAGTAGGCCTACTTATTATTTCAAGTCAAACAGGGAAGGAAAATTTTCCATGCACTATTCACTTATGATTTTCAGTATTTTAAAAAGAGCTTAAAGACCTTTTATTTTATACAATTGCCAGTAATCATCTTTATAGTTTTATTGGTATTAATTTCATCCAGCTCATTTAGAATGTCAAGCCACATATGCAACATAGTAATAAAGTTATTATTACTGCATAGAGATATAATTATAAGTAATTTTGATTCTCTCATTTTTGTGCTCTCACTTTCTCCTCATTTCCGCCCATTCTCATTTTATAAGAATGAAGATGAGTTTACTGACCTTTTGCTAAAGAACATTTAGCATAAAGAAACTGATGAATTCCTCCTGACTGAGGCCTGTGAAACTTATTTTCTAGCTCCAATGACTTTTTCAGAGTAAGTCTGATTATAATATTACAGATAAACCTCGGAATTCAGAGGAGAATGCAAATGCTACACAACAGTAAATACTTCAAATAATATTGAGCCCCTTTAGCCAATGAACCCTAATTCAATATAATGTTTTTCCCCTTTGTTAACAATATATCAGAGAAGATACTTAAATGAAAAGAACAAAGGGATTAGGAAAAATGAAATGTCTCATTATTTGTTAAAGATGTGACGACATACATCATTAAATATAAAATACAATAAAGTTTTTCAGTATTAGGTCAGCAATTTTAAATATGTAGTAAATGTACTCTATGCCCACTAAAGCAATTTGCATATTCCTATAGGCCTCATTAGCCATAATTTGAAAGACTTTGTGAATCTATTAATTCTTACATGAGAGCATACTATCTGGGTCAGGTGGAGATAAGGTATCATTTTGGGAAAATATTTTAGTTCCAACTGTAAAAGAGAAAACAGAAAAATAAATGGAAGGTCCTATTTCCAGGACAGGTGCTGCCCCAGTGCTTGTCCTGAAAATAGGACCTTCCATTTCTTTTTCTACTCAAAGAGGAATTAAAACCTGGAATCTTAAGAGGTAGGAAAACAAGCTTGTATACTGGAGGGATGAAACGGTGGAAAGTAGTTTTAGCGCTGACCAGGCTTTTGTTCTGGGAGAGACACAAGTGTAAACTATTATGTTATGCAAACAAAAAACAAAGAACATATTGTACAGTGGAAAGTTTGAGAAGTTGGGGCTTTGAGGAACTAAGTTACCCTGAAAGAGATGATTTTGTAATCGACAAGAGTTGTACCACTGAACACAGTCTTCCAATTGGAGGAATAGTGCTTGCCAACCACTATTTATTCTGGTGTATGTATATTCACACTGTTCGCTCACAGGTAAGCAGAACCTGAGAACATTCAGATGCTAGAACATCACTGAATAGAAACTGCTGTATTAGTCTTGACAAAGCTCAACCTAGAAGTCTAACACGTGGCATTATGCAAAAATGAAATTCATAGACACTGAGAAATGTCTAAGTAAAAAAAAACTGCCCTTTGCTTTTGTAATTTAGAGAGAGATGATGTAAGGAGGAGGTTTATTAATGTAGGACTACAGCTTTCTGGAGTGTGACTCTTTTGGGGAAAAGAAAGGTTCAAACCACACCTCTATGAGGAACTGGGTATTCCTACTGTCAGTCACCCTGAAGAGATAGACAGTGAAATTTGGAGAGTGGGACCAAATCAGAAAGAAGGAACTCCATCCTCTCTCTTGGTGGTGTTTTCTTAGACCTGGACCTAAAAGAATATACCTCAAGGGTATTCTTAAATAGTGGAGGACATATGCTTCTGAAGCATGAAGACAGGCAGAGGGCTGGGCAAAAGAGTGCCCTTTGACTAAGCAAGGCAGCACTATGTAACTGAGCAGGGAAGCAGCTTCAGGTGGCCTGGCTGAATGGGCCACCCTTTGAAAGGAAGCATACTGTGGCCAATGAGAAGCCTGTCTGATGGGGCACTTCTCCTCGGTTGTCACTGGGCTGGTGCTATAGGTAATGAGTAGAAGTCCAAGGTGGTAAAGAGAAGAGCAGTGCTCTGTAAGATTAGCATATAGGGCACTGGTATAGCAATAGGTGTCCAGGTGCCAACATGGAGATACTTGTGATGAAAGCTCTAATTATGGCAATGGTGAGAACTGTAGCCCCCACAGAGCTGAGGTCAGCTCTCTGGAGTGGAACAAAGAGCCAGACAGTGCTCTGGCATCAGAGGCTCTTGGTGACATGATCCTGGGAAAATATTAGGGGATCCTGAAGAATCCAGAAGGGAGAGAGTTCATTTACTACAGTGATCCAAGCAAAGGGGGCAGTCTGAATTCAACTGTTAAATGTGTCATCATTATATTCCCCATTCTGGTGAGACTGCATTACATTTCAAATAAGTAACTCCTATGAAGCCAGAAGTTAGGGTAATTCTAATTTCATAGACAGAAATTTAAAGACTGTGTGATTTCCTCAAACTAAAATGGGTAATACCCAAAATTAGAGCCCAAATCTGCTAACATTCACGGCTATGCTAAGGCACTAGCTGCAATGTTGTCTCAGAAAGTGAATACACAGCAGGCACACTACATCAGAATTGTGAAAGTATAGCGATCAACGTCAATTTGGATTCTATGAATGAGCCTCTAGATTTTCCATGCCTTTTTGTCAGGGTTTATTATCTGTTAAGCGGTCTAAATCTACAACAGGAAAAATATTTCTGTGAAATCCAGTAACACACAGTGGTTAACCATAGCTGAATTTTATAAACTATGATTTGTCAAGTAATTCATGCTTAACACAAACCCTGCATTATCCTGACAACAAAAAGAGTTTATCTAACCCCTATAGTTTTCCATTGAATCTACAGCATATTTGCTTTACCTGGATTCTTAGAGGGTTAGGAATTTAAGCCCCAAAACCACTTTTTGCTCAAAAATGCAAAGTCTTAGAGCTAAAAGAAATTATAATATCATTTCCCTGGACTTCAAATAATACCACATATGTAACAGTTCAGATTTAGCAAAGGACACTGACTGTACTCTTTGGGCATCACTAAGAAATAAATTACACAGGTAAGAAAGTAACAATCAAACTAACAATTATTGAGCAACAGGCTCTCTTTGCTAAATTTACATGAGTAAATCTGTTAAAATTATAGTAGCTCATTTAGTTCATCAAAATAAGGACAGGAGGTTAGGGAGAGATTAACCTAGAATTTATATGCATACTAGAGGCCTGGTGCATGAAATTCATGCACGGAGGGGGGAGTTCCCTCAGCCCAGCCTCTCCAATTTGGGACCCCTTGGGGGATGTCCGATTGCTGGTTTAGGCCCAATCCCTGTGGGATGTCCTGGCAGTCAGACATCCCTCTCGCAATCTGGGACCACTGGCACCTAACTGCTTACTTGCCTGCCTGCCTGATCGCACCTAACTGCCTCTGCCTGCGTGCCTGATTGCCTCTAACTGCACTCCCCTGCCAGCCTGGCTGCCCCCAACTGCTCTCCCCTGCCGGCCTGATCTCGCCCACAATGACCTTCCCCTGCCAGCCTGATGTGCCCCCAATTGCCCTCCCCTCCGAGCCTGGTTGCCCCCAACTACCCTCCCCTGCAGGCCTGATCTTGCCCCCAACTGCCTTCCTCTGCTGGCCAATTTGGTTCTGATTGGTCGGTTTCTATGCCAGTCAGCATAAATAGCTCCACCTCCTAGGCAGCCATTGGCTCCCCACAGCACCCGGATTTGATTCTGATTGGTCAGTTTCTATGCCAGTCAGCATCAGAAGCTCCGCCTCCTAGGCAGCCATTGGCTCCCCACAGCACCCACATTTGGTTCTGATTGGTCGGTTCCTATGCAATCAATGTCAAAAACTCTGCCTCCTAGGCAGCCATTGGTTCTTCACAGCACCCACATTTGGTTCTGATTGATCAGTTTCTAAGCCAGTCAGCGTCTCTGAGCCTATCAACTAGGCCTGATCAGAAAGGCAGGGCTGATCAGCAGCCCTGGTAGAGGCCTGGAGAGAAATGGAGGTATGGCTGTTGGTCAGACTGGGAGAGAAAGAGAGAGGCAAGTGCTGATCAAAAGCTGCCACAGAGGCAACTGATCAGTCCCTGCTTCTCTCTTCAGGTCTCTTTCTGGCCCTGATTTGCAGCCCCCTCAGCAGTCAGTGCTGGGGTACTGCAACTGCAGGACTGACCTTCGGTTGGTCGAGCCTTGGTTGTTAGGACCCAGGGTTTTATATATTAGAATAGGCATAGCCCATGCACACAGACAATAGTGTGGTGAATGCCTGAGAGGGGCTGGTGCAGGTGGAGGGAGTCAATGGAGGGGAAAAAAAGGGCACATCTGTAATACTTTCAACAATAAAGATAAATTTTAAAAAACAACGGGGGTTAAGCTCTTTGTCTAAGATCATCCAGCTGAATGGTAGAGGCAGATTTAAAACAGATGTAGTTTAACTCCAAGACTAATATTCTTTTTATAATTATCATGCTTCTTCCACCTGTAACCTTTCTAGTATTTAACCATTGTTTCTGTCAAAAATGTTTTTATTCTAATCTAAATCTTACTCATTGCCATTTAAGCATATTAACATGAAATCTGTACTTATGAAGTTTTGAAAAGCTGGTCAGTGTCCTTGGTTTCAGAACTCCTTCACATACAGTGCTTGGAAACAATTAAATGCCCCGTCAGCAATTTCTTCTTATGGTTGAGTAAGGCTTTTCAATGATTACTTTAAAAGACTTCTGTGCCTTTAAATATCTTGCAGCATCCCCATATCATGTTGACTTTTACAGCTGGAATACTGGCACATGATTTTTTTACAGTTATTTATAACTCCAAGGACCAACCCTTCCCCCATCCACATCATGTTCTTTAAACAACTGTCTTTATTTAATGCATAAGCAGCTTGGTTCTCCCATTGAGCATTTTGATCTCATTGACCGTTTTCTCCAATTTGCCAAGCTGTTTCTATTTCTAAGGAGCACTGCAGACCATTTTCCATCCTAGTAATCCTTTGCCTCTTCTATTTTAGTGCATGTCCCTACTTGAGAAGCACCTCTTATGGGCTAAATTCTGTGTGCCCGCCCCCCCCCCCCCACACACACACACACCACCAATTCATATATTGAAGTCCTAACTGCCCTGTTCCTCAGAATGTGATTGTAGTTGAAATCAGTGTGTTTAAAGGCAAGTTAGGTTAAATAAAGTCTTTGGGGTAGGCTCTAATTTAATGACTGTACCCTTATAAAATGAAGAAATTAGGTCACAGACACATGTACACAGTAAAGACCATGTGAAGACACAGGGAGTAGATTGCCATCTGCAAATCAAGAAGAGATACCTCAAAGGATATCAATCCTGCCAATATCTTGATCTCAGACTTTTAAACTTCCAGAACTGTGAGAACATAAATTTCTGTTGTGTAAGCCCCCAATCTGTGGTACTTATTGTGGCAGCTATAGGAAACCAATACAACTCCCTATGATAGGTCTCATTTCACTAACTATATTAGTAATTATGTTAAGAACCCCACACATACCAGTATTATGTACGCTTAACAATGAAAAGGGCACATCACCCTAAAACTGCATCAACTAGATCCATAAGCAGGCAGAAGACAGTCCTCTGTGGTGAGGCATTCTACAAAACACCTAAGCAGTGCTCTACAAAGTGTCAAAGTCAAGCAAGGAAGGGGAGACTGACAACTGCCACACAATGGAGGAAACTAAGGACACGTGACAAGTAACTGCAATGTGGGATTCTGGGTTGACTCCTGAGACAAAGAAAGGATGTTACTCGAAGACTGGTTAAGTCACAAAAATCAGTTCTTTAGAGGTTTTTTTAAATCTTTTTTTTTTTTTGCATACTATATTGTTTATTAAACTTAAGATTATACCAACATTTTGGGTGTGGACGTATCATGCTATTATTTCACTTATCCTTGGCTGAAAGCCTCTTTGAGGTGTTCTTTAGTTAATAGGATTGTACCGATAAAACTGTACTATTTGATAAAGGTATTATTGTTATGCAAGATGTGAACACTAGGAAAATCTGGGCAAGAGGTATATGGAAACACTCAGTTCTATCTTTTCAATAGTCTTTCAATCCTAAAATGTTTCAGAATGAAAAGTAAAATAATAATAAATACATAATAATACGTTATAATATAAATGTACTTTTAATTATATATTTTAAACACATTTATAAAATAATACATGATATAAACAGAATAAATGATCCAATAAATAACCACCAGAAGAGTAAATTTACATATTTAAACACTAAAGTATCTTCTGAGATAAACTATATGTTAAAGAAGAGAGTATCTAATATTCATTGAGATCTACCAGATGATAGTCTCATGCACTTAATCCTCACACATTACTCTCATCTGTAAAGTGTTACAACTGATGAAACAGAAGCTCCAAAATATTTAAATAACTAATCCAGGTCACATAATAAGTGAGAGACCTGAATTTTAGACCTAAGTCCACTTAAATCCAATAAACCATGCTTTTTTCCCCCTACTGGTTAATAATTTATATGTCCCCACCAACTAAACATTCATCTAATTATATATGTTCTAATTCCACAACTCCCATCCTGGACTGCCTAATGGAATCACCTGGGGGAGTTTTAAAAACTCCTGGGGCTCAGATCCTACCCCAGGAAATTCCAATGTAATTATTTTTGGATTCAACCTGATCTCAGGATTTAAAAAATATCCCCAGATGATTCAACAGGTAGAGAAACAACATCTCTACTAGTCTTTCAATAGCAAGATCATACAGAACAGAACTGAAACCTCCCAAAGACGGGGCCATTGTATCTACCATCTGTCCAGGAGTATGCACATATAGTCAAAATCAATTAAATGTGATTTGTGCAACATATTCTTCATGGGAACAACAAAAGAAAAAGAAATTCTTTAAAAGACACATGGAGAACAGGGACCAGCTTTAGAAGGGCTGTCTTCAGCTAACTGCAGATAGTGCCAAGAATTTAGAGGCACTTGACTTAGGAAATGAGCCTCAAAACTCTTCCAATACAAAGAAGAAAGTAGCAATCTTTTGACTACCAGAAGTCAAATGACTTATTGTCTTTCATTTTAATTTCCTCTGGTCCCTTGAAAATGGCAAAGGGAAACTATCAAGCTTTGTAAGACTCTAATTGAAAATAAACATTTTCCTACTTTTGAGTGGAATTAAAGCTGGAAAAAACTAAATAGCTTCAAGGTGAGGAATGAAACAGAAAGCACCATCAAGAAGCCTGCAATGAGGGTATTTGAAAACCATTCTGTTTGCTGAATTGTCAGCCATGCAAGCACTTAGAGGCAATTACAACCCTAGAAAACAAATAAAAAGTGTGTAAGTAGGCACTCCGATACTTCTTCCTAATTATAGGGTTTACGAGCAGGATTCTAAAAACACAAATAGAGGCAATGCGAACAATAGTAACCCTGAAATGAGGTTATGAAGCTTATTAACTTTACATAATTACACAGCTGTGACAGGTTGAAGAGACCCCTGCCTGAAGCACAGTTCCTCTCCTTGCACTATTAGAGCAAGGGTGCCACCTTTTTATTTTAGCTTTTTAAAAAATATAGTTCAGGTTGAATCATATGGAACTGCCAATATTTGACCTGCAAAAATGTCAATTCCATATTCTGAGTTACAATATGAAGATCTTCATCTCCTTTGGGATTCTCAATGGCACAGACTTATTTTATGGAGCTTTTAAAACATATATATCACCAACCATAAGCTGTAAATAATAGAGGGTGCTTATTAAAGGCTTATGCTATAAATGAAATTCATCTACCTAAACAGAAAAGCTAAATTTTCTAATATCTAATTGTACCTGCAAATCAGCTGACTGTCTGCAGTTGATAAAGAATGATAACTGCTCAGCCTGTGTGGCTCAGTGGTTGAGTGTAACCTATGAACCTGGAGGTCACAGTTCGATTCCCGGTCAGGGCACATGTCCAGGTTTTGGGGTCCATCTCCAGTGTGGGGCATGCAGGAGGCAGCCAATAAATGATGTTATCTCATCATTGATGTTTCTATCTCTCTCTCTCCCTCTCCCTTCCTCTCTGAAATCAATAAAAATATCTTTAAGAAAAGAGAATGATTATTTACTCTTCCTCCTGATTCGTTTGTACAGAGCTTTGGAAAGCCAGGGGTGTTAGAGATCTCTGACTATATTTGCAGAAGGAAGGAAGGAAGGAAGGGAGGGGTGGAGGGATGGAGGGAGGGAGGCGGAAGAGAAGAAAGAGACCAGTAACTTGTAATTACTATTTTATATCCGGAACTTACAAATGCGAATAATTGATTTTCAGTTTTTAAGATATAAGAAAGAAAATCTAGAAAAACAAGGGAAATCCACAAGAAACACATGGGCTAATTCTCCGGTATGTTTTAATTTATTAATAATGAAAACCTGTGCATGAACTCCTATGTCAGGCAAGCATTTCATCTTGAAAAGCCAATATGCACTTGGCAGATTTTCCTCATGTATGCCAAAGAGAGCTTTCTCTAGGAAGCTGCATTCAAAAGAAGCACTCCAAAGTTCTTCAAGGCTTCAGGCCGCACACTGCAGGACATCATAAAAGCTCACATTTAATTAGTGCTTGCCATGTTTGCTGTTCTAGTGCTTTAAATACATCAGCTATTTGATCCTCACAATGATCTAAAGAGGTTGGTACAGTGTTTACTCCATTTAGTAGAGAAGTGAGGGGCATCAATAGGTTATTTGCCCAAAGTCACACACTTATGAAAGGCAGAGACTGGGCTGTGTCCAGGTGGTCTCTCCTCAGAGCAGGTGCTCAGACTCACAACTCTCCTGCCTCACGTGGTAGATCATGCCAGCCAACCTGCTATAATGCATCCACCATTATATTCTAGAATTATGTAACCCAATTGTGCATTATTTTGATATGTATAGTAAGGTTAGTAGCACCTTCTTAAATGTTGTTTGATAATAAAACAAAACAAAACCAAAAAAACAGGCATAAATCTTCCATACAGCCATACATTATACGTTTCTTTTAGTAAGTTTATAATTTCAGGGTTTATCGCAAATTCATTGTATTAAAAAAGGCTTATCAAAAAACCCCCCACAGAATGTGCTCATTAAATGTGTACTGTGTTTCTAAATGAAATAACTAGCAAATGACATTAGAGTTTATAATTCTTTTAATTTATATGATTGGATTTTGTGTTTGGAAACTAATTAATTGAAATCATTTTTAGGTATAACCATTTAACAGAAATTGGTTGAACCCAAGTTTTATCAAAATAAGTGAATATGAATTGAGATGTCTTTATTTTAATTGGAACTATTCCATTGTTCTGGAATTCATTTGTTGGGTAATGTCAACGGTGAAAAAAAATTTATCTCTAATAAGTGTGGTCATTGTAATTGGATTTCCTAATACAGAACTGTTGGAGAATAATGATGCTTTATAGGAAACATACACTAGTAATATGAATAGGAACCGTCCCCGTGGTGGTTTTGAATCCAGTTTTGATGAAGTGTAAAATTGGAATAACAGGTTTAGCATATTTAATGCACATGAATAATTTGGATTATTGCATCCAAGACACAATTGCATGTTTGGGGAAGGAAGTTTGGAACCCCACAGGTTGCATTATTGCACAGTCACCTGGAGTGCTGCAGTAGTCTCATAATTGGTCTCCCTAATTTCATGTTATTCCCCACCTGTAGTCTATTCTGAATACAGCAGCCAGTAAAACTTAAGTTATTAGTTACTCTCCTGAAGTGTACCATCACAGGAAGAATAAAATATAAAGGCCTTACCAGTGCCAACAAGATCCAGATTTCTTTCTGTTCTAGCCACACTGGCCTTATTGTCAGCCCTCAGACTTGCCACAGGGACTCCCATCACAGAGCTTTACACCTGCTGTCCCTTCTGCCTGAAATGTTATTTCCAAAGAATTTCAAATGGCCATTACTCTCACTTCATCCAGTGCTCAAATGTTACCTCCTCAGAGACCTTGCCTGTCCACAGAGTCACTCTCACCCCACCTCAGCATACTCTCCAGGCAACTGACCCATTTTATTTCTCACTTACTTTTCATTGCCTGAGAGCATGTACTTGTGCCATTTGTTTGTTGTTTGTTTGTGTCCTGTCTTCCCAATAGAAAATAAATTCATTTAGGAACACATTTATTTTGGTGGGTGGGGTGAGGGAGGACCTAGGACAGTGTTAGGTGTATAATAGACAGTCTCTAAAATTTTTTGGAATAAATGAATGAATGAATCTGGAAAACTGAGGGAAAGTTTATGAATGAATAGCCCATTCTGGCTTACAGTGAAATACCAGAATTAGAATAAAGAAAAGACTTTCATCTGAAAAAAAGTTTGCAGATTCATAGGTTCTATTTGAATAACACTTTTCAAAATCCCATAAAACCTTGGGGGAAAATAGGTGGGTTCCTGAAAAATAATAAAGGGAGACTTTTAGTATTTTTTCTATTACCCATGGAGAATTTTTGTTTTAATTCCACATATATTTCATTTTACTGTTAAATATGTATGCTTCTTTAAATGTCCACATTAGAAGTATATTACTTACAATGTTATGATAGTATTACATAAGCTAGATTATAGTGCTAGATACTTCAGAAAGCAGGTAAAAAAATAAAACATGCTTTAAAAGTAAAAGATAAGTGGGAGTATTTATTTTTTATTATTACTTCTTGCTAGTTTGTTTTGAATACCTCTTATCATATGCTTCACTAGCTTGAGTTTAATTCTAAGAGTATATGCACGCCTCATTTAGAGGATAGGAATAAGGAATGGTCTGTGCATGCCTAGATAGGTGCTCTAAGAGAATTAGTGCTAATGCTAGTCACATGACATGAAGTCTCCATGGAGATGCATCACAGTGGCAGTTGTTCCTTCATCCTCCTCAAAATCTCCTGAAATCGCCCTAACCGGTTTGGCTCAGAGGATGAAGCGCTGCCTGTGGACTCAAGGGTGCCGGGTTCGATTCCAGTCATGGGCATGTACCTTGGTTGCGGGCACATACCCAGTAGGGAATGTGCAGGAGGCAGCTGGTCGATATTTCTAACTCTCTATCCCTCTCCCTTCCTCTCTGTAAAAACCAATAAAATATATATATTTTTAAAAAAGACTTTAAAAAAAATCTCCTGAAATCACTTTCCTCCATGGTTTCTTCCAGACACCACTCTTAACTGTCAAACATCCTGCCCAGTCTGCAGTGATGTGTATGTGACCTTCAAAATGCAAGGGACTTGGACCAACCCCTAATTTCCTAATATTATCTTCTATTTTCAAGAACATCATTTAGAGGACGCTTAGGTCACTATAAAACCCATATTAAAACATCCAAAAAGATACTCTGGCTTTGCAAAAAATGTTCACCAGAGTATAAAACACATGACAAAGAGATAGAACACTGCTGACCAAACTCTGTGTTACAGAACCCACTCAATTCAGAATAGGACAGTGGGCTCATTGGCTGAGAGGGTTTGCAGTATGACGTGATAAGGCTGTCTGGCCAGGAGTGTGTGGTAGTCTGCCATAGCTCTCTCTGGCTGAGAGTGCACGGAAAGAGCTTATATTAACAGTGTGCTGTAATTTTGTTTTAATTACAAAAATACTTCAAAGATAAGTAGTGCTAAAATAAACCAGTGTTATGCAGGGAAGCATGAAACGTGCAATATATTCAGAAAGAGGTGATAATTATTTCACAAATGAGGAAACAAATTATGTAAAGTTTTGAAAAACTGAATTGTGGAGAAAATGAGCTAAGGCACAAACACAGGCAACCATATAATAAACATTTACTTATGCATGTGCAAGAGGGGGATACTTAATCAATACCTGAATTTATAAACTCAACATGTAAAAATGAGAAGACATTGTTTTTTACCTCGAAGAGCTTGCAATCTAGCATGAAAAACAGATGTGCAAACAAACAATATATTGACTATTTTATTAGAGTTGTCTGCAAAATACTATGGGAACACGGAGGTATAAGACATCAAATCCTCCTGGATGAGTCAAGAACACCTTTAGTAAAGATGACCAAGACAGAACCTAAGAGGATGAGTGTGAGCAATTAGGTAAATCGGGCACAAAGGGCTTTCCAGGCTGAAGGAACAGCATGTGCCAAGGTAAGAAGCAAAATGGTACATTCAGGTGACTGCATCTCACTAAGTATAACAGAGGTCAGATTATAAAAGGGCTTTATGTACCAGTCCCATGCTAAGTAGGAGCTGGGTCTTCATCTTGAGTAAAATGGAAAGTTATTGAAATATTTTAAATAAAGGAATGCTATGATCACATTTTCAATCCAACTGTAGCAGAGTATAAAGCAGTGCTGCCTTCTTCTCTTCCCTGGGAATCTGGGACAGACAATGCCCTAAAGTTCTCTACAGAGGAGAGAGGAAGTCATGAATGAATGGATAACTTAGTACTTTACAAATCTCTCTTCTCTTTTATCTGTGGTAATAAAGCAATCCTAATTTTATAGCTAACCTAGGCAAAGAGTGTTTTTGTGCAACAATCCAAAAAACAGGGTTTTAATAATTCAATAGTAATTAATATTAACATTTGTTATTAGTTTTCTTATGTAACTCTGATTTCCACCCATAAGTAACCTCCAGAAGAATCTAGTATTGGTCAGGAACTCTCAATAAAACATCACAAAGAATAAATTATATGTGAGTACATTGTTTGAAAGTGGGAGAATAACAAAGGTTCAATTTCCTGAAAGGAGGTGAAAATTGTAGTTCGGAACACATCCTCATTCACTTACTGTGTAAACCTCAACAAGTGGTTCACACTCTCAATTTCACTCCATTCAGGCAAAGTGGGAATAACTACACTACTGTCTCACTATGCAGAACTGTTTTCCAAACCAAATGAAAAACATGCTTATAAGTAAAAAGTACAAAATATCCATCTACATGGCATTCCTGGTCTAGGTTATGAAGGCCTGCTCAACATACCAGTGCACATAATATAAGGTAGAGTAAAAAGTGCAAACCTGTCATGAGACTGTCATAAATCCAATACTAGTGCATATTTCATCATCAATTATAAGCTATTTTTAAATATTTAAAATGTGAATTTGTTCATTTAATGACAGCTCTTCCCGCCCCCCACCCCGCCCCAGATATTCATCAACTAGCAAAATAAATGAAAATTTGAAATAAAATTCTTTGTCCTCTAGAGTCCAACTAAGTGTAATATTACAGTCATGAATCTGATAAAAAGAAAAAAAAAGCAGGATGGCATAAAGGATGGGGAAAAGGGAAGAGGAAAATTTATAAAGATCCCCAGGAAAATAGACATAACACAGGATCCTTCCAAACACACAAACTTGACTCCCCCCCCCCCCCTTAAAGATGTACCATAGATACAGGTACTCATCAGGTAATTCCCTGGACTCTTCCCCCAGCCCAGCCAAAATGAAGTTGGTGAGAGTACAAAGTTGCAGGACAGGTAGATGCCAGCTGTATGTTGTTTGCTGCTGTTGGCTGGAGAGCTTGAGGAAAACCGCCAGCAGAAGGGGAGTGGAGAAGCAGTCCACAGCTAAGTTGTGACTGTAAGGTTGTGCCTCAAAGTCAAATACAAGATTGTCATAAATGATGTAGTACTTAAACCCTTCTGTTATGGGGTTAAATCTTGTCCTCTAGAGGATATGTTGAAGTCCTAACCCCTGATACCTGTGAATGTGACCTTATTGGAAATACTAGAGAGTCTCTACAGGTTTAATAAAGGTAAGATGAGACCATTTGAGTGGCCCTAATTCAACGTGACTGGTGTCATTAGAAGAGGTAAATTCCATGTGGACACAGGGACACATGAGGTGAAGAAAAAGGGACTGCCAAGGATTGTTGGCAAACACCAGAAGCTAAAAGAGGGGAGGAAAGATTCTCCGCTAAAGGTTTAAAGAAAACATGGCCCTGCTGACACCTTGACTTTGGACATCTAGACTCCAGACACGTGAGACAATAAACATTTGTTTTTTTAAGCCACCTAATTTGTGGTACTTTGTTAGGACATCCCTAGAAAACTAAAATACCCTCTTATGCAAATTCATCTATCTACCTTTCTCCCTCTTTATCTATCTATTATCATCAAAATACCATAGCAAGTAGAGCCAGTGCTTTTGTAAGTACTATACCACAGAACCCACCCAATCTCTGTCCAGGCCCAATCAAATTCAAACTGGTCAAACTGCTTTTTTTTTTTTTTTTAATTGGCTGTTACATTTTCTCCCTACGCATTTATGTAGCTCAGTATTAAGGTCTCCTCTTGCTATAGACACTAGAAGGATGGTTTCACATCAAAATAAAAAAGGAACTCATATTTAATCATTTCCATATGTTGACTATATTTTAACTAAAAAGCATTCATACTAAATTGTTACAACTGAATATTGTTATGATCATTTTCTTGCCTTACAGAAAGAAAGGCTTTTCTCCTCAATAAAGGAATTTCAGGCATCTGCCTATTCAACTGACACTTGAAGAAGTCTGACTTAAAATCTGTAAAAGACCTTAAGACAGTTAATCAATCAAGAAGACAGTTATGGGGGCCCTCCATGTCCTGGTGCTGAGCTGTAGGCTTTCAAAGACGCAGATATGGGTCAGGTCTCTGCCACCTTGAAAGGACTGACAATCAGCTGGGAAGGGCTTGGTATTCAAAAGGCTGGGACCAGCAAGTTTCTAAATTCAACAGTAAAACAGCGAAGCCTTGAGTCACAGCAGAAAAACAGGAACCGTACCCAAAAAACAGAAAGTAAGGTCCCATTGTCATCTGGTAGAGTTCAGACAGCTTGTGATCTCATGTTTACCCACACTGCTGCTTCTTGTATATCTCTTCCAGCTATTTTTTCTCCAACTCGTTATTCAGAATCCCTGGGACAAGGTCATGACATGCAGGAGGGCTGATGGAAGCACTGAACCCTTTATATCTCTATGGTGCCAACTGGGATATAGGCAGAGAGAGCAGGTTTGGACTGCTGAGCCCAGCACGCAGCGGGAGAGGGTTTATCTTTTCTCCCTGCTCTAAACCCAAACCTGCATTCCCAATTTGGGATTACAACTCATCCAGAGCTAATTCCACAGCTCAGAACTCACTGATGAAGACAGAAGACCCAATTTAACATCTATCTATCTATCTATCTATCTATCTATCTATCTATCTATCTATCAATTCTCATTGTTTGCAGATTCTGTATGTGCAAAATCAACCACTCCCTAAAATTTATTTGTAATGCCCAAATCAATACCCATGATGCTTTTGCAATCATTCACACCACATGCTCAGAGTGGCAAACCCGACAGGCTTGTCCCAGGCTGAGGTTGAACAAGGCAACACTCTGCTTTCTTCTTTCAACTCTCATACAGCAAATAAGTGTCTTTTTAGTGCTCTATTTAGTGCCGTGTCTTTTTTAAATTTTTGTGCTCTTTGTTGGTAATTTTGCTGACAATGGCCCCCAAGTGGAGAGCTGAAGTGCTGTCTGGTTCCCCTAAGCACAAAAAGGCTGTGCTGTGCCTCGCAGAGAAAATATGTGTTAGATAAATTTCCTTGCAGGCATGAGTTATAGTGTTTTGTGTGAGGTCAGTGTCAATGAATCAACAATAGATATTAAATAAGGTGTCTTTAAACCAAAATAAACATAAAACCACGCTGTGTATTGATCAATTGATGAACATGCTGTGACCAGAGGCTTGCAGGAATCTAAACCTGCATTTCCCCTAGGAGCAATTAGTACTCACCAATTCAGTGTTCGCAGCAACTTTATAGAACACAGCTATCACAAACAACAAGAATATATTCTCTCTTGTTCTTTCTACATATACATGTGGGTACGTGTGTGTGTGTGTTTGTGTGTGTGTGTGTGTGTGTGCTGTGTATACACAAATTTGAATATATGTTAAAATGACTATATAAATACATATATGTATATATTTATATTGTTATACATATGCTATGTTACATTATGTTACATTTTTTTCACTTTGCTGGGCCCTGAATAAATGAATGTCAACAAAACAAATATGGCTCCAGCTCTCATGGGCCTTGAAGTCTGGTAAAGGAGTAAAATATTCATCAGTGAGCTCTTTGGGGCTGCTAAATCAAAAGCCACAGTCTCTAATCAGCTTCATCAGTGGTAACACTTAATGTGTTTACCTCCACTGTTTGATTCCTCTCTCTCTCTTCCTCCACTGGCTCTGAAATAGGGCAAGGAAGAAGAGTGTTGCAGGAGAATGTAAGCTCAGTGGAGCAGGAATCTTTGCTTATTTTACTCTGAACCTCCAGCTTCTAACACAGGTACCTCACACATAGTGAACACTCGATAAATGAATAAATTTATTGGTCCACTAAACACACCAACAGTTGGTACCTATAAGAAAAGGGAGCAGAAGAAAAGTGCAAAATAAAACTTCAAAACAGATACACTTATAATTCTTCTAATTCCTGTCCCCTGGCTAAGCATTTTTGAATGTGTGCTGGCAGCTGAAAAGTTACCCCATGCTTCTGGTGAAGAGCAAGCAAGGTAGGCCCTCTTAAGAGTGGAAATTAGTAAATGAGCTATCCCTCCAAAACACTTGGCTAGTTTACTTTTCTTTGTGCCTACCTAATTCCTTTATGTTCTCCAATCAAACAATGTATTCAGTTTAGTTCTCTATCAATTTGGCCTGCATAACCAGCAATAAAAATAGTTTAAGCACTTCACTTGAAATGATCAATATCATAAATGAAAAAATCATCCATAAGATATTTTTATTGCTTTTTAAATTCATAACCTGATACTTATCAAGTGCAATATTCATACCACCCAGCTATTAATCTTAATATAGGGCTAAATAAGGTATTCCCCCATCCAACTATGCAAATGGTTAAAAAATTTAAAGGGAAAAAATAATTTTTCAATTGACTGCAAATATATTTTAATGCACGCATCCCAAGGTATTGGCAACACCAACTGGATGAGAAGAGGCAATTTGGCCAGGTGCCATTTTGCCACTAACTAAAAAAGCTAAGGACTGCTCTGCAAATCTCCTAAATAAAAAAGCAATCTAGTTCCTGGCAAGGAGATCAGCAATGGCCATTTCATATAAATGAATCTGTCATGATTTCATTTGCGCACAAGCTCGATCATCCAAAATAACAGAAACAGCAGGCTGTGGCGTGGCTTTCCTTTATCTGTTTTTGATAGACTGCTTCTCCCTTTTCTGCCCCAAATGATGGCTGCCATTGACGAAAAACTGTACTGTGAAATTGCAAGAAAATTATTCTCAATTTTAATAGTCAACTAACTTACCAGAGAGAAATTGTACCTTTTATTTTGTTATCACTGTATAGATTCCTAACACAAGATCTTCCTTTTATATGTCTTCATCAAAATAAGATAAGTGGAGTATGACAGGCTGTGAAGCACATTCTTTGCTTATTGGTATGCCCACCTGTTCCAGATCATTTGCAGGGCTGCCAGTAACAGAAGGAAGTGGCATAAATGAAACATCTTTTTTTTTTCTCCAGTAAGATTCTCTTGCAAGATCCACAGAGAACATCAACCATTATTTTCTAAAGCCAATCAAGGGTCTTCTGTGCCAATATGCACATCTCGACAGCTCTGCAAGCTGGTCTTATTTCCCCCAACTCCAGCTATTCCAGTCACGTGGTGCCTAAGCTGCTTCATTAGGCAGATTCAGCAAAGACAGAGTTTGGAAATGGTGTGCCCTTCATTCCAAACAAAAGCAGAGCGCTTTATTTTTCCTTTCATTGCAAAGGCGATAAAATTGCTTAGCAAGAGGAGAGTGGAAGTGCATCCCTGGGCTAGGAGAGGCTTCAGGGTTGTATTATAATGTGTCCTTTCATCAACAGGACTTGAGGCCTCACCGTGGATTCCTGAGATTTCCTGGGAAAAGAGTAAGATGACTCTACCTCCCTCCCCGCTCATCGGCTCCCACCCCATCTGTACTGAATATCATGTTCCCAGACAACTTCCCTCAGGAACTGTAATATTCTGATTAATGATACACTGTGAGAAGATTCAAAATGGTTGAGCAGGTCATTCTATTCCCTAAAGAACCATTATTGTAAGACAGCAATATCCTAGCCAGAATTTTTTCAGTTATGTGTAAAATATCCTGTTTTTAAATCTACATTTTTGAGTATTAATTATTATAACTATAGAGGCTAAGTTTTAAAAAAACACACAGAAAATATGTTGGTGCTTTTGTTTTGTTTTTAAAGGGACGAAGAGTTTAATGTCTCACTCAAATATCATAGCATTCTAAGAAAGGCTCCATCACTTCTTGTAAAATACACCATTTTTTAAACACCTAAGAGTCGCTCTTGTGTAAAATGAAAACCAGCCCATATTTATTCAGCAAGGAGAAGCACTATGTGGAGAAAGAGTACTAGAACATGCATCAAGGAATCTGAATTGTTGAAATCCCAAGACTAGATAAAATTTGGGTTTAAGTAAACATACATCTTTGGACCTTGTATTTTGCATACACAAAATATAAGATCAGATTAAATGATGTTAAGATCCCTTCAAAATCTAAAATTCTATTAATCTAATCAGCTAAGGATCAATCTGAGTAAAAATAATTTTGTAATTATTTTTGTTTAACACTTAGTAAACCACAATGAAATATACTTTCCCTCTGCAGGAGTGATCTATGTAAAAATTTTATTTTGTTTTTATTAAAGTACAGTTGACATACAATATTATATTAGTTTCAGGTGTTCAACATAGTGATTCAACACTTATATATCTTACAAAATGATCACCGCGGTAAGTCTAGTACCGATCTGTCACCATACAAAGTTATTATGCTATTATTGACTATCTTCCTATGCTGTATTTTACATCCCTGTGACTTATTATTTTTATAACTGGGAGTTTATAGCTCTTGATCCCTTCACTCTTCTCACCCATCTTCCTAACCCCCTCCACTCTGGCAACCATAAGTTTGTTCTCTGTATCTATGAGTCTGTTTATATTTTATGTTGCTTATTCATTTTGTTTTTAAAATTCCACATACACGTGAAATCATATGATATTTATCTTTCTTTGTATGACTATTTCACTTAGCATAATACCACTAGTCCATCCACATCGTCACAAATGGCAAGATTTCATTTTTTATGCCTCTAAGTAATATTCCACTGTATATGTATATAGTATATCACATCTTCTTTATCCATTCATCTATCAATGGTGACACCTAAACTGCTTTCATATTTTGGCTATAGTAAATATTGCTTCAATGAATATATATCTTTTCCAATTATTGCTTTTGTAAGATAAATACCCAAAGAGGAACTGCTGAATCATACAGTAGTTCTATTTTTAATTTTTGGAGGACCCTAGATATTGTTATCCATAGTGGCTACACCAATTTACACTCCCACCAACGGTGCATGTTGGTTCCCTTTTCTCTATATGCTCACCAACACTTATTCTTTGTATTCTTTGTTTGTTTTTTTTTAAATGTTTTATTGATTTTTTACAGAGAGGAAGGGAGAGAGGCAGAGAGTTAGAAATATCGATGAGAAAGAAACATCGATCAGCTGCCTCCCGCACACCTCCTACTGGGGATGTGCCCGCAACCAAGGCACACGCCCCTGACCGGAATCGAACCCGGGACCCTTCAGTCCACAGGCCGACGCTCCATCCACTGAGCCAAACTGGTTAGGGCTTCTTTGTTTTTTGATAATAGACATTCTGACCAGTGTACGGTGATATCTCATTGTGGTTTTGATTTGCATTTTCCTGATGATTAGTGATATTGAGCATCTTTTCACATATCTCTTTACCATCTGTATTTCTTATATGAAGAAATGTCTATTCAGGTCATTTGCCCAGTTTTTAATCTTATTTGTTTTATGTTGAGCTGTATGAGTTTATTATATATTTTAGATAGTAACTAGTTATTGGATATATCATTTGCAAATATTTTCTCCCATTCAGTATGTTCCCTTTTTTGTTTTACTGATGGTTTCCTTCTCTGTGCAAAAATATTTTAATATGATGTAGTCTCATTTATTTTTTCTTTTGTTACCCTTGCCTGAGGAGACATATCCAAAAAGACACTGCTAAGGACCAATGTCAAAGAGTTTACTGCTTATGTTTTCTCCTAGGAGTTTTATGGTTTCAGGTCTTACATTTAAGTCTTTAATCTGCTTTTGAGCTTTTTTTTTTTTTTTTTTTTTTTGTAACGTGTAAGAAAGTGGTCCCATTTCTTTCTTTTTTTCTTTTTCTTTTTCCTTTTTGCATGTGTCTGTCCAGTTTTCCTAGCAGCACTTATTAAAGAAACTGTTTTCCCCCCATTGTACATTATTGCCTCCTTTGTGGTAGATTAATTGACCATATAAGCATGAATTTATTTATGGACTCTTTATTCTTTTTCACTGACCGGTGTGTCTATTTTTCTGCCAGTAGCATACTGTTTTGGTTATTATAGCTTTATAGTATAGTTTGAAATTAGGGAGCATTAGACTTCCAACTTTGTTTTTCTTTATCAGGATTGCTTTGGTTATTTGGGGTCTTTTGTGGTACCATGTAAATTTTAAGATTACTGCTAAGATTCTATAAAAATATGATTGGAATTTTAATAGAGATTACACTGAATTTGTACATTGCTTTGAGTAGTATAGGCATCTTGACAATATTAATTGCTCTAATCCATGAGCACAGTATATCCATCCATTTATTTGTGTCCTCTTCAATGTCTTACATTTTCTGAGTACAGATCTTTCACCACCTTGGTTAAATTTACTTTTAGGAATTCTACCCTTTTAGATGCAATGATAAGTGGTATTGTTTTCTTAATTTCTTTTTCTGATAATTAATTATTAGAGGATATAAATACAATTATTAATTTGCATACTGATTTTGTTTCCTGCAACTTTACCAAATTCATTTATTAGTTCTAACAGTGTTTTGGTAGACTCATTAGGGTTTTCTCTATATAGTATCCTATCACCTACAAATAATGACAGTTGTACTTCTTCCTTTCTAATTTAGATGCATTTTATTCCTTTTTTGTGTCTGGTTGTTGTGGTTAGGACTTCCAATACTATCCTATCTAATAATAGACAAACATGGTAATTGACCATACCTTTGCTACACCTCCCATTGGCTAATCAATGTGATATGCAAATTAACCCAACCAAGATGGCGGCCGGCAGCCATGCAGCTGAAGCGAGCAGGAGGCTTGCTTGTTCCAGTGATGGAGGAAGCCAAGGTTCCCCACCTGCCGCGGCCCAGCTCTGAGCTCCGAAAGCAACAAAGTTTCAATTATAGAAGCTAAACAAACCCCAGATACCTGCTTTCAACAGGGCATGGCCTCAGAGCTGGAATGAGTAGGAGCCGGTTTCAGCTCCAGTGATGGCAACAAAGTTTCAATTATAGAAGGTAAATAAATCTCAGAATTTAAAAAAAAAACGAGGAAAAAAAGGAAAGGCTGGGAGGTTCAGTCTCTGGCCAGCCTGAAAACGGCCCTCAGCCCCTCACCCAGACTGGCCAGGCACCCCAGTGGGGACCCCCACCCTAAAGGGGGTGTGGCCAGCCTGAAAACAGCCATCAGCCCCTCATCCAGGCTGGCCAGGCACCCCAGTGGGGACCCCTACCCTGAGGGGGTATGACCAGCTGCAAACAGCCATCAGCCCCTCACCCAGGCTGGCCAGGCACCTAAGCGGGACACCCACCCTGATCCAGGACACTCTTCAGGGCAAACCAGCCGGCCCCCACCCATGCACCAGGCCTCTATCCTATATAGTAAAGGGTAATATGCAAACTGACCCTAACAGCAGAAAGACTGGGAATGACTGGTCACTATGACACACACTGACCACCAGGGGGCAGATGCTCAATGCAAGAACTGCCCTCTGGTGGTCAGTGAGCTCCCACATGGGGGAGCTCTGTTCAGCCACAAGCCAGGCTGATAGTTGCCAGTACAGCAGTGGTGGTGGGAGCCTCTCTTGCCTCCTCAGCAGTGCTAAGGATGTCCGACTGCAGCTTAGGTCTGCTCCCCGCTGGCAAGTGGACATCCCCCGAGGGCTGCCGGGCTAACAGAGGGATGTCTGATTGCCAGCTTAGCCCCAATCCCCCGGGGAGCAGACCTAAGCCAGCAGGTGGTCATCCCCCGAGGGGTCCCAGACTGCGAGAGGGCACAGGCTGGGCTAAGGGACACCCCCCCACACACAGAGTGTACAAATTTTTGTGCACCGGGCTTCTAGTATAGAATAAAAGTGGTGAGAGTGGGCATCCTTCCTTGTTTCTAATCTTAGAGAAAAAGTTTTCAGCTTTCAACCATTGAGTATGATGTTTATCATATACTAGAGTCCTGGTGCATGTAATTCATGCATGGGTAGGATCCTTAGGCCTGGCAGGTGATCAGGGCCGATCTACAGAGTGACCGGTGTGGTGATGGGGGGGTGGGAGTGACAGGTGGGGGGCTGCTGGCACCCACCTTGGCTGGCCTGGGGCCTGTGGGCTGGGGCCAGCTCCTGCATTCAGCATCTGCCCTCTGGTAGTCAGTGTGCATCATAGTGACTGCTCGTTCCACAGTTCAGTTGATTTGCATATTAGGCTTTTATTATATAGGATGGCCTTTATTATATTCAGGCATGTTCCCTCTATCCTCACTTTGTTCAGAGTTATTATCATAAATAGATGCTGAATTTTGTCAATTTCTTTTTCTGCATCTATTAAAATGATCATGTGATTTTTATCCTTTGTTTGTTTTGTTATTGTTGTGTATCACGCTGCTTAATCTGCCAATATTGAACTATCCTTGCATCCCTGGAATAAATCCCACTTATTATCTCATTTGTTAATTTATCTCACAAAATGCATTATTAAAATATAATGCATTTAAAATATTATTAAAATGCATTATTAAAATATTTCTTAAAGGTATGACTAAACAAGGCCTGTAGTCAAGAATTTTAGAACTGTAAAAAATTTTTAAAAACTTACCATACAGGTTTAAAGAGACATTGAAAGTTTTGACTTTGCTATCTTCTGAAAGAAATTTGTCTATAGCTCAGTATCATTTATGTAACACCATATTGCTGTGTTTAACATAATTGCAAATATGATATTTATTCATAATTGAAACCTAAGCTCTAATAGTTTATTTTTCATCTCCTCAAAAACTAGCTATAGGAAGAAAGGAATTCTACTAGGGATTTTGGAAAGTAAAATGCTAGAAAACACAATAATCAAAATCATTCACAGGACAACTATATGAGGCATGACTAGGTGGTAAGTTTCTAGACCAGGGGTGGGCAAACTTTTTGACTTGAGGGCCACAATGGGTTCTTAAACTGGACCGGAGGGCCGGAACAAAAGCATGAATGGATTGTTTGTGTGAACTAATATAAATTCAAAGTAAACATCATTACATAAAAAGGTACGGTCTTTTTTTTTTTTTTTAGTTTTATTCATATCAAACGGGCCGGATTCCGGCCCGCGGGCCGTAGTTTGCCCATGGCTGTTCTAGGCTAATGATGTTTGAAAATCTTAGGAGATGGTTTTAGACCCCAAACAAACTCATAGCAATTATCACATAACGCATATTCAAGCCTTTCATATCCACCAAATATTATATTACTAGTGGCCTGGTGCACAAAATTTGTGCATGGAGCAGGGGTTTCCTCAGCCCAGCCTGCACCCTCTCCAATCAGGGACCCCTTGGGGGATGTCTGACTGCCGGTTTAGGCCTGATACCTGTGAAACCGCTGGCTCCTAACCGCTCACCTGCCTGACTGCCTGATTGCTCCTAAATGTCTCTGCCTCCCTGCCTGATCATTCCTAATTGCTCTCCCCTGCCAGCCTGATCTCGTCCCCAACTGCCTCTGCCTGCCTGATCTCCCCTAACTGCCCTCCCCTGCTGGCCTAATCCCGCCCCCAACTGCCCTGTCAGCCTGTTCTCGCCCCCAACTGCCCTCCCCTGCTGGCCTGATTGCCCCCAACTGCCCTCCCTGCAGACCTGATCTCGCCCCCAACTGCCCTCCCCTGCCAGCCAATTTGGTTCTGATTGGTCGGTTTCTATATCAGTCAGTGTCAAAAGCTCCATCTCCTAGGCAGCCATTGGTTCCTCACAGTTGGCCCAGATTTGGTTCTGATTGGTAGGTTTCTATGCCAATCAACATCTCTAGGCCTATCTCCAGGGCCTGATCAGAAAAGCAGGGCTGATCAGCAGCCCCAGCGGAGGCCAGGAGAGAAACAGAGAGGCAACGGCTGATTAACAGCTGCCACAGAGGCTGCGGATCAGACCCTGCCCCTCTCTCCTGGCCTCTCTCCGGGCGTGATCTGCAACCCCCTTGGCAGTCAGTGCTGGGTCGCTGTGCCTGCACCAGCGGCAGTCAGTCCTGGGTCACCACGGCAACCCAGCACTGACTGCAGGACTGACTTCTGGTGTTCGGTCTAGCCTTCGGTTGGTTGTTACCGACACTGGGTTTTTATATATATTAGGATTTGCACAACTTTAACCTTTATAAGCAAATTCAAGAAGGATTTGAGAAGGAACACAAAACCAAACGTAGCAAATACCTAGATGCTGTTAAAATTATTTAATTTTAGTAAAGATTTCTCCTAAAAATAATGTTGCTATAATATCCTCTATCAATTTGCAAGCTTAATATTTTGCAAGACAATGGATAGTTTGAAAATTTTTAAGTGACATTGCATAAAATAATACATTGGTTTTCTATATCGTTCACCCCAAATTTCTTCTCTGACCACATTTGCTAAGTCTAACCTGCATGCCACAGTGGTACTAGCTTATTTTCTGCCCATTCTAAAAATAAAATTAGGTACTTTAACAAATTAAGTGTTACATTATGAATACCCCTTCACTTTATATCCAGATTATTTTCAGAAGTGTTTGAAGTATGGTGATTCATAAATTTAAGAAACACTTTGACTAATCAATGAATAATATTCATAAAGAGATAAAACAATATTGACTCTAAGCTCAAATCTCATTTTTTCAATTAAAAACAATGTCAGCTGATAATGAGAGTAAAACACAGAAAGCATCACTTCAAAAGGGCCTTTCAAATAAGAGAAGAATCATATAATATGCACATTAATGGACATGTTGTCTAGGCCTAAAACAAAGGTAGCACATTATCATTCTGAGGAGAAGATAGAAAGTAACAGTGGGAGAGAGTGATTTGGGGAAGAGTGGGGAGAAAAACACATGAGAGTTCTCTCTATATTTCATTCTTTCTACTTTCTCTATTCAATTGTTTATTTAATAAATATTGGTTAAATATTATCTCTAAGGCTTATATTTACTAGAACATTTATATGTACATATATATTACATATACAGAGACATATTCCAAAATGGAAATTTGTAAGTTTTAATGAAATTTATTTCCCATAAAAACTGACTGACCTGGAGATGTTTTATTGAATGCCTACAAAGTACTGAATGAAAGAGATCCATTTGAAACCAGCCAATACTTCTCTCACTCATTTTCTTTGTGGCTTTGACACTGTCTTATTGTGGAAATTCTCTTATTTATGACTTATATAATAGATTCTATTAAATTGCCTCTCAGCTCTCTGCATATTGCACTTGACCATTTCTTTCTATTCAAGAATCTTTTTAATCCATCTTATTCACTGTTGATGTTTTTCACAATTACATCAGCCACCAACTTTTCTTTTCTTTTTTTTAAAATTTTTTTATTGATTTCAGAGAGGAAGGGAGAGGGAGAGAGATAGAAACATCAATGATGAGAGATAATTATTGATTTGCTGTCGCCTGCACACCCCTTACTGAGGATCGAGCCCACAATTTGGGCATGTGCCCTTGATCAGAATCAAACCCAGCATCCTTCAGTTCACAGGCCAGTGCTTTATCCACTAGGCCAAAATGGCTAGGGCCGCTTTTCTTTACAAAAACTCTCCCTAGGATATGCTCTCATTCCCATCCTTGACTTGGAATTTTTATCTCCAATCTAGATTGCTTTCCTGGACCCCAAAGACATTTCAGTCCATTTCTGGGACTCTCTTCCTAGAAATATCTCATATCTGCACCATAAACACCACCTTTCTCTCTTTCCTAATCTGTTTCTCCTCCTACATTTCCTTTCTGCACAAAAAGCACCACCAATCCCCTGTGACCTAACCCTGAAACTTCAGGTCATCTTAATCTTGCCTATCAATCACTCCTCCCTTATTTATTTTTCATCTAGTATTATTGTTTCTATCACTTTTTAACATTTCAAATTCATCTTCTGTTCCTCCTATTGCCACTTTCTTTGTCCTCATCTTTATTTCTCACTTGAATTTCTGCAATATCTAACTGTCCTGCCTCTAATCAGATTTCCGACCAATTCATCTTCCAGGTTGGTATTGGAGCAGCCTTTCTGCAACATAAATCTTAGTGTGTCACTCCTGTTCTATACAACCTTAATTGGTTCTCATATCTTGCAAGATGAAATCTCGATTCAATACAGGAATTGGACCTTGTTCACTTAGTTTTTACTCATCTCCTGCTATTTCCCCACATTTCCTTTTGGCTGCAGGCCCACCAAAATTCTCACATTCCCAGAATTTGCTATATCATTTCTCTATCTGAGCATTTGCAAATATCTTTCCTCTGCTTAGGCTGTTCTTTTCCCCATTTCAGCCCATTTAAGTCCGAGTATATTTTCCATGACAACTCTTTGACTCCTGTGTCTGACATAGAAGCATTCCTCTCACAAAAACCTGCTCCCTCCTTGGCAGGCATCACTAGAGAAGCAGCTCCGCACTTCACTGAATGTCAGGGGGAATCTGTGGTCTATTCCCCAAATAAAATATTTTGCCTAGTTTCATTAAATTTTGAAACTAGTTAATATGTAGATCTTTCTAAAAAACTTTTTTTTCTTCTAGAATAATTTACTACATGCATCTCAGTTTTACCCTTGAACTCTAGCTGCTCTTCACTTAGTTGCATGTTTTGTTTTGTTTTTCCCCCACCAATGATGGTTTGTGTGTTCTTTGATTGTGAGGTTGAAGAATTTTCATCTGGAAATTCAATATCTTCATTCTCAACTGAGTGCCAAGGTTCACTTATAATTTTAAATTGTGTAGCAAAGTACTTCTCATTACTTTTTAAAAATATATATAGTTTTTATTTTCCTATCATTTCTTAATTATAGGGAATTTGGGGAATATGACCTTCATAATATAAGTAAACTTTTACCACAATGATTAGCATTTAAATGTATCTGTTCCTAAACTTTCTATTTATCTTTATTGCTATTTTAACAAGGTGGTATTATTTTATATGTATGTTTATTTATTGAACAGAATGTTAGGAGGCACTTCTTGTGTCATTAAGTAGTATATCTAAATGTGGCTAATTAACATTCCAATCGATAAAACTGGAACAATTTGGCTAACAAATATTATAATTAGCAAACTATAATTTAACACAATTGGAGGTAATACTGCAACAAATATCCCAACAACATATTAGAGTGCTTCTTCCATAATTTATCTCCAGGGCAAGATTGTTGTTTTTTTAAATCAGTATCAATTTGATATTTATGTAATATGAGGTATCTCACTGTGGCTTTAATTTCTTTTATTTATTTAATTTTTAATTTTGTATTTTCTTTAATATCAGGAAGGTTGTACATGTTTGTTTGTTTTAATTGATTTTTTACATAGAGTAAGGAAAGGGATAGAGAGTTAGAAACATCGATGAGAGAGAAACATTGACCAGCTGCCTCCTGCACACTCCCAACTTGGTATGTGCCCGCAAGCAAGGTACATGCCCTTGACCTGAAACGAACCTGGGACCCTTCAGTCCGCAGGTCAACATTCTATCCACAGACCCAAACCAACCAGGGTGGTTGTACATGTTTTTACATGCTTATTAACTTGCATTTTTTAGAAAAATACTTGTTAATTTCTTCTGCCCATTTTTAATTGTGAAATTTGTTTTTTTACATTATATCTTATATTACAATATCATGGATTTAATATACTGATAGATGTTTTGTATTTTTACAATTTGCCATTTGTTTTTCAACTTTGTGCATGGGATCTTTTTATTCTTTTGATTTGTAGAAGCTACTAGTAAAATATTTATGTAAACAAATCCATCATTATTTTCATTGTTCTTCTCACTGCTTTTTTACACAGAATGCCTTTTCCTTTTTATGAAGAAAATATTAGCCTTATGGTGCTTTTATAATTCCTTTTTTTTCTTTTTTACATTTAATTCTATTATTCATTTGGCATTTACTTTAAAAAATTATTTGAGGTAGAAAGGAAACTTATTCACCACTAAAATTAACCTCATTTTCTACTTATTAATTACACCTTTATTTTTGCACTTGTTTTGAAGACCATATTATAATAGACTATTTTTTGTGTGTAATATAACCTTTTAGGAGTTTTCTGTTTCTGAACTCTTTTTCAGGTCTTAGTGATTTTGTGTCCTTGAATAAGTCAGTTTATTTCTTGATGTTGAATTCCATTGTCTGCAAACAGAGCTAGATCTACATGCAGATCATTTTAAAGATTAGAGATGATTCATATGAAATTCTTATCACAGCACACGGGAAATGAGAAGCACTGGATAAATAGAAGTTCCTATTTATTGTTTGTTTTATTGATCTATATTTCATCTTTGCTAGTAACACAATGACAAACACATTCTCAAATTTAGCATATGGTCTGACACATCAGCCATGGGAAAACTGACATATTTACTTACCACATAAGCCTAACTACCAACAATTTCCACCCAAAAGTCATAAATTTAACAAATACGGGAGTACCTACAATGTGTAAAACACTGAATTAGGCACTATAGGGAATACACAGATAAATAAGAAATGGGAGCACTACTCAGCATTTTTCTAACCCCAGCTTGCTTCTATTATGCACACTGTAAATTTATTTATTCAACCAAATTCTTATTAACAGCCACTATGATCAGACATAGTGCTAGAGGCTGAATGTAACTATGGAGTATTCTGTCCCATATCCCCTATATAAATCTGACCCTGTGTATGTTAGATATAAACAAATATCTCCCATTTGGGAATTCATTGAGATAACCTCATTTCAAAATTCAACTCAAATACCTCTCCTTCAGGAAGTCTTCCATGATTTCCCCATTAGAGGTCATTTATTCATACTCCTTTTTTGTTCCTCTTTATTTCTCTCTTATAGTTGCTCAAGAGACATATTCCTCTGGCTTCCCAGAGCATTTGCAAAAAATTCTATTAGGGCATTTTTGTCTCGATACTGTATTTGTAGGCCTGTTACTCAACTCCCTGCTCCCTTTAGGCTCTCTCCTGAAGGTCAGAGCTACAACTTTTTCACCTTTGTATCCTTAGCAAACCACTACCTATTCAATAGTGAGTAATACAGAAATGATGCTCAGTTTCTTTCCTGATTTAAGATATGATAGTTGAATAAACTTATCATACTGCATCTCATATTTTAGCTCTGTGTGTATTTGTGCAATGTGCTTCTGGCTGGAAAATATTTTTCATTCATTTTTATATATCTAACTATACCATGTTGGTCCTCATGTAGCGAAGCATAAATATTGTACTTTACTTATACACCATCTACATTGAAATATGAATACTGGGGGGAAAATAGAACATATTTACCATCATCAGTATTGAAAACAATGCTAAAGGTCCCAAATACTATCAATATTGAAGTTTTGAGTTGTTACTAAATCTTTCCTGAATCCTGAGGCTTGAAATTTTATTTAACTCCTAAAATTTTTAACTATGTCACTTATTAGAATTTTTGTAATTTTCTTTTAGCATCTCACCTGTTACTTAATTCAATATTATTCTTAAATTTTTCAGGTCTTATTCCCCCCTCTGTAATTATAATGTAACTTCCTTATGGGCAAGGACAATTTCTTATTTTGCTTTACATGTCCCACAGCAACTAGCACAGTTTCTTGATTTCACAGGTCATCAAAAATCTTACTTATTGATTTAATTCATTAAAACTTTATTCAGGGATATATTCAATAGATTACCAAAGTGAGTACAACCTATCCAGCTAGGTGTTTCAGAATCAATTTTGTTTTCAAAACCCCAAAGCAATGACATATTCATTCAATAAATAATTTTGAGTACATGCAAGATAGTGTGCCAAATATGGTATGTGAAAGATAAACATTTATTGAGTTCCTAAAATTTCATCAGTTAAAAAATAGTAACAATAACAAAGCTTAAACAATTGGCCTAAGTTTTAAAAGGTAGTGAATAACTGAGCAAAAATATAATCTGAATTTATCCAGGACAAAGCTTCACATCTTAACTATTATGCTATACTGCCTATAGACATATGTCAGAATTTATCATTGAAGAGAAAATTATGGTTTATCCTTCATCAGATAAAATTGATAGAAACTTTATAAATAAGTCACTTCTTTTATGATTCAAATTTCACAAAGAATATTTTAAATTTCAATATTAGCAAATTATCGCATTAAGTTTCAATATTAACAAATATATTTATTTCAGCATTATCTGTATTTAATGTCAAATGCTATGAATAATGTAACTTTTTGTAACTCACTACACTGTAGACTGTTAATACCAATATCTCGATACTTAAATGGAGAGAAATTATTAGGATGCTGTTTCCATTAAAAATAAGAAAACTATATTCAAATGTACAGTTATATATGTATCTGGCTTACCAAACATGTTTAACTAATGCTGACTTAATGAGTCAATATGAAAAGAGAACCACAAGAGATTTCCTGTACAACCCAAATCAAAAACCTACTTAAGAGTAAGTTCTGACAACTGAAGATTCTAAATACCCAATGTGCACCTTTACCAACCTCAAAGATCTGCATTGTCCCCACTCTCAAAGGCACAAAGACATGCCATGCTTAAATAAAGTGTCAGTGTTGCTCTTTTATATTTTGTAATTCTTTTTCCTGAAAAGAACACTTGGATTTCTAAAAAAAAAAAAGCCATTCTGAAGAAAATTGAGAATAAATATAGATCCGGTTCCTATCTTACTGTTAGATTTGTCTACACTGAACAGTTCCATGGTTGTGAAATGCAAATGATAGCTAAAACATTCTGTTAATTTCAAAGTTCCAATGCAGAATAGATTCACACAGCACTTTAGTGTTCCGGTTTACAGCTAATGGATAGCACTGGTATTTCCACAGACATAAAAACAAGCTATTATAATTCCATGAAGCTATGTAAAATGTGCAGGAATAGGTATTGGCTGTACTCGCTAGTATTTGAGAAGAAAAAAATCAGTATCACTGAGCCTAAGAATTATGGTACAAGGTCTTATATTCTTCAAAGTTGAATGTTTTCTTTTTTCATATTAAAGAGGTCATAATTTCCTATGTGTAATGCCAGATTGTATGAATAAAAATACAAAACTGATTAGAAAAAAGTTGAAATTGCAATTAACTGCTCTAATCCAAAATCAACACAATAGTCTAACGTCCTTGGTATTTCAGCTCCTTAAATGGTTGTGGAACCTAGCATAAAAGGATTACAAATTTCGAGGAAACTAAATTAATCACACAGCTAAAACCTGTACTGGGGGGAGGGGGGGAATGTTCCCAGTCTTATTCAACAAACTTGAAAATTGTATTTTCTATATTTTCTATTGTCCCAAGTTTTCAAAGTTCAAAGGTTCCCTTATTTGCTGGAAAAGTAAACTAAGCCCTGATAGTTTATGAATTTGAATCTCTGAATAAAGTAACTAAAGGCCACCCTAAAGGCACTTGGAAGAAAATGTGAATAATCCTCTTAAGTCCTACTGTTCTTCCAAACTTGGCCCTCTCAGTACTGTCAGGCCATTTAGCAACAGTCATTCCAAAGAATGTTATAGGTGATCTTTTTGTATTAAGAAAGGCCATTTATACCAGCAAAGGAGGTAGAAAATGTAGCACCCCTATAGATGTATTTACGATTATAGAAAAGGGGTTTGAGTAGTCTGTCAAAAAATCTGTCATTATTAAGAAGTACTCAAGTCTGCTAGCAAGCTCCTGAATCAGATTTTATTCTATCAGCTGATGTTCCTTGTGTGTCTAGAAGCAAGACATGGTGTCAGATCCTGAAGCAAAAAAAAAAAAAGAAAAAAAAAAAAAAAAGAATGAAGAGGGAAGGATCCTTCCCTCTAGGAGTTCCCATCAACTGTGACCAAACATGGTAACAACATATTTCCACATATAGCAGCACCTTCATATCCTTCACCCTCCCCCCAAAGTAAAACATTAACATCTGTTAACATTACAAATGCCAATGTATATAGAAGTAAATGAGAAAGGGCCCTAAACTTGGGGGGAAAATACATAAACAAGATATTTTCTTCCCTTGGCTCTCTCTGAATATAGTACCACATTTTATTACCCAACCTTCATTCCCTCCAGCACTCCACCATCCTCTAATTCATCGTGTCTCTAGTGTGAGGTGTTGGCTGCCTTTTTGCTATTTTTTAAGGTGCTGACCTTTCATGAGTTTCTTGGCTGATTGGCCCGATTTGGCATGAAGAACTCCCCAACTTTTCTTTCCAAACTTTTTTCCCCCTACATTACTCTATAAAATGTCTTCCATTCCTCTCATGCCACA
Source organism: Myotis daubentonii (assembly GCF_963259705.1). Classification (NCBI taxonomy): domain Eukaryota; kingdom Metazoa; phylum Chordata; class Mammalia; order Chiroptera; family Vespertilionidae; genus Myotis; species Myotis daubentonii. The sequence continues at coordinate 179,297,168 of NC_081841.1, read as the reverse complement.
ACCCTCACTTATTCCAATTTTTCCCCCAAACCTTCATCACACTGACAGATGAGAGTCTGCAACAAAAGGTTCAGAAATATATCAGCCCACTCTTTAAAATGTTAACTAATTTCTCTCACTGTCAAGTAAAGAGGAATATTGAGCTGGGTCTTTCCAGGCCAGGTGATGCCTCCTGAGAGCACATTAAGGCTCTTTTGGAAACTACCTTAAATTTTTTTTAGGTCACACAGTATATAACACTAAATTGTATCCTGGGGGCATATATAAGGCACCGAGCAGCTTCCAGAGGGACTCATCTTATTCCTAGGGAATACTTTTTTTTCCTCCCAAAATAATGTTATTTAAAATGAAATAATTGGAGTATGACTTCACCAGTCCTTTATATGGAATTTGGAAAAAGTGTTAAAGGGTTAGAAATGTTATAATTGTAACCCCTCATATGAACAACAGATATGGGAAGAAATCACTATTCTACAGAAACAGTTCATTTTAAAATAAATCAATTAAAGACGTTACTGAAGACAAATAAAAACATCGAGATATTTCTCATTTATATTCAAAGCTAAGGATTAGGAGAACAACCCAATTACTCATCCAATCTGCCCGTTTAAGCACCTGTCAACTAAAGGGATTAATATGCCTTATGTTTATGGAATTAGGGGCAGCTCTGTCACAGTCTTTGCCTGAGAGCCATTAACAAACACATTTTCTAAGTATGTATTAACATTCCTTAGCTGTCACCACTGTAATGACCCTGATATAAGCTAATGAAAGCATTCAAATTTCACAGCTATGGTAGTGTACTTAGAAGGTTATGCCCTCCTTCCCCCGAAAAGAGAATTGCTCCCCCCCCCTTAAAAAAAAACACAGTTGTTGCAAATATCCAATTCATGGAAACTAATTATTCTTATATTCTCACAGGGATTTTTTTTTTCTCCTTGAAGAGACAAATTAAAACAACTGTAGGAAGAAGATGATCAAGTCACAAAACTGTAAAAATGTAGAGAGCTACATAATGTAGAATCTGAGTTATTAGAGATACCATATGTAGCATCTGCAAATGATTATCACTCTCAGATGGTAGCAACACCTGCCTTGGCTCTGGTTTTGGTGTGAAACTCGGAAACAAAGGTATTGATACTTTACTGAGTCTATTTGAGGATAAGTAAACCACTTTGGCAGTGATTTCCTTCCTTTGACAAATGGAATAAACACATAAGTATTCTTATGTATATAAATAATTTAATTCAAATCACATAAGAATAATCAATAATTAAAAAAAAAACCAGTTTAAAACTGGAAGAATTCTTGAATCCATACTTCACAAAGGAAGGTGTATGAATGGCCAATAAGCACATGAATAGAAGCTCCTCATCACTAGTCAACAGGTAAATGAAAATGAAAACTATAATGAGATCCTCTTCACTCCCACTAGCATGGCTGAAATGGCAAACTGAGGTCAATGAGGACTTGAAGAAACTTGAAATCTCATAAATTGCTAATTTGAATCTAAAGACGGTAAAACCATCTTGGAGAGTTAATTTCTTTAAAAGCTAACATGCACCTAGCCTATTATATCTGGTGATTCCACTCCTAAGTCTTACCAAAAAGAAGGAAACATGCATCCATGAAAAGATCTATATAAAAATATGCAATGCAATTTCATTCATAAGAGCTCCCAATCTAGAAACAACCCAAATGTTCATCAATAGGAGAATGAATAAATGAGTTCCATATATACTGAAATGTCCCTCAACAATGAAAAGGATTGAACTACTGACACATGCAGCAACATGAGAATGTCAAAAATATGATGCAGAAAAGATGCAAGACACAAAAGAATACATATTCTATGATTTTATTTTTCTGGAGTTATATAACAGGCAAAACTAATCTTTAGTAATAGAAATAAGAATTTTTTTCTTCTGAGAGACAGGAGATTGACCTCAAAGGGACATAAGGAACTTGCTGGGTCATATAAATGTTCTATATCTTAATTGGAGTGTATGCAACATTAGTGTGAACAATTGCCATGGCATACAATTGTGCACTTAAAATTGTGCGTTTATTGTATGTAAAGTATGCCTCTATAAACAAATGCAGGCCTAAGAATGATCAGTTACATTAACACTGACCATTTCAACCTGCTAAATGATAATAACTAAAAAATATATACTTTGCATATATGCCAGCTGTTCTAAGCAGTTTAGATGTATTATCTCACTTAATCCATTTAACAATCTTAACAGGATAAATGCTATCATCCTCATTACATAGATGAGAATCTGAGAGGCTAAATAACTGATCCAAGGTCTTATAACTTGTTTATCCATCCATATATTCTAAAAAGCGTAAGAATAAATATATATTTATATCAACTTTAAAAAGTCTTAAGTAGTTCAGAGAGTTTGGGTTGATGAGCTTTTTAATACACACATTACACAAGGTTACATGGAAAATAAAAAAGTCATTAAAGAATATTTCTGACTCATGAATATACTAGTATATGTTTGTGATAATTAAAACACTCAACAACAAAAAAGCTATATGAAAATGAGAAAACATAATTTTTATCAAGATTCATTGAGTATATTCAGCTTATGGAGGCAGGACAGATGTGTATAGCTCTGGGAGAATTATCAATTTACTAAGGGACATCTAACAAAGGGAATTGGAGGCCTGATACAGCTGACATTTTGAATGGTGACTTGGATGATGAGAAAACAAAGAATGCTTATTAAGTCTGCATTGACATCTAATTAGGAGAGCTAGAGGGTTGAACACAGTTTCATGACCCCTACAAGCTGGAGTTAAAAATAGAATGATGGTTAATATTAACACACATAGGTCTTTTCAGTTAGGGAAAGAAAAAGAACACAAGGTACAAAAGGAAAGTCTTTTGTTAAAATTGCTGGTAAAAGGAGGGGATGAGCCTCTTGTCCACTCTCCCAGTTTCCAAACCATTGTAATTATTTTGACATCTTCCCTATATTTGCTTAAACTAATTAGACATTTAATAATCAACATATTCTTAATTAGAGACACTAAGTTTCATATTCAAAGACTTTCATTCCAGATCGGTGTGCTCTAAAAAAACTTTATATATATATATATATATATATATATATATATATATATATATATATATATATATATATAATATTTTTTTAACTCTTTACACTGTCTTTACACTATCTTCATTATCTTGCAAATTAACACTGTGGGTCTGAAAACCAAGGGATCAGTTACTCAGAGGAGGAAAATAAAATGCCCGGATATTGATGGTGTATAATGCAAGGACAATTTACAAATTACACACACATGCACACGAATTGTACAAACCACAACATATCTTCCTGCTCCCAAGTTTGCCAGAGAAATATGTTGCTCTCCCAATTCCAAAACCACAAAGCTCTGCACTATTGGAGGGATTTTCCTTCTGTCCTTCAGTATTAATGCCTCTTCTCAGGTCTCTTATCCACTGTGGCCTCCAATTCCCACAGCATCTCCTTCCTGATATGCTCCTGTTATTAAGTCTCTAATTACAGCCATTACCAACTCCCACTTCCCATCAACTGTAATAAGTTCCCGTTATCACCCCTTTAATTATATCCATTACCCACTTCCTTATCCACACCAATCAAGTAATTAATTAATCAGTTAACAAACATCAAATTAATACCTATCAAGGTACATCACTAGATACCGTAGTGGATAAAAACTGGTACATGACACTCTTCTCTAAACTTAAGAAATGTGAAGTCTATTTAGGGATTCAAGAGTATGAGTGCGAGAGTGTGTTTGAGTGTGTGTATGAGGGTGTCTGTGAGATTTCAGCACTAACAAATCAAAAGGAGGATTTCCGGTATGTTGAGATGAGCAAGCAGAGCTCCCTAATGAAGCGATGGAGGACTTGCGTTTCCCTGTCTCAAGGAAGAGCAGAGTTCAAATGTGTAGTGATTTACATGGACAAAGCCCAGAGGTGGACATGATAAGGCCAGTTGCCCTTGAAAAGAAAGTTTGATTCTGAAGAGGGGGCTTATAGGGCTGAAGAACTAAATTAGGCTAGATCCCTGAGGAAAGACTTTAAATAGCAAGGTATAGAGTTTTTACTTGTTCTATAGGCATACTGAGTCAATGACTCAACTATATCTTGCATCCCCTACAGTACACACACAGTGAACATTAAACGTGGGTCTCCCAATCCTAAATCAGAAGCCAATCTATTGATAGCCCTTGAGAAGAAGAATGGCAATGATGATGACACCAGCCAGTGGACATGGGTGACTCTTGGCTACCTCCAGACCTATCTCCACTCTGACAACTAGTGACCTCCTATAATGGGTATGAGTCTGATTCAGGCTAAACACAAAAGCATTTTCTTTGCATTGATACAATGCAACTTTGGGCATTTCCTCACTTCTACAAGTAAAGAATATAATGAATATTTATATGAATTCAATACCTCTTTCAGTGTAATGTTATAAAAATATCTATGAAAAGCTCATAAGGCAAAAGAATATAGTATAAATGTGATTCAATTTTTTCACATACAAAATAAAAAGGTGAGACTAACATTTCTTTGTCTGAAAGTGTCTGTTTTATCTTTGTAATCACACTCATATTTTAAATTTGTTAATAATTAAGTATTATTAATAGTCCTTCAAAAATTTTAAAACTAGCTTTTATTTGGCTCTAATTACAAATTAAATTTAAGATATATTTTTGTATAATACTAATATGGTAAAAATGGATCAAAATCAGATAGGTATTCAGAAATTTGAGAAGTGTATATTAGTTACTTACTGCTATGTACCAAATTACCAAAAATGTAATAATAAAGTTGACTTCAAACAACACATTTATGTCAGTTTCGGTGGGGGGGTGGGGTGTGTGTCAGAGACTGGGAACAGCATACTGGGTCCTCTGTTCAGAGTCTCAGAAGTCTGGAATTATGGGGTGAGCCAGACCGCATTAATTTCTAGAGCTTGGTGTCTACTTCCAAACTCATCGGTTCCTCAGGTTCCTATCTATGTGATAGATGTCACCCAGGGCCACTCTCAGCTCCCAGAGGCCATTGGCACCCCCATGCCATGTAGCCTTCTCCACTGGCCTTTCACAACATGTCAGGGCTAGCAAGAGAATCTGGCATTCCCATCTGCTAAGACAAAGCCCACAGGAGGGACATCTTATCACCTATGCCAAATCTCCCACCAATTGCTCCGGGATGGTGGATTATACAGGGCAGGATTCATTGGGGGTCACCTTAGGGAATGTTTCGAAAATGGAGAAGGCAAAACAATTGGGCAACTACACCAATCTATGTTCCTTTGGTTAATTTTTTAAAAGTTTAAATGGATAGTTAAGAACTAAAATGAGAATAGAAAAATGGTATTGGAAAACTTCCTTATAATAGTAGCTATGACAAAGACAAGAGTAGAAAGCACATGTTCAGCACTCCTACTTAGTGAGCATTGTACATGTTATTACACTTAATAGTCACAACAGCTCTATGAGGTTGGATTATAATCCTCATCTTACAGTAAGAAAAGTGAGGCAAAGACAGGTTAAGTGGCTTACACACAAGGTCACATAACTAGAACGAAGTACACCCTGCTTAAAAACGCATAAATTCTGTTTCCTATACGAAAGCAAAGGGAATGTCCAGTAGTTTGGTAAATCTAGTAACTAAATTACACATCAAATCATAATAGGCTCAAGCATCAGTTTTCTCATCTATAAAATAGGTGAGATAATCTTCTAAGGTTATTGTAAAGATAAAATGATAATAAAATACATAAAGCACTTTACACCAAAACTGATACCTGGTAAATGCTTAAAAAATGGTATCATTGCTCTTCTGTTTATGCTCTCTGTAAATGCTAAATTATTATACATATGACAGGACAGACAATGATGCTGAGTTTAATAATGTTTTATTTGTTTGTTTTTATTAGCAGGAAATTTTCAGGATTCTTTAGTAATCAGCTCACTACTTTTCTATGATTAAAAGGCCCTCAAGGAATAAAAAGGAATAAATACTCCATCTATCTTTCCTTAAGAAAAGCAATAAAACTCTCTTCTCCACAAATAACTTGAAATGTAAAATACATTTTCTAACAATTCATATTGGTGGGTCAAAGAAACAGACTGCTTATATGCTTGATAAGAATATTTGATGTAGCCTTCGTTAAAATGTAAAGTGTTAAGATAGACAAAAATGGATTATTCATAAGAATGAGTGGATCAATGAAAAAAAACACAATATATTCAGACATATTTAATATGTTGATTATATTATGGGAGATTATAAATGGCAAGCCATCCTTAATAATTCTACAGCATGCTTTAAAATTAGATACCTATATTATAAATCAGCTAGTTTTAAAAGGCAGACATTTCTGAGACCAGTGATGACTGTATATTTCTCCTTGAATTCTTTGGCTTTGCCTTGAGCATACATTTTTTTTAAAATTTTTAATTGTTCCTAGTCAAATCAATGTTTTCACCATTTATAAGTGTTGACCTAACATAAAATATTTATAAATAGGACACCATTGACCTCACCCAAGGACCACCTATAGGACAGAGGCAGGAGGGACCAAAGTCATGCTGTGCTAATAAATGTTTAACAACCGATCTTTGGTAGGGGAAATATTTGCCAGTTTCCATGGACAATTTCAAGGTACCAATAGGATGATCAAGAGATGGGAAATGGCTTTGGCACACCACATGGCCCTATTGGGAATATCAAAAGGAAGCCATTAAGAAAACATAAAATGCAGTTTAATGCAGTATAACATATATCTATATGCTGAGAATTTGGAATTTCCAAACTGGGTTGGATTGAATTAATTTGGGAAGACTTCAAGAGGAAAGATAGGATTTTTTTCAAAAGGAAGGATTGGAAAGAATATACTGTAATTAATCAAACTACATATAGTCTATAACTGTTCTCTCAGGTAACCCCTAATTAACCACAGAGATAGTTATTTCCCCCATTTTACCTATTTTAAGAAAATAGAGGCTCTGGCAAACGTCCTTATAACTAGCAAGTAAAAAATCCATCCATCTTTTGTCTCTTTCATATCTCATCCCTTTCATATCTTGTCCCTACATTTCTTTCTTTCTTTCTTTCTCCTTTCTTTCTTCCCTCCTTCCTTCTCTTCCTCCTATCTCTTGTGGTGCTCCTTTACTAAATATTTATCTAGTATTAACTATGCCCAAGAAAGTGTGCCTATAACTAAGTATATAAAGTAAATAAGTAAATATATTTTTAAAATTTTGTCTTCAAGGAGTCAACACTACTAAGATGGAGGGCAGGGGTCATGACAAATAAAATGTATAGTTTTAATGAGGTAAGTACAATAATAGCAATGTGAATAGGAACACTAGGGTAGAACACATGAGTTAGAGGTTACTACCCAAGTCAGTATTCAAAGTCTGGTCTCTGGATACTTTCTGTTAATGCATTGCTAATGGTAGTGACATGCTAGGAGGGAAGAACCACATGGACTCAAAAAGAGAGAAAAAAACATACTCATATTATAACAGCAGACTTAGCATTAGACTGCCTACTTAGGATTGAGAGTAGAGTTTAGTCTGCTATTAAAGATAAATTTGACTTAACTAGTTTTTTTCTTTATGAAAGTGTTTTTTAGATTTCATAGGGGTGCTGTAAAACTAATAAGCACTCCTCTTGGTTGTTTTCCAGAAGTGTGTACTATAAAAAATTTACACTAGTATTATTATAAAAATATAATTAGTCTTTTAACTCAGATGCTTAAAAAAGGAAATATAATTTCTTCAACATCCTCTGGAGCAAACAAAACTCTTCCAAATATTATAAGTCACATTAGCAAGAGCTTTCCTTTTGAGAAGATCACAAAGCATTAAATGAGCACATGAAGACTTAACAGAAAGATCTTGGTGTAAATAGGGAAAGGTGGTGATATTTTAGTGTTTTAGCCACCTTCACCATTCAATTTTTTGCTACAGTTAATACAATAAAGTAATAAAATACATCCATTAGTTTTCACACAGTATATAAAAGCGAATGCTTTCTATATTTGATATTATAATTCTCTCACCTTTGTATATATTTCTTCTTTAAAAGATCTAAGCCTCATTTGGTACAAAAATGAGTTTGAATTTGCAGTATTCTAATACTATATTATATCATAGTATTAGAAAATGTACCATAAGGTAGGAAAAATTCAAATAATAGAATCATACTCTAAGCCCTTTATTTCAAAGATTATTGGCAATAATCTATATTCATGCCTTTCTTCATGTTCTTCACAATGAGAGCTATACAATTTTATATAAACCATTTTCCTACCAGATATGCAACATCACCCATAAAGTTAATTTATCAAACTTCAGGTGTAGCTTTACAAAAGTGACACCATGCTGATTTAAAACTGAAACTACAAAAGATGAAAAAGCCCCTACCATGTCAAAAGCCAAAATGAAAGCAGGAAAGGAGTTAAGATTGGAAGAGAGACTTAATCCCTGGCTAGAGCCTGAAAGAGTGGCCCTATTCTCTTATCCCTAGATGTGTTAGAGGCCTGAATACTACGAACTCCTAATTACCAGTTGTGATCATTCCATTCTAGAACAAAGCAGAAAAACTGGTGAGTGTATCTCTAATTACAGCACTCCTCTTTACAGGGAACTCAGACAACTTAACAAAAGGAAGATAAACAACCCAATCAGAAAATGGGCAATGGACCTAAATAGATATTTTTTGAAAGAGGACATAAGGAAGGCCAAGAGACATATGAAAACATGGTCAAAGTCGCTAGTCATCTGAGAGATGCAAATCAAAAGGACAATGAGGTACCATCTCACACCTGTCAGCATGGCTATCATCAACAAATCAACAAAGGACAAGTGCTGGCGAGGATGTGGAGAAAAAGGAACCTTCGTGCACTGCTGGTGGGAATGCAGACTGGTGCAGCCACTATGGAAGACAGTATGGAGTTTCCTCAAAAAACTAAAAATGGAACTCCCATTTGACCCAATGAGCCCACTTCTAGGAATATATCCCAAGAAACCAGAAACACCAATCAGAAAGGATATATGCACCCCTATGTTCATAGAAGCACAATTTACCATACAACTTAGCCATAGCTAAGATTTGGAAACAGCCTAAGTGCCCATCAGCAAATGAGTGGATTAGAAAACTGTGGTACACCTACACAATGGAATACTGTGCTGTGGTAAAAAAAGAAGGAATTCTTACCATTTGCAACAGCATGGATGGACCTGAAGAGCATTATGCTAAGCAAAATAAGCCAGTCAGAGAAAGATAAATATCACATGATCTCACTCATTTGTGGAGTATAATGAACAACATAAACTGATGAACAAAAACAGATCCAGAGACAGAGAAGCATCGATCAGACCTTCAAACCTCAGAGGGAAGGTAGGGGAGGGTGGGGACACAGGGGAGAGATCAACCAAAGGACTTGTATGCATGCATATAAGCATGCATACAATGGATACAGACGGGGGGGGGGTGAGGGCATGAGTGAGGGGGTGGGGGGGCCATGGGGAGATAAGGACACATATGTAATACCTTAATCAATAAAGAAAAAAAGAAAAAATAAATAAAGACATGATTTTCAAACATTAAAAAAAAGAAGAGCCATTAAGAAATTCAAGCAGTAAAGGAACCTCAGCTACAAACAAACCCTGCTTCCTCAATGCAGATAGTAGGGAGAGGCAGCTAAGAGAGCACAGAGGTTACAATCTACAAAGAGAGGTTGAGAGTATTGGGAGGAAAACACATTTCAGTTTTACTGTATTTACCTAATCATTTAAAATTGACACTTTATAAAAAATTTCAAAGGACATATGACTAAAACCATTCCTTCCCACAGTTAGGTTGATTATCAAACAATTTTCTTGTATCACAAGCTAGAAATGGTTACCAGCATCTGAGATGCCAACCTATGACCTCAACCACTAAGAGGAAATCTTGGCCTGTTTAAGCTCTGGCTGCTCATTTTACTCAAACACTCCCCCCCTAAAATTTTAATTTTAACTTAGAAGTTGACAATATTTTTATAAGGGATGAGAGGAGATTTTATTCTTACTGTCTCTATATAGCCCATCTTCCTTCCTTGTCACAGGTTCTGCAGGCTGAATTCTCTCTCCAAAAGAGTAACTTTGCATATTCGCTACTAAAAGTAGCCACACTTTAAATTCTTAAGTGCTTAGCTTTTCCTTCTTTAAAAAGTGGTATTATTAAGAATTTTACTGGCTAGCAATCAACCTTTTATATCCAAAAATATATACTTGTCTATGAGCACTATTTCAAAATGTATAGCATCAGTATGAAGGTAATAATTATTAAGAAAAAAATCAGCCTTTAAAATTAAAGGGAAGCAATTTAACTGTAGTTAAACTATTCACCTCTTACATGTGTATAAAATTTAAAGTAAATCTTCACAAGTTTAGTAGTTTCTTGGATAATTACAATAACCTCCTATCTGGCATCTCCCTGGGTCACCCCCTTGGCTACTCCCATCCCTTTACAATCCATTCTCCATACTGGAAGCTGAGAGGCCCTTTCAGAACCCAAATATGCTTACATAACTTCCGGGTTAAAAATCCCTGAATGAGTTCTTCAGATATTTCAGATATTTGCAAATATGTTCTTTCCATTCAGGTTGGAGGAGGATAAAGTGGGAAAAGGGGTTCAAATACATGGCAACAAAAGAAAACTAGACTTCAGGTGGTAAACACACAATAGAGTACACAGTTGTCAAATTATAACCTTGTACACCTAAAACATATAATGTTAATAACCAATGTTATTAGTATATAATACCTTAATCAATAAAGAAAAAAATAAAAATAAAGACATGATTTTCAATAAAATTCAATAAAAAATTGAATAAATTTTTTTATTCAATAAAAAATATATAAAACCCCTGAGTGGCCTTCTACTTCTTGTAGGGTAATGACCAAAACCATCAACATTGTCTTTAAGTTCCTTAGGTTTTGCTTCCTCCTATATCTCTACCCCTTCCCTGATTAATCTCACTTATACTTATTGCTCTTTGGCCATAGCAGTTACTTTAAGTTCCTTAATTTGTCATGTTCCATTCTGCCACAGGACATTTGTGCAGGCTACACATTCATTTGGTACATTCAAAATTCTCTCCTACCCCCATTTCAACTTCATGCACCCACTTAGCTTCCACTAACTCTTTGGTTTTCAGAATACATGTCACTTCCTCAGCATGCCATCACTTCCTTCAAACCCACCCTCTAGGCAAGGGGTCTTTGTTACAAGCTTCCATAGAATTGTGTTCTTCTCCTTCACATACTCTTTGTTTCATGATCATGTCTAATTATTAAGAGTCCACTCCTGGTATGTATTAGGACAGGGCTTCATCCTCTCCATGCTTATCATTGAATCTCCATCACTGACCATAATGCCTAGCACAGAGGAAAAGTTCAATAATTATTTATTGAGTAGATTACTCCATCAGTCCTTTCTTGTGTGTTTGGACCCAGGCCAAAGGATAAAATAATAGTAGAGCCATGTTGGAAATTTGTAAGGAATCAGCCTATATGTATGGATTGAAGTAAATTGTTTATACCACATACAAAATGCTTAAGAAACTATTGTTTCTCTGTGGGTAGTATTTCTTCTTAAGTAGAGAGTGTAAGTAGAATGTCAGAAAGAGAATGATGAAGGAAGAGAAATGGACAAAGTTGGAAAAGCAGTTGCTGCCACAGACAATGGATCTGATCAATTGATCTTCCTCTCTCCCCCTTTCCTTTCCTCTCTCAAGTCAATTAAAAAAAAAATTGAAGTGAGCTTAGAGGTGACACAGCCTGAATGAGAGCAGCTGCAGGGAAAGGGTAAAAAGAGGCACATATTGGCATATACTTAAGAGGTGAAAACCAACAGGGTTTAGTGACAGATCGAGTGTGGTAGATGAGAGAGAAAGGGAAGAGTCTGTTGAAAACTAGAAGAATGATCTAAGTATATCACATAGTACCTTTAATTATCTAAAATATTTTTTAATGTCTATGAGCCCTTATATGCAGATTGTGAGCTCATGGAAAAAAAGATCATTCAATTCATGCTTATTGGATGACTTAAATATCCTATGTAATATTTTGAGTGATACTAAAATTACAGATAATTTAAATATAAAAATCTTTATTTTGTATCAATCCTAAAGACATTTTCAAATTTTACTGAAATTAAAATGTCAAAGAAAAATAAACTGGTTCAGCCCTAAGAGATCCTGTCATCAATACTATTAAAAGAGTAAAAAGCAAGGAATTTCAAGACAAGTTCAAAAGTGACAGTTTGGTTTTGGTGACCTCTTATTTGCCTCCTTTCTGAGTTGGTCTTCAGTAAGCATATAGTTATTTAAAATGTCTTCTTTTTTCCTGATATGTGGGAAGAGTAATGGCTTAGAAGATAGAAAATCAGAGTTCAAATCTTATTTCTGTCAGTGTTAAAATCTTGGCCAAGTCCCTTCAGCTATCAATCCTGAGTTTCCTCATCTATAAAATAAAGGGTCTCAACTACATGGTTTTTAAAACCCCTTCCATTTTCACCCACTGTGCTAATTAAAAGCTGAACTATTATATACTCATATTCTCATACATAGTATTTTTTTAGAGGAATGGTGAATTTAAGGGACCTGAATTCACTAATGACCTCACAAGGTAAATGACTTAATAACTTTTTTTAAATGCTAGGCCTCAATATCAGTGTGTTCCAAACAAAGAAAAAAACAAACAAACCCCTATATATGTATATCCACTGGGGCAGGTTTTTAAAAATAATTAACAATTATTTATATTAATTTGTTACACATATTTGTCTAACCTATAACTTTATTAAATATTTAACAAATCCATAAGATTTACACAAAGCTTTCTCAGCCATGTTAGGTTAAGGATGCAGCCAATAATGAAAAGTTTTAGGAACTTTTCAAAAAGTACAGGATGAATGACATTTTCTCCTTTCCTATTGTCAGAAATTTTAGCTATGATCATATTTTTCATCAGCTCTAGGCCTATGGGCCATTCTAATTTGAAGATTTGTTTATACAACCTACTTTGCTAGCAGAGGCTTTGAAATGATTTTAGTTAATTATCCCTCATAACCACCATCTTACTTAGTAAATTAATATTGCCTTATCATATGCATGAAGAATATATTAGGAAGAAATGTGATGGCAATCCTTCATAAACCACACAATACACCATCTTCATGAATATTAAACTCTTCTTATACAATCCTGAATTCACAGCTCCTAGAACCATGTCCTTATTACTCAACTAACTCAACATGGCTTCCTTGATTCATCCTGGATATCCGCATAGAATTATTTCACACTTGCATTGTGAGTAAGCTCCACAAATGTAAATGTAACACACCCTAATTTGGATGTGACTAAAAGTACATGATTAAATACCTTGAGGTTTATTTTCCAGCAAACAAATCACAGATGAAACTATGGCAGTCAAGACAGACCTGAGGATAGCTGAAAGTTTAAAGGCCACAAAGTTGGCCAAGTATTTGTTTTATACCAGAATTGTTGGTAAATCTACTGTTGGGGGCTCTGTGACTCTAAAGATTCAGAAGCCAAGGCTACACCAGATGGCCAACAATCAATAGACCTGGCACAATCACCTTCAAATGGCCAATAATACACAACGTTGGAGGGAAGACAGGTTTTATGGACTCCCTGCTTAGAGCATCATGCAAAACTTCTGTGCATTGGTGGATCCAAAATAAATAAATAAGTAAATGAATAAACAAACAAGCAAACACACAGGGATGAATAAAAGATTCGCTTTTCCTAATTGACTGATGCTGCTTGGGTCAGACAATATTTGGGGCTTTGGGGTAACTGGAGTGATCCAGTTGGTCCATGACTATAAACATGTTTTTCCTCCAATATAGAATAATAAAGTACAATGCAAAATTTAAGAAACCTTTATAAAATGCCAGCCTCCCCACTGGAGTCTGTTCAACATGGATTTTGGCTATATTGTAATTATTTGCCTTCCAAGCCATCTTTGTGGTTTCCAAGAGAAAATGTTTTAACCAACATGCACACACAGATGATAAATAGCTTCCTGAGATGAATGGTTCCTGTACAGAAAAGCATGATGGTTCAACCATCTAATCTTATATGCAGAAAGGGGGTTTAAATGATTAATTTTGGAAATGTCAATTATTCGTTTTGAAGAGTATCCATGGCTAATTTAAAAATCTGAATCACAATACACCCCTGATTATCTATCTATAGAGTTCCAGTTCATACTCAGGAAACACAAAGTGATCATAGGCTTAGACAAACATAATAAGGATGATATAAAAGAGTGATTGTTCAAAAGTCATGTAATTCATTCCAAAGCTATACATTAATGTCTTATCTATGTCACAGCTTTTTACAATGCAGAATATTTCCAAAAATTATCTTTATTTGAAAAAAGAATCAAAAGCTTTAAAATAAAGCTGGCATTACAAAACCAGACTCAAGTACTAACTGTTTCTTAAGCACTTGCCTTTGGTCTACTACATTGCTTAATGCTGTAACAAACAAGAAAAATGGTGAACGACATATATGTGCCTTAAGGGAACTTAGAGTTTTATTGGACAAGAAGACTCACATACACTCTGGCCGGTTTGGCTCAGTGGATAGAGCATCAGCCTGTGGACCAAAGGGTCCTGGGTTCAATTCCAGTAAAGGGCACATACCTCGGTTGCAGGCTCCTCCCCAGCCCGGGCCCTGGTCAGGGCTTGTGCAGGAGGCAACTACCAATCGATGTGTTTCTCTCACATCAATATTTCTTTCTGTCTTTCCCTCTCTCTTCCACTCTCTCTAAATACCAATGGAAAAATATCCTTGGTTGAGGATTACAAAAAAAAGAAGATGACTCATATACATTAAAAATATCACAGCATAGCATCTTACAAGGCTGATTATCTATCTATAGAGCTCCAGTTTTAAAGTTTATAGACTACAATGCTATAGGAATTTAGGGAAGACAGATCACCATAAGCAGAGTTAATCAGAGAAGATTCCTTGGGGATGTGGATCATGGGCTGCCCTGGAAGAAGAATCTTCTACTTCCTTCATGCACCCAGGTCACCTGGTACAGTGCAGGATTCACATAACAACTTGCTGAATTAAACTGAAGGGAATGTAAGGTTTGCAATAATTAAATGGAAGTGAGAGAACATGCAAGCCAAGAGAGCAACTTGAAGAAAAAAGTAATAAATCAATATCATCTATATGTAATTTTGCTTAAATGTTTAACCAAAACATAATTGTGAAGAAACCATCAGAAAAATCCAAATAGAGGGACATTCTACAAAATGCTTGATGTGAACTCTTCAAAAACATCAGCGTCATGAAATACAAAACAACATGCAGGAATATTCTAGATTAAAGGACACTAAAGAGATATAACTACCTAATGCAAAGCAAATTCCTTGATTGGATCCTGGAGAGGGGAAAAAACAGCTATACATAACCACCCCTCCAAATTAGAAAAATGTGACTATAGACTGAAATTCAGGTAATAATATTAAATCAGTGCTGAATTCTTGGATGTGATTATGTTTGTGTAGGGGAACGTCCTTATTTTTAAGAGATGCAACTGAAGTATTTAAGGGTGATGCATCATGCCTGCAATTTAGTCTCAAATGGTTCGAGGGGAAATAAATTTATAAATAAACATGCACCCACAAAGGCAGAGATAAAGCAAATACGGCTTTGGTGAATCCACTGAAAAAAATAGTTGTGGGGAGTGAAATAATGAGTCAGGTGGGACTAGATTAAGTGGATGGGTGGCACCGAGAATTGGTAAGACTGGGGCTAAGATTTGAGAATAGGAAAAGAATGAATAACTGATGGAGATCTTTGAATTACAAAATGAGGAATTTGGTCTTGACTTGGAAAACTGATAAGGACACAGAACACACAGTAGTCTTTGGCTTAAAAGTAAAACAATGACTTTACATGTTAGTCAAATAAATATGACAGCATTTGGCAGAAACCACTAGAAAAAAGAATGATTTAAAAGTAATTAGAAGAGCCCCTTATAATAACCAAAGGGACACAATGAAAACTTGGGTTCCATAGAAGCAGAGAAATGAAAAGGCAAGTATAGATCCAAGAATCAGTAGGAAAGATAGGCATGGATGGATTGCTTACATGGATGATTAATTCATCTAGGACTGTTTCCCTCACCAGTTTCCCCCAAATCTAAGGTAAACTTCATTGTCACTCCTGATTACACTAGAATTTGACTATAGCATGACCCCACTCCAGCTGAGATCTCTCTCATGGGAATCAAAGTCTAAGGAGCAAGTTACATCCAATAAACAGCAAGTTTCAGGCAAACAAGGACTGTGTCTGTCTGGTTCAACATCAATGCCCAGCATCCACACAAGAATCAAAAGTAAAGTCACAAGCAGGAAAGAAGGAGGTAAAAAATACCCATGAGATTGCCATGGAGATTCAAAGAAATGGAGACATATGAAAGGAGCGCTCACTTGGGGTGAAAGAATCATTCTCCATGTTATTTAGAGGTGAGAGTATGTGAGTGGAAGGAGAAGTACCAAGTTATATCAGGAACTGTCTACAACAAAAGTTTTCTTCCAAGATTGTTTTGATGCTTTTGTTTAAAATACAGTAGCTATACTTACTCAAATAATTAGTTTGTCCAATTACTTGTCAAATCAATATTTATTCATACAAATCAATCTTATTACTTTGTCCCTGAAGGCATTTGGTCAATTTGTGTCACTATAAAGCAATTTTCCACAGTTTTTTCTCCTGTGGATCTTTTTCTTTTTCCTACATAATTTGTTCCTTTTTTTTTCTTTTCTTATTGCCTGATTCATTTTTGTTTAGATTTCAATTCCTTTCCAGCCAAATCATGTTAGAACTTTGCATATTTTTCTTTATGCATTATGTGCACATAATAAGAACCCAGATGGACTTGAGTTTGAATCCCATGTCTGCTACATCCAGAATAAATGACATGGACAAGTTACTTAACTTCTATAAAATACTCATACATACCTCAGACACACCTTAAATAAGATAATTCATGCAAGTTTCATTACCTGAAAAATAATAAGCACTGAAAATATAATATTTTAAATATATTTTTAAAATTTATTTTAGAGAGAGAGGAAGGGAGAGGGAGAGAGAGAAACATCAATCAGCTTCCTCCTGCAAGCCCCCTTCAAACCGGCAACCCAGGCATGTGCTTTGACTGGGAATCAAACTGGTGACCTCTTGGTGCATGGGATGACGCTCAACCAATTGAGCGATGCTGGCCAGGCAAAAAAATAATTTTTATTACTCTCATTTTAATTACTATTAGTTATATGTCATTATATAAAATAATAATCCTGTGTTTGATAATAGTAAATTTTGAGGACGATTGTGTCAACCCCGATTCACTAAATATCCACAGACGTTAAGTAACTTCTCTATAGCCACTCAGCTTATAAGAGGTAGAGATCTAGTTCAAGGTCTTCTGTCTCCCAAGTGAGGGAGTGCTTTCTCCCTTTTACACAGTGTTATCTGGTTGGAGGAGAGCTGGAATTACTACCCATATGATTTTTAACTCATTCCTACAACCGATGCCTTGCTGCGGTGTAAAACGTTAGCCAAGAGGAATGTTAATTGAGTCCTTCTGACATGAAATAGTTGCTGGGGCAGGGGAAGAATTTATATTTCTAAGGGCAGGAAAAAGTCTTTTGACAAATATTGATACATGTTATTTTTGGAGCTAAAAGTTCTCCTTAGGGAAAACTTATTTTAACCAGAAAGAACCACTTTAAAAGCCCTTTTTAATTAAATGAATCCAAAACAAGTACCCAATGCTTTATCTTTGAGTTATACAACAGGACTTAAACTTAACTAGAATCTGAGCTTAATAGTAACTAAGTGGATGGAATTGCTTTGTCTCTCCCCTTAGCCATTTCTTTATAAAGGTTAAAGGTTATTGGAAGGGCGTTATTCACATTTGTATCTTGGGGGTCTTCTGGGAAGCAAGGTATTGAGAATGCAAAGTCTTCTCTATGATACCAAACCCTGCCAAGTTAGCCCTGGCTAAGGCCAAGTTGGAGAAGCCCCCGAGAACAAATTCACCAGAAGAAAGAGGAATACCTCTGGCTAGGCTTAACACCAGGTTAGGGAAAGAACTTTCTCACTGATGGTCACAGCCACAGCCACAGTAGCAAACAGGACTACTTAGCAAAAACTCTCATTGGCAAAGGAAGCAATATTCCCAAATAGCCTGGACTTAGATGAGAAGACAAAGGAGATGTGGCCTCTGGTTTTCAGTAACCACCCTTGGCAGTTTTAGATATAACTTAGGAGGAGATCCTGAGAAGGAACAAAAAATTGAATTTACTGTTAGTAAGGTGGGATCTCAGAGTTATTATCATTTGCTAGTAAATATTGAAATAAAAATAGCATTATTTATAGTCACAAGCTGAAAGGCTAAAGACACCTTATTGTAATACCAAATAGGATTATATTAATAGATCCAACTATGACTCAGTCAGAGGCCCCTTTTGAAAATATAACTTAGGTCTCAAATAGCCTTCACTTTTCATGGTTCGCTTCTCCCTCTTGTATCTCAAGTTCTTAGGCATTGTCTCCCACATGCTCTGAGCTCCCCGGGAGCTGTCTTAGTGCCACCTCTGCACTGGAATGAGTTACCATCTGCCCTGAACTGTCTTCCTTACTTTGGTGTTTCAATGCTCTGGAGCTGCATTGTGTATTATGAGGCTTGAGGCTGCAGCAGGCTTGGGCCTCATCCTCGATCTCCCTCACACACTACGGGTCCACTAACATTTACCTCAAGGACAACCCACAGTTCTCAACCACTTTGTGTTTACCACACTTGGCCAACTGGGAACTGCTCCTCTTCCTCCGTGTTCTGTCAGAGGTCACAGCTCATGTTTAGCCCCCATGATTTGGCCCTTTTAGGTTTTATACCAATAGGTGTTCAACTTTTACTAGCAGGAACAAACTATCAAGGGCCTAGCAAAGAGCAGGGCCAATCAATAGCCACGCACTTGACGCAGGCATGGCTCCACTCTGAGCTTCAGCCTCTGTTGACAAGTGTCCCTCATTGTTCCATAAATTTATTCTTCCAGGATGGATTCTTATAATCTCTCTTCAATTGAGTTCTCTTGAATCTCAATCATTGACACTGAGTGGTGTTGTGTGTGTGTATATTAGGCCCTTTAGCCCCATATAAATCAGTTGGGGCTATGAGGGTGGGTTTCTCACACTTAGTCTGTAGATTCTGCAAGAATATGCTAAGATACACACAGTCATACACACAAACACACACAGAAAAAAAATGTAAATATATGAATGCATTTTTTAACTTGGGTCTGGTTATTTATTCCCATTAATAGAATGTACCAAAAAGAAAAAAATCTAAATTAATCCTTAATTAAGGTAAGTGGATAAGTAGAAAGAAGAAATGTCCTTAATTATATAGTTCTTCATAACTTCGACCTTATTTGTCAGATGCAAATATTGATCTGAGAAGTAAACCAGCATGATCAGTCAGAAACACTAACTGATGTCTGCTATTTATAAGGTAAATCTGATTATATTCACCCTTTAGCAGAAGTACGTGGCCCTTGGGCTTTAATTACTAAACTGATATGACTAAGTTTGACAGTTATGTTGGTTATATTATCACAAATCTTACTAAAACTCATTAATTTTCCATGTTAACACACAGTCCTTGACTTTAAAAGAAAGAGAACTTCGGTAAGAATTTAAGAGAGACCTTGACTTATGCAAGGGAGTTTACAAGATATTTTTTTCAGAACATTATAGTCAGAATACAGGCAATACTTCCAAAATCATATTCAGTACTAGTTTATTTAAGAACCCTGCATATTTGTGGAGTATGTAGTTAATAAGACACATTCATTTAAAGTCATACCTTTTACAGTGGAAGAGATATGGTTGTGATGAGACCAAGTGAAGTCATCAGTCACAATGTGGTATAAGACCTAATACTAAGATTCATTATTATGTGCTGTGCTGGTAAAACTAATAGGGCCTTGAAAGGGAACTGCAGGTTCCCCTGCCCACTCTGCATCTGCAGAAAAGGTCTTCTAACCATACAATCCTCCTATCAAAGCTCAGTTCTTGCTTCTCCTTGAGTTGTTAGTTGCAGTTTCTCGCCAGCCCCCAAAATTATTCAAACAAGTCAATCACATCCTCCCACAGAGTCAGGAGATACCCCAACCTTCCTGACACTAAGAGCCTGGCTCCCACAGCTCCTGGTTGTTCATTCTGTTCCTGAGCACAAGCCCTGTGTGACCCTGCATGGTGCACTGTCCTCCTTTCTGGGTTGTGCAACTAAGAAATTATTCTTAATTTCATCTTTCCAGTGTCAGGTGTCCTGTGTTCAGCTATCCACATAACCCTAGGACAAGGGCTCCCTCAGCTCACCAACAGGGTAAACAGGAGATGATCAAAACATAGAGCAAGCCCATGGCAGAGATGATACTCCAAGCCAAGCTTTCTGACTCCAAACCACTGTTATTCCTCTCCCCCAGAGGTATTCATACCACATGATGACAGCACTTAGGAAGAAATTTCTATGGCCATACTCTGTATGAGCTCTTATCTCATTTAAGCCTCACAACTATCCTGTGAAGTAGCTACTATTATTTTCCCTTTGGTACAGATGATGAGATTAAAGCACAAAGAATTTGAGTAACCAGCTAGTGAGCAGTGGAACAGGAATCCCACAGCCTGCACCTTTAACTCTACTTCCCAAAGAACTACTGGCCTCAGAATGAATGAGTCTTCTGGTAAATGTATTTTACATAAACAATCTCACCAAATGAAAATACTTGAAAAATATAAATTTATGAATACAAAGTCGGGTTTTCAAAGGTTACTCTGACTTCAGTTCTGCCAGGCACCACTAAGTAAATAGTGATGTCTATTGAGTGTGCAAATTGAAAGATAGGCCTGACTCAAGAATGGTTAAGAAAGAGCAGCACACAATCCAGATATCATTATCTTCGATAGTCACAGTTTTTATTAAATTTTTGAAAATAGCTTAGTATATTTTAGGCCCTCTTTTCTTAAACTATTCTCATTTTCAAACAAATATAATTATACATGACTAGAGGTCTGGTGCACGAATTCATGCACCAGTGGGATCTCTCAGCCTGGCCCGCGGGATTGGGTCAAAACTGGTTCTCCGACATCCCCAAGGGGTTCTGGATTGTGAGAGGGCACAGGCCAGGCCGAGGGACCCCATCGGTGCATGATTGGGGCCAGGGAGGGAGGTTGAAGGTTGGCCAGCCAGGGAGGGACTGCAGGAGGGCTCCAGGGCCTGTCTGGCCTGTCTCCTCAGTCCAGATCTGCTGGACCCTAGCAGCAAGCTAACCTACCAATCAGAGCATCTACACCAGGGGTGAGCAAACTTTTTGACTTGAGGGCCACAATGGTTCTTAAACTGGACTCAGAAGAAGGAGCTGCAGCCGTGTTTCCCGACGTTGCACTGCTGCTGGTGAAGGAGCAGAGGGGAGAGCAAGAGAACTCTCTGCTCTTTCGGCTCCGCGGGCCGGATAGAAGAGCCAAACGGGCCGGATCCGGCCCGCGGGCCGTAGTTTGCCCACGGCTGATCTACACCCTGGTGGTCAGTGCACATCATAGCAACTGGTTGACTGGTCAACTGTCTGCCTCCTGGTGATCAGTACACATCATACCGTGCGGTTGAGTGGCCTTAGCATATCATTAGCATATTATGCTTTGATTGGTTGAATGGACTACCAGACACTTATCATATTAGGCTTTTATTATATAGGATGTGTCTAGTTCAAGCTACCTGTGCTCAGATTTTTTGAATCTACCTTCTATGCTTTTACCCACCAGCTGAACATCTCAGACTCAAACTTGGCACGCTTCCAACGTCCATTTCTTTCTCCTCAAACTAGATAATGACCTGCTTGTGAGTAGTGACCAGGTCTTACTTATTTATTTTGTATATCACCAAACTCTAGCTTAGTCCTTCAATGTTTTTTTTTTAAGTGAATAAATAAATAAATATAAAAGTAAATAGAGTCAAGCAAGGAACCATTTATTTTTTAAGGTGTTAGCAGCTACTTTATTTCGTCTAAAACTAGTTATTTAATTAGAGGCTGGATTTTTTTTTCCAGAACATTTTGACAAATGTTTTAAACAGAATTTATAGTTTTCATATATAGGGATAAAGCAATTCCCCCAAAATATGTTTTGAAACCTGTCAAGTTAAAAGAAGGATAATTAGAACTAATATCTGTTATACAATTCATATGCTTTTTATGAATGCAAATACATCTACACCTGCACATGTAAGTTCAACTGACCAAACAGTTAATGACCAACACTAAAGCAGAATCTTGTATGA
Source organism: Myotis daubentonii (assembly GCF_963259705.1). NCBI lineage: Eukaryota > Metazoa > Chordata > Mammalia > Chiroptera > Vespertilionidae > Myotis > Myotis daubentonii. The sequence goes on along the minus strand of NC_081841.1, from coordinate 179,274,707 downwards.
AGCAGTCAGCTCCTTACTAAAAATAGAGTACTCAATGGCCACTCATTGAAGGGTGTGTAAAAGAAAATTTCTGCCTAAGTAAAAGTTAAATCCAATCTCTCTCAAGGCAGTTTTAATCACAAGGCTATGGTTTTACATGCATCTTATTATTCTTTTTTAAAATATATTTTATTGATTTTTTACAGAGAGGATGGGAGAGGAATAGAGAGTTAGAAACATGGATGAGAGAGAAACATTAATCAGCTGCCTCCTGAACACCCCCTACTGGGGATGAGCCCACCAGCAAGGTACATGCCCTTGACTGGAATCGAACCTGGGACCCTTCAGTCCGCAGGCTGACGCTCTATCCACTGAGCCAAACCGGTTAGTGCAGCATCTTATTATTCTTATATAAACTTGGTATAAAAAATATTTCCTTACTCTTCCTTGATTCTCCGAACAAAGCCCATTTTTATATATACTAGGCTGTGTGCAAAATTCTAGAAGTTTTTCTTACAAGTAACTTTTTGATAAAGCACAGACTCGTCCTAGTCAATATTTACCCCGTTCTCAAACTTTCAGTTTGTAGGAATCACCTAATGATGTTATTAAAGTGTAGATCCTAAATCACACACCAGAGATTGTAATTCAGTAGACCTGGAATGTGGCTGAGAAATCTGTATTTTTATCAGGTACTGCCTGATTTGGGGGTTGTATCAGCTATATTTGAGAAAATATTACTTCAGAAAATGTGAAGTCAGTTTGAACAGCAGACTTAAAAATAAAATTTTTGCAAGGCAATTTGTGGCAATGTGGAGAATGACATCAGGGAAAGTGGCTGCAGCCAAGAAAACCTGTTACAATAATTCAGATGAAGTTTATACAGAATTGAAGAAGAGCACAGGATGGAAAGAGAATAGTAAGAAAAATATTTAAGAGGTTCAATAATCTCAACTAAATGAACAAGACTTACTGATTCATCAGTTAGGCAAAATGGAAGTGAAAAAGGAGGAAAGGGGAAATGGGGATATCTATAGCAATCCTATCTAATAAAAGAAAAAAATGGTAATTGGCGTACGACGATACCCTTTTCATTGGCTAATCAGGGCTATATGCAAATTAACTGCCAACTATGATTGGCAGTTAACTGCCAACTATGATTGGCAGTTAACTGCCAACTAAGATTGGCAGTTAACTGCCAACAAGATGGCGGTTAATTTGCATATGTAGGCACAATGCAGGGAGGCGAAAGGGAAAGCAGGAAGAAGCCCCCTGCCACTGACAGTGATCGGAAACCCAGGGGGGAGCTAAGAGCTGGGGGGCCCCTCAGCCATGATCGGAGGAGAATCAGGCGCCTTTGCTGCCCTGGCCAGTGATAGCAGGAAGTAGGGGTGGAGCCAGCGATGGGAGCTGGACACGGTCGAAGCTGGCAGTCCCGGGAGCTAGGGGTCCCTTGCCTGGGCCTAAAGCGGAGCCCACGATCGCGGGGCCGCTGCAGCTGCGGGTCCCCGCTGCCCGGGCCAGACGCTTAGGCCAGAGGCATTAGGCCTGGGCAGGGGCGGAGCCTGCAACCGCGGGGAGCTGGGGGTCCCCTGCCCAGGCCTGACACCTCTGGCGGAGGCGTCAGGCCTGGGCAAGGGGCCGATCAGGCGATCATCGGAGGGTGATGGGGGTCTACGCCTCTGGCCGAGGCATGAGGCCCTGGCAAGGGGCCGATCCTGCGATTGGAGGGTGATGGGGGTCAACGCCTGAGGGCTCCCAGTATGTGAGAGGGGGCAGGCTTGGCTGAGGGACACTCCCCTCCCCACACATACCCAGTGCACGAATTTCGTGCACCGGGCCCCTAGTATCAACAATAAATAAAGATAAAAAATTTAAAAGTAACAGAAAAAAAATACACGAAACTACAGGTGGACCTGTGCAAAATACACTTGGTGACTGACCATGGACTACACCTCCCCAGAGGACCCAGAGCCAGCACACCCAGTGGAAAGTTTCAGACCATGTCAAAGCACCACCACCCACCCAACTACCCCACATGCAACACACTCAAGGGGCAAACTAAATGGGCACCAGGACCTTACTAACATAAGTCCTGCTCTGTGGGGTGGTCCCCTGCACAGCTATCCCAGTGGGAAGTTCATCCCCAGTGGTTGGAGGTAAGTGATCAGTGGTCACAGCCAGTCCTTGCAGCTGATTGGCCTAGAAATAAATCCCTCCCATTGATGTGCCAATAACAATCAAGATTCAACTATACAGCCCACATAAAGGTACACCTCAAGTACCCAGCTTGGGCAATTGGGGAGGCAGTGCCACTGGACTCTACAGAACACCTACTACATTAGGCCATTCTACAAAGTCTGGGAGATACAGCATCTCTACTGAGAACATATAAACAAACACAGGGAAGCTTCCAAAATAAGGAGAAAAATAAGCGTGTCCCAAATGAAAGTACAGAACCAAACTCCAGAAAAAGAACTAAACAAAATGGAGGCAAGCAATCTTTCAGATGCAGGGTTCAAAAGACTGGTTATAAGAATGCTCAATAAATGTAGTGAGAACCTCAACCATATAAAAAAGGAACAGTCAGAAATGAAGGATACATTAACTGAAATAATTTACAGGGAATCAGCAGTAAAGTAGATGAAGTCAAGACTCAAATCAGCAATTTGGAATAAAAGAAAGCAAAAAACACACAATCAGAATAGCAAAAAAGAAAAAAAGAATCCAAAAAAATTGGGATGGTGTAAGGAGCCCCTGGCATAACTTCAAGTATACCAACATTCCCATCATGGGGTTGCCAGAAGAAGAGAGAGAGAGAGCAATAAAGAAAACACACTTGAAAAAAATAATGACAGAAAACATCCCTAACTTCATGAAGGAAATAGACATAAGATTCCAGGAAGTGCAGAGAGTCCCAACAAGATAAATCCAAAGAGGCCCACACCAAGACATACCATAATTAAAATGCAAAAGGTTAAAGACAAATAGAGAATCTTAAAAACAGCAAGAAAAAGGCAGTTAGTTACCTACAAGGGAGCTCCCATAAGACTGTCAGCTGACTTCTCAACGGAAACTTTGTAGGCCAGAAGGCGTTGGCAAGTAATAGTAAAAGTGATGAAAAGCAAGGATTTACAACCAAGAGTTCTCTACCCAACCAAGTTATATAGAATCAAAGGACAGATAAAGAACTTTCCAAACAAGAAAAAGCTAAAGGAGTCACCACCAAACAAGTATTATATAAAATTTCAAAGGGTCTTCTTAAAGAAAATAAAGATCCAAAATATGAATAATAAAATGGCAATAAATATATATCACAATTGAATCTTTAAAAAAATGAAATAAATAAGCAGAACAGAAACAGATTCATAGATACAGAGTATATTTTGATAGTTGCCTGATGGAAGGGGGGGTGGAGGGATGGGTGAAAAAGGTGAAGAATTAAGAAGTACAGATTGATTGTTAAGGAGCAGTCATGGAGATGTAAAGTACAGCATTGGGAATATAGTCAATAACCTATACTAATAAAAGGGTAATATGCTAATTAGACCGGGAGACTGGACATCTTCCAACGGTCTGACTTCCTTCCAGATAAAGCCATGAGGCAGAGGCAGTTAGGCACCATGAGGCCAGCAGGGCAGGGCAGTTGGGGGCCATCAGGCTGACAGGGGAGGGCAGTTAGGGGCCATGAGGCCAGCAGGGCAGGGCAGTTGGGGGCCATCAGGCTGACAGGGAAGGGCAGTTGGGGGCCATGAGGCTGACAGAGGAGAGCAGTTGGGGGCCATCAGGCTAGTAGGGGAGCAGTTAGGTGGTGATCAAGCCAGTAGGCAGGCAAGCGGTTAGGAGCGAGCGGTCCCAAATTGCAAGAGGGCAGTTGGACATCCCCTGAGGGGCCCAGATTGGAGAGGGTGCATGCCGGGCTGAGGGACCCACCCCCTGTGCATGAAATTTGTGCACCAGGCCTCTAGTATTCTAATAACTACGTATGGTGTCAGATGGGTGCGAGATTTATTGGGATGATCACTCAGTAAGTTATGTAATGTCAAATCACTGGGTTGTACAATGGAAACTAACATAATAATGTATGTTAACTATAATTGAAAGTAAAAATAAAATGCAAAAAATACTATCACATCATTTTTTAAAACAAAATTTTGATTCTCTGTTTTTGTTCTAACTTTTCTCAATACAGTAAAATGACATGAACATGACTAACTTTTTAAGTAATGATTCAATCTATTAATTCCATAAAAACTCAGCAAATAAAGTAAAATAGGTTTCTTTTGAAATTTTCCCCATTGTAAAGGAAGATAAATTCTATGAGACATTTTATTGTATCTCTTTCTCTTTACCCAAAGTTGCATGGTATTCTATAATAAAACATTTATCTGATTTTGACTACCTCTGGCCCTGTAACATGTTGCTTTGTAATCCTGTTCTGGGTTTTCTCTTTCTTTTCAATGGTGTCACTTTTTTTGTCACAGGCACTTAATTTCCTTGTTCTTTTTATAACAATGCTTAATTGTTTTGACTGAAGATGTGCACCAGATGGAAACTGCACAGATGTCAGCACCTGTATGCTAAGTCTGTGCATTCATGTATCATTTGGTTCATTATTTTACAATTTTACATTTATAGTAGGAATTGTTGCATCTTTAGAGAAAATATCTTAAGAACTCCTTCCTTCCTTCCTGCTTTCCTTCTTTTCTTTCTTATTTATATAAGAACTCCTCCTATTTTTTAGCTCTTCTAACTCTGTGCCTAGTAAATCTCATTAAATGCAGCAAAAATACTTGAGAACTACCAGCAATAATTAGATATGTGTGTAGTTTTTTAATTTTAAAATTAAACTGCATTGTCTTTAAAAAGAATAACCCCTTAACTTTCTTTTTTTAAATAACTTTTTATTGATTTCAGAGAGGAAGGAAGAGGGGGAGAGAGAGAGAGAAAAACATCAATGATGAGAGAGAATAATTGATCAGCTGCCTCCTGCACACCTCACAATGGGGACCAAGCCTGCAACCCTGACATGTGCCCTTGACTAGAATCGAACCGGGGACCCTTCAGTCCGCAGGTTGATGCTCTGTCCACTGAGCTAAACAAGCTAGGGCCTACCCCTTAACTTTCAATAGTCAAAGTTTCTAGGGAAAGTGATACAGAATAGAGGGAATAAATAAGCATTTATTGAGTACATACTATTTTCAAGAATTTTACGATATTTCTCATGACACCCTCACAATAATTCTGTGATACTGGTATTACAGATGAAAAGTTTCATAAATATTCAGAAACATGCTTAAGATCACTGATAATGGCATACTCAATAAATGTCATAGATGCTAGTAAAAGGCAGATCAAGGATTCAATGTCTGTTTATGTGAGGCTCTTGCTATGGCCCAGGCTTGGATATTTTTGAAGAAATGCAATTTCTTCCCAACAAAAGATTACAATTCATTTGAGAACATGATAAATCTAAGTCATGTGAACAAATTTACCTCTAGATCGAATCACTTTGCAATCTGAATGCTTGACATGAAGGACAAACAATGGCTCCCAAGCATATGTCTATTTACCAAGAGCCTCTAGAGGAGTTTACAGCAGCAAATTAGCATTTGTCATTATTCATCCAAAAGTAATCTTAGCTACCAATCCATACAAAGCACAAAAGGTACTTGTAGTGTACATATGTTCTCTAAAAGATAAAATACATGTGTGTCTTAGTTAAGCCATTGAGGCTAGTTTCTTTTCTCTAGCTTACTACCTTGAATATTATTATCCATCCTTTTAAGCTCCATCTGCTCTTATGACTCGATTCATACCACCTACTTGGTAGAAGCCTCAATTATATTAATCATTCAGGGTTCCATATGCTTCTGGGGGCATGGTTACCATATTGCCTGACTAGCAAAGCTCAGAAAACAGATTATTAAGGAAATGAAATGCCAGGGACTCAAAATATTGAAGACAAAAATACGTAAATAAATCCAGAGAGAAATCTTGGCTGACATTATCATTGAAATATAGTCTTAAAAACATACACACAGAGAAGCTTTTATCTTCCCAGGGCCTCCCACATCACTAATTGATGCTAGTGTCACAAATAGTAATATCCATAAAGAAAAACTTCACTAGTAATATCTAAGTTGTTTAAGTCTGTAAAGATATTATCCACATCAAATAAATACTAGCAATCAATTTTCATTCAAGGTCAAGTATAGTTAGTGTATTACAATTTTCTAGAGTTTAGGTAGCAAATGTTAATTGGCTTTTATATCATGTGAAGAGATATTAATAAGCAATAAAGACAAATAATTGACAACCAAAATAAGCACCCTGCTACACCAACTGACTCAGGTCACACGCTTGAAGACAGATTCTGAGTGAGCTCATGATTATTTATAAAATCTGCTTTATTAAAGAGCAATATGATCTATTCTGAAAGATTAATTCATTTTTTTGGACATCTATCTATACACTCTACTAGGCACTGGGATACATCTGGAATAAACCAGAGAAGATTCCCACCTTCAAAGTTATAAAGAAAATGAGCAAAGTGATGGGAAGCAACTAGGAGGTGAAGGTGATTGGATAAAGGGGCATGTCTTTACAGAGTGGTCGGATAATGTCAACTGAGAAGCTGGCATTTTTGCTAAGTGTTAATGAATGAAAACAACAAAAGTAGGGAAAAGCCAGAGGAATGGTGTGCCATGCAAAGGAAAGAGCAAATGCAGAGACGCTGAAGCAAGAAAGAGCTTTCTATGTTAAAGGGAAGGGAAAGGTGCCAGTGTGGCTAGAGCATGGTGAGCAAAGAGGAGGTTGGCTTGTGATGAAGGTAAAGAAGTGGGCAGGGGCAGCTCTTCCGTGTGTGACATGAAAGACAGAAATGATAAAGGTTGGTAAAAGGTTCCTTGTAACTTGGTTCATATATAAAATTAATGCAGTCTATCTGGGCTAGTGAGTAAGTTAGAAGATAAAAATAATAAAACTTTAGAATTGAAGAAAATTTATGGCTTATCTATTCCATCCCTTGTTTCACAGGTATTGACCATGAAGGTACAGTGGTGTCAGTGAAGAGGACAATCAGAACTCCAGGTTTTCTGACATCTAGTGACCATTTCATGACACCCACAGGTTTACAGATTTTTATCATGGAGACTCTAATGGCTTGTCCTAGTCTTTGTTCCACAGCCAACATCCACTGGCTGAAGAAAGATACTCAAGATCTTCTCAGAACACAGAAATTAAAAAGAACAAGAGAGTGGTACTGCATGCCTATGGGAGGGATGTCTTGAAGACCCTCACAATTGGCTCTTTCTTCAAAAAACTATAACTTTAAATAGGATCTATATAAAGAGACAGACAAAGATTCAGCAAGTGCCACGCAAAGGAAATATTTGATCAAATCACCAAGAAAGTGAAAACCTACCAAGTGAAATAGCATTAAGTTGGCAAAGACATGGAGTTTGCCAGAGATGTAAAATAAACATATAAAATCACATTAAAAAATAACCTTGGGTGGAGGGAGGCAAAGGGGAGTATATGGGGGACATCTGTAATAATGTCAACAATAATAATAATAAACTTTAAAATTTCAATATTAAAAAACGTCCAATTATTGATTGTCAATTATATCAGAGTTTATTCCTAATATATTTTAAAACCCTTTTCAGGTTTTTTGAATAATCAATATAAGCAAACAAAATACTACAGAGTGTAAAACAATAATGTCACAATATAAGGACTCATGATAGGATACTTGCTTGAGGAAAAGACTAATATGGGTTAAGACAGGGCCTCGCCTTCTGAGGAAGAAAGAACTTGGACTGGTCTGGACAAGATGTTTACCTGCTTGAGGGCAAGCAACTAGACCAAATAACTTTGCAATTAATGTTCCTTCTAACAAAACTAATTCATTTTTGTTCTCCCTGAATGCACAGCATGATTAACAGGGTCAAAATTTTATTAGAGAGAAGGAAAGCAGATTTAAACTAACATCATGACAAAATAAAATAACTGCAACTTAGTAGTTGTGATAGTCAAGCACAGCAGTGTTTTTTATGTCAATATCAGTGAGCCAAGCAATCCGTGATTTGTGTACCCCAGGGGTTACAGTGGGAGAAACCCAACCACTTACTTCAATCAAATTGATGAGAACAGACATGATTGAAATAAGCAGAGAATGCTCAAGGAAGATTTTGCTTAACACTCACAGCTTTACATAAAAGAGTTCTTACATCTGCTTAAAGTACGTATTTGTTAACAACATGACCAAAAATCCAAATGGTCTTGTTTTCAAATTGGTGAGTACTGCATCTTAATGAAATACAGAAAATAGAAGGCTTTCCTTGGCCAGTGTGGCTCAAATGGTTGGAGCATCCTTTCTTTTTTTCTTTTTTTTAAAATATATTTTATTGACTTTTTACAGAGAGGAAGGGAGAGAGATAGAGAGCCAGAAACATCGATGAGAGAGAAACATCGATCAGCTGCCTCCTGCACATCTCCTACTGGGGATGTGCCCGCAACCAAGGTACATGCCCTTGACCGGAATCAAACCTGGGACCTTTCAGTCCGCAGGCTGACGCTCTATCCACTGAGCCAAACCAGTTTCGGCTAGGAGCATCCTTTCATACACCGAAAGGTTTCAGCTTGGATTCCCGGGAGGGGCACATACTTAGGTTGCAGGTTTGGTCCCTGGTTGGGGCCAGTGTAGAGGCAATCGATTGATGTTGCTCTCTCACATTGATGTTTCTCTTTCTCCCTCTCTCTCTCAAAATAAATAAAAAAATAATATCAATAAATATATCCCTGAGTAAGGATTAAATTTTTAAAAATTTAAAAGAGCCAGTCCGGTGTGTCTCAGTGTTTGAGGTCGACCCAGGAACAAGAGGTCACCAGTTTGATTCCGGGTCAGGGTACATGTCCAGGTTTCGGGGTCAATCCCCAATAGGGGGTGTGCAGGAGGCAGTCACTCAATTATGTTTCTCTCTCATTGATGTTTCTGTCTCTCTATATCTCTCCCTTCCTCTCTCTCTAAAAAAATCAATAAAAAACATATTTTAAAATAAATTAAGAGGCTTACCCTTCATAAAACATCATAGTAATGTTAGATTTATGTGCTATTTAAACAATTAATAACAATTATTATTTATACTCATTTTTTAATAAAAATAATACAGAGTCAAAATCCTTTTTAAAAATGTGTTTTTTAAAAGGTACATGTAGTACTATTCCATCCAAATAAAGGAATATCTGAGTTTAAGTATATTCTTTAGTTTAAGAAAGGTAGGTCTCTTGGGCGGTGGTGGTTAATGGTGGTCCTCAAAACGATATGTCCACATCCTTTAGGTACCTGTGAATGTGGTTTTGTCAGGGGGAAAAAAAGAGTCTGCAGATAGTAGAATTAAGGATCTGGAGATCAGATCATCTTGAATTATCCAAAGGGGCCTAAAATCCAATGTCAAGTGTCCTTATAAGAGACACACAGAGGGTAAATATGGAGAGGCCACATGAAGACTGGAATCAGAGACGGGAGCAGTGGTTCTCAACCTTCCTAATGCCGCGACCTTTTAATACAGTTCCTCATGTTGTGGTGACCCCCAACCATAAAATTATTTTCGTTGCTACTTCATAACTATAATTATGAATCGTAATGTAAACATCTGATATGCAGGATGTATTTTCATTGTTCGCGACCCACAGGTTGAGAACCGCTGGACTGGAGTGATACAGCCAAAAGCCAAAGAACACCTGGAACCACCAGGCTAGGAGAGCAAGGAAACCTTTCCCCTAGCCGTGGTTGGCAAACCGCGGCTTGTGAGCCACATGTGGCTCTTTGACCCCTTGAGTGTGGCTCTTCCACAAAATACCACGTGCGGGCACGCACATATAATGCGATTAAAACTTAGTGGCCCATGCGCAGAAGTCGGCATTTTGTGGAAGAGCCGGTATTTTGTAGAAGAGCCACACTCAAGGGGCCAAAGAGCCACGTGTTGCCGGAATCCAGTCCATCCTTGCTGCTTGACATAGTCGCTGCAGGGAAGAAACATCTGCACAGTATATGTTTCAAGGGACCTGGCATATATGGCATACTGTTCTTAATATGTTTGCTCCCCTTCTTAGCGCTATGTGTTCTAACCAGGGATCACCTCTCCGAGAAAGGTTGTTTCCCCAGGTGGGGATTTTTCCCTGGAGTTAGGGATTAACAGGACTAAGGAAGGGAACAGATCAGTAAAACCCCTTAACTAAGTGCTAGTCGGATAGTTAATCACCTTAACTATGAACAATCACGCTTAAGCTACATAATCTTTACTTAGGATAATCTCCTTCAGTTACTTCCTTGTAGCTTAACAGAACGGTAGAGTAGTGACCTTGGAATGGAGATAATACCTTTGGAATAGAATGGATAGGATTAAAATCAACAGAACTAGATGGAGATGGGATTTTTGGCAAAGGTCAGATAAGAAACTATGGAAATGAAACAAGGAACTGTAGAAGATTACCCAAAACATACCATGATGTGATTATAGAGGCATGCTTATAGGATCAAATGGTATAAATACAGATGTAACAGGACAATAAAAAGAGAACCTGGCTAGAAAACCTGACTGGAGAACCTGGCTAGAACCTGGCTAGAGAACCTCGCTATGCTGATCAACTGAACGTTGTCTCTGTGCCATTCCTTCTTCGCCAACTCCGTCCACACCTTTGGGAACCCCTGGACCTGCTGGGGTTGGACCCCAACAACGTGTGGCTCGCGAGCCGCGATTTGCCGAGCCGCAGTTTGCCGACCACTGTGAGCCTTCAGAGGGAGCACCAGCTCTGCCAACACCTTGATTTTGGACTTCTGACCTCCAAAACTATGAGAGAACAAATTTGCTTGTTTTAAGCCACCAAGTATGTGGTAATTTACTACAGTAGCCCTAATTAAAGTAGCCCTGGTAGTACCTTTCTGCTCTTTTCCTTAATGACTATAAAGGCAATATTGCAACATTAAAGAAAGGTTTGACCTGAAGTTCAAGACAAACCATCTATATGCTCAACAATCCTATATAATAAAAGGCTAATATGCAAATCAACCAAATGGTGGAACAACCAGTTTCTGTGACATGCATTAAACACCAGGGGGCAGACACTCAATGCAGAAGCTGCCCTGTAGTGGTCAGTGTGCTCCCACAGGGGCAATGCAGCTCAGCCAGAAGCTGGGCTCATGGCTGGCTAGCACAGCAGAGGTGTCGGGAGCCTCTCCCACCTCCAAGGCAGTACTAAGGACCCCTAGGCGGGCCTAAGCTGGCAGGTGGACATCTCCCTAGGGCTCCTGGACTGCGAGAGGGTGCAGGCCAGGATGAGGGATCCCCCAAGTGCATGAATTTCATGCACCGGGCCTCTAGTCTAATATAAAAGGTATTTTCATTTTAGTATAGTCCTGTTGTTCATATAATTAAATTACTGTCTTCAAACTGTTCATATAATGTTTTATTGTCCTTTCTTTTATCAGACTTTCTTTATTATAAGCATTTTCATTGTGTCTATATGGCTTTCATATATATTCAAATTTCTGCATAAATTCCACTGAATTGGGATGCCATATATTACTTAAATATTTTGCAAGTTTTGTAGACCCAGAGTGATTCTTATATTATTAATAAATTACTTTCAACTATAGTTAAACACAAGTCCTAGATATTTTTGATGCCACCTATAGAGAGAGAATCATGCAGAGACATCCATCAGTCAATCACCCACCAAGTATTTCTTGAGCTAGTACTAAGTACCAGGCACTGTTCCAGGTCTTAGGAATGCTGCAGTAAAAATCAAGAAAGTTTATCAGCTTTTGGTTTATATAACAGTCAGAAGGAAAATAGATAAAATGTTTTATAAACACAATAAACTGATAAAACTGATCAACAAAGAAGAAACAGAGCTCTTAGCAAACTAGAAATGGAAAGGGAGTTCCCTAATTTATAGAAGGCATCTCACAAAAGCCTACAGCAAACATCATGCTTCATTGTTGAAATGTTATTTAAGCAACAAGCATTTCCTTTAAACCCAGCAATAAGAAAATGATGACAATGTCACTATTTCTGCTTAACATTATGCCAGAAGTCCTAAAAACATTAAAAGACAAGGATAAGAAAATACAGGATTAAAAAGAAAGAGATAAAACTAGAATCATCTGCAAAAAAAAAAAAAAAAAAAAATGACTGCCTATATAGAACACTCCTCCCAAATATCTACAGATAAACTATTAGAACTAATGAATTTAGTAAGATGGCTTGATATAGGATATTAAGGGACCAAAAAATTTCTTAAAGAAGGTACAGAAAGCATAGTTATAAAAGAGAAAAAATGATGATTTTGACTACGTTGAACTCAATCATTTCTCATCAAGATACTATAGAATGATATTTGCAACACATAAAGCTGATATTTCCACATTTAAGTCTCTCTAGCAATTAATGTAAAAAATGTATGAAGTACTACATGCTGATAAGGAAACTTTAAAAGAACCATTAGAAAAATGAGTAAAAACCCTGAACTAGCCTTTTATGCAAATAAAAACTCAAATAGCAAATAACACAATAAAAGATGTTTAGTAATCAGGGACTTGCCAATTAAAACCACCATGATATACCAATTTAAACACATTAGGTTGGAAAAATTCTAGAGGATTACAATAGTATGTGTCCATGATATGGAGTGGAGTAGAATCACATGCAACCCAATGTCCATTACCAGGAGGATGACAAAATCATACTGCGCTACAGTCATACAAATGGAATACTACATAGCGATGAAAATGAATGAAATACAGCTATGCACAGCAGGAATGTCTCGGGAGTAATTTCGAGTGTAGAAAAGTAAATTGCATAAGATAATATAATAGAGTATAATATTATTATTTATAATACCCGAAATGCAGCAAAAGTAAGCAATATATTCTTTTGTACTATACAGCGGTGGACAAAATTAGGTTTACAGTTGTAATACAAATGAATAATTCAATATTAATAAATAATAAAATAAGAATAAACTCTGTGTTTGGCATACAATTGTAAAGTTGCTTTTGCCTACCCCTGCATGCAGAGGGTATAACAATAAATATTTTAAAAACAGGAATGATGAAAACAAAATCCATAACAGAGATTATCCTTGAGGGACTCAAGAGGAACACATAAGCAAGTCCAATAGTCATGGTGATACTCTAGTTCTTAAGTTAAAAAATTTGTTTGTGGGTTTTCATCTTATTGCTATGCTTCATAACCTACATATGTGCTGTAAAAATTTTTCATGTATCACAAGTATTACATAGAAACCTTTCAAACAAAAAAGTAAGAGTAATCAAAAGAATTGACAAAATTTAATTGTTCTGAGAGGAGAAAAAAGTTGCAAATAAACAATTACAAAATATTGCTGCTGAAAATTAGCTATAAGAACTGTGATTTTTCAACCCTACTGTACACTAGAATCACCTGGAAACTTTTTTAAAAGAGCAATGCCTAGTCCCCACTTGAGACCAAATAAATCAAAATTTATGGGACTGGAAACCAGTCAACTCATTTGTTTTCCTTTTGGGTTTGCCTTCACCATTTGCCAGATGATTCTAATGCCCAGCCAGGCTGATAAATCACTGATCTAGACCAATCCTCCTATTTGCTGTTGATAAAATAAGGCCAAAGACAAGCGACACTATATTAGTGGAAATCCCAGGCTCCAAACCACCCACTAACTCATCAATATAATTATACTGCCAAAAAAGTTCATCAAACTTACTAAAATATTTTTTTTAAAAAAAGAGCTAGAAAAAGTACAACATTTTTTAAAAGCTCTCATTCTGAAAATAGACCCAGCTCTGACATTCCAGCTCTCCCCACACATTTTCTCTAGGCAAAATTTATATTAAGCTTTCTCTTTTCCCCTCCTGTTCTTGGTTGGGGGGACCCACCCTGCTTTATATTCTTTGCTCCACTTTGAACTTTCTAAAGTGCAGTGAAGCCCTAGAAATCACCCTGAAGAGGTGTCTAACAGCCTCATCCCTGTGCTCATCAGTCTTTTTGAGAGACCGGCCCAGATGACAGAACCAAGTGAGGTGCTGATAAATGCGCCCGGCTGGCAAGAAGGAGCACAGATGAAAATATCACTTTCAGCATCTTCTTTCTCTAGGCTTTTGCCCAGAAAGGCTTTGGTAGTGACCCAAATGATGGCTCAAACATGGGATCCCTGGTTATACTCACATAGAGCCATCAGACAGATGTTAACAATACCTGAGGCAACTGGGTATGTTAAGGCATCTGCTTTCTGCTTCACTGTGCAGAAAACTGGAAAAGGAGTGGGTGATCTTTTCATTCAATAACCAAATGTCCTTCTGCCCACTCTCCTGCAGTTGGTTCTGGCAGGGAATCAACCAGTCACCACTTGATGGTTTTGCTTGACGTAATTTCAGTCCCTCTCTCTTACATGCTGCAAGAGGGTTAGCCCCACTAATGGAAGATTTGGTTTTTTGCTCTAAGGAAATGGATAACGGAGCTGAAACGCAGGTTTATGATTGCACACACAGCCCACTCCCACATCCCCTCCCATATACCCAACCTCAAGGAGGCACCATTTTTCTCTCACAGACTTGATCCTCCTAAATTCATTGTGATGGAGTTTGATGTCTCTCCCAGACGCTATTAAGATAAATGTTTCCTGGGAGCAAAACATGTCCTATACACATGTATGCCAAGAAATAGGAATTAGGAAATTTGTAAAGATTTGGATTGTTAGTCATAATAAACATTGGCATGTGCCAGTAGGTTGGATATGTCCTGCTCTTGAACCTATGCAAATCCTCCCAATATCATAACTAACTTACTCAAATTTAGCCTCCTTCCCTTTCCCTTGTGAATCCAGAATGTTTTGTCTAAACTCAAAAAATGAAGAGAAAGAGGAAAATTAATGGACTAATTTCCAACACAAATTCTAAATAATTGATAGTTGACTAAGAAAATATGTAAATATGACTGACAAAAACCACATTTTTACTCAGCTTTACTATATTTCTGTTAAAATAAAGAATTATACTGTAGATCCTGAATTATACCACATAATTTAAAATGAAGGAGAACATTATGGTTTTTTAAAAGTTCTGAACATCAGGCTTGCTGGCTCGAGGGTGAATTATATTTATGATATGAGAAGTCCTTTTTTCATTGACCACGTCTACCAGCTGAATTGAAAACATTTCTAATATAATACACATTTCTAGACAAAATTCTTTAATACAAAGAAGCCTGTATTTTATTACTGAGTTCTAAAAATATTGTTATTTATAAGTACCCATCTTCAATCCAGACAGGGTGGCCCTATGTCTGAAAAACTCTTTATTTTGGAATGGGTAATAGGTTTCAGCCTTCAAGTATAGAAGGTAAACTTCACATAATAAAGGAGAGAGAAACTTAGAGTGTATGAGGAAAGCAAAAAAGAAGTTACTGGCAATACTAGGGTCTCTGGGATGGGTTGGGCTGTAGTGAAGTGGGGTGGGGGTGAAGAAGCCACAGGGAATGAGGGAAATTTGGGAAATTTTTGGAGTGAAATACTCTTTGACCTCATACATTTATGGGGGGAGAGGGAGGATACTGTTTTAATTAACTTAGTAATAACAGGAAAGGAACAAAGGGGGAGACCAAATATTATAGGAATGCCATTTGGTCAGCTTCACCAGGAAGCTAAAGCTTTATACTCCCCAGGGAGCCGCCAGTCTATTCCCCGAATTTCCGCTGGGGGAGGGAACTGGACAGGGAGGAGAATAGACGCATGTGCAGTAAGTTGAGGTGATTTCAGGAAGGTACTTGTCTGTCATTCACACTTGGGGACAGATCATTGGCCATAATGGGTGTGGCCACTACAAGGGCTAGACATTTTGGATATTTAATCCCCTAAACAAAGGAGTTCACTCTCTTGGCGGATTGTGCTTGACTCCTGGCTTGTGGGGCTCTCTCACCCCTGCTTCCTAACATTCTCCCATGTGGCCCACAGCCATCTGGACCCCGCACACAATGGACTAATGAACTGTAACTAGCCTGATGCTGACCTCGACCCGGCTACATGTATTGGAAACTCTGGATACTGTCTTAGCTTCTAGCACTACTGAAACCTCAGCTACACTTCTTCTATAACTGCACTAAGGGAAATGGGACTTTAGACAGCCCAGGGGCATAATTCCACACAAATAAAAATCACTCATCCTCCCATGCAAGTCTCAGAAAATTCTTTTTCTCAAGATATCGTAAGGACCCCACCCCCAGCACTCAGTGAGGAAGATGATACTCCAATTTCCCTGATAACAGGTGGACTAAAAATCATGAAATGAGTTTTTATTGAATTACCAATACAAACTTAAACTGAGTGCTGCTCAGTGTGGATGGTGGATGTAGAGTTAGAACAGTCATAAGGGGGGGGGGAGGTGAGATAAGAGTGGACCGGTGGTAAAGGGACCATGTTACAAAACATGGTGGATCTGAAGACAGGTCCAGCCAATTACTACTAAGCTGGATATTACCAGCTACTCCTCCTCTGTAACTTCAGTGAAACTGAGATCTAGACCATTCTGAGCTGTTTGCATCAACAATAATAATGGGTAATGTGTATTTCTGTTCTTAGATTTTGCAAAGAGCTTCAGTATATCTTATTTGCATCCCTTTCATTTTCATCATTGTTAAGCCAACTAGTATTACAGAACAGGAAAAAGAGCCAGTAAGAATGGAGGAGCAGGCAATTAGGAGTTTATCTCAGAAAATAAGCATGATAAGATTGTACCAGCCTCACAGTCAGCAGCTATGATTTGACTAAAGTGTGGATCAGTTTTTAATTAAACACATTAAGGACAGGGAACAAAACATGCAGATATCATTTTGCAAAAGTAAAGCTGAACCCTATCATCCTGTAATCAAACAATTTAAAAAGCAAATCCTTTTATCGTTCATTTTTCAATAGTGTTTTCATAATATCACTGTTATCTAAGAATATAATCTTAGAGATATATAAAGTTTTACCATACAAAAGTAAGATATTTGTTTTGCTGGTTTTTCTCTTAAGAAAATAATTTTAAATATTGCTCTTAATCTATGTTATAACAAGTACTATCTCCCTTTATACAACAAGAAAATGAAAATTGTAATTATTTACAGTGCAGCAACTTATTCTTTAAAGCCATGTTTTTTAAGTAATGGTTCTTGGACCATCCACACCAGAATCATCTGGGGTACTGATGCCTGGGTTTCACCTGCAGAATTCTGGTATAAGGGCTCTGGGTACATCCTAGGCATGGCGAATTTTTTAAGCTACCTAGGTAATGTTGACGTGCACTTAAGATTGAGAGCTACTACTCTTCACTCATGAAAGAATTTCTGGGCATGGACCCTAGATTTTACAAGGTCCCCAGGTGATTCTTAAAAACAGTAAATAATAATAATATGAAAAAATGTTTTTGACTTACATATACCTGAAAGGGATTCAAAGATATTCAAGTGCATAAAAAAATTCAGTATCCTCAATTCCTTTAATTCTCTCCCTAGAGAAAGAGCAGAACTAATTCAGTAATAGATATGATCATTTTAGATATCTCTTTAAAGGGCCTTGGTGTTTCCAAAGGATTTCTTTGTAATTTACTTTTAATATAATAACAACTTTGTGAGATAGTCTTATTACGATCATCATTTTTAAGTATTAGCATATTTAGGATCAGGGCTTTGACTCACCTAGAGTGAATTAGCTAGTAAGTTGTAAAATTGGAACACGAAAATCCCAATTTCTTCCTGAAGTATCTGCTCTTTCCTCTATATGCAGGATAGCCATATTTTTCCAAAGAAAATCATAATTTCTGGCCTTATAACAGTACTAACCTTAAAAAAATGCTTTATACTCATTCTTAATCTTCCTGTTTTAGAAAATTACAAATCATAGTTTTTAGAAACGAGCATTTACATGATGTATGCTACATGTGACAGTTGACAAAGTGTTTTCACAAATAAGAGTCATACAATATAAATAGAACAGCATAACAAGTATAATTTTGAACTCCTTATTTATGGACATTTTGTTTATACCCATTGGTCCCCAGTGCCCAGCACAGAGCAGAGAAAGAGATAATCTAATCAATACTGGTTCAATGAGGTTGGGCATAATACTGGTGTCTCTTTCAGTGCCAATGTGCCGGCTGGCATACTATATCTGAAAAGAGCACTATAAAAGCCTTGTGGCCACAAAACACATCCTTTTAGCTTAAACTACCCAAAGTCTCCATGTTCAATTTCTCATGCAACATAGGAATGGTATATTGTGAAAATAAGTGTGTTAAAGAGAAATTTCTGAGCATCAGGAAAAGGGAAGTCCACCTCGTAGTCCCAGCAAATTTCATCCAAAATATCTCTGCCCAGACTTCTGTCATCTGACTCATGGTCACCTTAACCCGAAAGATGGCCTAAACTTGACCTACCAAATGAGAGTGTCCAGTCCAACCCTGCTGGGTCACTTTTGGAAGAAAAGGAAGAATGTTTCAAAGAACTTGTAGCATGTGCCTTTACATAAGTACTTATAAAATCCAAACGTTTATCAGCTCTTGGAAATGCTGTATTATACAATGTTCACTAATTAGAAGGGAGATTATGAGTGACTTATAAAATATATTGAGATCATCTATTCCTTTCTCCTTATTTGACATAATCCTGTGATATATCTAAGATGAGTGCAGCCATTTTCCTTAAAGTCTCAAGGTATTTTTCTTCCAGTATTTTTCCTCCTACTTTTTCTCTTATTGTGATAAAATATACATAACATAAAATTTACCATTTTAACCATTTTTAAGTTCAGTAGCATTAAGTATATTCACAATGTTGTGTGACCAACACCCTATTCATTTCCAGAACTTATTCATCATCTCTAACAGAAACTCTATATGCATTAAGCAATAGCTCCCAGGATTTTTTGTTGTGGCAGAGAAGGCTAGCCTGTCTAACCAAAACCCCTTCCACATTCCCCAGTGCTCTTGCAGTTATATGTGGCCATGCCATCAGTCCTTGTCAATTAAGTCTAAGGGAATGATGTATGCCACTTCTGGGTCAAGTTTCTCTTCTTGAAACTTTTCATTTTGATGTGACTATAGGTTTACAGAAAATTCCAAAAATTATACAGGTAGGTTCCATGCCCCATAGACACAACCTTTCACACTGGTAACATGCGTCATAATTCTAATGTAATATTGAAAACTTAAACATTTCTACAATCCATAGACTGTATTCATATTTCCAATCACTCGTGTGTGTGTGTGTGTGTGTGTGTGTGTGTAGTTCGATGCAATTTTATAACATGTACAGCTTCATGTAATGTACCACCTCAGTCACAGAACTGTTCTGTCACCCATGCTATACCTTTGTAGTCACAACTTCCCTCTCTCATTCCCAGTCCCTGCCAACCACTAATTTGTTTCCACATCTACAAATTTTCTCTTTCAAGAATTTCTAGAAGCATACAGCATGTAATCATTTAGGACCAGCTTTTTCGCTCAGCATGCTTTAAGGTTTAACAAATTTGTTCCATATAGCAATAGTTTATTGCTTCGTATGGCTGAGTAGTATCCTGTAGTATGGATATACCACAGTTTGTTTAATCATTAACCCATTGAAGGACATAGGGTTGTTTCCAGGCTTTGACTACTAAGAATAATAAAGTGACTATGAATAGTCATATCCATTTTTTGTTGTTGTTTGTTTTGTTTTTCACTTGATACCGGCTTTTCATGAAATCTTGGCAGCCAAACCCTAAAGGCTTTAGACTCTTCCCAAAGCAAGAAACTTCTCTACATCACAAAAAAGCCAACAGCCCACTCTCTGTTTTTAGCACTTCCAGGGATGGGTAACTCACCCTTGTGTTGTTTTCAAATAGTTGAGACAGTCAGATGGGAAAAGGCTAGTTAGGTGTTACTTTAAAATAACGTGAATTAGGATCCAACTCAGATGTGGGAGGATGAAACCATCTAGTTTTACCAAACAGCTTTTTAAACAAAATCTTTAAAAATGTCTTACATTTTTTATTCAGAATAAGAAGAAACTTTAGAAAGTCTTTAAAAATGCGACAAAAACATTTTTTTATGGTCCGATCAGCATAGCCTTGTGAAAAGGCAAGCCATCAGGTTGGGCTGGAATCATAGTCTTCTATT
Source organism: Myotis daubentonii (assembly GCF_963259705.1). NCBI lineage: Eukaryota > Metazoa > Chordata > Mammalia > Chiroptera > Vespertilionidae > Myotis > Myotis daubentonii. The sequence goes on along the minus strand of NC_081841.1, from coordinate 179,254,537 downwards.
AAAAAGTATGTCAATTAATTACTGTTATCTGGGACTTCTCCATTTGCAATGTGAGGATAAGAGTGTGCCCCTCATTACTCACAGGTCTTCCACAGCAAATAATTATATCAAAGTACTCTCTATACTGGGACCACCAACTCTTCAGCTATTAATAGCCGCCTTGTTCATATTATCACTATTATTTAACTGATATAGCATTCTTACCTAGAGTTTCCAATAACAGTTTAGTCCCTTGGTTAAGCACTCATAAATACCTAATGTATAAACGGCCTTTTGCATGTAAATGCCCTTTGCCTCCTCGATTTTTTCTTTTAATTATACATAAACATCATTAGTCAGGGATGTCTGTCTCCTAAGAATTTCAAAATGACCATTATGTTCCCTACTTTGTTTAACCTCTCTATAGTGGTTCAATTTTTGAAAAACCTTATAACCGTGGTTTTGAACTCTATAACCAGTCATTTGCTTTCCGCCATTTCTGTCATTTGTGACCTGTTTCTTTGTCTCCACATTTTGGCTGCTTCCCTGTGTTGATAGAGTGGCTTTCTGTGCTAGGTGTCCTATAGGGCCCAGTGGCTCAGCCTCCCCAATTACCTGAGGTGGACACTCTTGGTGCACCCCTTTGTGGGCTTTGTGCACAGTCTTGTTGTAGTTAAGCCTTGATTGTTGTAGGTATCACTGGGAAGAATTGACCTCCAGGCCAATTGGCTGTGAGAATCTCCCCTATTTTTGTCAGTAGGTCTACAAAGTACTCAAAGGGCGCCCACCTTTTTGGCCCAGATGCTAAGATATCCAGGTTCTTTTGGTTTCCTCCCTCCAGAGTGGAGTCTCTTTTAACCTAAAACATCAAACCTCTTTTAATTTCAAAGTGGAGTTTCCTTTAAACTCCCCAGGAAGGTTCCTAACTGTTTCTCTTCCTGGATTGTGCTAACACCCAATCCTTCAATAATAGGTCTAGCTCTTACTCTCCTAGACTTTGCTTAGGAGCAACCCTGAGCTGGCCAGGCATACTGCTGATTTCATCTCTAGCCTGTCTTTTTTAAGTGTGTCCTCGTTTCTATCTGGATGACCTTGAGTAAGTTACTTCCCAGACTTTCCCTTGGACCTGAAGTCCTGCCCCATGGTGGGATGGGGTGGCTATAGTGTGTCCCTGTTCCTCCACCCCACCCACTCCAACTTTATGGCTAGCTTCTCTTCTGCCAAGTCTTCCCTTGGCCCTGCTGATGACTAATAATGGATAGAATTGTTTTGCAGCTTGTTATCTTTGGAAGCGTTAAAGCACGTTCCGATGCTCTACCTTATTAGGCCAAATCTCCTGGAATTTTTCAGTGCTTTCAGGATGTTCTGATCAGTGGCACAAAGAATTCCAGAATCTGTGTGTCACTGAGAAGACCTGACAATTTCATTCACTGAAGAAGACTTGTTAAAGACATATTGCAGGGCCCCAATCCCAGAGTGTCTGTTTCACTTGCATTTCTAACGAGTCTTCCAGATACTGAAGCTGCTGGCCTAAGAACCACATTTTGAGAACCGGTTAATGGTTAAAAGAAAACCTTTAATGAGGAACCAAGGTCTTCTTACAAATTTACCGATTGATTAATTTGCCTATGTAAGATAATAGTTTTCCACATTCTTAGGTGGAAATCAATCCAAAAATTTTGAAAGCAAATGTATTTATGATAGGATGTCCAACACTCTGACAGTTAATTCTAGAGCACAAATAATACCATCTAATACCAGCAGTTTTAGGAAGAAAAAAGATGACTATGAGTAAAGCTGCCTCAAAAGTACATTCATTCACATTAGCAAAAATAAGAGACCTATTCATCTTAAAGAATCAAGATGTTCCCAAACACCCTTCCCTAAACATTGTAATTTTGCCCTAAAGGCAAAGATGAAGTCATTACCAAAAACCCACTAAAGTATCTACCAGAAATAGTTCAAGCCACTAATCCATACTTAATATTTTTCTTTGCCTTTTGCAAAATTTCAAACCTAGAGAATATTATAGTAAACTTTGTGTATCCTTCCCCTCTATTCATCAATTATTTTGCCACATTTAATTTCTCTTTCTATATATTTTTCATTCTGACTGCATCATCTAAGAATATATTTTCCTACATAAATACAAAACCATCATTACACCAAAGAAAACTAAACATTAATTCAAGGTATGTCCCATTGTACAGCCTATCTTCAAATTGTTCCAATTGCTCCTAAATCTCTAAAATGTCTTGTTTAGTATTCCCTACCACCCCCAGCCCCATTTTAAAGTCTAGTATCTAAATTTCATGCATTGCATTTGATTGTTAGGTCTCTCTAACTCTTTTTAATTTTCATATTCCTCTTACTTTTCAGTGTGACTCATGATATTGACTGTTTTTGTTTTTATTTTAAGTCCAGGCCAGCTAGTTGTCACGATGTCTCACTTTCTGGAGTTGTCTGGTTGTTTCCTGATGATTAGATTTGGTTTAACATATTTGGCAGGAGTATTAATTAGGTGATAGTCCATCAAATCAGGGATGTATAATACCAGATTGTTCTACTACTGATGATACTAAGTTTGATGACATGAATAAGGTGACCTCCACTATAGGTACATTTTTTTATTTTCTAAGAGATAATCTATGAGGAAATTCTTTGAGACCATGTATGTATCCTGTTCTCAACTACCTTTCTCCAAAAGTTGTTATAGCCATTGACATAATCCTCAAATGATCAACTATTGAATTGAGGGTTATAACACTGTGATTTTCTTATTCTGTCTTTCTTCTATAATTAATAGTTAGCATTTTTCTGTAAAAAAAAGAGGGGGGTCTTTCTACATATACATATACATGTATATACATATATTCATACATCACTATAGACTGACTCATGCTTTTACTTTTATTTAATGTGTTATAATCCATTATTATAATTATTAATTTTTTGATGTTCAAATTGTCCAAATTTGGTCAGTTATATCTATTTTTTGTCAGTCCTAGAGGTGGACACATTTTCTCTTTGGTTAGTTTTTTTATTTGCTTAGTTGTTTAATTTTTTCAATGGACTCTCATTTTAAATGTATTTTGATATTTTCTATGAGAGAGTAGGTAAGTGTGAATGTGAAAATTATTGGTCATCTGAAGGTAGCTTGAATCAGAATAGTCTGGTACTACACTCTAAATATTGACTTACAATATGGTTGTATATTGATAGAAAGTAATTCTTTAATTCCATTTTAATAGGGTTTATTTTTAGAGTACTTCATTTAAATAAATTACTAATGCTAATAGTAAGTGGTGTAATAAATTAAAAATTAACCAGAATCTCACAAACCCTTCATTTTCTTTTTCCATTTCAAGTCACCTCTATGCATTTTACATTGTTGTAATAATAATACATATATTAGTACTTGTTGTTTTACCTAAAAAGTAGACATAAACTTGTATATGGAATTTCACATCAGATACCATAAAGTCAAATTGTTTCACAGACTAAATTTTTAATTATTAATTTTTATTTGAAAAGTGGTATAAACATAGACCAAAAATAGAAAGTCATTAAGTGCAAGATGAAATACAATAAATTATATTTCCTTCTACTCAAGAACCCTGTCTCCCCCTCCTCAAAATCATCTACTTTTCACAGATTCTTGAAAAAGATATTCCAGAAATTTCAAATATATAGAAATATATGCAGGTGAATCCTTTGTTGTTGTTGCTATTGCTAAACAAATGAGAATTTACAACAACCAGTGTTCTGCACTCAATTGGTTCCTCAAACTGATTTGGAGAAACTTTTTACATCAGCACCCTCCTCAGCCTACTTTCTTTAATAGATATATGCCTAGTTTTTCACTGGTTATACTATAATTTAACCAGTTCCATATTGGTTGAAAGTTTTCATTTGTTTATTTGATTGTTTTTTGCTGTTTCAAACAATGGTGCAGCAAACATAACTGTGCACATATCTTTGGGCACATGTGAGAATATGGATGTAGATGAAATATCTAGTACTAAAATTACTTGGTGAAAAGGTCAGGATATATTTTATTGTTAGAGATATTGTCAGTAGTGCATAAGAATTACCTCTTTCCCCTACACTCTTAGTAATAGTATAAAGTAACAAAATTTTAATCTCTGCCATATGCCAATGTGATAGGTGAAAATTAAGTTTAATTTCTTCAATTTGAAATTGAGCATTTTTCATATTTATATACTCTCTATATTTTTGCCAGTCACCATCTCTGTGGTGTTTTCATTGAATTGTACATCTTTGCTTTATGTAAGAACTATTTATAAATATGGAAATTAAAGCTTTGTTAGCTACATCAGTGAAGATATATCATTTTCCCTAGTTTGTTGTTTATATTTTGATTGCTTATGGTATATTTTTCATATGTAGTCACATTGATCACTATCTTACTATATGACTTAATTTTGTCATATTTCTAGTATGTAGACAACTGATTGTTTTGGATTTTTCAGGAATAAAATCATATCATCTGCAAATAATGATAATAATTGTGTTTCATATTTTCCTTTTATAGCTATTATTTATTTATAATTATTTTATAACTATTACTTTGTAATTGTATTGGCTGAAGTAATAAGTATTAGCTCTAAAAAATGTTTTGTGGCAGAAGATATGCTAAACAATTAATATTTATCAATTTGATTTCTTCCATTATTCTGAATATTCTTGTTAAAGATTGCTGCCTTAACCAATGTGGTTGAAACAGTTAACATTTTTATAATATTTAATTTTAATAGAAACATTAGAAATTAATTTAATTGTATCAAGTAAAACATTTCTTTGAAGCTCTTAGTAATATGAATAAAAAATATAAGATGACAATCATTGTCACAGTTCACTATCTTTCATTAACTATTCTTAATCCTGCTTGACCTTTAACCAAAAAACTAAATTATCCTTCTAATCCAAGGAAAGTAGAAATCAATCAATCAATAAATAAATAAATAATGTGCTTCTAAATGAAAAAGGAAAAATTGAGAGGAAGCAACAGCTTGACATTGCTTAGGAAAATAAAATCTTCCCAAATAAATTTTTCTTTTAATACATTTCAAAAGTAATGCAACTTTAGAAACATTTAAGTTGAAAAACAATTTCTGAATGACACAGGATAATAAGGAACATTTTTGAGACCCAGGAAAATGAGACTGCTACAGGGGAACTGATAAATTGATTTTTTATTATGTTAGGAGCTTGTAAACCCTCTCTCTTTATTGTGCTGCACTAAGAGAATACTAGCAGGTATTAAAACACCCTCCAAAGACTTCCAATTTCTTTATTATAGCTGTGTGAATGAAAGTCAAAATAACATCCAGGTAAGTAAAAGATTCATTATTACCTGAGTTAAGTTGTCAAATTTTTCCTTATCTACATTTAACAGAAGAACATCTAGCACTTTATATAGAAGGCAAAATGAACATATAAACTTAGAGTTGGAGACCCCACATTTTGCAGATTCTAATTCTAGGAACATTAACTTGCATACAAATTATAATTCTGCTTGAGAAGACCCTCTTCTGTGCTTTACAGACAAGTGTTATGCCAAGACTTCCCAAAGTGACTTATCACAATGCCAGATTTATAAGGCAGGTTTAATCAACACTAGCAGAATCATTGCATACCAAACACTGCAGGATTTACAAGAGTACAGACCATGACGGTAACATGTAAGCTGGCTTTTTCTGTGCTTAACTTGGAATCACAGACGTGATCAGCTTTTACCTTTTCAAGACTTAACATCTGCTGTGTGCATGATGAAAACAATTGGCTGGGGAAACTGGATGTATTTCAATACTAATTTCAGTGGCCTCACTCAATGTAGCTACAGGATTGATATGAATAACGGCAAGAGCAAGAAAGACTAATCCAGGCAAGGAAATGTTGACTGTTAGGACTCTGCAGATTTGAAATCTACAATTGGGACACAGCAGAATATTCTTTTCTAGGGAATACCCAATTATCCCCATCAGAAGCACGATGTAAGATTTATTGCAGCACCCTAGTCAAGAACTAAGGAGAGAGGGCTTTATCTTCACCTACTATACCATCTGAACTGGGGTTATATGATTTCGGTTAAAAGAAATATTTTGTGAATTTTCTTTCACCCTATCATAACTCCAGTCAACATTTACACCAACAACATTATTTTGGTTTCCATTTGAATAAATTCTCCTTAGTCTTTACTTAACTCACATATCAAGGTCTTGGCATTAACAATTCAACCCTATTTTCATTGTAAAATTTTTCCCTTTCTACTTTACTTCTGCTGAACTGATGTGAACAAGGTTATTTAATTTTTTGCTGTATGTTGCAATAAAGTCCAACAATACATGTTTGAAAAATAAACTTGCTTTGAAGAAAGATAACTGGCAAGCGAAAACTTGCACCACACCACACCATCAGTTTATTTTCAGAAGTGGAGTGAATCTCAATCATCATGTGGTATATATATAATATCCCTGGTTATTTCCTTTTTCAGAAGGTGTTGTGGCATTCTATTTAAAATTTTTTAATGTTATGCAGTAGTTTTGGAGAGAGTTGTTTGGAAAGGGAGAAAAGTAAAGTTAAACAAAGAATAGTATGATTCTAAAACAAACAAAGAAAAAACCACCACAATAACTTCCTTAAAAGTATAATTTAGAACACACAAACACACTTGACTCTTGACTAGCTTATTTCAAATTATGGAAAAAGCAAAAAACAAAAACAAAAAACGGAGAATAGTTTACTTTTTAACTTTCACTTAGCAGACCAATCCCCATTAAACACTCAGAAAATATTACCTGAAAATTGGACTACTACTTTAAGATTGTTATTGCAAATTTAGAAGAAAATGTAAAGTCAAACATTGGCTTGAACATAAAATCAAAGCTTTCATTAAAGTTTACAAATTTCTGTTTATAGGAAGTATAACATTTAGGGTAGTCAGTCAAGGACAAAGTGTTCCAGGACGTAAATTGTCATGAAATTTTAATTTTTTAAATCTTAGACTTGTTGAATCTCTTCACCTCTCATGGTCTGTATTCAAACATTCCTGACTTTTAGTCATGACCTAATTACTAAAACTCTAATTGCCACATGTGACTAAAGACACTTTGATTAGTTATCAGGCTTTTCTTCACTTTTAGTCCTCTTTGAGCAAAAAGTTCAATCTTAAAGAACACGTGTGGCCTGCAGAGATCTAGATCAATGAGTATGGCTGTTCCCATAAGTGCCCGCCACTCTGAAGAGTTCCTTGGGAAATCATGAGAGACCTTTCTGAAGCTGGGCTGCCCTAGCCGGCTCTCTGGGTGGAAAGATTCTAGTATATGCCTATAGACCTTGTGAAGATCAGTCAGAGACCCCCTGTGAGATGGCCTTTTACAACACAACATTCAGAGATTTTTCACTGAGTCCACAAGTACACAGTTTGGCTTCAGTAATCTTAACAAATGTTTCTTTGGGGGAAAATGCTATGGAAGGCATATTTGCCAATTATGTCACAGAGTTAAGTCTCATCTTACATGGTTAGTCATTGATTAATGCTATTCCAAATGCTGAAGTACTTTAAAGCACATTCCCTAGACCCTCTAAATATGACAACTCATGGCTTTCAGTATTATGTGAATAGCCAGCATGTCCTGCAGCTGATAATTGGAACTTCAATAATAGGTCTTCAACCTAACTCAAATGGATTTTGAATGTTACACCTCCCTAGATGGCTTTCTCTTTTGGAGAATCAATATCCAAAATTCTTGAATTTTCCAGTAGAGTGTTTTTATAATACTGCAGAAAAGCAAGTGTCAGTAGTTTTCCATGTAGATTTTGTGGGACAAGCACCTCCTCCTACATTTTTGCTGACTCCATTGGTAAAAAATTATCTGATTGCATATTATTGACATTTAAATTCATTTATTTCAACAAATACTGAGTGCTTACTCTATAAGAATGTTCTAGGTGCTAGGGATACAGAATGAATAAGTGATTTATGCTCCTTGCCTTAATCAGCATAATGCCTATTGGGATACAAATAATTAAACACTAGCTCTTCAGTATAAGCATTCTGAAATGGAAAACACATAGTAGTGGTACTCAGCCTCATCATGGCAAAAGGGAAAAATGAAGAATTGAGTCAAGGAAAGTATCTGTAGAGAGTGTCATTTAATTGGGATCTAAAAGGTTGTTGGGGGGAAAAGATATATAGCAAAAGATGGCACAGGACAGGAATAGAATTTTTCCTAATCACAAAACACATATAAAATATTCTGTTCCTCTGAATTCTAAGTTAAAAAACAATGTGGTATCACAGACCAGCATCTTTTCTGATTATATTATTAATTTATATTAATGTTAACTGTGTCCCAGTAAGAAAGAAGTAATTTATTATAGATTCCAAATATTGGGTGATCCTACAGTATAAATTTCTAAAATTCCCCCAAATTGCAAAGTTGGAATATGTACACAGGAATGCTTTCATCAGGCTACTGGTTTCATTAATGAAATTCAATTTTCTGAACAATGACTAATGAAACAATGATAATTTCATTGAGCCTGGGTCTTAGGTGGAAAAGAGGCAGCAAAAAACATAACGAGGGCCTAGCCAGTGTGGCACAATTGTTGAGCACCAACCCATGAAGCAGAAGGTCAGGGCACATGCCCGGTTGCAGACCCGATCCCAAGTAGGGGGCATGTAGAGGGCAGCTGACCAATGATTATCTCTCATCATTTATGTTTCTATCTCTTTCTCCCTCTCCCTTCCTCTCTGAAATCAATAAAAATATATTTTTTAAAAAAATCATAATGAGTCATGAATATGGTTGGAATAAATTGTCAACCATTACATACCATCATATATTTCATGACAGAATGGAAGGTTGGGCACAAAAATCCTTGGACGCAGTTATAAATCTAGGCTATAGTAGTACTATTACTGTGTAACAAATTACCACAAAACTTAGCAGCATAAATCAATTATTATCTCATAGTCTCTGTGCATTAAGAATCCAGGCACAACTTATATGGGTCCTCTGCTTCCAGATCTCTCACAGGCTATAATGAAAGCATCAAAGTTGGGGTCTCATTTGTAGCCTGGACTTAAGAAGGAATCACTTCAAGCTTATGTAGTTGTTTGCAGGATTGTTCTCCTTGCTGGTTGTTGCCCACTCTTGGTTTCTTGACACGATAAGCTCTCTAACTGGCAGCTTGCTTCATCTAAGCACAGAGCAGGGAAGCTAATAGAGTCCACTATCAAGATAAAAGTCACAATCTCTTGTAACCTAATCATGGAAATAACATGCCTTCAATGTTGCCATATTCCATGAGTTAAAAGAAAGTTAGTCAAGGGAAATAATGAAAGTTACTCATTCATGCCAGGAGGCTTGGATTACAGGGAACCATCTAAGAGGCTGTCTCCCTTACAGGTTGACTGATGGTTCACTCTTAGTGTGGGTGGGATCAGTGTAAAATGTACTCAAGTTTTAGCACATTTCAAATTATCTAGCAAGACTATACAAACATGGAATTACAGTACATGTTTTTCTTGGCTTTATTTTTTTAAAGTAATATTTAATATGATCATAAGCACAGCTGGATGCAACAGAGGATTTTACTGCAGACAAGAAATCAAATATTCCTTAATCTCTCCATGCAGGATACAAATTGAAGTATTGAGTGCCTGTTTTCTTGCTCATAGATAGATGAGGATTCTGATGACAGGATCTTTTGGCTTTCTCCTTTTATTATTTGTCTGTCCACATGTTAAGAATAAGGACAAAACAGGAAATTCTTTTCAATTGTGTCAGGATAAGATTTGAGCAAAAGGAATAGAACACAGGTACACTTTCTAGTAAAATTATCTTCAGAGTACAATACAATATGGTAAACATTGTCCTCTAGTACACATGAAGGAAACACAAGGAAATGTAAATGGTAATGATCGGCATGGCAGAAGTGGATTCTACTGACCAAATAAATTCTTGCACACTTGGTGGTTTTTTAAATCAATTAGCAACATAACATCCTTATATTTCTCTAATAAATAATACTGGGTATTAAACATACACACACACACACACACACACACACACACACACACACATACACACACTTGAAAATTAACCTAGCCACTCAGATAAACATGCTTTAGAAAATAAGCTGTCTAGCCTGATAACAACAAAGCTCTGAAAGAACAATATGAATAGAAATATTTCAGGTAAATTGCTAGAGGCTATATTTTGTTTTCTAAGTAATTGCATTTTTCAAGGATTGATGATAGCCTTATGAAAAACAAGGCACTATGAGTTCACCTTAGGGAAGATTTCTCTGAAGGCTGCCTAATTCAATACAAATATATCTCTAAAACAAAACAAACAGCAAAGTGTCTCTTAGCACCCCTTATTCTAGTGTGTTTCTCAAATGCTGCCTTAATCAGTACTGTGGGGTGAGATTATTACTAACTCAAATATTTCTTCAACATGAACTCTGAAGATAATTTTACTAGAAAATATATCTGTGTTGTACTACTTTTGCTCAAATCTGATCCTGACACAATTGAAAAGAATTTCCTGTTTTGTCCTTATTCTTAACATGTGGACAGGCAAATAATAAAAGGAGAAAGCCAAAAGATCCTGTCATCAGAATCCTCATCTATCTATGAGCAAGAAAATAAACAGGCATTCAATACCTCAATCAGCAGGCTCATCACACTGATACTTAGAATGGTGTTCCAGATTGTTCACAAGCAATGACCTTCATTAAACGGAAACATCTAACGTGAAAGTTACATCAAAAAGGGGAAATGAAATACAAACTCAACAGTTCTTTGTGATAGAGGACAGGTCAGGGTCAATCTGTGCTACTAACCACCACAGGAGAGAATACAAATTTGATAAACATATACCAGAATGCAATAAGCTCACTTGTTTAAAAAATAGCAAATCAATAACAAAGAGAAAGGACAGTGGCAATGCATAACCAAATCTATAAATATTCATAAGACAGGATAGTGTCCTATGATACAAATATCATAAGCTTTGACATCCCAACTATTTATCAACTGCCAACTGTCTGACCTTGTGCAAGTCTTTTAAATTTTGAGACTCAATCTAGGAAATGATGGCAATTATACTTACCCTACTAAAGATATTTAAATAGTATATCTTCCCTCCTGATTATTTCTATAGTGTTTTTTTCAGTTTTGTTTAATTATAAGTAAGTTACATGAATAAAGAAAAATTATGTTGATTGTTGAAGATTAGTTAGACAAATTATTTTTTCTGAGACATAAGTTCCTCATCTGTAAACTATAGATAACAACAGTGCCTATCTTAGGACAACCTTATAGAGTTCTTATGAAGATTAAAGTTTTAAAAAGCTTCATCTGGCATCTATATATACACCTATATAACATATACTATAGGATGTATGTTTAATAAAGTAAAATATAATAAATTGGTGAATAGGGGATACTGTGAATATGGAGTAACAGGGAAGAAAATAAGAGAAGTGGAAAGGTAATTAAAAGTTTAAGAGTTATAAAGAAAAAATAATGGGGGTGTATAGTCATAGGTCATAAGAATAATAAACCTTGCCCTACCTCCAAAACCTATGAATATGCTATGTGATATGACAAAGGGGAATTAAGGTTGCTAAATAGCTGAGTTTAAAACAGATTATCCTGGATTATCCAGGTATGCCAATGTAATCACAAGGTCCTTTAAGGTGGCAGAAAGAGGCTGAAGAGACCTAGAGAGGACAACTGAACCTCTCACCGCTGGCTTTAAAGATGGAAGGGGCCAACAAGCCGAGAAATGAGGGCAGTTTCTAGAAGCTGGGAAAGTTAAGAAAATTGATTCTCCCCTTGACCCTTGAGGAAAAAATGCAGCCTTGCCAATACCGTGATTTTAGCTCAGTGAGACAAGTATTGGACTTCTGACTTGTATTACTTCTGTAATAATTTGTTACAGCAGCAAAAGTAAACTAATACAATAAGGGTGAGAGGTAGCAAGACAGCACATCTCTCAGGCTGGAAAGGAACAGACTCATGAGTCTGGTTGTCACTGATAATAAAAATTGAGCAATCCTTTCTGTTATTATATAATTCCCTTCAGATGAAAGAAAAGTTTCCATGACTCTTTGGCTCGTTTGTTGGTTATGACAAGTCCCTTTAAGAGAAGCAAGAAGTAGTGCAATATTGAGTATACCGAATACAGACGTGGAGTCTGAAGACATGACATTTAGCCTTGAGTTACTTAGAAATCCTTTCGGAAATATATCAGTTATTTCTAAACTAGAGTTACAGATGGAAGCATTTCTTCTTGAATGACATGAAGCCCAACAGCATTGAAAAGAGCAGAAATGTGCCCAGATAAATGATCTGCACTTGACACAGCATGGCTTCTCTCTAGATAGGGTGAAATTTTTAGCTGATAATTAAGCACTAAATGAACCATTTGAAAATTTCAGTGCCATGAGCAGAAGAAAATTAAATTAAATCAGAATTAACATATTAGGTCTGGGTTGAGTAAAGACAGATTATTGCTTTGTCTGGATTCTGTCTTGTTAAGGAGAAGCTATTCTTCAAGACATCCAACTCTAAAACACAATTCATAGGATGACGTTAGCAAGTAAACATGATAACTGAATCATTTAAGTTCAAACTAATTGCAACAGAATGTTCTGTTGGTTACAAGGGCAATGCTTAAGAGAAACTATATGAATATGTTTGTTATTCAGTTACACTCAACACCTACTGTTGAGCCAGACCTACTATGAGGTGCTCAGACTTATAGCTAATAAGACACAGTCTTTATCCTTCATGGAAGTCATAGTCCCGAGAAAGAAGATGGGGGTGGGTAAACAAATAACTAAAATATGACAAATAATATACAAAGAAATACAAACTGCTTTTGAGTCTCAATGAGTTCAAATGTGGAAAGTAACCATTTGTTTATAAATGTTCCAATTTGTGAATCACAATGTTTAAAAGGGGGGAGGGGTATAGTCAATAATATTGTGATAAGTTTGCACAGGGACAGATGATTACTTGACTTAATGTGATGATCACATCATAAGGTATATAAGTGTCAAATCACTATATTGTACACCTGAAACTAACTTGATATTATATACTAACTAAACTTAAATTTTAAATCAGTAAGTTCTTAATATATTTTCACCATAAATACCTTCATGAATCTAATGAAACTCATGAACCTTTTTTCAGTGGAAGACTAATGCATCTGGTTGTCATTGATGCTGAAGAGTAAAAAGAAACCTTTCTATTAGTATGTAATTCATTTGGATAAAAGGAAAGTTCAGAGAGGGAAGAGTGTAATAAATACAAACATACACATGGATGCATTCAATTTCAGAATATTCGTCTGAACCCCTGATTTAGAATAACCTATGTAAACTAAAATATGTAAATTGTAAGTCACTTCTACAAATGGTAATTAAAATAGATATACTAAGCAATTCTTTTAAGCAAAGTTTATATAAAAATTTCATACTAATGGTAGAGGAGAATGAAAACGTATCTTATAAAGTACTAGAGGCCTGGTGCATGAAAATTCATGAACTGGAGGAGGGTTTCCTCAGCCCAGCCTGCCCCTTCCCACAGTCTGGGAGCCCTCAGGGGAGGGAGGTGACCCGGCGATCCGGGGAAGGCAATGCCCTCATTACATATCTACTGCTGCCACTGCCGGCAGCACAAGCCTCAGCCGGCCCTAGTTACCTGAGCCTCAGGCAGCCCTGGGCAGCTGGGGGACTGAGGTGACTGGGAGACTCCGGAGGCATGAGCGGCAAGGCCGAGCCCGCCTGGGGACAGGCCTGGCCTTGCCACGTGCCTGCCACCCCAGCGGGGTTGAGGGGACTAGGCACTGCCATCTTGTGGCTGTGGGCACCACCGTCTTTGAGGGTGTAGCAGTCAATTAGCATATTCCCTCCTTATTGGCTGTGGGCGCCACCATCTTTGTGATGGCATGAGGGACAATTAGCATATTCCCTCTTTATTAGATAGGATAGGAACTCTACTATAAGCAAGCAAGACATATCCCCAATGTTTTAATTTTTAGTTTTAAAAAGTCCATAAGAATTTTTATCTAATTCCATAATATAATTATGTTTTAATTATTTAAAAAAGTATTATTACTTACCATTTAAATAGTACTTAATATAGCCTCTAAAGGCTATACATATACACACACACACACACACACTAGAGGCCTGGTTCACAAAAATTTGTGCACTCGGGGGGGGAGGGGGGGTCCCTCAGTCTGGCCTGTGCCCTCTCACAGTCTGGGACCCCTCAGGGGATGACCACCTGCTGGCTTAGGCCCGCTCCCCAGGGGATTGGGCCTAAGATGGCAATCAGACATCCCTATGGCAGCCCGGCAGCCCTCGGGGGGATGCCCACTTGCCAGCAGGGGGCAGACCTAAGCTGCAGTCAGACATCCTTAGCACTGCTGAGGAGGCAGGAAAGGCTCCCACCACCACCGCTGTACTGGCAGCCATCAGCCTGGCTTGTGGCTGAACAGAGCTCCTCCAATGTGAGAGCGCCCTGACCACCAGGGGGCAGCTCCTGCATTGAGCGTCTGCCCCTGGTGGTCAGTGTGTGTCATAGTGACCAGTCATTCCCAGTCGTTCTGCTGTTAGGGTCAGTTTGCATATTACCCTTTTACTATATAGGATAGAGGCCTGTTGCATGGGTGGGGGCCGGCTGGTTTGCCCTGAATGGTGTCCCAGATCAGGGTGGGTGTCCCTCTTGGGTGCCTGGCCAGCCTGGATGAGGGGATGATGGCTGTTTGCAGCTGGTCACACCCCCTTCAGGGTGGGGGTCCCCACTGGGATGCCTGGCCAGTCAGGGTGAGGGGCTGAGGGCCGTTTTCCGGCTGGCGGGTGACTGAAGCTCCCAACCTCTCCTTTTTTTCTTTTTATTTTATTCTGGGATTTATTTACCTTCTATGGCTGTCACTGGAACTGAGAGCCAGCTTTAGCTCTGAGGCTCGGCTCCTGCTCTGAGACCTAGGCTGCTGAAAGCAGGTATCTGGTTTGTTTGATTCTATAATTGTAACACTGTTGCGGTCCTGCTCGCTCCAGCTCTGATGGCTGAAAGCAGGTTTCTGGGGTTTATTTACCTTCTATAATTGCAACATTATTTCTTAGACTGCAACTCAGAGGCTGGCAGCGGCAAGTGGGGAACCTTGGCTTCCTCCATCACTGGAGAAAGCAAGCCTCCTGTTCGCTTCAGCTGCCTGGCTACCGGCCGCCATCTTGGTTGGCAGTTAATTTGCATATCGCCCTGATTAGCCAATGGGAAGGGTAGCGAAGTTATGGTTAATTACCATGTTTCTCTATTATTATATAGGATGTCAAGTGCCATATTCACTCCAGGCTTCACAATATCCCTGCACATTACTACAAAGCCCAGTTTGAAAAGCATCACGAAGAACTTGGTAGAGTGGTCTATTCATGGAAAGGAATTTGTATATAATGCAATTTACAAAACAAAATAACTTTATATATGGACTGCATCACATATACCGGAAATTATACACAAATATGAATGTACATATATTTACAAATTGCATCACTTTAGGATTCACATGGTGCAGAGTTGCACACACTGAAGAGAAACTAGTCCCACAAAATGAAATAAGAGCCCTTCCTCATAGCGGATGAAAGCATCCCTCAACTGCAAAACAATTTTAATGGATTAAATTATTAATTTTAATTTATCATTTTAATCTACCCATTGAAAATGTAGTACTTTTTAAATTAACACCATTAATATTTTAAACCACTTTTTAAACGGAGTAAATGTTTTTGAAAGTAATTCATCAGATTTTCTCTTCTCCATTTGAAAACTGGCCTCTTTCTGCACACAGACCTAAATGAAAAGAACATTTAATACATTATTTTATTACACAGATAATGAATGCCATTTCCCCCAAATACTATAGAAGCCTACTTATGAAAAATTGGCTGATTTTCCCACCTGTAACTAGAGAAGACTCAATTTCAAACTCCTTATTGGTTAATTTAGTCATTATGTCTGAGAATAAAACATCCAACATATCTCTAAAAAAAAGGCTGGGAGTTTAGAAAAGCTTAAGAATGAAAATGATGATAAGTACAGGGTGGGCAAAAAGTAGGTTTACAGTTGTTCATATAGAAAAGACATGCAGGCTATTATTATAATAGTACAAACATAAGCTCTATGTTTCACATACTCACTACTTTTGCTCTGAATATATACTCATTCAAAATTATTTACTGAACATCTCTTATCAGTATATAGCACTGTGTTAGGCCATGAGACTGGCTATAAAATGCATTGTGATGTGCAGGCAGAGCACAGGGTTTGATATGAGAAACAGATACGTAAAGGAAACAACACAGAAGAGAAGTGTTGGCATACTCAGGAAACCCCAAAGGTGCCCACTCAGTTCTGCACATCTCAGGAGGTCATACAGCAGTGTGTCTGTCTCTGCAGGGGAATTGTTATCAGAGTCTGGACTGGCATAGTTAACCTTGCACATTCCCTCGGTGCCAGGCACTCTTCCACATGCTCCACACACCCTACCTCATGTAATTTACCTATCAACATTCTCAGGTATGGTTATCATCATCCCCACTTTATATTTGAGGTGGAGAAAAGCACTTTAGAAATATGATTTTATATCCCACGAACCCTTTCTCAGGGTGATCCTAGAGGATGTATTCTACCAAAATGAAGAAGTAAATCTAGACAAATCCAGGAAATAGGGGATTCGATATAAGTGATAGGCCATGCAGACTGATAGCATAAAGGTAAACAGAGACTCTGGAATAAAGCTGAAAGCAAAATCCAGTAGAAATTTCTTCAGGAGGAAAATAAAACTGGGCCTGGCTGGTGTGGCTCAGTGGATTTTGCATTGTCCCATGGACAAGAGGTCCTGGGTTCAATTCCCAGTCAGGGCACATGCACAGGGTGCAGACTCAATCCCTAGGAGAGGGCATGCAGGAGGCAGTCAATCAATGATTCTCTCTTATCATTGATGTTTTTATCTCTCCCTTCCTCTCTATTTTAAAATCAATAAAAACATATTTAAAAAAATAAATAAAACTGATCAATTATTTCATGTGCTTATATCTACTGAGAAGAGATTGAGAAAATTCTTCTGTTAGAGGTGAGAAAAAAGCAGTGACTGGTCATAGAAAACTGATTAAATCAGTAATGAAACAATAATTTTAGAAAGAACCAAAGGTTATATAATTATACTAGAGCCTGATGCATGAAAATTCGTGCAAGAGTAGGCCTTCCTTCCCCAGGCTGCCGGCACTGGCTTCCCTCTGGCACCTGGGACCTGGGCTTCCCTCCTCCGGCCATTGGCAGGCACCCAGAACCCGGGCTGCTTCCCTCAGGCCATCCACAGGCCCCCGGGACCCGAGCTGGCTACCCCTCTGGCCCGGCTTCGTCAAGAAGGATGTCCAGAATGATGTCTGGAAAACATCTGGTCTAATTAGCATATTACCCTTTTATTATTATAGATTGTGCTTCTATCCTTCTTGTTTAACTTGTCATAGTGTTTATAATATTACAATCCCCAAGACTGACTTAATGATCCTACATAATAAAGCAGTAATATGCAAACTGACCATCACTCCAACACACAAGATGGCCTCCCCCATGTGGTCAAAAATGGCTGCCCCATGTGGATACAAGATGGCCACCACAAGATGGCCAGCAGGTGAAGGCAGTTGTGAGTGATCAGGCCAGCAGGGGAGGGCAGTTGGGAGGGACCAGGCCTGAAAGGGAGGGCAGTTAGGGGTGACTGAGCCAGCAGAGGAGGATAGTTGGGGGTGACCCAGGCCCGCAGGGGAGGGCAGTTGGGGGGAACCAGGTCTGCAGGGGAGGGCAGTTGAGGGGGACCAGGCCTGCAAGGGAGGGCAGTTGGGGGCAATCAGGTTGAGAAGGAAGGGAAGTTAGGGGTGACCGGGCCAGCAGGGGAAGGCGGTTGGGGGCGACATGGCCTGCAGGGGAGGATAGTTAGAGGTGACCATGCCTGCAGGGGAAGGCAGTTGGGGGCAATTGGGCTGGCAGGGGAGCAGTTAGGCGTCGATCAAGCTGGCAGGGGAGTGGTTAGGGGGTGATCAGGCAGGCAGTCAGGTGAGTGGTTGGGAGCCAGCAGTCCTGGATTGTGAGAGGGATCCCAGATTGGAAAGGGTGCAGGCTGGACTGAGGGACATGCCCCCCCATGCACTAATTTTGTGCACCGGGCCTCTAGTATTATAATAATGAAATAACTTCAGATATTGATACATGTAAATTCAGGATGGAGATATGAAGCTAAACTCTTATCTTTTTCCTATACCAATATATTTATTTGCTAGAGGTGTGTGAAATATGTGTATGTGTATGTGTATGTGTATGTGTATGTGTATGTGTATGTGTATGTGTATGTGTATATGTATATATGTCTCTGCCCTTGGTTCCTGAAACCCTTGAGCTCCTAAAACCCTTGTAATTTCCTAAGTGAGAAGAGCACTAGGGATTCCTTTTGTTTTAATATTTAGTCTTTCACCTCAGTTCATGAAAGAGGGCTCTTAAATCCATTAGAATTTTCTTGGTGATAGGACTGTCTTGTTCTAATGAGCTTCAGGATGGGGGATGGTCACCAAAAATACCAAGCAATATTAAAGCTTGTAACTTTCTACCCCACCCCTACCCCCCTCTATTCCAGCAAGGAGAGGGGACCGGAGATTCAGTCAATAATGGATCATGCATACGTGATGAAGCTCCTGCACAGGGACCCTGCCAGCCTCTGTCCCTGTGGAGTTGCAGTATGTGGATGTGTTCACCAATTCAGAAGCTCTTTAAACTGCACACTTTTGTAATTTTTTATGGAGACTTTGAGACCCCCTACCTTGGATTTAACTGTTTGCTGGGAAACAAAAGGATATGATAAAGAATGCAGATGAACAGCCAGTGTCATAGAGAATTCCTTGGTGTATGGGAAAAAGCCATACCTGAGGTCTTAGAAGTATGAGTGTGGCAGCAGTGTGAGAGTAAACGAGAAACACGGGAGGAGTGTGTTTCCCTGCTCAGGCTTCCATAATAAATATCACAGACTGGGGGCCTTCAATAGCAGAAAGTTATTTCCTCACAGTTCTGGAGGCTAGAAGTCCAAGATCAGGGCGTCAGCACTGTTGGTTTAATTCTAAAGCCTCTCCCCTTAGCTTGTAAATGGCCTCTTTCTGCAGGTGTCTCCGCATGATCTTTCCTGTGTATGTTCAGGTCCTAATGTCATCTTATAAGTACACTAATCAGATTGAATTAGGGCCCATCCTAAGAGCTGGGTTTTAACTTAATTACCTCTTTAAAGGCCCTGTCACTTAATATAGTGACATTCTGAGGTACTAAGGGTTAGGGGTTCTAAACATGAATTTTGGGAGAAAACAATTCAGCCCATGACAACCAGTAGGTCAGTAGATAATAATCTAAAACTAGAAAATCATATTATAAATGTGGAGGCAAATAGTAGAAGAAGCTGAAAGAATTCAAAGTAATTGTCTCTGCAGAGTGGAAATCGGGCAAACAAAGGATGAAGGAATTATTTTTATTATGTCTTATAGAACTAGTTGTCTTTTTTAAAAGCACACTGAAATACAGTAAGAATAAGCAAATTGAAGTATGTTGACATAAATATAATTATGAAAATGTGAATAATAACAAAAAATATATCATTACCAATTAGTCAAAACTTTTAGCTTATTACCAGATGCTTGGGGACACAATAATTTATGACATTTAAGACATAAATAATTAAGAAAATGGTGATAAACTAACTAGTGTTTTCAAATGTCAAACATTTTGGTTTATTAATTCCCAGGTACCAATACCCTAAAGAAAGACCAAGTCTGTAGGACACCAT
The DNA here is from genome assembly GCF_963259705.1 of Myotis daubentonii. Taxonomy (NCBI): domain Eukaryota; kingdom Metazoa; phylum Chordata; class Mammalia; order Chiroptera; family Vespertilionidae; genus Myotis; species Myotis daubentonii. The sequence continues at coordinate 179,234,627 of NC_081841.1, read as the reverse complement.
GAGACTGAAGAGAAGAGAGTATTCTATCACTCACATGCATGCATGCATATACACATGCATGCAAACAGAGAGAGAGAGAGAGAGAGAGAGAGAGAGAGAGAGTATTTTTCTTTGTTTTTCTATACATCTTTTGAGAAAAAGAAAGAATGGATTATGCAAGTCATTAACATCCTGTCAAATAGGACTCTATCTGGGAGAATAAATCTAAAGAGTAGCAAAGAGTAGCATTACTAGAAGGGGTTAATCAGGAAAAAAAGGGGCAGCTGTATTACTTTCAACAATAAAGATAAACTTTAAAAAATAAAAAGTAGTATTACACAAATCCCCATCTGACTTATAAAAGTATGCTCCATAGGCAGTAATTTAGTCAACTGGGGCCATGTGTACCAGTCCAAACTCCCCCTTCATAGATGCTTCATAGATGTCTTATTCCAGAAGTTAGAATCACCATGGAAACATTCATCTAGCTATAGCTAAAAGAGAGCTGGAGTGGGCAGCAAATAGAGTCCTATTTACAGTGGCACCAAAGAACCAAAGACAGAAGGGAAGAAAAAAGAAGCCAGTGCTACTGGGACAAGCTCTTGTGCTACTCAGTTGGCAAAGACGGCAGTCAAATGTGTCATTGGAGCCAAACACCACCCAGGCTGATAACTAACATCTGTTTACACCACAGAATGACTGGTACGGCATTTATGGTAAATACACCACCACTTGGGACAAACCCTTGCCCAACAACAGGCTTGAGTGACTTCAGAAACTTTTCAATCCTTTTCAACTTTCAAGTGTTCCTGCAATATCTTACTCTGAATATAGTACCTACTTTATCTGTTGGTTTGGTCCCAAGGCTCCCCTACTTGTGGAAATAGCCCTCATGATAGGCTTCTTTCACAAGCCACATCCAAATAGCAACAACCAACACCCTCCCATGTTAATAAACTCCTCTGCCTCAAGGGGACTACAAGATGCTCAACAGCCATATATTGACCAATTTACACACAAGTTTTGGGTGATGTTGGGTGGTGCTTTCTAAGGTCATTGAGTCCCTTGAATACTTGTCCTCATCAACAAGAGCTCAGAAGCATCAGTCAGGTATTTGAACAACTATAAAGAACATATACCCACTATAATATAGGTCTTCTTTTTATTTTTAACTGCTGTCTTGATCCAGTTTTAAGGCCCTGGCTAGAGGTCAGTCAGCCTTCCTTTTTGCCCAGGGAGGTAAGTCCACATCCTAACCATTGCCCTGATCATGTCTCACTCTCCAGGCTACAGTGCACCTGCCCTAATCACCCCTGGGCAGGCACCAGACAACAAGTGACCAATGCAATACCCTGGAGCCTGTAGAATTATTCAAATTATCAAATCCATAGAGAACCCATGAAACCTAGCTAACCCCACCCCATTTGCCATAAGCTGCCCCCTGCTGCTCCAATTTGCCGTTTCGTTTCTCTGTCCCTGGGAACAACCCCCTGTGTAGCCCTGGCAGGAAGCCTGCTCTTGTTGGGAGCTGTAAGGAACTGAGTTCTGCCTTCATCTAGCTGAGGGTCAATGTGCCGTAACCCACCATCAAAACAATATATAAACCTTATAAAGCACCTACCCCAAGATCCACTTCTTGCAGAATTTGCTGACAATAATGCATTGTGTCCTTCCACCCCTGCCAATTTCTTCTGCAAATCCCAGAACTACTGCTGCTCCAAAATCTTGTCAGCAGTTGGGGAAAGCTAAAGGCTTCCCCAAAGCGCTCAGCCATCTAGCACTACAGAACTCCAAAAACAGAGGAGAGACATGGTGCCCAGACTGTCCCTCTCCCCTGGTTGCCTTTCCTTTGCTTGTAGTTGACCTTTACCACAAGTCCTTACACTCTATAGAGTTACCACTTTAGATTAATGATCTGCCAGGAAAGGACACAAGTGCTCTATGGAAGCCATCCTGTACCTTACCCTGAATTATAAACACAGAATCTTCATCGAGAGCTTCCTCTGCTCTGATTCTGAGCTCAGCTGTCATATGTGCAGTTGTGGTTCTAAATATTAGCCTATGACCCAAAATAAGTCCCAACAATATGCCTGCAAGTAGATGTCGTCGAATAAATGCTTACCTGTGTGTTCCTGAGAGAACATATAAATAGACACCACATAAGCCAGTGGATATTTTAAAAATGCAGCAATTCCCTGAACACATGTGAAGTGCCTTCAATTCTGTTTCATAGCAATCCCTTAAGTCACAGCGGCATTCTCCAATTTCTCACAAATCAAGCAGTACTTTCTCAAATTAGATACATAAAAGGGCCGCCCATGATTAAGAAAAACTAAAGCTAGTAGAAAGAAAGAACACCGCAGAAACCAAGAGACCATATCAAACAGTGCCATGCAGATGCTAAATTCTTGTGGGGGGGAAAGCACATATCTAAACTTTGTCAGGCACCACAAAGACTTTCAAGAGGCAAACTGAATAGATTGTTGGAGTGTTATAGGTTATGAAATGAAATAAGAAAGGCAAAGGGACTTTCTCGAGGTCAACAGTTAGCTGGTAGTGAAACTAGAGCTAGAAGTAAGACTCAAAATTTACAAGGCCAACAAGAGCCACATATACACAGACCTTCAGTATCTTTATGTATTGGCAAAACTGTCATGTATCTTTAAAACTGTGATATACAATTTGGGGAAAAGAAATCTGAAACATGAAAGAATATAGCCAAATATATCAGATATGTTTAAAAGTTATGGATCTTCATAAATAGAGTAAATTGGATGATATTAAATATTATTACTTGAGCATAGTTTTCCCACTGTTTTGTCTATAATTAACTTGGTATACAAGGTTCCTTCCATGTTCATTATCATTATGGAATTTTAAGCCACAGATCTCTTCTTAGATCGTTTCTTTCTTATAATAACTTCAAACTAAATCAGATACTTTAAAAATACAGCTTTGTGTATATATTACCATGTTTTTAAGGTGCATAATGAATACAGCAAATAAAAGATTTTAACATACAAATCCACTTCTTAACAACATTACAGTCTGTCAATTTAATGAATTTCACGATGTTCTTAGAATTTCTCAACCAATTAAAGTGATCAAATTTAGTTTCTCAAAAAATAACCCTTACTCCCAGATCCCATTCATAGTCCCAATGGTTAATATTAAATTTTTAAGATTATGTAAAAATATTTCTTTACTTCAGAAGAACTTAATATGGCATGAAAGGCTGTTCTTATATCAAATAACAATTTTTAATGTATGAAAATTTTCACTAGGGAACAAGATGAGAAAGTGTGTTTCAATTAGATGTATGTTTGTGTTTCAAGCTTCTTTGTGAGTTTTCTCTGTGAATGTGTTTTGAATATATTGTTTAACCCAAGTATTTCCTTAGTTCTTTGAAGCCAACGATCAAAACCTGTATCATTTAATAAACTTCTTTAAGTATAAAAAAAGAATGAAAGAAAGAAATTTCTGGAGTATCATTTATATAAATTGCATTTGTAAAGTGATATTTATAAAAAAAAATACTTCTTAAAGTATAGCTTCAAACAGTTAAACATAACCTGTCCTTCTGTTTGTAAAGTCAGCCTTCTAAATGATATATGTAAAAAAGCACTAAAAGAATAGTTCTTTTTATTAAATATCTGAGAATATTACTATACACACCATAATTTAACCAGTTAATAAGTGGTAGATGGAAATTTTCTCCAGGTAATTAAAGTCTAAAGCTCTGGGATTTAAATAAATTATCAGTCCCAAAGTAATATGTCCAAGCTATACACAATAATAAAAATTTAAAAATGTATTAGTTTCCTAGGGCTGTCATAACAGAATACCACAAACTAGGTAGCTTACACAACAAAAATGTATTGTCTCACAGTTCTAGAGGGTAGAAAAGGAATTCAAATGGCTTCAGCCATTCCTTGGGCTTGTAGGTGTGATTCTCCCTGTGTCTTCACATAGTCTTCCCTCTGTATGCGTCTCTGTGTCCAAATTTCCCCTTTCTGTAAGCATAGAGTCCCTACCCCATCTTAATGATCTCAATGTCTACAAAAAAACTTATTTCCAAATAATGTCACATTTATGGGTACTGGAGGTTTTTGGACTCCAATATCTTTTGTGGGGGAAGGGCAACATTTCAACCCATAACAGGTACCAACTTTGCATCATGAAATCTAGTAGCATTGGAATTTACTTCCCTTAGAATTCTTTAAGAAAATTAAGGAAAAGAATACTTTATGCCCCTATCTTAAAGATATTTATGAGGCCTTCAGTCCTATTGGTGAAGCCACACAATAAAGCTTTTGAAGATGTCTAGAGAAGGAGTTTCTGAAACTTCTATTAGCCTATTCATGCTAAACAGCTGCCTCTCGGTTTTCTGTTGGAGTCTAGCTTTTCTGCCCTCTATGCAGAAAATCTTCATAACTAGCAGAGAGGCACAGAGTATTGTTAAGTATCCTCCAGTTTCTCAGCATGGTTCACTTAAAGACTTGTCACCTCTTGTCACTGGTGGAAAGGGATAAGTTATAAACAAAAAAGGCCCAATTTAAATCCACATGGTATTCATGTGGCAAATATTTATTGAGTTTTCTTTATGCCAGGCATTGAGAAAGATCCCTGTCCTCATGAAGCTTATATTCTATGGGGGGAAGGGAGGTGACAAAAAATAAACAAAGGAAGATATAAACTATATGGCATGATAGTTGGTTATAAATAAAGAAGGCAAATAGAAAGTAACAGAAGGCAGCAGAGAGCCACTTTAAATGGGTTCTTCAGAGAAAATGATGCTGGGTAAAGGCGGGGAAAGGCACGGCAGCAAACACTCCTGGCAGAACGAGTATGAAGAACAAAGGCCCCGAGGTGCGCTTGTGTTCTGGGAAACAGCCCGGAGGCCGGTGTGGCTAGAACAGAGTGAAGGGGCCACTAGAAGATTCAAAGTGTTAAAAAACACTTTTTCTTGGTATTGCATTGCATTAAATAAGAAAACCAAAAGAAGACAACCCTATATATTTTTTTTTTTTAGTTGAATTTATTATACAGAGTTAACCAATGTCCACTGATTACCCATCAAAACCAGGAAGGGATGAAAAGGAGTAACCATGGAGAGAATAGGTCCTGGACCAAGGAAATAATTCTTGTTGTATTCCTCAGCCCTCAGAAAGTGTCAGAAATCCACATTACAATATCTGAAGGTATGAGGCAAAGGCTAATCTGCTATAGAGCAGCATCAATACCCAACTGAGCTGCCATGATGGGCCGCAGAACCGAGCAAGCAGTCTCTGCGAAGAAGGAAACCCACGGAGGCACCAAAGGCTTGAGGCAACAGAATGACCCAATATTCCGCTCACTACAGGAAATTGGGTCCCCGCATCATTGCTCTTCCCTGACTTTTGGATGTTTCCCTGAAACTCTCCAACCAGTTGATGGATTATGCTGACGACTACTGACAGCATTAAAATCAGCTAAAATGCCACCCTGAACAAAAATAAATAGGACATTCTAATGTCAGTGAAAAATTAAAGTGGGAATCAACAGTGTGATGAACCTCAATCTGACCTCAAAGACAACAGGGCCTGTTTTCAAACTTTCTGTATTTCTTTGTCAGCTTTCTGTACAAATTTATGCCTCTCTGCAGCCTATTTCCTTAACAACACTGCTATGTGCAATTGTGAAGAGTAAAACTTATCAGAACTGAATGTTCTCACATCTCAATGAAAACTTCCGGGTAGGAGACAATATAACACGAGACACTCTGAAGGTTTGGAATCTCTTCCTCCAACAGTTCAATTTTAGGTCAAGAAACACATTTAAATGCACTTAGAGCTGTAAATGAGAAGTAAACAATTTTGGAATCCAAAGGGAGAAAAATATAAGACAAGCATCTTGCTAAGAAAACAATGAGTAAAAGATGAAAGTGTATGCATGCATATGAGCATAACCAATGGACACAGACAGCAGGGGAGTGGGGGCATGTGCTGGGGGGGGGTAGAAGCAGCGAAGGAGAGGTCAATGGGGGGAAAAGGAGACTAGTATAATACTTTAAACAATAAAGAATTTAAATTTAAAAAAAAGATCCAAGTGTTCGCTTAGGCATGAGAATGACTTTTAAGGACAAAAGGAGAATTCCACATGACGCTGCATATTAATTCTCCATCACACAACACCATGACACTATGTGAGAGAGTTCTCTGATAGATTTTTTTTTTTTTTAAAAAAGAGTCATTTGAGGAGTAACCTGAAATGCCACTGCCACTGAAGCACTCACAGCAAACCTCATCAGAAGCCAAAACCACAGACTCCTCTCCTGTCCTGGGAGAACGAAGGAAAATAGTCTCTAGGGCAGCACTCCTGCTTTTCCAGTGTTCAGAGAGCTCTAGGATTGGTACGTTTCCTGACTCCTAGTGAAGAGCTACAGAGAGACTGTTCTCAAGTGTTATATAGCCACATTTTACAATGCACCTACAAAAGGCATAACACGTTTATAATTATTGGTTCTGGTGTTGACATTGTAATGTGACCCAACAACATAAATCCAATTAAAAGCTAAGGGCAAGGAATAACTAGCACCCTCATACACAGCTGTTGGGAATGGAAAATGGTGCAATAGCTTTGGGGAATCGCTTGGCAGTTTCTCAAAAAGTTAAATATAGAGCTACCATGTGACTCAGCAAGAGTAATAAAATATACAACCATGCAAAAACTTGTACATAAATGTACATGGCAACGTTATTCATAATAGCCAAAACATGGAAACAACCCAATGTACATCAAATGAATGAATAAACAGTGGTATATACATGCAGAATAACATTATTTGATATTAAAATGAAGTGTCAATATATGCTACAACATGGATAAACTTTGAAAACATTGATAAATTTAAAAAGCCAGTTAGGAGCGGGCTCTGTGGCACAATGGATAGCGCATTGGACTTCTAGTGACGAAAAAGCCAGTTAAGAAAGATTACATGTTTTTAAAATTCCATTTAATGAAACTAGAGGCCCAGTGCACAAAATTCATGCACTGGGAGGTGTCCCTGTGGGATCAGGCCTAAACCGGCAGTCGGACATCCCTCTCACAATCTGGGACTGCTGGCTCCTAACCACTCGCCTGCCTACCTGCCTGCCTGATTGCCCCTAACCACTTCTGCCTGCCAGCCTGATCACCCCCTAACCGCTCCCCTGCCAGCCTGATTGACACCTAACTGCTCCCCTGCCAGGCCGATCGCCACTAACTGCCCCCCCTGCAGGCCTGGTCACCCCCAACTGACCTCCCCTACCAACCATCTTGTGATGACATGGAGGTGGCAATCTTGTGACGACATGGGGCAGCCATCTTGTGATGATGGCAGGGCATAAGGGTCAATTTGCATATTGCCTCTTTATTAATAGGATACCCAGATATGGTAAATCCATAGAGACACAAGGTACATTGCTTGTCACCCAGTGTTGGGGAGGTTAGAGGGAAATGGGTAGTGACTACTAATGGGCATGAGATTTTTTTGGACTGATGAAAAAATATTCTAAAATTAATTGTGGTGAAGGTTGTACAACTCTGTGAATAGACAAAAACCACTGAATTGTACACGTTAAATGGATGAAATGTATGGCATTAAATTCTATCTCAATTTAACTATTATTTTAAAAAACTAAGGACAGATATGAAGCCATCATTAACATTTTTCTTTATGAATATCTATATATGCCAAAAGTTGTTTTTTCTTCTTGAATGCCATCATTAGAATTTGGGCTTGACAGGTAACCAACATCTAAAAAATGATCCATTGTGTTTTAAGAATGCCTGTCCACTTCTTCATACTGCTTTCTATATAATACAGAAAGTTGGAGAAAAAGAGAAAAGGGGTAGGCGTGTTTGTTCCTTTGAGGAGAAGAAGTGTCCAGAAGCCAGAAGAGTAGCATCTGCTCCTGTTGGCTATGACTAAAATGAATGTCTAATTTAGCTTTCAACTAAAATTATCATAATTGAAATAAAAGTAACAAACTGGATGTGACTTGCAATTTTCTCATCATTTAGGAGAGAAGAGAACAAATGATAACTTTAGAATAGTGGCTTCTTCCCTGAATGGTAGCCTTATAGTTTTGGATGGACAAGACCATCTCCACTCAGAACTACAACTCTACCCAGATCCTAAAAATCCTAGATAAATAAGTTGTATTTGGAGAAAATCCAAGGAGGCAATGGAAATGAGTACCTTCGGATAGTGTAGGACTTAGGGAAATTATGTGTGTGTTTTTCACTATGCTTTTTGATTATTTCTTAAAGAGAGACTTTCACGTGCTATCAATCCTATTCACGAACCTACACACACTACACACATACATACACAGATATATGTTGCATGCTGTGTGTGTATGTATGTATTTATATATGGGTATGTATATAATCTTGTATCTATAGTGGTCTACAAGTACTGATTTAAGAAAACAAAATAGCACTTATCACAAATCACAGTTCCAAATATGTGTTCAATACAAACTGTAAATATTAACACAATACTGGTAATTTAAAAAATACAACCAGAAGTGAGTGCTCCAGGGTTCTGGAAAAAAGCCAACTGCTGAAGTACATTTGGCTTGCTCCACAATAGTGTCAACTCTAGTTTTTCTTACAAAAGGAAAAAGGGGGATGTGGTCTTATTATAAAGGACACCCACTGACTTCATACACAACTTGGAAAAAGTCACATCTCTCATGGGTATGTATTCTACCTACTCATAGGACTAGCAGGCTCACTATTGAAAATGCAGAGGAACACAGCTATCCTCAGCTGAAAAGCACTAAGTCTGTGAAAATACATATAATTGTATGATTAGTACAAACAGTCCTTTATTTAAAAAGTGGCATTTTCATTTGTTATATTGGGTGACAGGAGAACCAAGTAAAAAGGAAAGAAATGAGTAAACAAAATAGGGAAATTATACTCCATATTACACAAAGCTTTAATTTCACCATGTGCTTTGACATATTCTGTACAGAAAGACTTGCTGGATTTTTTTTTTTCATTTGTTATCTCTGAAACAGGAACCTATCTAAAAACCTAAATGTAAATGGTGGCAGCTATTATTCTGAATAGAAATAAAGCATTTAAAAGCTTATTCATGCACTTTGAGCAATAGATCCCTAGCTATCAGGTTAAACAATGTGTTATGTTTATTCTTATTTATTCTGCAACTATTAATAATAATTGACTATTTTAAAACTTTTCTATTCCCACAGAAATGATGATGGTCTGTTTCTTTCTGTTTCTTTGAAATGGCTTGGGTTATAAGCAACCAATATCAGTTGTCAAGATCTTAAAGAAATATGTCTGAAATTCCCAGGAATAATTAATCTAAATTCTTTGTGCAGACACTGGGTGTAGTATGATATGAGTCACTGATTTTCTCCTCTACAGTTGATATATTCAGCAAGAAGAAAGGCTTTTTGTTTAGCAGCAATTGTACTTTATTTTTTCCCAAGGTCAAATATATTTAGATAGGGTTTGTTCATCCAAAGATAGATCTAATACTAGACTTTGGAAATTTAAGATTTTCTGATACATTCTGCTTTGTATTTATTGGTGTATTATTGGTAACTTTTTTTTGCTTTGTCTATTTATCTATTTATTATACTTTGCAATATAGCATGCAAACAAAAGAATATATGAAAAATGTATAAATGTAATGGTATAGTTTAAGGAAAAGCAGTAAAATGAAATACTTGCGTCTGACTCTCAGACCAATTAAGTAGAACATTCCCATACATCCAAAAATTATTTTTACTACTTTCACATGTAACTACACAGTTAGTAGTTAGGTATCTGTTTTTACATTTTACTTAAATGGAATAATACCTAATTATATTGTGTTCTGAGAATTGTTTCTTTCACTCCACAATATGTTTTTGGAATTCATCCATATTGATAAGTATATCTGTTGTTCACGATGTCGTTTATTTTTCACACAAAATACCCCCTCCAAAGGTTAAATACTGATTTGCCTCATGAAATACACAGTTCTCCATTTCTTTCTGTCTTCCTCTTTCTCTGCACCCTACCTTCACATCCCTCCCTCATAAAAAATAAAAGTCATTCCTTATAGAGCTATTCCAGTTTTTTGGGTTTTTTTAAGCTTGGAATGCTGTCAACTGAGAAAAATGCTAAAATTTTTTGCTGTATATGTCTTTCTCCTTCTTAATCATGCCGCCAGAAATAGCTAGCAACAGCTGCATCTTGCCACCTGGGTTCTTACCTCCTAGTGACCACAGTGCTAAAGAAAGACCTGAAAGAAAGCACAAAGCCAGCCTTGAGCTGCTGGAGGAAGACATGTCTGAGTTAGGGCAGCAGTGAATGAAAAGACTATCCTCTTAAGAACTACCCTGAGATTTGGGTTTAGGAAAATACCTTAAGTATGGATCTGCAGAAATGAATGGGGAAATTATATTTAGTATTAGAAATAATCAAAATTTGGGAATATTGGGAAAAGAGAGAAGCCAGGAAGTTGATATAATAAGGCTGGAGCAACATTTGGGGTAAAGGTATTCAAGTGAATTATTCCTGATGATGGAATAGAAGAGTGTTTTTTAAGAAAATATCTGGAAAATAAAGTTAAATTTCCTTGCATTCTTAGATATGGATCTCCCGAATATCTTAGTAAAGTGTACTGTGATGGTTTCATTGTGGAAATTAAGAGAATGAATTTCAGATCAGGGATAATGTGGAGATAATAAAACAGAAAGCAGGGCATGTAAATACTACCCATCAACAGCTAAACCTGTAAAAACAGGAGACTGGGGATAAAGGTGAACCTGAGAACCACATCTCTACTCCAGCCTTGAAAATGCCAGAAAAAGCTTGGAGAGGGTTTTGTACACTTGCTCAGTGTGCAATGGTGGCTCAAGTCAATCTTATCTTCATTTTAAGAGACAAGGAGACTCCATCTGACAGCAATATATTAACATTTTTTTCTGGCTTCTATCTAAGAATATCATAAAATTAGAGAACAAGGCAAGATTATGAACCAGAAAGTACTATTTCTGTGATAAAATGTAAGAAAGTAATAGAAGTTCGGAAATGGAGTACATCAGTGGAGAGGAAAATAGTTGAAACCATCATGCAGGATATGAATTTTTTACCCTACTTAGGAAGAACTTTTGAAATTCAGGAAGATAGGCAAAAGAGGTAAAGTATTGTTGGGGGAAAGTGGGTAAGAATTGTGAGAGATAAGATAAATAAATGAGAATTGACTATGACCAAATGAAATCAGCACTCAATGGAAGTACAAGTAATAGGGGAACCAGAGGAAGGGATGATTAATTTTGTCTGACAGAAGAGCTCTCTAAAGAGGTAACTATAGAGCCTTTTAGAATGATAAGAATTTAAATAGACAGACAATGGAGGAGAATTTCTGTTTCTCACAAGATAGCAGATAAAATAAACTTCCTAATGTTGGATAAAATTCTTTATTTAAAAAAAAAACATCCTAGTGCGTGGCTGAGCTTCCAGGGCAATAAGAAAGTAAAGGAAATCCTAAGAAGATAATAGACAGCAAGAACAAGAACCCAAGGTATTAAGTAGGCTTTCAATCCAGCCACTACCCTACCCTACACCCTAACTTCATAATGAACCATAATGGAAATTGAAAATATTACATATCAAACCTGAGAAGTCCAACTAAATCATTACTTAGAAAAAAATGTATAATCTCAAATGTTTGTATTAGGAAAAAAAGGCTGAATATTATCGGGCCAAGCATACAATTTAAGTTAGAAGCATAACAGAAGAAAAAAAATCCAGAGAAGCTGAAAAGCAATGCTGGGTCAGACTGTGCGGCACTGTAATGGGGCACTAAGGAGCTCTATTTTACTCTCTAGCAAAGACAGAGTATGTGTGCTTTGCAGGGGGGGGGACAGGTGTTATATCAGCTTTGTAGATGACAAAAAACAACATCAAAGTAGATTAAACAACAACAACAAAAAGGAACCTACTGGCTTATGAAAATGAATAAGCTAAGAGAGCTTTATTTCGGGGCTCAAACAATGTCCCCAGAATACACTCTGTCTATCTTGAATCCAACCCTCCTCTACATTGGTTTTATTCTCAAATTCTTCTTTGTGGGTAGGTGGTTGCCAGGAGCTACCGATCCACATCTTCCCTGGATTTCCCCAGCCCCAGAAAAAGCTCATTATATCTCATGTGTCGTCTCAGAATCAATTAATCTGAGCAGGACATTGCACAATGTCCTATTTGGACAGACCTGTATCACGTCCACCTCAAATACATGGACCTCAAATATCTGATATGTGCAGAAGAGGGAGTATGGCTTCTCAAATGAGACCCAGTTTAATTTTAACAAAATAAGCAGCCACTTCAACCTGCTTTAACCCTTGTTTTCTGTGACAACTCCAGTGCCAGTATCAAAGAATGAGTGAAGTAGCAGCCTCTTTGCTTTGATGAACTTCATCTCCTATCTTACCCTCTTAAGACTTCTGGAAAGTATTCTCCCAAATGCCAAAGTTTAAATTTCCTGTGCTTTGATGACTTGCGAGATATGTGTATGTTGCCATTCCACAGTTCTAGAGGCTGTGGCAGCTGAAACAAGAGGCCAGAAATTAAAAACACATATCAACATTACCAAAGATCTTTATTAAACCTCACAAATCTACCCTCCCTGGCAATTCCCTAACAATGATTTAGAGTTAAATACTTAGATTCATTTCATAAATATAGTACATAATATGGTGGTATTTTACAACTTAATGTCAAATATAAAAAATAGTTATCAAAGCCACTCATTAGAATAGTTTTTATTTATCCTCTTGAGTTATCTGCACCTGCGGTAAAAAATATTTCTGAATTTCCACTTACAAATATGACTACATGATTTAGATAGGGCATTTTTTTTTTTTTTTTGGTGGAGGGTGGTTATAGGGATCTACTCAATTCATACTGGGAAAGGTAGGTGTAACACAAATATCATAATAATTGCTGGAAACCCTCTAGTATCCAACAAAACAAAAACATTTTTATAAGTGAACAGTAGCTAAATATTATCAAGGGTAAGCCTCTAAGGAAAAAAGACAGGAAGAACTCAAAACAGTGTCCCATGCAATGTTAAAGGATGTAGCATGTGGCATATCCACTCATGGGTGTTTTGTGTGTGCGTGCATGCATGTATGTATGTGGGGGCGGGGAGGGGTGGTAGAAGAGAAAGGGAAGCAGCCACAAACTCCCTTCATTGTCTTCGCTAATTGTATAGACAACATGGGCATGTCCCATTTTTTTTATCACTGGTTGGTAGAGTTAACTTGTTTTCTCCTGCTCATCTATATTCTGAATTCTTCTTAAATTCCTATCTGAACCCACCGTGTTGAGACACCCCTTCAGCCTGCTGCAAACACAGGACAGTTCAGCAAAGGATAGATTCATTGACAACAGAAGTATAAGGTCCTCACAACACAGTGATAAACAAAATTTTGTTTTGATGATGTTAAAATTATTCCAATGTCTTTGAAGAAGATTGCTCTCTCTGTTGGATACTTGTATATTTATGTATATGTGTATATGTTTCTGTTTATATTTAAATGTTTGGAAGAAATATAATCAGCCTGAAAAATGCAAAGATCTTCAAAGAGAAAGACTTTCTGAGTAATAGGCACTGTGTGTGTGTGTGTGTGTGTGTGTGTGTGTGTGTGTGTGTGTACTATGTACAGGGTAGATCAATAGTAGGTTGCGGGAGATGGCTATTTATTTATTTATTTATTTATTTATTTATTTACTATTGCAATATTTTTAATGTGAGATGGCTATTTATTTATTTATTTATTTATTTACTATTGCATTATTTTTCATGTGAACAGCTGTAAACCTACTTTGCCCCACCCTTTATGTATATGAGAAGGGACTTGTAAACAACAGAAATCTATTTCTCACAATTCTGGAGGCTGCAAGCCCGAGATCTGAGTGCCAGGCTGGTCAGGTTTTGATAAATGCCCTCTTTCAGGTTGCATATCACTTCCTCTCTCTGTCCTCACATGGTAGAAGGGGCATATTTTTAAATACAGATTTGAAGAGCAGACTTTAAAATACAGATTTGAATAGCCAAAATAAAAAAAAATAGTCTAATATCTACCACCCAGGAATACTCACTGCAGATAATTCGAGGATCTTTATTATTTACATTTAGAAACATATTTTATTTATGTGAAGTATATTTAATTAAATATAATATACCTACTATACATAAATTTTGTAACCTACTTTCCCCCTTAATATTTTTAGCTATTGATTTTCTTTAATAATATTTCTCTTGTGTAAAGTCTCTTATTTTAGTTTAAAATAAGGACATTAATGTGTTTTTTAAAAAGCATGAAGGCAAGGTTGAATAGGAACAAATGTTCTTATTTCATTTTTTATCAAAGTTTAATTCAAATGATAAATCACAGAGAGAACATGTGATAACTGACAAACTCTGGACTTTGCACCAAAACAATTACTCTTTAATTCAGTTGTTTTTTAATCTTGTTTAAGCCACAGACCTCTTTGAGAAACAAATAAAAGCTTTGATCTTCTCTCCAGAAAAATGTACATGCCTGCGACATTTTGCAAACTATTGCAAAAAAAATCTGTATTTATATTAAACCCATCTCTGGAGCCCCAGTGGACTATTGACCTTGCTTTAAGTAGCCCAGTATATGTAAAAATATACTGCTAAATAGACTAATCTCACTCAGAACAGGAATTCAATGAAATATTAATAAAAAAGTTAGCACCAGCCTCTTAAAATGTTACATTTACATTTTTATCACAGTTTAAAATGAAGCCTCCCATCATTTTGATCATCATTGATGTTGACTATCATCTCTCAATTAGACAGAATTTGCTGAGTGCTATCTATGTGCCATGCTCAGCATGGAAACAAGCAGATGCTAAAATAAATGCCCCCCTCCCTCAGAAATGTACGACTAAGTGAGAAAAACAAGTCATAAAACCCAGAATGTGATAAGTGCTAAGTTAAAAGTATGCCAAGTTCGATGGCATCCCAGTTCATAACCTGGAACAATATTAGAATACAATTCGAGGAAAATAAATATTTGTAAACTGTGCCAAGTGTATATTTGCGCAGAGAATTCACTTAGAAAATATTTTAAATTAGCTTTTCCATAGTGTGAAGACTGTGTAAATACTGTGTACAAATATAGGAGAAATATGCCAAATATAATTTCTCTTTCTTTCCCTCTAGACAAAGGTTATTGTTCCTAATCTTCCTAGGAAATTCCTTGATTTCCTATCAGTAAAACTCTCTTCAGTCAACATGTGTATGAAATTTCTTTAATTTAACAGACTATATCATGCAAGCCGCACAACAGCAAATTGTTATGGACAAAATCTTCGCTTCCCAGAATAGCATGCATATTGATGAAGCTGTGAACTTGAAAAGAACAGGCTCATCTAAACCAAACATGGCTGGTGAGAGGAGTTCTTGCTGGATCCCAGACCCAAGAGTGCCGGGAGCCGGTCCATGCTTGCTGTTTCAAGGAACCTGGCATATATGGCATACTGTTCTTAATATGTTTGCTCACCTTCTTGGCACTATGTGTTTTAACCAAGGTCTCTGAGAAAGGTTGTTTCCCCAGGTAGGGATTTTCCCCTGAAGTTAGGGAGGGAATAAAACCCCTTAACTAAGTGCCAGGTGGGTAATTAATCACTTTAACTATGAACAATCATGCTTAAGCTACATAATCTTTACTCCCTGGAATGGAGATAAGAAACGCCCTAACCTTTGTAATAGAGATTGATAGGATTGAATCAACTGGTATAAATACAGTTGTAACAAGACAGAATTTAGAACACAGAACTTAGGAGACAGGACTTAGAAGACAGGACCAAGAGAGACAGAACCTACACAGAACGTTCTCTAGAGACAGAAGGACTTCGCTGGAGAGAACATGGCAAAAGATCCTGGACTGAACCTGACTACAGAAATATGGCAAGAGAACCTGACTAGAACCTGGTGACCGAACCTGGCTAGAGATCTCAGACAGAACCTGGCTGGAGAACCTAGCGAGGGAACATGGCTACAGAACCTGACTGGAGATCCTAAGCAGAACCTCTCTGGAGATGCAGACCAGAACTTGGCTGGAGATCCTGGTTAGGCTGCTGATCAACTGAACACTGTCTCCGTGTCCTTCCTTCTTCGCCGACTCCGTCCACGCCTTTGGGGACCCCTGGACCTGCTGGGGCTGGACCCCGGCACCAAGAGTTTACAGGAAGAAAGGAGGAAGGTTGGAATGGAAAGGGAAACAAATGAAAATGGCTTTTGAGAAATTACCTTCCTGAGTTAATAAGTCTTGCACTATCTTTTATACATAAGTCGGACACCTACTAATTAATTACTGACAGAAAAGAGGGAACGATGTTGGTTATTTTAATGAACTTTACACTAATTTTTAAACTGTCGGCAACTCAGGTGTCTTATTTTGGATATTGGTTTGCCCATATTTTCTGTTTTCCTAATGCCCCGCATCTACAGCATTGTCTTGGTAGCAGCAATAAATATTTTCTGTCTAATTATAATTATTTGACTAAGAAAAAAGAAGTGAATCTCAATTACTTTTCCAGTGGGATAATGAATACCAAATCCAAAGATCATCACAAATGCTTTCAACAAAGCAGTATATAAAGAATTGATTGTGTTCCTTTTAATGCAGCATCTAATGTTGTCAGTTAAGCAAAATGAAAATTATCCAAGGAATCAGTTTTCTAAATATAAGAATAACTATTTTCTTGAAGATTGAAAAGTATAAAGTATGAGACTGACATTTTAATAAATGCTTTCTCTCATCTTACTGATCACCATATTAAAGTAGTAATTCAATGTCATTACTTCTTAGTATTAATACCCTCAATTCTTCATCTTATCTCTTTAAAATAAATTAGTTCTCAATTTCTCAACAACTGATGGAAGTGATGTAAATCCAAAAAGCAGCAATTATGCAATAACTAAAGTCAAAACTGTTTCCCCCCCTCTCTAACAGCTTGTAAGCATAATTAATCAAATCAAGCTTCCCTCTCATCCTGAAGAGTTATAATTTCAAACAGAAAATTACAGCATTCTTGCCATAGAACATATAAAGTAAACGAAGAAAATATGTACATAAAGTAGGAGTTTGTTCTGAGTAACAAATCTTATTTTATCAAATCCTACTCTGCTGCATTAACTAATATTCATGCTATAAATACTGCTCATTGAAGGGGCTATCTTATTAGCAATTTTGAATAATTCAAAATACAATGAATTAAAATATTTTGTCACAATAAATCAATCAAAAGAACAAAATTAATAAACACCTCATCCTCAGGAATAATCTCAAACATATCTAAAGTATTAATGATATACCTTGCCAGGTTTTTATAAACAGATTTATAACACACCTTATAACAAAAAGTAGCATTAAAAAAATAACTGTCTCTAGTGCACTGTTGGTGAGAATGCAGAATGGTGCAGCCACTATGGAAAACAGTATGAGGTTTCATCAAAAAATTTAAAATGGAACTGCCTTTTGATCCAGTGATCCCACTTCTGGGAATATATACGAAGAGTCCTGAAATACCAGTTTGAAAGAATATATACACCTTATGTTTATAGCAGTGTTATTTACAATAGGAACAATATGGAAACAGCCCAAGTGTCCATCAGTAGGTGAGTGGATATAAAAGCTGTGGCACATTTACACCATGGAATACTATGTGTCTGTACAAAAGAAGGAAATCTCATCTTTTGTGACAGCATGGATGGACCTAGAGATTATTATGCTCAGTGAAATAAACCAGTCAGAGACAGACAAATACCATGTGATGTCATTTATATGTGAAATCTAATGAACAAAATAAACAGATGAACAAAATAAAAATAGACTGACAGCTGTCAGGGATGGGGGAGACTAGATGAAAGAAGGTGAAAGGATTAGCCAGAGAATATATACGAATAACCCATGCTAGTAGACACAGACAACAGTGTAGTGATGGACAGAGGGAAAAGGGGCCAGGGACTGGGTAGAGGTAGACAAAGGAGGGGGAGGAACGGGGAGTGTCAACAATAAACATAAAGTTTAAAAACTGTCCACAGTGTTCCAAAATGTCCACAGTTAGTATATTATCAGCTTCTAGTGAGATGTGCCTTTTTTTCCCAATTTTTCCAGAAAACAAGATTTAATAATTACTCCCATTGTTTGCAGAAATATGTGGCTCTTGCTCTCTAAGTTTTGAGATTCACTATGTCTATGTATCTAAATTACTGCCCAAGATGATGAATGCCGGCAAAAACTGAAATAGTAATTTGCTACCCAAATATGATATTAGAGAGAGCATTTTCTTTCACCAAAACATATCTTAAAATCTCTCCTTTTTCTTAAGGACTAATTGAATGTAGAAGACTAACAAATTTCATGGCTTACTACCACCTTTTCCTCCATAATTATTCCCCTGAGGGTTAAAATGCTATTAAATCATCTACTTGATGTATGCATTTTTTTTATTTTAACATTGATTGAACTGTCTGCATCTTCCTTGTATTTGTTTGAATCAATGTATCCTGCCTACTTTGCAACCAACCCAAGACCAGCTCATCATAAGGCACTTTCAAAAGATGCTTTATATAAATTATGATGATGAAAATTATTCGTTAAAGTCAAGATTTCTTATCATCTAGAATCCAGTTTTATAGGGAGGTAAGTATATTTTCTCTTAAATGTGAAGAGCTTATTTATTTGAGTCAAACGCTTCCTTACAGAAATCGTGGAACACACGAACAAAAAGCTACCGACTTGCACACTGATGCAAGAAGGGCATATGTGCAGCACAAGCACACAGGCTTTCTGAGCAGAGAAACTGATTCAAAGAGTGGAGTCCCTCACCAGCAGCCAATGGGATTCTTGTGGTGTTCCTGGAAAGGACAAACTACTAACTAGCATTTTTGCTCTAAGAGGGACAGTATTTAACTCACTTCCATGCAGATATTTGAAGCAAAAGTAATTTGGACTCATTTTCACTAAGAGGTAATAGCAAACCGTGAGCTAGATAACAATTCATAGCAAAGCCAAAAAAAAACAATCTTGAATCAATTAGGAATGTCCAAGGTATATAGTGTAAATTCCTGTGAGATGCATGTAGATTACAAAACAAAACACAAAAAATTATTTTTATGTATAACAACTGCTAAGGATATTAGACTACTATATTATGGTTTACATGGGGCTTGGTATTAAATTATAAATTACTTATACATTATTTTATGTAAATATAATAATGTAAAAGAACTTACATTATTTTCATATGCATTAGAAATTCCATATACAATAAGTATATTTACATGTTAAAGTCTGTACAGATCCTAAAGTATAAATTGTATAATTTCTGGAAATATAGAATTGTCTAAAATTTGATAAGAATAATGCAGAAAACTCTGTAAATGACATATTTTATGTTATCAAAGTATAGTGTCTATAAAATATAAATATTAAAACATTCATGAAGTGTCTTAGGACTAAATGTTTTCTAAGGAGATAAATGTGGATTTTTCAGAAATTATTTATAAATATATCAGGCAAATATGAATGATAATATTTGACAACTAAATTTATCATTGACAATACAGTTCCCATAATTATTTTTTTCTAAATAAAAAAGTCATTAGGTTTTCCAGCCAAAATAAGATCCAGGCTCACAATGCTCAGAACCTACAGGTGGTAATTAATTTCAGAGGAATTATTAAATATCTCTAATCTCTTGATAAATCAATAAATTTGGAAGGAAGGAAATATGGAAAACTCAAAGCAAGAAAATCATTAGAAAAACATCCAGTAGTGACACTCATGTAATTGAGCTTTCAAGCCTTCCAATCTGCTTTGTCCTCTTCCCCAGGCAAACAGTGAGTTCACAGTGCCCTCCGAAGACATCCCAGCTCCAAAATAATCAACCTTACACGCTCCCACCACCATCATCCCTATTAACTAAGGCAGATCTCCATTAGAAGGTCACTTGATTAGACCTTGGCACTAATGAATAACAATTAAATGCTCCTTAGGTCTAATCATGTCTATGGTGCAAAGAAAGGCATTTTGAATCAAATAAATGTCTAAATGGAGAACTACTAGTAGAGAGAAAGTGTTAGAAGCAAGGGAAACTCTAGATCCCTTTACTTTTTATTTTGGATGAGAAGCAACTCCCCCCTCAAAATAATCCACCAAGAAATATAATTCCTCACTGACTAAATAGTAATATGAACATAAATCAAAATGGAATCTGCATTAGGTAGAAAACATGGACCAAACTTCAATATATTTGAAAGCTGCAAATTAAAATTTTAAGAAAAGTCTTCCTAGTCCTACTCATTAAAATCTCAGATGAGCCTAACCAGTGTGGCTCAGGTGGTTAAGCGTCATCCCATGCACCAAGAGGTTGCCGGTTTGATTCCTGGTAGTCAGGGCACATGCCCGGGTTGGGGATTGGATCCCAAGTGGGACAGTGCAGGAGGTAGCTGATCAATGTTTCTCTCTCATGGATGTCTCTCTCTCTCTCTCTCTCTCTCTCTCTCTCTCTCTCTCTCTCTCTCTCCCTCCCATCCTCCCTCTCTAAAAAAATAAATAAATAATCAATAAAAGCATTTTCTTTTTAAATCTCAGATGAATCTGGTAAAATCTTAAAAACACACATGTGAGAAAAAATCAGGGTCAAATCCATACAAAACACTAACTCAATTGTTTCACAGATGTATCACATACTTCCCCTTCATTTTTTCAAATTTCTGCAGACCTATCACATTTCCCCAGTTCTCAAATCTTTCCAGTGCCATATATGGGTTTTGAATCTCTCCTTATCCAGAATACATTTCTCTCTCCATTTTGTTTTTTCCTATTCTTCAAGGTCAGGGACTCTTCACTCATGCTCCATAGCAGCCACAGAATGCCCTATGCAATATATATTTCTTATTGACATGAATAAAGCATTTCACCTTCAGTTGGAAAGTGGGCTAACAATTTTGAAAAAAAAAGCAACAATAGCCCCTTTTCGTTCCCATGAAACTGGATTAGAAATAACAGTGTGCAGCCCGGAAGGTCAGGACACAGGAACATGAGATCAGGCCCAGATCTCTTAAGGCACCCTCTTGACCTAAACCTCTAAACATGTCTGATTCTTCAATAAAAGTATCAAGTGGGACCTTGCTCTTTCCTGGCCTTGTGAATTTAACATTCACAAAATTATTAAAATGTAGACCTTCATAGAATTTTAGGCATCAAAATTTATCTGAAATAATATTAAACTATATTTTAACAGAAGTAGTGTATTTTTTAAGTAATGAAAATTTCCAATTCAACATTCTAGAATAGAGGTCAGAAAAATATTTTTTAATTATGGTTGAGATACTATATTATATTAATTTCACGTTTACAACATAGTGATTTGACATTTATATACAAGTAATCGCCACAATAAGCCTAGTAACCATCTGCTAACTTACTAAGTTATTAGGATACTATTGACTATATTCCCTACAACTGTAAATTACATCCTTGTGACTTATTGCATAAGTAGAAGTTTGTACCTCTTAATTTCCTTCACTTTTTTGTCTATCCTTCTACCTCCCTCCCCTCTGGCAACCATTAGTTTTTCCTTTGAATCTATGAGTCTATTTTCTGTTTTGATTCTGCAAAGGGCTAGACAATGAATATTTTAGACTTTGTGGGTCATGTGGTCTCTATCACAACTACTCAACTCTACCATTGTAACACGAAAACAGCCATAAGTAATATATATATATGCCTAAGCGACCTTTACGACCGAACAACTGGAATAACTGGTCAACCAGTCGCTATGACACGCACTGACCACCAGGGGTCAGACACTCAATGCAGGAGCTGCCCCCTGGTGGTCAGTGCACTCCCACAGGTGGAGTGCCACTCAGCCAGAAGCCGGCTCATGGCCAGAAGCAGGTGCAGTGGGCCAGGATGAATGCAAGTGGCTCAGGCTCCTCCCTGGCCGCCTGCCGCTTGGCACACTGCTACTTATAGGGAGGGGTCCCAGATTGTGAAGGACACAGGCCAGGCTGAAGGACCCCCACCCTCCCCCCCCCCCCCGCCCCATGCACAAATCTGTGCACCAGGCCTCTAGTATGTAAATAAATGGGCATGGCCGCATTCCAAAAAAAACCTATATTTACGAAATTGTGTAGTAGGCCAGATTAGGTCTGAGGGTCAAGGTGTGCAATTGACTGTTGTAAAACAAAATTATAGGATTGTAGAACCTTAGAACAAGAGCTAGTACTACAAATGATCTACTTTAGCAACTATTTCATAATCAAAATTGTTCTATAGCAATATTTGTCCTTTGCAAAATATATAAAAAACATTTCACTGAAGAAAAGTTCTAAATAAATAGAATAAAGAAAAAAGCAAAAGTCACTTCTAATTTTGTGACACTGAAATAGCTACTGTTAACATTTTGGTGTTTATGTTTCCAGTCATTACATATAAATCTCATATGTATAAATTTCATGTTTTTTCATATTATATATGTACTTTCTTGCAAAGTAATTGTCATACTGCATATTCAATTTTAAGAACCATTTATCTATTTAACAACTTTTTATAAGCATTTGCTCACGTCCTTAAATAATCTTCAAGAGCATAATTTTAAAAGACTACATAATTTTATTATCAGCTGCATATGTCATAAGTTATTTAATCTGTCCCTTAATATTAGACATTTCTTTCTAGTTGCAATGCTATTATAAATAACTAGACAATGGAATTTCCTTATGCATATACCTCTGTATGACAATCTGATTACTTCCCTATGGTGAATTCCTACAGTGAATTGTAAAGTCAAAAAGTAAGACAAATTTTTTTTTAACTCCATGGCTTTAAATACACATTGCCAGATTGCCTTCCTGAGAGAATTTATCAACTTCTATCAACTTATACCGCCATCATCAGTAAACTTCAATACCCCCCCCCCCCGGCATACAATCTTATGATGCTCTTTTTCTTATACTGGCTAATTTGATTAGCTTAAAATTCTATCATATTATAATTTAACATGTATTTCTTCCATTAATGCAGTGGTTCTCAACCTTCTGGCCCTTTAAATACAGTCCCTCATGTTGTGACCCAACCATAAAATTATTTTTGTTGCTACTTCATAACTGTAATGTTGCTACTGTTATGAATCGTAATGTAAATATCTGATATGCAGGATGGTCTTAGGCAACCCCTGTGAAAGTGTTGTTCGACCGCCAAAGGGGTCGCGACCCACAGGTTGAGAACCGCTGCATTAATGAAAAGATACCATCTTTCCTAATTTTGGAAGATTCTTTCTTTTCTTTTTTTAATCCTCACCCAAGACTATTTTTTCCATTGATTACTAGAGAGAGTGGAAGAGACCAAGAAGGGAAGGGAAGGAGAGAGAAACATCTACATGAGAGAGGCACGAGGATTGGTTGCTTCGCACATGCCCCCCTATTGGGCCTAGGGAACTTGCAACCAAGGTATGTGCCCTTGACCAGGAATTGAACCTGGGACCCTTCCATCTGCAGGCTGACACCCACTGAGAAAAACTGGCCAAGGCAATTATTTCTTATTTTGTGAATTTCAGCTCTCACTTGAAAGACAAGGAGGATACTGAGATTCACAGAGATAAGTATTATCTCCTGGTCACCAAGTTAGAGACAGATCCACGACCAGAACTCGACTGACAGGCTGAAGCTCTTCCCATTGTACGTTATACCCACATTACCTATCTATATAACCTGTGCATTTGGATCAGTCTGATAAGGCTCTAAACTTGTTTCTAGTTCATCTTAATATTTATGTTTAAGAGCAAAATAATCACCAACTTAATTTTTCCCTTTGTTTTTTTCTCTAGCCTAAGTGTTTCAGACCAAGATCTAGTGGAAAGGCAAATTTTAAAGTGAACGTTTAATTTTTTTCTTATTTTATTTGTGTATTGGGAAAGAAAAGCTAACTTTGTACAAAAAATATATGAAATAAAAGCTGAATTTCCAATGCTGTATGGGTTGTTTTTAGGTGACCGTCCAGCTTGTTTAGCCACAAACTACCTAAAACCTCTTATCCAGCATCATAATTAATAGCATTCTCTTTGACTCTAAAAAAAATTCCCATTAATCATAGATATACTTGAGAACCACTGCACAGAACAAGCAATTGTCTTTTTCTGCTAGAACACTAGATCTCAATGACTTCTTTCTGAGGATGTTTCTGGTATTTTTCAACCTCATCTATGCAAAGTATGGTCTAATCAGCATTCTAAAACAAAATTCTTATGAAGTCATTAGTTTACTACTAATAAAAATCTTTCAAAGTAATTTAAATGATTAATTTTTATCATTTTATCATTAATTTTTAGTTTTGCAAGCTAAGAGAGGAAACGATTATTTTCTGAACATATTGAAGTATATATGTATCCTGTAAAATAAAAGGCTAATAATATGCAAATTTTCCCCATGGGTAGGAGTTCAACTGACCAGGAGTTAAACGTGCGCTGACCACCAGGGGGCGGTGCGGAACATGGCAGTTTTCAGTGATGTGGCGCTGACAGCGCGCAGCAGTGGAGGCGCTGCTGGCCCCAACAGGCCCTGAGGAGAGCGGGACTGCAACAGGATGGTGGAGCAGGTGAGTGGGCGGCGCCAGGTGATTGGAGCCCCAGCGGATGTGAGTGGGGGCCCCAATCGCCCCGCCGGTTGCCCCACAGATGGGTCCTGATTGACGGCCAGGCCTAGGGACCCACCCATGCATGAATTTCGTGCACTGGGCCTCTAGTATTTATATAAAACTATAAAGTGACTTAATAAAAAGATGGGAGATAAATAGTCAATAAATATTTATTTTCTCTAAACTTTTTTTCATAAAAGAAAGACTAATCTCTTCCAATGATTTAAAAGTTCTGGAAATTTAATCTCTGTAGGTGAGACTTCATATCACAATTTGGAATATTTTGGTTGTCTGGTCTAGGTTATGCCATTACCAGCTTCCTTCAAAATATCAATGTCACAGTGGTTTTTTACTTCAATGCAAACCTGAGTATGCCACTCTGCTAAATGCTTCTGGGCTACTGGTAGCCTTCATACTAAAGTGCAATTTCTAGCTTTTCCCCCAAGTTCTTTCATAATATGGACTTGCTGCTTCTTTCGCCTAAGCCTTTGACATTCCTAGAACACAACCATTGTATACTTTTTTATGCTGTTGTGCTTTTTCCTGCTCTGTTCCATCATCCTGGAATGCCCTTCCCAATCAGTCCCATTTGGTGACCATTTTCTCTAACCATGGTGATTCTTACATATTTTCTAGAATTGGCTCAGATGGCACCATCTGTGGGAAGCCCTCTATGAACTGAATCAGGCACCACTCCTTCCTGTTCCTTCTCTACAATATCCTGAATAGCATCTAACATGTATTTATTCAAGGCATTATGCCAGATGCCAAGGAATGTAGCAGTGACTAAGCCTGCCTATATGGAGTTTTACATTCTAAACTTTCATCATGCCATTATATTTTCATTGTTGTTTTACTTGGTTACCTAAGCCAATATATTGCAAAGCACATGCAAACAAAGACAGCCCATTTGTCTTTGTATTTCCCAGGGTATGGATTAAGGCTTGGAATTTAGTAGGAGTTTAACCTTCCATGAGCAATAGCCCAAAGAAAGATGACATCACAACTTCTAGGAAAAGAATCAGAAACCGTTTCTCCAACAGGAGGGTTGGATGAATTAAGTATATTTAAACTTCTAGCTTACTTTTTAAAAATTAAATTTTTCAGCCGTAACCGGTTTGGCTCAGTGGATAGAGTGTCGGCTTGCGGACTGAAAGGTCCCAGGTTCGATTCCGGTCAAGGGCATGTACCTTGGTTGCCGGCACATCCCCAGTAGGAGGTGTGCTGGAGGCGGCTGATCGATGTTTCTCTTTCATCGATGTTTCTGACTCTCTATCCCTCTCCCTTCCTCTCTGTAAAAAATCAATAAAAATATATATTTAAAAAACATTAAATTTTTCAAAATATTGTTTTCTCTACCGCTATTGAATTTACAGGTTGAAAAGATAGATTGATTTTTCCCTGTATTCCAATAGATATTACTAATCTTCTATTTTTTTCCCCTGCAATATGAATTTTCTTCCACTTAATTCCAGGTTTTGTTAGAAATGGAAGCTGCCACCACAAAAAAATAGGTACTCAGCTTCACTTCTGCTGAGCTGTTAGTCCTGCCCTAAAATAGGCAGAAGACACAAAGGTCAACTAGGATAACCTCATTCTTTGTGACAGGTCAACTAATATCTATAAAGTTGAAATGGAGTTCAGTCATAAAAAAAATTTTGCAATCACTATAGAACAATTTGGGTGCTGCTTTATCTTGATTTAGGTAGCAGACTATTAGAGATTTCCCTGGATTCACAGAATGTGCACAAGAAGAGGGCAGAGCACTCAGCCTTAAAGGACCCTCTGTGAAATGAACAAACACAAACCCATGTGTTTGATCTCCGAGCTACTGTTCTTTGTCAGTGGGCCTAAGGAGAAAATGTACTTCATAAAACTTATCTTAGCATCAGCCTCCTAATAACCTATGAATGTAGGGATTTTTGTCTTTCCTATTTTCTACCTCTCCATTTCTTTCCCTGCACCATATACTATGTGCCTTGTATGTAGACATACAAAACCATGGTCACATGAGTGCAAAAACATGTCTGTTTACCTCATTAGAAACTTTCTATTTCCTAACTACTGAAAATCCTGACACCTTAACATTTAAGCACACCAAAGAAGAATATGTAACATAACCTTCATTTGAAAAGGTATCTCTCTATATTTAATCTGACAAACTTGAGTATTTCAGTAATTGTCTGACTACATCATAGCTAACCAGCTAAAATTAAGAAGTTAATCATTGTCCCATCATAATCCAGACTCCAATGGTGGAATGGCCAAATTGCTGGTGTCATTAAGAAATTTTCACTTAAAATAGATGTAGCTGTGTAAATAATATTTAATGAAATATTTAAACTTGGAAATAAGTGATTCCATTCATTTATTCATTTAAAATACATGTTTTGAGCATATACTGAATACAAGATTATGTGGTAGGCATTATGGGAAATAACAAAAAGCTGAATCAGCAGTAAATTGTGACCAAGGAGCTCCTCCTCCCACAGGGGAGATTATGAATGCCAGTGGGAATGAGGATAAGATGTTCTAGGAGTGCAGATGAGGTGTGAATATTGCACACTGGGGCAATCAGAAATGCCTTCATCTGAGACACAGCCTTTGTCTGTATGCTCAAAAATTGTGCCAGATGAGGAGGGAAAAATTAAAAACATGACATTTAAAACACTTTTTTTTTTTGCCCTGGCCAGTGTGGCTCAGTTGGTTGAGCATCAACCCATGCACAGAAAGGTCATTGGTTCGATTCCCAGTCAGAGCACATGCCCAGATTGTGAACTCAATCCCCAGTAGGGGCAAGCAGGAGGCAGCTGATCAATGGATTTTCTCTCACATGGATGTTTCTCTCTCTCTCTCTCTCTCTCTCTCTCTCTCTCTCTCTCTCTCTCTCTCTCTCTTCCTCTCTCTAAAATCAATAAAAACATATTTAAAAAATAAATTAAAATAAATGAACAGCTTTTTTATTTATTTTAGAGAGAGAAACATCAATTTGTTGTTGCACCTATTGATGCACTAATTGATTGATTCTGATATGTGTCCTGACCAGGGACCAAACCTACAACCTTGACCTCTTGGGACAATGCTCTAACCAACTGAATTACTCAGCCAAGGCAAGGAACATGACATTTAGAAGAAAGAGCATTATGTAAGGCAGGGAGTAAGCAAAACAAGACTTAGAGAATTAATTCCATTTGCACAGACCACTGAAGGAAGGAAAATTGTAAAGACTAAGATTGGCAAAGTAGGTTTGGACCAAATCATGGCACACCATGAACACCAAGCAGAGGGTTTCATTTACTTTACCCTATACTCTAGGGAAACCACTGAAGTTTTTTGAGTAAGGATTCAGAGTTCAGCTTTAAATCAGTTAATTTGACAAAAGAAGAGATATTGCCTCCTCTGAGAAGCATGGAAGAAAAAGCAAAAGGGTGAAATGTAGAGAAATTTAGAGGTAGAAAAGAGGGAAGTAAAAAAACAACCTCAATTTTTATAGGAAAATAAAATGGCCATTGTAGAGAGCAAGTAGATAGAGATGAGGTTAGGAACCTATGCAGAAAGGGAAGTGTTTGGTTATAAAGACTTGTGGATTTATTGGGAATATGTTAGAGTAAGAGGAAAGGTTTAAGAAGAGATTCTTGTAAATATAGTTTAGAAAAGATAGGAGACAATATATGATCAGCCATTGAACAAAATGCTAAGTTTGGCAGGATAGGAAGAAGCTAGGAAAATTCCTGGGCAAGTGGAATAGGGAAACTGAGACAAGAAAATTAAAAAGGCCAGACAGTTGGGGCAGCTTGCTACCAGCTTGTGAATCGCAAGGTATTATCTTCTCCAACTAAGGACTCTTGAGAGCAAATGGTTTATACCTCTTCTCCTTAACCAGAGAATACGTAGCTTAAGTCATCCAGGCCTAGGAAAATAAAGAACAAAGACCCAATAAATGTCATTTGTGCTAACTAAACCCAAGGACAAATAATGGATGATAACACTTGGGGACATTGGACAGGAAAGATAACTGCTAAGACAGGAAAGGGTAGGGAAGAGGAAAGGGAAAGAAGGGTGAGTTTTACCGCAGCCACTAAACAAAGAAATCAGCCATCTTAGGACTTGCCAAATAAGATGACCAGATATATGACCTGGGTACAAACACCCCAGGATTAGCCACAACAATGTAGAAAGGGACTTTGAAACCTCATCTTCTATCCAACATTATCTGGCAAGGAAATTTTGAAACCTACAGGGAGAAGGTCTAAAACCTCTTGAACCCCCACCGGGAAGGGCGCTCAGACTAGCTAAATTGCTCGCTTGTGCATTATGCCAAATGTATTCTTAGTAAATCTGCTTGCTTTGCTTCAACACTGTTGTCTGTCACTCATCTGAAACTTTGTGAGATTAACAAGAGCCAAGGAGGCACAGCCTCCCCTCCCCCTCCAAATTAGGGGACTGTCCAGTAACACTAAGGTCTCTGACTTTAGTAGAGCAAGCTATGAGAATATACAGAATATGACTAAGTGTACATTTTAGGAAGATAATCCTAGTAACAGCATTGAGGATAGACAGAAGAAAGGATCAACTGGGGACAACAAAATCAGTTTGTAGCCTAATGCATAAACCAGTTGAGAGATGAGGATATTCAATTAATTGTATTAATAAACCATAGCATAATCACTTTTAAGATATGGAGAAGGGTAGATACAGCAGAGTTAAAGTGTTCTTTGTAAAACATTTGAAACTATGTAACCTGCAAATATGCAAATTGGAAAATATTTGAAGCCATTCACTCAAAGCAGGTAAAACATAAATTTCAGGGTAAAGTAATCATGAGCTCATCCATTTTAAAGTCATTTTAACAGTTATATAAATAGTAAATTATTTTATTAATTCTATAGACTGGGAAATGTTGGTATTTTCTAAACACTGGGAGTTTTGTGCCAAATTTTCTCTCCATAGTTCTGCAGTTCATGAAGATATATAGGATACCATCAACTTCTCAGGTGTCTCCTCTGAAAGGTTATCCAGGTATCTAAAAAAAAATTTAGCTACTCCAAGAATCCATTCTTAAACCTCTAAATCTAAACTCTCACCAAAAGATTCAAATATTAAGCTAGAAGGAATAGTCATTCCTCTAGAAAATAGGCTAACCATTACTCTAAAGATAAGGTGACAGTTTTTTATTTTAATACTATAAATTTAAAGGAGACACAAGACCACTGAAGAAACCCTATTAAGAATGTAGATTATAAGTAGAAACTCTGTAGTTTATGGGTCAGTCAGGTATTTAAAGTTCAGAGCAAATTCATCCAATAGGATTTTTTACATGATAAAAATGAATGTTCTATGTTTGTATTATTCAATACAGGAGCCACTAACCACCTATAGCTCCTGAGAAACTAAATTTTGAATTTTTTTAATTTAAATAACTACATTTGTCTAGTGGCTCCTATACTGAGGGATCAAATCTAGATTATAGTAAGGGCACATGCTTCAAAACTCAATCCCCTGCCCTGACCAGTTTGGCTCAGTGGATAGAGCATAGGCCTGCAGACTCAAGGGTCCCAGGTTCGATTCCAGTCAAGGACATTTACCTTGGTTGCGGGCACATCCCCAGTAGGGGGTGTGCAGGAGGCAGCTGGTCGATGTTTCTTTCTCATCAATGTTTCTAACTCTCTATCCCTCTCCCTTCCTTTCTGTAAAAAATCAATAAAATATATTTTTTAAAAAAATCAATAAAATATATTTAAAAAAACAAAACTCAATCCCAAGGATTTAATAACAACAGAAAATGCTATTAACATGTTTCCAAAGAAAGCAAAGTAGGGCCTCCATTAGCAACTGCTTATGGGAAATCAGAGCCCCTCCTCTTTATGTAGCTAAAGTCATCTTTAATGACAATCAGCTAATCAAAACATGATGGTTCCCATTGCGAACACAAGTCAGCAGCTAACATCAGACACCCTTGTTAGTGTATGCTAATGCTTCCACTTTATACTTACTAGACACCAAAGCCGTCCGTAGAACAAAAAGTACACACAATGTTCAATAAAGCTTGGCAGGCTTTTAAGAAGACACGTGGGAAAATCCTAATCCAGGTTTCTGTAGGCAGATACCTCATAAAAGGTTAATCAAAGTGCTGGGCAATGTGGGAACATCTGTATCAGGCTCAGCACTATTTTTTTAAAGAGAGCTCAACATCTGCACTTAGGCCAGGATTGTTCCTTTGGGACAACCCTGAGCCTTAAAATGGAAAGATTTGCAACTGCATCAACTGTTGTTATGTTAACATGGCTTCTCTTCAGCAACCACTTCTAAATCACACTGACACTTGGTGGGGGGAAAAGAAAACACTTCTATGTTCTGATACTGAACATTTTTCTTTCTAAAAGAAGAAAATTAAGTGAGCGTAAATTATTAAATATTAAAATATATAAAAATATACCTCTGTTAAAAAGCTAAAAAATATATTTGAGGTAAATTAATAAAGTTTAAATGTAAGTATTTTCATCCTATTTATTATATGTAGCCTGCTTAAAAGGTATAAATACTGGGCTATGGCCATCTGGTGAAACAGCTGGAGAGTAAAGCCTGGCCATTGATCACCCTCTGTGATTGCTACCATGACCCTGGTTTTAAGCACATACTATTTATTTACAAAATAACTGATTATAAAAATCCAACTGTTTTTTTTTAATTCTTGGGGTGACATTGATTAATAAAATTATATAGGTTTCAAGTGTATAATTATATAATACATCATCTGCCTGAGTAGATACTTCCCCAAAGAGGACATACAATAGACATATGAAAAGATACTCAAAGTCACTAATAATCAGAGAAATGCAAATTAAAACCACAATGAGATATCACCTCATACCTTTCAGAATGGCTATCATCAATAAATCAACAAACAACAAGTGTTGGCAAAGATGTGGAGAAAAGGAAACCCTCATGCACTGCTGGTGGAAAAGCAGATTGGTGCAGCCACTGTGGAAAACAGTATGGAGTTACCTCAAAAAATTAAAAATGGAACTGCCTTATGACCCAGCAATTCCACTTCAGAATATACCAGAAGAAACCTATAATACTTATTTGAAAGAATATATCTACCCCTGCTTTCATTGCAATGTTATTTACAATAGCCAAGATTTGGAAGCAGCCCAAGTGTCTATAAATAGATGATTGGTTTAAAAAGCTGTGGTAGATTTACACAATAGAATATTACTTGGCTATAAAAAAGGAAATCTTACTCTTTGCAATAACAAAGGGACAAACCTGGAGAGTATTATGTTAAGTGAAGTAAGCCAGACAGAGAAAGACAAGTGCCAGATGATTTCATTTATATGTGGAATCTATTGAACAAAATAAACTAACAAACAAAATAGAAACAGACTCAGAGAGACAGAGAACAGACTGACAGCTGTCAGAGGGGAGTCTGGGCGGTGGGGGTGGGAGGGGCTGGGTGAAAAAGGTAAAGGGATTAAGCAAAACAAAAACAAACAAACAAACAAAAACTCACAGACACAGAAAAACATGATGATGATTACCAGAGGGAAAGGGGGGTGAGGGGAGGCAGAAGAGGGCAAGGGAGAACAAATAGTGATGGAAGGAGACTGGTCTTAGGACAGTGAACACACAATATGAAAATCCAATTGTTTGGTTTCTTGCTAACTCCTTTAAAATAACTCTCATTCTATCCACCCAAATAACAAAGGAAAATTTAAATTACAGAGATTACAGCAATCCTATTAAGGATCAGGCAGGGTTTCTATCACATGCCTTCATTCTCTATGATATTTAAATAAATACACATTTCTCATTCAGAAAGAAAAAAGCCCAGCCCAGGTGGTGTAGCACAGTGGTTGAGTGTCAACCTATGAACCAGGAGGTCACAGTTTGATTCCCGGTCAGGGCACATGCCTGGATGGCAGGCTCAATCCCCAGTAGGGGGCCTGCAGGAGGCAGCCTATTAATGATTCTCTCTCATCATTATTGTTTCTATCTCTCTCTCCCCCTCCCTTTCTCTCTGAAATCAATAAAAATCTGTTTTCAAAAAGAAAGAAAGAAATAAAAAGCCCACTTTCAATACCAACATCCACATTTTTATTATCTAAATTAAACATATAGTCCATAACATCAGAGTATTTTTAAAGAATCTGAAAAGTAAAGTTACCCTACAAATGGCCATGGGATAAAATAACCTCCATTAGGCTATTTTATATAAGTGTATAAATACAATCGTTTTTCATAAACTCATTTGAATACTATATTCACCAGTTCCTTCACCTGTCTTTATTGTTCTATTTAGGTTAACTCCACTGGAACAAGAAAATGCCCGTTTTTGGTTTTTGTCTTTTAACTTAAGTTATTACTTGTGAGCCAAGAAATAATACTGTAGTAACTGCAGCCACATTGAATTATTACTTTATACCATAAATTAGGAATATTGCCTAAAACATGAACAGAAGAGATTCAAGATACCTATACAGAAACTGCTCTGAAAAAAGTAACCTAAATGCTGTACTAGTAACAAATAATGATCATAATATCAGTTCCCTAAATAGCCATTCACATAGAAGAATGTATATAATTTTCTATGTAGAATTATCACGGTATAGACTCTTGCCTACAGACAAGAAGAAATAAATGACAAAACAGCATTACCAAATCAATCTAAGCTTGAAAACCCAAGAAAGGCAATGTCACTCCTCTAGACATTAATAGCCCTATTACTGACTCCCCAAGATGCAATAGATCTTAAATCTTGAACTATAATTTAAAGATACTGCCACCATCATGCAACCTCAAAACTCCTAAAAATGTCAAATTAAGAAAAGTACATGCACAAACAATATCCTCTATCAATTACCCCTTTTCCTTAATCTGGGGAATTTCTAATGGAGATGATGGAGCATCAGTTTTCTGTGAAGACCTTACATCTCCCCATCCCCCATTCTGCATCACGGAGACAGTGGTCTCTGAACAATTTCCAGTTTATTTCCTTGCCAATATTCTCTAGAGGCAATACTGAAATTAATCCTAAACTTCTTAAGAGCTGGTTGGGACATGAATATCTGAGAATCATGTCTTCATAACTTTGTTAAGGGAAAAACATTTAATATTTATTAAATTTGTATTGATGACAACATAGTAGAACTCTGAATAAATACCTCTATATAGGCAAACATGTGAGAGGTGTATATGTACTTGTGCATGTATGTGTTTAATTTGGTGTGAGCTTGGGTGTATTGTATGTGTACATACATGTGTACAAGTATGTAACACACATACAAAAATTTATTATGAGAGTTACCTAGAGATCAGTTCACCTAAGATCACTATATTAAAATATAGTGCTCTCTATATATACCTGAAGGAGTCCATGCAAAGTTAAGTTGGATATACCAACTTTTAAGTGTTGAAATCTATCAATGCTCTCGCTCGACCTTGCTCTGAGCTTTAAAAATAAAGCATAAAATCATAGAAAAACCCTAAAAGCACCAATATAGGAGCAGAGGACCATCAGTAGCCCTGACATTCAGGAACTGTGATTAGAACTGCTATTTTTTTCTGAAGAAACATCAAATAATTTTCAGATACAATCCTCCAAATTTGTTGAAGGGTTAAGTTCCTACTTGAACCTAACTGAACCTAATTGTTAACAATTTTGCAAGTTGTTCTTACTCTATTTCAAGGCATTGTTTCATAACTATATATTTTACTTTTTATTAATAATATAAACCCTGATTGAGGGTGTCATACATTCTTAATATCTCTACATTATGTCTTTTTAAAAGAGAAACAATAGGATTCAATATCATGGAAGGTCATCATCCATTAGTCGTAGAATAAAGCTGTGGCTTAAAAATTAGGACATGATAATACAGAATATTAAAGACATGATAATTCATGTTTAGCATAAATTATTTTATCTAAGAAACATTTTGTTATTTAGGATTTTCATTCTAAATTTGAAAATCATTTGAAATAAAACCAAACAGAAAAATATTTTCTTTTATAGTTGATAATTATGAAACAGATTAAAGTTATTCTAATAATCTCACTTTTATTCACCAAGTTGAATTCTGCATTAGAATGAATTTGCCTTGGGGACAAAGATTTTATCTCTCCTGGTTATAGTCCTATACTGTGCTGGCACATTGGTAAATTCAATGAAGATATGTCAATCTACAGACTATTTAGCTGAAGTACTATATATATAGTTTTATACCTTTAACAGAAATTTAAGTAAAATTAAGATTTTTAAAATACATCAATTTCTTTCTATAGATTTTTAAATGTCCTGAAATTGCTTGGAGAGTATTAAAAATTCTAAATTACTTTATCAAAACTTACCTTGTTAACATAAAATGACAGACTGTCTTTTTCTTTAGGTAAAAATGCTAAATGAATATCAAAAAAGTCAAAATTAACTGTCACTTTTTAAAGTAATATAAATCTCTTAAAATTATAAATATGTACTTCTCTGAATTTTAAACACTTCATATTAGCAATATATGACAGTGGTTCTAAATTGCCTTGCATTGAATACGATACTCAAATAAATTAAGAAGAGTTCTATAATAAAAGTTTCCCATGATATGGGAATTATAACATATTTTGAAACCCATCTTAGATATTTAAAATTACAGAAGTCAAGGTTTCCTAAACATATTTTAGAACAGAATGAACTTTTTTGCAGCACAGCTCTTAGCATCTTGCAATATCGCTTTCCAATGAACACCACTTTGACAAACAGTATGTACTCAATAAATACTTGATGGTACGAACAAAAATGTGCTTTTTGGGGGTAAAAAATTACAATCATTGACATCTTCCTGGGTGATGAGTCAGATCACTATTTTATATCAATTTCATTTGAATGGAATCCATGAGCTTTCCATAAATCAATCACATTTTTGTTTGGGTTTTCTGAGCAGCACTCCTTTTTCCAATTTTAAGTCATTAACAGAAAGCTCCAAACACTATTTCAATAACTCTTTATACCATTAGATCAAGAAATTTTTTATCTTCTGAGAATATAATTTTTTAATAAATGTATTTATCTTATTCACTTGTCAGGACATCAGTGTTTTTATTTTTTAAAAAAAGTTTATTTTCAAACTAAACCCCAATCAGATATTTCATTTTCCTAGCAAGATTTCTCTACCTTAAGGAAAAGCTGTGTTATTCCTTAATTCCTAGTACTTGCTACAAAAGATAACATTTCCTATCATATCTCAAACATGGGCCACACAAGGGATGCTAGAAGTCAGCGTGTCTCTTTTGCACTCCTCGCATACTACCAACCCTTATCACCAACACTAAATAAGGTTAAGGCTAGCAGCATTTAGCAGTTATTCTTGTGTCACGATCATTTATTCATTTAACAGATATTTATTCTTTTATAGCAGTAACTTATATTGCAATTATTTTTAATTTTAACAATTATATAAATAGTACGTGCTAGATATATAATTTTTAAAAAAGTAAATCTTTATTGTTCAGATTATTACATTTGTTCCTCTTTTTTCCCCCCATAGCTCCCCTCTACCCAGTTCCTACCCCACCCTCCACCCTCACTCCTCACCCACTGTCCTCATCCATAGGTGCACGATTTTTGTCCAGACTCTTCCCACATCCCCCTCACCCCTTTCCCCCCCAAGAATAGTCAGTCCACTCCCTTTCTATGCCCCTGATTCTATTATAATCACCAGTTCATTCTGTTTATCAGATTATTCACCTGATTTTTAGATTCACTTGTTGATAGATATGTATTTGTTTTTCATCATTTGTATCTTTACCTTTTTCTTCTTTTTCCTCTTCTTAAAGGATACCTTTCAGCATTTCATATAATACTGGTTTGGGGGTGATGAACTCTTTTAGCTTTTTCTTATTTGTGAAGCTCGTTATCTGACCTTCAATTCTGAATGATAACTTTGCTGCATAAAGTATTCTTGGTTGTAGGTTCTTGGCATTCATCACTTTGAATATTTCTTGCCACTCCCTTCTGGCCTGCATAGTTTCTGTTGAGAAATCAGCTGACAGTCGTATGGGTATTCCCTTGTAGGTAACTGACTTTCTTTCTCTTGCTGCTTTTAAGATTCTCTCTTTGTCTTTTGCTCTTGGCATTTTAATTATGATGAGTCTTGATGTGGTCCTCTTTGGATTCCTTTTGTTTGGGGTTTTCTGCGCATCCTGGACTTGTAAGTCTATTTCTTTCCCCAAGTAGGGGAAGTTTTCTGTCATTATTTCTTCAAATAGGTTTTCAATATCTTGCTCTCTCTCTTCTTCTGGAACCCCCATAATTTGGATGTTGGTATGCTTGAAGCTGTCCCAGAGGCTCCTTATACTATCTTCATATTTTTGGATTCTTTTTTCTCTTTGTTTTTCCGGTTGGGTGTTTTTTGCTTCTTTGTATTTCAAATCTTTGACTTGATTCTTGCGATCCTCAAGTCTGCTGTTGGAACTCTGTATAATATTCTTTATTTCAGTCAGTGTATGCTTAATTTCTAGTTGGTCCTTTTTCATAACCTCGAGGGTCTCACTAGATTTGAGGGTCTCACTAAATTTATTGGCAGTTTCTTGAAAATTCTTGAAAAACCTTATAAGTGTGGTTTTGAACTCTATATCCAGTAGTTTGCTTTCCTCCATTTCTGTCATTTGTGACCTGTTTCTTTTCTCACATTTTGGCTGCTTTCCTGTGTTGATAGAATGGTTTTCTGTGCTAGGTGTCTTATAGGGCCCAGTGGCTCAGCCTCCCCAATTACCTGCGGTGGACACTCTTGGTGCACCCCTTTGTGGGCTTTGTGCACAGTCTTGTTGTAGTTAAGCATTGATTGCTGTAGGTATCACTGGGAGGAATTGACCTCCATGCCAATTGGCTATGAGAATCAGCAGTGTCTGCAGTGGGAGAACTTCTGTGCTGGAGATACCCTTATGGGGCAAAACTTGCTTCAGTGGGGCTTTGGTGCTCACTGAGTCTGCCCCCTGAGTGTGTCCCTTATGGATCTGAGGAGTTGTAATCTGGATGGTCCCACTCTGATCACTGGGTACACTCGCTCTTGGATCTCTAAGGAGGTGCTAATTTAGCCTCTGCCCAAGGCTACCCAGCAGGAGCTATGGAGAGATCTGCAGATTCCTCTTCTTTGTTTGGGATTTGGAGGTGCCTTGATGAGGCCCAGCTGTGAAGCAATGCTATCTGCTGTGGGGCCTTGGGCCTTCTTTTGAAAGTTCTGGGTCTCTCTGACCCAGCTGCAGTTTGTTAGGTAATTTTCAGATCTCAAAGGGCCAGGCCTTTCATATGCAAAAGCCTCTGTGCACAGCTTGAGTGGGGCGGGGTCTCAGGGGATCAACAGGGCAGAGCAAGCAGCTATGGCTGCTCCTCAGTCCTACCCTAAGAGGCCCCGCATCTCAGTGTCCCGGTAATTGCTGCAAGCACCTCTGAGAGAAAGCCGCCCTCAAGTTCCGACCAATGCCAGACAGTCCAGTTTCTCCCCGTATGAGTCTGGATCCCCAAAGACTCGCCCAGAACTGTAGTTCAGAGCAGTCAGGAGCTTAAGACTCCCTCCTGACTGAAAAAGACAACCGTGTCCTCAGTTGCCAGCCCTGTCCGCGTGCGCCTACATACCTCTGCACTTTACTTCCGCACCTCCTCTGAGTCTCAGTGTGCTTTGCTCTTTCCTTCTAGTTGTGGAATTTCCACTCAGCCAGCCTTCCTGTGGTTCTGGATGATGTCTGTTTTGTCCTTTAGTTGTATTTTTGAAGTGGTTGTGCGAGGCAGCAATTTCTAGTGTTTACCTATGCCGCCATCTTGGTTTCTCCCATTTAATAGATATTTATTGGGCATCTACTCTATGCCAGAGACTGTTCTAAGTCCTGGATATACAATAGTGAATGAAACACATAGGAATCTTATAGGTCATACATACAATAAGAGAAACAAAAAATAAGTAAGTAAAATGCACACTATATTGGTCAATGCTAAAAATAAAAGAAAAATAAGCATTGCAGAGGGATAGAAAATGTCATGGGTGGGTGTTTGAAAACTTAGAAATAGTCAGGAAAGGCCTCACTGAAAAGGTGACCTTTGAATAAATGATGAAAAAGAAAGGGAACAAGCCAAGCAGATAGCCAGGAAAAAGGGCATCATTCAGCAAGGGCAAAGGCCCTGAGGTATAGTGTGGTTGGCCTGTGAGAGAAATGATGAGAAGGTCAGTGTGGCTGGAGCTAAAAGGACAAAGAGACAGTGGTAGATGATGAGATCAGAAAAGTAACAAACCACATTATGTAGGGCTTTACATGTTATTGTAAAGACTTTAGCTTATTCTCTAGAAAGCCATAGTGAGTTTTCAGCAGACAAATGAAGTGCTCTTGCTTCCCCTGTAATGGGATTACTCTAGCTGCTATAATGGGAATAAACTCAGATTGGAATGAGTGTAAAGTAGGAAAGCCAATTCCAGGGCTACTTTGTCCTAATGCCAGCATTAAAGAGATGATGGTTGCTTTAGCAGTAGCACAAATGTAAGAAATAGGTAACTCCAAGGTCTGGGCAATTCTTGACAATACACTCTTCCTGTGGTATAAGTCTTGAATAAAAAGTCTACTGAGGAGGTCAATCACCTTGTCATATTGCCCATTTGGATTTGACCTCCTTAAAAATGCCTTTTTATATAGCCTTCTGCTATTGTAACGAATACTGTTAAGAAAATTTCCCTGCGGGCAAGGGACAGAACAAAGGGATTGGCAACTCCAGAATTACAAGAGTTTGTT
This sequence comes from Myotis daubentonii, assembly GCF_963259705.1. Classification (NCBI taxonomy): domain Eukaryota; kingdom Metazoa; phylum Chordata; class Mammalia; order Chiroptera; family Vespertilionidae; genus Myotis; species Myotis daubentonii. The sequence continues at coordinate 179,195,151 of NC_081841.1, read as the reverse complement.
AAAGAGACTGACAAACAGAAGCGGCATCTTGGACAGCAGCAAGATGGCAGATCTGTGCACCCAAGAGGGGATGGGGCTTGCTATATATAGCCAAGTGACACCTGCTAACACAGATGGTTTATAACCAGGTGGCATGTATTTTTTTAAGAGCTGTATAATCTAAAACAATAAAACTTAATGGGGCCATTTATCTGTGCAAGAATATTCCTTTCAGGTGATATGGACCCCCCTCTCCCCGGATGAATGGACATTGATCAAATTAAGGGCCAGGAATGATTTCACCTAATAGATACAAATCTTCTATGCTCCTCAGATCCCCTTGGTCATATTATCTGCCTCTTAGACCCCTCTAACACCACTGGGGTCCAGCCAGTCACCAGCCCTGCATGTGTCAGGCCATCCCTCTTGGTCATTATGGTGCTGGGTTGACTAGCTGTATGCTTAGAGTTTGGGGACCTTTTGTCACTTTCAGACTACAAAGAAACAATGAGGGCATGAGAACTGGTATGTGGTGGAGCCATTAAGGTGGTCTAATAACACACGTGGAAAGCTAACCAGTCATCAGACAAGCACTGACCAATAGGAAACAAGACACAGAAGGGACTATGCAGATCATTTCCCTTCCTAGATCCCTCCCTGGACTTTTCCAACGCTGAATTCCCTTTCAGCTCATCTGTGAAGTCCCATATCCTTTGCAAATACACCTGCCAAGGAACTTGCTGTGTCTTACTGTGTCTTGCGAAACAGTTGTACATCACTTCAGGTTTTATCACACCTTCTCTTGCTTCTCTTCCTTTAAACCTCACCCTTGCTAACCAGGATTTGTACATTACAAATAAAGCATTAGCACAGTGGTTCTCAACCTTGGCTGCACATTAGAATCACCTGGGAATCTTTTTAAAATCCTGATTTCTGGGCCTCATCCTCCGGAAATTCTGTTTCTTTGTTATGGGGTGAGGCCACAACATTAGTAACAAAGAAACAATTTCTGGAGAATTGGGCCCAGAAATCAGGACTTTAAAAAGATTCCCAGGTGATTCTAATGTGCAGCCAAGGTTGAGAACCACTGCATTAGCACTTTAATCCTGTCTCAGACCCTACTTTCTTAGGAAAATGGGCTAAGAGTTCCATCAACTTGTCAGACTTCTTTGATTTTTATTATTATTGTTACACTTATATACCATATACATTAAAAAATAAATAATCATGTTATGGTCTATTGTTTTTGTAGTATCTGCCATACTCAATTTTTTTTATTTTTCTGTAGCCAAGTTATTTAGTAGCTTCTTGATCTTGTCTTGGTTAGACAGGTCTCCACAACCTGTATGCTACCACATAAACTATTGGTTTTCTTCTAGAATTTTATCATTTAATTTAAATCTTTTTCTTAATTAAAATTAATTTTATATATGTATGAAGTAGTGGTAACCATTTTTTGTGATTTCCAGCTTTGTGAGCACAATTCATTAATAAATCATCCTTCTCGGAGTGAAATAAAATATCAGCTTTATGATAAAGTTTTCCTATATATTGAAATCTATGTCAGGGTAATTATTCTAGTCAACCCATTTATTCCCACACCATATTGGTGCTATTGCAGTTATTTTATAGTACATTTTGGTATCTGGGAAAAAAAGGTGGGGAGCTCTTCATTATTCTTCTTTTTCATATTTTAATTCTTCTCAGACATTCATTTTTCCTAACCTTGAATACTTTTATTAAATTCCAAAAATCACTTGAGATTTTAAATGAAATTGCATTGAGTATATATATGATGAATAGGAATACTAGTCCTCTTCATTGTTTATGTCTTGCTTTATATCCTTCAATACTACTTTGTAATTTTACTCATATGGATCTTGTGATTTTCTTGTTAAAAATTTTACATTTTTTTGTTATTCCTGTGACTGACATACTTTTACCATTTCCATTTTAAATGGCTATTAGTATAAATCTTTAAAAAATATTTTTCTTATAACCATACTCTTTATAAAGTTCTAGTCATTTTTACTAACATATTTTTGGATTTCTAGGTATAGAAGAAATATCTTCAGAAAAAAACAAAAGATCTTACTTTTTAAAAATATTTATCATTTAGCATTTAACTTTATTTTGACTTTTTTATTTATTTAAAACTATAAAACAATGATAAAAATGATAGCAATAAAAGGTATTCTTTTCTCTATCTGGATTTCATTGAATATGAATTTAATGTTTTACTATCAGGAAAATGTTTGCTGTTGGTCTTAGTAAATAGTTGTTATCATACTCTAGTATTTTCCTTTTATTTCTATTTTGCTTAACTTTATTAGAGATGGCTACTACGTTTGTCAAAAAATTTTTCAATAAATATATGAATTTTTCTCATTTAGTTTGTTGATGTAGTAAATATATTAATAGTTTTCTGACTATCTGATCTTCCTTATCTGCACTGTTGGATTCTAGCTGGTAACATTTTGAGCGATTTAATCCAAAGTACAATTTTTAATAAAATAATCACCAGAATAAATTATAAGAAACCTATTTAAACTCAAGAATTTTCAGTAATTTATTAAGAGGCAAAAATAAAAACAACCTATAAGAAAAAAACTCACACATATATATTTAATCAAAGGGAAAAGTCAACAATAGAAAATATAATTTTCAGATCAAGTTCAGAAAAGAGTGTAGTCAATAGTTCTCAAACTTAACCATGGGTCAAAATCACTTGAAGAACATGTTAAAACAGATTGGCATGACCCGTCCCACCAAAGTTTCTCATTTTACAAAATCTGGGCTTTTAACAAGTTCCCAAAGGATGTTGTCACTGCTGGTCTAGGGACAACACTGTGAGAACCTCTGCAGTGCAGCACTGGAAGCTTTAAACTTTCTAACTGATTAAACCTTGAAGGCTCAACCTCAGCATCTGAAAAATGGAGATAACCATCATTCCCTGCAAGATTACTGTGAGACTTAAATAATATAGTGTATGCAAAGGGTTTAAGTGGAGCTTAGTATCTAGTAAACAGTAAATAAAGGTTAGCTATTTTCATAAGAAAGTAAAAAATTAAAGAATAAAGAAGAGGGAGAGGGAAGAAATAAGAGCTAAGAAAAAAGGAAGACTAACACACCAAATACCCATTTTGGCATTTTATGTTGTCAATATCTAACATATGAAATTACTGGCAAGAAAAAATAAATTAAGAGGAAGAGTAGGAACACTCATGCCTGTATGAAGTCAGAGTAAAAAATAGCATGACTTTCAACCCTGAATCTTAAGTTCTCTGAAAAAATAAAATAAAATAAATCCCCAAGTTAACTTTAAATTTCATGTTAGATATTATTCCATTTTGAAATTTTTGCTAAATTACTTTCTACATCAGTATAGTTCAATATTAAATAATGACATATTCAGCTTATGTGGGTAATACTCTTTAAAGATTTTAAAATATCTCTAAAGAGATAATAATCCTTAAAGATCCTAAAATACCCAAATATTAAAGTATTTCAAGATGTTATATGAGATTTTCCTGTATACTTTTATGGTTGAGGCTACTTGAAATTAAGTAACTCAGAATTATTTCATAGATATTAAACATTGGAAAGTACACCTTAATAAAAAGGATTCATTTAGATTTTTTAATTAGGAATTGGACAAGGACTTGTAGAATGTTATATGGAAGCTCATCTGATTTACTTTTATGAGCAAACGTTGGGGATTAGGAAATATGACTGTTGGCGTCCTTTTCTACTATGCTGTGCCTTAGCAATAAGATCTCTTTGTGCTCTGAAGTCTCCAGAGAGAAGCTCTGCCCTGATGGTGCTGCCATGGGAGCTGGGGGATTCAATTTCAATCCCAGATCATCTCTTTTCCTGCTTCACAAGGCTCAGCCTGGTGACTTCTCACAACAACAACAATAACAACAACACATACACACACAACACTTCTCTCCTCAGGCAGGTGTGCCACCCTGAAATTAGGAGTATTAAGTGAAAGCTGATATACTCAGTGTTAAAACTCCCCATCTTCCTCTCCACTCAGCTCTGAAGGTAATGGAGCCAAGCTTATGCAAGTATCTCTCCCATCAGTAATGTGAAGGGGCCTTTTCTGGGGAGTATAAACCACCCAACAGAAAAGACTTAAGAATACTAAGTTAAAATTTAGGAATTAACATTTACTCAACTATAATCAACGTTATCTCTTTGGAGTGTATCCTACTGGATATCTTTGCTGTTATCTAGATATCATTATACCTATAGATCTAGATATTCTACTCATATGTGTTTTAAAAGATAGAGTCTATAGCTATTTTAAGATCTGTCTTTTTACTTATGTATTGTGAACATTTACATGATGTTAAATATTATACAATATTATTTTAAATGATTATATCAACAAGGCCTAACTGCCCCCACCACACACACACATACTTAGAGATTTAATCATCTTAAAGAAAGCTGATAATTAAGGAAGGAAATATTTCTAAATTACAGCAATTTAAGGGCAAAAGGGTTAAGAGTTAAGTAGTTGAAGAATAAGAGAGAGGTTAAAATAAAGGATAGATAAGGAGAGAACCAACTGGCTAAGCTACCCAGAAGGCAGCTCATTCTGCTCTCTGAGACTGCCACTTATCAGACAATGTCAGCCTCAAGCTGTAGGTAGCCAGCTTGGGCACTCCCTGGGAAAAAAAGTGAAGCCAACTCCTAGGAAAACAGAACTGAACTGCAGAGAGAGAGGGAGCTGATAACTTGATTAAACCCTGGATCTATCCATGCCTGAAGATAGAGAACCATAGAATTTGCCAGTCACATGAGCACAGAAATTCCCCTTCTGGCTTAAATTGATTTCAGATGAGTTTTCTCTCACTTGCAATGAAAAGGCATTTTGTCCTTTAACTAAACTTCAACTCTTCTATCTCTAAGCAAGCTAGAAAGAGTCTAAAATCCAAAACACACCTATCATTATTTAAAGCTATGATAAATATTGTGTTAAGTAATTCATGACATTCCTCAGAACACTAATTTCTCTCACTAAGAGACAGACATTAGAACCAAAGAACCCAATTCTCAAGTCTCCAACACTTTTTAAAGAACATGAAATATGGGCCATAGTTTCCATTTTATCAAAGGCTAAATAACCTTTCTTAAAGTAGAAGCTGATCATACCTTCAAAGTCGAACACTGTGAATTCAGAAGTAGAGAAAATAGCACTAAGTAACAAGCACCTATTACTCTCACTGGAAGTAAAAGTATTGCTCAATAGTATGTCTTTAAGAGGATCAGAAGTGCCAGTTGCTCCTTGAACTTTATGTGCCGGAGTACACGAGGATGATAAATCATCTACATATCAGATTTAGATCTTTCAGCTGAATCACTTGTAAGACATGCTCAAAGTTCTGCCATGTAGCTTCCTGCTCTTTCCTCCCAAGTTGATTATCTTACACTATTAGAATCTTACCAAAGCCAAAGTTTCATGAAGTGATGAAGTGCAAGACTAACAAAAATATACATTAAGTTCTACCACCAAAGATATCAAGATCTACATAGCCAACATATATTAACAGTGCCTGAAAATTCCAGTTTAAAAAAAAAGATGACCAGTATAAGAAAGATGACTCTCTATAAGAATAGTGATGGAAAAGCATCCATCCAAGCATCTACGAGGAAAAACTGGTTTGATATCTATTACCCAAGAGGTTTGTAAACAAGAACATTGCTCATCATTGTTCTTAAGTAAAGGGAGTGAGCCCCATAATTCTTTTCACAAACACACCTTTCCACTAAGCTTTGGTAGAAAAAATAAATGTATGTTTTCAGGAAAACATACCTGAACTTAATAAACAAACTATTTTAAAGTAAGGCACCATATATTCATGGTACATAATTTGTATGTTTTAACCCTGCAAGTCAAAGGGTGACACAAGTCAGCAAGATGAACAAGACCTGCGAGCCTGTTAGAAATGTGGAGCCACAGGCCCCACTGTGGACATGCTGAATCAGTCTCCAGGTTTTAACAAGTTCCCAAGGTGATGCTCATACATGATAAAGTTTAAAAAGCACTGATCTATAAGGAACAAATGACAGGAGTATTTTAGAAACATAATTTTGTCTGAAAAAAAACAAATCACAGAAAAAAATTATACACACACACACACACACACACACACACACACACACAAATACCCATTTTGAGATTACAAAAGAAATGAAACTAAATCATGTAGTATTTAGAGATTCAGACTTGTGTGATAAAAGTACAAATTAAAAAGCAATGTAGGACACTGGGGTAGAAAAGTTATGGAGATGGAATAGGAAAGGACTTTTGCACAGGCCAGGTATATGAAGAAGTCCAAAGAATTTACTTAGCAACCTTGTAGGGTGTTACTGAGCAAGAAGAAGACTGACTTAAGATGAGTAATAAAGATTGCTTTATTACTAAAGAGAAAAAAGATAAGTAATGAATGCATCAATAAACTGATAGATCAAATACTGGTTTGTATTTTTCTTCAAGGAAAAATAAAAAACACCTCGCCCTGCATCACTGACATCTTTCTGAAACATGAGATGCAACTGGTGAGTCTGGGACAGCAGATTCCCAGAGCACAGTGAGGAACAGACATTCAGGAGATGCTGAGCCAGGTTATCCATCACAGACTTTTGGAGCCAGGGACATATGTGGAGTGAATGGATTTTTCCAGCTAACGATGATGCCCTCAGGTAACTAGGCATATGTTCCTTATTTGCAATTTTGAGTTAAACAATAAGACATTTTAAAAATTCATGCTCACAACAGTCCTTTGTGTAAACCCTAAATTCTAACACTCCACTTGCAAGGAAAGCAACCTGAATGAGCAAATGTGCAGCCTCAGGTTTTCATGATCCTAACCAGAACACTGTTTCACTAACTTGCATTCAGGTTGGATCCCTTATGAGAAAGCGAATCTTCAAATCATAGGATCTCATGTTTCTTATAAAAACCTTACATGAAGGGAGGAAGATGGCAGCTGGCAGGACGGCAGTGAGGAAGAGAGTGTGAGAGAGTGAGGGAGTGAAAAGGGAGTGTGTGGACATATGGTGTGTGTGTGTGTGTGTGTGTGTGTGTGTGTGTGTGTGTGTGTGTGTGAGAGCTAGGGACAGTTAGATCCTGCAAGACATTTGGGGGCTGGTGGACTGGGCAGTGTTAGACTGTGAAACCCCACTGCCACTGCAAGCACTCCCGGCTGGCCAGCACTGGCAAAGAAGCTATGCCATCTTGAAGGACAGAACTGCTGTGACTAGGATCCAGCCTCACCACAACCCAGGCTGGCCTCAGATGCAAACCGGGACCCTACAGCCACTCTGGACAAAGACCTGATACCACAGCTGCAGACCCACAGACATCGAGACTCCAGACATCCCAGCCACAGATTCCTGTGAGTAACAAAGAGCATCCTACTCCCCGCCAGCCTGCCGCAGCAGCGTAATGTCTGAACGACCCACAGTACGTGAGTGGGCCTCCCGCCAACACAAGGCAGCTGTGCAAACCAGCCCACCTAGCAGGCCGAGGACCCTGATTCTCAGTGAACATGTGCGTGGACTGATTCTCAGTGTGTGCGCGAAGCGACACAGAGTGTCAAGTGACTCCGATTCTCAGCGTGTGCGCACACAGGGACCCTGATTCTTGGTGCACACACGATGCTGCACCAAGCACCAGTGACTCCAATTATCAATTCTTGGCACATGCACACAGGGACTCTGATTCCCAAGGTGCATATGGGGACCCTGATTCTCAGCACACGCAAGGATGCACGCGAGGATGCAGTAAGTGCCAAGTGACTCAGATTCTCAGCGTGTGCACACAAGGACTCTGATTCCTGGTACATGTGCTCAGGAAACCTGATTCTCATGCCACACGGGTCTCATGTCACACAGGTGCTCAGTGGTCTCATGCCACACTGAGCACCCATGACTCTGATTCTCAGCACAGGCGCATGGGAACTCTGATTCTCGGTGCTTGTGGCTTTCACCAAACCATAGCAGCCACATGTCTTGGTGCCTGAGCTCTTTAGTGATGCTCGGGTGGTACGACACTCCCACTGTACACAACTCAGGCCCCCGCAACATGGCACTTGGACCTTCTTGTAATAGCCAGAATGGGGAGACAACAAAACAATCCCCAAAGGTAAGAAAAAGAGAACTTGCCAAGACAGGAACTAAATGAAACGGAGGCATGCAATATGCCAGAAAAATTCAGAGTAATGGTCATACAGTTCATAAACAAGATGGACAAGAAAATCAACAACCTATTCAAAAATCAGGAAGAAATCAAGTGATATACTATAATAAAAAATGTGACGGGTGGTTTCAACAGTAGACTAGGAGAAGGAGAGGACTGAATTAGTGAGTTAGAAGATAAGGTAGAGAAACAAGCCCAATCTCAACAGCAACTGGAGAAAAAAATTAAAAAGGAGGAGAGGAGCCTAAGGGAGCCTTGGGACAAGATGAAACGAAATAACATATGTATAATAGGGGTGCCAGAAAGACAAAAAATAAAAAACAGCAAGGATTAGAAAACCTATATAAAGAAATAATGACAGAAAACTTCCCTGATATGGAGAAGAAAAAAGTCACACAAGTACAGAGACCTCAAAGTGAAGGCCATAACAAGAGACAAGGAAGGCCACTTCATAATTCTAAAAGGATCGATACAACAAGAGGATATAACTCTAGTAAACATATATGCACCCAATGCAGGAGCACTCAAATACATAAAAAAACTTCTGGAAGATATCAGGGGAGAGATTGACAGCAATACAATCACAGTAGGAGATTTTAGTATCCCATTAACGTCACTGGATAAATCCTCTATACCCGTGGTCGGCAAACTGCAGCTCACGAGCCACATGCAGCTCTTTGGCCCCTTGAATGTGGCTCTTCCACAAAATACCATGTGTGGTGCGCATGTACAGTGCAATTGAAACTTCGTGGCCCATGAGCAGAAGTCGGTTTTCAGTCTGGGTGAGTCTATTTTGAAGAAGTACTGTTGATATTTGGCTCTGTTGACTAATGAGTTTGCCGACCACTGCTCTAGACAAAAATATCAGCAAAGAAACAGCAATCCTAAATGACTCACTAGATCAGATGGACTTAATCGACATCTTCAGAACAATCCACCCCAAAGCTGCAGAATATACATTCTTTTCAAACACATATGGGACATTTTCAAAGATAGACCACATATCGGGACACAGGCAAAATCTCTCCAAATTCAAGAAGATTGAAATCATATCAAGCATCTTCTCAGATCACAATAGCATAATATCCTATTTAATAAAGAGATAATACGCAAATTAACCCTCATGCCCTCACAAGATGGCTGCCTACAACCAGGACAGCAGGGGGGTTAGAGATGGAAGACCAAACAACTGAACCAGCAGGCTGCGTGGGGTGACCAGGCTGGCAGGGGGGTTCGTGAGGGACAACCAAATGACTGAACAAGCAGGCTTCATGGGGCAACCAGGCCGGCAGGGGGGTTAGTGAGAAACAACCAAACAACTGAACAGCAGACTGCGTGGGGCGATCAGACCAGTGGGGGGTAAAGGAGGGGGGCGCGTAAGGGGTAGCCAGGCTGGCAGGGAGGGCAGTTGGGGGTGACCAGGCTGGCAGGCAGGCAGGGAGGGACAATCAGGCTAGCTGAAGGGGGCAGTTAGGGGCAACCAGGCTGGCACGGGGGGCAGTAAGAGGCGACCAGGCCAGTGGGGGGGGGAGGCAGTTTGGGGTGATTAGGCTGGCAGGGGGGGCAGTGATGGGTGAATAGGCTGGTGCGGAGGGCAGTTGGGGGTGACAAGGTTAGCAGGGGTCCAGTAAGAGGTGACTAAGCCAGCAGAGGGGAGCAGTTAGGAACAACCAGGCCAGCAGGGAGGGGGCAGTTGGGGGCAACCTGGCCAGCAGCAGGGGCAGTGATCAGGCTGGCACACAGAGGCAATGAGGGGCAATGAGGCCGGAAAGGGGGAGGGGAGTTAGGGGCAACCAGGCAGGCAGGCAAGTGAGTAATTAGGAGGCAGCGGTCCAGGATTGTGAGAGGGATACCCGACTGCCGGTTTAGGCCCAATCCTCGAGACAGGGCCTAAACCAGCAGTTGGACATCCCCCAAGGGGTCCCGGATTGGAGAGGGTGCAGGCTGGGCTGAGGGGAACCCCCTTGCCCGGTGCACAAATTTCGTGCACCAGGCCTCTTATTAAAAATAAACTACAATAAAAACAATCACAAAAATTCAAACACTTGGGAGCTGAATAGCATGCTATTAAACAATGATTGGGTTACCAAAGAGATCAAAGAAGAAATAAAAAAAACATCCTGCAAACAAATGACAATAAAAATAGAACAATCCAAAATCTATGGGACACAGTGAAAGCAGCCCTGAGAGGGAAGTTCACAGTATTACAGGCCTACCTCAAAAAACAAGAAAAGCCGAAACCGGTTTGGCTCGGTGGATAGAGCGTCGGCTTGCGGACTGAAAGGTCCCAGGTTCGATTCCGGTCAGGGGCATGTATCTGGGTTGCGGGCACATCCCCGGTGGGAGATGTGCAGGAGGCAGCTGATCGATGTTCCTCTCTCGTCGATGTTTCTAACTCTCTATCTCTCTCCCTTCTTCTCTGTAAAAAATCAATAAAATATATTTAAAAAAAAAAAAAAACAAGAAAAAATTGTAATAAACCATTTAACTCTGCAACTTCAAGGATTAAAAAGAGAGCAACAAGAAAAGCCCAGAGGAAGCAGAAGAAATAATAAAGATCAGGGCAGAAATAAATGACATAGAGACCAAAAAAATTTAAATTAAAAAAGATCAATGAAACCAAGAGATGATTCTTTGAAAGGATAAACAAGATTGATGAACCTCTAGCCAGGCTCGCCAAGAAGCAAAGAGAGAGGACCCATATAAATAAAATCAGTAATGAAAGAGGCGAAATAACAACAGACCCCACAGACATATGAAGAAATGGACATATTCCTAGAAAAATATAACCTTCTAAAACTCAATCAGGAAGAATTAAAAAATCTGAATAGTAATCAAAAAATTTCCAAAAAAAAAAAAAACATGAGACAAGATGGCTTCATAGGGGAATTTTATCAAACATAGAATGGAGAACTAAACTCTGTCTTCCTCAGACTATTCTAAAAAACTCAAGAGGAAGGAACACTGCCAAGCTCTTTCTATGAAGCCAGCATTACCCTAATCCCAAAACCATATAAAGACACTACAAAGAAAGAGAATTACAGGCCAATAACCCTCATGAACATAAATGCCAAAATTTTCAAGAAATTTCTAGCAAATCAAATCCAGCATTACATTAGAAAGATCATACACCATGACTAAGTGGGATTTATTCTGGGGTGCAAGGATATCTGAAAATCAATAAACATGATACACCACATAAACAAACTGAGAGATAAAAACCATATAATTATATCAATTGATGCAGAAAAAGCATTTGACATAATCCAACACCCTTTCTTGATAAAAACTCTCAGCAAGGTGGGAATAGAAGGATCATACCTCAATATAATAAAAGCCATATGTGACAAACCTACAGCCAACATCATACCCAATAGGCAAAAACCAAAACCATTTCCCCTAAGAACAGGAACAAGACAGGGATGCCCACTCTAACCTCTCCTATTCATCATAGTACTGGAAGTGATAGCCATAGTGATCAGACAAGAAGAAACAATAAAAGGCAACCAAATTGGAAAAGAAGAAGAAAAATTGTCATTATTCACAGATGACATAATATTGTACATAGAAAAGCCTAAAGACTCCCTCAAAAAACTACTAGACTTAATAAATGAATTTGGCAATGTAGCAGGATGAAAATTAACACCCAGAAGTCTATGGCTTATATATACACCAGTAATGAACTCACAGAAAGGGAAACTGAAAAAAACAATCCCATTTACCATTGCCAACAAAAAATTAGGATACTTAGGAATCAATTTAACCAAGGAGGTAAAGGACCTGTACTCAGAAAATTACAGGACACTGAAGAAAAGAGATAGAAGAAGACATAAACAAATGGAAGAATATACCATGTTCATGGATTGGTAGAATCAACATCATTAGAATGTCCATACTACCCAAAGCAATCTATAAAGCCAATGCAATCTCCATTAAAATACCAATGACATACTTCAAAGACCTAGAAAAAAACTCTTCAAAAATTCATCTGGAATATAAAAAGACCCCAAATAGCTACAGCAATCTTGAGAAAGAAGAACAAAGTTGGAGGGATCACAATACCAGATATCAAGCTATAGTACAAAGCCACTGTTCTCAAAACTGCTTGGTACTGGCACAAGAACAGACATATAGACCAGTGAAACAGAACAGAGAACCCAGAAATCAACACAGCCATTACGCTCCATTAATATTTGACAAAGAAGACAAGAGCATACAATGGAGGCAAGACAGTCTCTTCAATAAATGGTGCTGGGAAAATTGAACAGATACATGCAAAAAAAAAAAATGAAACTAGACCACCAACTTACATAATACACAAAAATAAACTCAAAATGGATAAAGGACTTAAACATAAGATGGGAAACCATAAAAATCTCAGAAGAAGCCATGGACAGCAAAATAGCAGATATTTGTTGTGGCAGTATATTTACTGATACAGCTTTTAGGGCAATGGAAACTAAGGAGAGAATAAACAAATGGGACTACATCAAAATAAAAAGATTCTGCACAGTGAAAGAAACCATCCACAAAACAATAAGAAAGCCCACTGCATGGGAGAACATATTTGCCAATGTTATATCCGATAAGGGTTTAATTTCCAAAATTTACAGGGAACTCATATAACTTAACAAAAGGAAGATAAACATGCGCCAATCAAAAATTGGGCAAAGGACCTGAATAGTCACTTTTCAAAAGAGGACATACCGAAGGCCAGGAGACACATGAGAACATGCTCAAAATCACTAATCATCGGAGAGATGCAAATCAAAACTACAATGAGGAGCCATCTCATACCTGTCAGAAGAGCTATCATCAACAAATCAACAATGGACAAGTGCTGGAGAGGATGCGGAGAAAAAGGAACACTCGTGCACTGCTGGTGGGAATGCAGACTGGTGCAACCACTATGGAAGACAGTATGGTGTTTCCTCAAAAAATTAAAAATGGAACTTCCATTTGACCTAGTAATCCCACTTCTAGGAATATATCCCAAGAAAACAGAAGCACCAATCAGAAAAGATATATGCACCTCTATGTTCACAGCAGCACAATTTACAATAGCTAAATTTGGAAACAGCCGAAGTGCCCATCAGTAGGTGAGTGGATTAGGAAACTGTGGTACATCTCCATAATGGAATACTACGCTGCTGTAAAAAAGAAGGAATTCTTACCATTTGCAACAGCATGGATGGAACTGGAGAGTATTATGCTAAGCGAAATAAGCCAGTCAGAGAAAGATAAATATCACATGATCTCACTCATTGTGGAATATAGAGAACATCATAAACTGATGAAAAAAAAACAGACACAGAGACAAAGAAGCATCAAACAGACTGTCAAACTTCAGCGAGAAGGCTGGGGAGGGTTACGGGGAGGAGTAAGAGATCAACTAAAGGACTTGTATGCATGTATATAAGCATGACCAATGGATACAGAACCCGGGAGGGGGGGATTGAGGGCATGTGCCAGAGGATGGGGGGTCCCGGGAAAAGGTCAAAGGGAGGAAAAGGAAACATAGGTACTACTATTTGTAATACTTTAAACAATAAATAAATAAATAAATAAATAAATAAATAAATAAAAATTTAAAAATAAATTAATTAAAATTTTTACATGAAAATTTATATATTCTTTAACATACATAGAGCATGCTAATCTCATCAATGAGAGGTAGAGAAGAAACTAAATAGATATCATACTCCAAGATATAGGTTAAATTCCTGGCATCCCGAAGAACAATCCTGAGTAAATTGGTTCATTCCACTCATCCGCATACAATTTTCATTGGTTAACTGAGCATATCAAGTTTTTCCCATGTCTGTGATTCAGCAGCTTCAGAAACATCTCTGATCTTCATCTACTTTACCTTCACCTGTTGTTAGTCGCTAGTTTGTGCTTCTGCCAAAGCACATTCAACTGGACTTCTTCTGGCCACCTGACCTTGACAGACTTCCTGACCACTGACCTTCTCACTCTCTGGCGGGATACTGACTCTAGACCCTCCCCCACCTATGCATGATTGGGATTGGCCAAGGGTGAGGAATATTCCTAGGCTCATTTTGCAGGCTAAAGTAAACACATAGAAGACATTTTTAAAAGTTTAGAATAGTTAGTGAGAAGAATTGGGAGATTAGAGAACTATAGAGGCTAACCCATCAAAAAATTTTATAAAATTTATTAAAATGAATAATTTTCCCAACCATCACAGAATTTTAGAACTTCACATAACTATTATCACAACTAGAGGTCCTAAGTTCAGCTCTGTCAACAAGTGGACCCACTGGAAGACTCTTATTACAAATCTTCTTGACCTTTCCTACAGTGTTGATTGGATCATAAGAATAACAAGCAGTTATACAAAATATGATGACCTGATGCTTTATGGGAAAAGTCCAAAAGAACTCACAGCTCTAAATAACCTTGAAGAGAATCCAATATAACTTCCTAGTTTTCTACTTTTAGAAATATGCCTATAACTACTATGATTTGTAACTACTACCAGAAGTAGAACCTAGGACTCAGTCCAAAAATAATTCCAGTAATTTTATTATGTCTAGTAAATACTTTTCAGTGGAAGCAATTTATACTCTTCAGACTGGTGAATGTATGCTGTTTTTAAAGCCATCAGGACAAAAATTTCATAATGACCTTCTGAATTCTGTTACAGGGCTTGAGTGATATTACCACACAATTCTCTAAATCACTTTTATTCCAAATATACTTATTTTCTTCTGTTGGTGCTGACAAAGAGCATGCACATTTGTTTTTAATTCCTCATCACTGTAATATATTTATGACAAATTGGCTGATTTCCTTCATATAGCTCAAAGCAATAACCATCTTTAAAGATATAAATTCCTGTTTCTACGCTGGAGTATGCTAAACAGAGCTGTCCTTAAGAGAAGCAGCATATCAGAAATCAATGTCTACAATTCAGAGTACCTCTCCTGATTACCTTGATTTGAATGTTATATTGCAAACACTGTTTGTTTTATAAAGATCTGGTCTCTGGGTATGTGTGGTTTGTCTCTCTGAAATTCCAGTATCTCAATATAGGGATGGGCAAAAGTGAATTAATAATAATAATAAAGAATACAATAATTAATAAATAATAATACAAGAATAAATTCTGTTTCACAAACTCAGAGCTGTAAACCAATTTTGCTTACTCCTGTATTAGATGCAATTTTAGAAAATGACAATTGTATTGAAGTACACCAACATAGATTTTGCTTAGACCATAAAGCCTCTTTTAAGATAGACTCTACTAGACCTGTCCTCTATTTTACTCTCCAACAGAAAATATATCCAGCAGGTTTTGTGTTATGTGATACAGACAGACAAAAACATAATTCACTTTATATTGATTACAAAATATATACTCTCTCTCACAACTCTGATTGTTCAAACAATTTAGTGAAAATTTACTTTACTATTTCATTTGTTGTTGAATGGAACATATCCTGAATTTGTCATTTCTTCTTTCTTTACTCTGAATCTCTCATGTTGAAAGTAATCAGTCAATCGGTTTACAATATAACGCCTGATAAATTGCAGTTACACATCACTTCACTGATAGAAATAATAAACCTAGAATGGAGAAATGGTAGACATTTTTTAAATGGACAGAAGAAAAGAAGGTTTCATTGGCAATTTTTTGGCAAATACATCATCAAAGACTGGGACATAGGGCCAAGAAGAAATGGTTCATTTCTTGAAGAAAAAAATATTTCATCCCAGCCATTAACCACCAGGTAAGAGACATGTCAAAAAAGAAAATTTCAGTGACACATCACTTTTGCAGAACCATCCAGGAGCTAATACTGTGCACAAAACAAGCTTTGTGTTGACAGACAATAAGAACCTGCCAGTGTAATATGTTGCCAAGCTACTGATTGAGGGCACTGAGGCAAAGAATTGACAAACCCAGAAGCTATGTCCACATACAATTGAAGCCACAAGAGCAAAAATTCACAACATCTTACGGAGTTATGGTTCCCTGCTATTTTTTATACAGTTTGACCATTTTCCAAAATGAGTCATATCTCCTGTAAAAGTAAAATACAAATAATCTTTTTCAAAATAGAATTAAGGGAGCACAAAAAATATAGTTTTATGAGGAGACACTGAGAAGAAACCCCTAAGCACCAAGCAACTGCAGACACATTTGGGAATTTCCAACCACTGCCAAATTATGCCCAGCACAGAATGAAAGGAACATACTGACTGAGCACCCTTTGATGTGATAGTCCAAAGACAAAAGAGCAGTTAAGAGATAAACAAGGTAAGAAAGAAGAAAGGGGGGCAAAGCAGGGAAGTAGGTTGGCAGCTGTCAGAAGCAGCAGGAATCACTGGCAAAATGGCTAAGGCTGGGCTTTACATATATCCTCCTCAGCTTTTCATTCTCAATTTGCCAATTTACTTTTTGAAACAAACCTTTTCTGGTCCTTCCTGACAAGATTAAATTTCCCTCATAACAATTTCAGGGTATTCTCATTAACACCCTGAAACTTACCCTTTGTATCACTGATAATTTGTATAGTTATTTGTTTAATGTTTCTATTTTCCTGCCCCTCCATTATAAGCTCCAAATGGTAGATGTTTTATCTGTCTTATTCACTGCAATATCCACAGTACCTAGGCTGTGCTATATACTCAATAAATATTATAATAAATAAATTTAATATAATCATTAATGTAACTATTTGGAGAGGCAGGATATCATAATGATTAAAGGCAAAAACTCCGAAGCCTGACTGTCTGGATTTGAATTCGGTTTCTGCCATTCACTACCTACATCTGGGGTGGGGAATGTCCGGCCCTTGGGCCATATAAGGCCCATGAAAACATTTGGTCTGGCCCTGCCAAGGTATTAGGGGTGAGTTAATTAAATGTTTGACCAAATATAGCAGGCTAATTTTTAAGCCGATAATTTTGTAGGGCCTTCAAATGATGTTATAAATATCCAAATGGCCCTTGGCAGAAAAAAGGTTCCCTACTCCTGATTTACATAAACTCTAGCAAGTATCTTAACCTACCTGTGACTTTGTTTCCTCAGTGCAAAATGAGGTTAGTAATAGGACTTTCTTCACAACCTTATGGAAATTAAAAACCTTTACAAATTAAATATCTGTAAAGTGATTAGCATAGTAAAAAGCCATGTTAATCACTATATAAGTATTAGTTAAATGATTATATATGAATGTTAATAAAACTTATATTTGCTTTTAAACAATAAGAATTAATTTTTAAAATATATTTTTTATTGATTTCAGAGAGGAAGGGAAAGGAGAGAGAGATAGAAACATCAATGATGAGAGAGAAGTATCCATCAGCTGCCTCCTGCATGCCCCTAACTGGGGATCAAGCCAGCAACGTAGGCATATGCCCCTGACCAGACTCAAACCTGGAACCCTTCAGTCCACAGGCCGATGCTCTATCTACTGAGCCAAACCAGCTATGGCAAGAGTTAAATTTTTAGATATGTTAACTATGAATCCAAATTTGGCATTCCCAAGTACAATAGACTACTACTTCCAACAATGTGATATGTTCCAGTCAATATAATTCTAAAGACAAAAATTATTCCACTGACATATTGAATAACCTGTTAAAATTTATCTTAAAGTGCCCAAAGAATAACAAATAATACATAGAAAAATCCATAAAAACAGATGAGAGAATGACATCAGCAAAAATGGCAGAATATTGTCCTCTGAAAATTCTCTTTTCCATAAAAGTGATAAGAAAATTGGGAAAAATTTTTCAAAAATATTTTTTCATAACTTTAAAAATTAATCAAATGTTTGCAAGAACCTAGTGAGCATTTCTTCAAGACCTACGTTGCATTTTGACTCGCCATCCCTTGCCCTCCGGCTCACATTTTGGTTAAAAATCAGTCTCCTGGCAGACAGCAGAAGGAAGCTGGAGCTCTTTCAAAGCCATATCCCAGAGAATTGTCATTATTGACCTGGGTAATGCCTCCTTGGAAAACCCCACTTGAAAATCTGTCTTCTGTATTTGATCTGACTTGAAGTTTACCCAGCAAAGAAAAAAGAAATTCCCCCCAATCCTTTTCTCTTAGGGGTGTTTGTCAACAGAAATTCAGAAAATTTGTGGTAGTGAACAACAGTTAGGACAAATAATAAACTAACTAAAATGCCTCAAAGGAAAATATGAGGAATGAGATGTCCATAGGGGCTTTGAAAATCTCCAACATATTCCTGGGAAACTTGAAGTCTGTGTACGTGTGTAGAGCTGTGCATATGTCCAGGGCTGAATGCGTGCTCAGGAAGCTCCCACTTCTGGCTGATCTGGATGCTCTGTGCAGGCAGGAAGCAAAGACTGAGGCAGAGTTGCAAACTGTCTAGCTGAGTGTTGAAGCCATGTCACAATGTGAACACAGACCAACTAGACATTGTAGAGATTAAAAGCTACAATAAATGAAATTCATTAGAGGAGCTCAACATCACATTTGAGCAGGAAGAAGAATAAATCATCAAATTTGAAGATAAGTCATTTAAAATTATCCAGTCTAAGTAACAGACAAAAAGAAAAAAACATGAACCAGAGCCTCAGATACCTATGGGACATCATCAAACATACTAACATATGCATATGAAATGTCCCAAAAGTAGAGGAGAGAAAGAGGCAGAAAAATATTTGAAAAAATAATGTCCCCAAACTTCCAAATATAATAAAAAAGTTATATATTCAACAAATTCTAAGTCAAATAAATGCAATGAGATTCAAACCTAGACACATCATAGCCAACACTCAAAAGACAAAGACAGACTCTTGAAAGCACTGACAGAGAAAAATCTCATCATGTCCAAGGTATCCTCAATAAGATTAACAGCCAATTTCTCATCAGAAACTTTGAAGGCCAAAAAGGCAGTAGGATGACATTTTCAATGTGCTGCAAGAAAAAACAACAACTATCAAACAAGAATTCTTTATCCAGTAAGCCTACCCTTCAAGAATGAAGTAGAAATTAAACACATTGGCAGATAAACAATAATTGAGAGAATTCAACACCAGCAGACATGACTTACAAGAAATACTAAAGTGAATCCTTCAGGCTGAAATGAAGGATACTACAAAGCAACTCAAAACCACATAAAAAAAAAGAATGCTGGTAAAGGAAACTATATAAATAACTATGAAAGACAATATAAATGTATTTTTGTTGGTGATGCATCATTTCTCCTATCTGATTTAAAGACAACTGAATAAAGTAATGATTATAAATTTGTGTTAATGGATTCCCAAGGGGGTGGGAAATGCAGCTACACAGGATTAAAATTATTTTATAATACTGAAATTAAATTAGCATTAATCCAAACTAGATTGTTATAAATTATGATGTATGTAAGATAATTCAAAAATACATAATAAAAAATGACAAGGGATTTAAGATGGTACACAAGAAAATATTGAACACAAAAGTAGGCCATAATGGAGGAAGAAATGAAAGCAAGAAATGTAGAAAAATAAAAATTAAAACAATCTCTGCTTTTAATTGGAATTTTTAATCCATTTAATTTAGTGTAATTACTAATATGGTAGGATTTATATCAAAAGAAAGCTGGAGTAACTGTACTAATATCAGACAACGTAGATTTTAAGATAAAAAATGGTTACTAGAGACAAAGCAGAATCTACACGAATAAAAGAGAAACATGCAAATTGGTGTCACTCTGCTACACCCACCAGCCAATCAGAGCAACTATGCAAATTAACCCAACAAATATGGTGGTTAATTTGCATACGCAGGCACAGAGTGAGAACTGAAGGCTCTGGCAAGAGTGAAGACTGAAGACTAAAGACCAAAGAGGCTTGGCTTCTCCACTGCAGCTGCAGTGGAGAAGCCAAGCCTCGCTGCGGCCTGACCAAAGGCCTGGATCCCGGGTGCCGGAGGAAAACTGGTGCCAGCAGCCAGGGGAAGGAAGGCCTATTGTGTGAATCTTCGTGCAATGGGCTTCTAGTATTTTATAATGATAAATAGTCAATCCAACCAGAAAATATATAAAATTAAAAAAATTATAATAAATGAAAATATAAGAAATTATAAACATATATAAACTTAATCCAAACATCTAAAGCAAAACTGATAAAAATGAAGGAAGGAAGAGACAATTCAAAAATAACAGTTAAAGCTTTCCACCATCTGCGGATACAACCAGAAGTCTGCAACCTAGAAGACAGCCCTCACCCAACCATGCTGGCACCCTGATCTTGGGCTCCCAACCTCCAGAACTATTGTGAACTAAAGGCCAATAAAGATTATTAGTTTAAGGTTGATAATGATATAAATGAGTACTAATTATCTTTAAGAATACTCAGTTTCGGGCTGGTACAGAGGATGAATTGTACATTGTTGAAGCAGAGGCAATGAGTTATGAAAGCAGTCCAATTAAAATAACACTGGTAACTTTGAAAATGTCTGTCCTTGGTGGCTTCAAATAATACCACTGTGGTCTCACGGTCGAATGTGGTTCAGGGCCTGTGCATATTAGTGGACAGCACTTAGTAGCTATAGAAGAAGATGCAGAGTCAGAAGATAAAGAGGGGGATGTGAAACTCCTAATTAAATCTGGAAAGCATTCTGCCCTGAAAGTTATAACAAGTTTCACACACAAAAAAGTAAAACTTGCTGTTACTGAAGATGTTGATGCAGATGAAGATGATGACAAAGATATGATGACTTTTATGATGAAAAAGCTGAAAAAGCTAAATTAAAGAAATCTACATGAGATGCTCTAGCCAAAAAATGCACAAAAATTAAATCAGAATGGAAGACTCAAAACCATCAACATCAAGATCAAAAGTTCATGAATCATTTTTTTTTTAAAAAAGGATCTCTTACCATTTGCAACAGCATGGAGGGATCTGGAGAGTATTATGCTAAGCAAAATAAGCCAGTCAGAGAAAGATAAGTATCACATGATCTCACTCATATGTGGAATCTAGTGAACAAAATAAACTGATGAACAAAAAAGATCCAGAAACATTGAACTATGGAACAGACTGAAATTTCAGAGGGAAGAGGGAAGGAGGGGGAGAGGGAGGGTGATGTGGGAGGTGAGAGATTAACCAACCAAGGAATTTATATACACATATGCATAGCCAAGGACACAGACAATAGTGTGGTAAAGGCTTGGGAGGGGCAGGTGTGCAGGGTGGAGGGGGTCAATTGGAAAAAAATAAAAAACAGAAAAACAAAGGGGACATCTGAAATACTTTCAACAAGAAAGATAAATTTTAAAAAACAGTAAAAACTCCTAAAACACCAAAAGAAACTCATTCTGTAGAAGACATTAAAGCAAAAATGCAAGCAAATATTTTAAAAGTGGTTCTCTTTTCAAAGTGGAAGCCAAGTTCATCAATTATGTGAAAAATTGCTTCTGAAGAATGACCAGACGGCTAGTCAATCTCTGGCAGTGGGGGAAGACTCTTTAAAAAGAATATTTTGGCCCTGACCAGATGGCTCAGTTGGTTGGAGCATCATCCCATAAACCAAAATGTTACGGGTTCAATTCCCAGTCAGGGCACCTACAGGAGGCAACCTATCCAGGTTTCTCTCTCACATCGATGTTTTCTCTCTCTTCTCTCTCTCTCTTTCTCTCTCTCTCTCTCTCTCTCTCTCTCTCTCTCTCTCTCTCTCTCTCTCTAATTAATTTAAAAAACCTATCCTCTGGGGAGGGTTAAAAAATTAGTTTAAAAAGTTTGTCAAAATTTCCTATCTTAGTTTGTTTTAGTTCTGTAACAGTTGATATCTGGCTGCCCTTTTTGCAATGCAAGAGTGAGGACTTTCCCTACCATGTCTAATAAAAGTTGCCCAGGTTCCATTGCCAAGAATGTTTCATCCAAAATGTGTTTAGTTTTTAAAGATGGAACTCCACCCTCTGCTTGATTTTAGGTATGTATAGAATTTTATGATAGGACACAGTAGTAGTGGCGGTCAGACAAATGGAAATGGTGGGAAGACAAAATTATGCATGTGAAATAAACTCAATATTTTAATAAAGTTAAAATAATAATAATGATTGGAGACTTCAATGTCCCACTGTCAATAATGTATACAACAACTGGACAAAAGGAACAGAAAAATTTTAACACAGTAAACATACTAGACCTAACAGATCACTACACACATCAAGAGCAGCATATACTTCCCAGGTATCAGCATAAACAAAATGTTAGGACATAAAGCAAATCTCAATAAATTTAAAAGGATTCAACTCATACAAAGAATATTCTCTGGTCACAATGAAGTGAAATACGTAATCCCTATAACTTCATTTGCTATTTAATATACCTGCAGACACTGTGAGGTAGAGAACTAACATCTCAGGTTCACCATGTTAGTCCGATCTGGAGCCTCTGTTCATGGTCCTCTGTTCCTGGAATGCCCCCCTTTATTCTTCTAAAAATTTAAAGTCTATCCATCTATATTAGTTTGGATATAGGTTAGCTACTCTAATGGGGAAACCCAAAATGACGATGGCTTAACCAAGACATTAGTTTATTTCTCCTATGTATAAAATTCTCAGGTGCCATGACAACTCTGATGAGGTTGACAGAGGTTTAGGCTCCTTCTCTCCCACCTGCCATATTTAAATAACACAGCTCCCGGCTATTTTATCTGTATCCCACCCAGTAAGACAGACAAAAAGGAATAAGGGATGGGCATCCTTCTTGCTGTATGGCACAATCTAAAAGCTACACACACACTTCTGCTTAAAACCCCTTGTATAGAATTTGGTTTCATGGCTATACATAGAGACAAGAGGCCCGAGAAGTGTAGCCTTCAGCTGGGCAGCTAAATTCTATTCCTGTCTAAAAAGGGAAGAGCAAACATTGGGGGAACTATCAGTCTCAGCCATACCATCGCTCAAGTCTCCACTCAAGTTCCATGACCTCTAAGGAATTCAAGACGACTCAAGCTTTCCTACTTTCCCAAAGTTACTTTACCTACAATCAGTTAACAAGTCACTTTGAAAGGAGGTTACTATCCCCCAGCTGGCATGGCTCAGTGCTTGAGAGTTGACCTATAAACGAGGATGTCATGGTTCAATTCCCAGTCAGGGCACATGCCCTGGTTGTGGGCTCAGCCCTGGTATGGGGCATACAGAAGGCAGCCAATCAATGGTTCTCTCTCATCATTGATGTTTCTTTCTGTTTCTCTCTCTCTCTCTCTCTCTCTCTCTCTCTTCTCTCCTCTTCCCCCCCCCCCTCTCTCTCTCTGCCTCTCTCCCTTCCTCTCTGAAATCAATAAAAAATACATTAAAGAAAAAAAAAGCCAGTTATTCTGTTTTATGTATGTCCCGTCTGTCTGTTCCTCCATTTATATTATAAGTTCTTTGAACATAGAATCTATACCCTATGCTACTTTTGACTCACTTCTTTGTTTCTATGGTGTCTGGCACTGTGTTTGAAATTTACTGGGTAATTCTATACTACTAGTTGATGATTAAAATAAAGCAGGCAAAAATACCTGAATAACCCAAAATTACATTAACATTTCAATAAATATGCTCTGAAAAATATTCAAAATATGATTGTTGAAACCCAGGAGTAAATTGATAAGTTGTAGTTCCTTCTAAATACTGCTAAATCATTTATAAGGCTTTGAATAGAGTTAGATAACCTATTACTTATATCAGTGTAGCTACTTAAAAAAAAAAAAACAACTAAGGTTAAAATTATAACTGATTCACTTTATTCACAGCTGATTAATTATAACACTTGATCAAAATTAAGCAGTTGATATGAAACTTCAAAAGAAATTATTGATTCTTCTCATGAGCAATAGCCAATTAAAACAGTATGGTGCAAGACTGCTCTAGTTCTTAGTATTCTAATTTTGGATATTTTCTCTTCATTTTTTTAAACAAAGAACATTACAAAAAGACTTCAAATTAGCTCTTGGCTTTTCCTATTCAATATCAACCACTTACTAAGTGCCAATCATTTTGCTGAACCTTCTTTTAAAAAGACTTTTGCCAGTGGCACTGCAAATGAAAGGAGATGATGAGATAATCACAGTAAAATCTTACTCCGGTGTGCTGCCTTTTCTTCCCTGATGAAAACCCCATGAGACATTGTTATGTGGGAAAAGCACACGATGATTCCAATACCAGAAACAGTTTCTTGTCACACAAACAAATATGAGAGCACAAATAAGATGTGGATTTTGAATAAAAGAAGTTTAGGGTATTAAGATTGTCATAGGTCAGTGATGGCGAGCCTATGACACGTGTGTCAGAGGTGACACGCGAACTCATTTTTTTTGGTTGATTTTTCTTTGTTAAATGGCATTTAAATATATAAAATAAATATCAAAAATATAAATCTTTGTTTTACTATGGTTGCAAGTATCAAAAAATTTCTATATGTGACACTGCACCAGAGTTAAGTTAGGGTTTTTCAAAATGCTGACACGCCGAGCTCAAAAGGTTCACCATCACTGTCATAGGTCTTGAATTTCAGATATCCTACTGGCAGTTTTACTTTTTTGGGGCAGGGGGGATTGAAATATAGACTTTATAAATAGCAGGGTTCCAAGATGGCTCTCCTAAGACATGGTAACCATGTCTTTAAAATATCTCCTATATTAAGTGAGTATTCATTATTATTATAGATAAAAAGTAAATGCACACGCTATCAGAATTAGCTCACACATTGAAGGCTCTTGAAGTCTCCATATAATTCATTTCATTTTCCTTTCTCAGTAACTGAGTACTTTTTTTTAAATATATTTTTTATTGATTTTTTACAGAGAGGAAGGGAGAGAGATAGAGTTAGAAACATCGATCAGCTGCCTCCTGCACATCTCCCACTGGGGATGTGCTCGCAACCCAGGCATATGCCCTTGACCGGAATCGAACCTGGGACCTTTCAGTCCACAGGCCGACGCTCTATCCACTGAGCCAAACCGGTTTCGGCAGTAACTGAGTACTTTTACCATAGCTGACCAGAGTCCAAACTATCACTGCATGTTTTTCAATTATTATGAGAATAGTATTCTAGTATTGAAAGAAAATAATTCACCCATTAATCTGTCACCCAATGATAACTGTTTTAATATTTGAATTCTCTCCCAGCCTTTATCCACATTTTTCCATAGCTGCAATTTTAGTAAAAACATAATTTTATGTTCTGTTATCGTCACTTAAAATTAAAATAGGATTTGTAACATTTTCATGTTGATATATAATCAGCAGCATTATAATTTTAATGAATGCATATATTCCACTTAATTAACACAATATACTTAACCATCTATCTATTCCAGAGACATTTTGAAAATCTGTCACCATTCTGAAGACTTGCAGTTTTAAAAATTCAGGCCCAGGTTGCAGGCTCGATCCCTATGGGAGAGTCGGGGGTGTGGGAGAGAGGGGATGCATCCAGGAGGCAGCTGATCAATGATTCTCTCTCATCATTGATGTTTCTCTCCCTCTCCCTCTCCCTTCCTCCCTCTGAAGTCGATAAAAAAAATATTAAAAAAAAAAAAAGACTGGTAGGAGGACAGAGAGGTGGAACGGGCTGATCCAACACCCACATGTGATGGTTTGTAATTAGGAGGGATATCTTGGCTCTGCAGGTTCCCCTGAGGAGCAAGGGACTCCAATTCCACCCCTCAGCCCAGGATTCCATTGCCAGGAAGAGGAGTCCCCATAACTTGTGGCTGTAAAAACCAATAGGGACTGTGGCTAAATGAGATAAAGGCTGTTGGAGTCCCAAGCAGTCCCTCTTAAAGGGCCCACACATGGACTTACTTGAACTCACTCCCTCTGAGTTCTAGCAGCTGGAAATAAACCAGGGCTAATGGGAAGGAAATAAATTGTTGGGCATCAGGGTAAGAGCTGGGAGGCCGCTTTTTGCCAAATAAAAAATGCTAGCAGAGGCCATGGTTCCTTTGCTGAGCCCTCCCCACCCCCTTCAGAGCTGGCAAGCAGGAGCCATATCTGAGTCTCCATCAACCTGGCTCACTCTGTTTGCCCTACCCTGATAATTCCCCAAGACCTCACCCCACCCAAGTCATTTCCACTGGCTTTTCCATACAACTGCCATCACTTGCTTCATGATTCGGACATTCCTAAAATCTCAAACAAGCAGCATCTAGCCTCTGTGTAGCCTGCACTTCTTGCTAAGTGGTCCAAGGTCCAGAACTAGTGGCAGCTGCCTTTGTTCACAGCTTGGCCTATCCTGGGCACCTCCAAGCCCAACACAAGTATCAGCCATCTGAAGATCACTCTGTAGCTCCTGCCAGGTGGTCCCAGTCAGGGCATAGGCAGTGGCTGACTTTGCACTTCCCAGGTGGCCCCAGAGCCAGTAAATCCAGTGGACATCTTCAGATCGTGTTGTATTACAATCCTATCACCCCTAGGAGTGACTCAAGGGGCCATCCCAGTGAGCACCAAAGCCCCAATGAAGCAAGTCCTGCTCTGTAGGATCAACTCCTACACAGTAGCTCCTCTATTGTAGTCCCATCTGGTCCTCACAGTTGATTGGCCTGGGGGTCAATCCCTCCCAGTGAAGCCAACAGCAGTCAAGGTTCAACTACAACAGGACAGTACACATAGCCCCCACAGGGACGCACCTGAGGCACCCAACACAGGTGACTGGAGAGGCTGTGCCACTGGGCCCTGTAGGACACCTACTACACAAGGCCACTCTATCAAGTACAGGAGACACAGTAGCTCTGACTAATATATAGAAACAAACACAGGAAAACAGCCAAATGTGGAGATAAAGAAACATGTGCCAACTGAAAGAGCAGAAGAAATCTCCCGAAAAAGAAGTAAATGAAATATAGGCAAGCAAAACACCAAGTTCCTGCACACTGAGTTCAAAACAATGGTTATAATGATGCTCAAGGAACTTAGTGAGAACATCAACAGCATGAAAAAGGACACAGGAACCATAAAAAAAAAAAAACAGTCAGAAATGAAGAATACACTAATTGAAATGAAGAATAATTTACAGGGAATCAAAAGTGGAGTAGAGGATGCTGAGAATCAAATTAGTGATTTAGAATGTGAGGAAGCAAAACATCCATCATGACAACAAAAAGAGAAAAAAATAATAAAAAATATGAAGATAGTGTAAGGAGACTCTGGGACAATTTCAAGTATACCAATAGTCACATCATAGGGGTGCCTGAAGGAAAAGAGAAAGAGCAAGAAATTGAAAACCTCTGTGAAAAATGGCAGCCCTGGCAGGTGTGGCTCAGTTGTGTCAACCCTCCCAGTTTGTAGTAGCTTATTATGGCAGCCCCAGGAAACTAATCCCCAGTGCTTGTTAAAAATGGAGGTTCCTAAACTCCAAAGCAAACCTAAAATCAGAATCTCTGGGCATGGAACCCAGCAACCTACCTTTACAAAGCACTCCAGATTATTCTGATATGTTTAAAAGCTTCTACATAACCTATGTCAAATGTTAAACTCTAACACCAGATTAGAATTTTCTAAGAGAAATTAGTTGACCAAGATTATAGAGATTAATTTTCAATAGAAATCTAAGTTTATACCTCCAAGGAAGTGAAATAACTGAAACATCTATAAAGCTACTTATAATGCAAGATACTTTCACATACTTTACTGTATTGAGTCCTCACAATAACCATGATGTCATTAAGGTGAATATTTATATTAGCGCCATTTTCTAAATATAGAAACTAAGGTTCAGAACCATTTCCAACTTGCTGGGCATCATACATCCAATAAGGTACTGAGCTAGAACTCCCAGCCGGGTTTGGGTACATATGTGCTCAATAAATGTTTGCTGGGTGTTAAAAGTTAAAGCTAATTTGCCCTAACTGGTTTGGCTCAGTGGATAGACCGTCAGCCTGCGGACTCAAGGGTCCCAGGTTCGATTCTGGTCAAGGGCATGTACCTTGGTGTGGGCACATCCCCAGCAGGGAGTGTGCAGGAGGCAGCTGATCGATGTTTCTAACTCTCTATCCCTCTCCCTTCCTCTCTGTAAAAAAATCAATAAAATATATATTTTTTAAAAAGTTAAAGCTAATCAATGGGAAAGATTAGGGGATGGGCTCAGAGAATGGCATGATGGTTCTATATAACTGGGCTGTTTAGGAGCAGGGTACTAGGCAGGGTAGTGCTGTGGTTCCAGCTCCATGGAGCAGGAAGTAGGGCTGAAGGAAAGAACAAGGCAGGAGTTCTGCCTCAGTGGGAAAATGATGGGCTGCTTAGACAACTGGGATAGCAATTCGTTTCTGACACCTAGTGAAAACACAGAAACAGGCAAAGCTCCCCTTGCCACCAACTGAGGGCAGGTAGACACTACCAAGGCATAATGGGAACAGTGGGCAGATCCAAAAGGAGCTGTGCAAACTCACTCCTCCTCACACTCACAAGGCTATATTCAGGATATGCTTAACAGGCATGAAGAGACTTGCAGACCTAATTTTATGTGTGTTTGGGAGTTAATCCAGAACCACTAAAAAATAGAATGTTAGTGGCATTTATATTATTTAACTTCAAGGCTACTGACATTTCAGAAAAGCCATGATTGTCACCTTGAGCCTTACATAAAAGCTAGGGAAAACAAAGGAACACAACTTCACTAAACAAGGATTTCAAAGAAGAATGCTTTTAACTACAGTAATAGCTTATGGATGTGTGCTTCACTCCTTTTAAATACTGAATTTTTACTGTGGATACATAATCTATTCTTAACATCATGTAAATAATGAGAAAGTATAATATGACACTTTTACTTTAGAAACATTATTCTATTGATTAGAAATGTCAATAGAAATGGAAGGGGTGGGGGTTCATACACAGAAATTCTCTGAAAGTGAGAATGAAAATGCACTGCCTGCTGTATGACTCAAATTCTCCAAATAATTATTGGTAGGGCCCATTGCCATCTTGTTGTATAAACATAAATGAGCCCAAGATAACACCCAAAGCTCAAAGAGTAATGAGAAAGGTGGAAGAGATGGTCTAGTCAGGCATGAAATTGATTTTATAATAACAAATATCTGTTGCCTTCTATGTGCTAAGTAAATAATTCAGAAGCAGGGGGTAAAGATAATAAAAACAAAATCATTAACTGCTTCTACTAAATCAAACACAGAAAGAAACTCATTGTCATGTTGACCCTGAAACCTGTTTAATGGCTAATTAAAGCAATTATTTTCATCATGACACGGCCCTTAATCATAGGTACCTTCAAAGTTATAGAAGAGTTTGGCTGGTAACCTTGTTGGGAGCAGGTTTTCCACTATCCCCCCAAAAATTTACATGGAAAATAGGAGCAGGAGAGGAGGACAATAGGACATGAACTCAGTGCTGAGATCTGCAACCAAATCATAGACCGCACAATCTAACCTTTGAAGACAGGTTTAAGATGACATAATCTAACTCTTCAGTTTGGGCTTGTTTTTTATTTTAAAAAGGGTTAAGTTAGCTAACTGCAGATAGTGGAAGTTTATGGCCAACTTTAAAAAGTCACTTTGAATGTCATTACGTAATTTATGTTCTCACAGCTCCGTTTAGTTGATTAGAGTATAATTCTATGGAAAGCAGAATTTCTGGTTCAATGCCCAGATGTGTCAGTTAGCTTTAGTAGGCCCCTTGGCCCCAAAACTGACCATTTTTCTACTGAGATATTTTCAAACATGAGACTTTTATCCAAAAATAATCACACACAAAAATAAATATAGGGGAAAATATTATAAATTCCAGGAATAACTCAAGAAAAAGTTCTAAGCAAGTACATTAATGGTGTTTGTCTATATCCAAGAACACATATGAAGTAAACATATAGTGTTTTGTGTGTATGTGTGTCTTCCTAGCACCCTATTCTCCTACTCTTCTCTGTATCCCAATGTAGTTCCCAGGAACACTGCCTTAGTCCTAAATGACTCAACTTCTTGGTATCAGCTGGTTGATTAAGAGGTTGGCACCTATTGAAAATGGAACCAAACAGAAATCCTTGCCTGGGATTTTTGAAATTGAATTCAGAGAATATCTGTAAGTCTGTCTTACAGATATATTTTTTTTAATTTTATTTTATTGTTTAAAGTATTACAAATAGTAGGAAGAGATATTGATGGAAGCAGTCAGACTCAGAATTTAGAAGCTGCTGGTGGCCCTGGTTTGCCCCTCTGTGGGGGAAACCTGGCTTTAGTGAGAGACAAGGGCTGTACACTGGGACAGAAGGCCTGGCAGCATGTGATCAGATCCCCCTGCTCAGCTCCAGCTTTTCCCTATTGTTCTATATTTTAATCTTTTTTAAATTCCAAGTGCTGCATTATTCCTTTGTGTTTACCTGGACACTTCTGAGTTCTGTGTTGTCTGTCTGTCACCTGCAACCCAAATAATATATACACACCCACTGAAAGTCAATAAATCAAAAAAAAAGAATGCCATTTTCATTTCTGGCACTGAATCCATGTATTGTTCTGAATAGGTTGTGCTGCAGTATCAAACACCAATCTCAGTAGTTTAAATAACAATGGTTTAGTTCTAACTGACCATACTTCTTGTTTGGTCAGGGCAGTTCTGATTTATGCTTCCTCTCCCAGCTAAATTATTAACAGAGACTCCTCTAAACCTCAAAAGTGATCTGGTTTGAATGAAAAATTATATGGTCACACTACTTATTTCTCACTTAGGCTACCTATACATCACATGAGTCCAAGACTGATAGAATGATCACTATCTGGAATATTGCCCATCAACATAGTATAGTAAAAAGAGAGTTCTAGTGCCTTAAACTAGCAATTAATTGCTCCAGACTAGAAGCATCACCTAGAAGCACCATGTCCCCTCACAAATTCCTGAGCAGAGCTTGGCACAGCCCTGCCTTATCACAAAGGGGCCAGTCAGGACCATCCTGCAAAACACCAATAACTCAAATTTTTGGTGAACAATACTAACGACTTCCAAACTCCAACTCTCTCTTATTGTACATCAGTTTTCCTGTTTGCAAATCTACAATTCTCACTCATTTTTCTAATGAAATATTAGGTGGGTCCTTAGGTTAGATTAGGTCATGATTACTTTTCTTAATTTGTCTTTTTGACAACCTGCATTATTTCACTTGACATTCATTGGTTACCTGATTACTTAACATAGTGCTAACCCTTGAAGGATACACAATGAATAAAAAATGACCCCTGCCCCCCAAAATTTAAGCCACTTTTTAGTATTCTTTAGACTATCTTTTACTTTGGTCTACCAGTAATTTACAAAATTATTTATTTAAGAACTTCCAGAGCTAATATCCCTAAGGTATGGCTCACTCACCTGGTAAGACCTACTAACAAAAATCTCCCTACAAATGTAATATCACGTATTCTCCTAATTTAATTTTAACTGTCTGATATTCTTTTGCAGTGAAAACTCTGTTCTTAATTAAATAAGCAAAATAGAAAAAATCCTAATATAAAACACTTGCAATATACCTTACATAGAACTTACTTTTCCATTATAGCTACTAGAACTCCCTCCGCAATCCAGAATTTTAATCTATTATGAGTGAAGCACTCGGATCGTAACTTTCCCTGATATGACTAAAGATAAAATTGCATCATGATGTTCCTATTCCTGTTGCCCCAAATATCAATAGGAATTGGGGAGGAGGAATTCATATACTTGTTGCAAGAGATGCAAAAACAGAAAATGTGGATTTAGCACCAGAACTTGAACTTATAGTGCATTTTCTTGCATAATATTCTATAAAGTGCTGAGGTGTTACATTATTAGTGCTGTATATCAGCAACATTATGAGTGAAATGAACTTTTATGGACCCGTCTGGAGATCTCACCACCATTTACCAGCAGAAATATGTTTAAAATTCCAAGCAATTAAGTAATACATTAGCTTTCAGAATACTATTTCAAAAGTTGGTTTATCTGAATGCTGTAAGTACTAGGTGAGGATAATTGAGTTAAATGTCCAACTAAATCCTTTGCTTTCAATTCAGTTACCCTTTATCATGGCTACGTTATATACTTTCAACATCCTGGCAAACCATCATTCAACTGACATGCACTAAGCACCACCTATGTACAAGAGACTATTCTAGGTGCTAGTGATATGTTAGTGAGCAATAAAGATAGCTTGGTATCATCTCTGATCCCTTATGCAGAGGACCCTAAAACCATATTCATCAGAATGCCCTTCCCAGGTTAGAGTCATCCAATGAGAAGTACCCACATGGGATTTGGACATCTCTGCTGGCAGTTGCAGGCCAATTCACGGACAAAAGCCTGGTTCTTCTGCATCCCTAAGATCACCAATGGCAGTTCCCACTGGGACTGGGAGATTTTCTGTGACAGTGTCCGTGCAGGTTCCTACAAGGCAGCTGTACCCAACCACATGCTTCCATTACCTTCCATGGCGGTGAAAGTCTCTAATTCCTTCTATGAAAGTCTCCCTCTTTGGAATTCCTAAATGACTTCTGTTGTCCCAACCAAAACTGACTGAGAGATCAAAGCCAGCACAGCCCCTGCCTTAACATGCTTACATTCTCATGGAGAAGACATTAAATAACTGTTTACACATAATTATGTGACTGTCAGTGGTGTGCACAAGCCAGCTCCTGCCAGTTGTCAAAGCTCTTTGCTAAATTTTCCAGATGGTCATTAGATATATTCAATATTAAAAATTAAATTATATAAACTTTTAATTAATTATATTAAATACTAAAATAATACTTTATGTTCATTATTTCCTAATTCATTTTCTATTTTCTATGCTTCTGAAATTATTTAAATATATATTTACATCTTTATGGTGGCAATTTCATATAGTGGTCTGCTATTATGCTTCTCTGCTCAACTCTATATTCAATGACATCACCTTGGTAGCTTGTTATCACTGTGCTGGAAGTATGTATACCACTGAAATCAGCAAGCACTACAAATCAGGGCATCCCCCAGCCAATAGAGAGAGTAGTAAAATATTTACCAAAACATTACTAATAATTGAGATAATTACCAGAAATATAAGTAAATATTAGCATAGAACAGGGAGACTCCACCATAACCATGGATTTCAAGGAAACATCCCAAAGAAGTGACACCTGAGTTGAGCACTGGCAGTTGGTTAGGTATAGGAGTGGGGAAGAGCACTCCAGGGAAAGAAGAAGCATATGAACTCGATGAGAGAGTAAGCTCTTGGTCCTGGAAAAGAACTGAAAATCTGATGGGATAGAATACAGAGAGAGAGGGTATATTAGTTAGCCCATTCTGTTCAAATTTCCTTTTCTGACAGTCACCTTACAGTACTGTTATTTGCATATTTCTCTTTTCTGTCACTCAAAAGACAATTCAGTTGAAGACAAAGTCCATGTTGTCTCTATCTTCCCATTGCCAGGTGCCTACCCCAGCTCCTTACAAGGCCTGAGCATATTTGTAAATAAGTGAATCCTTACAACACTAAGCCCGGTAAACATTAATAGTCAAATCTCCAGAAAGAAGATAAAATTCACAATTCAACTTTTTAATTAAACTAAATAAAAATAATATGTTTCAAGCCAAAGAGACCATTTAATGTGTATCAGCAGTAACTATAAGTTAGAAGAATCAAAACTGAAGTAATAATTTGAACATATTCAACATTAAAAGATAATTGTATTAGTCTGCTAGAGATGCCAGAACAAAATAGCTTAGATGGGGTGCAACCACAGAAATTGATTTCTCATAGTTCTGGAGGCTGGAAAGTCTAAGAACAAAGTTGAGGGTGTCAGCAAGGTAGGTTGCATTTTGAGGCCTCTTTTCTTGGCTTGTGCCTTTTTGCTGTATGTTCACATGACCTCTTCTTTATGTGCATATGAAGAACAGAGAGATCTCTGGCATCTACTCCTCTTTTATAAGGATGCCAAACTTGTTTGTTAGATGAAGATCTCATCCTCATGGCCTTATTTACTTAATCAATTCCTTAAGGGTCCTCTTTCCAATATAATCACATGGAAGGTTAGGGCTTCAATGTGGAAGTATTGGGGTGGGTGGGGGAGACACAATTTAGCAAAATGGTTTAATATGAAAACATAAAACAGTTATTTGGTTCAAGAATACAAAGAAATCCTTCCCAAAATTACATCAATAATCATGACAGTCATTACTGGATATAGATATAAGACATCCTCTATTACACAAAACTGAAATATGCAAACTTGAAATGATATAATTTAGTTACATCATTTATATTGTATGTACTACATCTTGCATACTATATGTAACAACATAAAAATTTAAAGTAATGCACCCTACACACACAGACACATACACGCGTGTGTACGTGCGTGCACACACACTTTAAAACCATCCATGAATCACATTCCTTCAAAGCTGGCAACTGAACTTCTTTGCTACTCTGTAAGGCAGCAGCACTTTTGCTGGTCTGCAGAAATATCAGAAATAAAAGATGCCATGAACCACACTCAGCTTTAGAACCTGGGAACATTCCTGAATGATTTTGTGACTATTGTACTGCTATTTTAATGTTTAGTGCTATTATGATTTACAATTGTTTTTACCTCCCATAACAATATCCCAAAATGCACTGAATGGTGATGCTGTTAACTGTGCCCCCAAATAAAAATCCATGGAGTGAAATTAGCTGTGATAAAAAGCTTTGAAAAGGGTCAAGGTTTTATAGTGTATTTATTCATGTGTTATTTTTATGTAATTTGATATACATAAAAAGTATATTTAAAAGCAAAATTACACTACAATTGGAGCAGATTTATGAAGTCTGGGAACACATTTCCCTGCGTTCAATTTATTACAATAGGAAAATTAGTGTTGAATTATGTGAGTTTTGAAAAATGCAAAGTCTTTATGAACCTATTTCTCACATAAAATGTGACTGCCTCATGCATACAACTGTGAAACATGGACATCTTGTTATGCCAAAGTCAGGGTGGGGGAGTACATCTCTGTGATTACTTATTTAAATAATCTATAGGAGAAAAACTGTGTCCATTTCCTTGAAGTAGCACCAGGATAGAATTGACTAAATAACATAGGGAATACTAACCTCAAAGGAAAGTTGTCTTTCGCTCTAGCTGAGCTCTCTTTCTAAAGTCATTTCACATGTGAGACACACCCCCATCCAGAATCATTAATGTACAATTTTGCTGGGAAGCACAAGGATAAGCAAGATGATCAGATGTCCTTTGCAGTCTGATAAATGTAGGTAATTGTTGGCAGTTCAGAATTTAGCTGTGTTAGATTTTATCTTTTCCTTGAGCCTAGCCCCTCTGCTCTAATCAGCTACCTTAGCCACTCAAGAGAATTATCTGATAAACCTTGTTGGTATCTGGCTCCAGGCACACAATCCCTTCTCCCAGCAAGATTTATCAGAATGCAACCAAGGGCAACCAGACTATATCCTGGGATCAAGGGTGGGAGCCCAGCAGTACCTGCTTATCTATCTCAAAGCCTGATTTTTTTCCCCCACTCAACTCATCCCTTATAAGCCCATTCCTTTGGGCTCATTCACGGCCTACATACCAAGAATCCCATTTCATATCTATTCCTTCCTATGAAGAAGGTTCTCACATGTTAATTGCAAAAGTAAGCAATCCCCGCCCCCGCCCCAGTGACAATGTGCTCCATTCCACACACACTCGCACACAATTATTGATGTTTCAGCCCAACAAAATTTCTCACCCTAACAGGAATCACCTTGCAAATGTTATAACATCACACTTACAAAAATCAGTCTCACTATAAATTTTATGAAACAGTTTATATTAGCATGAAGAAAATTAAAAGATGAAATCTAATAGTTGAGTTTATTATCATACTGAAGGCAACCACATGGTAGTACACGGCATGGTGCCTTGACAAAGCCAGATAGATTTTTAATAACATAAAAGGTATTCATGTGGTCAGAAGAACAGATTTTCTCCTTTTCCACTGAGTAAAGGCAGAAAGGAAAACACTTATGTGAAATCAGAGGAGGTTTAGTTAGATTTAAAGATTTTGAAGTTATTATATAGGATTAGGTGAAGAAATTTAAAATAGTCTTTCCTGTTGATGTGTAAGAAGAAAGAGTCCTTTCTATTGGGAATGCTTAGAAAATGTAACTCAGGGTAGCCCGAATGATAATTCCTTTGAGGCAGTTACCATATTTATTTGGTTCACTTTTGATTTATCTGAGCTTGCAACATATGTGGCATACAGGCTTCTTTATTCAATAAGTATCAGATGAATGAATGAATGAATGAATGCCTAATCAAAATCTAAAGACAAATATATTATTTATAGTGTTTTCATTTTAGCCAATTCTTATCACTATTGTGAGAGAGAGAAAAAGAGAAAGTGAGAGAGATCTTTGAAATATCAAGTGATGTGACCATAGTTAAACAGGAGATAGTAACAGATGGAAAACTTGTTTTCCCAGCCCTACATGCTCTCTGTTAACATAAAAACATTCAAACCTGTAAAGAATGTTTGTGAGTTTATTTGAGACAAACTGTCAACAATAACCGGGAAGCAGAATCTCAATGGATTGGGATACTACTCTGGAGAATGGCAGTTTTTCACCTTGTTTTATACATTACAATCAAAAGAGGAGAAGTAAGTGGGTTACATGAAATCCACTGGTGATAGATTAGGAGGGCTGGAGAAAGCAAAGTGGGGGGGAACCTCTGGGATTGGATAAAAAGTTAAATGATAGATACATACTTCTTTTCCATACGTGGATGAAGAATAGTTAACAGTCAACAATTAACATGATAACAGTAACATATAAGGAATTGATGGTCTCTGTCCTGGTGCCCAGGCACATTTGGTTGGGGAGGGGGGAGTTACAAGTTACTGACATTTCATAGGCATGTCATCTTAGAGGCAAAAAGACAATAGGCTCAGTTAAGGTAAAAATTAACCTTGTCAGGAAAAATAATGGCCTAGGGCATGACTATCCACCATAAGTGCTTTTAGTTAAAGTTTTAATTTCAGACCATCCTTTGTGGTTACTTTAGGCCTTTACGTTTGCAACACTGCTGTGCAGGCCTTCTCTGAGCTTGTCAGGTTAGCATGTGGCCCCTTTCATCCACATATCAATTAAAGAACCATGGAATTCTGTCCAAGGAAGAAGCATTAACTTACATTTTCCCCAGAAGATGATGAATCAACATATGAGCCCCCTGAGACCCAATAATTGACAGTAATTTCAGACCAACCAAACTACAACACCCTGTGTCCACTACTGGCCAAGAATTACAGTGGTGATCTTACGTACATGGTTATGATTTAAACATCTGGATTACTCTGTGAGGTAGGGATTGTTATCTCCATTTCAGAGATAAAGAAAAGGCCACAGATCAGTTAAGCAAACTGCCTAACATTCTTCAGTTAGCACAGATTTGAAGCCAAATATTTTTATTCTACTGCAGTTCTCCTTCTACTATATCTTGAGAAACCATGAAATTCATTGAACAATTAAATGAGGTAAACATCCATTTCATCCTCCAAACGGGGACACTTTTTGAGGGATGCAAAACTATGACAACAAGCAAAAACTGGCTCTGTTCTGGGCAAAGCCAGATGACGGTCACCCTGGTCCTGTCCCTTGTTCCCTCCTCCATCAGAAAATGTCTGCAAGTTCACCATAATCCTAAATCACACCGTCATAAAGCTTTACTGCTTTCTGGATCCACCCATGTGTAGTTCTATCTGTAGTTCTTAATATTCCTAAGTAGGAATTTTCACTTTGCTACTATAAAAATAACTGGAGTGTTTCGGGGATTCTAAGTGAATCAGAGTCAATAGTGCTGTAGAATATTAATTAAATTAGGACTGCTTAAAGAAAGTCAATTTCTAGTCAAAGTTTTCAAGGAACACTAAACCCTTTTTCTGCTTAAGGTGATCTCAACTGTGTTTTGCAGGGGGATTGAGAGAGGGGTGGAAGTAGGTTAGATGCTGAGACCCCAATTTCCTGCACCGTACCACAATGTCATTCCATATTTATTTAATGGCTTTAGACTGGGAATTTGAAAAGAGGAGGTTATTAGCTAGGTAACTTCTCAGTAACTGGTAGAAAATGTCAATTCCTACTTATTATTGCTTCATTAGAACTTTTTTAAAGGTATTTTCAAATTTCAGCATTTTGAAATGTCAACTTGTAACACTTGCAAATAATTTTTTAAAAGCTGTGAAACTAAGCCTTATATCTTCGCCTTTTAGAAATAACCCATGGCGACCCTAGCTTCCTTTGGAGAACATCTAACCCTCTCGTCTTGCCAGAGTTCGCTCTCTCGCACTGTAAAATAAAGCCGGAAAAGAGGCTTGAATTGGACTTACGCAGATTTAAGCTCAGAGTCGAACAGTCTATTTTCTGTTTTCAGCCATCCATGATCAGCTTCACACTTAATAGACAGGACATCTTTTTCTTATGATTTTTTAAATTTTCTTTTTTAGAGAGAGAGGAAGGAAGTAGGAGAGAGAGAAACCTCCATGTGAGAGCAGAACATGGACCAGCTGCCTCCTGCACACCCGCCACTGGAGATCAAGCTTGCAACCCGAGTACATGCCCTGACCAAGAATCAAATCGGCAACCTTTCAATGCACCAGACCAACCCACCAACTGAGCCACACCGGTCAGGGCTAGATAGGGCAACTTTCAGGAGACACCAGATTGTTGATTATTGTTCTATACTAAAAACAGAAGTAATCTAATTTACTGCAATCCATATGCTGTGTGAATTGCCCCCCATATGTAGATAAGCCAGGACCAGTAAAAACACTCGCATAGAAATCTGAGGGTTTTCTGCAGCTAGGGAGAAGTTGGCACTTTGTTGTACAGCCTTTGGAGCACCTTTCAGTGAAAGTTAGTTTAAAATGGTTGTGTAAACAAAGCACATTTCCTTCCATGATCTTTATTCTGGAGACCTCACTTATGACCTCACTTCCACACTTCTGCCAATATTTACACAGTCCAGGGAGCCATAATGATATCTGTCTGAATGTGGAAGATAGATTCTTTACTAGTAAAAATTGCATTATCTGAGATGAAACAAACAAAAATTTTCATTGGTATAGGTTTATGTTCCAGGTATATTGTCCAGCCAATTGTACCCCATCTGACCATCCGTATAAAGCCACTAACACCCCAACATTTTCATACAGCAAGGGGTAGGAAGGAGCATCCCCTACCCTGGCTGGCTCCTCTCCCTGTGAGGTGGGTCAGGAGTGGCTCTCATTCCTCAGAAGACTATGCAACATTCTGAGCCCAGATATATGGCTGACACCACTGTGAATTCCTTACCCCTCACCAATTAGGAGCCCATGGTCAAAGAAGCTGTTTTTCCCTCTACGAACATGTTAATCAAGACATT
Source organism: Myotis daubentonii (assembly GCF_963259705.1). NCBI lineage: Eukaryota > Metazoa > Chordata > Mammalia > Chiroptera > Vespertilionidae > Myotis > Myotis daubentonii. Next base: position 179,155,621 of record NC_081841.1, on the reverse strand, counting down.
GTAAATCAGAATGAAATATCCAGACCTGGACCTCAGTGCCTGCTTCAGTTCTTGTCCAAATCTGTGTGTGTGTTTTTTTTGTAAGCCAACAGTCTAGGTAATAAATATCTAAATATTGGTTCCTGCCATTGATAATCTATATCAAATCTTTTGTGTTTCACTAAATACTTAAAAACTATCCATCACAGGTGTTAAAAAAATATTAATTTTCTGAAAGTTTGTTCACAGTTTTTAAATAATTTTTCCACCTGAAATATATATATTCATGGTTTTATATCTTATGGAGAAAGTTAGGGCTGAGAGGTATACTCAAGCAGATCAATATTTTATATCAAGATCTAGTATTATCTAATTATAATAAATACTACAAGATCAATTTATTTCCTATTAATTATATTAATGTGGCTGTTTATATAAATTTTCCTGTCCTCTGCAAAAGTTAAGTCACCTGTAGAGTACAGACCAGGAGTCCTTGAATTCTCATATGGACAAGGGATAGAACCCAGAGAGTGCATTAATTTGAATAGAAAAAAAAATGCATCTTTATTTTCTCGACCTCTAATGGAAATTTAACATTTCCTTCAACTTTGAATGTTGGCAACATATCATCACAGTATTAAGTCAATTCTGTTACTGGGTTACCAATAGAATTAACATATATTTTCATATCACATTAAGTTATAACAGCTGTCTTGCAACACCAATTATATTCATCATTACTTCAAAATCATGGTACTTAAGACATCTCCCCCATACCACATTTTTTTGTTCAATTTTGAAAACAGTGTTTTAATATAAATCATTTCTTTCATAATCATATGTATTGTATTTTATGCATTTAAAAACATTATTCTGAGAAGTCATTCATAGGCTTCTACAGTCCAACAAAGAGGTCCAAGATATATAACAGGTCAAAATCAGTGCTAGGCACTCATATTTAATAAAATTAATAAATGCAGGGACATCACACAAAATTAAAAAGCTTGCTATACTCAAGTGCTTTAATAAACAATACTGTATATCATATTCCCTGTTTTGAATAAGTGTGGATTTCAATTCTCATTAGTTCTAGTTCTTTAAGAGGCTGAAAAGAACATACCCTCCCAGTTGTCTGGCAAATGCAATGGTACAGCAGTCAGGTGGGCTGAGTGAGGATTAACTACTGCTATGGTAAACCCCGGATGGGCCAATGGTTCCACAACTGACCATGATGCTTATGAAGACAACCCACAGAAAATCTTTCTCTTATTATTTTTTTGCTGCCTGATTTTTCATTTAATTAATATTAAAAGAATAGTTTTTAATTAATATTAAAAGTATGGTTATGAACCAAATCATTTATTGTGTAAGGCAGTGGTTGGCAAACTGCGGCTCGCGAGCCACATGCGGCTCTTTGGCCCCTTGAGTGTGGCTCTTCCACAAAATACCAACTTCTGTGCATGGGTCATGAAGTTTCAATCTCACTGTACATGCGCGCCCGCACGTGGTATTTTGTGGAAGAGCCACATTCAAGGGGCCAAAGAGCCGCATGTGGCTCGCGAGCCGCAGTTTGCCGACCACTGGTGTAAGGGAACAATTACATTCTAAGTTTTATCATAAATTCCTTGACTTTTCCCCAAGAAAGCACATGCTGTCCTCAGACTCATAAGACACAGAGGGCAGAAATATCCGACTCTTCATGGTTTCAGACTTACCCAGATGCTTAAACACCTCTGTATAACTGTTTAACCAAAAAGTCTCGACCAGGACAAAACAAAAGATACTCAGGCAGATATTAAAACTTTGCCCTAGCAGTTTTTTTTTAAAACAGGCCTGGTTCAGTGGTTGAGCATCAACCTGTGGACCAGGAGGTCACAGTTTGATTTTGGGTCAGGCAAATGCTAGGGTTGCAGGCTCAATTCCCAGTTTGGGGCATGCAGGAGGCAATCAATCAATGATTCTCTCCCATCATTGATGTTTCTATCTCTCTTTCCCTCTCCATTCCTCTCTGAAAACAATATAAATACATTTACAAAAATAAAAAGTAAACAGAAAGTGTTTGCTTATATTGGTCCTATTCTTTTAATATTTTTTCACCTGCTACTTTTTTTGTCCTACCTTCATTTCAGTAGAGATATATAGTTCAATGGTCCTTCTCAGTGTCCTGGGGATGAAGGTATCTAGTTGTGATGTTGTTGACATCATACTTTTAAAACATTCCTGAGTGATAGTTGGTAGTTCACCACTCTGATGGCCTTCATTCTTTCCAGATAAACAACATAAGAGATAACTCTTGTCACTGTGATGGTAATGTACATTTACTTCTAAAACGATTATCCTTGTTGGAAGCCAATCCACCCTGGCTGCTTGAGGCAGTCCCTGCAGGGATGTTTCAAGGGACCTGGCATATATGGCATATTGTTCTTAATATGTTTGCTCCCCTCTTAACAGCTATGTGTTTTAAACAGGACCACCTCCCTGAGAAAGGTTGTTTCCCCACAGGGGTGATTGGTCTCTTTGATCTTTGCTTGGAGTGACCTCCTTCAGTTACTTCCTTGTAGCTTAGTGGGGCAATAGAGTAACCTTTGAATGGAGATGGGACGCCCCCTAGCCTTTTGTATAGAATGGATAGGATTGGGACAAAATAGTATAAATACAGATGTTAGATGACAATAAAAAGAAGAACCTGGCTATGATGATCACCTGAACGCTGCCTCCATGTCTTTCCTTCCTCGCCGACTCCGTCCACACCTTTGGGAACCCCTGGACCCACTGGGGCTGGACCCCAGCATTTTGGCGCCGAACAGGATTCCCCTAGGTAAGCCCCCCCGCACTCGGGACAGATAGGACTCCACCGTAGGGTGCTGCGGACCCCCCTATAGAGGATAAGTAGGGTAAGTGGGTGGATAGTACAAAACTTAGATTGAGAAGATGTGCCATACTGAGTCTAGAAGAAAGAAGACTCTGTATTGATCCTTAGATTGAGAAGATGTGCCAGAATAATGTTATATGTTAGACTTTTTGAAATACAATGCAGAGGGTTGTACAGCAGCCAAAAAGCATCAGGCCTCCTGTACAATAGCCTCTGCCGACTCAGCCTGGTAAAAGGATACACAAACCAGACAAGAGTTTTACCAGATCTAGTAATGATCTGGGGAAGAGGTTGTGTTTTGTATTTTTCCAGAAGGAGCAGTGCAGCCAATTTGGGTACCAGAGCATTATGTGTATCACCACAATGGACCCAGAAAAGCTCCTTGTCCCATTGTTCCAAAGACTTAGAGTTTCCCTGATGACAGAAAAGCGGAAAAAAAGAAGAAAAGGAAGGCTATGCAAGGGACTGAGGTGCCAACACGGGGTCATTTGAAGAAGTTAACAACTGAGGCCCAGCAGATGGTAGAAAAGCAAGAAGTGGAAGCTACTCTCAGCCAAGTCTGAGGACTCTGAGTAAATCAGCAAAAGAAATTTTCATTTAGCAGAAACTCACTTATTGCTGTTTTGCATTGCCATTGTTTTATTATTCTTACTAGTTTTAAAAATGTTATGTTTAAGCTTTGAAATGTTTTGGGTTTTGCATTGGCATTGCCTTGTTATTGTTTTAATAGCTAGAGTTTTGTTCTTGATGATTAAGTTTTACTTTCATTATGGTAGCACACCTGACCATTGCCTATCTGCAGCAGAAGTGCAGCCCTGAGCTGGAACCACCTGTCCATTGGGAGGATCACATGTGCCTCCTTTTTGTCTGTCCTTATATCCCAGCTTTGCCCCACATCTCCTTTCCTTTTTCTTTTTATAAATCTAACTACTTCTTTGCTGGTTCTTTGGCCTTTCTCCTTCTCTCCTGAACACAGCCTTTTCTAGAATCTCCCTACCCTACTGTTCCAGGAAGGGCACCTCCCTTTTCTGCCATGACTGGGGGTGTCTGGTATATGCCCCATACATGAAGTTGTCTTGTGCCAAGAGCCTGAAATCCTGGTCTGAGAAAGCCTGTCCCGGGACTCTCCTTTGTCCTGTACTGGCCCCTCTTGCCCTTGTGTCAAGAGGGACCCTCTTCTCACAATCCAATTGCCCACAGCTGTTGCCTGAGTTCTCTGTTAATGCTGAGGTCATGGTGGCTGGTACCATGGATCTGTCTCTCGCCCAATGGCATGAGCTGGGCCATCTCTGGAGAAGAAACCTGGGTTCCCAAAGATATGTGATCAATGCCCGGGCCCCGCCAGCAGGCGAGGGGATCCAAAGGCAGTTTCTGGGCATGGAGGCCACAGGGGCATAGGCTACCAAGGAGACAGAACTGAACCTCACATCACCCTATTTGGCCCAGAGATGGCTGGCAGTCAAAGACGGGTAAGACCCCACAGGGTGGGGTGACCTAAGACAGGCACAGTTGGGGAGCCAGTAGGAGAGAACTTGGGGTTCAACAGAGGTGGGGCACAGATCCTCACCCCCCAATTGTGCAGGGGCTTCAACACTCGCCCCTTCTGAGGAAGGTCTCCTGCCCCCATGGCTGCTTCTCACTTTCCATGTCCAGCCCAGATCGGGACCCAGATAACGGATAGAGACTTGGCCCAGCTGAGATCAGTACCCAGATAAGAGACCTGGCTGACAGCAGCTGCCCTCTCAATGCAACACGACTTGTTTCCCATTTCTACCTTGGACCACAGGGAAGAGGGCAGCTGAAGGAAAGGGCTGTGTCAGGATGCTGCCTTCTTCCCTTTCTTCTCCCTCTTTTTTTCTAACAAGGCTCTGTCATTTAAAAAATAAAAATGGGGGAATTTGTTGGAAGCCGATCCACCCTGGCTGCTTGAGGCAGTCCCTGCAGGGATGTTTCAAGGGACCTGGCATATATGGCATATTGTTCTTAATATGTTTGCTCCCCTCTTAACAGCTATGTGTTTTAAACAGGACCACCTCCCTGAGAAAGGTTGTTTCCCCACAGGGGTGATTGGTCTCTTTGATCTTTGCTTGGAGTGACCTCCTTCAGTTACTTCCTTGTAGCTTAGTGGAGCAATAGAGTAACCTTTGAATGGAGATGGGACGCCCCCTGGCCTTTTGTATAGAATGGATAGGATTGGGACAAAATAGTATAAATACAGATGTTAGATGACAATAAAAAGAAGAACCTGGCTATGATGATCACCTGAACGCTGCCTCCGTGTCTTTCCTTCCTCGCCGACTCCGTCCACACCTTTGGGAACCCCTGGACCCACTGGGGCTGGACCCCAGCAGATCCTTCTCTGTTTCTTCTAAGAAAAACTTGGTTCCAGTGACCTGTGAACTTGCTGTAAATCCCTAACACTTCCACCAGACCTAGCTGAGGTGAAATAGTCTAGGACACACAATACCTTTATTTTCATATTTCAATATAAAGCAAGCAAATAAAACCAGCAGGGACCATTTTCCCCACAGATCCACAGTCTCTATATATAGGGTGTTCCCCCCAAAAATGTATACACTCTTAACAGCTGATAGATCAAACTTTCTTTTAAGATTTAACCTATTGGAATTAATAATTATTCAAAGTGTGTATGCAATTTGGGGGACATCCTGTATTTCTATCTTCACACCACTCACCAAGCTTTAAAGAATGACATTTTTAAAGACCCTAAAGTGAAACTATTTCGATCTTCAGACTTCATAGATAAAAAAAGTTAGACCTACAGAGACTGATTCATGCAAAATCATTCAGCTGCCAGACCTGAGGAAAACACGTTTCCTGTGGTTTTTCTTCATTTCACCACGGCATCTTCTCACCCTCAACTTATAATCTCTGCTTTCTTATATTCACGGACATTTAATATTGAAAAAAAAACTATTATTAAGGATATTTGCTAAAATTTTTTAAAAAGCAGTGTATAATCTATTTATATTTTATTCACAGCTCCATATCCTCTTTTGCAATTGGCACTTTCCTATATCTTATTTTAGCCCAACAATTTGAAGCCTAACATTACTTACAAATGCATACCTAAAAAAAAGTCCTACTTTGAAGTGTTTATATTAGCTTTCCAACTACTAAACAAAGAATCAATCCTTGTTGTCATTTACTAAAATTTATTTTTACTTACTAATGAATTTTTATGAAATTAAATATAAAATTTTTAGGCTACAACTCAGACATTTTGAAAGCACAGTGGGGCCTTGACTTACGAGTGTCCCGACTAACGAGTTTTTCGAGATACGAGCTGTCCGTCTCTCAGCTGATTTTTTGCTATGAGTTGCGAGCTAAAATTCGGGTTACGAGCCAGCTTCAGATACCCTACGCTAGTTGGCGCAGCGAATGTCACAGAATGCCACAACATCAGCCCAGCATCATGTGTCTCACTCGTTCACTTTTTGATTTGACATACGAGTAATTTGAGTTACGAGCTCCGTCACGGAATGAATTAAACTTGTAAGTCAAGGCCCCACTGTAATTGATTTTTTAAAGTGAACAATCTTTCAAAAAAGTGTTTAAATATATGAATTCCTGTACCTATGGATAAATCCCATTTGTTTTTTAGCAGAAATCTAGGAAGTCACCCTCTGTAAAGTGGATTAAAATGAGTAAATGAACTAACCTATGAGAGAATTCACCCAATGAAAAAAAAATATTTTACAAGCAATTCAAAATGGAATCCTAGAAAAACAGTGACCAAATTATTAAACAAGGACATCAAAGAATATTCAATATGGTAGTAGTATTGAACACTTTGCTTCACTTTTTGGTTGTAATAACAAAAGATATTATAAATGAAAGGCTTATATTCTTGACTCATTTTGTTTATCTAAAAAATTAGAATGGAAACAATACAGTCACCACCCAAATAATGACACCACCAAGAAAACAATATTTTATGGAAAAATATTGCTACATAATCAAAACAAGGTTTAACATAGCTGTTAGTTTAAACTTCATATTGTAATATAAAATTTTTGGAAGTATTGAATCTCTCTTTGTCTATAGCTACTCTCTGATAGGAAAACTAATCGATGGTTACTTTTTTTCCCTAATTAAACAATTGCAGGTTGAAAAGGGAGAAGATAGATAGAAAATATGAAATTAAATAATCAAAGTTAAATGTTTGTAAAGACCTAAGATAGAAAAAAAAAACAATTAAAGAAAAATATGTTTGAGTAGTGGCTTTCAATGTTAAAAAAAAAAAATACACCTGTTTTTATAGTTAAGTTAGAAAGTCTTTAAAAAATGCAAAGTATTTTCCCTGGCTCTTAAAATATAGAAGGACCTCTACTTGTACATACCAAACCACTATTGGATTTCTCTAGATTGTATATCGAATCAGTCCCAAGTCTTATCATTCTTACATCCTATGATTTTTTGAATCTATCCCATTGCTCTTCCCAGAGCCTCTCTCTCTGTGTTCTCATGTCCTCTGTCTCACTTGGAATACCACCATCGTCATCTAGCTCACCCTCCATGTCGCAGCCAGAGGGCCCTTTCTAAATCTGTTCCCATCTGTCCTTGGGTAAAATCCTCTGTAGGTACCCCGTCACCTTTAGGGTAAAGTTCAGGTGCCTGCCTTGATTTGCCCACCTGCCAACCTTTTCACTCCAAATTTCACCAGGCCCTCACTTTCCCCAGACCCTGAAACATGCATACTCTCTGCTTTCCAGATATGAAAAAAAATCTTGCAGTTCACAATATGCTCTCTCCTCCCTCTGAGTTCTTGCAAATGTACTAGTAATTCCTGCTACATTGAGTATCCTTCCCTGCACTATATCTTCTTGATAGACTTAGCTCAAATATCTCTTCTGTGAAGCATTCCCAGACTTCCCCAGTTAGAGTGAGGCACTTCCTCATCTTTGTGCTCCTAGTGCCTCACACAGGCACTACAATGTACTCATTATACTGTATATTCTCTCCTTCAAGTCTATAAGTCCACATGGGGAGGGGATCGGGGCTTATTGACTTCTATTTATTTCTCAATTTCTTAGTATAATAACTGACAAAGGGTGGACATTTAATGAATGTATGATGCATAAATGAATTTAGTTAAACCATTATTCATTCAATATTGGATAAATATGTAGTACCTACTATATATCAGACACTATATTGGGTACTGGGGATATACTAACAAACTATTATCAAGAAACATTCTAGTGAATGGCAGGCAAAAGAAAATTGCTTATACCAAGTGCCACAGCTGCTTTAACATATATGATTCCATTTCATCCTTACTGACTATATCCATCCCATTTCTCAGAAAGGCTCTGAGAGCTTAACAAATTATTGAGGGGAATAAAATTAATCCCAGAGCGGGAATCTGAATACAGTTCTACCTAATTCCAAAGGCCATAACCCTCTGTATCTTTGTATTTTTCTAGTGTTTATACTTACTTGAGCTTTTTGTTGCTGATTTTTTTAAAAATATCTGACATGAAAATTGGAAAATCTATTACATGGATACTGTAGTAAGATGACCTTGCTTGGATCACTCTGCAGCATTGAGTCTCAGACCATTCTACCCAGGATTTAGAAACAGACATTGCAGATGCTGTCTGACAGTGCTTTGAATGTTTTCATTTTCCTGTTTCATTCAGAGAACTCAACAGTAGACATACTAAATCCACTATGGTCTCTCTCATCCAGACTTCAATAAAGACTCATCATTTCAAAACCTCTAAGTTCTGAGGCTGGACCACTGTATTTAACTGATTGAATGAATTGTAAAAATCAAATGGAATTTAGTATTTTCTGACAATGATTATGATATATTGATGACAGTGGTGACAATATTAACAATAGCAAAAATGATTACAGTGGCATCCCTGAAAAATTCACAGCACTAAAAAAAATAAAGGAAAGGAAAAATTGCATGTGTCTCTTGGGCTCATTATCCCAATAAAATACTAGCTCTTATAAAACAGAGATTTCCATCTTCAAATCTCCTGAGGAATGTATTTCCTACTGTTATTCACTCGAAAACCCCAGTGCTGTCTATAGCTCTTACGTGAGGTTTTTTGTTCTTTCCTTTCCTCCATATTTTTGCCTGTGAGCATTTTAAGCTTATTTATCACCAGCATCTGATTATATGTAGAAATTCTATTAATATTTTTACTTACAAACATTTATATAGTTCTTGCTAAGTATCATGCAATGTTATAAGCATTTTACAAGTATTGATCTCTTTAATCCTCACAACCTTGCTATGAGGTAGGTACTATTATTATCCCCATATTATTAATGAAGACATTGAGGAGAAAGAGAATTTAAGTAAATTCCAAGGTCAGAAAATTGATAAGTGTGCACAGCAAGGAACCAAAGCCAGGCCATCTGGCAGCGAAAGTCCTTGCTCTCACCACCAGGTAGGCTGTTTCTCAGATAAAGTTGATACTCTATACAGAAATCCTGGAATGGAATATCAGCATGGGACACTGGATAACCTTTGAGTAATCTTTGAATTTAAATCATAGAGTGTTATATTCCAGGTGCAACACTAATTAAACCCCTCCTATGGCTATACAGGTAGATGGTGAAAGCTATTCTGGGACCAGATGTTATGATTAAGAAGGGGGAATCCTCTGATCTCCTGATAAAGCCATTGATCTCAAGGCCTGGTACCGCTGTTCAATTAAGGACAGTCAAGGGGCGCTAAAGGCATACCTCCGGAAGGATCTCTAATGCTGTGAGAAAGGCCATCCTCAAGAACAGGCCACGCGTTTAGAATGTGGCGATGACATTAATTCAACAGAAATGCTAAAGCTTAAATTAAACCAGATCCCAAGTGAAGAACATCAGCCACGATAAGGATGGCCATCTGTCTCCATTTGCCTGGGACAATTCCAGATTTCACCTGTGGTCCAGGAAATAGTCCTAGCATGCTCTTTCACTCAGGCTGTGTAGAAATGGGCAAAGCGGGGAGAAATGGGAACATCTGTAATAGTGTCAACAATAAAAATAAAGTTAGAAAAAAAGCATTCTGGTTTGGGTGATAAAATATGTAGCAACCCTTACCATGGATAAACAAGGGTTGGTTGTAACTCGTAACACAACCAGGAGAGAATTATCTCTGCAGATGAGCATGCACAGCTTAACTAATAATCTCTAAACTTACCATTTCTGTTTCACAACTCTTCATCTAAATTCAATTCAATTATTAAATCACCTTAAACATCCTAAGTAGGGGGAAACTAACTAGTAAAAAATACTTTTGAACTATGTAGCAACCAGTACAAAGCCTCATAAAGTCATGAAAGGCATGGTCCCTGCTATCCAGGTGTGCACCATTCATTGATTCAGAGAAAGCGGACATTCCATCACTGGCTCCCACCATGTAGCCAGCACTGTGCTTAGCCCTGTAAGCATAGTACTTAATCCTCATGACAATACTATGAGATATGACTCAGTACCTTCTTTTTAGAAAAAGAAAAACAGGCTTGGAGGTCGTAACTGATAACAGTAAATTAGTAATTTGGACACTGTTGAAATAACATGGAATTTTTAGCTCCCATCCCTGCTGCACATTTGCAATGACAGAATGTTTTAATATACACATGACAAGAGTCTTCAAGATTCATAGCACCTTGACTTTCATTTATTGTACAGTGGAACTCCACCTCCTCTCTAGTACAAGTTCGGTGTATGTTTCTGCTGATGAAACATTAGGCTAAGCAAGGTATGGCCTGATGGCACTAGCACTGTCGGTACAGCAGCATTTATGTAAGTATTTGAATATTCAGTTGTTGTTTTCATATAACAGAGTAAAAGACAGAAAAATGAAAATGTTAATACTGGTACTAATGCAATTTGGGAAATGTGTGTTATTATCAAGCATGCCAAAAGCAAGACATTAAAAGCTCCTGGGACATGAGCTGGTCAATTGTGAGTTTATTTGTGAAGGAAATAGCAATAGCCCAATGATATAGATAAAATGATCAAACTAAGGTCAAACATTTTGTCTACAATTTGAGGTCCGGGGGTAGAGAAAATGGAGAGACCTATAAATTTGTGAATTAAGAATCAATATTAGAAAAGCAATAACTGATTCAGATGCAAAGGGAACCTCAACTCCACTAAAGCTGTTGATATGAATAAAGTTTTCCACAAATTTCTTATCAAGAGAAGACAAAGTTTCAACTTTCTCACAGCAAATTTTGTATGTAAGTCCCCATTAAGGTCAGCATCATAACTGCCTATTGGGTCCCCTAAAAAATTACAACCAGAAAGCCAGCCACACTATTAAAATACATTTCTTCTATCTCCCAAAGTCACACCAAGTAATTTGAGATACCTAAAACCTTAGGTAGGAAATTACTTTTAAAATAAAGTCACATTATATGTGTTTACTACTTAACATAGTTTTTAGCATATTAGACAAATACACATACACTGTAAAATTTTAAAAGAAAAACCTAGGGTCCATATACCATAATTAGGGATTTTATAACATTTTCACTTCTATGAGGTGGTATCTCCTCGGCTCCTTGCTATTAAGCTGCCAGTCTGAGTTACTCAGCTTCTGCCCATGATTTCCATCCTGGTTTTCAGGAAGACATTCTATAATAAAATAAGATAAAATGAAAACTGTATGCCTGTGGTAGGGGAGGTGCCATAGCCCTAATTTAGACCATCGTCTCCCTGAGGGTGGAGACTGGCTTATCGCTGAGCCTTCAGTGTTCCCCTTATTCCAGTTGGACAGAAGGAATTAACTGCTTATTGAATAAATTTTAGAGGATCTAAAAACTTAAGGATATTCCCAAAAGTAAGAAAAATAGAATGTCTTTTCTAACCTAACACCCACCATTCACTTTGACTCACTCTTCTCCCAATTGATGTTTAAACAGCTGAAATCTACTTATAATTCTCACTGAAGGTTGGCTTTCTGTTCACTGCTCTGGAGAAAGCTACAAGGTCAGGAATCAACCTACTCAGCTTTTTTTCTTCAGGTTTTCAGAACATACAGCCTTCTTTTTTCTGGAACAACATGAAGTTCCTTCTTCTAAAGCAATATTTTTCCTTTGAGGAAAAAAGTCTCCTTTCTTTGTTTCTTCTGAGCTAGACAGTTTCTGGGCTTCTCTCTGGAGTCCGGCCATCCCTTTGAGCTTTTCCACATCTTTAGATCTTAGAGGCCCAGAATGACATCACATTCTTTGGCTGATTCCAACGGAGAGCTTCTGGCAGGAACTGTGAAGATTAACTACAAATTGTCCTTTTAAAGGGCTTTTGGAAATAGGATAGATAACTAGGCACTAATCAGGTAGGCTGTCCTCAGTGTATTTGTTAAAAGGGGAAAAAAAGTATATCACAGAGCAATATGCCCTATGTGGAAAAATTATATTTATAATCTGCATACATCCAGAAAATGGAAGGATATATTCCAAATATAGCAATTAAGGACAAATATTGTCCTTTTCATTTTCTATACTTATGCAGTCTTTGAAGTGTAAATAATAACATGTTTATTTTGTAAATGAAACAATAAAGAAGCAATAGTTAAGCTTTTCCAGTATGGGATGCCTTCTTGACGTAAGACCCTGCCTTAGACACCAGAGATGTAAAGATAAATTAAATGTGGCTCCACCATGATAGAGCTCATCATCTCTGGGGAATGAACACATTTAAAATAATATCATCATCAGTTGGATCTAGAGCCAATGAGTAAATAATTACTAGCTATTTAATACCTAGAGAGAAAATGATTTATTCACAGGTACATTGAATCCTGCAAAGGAATTTAGAGTGAAAAGAAAGATGAACAGGCAGTTGGGTTTTGGTGGAAAGTACACAAGCTTTTCAAGCAACAAGAGCTACAGTCAAATCCTCACTGCATCTTTTACCCACCATTAGACATCAAGCAAATAACCTGATCTCCACAGCAGTCATTCTTAAAATCTAGCCTGCGTAAGTATTACAGGAATATGATTATTAAAAGAATACAGATTCCTGGAGAATATCCATAGAGTTTCTGATTCATGAGGTCCTGGACAGGACCCAGAAAATTGTATTTCAACAAACACCACAGCTGATTCTCTGGCAAACGTTGGCAGGAAGCTATAGTTTCCCCATCTGAAACGCACATGTGGCCTACCTCCTTTAGGTTTTGGTGGCATGTGAATCAGACCAAATGAAGGTGGTTCTATTTTTCTAAGAGTTCTAGAAGTCAGCAGATACACCTTTAAGATGCCAATGGAATCAGCTGGAAAACGATCCTCTCTAGTGGAAGCTCTTGCCACTGTCCAATGACTAGTAAGATTTTCCAAGGCATGGGGGTGGAGATGGTATTAGTTTCCTAGAGCTATTGTAACAAACTACCATGATCTTGGTGGCTTAAAACAACAGAAGTTTATTCTCCCACAGTTCGGGAGGCTGGCAGTTCAAAATAAAGGTGTTTGTGGGGCCCCATTCATCTGAATGCTCTAGAGAATTCTTGCTTGTCTCTCCAGCACAAGTCCAATCTCAGCCTATGTCTTTACATAGTCTTCTCCTCTGGGTCTTTTCTTCTGTCTCTTATAAGGATCTATGCCATTGGATTTAGGGACCACTCGGATCCAGGGTGATCTCATCACAAGATCCTTAATTTAATTACATCTGCAAAGTTATTTTTCCAAATAATGTCACACTCCCAGGTTCCATGGGGTTAAAATACATAAATATCTTTTGAGACAGCACCCTTCAACCCACTTCAGGGGTTTTATAGTTTTGTTTTGTTTTCAGTCTGACCTCTGCTGACATTTTGCAGTTTCTAGATCATCTTTCATCCTGCACATAGCATATAGCCTCTATCTCTACATTAATATATATATTCACACACACACACACACACACACACACACACACACACATACACTAGAGGCCCAGTGCACAAATTTGTGCACTTGGGGGACAGGGTCCCCTCAGCCTGCCTGTGCTCTCTTGCAATCCAGGAGCCCTGGGGGGATGTCCAACTGATGGCTTAGGCCTGCTCCACATGAACCTAAGCAGTCAGTTGGACATCCTTAATGCTGCCATAGAGGCAGGAGAGACTCCTGCCACCGCCGCTGCGCTTACCAGCCATGAGGCTGGCTTCTGGCTGAGCGGTTCCCCCCTATGGGAGCACACTGACCACCAGGGGTAGCTCCTGCATTGAGCAGAATCAGGCCGAAACCAGCTCTCCAACATCTCCCAAGGGGTCCTGAAGTGCGAGAAGGCGCAGGCCAGGCTGAGGGACCCCACCAGTGAACGACTGGAGTTAGGGAAGGATGCAGGAGGTTGGACAGCCAGGGAGGGACCGTGGAAGGGCACCAGTGCATGTCCAGCCCATCTGGCTCAGTCCCGATTGGCCAGACCCCAACACCAGCTCATCTACCAGTCAGAGCATCTATCCCTGGTGGTCAGTGCATGTCATAGCGAGCAGTTGAGCAGCCTTAGCATATTATTAGCATATTACACTTTGATTGGTTGAACAGCCAACTGGACGGCCAGACACGTAGCATATTAGGCTTTTATTATATAGGATATGGAAAATATTCATTACATAAAATTTATCCTTTTAACCATTTTTAACCATTTTAAGCATACCTGTACATTCCAATGTCATTAAGTACATTTATATTGTTGTGCAACCATAACCACCATCCATTTTAGAGCTTTTCCACCTCCCAAACTGAACCCCTTAAACATTTGCATCCCTTAAACAAAAAATCCACCTTTCGCCCTCCTCCTACTTCCTGGTAACCTCTACCTATTGTCTGTCTCTATGAATTTGACTACTTTAGGTATCTTTATAAGTGAAACCATACAATAGTTGTCTTTTTGTGTCTGGTTTCTTTCACTTATCATGTCTTCCAAGATTCATCATGTTATAGCATATATAAGAATTTCATTCCTCTTTATGGCTGAATAATATTCCATTGTACAGATATACCACATTTATTTATGTTTTTATCTGTTGATGGGCATTTGGGTTGTTTCCACCTTTTGGTTAGTGTGAATAATGCAGTTCTAATCTAATTGTCAGTAGATTAGTAAATTCACACATAGAAGGCTGAGTGTATGTAGCAGATTATATGAGAGAGTTGAAGACATGTATATTGCAAAGAATATAAACAACCTAAGTTTGACTATCACACTAACCTGTCCTTAAAAGTCCTTTAGCCCTTTCTGCCAACTCCATTTATACTTCTCTGTAAGTTTCCTGGCCACTTTCTCCTTTTGCTTCTTTCCTTTCTCCTCCTACTTTTTTTCTCACCTTCCCTTCAAACCTCAAATCTCTGTTCATCATGTGTCCAGGGTGATTCAGTTACCTTTTCTTGCTTTGTCTTTTGTCAGCCTTTTTCCTTGGGGTCTCAATTTGCAACATCAATTGGCTTACAGAGCATTTTTCTACCCAAAGTCCACTGCCTCCCATGAGGGATTTATGGGGTCCACTGTTAAAATAACATCTTCCCTGCTATGTTACATTTTAACTGGTAACTAATGACTATTAGAAAAGCAGCTACTTGAAAATGGGAGACAAGAGGATGAAGAAGAGAATATGGTTTAAGATGAAGAATTCAGCAGAGGAATAAAAACAAAAGTTGTCTTCAGGGCAGAGAAGAAAGAGAAGACCTAAGAACAATGACCCTTTAGGAGACAGGATTATTAAAAGAGATTGAAAAAGACACAATGAAATGGAAAGATATTCTGTGTTCATGTATTGGAAGAATCAACATAGTTAAAATCACCATATTACCCAAAGCAACATATAGATCTAATGCAATCCCATCAAAATCCCAATGTCATTTTTTAAAGAAATAGAATCATCAGATTTGTATAGAACCACAAAAGACACCAAAGAGTCAAAGCAATCCTGAGGGGAAAAAATGAAGCTGCAGGTACCATGCTATCTGACTTTAAATTTTACTACAGAATTATGATCATCAAAACAACATGGTTTTGGCAGAAAAACAGACACACAGATCAATGGAACAGAACTGAGATCCCAGAAATAAAGCCACATGTACATGAGCAGATAATTTTCAACAAAGGAGCCAAAAACACACAATGGAGACAAGAAAGCCTCTTCAATAAACGGTGCTCCAAAAATTAGAAAGCCATATGCAAAGAATGAAACTAAATTACAGTTTGTCCCTATGTACAAAAATTAATTCAAAATGGATTAAGGACCACTAAGAACTGTTGAAACAATAAATTACATGGAAGAAACTATAGATACTAAACTTATGGACCTCGGTCACAAAAAACATTTTATGAATTTGAGGATTATATCAAACTAAAAAGATTCTGCACAGCAAAAGAAACTGAACAACAAAACAAAAGGCAGCCAACTGAACTGGAGATGATATTTTCAAACAACAGCTCTGACAAAGGTATCAAGAACTCATATAACTCAGCACCAAACAAACAATCAAATTAAACAATAGGCAGAGGCCCTGAACAGACTCCTCTCCCAAGAAGACATACAAATGGCCAACAGATATATGAAAATATATTCACCTTCAAGAGCTACTACAGAAATGCAAATCAAAATGACAATGAGATACCACCTCACACTTGCTAGAAGGGCTACTATCAACAAAACAGGTAATAACGAGTGTTTGAGAGGTTGTGAAGAGAAAAGACCCTTGCTCACTGCTGGTGGACATTTAAACTGGTATAGCCACTATGAAAAATCGTCTGGTGGTTCCTCAAAAAATTAAGAATAGGGTTACCGCCGAAACCGGTTTGGCTCAGTGGATAGAGCACCGGCCTGCGGACTGAAATGTCCCAGGTTCGATTCCGGTCAAGGGCATGTACCTGGGTTGCGGGCATATCCCCAGTAGGAGATGTGCAGGAGGCAGCTGATCGATGTTTCTCTCTCATCGATGTTTCTAACTCTCTATCTCTCTCCCTTCCTCTCTGTAAAAAATCAATAAAATATATTTTAAAAAAAAAGAATAGGGTTACCATATGACCCAGCAATCCCTCTTCCAGATATCTCCCCCAAAAATTTGAAAAAGTTATTCAAAAATATATATGTGCCCCTATGTTCATTGCAGCATTATTCACAGTGGCCAAGACACGGAAACAACCAAAGTGTCCTTCGATAGATGATTTGGCACAGAAGATGCGGTACATATATGCAATGGAATACTACTCAGCTATAAGAAAAGATGAAAGACACTGCCATTTGCTACAACATGGATGGACCTTTAGAATATTATACCAAACCAAATAAGTCAGTCAGAGAAAGCTAAGAACTACATGATTTCACTCATATGTGGGATATAAAACTGAAACTCATGGACACAGACAACAATGTGGTGTTTACCAGAGGGAAATGGGTGTGGGATGTGGGGAATGGAGGGGGCCTAATGTATGGTGATGGAAGATGATTTGACTTTGGGTGGTAGGCACACAGTGTTATGTACAGATCTTGTATCCTAGAAATTCACACTTAAAACTTATATGATCCTATTAACCAGTGTCACCCCAAGAAATCTACTATAAAAAAATAAATAAGCATTTCAAAAGAATACAGGAGAAAGAAATTCAGTCAGCATTTGAGAAAATTGTCAAGAAATCCACCAAAGATTATAAGTATATTGATTGATAGAATAGGTAGTACATCAATTATACTAGAATAGAGGCCTGGTACACGAAATTCATGCACGTGTGTGTGTGTGTCCCTCAGCACAGCCTGCACCCTCTCCAATCTGGGACACCTCGAGGGATGTCCAACTGCCCGTTTAGGCTGGTGGGATCGGGCCTAAACAGGCAGTCAGACATCCCTCTCACGATCCAGAACTGCTGGCTCCCAACTGCTTTCCTGCCTGCCTGCCTGCCTGATTGCCCCTAACCACTTCTGCTTACCAGCCTGATCACCCCCTAACCACTCCCCTGCCAGACTGATCGATGCCTAACTGCTCCCCTGCCAGCCCGATTGCCCCTAACTTCCCTCCCCTGCTGGCCTGGTTGCCCATAACTGTCCTCTCCTGATGGCCTGGTCACCCCTAACTGCCCTCCCCTGCAGGCCTGGTTGCCCCCAACTGCCCTCCCCTGCAGGCCTGGTCCCCCTCCTAACTGCCCTCCCCTGCAGGCCTGGTCCCCCACAGCTGCCCTCCCCTGCAGGCCTGGTTGTCCCCAAAAGCCCCCCCATGCAGGCCTGGATCCCCCTTACTGTCCTCTCCTGCAGGCCTGGTCACCCCCAACTGCCCTCCCCTGCAGGCCTTGTTCCTCCCAACTGCCCTCCCTTGCAGGCCTGGTTGCCCCCAACAGCCCTCCCATGCAGGTCTGGATCCACCGCTACTGTCCTCTCCTGCAGGCCTGGTCACCCCCAACTGCCCTCCCCTGCTGGCCATCTTGTGTCCACGTGGGAGCAGCCATCTTGTATGTTGGAGTGATGGTCAATTTGCATATTACCTCTTTATTATATAGGATGGCAATTGTGAACATCGGTCATGTAAAAGATTTCAAGATAATTTTACTATAGACTACTACAGAATTTATATGTTTGTGCTCAGAACAGAAATATAGGCATGCCTCATCTAAATCCAATTATTTTATGAAAATTTGTTGCATAGTAGTTTCCAGGTGGTGGGAGCCTCTCACTCCATTATCTTAAATTGGGATGATTAATATGTCCCAACACAACCAAATACACCTCCAGTTTCCCCAAATATCAATAAAACACTCAGAAACATGTTATAGCAATTTGAATTCACCCAGGACTTCTGAATAATATTCATAAAATCATTTGAAACACCAATTACCTAATTTTTAAAAATATAATAAAAGCATTTGGAGGGTATGTTTGTATGTACCACACAAGGAATCCTTTCTTATAATAACACATAAAAATTATATTTTCCTTTTACATGAGCAAGGAATATATACTGTAATGTAAATAAACAATGGCATAACATGTCAGAGATAGTAAAGACAATATCTAAATTAGAGCCTGGTGGAAAGTGCACCCAACCCCTGGTAGGAAGAAACTGAGGCTCAAGAAGGGCCAGATGTGCAGGAACAAGTGTTGGGAAGATGACTAGAGACAATGCAAACACTTTTAAACAACCTGACCAAAGGGCTTAAGACTGCAGCCCACTCACTCTACATCCTCTTGCCTGAGCTCAACAGCAACAAAAGGCTTTTTATTGTACATACACGCATATTGATTATGGTGAGAGGCTGATTCAGAGAGTGAGTGTAGGGTCAGAGTGTCTACAAATCCTAACGGCAAATTTTTAATTAATGAAAGTTTATACACTTGTATACTTCAAAAGGAAAACAGACTATAGGGAATGAGGTGATAATCTTACATACTCTCACATTATATTAATTCTGAACTAAATCCAAATTTTCGGTTCTATCTCTAAGGATTTAATCTTATAGAGTTAACATAGAGTGAGAATCCAGCTGGAAGGCATATTGAAAACACAACTAATTCTATTATTTTAACCTTAAAAGATTACATAAAATTAAAAGTTCTCTCAATCTAGCGGAATATACTGAAATATGAAGCTGCAGTATGCAGTGTGTACTTTAGCTTCCCAGATTCAACAAAAAGAATTATATAAAAAATAGCCTCTGTTACAGATTAATAGGGTTTTTAAGTAAAAAATAACACACACACACACACACACACACACAGTGAAATATTATTCAGCCTTAAAAAAAAAAGGAAATCCTGCCATTGTCAACAACGGGAATGGCCCTTGAGGGCATTATACTAAGTGAAATAAGTCAGAGAAAAATTAATACTCTATGACTTCACTGCAAAAAAATGCTGAATTCATAGAAACAGAGAGTAGAATGGTGATAGCCAGGGTCAGGGATGTGGGCAAAATGAGGAGATGTTGGTCAAAGGGTATAAACTTTCAGTTATATGAGGAGTAGGTGCTAGGGATCTGAAGTCCAGCATCATGACTATAGTTAACAGTACTGGATTGCATGCTTGAAAGTTTCTAATAGAGTAAATCTTTTTATTGTTGACACTATTAAAGATGTCCCCCTTCCCACCCCCTTTGCTCCCCTTTACCCAACCGCTGATCTCCCGGGGCTTCACCACGTTGTTGTTCATGCATATATGCTCTTAAATGTTCTCACCATACACTCACAAAGGTAATTATATGAGGTGATAATCATTTTACAGTACATCCGTCACATTGTACACCTTAAACTTACACTATGCTATATGTCAATTATAGCTCAATAAAGCTGGGGGTAAACTAGGCTCTGTTGTACTATCTTGTTATTTGATTTTAGCAGTTCAAAGTTGTTCACTACAAATTAGGAAGGAGGGAGTGGCTCCTCTCAAACAGGTATTTCCCTACCCAAATCCTGTTAAATAGATACACTGCCACCAAAAGGGAAGAACCCAAGGACTGGAGAGGTGTTCTGGGTTAAGTACAAGAAAGAAAAGGTCTTCTGGAAAATTTTTCTTGAAAACTAAGATTTTTAAATATTACCATAATAAAAGAAAATGTTTTATTGGCTTTCCAAAATGTACCTCTCCCAGCCAGGGAGTAATAAAATACAAAATAATCTCTCTAAAATATGTCTAAATCTCTAAACACACACACACACACACACACACACACACACACACACACAAATGTGAATATGTGAATACTTTGCTTTAGCCTTTCTCTTTTTTTTTAATGCAACACAGTCTTTCAGGTTTGTTTTTAGCAGACACTAAGCAAAATCAATTACCATTACCAAGAAATAGTCCCACTGAAAGATTATTTGTGAAGCCTGGCACACCTTTTACACTATCTGGCCCATAAAGTTATAAATCCTTTCCCAACAGAAATCCATTCCATAGCGAGGAAGAAGCTAAAGTTCTATGCAGTCCAATCTTCTCTGGGGATCTGAAGACAATTTCACACTTCTGTTTTTAAACATCTTGAAAAATCCTTACATTTGCTTGAAAGGGCAGATTGCTGTTCCCTACACACACACACACACACCACCACCACCACCACCACCACCACCACCACCACCACCACCACACCCCACACAGCCCACACACACACACAGAAAACAAACACAGTAAATTTAGAGAAGCTACCAGGGCAGCTCCTGTGGTAAATATATCAATCAAGACTATATTTGTAAACCTTTTTTGAAGTGTCTGTCTTAAAATCATGTAATCTAAAAACCAGGGTAGAGAAATCAACTTCCATAAGCTGTACTGTCCCTGATTCCACAGGACTGCCCCCAGGCCAGAGCAAAATGGTAGCTGCCTAACCATTTTTTAAAATAACCACTGCAAATGTCCTGGATAATATATTTCAATGTTTCCACCTATTAGCATCAAAAAGTTCATCCTGATAACTAACCTAATTTTCTTCAATTGTAAAACAATATCATTCTCAGGCAAGGAGGGAAAAAATGAGGAAAGAATTCTCTCAGTCAGAAGATCTGGTTTCACGTCCTATATTTGCTGTGTGACTTCATGCTAGTTATCTATGGGTCCCTGTTTCCTGACCGTTAAAAGAAATGACTGACCTAGATGGTCTTCAGAGATATGGTTCTGCTCTAAAAGACAGAAACTAAATGATTCGCACAAGCCAAACAGAACATTCACATGTGTATGTATGATACCTAAAATTAGTACTTTAGATAGCCTTCTTCCATTCTTTTACTCAGACTGACCAATTCTAATCTGTTTTCACATTTCCAAAACTCCACTCAGTTTGTTCTTGTAGAGAATAATATTTTTTACATAGTAACTGATGTGGTTTTTCCTTCTTTATTTCCTGTTAGCCCAGGACACTCCCCCACTCCTACATTATTGCAATCTAGGAGACAGGTACACATTTGGGAATTTCTATTTCCAAGAAGAACCAAAAGTCACAATTTTGCCTTTTGCTTCTGAAAAGCTAGAGACTTCACATGAACAAGAGACTTATAATATCCTGTTTTCCAACCCTACCAAGAGACTACTCCGGTTTGCATGGGGGTGTGTAGGCACCCTAAATGAGAAGAGGGAGTTCCAGAATGGTGTGGAAAAGGCTCTGGGAAGATCTAGAGACCCTGAAGACCGTATAAACAGAACAAAGAAGGTTTTGCAGCAAGCTCTTAGGACCAATACACAGAGCCCAGAGAGGGGACCAGAGTGGACCTTCATGTCTTAATATCTTCAAGATCCCTCAAAATAAGTTGGGACCTATGAGGAAGCAGAAACCATGAACTGACTTGAGGAAACACTGAATTGACAGCTATTACCTTGAATTGTCAAAAGACTTGAAATGAAATGAAATGAAATGAAATGAAATGAAATGAAATGAAATGAAATGAAATGAAATGGAATGGAATGGAATGGAATGAAATGAAATAAATAAATAAATAAATAAATAAATAAATAAATAAATAAATAAATAACATCTTTTGGAGACCCAAAGGTTGTGGTCTTAATGCCATGACTCTTGCCCTTGTCTCTACGTGATTCAATTCTCTGAATCTTGTATAAGGAGTAAGGTCCAAACTAGACATGATGACTGAGGGGCCCAGGGATCACCTGGTTGTTTGCAATGTTTTGTGGTGATTCCAAATCAGCATTGGATGCCTGGTTTCAGTCATATGAGATGATTTAGCAACAGCACACAAAATTAGCACCACAGTAGCTGATCACATTCATCTAGGTGGGTTATGAAGTGAAATTTCACTACAGCTGAAAGAGATTAAAATTAATGTTCAGTACATGCTGTGACTTCCTAGCATAGACAAGTGAATAACATTTAAAGCTAATAGTTATTAGCAGTAGCCAAAATTTTATTTCCAAACACAGTTACACCTAGCTCAGAGAGAAGAATGCAATATATGCAGATTTCCCTTGAGGGAAACTGACAACAGTTCATTATCTATGTACAGAACAAGTCATATTTGGCAGACTTCAGTTATGGGCCACCCATAGACTTTAATCCCTAGCAGGATGCACATCAACAATTAGCACCAGAGGCTTCAAATTTCAATTCTATTTCTTCTGGTAAAAGTTTAAAACTAGCTTATATCCTATCTGTGAATTACCTAGAACTAGATGAAGAACACAGTTGGGTTTTCCCCCTTTGATTAATACCAAAATAGATGGACTACATAACAACTCAATTTGCTTTATATTATGATAGGGTTAAGCAATTCTTTTTTAAAATATATTTTTATTGAATTCATGGAGGAAGGGAGGAGAGAGATATAGAATAATCAATGATGAGAGAAAATCATTGATTGGCTGCCTCCTGCATGCCCCCTACTGGGGCTCAAGCCTACAACTTGGGTGTGAGCCCTTGAGGAGAATGGAACCAGGGACCCTTCAGTCCACAGGCCAATGCTGTATCCATTGAGCAAAACTGGCTATGGCAAGCATTTCTGATTTACCACAATGACATTTTCTATTCCCCATAAAACTTTCAGGAAATCAATTGCATCAGTTAGAAGTAAATTAGCACACCTTCTTTATTGCTATAACAGAGTGGTCATAATTACAGAAAGAATAATGTTCCCTTTTCATGCAAAAGATCTCCACTCTGCAATTGCTACAAGGTTTCTATTGCAAAACTGATTTTAATAATATACCTTTATTTTAGCACAAATTTATTAGAACAAAGTGATCACTTTGTCAAACCTCCTCCCTAATCAGTACAACTAAGTTTTTCTAATGTCACAGAGCTGCAGCTCAACAATCTGCACTACTGAATTCATATCATTGCAGTTAAAATGGTGAAGGCTAAAAACATTGCTACAACTTGAAATAATTGCTGTTTTTTCACTGACCTTGCATGTAAGGGTGATATAATTTCCCCCAAAGGAATGGTTAAAATACTGTATGAAATTCAGGCTAACTGTTTAAAGCAGAATTATTATCTCCCTACATTCATTTTAATTTGAACAAGTTAAGATTCTCAAGGGGCCCTTTTTCACTTTGTTTATTCTGAAGGCCACAGCTCTCAACATAAAGTCTTAGTAAAAGGAAATAATGACATTTCCAGAATCTAGGCAAACCTCCTCTTCTCCGCTCCCCTAAAAAATGAAAAGTTTCTAAGAGAACAGCTGGAATAGCTAAGCCAATTTATTTTCAACCTAGGTTCTCACATAAGTCAAATATAAAGCGTGATAATATTAACCAACTTGACAAGTACCCTAGAGAAAGTTTAAACTCATAATTTTTTAAAAGAGTATCTAATATCTTGCAAAGAACTATTAATTTTTATGTAAAGATGCTCATACTAAAAATAAAATCTGTGAGACTGGATATAACTGAAAAGACACCACAGTCCCACTCCCCAGGATGCTCACAAATTTAAATGACTGTCTAATTACACAGCAGCAGCGATTAACAGCCTTGTCAATTATTTAAAACTGACAGCTTTGTTGTTCCAAAAAGTGCTATCCTATTTCAAAAGAGCCAGTCAACAGACTGATATCATTAAGATGGTTTAAGGAAAAGTTCCATTATTCAAAATAATTCAACAAATGTGGCAGAGGGAGATATCGTAATGATGGCTGAGCGTTATGCTGAGCACCTTGAGAATATCAAAGTTTAAAGCATGATTCGTGCCCTTAAGGATGTTATAGTCTGCTAAGAAAACTAAGAACACTCAAGAAACAATCAGCAAGTAAAAATGGAATTTTTAGCACTAATGCTTGTCATAGGGATTTTTCACTGTCCAATGCAATAGCAACTAACTGCCTATGGCTATTAGCACTTAAAACATGCCTGCTCCAAATTGAAATGAGCTAAAGTGTAAAACACACACTGAATTTTGAACTTAGTACCAAAAATGGGATATAAAATATCTCACCAATCATTTTTTATATTGCTCACATGTTAAAGTGACAATATCTTAGCTATATTAAGTTAAATAAAACATTAAAATTAATTTCAACTGTTTCTTTTTATTTTAGTGATGTGGCTACTAGGTAAATAAAAATTACCTACGTGACTCTACATTTGTAGTTTCTATTTTTCCTCCTACACGGGGGTGGTATAAATTACAAGTACAATTGGAGTGTGGAAATTTCACGGAGGGGGCTGGCCTTTAAATAATCTAGAGGACTTGGATAGCTGGAGTTAAGAGGGAGACAAGTTCCAGGCAGGAGTTGGAATGTTACTAATACATTTCAGGGCAGAGGGGAAGTTGGCCTGGAAGCGCATTTGCAGGTTTGGATATTTGTGTTGAGACCAAGTTTTTGGTCAGGCAGCGGGGCAAACACAAACAGCCTCTTTGTAACAACTTCTCGTCTCACTTCTTATGCACTTTATAAGCAAACTCGATATAAGATACACCATAGAGATGTATAAGGTTCACTTATAAAACCTTCAGTGGGGAAGCAAGAAGTTGAGGTTCTATCTGCCATTCCCGAAAGTGACCTTGGGTAAATGCTTTATCATCTCTGCCTCCAGTTATCCCCATCGTCTCCTATATTACGTAATTTCTAGTAATTGTCTTAATGACTATGTTATCTAATGACTTAAAGAATTTCCTGCCAATAAGGGCTTAAAGAATATTACAAACCTAACAGATTGATATCACTCTAGGATTATGGTCAGCCAACCTGGAGACTGGCTTCTCACCCATCACTTGATGCTCTTGTTCGCCACAACAACTAATTCAAATATTATACTCTCTTTGGATATGCTCCCCTCCTCCATGCACTCTCCTAAATGGCCTCACCTCCAATGCCACAGATAAGGCCTACTCACATCTAGCCAGCCTTTTCCTGCTTCCTTTCCTTACTACACAGATGAAAGTAGCAGGATCTTTGAATAAAGATATTTCTGGGACCCTGGCCAGATTGTCTCAGTGGTTAGAGGATAGGCCCACACACTGAATGGTCTTAGGTTTGATTCCTAGAAAAGGGCAAGTATCTGGATGGCAGGTTCAATCCCAGCTCTGGGTGGGGAATGTGCAGGAGGCAACCAATCCATGTGTCTCTCTCACTGATGTTTCTCTCTTTCTTCACTCTTTCTCTTCCTTCCTCCCTCCCTTCTATTCACTAAAAATCAATGGAAAAAATATTCTCAGGTGAGGAATAACAACAAAAAGATGCTTCTGAGAACCTAACCTATGCCTTTTCCCTTTCCACCCTGATTCCTCTCTCTAGATCAGTGATCCTCAAACTTTTGTTCTCACATACTCACTAAAATGATTTAGAAAAACCTTTCTCAAATTTGTAAGTAGACATCTAAAAATTACCATATAATTTCATATAGAATATCATTGGCAGAGAATATAATGTAAATTTTGTAAATTTTGTAAGAACATTAAAAAGCATAACAGTGATTTCATTCTTCTAAATATGTCCAATGTTTAAACCATGTAAAATCATCACCCTGATTTCATTCCCACCTTTATCCAGTTAAAAAAATACATTAATAAGCTCTTTTTTAACATTAAAAAATGTTACATCATTCTTCTTTCTCTTGGAACTCATGATTCTGTTCAACTTCAACAAAATTTCAACCCAATGTAATATATTTTATGCTTGAAAATCTTTTATTGATCACCTTATCCTATATCTTGCAAAAAAATATGTTGATAAACATAGTTTTTTTAAAATATCCTAGGAGCATAAATGTCTAAGTGATAACATTTTTCTTCTGGATTAAGCTTTCATTGAACTACCATCACATAAAATTGATAAACACAATGTAACATATTTTATATTTTGACATATTTATTAATTATATAAAACAGAATGTATATGGAACTATTACTTACTTAAAATGATTTTTTCAATTATTTCAGAGGTCCCTGGATAATATAACTTATTGCTGGAATCAGACAATGTTCTGCATCAAGTTTATTCCTATTTTTCATTTTCTATGTGAGTGCCTAAAACATTTTTTACATACGTATATAGATAGAAATGGAAGGTGTTTTATTATAGCAATGTCACTCAATTCTTTAAACTACTTCTGAGTTATATGCCAAAAATCGAATAGTGAGTTAGCATCAAAAATTATTTTTAATGATCTAATAGGTAACTGTTCCATTAGGCATTCCTTTCATTTCATGAAGGTGAAAAAAGAAACAAACAAACAGGAAAATGTACCTGAGTTACAAAAGGATTTATCACCCATTTGAGTCATTCACTTTCTCCAGATAAATGCTATTGATTTATCGTGGGGCCCACATTTCGTAGGAGGTAGGAAAATGAAAAGCTCAGTTTATATGCATAACCTATGGACACAGACAATAGGGTGGTGAAGGCCAGGGGCTGGGGGTGCTTGTAGGCTGGAGGGGGTCAATGGGGGAGAAAGGAGGACATATGTAATACTTTCGACCATAAAGACTTATTTTTTCACTAGCTGGTTTGGCTCAGTGGATAGAGTGTTGGCCTGCGGACTGAAGGATCCTGGGTTCGATTCCAGTCAGGGCACATGACTGGGTTGCAGGCTCAATCCCCAGTAGGGAGCATGTAGGAGGTAGCCGATCAATGATTCTCATCATTGATGTTTCTGTCTCTCTCTCCATCTCCCTTCCTCCCTGAAATCAATAAAAATATATTTTTTTTAAAAAAGATTTTTTTTAAAATGAAAGGCTCAATTTAACTGTTATTTCCTCCAGGAAGCCTTCCCTGATCTCTATTTTAGATAAGAACCTCACAGTTGATGCACCTGTGGTTCTATTAATTCCTCTATCACAGTATTACATGTTTCTGAAGCAACCTGTTTGATGCTTCATCACACCTTGAGACTATCAACTTTACACTGCAAGAACCATACCTTTTTTACATACCTAATAATGAACCTGAAATATTGTCAATATCTAGTACTGAACATGAAATGTTCTAAGTGCTACATAAATGAATAGTTGGTGAATAAAAAAACATATTCAAATTAACTCATAACCATAATTTTATTATCAGTTTATTTATCATTCCCTGACCCAAAATTTGTTTGATATATGTAACTCTCCATTATCACTTGAAGACAAGTTTAGAATTACTTTCTGATGACTCATTAAAGCATCAAATATTCCAAAGTGACAATATAGAGATCTAAGCACCAATGGTTTACTTGTCTATTGTGTTAATGGTGCTGTTAAGGAAAAACCCAACTCTCTTGAGAGGACACCGTTTAAAGCTTTTACCAGTATTCCATTTAGATAAAATCATGTCAACCATCTACAGGGACCCAGGTAGAAATTTCATTGATTTAAAGGCTTGCCTTCCCTGAATGTTCTAAAACAGCTTAAAATAGAAGTTAGTAATTTCTGACAAATTTCCATATACTATATTAGTGTCTGCCTTGGCTCTTATATATAATCTCTTTGTGTGATAACGTTCATTATTTTTATCTGCATGCTCACAGTAATTGACGATTAAGCACTTCAAATTTCTTTTGTACAGTAAAAATTAGCAAAAAACTAATATATAATTGGCTTTAAGAAAACAAATGAATGCATTACAAAAAGTACAGTTAAAGTGTACTCTCTAACAGTGTTTGCCTTATTAATCCACCCACTACAATTGCCTTTATGGATAGCATCTTTCATATAAAGTAGTGCAATATGATAAGCCAACTGCTGTTAAGTGATCGACTTCATTTATGTGGCCAGATAAAGGAATGCCTTTCATATCAACACTAAGGCTTAAGACAATCAACAAGGGAATTCTTTGTTAGTCAATAAGCATTAGTCATAAAAATAATTAACCTTCTAATTCACCATTTCCATGGTATGCATTCATGTACTTACTGATACATATGTAGATACTGAGGACCTGACATCTGCACAAACTTTTTCCACTTTAATGTCTTTGTGGTTCCTGTTCTTTATTCTATCTTGAGTAGTTTTATGAATTCTATTTTTGAGTCAGGTTGCCTGAAGAGATTTTTTAAGTATAAGCTCTCCCACAAAAGGTAAAGAATACTGAGCTCCCAGTTTTCTTTCCTCAGACCATATTGCCCTATTTCTTCATCCCTGCAAAGGTATAATCATTTTGTCATTTCTCAAGTTCTAAACCTCACTGTTGTATTTTTCCATTTCCCCATATGTGCCACCAATCCTTACCACTTAGCCTGTGTTACCTGGGCATCATAGGAATCATTTTATAATCTGGATCATTTTTATTTTATTTCTTCATATCAGCACCAAATAAAATCAAAACTTGGCAAATAATCATCTATTCATTCAATTCACAAATATTTATTGAAAGCATACTATGTACTATGCACAAGCACTGTACTAGATAATGAGGTAAAAGACTGATCAGAGGAGTTTCAACTTTGACCTCAGGGGCCTTCTGGGCTAGCAGAAAAGACACACCAATAAACACATAAATATCATGATTAGTGACCATAAGGGTTGTAAAGGAAACTATAATGGTTCTGCGTTGGAGAATAATGATCTACTTCATCAGGATGTTGAGGAAAGCGTCTTAGAATGAGTTACATTTAATCTGAGACCTAAAAAATGAGATATCAGTAGCCAAGGGGATGGACATACAAAATAAGGTTGGAACAATAGACCAAAAAGTTTTGTAGGTCATACGTAGTAAGGAGTCCTTAGTTCACCTAGGAGGCAAAATCAGATTCAACTTTTTAAAAAGGAACTTTGGCTGAAGAATGAGTGAAAGGTAGCAATATTGGGAGCAGAGAGAATTAGGAGAGGTTGTGGCAGTAGTCCAAGTAAGAGACCATGCTATGCAGCTTATAGATAGTAGTAGAAGGTTTTGAGGTAAATAGAAAGTGAAAACTATAGATTTTAGTGACAAATTGTATGTGGGAGGTGAAAAGGACAAATTAAGTATGACTTAAAGTGTTTTTCTCAAACAACTGGGTAGATGTTAGTAGTCCTGATGGAGATAAGGAAGACTAAAAGAGGAACATGTTTGGAGGAGAATGGAATCCAATGTTGCCTTTTGGACATGTTAAGCTTGACAAGCCTATAAGACAATTAACTGGAGATGTCAAGATAGCAGTTGGAGACAATATTAAATTCACGGGTAGAGAGTGAGATCTAATAGATAGAAAGTACAGAGAGAGAGAAGGGGGGAAAGGCCCAGGTTTAGCTGATGGGAACATCAAATTTTTAAGGCAGAGGAGAGAAAAATCACCAGTAAAGAAAAGAACAGAAAGAGTCTGAGGTTAAAGAAGTGGAAATGAGACCATGTTTTAACAAGAAAGTAACCAACTGAGTCCAGTGCTGAGTGAAGTCTGAGCAGAAAATAGAGCAAAGATGTGGCCACTGAATTAGGCCACGTGAAGGTCAAGTGTGACCTTTACAAAAGCATTTTCAGCTGACCAGACTGGAGATGAAGCATTAGAGACAGTATGTATAGACAATTTTTAAAGAGGGTGATTACTAAGAAAATAAGGAATGGGTCTGATGTTTGAGAATAATATAGGGCCAAAGATTTTACTTTTGTTTTTATACACTGACTTAGAAGTGAGGAAAAGATCACTGATGCAGAGAAAAGTAATAAGTTCGAAAAAGAAGTCCTGCAGAAGACAGAAAATTGGGAATAGAATCAGGTAGAAAGTAAAAGAATTCGCTTCTGTACTAAGAGGAAGAATAATGCAAGTGAGTTTATGGATTTGGTAATGAGAAGACAAATATGTATCTTACTGATGGCTTATTTCTCAGTGACATAAGAAACAAGGTCACCAGCCACGGAAGAAGTGATGTGAGAGATATGAGAACAAATGATATGAAACATCCATTTCAGGAAATGGGAAAATGAATTTACTGGAGAAATATCGTAGGATAGCAGTTTAACGCTAAATGGCTATTTGACATTTGTGATCATACATTTAAAATTAAACCAGACAGTCCTCTTGTGTATTTTTTTTGCTTGGGTGTTGGCAAGGAGATGGTGAATGACAGATTCATAGTGTCAGAGTTTTTCTAGAAATAAATCACAAAGGAAGAAAGGTAAAAAAATGTTAAGGGATTTTTCAAGAGGGTTATTATGGTAGACAACCATGGAATCTAAGCTGGGCAAAGAGAAAAATGAAGAGAGTATGGTGGTGATGAATGGACAGTGAGAATGGATTGGAGAGTGCAGTTGAAGAGATGATTGTATAAAATGGTAGCAGACTACGTTGATGAGTAGATGAGTGTTACAGTCACTGAGAATGGAATAATAAAAGGGTTCAGGAGGGGAATAAGACTATGAATCAGGAGCTAAAGTCTTCAATGAATGAAGAAGGATGACCAGGAGATCAGTAGATGATAACATGCATTTGGGGGTGAAGATGGTATATATCTATTTGGTGTAAAAATCGAAAGATCAGGAGTTGTTAATGTAGGTAAGGGGAAGGATCAGTCTGAAAACAGTAAGAGAGAAAAAGGGAAAAATCAAGCTTGCCTCTCCATAAATTTTTTGAACATTTCATTGAAAACTTGTTTACTGGCCTTTTGAATAGACACAGAAATTTATTTGCTATGAAGGATGATCCCATCATACATCTGCTGGAACAGCACATGGCCTCCTCTTTGCTGATTTCATGTTTAGCCTCAAAACAGCTTGCCTGCATTTGAGGTTCTCAGGCTCAGTAAAAATGGTTTTGGCTTGATGGGGCTACAGAGACATATCTTCAAATATCAGTTTACTGGTTATTCTACATAATGCAAATCCTTATTATCCCTCAGTTCAACCATAGGACTCACTAAAAGCCAGATTTCCAGATAGTCCTCTAATATGCATGTTTCTATTAGTAACCACAAATAATGACAAAATATCCAGTATCCATGCAACATTCAGACATACGTATTTCCCATATTGTACAAACTATTTGTAGAACTGCTACTTCTCCACCTAAGAATGTGTCATAAAGATTTTCCAGCCGAAACCGGTTTGGCTCAGTGGATGGAGCGTCGGCCTGCGGACTGAGGGGTCCCGGGTTCGATTCCGGTCAAGGGCATGTACCTGGGTTGCGGGCATATCCCCAGTGGGGGATGTGCGGGGGGCAGCTGATCGATGTTTCTCTCTCATTGATGTTTCTAACTCTCTGTCTCTCTCCCTTCCTCTCTGTAAAAAAAATCAATAAAATATATTTTAAAAAAAAAAAAGATTTTCCAATAACATAAATACTCTTCTATAACATGATCTTAATAAATGCATTGTATTACATTAGATCCATCAGCTAAGATTTATTTAAACAGTGTGCTAGTATTCTATGTCTAGTTTGTTTCCAAATTTGGGATATTATAAATAATGCTGTAATGAACACCCATAGGCATAATAGATCTTTGAAGACATCTCTAATTATTATTATTGATAATAAAACCCTTGAGGTAGCATTATATGGTCATAGAAAATGAATGTCTAAAACTTCCCATGTACCTTGCCAAGCTTGGGCAAATTCTTTGTTTCCTTTCTTTATTTTGTTTTAATAGATGAAAAAACAAGGACTCAAAAGGAAGGGTCTTATTCATAAGTCAGCATCTATTCCAGGACCCGGGTGTGCTGGTGTGCCAAGACCTGTCCATTCCATCACTCAGTAGGTAACTGTATTCCCTACACACACTTCCCCTAAGCAACCTTTTCTAGTTTCTTTCTGCACCTGCACCCTGAATGATAATTATCTTCCCTGCTGTCATTGTGACCAGTCAGTCCTTTACACAAAATCCCCCAAAGCTCCCTGGATTAAATATACATTCCTTCACAATTCTTATTTCCTATTTACAGATTTGCTCAGATCCCGTTCCTAACCTCCCAGGGCCAACTCATTATTAGTTTGCTTCCCAAACTCTCCAAATCCTTTAGTCCTGTCAAATTTAATTTCAGAATTAAAGCTTCCAGGTAAACACAAACTGTTATCATTTTATCTTTTCTATTGTGCTTCATTATCTATTTTTGTTATTTTTCCAATTTCCTTCTGCTTTCTCTTTTCCTCATAACTGGTTTCATTTTGATTTGTTAGGTATCTTTTCCCCTCCTCATCATTGTCTCTCTTTCCATTTCAAATCTATTTTTGCTGGAGCTCTTTAAACTACAGTTTCTTTCTTATTTCAAACCCTTCATAATAAAATGAATGCTCTGTATTTGTCAAGTTCAAAATTACATTCCCCGCTGGCTATTGCTTTCAATAGAACAGTA
The DNA here is from genome assembly GCF_963259705.1 of Myotis daubentonii. NCBI lineage: Eukaryota > Metazoa > Chordata > Mammalia > Chiroptera > Vespertilionidae > Myotis > Myotis daubentonii. The sequence continues at coordinate 179,122,695 of NC_081841.1, read as the reverse complement.
ACAGTTACTACACAAAACTAAAGGAATAAAATGAACAAAGAACCAATATTGCAATATTGTTAACATCTTACCTATTCTGGTAAACATGACAACCCTTTGCATAGGGTATGTTATATAGCTTCAAAGGAATAGGGCCTTTTTCTGGATGGGAATTCTATTCTTGATGGCCCAATAGTGGTCCCAATTTGGCAAGAAGTTAGAACTTCATTCTATTGTAATTTTCTGTTTTCTAATTTGTATGGAAAAGATATATTGCCACAATGCAATTACAGGAAAAAGCATTATCTAAATAAAATCCAATGCTTTCCATAATGGAAAACAGATATATTAATCAAGTACTAGATTCTTCTGCATTGCCTCTCAAAAAGAATGCTTAACACATCTATCAACATTCTGGAATTAATCCTTCTTTAAATTTTTCTTGTTTGATATGCATAAAATAAGCAGACCTCCTTTTTGGCCAACCAAGACCACACACAGTAGGAAAGACACTGGGCCTAGGAACCCCAAATGATCCCCCAAGTTTGATTCTGGTCAAGGGCATGTACCTTGGTTGCGGGCACATCCCCAGTAGGGAGTGTGCAGGAGGCAGCTGATCGATGTTTCCCTCTCATCGATGTTTCTAGCTCTCTGTCCCTCTCCCTTCTTCTCTGTAAAAAATCAATAAGATATATTTTTTAAAAAATTTTTTTTTACTTAATTCTCAGTCGGAATCCCAAGACCAGTCAACAGCATCTCTGCCCCTTCTCTTTGCTGTCATCTTTCAGCACTCCCATGAGGCTCTTCAGTTACCAATCATTTCTCCCATTCTCATCTTCATACTGCTCTTCCCTTTCTCCTGCTTCCTCCTGGTTCCTCCCACAGCCAGTTCCTCTCCATTCTTTTTCTCTGGGCTCTCTGAAAACACCCCTCCCCACCGCCATTTTAGCTCACACCCTCCCACTGCATACTGTCAACCTCATCTCAGAATGCTCAGATCCTTCCCTACCCTGTATAGATCCAGCTTATCTAAGGATTTGTTTTCCCCTTTTAGCTGTCTCTAGTGGAGAATACTCATCCTCTCACACCCCATACATACACAGCATTCTTGTGCAGCATTTTCTCTGCCATTTCCAAACCATTACTTTCCATTCTGTATCCATCTGCCTATTCCACCCTCAACATCTTCTTTATCTCAGTTAGGATCCTGTGATCACTCTCACAACTGATGAGGACATTGGCATCTGTCTTTCTCTAACCCTCAACATTGCCATCTATCTGAACAATCCTTTTGCAACCCTGATAACCACGGTTGGCTCTCACACTCTCAGAACACACAATCTTCTGACAACTCACTTTCTCACGTTTACACCTTAAACCTCCTTCCCAGGTTACAAGCTCTATCTCTTTCTAAATCAAGAGTGAGTGAACATGGCACATTTCTTCAGCAGTCCTACCACAGCCCACTTTGGACCAACTGTCTATGTTCACCTCCCACTCAAGCAGTGAGACGCACTGGTGGAAACAGCACACAACCATTTACATTGTTGCCAGTAATGTGTTAATTTACAACTTTAAGGGGGAAAACAGCTTTTATTTGCCCTTTACGACTGGTCAATTCAGGAGCTAAGGCTGACTGACTACAAGGGCCTAAATCCCTCCATATTCTCTATTATTACCAAAGCCCCTCCCCCACTTACATACATAAAGTAAGTAAAAATGGTGTGTATATGCAAGTGCAGCTTCTAGAAATTACCCTGGTTTTTTGCTACTCAAAGTTTACTGCATGGGCCCGTAACATCAGCATCACTTGAGTCTTGGTAGCTTGTAAAAAATTAAAGATCGCAAGCCCCATCCCAGACGTAGTAAATCAAAATCTACATGTTAACAAGATCCCCAAATGATCTATAAACACATTAAAGCTTATGAGAAGCACTGTCTTGGCCCCACCTGCCCTTTTCTCCACTCTCTCCCCCAACACATACACACACACACAACACACACAAACACACACACACACACACACACACACACTATTTATATATACACATATATACTGGGGGATCCACTGGGAAAGTCCCCTCTCCACTCTCCTAACTGGCTATTCCTACCTTACTCTTTATACCTCTTTTTCCACTTCACCTGAAGTAGTTGGCCTTACTACCTCTTTTACAGACAAGAAACAGTCATCAGATGGGAACTCCCTTGGCATTTAAGTCCCTAAACCTCTAAAGTTGTCAGTCTCCTTTTTAAATGCATGACATCTTCACCAAGTGCACTGGAAGGTCTATTAGAGACAATATGAAAAGTGATGAAAAGTCATTTATTTGCTGATAAATATTGTAAGTACTGCGCATTGTTGTTTATAAAATTATAGAACACTTTTGTCATGTTCCAAAATTTGTGTATATGTTGGGCCATTAGAGTTAATAGTTGGATTGCTTATGACTTTATAGGTTATTATTTATGTATGAAACAAAGCAGGAAAATATATTGAGGAGTTATGTTTACAGAGGACTTCTTTAGTATGTTGCATTTCTAAAAATAAACATATTTAATGCATACTTAAGTGATATTTAAAGAAACGAAAGTCATGATACAATTGTAGTGTTGTGCATGCTGTTAGTGACAAAAATAAAACCACTTTGATGGTAAAAATTTAAAAAAAAAATTTTAAATAAAATTGTCCATCTCCACAAAGCATCCTCATCTATTTCTGTTCATCTTGAATCCCCCTCCTATCCAAGGTAAACCCTCCACTCCCTGCTAAACTCTTGCTCCATGAGCTACTTCCTTTCTCTGCTGTATCAAGAACCCATTGGTCTTTACTCTTGACTGGCTCCATCATCTCAGTCTGAAAACATGCTCAGACACTGCCCATCAGGTACAAAGCTTCTTTTAAACTTACGTCCCCCTTTTAAGCACAATCTTCTCATTTGCTTAAATTCAGGTGTGACATCTACACTAATAAAAGAGAAACAGGGTAATTGGCATACGACCGCTACCCTTCCCATTGGCTAATCAGGGCAATATGCAAATTAACTGCCAGCCAAGATGGCAGACGGCAGCCAGGCAGCTTGAAACTAACATGAGGGTTGCTTGCTTCAGTGACAGAGGACTCCAACGTTCCCCGCCTGCCTTGCCGGCCTCTGAGCCTGCAGTTTCAAACATTGTAACAAATACAGACGCCCAGAAACCAGCTTTCAGCCTGCTGGGATCTCAGAGCTGGAGTTGATACAGAGTTTCAAGAACTGAAACAAACCAGATACCTGGTTTCAGGAGCAGAGGCCTAAGAGCTGGAGCCTCAGAGCTAAAGCTGGCGCAGAATAAAAAAAAAAAAAAAAAAAAAAAAAAAGGAGCAGTTGGGAGCTTCAGTCCCAGCCTAAAAACAACCCTCAGCCCCTCACCCAGACTGGTCAGGCACCCCAGTGGGGACCCCCACCCTGAAGGGTGTGTGACCAGCTGCAAACAGCCATCATCCCCTCATCCAGGCTGGCCAGGCACCCCAGTGGGGACCCCCACCCTGATCCAGGACACCCTTCAGGGCAAACCAGCCGGCCCCCACCCATGCACCAGGCCTCTATTCTATATAATAAAAGGGTAATATGCCTCCCAGCACTGGGATCAGCGGAGCTGAGAGGCCTCCCGGCACCGGGATCAGTGTGACAGGGGGCAGGGCCACAACCTCCCTATCGGCCCTGCTCTGTTCGTGACAGGTGAAGGCGCCCCAACCCCCTGCTCGGCCCTGCTCTGTGGGTGATAGAGGGCAGCGCCCCAACCCCCCCCCCACCCCCCCCACGGGCCCTGCTCTGTGTGTGATGGAGTAGAGCCATAACTTCCCCATCGGCCCTGCCCTGAGTATGACAGTGGCGGCGCCCCAACCCCCTGATCGGCCCTGCTCTGTGGGTGATAGAGGGCGGCGCCCCAACCCCCTGATCCGCCCTGCTCTGTGCGTGACAGGGGGTGGCACCACAACCTCCCCATTGACTCTGCCTTGAGTGTGACAGGGGGCAGTGCCCCAACCCCCCAATCGGCCCTACCCTGAGCGTGACTGAGGGTGGCATCGCAACCTCCCAATCCGCCCTGCTCTGTGCATGACGGGGTGGTGCCCCAACTCCCCAATCGGCCCTGCTCTGAGCCCAACCAGGGGCTGCACCTAGGGACTGGGCCTGCCCTCTGCAACCCGGGAGCAGGCCTAAGCCAGCAGGTCATTATCTCCCAAGGGGTCCCAGACTGCGAGAGGGCACAGGCTGGGCTGAGGGACCCCCCCCTCCCACCCGAGTGCACAAATTTTTGTGCACCGGGCCTCTAGTCAACACTAATAAAAGAGAAAAATGGTAATTGGCATACGAGCTACCCTTTTCATTGGCTAATCAGGGCTATATGCAAATTAACTGCCAACTAAGATTGGCAGTTAACTGCCAACAAGATGGCGGCTAATTTGCATATGTAGGCACAATGCAGGGAGGCGAAAGGGAAAGCAGGAAGAAGCCCCCTGCCACTGACAGTGATTGGAAACCCAGGGTTAGCTAAGAGCTGGGGGGCAGGGCAAAGGCAGCCCTGGGGCCGCCTTTGCCCTGCCCCCCAGCCATGATCGGAGAATCAGGTGCCTTTTCTGCCCTGGCCAGTGATAGCAGGAAGTAGGGGTGGAGCCAGTGATGGGAGCTGGGCACGGTCGAAGCTGGCAGTCCCGGGAGCTAGGGGTCCCTTGCCTGGGCCTAAAGCGGAGCCCACGATCGGGGGGCCGCTGCAGCTGCGGGTCCCCGCTGCCCGAGCCGGACGCCTCAGCCAGAGGCGTCCTGCAGGGGCGGGGTGGAGCCTGCGCGATCGCGACGCCCCCCCGCTGCCACTGCAGGTCCCCGCTGCCCGGGCCGGACACCTAGGCCAGAGGTGTCAGGCCTGGGCAAGGGGCCGATCCTGCAATTGGAGGGTGATGGGGGTCAACACCTGAGGGCTCCCAGTATGTGAGAGGGGGCAAGCTGGGCTGAGGGACACTCCCCCCCACACACACCCAGTGCACGAATTTCGTGCACCGGGCCCCTAGTATATATAATAACAGGCTAATATGCAAATTGACCGAATGGCAGAATGACAGGTCGCTATGACGTGCACGGACCACCAGGGGGCAGACACTCAATGCAGAAGTGCCACTCAGCCAGAAGCCCTGAGCCAGGCTCATAGCAGGCGAGTGCAGTGGCAGTGGCAGGGGCCCCTTCAGCCTCGGCGGCAGCACTAAGCATATCCAACAGCACTAAGGTTGTCCAGCAGCACTAAGGATGTCCAACTGATGGCTTAGGCCCAGCGGGAGCAGGACTAAGCCATCAGTCAGATATTGCTGAGAGCTCCAGGACTGCAAGATAGCACAAGCCTGGCTGAGGGGTACCCCCCATGCCTCCTTCATGAACGGGGCCTCTAGTGTGTATATGTATGTACAGTGGGGCCTTGACTTATGAGTTTAATTTGTTCCGAGACTGAGCTCGTTAACTCAAATTACTCTATCAACTCAATGCAAAAAATTGGCAGAGAGACAGCTGGTATCTCAAAAAACTCGTTAGTCGGGACACTCGTAAGTCAAGGCCCCACTGTATATGTGTGTATATATTGATTTCAGAGAGGAAGTGAGAGGTAGAGAGAGAAACATCAATGATGAAAGAGAATCATTGATTGGCTGTCTCCTGGATTCCCCCTACTGGGGATTGAGCCCACAACCTGGGCATGTGCTCTTGACTGGACTCAAACCTGGGACTCTTCAGTCTTCAGGCCAACACTCTACCCACTGAGCCAAACCGGTGAGGGCTCAGGTGTTCTTTTTAAAGGTGCCTACACTGATGTTTCCACTTCTCATTTCCCATTCTATCTTCCATTGTATTCTATGCAGCTCCTCTGTTCTTCCCTCGATATTGGCCTCCACCAGAGTTCCATCCTGGACCTCACATTTTCACATGGCTCACCCTCCCTGCCCAGTTTCCTCAGCTCTAAAGGCTTCTGCTATAATTTCATACTGATTGACTCCCAAATATGTATCTACAGACCCATATTTCATTAGGGGGCTGGATCGTTACACTTAGAACCTCAAATTCAACATCACTGTAAACTAAATTTACCTTTTATCCCACCAAATCAACCCACTGATCCCCATCTGGCTGATGATCACACAACTATAGTGTCTGAACCAGTACTTTGGTATTTACTAAGATTCCTCCATCCCCTCTATCCTTTTCATTCCCATTCTCACTTCCTGCTAATTTTACATCACTTTCCACGTGGATTAAAACAATGGATTTTTAATTTGTTTTCCTGCCATCTACCATCTATACTGTGCTCAAAGTGATGACCAATCTGGTCATATCACTATTCTGCTCAGAGTCCTTCAACAACTCACCAATACCTACAGGATAAAGTTTAAACTCTTTAATATGACATGAAAGAACTTTCAAAATTCTAAACTCTAGCACCTTCTGATACTCTTTTCCTACCAATCCAACAAGTGCTTCCTATGCCAGTGATGGCGAACCTATGACATGCATGTCAGAGGTGACATGCGAACTCATTTTTTGGTTGATTTTTCTTTGTTAAATGGCATTTAAATATATAAAATAAATATCAAAAAATAAGTCTTTGTTTTACTATGGTTTCAAATATCAAAAAATTTCTACATGTGACACAGCATCAGAGTTAAGTTAGGATTTTTCAAAATGCTGACATGCCGAGCTCAAAATGTTCGCCATCACTGTCCTATGCTGTAGCCATGGTGAGTTACCGGCATTTCCTGAATGCACCACATGCTTTTCCAACTCTATCCCTGCTGGTAAGACTATTCTCTCCTACCTGGTTAACTCATACACATCATTTGAGACAAAGCCCAAACGTTGCCCCCTCTGTGAATTATTTTCTTGCTCTAGCCCCCCAAGCAGTGTTAAGTATTTCTTGCTGTGTGTTCTCCTTACAAATAATGTTTCCCTTTATTTTAGCACCATCACTTGGTGGTGCTAAGATCCTAATGGGGTCTCCCCTTGAGATCTCAAGTCCCTAGAAGACTGTAATTATGTTCTATTCTGTTCTGTATTCGACTGTTATGGACCGAATTGTGCCCTCACCAAAATTCATATGTTGAAGTTTTAACCCTCAAATGGGGCTTTGGGTGGGTGTAATTAGATTTAGATGAGGTCTTGAGGGTGGAGCCCTGTGATGGGATTAGTGACCTTTGAAGAAGAGACGTTAAGTGTCTCTCTCTCTCTCTCTCTCTCTCTCTCTCTCTCTCTCCCTCTCACTCCCTCTCTGACATGTGAGGACACTAAGAAGGTGGCTGTCTGCCAGCCACGAAGAGGTCCTCACCAGGAACCACATCGGCCAGTACCTTGATTTTGGACTTCCCAGCCTCCAGGCCTATGAGAAATAAATGTCTGTTACTTAATCCTCTCACTCTATGGTATTTCATTATAGCCACCAGAGCTGATTAATACACTAGCACTGTTTTTAACTCACAGAAGGTGGTGTAATAAGTGATTATTGAATGGCCAAATGTATACACAGCAATGAAAAATGGCATGTGTCATTCAACAACCAAGTGAGAAGCCTCTAAAAATCAATACTTCTCCTGGGTTTACTAGCATAGAACATGACACACAAAGTAAACTGATAATTAACCTTGACTTTGTGTATATTTGTGACTATAGAAAAGAGCAAAACCAATCTTTGAAGTGGCCTGATCTTGGTTCTCTCACGATCACATTCTAAAACTCTTGATAAATTCAAAAAACATATTCTACAAGTTCTTGTCTGAGTTCCATGTCTCTCAGGACATCTTCTATCTCACAATCCCCCACACTGTTGCTCTGACATCCACACCCACACTGCTCTGTGACAATGGTTTCTCCGTAACTCATCCCTCCCTCTCCCTGGCCCCTCATCCTTCTTCCTGGGCTGGCTAGAGAACTAGTATGATTTGGGTTTTAGCATTTTGGATTCTGTTTTATGATACTGATATGCTTTTATGCAATTAACTTTTTCTTCATCTGAATGAAAAGTTCCTTGAAGGCAGGAACAATACAATACTCTAAGTACAGCACTAATTATGTAGTACAGAGTTTCATGAAATACATCAGAATGGGGTCAGCAAAATGGCCCATGGGCCGAAAGCAGCCCACCCCCTGTTTTTATGTGGCACACGAGCTAAGAATATTTTTTACATTTCTAATCGGTTACAAAAAAAACATAAAAAGAAGAAGAACATTTGTGGCATGTTAAAATTATAAGAAATTCGTATTTCAGTATCCATAAAGTTATATTACAACACAGTCGTGTTTTTGCATGTACGTATGGTCTATGACTGCTTTCATGTCACAACAGCAGTTAAGTAGTCACAAGGGAGACCTAAGCTTTGTATGGCCCACAAAGCTTGAAATATTTAATATTTGATCCTGTATAGGAAAAGTTTGCACATCTCTGTATTAGGAAATCGAAGCTATTGAATTAAGTTCACAAAGTTTATTAAAATATTCCCCCAAAGTACCTCCCCCCAAAAAACAAACAAACAAACAAAAAACTTTAAAATGAGTAAGTAGAGGGTGGGGAGAAATTGTAAGTCTTCTCTTGGAATTCCCAATTGCAGAACTGTACATAACCTGATACTGTGAGATCACAAAGCAACCTGAATTCAGGAGAGAAGGGCATGTCCCTGTATCATTTGCACTAAAAAGTGTGTCTAAATGTGAGGCGGCAAGCAGTAAAGGCCTCCTGCACCCCTAGACAATCCATTCAAAAATTAATGTAAGAAAATGTAAAAAGAGCTTTGTTCCCAGCAGTGTAAACCCACGATGTGCAGAAGGAATATGAATCATGGATCCGAAACAATGAGGCTTCTTGTCTAATTAATCATTTTTATGCAGTTGTCTCTCACTGCAGGATAGGGATCAGTAAAAAAATGACCCAGAAGAGCTGAAACTTCCATAGCTGCCTTTGCTTCCTGCAATGCTGTGAACAAATGAAAGTCAAAGCCAGAGCTGTCACGGCACAGAGATACCTGGATCAAATGATGAGAAATGCAAAACTTGGAGACTTCGGTAAAGTTAATAAAGTGCTGCCTTTACCCTGTTGTAACATCTATACTTGTCTGGCCACAGCCATATAGGTGCTAACACATTAACTCAATCAGCTTTCTACCTGAAATCTCAGCTTAATTAGGACCATTTATCAAAATGACACCTGTTTTAGAGGCCAGATCAAATTGATTACTGTTGTTCTGCAGGATCTCTACAAATGCCGTTAGTACCTATTTTTAGAACAAAAGATGGGTAAATATTTTTCCCAAAGATTGTAGTAAATATAGTCTGTTGACAGAAAAAAATATATATCTGATACGTGAAAAATATCCACACTTAAAAGGCAAAAATAAGTATATTTTTACTTTTGCATGGAACCTGCAAAATATGAGATCCTGCAAAATCAACATTTTAGGGCTTATTCTTTCAAAGACATTAGTAAAAACAGTTCTAGCTTGTGTCACAATAAAGTGACTTATCTCAACAACCATGAATTTAACTGGCTCAAAATTTAAATATAATAAAAATACTTACGCAGAATATTAACTAGATAAAGTCACCATAGAGTACCAAGAAGCTACTGACTAAAGGTTAATATTTAATGTGAATGATCTCAAGATGAGCTGGCCTCTATCAATAATATCTATTTTTAAAATGCTTTACCTGTAATATACCTGACAAAAATATAACTTCATATCTTGGTTTAATATTTTTTACTCTATGTATACATACACACAAAGTATGTAACCTAGATTAAGGCCTCCAAGGACATAACTGTGCCATTATATTTCTTTACACAGAAAAATATTACATTGTATATGACAGAATTTGAAACTATAGTGTTGTCACATTCAAATGGTATGTGTTTAGAAGAAATTTCACATTATATGAAAAACATATAAACAACAACAAAACAAAAGATAACGTAATATGTTAATTTCCTCATCTAAATCCTGAAAAAGCTCAAGATATTTCTCCTTTGAAATATATATATATAAATCCAGTTGTTCATTTTTTAATGCTTTAAATTCTTTAAGTTAGCCCACCAAGTCCATTTACCTATTTATTTTAAAATTATAGTTGACATACAAAATTATATTAGTTCAGCTGTATAAGATAGTGATTAGACATTTGTATACTTTATGAAATGATGACTGATAAGTGTAGTAACCATCAATCACCAACATGGTTATTACGATATTATTGACTATGTTGTACAGTACATGCCCATGACCTATTTTATCAGCAGAAGTCTGTACTTCTTAACCCTCTTCATTTTTTTCACCCATCCTCCTACCTCCCTTCCCTCTGGCAACCATCTGTTTGTTTCCATGTGACTATGAGTTATTTTAATTGAATTTATAGGGGTGACATTGGTTAATAAAATTATATAGGTTTCAAGTGTACCATTCTATAATACATTATCTGTATATTGTATTGTGTGTTCACCACCCAAAATCAAGTCTCGTTCCATCACTGTTTATACTCCCCTGTACCCTCTTCTTCCCCCCCCCATCCCCTTTCCCTCTGATATCATCATACTGTTTTCTGTATCTATGAGTCTGTCCCTTAAAAAAAACAGGGGGACATATTCGACATAATTACCTAAAGTAATTCTATATATGCAGTGAGAAAAAAATAATAAAAAGCATGATGCTTATTTTCAGTAAAAATGTTCCACTTTAGGGGGAGAAAAAACACAAGACTTTTAGAATATTGGACTCTTGTGGGTCTTAGTTTGTGGACTTTCAATATTATTTGATAAATCATGGAGAGGTTTCCAAAAGGAATATTCCCAGAATAACTTGTTGTTTACACCGCCTACTGTAGGTAATTTGTAGTAACAGCATCAGCATTTCGACATGCTCATGTCCCCAGGTCACTGAATTAGGTCAAACTCTATTTGATGCACATTTACTTCTCAAATGGCCTTGCATATGGGTGTACCTCTCAGGTATGACCAATTAAGTCTACTGTCTGCAAAGGAAGAATGTGATCAAAATTCACATTTTAAGCTCCCAAAATACTTATGATGCTTGGAGGAAATGTTTTATTCTCAGTGACTCCCTCAATTGCCAACTTACAAGCTGATATATTGCTGTGCATAAACCATGCATTCAACTTCAGAATAATTCAATTACCCTTTGAAAAAATTAAACACACTTCCAGTAGCAATGCAAACATGCTCCATTTAAAGAAACATAAAAGTCTGCCCAAAGTGTTTAAGAATAACCTAAAAGAAATCTGAGTAATACATAACAGAGAGGACATTCCTTTTAAGCGGGGATCCCTGTAGCCCAGCCAGTGTGGTTCAGTGGTTGAGCTTTGAGCTCTGAACCAAAAGGTCATACCCAGGTTGCGGGCTTGATCCCCAGTAATGGGTGTGCAGGAGGCAACCGATCAATGATTCTCTCTTATAATTGACCAGAGGCCCGGTGCACAAATTCGTGCATGGGTGGAGGTCCCTCTGGGTGGCCTTCAGGGATCTGGCCAAAACCCACAGTCCAACGCCACCTGCAGCTCCTACCTGCCGCTCCCACTTATCCCAGCCCCAGTGCCCCTGCTGCAGGCTCGTGCCCAATCAGTCCTAATTGGGAGAGGCTTGTGCCGCCACAGAGGCGCTCACCAACCATGAGTCCTGCATCTGGCACCCTCCTGAGGGGAGTGGCCTGAAGGATCGAGCTGAAACCAGCTCTCTGACATCTACCAAGGCGTCCCAGATTGTGAGAGGGCACAGGCCAGGCCGAGGGACCCCATAATCAGGGCCAGGGAGGGACCACGGAAGGGCTCCAGGGTGTGTCTGGAACCCATCTCGCCCAGTCATATCAGGGCCCTGAGCCGGTGGCCGGGAGGAATGCAGGAGGGCTCCAGAGTATGTCTGGCCTATCTCCTTCAGTCCTGATCGACCGGACCCCAGCAGCAAGCTAACCTACCAGTCGGAGCGTCTGGCCCTGGTAGTCAGTGCATGTCATAGCCAGTGGTTGAGCGGCCTTAGCAATATCATTAGCATGTTACACTTTGAATGGTTGAACAGTTGACCGGTCACAGGACAACCAGACACTTAGCATATTAGGCTTTTATTATATAGGATGTTTCTATCTCTCTCTTCCTCTCCCTTCTTCTCCCTAAAATCAATAAAAAGAATTTTTTATATGCAAGGGTGTTTTGTTCATTTCTAATAGGTGACAAACAACTGATCTCAAATTTCTCTAAAATAATATCTAAAGTCCACAAAGACCCATATTAGAATTTGGTGCAAGTTTCAAGATCTTAACCCTTCCCCATCCAAATCAGCAGTACTCATAGTGATGGGGCTCTAGACTCTCATTTGCAATCATTAGCCTTAAGAGCCACAGGACACCTGAAAGCACTGTAGAGGCTAATATCCTGATATAGAAATTAGAACATCTTGAAAACCCACAGGTGACATGTGAAAGGAGTTATGTGTGCCACTAGGATGGACAGCTTGCTGCTACTTGGCTGAGTCATGCTCTTATATATTCAGTTAATTTATGCTCTGCAAAAAGGAGAAGAGAAGAATGAAAATGATCATGATATTTTGCTTGAGAATATATAAAGAAGTAGCTTCCATCTGAAAGAAACTGCCATGGTTTAAAGACAGAGAGAGACTAGAGTTCCTCAATGAGACATCCCAGGATAGCATTTTATACCTTTATACGGTAGCAACTTTCAGGGCAGTTATATAGTTATTGCCAAAAATTGTAGTGTATATGTTATTGCAACATCTAAGCAATTTTCTTCCTTCTCCTCCCACCCCCTAAGTTAGATACAAATAAAGGAATAACCTAAAAATAAAAAAACATAAAGGTTTTTTCCTGCATTTATTCCAGAAAGAACATCCTAGGGGTTATTTTGTATCACCACAAAGTATAGGTTTTCTGTTCTGAAAGCAATTGCTCTGTTCCCATCATGAATGTCAATACTAGAGATGGTTCTTCGGATCAGGCTTGGGCCAGTGCATCAGAAAGACACTCTGCATCCTTCTCCCTGTCAGCATCAATGCGGAAATTAGGTGAATGGTGTCAGTGGAGGGTTTGAGCCACTGTGGGAACAGCCATATTGTAAAGGGAATTGGGACAAATTGTCTTGTTCTACAGTTGGAGGCTGTGCTGTCCAATGCAACAGGAATGCCTGTGCATTGTCACCTCGGCCACAGGGCATGGGCTAAACAGCCACAGTTACATTTCCTAGTGCAAAATAAGGGTGACTCATCATCCCATCCATCTCTGCTTCCCTCCTCCAACATTGCTCACAATTCATCCACTCTTGTCCTGACTGGATTATACAACTGCCACACTAATACTGAAAATTCAAACAAAATAATTATTTTTTGGATTTGATGAAATCAATATTCCAAAACAAGCATGCTTACAACAAGAGAGTATTTAACATACAAATGCATCCTTCACATCAAAAACAAATATTACATGGCTACAAGCTATTTCTAAACTAACACACAGAATGCGTTCAATTTTGCAGTTTTGAGATGTAATAGACACCTTTTACAAAATTCATATCCATAAATCCACTGAAATACATCTACACAAGCTACAAGAAGAGTAATTTCCTCCACAAAAAGAGTCCTATCATTAAACTGTGCAAGCTAAAGTATGCTCCCAGATAAATGAGAAATTAATTTCTGAAAGGAAAGGGATGGAAATCAAGAAATTAATGGCATTGAAGTCCCAAGTTTTAAGCTACCCAATTATTCATCTAAAATTCACTAACACACACACAATAATTCTCTGTAAATAAATGCATCTTAATTATTCCATCACTGACTCAGTCATCGGGACAATTACTAGTTGTTAGATCTGAATAATATGCTCCTGTTTAAACAGTAGGGCTCTCTAAGAGTGAAATACTCCAGGAAGGAAGTATACAACCAAGCCCATTTACCTGGAATGAGTTCAGTGAGCAATTTTCATTAAAGCAAGTTAGTTTTTGCTGATCCTGTTAACTTTTTGCTTGCATATTAACTTTGCTCCAGCTATTTGGCCTCTGGTTTTCTCTGAGCATTACTACGTCCTTTAATTTCCTGTGTTCTTAATCTTCAGCCCAGGGAAATGAAACTGATGTTGTTCCCTAAGAAATGTTGCTTGTCACCTTTCCATGCAGACATCTGTAGCATCTTCTAAGGCCTGGAAATTATTAAAATCCATTTCAAGGTCTTTACTCCCTTGTCTTATGTGATTTTTGCCTTGTTAGAAAGGAAATCAATTTATTTCCTGTTACATCATAAAATGGCTGAGGGGGGAAATCATATTTACTTCAGCATCTCAGGATTTTCCTATGAAGTTTTAACTAAAGAATTGAGATGGATGTCTTATGAATGCCCACAGAAAAATAACCTTGATTTTATCCCATAGTACCATCAATTTCACCATCTGTATTTCAGAATTTGAGCGATTTTAAAGTCAACATGTTACAGTTTGTTGTTCAACCATCCAGAATCAATGACAAATTTTAAAATAATTCATCACCCTAATAGAAAACGTAATATTATAACTAATATTTCTTCCCATTTTGAGGGGGAGAATATAACCATTTTTCCAGGAATCCATGCTAAAGAGACGAAAATATAAAGTAAGAGACTATGTCTTACTCATCTTTGTATTTCAGCACCTCAGTCATGTAATCTGCCAGATCGCTCATACCTTACAACCTGCTGATAGACATCCCATCTATCTAGAGTTACAGGGGGCCAAGTGTCTATGGCTGCTTTCCTTCTGATCTTTGAGATTTTTGGAACCACCTCTTACCTTGCTAGAAGACTCCATAGGCCATCAGTTTACCCATGCCAAGCCTTTCTGTCTGCACCATATTTTACCTCTACTATTTGTTGCCTGCTGCATGAACTTTATTTAGGGCTTTTAACTGAGTCCATTCCCCCAAATCTTGCCTCTCTACTCCCATTCTACTGCAGTTCAATAGAACATGCAGCTTAGTAACAAATTCACTGGACAAATATTTTTGGAAGCTACCATGAGCATTGTTCTCAGTGCCTGCAACACTATTGTATTTTAGACAACCACGATCCATAAGCTTGAATTCTAATTCTACAGATGAGAACAAGCCATAAGCAATGAAACAAATCAGTGACTATTGCCGGGAGTGATGATCACCTAGAGTAATTCTCATATTTTCCCAGCACAGATAGTGATAATTCCATTATTATTCCCCCAAAAGACTTTCCCCAACTCTAACTGCTTTCTAATCAATCGAAAGGGAAGTGTGTCATAAACCAATTTCCCATCAACAAAATAGCACCTATTTTCCCTGTGGGAAAAAAATGTTTTGCTTTATTGTTTTGTTTCATGGTGAAGAGAGGGCAGAAGTATGTGAGACACAAGGAAGGCACATTTTCTTCTTTAACAGCTATTTGTCTGCTCATTTCAATCTAATGTATAATAACATTTAAGATGTTCAAATGTTAAAATATTTTAAATTAACTGGACATATCAGTCAGAATTTTAGCAAGAAATAGAGGGAAAACACAGATCACTCAGATTGAGTAATGTCAGAAAGGATAAGAAAAGGGACTTCTTACAAAGATGGACCGGATGCAGAGTAATTAGAGAAAGTGCAGGGATAGTGTGGTACCTTGACTGGTAACAGCAGGGCTGTCACCACCACTGGGCCTGAATTGAAAGAGATGCAGTGGCCACAGGACCTGGAACGAGAGGCGGGGTGTGGAGACGGCTGCCTGACAAGCACTGTGTACTTGAGTCAAGGCACCAGCCAACTCGTGACAGGCTTGACTTTACTTTTCTCCTTCCTTCCATCTCCTCGATGCTCCCCATGACCAAACTCAACAGTTAGCCAGAGGCAAGGAATGCTTGGATGTGATCTGTATAAATCAGCTTCCTAGGGGTTATGGACTGAGTATTTGTGTGTCCCCCAAAGTTCACATGTTGAAAGCCCTAACTCCCAATGTGATGGTATTTAAACATGGGGCCTTTGAGAGGGTTGGACGGGGTCATGAAGATGGTACTTTCATTCTGGGATTAGTGCCCTTATAAGAGGAAACATTAAAGAGTTGCTCTCTCTCCACACCCATACACCAAGAAAAGCCATGTGAGCACACAGCATTAGAAGGCTGCAATCTGCAAGCCAGGAAAAGAGCTCTCTCTAGATACCAAACCATGTTGGACCCTAATCTTGGACTTACCCATCTCCTGAACTGTGAGAAATTTAATCTCTGCTGTTTACACCACCCAGTATATTTTATTCTGTAATGGCAGGCCAAGCAGACTAATACCAAAGAAAACAAAGCAGGTGGAAAAGGGGAGGAAGATGGATCTAAAGAGGCAAGCAGACTCAGTATGCTCACATGCATTTTATAAAGTTATTATATGGATTGGTTGATATTTCAATTATTAATTCAGTCAGAAAACACGTTATTGCTAAATATATAGTGTACTGACTTTCTTTTAGCCACCTAAGGATAGAAGTCCTCCGCAAATGTTTTTGCCAGCTTGCCAAAACCATTAACAGCCAAGTAAAAACTTCTAAAGGAGCTGGCAAAACAAATGTTCATTTTTTTTTGCTCCAGTATTGTTACAGTTTTAAGAATATTTTTTGATATTTAATTTCTCAGTGAGATCAGTGTTTTGTACTGGATCATCATAGTTTCAGCATCCATGCATTTATTCCAACCAGGATGTTTCAACCCTAAGGCATAAAAAATGGGACACTCATGACATTGTCTGACCACATTAATTTCAACGATTACAGGATTAATTCATAAAGCCAGTGAAACAGCTTAAAATTTTTACATCATATGGCTTAGCTACCTAATATGTAAATTTAGAGAAACCCTGGGCAAACAAAATGTCACAGATTTATTAGGGTATATAAAACTATTATCAGGAAAATAAGTTAAAATAAAGTTTCTTAAAAGTTTTGTTTTTTTTAAGATAAGGTGCCCATATGGAGAAATCATCGCAAACAGCCCTGCTACCTCTAATAAGCTCATAGTGTAGGGAGAAAGAAAGTCACCACCATTTCTAATTAAGTGGCAGAAAAAAGAAAGGTGACTTTAGTTGTCTGTAAGATAACTGCTCTACCTTACACCCTTTAAAAAAAAATGTGTCTTTCCTTACAACTTAAAAGCCAAGAAAACAAATCAGAAAATTTAAAGCTATAATGATGCTTTTAAATTGTCTATTTAAAAAGGTCTTTCAAAAATATTTTCCCTCCAGATGATCTTTAGCAAAAAAAACCTTTAAAATGTATGTAATATCATGTTGATTATCTTCAGGGAAAGGATGACAAATAAGATTCATTAAGCAGCTACTATGTGCCCAATTCTAGGTTGGCTGCTTTACATATAATCTCATCTCATCTGAACAATGATTCTCCAAGATAGGCATTATTTTCACCATCTCATAAAGGCATCTGCAGTCTCCTTTGTCCATCTCCAATTCACCAGAGCCTTAATAAGTGCTTGGTACTCAGCAGGAACTTGATAAATTTTCTTGGAATTAATGAATAAATGAAGGATACTACTAGAATTTAAGAATGCCACCTACAATAATGTGAGCTTGGGTCTATCGACCTCCACCATCCATGTTTTCATCGACATACCATGTTGAAAAAATAGAGTAAAATAGAGTTCAAAATACAGTCACAGTAAATAATTACCACAAAATACTGTTCTTGGAAAATGAAACCTTTATCGCCTACAGAAATATGTTCGTGTTATTTAGATGGTGTTCCATGTTTACAATACCTTCACAAAGTGGATAACAAGAAAGAAGGGGGGGGGGTGGTAATGCCAAGAACTTAACAAGGTCATTATCTAAGGCGAGAACTTCAGGCAGAAAGGGAAAGAGAACAAGACCACTGGTGAACCAGGTAAGCTATCTGAGTTTATGTAATTCTAGAAACATATACTTACATGTAAGGTTCTTAATTAGGCAAACTATTCGAAGGGAAGATGTACAGGAACTTTCTAGAGGTCACAGTTGGTCCCCAGGGCACCTGTAAGGGGATAGCGTAGGAGGCCAGTGGTGCCTTTGTGGAAAAAACAAAGCAGCACACGAGCCCTGACCAGTAGCTAAGTAGTCAGAACATCAGCCTATGCACTGAAGGCTGATGCTCTAACCCATCAAGGGCACATACCCAGCCCTGATCTGGGCACCTGTGGAAGCAACCAAACGATGTTTTTCTCTCACACCAATGTCTCTCTGTCTCTCTCCCTCTCTCTCTTTTTCATCCTAGGGTGAGGATTATTTTTAGAAGCAGCATGCCAGATCAATGGTGCTAGATTCTTGACTGAAAATGTCCACCAAGAAGTCCTGTGGGCTGGGACCAGAGGGAATAGCAAAAATGGTGATGAAGACTGTCCTGCCAAGAGCAGTCAAAGCCGTGATGAAGAAAGAATGGCGCACATCCAGGCTTGGTTCAGCACCAGGAAAGTCCATCTGTCAAGTGACAGACAGCAGCAAATAATGCCAGATAGCACAAGGCAAAATTACTCAGAAGCTTCTTAAACCACAGCCCGTGAAGTGGCAGGCCACATTTCTTCCTCGCAGTCTCTCTCCATAGCCAGCCGGTTCCTGACTTGTGCTTTTAAACATATCCGTAGTGCTTATCTTCTCCCCACATGGCAACTAGTGACTTGGGTATCTGACACTTGGTAACTGGCATGTTCCCAGAGGAAACATGAGGTGCCAGAAATATCCACAGTAGGAGAGAGAGAAAGGCACTGTACACAGTCATTTTCTGCCAGATCTCACCGCTCAGCCCCTCCAAATCTTTTCCTTTATCCACACTGCTCTCTCTGGAGGTCACCTGTGAGGACTACAGCAAGGGGCCCCTTCCCCTTGCTGGTTTCCTCTTGGGTTTGGCAGATGGGGAGCCTAACTGGATATTAGAGAGAGGGAGATCTAGGTATTTATTCTCCTGACTCCCTCCCTGTAGGGTCCCCTCTAGCTGTAGTGTCCTCCATCTGACTGTCAGTGGTCCTCTAGAGGTGACCTGCTCCATACTTCTCCCTCCACTCTGTTTTCAGGAACCTCCCCCTGGTCCCTGTTCTGACCCCTTATCTCTGTGGACACAGAGATGGTGAAGAGCATGGCTGCTGCCTGTTCTGAATCCCTAAATTATCTTGGATCTTCTATCCTGTATCTTTATAAGTCATTTCATAAATAGATGCACCTTGAATTCTTTTAATTTGAGAGCACCATCTCCTTCATATCTTTCATACTAGGACCTTGACTTATAGCAATGTATTAATTCATTCAGCAAATATTTATTAAACACCTACTGTGTACCAGACATTATTCTATGCACTGGAAATATAGCAATAAATAAGATGTATATATGCAGTAAATATATATACACATATACATATACACACATACAGACACATATATAGTCACACACAAAAACATACATACATACTGCTTCTCTGCAGCTTAACATAATTATTAACAGTAGACTCTAAAGTTAAACTATTTGGTTTCAAATTCTTGCCCTACTCTTAACTAGCTGTAAGATTCTGTGAGAACGTGCCAAAACTGTCTCAGCCTCAGTTTATCTGTTTTTAAAGTAAAAATTAGACAGATAATAAGATCTACTTCCTTAGGTTATTGAGAAGATTGAGTGAGACAATACAAATGAAGCTTTAGTAATAAGCACTAATGAGACAGAATAAATAGGAACAATTTTTGCTGTCCTGGAGCTTACATTCCGATGGATGGGACAGATAAGTGAAAATGGGCTTGGTTAAATCATAAAAAGGCAATAGTGATCTTGAGTGCAGTACTTCAGTTCTCTGAGATTCAGTTTTCTCATCCATTAAATGAGGAAAATAAACCCTATCTTGCGGCTTAGAAAAGCATTCAGTTAGATTACATATGTAAAACACCTAGTGTAATATGTCACTCAAATAATGCTCATTGTCTTCTATCCCTTTATTCCTTAATTCAGATCCCTTGCTTCTTAGCGTGGATGGTTTTCCAGACGGCTTCTTCTGTAGTGTCCCCTGGAAAATTGCTGACTTCAGTTTTGCTCCCTGACATCCCACAGTGGTGGGCCCAGAACTGGAGGGAACATGGCAGGGTGGGTGAAGGGGGGAGAGACTCTATAGGCAGAGGGGACCAGGAGAGTCTGGGTCCAGGGGCAGTGGAAACAAGGCAAGCGGTGACAGAAAATTCAACTGTTCATGCTTCTTGTGTTTTCTTTTCCTTCCCCAGTGAATTTTCCTTTATTTTTAGTACAATTCCTTTTGAAAATTATCATCTCTCTTAGTGTGCTAAGAGAAAATAGGAAATGGCAGACTGCCCATGCTTATGCTGGGATAATATACGATGACCAAGGTCACCTCTATGGTAGGAAGGAGACTGGGATGAAGGCAGACTTCAAGTCTTTGTAAGAGGAGGAGGCTCCAGCGATGGCGAACCTATGACACGTGTGTCAGAGGTGACACGTGAACTCATTTTTTTGGTTGATTTTTCTTTGTTAAATGGCATTTAAATATATAAAATAAATATCAAAAATATAAGTCTTTGTTTTACTATGGTTGCAAATATCAAAAAATTTCTATATGTGACACGGCACCAGAGTTAAGTTATGGTTTTTCAAAATGCTGACACGCCGAGCTCAAAAGGTTCGCCATCACTGCTCTAGCCCCTGCCCACCCCATGATGACATGTCATTTCTCTACAGAGAAAATATTTAAAGTAAATATGGTAACACATCAGCTTATAATATCTGGTTATTGATTCATACATGTCTCTTCATTTTCTATACTTCCTTGGATACATGAAGTATTGTAAAAAACAATTAGAAAACTCTGCCCTTGGGAAAGAATCACAATCTTCAACAACTGAAAAGCACAATAACATCTCTCTAATTATTATTTATCAATGAGGAAAAAGAAAAGGAAATAAAACTTGAGTGGCCAATATTGAGACTCAGTGAATCATGGTGTGCTCATTCAGTGGAATTTTATGGAGTCTTTGAAAGGACTACTTACAGTTTGGGTTATGTGAAAAAGTAAAGCAAAAGATTTATATGCAATGCAAACAAGCAAAATGTGCTAGAATGTCACCATTAATTGACCAACAATTGCACCATCATAATAATAGTTAATGTGTATAGTAAGGTTTATTTTATATTGTTTATGTAGGTTAACTTAAAAATTCTCAGAACACATGTAGGATTAAACACTAATATTACCCCATTTTATAAATGAGGAAACTAAGAAGTTAAAAAACTTGTCAAAGGTTATATAGCTAGCAAGTGGCAGCAATGGAGTTTGAGCCCAGGCAGTTAGCTCTTGAAGCATGCACTTAACTACTATGCTATACTACCTCCCATAACAGGCTAATAATAACAATAGCTACCAATTGTTAAGGGCAATAATCATCTAGGTTAATGCTCACAACAACCCTGTGAGTAGCGATTACTAATCCTATTAAAAAGATGGAAACCTCAACAGAGAGAGGTCAAAGTCATTCACCCAAAAACACAAAGTTAGAAACTAAGCAAATCTAACCTCACTCCATAGTCCACGTCCTAATCATGACACAATCCATTAATTCTTCTTTGCACTGTTTTCTAAATCTTTGCAGTGAGATTATGTTACTTAGATTTTTAAAAAGTAGAAATAAAGCACAAAAGGAAAGCTACTTTTAACAGCAAACAAAATTTTAACTACAAATTAATGTACCATTTTAGATAAAAAACAAAATTTAAGCTCCCACTTCATAGCTTCCCTTGAAGTCTTTTTTAATATTCATTTCTCACATTATTGTAAAAGAGTACATACAATTTTATATTGCCAAGAAATAAATTTGACTGTTAACACTTGGAAAAGGCATTTCTTTATGCGATTGGTGATTGGTTGGATAAACTCACTGCCCTCGGCAGTTCATATTGAGGATTCAATTTAATGGAATGACCAATGATTTTTTTCTCCCAGCTATCCAACTTGTGTCTCATTACCCATTAACAACCAAGAATTGCTAATCACTGGGTGAGCTGAAAGCCTTGCACAGGCACAAGACACATCACAAAAACAGTCTTGCTTCCTCAGAGAATATTGCTTGTATGCAGCATCACAAAGTGGACAAAGCAGGTCCATGATGTTTTCAAGGTGCTGTTGTAATGCAGACATTTAGAGAGATGAAGGGCCTGAAAAAGCAAGCTGCTATTACCACCATCCTTCCCCATCCTGAAACCTTGTTTTATGTCTGAATACCCACTCCTTCCCACTCCAGTAAAATGGGGCTGGTGAGGGAAGGGGTGGGGACCAGAAATAATTCATCCAACAAATCCCATGAAGGCTGGAACCAAATATCTGCCAGTGCTCTGCTCACTTGCTAAGCAGCATGTCTACCTTTTGTTCAGGATCCAGTTGTATTTCAATGGTCTAAACCTCAGATTCTTACTTTTGCTCTTTAAGTTATAATGGTCATCTTCATTTACTTTTAAATAATAAACCTCTGTATTTGATTTCCTTTAAATATTTTTAGAGATAGATACTTCTAGTATTTGTTTGTCTCCTAATTATGCTAACTGGAGAGATATTCAGGTCACAAAGCTACTACTCAAAGCTCTGGGCTCAGTTACATTGCTACCACTCTGGGCCCTCAATAATGTACACCCACAATCCTAATAAAAGAGAAACATGGTAATTAGCATACGTCCACTACCCTTCCCATTGGCTAATCAGGGCAATCTGCAAATTAACTGCCAGCCAAGATGGCAGCCGGCAGCCAGGCAGCTGGAAGCTAACATGAGGCTTGCTTGCTTCAGTGATGGAGGAAACCAACGTTCCCCACCGGCCTTGCCGGCCTTGCCGGCCTCTGAGCTTGCAGTCTGAAACATAGTTACAAATATAGAAGCTAAACAAAACCCCAGAAATCTGCTTTCAGCAAGCCGGGACCTCAGAGCTGGAGTTGATACAGTGTTTCGATTATAGAACACAAACAAACCAGATACCTGCTTTCAGCAGCAGAGGCCTCAGAGCTGGAGCCAGAGCTAAAGCTGGCCCAGAATAAAAAAGAAAAAGAAAAAAAGGAGCAGTTGGGAGCTTCAGTCACCCGCCAGCCTGAAAACAGCACTCAGCCCCTCACCCAGACTGGCCAGGCACCCCAGTGGGGACTCCCACCCTGAAGGGTGTGTGACCAGCTGCAAAAAGCCATCATCCCCTCACCCAGGCTGGCCAGGCACCCCAGTGGGGACCCCCACCCTGAAGGGTGTGTGACCAGCTGCAAACAGCCATCATCCCCTCATCCAGGCTGGCCAGGCACCCCAGTGGGGACCCCCACCCTAATCCATGACACCCTTCAGGGCAAACCAGCCGGCCCCCACCCATGCACCAGGCCTCTATCCTATATAGTAAAAGGGAAATATGCCTCCCAGCACCAGGATCAGCAGAGCCGCGAGGCCTCCTGGCACCGGGATCAGCATGACAGGGGGCAGCGCCCAAACCCCCTGATCGCCCTGCAGCTCTGTGTGTGACAGGGGGTGGGGCCACGACCCCCTGATCAGCCCTGCTCTGTGCCTGATAGAGGGGAGCTCCCCAAACCCCTGATCGCCCTGCGGCTCTGTGTGTGACAGTGTGCGGTGCCTCAACCCCCCCCCCCCACGGGCCCTGCTCTGTGTGTGACGGGGTAGAGCCATAACCTCCCCATCGGCCCTGCCCTGAGTGTGAGAGTGGCAGCGCCCAACCCCCTGATCGGCCCTGCTCTGTGGGTGATAGAGGGCGGCGCCCCAACCCCCTGATCCACCCTGCTCTGTGAATGACAGGGGGGAGCTCCCCAACCCTCTGATTGACCCTGCTCTGTGTGTGACAGGGTACGGAGCCCCAACCCCCCTGATAGGCCCTGCTCTGTGAGTGACAGGGGGCAGCGCCCCAACCGCCTGATTGGCCCTGCTCTGTGCATGACAAGGGGTGGCGCCACAACCTCCCCATTGACCCTGCCTTGAATGTGACAGGGGGCGGTGCCCCAACCCCCCAATCAGCCCTACCATGAGCGTGACTGAGGGTGGCATCGCAACCTCCCAATCCGCCCTGCTCTGTGCATGACAGGGGGAGGCACCCCAACTCCCCAATCGGCCCTGCTCTGAGACCAGGGGCTGCACCTAGGGATTGGGCCTGCCCTCTGCCACCCTGGAGCAGGCCTAAGCCAGCAGGTCGTTATCTCCAGAGGGGTCCCAGACTGCGAGAGGGCACAGGCCGGGCTGAGGAACCCCCCTCCCCCCCCCCAAGTGCACAAATGTTTGTGCACCGAGCCTCTAGTCTATATAATAAAAGCCTAAGCGACTCTTATGGTGGAATGACCAGAACAATCAGTCGCTATGATGTGCACTAACCACTAGGGGGCAGACGCTCAATGCAAGAGCTGTCCCCTGGTGGTCAGTGCACTCCCACAGGGGAAGCACTGCTCAGCCAGAAGCTGGGCTCACAGCTGGTGAGCGCAGCAGCAGTGCTAAGGAGCAGTGAGTTGAGTGGTAAGGAGCAGTGAGCAGGTGGTAGTAAGGAGCAAGGGGTCCTGGACTGCAAGAAGGGTGTCAAATTGCCAGCATAGGCCCAATACCCACAGGGAGCAGGCCTAAGCTGGCAGGTGGACATCCCCTGAGGGGTCTCGGACTGCGAGAGGGTGCAGGCAGGGCTGAGGGATACACACACACATACACACACATACACACACACACACACACACTCACACACACACTCTGCACAAATTTTGTGCACCAGGCCTCTAGTATTTAATAAACTATTAAATAATTGATTAGGGGATAGGTAGCCCAAACTTAGAGCCAAATCCAGTTAAAATAGACATTCTAAGCAGTAAACGTGTGTGTGTGTGTGTGTGTGTGTGTGTTTTCATTGTCACAAAATTATAAATTTTACTTAGCAGGACTCGAAATAGATCACAATGGTAGGATTACTCCCCAAGAGAAAACTAGTCAGAAATGAAGTGAGATTATACTTCCTGGGGACTTGGTGGGGTATGTGAGCAATTGTACCTCCACGCAATTCCTCCTTACCAGAGCCACCACCCAACCCTTCACCAAATGAAATCATGCAAAAGTTACTAGCTCACTAACATGCTGGGTTTGGTTTTTTTATAGAAATGGTTAGTGGGTAGAATTCTGGATTCTGACCTGACTGGTGCAGATTTATAAATTGATAATATATGGTTTACAAGATTATAAAAGTAGAACATAATCACAAAAATACAAACTACAGAAATGAAAGAGCAGAGAGTAAAACTCTAGGAGAGTTTCTTAATGACTTGAGTGAGAGAACAATATCTTAAACAAGAAGCTAAAAGAAACAGGTTGATAAAATATATTAATGAAATATAAAAATTACTGTTCAACAAAGGGACCATTTTCTTAAAGTAAATAGAGAAGCCATAGAGGGGAAAAATCTCTGCCATGTATGTAACAAAGAATTAAAATGCAGATAGCCTATATAATAAAAGGGTAATATGCAAATTGACCCTAACAGCAGAATGACTGGGAATGACTGGTCACTGACACACACTGACCACCAGGGGGCAGACGCTCAATGCAGGAGCTGCCCCCTGGTGGTCAGTGTGCTCCTACAAGGGGAACTCTGCTCAGCCACAAGCCAGGCTGATGGCTGCCAGTACAGCGGTGGTGGTGGTGGGAGCCTCTCCCGCCTCCTCAGCAGCGCTAAGGATGTCTGACTGCAGCTTAGGCCTGCTTCCTGCTGGCAAGTGGATATCCCCCGAGGGCTGCCGGGCTGCCAGAGGGATGTCTGACTGCCAGCTTAGGCCCAATCCCCCCAGGGAGCAGGCCTAAGCCAGCAGGTGGTCATCCCCTGAGGGGTCCCAGACTGTGAGAAGGCACAGGCTGAGCTGAGAAACCCTCCTCCCCCCACCCCCACCCCCCCGCCCAGTGCACAAATTTTTGTGCACCCGGCCTCTAGTATAAATAATGTTTACAAATTAGTAAGAGAAAGATCACATTATTATAGGCTGAATGTTTTTGTCCGCCCCCCCCCCAAAAAAAAAAAAATGGACACATTGAAATCCTGCCCCTAATGTGATAGTATTAAGAGGTGGAGCCTTTTGGAAGGTATTAAAGTCAAGAGTGTGGATACCTCAAGAATAGGATTAGTGCCCTTTGAAAGGGACACCAGAGAGTTCTCTCATGCTCTGTCCACCATGTGAGGACACAATAAGTAGGCAATCTGCAACCTGGAAGAGGACTCTCATTAGAACTCAACTGTACTGGCACCCTAATTGCAGACTTCCAACCTCCAGAACTGTGAGAAATAAATTTTCATTGTTTATAAACTACCCAGTCCTAAACAAGACAACCATCAAAAAAGGCAACGAATATTTAAAAATCATTCATTGAAGAAAAAACTTAAATGACCAATAATCATATGAAAAGATGATTAACTTTATTATCAGGGAAGAGTGAATTTAAAAAGACAATGAGATACTACTTTTATATGCACCAGACGGAAAACAAAAATTGAAATTCAAAAATCTGATGATACCACTGCTGGTGAGGATGTGGAGCAACGAGAACCCTTATATATTGCTAATGCAAGCATAAGTTAGAGAGCAATTTGGTAATATCTGGTAAAATTAAAGGTATGTATGCATCTATGACCCAGCAATTTCACTCCTAGTTAGATGCCCTAGAAAAAAACTCCATCATGTGTACATGGTAATGCATACTGTGTCAAGAATCCAGAGTATTTGGAAAATTAAAATGCCTATCAACAAGATCATGGATAAATACAATCTGGTAAATTAATATAATTCAAAAGTATAGTATAATAAAAAACAAGTAAACTATATCTATATGTATTAATGTGATCAATCTCTAAAACACAATGTTAAGGTAAAAAACAGATTGTGAAAGCATAGCAAGTGTCATGATGGTTTTTCATAAAGTTTTTAAAATATCCAAAAGAGTCATCTCATTTTTATTTAGGTGTACACATAGTAAAAAGTATAAAAATATGCAGAAAATAATCACAGACTCTTAAGATAGTGATTGTGTCTAGGAGAAAAGGAATGAGACCTGGGAGGATTCACAAGGATTTTCAACTGTATTTGTTGGGTTTTATTCTTGTTACATTATTCTCTGTACTTTTTTTATAGATATAAAAATTTCACAATAAAAATAGAGAGTAAAATAACTCCACTAATCAAGGTAGGTGTAATGGGTGAAATAAGGACACAGAGGTCTATGACACATTTTTTGTAACATTATTCCATTATCAGAATATCCAAACTTAGCATTTGGAACGCATTTGCAAAGGTTAATGTATTTTGCTTATCTCTGAAAGTGTCTAAATGCACCTAACTTAAACACATAAGTATTAAATCTTCCTACAGAAGTGATTCCATCAATTCCCAAGTTTCTTTTCTTTGTAGAGAGAAACTATTTTTTTAGTGAGACAGATATATCCTGAGATTCACCATTCACTGACATCGAAATGTCCTGCACTGGGACAGGAGTCAGAGGCCACAGAGTAGGTGACATTAACTCACTTATCTTGGTCTTCACCTCAACTGTCATATCACAGACAGGATAAAGGAGACCCCACCCCACCCCACCCCCAACACAGCAATACACTGCAGAATCTTTGAGTCTGGGCAGAATTAATAGTTAAGAACATATCCCCAGTACAGTTAGAAGAAAGAGCAAACACAGGAATCACAAAAAGAGTAATCTATGTGGACACCGCAGTATTGCATCCCAATACTGAATCATGCCCTTTTTATGGCTGGATGATGGGAAATAGATGATGAGTACATGTACAAGGGGGCTAAATTTTAAGAAAAATTTGTGGCTGTCTTATAAAAATCCCAATGGGTTAAATTAGATTTTTTCCTTTGAAAAGTCAATATGTGGATTTGTAAAGTCCAAGATAAGCCAGTACAAAATGGCATAAGAAATCCCTTGACCTAGCTCACAGTTTACACATTAAGTCAAACCAAAAATAAGTTATCAGCTGCTCTGTCAGTATAGAAAAATCAATACTTTCCTATCATACCATCTGCTTTAGTGGTGCAAGATAATAAATTTAACGGGGAAAATTTTCTTCTCTCTTTGGATTCCTGAGAGAGAAAATATATTTTCAATAGTTAATCTAGTCACTTATTATATAGAGCAATGAAAAATGAAATGGTATTATTTGAACATGTGAGCTTGCTATGTTTGGTAATAGAATTCTTCACCACTGAACCAGCAAACCTGTGTTACATCTATGATTCAGGGCACTTCACCACCATCCTCCTGCTATCCTATTTCTTGCCCTTTTTGCCCACAAAAAGGGCATCTGCCAATCAAGAAAACAAAATAACTGAAACTCTAGAAAGTAATTTAGCATTTGGGACCTGTTTTCAAACCTAAATATATTTTAGTTTTCTCTGAAAATGGAAAATTGACAACATTTATATAACTTGAACACATATGAACTAGATCTACAAACATTTTAAGAGAATTTTTCTAATTTTCTTAAATTTTGTAGGAAAACATTGTTACTGAAAGAGACACACACACACTGAGATTCATCATATCCTGATATTGCATATCTTTTGAAGAAGAGAAGTTAAATATGACTATAACTTTTAAAACTAGACAGATAGACAACATGAGTGGACCTGGAGAGTATTATGCTAAGTGAAATAAGCCATTCAGAGAAAGACAAGTATCATATGAATTCACTCATATGGGAATCTAATGAATAAAATAAACAAAATAGGAACAGACTCATAGAAAATAGAGAACAGACTGACAACAGTCAGAAGGAAAGGTGGGGTTCAGGGCTGAATAAAAAAAAAGTGAAGAGATTAAGAAAAAAATATGACAGACGCAGACAACAGTATGGTGATTACCAGAGGGAAAGGGAAGTGGGGGAAGATAGAAGAAGGTAAAACAGGGATAAATGGTAATGAAAGAAGACTTGACTTGGGGTGGTGAATACATACTACAAAATAAAGATGATGTATTATACAATGTATACATGAAACCTATATCATTTTATTAACCAATGTCACCCCAATAAATTCAATTAAAAATGAAACATAAAGAATACACAATAGAAACAGGTTTTCATAGAAGTTTTTAAAGCAATGAAATACATATTGGATAACCACTCTATGCCTAGCATATATAATGACATCATGTTTTCTTATATGTGCTGCATTAAAACTGATGCCAGTATTTCAATTACATTCCCCTTTTCTAGTATTTCAAAAGTTCTATGAGAAAGCTTTCTTTTCATTTTTACCCTAGAGATACTTTCCTATTAATGTGCCTGGCAGCAATTGACCAGTCAGATAAAAGCTCCTTTTGATGTAAGTTTTTAAGTTAGTAGGGTATTTCCAAATTGGTAGCATCATCCTAATCAGGAAATAGTCTGGTTTGAGAAATTAACAGAACTTTCTTGCTTCTCGTATACTATATGATGTCAAGAAAACATACCTTTTGTAACTTCCTTTCTATTTGCCTTTTATCTTGTCCTCTGGGGTTGTTGAGAATTAATATCTATAAACTGTTTTGTGTTTTCTTGACAAAGAAAAGGCAAATGTAAGAAGTATATCTCTACAATGTGTAGACATTTAGCTGAGTTCCATGCAATCTGAATGTAAAATCTTAAGTATCCCAGAATCATAATATAAAGACAGCCACCTATGGTTCCACACTTCCACAAGAAAACAGCATTCTCTTTATTATCTTTCTTTTTTTTTCCTAGAGGAAAAGAAAATAAAGATTTTCAGAGTAAGGAAATATCTAATAAAACAATAGAAAACAATACATTTAAAGGGTTTTGACATTCTCACAATATAAAAGACATTTAGACAATACATAACTCTGTTCTCTGAAAATTAAAGCTGCTAACTCAATCTTATAAAGTAAGAAATGGATTCAACAGTCTTGTTGTACATACATTTATGTAAACATGAAAAAGCAAGCTGAGAATCATAGCCATGGTGCAATCACTAGGAATGGACATTACTCTGCCTTATTACATGTGGTATTAACAACTATTCCCAAACTAACAAAAGTTAACTAAGATCAATAATAATTCTCAGTTCACCTAGTGCCCTTTCAGCTAAGGATATCAAAGTACATTATTTATATAATAGCAAATCAAAGGGTTGCCACCATTTAACATTGGCTAATGTTGTGTTTGAGTAAAACATCAAATGAAAATTGCATACTATCCTTGTACAGTGGTTCCTCCCCAATTCAACCATGTTAAATAAAAAATATTAATCCACAGGTCTTAACAATAATCTACCTAGTCAACAAAAGAAGAGAAAATGTTTTATTCTGAAATACTTGATTTTACTTAGTCTCAGAAAATCAGTCAAACACTAGGACATTAGGCAGAGTATTAAAATGTTAAATGTACATTCTTAGCAATCCCATTTCTAATTATTCATCATACAGAAATAATTGCTTATCTGTGTGCATATCTAGAGACAATGATGTCCAATGTAGCATTGCTAGGACTACCAAAAATTTATACATAGCCTGGAAGTCCACCAATAGCAAAATGATTCAATAAAGTGTGACATATACATATAATAGCTCCTTTGTAGCTATGAAAAAAAATGATTTTTAATGGGAAAATGTCTATGATATAGTAAATGAAAAATGCAAGTGAAGACTAATATATTCAGCATGAGTGAGTGTTAGAGGGTAATAATAAAGAATATGTGGAGGAGAGTGTCTTAATATTTTATTACTTTAGAATTATTAAAGTAATATGTATTTTTGAAATAGTGAAAAATAAAGCAACAGATGAAATTATAGCAGTGGTTTGGTGGGTGTTATCCATTCTTTTTTAATGATTTGCCAAAATGTGCATATTTTTAACCAAAATTAAATCTTATGACACATATTAATCTGAAACTTGCTTTTAATACTTAACAGGTTATAGGATGAATGTGCCCAAACTTTTTCAACTGGTATTCAACTGGTCTCCTTTTGATGAATACGGATATCGTATTTTTTCTTTAAAATCATATAAAATATTTTAAGATATGGACATGAATATAAATGCTAAACAGATAGTAATCTTTGAGATGTGAGATTAGAGGGATATGCAAAGGCTCTGACTTATTTCCTATCTTTATGTAGTACCAATAAAAGAGTATAATTCTTAGTGGTATTTCATATTTTATGTATTTTTCAGATACTTTAATTATGAACCCTACTTTGAATGTAGGAAAAAGCCAAAATCCATTGTCCATGTTTCCCTCTTGGCTTCATCCAAGATATTTGTCATACAGTACATGGCTTCTAGCATCCTTCCCATGTCAACAAGTTAGCTCGCAAGAAAGCAGTCCCAGTTAGAACGGGGTGTGATGCTCTAATCTGGAAATATAGTTAATTAAAACAGACTAAGGCTAGTCTAAGATAGTTGCACAGAATGGGGTCTATATTAAAAGGGAGGATCAAGCCCAAAATGCCTGCATAGGGAGAAATGTGGCTAGCACCATGAGTAAGAGACAGACAGTAAAATGAATGAATGATCAATAAATTGGATGAATGAAATGGATGAACATGAGAAGACCTTTATCCAATGATCAGTCTCTTAAATCTTCTCCATGACCTACAGTGAGTTTGCTTCCTAAGTTCATCTTGAAGCTTATCACATGCTGCAGAAGATCTCTGAAAAGTCAGAGACACCGTAATAAAGAGCCAAACTGACAGTTACCAGAAACTGTTGCAGGCTTTCTGTTCTGGTGACGTGAGTAATTTTCACAACAGGTAAGTCAATTCTAAATCCCCATCAAATCAAGTCAAGATTGGCGTATATAACCTTTGAGATCATTTCCTAAAATTCTGAGAGATGAAAATTCCCTGAGAGCTCTTGGGATGGTAGAGGCGATGGAAAGAAGGTAACACAGATCAGAACTGCCTTAGGGGAATGCTGAAAGGAGCAGTTGTAGTTGGACGAGATGGCTGTTCCAATTCAGGATCTCGGGGCTGTAGCATGGATGTTGAAGTGCATAGTATCAGAGGCCAGTAAGTAAAGTGCCAAAGCACCTTGGGATGGGGGAAATGCCACGCAACATCATTCCGAGATGAGACAGCAGTGCTGATGGCTGCAGATGGCTGGGGTAGTAGGGAGTAAGGACTAAGGCACTTGACAAAATCAGTGCAGCTGCATAAAGAGGAAGTGAATGACAGAGGGGACAGCAGCTAGAAAGTGTCTAAAACTTTGATCAGGAATTTCAAATGAATGTGAGGAGCATCTGATTAACAAAATATACTCTCCCTTTACCCCCTTTAATCATTTCATAGGGCATCCAGGCTTTAAAACACAGTTCACTGGTGTGATTCATTACAACAAGTTTCATTGGTGCCAAATCAATTCATTTTTCTAAAAGGCCTTAGAAGGGGATGAAATAATCTTTTACAGCCACTGCAATGTATCATGGTATTCCACAATATGCAGGTATTCATCTTAGAGCGCTTATTTTAAAACAGGTCTATATGGCGATATGACTGTTCAAAGTCATCACACTTTTAATTGTAACTAAATGTTTTATTTCACAATATATAAATTCTCAATTTTGAGGTCACACTTCCTTTGATACAGCATTCAGTATTTGGCATGCACACATATAAACACATATATACACACATACAAACAAGTATTTTTCATGAATTTACAACACTGAAAAAGTTAAACGAATATATAGATAGAAACCTATTTCATATTAAAACCTGAAATGAAACCGCTATTCTTAGCATCTAATAAATACTAAATATCCACCCTCAACACTTCCATGAAAAAGCATTCATATAGCCTCCGCATGGTGCTTGCTGCATGCCATAACGCAAGTGAATCAGAGTCCTCAGCTCATTATTTACCATCTTTTCATTCACATCTGAAGCTTACACTGTAAGAATAGCGCTAATGCCAACATATTATATGGCTCATAGAGCCATGTAGCTTGAGCACTGGAAGAGATCCTTTGCAACAGGAATTAAAAGTTAATGTAGCATAATTCATGCAATGGCACCAAAACACGACCTCCATAAAAATGATGGATTTTCACTTTCTATATCAATTTCTAAATTTTTCTGTTTCGCTAAATTTCTTGTGGATTTCACAAGTAAAGACCAATATTAGTCACAGAAACCTGGGGTGGAAGATATCATTATTCCAACCGGCCTAATCTAGGATGGCTTCCTCCATGCAAGGGATTTAGAAATTTGAAATGGAAACTAATTGGAAAGCATATCTGCTCTCATCTGAATTTCTGATGATGCCATTTAGCAGGCCAAGATTCCTTTTAGGCAAGGAATTCTGCCCCTTATATCAGGTCCCCAGTAGCTCCATCTATTTAGCCACCATCATCAGAAATTCTGAAACATGCCAGAGCTCAGAGTGAAACAGGTGCATCTGTATACAGCCGTCTAAGGGATGCACAGCCAGTCCCATGCACAGCTGGGATGTGGTAATAGATGGTTGGCAGGCTGTCATTTAT
Source organism: Myotis daubentonii (assembly GCF_963259705.1). Classification (NCBI taxonomy): domain Eukaryota; kingdom Metazoa; phylum Chordata; class Mammalia; order Chiroptera; family Vespertilionidae; genus Myotis; species Myotis daubentonii. The sequence goes on along the minus strand of NC_081841.1, from coordinate 179,089,181 downwards.
CAACTATGCCTCTAATCTCAGAGATAACCAGGCAGAATACTATGGCCATCTGCCATGAATTCACAGCCATAAGTTTTTTGGCCTGGGCTTTGTCCTGACTACCCCATAGGTAACACTAGAACACACACAAAAAGGAATGATAAGATCAGGTTGGAGATGAATGAAAGTTACAGTCCAAGGCAAAGTTGGACCATATTTTGAACAAAAAGGTAACTTGTGAAGAATTCCAAACATGAAGCACCCAGAATGAGGCATACAGTATACTCTGTAGTCATCCATTCAATAAATACAGCCAGACACTGTTCTAGGTACTTGGGATACATCAGTGAGCAAAACAAAGATCTTCACCCTCACATAGCTTAGAGAAGACATACAAAAACAAGAGATACAGGAAACAGAAAAAATATATAATTATAAAACTATGTAATAATGAAAATGAAATAGCAAAATAAGGAGGATTGGGTGTGCTGGGGATTGGGGGAAGATGGAAAACTATAACTTTAGGTATGATAGTCCGGGTAGGCCTTATTGTGAGACTATGATATTTGAGCTCTGACTTAAAGAGGACTTAATGGAATTAACTATGTGAATATCCAGGGAGGAGCTTTCCAGGTAGAGGGAGCTGCCAGTGCAAACTCATAAGGCAAGAGCTTGAGAGGCCTGTTGAAAGAGGCCTGGTGGCTGCAGTCAAGCAAGTGGGAGATTGGTAGGCAATGAGGTCCCAAAGGTAACTGGAATCAGACCGTGTGGCCCTTGAGAACCAGTGTAGGGATGTTAGATTTTACTGTGAGGAAAATGGGCAGCTATTACAGAGTTGACTCTATATTGAGTTCAAATGATTAGTCTACTTTTTGCCTCCACCTCAAAATATGGAAGGCATTTTGGGGACATTGAGGAACAGAGCTAAAATATCTGTACACATTCTACTTCTAATACTTTACCTTAATGGAAGGGATATTTTAAGTGAGAATATAGAACTAAGCATGCTCTATAGTTCCTGAAGATGTTTTATTTGGTGATTTAAAGCACATGAATATAATTCAGTATCGCTATCATTTTTCTATTCTTAGAAGGGGCATAGAAATCTGCTACTCTGAGAAATTTTAATTTTAATCTTATTCTCATTTGGCTTGCCAGCAAGCTATTCAAGTAATCACATGAAACCAGAATCTGCATGTCCTTTGACTCTTACACTGGCTAAAAGGTACTCCTGGGCTTTTCTTAGCAAATATGAGTAAGATTATCAATGGGTTGTTTCCTTGTAGGCCTACCTTCTTTATTCCAGGTCTAGTTTTAAAATAAAACATACGATAATTTGCAGAAGTATCAGCCTGGTCTTGGATAATGTGTAGTCTACCTTTTAAAATTACAAATGAAATGATATACACAGAAGTGATGCAGAAATCAGAACCTCCCCAAAAAATCAATATATGTTTAATGGTTCTCATTTCTTTGCAGCTAATACTCAGTTATTAAAATGAATTAATGCTGACTAGGCATATGGCTACATAATAGCATACTAATTCCCATCCAGTGAGCATATAATTAATTTTAAAAGTAATAATTGAGATCCCAAGGAAAATATGTAAATATCAAGAGATCCTCTATGGTTGTTCCTTTTTAAAGCAAAGCAATCTATAACCTATATACAAGATCTCGTCTTCACTTTAATTGTGCAGCCATACACACAAAGAATACAATTTTATGTTGCCAAAGTCCTATTTTAACTCAATAAAGCAAATTAATTTATATATTGTTAGTGTCTATATGTACTTTGGCCCTAACAGCCAAAGACATTTTTTATCACCTACTTATAAAATATATTTAGATCACCTGTCATGTCATTGTCAATAAACCAGTCCTCTGTGAATCCCATAGATCCATCTGGAGGTCACATGAAGAATAATAGAGCCAGCAACATGAGACTCAGGATGGTACAGAGTCTCATGGTCAGAACACTGGTCAGAATGTTACATTTCAGAGCAAGGAAGGCATTTCTTAACCCTGAGAAACAAAGGCTGTGAGATGTTTGGCAGCTGACCATTGAGCGGGCTGCAGGAGAAGCCACATACTTGGGGACAAGCCAGGTTTCAATTCAAGTCAAAAAGATGGGAAAATATTTGGAGATAAAAAAGGAAGAGGAAGAGAGAAGAGTGGAGGGTTGGTTCATGATGACAATAGTGTGGGCATGATGAGTGACCAGAGAGACTTGGGTTTGTAGCATTAATGAAAAAAAAACCAAGAATGTGAAACATGAATGAATTCAGCCCCATAGTGCTTGGGAGTGATGAGCAATCAGTCTTGAGAGGATTCCATTGCAGTGGTGGTCAGTAGCAATGAACAAATATAAGCCACATGGCGTTTTACCAAAAAGTAGGTTGTTTGCACATATAGTTGGTACTTTCCAAAGCTGGGCCCATGGCTACCACTCTCATAATTGACAAGAGTCAGACAATGAATGGATGAGCCGCTAGTCTGGAGATGATTCCTATATCCTGAACTCAGTGGCAGCTGGTACAGGAAACCTGCTTCCCTAACCCCTTTATACCTTGGACTCCTGTGTGCCCAGAGCTCCTCTGTTGGCCCTTCATGCCTGTTCATACTGTCCCTTGTGCCTTTTCTCTCCTGTTTTATATTTTTATAGTTTTCTTCTAGATGCTGTTTTGATTAACTATAGAGTTAACATAGACCTCACTGTGTTTCTTGTATACATTTGGTGACAAAAAAAGACAGAAGTTTCTTTCTTTCCTACATAAAAGTAGTCCAGGGAGGCTGTTCAGGTCTGGCCTGACAGATTCATGATGATATCAGGGACCCAGTTTCCCAGTAAGTATCTTCCGCCCTCAAGATCATCATTTCTGAGTTGCGGGCCAAGAGGAGGGAAGTCAGACAGAGAAAGGCATCCTACTGGGTCAGATCCCTTTCAGCAACACTCTCAAAAGCTTCACACAACACTTCACTCACAACTTCCTAATGAGAATTCTTACATGGCCACATCTAGTGGCAAGCAGGCTGAAAAAGCCTTCTGTCTCAAATGGTAATATCGTTAGCTAAATACTGGAGTCCTATAACAAAAAAGGAGAAATGACTACTTGGTAGAAACCAGCTGTGTCTATCACATCTGTGGAACTGTGCTTCACTCGTAATCCTCTTGACAAAGGTCCCTCAGAGACCTCTGATGCCCACCTGGGACAGCTCTCCCCATTAGCACTAACATGCTATAGCGTATCATCTTCCTACTGTTCTGACTGCAAAATTACCAAGTCACTAACCACCATCAACATGGTCCTCAAGACCCGCCAAATCATTAACCAGTCCTACAGCCCCAGGAAGTTATCTATTCTCTCTATGCTGCTCACATCAACTGTACATGGGGATTTTAAATGCCTACCGAGGATTTGAAGATGGTGGCATAGGTAAACGCCTGTACTCACTGCCTCCCACAACCACATCAAAATTACAACTAACATACAGAACAACCATTATCCATAACTGCTGGAAAGCTGACTGAATGGAAGTCCTACAGCTAGAGAAGTAAAGAAGAAAGCACACTGAGACTGGTAGGAGGTGCAGATGTGCAGAACAAGTTGGTCCAGCACCCACATGTGCTGCTTTTTAATTGGGAGGGAGGTCATCTCTGAGGAGGCCACCTGGAGGAGCAAAGGGTCCCAGCCCCTCACCAGACCCCCAGCCCAGGGTCCCAGAGCTAGGAAAAGAAATCCCTACAGGCAGTACAAACTACAGGCTATAAAAAAAACATTGCAGATTGGGGCTCAGTGACACAGAGGCTGCTGGAGACCCAGCTATTCTTAAAATTCTGGCACCATGAACTGAACTTACAACGTCTTGCTTCCTCTGAGCTCCAGCACCAGGGCGAGGGTCTGGGGATCACAAACACATACAAGGAGAAACTGGATTGTCAGGCATTGGGGCAGGAACTCGGGAGTAGCTTTCTCCCAGACAAAGGTGTTCACAGGGATCATTGTTCCTATGCTGGGACCTCCGTGGTCGCAGGGCTGACTGGCAGCCATTTCTGTTTGCTCCACCCTGGTGATTCCCTAAGACCCTGACTCATCCAATTTACAACCCCACTCAAGTTGTGTGCAGCAGCAACTGCATATGAATGGCCTGTCCTTTCTCAGGCTAAAATATCTCAAACAAGCTAGAGTTGGGATAGAGAGCCCCAAACCTGGCACCAGCACCAGCATGCCTTGCTATATAGCTGGGCCTCTTCTGGCACTTCCAAACCCGATACAAAGACGAGGAATCTGCAGATCTCTCTGTAGCTCCTGCTGGGTGGCCCCAGGCAGGGGCTGACATTGCACCCAAGAGCCAGTGATCAGTGTCAGACTATACCAGATTACAACTCTACACATCTATAAGCAACACACTCAAGAGGCAGAGTCCCACTGAAGCAAGTCCTGCTCCATAGGGTTTTCTCCTGCACAGCAATTCTCCCACTGTAGTCACAGCTGGTCTTCATAGCCAAGTGGGCTGGAGGTCAATTCCTCCCAGTGACACCAACAGCAATCAAGTCTCAACTACAACAAGACTGTGCTCACAGCCCACAAAGGGGTGCACCTAGAGCTCCCAGCTCAGGTGATTGGGGAGGCTGAGCCACTGGGCCCTATAGAACACCTACTACACAAGGCCACTCTACCAGCTCAAGGAGACATAGCAGCTCTACCCAATAATAGACACAAATACAGGGAAGCAGCCAAAATGCGAAGACAAAGAAACATGTCACAAATGAAAGAAATGGAATAAAGCTAACTACTAGATACAGAATTCAAAACCATGGTTATAAGGTTACTCAAGAATCTTCTAGAAACCTCCAAAAAAATGGAAAAGGACCAGACAAAAATTATGCATACACTGACTAAAACAAAGAATAATATACATGGATTCAAAAGTAGAGTAGAGGATTCTGAGAAACAAATCAGTGATTTCAAATATGAGGAAGCAAAAAACACCCAACCAGAAGAGCAAAAAGAAAAAAGAATCCAAAAATATGAAGATAGTGTAAGGATCTCCTGGGCCAACTTCAAGGGTACCAACATTCACATTATGGGGGTGCCAGAAGAAGAGAGAGAGCAAGATATTGAAAACCTATTTGAAGAAATAATGACAGAAAGCTTCCCCTACCTGGTGAAAGAATTAGACTTATAAGTCCAGGAAGCACAGAGAGTCCCAAACAAGAGGAATCCAAAGAGGATCACACCAAGACACATCATAATTAAAATGCCAAGAGCAAAAGACAAAGAGAGAATCTTAAAAGCAGCAAGAGAAGAGCAGTTAGTTACCTACAAGGTAATGCCCAAATGACTATCACCTAATTTCTCAACAGAAACTATGCAGGCCAGAAGGGAGTGGCAAGAAATATTCAAAGTGATGAAGAGCAAGAACCTACAACCAAAATTATTCTACCCAGCAAGGCTATCATTTAGAATTGAAGGTCAGATAAAGAGTTTCACAGACAAGATAAAGCTAAAGGCGTTCATCACCACCAAACTAACATTATATGAAATGTTGAAGGGTATTCTTTAAGAAATGGAAGAAGAAGAATAAGATCAGAAATATGAACAGCAAAATGGTAACAAATACATACCTATCAACAACTGAATCTAAAAATCAAAATAAATGAATAAGAAATCTAATGAACAGAATAAACTGGTGAATAAAATAGAATCAGAGGCATAGAATGGAACAAACTAACAATTCTCAGAGGGAAGGAGGTGGGAGGGTGGGAAGAGATTAAACAAAGATCTTATATGCATATATGCATTACCTATGGACACAGACAATAGGGGTCAAAGGCCGGGGGCAGGGCAGGAACTGGGTAGAGCGGGGTAAAGGGGAGGGGGAGAGGGACATCTGTAATAATCTCAACAATAAAGATTAAAAATAATAATAATACATAAATAAATATCAAATGAGGCTATTGGGGGGATTTCAGTCAACACAGACATTTCTTCTTCCTGTTTGATTTACCTTCCAGACAGTAGACAGGTGAGGGGACATTCTGAGGGGAGACATTTAGGGAGATGCCAATCAAAAAACCAACAGACAATATACATGGGTCAAAATCAGAATAGGCAAGGCCATTTGGGGCAGACCAGGTAAGAAAAGTGACAAGGATACAGAAACCTGATAAGAGGAGGGATTTGAATAGGAAGGGGGAAGCCAGGCACTTTTTTGCAGGGTGTCCCTAGCAATTCTGTGGGTGGCTGCCTCAGCCTTTTATACAGAGTGCAGAGAGGAAGCAGTTAATGTGCTGACCCAGCGTGACACTTTCTACTAAATCACTCTTCATTTTCACACACATCTATGCTCTCAGGAATATACTGAGAGAGTACAAAATTATGCCTTACACTTCAGGAAAAAGCACACAAGTAAAAGCAGATCTAAAATAGAAAGAAGTCATTTGCTTCCTCAGATTGATGATTTCAAGCCTGTTCTTAAGAGCAAAAAAAAAAATTGCTTTAAGCTAACATTTATCAAAAACATATTCTACTATGCACTACACACTGCTCGAGGTTCTGAGTGTTTTTATTTCATTTAATGTGATGACAACTTTTTGTGAGAGAGACAATAATATCCCTAATTGGCAAACAAGGGAACTGAGAGGTTAAATTGAAGGTGTCAATAAACACTTGGAGTAAGTGCGGGTGGGGATGATTGACAATTTGTGGCAATGGACCAAGCGATGCTTTTCAGGCATGGACTCTACATCAAATGCTCAATAACGTTGGCCACCATGCCGAGGAGCTCGCATCCAACCTTATAACCCTAAAAAAACAAGTACGGAGTGATCATCCAGGGCCATGTTTTCCATCAAGCAATAGAGCCACACACACAGTGCTGCTTGCAGTTATTCACAACGAGGTCGTAGTTCCTTCCTGACAGAATTTATGCACTCACTCGAAGATATGTAGGGCTGTGAAGATGGATTAAGCATGCCACTGGGAGTGCACGTATGCACAGAGACGAGAAGATGCTCAGGAAAGGATAAACTATTCTGCAAAGGGTTTATTTCTTAACCTTCGAAGCTATACAGTAGTTCCTTTTATCAAGCAAAAGCTCAAAGATGGCATTAAAGATTTTCTCTGTTATTCATTGCTATTTTCAGGAAGCAAGAAAGTCTGCAAAAAAACATGTTCCATCTTCCAATGTGACATCCTCAAATAATATAATTTCCTACGTGGGTCTGTTAATGTTATTTTTGTTTCCTTTTTTAGTTGTGACATTTCAAAAAGCAAATCCTTGAAACTGGCAGACAAATCTTGAACTACTAACAGTGAAGGCATCATTTCCACCCAACATATTGCTCTCTTGAAGAAAATAATGGTTTTATACCTGAAATCAATAAAATTGCATTTTAAAATAACCCTTAAACATAATATTCACATGAATTCCATGAATAGCACATGACCTCTAGTTTTAATCAATAATAAAATGTTAATTAAAGTTTGGAAATGGGATCAATTTATCTAATAGGAATGATAAATAACTGTTATAATAAAGGCTAAAGGGAATAAAAAGAAATTAGGAATATAATAAGATGAATTTCTGGGTAAAAAGATAAGTCTAGAAAATAGGGACCTTGATATTTTCCTGAGTTCATGATTGAAAAAATGCATTAAAGAAATTATTTAAAAAATTCAGAGACCAGGACTAAATATCTTTAAATAAACTGTTGTATTTACATCTCACTTTTTGATTTAGTTTAATGATAATCGGGGTTAGGCAAGCACAATATATTTTCTGTGAGAAGATTTTTGTGTCCTTTTTTTAAATTTTTTATTATATTATTTATTGATTTGAGAAAGAGAGAGAGAGAGATTTGTTGTGCAACTTATTTATTCATTCATTGGTTGATTCTTGTATATGCCCTGACCAGGAATCAAATCCGCAATCTTGGCATATAGGGATGACACTCTAACCAACTAAGTTACCCAGGGCAATATAAATAATGAGATGAGGATGCCAGGGACACAGTTTCAAGGTATGAAATGGCAGCAAATAAAGAGGCTTTGGGAATGTGCTGGGGAAAACACTCCTCATAGGATTATTGTGCAGATTACTGTGCAGAGAATTACATAAAACCCTGAGCACAGTGCCTAGCACGTTGTTGTTATTACTGAAAAGCAACAAAATTATTCCTAGAATGCACATTTGGAAGCTTCATGGGCTCCTCAAGGAGTTCCACTTAATGAAGTAGCAGATTACCAAGTGTATTAATTAGCTCTGTGTCCTCAAAGAGTTTATTCAATTTCCAAAATAATAAGATAGCTAGAAAGGGGCTTAATGAAATCCCATAAGAAACTTCACTACCTCTCTTTCTAAATTCCCTGTACACTTATGTAAAGAAACTACCAACTCATAAAAACATGGGCTAGGTCATTATAGTTTTCTCTCTCTCTCTCTCTCTCTCTCTCTCTCTCTCTCTCTCTCTCTCTCTCTCTCTCTCTCTCCCAAAATGCAGCTCTGACACTTCAGTGCCTCTCTTCATCCTTATTTTCCCCATCACCTATTTCACAGATCTCCCAGAAAACTTATACCAAAGCTCCCTCAACTTTTTGTATCCTCTGCCTTTATTCAACCATGTGGTTCCTGGGTTTTAGTTATTTATACTACCTTAATAACATCTGCAAGAAATACAGAATCAGGTACCCTTTGGGGCCTGAAAATGCTGGAATGGAATTGAACTGTCAAGCAATGTTCCTTCTGATTTCTTTAAGCGTTGAGTAGATGATTTTACTCTAGCAATAAGAACACAAACATCTTTGCTAGTGGCGGGGTAGAGGTGGGAAAATCCACTGGGCTCATTTGATCCCACCTAAAACCTAACTAGAGACCTCTGGGGTATGGCAACCTTGATTTCTCTCATTTGGCTCTAAACAGAAACCTGAGGTCAAAGGAATCAAAAGGACCAAAGGAAGCACTGGAGATAGGGCTGGAGTGGAAAAAGTAATGGACTTGGCATTTCTGCAATCTACTAGAGAAAAAAGTAAGCTGCACAAAGGAGCAGGGGTGCCCCAAGACCTTTCTGAAGACTCTTGAATGCATAATACTTGAATAGCTCAGAAAAACTCTTTCCTCCAACCTCACCACATATTGTCCCATTTTTTCACTTCTTCCCAACATTATACTCATTCTAATTGAACATATTTCTCTAGTAATTCACTATGCTAAATATACTATTTGGTCAGCATTAGAAACCCTTGATGAAAATAGTCATATCTCTATTTTAGTACTAACGATAACAATAGTAACATTTGTCAAAGCAATTTCATTCTCACTTAATCTTCACAGTAATGCTAAGCGAAAAAAGCCTACAGAAAAAAGAAAAATACTGCATGGTGTCATTTATATATGGAATCTTAAAATAAAATAACAATTTAAAAATCCAAAAGCATAGAAACAGAGTAAAAAAGTGGTTTCCAGGGCTGAGAAATAGGGAGAGATGGTCAAAAGGTACAAATATTCAGCTATAAGATGAGAAAGGACTGAGGATCTTTCATGGTAACTATAGTGGATAACACTGTATTGTACAATTAAATTTGTTGGGAGAATGGAACTTAAATATTATCACACACACAAAAAAAAAGATGAATGAGTTCATTAACTAGATCAAGCAATCTTTTCACAATGGATATGTATATCAAATCACCACAAAAGAGCTTACAATTTTGTCAATTATACTTCAATAAAGCTTAATTTGAAAAAAAAATACTATCAGCAATTAGAAAATGCCACAGTGAAATTTGAATCCAGGTCTCTGACTTCTGAGCATGCACTGGGTGAGTTACTTGACCAAAGTCACATAGTGAGTAATAAGATTCAAACTGGTGTTCTGACCCCAGACTCAATATTCTCTGTGCTGCACTGAGCCACCTTTGCTCTCCATCTTGAAGGGATGCTCCCTTTTTCTATTTGCCTGTTCCGTTTGTCTTTCTATTTGCCTAACCCTACTTCTGTTTCAACAAACAACATATATCCCAAGGTTTAATTAACTCAACTAGCTTTTGTAGAGTACCTTTTATTTACAAAGCACAGGCTGAGCCATAAAGGAAAAGATGCTCTTTCTTCACATTTTTGGCCACTTAAATTACACACATATATTCATCCATTCAATCAACACATATTTTTAAACATCTACTGGTTCTAAGCACTGTGCTAAATCCTTGAAATGCAAAAGTGAATAAGACAGACAGAGCTTACACGCTGATGGGGAAGACAGACAGGTAAAATGTGGAAGGATGCTAAAATGGGAAGGAACAGGACAAGAGTCAATAAGTGTAGATGAGAAGCAGTTCACCCAGACAGAGTTGTCAGGGATAATTATCCTAGGACTTGGAGGGTGAACTGAAGTCATTCAGGTGCAGGAATGGGGAAGAACTAAGCATGCCTAGTGATGGAGGTGGGAGGACTGTGATACCTTCAGAGAAGGGCACGTATGTGGTGCAGTAGGAGTGAAAGAACAGTTACTGTTAGTAACTGTGCAGGGTGGGGTGGGGTAGAGCATAAGACAATTGGAAGCACCGAATATCTTTCTCAATGAGATTGACTTGACTGAAGTCGTGTTTTAGAAAGATCACTCTAGCAATGAGATGGAAAGCAGGCTGTAAGTAGGCAAGTCTAGGGACACAAAGACTACCCTGGATGGTGATGACATGGACTGGGGAGGTAGCAGTGAGGTGGATGATCAAAGAAGCTTTTGGAAAACAGAAATATAAAGTCACAGAGATTGATTGGACATAGGAATAAAGGAGGAGGAATCGAGGATAATGCACAGGCTTCTGGCTTAATGGTGGGGCCACATGAAATGTGGTGGGCTTGGACCACATTTACTACAACCTTCCGAGTCCATCATGCTGAATCTAGCCTTGTTCCAAGTCCACCTAGCTTAGACAATTACCAGACTAAGCTTCTCATACCTCAAGATTGTCCCTCCAACCCAACCACAGGTTTTTGCACTAGTTGTTCTGTGTACCTGAAGAAGATTTTTTCAAGATCTTCACATCGCTGATTCCTTTTAGTCATTGAGGTCCCTAATGAAATGCCACCTCCTCAATAGACCTTACTTGACCACCCTCTCTGTTATTTTATTTTTATTCTCACTAGCTGTACTTCATTTCCTTGTTACTTACTATCTGCTTACTGCTGTCTCCCCCTTCAAAGTGCATATTGTCTAAAAACAAGAAGCTTGTTTTGTTCATTGCTGAACCTCCAACACCTCAAGCAGCACCTACTATATGGTAAATACTCAGTAAGTACCATTTGTTGCATAAATTAATAAGTAAATAAATAATAAGTGCATGTATGAGTGGAGAACTCATATGGAGAGACATGAAGAGTTTGAGAGGCATGAAGACTTCAATTTTGACAGGAGATGCCAGAGGAATATATACCAATAAAATATAGGGTCCATCTTGAAGGTGGTTAATATGCAGCTCAGAACAGACTCTGTGCCTAAGAATAAATTCAATCATCAATATACATATGGTAACTGAAGCCATGGAACTAAAGGAGGATGCCCAGGCAAAGAACAAGAAAGAAGGCAAGGGAGTCAGCACCTAGAACTGTACCTGGCACACTGTAAATACTTCGTAAATATTTATTGAAAAAAATAATAAATGAATGGATGGATATATTATATTAGTTGCACACATTCATGATCCTTTACACTATCTAAGTTTCATTTGAACATCAACTCTAGACCATTTATCTTTTTAACTATAGTCTATGGCATGGCTCAATGGGGGAATCACAATATATTATGAATGTTTGTCACCTAATTTATTCTCTAACATCTAGCTGGGTCCAGAAGATCTGAGTCAATATGGATTGAACTACATCATTGCTCACAAATATCCACTCTCTCCTTTTGCCACTGACCCACCTCTGTCCTATAGCATTGTCCATGAAATTTGCTTCTGCCAATGGCCTGTAAACAGACATAAGGTATGTTACATAATGACGTGTCTCTAAATCCAATTGTGTAGTTGATTCTGCCTTTGGGGTTCAAAGGCACTACCAGGAGATATCCTGGATAGGAGTTGCTCCTTTCATCCTGTGTTCTAAAATGATAACACACATAGAATAGACGCACAGTCATCCAGCAGCCTGTACATAAGCCACAACACATCTACAGCCATAAGTAACATGACCAAGAAGCAAGTTGTTGCTGATGTCAGCCACTGAGATTTGAGGATTATTGCTGCAGCAAAATTTGACTTGGTCTTTAATTCCCAGAAGACAGTGAATGCCTCTAGGGTGAAAGTAAGTGAGTATGGACCTCAAAGACAAGGATCTCATAGACAAATTCCTTATCAAACAAGTCTCTCAAGAAATAGCCCTATACCCCTTCCTACAAGGGAGTTAAATCCAAGAAGATGTGATTTTTACCTTCCTTAGAGGAATGTGTCACACTGAAAATTAATGGATAAATAGTCTAGGCATTTATTTTCATTATTAAGTGGAATTTTATTTGAATTTGCTATTATAGACTCTATTATGACCCTCATGTTCTATTTGCCCACTTTGTATTCAGCCCCCACTCACCATCTGTTTTGAATGTTTTCATTGCCAAGCCTACAGTTCTTTAAGCTCCTCTGAAAGAAAACTCAATAAAGCTATAAACATAAAGGAGCATTAAAATTAAAATAATGATAATTAAGTAATCAATTCTCATTTCTTTTACAGTCCTATAATTTCTATAGATTTAATCAAGCCATGAAATTTTATTTATAGGAAATTCTAGATGAAAAAAAAAGAACTGAAATACATTTTTCATTCTTGCTTAATTAAAATGGTTTTCTTGAATAAAACAATATAAATACCTGTATTAAGAAGCTTATTGTTGCTGACTATAGCAACATAATTTTAATGATGTGACAATATGGATCTTAATATTTTGTATCAAACATTAAATAAAATATGAAATAGTATATTGAGAGAAAGTTTTTAAATTAGCATATGTAATCTAGACTCTTATATCTATATCTTTTAATGAACTCTTCCAATTATTGACAATAAATATCCTAAATGCAGGATCTGATAACAATAACAACATAAAATAACTATAATGATAAAGCAAACATACCAAGAAAATGGGCTAAGAATTACTTTGCCAATGGAATGGGGGAAGGGGCTGGGCAGAGGTGAGCAAACGGAGGGGGGCTGGGGGACATCTGTAATGCTATCAACAATAAAAAAAATGACAAAAATTGCTTTGCAGTAATTCATAGTTTATAAAGGAAGTGATGTACCATTTTGAGACATAATATGCCAGATACCACACAAGGCACTTTATATATACTCCCTTTCATTAACAACTTTTAAGTAAGAAGCATGTATACTTTCTCTGTGTTAATGATGAGAAAATGAAAAAATAATTAAAAGCTTGACCAAGATTTTACTTAATTTTCTAGAAATTTTACATGATTTTGAAACAAAACAGTATTATATATAAACTGTAACGAAGACTGATATTCAACTGTATCCAAAAATTACTATGAACATCACACTTGCTAAACTATAGCCCTATGTGTCATACCAAGTCAAATTCTCTAAAGTTTATTACATGGAACAGAACATATGGTAAGCATTACTTGTGATAGGGTTTAAGTAATCATCCCCAGGATGAGGGCCAGTGCTATATCCATGACCCAGTGCTCCAGAGGGAAGGGATGCCCCAGAAAATAGGCATGAACCTGTTTTTTATATGAACTGTAAGTAATTCTGTATATAATAGCAGCACCCTATAAATGAAATGATTAGAATTTGAATGACTAAAAGTTGGAAGTTGCCAGAAGAGGATCAATGGTAGATAACACCCTCTATTTAGAAGAATGTAAATTTATATACAGGTGTTCTTTATCAATGGAGAGAAAGAAATTGTCACTGAATTCTGCTACCTGGGGAGCAAGCTCTTTGACAGCAGCTTGACAGATAAAGAAGTAGCCAGCCAAATCAAAAAAGTCAACATGTCCTTCAGCAGGCTGGCAGACAGAACACCAACATGGCATTGATCTACCAATCAAAGGGTGGTTCCTGGTGTCAACTCCACAATGCATCAAGGTGGCAGAGATCTGCCATAAATAGAGTTTTAAAAACTGGTCATATGAATCATGGAGTCACATAGCCAACAATCAAGTGCCAGAGCCTATTATGTGACCCAAAGGTAAAGTCATGGGCACTACAGTCGCATCACATAAAACGTGGCCTATAAAGTCAGATAGACCTGGGTCCTGATCTGGCCCTGCCACTATTAACTGGGAAATCTTGGAGAAAGTGGAATTCTGAGGATAAATGTGAAAAATGCTTTACTTTTCTGGCAAAAAGTAAATGAGATAGCATAAGCAAGGTGTCTAGCACATGGCAGATGCTCAATAAATGACATTTATGTTATTAATCATTTAATCAGTGTGGAAGTGGGGTTCTCAGCAGTACATTTACTATTAACCAGATTCAGGATAGAAATGTAATATCACAAAACTTGCTGCAAGTTGACCATTTTCAGTCAAGTATGAATGACAACAGAAAAGTGTCTTAAAGGCACATTGAAGCTCAACCTCAAACAGTACTTTTTCCTGCAAAATGCTGATAAACAGCAGCTGCCGCTGCCACCAAACTACAGAATGTGTTAGGATGCCTCCCTCGTAGCGATGGTATTGGATAGATTGTGAGAAGAAAGCCTGAATCTCCAGTAAATCAGATCTGATCATTGCTAAGAAAGTCCTGTGTCACAAGCCAAGAAACTGTTTTCATAGCAAATAACATTGCAGAAACTATTAATCACAGTGGTCTCCTCAATCACATCCACTCCTCACGACTAGCATACTCACAGCTAGCATCACCTTTGAACCTGAAGGACAATAAAATAAAAAACGCTGCATCAATCCATTGTGAATAAAGGTGAAGAACACACATTGAGAGTTATGAGTATTCATACATAGACCTAAAAATAGAGAGACTTATATATCAGAGTCTGATGCAAAATATATATTTGAAGGGGCATTCAAGAAAAAATGTAGCTTCCCATGGAGAAGTGTTTTACACATTTGTCCACAGAGTCAAAAATAATATAAAACAGTGCCCCTGATGTACACAACTTACTTGGATTTTCAAATACTTTAGATAAGATTTTGAGACCTAGGGAGTTTTATATTCACACACAAAGGTCTCCTTAGTGGAAAGGCATTCAGACATTACTTGGAATCACATCAATCTTTCAAGACCCATCCACATAGCAACCACAGATGCATAATAATTAATGTAAAGTTAAAACTTGTGTACATGTGCCATAAGGCTCAGCAGAAGAAAGATCACTAAAGACTGGTTAAAGAAACATTCAGCCCTGGCCATTGTAGTTTAGTTGGTTGGGTATTGTCCAATGCACTGAAAGGTGGCAGGTTCAATTCCTGGTCACGGCACATGGTAGGGGGTGTGCGGAAGTCAGCCAATTAATGTTCTGCTCTCACATTGATGTTTCTCTCTCTCGCTCCTTCTCTTTTCCTCTCTCTAAAAAATGAGTTTAAAATGTTTTAACACATTAAGCACCAAGCCTGTTTTGTCCTCCTTTCTGTTTAGCCCGAGATATCCAGTTTTACCGATATGCTGGCTGCACCAGTGACTGACGAGGTCCGGACAGAAAGTATATTGTCAGTCACCAGTGACTGACATGGTGCTTAATGTGTTAATTATAAAAGAAACATACAGTCATCGTATACCATCACATGTGCAGTCTCTTTCAAAATTCCTCCCTATTGATGAGACCTGATAGTGTGAATTCTAATGAAATGTAGACAGCTCTACCTTCCTCAGACTGTCAACTGTAGATGATGGAGCATGTATTTTTTGTTCTCTGAGCCATCTTACTTTTCTTCTTTCTTTTTCACTCTTTTCACTGCACATTCCAAAGGTAAGGCCTCTAGAAAAATATCCAGACTACTTTGCTCATTGTCAGAAGGAAAAAATTATAAATACACATATATCCATATATATATAAACACATGCATGTGTTTGTGTATATACTTATATGCACATTATATATGTACATACATGTACTATATATGAATAAATATAAACACATACAATGTGCACATATGTATATAAGCATATACACACATACACAGACACACATTCATACATACACATAACACACCTATACATATAGTATATTACTTCATTTAGACCTACTCCATTTTCGTTAGTATCTCTGTCCAGTTTGGGAGGATTATATGGACTGTATGTGAATAAATGTTTTCAACTGCAAACATCACCTGTTAAGTACACTCCACAGGTCCAATATGCATGTTCAACAAAAGCAAACAGAAAGAGACATGGAGTCAAATTCAGAAAGCTAAATAATTTTAAATGCCTTTATTTTCTCCATCTCTAAATCCAACTGCTACTGAAAAATTATGTGGAGTATATATTTGTCTGTTTCTGTCTATTGACCAGAGGCTTACTCAATCCATTTGTAAGAATATGCAACCAACTTGTACAGGTAAAACTCACCATGATTTAAAAACATAACAATAAGAATGCACATTGTGCCCTAACCGGTTTGGCTCAGTGGATAGAGCGTCGGCCTGCGGACTGAAGGGTCCCAGGTTCGATTCCAGTCAAGGGCATGTACCTTGTTTGCGGGCACATCCCCAGTAGGGAGTGTGCAGGAGGCAGCTGATCGATGTTTCTCTCTCATCAATGTTTCTAACTCTCTATCCCTCTCCCTTCCTCTCTGCAAAAAATCAATAAAATATATTTAAAAAAAAAGAATGCACATTGTGATAGCACTTCAGAATATTCAAAATGGTCCCTATCCCTCAGCTGTGGTACAGTGAGTAGGCAGAAATCATGCCAAAGACAAAATAATAGACATGTAGTCAATGGGCCTTTTTCTTTCTTTTTTTTTTAGTTCCACCTTTACCACTCACTCTTTCTAGAATATCAAAAATGAAGTTCCTCTGCTCTTGAAGACAGATTATCATACCTACTTTGCCAGGTTGCTATGAGGTGTAAAAAGAAAATACTTTTTAAATGTTAAAGCACCCTACAAGTAAAAAATATAATCTTTATATCTACACTAAAGTGGATGGTACAGGTATCATTATCCCAATTTCACAGTAAAGAAACTCTGTGATCATGTGACAAAGAGCATTTCCCAACATTCAAAGTAGTAACTGGCTGATCTTTCTGGCTTTTCTGAAGGTACAATTCCTCAGTTGTTAAGATCATATATTTTGAAATACCTTAAAACAAAGTACAAACACAATGTTTTCAAATCCATGTTTTTATGATATGATGAGCTATGTAATATATCTGAAACATTTTAAGAAAGTATTTTTAAACTGTTAAAGTGCAAACGGTTCTGAAAATATGCATTTTTGTTTACTTATTTAATAAATTCATTGAATGTCTAACATGTTCTTTACTCTGTGCTGGGGACCTGGGGGTTTAGCAGAGAAGTTGAGATCCTCATGGAGTGTGTATTCTCCTAAAAAAGACAGTCAATGAACAATCAAACGAACAAGGAAAAAACAATGTGGAAACTATGCTA
Source organism: Myotis daubentonii (assembly GCF_963259705.1). Taxonomy (NCBI): domain Eukaryota; kingdom Metazoa; phylum Chordata; class Mammalia; order Chiroptera; family Vespertilionidae; genus Myotis; species Myotis daubentonii. The sequence continues at coordinate 179,071,612 of NC_081841.1, read as the reverse complement.
AAGAAAGTAGAGGGGTGAGAGCAAGAAGCCAGGTTGGAAGGCAAGGGAGGACTTGTTGGAACAGATGGTGACAGAGGCCGTCTGTGAGATATGACGTTGCAGGAAGACCTTGAAAGACCAGAAAGGCAGCCAAGGGAAATAATGAAGGAAGGACATTTCATGCAGAAGGAGCACCAAAAAATGTTTGAAAAAACTTAGTTGGAAACCAGTCAGGAGTTGTAAAAGGAATCCAGGGGAGAGAGGATGGCAATGGATGGAGTAGAGATGTATTTTGTGAGTGAAATAACCTAGACTGGGGAATGGATTAAATGAGAGGAAGGGAACTTACAAATTCTGCATTTGAGTATCTGCATGAATGTTTTATAAGTAATAATTAGAAAAGATGAGATGATCTAGTTGAGGAGAAAATATCTAGATAGATGATATAATAGAAAGTTTTCAAAATTACATTTTATTGTGATACATACACATAACAAATTTTACTATCTTAACCATTTTTAAGCATACAGTCCAGTGGCATTAAATACATTTACATTGTTGCACAACCATCACCTCCACCTATCTCAAGAACTTACATCTTGCACAATGGAAACTCTGCATCTATTAAACAAATTCCCATCCCCATCTCTTCCCAGACCTGGGCAAGCACCACTCTACTTCCTGTCTCCATGAATTTGACTAGTGCTCTAGGTACTTCATACAAGTGAAATCATACAGTATTTTTCCTTTTGTGTCTGGCTTATTTCACTCAGCATAATCCTCATGGTTCATCCATGCTGTAGCATATGTCAGAATCTCCTTTAGAAGAGGAATGTGGCCATGGAAAGCGTAACAGAGTCTACAGTAAAACGCAGTCTATCTGGGCCTCAAACGAAAGAAGCACAGGATAACTGGGCTCAGCTCTGCTCTCACTGGGGTTATAATTAAAGGAGGATAGGGACTAATATATATATATCCCTTAGGACTGGAGAGGGGATTTAAAAAACACCTCCAGGTATCCACAGTAATTTAATCTAAGACACACTGAGTAAAGTGAAGATCACCCAAAGATTTTTTTTCTCCTGAAGCATCTAAGTTTCTACAGGTCACTGACATTGGGGTGAGACCCTGTGGAAATCAATATATTTCACTTTAGTTCTTTCTCACCGAACATGAAGCTGCACCTAGACAATAGCAAAAGTGAAGAAAAATCAACTATTATACAAGCCCGTCACCCCCAATAAGGGCTTTAACATAGCGCTCTATAATTTCCAAGCTTATATTTGCAATTCAGTCATTTTCTAAGAAAATGGAGGTTATCAAAATGATTGTTATTATCCACAACATTTGGTAAAAGAAAAACAATAGGGCCTTGTTCCATGTTAGTCTTTATTGCCATCTAGGATCTGCACTCAAACAATGTCTATCATTTCCTTAATTCACCAGGAGGAGCCTACTGACAACAGCTCTCTTCCACAACATGGAAATCTTTCATTTCCAAATACTGGATAAAGAGAAAATTGTAGAAGACTTTGAAAGGAACCTGATCATTTAGGTTTGAATGACTTGGCTGGCTATTTTTCTGCTATTTTACTTTATTTGATTCCTAATCTCACAAAGGTCTGTAGCTCAGGTGAGAGCCTTCGAAGATAAGATGGCAAGACATTATTTTGCAACTAAGTACTGGTAGGAGGAATTTTGTTAGAGATTTTATTTGCTTACTCACATCAGGTATATTACATTTGATGTGAGGTCTGCTGCAAATTGCAACGGGTTCTATGCCTATATTCACAACAGGTACTGAATAGGAAGAAAGGCAAAGCTGCAATATCAAGCTCTTTATAAATCCACAGCCGATAAAATGGCAAATGTAGTGTAGTTCAACTAAAATAAAATCAATACTCTTCATTAACATTCTACTCCACAAGCTTAAGAATATTATCCATGAATATCTAATTGCCGTTTTCCCTCATAAAGTTCTATTTTGAAACCTCTGTCAAACTGAAATTGAGCTCCCTGATCACATTAGTGAGCAGAATTATTTTAGGAATAAAGGATTCTTGTCTTAAATCATTACGACATTGTCTTTACGGCCCAGCATACTTTTAGCAACTGCTGGCATCACTGTGCCCCAGAAGTCATAATGAATTGCAGGATTCAACATCATTTTAGTAAAAGTCAAGGGTTGACAATATAGCAAAGCTTCAGAAACTCAATGTAATTAAAGGAATCATATCATGCCTTCCACAGCATACCATGCCTCCTGTGTAGATTCAAGACAGAGATTGCCAGCAAGATATTCTGCAAAGCAGATCATCTGCAACTCTGCCAGCAATAGTCTGTGAGGAGGCAGGAGGATGGCTAGAGAACCTGGAAGCTTCTGGCTACTGAGCTCAACCACGGCAGAAAAAAAATCTCTTCTTTCCTGAGGAAAATATTTGGAGGGAAGTTTTTCCAGTCATTGCTCACTATGATAATTACATTTGACATTTTAGGAGCATGACTCAATAGCTAAAACATATAAATGTAAATGACTTGCAGTAAGAAACACAAATGGCATACATTCAAAAACCAACTGCCCCCCTCTTCTGAGGAAATGTGCCTCCAAAGTTTCTCACAGTTGCAAATTAAAAATAAAATAAAGTTCTGTAATATAGCATGAATTTTGAATCGGAAATTTTTTCAAATTTTATAGCAAATAAAATCTCTCAATTCAATTATGTTGAGTAACTTATGTAATAAAATCCTATATAATAAAAGGCAAAAATACAAATGATGGAACAGTGTAACAACTGGTCGCTATGATGCGTACTGACCACCAGGGGGCAGACGCTCAATGCAGGAGCTGCCCCCTGGTGGTCAGTGCACTCCCACAGGGTGAGCACTGCTCAGCCAGAAGCCAGGCTCACAGCTGGAAAGTGCATTGCCAGTGGCAGGAGCCTCTCCCACCTCCACAGCAGTCGGACATCCTCTGAGGGCTCCCGGACTGTGAGAGGGCACAGGCTGGGCTGAGGGGATCCCCCCCCATCCCCGCCCCTGAGTGCAGGAATTTTGTGCACTGGGCCTGTAGTAACAACATATTTTTCTACCACATGCAGAGTAAAATTTAACTGAAATCCAACAAGCCACTACTGTTCATCCTATATAATAAAGAGGTAATATGCAAATTGACCCTCACACCCTCATGTCACAAGATGGCAGTCCCCATGTCATCACAAGATAGCCAGCAGGGGAGGGCAGTTGGGGGCAACCAATCCTGCAGGGGAGGGCCATTGGGGGCGATCGGGCCGGCAGGGGAGCAGTTAAGCATCAATCAGGCTGGCAGGGGAGCGGTTAGGGGGTGATCAGGCTGGTAGGCAGAAGCAGTTAGGGGCAATCAGATAGGCAGGCAGGAGAGCAGTTAGGAGCCAGCAGTCCTGGATTGTGAGAGGGATGTCCAACTGCTGGTTTAGGCCCGATCCCATAGGGGTCCCAGATTGGAAAGGGTGCAGGCTGGGCTGAGGGACCACCCCCGTCCCCTCAGTGCATGAATTTCGTGCACTGGGTCTCTAGTTAATAATAAAGGCTTGTGATAATAGAACAAATAACCTTAAGGAGAAATTTTTTAAAAATTAAGTATGTCATGGCAAATGAACTCTCCATAGCACCATAAAAAGAAAAGAAGAAAGGGAGGAAAAGAGGAAGGGTAGGAGGGAGGGAGGGAGAAAATGTTATATTTGATTAGAGATCTGATGCACGAAATTAATGTAAGAGGCTCGGCCCTCACAGCCCCAACTGCCTAGTGCCCCGCAGCCCCGCCCCATGGCTCACTGGTTCTTCCGGAAGGTCATTCCACCATCTAGTCTAATTAGCAAAATTAGCTCTTTATTATACTAGAATAGGATACTTTGATACAAATTGTTATGGTCAGTTCAAACATCAGACTCATCACTTGATATACTATAAGAACAAATTATTTATTATCTTTAAGCTTTGGGGTCTTAATCTGTAGTAAAATAGAGATAAAACAGGTACCTGCCTCATAGGATTGTTGTGAAGACTAAAACAGTTACTACATATAAAAGACTTGGCTCAGTACCAGGTATATATAAGTACTCAATCATTCTTATTATTTACATATCAAATGCATGCCATAATGCAATTAATCTCATGGTTTTCAAGATTCTCTTGATATCATTAAGAAGAGTTTAAATTTTTTATCAATATTAACACTTTCTTTTTTTAGTGTAACTTTTTATTATATCATACATCAGATACCATGCCTATTTCTGTCTTTCTAGAAGGAACCCTAAAGTTTTATGAATAAAAACTACACTTTTATTTTTCAAAAGCATCAAAAACAATTATAATTGAGGTAGAAGTGTTCTAACAATAATGTCCAATATCAGAGAAGGGAGGCAGACCAAATTTTCATTCTCCTCTTGGTAGGAAGCTGACAGCTATGAAGGAAGGCATCAAGCGGCTGGCTGAGAGTCACAGTGCAGCATGAGGCATTCAGCTACCTGCTTTGAAGCCCCTACTAGCACATGAACAGGGTTCTGTTGGTTGGCTGGTGTGTGTGTGTGTGTGTGTGTGTGTGTGTGTGTGTGCGCGCGCACGTGTGTGAATGTGCTTGTGTGTGTGTGTGTGTGTAGTAAGAATCACATAATTGGCCCTGACTGGTTTGGCTCAGTGGATGGAGCGTCGGCCTGTGGACTGGGGTGTCCCAGGTTTGATTCTGGTCAAGGGAATGTGCCTGGGTTGCGTGCACATCCCCAGTGGGGGGTGTGCAGGAGGCAGCTGGTCGATGTTTCTCTCTTATCGATGTTTCTAACTCTCTGTCCCTCTCCTTTCCTCTCTGTAAAAAATCACTAAAATATATTTTTAAAAAAGAATCACATAATTGCATCCTAAAAGTAGGAAAAATAAAACATAAATAAGGGTTTGGAAGGTGGGAAAAAATAATGCATAATAAATGAATTCTGTTCCTAACCTAATGGAAGAGACAGACACCTAACTATAATCTAAGACAAACTGTAGTGAGTACTATTTTAGGGATGTCCAGTAAAAGATAATTTTTAGAATGACTTAGTATAAGTCCCCTGTACATTGACCCAAGGGGTTGTGGGTGATCTTTGCAAGACTCTTAACTCCATGAATGCAGGGACCTCCTTTATCTCATTCACCATAGTGTCCTCAACATCTAACAGAGCCTGGTAGATACAAGCACTGATACTTATGTGTTGAATGAATGGCAGGATACATAATGATTTCAAGATTATGAGCCCAAGGAGTGAAAAGACAGCATTACTGGGAACTTCAATGGAAAAGACAAAGACAATGCTAGTTTGCAGCAGGGAGAATGGGAAGGATAAAGAGTCTGGTTACTGATGCAGTGATATTTTTGCAGACTACAGAGTTAATAGTGACCTTCAACGGTACAGTCTTATCAGAGTGGTGAAAGTTTAAATGGGATTCAGACAATTAAAAATGCAGCCTGGATTTCTTTTCTAAAAGTTACTTTGCCTAGGGCACACTCATGCTCAACTCTAACATTCCTAGTGGAGATTTGATGCATTTAGCTCACAGCTCTTAATTGAGTTTGTCATTGTCCAATCTGGAAATTTCACTATTCAAACCTGTTTCATTTTCTTAATTTTATTTTATTAATCTACTAACCTCATCTGCTGAAAGGCTCATTTATTTCCTTTGTGTTAGCCAGTCTCTCCATTTTTTAGTATTTGACTCAGAGCCAATATAAGTCAGCTTTTAAAATATTCCTCTATGTAATACTTTGTCAATAACTTTTAGAAAAATAAGTGAAAGATCCACCTTTAATTTTAACTTCATCAGACATGTATTTCATGAGGCAATAGGGTTTTTTGTTTGTTTGTTTTTAATATATTTTTATTGATTTTTTACAGAGAGGAAGGGAGAGGGATAGTGAGTTAGAAACATTGATGAGAGAGAAACATCGATCACCTGCCTCTTGCATAGCCCCTATTGGGGATGTGCCTGCAACCTAAGTACATGCCCTTGGCCGGAATCGAACCTGGGACCCTTCAGTCTGCAGGCTGACACTCTATCCACTGAGCCAAACCGGTCAGGGCAGGCAATAAGGTTTTTAATCAAAGAAGAATTCTAACCCTCCATTCCTCTACTCCTACCTACAAAAAGGTATTCTTGGTCTGCATAAGAGCAAGGACAAAGCCATTTCCTTGGAATCTGATGGGAATGATGCTTGGACACAGAAAGATTCACTTCAAAATAAGGGACTTCAGATAGAACACATGCCCCAGTGGGCTGTATAATGATAATCAGGCTAATTTTACTGCAAGACCTATTTTCAGAACACTCCCCACCCTCATAGACACTGACAGCCGGGACATTTGCCTCAAAATGACACCTAAGATATGCTCTGAAAAGAATTTATCAAGGCAGATTACAGTTCCAGGGCAGGAGTGGTTGCCCCAGAAGTAAAGATCTACATGGAGCTCAAATGTTAGCCCTCCTCACATGAAAGAGGTCTTGCAAGTAAAGAGCCCCACTGAATCACACACACACACACACACACACACACACACACACACACACACACACACACACACACAAAGCAAACACAAAACACATGCTGGCTACATATTTTGTAACCCAAAATGGTTTTTCCTTCTTTATTCTTTCATAATTTTAATTATTAAAAATTCCAAACATGTAAAAAGATAGAGTATACTGTAATGCACCCCCATGTACCCAACGTCCATCTTCAAAAGTATTAATTTGTGGCCAATCTTGCACTATATATACCCTAATCTACATAATTGTTTAGAAATCCACAGACATTACACAACTCTATCAGTAAACACTTAGGTATATATCTCTACAAGACAAGGATTCCCCTTTCAAATCCTAACCACAAAACCTAAGTCACAGCCTCCCAAAATCAACTATTCCAAGATATCATCACCCCGTGTTCATACATTTAATTGTCCTATAAATAATCTTTTTAACATTACAATTTGTCTATTTGAATCAGTACCCAAACAAGGAGCATACATTATGATTGATTGATAGGTTTCTTGGTTTCTTATAATCCATAGATATCCTTTTAGTCCCTTTTTTCTTTCATATAAGTTAAATTTGTTGAAGAAATCACATTATTTGATCTGTAGAGTTTCTCAAAGTCCAGATTTTGCCTACTGCCTCTCCACGGCATCACTTAGCATATTCTTCCATTGTCCACATTTTGTGTATATTGACAAATTTATTGAAAGCTTAATCTAATACTGGTTCTTTTTGTTTTTTACAAGACCACTTCAGACATGGTGTGTGCACCTCCATCAAGAGGAACATAATGTCTAGTTGTCTCTCTTTTTGCAAAGTTAGCAGCCATTAATAGTGACTGCCTGAATCAATTCATTCATCAGGGTTACATAAAGATGATATTCTTTGTCTATCACTCCTTCATTAATCTGGAATACTTCTATAAATATAAGTTCCCCCTCATCAAATATTCTACTATCCTGGGTTATTTTTCAATATATATTTTTACTGATTTCAGAGAGGAAGAGAAAGGGAGAGAGAGATAAAAAAAAATCAATGATGAGAGAGAATCATTGATTGGCTGCCTCCTGCACAACCCACAACTTGGGCATGTGCCCTTACCGGGAATTGAACCATGACCTCCTGGTTCACAGGTCCATGCTCAACCACTCAGACACACTGGCTGGGGTACTCTTTATATAAGAAATGCAAGATAAATGCTTTCTCTTTATGTGCCAGTTTCCAAAAAAATTGAGTTCTGTATCTTACAACAATGAGCCATGTATTTGAGAGAGGGGGGTATTGGTGAAAACAGTTGTATGATTATGAATCCATGGATTTAAACATATTTGATATGTTTAAGTTCACTGCAGTTATTCTTTTTGAAGTGGAAATTGTCCCAGTTTTGTCCAGCAGGAATCTATATAAGCTGGCTCTTGAATCCTTTTGACATGACCCAGCAGTCTTTGATAGCTTCCCTGCTTTATAGAAAGACAAGATATTGCAGGCTTATCTTGTATATTTCTTACCCCTACCCAGTAATCAGCCATTTCTTCAAGTTCTTTCATTTTAGTGAAAAATAATACCTACAGACCACAACCTTGATACTAAGGATTGCTACAAATTGGTCACAGTTACTTCAGTTGTTCAATGGAGAGAGCTACTAATACATACAAGGGTGTCCCAAAAACATGTATTCACACTCAGCTGATAGCTCAATTGATGTTTCTTTCTTTCCAGCCAGATTAAGCTTTGAACAAAGAAAATTCATCCTAAAATGCTACTGGAAGTTTGAAAACCCAGTGGAAGTACAAATACTACCTTTATAATTATTCAAAAGCATATACATTTTAGGAAGACACCCTATAGATGCATTAATATATATATATATATAAATACATGTACATACATACAAACAATATATCTCAAAATTTCATAATGATATTTCCCATTCAAAATTGGGATAACAGAGCTTTAAACTTAACATTATTAATCTTATATCTCTTTTTTTAATTAAATCTTTATTGTTCAGATTATTACATTTGTTCCTCTTTTTTCCCCCCCATAACTCCCCTCCTCCCAGTTCCCACCCCACCCTCTGCCCTCACTCCCCACCCACTGTCCTCATCCATAGGTGCACAATTTTTGTCCAGTCTCTTCCCGCATCTCCCACACTCCTTTCCCCTCCAAGAATAGTCAGTCCATTCCCTTTCTATGTCCCTGATTCTATTATAATCACCAGTTCATTCTGTTCATCAGATTATTTATTCACTTGATTCTTAGATTCACTTGTTGATAGATGCATATTTGTTGTTCATAATTTGTATCTTTACCTTATATCTCTTAACACCCATTCTCCATGCCAAAAATACCAGTCCTCAATAACACCAACATAATTGCTAGTTTTTCTTATTGTATACTAGGGGCCCGGTGCACGAAATTCATGCACTGGGTGTGTGTGGGGGGGGAGTGTCCCTCAGCCCAGCCTGCCCCCTCTCACATACTGGGAGCACTCAGGCGTTGACCTCCATCACCCTCCAATCGCAGGATCGGCCCCTTGCCCAGGCCTGACGCCTCTGACAGAGGCGTAGACCCCCATCACCCTCTGATCACCTGATTGGCCCCTTGCCCAGGCCTGACTCCTCCACCAGAGGTGTCAGGCTTGGACAGGGGACCCCCATCTCCCCCCAATCACTGGCTCTGGCCCAGGAATCATGCCTGGGCAGGGGACCCCCATCTCCCTCTGATCGCTTGCTCCACCCCCCACCCAAGCCTGACGCCTCTGATCCAGGCTTCAGGCCTGGGCAAGGGGACCATCATATCCCCCCAATCCCGGGCTCTGCCCCCCACCCGGGCCTGATGCCTCGGCCAGAGGAGTTGACCCTCATCACCCTCCGATCACCAATCACCGGATCGGCCCCTTGACCAGGCATGAGGCCTCCGGCAGAGGTGTCAGGCCTGGGCAGGGGACCCCCAGCTCCCCGCGGTTACAGGCTCCACCCCTTCCCAGGCCTAACACCTCTGGCTGAGGCGTCCGGCTTGGGCAGCGGGGACCCGCAGCTGCAGCGGCCCCGCGATCGTGGGCTCTGCTTTAGGCCCAGGCAAGGGACCCCTAGCTCCTGGGACTGCCAGCTTTGACCGTGTCTAGCTCCCATCGCTGGCTCCACCCCTACTTCCTGCTATCACTGGCCAGGGCGGCAAAGGCACCTGATTCTCCGATCATGGCTGGGGGGCAGGGCCAAGGCGGCCCCAGGGCCGCCTTGGCCCTGCCCCCCCCCGCTCTTAGCTCCCCCCTGGGTTTCCCATCACTGTCAGTGGCAGGGGGCTTCTTCCTGCTTTCCCTTTCGCCTCCCTGCATTGTGCCTACATATGCAAATTAACCACCATCTTGTTGGCAGTTAACTGCTAATCTTAGTTGGCAGTTAACTGCCAATCATAGTTGGCAGTTCATTTGCATATAGCCCTGATTAGCCAATGAAAAGTGTATCGTCATACGCCAATTACCATTTTTCTCTTTTATTAGTGTTGATTACAAAAATAAAAGTCTCAAAATACTACTGATATCGAGAATACCATCAACAATACTATTGCTAGAAACAGTTTAGGATTTTTTGAATTATTTTTGCCCTGGAGCATAATCCTCTAAGGATATACAGATCACTATGTTTTTGTTGCTTTTTTTAATTAAATATTTATTGTTCAGATTATTACAGTTGTTCCTCTTTTTTCCCCCCATAGCTTCCCTCCACCCGGTTCCCACCCCACCCTCTGCCCTTACCCCCCCCCCCCCACCACCACCACCACCACCACTGTCCTCATCCATAGGTGTTTGATTTTTGCCCAGTTTCTTCCTGGACTCCCCCACACCCCTTTCCCAGTCCACTCCCTTTCTATGCCCCTGATTTTATTATATTCACCAGTTTATTCTGTTCATCAGATTATTTATCCACTTGATTTTTAGATTCACTTGTTGATAGATGTGTATTTGTTGTTCATAATTTGTATCTTTACCTTTTTCTTCTTCTTCCTCTTCTTAAAGGATACCTTTCAGCATTTCATATAATACTGGTTTAGTGGTGATGAACTCCTTTAGCTTTTTCTTATCTGTGAAGCTCTTTATCTGACCTTCAATTCTGAATGATAACTTTGCTGGATAAAGTATTCTTGGTTGTAGGTTCTTGGCATTCATCACATTGAATATTTCTTGCCACTCCCTTCTGGCCTGCAAAGTTTCTGTTGAGAAATCAGCTGATAGTCGTATGGGTACTCTCTTATAGGTAACTGACTTTTTTCTCTTGCTGCTTTTAAGATTCTCTCTTTGTCTTTTGCTCTTGGCATTTTAATTATGATGTGTCTTGGTGTGGTCCTCTTTGGATTCCTTTTGTTTGGGGTTCTCTGCGCTTCCTGGACTTGTAAGTCTATTTCTTTCACCAGGTAGGGGAAGTTTTCTGTCATTATTCCTTCAAATAGGTTTTCAATATCTTGCTCTCTCTCTTCTTCTGGCACCCCCATAATTCGGATGTTGGTTCACTTGAAGCTGTCCCAGAGGCTCCTTACACTATCTTCATATTTTTGGATTCTTTTTTCTTTTTGTTTTTCCGGTTGGGTGTTTTTTGCTTCTTCGTATTTCAAATCTTTGACTTGATTCTTGCGATCCTCTAGTCTGCTGTTGGAACTCTGTATAATATTCTTTATTTCAGTCAGTGTATGCTTAATTTTTAGTTGGTCCTTTTTCATATCCTCGAGGGTCTCACTAGATTTCTTGAGGTTCTCACTAAATTTATCGGCGGTTTCTAGAAAATTCTTGAAAAACCTTGTAAGTGTGGTTTTGAACTCGATATCCAGTAGTTTGCTTTCCTCCATTTCTGTCATTGTGACCTGTTTCTTTGTCTCTGTATTTTTTATGCTTCCCTGTGTTGATAGGGTGACTTTCTGTGCTAGGTGTCTATAGGACCCAGTGGCTTAGCCTCCCCAATTACCTGAGGTGGACACACTTGGTGCACCCCTTTGTGGGCTTTGTGCACAGTCTTGTTGTAGTTAAGCCTTGATTCTTGTAGGTATCACTGGGAGGAATTGACCTCCAGGCCAATTGGCTGTGAGAATCAGCTGTGTCTATGGTGGGAGAAATTCTGTGCTGGAGACACCCTTATGGGGCAAGACTTGCTTCAGTGGGGCTCTGGTGCTCACTGAGTCTGCCCCCTGAGTGTATCCCTTATGGATCTGAGGAGTTGTAATCTGGATGGTCCCACTCTGACCACTGGGTACACTGGCTCTTGGATCTCTAAGGAGGTGCTAATTTAGCCTCTGCCTGAGGCTACCCGGCAGGAGCTATGGAGAGATCTGCAGATTCCTCTTCTTTGTTTGGGATTTGGGGATGCCCAGATGAGGCCCATCTGTGAAGCAATGCAAGCTGCTGTGGGGCCTTGGGCCTTCTTTTGGAAGTTCTGGGTCTCTCTGACCCAGCTGCAGTTTGTTAGGTAATTTTCAGATTGCAAAGGGCCAGGCCGTTCATATGCAAAAGCCTCTGCGCACAGCTTGGGTGGGGCAGGGTCTCAGGGAATCAACAGGGCAGAGCAAACAGCTATGGCTGCTCCTCAGTCCTACCCTAAGAGGCCCCACGTCTCAGTGTCCCCGTAATCACTACAAGCACCTCTGAGATGAAGCCGCTCTCAAGTTCCGACCAATGCCAGACAGTCCAGTTTCTCAATGTATGAGTTTGGGTCCCCAGAGACTCGCCCAGAACTGGAGTTCAGAGCAGTCAGGAGCTTGAGACTCCCTCCTGATTAAAAAAGACAACCGCGTCCTCAGTTGCCAGCCAGTTCCAAGTGCACCTCCGTACCTCTGCACTTTACTTCCGCACCTCCTCTGAGTCTCAGTGTGCTTTTCTCTTTCCTTCTACTTGTAGAATTTCCACTCAGCCAGCCTTCCTGTGGTTCTGGATGATGTCCGTTCTTCTTTTAGTTGTATTTTTGAAGTGGTTGTGAGAGGCAGTAATTTCCGGTGTTTACCTATGCCGCCATCTTGGTTTCCTCTTCCCAGATCATTATGTTTTAAAGCACTTGGTATAGTTCATCTCTGTCAACTGAATATACAATCAGATTCATTGATCTCATTTTACTATTAATTTGGGGGTAGGTGGATGTTATTTTTTAAATTTTGATTTTGCATTATAATTATGTAAAACATATACATGGTTCCAAAGTCAAATTTACAAAATAACATCACCTTATTCTCTCTCCTCAAAAGCTAGCTTTTAAAAAAAAATTGTTTTATTTCTTAAAGTATTACAAAGAGTATTACATATGTCTCCTTTTTTCCCCCCTTGACCTTCCCCTGGCCTACCCTACCCCCCAGTGTCTTGTGTCCATTGGTTATGCTTATATGCATGCATACAAGTCCTTCAGTTGATCTCTTACCTGCCCCAACCTTCCCCAGTCTTCCCGCTGTAGTTTGACAGTCTGTTCGATGCTGCTCTGCCTCTGTATCTATTTTTGGTCATCAGTTTATAATGGTCTATATTATCCATAAATGAGTGAGATCATGTGGTATTTTTCTTTCATTGACTGGCTAGCTTTCTTTAATTGCATGGTTTACTCTTTCATTTCTTAAACTATAAGCACATGTATATATATATATTTATTTTATATCTCCCCTTTCTCAGCAATTATTATCATACTATATACACTTTCTCTACCTTGCCTTTTTTATTATTCTAACAAAATATCTCATAGACCACTCCATATAATATCTTTTTTATAGTATCACCTCACTTAAGGGGCACATAGGTTATTTCCAGGCTTTTACTACTGCAAATAACACTATAAACAATATCAGTAGTCATGCACATTTTCATACTTCTACATTTCTTACAAGTGGTTAGCCCCTTAATTTTAAAAGCTAAACAGAGAAATAAATGTCACCCAAAATTTTAAAAATCAAAATCAAAAGACAAGAACACTGTAGAGTAGGACAATAACAATTGACTCTAAAGAAAGTTACAATAATAATTATTTTTAAAATTAATTAATAATTATTTTAAAACTCAGAGAGTTTCAAGAGTATACTTCAGTCATAAAATAAGAATAAACTGCTTTAAACTTTTCAGAAGTGGGAGAACAAGAGTGATATTAGCTTTTTTTTTTTTTTTTAGCCAAATTCAATAGAAGGGCTGGGAGATCACTTTTAAAAAAATCTCACAAAGAATAGAACAAATAGTCAAAAAGGTTAAAATTTGAGAGAAAAGTTAATAGGCTTGGAAAATCAATTTAGCTATTATAACTATCTAATAAGATTTCCAGGGGGAAAGAACAAAGAAAGAAAGAGGAGGAATTGTTTTTAAATAGGCAAAAACTTCCCAGAACTGATGACATGAAATTGAAAACCCACCAACTGTCAATCAGAACTACAACCTCACCCAGCCTTATAAAATTACAAACAACAAACAATAGGAGAATATTTTAAATTTTTAAAAAGAGGGGGGTTGGGTGAGAAACCTATTATAAAAGGAAAAGAATGAGACTGGTATCAGACTGTTCATAAACAACATTGGGTAATTGGAAAAAAAAATGCAATGTTACTTATTAAGTTCCAAGGGAACATTACTCAGCGTCTGTAACTCCACCCACCTAAATAGAAAAATAATAACATTTTAAAGTAAATATTAAATTAGAGAACAAAATGTTTACAGATATATATCCCCCATATACTCCTTATGAGAAAATTACCAAAAGGACTTCAAGAAAGAGAGTATATAGAAGCAAACTAACCTAGCAGTGTTACGAAGAGAATTCTAAGATGGCAGGTGTGTAAGTCCAATAATAATATCTTTAAAATAAGAATAGACTCCATTTAATAAAACCCATAATTTTTACACTGGAAGATCAAATGGCATGGTGAAGAAGACATATTCATTGTGTCAACAAATATAAAGCAAATTTATTAGAAGCTCCAGGAAAAATAGAAAGTTGTGCCCTAAAGCCATGTTCTAAATTTGAAACAAACTTAAACTTTGGCCTGATTCTGAGAAACGAATACAGATATTTTTTAAGAGGAAATTCTTTTGACTATAATTCTTGGACCTCTCCTTTGAGAAGCCAGAGTTCAGTTCCACAGAATTACATTCTTCTCTGAAGGTCAGACATACAGTTGATTCTACAGTAAATAATACTTACTTGAATCATAATATTGCAAGTGTGGTATCTTGTTTTTCAGTTTTCAACAATTAAATATATAAATACTGAAAATATAAAAGGAATTGAACTAAAAATAGAAAGAGAGAAAGTAATCTAGAGGTATTAATTACATACTAAAGTTAGAAACTTGAAACTCTAAAACTAATAAACATGGCTGAACGTGGTCAAAATGTATAAACATCTAATTATGAGATAAATAAGCCTTGGGCATGTAATGTACATCATGACAACTATAATTAACAATCCTCTTGTATATTTGGAAGTTGTTAAGAGAGTAAACTTAAAAGTTCTCATCACAACAAAAAGTATAACTATGTGTGGTAATGAATGCTAACTAGACTTATTGTGGTGATCATTTTGCAATATATACAAATATCAATTCATTATGTTGTGCACCTGAAACTCGTATGTCAATTATATCTCAATTTCAAAAAATAAAACACTATAAATTATATATACTCTAAAATATTATAAAATTATGTATAATTTTGGAGGGGAAAGGCAAAAATGTATAAGTTAAATTCCTCTTTCACGACTGGAATTCAATAGATACTGTCCAAAGTTGATAAACTAGGGAATAAACACATAACCTATTGTGAATATATACGCAGAAAATTCTAGAAATGATTATCTCTGGGGAGTAGTACTAAAGTTGAGAAGCCATGTATGTTTCATTTAATACCACTCTGCATGCTTAGAATTTTTCATAGTATTTTAATTAACAATAAAATGTGAGAATAAGTAAATGTGAACCGGTATTTGCATGTTTTCCTTTGCAACATGTTTCCCAGAGCACTGAGAAACTGCAAAAAGCCTTCCAAGAGTAGTGTTAACAAGTGATAATTTACTCTGATGCTCAAAACACAATGTGTCAGACATGATTTACCTATAGCTAACATATGCCCCTAGGAGCCTGCTCAGCATCCTTCTGTCCATCACTTCCTTGCTCTCTTTTCCAATTACCTGGCCATAATAATAATAATTAAAATACATTACTATCCCCTGTATGTTGTCTTTATTATATGATCCCTTTTCTGTCCTTAAAATTCAAGTGGAATATTTTACTTTTCTTTCACAGAAAGTGAAATTAAGTTGTTTAATTTGGAATGCTATTCCCAATTGATTTTTCTCTTAGTAACTGCCAATCAAAATGAAAATGATCTTTTTGGTTGAACTAAATAAATATTACTGTCCTCTAGACCCCATTACTTTCCAACCAGAGAATTTACCTCTTCAAAGAAGCCAAGTCTTGTTTGTCCTCAGAGAAATCATTTTGCTCTACACTCCAGGCAATGTTTGAGTATTCAATGATTCTACCCTTCTGTTAATAGTTTTATATCCTTGATAAGTATGCAAATGAGACTGATCTTTCTGTAATTCTCAAGTTCTTTATAGGAGGGAGTTCATGTCAGAAAATTTCAGGTACTCAGATACAATGACATATCAACTCACACAGTTTGACAAATATGTTAATAATGTTATCCTTGAATAATGTTATCCTTGGTTGCATTGTATCTGTTCCTTGATAAGAGTGATGTAAATCCCAGATATCTTTAAAACGACTAAGGTAAATACTTAACCTCTGTGAAACTCAGTTTCTTCCTCTATAAAATGGGGATAATACCACCAATTTCTGTTACATCCTTCATCCTATCTAAAATAACATCTCCATCATTCTCTTTCTCCTTTATCTGAGTTACTTTTCTTAACTGTAGTATTTATCTCTATTTGCCATTACTCTTCATATCTTTTCTTTTGTTTCTTTATCACCTATCTTCCATACCAGACTACATATTTATTGAGGACAAGGCTCCACCTGCTTTATTCATATCTATATCTGCAACCCTCAAAACAATGCACATTTCAGCTGCTCAATAAAAGTTTCTGGAATGAATGCCTGACTGAAGAGTATTGCTGAATGATTAAAATGAGATAATGTATGTAAAATGTTTAGCATTGTTAGGACATAAATATTCACTAAGTTGTCTGAACTCAACTACTTAATAAGCAGAACCATTAAATTTATGTGTTTTTTGCCTACAGGCAACATGAAAAAAAATTACTGAGAAGCTAAGGGCTCCATGAACCAATAAAATGTGTATGCCTCTGCTGTGTCAGTTACAGACAAACCACATTATCACATGCAGACCAGAAAACAAAATTCATAATTTGCCAAGAAGTTCTAAAACATGGTGGCCCACTGAGAGAAGCATATTGTTCAAAAGAAATATTCAAGCAACCAGAGAAGCCTGAGCAAGCTCCTTGGATGTGGAATCAAAGAGTGGGCAAATGAAACTCTTAGAGAGTGTTCCATCCCATAAGAACAACCCCTGCAGCTCGGGCCATGCTTCCCTAAGAACAAACAAAGCAAGAAAAGACATTTTGAGCACACTGTACCGACTCTGACCTGAGAAACTACTCACGCAGGGCAGATGCAAGAGGTGGGTAAGTGAAGGAAGGGGAAGGGAAAGGCTGATAATTACGGAAATTTGGGATTTATGCTTATTAATACTTTGCCCTCAATCACCTTCTATAAAGTTCCAAATTCATAAAATTATTCAACTTCTGAGCATTTCCTATATCATTCCTGATCCTAAGACTATGTGATTCAGTAGTCTTAATCAAAAATCTAAATTCTACATTTTTTCATTAAAAGATATTCAGGGTATCCAAAAAAAATTAACAGCTGATAGCTCAATTTTTAAAATGAAATGCATTTTAATAAACACTGCCTTTATAATTTTTCAAAGTGTGTATATATTTTGGGGATACCCTATATATGTAGATATATTTAAAGTCCCTCTGCTTATAGTCTGGCTTAACATTAAATCTTTCCCAATCTTTTTTAAAAAAAAAATACTTTCAATACAATCTCATTGACCCTTGTGTGTGTGTGTGTGTGTGTGTGTGTGTGTGTGTGTGTGTGAGAGAGAGAGAGAGAGAGAGAGAGAGAGAGAGAGAGAGAGAGAGAGATTTTCAGTGCAATTCCTTCACCAAGTTCTTGTCCTACATCAAGGTCTTACTTGCTGTCAATTGCCCAATTATTCATTTGGGGTAATTTTAGGTTTCTGGAATACAAAAGCATTTCTACCACTTCCAATGTTTATCAATTATGCAGTCAAATAGGTTCACTATATTTTCATCCACACTTTCCTCCCCCACATCATTGCCTTCCCCCTCAGTGTTAGTGAGGCCTTTATCAACCTGTGTCTTAAGTTTCTTCTTACTCATCATTACTCTAGTCATTAGCTTTAAAAAAAGTCACTCTCCCACCATTTTTAAACTTCAGGAGATCTGCAAACTTAAGAAAATTCCTTGGCCTCATCTTTGCTTCAGGAAGCTCACCATCGGGATCACATGACATGACCTATTTTTAGGCGACAGGAAGAAAATGTTAAGTAGACTGAACTGCAGGGATATCAAGTTGCTATTCTCATATAAAGTTTTCAGTTCTCTGGGAGGCAGTAGGCTAGGTTCAAATCCTAGCATCACCGTTCAGTAACTTTGTCACCTTCAGAAAGACACTGAACCTTCCTGATTCCCAGTGTCCTCATCTGTAAGAAGGTGACAATAATACCTTCTTCACCTCATGGTGAAGACTGCATATATCTGAGTCACAGGTGGAACAAGCACACAGTGTCATTTTTCTCTTTTTTCTTCTTGTGTTCTTTATTTATTCTTGGTACCATTAATTATCCGCTAATAAATTACTAGTAAACACTTAAGTTATCAGTATGGATTATCTTATGGTCCTGAAACAATAAAAGTGGAAAGATTAAAATACAAATCACAGTGGGTTTTGTATTTGACTGCTCTACCTCATAGCCATTCCCCCATCCTTCAACAATCCTACAGTCAATAAGTCTAACTAGGTTAGTGAACAAAAGAAGGAAACCAGGTGTATTTAGACAGATACCCTAGCTTCTGAGCCCTGCCCTCCTCAGATTGTGCCTCCACACATTTTGAGAGCTCATCTTTAGATCAGAAGAGATCACGTGAAGTATTAAAAATACTCCTGGTGGATTATACACATGCTCAAGGTTCCTTTCCACTCTGTGACTCCAAAACTTTACCAAGAGAACTTCTAAAATTCAAAGGGTGCCAATTTTCCAACAAGCAGTGTTACTTAAAAAAGGGACTTGAGTTTACCTGGAAAACCTGGGATTGTTCTCATTATAAACCAGAATGAGAAAAAAGCACCACAATGGAAATCAGAAACTCAGATTTGAAAAATCAACTTTGAAATTCTGATTCTAGGAGAAGGTTTCAGCCCATGGCAGGGATAGGTACAATAGCAGGCCATAAATAAACCTGTGAGAACCACTGCCTCTTTGGAAGGGACGTTGCCACTTTCAGCACTGGTTATCTTTGAGAAAGGGGTAGGGGTGGAGAACAATAATTAAAGGAAAAAATAACAGATGTGGATTAGGATCATAAGGTGCTCCCTGCCTCAATTCTAAAAGAGTAACTTTAAACAACTGGTCAACGATGTGCCTTTGTGCTCCAAAAACATTTAGAAAAGGACTCGTGGATGTCTGGAAGGTAGTGATTCTCCATATTAATAATGCGATTTTCTTGGGGGCTCAGAAATTATCCTCCCTGCTGGCTGCCATACTCATCTTTCCTTATAGACAGCATGTACATATTCTCCTCACACATCCTAGAGAGTGATTAATTAGCACCATCATGGGCCCAAAATAAATAGGAGACTAGTCCTCACTGTCTATAAAGGCCCAGATTATTTTAACATTCCAAGAGTAACCAAGGCAACCAGAGTTTAAGAAACACAATATTACTGCCAATAAAACTTTCTAATTTGTTCAATTTTTAAGACAGTTATTCTTTAAACCTGAAAAAAAAATTGTGTTAAGTTTTAATGACACTTGGAAAAATTTTCAGTATTAACTTCCAGCTTTATAATCTAAGCCCACACCAATAAAACCTTAATCATCACCAAACATTTCACACACACACACACACACACACACACACACACACGCAGTATATTTATATATCAGAAATGCCGTATCTTTAGCATACATTTATAAATAGGCCCAAAGAGAATTTTTCATCGAAATGTTAATAATTTCCATAAAACTCCTCACATACTGCATGACACTTGCATATAATATTTTAATTAATTACCTATTCAGGAAGCACTTGGGTACTTGTACGATCCAGTGTGATTAATGCAGCATTAGTGTGAGGACATAGTAAAAATTGTCTAATAAACCCTTCCTCAACATGCTTCATATTTTCAAAGCACTACAGCTCAGTAAATGATCCAGGGGCTGGCAGAAAGGCTCCAATCTGTTCTATACAAGATCTGGCCTCTCTGGCCCAGTTTGATTGAGGCCAGGCAAGCCGCATAGGAAATGAGGAAAGACAGAGCAAGAGCACATGGCACTCTGCAGCCCCCAGAAGCTAATTTGAAAATATACCTGTGTCCTTCCTCCTAAACAAATACTGGAATTATGATGGCTGTGGAGAAGTAACTCTAGGAGAGGGGAAAGAAGAAAGATGTTCCTTTCCTAATAATCGCTACCACTTATTTGTGCCTACTGTGTGCCAGCAGTGCGCACTCTGCAGACTTTATCTGATACATTATCCAAAACTCCCTGAAAAATATGCATGAAAACTCCATTGATCTGATGGGAAACCTGAAGCTCAGAGATAAGGGGCAAGGAGTTTTTGCAACTACAAAGTTTTGTAACCTCAAAGACCACCCCGTGCCTCTCCCTTAAAGGCACTAAACTGGAAAATCTATAATATGTTCGTAGTGATTTTTATTTTCCTACTTGATAGACACAAGAGGTTTGGAAAGCCTCAGTTGTCTACTCACCACACTTTAGTGCAAGGAGCTTAGAGGAGAGAGAATTTCTCCACGTGGTTGCTGGCTAACTACTCAGAGACCTGTGAGCCTGTCCCAGTGAGCCCAGGGGTTAGAGTAGAAATCATTTGTTGGTGATCAAAGGACCCACAGAAGAGACAGGAAAGAAGTGTGTAAACAATTGCTATAACTTCCTTCACAAGTACTCCATCCTCCGGGTAGTGGACATTAGGGATTGCATGTTTCTTCTGTGTTTTGCTTTGCTTTGTTGATTTAACTTTCTTTTTGGGTGGGTGGGTTAAAAGGTTAATTCTAGTTATGTTCAGTCTTGGTGGAACTCATTACCCTACTTTCCATTACCAAAGTCAAAGTCAGAGCTCACACAATCCCCACTATACAGGGCCAGGGCATGGATATGTGAGCGAGCTCACACCTCTCCATTACCCAGGGTAGTGGCCTTGCTGATGCCAATCAGATATTCTAGCCCAGACTTTGACTCTGGAGTAAAACTGAAGGAATAGCCATCCTTTAATCACAGCAGCTACAGAAGTATCTGGTGGTAACCACATCTTTGCCCAGCAGTAGCAAAGTTCTGACTACACTGTCCCTGCCAAAAGATGGGGGCCTGCTTTCTAAAGATCTGCTAGATATGTTTTTCAAATCTGATTCTTCATCTCCCATCAATTCTGTGCATTTTCCCAATTAAGCAGTCAACATTGATTTGTTGCTTGCAATCAAGCAAACCTCCCCCCCCCCTCTCTCTTACACACACACACACACACACACACACACACACACACACACACACACACTACACTATAGTAGACTGCATTATTGTTCTTAAATATTAACCAAGATGGCCTTAACATACCCCTCAACTTAACTAAGCTTTAGACAGCCTTCCTCCTGACTCTAGGCCCCTGATCTCCCATTTCTTAGAAGCATTTACTTCAGAAAACTTGTAAATTTTCAGAATTGTAAATTCTTTCTCTGCCCCTTTGAGATGTAAACCTTTTTTAAAGCCTCTTACCAGTTTTTTAGATCTGGAATGTTTTCTCAAAGACCTGGGAATCAACACTTTGAAATATAATCCTCAAAGAAGATAGGGCCCGAACCCCCCAGACTCTGAAAGGGTAGATAGAAACCTAAGTTAGGTAGGATTCCTTGCTCCAACTTATAAAATTGTCCATCATAAAGACATGAAAGTTTACTTTTGCTTTTGGGTAAAGGCAATAGCAAACATACATGGCCAATGATCCCCACACCACCATTCCATCTCTTAAAACCCTCCCACCCTTTATTTTGTGGAGTTGAGTGCAGAATGAGTTCAGGTCTCCTTCTCCTATTAAAATAGCTTTGAATAAAACCTTCCTTGCCTGTTTAACTTTGTCCAGTGTAAATTTTGTTTGGACATTATCCACTGCCTTTACTAAAGAGAGGACTATATTCCTCACCCCCCACTGACACCAGGTTTGGCCAATGAACTTGCTCTAGTCAATGAAAAATGGGGCTGAAGAGATATGCTTGCAATAACCTCACCTACAGTGTGCCCAGTCTCCTCTTTCCAAGATAGAGGCTGATGTATCTGTGTGAGTTCCCAAGACAACAGGAGCACAGCTGATCCACGTGTGCACATGTGGCATGAGCAAGAAGTACATCTTGGCCATTCCTTATAAGCCATTGAGATGTTGGTATCATTTGTTACTTAAGCACAACCAGCAATCTCAACTAGTCACATTTCTGGCATTTGGCACTGCAAAGGGGAAGTTCTAAAATGAACCAATTGTCTCCTGAAAGCCTGCCCTCTGACATTGCCTTCCCTAAACTAGTTTAGTGAGCTTCAGAAGCCCTCTTGGACAAGACATCCCAGAGAGAGTACAGGGTAAACAGTGGGCCTTTAAAAGCAGCCTGTGTACTGCACCAAAAGAGGTAAGCTTGTGTGAACAAGGGGCCAACCGAGGTCTCTGAACAATCCCAGAATATGTTTCAAGGAGGCCTTTTCTCAGTGTTATTCAAAATACTCGGTTATTCAAAATTCCCTCTAAAATAATTTTGGAAAAAAAAAATTATGAATTCCCTTTACATCTTTTAAAACTGCCATCCAAAAATTTTCACAAGTTTGAAAATTAACTTGTTAATAAAAGATAGTAAATATTAAATATTTTATAAGACAAAATAAGATAAGGATTGACTTTAACCAAAATCAATGTTTTATGACATACTTGATAAAATAGGTTTTAACTATCGTACTGAAAACCACACTGAATCTAAAAGAAACCACATGAAATATGTATTTGTAGTTTTACCCAATGTATCTTTAAAATATTATTAGTCCTGGAAAACATGGATGTGATTTTTTAAATCAGCACCACTAACCCACTTTGTAAGGCCAGCTTCATCCCTTCTCAGAAATATATGTAAGCTACAGAAAGGCAAGAAACCCACCAGGTTTAAGTGTCCTTGATTAAACATTAAATAAGCCCTTTTCCAAAAACCAATATTTCTCATCATCCCTTTCTTTGGTGCATGGGAGGTCTCTAATCCTGGGGCAAATGCACTCTATTAATATTTCACATAGATGAAAAGTAGGCCTTTATTTTGTAAAGTGGTGGAACAAACATACAAAAGCAGGAAATGTCTAAGGCAATTTTAGAAAAGAATAAATGTGGAAGTTGTGAATTTTGAAAGCAGCATGTCACTGCAAATTCTTAAAACTACCCATGCATGAGTACCCTTGGAAAGCATGCATGCCCTGTTTGAAGAATATGTTTTATATAATATAAAACACAGCTGGTGTGTTTGTGACAAAGAAGCAGATGGGCAGGCGAGTTCTCAGTGGTGCTTTCTGGATTCACAAGACAAGTTTGAGCAGAAAGCCTAATCCCATGTGAAGTGACTCCTCCCTGAGGCCAGGGGTGAGGCCTCACTGCAATGAAATCCACAGCAGCTACTGTAAAACACCAGGAATCATTCCTGGGCACCCCTGAAGACTGAGAATTGTGTTCCCCGAACTCAAATCATGTATCTTAGAATGCCAGCAAGACCACAAATCTTTTCCCACCCAGCTTTATACATATTTAAGAACTCATAAGTAATATACCTTAAACCCTTCTACTTAACCACACGCACGCGCGCACACACACACACACACACACACACACAACCTGCTACTAACTACACATTTGAATAAAGAACTGTCAACATTGGCAGATTCAGAACTTCTGCTGAGAAGAATTCACCGCAATAGAATGATCTAAGTACATCATGTCATTGAGTAGTAGTTTAATAATGATATATTCCCAGGCTGGGGGGGGAGGTTTTTTATTAAGCTATGGATACACTAAATATCATTATAAATATCATCATAAATTAATCTTATAGTATTATTTCAATGACATTTTCTGGAAAAAAAAAAACTATAGCTATAGTTCAACATACCACCTAGGCAGACACCAAGAAAAACACTGTATTCTGTCCTCCTTTTTTTAAAAAAAACAAAAACTATTTCAGAAATACTTACAAACCAACAATCATTGAAATGTCACAGAAAAAAATATTGTACTTATATGTCCACTACCCCATGAAAGCAGCATGTTACTCTAAAGACAAAAGAACTACTCTAAAATTAGTAACACTCCTCTATCGATAACTCTATTCCTTTAAGAATTGGTGGCTATAATGATTCTATCCATGTTAGAAGTTTGAGGTCAAATCCTAAAATAATGTTTTATTTAAGTTGACATCAGATTACTTGAGTGATCTTTTATTTGAGTAATTTAGTACCCATGATGACTTAATCAGACATTTCTTTTGGAAAGGATGTAGAATAGAAAGAAAAAAACAACAACACATTACTGTTTATATGAAGAAAAAACATTAATAATAACTAATGGTTAACTAACATATTAACTAAATAACATAATCCAAACACAAAATATAAAAAAGAACAGCTAGACAACATAAAATATATTACCTTTCATCTTAACTATGGTACATTTTTAGTGGGACATACCTCTTTGTGCCACAATCAACTTTATTTAGTAAAGTTAATCCACATAGTTCAATAATAAAAATCAAATAGAATTCTTCAAACCACATTTTATCATATTTTCCATTCAATTATGCACTTAAATTTCTTCAAGTACTGCCTTTGAGATCTCTCCACTATCTCTCCTCTGAATGTTCACATAGCTATTTTTCCTGTATTTCCAAACCCAAACATTCAAAACCAAACTGAAATGCTTTGCCCACAACTTTCTTTTTCTTCTTGTATTCAGTAGCCCCATCACCTATTTATTCCCTTAGGATCCTCCTCAACTCCTCCATTTTTACACCAGATCCAGACATTTAAGTGCTGCAAGTTTTTCACATAGTCATCTATTCAATTCATTCTTTTATATTCCCACTATCCCATTTTCCCACCCTTTTTTCTTTTGATCTGTACTTTCCTCTCATCAGATGGATGTTGGAATTTATGAATCCATCCTCCACATCTCTTAAATTTTCTATCATTTTTCATCATATCTTTATCTCTGGATCCTGGGAAAATGCCTTAAATTGACCTGCCAAATTACTATTCGGTTTACTATTTGTGGCCCATCGGCTATGTTTTCATTGTAATAATTTTAATGTTTACCTCCAAGATCTCCAGATGAGTTTTTCATAAATGTTTATTCTTAATTTGTAAATATTTGTTTTGGAGTGTTTTTTTTTTCAGTTTAATACATTCATTTTTCAATTATAGTTGACATACAATATTATATTAGCTTCAGGTGTACAATTCAGTGATTAGACCTTTACATATCTTTAGAAGTTATCACCTTGATAAGTCTAGTACCCATTTGACACCATACACAGTTATTGTGATATTATTGACTATAATCCCTATGCTGGTAATTTACATCTGTGTGACCACTTTTATAACTTGTAGTTTCAACTTCTTAATCTCTTCACCTTTTTCACCCATCATCCCAACTCTCCCTCCCATCTGGCCATCATCAATTTGTTCTCTGTATCTATGAGTTTGTTTCAGTATTGTTTATTCATTTATTTTGTTTTTTAGATTCCACATATAATTGAAATCATATGGTTTTTGTCGTTCTCTGTAAGACATATTTCACTTAGCACAACGCCTTCTACATCCATCCATGTTGTCACAGAGGCAAGATTTCATTCTTTTTATGGCTGAGTAATATTCCATCATATATATGTATATATATATATATATATATATATATATATATATATATATATACACACACACACACACACACACACACAGTCAGCTATTGATGGATATGCAGATTGCTTCCATTAGCTATTGTAAATAATGCTGCAATGAACATAGGGGTGCACATATCTTTTTGAATTAGCATTTTGTTTTATAAATTTAAAGACATTTTTCATCCTGAAGATAATAAATTTTTTCATTTTAAAGCCTTTTCAGACTATTCTATTATCTCTGTTTCCTCAGGAGTAAATTCTTGTGTATATTAAGTCATCTCTTAGTATGATCTCTTTAATGGTAGTGACCTTATTCAGGTCCTGAAATTCCCTACTAACTTCATCCTGTGTGCTCTTATGTGTTTCTGCTTAATCCCATATGCTTACTTG
Organism: Myotis daubentonii; assembly: GCF_963259705.1. NCBI lineage: Eukaryota > Metazoa > Chordata > Mammalia > Chiroptera > Vespertilionidae > Myotis > Myotis daubentonii. The sequence goes on along the minus strand of NC_081841.1, from coordinate 179,045,479 downwards.
TTTTCGTAGAGATATCTATTTGCTGGTTTTATAATCTTCCCTTTTACATATTTCTCTGAGTTTTGTGGGGGAAGGAAAATTTTCAGTATATGCTTTTTTCATCAATCTTGAACTTAAAGGTCTTTTATCACCTGATCAGGGGATTTGGGCAATAGCCTCCTAACTTATCTGTCCTCCCCAGCCTCTCAAGTCACACTACAATGAATGTTATCCTTTAAGGTTCAGCTACGGACCTGATCATTGAGTTTGGTGTGACCTAAAAAGCAATAAAATGTGCTCCTGGATCCTTTACTCCCAAGAGAAAAAAAATAACTCTAAAGTGGGGATCTTAGTAGGCACTACAAAGGGTAAAACCTTAAATTTTAGACCTATTTCCTTTTCAAGCCTACTTCTCCACTGCATCTCTTCACATACTACACTCTAGCCATCCTGACTATGCAGAGAATCTATGAAATTTTGTGCTTTCCTGACTTTGATGAAGCTCACTTCACTTCCATGTTGCATTATCTTGTCAAGATCCAGATAAAATACTGATATCTCTCCTATAAAACCTTCCATATGTTATGGACATTTCATGATCTGAGGCTCCATAAGATATTACCCATATTCCTATTAGTGTACTTATCTCATTCTTCCTTAATGCATTAGAATCCCCAACTAGGTAATAACATCTTGAGGCAAAGGTTATTTATTATTTCTTTCTATATTTCAAACAGCACTTAGTACAATGCTCAGCATATAACATACACTCAACAACTTTTTTAAAAATGAAAGATAACCCTTATTCCAATGACTAGAAATGCTGTTTAGCAAATATACATTCATACAATTAAACTGAAAGAGTTAAGTAATTAAACTTAAGAGAAGTTAAGGCTTTCAAATGAGGATTCAATATTATGGCTTTAGAAATTTCCTCTTCTGGAAATTCTGAACCTATACCAACCTCAAGTACTATCTCCCTTTCTAAAAGTGATAGCCCAGCCTTCTGGGTTTTACTACATGCCCTTGATTGCATTTACTACCCTAAAGTACAACTGTCTGTGTACATGCCCATGCTACTGTGGATTATATCCCCTCTGAGAATAGAAATCAGATAGAGACTAAATAAAAGTGTGCTGACTAAACAAATGCTTAAATACCACTTTTTCCCTTATTTGTCCTCAGAATAGCCCCAAGCTATAAGGAAACCTGTTATTATTCTCATTTTCCAATAGACAAACCAGAGTAAATGGAAGTTAAATGAACTCATGGTCACAGGGGAGAGGAGCTTGGTAGCAGAATTAGCTCGTCTTAAAATTAATCACCACCTTTCTAGATATTTCAACATAATATAAAGCATCCACAGACAGGAATAGAAGAAGGAGGAAACTCAGTTCTCTTAACATAAAGGAAATAGCCCACCAGTAATCTATATATATAAAAGCCTAAGCAACCATCAGCCCCTTCCAACGTCCGACCGGTACTATGACGAGCAATGACCATCAGGAAGCCAGACGCTCAACGCAGGAGCTGCTGACTTGGCAGCTGTAGTTCTCAGGTGACACATCCTGTACCAGAGAGTAAGGAGCCCAATTCTGGGGTGCATCACCTGAGAACTGCCCTCTCGCAATCTGGGACCCCTTGGGGTATGTTGGAGAGCTTGCTTCAGCCCAAGCTCCACAGGCCTGGACGAAGGAACCCACCAGGCCTCTAGCATAGTGAATAAAACTGACCCTTAAGTAACCCATAGAGTTCTGTGTCATCATTCTAACAGCTTCCAGAACATAACTAATATTATAAACTAAGTTGTCATCTATACACTGATAAGCACAGCATAATCATTTCTAGGTGTCCAGGGCAACCATATCAATTTAACCTTTTCCATAAAGAAGGATTTTAAAAAGCTATAAATATCATCTGATTTAGTGTATGTTAATTTCTACCATATTCAGCATTTTCATTACACAGATCATCCTCTACTACAAACAAGATGCTTCTACTAAAACCTCCCATAACTATTTAGAATTTGTTATTATTGTTCTTATTATTCGTTTTACTAACTTTATTGAGGGTTTACTATATGCCAAGCATGTTGTTAAGAGCTACATAAATTATTTCATTTATTTCTCATAAAAATATTATGAATTAGGAACTATCATTACTGCATTTTAAAAGAATTGAACTTGCCGAAACCGGTTTGGCTCAGTAGATAGAGCGTCGGCCTGTGGGCTGAAAGGTCCCAGGTTCGATTCTGGTCAAGGGCATGTACCTGGGTTGCGGGCATATCCCCAGTAGGAGATGTGCAGGAGGCAGCTGATCGATGTTTCTCTCTCATCGATGTTTCTAACTCTCTATCTCTCTCCCTTCTTCCTCTCTGTAAAAAGTCAATAAAATATATTTTAAAAAAAAAGAATTGAACTCGAACATAGATGCCAAAATCCTCAACAAAATCTTAGCAAATCGGATCCAGCAGTACATCAGAAAGATCATACACCATGACCAAGTAGGATTTATCCCAGGGATGCAAGGATGGTACAATATCCGCAAATCAATAAACGTGATACATCACATAAACAACTTGAAAGAAAAAAACCACATGGTCATATCAATTGATGCAGAAAAAGCATTTGACAAAATCCAACACCCATTTTTGATAAAAACTCTCAGTAAGGTGGGAATAGAAGGATCATACCTCAACATAATAAAAGCCATTTATGACAGGCCCACAGCCAACATCATACTCAATGGACAAAAACTAACACCATTTCCCCTAAGAACAGGAACAAGACAGGGATGCCCGCTCTCACCACTCCTGTTCAACATAGTACTGGAAGTATTAGCCATTGCAATTAGACAAGAAGAAGAAATAAAAGGCATCCAAATTGGAAAAGAGGAAGTAAAACTGTCCTTATATGCAGATGACATGATATTATACATACAAAACTATAGAGACTCCATCAAAAAACTACTAGACTTAATACATGAATTTGGCAATGTAGCAGGATACAAAATTAACCCCAAGAAATCTGAGGCATTTCTATACACCAATAGTGAACTTTCAGAAAGAGAGATTACAAAAACAATCCCATTTACCATCGCACCAAAAAAATTAAGCTACCTAGGAATAAACTTAACTAAAGAGGTAAAAGACCTCTACTCAGAAAACTACAGGACATTGGAAAAAGAGATAGAGGAAGACATAAACAGATGGAAGAACATACCGTGTTCATGGATTGGTAGGATCAACATCATTAAAATGTCCATACTACCCAAAGCAATCTATAAATTCAACGCACTTCCCATTAAAACACCAAAGGCATACTTCACAGATCTAGAACAAACTCTCCAAAAATTCATCTGGAATAAAAAAAGACCTCAAATAGCTGCAGCAATCCTGAGAAAGAACAAAGTAGGTGGGATCTCAATACCAGATATCAAGCTGTATTATAAAGCCACTGTTCTCAAAACTGCCTGGTACTGGCACAAGAACAGACATATAGATCAATGGAATAGAATAGAGAGCCCAGAAATCGGCCCGAACCAATATGCTCAATTAATATTTGACAAAGGAGGCAAGAACATACATACAATGGAGCCAGGATAGTCTCTTCAATAAATGGTGTTGGGAAAATTGGACAGATATATGCAAGAAAATGAAACTAGACCACCAACTTACACCATACACAAAAATAAACTCAAAATGGATAAAGGACTTAAATGTACGACAGGAAACCATAAAAATTATAGAAGAATCCAAAGGCAACAAAATCTCAGACATATGCCGAAGTAATTTCTTCACTGATACAGCTCCTAGGGCACTTGAAACTAAAGAGGAAATGAACAAATGGGACTACTTCAAAATAAAAAGCTTCTGCACAGCAAAAGAAACCATCAACAAAACAACAAGAAAACCCACTGTGTGGGAAAACATATTTGCCAAAGTCATATCTGATAAGGGCCTAATCTCCAAAATTTATAGGGAACTCATACAACTTAACAAAAGGAAGATAAACAATCCAATTAAAAAAATGGGCAAAGGATCTAAATAGACACCTTTCAAAAGAGGACATTCAGAAAGCAAAGAGACATATGAAAACATGCTCAAAGTCACTAATCATCCGAGAGATGAAATCAAAACAACAATGAGGTACCATCTCACACCTGTCAGACTGGCTATCATCAATAAATCAACAAACGACAAGTGCTGGAGAGGATGTGGAGAAAAAGGAACACTCGTGCACTGCTGGTGGGAATGCAGACTGGTGCAGCCACTATGGAAGACAGTATGGAGTTTCCTCAAAAAACTACAAATGGAACTCCCATTTGACCCTGTAATCCCACTTCTAGGAATATATCCCAGGAAACTAGAAACACCAATCAGAAAGGATATATGCACCCATATGTTCATAGCAGCACAATTCACCATAGCTAAGATCTGGAAACAGCCTAAGTGCCCATCAGTAGATGAATGGATTGAAAAACTGTGGTACATCTACACAATGGAATACTATGCTGCTGTAAAAAAGAAGGAACTCTTACCATTTGCAACAGCATGGATGGAACTGGAGAGCATTATGCTAAGTGAAATAAGCCAGTCAATAAAGGAAAAATACCACATGATCTCACTCATTCATGGATAATAGAGACCATTATAAACTTTTGAACAGTAATAGATACAGAGGCAGAGCTGCCTTGAACAGATTGTCAAAATGCAGCAGGAAGGCCAGGGAAAGTTGGGGGGCAGGACGGAGGGGTATAAGAGAGCAACCGAAGGACTTGTATGCATGCATATATGCATAACCAATGGACATGGGACGCTGGGGGGTGGGGAGGCCAGGGGATAATCAAGGGCGGGGGGGGAAAAAAAGACACATATGTAATACCCTTTGTAATACTTCAAGCAATAAAAAAAAAATAAAAGAATTGAACTCAAGATATGAAGTAATATGCCCAAGATCATGCAACTAATACGAGATTGAGGTGGGAATACTTCCTAATGCTTTCTAGTGCCACCGCCCTGGCTTCTGCACTCTATGGACACTGCCTTCCATTAGTATTAACTAAAAGGATATATTTTGTCAAATATTCTCATGAGTTTGACATTATTATCATATTGAGCTGTATAAAAATGCTTTTGTTGACCAAAAATGTTTCAGCCTAATAAAAACTTAAGACACTAGTATCTGTGGCTTTTGGTTCCTTGCCCATGTATTATTTTATTTTTATTTTGTACAGGTAATGTACTTAATGACTCCTGAAATTACGGTTATTACAAATTACAGTATAACCAATAAAACATAAACTCCAGTCAGTCCCTTAATTCCCCAACACTGATCACAGATTGATAATATGAGAAACACACTGAAAAGATGTGTGGCCAGGAATTCTCCCCCTGAGAAAACCAATTCTAAATCAGCACATGCTAGAGCTATGGGCAAACACTGTTTCTGCAAACCTGCAATTGTTTTATTAACATGATATCTCCATTTCCTTTAAAATGCAAGCAAAAAGACAAACTAATTCCAAGAAAAGAGAATAGAATAAAATAAATGCTAGCAAATGCTCACATTTGGGAGCAAATGCTCCTTTTGATAAGAGAATTTAAAAAGTAGGGCATTCATGCAATCCACTCTCCTCCTTTTCACCTTTATTGATCCCTTTGTCTTTCCTTCCAGTCATAGAGGAAAAAGTGTCCCACTGCTTTTTCAAGGTCTATTCCTCCCATTCGTAGACTTTATCCCACTCTCCATCACCTCTTCTGGAAAATTCCTCCATAAATTTTTCCCTCTCTGTATCCTCACCTGCATCCCCCTTCCTCCTGCCTTTAGCTCTCATATCAAACACGAATATGCTCAGGTCTCCTGGATCTACATACACACAAGTCCTTCCCTCAGAACTCTCTTTCCCTTCTTCCTCTTCTCCTCCCTGCTAAAAGGCTTAACAAAGTGATATGTTCTGCCTATACTTCCTCACCTCCCATTTACTCATCATCCCTGGCTTTTGCTCTCACATCTCTTAAATACTTCTCAGGACTGTCACAAGTGACCCCTAATTACTGTTCTTACCCTATTTGATGTCTCCCTAGATCCGTGGTCGGCAAACTGCGGCTCACGAGCCACATGCAGCTCTTTGGCCCCTTGAGTGTGGCTCTTCCTAAGCCTTAGGAGTACCCTAATTAAGTTAATAACAATGTACCTACCTATATAGTTTAAGTTTAAAAAATTTGGCTCTCAAAAGAAATTTCAATCGTTGTCCTGTTGATATTTGGCTCTGATGACTAATGAGTTTGCCGACCACTGCCTATGCTCTCTCCTCAAAGCCCTCCTGATATCATTTATACCCAACTTCCCTGGTTGTCTTCATATCTATAGGACTGTTCCTCTCAAAGCCTTCCTTCTTTCTCCATCTTAGTCACAATTTTTTTCTCCTTTAGTCCCTTCCTTCTAAGAGTTCAAACTTTTCCTCATTTGTCTCTTACCCTACTCTCCTCCTCTCTCGCCAATATACCACTTCAAAATACTGAAAGACACGTTGGCCTTTTTCTCTTCAAACCCACTCCTTCTTTTTGCCCTTAGATCCATTCCATCTCCCAAATGGAAACCACCCAGGCATTCTGCAGTCCTTTTCCAACCTGTCTGCGGCCTCTTCTCTTGTCATTCCTCATAGGCAACCAAGCAAACATGGAGGCAGACCAGGGTCCTCATCTTGGATGGCCCACAGCGCGTATACCTTTTATATAATGTTTTCTTTACCTGATATATCCCTTAACATTCAGATTCCCGCTCAAGTGTCACATGTGTTATGAAGCTTTCTCTATCTCTTCCTACGAACGTTCATTTCCTCGTTGGTGTTCTCAAAGCACTTTTGTATACTGGTATTTATAGCATCTACAACATTGGTACCATAATAATTTTGAGTACTCCTGCCCCCCTTTATTTGGGTTCCTATCTTCATTGTTCCTTGGCGGAGGGGACTGTGTTGTATTCCCTATTCTATGTCATGTAACATTGAGCAAGTACCTAGCTCATAGGAAGTCTTCAAAGATGTCTGATTCATTGAGCTGATCCATCTGCCTGGTGTTGTTTATAAAAATTCCCAGTTAGAGGAAAAGGCTTATATTAAGTAATTTTTTTGTTCCCTTTGAACACAAATAATTCATTATGTGAGACATCAAAAAAATTCAAGGGAATTAATATAACCTTTTTCTTCTTGAAATAAATGTTAACACCAAATACGATCCTTTATGGTTCTTGTGCAGAGAAGGTTACCACCACTGAACAAACAGAATAGCTTCTCTTGAGAACACCAGTTTCCAATGTCAATCAACCGCTCACTACTGCTTTCCTAATTCCTACTTTAAAAGTCCAAAATGACAAATTATCTTACAAGTCCCTGCTCAAATACTTGATTGCTTTCTGGAATGTCAGTGAAGCCTATTCCTACTCAATTTGGCCTCACTTTAAACCAATGGAAATATCTCTTCCTGCCAGCTTACATTTTATTTTATAAAATTCTTTGTCTCCTCTCTTACTTTTCAGGATAAAATGTCTTTTATAAACTTCTAATTTCTAAGCCTTGGGGAATTAAACTCTCCATAATTATGTTATCCCAATTAATGGCAGGAAAAAGAAACTAAGTCCCAAGTAAGATAGCAATAAAAATAAATACTGGAAAAATGATAGCCAAAGACTTTTCCAGCAATAACATTTAGTAAATGTTATCAAATACTTAAGAAATAAGAGAGTAGGTTAGTGACTAAGTTATTATCCAATTTTAATCCTCATCAAAACTCTGCAAGGTAAATGTCATTATCATTGCTTAACAGATCAATAATCCAAGATTCAGAGAGGTTCAGTAATTGCTCAAGGTTACTCAGATAATAAATGGCAGTTCCTTGCCATATGTTGGAGTGACCTGAAGTAATTTTCTCAGGGAAAAAAAAATTGACCTGCCTGAAGGTCACTGCCTCTGCTCACTGACATGTGGTTTCTTGTCAGACACCATTATTCCAGAACAGAACTCCAATCCTATACTCTGCCTGCATTTACACTGTGTGCTGTGCTAAGAGCCTTAATACATTTTTTCATGTGAGTATTGAATGAGTTATGAATGGGGCAGTATTATTTATTGCCTTACAGATAAGAAAACAAAGCTCAGGACCTGAAGGCTCCCAAGTTAGTGAAGCTGATTAACAGTGTTCTCAAAACCAACTCTGCTGTCTCCTTCAACTACAAATGTGGCCCACACTGCCCTAGATCAGCAGGATCGTGCTTGAGAATATCACCAGAAACTTGGCACTACCATTTTGAAATTTGGTCTTAACAAGTCATTTTTAATTCTATTGGTCTTCTAGGTCTTCTGAAACATCTCCTCCTATCATACCAACTAACCAAAGAGCTGTGTACCTTTCACTCTTTGGATTTCTCATAGCAATGCCTGCTCTTGCTGATTTACCTTTGGGTTTTCAGCCACTGTTTGCACTGAGGGGCACTGTAAGAAACAGTAGGGAATGGTGGTAAAGTGTACGTGCCATGAAACTAGTCTGTTGGGTTCCAATCCCAGGAATGCCACTCACTATGTGACCTTGGCAAGTCACTTAGCCTCTTTGTATCTCAGTTTACTCATCTGTAAACGGGGATGATAAGCCCTACCTTCTCAAAGGGCTACTGTAAATATTTAGTGAGTTAATAATACCCACAGAGTGCTTAGAACAGTTCTGACTGCATAATAAAGTTCAAAAATATTAACTAGATATTTTACAGAGATGACTACATATTGTGAGAAGAGAGAAACAGAAGGAAAACATTTAAACATAGTTTCATGGAAGCTGAAGGGAAGGCATGTTTAAAGGAGTTGAGAAATCCTGTGCCTGGTCCTTTGCAAGGTCACTCTATTAGTCTGCCAGAGGCTGCTCTAACAAAATACTACAGACTAGGTGGCTTACACAACAGACATGTATTTTCTCACAGTTCTAGAAGCTGGAAGTCCAAGATGAACGTTCCAATTGGTGTGTCTGGGGAGAGCTTTCCCCTTGAGGTGTAGACAGCCGCCTTCTCTGTGTGGTCCCATGGACACAAGCTTATGACCTCATTTAATCTTAATTCTTCCTCAGAGGCCCCATCTCTGAAACAGACACACTGGGACACTGGGAATTAAGCATGAACTTGTGAATGTCGGGAGGGCGGGGGCTTTCAATCCCTAACAGTCTCTAAAAGGTTTGGCCTAAAGTAGGTCTTTGGTGAACTTAAAAAAGTTTTCATGACTTTATTACTTATTCACCAAACACTGCTGCGGTTTTATGATTCCTCTCTATTTATTCAGGGAAACATTTTTGGAAGAAAAAATGCAATCCTAATTTTCATATATTTTGACAGAAAAATCGTACATTAAGTTACAGACCACAATAAATGAACTGTACTTACGTTGTTAGTAGCCAAAGAAGATAGAAGTAGTTGGTATGTACAGAAATGTTTTTCAATCAGTTTTTCATTACTAAAAATTACTGCCATTCCTAGCCTTTAAAAAAAACTCTTAACCTTTTTTTAAAGGAAAACTTGCCAGAATAGCATGGACATGAATTTTCATTGTATAAATTATCCCAATCAAAATTTGTATTAACCTCTGACATCTTCATCCTCTCCTACTGCTGAATCTAGGGCTAATTAATACCTATTTAAGATTCAGCTTTTGCCCTGGAGGCCAAGATAAATTTGTCCACAAGGCAAGAATATATTTTCCCAACTGTAAATCTCAATGAGGTGAGAATGCCCTTTTTTAAATTTTGTAAAACATTTTTATATAAAATATAACTACAGCAAAGAAAATTTGGAGAATGTAAACGGAAAAAAATTCATGATACCACCTCTCTTAGTAATTTTCACTATTATACAGGTTTCCTTCAAGTTTTTTTTCCAGGCATATTTTTATAAAACGTTAATTATGGTGTACAAATAATTGTATATTATTTTTCTCAATTAACATTACTATAAAGTTTTAAGTTTTACATATGTACATTTGTATATTATGTATTGAATGCACAATATGTATCTGAAAGATTAATTTAACTATTTCCTCCATGGTGGCAGACATTAGTGTTCCTAATTTTAAACAGCATTATGAGGAACATTTTCCTGCATATACCTTTTTCTATCTTTGTCTATCTTTGTATTCTTTTCTTATGTTTAACTTCCAAATTACATATTTGTTTAACAAGTATAAATATTTATCTGATTCTTGGTACATATTCTCAAACTGCCTTTAAAAGGGTTGCACCAATTTTACTGCCGTCAATAATGTTGGTAAGTAATCAATGTCACTTGACCCTGATTATCTCAGCAAAAAGTTTTCCTATCACAACAGGCAAGAACTAAAGTAGATACATGGCTGTATTAATTTTTACTTCCCTTATTACAGAGAACATTTTTCTTTTCATGGTTATTTTCCAGTTTTACTTTTCCTGTGTGAGTCATCTATTCATTAGCTTTATCTGGTCATCTGTTAGAAGCTTCATCTTTTTTCATTGATTTGTATGAGGCCATCTCCTTTACTCATAAAATTATTTAGTACTAAAAGTAAGAATATTAGAAGATCCTTGACATTTTACTGATGTTATACTAAGCTGAATAGTGAAATCAGACACTAATAAATTAAAATTAAAATATCTTGGGAACACTTCACCAAGTTCTGACAGTCTTTGAGGGACAATTTGGAGGCTTTAATAGTCTTTTGTTTCACTGAAACTTACCTGTTATAATTATACTTATCTTTTGAAATTAAAATAAAAGGTGTTTTTTTCCAAATATGACACACCAACCAATTAAAGACAAATTTTCTTATTCCCTATCCCTCCCCTGACCTTTTAATGCATTAATGTAACAATTTAATTAATGCAAATAAAACTGATGATCCTGCCACCCTGAAACTGATGCTTACACCAAATCCCAAATTATCTGACATTATTGAATATTAGCATTATTATTAATCACCTCCATCCACTAAAAAATTACTAAGTGCCAGTTGGCCTGCTGTTTTAGATAAATTATCTCATTTTACTCTCAAACCTTCAAAGCTATATTAGCCATTCCAATTTACAATTGAGAAAAGATAGGCTCAGAATGGTTAACCACTTGGCCAAGGCCAGCTGGCTAACAGGTGATGGAGAGGAATACCAACCCAGGGCCTGTGACTCTCACAGTTAAGCATCTGGCCTTATAGCATGCAACCCTTACTATGGCAATATTGTGCACTAACTACTGATTAAAAGAAACTTAGATAAGGGTATTTTATCAAGGCATTTAGTATATATATTCTGGCTGGAAACTCCTCAAATGATACCTCCATTAATAAACGTAGCACTGAGAAACCAAGATGGCGGCACAGGTAAACACTGGAGATTGCTGCTTCACGCAACCACTTCAAAAATACAACTAAAAGATGGAACGGACATCACCCAGAACCACAGGAAGGCTGGCTGAGGGGAAATTCTACAACTAGAAGGAAAGAGAAAAGCATACCGAGACTCAGAGGAGGCGCAGTGCGGAAGTAAAATACTAAGGTGCAGAGGTGCATGCGGAGCGGGCTGGCGGCTGAGGGCACAGTTGTCGTTTTCAATAGGGAGGGAGTCTCAGGCTCTGAGCTCCAGTTCCGGGCGAGTCTCTAGGGACGCGGACTCATACGGTAGAAGCGGGACTGTCTGGAACTTGAGGGCAGCTTATTCTCCGAGGGGCCTGCAGCGATTACCAGGACATTGAGAAGCAAAGCCTCTGAGGGCAGCCATAACTGCTAGCCCCGCCCTGTTGATCCCTTGGGACCCGCCCGGCCCAAGCCCTGCAGGGAGGCTTTTGCTGGATAGCCTCAGGCAAAGGCTAGATTAGCACCTCCCTAGAGATCCAGGAGCCAGGAAGGTCAGAGTGGGACCATCCAGTTTGCAGCTCCATGGAAACATAAAGGACACACTCCGGGGGCAGACTCAGTGAGCACCAAAGCCTCATTGAAGCAAGTCTTGCCCCAGAGGGGTGTCTCCAGCACAGTTCTTCCACTGCAGACACAGCTGATTCTCACAGCCAATTGGCTTGGAGGCCAATTCCTCCCAGTGATACCTACAAAAATCAAGGCTTAACTACAACAAGACTGAGCACAAAGACCACAAGGGGGTGCATCAAGAGTGTCCTCCTCAGGTAATTGGGGAGGCTAAACGACTGGGCCCTAGAGGACACTTAGCACAGAAAACCACTTTATCAACACAAGGAAGCATAAAAAATGCGGAGACAAACAAAAAGGACACAAATGACAGAAATGGAGGAAAGCAAACTACTGGATATCGAGTTCAAAACCACACTTTTAAGGACTTTCAAGAATTTTCTAGAAACTGCCGATAAACTTAATAAGACCTACAAGAAATCTAATGAGACCCTCGATGTTGTGATAAGGAACCAACTAGAAATTAAGCATAAACTGACTGAAATAAAGAATATTATACAGACTCCAACAGCAGACTAGAGGATTGCAAGAATCAAGTCAAAGATTTGAAATACGAAGAAGCAAAAAACATCCAACCAGAAAAGCAAAATGAAAAAAGAAACCAAAAATACGAAGATAGTGTAAGGAGCCTCTGGGACAGCTTCAAGCGCACCAACATCCGAATTATAGGGGTGCCAGAAGAAGAGAGAGAGCAAGATATTGAAAATCTATTTGAAGGAATAATGACAGAAAACTTCCCCTACCTGGTCAAAGAAATAGACTTACAAGTCCAGGAAGCGCAGAGAACCCCAAACAAAAGGAATCCAAAGAGGACCACACCAAGACACATCATAATTCAAATGCCAAGAGCAAAAGACAAAGAGAGAATCTTAAAAGCAGCAAGAGAAAAAAGTCAGTTACCTACAAGGGAGTACCCATACAAATGTCAGCTGATTTCTCAACAGAAACTTTGCAGGCCAGAAGGGAGTGGCAAGAAATATTCAAAGTGATGAATGCCAAGAACCTACAACCAAGATTACTCTATCCAGCAAAGCTATCATTCAGAATTGAAGGCCAGTTAAAGAGCTTCACAGATAAGAAAAAGCTAAAGGAGCTCATCACCACCAAACCAGTATTATATGAAATGCTGAAAGGTATCCTTTAAGAAGAGGAAGAAGAAGAAAAAGGTAAAGATATAAATTATGAACAACAAATACACATCTATCGGCAAGTGAATCTGAAAATCAAGTGAATAATCTGATGAACAGAATGAACTGGTGATTATAATTGAATCAGGGGCATAGAAAGGGAATGGACTGACTATTCTTGGGGGGGAAAGGGGTGTGGGGGATGTGGGAAGAGAATGGACAAAAATCGTGCACCTATGGATGAGGACAGTGGGTGGGGAGTGAGGGAGGAGGGTGGGGTGGGAACTGGGAGGAGGGGAGTTATGGGGGGAAAAAGAGGAACCAATGTAATAATCTGAACAATAAAGATTTAAAATAAATAAATAAATAAATAAATAAATAAATAAACATAGCACCACTGGTTACATTTTTTTAGAGCTTAGCCTATGTAACTTAACTAAAATTTAAAACAGAATTTTCATACTAGTAGTTTTAATAGCAAAAATAACATTTATGTAAATGTAAAATTCTCAAATTACATAGTTTCTTGCTTTTGATATATTTTGCATGCAGAACATTAGCTTGATCTAGAAAAACTTTATGTCCTGCAAACTGAACCAATTGCTTCATCTTCTAACCACTTTCAGAGGAAGTAAAACCCCCCTCCCATACAATAGGAGAAAGAATGGGTACAAGAGTCCTAGCCAGTTCGGCTCAGTGGATAGAGTGTCAGCCCATGGACTGAAGGATCCCAGGTTCAATTCTGATGAAAGGCAAGTTGCAGGTTCCCTGGCCCTGATTCAGCTGTTTGCAGGAGGCAACCAATCAATGTCTATCTTACATCAATGTTTCTCTCTGTCTCTCTTATCAATGTTTCTCTCTGTCTCTCCCTCTACCTTCCACTCTCTAAAAATCAATGGAAAAAATATCCTTGGCTGAGGATTAACAAAACAAAAAAAGAATGGGTACAAGAACCCCGGCCCAGCTGGTAGGGAGATGGCAAAGAAGTATTCTTCCCTACTGGTTTCAGATAAAGCATGTTTCTATGGACACCTGGACTTTGGGCTGCTGACCTCCAGAACGGTGAGAAAATACATATCCAAGTTTTAAGCCAACCACTTTGTGGTACTTTGTTAAAGCAACCCTAGGAAACTATTAAAGTTTTTTAAAATAACATTTACTGAATTTTTTCTTATTAATGGACATCCTTAGTGTCTATAAGGCATCTACTTAGAAATAGGTTCAAGTCATTAAACTTCATGCCAAAAGGAAAGGGTGATAGATTTAATAGTGACATTTCCACATTTCCTCACTCAAGTCCCCCTTAAAAATCACTAAGAATAGTTTTCTACTATAAGGTGTTAGAGCTAGGATCATCAATAATTGGCACTCTAATTTGAAAGTCATTGGGATCTGTTTATTTCAATGACCTTTGATCAATTTATTGTCAAGATTAGTTTGTTTCCCTGCCCTTCAAGCACATTGCTTCCTATTCCATTTTCCAACTTATACACTATATTTAGGATGAATGCTAAATTTTCTTTACAAACAACTGAATTCTGCTTTTGGTTTTGTTGCCAATCCTCTTCTTGGCATCTAATAAAGAGGCTGTGTTTTCTCAGTCTTCCTTTCACCTCATGCATACCTAAAGAGTATTTTGTCATTTTGGTGCATTTCACCTTCTATTCACCATATGTTTCCTGGTTTTATCCTTACTTGCCTTATTGCTGATTTAATAGTCCTTTCTAATCCTTACTCTCTTGGGCATTTGAAATCTGCAGTTCAGTGTAGCTATGCAGGTTTCCTCTGTTCTTTTCATCCTCTTGCCATCCTTATAAGTGTTGCTTTAAGAAAAATCTAGTTTGCATGGATCCTTCTACTTATGCATCCTTTCTTATAACTTACTTAAGCTTAATACAGTTGACTTTCCTGAAATTTACTTTATTTACATTGCTGTTTTTACTTTTTTGCCTCATGGCTCAACTCTATTGAACAATTCAACACTAGCTAATGCAAGTGTTTCTTTTTTTCTTTTCTTTTCTTTTTTTTAATTAAATCTTTATTGTTCAGATTATTACATTTGTTCCTCTTTTTTTCCCCCCCATAACTCCCCTCCTCCCAGTTCCCGCCCCATCCTCCGCCCTCACTCCCCACCCACTGTCCTCTTCCATAAGTGCACGATTTTTGTCCAGTCTCTTTCCGCATCTCCCATACCCCTTTCCCCCCCGAAGAATAGTCAGTCCATTCCCTTTCTATGTCCCTGATTCTATTATGATCACCAGATTATTTATTCATTTGATTTTCAGATTCACTTGTTGATAGATGCATATTTGTTGTTCATAATTTGTATCTTTACCTTTTTTTTTTCTTCTTCCCCTTCTTAAAGGATACCTTTCAGCATTTCATATAATACTGGTTTGGTGGTGATGAACTCCTTTAGCTTTTTCTTATCTATGAAGCTCTTTATCTGACCTTCCGTTCTGAATGATAGCTTTGCTGGATAAAGTAATCTTGGTTGTAGGTTCTTGGTATTCATCACTTTGAATATTTCTTGCCATTCCCTTCTGGCCTGCAAAGTTTCTGTTGAGAAATCAGCTGACAGTCGTATGGGTATTCCCTTGTAGGTAACTGGGTTTCTTTCTCTTGCTGCTTTTAAGATTCTCTCTTTGTCTTTTGCTCTTGGCATTTTAATTATGATGTGTCTTGGTGTGGTCCTCTTTGGATTCCTTTTGTTTGGGGTTCTCTGCGCTTCCTGGACCTGTAGGTCTATTTCTTTCACCAGGTGGGGGAAGTTTTCTGTCATTATTTCTTTAAATAGGTTTTCCATATCTTGCTCTCTCTCATCTTCTGGCACCCCTATAATTCTGATGTTGGTGCGCTTGAAGCTGTCCCAGAGGCTCCTTACACTATCTTTGTATTTTCGGATTCTTTTTTCATTTTGCTTTTCCAGTTGGGTGTTTTTTGCTTCTTCGCATTTCAAATCTTTGACTTGATTCTTGCGCTCCTCTGGTCTGCTGTTGGGTGTCTGTATAATATTCTTTATTTCAGTCAGTGTATGCTTAATTTCTAGTTGGTTCTTTATCACAACATCGAGGGTCTCATTAGATTTCTTGAGGATCTCACTACATTTATCGGCGGTCTCACCAGTCTTTTCGAGGGCCTTACTAAGTTTATCGGCAGCTTCTAGACAGTTCTTAAAAGACCTTAAAAGTGTGGTTCTGAACTCAATATCCTCCATTGACAGTTTTGTCCTGTTTCTTTGTCTCCGCATTTTTTATGCTTTCTTGGTACACCCCCTAGTGGTCTTTGTGCGCAGTCTTGTTGCCTTTAAGCCTTGATTGATGTCGGCAATACTGGGGGTGATTTGACCTCCAGGCTAACTGGCTATGAGAGTCCGCTGTGTCTGCAGTGGGAGGGCTTCTGTGCTGGATCTCTAGGGCAGTGCTAATCTAGCCTTTGCCTGAGGCTATCCGGCAAATGGTTCTGTGCAGGGCTTGGGCGGGGCGGGTCCCCGGGGATCTACAGGGCAGGCGGAACAAGCAGTTATGGCTGCTCTCAGTTCCTTCCCCAGGGGCTCTGCCTCTCAGAGTCCCAGCAACGGCTGCAAACCTCGGAGAGAAAGCTGCCTTCGAGTTCCGACCGAAGCCAGACAGTCCCGCTTCTCCCGTTTGAGTCTTGGTTCCCAGAGACTCGCCCGGATCTGGAGCTCAGAGTCTGAAACTCCCTCCCGATTGAAGATTGAAAACAACAACCTTGCCCTCCGCTGCCAGCCCGCTCCGCGCGCGCACTCCGCACCTGAGTATTTCACTTCAGCACTGCGCCTCCTCTGAGTCTGGGTATGATATTCTCTTTCCTCCTAGTTGTAGAATTTCCACTCAGCCAGCCTTCCTGTGGTTTTGGATGATGTCCGTTCTGTCCTTTAGTTATATCTCTGAAGTGGTTGTTCGAGGCAGCGATCTCCGGCGTTAAGCTATGCCGCCATCTTGGTTTCTCCCGCAAGTGTTTCTTTGAAAGGCACTAAGCTCTGTGATATATGGAATTTTTAAAAATAACTTTAAAATAAACCATAACATACTTGAAAAACAATATTTCCAAGAGATTTCTACACAAGGTGACTACATGTGGATACAAATTAGTTTATAAAATTGCTTTTCTCCCAGGCTACCATAAGACCCCTGGCAAGCAGAGCCAGGCAGGAATGAGAAGAATGGTACATAAACTCTATGACATGATTTATAAATGTATCTTATAGAAATCCAAAAATATAGATTAAAGCACACCTATCAGAAGTTTCTGTCTGATTTCCTTAAACATCAAAGTTTTCTAATCAATTTAAATTTGTATTCTTTAAAAAGAATTTTATTTAGAAGCAATTTCAGGATCACATCTAGTCCAAAAAGTACATAAAGTGAGATCTTTTTAAACACAACTGTTTGATGGTGAACACAATCTTAAAAAAAACTAGGGTTTATAGAGTTCTCACCTTGAACTTTCTCTCCTGCTTATGTCTCCTAATTCTAGTGACAATCTTCTGTGCATTAAATAAAAGCTATGAGTGCTTTTCTATGATTAGGACTGTCAGCTGCATAGAATTGTGGGTTATTACATTTGTGTACTAAAACTTTGGCCACTGATATTTCTGATAACTACTCTTCATAGTATACTTAGCAATCTTAATATAATCAATATCAAGATTGAACATTTTCTAATATTGAATATGTTCTTATACACTTAAAGACACACGCAGGTAAAAATTGTGAATGTTATATACCAGATTTTAACATAAATTATTATTAATTCTCATAACTCTGTATGACAAATATTTCATCCTCCATGAACTGATAAAGTAACAAAATCTAATAAACTATCTTGCCCAAGTCATAATGTTAGTAATGGCAAAGCTGGGATTTGAACACCATTGTGTCTAATTTCAAAGCTTTTCACTAAATCAAGCTGCCTTTATTTTCAATTAAGTTTAGGATTCCCTAAGTTAATGAAAGCACACATACCAGAAATTAAAACTAACAGTACATTGAAAACTAGATTTTAGTTAGCAGCTTTTGGTCAAAACATTTTCCTAACATTAATAAGAAAAATATTGACTCATCTAACTTCTGTTTCTTCAGGCACGTCCCTCTACCCACCCTGATTAGGATGCTGGTAAGCACTAATTTGAACAGAAGGTAAACAGAAGTAAAAGAAGGATGAAAATCATAGGGTCTGGATTATCTACAAGCTGGGTTACCATCTCCCAAGCAATCATGGGTAAACTGAATTAAATGGTTTATTATTTAGAGTGAGGCTAGAAAGGGAAAGCAATTCACTTTCAATTACAAACAACAGTCCACGGTTTTTTTCAGAGAATTATGTTCACTTGAAAAATAAAAAAAAAATCTCAAATACTTAAATCAGGCCATTTTTAGACATCTCTTCAACTTAAACAATTTAGAGATTCAATTCTAATCACTTGTAACAAACCACTTACAAGTACTTAAGGTTATTCTTGAGACTACCCTGTCTATTAATATATACATGTGGGATCACTTGCCTAGATATAAAGAGGTTGAGAACATTTATGTATCACTATTTTTCCTCCAAGATTTTGTTTTGATCTGTGAAAAGTTTTGGGGAGCTCTGTAAATTTTGAATGCTCATTATCTTATCGCAGAGTGATATTAGTTTCGTTATGCGACAAAAGTGAGGCATTCAATCGCTGCTATCAATAGGATCTGTGTTCATGCATAGAGACATTTCAAATGAAGTGAGAAACATTTGCAGACTACATTATGCTATGATAGTGAATGATTTTAAAAGATGTCAAGTTCTGCTTAAGGAGTTTTATAGAAATAGCATCTACATTAGAGAGATTTGGGGGAGGTAAAAGATGTAAGTCATAAGAATTTCATTTATTTTTAAATACAATTAAGCGCTCAGAAAGCATTGGCACTTTAACTTTGAAAAATCTTTTTGTAAAGACATTACTAAAATATCATATTACTGTTTCTCCATTTTCTAATGCATCCTGAAATGAGTTCACTTTAATTAAGTGGGAGGATTTATGAAGAAAAACAGACTATAAGCACAAAGGAAGGATAAAATATTTAATTGCATCAATTGTACTTTCATGATATGCCATTGTTTCTGACATATATTTATCAGATTTATAAACTTCCAGAACAATACTATAAGACCTGGTATGTGTCTCGGAATTACCCATGGCTACAATTGACATACCTTTATCACAGGCAAATATACATACAGGGTGTCCCCAAAAAATGTATACACACTGTAACAGCTGATAGCTCAATTTTGAAAACTAAATGTATTTTAATAAACACTTTTTTATAATTATTCAATGTGTGTGTGTGTGTGTGTGTGTGTGTGTACATTTCTGGGACACCCTGTATTTACAATATATACCCTTCTGATTGTGCAAAGTACCAATCTTGTGAATATTACATTACATGTAATATCAGCAGTTTGTGAATATTATATTACATGTAATATCAGCAGTTTACATTTTGGTTGAGTACTGAAATAACTGCCTTAGAAGTAACTGGCTTGATTGCAGATTCTTTTCAATCAGTCTCACTTTGCCTGCACTAATTCTGAAATTTAGATGAAAAATAATATATTATTACTTCTTTAGAAGAAAGTGTTTTCCAGAATGACCTATCCAAAAGTGGGAAATAACACTACTGAAAATAAGAGGGAAAACTGTGAGATAATTTTCACGTATTTTTCATGCATGAATGTAATCTTTTTTAAATGACCTAAACCCTAATTTTAATGGAAATTGATAACTATATTCATCTGTAATGTTACTTTCATTTCCTTCTAGTATACCAACGGGGGGAAAATACTCCTTTCTTCCGGTCCAAATTATACACTTGGCTCAAGGCCCAAGTACCACACCCAAAAAATGCACTAAAGTTTATATGCCCTTTGAACACTACTTGCTCATTTCTGTATTTTATATGGCACTGAGCAGAATCCCACTAACACATAATAGGCAATTACTATTTTGTTAGTTGAGAAGTAAAAATAAATATATAAACTTTAATTCTTGTTTACCTTACACATGCTATGCTGTGAGTCCTATACAAAACTCAAGAAGAAAAATTGCTCTTTACCATGAATATTATTTATTTTAAAATGATCATTTCCTTACATCTAACAAATTATTTTAATTTATATGTGTTGTTGTTGGTTTTCTTGCTGAATCTTTTAGTAATTCATTAAAAAAAGTTTTTATTCCCAACTGACAATAGGGAATACCAGCTCATCCTTAATTCATTAAGTGCCATTTTTTACCACTAGCATTTGTCAAATTATAGGATTCATTAGAACAGGGATGTAGAGCTATGGCTTTAGCTCTTTTTGTTCTGATCCTTTTACCATGCATTCTCTCTTTTGATTTGTGACCTTCATTACCATGAGAGCACACTTACTGCTTTCAGTTCAGTTCCAGGAGGATAAGCAGTCAGATACTGTAGGAATTATTTTACATACCATAGTTATTAACATGATTACTCAGAGAAATTATATTAATATCCAAGGCACTCTACTTTCAGAAAAAAAGAAAATGCTTCTTTAATCAGAATTTTTTCCTTTAGTGTAGAGAACACATCCTTAACAATTTATAGTTAAAATCCACAAGGGATGTTTTCCTCAGCAAAGAGTTTGCTGTAGATGTAAATCCCACAGTTCACAGATTTATTATTTTCCTTTTTGTTCTGATTGTAATAGAATGTATTCTCATGATACTAAGTTTAGAAAATAAGAAATTTATAAATTAAATAAAATCACCAATAATCCCACATATCCAGAAATAACCATATAATTTTAATGTTTCTTTCTCTTGTTTTTCTATTCAAGTTAAAGGTTTTTTGTGAGTATAAATTTAAGATTATTCTCTATAATTTTATGTCATTTTTTCACCTAGCATTATATCATGAGCGCTTCCCCTGGAATTAAATATTCTTCAAAAGCCTTATTTTAATTTTAACAGAATATAAATGTACCATAACTTATTTTAACACCCCTTTACTAAAACTCTACAAAATATGAACTATAGTGACAGAAAGCTAATCAGTGGTTGCTGAGGGTGGGGGGGAATAGTGCAAGAGAGAAAAATTCTAAAGGGGCACAAGAAACACTTGGAGATAACACATGTGTTCATTATCTTGGTTGTGGTGATGGTTTTATGGTAAAAACAGTCAAAATATATCAAATTTTATACACTTCAAATATTTGCAGTTATTATACAACAACCATGCCTCAATGAAGCTGACAAAAATAACTTTTAAAAATTCTCTTACTGTTGCACAGTGATTTGGTGTCAATGTTTAGCTATTATGAACAAAATGGTACCAAATATAATCTACCACTTTATTTCAAAGAGAATACAACTTTGTATATTTTAAACTAACTCATGGATTTGATGAAGAGACACTTTAATTCTTCTACAATTCAGAAAAGATTTTATTAAAATTTCCTGAAACTCGTTTTTACTAAAATATTTACTACTGCACATAAGTTTAAGACTAAAAAGTATTTGGAGCAAAATTAGGTAACCTATTTATTATTATCATTAGAGCTCACATTAACTGAAGACTTTCCGTGAGCTAGACACTGTGTTAGCATTTTACATTAGACAGCAATTATCTTCTTTCTTGTTTCTTTCCATTGAAATAGGAAAAATTAAGTAAAAATATGACAATACTAAGTAATGAGGTCTAGAGGAAGCTTGCTTCCAGAATTCAAAGTCCTTTGCATATGTTCAGCATTGTTCTTTTAAGTTTCAAGAAACAAATGAAATGCAATAACATGCAGGATAAGCCTCCAAAACATTAGGGTGAGTGAAGAAAGACAGAAACAAATGGATAAATGTATGATTCCATTTATATGAAGCCCAAGAATAGGAAAAACTGATTTATAGCTACAGAAGTCAGAAGGAGTTTATCTGGAGGGTGGGGTGAAAATGGTGAAGAAATCATTTAAAAAGGAGTATGAAGGAATTTTCAGGAAGTGGCTACATATGTATATGCATTTGTCAAAATTGGTCACTCTAACCATTTAAGATCATACATTTTATTATATACTTTTTATCCTTAAATAAAATTGGGATAATATAAATATCTGGGAAGCTAAGTATTAGCTGTAATATGATTCCAATCCAATCTACATTTTTTGCCTATCATGACCGTAACTTATATTCAATTAATCCTACTGGATACCAAGACAACACCACCACCTGGATGGAATATAACCAATGCTAGAGAGTACTGAGGAGAAAATATTTCCTTTTCCCCATTAAAATAATTAAAATTATATAAGGAAATTCATTTCAAATTCAAATACTACATTTTGAAACAAGCTAATCAGATCATTTAAAAACTAATATAAAGCCAGAAGTAAAAGCAAATATAAGACCAAGAAATCAAAGAACCTTCTAATCTTCTAAAATTAGCCTGTCATGGTCCACTTGGAAGCAGCACGTTGTATGTTTGAACACTTTTCATACATGAATTGCTTTTCTTCCATAAACACAGCCAAAGCTGGCTCCCTGTAAATTTCACCGATTGTATCTAGTTCTGCCCTGGTTAGCAACCTCCTCTTCCGTGGCAGCCCTAGAGATATCTGCCAATAGCAACAAATTCCCTTTAATTTCCTGTTATAATTAGACTAAACAATTTCCTCAACTGTTTCTTCTATAGTATGATTTTTTAAAAATATGTTTTGATTGATTTTTAGAGAGAGAGGAAGGGAGAGGGAGAGAGATAGAAATATCGATGAGACAGAAACATTGATGAGATAGAAATATCGATTGGCTGCTTCCTGCACACCACCTACTGGGGCATGTATCCTGACAAGGAGTCAAACTAGTGACCTGTTGGTACATAGGACAACACTCAATCCACTGAGCACACTGGCCAGGCTATAGCATGATTTTTAAGTTGCCCCACCTTTCTGTTGGTACAGTACACTGTTACTGATCCATAATATCATTCATCCATAGTTCTATTTGATATTTTTTAAAAGGAAGCCCATTGGTGATAATCATAGTCCATGTGTACCCCATAATGTGAGAATGAAACAAATCGAGACATATCCAGGATTCTACCATAAACCTGCTAGAGGGGTGGCAGGTCAAACATAACATACAAAGCAGACTGAGGTAGAAAAGATTTCAGAAGCATAACTGTGGTCAAGCCTCCTTCCAAAATGGTCTTTTGGCAGTTTTCTCAGCAATGCCAGGCCTCAGAGGTGGCCTTCCCTGCTGATCTCTTGTTTGAGTAATGTGACACACTGTGAGCACCTTGCTTGCCCTTATGTTTGTGTGAGACATGAAGGATGTGAGACTAGCCAGCTCCTAATAAACATTTGGCTGATATGAAATACAAGGAGAGAAAAACTAATTCTAGTATAAAATGGGCCTCTTCCATAAAGAGGATCAGTAGAGCCCTTGGATAAGAAATGTATCATATGCAACGCTGAAGGTATCAGTGACACTAGTTTTCCTGGAGAATCGACACTGAAGAAAAATAAAGAGATGTTCTACAAACCCGAAGGAGCAAAACTGTTAGGGACAGCCAGGAGAAAAGCATCCAAACTCTGTGATTACTGAGAATTTCCTTGCAATTTTCATCCCCAGCAAAATATATGTGTCTGTAACTTAAAAAAATAATAATAAAAGAAATTAAAGGAACAAAATATAAAAGGAAAACAAGAAATAGACAAATAACATGAAAGGGTTTTGAAGATCACAATGCAAAAAACTAGTAAAATAGATAAAACTAAAACCTCAGAAATAAAAAGAGAAAAATTTTCACACTGCTAAAATATAACTGGAAAAAAATAATAATCAGAAAAAGAGCAAAAAATCAAAGATAGAAAATTTAAGGAAGATAAATAAAGGTAAAATTATACACCAAAAAAAAGAGGGGGTAAAAAAATGAGACAAGTAAAAATGAATAATGACCATGTAGAGTATTTTAAAAAATAAGAAATTCAAATATTAAAATACAGAAAACTGTAAACTACTGGAAAAACAAATAGGGGAAAAGCTCCTAGACATTAGTTTGACAATGATTTCATAGACATGACACCAATAGCACAGACAACAACAAAAAACAAATGGATATACATCAAACTGAAAAGCTTCTGCACATCCCTGCTGGCATGGCTCAGTGGTTGAGTATCCACCTATAAACTAGGAGGTCACGGTTTGATTCCCAGTCAGGGCATATGCCTGGGTTGTGTCTCTATCCCCGTGTGGGGCTTGCAGGAAGCAGCCAATCAATGTTTCTATCTCTCTCTCCCTCTCTCTTCCTCTCTGAAATCATTAAAAAATGATTTATAGTTTCTGCACAGAAAAGGAAGCAATCCAGCAGGGTGAAGAGGTAACCTATGGCATGAGAGAAAATATATGCAAAGCATATATCTGATAAGGGGTTAATATCCAAAATATATATTAAAGAACTCCTACAACTCAGTAGTAAAAAAAAACAAACCTAATAACCTGATTTTAAAATGGTGTAAGCCAGCGGTTCTCAACCTGTGGGTTGAGACCGCTTTGGGGGTCGAATGACCCTTTCACAGGGGTCGCCTAAGACCATCAGAAAACACATATATAATTACATATTGTTTTTGTGATTAATCACTATGCTTTAATTATGTTCAATTTGTAACAATGAAAATACATCCTGCATATCAGATATTTACATTACGATTCATAACAGTAGCAAAATTATGAAGTAACAACAAAAATAATTTTATGATTTGGGGTCACCAAAACATGAGGAACTGTATTAAAGGGTTGAGGCATTAGGAAGGTTGAGAACCACTGGTGTAAGCTCTTGATAGACACTGTCCGAAGATAGCATACAGGTACAGATGGTACATGAAAAAAATGCTTAGTGTCACTAGTCATCCGGGAAGTGCAAATCAAAACTACAACGAGATATCACTTCACAACTGTCAGCATGGTGGCTTGCAAACTGCTGGTAGAAATGCAACATGGTGCAGCCACTATGGAAAAGAGTATAAAAGTTTCTCAAAAAATTAAAAATAAAACATATGGTCCATCAATCCCACTTCTGAGTATTTGTCCAAAAAGAATTGAAATCAAAGAGATTACCACTCTTTTGTTCATTGCAGCATTACTCATTATAGCCAACATATGGAAACAACAAAAATGTCCTTTCACAAACAGACAAATAGATAAAGAAAATGGTGCGTGTAGGGCGTGTGTGCGTGTGTGTGTGTGTGTGTGTGTGTGTGTACACAAAATGAAATACTATTCAGCCTTAAAAATAGAAGAAAATTCTGCAATATGGATAAACTTTAAGGACATCATGCTAACTGAAATAAGACATTCACAGAAGGCAAACATAACATGATTCCACTTATATGAGAGGTATCAAAAATAGTCAAATTCATAAAATCAAAGAGTGGAACCATGTTTTCAGGGATGGGGAGGGGAAATGGGGAGTTACTAATCAATAGGCATGGTTTCAGTCAAACAGAATGAATAAGCTCTAGAGATCTGCTATACAATGCTGTAACTATAGTCAACAGTAATATATTGTACACTTAAAGTTTTAAGAGGGTAAATCTCAGGACAGTCCTTTCTACAATAAAATAATAAAAATTAATATGATAAAGAAATAAAAAATAACAAAAGTAATGGCAAAAAGATCGTTTTAAAGAGAAACTATCCTTAGCATTAAGTGAACTAATAAACTAAGACAAACAATCTAAAGGAGGATAAATGGAAGCCGTTTAAATGAACAGAACAGATTCTTTATATAGTAAAATAAGATATACACTTCTCTTAGAGGCTGTTAAGAACTCATTTTGAGTGCAATGCAAAGGCGGCACATCTCCTGCCGATTTGACCTTCCAAGACTTATAGTTCCTGGCAAAGGATATCAAGGAAAGCTAAGGGCAATGAGCTGATGAAAGCCTAGAAAGATCAGAAACAGCACATTTCTCATGGCAGATACGCACCCAACCCCTGACATCAACTGGCCCCCAAATACCTTGCTTAAGGGTAAGAAGAGGAAAACGAGGAAACAACTTGGGTAAGATTTGAACATTTAGAGTAACTAGAGGAGTGAAGCATCAGAGAGTCAGGAGGTGAAACTCTGAGAGCAGCGATAATTGAAGGAGGAAGTTCCAGACTAGATGGGATAGGATAAAGAGCTCAGAGAAAGCTGCAGAGAAATTCATTAAATGTAAATCCTTTTATAAGCAGTTTTTTAATGCAATACTACAGAGCTCACTGAAAAGCCCATGGCTTAACCAATAGGGCCAACAATGAATGCAGATTTGGGGATATAGTTGCTTCTGGCATTACTTCAAGAAAAGGGAATCAGGGAAAGACAAGTTCACAGTGACTGATTATTTTTCCCCACAATATTCACCCCATGTTTCAAAGGCCCTAAAACTTCCCCAAGTATGGCTACCCCTCCCCCATTACAGCATATATAATTAATCACTTTCCCAGAAATGATTATTTCGCCTATAGGACAATGTAACTAGTTTTAATGTAGCAAATCCCAATCCACACAAAGAGTCTAATTAATCCTCAGCCATGGTTCCTTCTGGGTACATTCAAAGTAGTAGCCAAGAGTGTACTCCTGCTATCTTTTAAAAGGCCCAGAGTTCCAGGCCATCTAAAGGGGAGGGCTGGATGGAGAGAGGGACAGCAAGCAGCTCTCTGCTTATACACATATATGTTCTTTCAACCAAAGAAAACTGTCCTGCAATTATCTCCTTTAATTTTTTTTTTAAAAAGAATCCCTGCCAAATACTAGTAAAGTTTAGAAACTCCTAAGATAAGTTACTGTATTTACCAAAAAGTTACCATCCTACTCCCCAAAATTACATACTCTTCATTATGGAGGAAATACGTTTAAAATTCTTAGCTATTATTTTCCCCTCTTGAACTACAGAGCTAGATTAGTCAAACTAACATTGTAAACGGGAACTGCAATTGAAGAATACTGTGTTTGTTATGGCTGTCATAACATACTACCACTAACTAGGTGGCTTACACAACAGAAATCTATTGTCTCACAGTTCTGGAGGCTAGAAGTCTGAGGTCAAAGTATTGGCTGGGTTAGTTCCTTCTGAGGCCCCTCTCCTTGGTTTGTGGATGGCCCACTTCATGCTCATGGGGTGCTCTTTCTATATGTGAATCTATCTCCAAATTTTTCTTTTTTATAAGGACACCACTCCTATTGGAATAGCTTCCACCATAAAATGACCTCACTTTAACACGGAAAAGACCTTCTCTCCAAATAAGGTCACATTCTGAATCCTTAGGTCAGGATTGCAATAAATGGACACAATTCAACACATAACACTTACTGTTGGACATATGACCATTACCACTACTTAAAATCATCCTTCAGATAAATTTCTAAAATGCTCCAAATTAACTTTGATTCTTGGTTCTCAGGCATTCTTGTTTCCATAC
The DNA here is from genome assembly GCF_963259705.1 of Myotis daubentonii. Taxonomy (NCBI): domain Eukaryota; kingdom Metazoa; phylum Chordata; class Mammalia; order Chiroptera; family Vespertilionidae; genus Myotis; species Myotis daubentonii. Next base: position 179,017,927 of record NC_081841.1, on the reverse strand, counting down.
AAACTAATAAAATACAGATCCCAGGGACTTTAAATGACTTTATTGTAAAACCACCAAAGACAATGTTTCAACAAATCAAACTCCATATTATGTAAAGCAAACTATGATGTAGCTTCCACCCTCTGCAATCTAGTTATAGAGGATGCATTGTTGCCTACCATGCATCCTCCTTGAGAAGTTGGAAATGATCTTCTTACAGAAACTGAACCAATCATGACCAGAATGAACCACTCACAATATTGCCTATAACACCACCAAAATTGTCATTTTTAAGAAACAGCTTTGAAGGAAACATTTCAGAAAGTGAGACAGAGAAATTCTTATTTCCAAAATTATTCTTAGGAAGAGCACAGAAGAAAGAAAAAAAAACTTTGATAAATCTCTTAGGATGAAGGAAAACATCAATCCCAAGCACACTCAAATTAAAAAATGACTGTTATTAAGTTCTCTGCATCAAATCAGGAGGGGAATGTGTGTTGCTCTTGACAGAGAAAGGCAATAGGAAGGAAGGGAAGACTGAAAAGGGAGAGAAGCAGGGAGAGGGGAAAACTTGGAGATGTAGAGTCTGCATGGTATAGGATGTAATCCCCCCATGAAACCCCAAATCGCCATAAACTAACAAATGGAAATGAGGTCCAGGAACTTGAACAGAGTTGTGCGTTGCATCCATGTGGGGCAAAACCATTCAGCACTCTCCTGGAGGAGTCTCGTGAGAAGGAGCCCCTCAGCTGACATCTGAGTTATAGGAATTAACTTCTTCCATAGAGTTATTTTTAAGGCTAAGACATTAAGTCTAACTCACCCTGGGTGCACCGTTATACAGAATTATGCAAGGTCAGCAACTATCTGAAAGAGAACATCTATGAGACAGTCAAAAAAATCCTGCCTTGAAATATTCTGGGCCACCACACGGGTGGTACCTCATGAGACAGAACCTAATACTTAATCAACTCTACTAATTATAAGCACATTCAAAACTGCTTTTAGAATAAAGTTCTGATCCTGCCTGTGGGTCCTCCTACAGCCAGAAAGCTTACACATTAACTACAGAATACAGATAAGGCTCTTCAATTTCCGTAACAAAATGTTGACTTTCCTAACATAGCACGGTACCAGACATACACTCAATAAATGTGCATCAGAAGCAACTCAGGAATGTGTTAACAATACAGATCGCCAGGTCCTACCCCAAACACACAAATGAAAAAAACTCAGTGATAGGGTTAGATAAATATATTTATGTGTTTCGGTTGCAGTAGGTTTGGGATCTTACTTCAAAACCTCCGAGACTATGCTAGCTGTCACCTCCTCATGCTTCCATATGCTCTTACTCTAAAGCAGTCCAAGTCACCAGAATATTACATGTCCACTTGGCTTCCCAATCAATTGACAAGCACATAGGAGGTTGATGAAACCACAAAGATGTGTGAGAACTTCCAAGGATCCCAGAACTAAGGACATATATTTAAATAACATCAACATTTGAAAGACATCTGAAGAAAAAAGAGAACTTTAGAAAGACAAAAGAGGTAATAGAGAGCTAAAAGGAGAATCAGAAAAGCATGATATCAGCTTTAACCAATAATCAACTAATCATACCCTGGCATATAGTCCATGGGCCTCTGCCTCAAGAGTAGAAACCCAAGGTGACCCTAAACACCAGCCCAAAGAATTGTCCATCCTCATTGACATCAGATGCTTAAAAGGCTTTTTAAGTCTAAATTGTCTATACATTCCATTACTGAAAGGAATGAAACAATATCTACTTGATTTTTTCTTTTATTTATCATATTTTAGTTATTTATTTCACATCTATTCAAATAAACAAGGAATGAGGAATGCCAAAACAAGGAAGCAGGTGGGGCCCATTGGCCAAAGAAGCTTGGCTGAAAAATGTTGTCCACAGAGACCTTTAATGCTCGGAATCAGATCTCCCATTCGAGTCCCCAATGGGCCCCTTGTCCTAAAGGATGGTCCTCTTGAGATGGTTAATAATTGCACACCTAAAGTCACTGTTCCTGGCAATTCAGTGGAACAATGGGTTAGAAACTGCCATCAAGAGAGCAATAAGGCCTATCTCTAAAAACTATTAAGGAAAGCTCCTGAACGTTTTGCTTTTTTTTTAAATACCTAAGATGATTCGGTCCCCACATGACAAATATGAGAGCTTTAAATCCATGATCTTCAACATGCTTAACCTTTGGCCAAACCTCCTAATCAGCCCATGCATGCAGCAACTAACATCTCAATAAGCTCTGCATTTTTAATTTTCTACAAACGTGATCATTTTATATAATGTTTCCAAGAGGGAGGCACAATTGAGGATCATTATTTATAAGTAGAGGCCCGGTGCACAAAAATTTGTGCGCTGGGGAGGGGGGGGGGGAGTCCCTCAGCCCGGCCTGTGCCATCTCGCAGTCTGGGACCCTCGGGAGATAACAACCTGCTGGCTTAGGCCTGCTCCCGGTTGGCAGAGGGCAGGCCCAATCCCTAGGTGCAGCCCCTGGTCGGGCTCAGAGCAGGGCCGATTGGGGAGTTGGGGCACCGCCCACTGTCATGCACAGAGCAGGGCGGATTGGGAGGTTGTGTTGCCACCTTCAGTCACGCTCAGGGTAGGGCCGATTGGGGGGTTGGGGCACCGCCCCCGGTCACACTCAAGGCAGGGTTGATGGGGAGGTTGGGGCGCCACCCCCTGTCATGCACAGAGCAGGGCCAATCAGGGGGTTGGGGCGCTGCCCCCTGTCAGACACAGCAGGGCCCATCAGGGGGTTGGGGAGCTCCCCCCATCATGCACAGAGCAGGGCCCATCAGGGGGTTGGGGAGCTCCCCCCTGTTATGCACAGAGCAGGACCCATCAGGGGGTTGGGGAGCTCCCCCCATCATGCACAGAGCAGGGCCCATCAGGGGGTTGGGGCGCCGCCCTCTATCACCCACAAAGCAGGGCCGATCAGGGGGTTGGGACGCCACCACTCTCACACTCAGGGCAGGGCCGATGGGGAGGTTATGGCTCTACCCCGTCACACACAGAGCAGGGCCCGTGGGGGGGAGGGGGGGGTGCCGCACCCTGTCACACACAGAGTCGCAGGGCGATCAGGGGGTTGGGGAGCTCCCCCCTATCAGGCACAGAGCAGGGCCGATCAGGGGGTTGGGGTGCTTTCCCCTGTCAGGAACAGAGCAGGGCCAATAGGGAGGTTGTGGCCCTGCCCCTGTCACACACAGAGCCGCAGGGCGATCAGGGGGTTTGGGCGCTGCCCCCTGTCACGCTGATCCCAGTGCCGGGAGGCCTCGCGACTCCGCTGATCCCGGTGCTGGGAGGCATATTACCCTTTTACTATATAGAATAGAGGCCTGGTGCATGGGTGGGGGCTGGTTGGTTTGCCCTGAAGGGTGTCCTGGATCAGGGTGGGGGTCCCCACTGGGGTGCCTGGCCAGCCTTGATGAGGGGATGATGGCTGTTTGCAGCTGGTCACACACCCTTCATGGTGTGGGTTACCACTGGGGTGTCTGGCCAGTCTGGGTGAGGGGCTGAGGGCTGTTTTCAGGCTGGGACTGAAGCTCCCAACTGCTCCTTTTTTCTTTTCTTTTTTTTTTATTCTGGGCCAGCTTTAGCTCTGAGGCTTGGCTCCAGCTCTGAGGCCTCAGCTGCTGAAAGTAGGTATCTGGTTTGTTTGGGTTCTATAATCGAAACTCTGTATCACCTCCAGCTCTGAGATCCCGGCTCATTGAAAGCAGGTTTCTGGGGTTTTGTTTAGCATCTATATTTGTTACAATGTTTTTTAAACTGCAGGCTCAGAGGCAGGCAAGGCAGGCGGGGAACGTTGGTTTCCTCCATCACTGAAGCAAGCAAGCCTCATGTTAGTTTCAAGCTGCCTGGCTACCGGCCGCCATCTTGGCTGGCAGTTAATTTGCATATCACCCTGATTAGCCAATGGGAAGGGTAGCGGTCGTACGCTAATTACCATGTGTCTCTTTTATTAGATAGGATACTTTGAATTCTCAGCAAAGTAACTTTTCTGGAATAACCTTCATAATGATTTATTTTCATTATACAAATATTTTATATGAATCCTTCACTCATGAAAATTAAGAGATAGCTGGATATAAGAAAATCATAACCTCAACAACCCTGCCAGATATCACACCAAAACTCCTATGACAATACACTCTAGTTGATAATTCCAGACCCCTTCAAGGGAAGAGAATTTATATGTACTAGTCATACTCAATACCATATTTCCTCAATAATGGAAACTAGTTGAGAAATTTCTTCAGCTGCTTTATAGCTCTTGGTAAGGGGGCGACAGAAAGTTTTCTCCTTTTTAAAGTTTTTTTTTAATCTTTATTGTTGAAAGTATTACATGTCCCCTTTTTCCCCCATAGACACCTTCTAGACAGCCCTATCCCAGAAAGTTTGTGTGAGTTGACCTGAAGTAGTTCAAAACAAACGAACCCATATGAAGAGCTTGAGCATTGGCTCTAATTCTCCTTTTCCAAAACCTTTTATGAGACTTTGATCAAAAAAGTCACCCATTCACAATACCATTTGTCCAATGCTCACTCTCTTCAATCTGAACACTTTATACTCACCAGTTGGTAATAAGTGAGGAAATCTATTGCACTTGAATAATATGTGCTTGCTCTATTATTTAAGAATACTCGATTTTTCTAAAAAAAGAGAGGCAAAATAAATAAAATATTTTTGTAGAACTCAAGAAATGTTATGCATAGATGATAAGTTAGCTAATAGCTTAAGACAAGAGACAGAATTCATAGGATGCAATAAGTATAGATAATAGTTTGTGAAACATAGGCATAAATGTTAAATACAGATAGGAAGTTAGTAAGTAAACTGTAAGCAGGTTAAAGATAGAATAAATGAAATTTATTATGGAACAGGCAACAAGTATAACTTGTTGATTGGAAGGCTTAGAAAAACCAAGTTTTAAGGTAAAAATCGCACCATTGTGGGTTGACAACTATGTACTTGCCTTTGAGTCTCTCTGATAGAGCAAGTGTGCCCCCAAATACCTTCCATCTCTCTGCTGGATCCCCTTGCTCAAACCCCAGTTCTTATCCTTGTAACCACACCACCAGTTTGGAGGCTGATGCAACAAAGAAAAAGAGAAGACATATGAGAATTTTATAACCAGAAGTCAGGTTGTGGGTTTCCTTTTTCATATTAACCTAAGTGCAGTAACTTACCCCATCTTTTTCCTCCTGATTCTTACTATATGTTTTTAATTGATTTTATAAACCATGTGATTGGAGTATCTAATTTTATCCATGAGCCCTTCTGTTTGGTGGTCTCTGGTAGTGGATTGGGAGGCTACTATTTCATCAGTGTCATTTCCCATACAACAATGTGAGTGAGGAAATATATTAGGTTATGCATAAAGTATATATTATGTACTTAGAGGCTTTGAAAAAGAATAATTATGATTATATTAATAGAAAAATAATATACTATAATAATAGATTTAGAAGAACATGTTCTTTAATGTTGTCTTGTGACTACTGAAGACAACAGTTAAAGACTTGATTGGAAAGAAGCAAATGCATATAGCTAAGTATCTGGGCTTTTGAGGTCAAATGCAAATGCATATTAGTAAGTGTAGAGGCTCCTAAGATCAAATCCTGACTATACCATTTCCTATCTTTTTTCCCTGGAGCAAATTTTCTCTTTCTGCCTCAACTTCCTCATCTGCAAAATACTGATAATAATAGTAATAAAATAATAATAGTAACCCTACCTAAAAAGGTTATTATGACAATTGAAGGAATTACCAGCATGTAAGTCTCTTACAATATTCAGATCATAGAAAATGGTTTATATGTTTTTGTTATTGAAAGAGAGTGAAAGTTAGAATATGACCAAAGGGAACAAAGTCTTGGTTGACATGTTTTTGCATAAACCTTACTCCTCCCTTATTTCCATGGTAATGAGAATCTCATCTCATGCTAATGCAATTAAAATGGGTAAAAATAACAACAGATAAAGCAATAGAAATCAATATAAAGTCACATGTAATCTTGTGAATTCCTCTTCCAGGTTGAGATAGATTTTAGGAGGGCTTGTGTACCAGACAAAGAGTGAGTTCATTTGGAGAGGGGCTTGGGTGGTAAATGAAAAGTGGTCCAGCCCTAGCTGGTTTGCCATAGAGCATTGGCCTACCTACTTAAAGGATCTTGGGTTCAATTCCAGGTTTCGGACTCAATCCTCAGTAGGAGGTGTGCAGGAGGCAGCCAATCAATGATTCTCTCTCATCATTGATGTTTCTATCTCTCTCTCTCTTTCTCCCTTCTTCATTAAAATCAATAAAAATATATTAAAAAGAAAAGTGGTCCAGGGAGTCCAGCAACTGGAAAACTTTGGGGCCCAAGGCCAGCTGCTTCTCCAAATAGAATTACTGCAGCCAATAAAAATAAACCAAGTGTTCATGAATCTGTAATGCTCTACCCATAGCCACGGCTACCAGAAAGAGACCTTGGACTAGTGGAGAAATTAGTTCACTCTTTGGGTGGCTGTTATAAACTGGCCTGAGCTCTTAAAATTGTGGCCATCTGCTGCCTCATTTTCTTTCTCCAGGAAGAAAAATGGCCATGAGGTGTCAAAATACATTATAGCTTAATCAGAACAATAAGAATATGCCTTTTCTACAGACATCTCCATTTCATACCTTTCAGGGTGACACTCGCCTCAAATAATCCTAGCCTCACTCTACATTTGCTTAGCTCCTTAATAAGTCTCTAATAAACTGTACCAAGAAGCCCATAAAACCTGCCTGCTCAGATATATCTCAATTCAGCTAAATTAAATATGTCTAAGTTCAAAGTATTAGTAAAATCAGTAACTCTCAATGGCACTCTTTAAAATCCCAAAGAGAAATGAAGGCATTTTTTAAAACCTTAGAGTGGTTGGGAATATACTTACAAATAACTGAAAATGTTCTTCTGGTAGGTGTGCAAACGAATTTAAATCCTCTGTGACCAGTGTTAGCAGTATCTATTTTAGAAGATCTGAGATTTGGAAAATGAAATTCTCGGTGCCCAAGTTTTATTTGTCAGTTTGCTATGCAGCCCAGGACAGGTAATTTCATTATAGGCCAATGAATCTCCATTAGCTTCAGAACCGCTTATATTCATCCCAAACCTTACCTGGTTTTCGAGATGAGACTGACCTGCTGTGTCTTAATGTATAGCTTTCCTAATGCTTTTGTTATACATGTCCTTCAGATACGTCAGCCTCCCGTACTTTATACATGAACTATTATGCTCATGTTAGGACTCTTGTGTGCCAGAACTGGTCATGGTTCTGCCAAGCTCCATGCAGAGAAATTTAAATTGAAAAAGGAAATGTTTGTAATTTTGTGTTTTTCATGAGGAAGCATAGTTGCCTAAATCACAAGAAGACAATATTAAATAAAACATTACTTCAAAAAATTAACATTTATAGATTTGTCTCTTTATAAAAATTTAGAAAAATATAATGAAGAAAATAACAATTATTCAAAATGCTCCCAACCAGAGAAAAATAGTTTTAACAATATGATGTATAGAAAACAAATTGGAGAGAAACTAAGATGGTGGCATAGATAAACACCGGGAAATTGCCGCCTCCCACAACAATTGAAAAATACCGCAAAGGACAGAGCGGACATCATCCAGAACAACAGGAAGGCTGGCTGAGTGTAAATTCTACAACTAGAAGGAAAGAAAAGCACACTGATAGCCAGAGGAGCTGCGGAGGTGAAGTGCAGAGGTACGGAGGCCGCGCGTGCGGAAAGCGGGTGGCACCTGAGGACGCGGCTGTGTTTTTGAATCACAAGCTCCCGACTGCTCTGAACTCTGGTTCCAGGAAGTCTCTGGGGACCCAGGACTCATATGGGGAGAAGCTGGACGGTCGGGCAGCGGGCAAACTTGAGGGCGGCTTTCCCTCAGAGGTGCTTGCAGTAATTATCGGGTCACTGAGACGCGGGACTCCTTAGGGCTGGGCTGAGAATCAGCCATAGCGGCTTGCTCTGCCCTTTGATTCCCTGAGACCCCGCCCCACCCAGGCTGCGGCAGAGGCTTTTGCATGTGAATGTACCTAACTGCAGCCAAGCCAGGCAGACCCGGAACTTCCAAGAGAAGGCCCAAGGCCCCGCAGCAGCTTGCATTGCTTCACAGCTGAGCCTCTTCGTGGCTCCTGCTGTGTGGCCTAAAGCAGAGGCTGAATTAGCACCTCCTTAGATCCAGGAGCCACTGCACCCAGTGGTCAGAGGGGGACCATCCAGATTGCAACTCCTCAGATCCATAAGGGACACACTCAGGGAGCAGACTCAGTGAGCACCAAAGCCCCACTGAAGCAAGTCTTGCCCCAGAAGGGTGTCTTCAGCACAGAAGTTCTCCCACTGCAGACACAGCTGATTCTCACAGCCAATTGGCCTGGAGGTCAATTCCTCCCAGTGATCCTACAACAACCAAGGCACCAAGAGTGCACCAAGAGTGTCCACCTCAGGTAACTGGGGAGGCTGAGCCACTGGGCCCTACAGGACACCTGGCGCGCAGGGCCACTCTATCAACATAGGGAAGCAGCCAAAATGCGGAGACAAAGAAACAGGTCACAAATGACAGAAATGGAGGAAAGCAAACGACTGGATATAGAGTTCAAGGCCACGTTTATAGGGTTTTTCAAGAATTTTATAGAAACCGCCGATAAATTTAATGAGTCCCTCAATAAGTATAGTGAGACCATGGAGGACATGAAAAAGGACCAACTAGAAATTAAGCATACACTGACTGAAATAAAGAATAATTTACAGAGATCCAACAGCAGACAAGAAGATCCCAAGAATCAAGTCAAAGATTTGAAATACAAAGAAACAAAAAATACCCAACCGAAAAAGAAAAAAGAAAAGAGATTCCAAAAATATGAAGATAGTGTAAGGAACCTCTGGGACAACTTCAAGCGTACCAACATCAGAATTATAGGGGTACCAGAAGGAGAGAGAGGGCAAGATATTGAAAACCTTTTTGAAGAAATAATGACAGAAAACTTCCCCTACCTGGTGAAAGAAATGGACTTACAAGTCCAGGAAGCACACAGAACCCCAAACAAAAGGAATCCAAAGAGGACCACACCAAGACACATCATAATTCAAATGCCAAGAGCAAAAGACAAAGAGAAAATCTTAAAAGCAGCAAGAGAAAGACAGTCAGTTACCTACAAGGGAGTACCCATACGACTGTCAGCTGATTTCTCAACAGAAACCATGCAGGCCAGAAGAGAGTGGCAAGAAATATTCAAAGTGATGAATAGCAAGAACCTGCAACCAAGATTACTTTATCCAGCAAAGCTATCATTCAGAATAGAAGGTCAGATAAAGAGCTTCACGGATAAGAAAAAGCTAAAGGAGTTCATCACCACCAAACCAGCATTATATGAAATGCTGAAAGGGATTCTTTAAGAAGAGGAAGAAGAAAAAGGAACTCTTACCATTTGCCACAGCATGGATGGAACTGGAGAGCAGATAAATACCACAGGATCTCACTCATTTGTGGAATATAATGAACAACATAAACTGATGAACAAGGACTGATCCAGAGACGGAGAGGCATTGATTGGACTGTCGGGCCTTGGAGGGAAGGTAGGGGAGGGGAGGGGTAAGGGGAAAAGATCAACCAAAGGACTTATATGCAAGCATATAGGCCTAACCAATGGACACGGACAACGGGGGGGTGAGGGCATGAGCGGGGGGGGGCGGGGGGGCGGGGAGGGTAACGTGGGGACAAGGACACATATGTAATATCTTAATCAATAAAAAATATATATAAAAAAACAAATTGGATGGATATACATATGTACATTTATATATTTTAGATAATAGGAGACAGAGTATACATACTATTTTTAAAACTTCTTTTTTAGTAATTCCTATATTGTACTTTTTTGTATCCTTAAAATATTCAAGAATATGCTTTAAATGGCTACAGAAATGACATAGTCATTGGGTTCATTTCTTAGGGCTCCCATAACAAAGTACCAAAAACTGGGGTAGCTAAAAACAACACAGATTTATTCTCACACTTCTGGAGGCTAGGAATCTGAAATCTAAAATAGCAGTTACTTAATGCCATTTTACTATTTATTAAGAGATTAATTTTTATTACATTTTACAGATGTATGAAGCACTCTCGAATCTATGGATTTATTTTATGTTATAATTATGCTGAACTCATTACTATAATAATTTTTAGTTGAGTTCTTGGGGTTTTCTATATACATAATCATGCATGCATTTAGTAAGGTAAGTTATGAATCTAGTCCTTCACATTCTTCCATGCATAGTCCTGCAGCAAGCAACTCTAATATCATTAATTAGAATACTGATAGAAGGTATTTCAACATTTTTTGTAATTCTCCTTATTTCTTCTTTTCCGGGATAGAGGAAGTCTCTCTACTTCCTTCCTATGAGTTTCATCATCACTTTTTCATTTGAGATCAGTAAGTTTGCTAGGATTCCATAACAAAAGTACCAAAGACTAGGTCAATTAAACAACTGAAATGTATTTCTTCACAATTAGGGAGGCTAGAAGTCTGAGATCAAGGTATTGACAAGGTTGGTTTCATTCTGAGGCCTTTCTCTTTAGCTTGCAAATGGCCATCTTCTCCCTTTGTCTTTACATGGTCTTCCCTCTCTGTGTCTGTGTCCTAATCTTCATTTCTTATAAGGACACCAGTCATATTGGATTAGGGTCCACCCCGGTAACCTCATTCAAACTTAATTATCTTTTTTTAATCCTCACTAAAGAATTTGTTTTTCATTGATTTTAGGGAGAGAGGAAGGGGGAGAGAGAAACATCCATGTGAGAGAGAAATATTGACCGGTTGCCTCTTGTAAGTGCCCCAACTGGGGATCAAACCCACAACCTAGGTATATGCCCTAATGGGTAATCAAACCCACAACCTTTTGGTGTATGGAACAATGCTCTAACCAACTGAGCCACCTGGCCAGGACTAAACTCACTTACCTTTTTAAAGGCCCTATCTCCAAATACAATCATATTTTGAGGTGCTGACCACATATGAATTTGGGAGAGACACAATTCAGCCCATAATTCTGTAGCTATTCTTCACAGATTTATCTCAATATATTTTCTAGATTCATGCAATTCATTACGTTTTTAATTTAATCACTTAGTGTTACAATGTACAACTAATGTAAATCTTTACTGCAGGCTCTAAGTCTATTCTCTGTAGCCTGTCTTATAATTTTGGTGTTTCTGCAGCATTTCCATGTACTGCAGTCATTCATCATCACCGCATATTTTTATAGATATTATGTCTTTCCTATCTTCTCAAGTGGATATCATCATTCAACCTTATCTCTTTGTGATTGGTGATATTTGTTTTCCATCTCTACCAGTGCAAATGCCTGGTCCTGAAAATGTGTTCTTCCTCTTTGGTGTTAAAATACTTTCACAGTGAGATATGGTTTTTTATTTTAAGTTTTCATTTATTGTTTTCAAAGGTTATTTTCCCTTTGTGATACTTATTATAATTTTTGTAATTCTTCTGCTATTATTTTGATATGTTTATACCACAGGAGGCATCTTACAACGTTAATTCTTTTAGCATGTTCCTGGAAGTCCTTGTCTTATGAAATATTCAGGCTAAAATAGTTTCTTTCATGCTACAGAAATTAGGACTGTTAAGACTCCATTCAGAATAACTCTCAAAGCAAGGAGAGAGAAGGGAAGGGAAATAAATTACTAATACCTACTACATGCTAGAAACTTCATTTCACAATCTTATTTAATACCCCAACCTAAAAATCGGATTAAATTATTTATCTCATTTTACAAATGAGTAAATTGAGGCTCAGAGAATGTAGTGACTTTCTCAAGTTCATATATGTAGTAAATGATATTAAGCTCAGGGTCAAAGTTAATTTGTAGACTCCAAAACCTATGCTTTTCCCATGACTTCATATAAACTCCCACTGACCTTCAAATACATTTTTACTTAATTTAAAGTTCCTCTGAGCCTCCCTGCATAATAGAAATGATGAGAACATGTCAGATGCCAACAAAATCACAATAAGATGGTCGTTCTGCCATTCGATACCTCTCTAACCTACCTGTTTAATCTTTAGTTTAAAATGGTGGTGTGCAGGCATTCACCGGAAAAATTCATTACAATTTAGCATTTGCTATAATGAGTGAACTAGCAGATATTTTAAATTTCAGTTCAATAAACATATGGCTCAATGACTGAGGGTCAATCCATGCACCATGGTTCAATTCCCAGTCAGGGCACATGTCCGGGTGTGGGCTAGATCCTCAGTAGGGGTTGTGCAGGAGGCAGCCGATTGACAATTCTCATCATTGATGTTCCTATCTCTCTCTCCCTCTCCCTTCCTCTCTTTCTAAAAATCAATTAAAAATATTTAAAATAAATAAATAAATGTATATTGAGCACTATCTGCCAGAAACCACTCCAGTTTCTTAAAATACATGGATAAATAAGACATCATCTACCACTGAGAAACTTACAGTTTGGGGGTCAAGTGAAGAGGGGAGAGTGCTACACATTAAACGTGTGCTGGGGAGTTTGCCATGTTGTTGTTATTCCTTTCTCAAAGAACCTTCCCCAGACTCCATCTCTACTGATGAGAAGACCTCCATGTGTACATCACCACCATACTCCCTCCTACCACCCTCACACTCCAGTTGGGCAGATGAGGTGGGCCAACCAGTTTTCTCAGTCAAAAATTTATAATTAGGCCTATAAAGAGCAAGTCGGGTAGTGGCAGTATAAAAGGAGCCAATGAATGAAGAGAATAGGTAGTCATGTCAGTGAGGGAGAATCAGGGTTCATGCATCCCTGCTGCTCAGTTCCTGACGCTGAACAGATTCTTAAGACCCTTCCTGACACCTGTTACTCTGGTGCCCACTTTCCATAGGCATCACTATGTCCTGCCCGCATCTTAAATAAACACCACTTTTACTATGAGCTGGTTAGATCAATTTCTGCCACTAAGAAATAAATGCTATCACCTATATCAACCGGGTTCCATGTCTATGCCAAGAAATAGGTCCTAACCTAACCTCAACAGACAACACCTGTACTGAGTCCAAAACTAGTAAGCTGAACAAAGGCACAGAAGTGGAGAGGGAAATAAGTTTCAAGGTAGTCACAAAGTCAAGGAGGAACAATTCCTATGGTTACCTCTACTCTGGCTAACTATTAAGCCAGATCGGCAAAAAGCCACATACCTGGGCAATTCAGTAAATATATATATATATATATATATATATATATATATATATATATATATATATATACATACATACACACACACACATATATACACATACATATATATATATACACATATATATATGTATTGATTGCCTACAATGAACCAGAATGTTATAAAAATTAGTGAAATTAGACTCCTTGTAGTTATAGTCCAGTGCCAATCAATGGCTTTGCTCTCTACACAAACACTTATGAGAAGTCAATGTCTATTTATTATGTGTTAGGTAATATTTTGTGGGAAGAACAATGTTTTGTTTATTTGGGGGATTTTACATCCTTTTACATCTTATTAGATTCAACTGACAACTAGTACTGACATAATGCTTTATGCAGGCCAGGCACTTTTCAAAGCATTTTACAAATATTAACTCATGTAATCCTCACAGTTCTATAATGTAAGCATTACGTATTATTATGCCCATTTTATAGATGAGGCACAAATATGTGAATAACTCCCCACAGTTACTAAGTGGAAGAACTGATATATGTACCCAGTAATCTGAGAATCCACATTTTTAACTACTACTCCGTGCTGCTTTTAATAATAATAAGGAAAACAAATAAAAATTACCCACACTTTCACTTTTTTCATTTTATTGTATTTCTTTATAAAACTTGACAATAGGGATACAAAGTTGGTCACTGAATAGATACTATTTTGTGTCAAATTTAACAGTGCCTCAAAAATTCCTCACATGCTGATCTTAATAATTATCATTTTAATGGGAAAACAGTATTTCATCAATTTATTCTACCATAGCTAACCATTCACTCCCCTACCTTCTAAATTCCTAGGTGTTCCCTGGTTTTCCATTTCTTTGCTATTAAAATAATGGTGGAACATCTCAGTACATATTTTTTTCTTTCTCTTGAATTAATTCCTTTGAATAAATTCCCAAGTGTGATATCCCTGGTACAAACGTCCATGAGCAACTTTTTTTATTCCTGACATATAGTCAGACTACTTTCTATAAATCAGCAATGGAAGGCTACAAACTTAAAAATGAACGCATTTCACCACAATTTCATGAGGACTGGATGTTATGCTTTTATTTTTTAATGTTTACTAATTTAGTAGGTGTAAGTTCCATGTTATTTTTTAATTTCTATTTTAGTTGCATTGCTTACAAATGTAGTGAATATTTTTCTAGTTGTTTACTTATTAACTAAGATTCTTTTTTAATATATTTTTACTGATTTCTGTGAGGGAGAGAGAGATAGAAACATCAATAATGAGAAAGAATCATTGATCAGCTGCCTCCTTCATGCCCCACACTGGGGATCGAGCCCGCAACCCAAGCATGTGCCCTTGACCAGAGTCAAACCCAGGACCCTTTAGTCCACAGGCCGATGTTCTATCCACTGAGCCAAACCGACAACTAAGATTCTTAATGAAAAAAGTTGGCTGTACTAAGTTTTGTCCAATTACCTATTGAGAATGTAATAGTTTTTCTATCACTTTGAATGCCTTTAAAGAAAGTCATTAATCCTTTCCTGTCATACTTTGTATATTTTTCGTCCTCTGTTTAGTGGAGTCCTGGAAAGATGCTGCTCAGTGATACCTGGGCTCAGAGTTGGCTTTCTCCCCATAGATGAAGCTATGACCTTGAAAAGGCTGAGTTTGGCTCAAAAACCAGAAGGGGTGATATTTGTAAATGCCTCCTTAAATTTTAAGGGAATTCATTTTATGTAATTTATCCCTGGATGTTGATTTAAGCTCTGAGTACAAAAGGGCTGAGGAGCAGCAAGATTTGAGCTTCTTAGATGTGGAAGAACCCCCCTTCCTCCCCCGCCCCCTGCCCCCGCGACTGTGGGGACAGTACCAACAAGTCCACCTTACCAGAAGCCCCACACACACAGAGAGCTGTTGGATCTACTGCATCTGCTCCTGCTCTGCGTGACCTTCTCATCCCAGCAAACCCTGTACCCTCAGCTAAACAGATCAGAAATTAATCAAATGTGCATCTGCGGTATTCCTGCCAACCCAGATGCACTGGAAACTCTGCCCTCCTCTTCCTGTTTTACTTCAGTTATGCTGTGTTCTCTATACACAGTTCAAATTTTTACTATAGATAACTCTCAGGCTTTCCCTTGTGCTTTCTTTCACCCTTTCCTATTTGCGAAAGGATCACTCTTTTCAAGGAACTCAAATATGCCCAGTTTGATATTCTCCCAAGGCTTATATTTCTTTTTATGCTTAACTACTGCATTCATTTGGAACATAGTTTGTTATATGAGACATGGATCTAAAAGAGTGTGCTGCGTTTCTAAACGTTGTTGGGAAATTGGTTGAGTATTCCTTTCCCTCTTCTGTGATAGCTACTACATCATACATTCAATTCATAAATGTAATTGTATCAATTTCTGGGTCTTGCCATCCTATTTATGAATATTCCTAGCTGTGTATCAATAGATGTAGTTTTAATTATAATTTCTAACATGGTTTATATTTGGGACTAACTCTACCTCATCATTTGTCTTCTTTCATAATATTTCTGGTATCCTGTGATTTTTTTTTCTAGAATGTTTTAGAATGATTTAGTCAAGTGAAAGAATAGATTTTTTATTCTTGAATTTAAGAATTTACTTGATAAACATTTACCATCTTTATAATATCCATTCTTCCATTCTGAAAACATTTCTCTATTCTTTTTTCAACTATATATATCACCTATAAAGTGCTGTCGTTTTCTTTACACAGTCACAGTGATCCCTAAAGAAACTATTTCTAAGTATTTTATATTTTGTCACTATAGTGAATGAAATGTTTTTCATTACATTCCTTAGACATTTCATGCTGATATATAATATCTCTGTTTTACAGAGTTGATATAAGTAAGAGCCTTTGAAGAATTTTTCTGTATCTTCTGCAAAACTATTGTGAAAACATTGTTCATGATGTCAACCCATGTTCCTTTAAGCAATAAATTCCTTCCAGAGGTCAGAAAAAGGTGTTTTGTTTTGTTCCTGAGACAAATTTAACCCAATGACAAAAGCTCTCTAAGTATTTTATTATTTGTCTTACTAATCAAGATATTAAAAGCTTAAGTTCATGTTTAACTGCACAAATGAACTCAACTTAGATGCTTGGCACACACATTTTTCTGTTCCTTTTAATTTGTTTTGGTTTTACTTGTATTTTTTTAATTGTCCTATTTTAATTCTGTAATCTACCTTCAATTGTCTTTAGAGGTCAGCAGTTAGCCTAGGAAGGTTATGTACCTTAATATGCACATTCACAAGTAATTAAGCTATATGATAATTGAATAGTATTGTTCATCTGTTCCTAATTATATATGCTAAAAACAGTGTAATCAACCTTTTTCCTCCAGGACACACTGTAAATTTACCCCTTTGTATCCCACTGAAGAAAGCATTTACAGCATATGAAGAGTGATCCCCCAGGTCACCTTGAGTCTTCTTATAAATTAAAGAAAAATACAATCATTTTTCACAAACTTGAGTACTTCCAATATTTTTGTAATAAGTCATTTATGGTACAACTTAATTACTGGTCAATGTACAGCAAACAGCATTGTCATCAAGACACATCCAAAACACAAATGGGTAGGAATGAGTTTGAAGAAGTTCCTTGACAAGGTTAAGTTGTGAGCAGTTTCTAAATCATAGCTTAAGCCTTTCCTGCCAATGTGGGCAATGCCTTATCTCTTTACTCTGCTCTCACTGCACCTCACTGCACTGGCCATTACAGCACATCCCTCCTTACATTATAATTGCCCATGTTTTAGCCTGTTCCCTGTAAATTCTACTTCACCTTTTAATCTCCAGCGCCTAGCACAGTACCTAGCACTTACAATCGACTCACATTATGTCTTAGCTCCTAAAATTGTTGTCTCCCATCAAGAAAGTGACCTTTTTTTATCATCAGGGCCTTAGCCACCTCTGCATGCCCAAACATGTCATATTATCAAACATTACGTGTAAGGTCTTAATAAGTACATGTTGCTGTTCACGTTCACCATTTGTATTCCCCCTTTCTAGCTTTTGGGGACCATTTTTGGAATCTCATTCCTAGGCCCTTATTTGGTCCTTCTTGATCTTTGTAACTTATCGTGCCGCCTTCAATGCTCTCCAGAACAGAGTGAGAGGATATCAGATTATGAATAAATGTAAGTATTTCTCCCACTGTGGAAAGAATCGAGCTTTAGACAAAACACAGGCCAATCTACTACCAAACAAGGCCCTTTCTGCATACAACCAATGCATAACTTTTTGGAAACAGTCATAATTACTCCCTAATCCATCCTTCTCCCAGCCCATCTCATCAAAATCACAAGTGGTCTGAAACAGTGTAACCCTCTTGATGAAAGCGAGTTATCTCCTCAGGAAACTTTTATTTCTCAGAAATCTATCTACTCCCATACTGACATAAAATCTGCTGAGAGTCTTCTGGTGAACATGTTATTCTTCGTAATCCTTTACCCCCGGATCTATCACCATGGGCCTCCTGACCTCCAGCACCATGCTCATTACTTTCGTTTCCAAGTGTACTTTTACCATCATTCTTGACTTCAGCATTCACATGGATAATCCATTCAACATCTTCTTCAATATTCTTAGCTCCAATTATCACTTCTTCTTCCCATTTACACTTCATGCACCCATTTACATAATTCACATAAATTATAACACCCACTCGCCCTAACTGGGTTGGCTCAGTGGATAGAGTGTCGGCCTGCCGACTGAAAGGTCCCAGGTTCGATTCCGGTCAGGGGCGTCTACATTAGTTGCGGGCACATCCCCAGTGTGCAGGAGGCAGCTGATTGATGTTTCTCTCTCATCGATGTTTCTCACTCTCTGTCCCTCTCCCTTCCTCTCTGTAAAAAATCAGTGAAATACATATTTAAAAAAATAAATAAATTATAACACCCACTCCAGCATCATCCCAATTTCAAACACTCTGATCTCTGACCATTATGTCCTATAGTCAAGCACACTTACAACAGCTACTCCTACAATTCCCCAACCTCAGCAAGACCTCTACAATCAATCCTTGCATCCTCGTTCATCTCCTAACCAGTCTAAGTTACATGTTCTGGCACTAGAAATGCTCCCTTGGAAACAGCCATAACTCCCTTGCTCCTTCCTTGGAGCAACCCAAATCCTGGTTGATCCGATTATGCACTTACTTCATGCCTCCATCCGAACAGCTTAATGCTGCTGGAGAAAACTACAGAATCATGCTAACCGGGCTGGTTTCAAATTTATAATCACAGGTCTCAAAACAGAGCTCAATACTGCCAGACAGCTAACTTCCTATGAAATTTGTTTTCCCAACTTCTGAGATAATTATTCACACCTTCTCTGCTCTCTTCAAATTTCCAACATTCCTTCCTTTCCTCCCAACTTTTAACTAATGACCTTGCTTCATACTTCATAGGGAAAGAAGATGCAATCAATTTAAAATGATCTCAACTTTCAACTATCAATTCCCCAAGCTTCCTGTATCTGTGTTCAAATATTCTGCCTTCATTTCTGTCAAAAGGGGAAGAAGATAGATGAAATCCTGTTCTGTTATCAGATCATCTCTCATCTTCTTAAAAACATCACTCCTACAAGCACTCCTCTTTGCTTTATCATACCCGTTAGCAGAATTCAAACATGGCCCAGGGTCTCTCACAAGGCTGCAATCTCTGAAGACTAGACAGGAGCTGAAGGATCTCCTGCCAAGCTCACTCACGTTGCTGTTGGCAGGAAGTTTCAGTTCCTTGTTATGTGGGCTTGTCCATAAGGCCAAGCAAAATGCAGCTTCACCCAGAGCAAGGGATCCAGGAAACAGAAAAGAGAGAATACCAACACAAAAGCCACAGTCCATTTATGACCTAACCTTAGAAGTGGCAGATCATCCTTTTGATTTAATTCTATTCATTAGAATCAAGTCACTGAAGTCAATACTAGTAACAGGGAGAGGAATTAAACTTCCCTCTTGAAGAGAAGAGTATCAGCTCTGGCCGATGTACTCCGATGACTCAGTGGTTAGAATGTCAACCTGTGCACTGAAGTGTCAAGGATTCAATTTCTGGTTAAGGCACATACCTGGTTTGCAGGTTCAAACCCCAGCCCCTGTTGGGGTGCATGTGGGAGGCAATCAATGTGTTTCTTTCACACCATGTCTCTCTCTCTTTCTCCCTCCCTCCCTCCCATTCTCTCTAAATATTAATAGAGGCTAACATTAAAAATCAACAAACAAATGCTGGGGAGAATGTGTAGAAAAGGAAACACTAGTTCACTGCTGGTGGGAATGCAGACTGGTGCAGCTACTATGGAAAACAGTATGGAGTTTCCTCAAAAAATTAAAAATGGAACTTTCTTTTGATCCAGCAATCCCACTTCTGGGGATATACCCTAAAAACCACAAAACACCAATCAGAAAGGATATATGCACCCCTATGTTCATAGAAGCATTACTTACAATAGCTAAGATTTGGCAACAACCCAAGTGCCCATCAGTAGATAAATGGATAAAAAATCTGTGGGACATTTACACAATGGAATACTATGCAGCTGTAAAAAGGAGGGATCTCTTACCATTTGGGACAACATGAATGGACCTGGAAAATATTATGCAAAGTGAAATAAGCCAATCTGAGAAATACAAATATCACATGATCTCACTTATTTGTGGAATCTAAGAAGCAGAATGAACTGACAAACAAAATAAGACCCAAAGTATGCAGGCATGGAACAGACTAACATACCTCAATGTGGGGTTGGGGGGGAAGAGAAGAGACAAACCAAAGAACTAATATACTTATAGGCATAGCCCATGGACACAGGCAATAGGGTAGTGAAGACATGGGGGGGGGGGGCTGGGAGGATAGGAGTAAAGGCGAGGAGGGGAGATATTTGTAACACTATCAACAATAAAAAGTATATTTAAAAAATAAAAAGTAAAAATCTTAAAAATCAATGGAAAAAATACTCTTGGGTGAGGATTAACAATAAAATAAAATAAAGAGAAGAGTATCAAATATGGACATATTTGTACAACCATCACTGTTTAAGTTATTCTAAATTTGATACTAAATCAAAAATAATTAAATAATTTTCTCTGTCCAACATATATTCAGGGCCCTCTATATACTGACCTATGTCCATCCCAATATCGCCCTATCTCTTCAGCCAATTCAAATCCTTTATTATTTGCCTTCTTCATTTCTACAAATATTCACACTCTTCCTTTCTTTTAGTATACCTTCTTCAAAACTTCTACACTAATAAAAGACAAACATGCATATTGACCGTACCTTCGCTATGCTTTAAGCCACGCCCACCACCCAATCAGAGCAACTATATGCAAATTAACCCAACCAAGATGGCAGCCGGCAGCCACAGAGCTGGAGCGAGCAGGAGCCTTGGTTGCCCCAATGATGGAGGAAGCCAAGCTTCCCGCCTGCCGCAGCCGGCTCTGAGCTCCACTCAAAGCAACAAAGTTTCAATTAAGGAAGGCAAATAAACCCCAGATACCTGCTTTCAGCTGGCTGTGGCCACGGAGCTGGAGCGAGCAGGAGGCTTCCCTCCCACTCACCCTGGCCGGCTCTGAGCTCTTCTTAAGGCTACAAAGTTTCAATTATAGACGGTAAATAAATCCCAGAATTAAAAAGAAAAAGAAAAAAAGGAGAGACTGGGAGCTTCTGTTGCCGGGGGGCTTGGCCAGCCTGAAAACGGCCCTCAGCCCCTCACCCAGACTGGCCAGGCACTCCAGTGGGGACCCCCCACCCTAAAGGGGGTGTGGTCAGCCTGAAAACAGCCATCAGCCCCTCACCCAGGCTGGCCAAACCTCCATGGGGTGAGGGTCCCCACTGGGGGGGGGGGGGGGGGGGCTTGACCAGCCTGCAAACAGCCATCAGCCCCTCACCATGCTGGCCAGGCAACCCAGTGGGGACCCCCACCCTGAAGGGGGTGTGACCAGCCTGCAAACACCCATCAGCCCCTCACCCAGGCTGGCCAGGCACCCCAGCGGGACCCCCACCCTGATCCAGGACACCCTTCAGGGCAAACCAGCCAGCCCCGACCCGTGCACCAGGCTTCTATCTTATATAATAAGAGAGTAATATGCAAACTGACCCTAACAACAGAACAACTGGGAATGACTGGTCACTATGACACACACTGACCACCAGGGGGCAGACACTCAATGCAAGAGCTGCTCCCTGGTGGTCAGTGAGCTCCCACAGGGGGAGCTCTGCTCAACCACAAGCCAGGCTGATGGCTGCCAGTACAGCAGTGGTGGCGGGAGCCTCTCCCGACTCCTCAGCAGCGCTAAGGATGTCCGACTGCAGCTTAGGCCTGCTCCCCACTGGCAAGTGGACATCCCCTGAGGGCTGCTGGGCTGCCAGAGGGATGTCTGACTGCCAGCTTGGGCCCGATCCCCCAGGGAGTGGGCCTAAGCCAGCAGGTGGACATTCTCCAAGGGGTCCCAGACTGCAAGAGGGCATAGGCTAGGCTGAGGGAAACCCCTGAGTGCACAAATTTTTGTGCACTGGGCCTCTAGTTTATATATAGTTCTGGTTATAATAGCATGAATTGACTTAACTGTTGTGACAAATATTTGCAAGTCATTTTACCTATGATTTACATAACTATGATTTCACTCCATAACAGGACGAATCTTCTCCTCTATATCCTCTCCAATGCCTGATAACTGAATTATGTATAATCATGAATCAATCAATCTAGCTAGTTAGCTAACTAGCAACAGAAAGAAATGACTTATTTTATTCATCAGTTTCTTTTGATTAGATTCCTTGTTCATTTATTGATTTTTAGATTCAATTGTTGATAGATATGTATTTATTACATATTTATTAAAATGTTCATATTTTTTACCTTTTTATTATTATTATCATTATTATTAAAGACCCTTTAATATTTCATGTAATATGGTTTGGTGGTGATGAACTCCTTTAGCTTTTTCTTATCTAGACGCCCTTTATCTGACCTTCAATTCTAAATGATAGCTTTTCTAGATAGAGTAATCTTGGTTATAAGTCCTTGCTTTTCATCACTTTGAATATTTCTTGCCACTCCCTTCTGGCTTGCAAAGTTAAGAAATCAGCTGACAGTCCTGTGGGTGCTCCCTTGTAAGTAACTGCTTTTCTCTTGCTGCTTTTAAGACTCTCTCTTGTCTTTAACCTTTGGCATTTTAATTATGATGGGTCTTGGTGTGGACCTCTTTGAGTTCATCTTGTTTGGAACTCTGTGGTTCCTGGATTTGTATGTCTATTTCTTTCACCAAATAAGGGAAGTTTTTTTCATCATTTTTTTCAAATAGGTTTTCCATTTCTTGCTCCCTCTCTTCTCTTTCTGGTACCCCCATGATGCAAATATCAGTACACTTCAAGTTGTCCCAGAGGCTCCTTACACTATGTTCATATTTTTCGATTCTTTTTTCTTTTTGCTATTCTGCTGGATGTTGTTTGCTCCCTCATATTCAATATCGCTGATTTGATTCTCAACATCTTCTACTCTATTGTTGATTCACTGTAAATTATTCTTCATTTTAATTAGTGTATCCTTCATTTCTGACTGGTCCTTTTTATGTCATTGATGGTGTCACTAAGTTCCCTGAAGTTCTCATTAAATTCCTTGAGCATCCTTATAATCATAGCTTTGAACTCCATACCTGGTAGTTTGCTTGTTTACATTCCATTTAGTTCTTTTTCTCGAGATTTCTTCTGTTCTTTCATTTGTGACATGTTTCCTTTCTCTAAAATTTGGCTGTTTCTCTGTCTTTATTTCTATGTATTAAGCATAGCTGCTCTGTCTCCAGGAATTAGTAGAGTGGCCTTGCGTAGTAGGTGTCCTACAGGGCCCAATGGCTTAGCCTCCCCAGTCACCTGAGCTGGGCAATACAGGTGCACCCCTGTGTGGGCTGTGTGCACTGTCCTATTGTACCTTGATTGCCTTGGTTGCTGTTGGGGTCACTTGGAGAGATTGACACTTGGATCAATTGGTTGTGAGGACCAGCTGCAACAACAGTGGAAGAGCTGCTATGCAGGAGACTGCTCTACAGAGCAGGACTTGCTTCAGTGGGACTTTGGTGCTTACCAAGTCCATTCCTTGAGTGTGTGACTAATGGATGTGGTAGGGTTTTAATCTGGCATGGTCTGAAGCTGACCATCAGGTGCACTTGCTCTGGGGCCTCCTGGGAGGTGCAAAGTTAGCTAACGCCTGTGCCCCTCCTAGGGCCACCTGGCTTGAACTACAGTGTGATCTGCAGATGGCTGCTATTTGTGTTGGGCTTGGAGGTGCCCAGGAGGGGCCAAGCTGTGTATCAAGGCAGTTGCTGCTAGTGCTGGGCCTGAGGCCACTTATCAAGAAGTATGGGGCATGCTGAGGCCAGCTCCTGCTTGTTTGAGAGGTTTTTAGAAAAGTCTGAATCCTAAGTCAGGACAAGCCATTCATATGAAAAAGGCACTGCAAACAGCCTGCAAGTTCGGGGAGAGGGCTCACCAAGAAGAACAGTGTGAGCCAGGTTGATGGAGATTCAGATATGGTGACTGCCTGTTTGGCACTGTGGCAGAGATGTCTCAGCAAAGGAGCACTTTATTCTGGGAGAAAGCTTCCCCCCAGGCTGTTGCCCTTATGCCAGACAATTTAGTTGCTCCCTGTATGTCCCTGTACCCTTTCAAGCTGTTGCCCCATTACTGGATCTTAGAGGGAGTGAGTCCAAGTAAGCTCAGGTGTAGGCCCTTTAAGAGGAACTGCCTGGGACTCCAGCAGCCTCCATCTCATTTAACCATAAACCCTGCTGGTTTTCACAGCCCAAAGTTATGAGGACTTCTCTTCCTGGCACTAGAACCCTGGGCTGAGAAGTATTGTATGCGGCTGGGACCCCTTGCTCCTCATGGGGTATCTGTGCAGCTGAGGTTTCCTTCCTGATTAAAAAAATGCCACACATAGGTGTCAGACCAGCCAGGTCTAAGCCTCCATCTCAGTTTCAATGTGGTTTCTTCTTTAATTTTCTAGTTGTAAGGTGGAGTTCAGGCAGATTCCACATGGTTCTGAATGCTGGTTGTTTTGTGGCTTCGTTGTTATTTTGATGTGGTTGTGGGAAGAGGGAAGAACTATGTTTATCTATGCCACCATCTTGACCCTCCATGACATATGCCTTTTGATAAGCCTTTTATGATATATTATATCCTGTTTTAAAAGAGGCTGCTCATTACACTAACAAATTGAGCTAAATGTGTATTTTGCATATCTTTCAACTGCATCTTTGTCACTTCCAATTTTTGAAGCTCTCTATAAAAATTATATATTCATTGCATTTTCCAAAATCCAACTTTCCTTCCTTTTCCATTTTATTTCAAAAGGCTTCTCACTATCAATGTAAATTTAAATTTGTATAGTACTTTATGCTTTCTAAGTGCCCTCATAGTCATTTCCTTAAACCACAACAACTGTAAAAAAGGAAATAGGAAAAATATTCTTATCCAAATTGTCCAATAAATTAGTAAATTTATTTATGGTACCTTCCTATTCTAGGAACTGAAAATACAGAAGGAAACAAAAACAGTCACATCTTCAGGAAACTTAAATTTTGGCAAGAAAGCCACACAATAAATAAGTAAACACGTCAATGAGGAAGCCTGGATTCAAATACCATGGTTGTTGAACACAAATTTAAAGTTCTTTTCAGGATACCATTTTGCTTCTCTGGCCCAAATTAGCTGATGCAAAAGATCTCTTTACCATGAATTTTGGCAGTTTGATTTATTGAAATCTCTTTGGGTTTCCAAAAGGTCTCAGATATTTCCCACTCCTCTAAAGTAATTGAGTGGACAATTGCCAAAGCAGCATTAATAAACAATACATTCAGAGCATTATTACAGATAGTTAGGAATGACCATCCCCAATTTCCCCAATAAAAGAGAATTTTGGACTTAAAAATTAACTTGAAAAAGGAAAAATATACATACCTGGAAAAATAAATACACATAAAATTTTAAAATACAAATTAATATCTTGCAAGAATCAATGCATTTAGTTATCAGCATTTGTCTGGTTACACAATGTCTCTATACAGCATTTCAAATGACTCCCCTTTGCCTGCTTCCCATCTCACAGCACTCACTAGTAAGTTAACTTGTCCATGCATCATTAGTAATTCATGACTTATTTGTGAAAGTGCAGGGACAGCACTACTACAGACCTAATACAATGAATATCTTATTAGGAAGAAATTAACAAATGAATTGTTGCCAATCAATAGGTGCTGAAAAGAAAATTACAATGATAGTAAAGCCTAAATAATTTATACACAATATTGATTTTTTCATTACATTAATTATTCTTTATAGCACACATAAGGAACTTGGAGAATAAAACTTTCCAAGCAAAAAAATTTATCTTTAGTGGTGTTGTAGAGGCTTAAGTCTGAATTTAAAAGGCAAATAATAGGGCCATGATAGTTGACAAATATCTTTAGATTAAAAATGTATCAGAAAATAAATTTGACACCTCCAGAACACCTAAGTCCTTCATGTTATCCAATGTTTTTATACATAAAACGTTTGCTACTTATCAATAGACCTACTGATTGAAATGTTTGTTAATGGGAATATTAGAATTAAAACTGTCTGTTAACCCACCTCTTTCATTGCATACACAAAAGGCACAATGACAAACTCAATAAAGCTCTGTGGGAATGAAAACCTTCTCTGACACCTCTCCCAGATTCTTTAAGTGAACTGGACTTAAATCCAGTTGAATGGAGTACAGATTCCTTAGAGCTAATAATTTTCACAGCCAGCAGAAAACAATTCCTGATGCAATTTTACCATGGCAAGTAACTTTCACAGATACAAGGACATGAAAGTGATCCTCGGGTTTACAGCCCATTGCTGACTCTAGACATGTCACAGAAAGAGAGGATTGTGTGCAAAGGCTGGGAGGTGGGGGGGGGGGGGGGCGGGGAGGGCAGGACAGCTGAAAGTTTGTATGTTCTTCATGGGTGATGATCCCAGCAAGCCAAATCCCCTCTGATGGCTGGAAGAAATGAACTTAACACATATGCACCAATCCCAATAGATGTACTTGGTATGGATGATGCACTGAATATTGTTTTTTGTCATCTACAAATACATATGTTGAATTGTTTTGCTCATGGCATTTTGACTCTTGGAATTAAAGCAGTTAATTGATAGTCCTTGTACCAAGTTCCTTGTGCCAAGTCTCCTCAAATACCAACTTTATTTAACTACTAGAGGCCCGATGCATGAACATTTGTGCAAGAGTAGGCCTTCCTTCCCTCGGCTGCCAGCACCACTTCCCTTTGGCACCGGGGATCCAGGCTGGCTTCCCTCGGGCCCAAGCTTCGTCAGGAAAGACATCTGGAAGACATCCAGTCTAATTAGCATATTACCCTTTTATTATTATAGACTTTTCAGTATCTAATGTTACGAGATTCCAGATTCATAATGCTTTGTACTGAGAGTTGCATGTATGCATACTTTCAAGCATCTCATATCTCCCCTATACTAAATATGGAAATAGTGT
Source organism: Myotis daubentonii (assembly GCF_963259705.1). Taxonomy (NCBI): domain Eukaryota; kingdom Metazoa; phylum Chordata; class Mammalia; order Chiroptera; family Vespertilionidae; genus Myotis; species Myotis daubentonii. The sequence continues at coordinate 178,991,100 of NC_081841.1, read as the reverse complement.
TTCAAAAGTCATTTAAAACTAAAAATATTAGAATTGTTTCAAATGTAGTACAGTGCCTTTTCTTTCTCACCTTTTACCTTCAGAGACTTAAAGCTGCAAACATATTACTCTTAATTTTCTAAATGTTCTTGGAAGAAAATCCAGCTACAGAAAACATCTCATTTTCTGAATATGCTTTTGCAAACTACAGCCAGTTTTGCAAACTATTTTGTCATGCTTTAACTAATATTGTTATATAATTTCAAATTCATAAAATATTATACACAGATGTAATATAAAATGTGTGCTATATAGTATGCATCATAATCCAGCTCTAACTGCCCAAATCTGCAACTATTACCAGCTGACTCTGGGGCAATTACATGACAAAACACCCAAATTTAGCATTATTTTTATTACTCAGCAAAAAGTCCCTTCTCAGTGGTGACTGCTCCTCTGCTGAGTGTCCTGTTGCATTCACCTTTCTTTAGGTGGAGACTTAACAATCCATACAGAAAACATGTGGTACAGATATTAAAATAAAGGGTATGCCTCATCTGTAGAACTGAACGGGACATGCACAAAATGAATTAGAAGAAATTTCAAACTATTTTAAGGCACTGTGCTAGTTATTCTCCATTTCCATCCCTCCATTCTCCATCTTTCTCTGCCTTGCTGTTGGCATAGAATGTATCAAGTAGCTCTCTTGTCCTTTAGTTTCCATATGGATTCAGCCAATGGAGACAACAGGAAGAGATGGATAGATAGAAAGTCCCTCCCCTACCGCTTCCTCTGTGCCTCAGCTCTATATTTCTGGCAGTAGCTGCTTTCTGCAAACAGCTCCTATGGGGAAGCCTTTCCTACCATGGAGACTGTAGCTCCTGTCAGGCTCCAGCAGACAGTGGATGCTGACAACATGGTTCTCTCCCTCTGTCTCTTAAGCCCAGGGAGGTTAACCATCTCCCCTTATTCCTAGTTGTGAAGTATTTCAGATCCCATGTTTGTGCCTTTACCCGATCCATACCTCTGTAACTAGTCTCTTTGCAATACCTGATTGTGCCTCTGTTTACTGTCAAGATGCTGACTAATACATAGCAACCTGACACAGTAAAAGGATGTATAAGTAAATAAAAGAGCTTCAGCAGCATTTAAATACACCAGCCCTCTGAGTCAGATAGCCTCCTAGGTAGTTGATTACTTCCCATAAATGTACTAATGAGACAAACACTGCACACAAGATAAATTTCTGACCTCTACTTTCATTATTACCTTCTTTCTGATTCAGTTCTTTTAGGATTTCATTCTTCACCTTGACTACTTTTGTCCTTCTTCTCTCCTTCCTCTGTAGCATCCTTCTAATTTACACTCCGCATTGTCTGTTCTCTCTTCCATGGTATGTCACCTTGTTTTTTACTGTATTATACTGATCTTACCTTGAAATTTCCATACACAGGTTAAGTTACTGCATATCTATCTGCAAAGTCATGTTTACTCATCTTTCTAGGTCTCTGTTTTCATTTTTGAAGTAAACATATAAAATTCTACAAATTCCTAATTAAGGCACACAAAATATGGAAACTGTCATCCAGGTTTACAGTCATACATCCATAACCTTGAATTCTTTGGGAGAAATACTCTGTAAAATCTAACATATAAATCTGGAGGACATCAAGGTGGTTAGCATTTCTACCCTCTTCTGTTTATAAAGAAACTAGAGGGCAGGAGCAACCATGAACATACAGTGTTAAATCCAAGATTCTGAGAACAAATGACACAATATTTAGCAATAAAAGCATGGTAAGATATTAATCATAACAATGAACTACAAATATTTATGTGCCCACAGGCAACCAATTCAATTTCACTGCAGGATTGCTTCACTTATTAATTTAGTTGTATGTACTTAAACATTTTTGTTGCTGTTTCATTAATTTCCCATTAAAAAAATATACAATGATATGCTGAAGAAAAGAAAGACAAGTTTCCATTCAACAATATTCATTAAGTGCCCAATGAGTGTTCATGGTATCTTAAGAATTAACATTTACTTTTATCATTCATGGTTTTAAAAGTTTAAAAATTCATTTCTGCATCATTCAGGATGAAAAGTTTGATTCAAAAAGGATAGTACAGGTTTATCTATCACTTTATTTTTATACAAAACAGTATGAACATATAAGATTAGTCCAATGAGAAAATAATAGCTAACTCTTCCGTGTGTCAGGTTCTGGGCATTCAACATGAAATAGTACTATTCCTCCCATTTTCCAGAGAAGGAAACTGAAGTATGAAGCAGAGAACTGACTTGTTCAGGCTTAAATGACAATAAGTGGTTGAGCCAGATTAAACTCTAGCTAGTCTGACTTTACAGTCCATGCTCTTAAACATTACCCTAATTAGATTCACAAATTGAGCATCAGCACAATTTTCAGTCATTTTCAGTGGTTGATAAATTTGTTATTGATTTCTTCCAATTTCTCGTGAGGACTTTTTTTCCTAACTCTCCCATTGCTCTCCAATATCACAATCTCTAGCTACAATGACCTTAACAATCTAATTTAGACCAATAGTGATCCAGAGTCTATATTATTTACACTTTTTCATCCTCCCATCCTACTTCAAAGTTCCCATGCTCTCCATTTAGGCTATTTTTTCCAAAGTGAAAATGAATGATGAGATTATCCTTCCTAAGAAGCAAGTCTATAAATTTCTGATTTGTAACAACATTCTCAAATGATCCAATAAGCCCTGGTCTCTATGCTTACTTTTACGCCTGTTCTAGAGAATCAGGAGAGTTGATATCTTGTTAATTATGGAAGGCAAGTAACTATAAAAGATTTCTACCTGAAATAAGAGAGTCATGATACAAAGCTTTTAATAATTCCATCTTTAAAACCATCATCTTGTCAAGTTATGCTGATGTTCTTACAAGGTAATCTAGAGCATCTTCTATAGGTCAGTCTCTGTGCTGGGAACTTTACATGTATTTTACTGAGCAACTATATTTGCTGGAAGAAGATATAAACCAATAACACTGTTTAAGTTAAATCCTTAGTAGACAGATAGTTAAATTCTAAGCTATACTTAAAATTATTATTAGGCAATTAATATCAACAGAGAATATATACATGATATCTATAATTTAACAAACTCAAAACAAGATAAATGATTACTACAAAATACTAATTTGGGTTCCCCATTTAATTGTTTTCATACTAAACCTATTTCTTGCCCCAATAATTAATTTATTTCATGACTCTTAAAATCACATTAGGACTTGCCAGTCTCAATTAAACCTGTTTAATTCATTATCAAGCATAAATAACTTTCAAATGACATAAGCCTCTGATTGTCCTTAGTCAAAATGAGACGATAATAATTAGCTTTGGGGAATAATAATATAAGAGTCTAAGATAAAGCAAATCTACCTTGTTAGTGGTTAAATTTACCTACCTTCCAATTATCGCATGAACATTCATATTTCTCTAAAATCAACCCTTTCAAAAATTCCAAGGCAACCAGCAAGAAAAAGGCAGAAAAATAAATCACTATTACATTTACCACCCCCACCCTTATTTCTACAATTCAAAAAACTAAATGGGTTTAATTCAACCTCTTTCGAATTTACAGCAAATATTGGTGGTTTGAACCAGAAGCAATACATTAAGAGAACATATACGTGGATATGGGATATAGACAGCACGATCTCCTGTCTCCTTAGTTTCTACACGGCACACAAATCTGATGGTGAAAATTAACTTTCTTTGCAGTTCAACATTTCTAATTAGAAGAGACATCAAAAAGATTATGCTTTCAAAAGCAGTATGGGCCATAATATTCTAGATTGTCTTTGAAACAGAGCTCTGTGGCTTCCTTATATATTTTTGCCTGCTGTCTAAAGGAAAAGCAATAACCAGATGATGTTTCAAAGTGGTTATGGTTTTTTGTGGCAAGTTGTGTTATATTTTCTCATCTTACCTTTTTACACTTATTATTAAGCATACATTCTAGTACATAGGACCTATTTATTGCTCTTGGCCCTGAATGTATAAAACAGTCTATGCTATCAGACTGTGCTTGGCCAAAATTTCCCTGGTAGAAATATTGACAAAATGCTTGAGAACTGTTTAGTTCATTTATAATCCTGTTTGTTTGTTCATTTGTTTGTTTTATTTTGTTTTGTTTGTCTGGGACAGAAAAGGGGAGGAGGAAGATACCCTTAGATTAGAATGCAAGCCTTAAAATAAAAGGCCATATGTTGGACCAGGAAGGATTTCCTTTTACAACATCAGTAGTTAATCATCCATTGTCTAAAGTTTTCACTGCTGTGGAGCATGCCACTTCACAAAAGAGTTCGTTCTCATTTTAGACAGTTAAAAATTGTATAAAGTTCTTTTTACTCTGAGTTGAAATCCTTATCCCATCACTCCTATCTCACTTATGCTAGTTCTGTCCTTTGGAGAAATATTAAACAAGTCTCCTTCATCTTCCACATTTTCCTCCATTGAGCATTTAATGACAACTTTTATGTCTCTTTATTTTTCCCATCTCCTTATTAAATATTATCAGTTCCTTTGATTATTCCTCATATGACATGGTTCCCAGATGTTACGAATAAATAAGAGCTGTAGCTTGACTTAAAATTTCAGTTGGTAGGAGCATCATCCCATACATCAAAAGGCCTTTCTCTCTCTCTCTTTCTCTCTTCCTCTCTCTCTCTCTCTCTCTCTCTCTCTCTCTCTCTCTCTCTCTCTCTCTCTCATTTTTAATGTGTCCTAAATATAATATAAAATGCAAAGAAGAGAACTGAAGTTTCATTTATTTCTCCTTTATTTATCTATAATTGACACAATTGGAAGGACTGTCTAGAAGTTAAGAACCCAATGGTCCACCCAGGAACCATGTCTATACTATTCTTGTAAACACACACACACACACTCACATACATCAGTCATGGGATAGATCTGTGATACAAGGTCAACCTCATCTCCCTGGCCAATTGATTTGCTTCAAATGAATAGTCACAAGTTCCAAACTGGACTATAAAGAGTCGTTCCCCAAGATTGCAAGCTAAAACTCAGACAAGACCTGCTTCCCTCTCAGCTTGTGGAGGTATTAGATATGATAGCCATTTACCCATTTTGTAGAATAAGCCAATTGACAGAATGAGGTCCATGTGCAAAGTGGGGAGAAAGATTTCAAATCTCTAGTTCCAGTCATTTTTGAAACCAACTCTACCCCTAACTTTCCTATTTCCTGGTTTAAGCCAATAATTCCCCCTGACTGAACCAAGTTTGCATTAGAGTTGTACCATTTGCAGCAGAGTGTCCTGTCTAATACAATATTCATAAGGTACAAACTACTCTACTAGGACGAACAGAATGCAGATCATAAAAAAGAAAAACTGCCATTCCACCCTACAAAAGGTTTGGATGGAATCTCTTTCCAGCATAATTTCAGAATTAGAGTGATACTCACTTACCAAAGAAGATTAAGGTCTATTTTCCTTAAGAGCCTAAGCTCATAGGGCTGACATTGTTTGTCCAAAACTGTATTCCTAGAACTTCAGAGTGCCTAGCACATAGTAGGTGAATAAGACACTCTCCATTATACTTTTCATAGTAAACTGTAGGCAAAACATTGAATAAACTTACTAAAATGAAGACATGAGTGCCCTAGAAAAAACATATTATTTCACATCCTTAAGATTAGATTACCGACTCGCTACATAAATAGTAGGACAAGATTATCTTTCCAGTCTTTTTTAGCCATAAAATGTTATGATTCTATCAATACTTAACAACGCTAAAGAAGAGTCTTCAAAAGACCTATGTATGCTTAGGGGGGAAACATACCATAACAAAGAAATATGTAATTGGAGAGAGAAAAAAGCAAAAGAATATAATGAGAAGCAATCATCAATGATATGATAAAAGAGGTCTTCAGGTATGCCATCTTCCTATTAGTTTCCTATCTTGTTCTAACCAATTTTGGTGGTCAGAAATGCCCTTGGTGCTGGATCCAAAATGCCAGCCACCAAGCCTTTCTCCTTCCTGGGTCTTGTGCATCTCCTTTTAGAGTTGGCTTCCCACCTCTCACCATTCCAGACAGTGTTTCTTGTCACCAACAGAAGATATACTCAATAATTTTGTTTCCCATCTTGTCCCCTGCAATGGCTGATGCCCAAATGTCCATAATTTTCCATTTATTTCTGGTGTTTTGAATTTAGGATTCTGTCTCAATATAAACAATCATAAATGGCATCTCTATAAATTACTGGGGACTATTTACACTAAGCAGCTCTAAGGAACTGACCTCATATCCTTCTATTAGGGAAAATATTCTTATTATAGTTAACAACTAATGTCTAAGTGTTACTATATACTTGCATATTAAATATTAAGAACTTCATACCAGCATATTATACTATGAATACATACTACATTAAGCACTTTGAATGCATTTTCTCACTTAGTTTTCATAACACCTCTGTGATAGAAGTACTAATAGCTACCTACCTATGTTTAAAGATGAAGAATCTGAGGCTCAGAAATAATAAATTACTTCTGGTTGTACAGCTAGTGAGCACAGGAGCCATATCCATCTGAATCCAGAATCCTTGATCCGACCAATTACATGACTCACAAAAGCACTGATCCCTATGGGAAATTGGGAATGGGGTGCCCAAGAGGGATACCAAAAGCTAAGAGAGTAGGAAACTAAAATCACCATGCTCTACTTCTCGATTTGGCTTTTAGTCAGCTCTATTTGAAGAAGAACCTTGTTCCCATTATGTAGCAATAGATTATCTGCCATTTTGCATTGTGGAAATGTACCCTCCATTATCCAGGCTAATCTAGTTGAGTGTAGAATGTCGTACACAGACATTCCAATGACAGACAACTAATTAAATCTTCTGTGTGAGGATGATGCTACTGAACATCTCTTCAATTTTTTTCTCCATAGCTTTGGATGCAAGGCACCTCACATATTCTTTCCTACAGCATCTAGAGAAGAAAAGTAATTTAGAGTACCAGAAAAGGGAGAGAAAGAAAAAGAAGAAAGATTATAAGAAGTACTATTCCCCCAATACACACACACACACACACACACACACAATTAGAATTAAAAAAATAAGTGAATCAGTGAATCAGTGCAGGGTGATTATCTGGTAACTTGAGAATCAGGAAGAAGTGAATGCTTGTGGCCCATTGCTAAACAAAGAAAAGCATTGGACTGTGCATTAGAAACCATATGTTCAAATAGTCAAGGTGGAATTTTCCTACATCACAGAGTAGAGAGGTATTGAGTATTTCCTTTAGAAGTGAGACACTACTGCTATAATCTATGCTGGGTCTGTGGCAGCAGCATCATTTCACCATTAAGCAAAAATCCCATTATTTTTAGGTTCCATAATCTCTAATTCCTCCAAAATCTTAAACCTATTCGCTAAGACTTATATACATCAGTACAAAATAATACTGATACCTACCAAAGGATCATTAGACATTTCTATGTGATAATCAACGTCTCTAGTGTGAGTGAAATGGGAATCAGACTATCAATCTCTTTGTGGTCATTCAGGAATTAATACATAACGGTCAAAGTCCAAAAAGTACAACTTTGGGTAAAACGCAGCAGAGATTCCCTCTCACTGAAATAACAGTTTTGTTTGTTAGGAAGTATAGAAGTAATAATTAATTGGAAAATCGTCTTAAGCTAAAATAGAGGGGCAGGATCTAAAATACTACACAGTTAGAAATACTTAAAAGTAAAATATCCATAATATACACTAAGTCTAATGCCTTCATTCCAAGTCTAACTATTTTTTATTCTCACCAATTTCCATTAAACAGGGAAAGGAGCAGGGAGGAGAGAAAGCATTTGAAAAACTGCCAGAGTAAAAAATCCCATAATGAAATTTTGCTCATTCTTGGAGAAATGAAGTAGAATTAGATGCTTCAGTGGTGGTGAATTCTAGAATCTGGGTAGCTGCCAGTAAATGGAGCTTTTCCATAATGTCAAATGCAAAAGCTATCTGATATCAACATATTGAGCTTGAGTTTTTAAATTCCTATTTCCTTACACCAAATTGTTTGAAACCTTTGAGATAAAAACTTCAATAAACTAGTGTTCCAAGCTTTTAATATTTCAGTCCCTTGAGCAAGCATGTCAGATTAATCTTCAAATTGCAATGGGCAGAAAGAACATTCAACCAAATTCTTAAACCCATGTCTCTCTCAAAGGATGTTAATAATGTAAGCAGTTTCATTGGCTATTAAGATGTCAAACTTTCCTAATTCTCAGCAGTATCACTATTTAACAGGGGGAGGGGGGAAAGGCCATTCTATCCTGAAAGGAAGGGATTTTACTTACTAGATTTTTGTATCCACTTAGCATTTAGCACATTGCCAGGCACACGGTAGGCATTTAACAAATACTTTTTGAATGAGTTGATGGATTGGCCTGGGAGAAAGTGGAAATCTTGCTGAGAGCAGCATTCACAATCCTAGCATTGCTCAGCAACAAAAACCATTTCCAGAAGGGTTATCAAGGTAGGAGCAGGAATCTGAACATGTATCTTCAAAGTGCCATCAAGAGGATTGTTTCCTGAGCTGACGAGCAGCCACCTAAGAGCCACTTACGGAGGAATCAGACTCCTCTTCAGCCTCACCATGCCTGGAAAACTCCTGCCCTGCCTCTCTACCCCCAACTCCCTCCTCTGTCTTTTACTGGACTTGGTTTCCACTCACAGAAGTTAAGTACAAGCTTCTACCTCGCTGATCTAACTCAGGCCTCCTCGCCATTCCAAGGTTTTCCAAGCATTGCTCAGAGGGACGCCACACCATGCTAGGCACAAGGAAGGAGACACACAAATGGCTCCCCACACATTTGAAGGAAGCAAAGAGGGCGAAGGCGGGGGGGGGGGGTGGAGGGGGTTGGGGGGGGGGGTGTCTTCAAGACCAGGGAACTATCCAGAGGTTTCTTATGGCCATCCCAAAGCCTCTGCCCCGCCTCTGAGAGACGCTGGAGGAACTACCAGCCCAGCCCGCCCAGACAGCGCAGGGGCAGGGCGGCCAGGGGTCGGGATTGGGGAGAGAGGGGCGGGGAGGTGGCAGGGAGCCCGACGGGGCCGGGGACGGTACCTGGTGTGGCTGTGGTTGCGGGGAAAGTCTTTCTTCTCCATGATGGCCGGCACGCAGTTGGTGAGCTCCGTCCAGTCGGCGTGCAGCCCGCAGCTCCAGCCCGTGGAGAAGCGGGAAAAGAGCCAGGTCTCTTTCTTGCCGGGCCGGTGGCAGGTGCACTTCTTCTGGCCCGCCTTACAGCTGCACGGCTGCTCCAGCCGGATGTTCTTCACCAGGTGCCGGCCGAACGTGGTGCCCCCGGTCTTCTGGATGTGCAGGAACACGATCACGTCGCGCCCTTTGATGTTGAAATCCACGAAGCGGGTCAGGTCCTTCAGGGTGAAGTTGAAGCGCGGCACGAACCGAGGCAGAGAGCCGTGGTCTGGGGCCTCGGGGTCCGGCTCCTCTTCCTCCTCCCCCTCCTCCTCCGCCTCCTCCTCCTCCTCCTCTGGGTCCCCTGGCTCATCGTCGTCGTCTTCGGGCGCCACGGCCCCCCGCAGCCCCTCGGGCGGGCCCCGAGGTGGCGGGGGCAGCTGAGGACGCCGCTCCCCGTCTTCGAGCGGCACCTGCGTCCGGCGGGCGGGCCCCGGGGCGGCGGGCTGGCCGGCCTCCCCCGCGCGGGGCCGCTCCGCGAAGTTGGCGCAGGAGCTGGTGCAGGAGGGGGACACGTACTGGTACATGATGACCACGAAGAGGAGAGTGAGCACGGGCGTCAGCAGCCACTTGTTGAACCTTTCATCCATGGTGCCGTCTCAGGCCGGCAGGCTCAGCGGCGGCGGCAGCGGCGCGGACGGGCGTCCGCTCGGAAGTTTCGGGGACTCAGGGGCGCGGCTCCGAGCCTGCCTCTCCTCCATGCCCCCGACGCCGAGGCGAGCGGCGGGCGGGCGGCCCCGCGGCACCCCGCGCTCGAGACGGACGGAGCCGGGCCTTCGGACCGAGCGGGGAGGCGGGCGCCGGCGCGTGCGGTGGCGGCGGCGGCGCGGGGCGCCCTGCGCTCCCGGGAGCGCCCGGCTCGGCCCGCTTCTGGCTCCCGCCGGGGCGCGGGGCGAGCTCTCAGGCGACTCGGGGCATCCCGCCGCCCGCGCTCGGGCGCTCAGGCGCTGGGGAGAGCGGCTCCGGTCCGGGACCTGCCCCGGGCGGCCGGGCGGCCGGGCAGCTGCGGCCGCGAGCGCGGGGGCTGCATGGGGCTCGCCGGGGCGCGGGCCAAGGGCGAAGGTGCGGCCGGGCCCCGCCGCCACGGCCGGCCGCGGGCACCGCGCTCCGCACGCGCGCGGGCGCCTCTGCCCTCAGATGGCGAGGCGCGGGAGCCGCGAGGGCGGCCGGCGACCGCCGCAAGTTTGCCGAGGAGCCCCCGCCGCGGCGGCCGGCGAGGCGCCCGTGCGGAGCCGCCGCTCCGGGAGAGGAGTGCCGCCGCTCCGGGTCGGTCCGCCCGGGCGCGGGCACGCAGACACACTCGCACGCACTGGCTGGCACCGCCACAACCCGCCCGCCGGAGTGACAGGAGCCCTGCTACCCGCAGCAAAAACCTGCCCAAGGTACGGAGCATGCGCCGCCGCTCCCCCAGCCCCGGAGGAGTTTCCAGGGGAGGAGTCCGCTGCTCCGCGGGGCTCGGGGTGGCAGCTGGCGCCGGGAATCCCTTCTGCCTCGAGGGAGGAGAGACTGGGGAGCGAGGCAAAGGCGGAGCCAGGCGAGGCCCCGCAGGAGAGCGTGGCTGCTCTCTCAATCTGAAGGTGGAGAGAAATCTGGCCGGCCTATCCTATCGACGGGAATAATACCTGCACACCGCTGGGTGGATCCTCCTAAACAGGACTTCCCAGGAGTAGGCTGGTCCCTGGTCAGCAGGGGAAATGGCCTCCAGGCAGCTTTTAATTTCTACCCAAAACATTCTAACTGGTGCTCAAGTTTTTCCCAGCCCTTCCTTAACGACAAACTTGGTGTATCCAACTCTACAACTTCATTCAACCAGCATCCAGTCATGTTGAGACGCCATTGTCCCTTAGGCGACTACGGTGAATCCATCAGGCTCTGTGTTCAACACCCAGTTCATTTCTCCCAGCCCAGACAGCCCTTCCCACCACCATGCAGTACTTACAGAGTAAGAGGAGGTTAGGGGTCAGCTGCTGAAATTCATCCTACTAATACACATTGAGGCACTAAATATGCAAGACCCACCCCTTCCCCCCAATGTGGACAATAAGACCTGCACTTACCTGTATTTCTTAACATAAACTAGCTCTTTAAAAAAAAAAAAAAAAAAAAAAAAAAAACTTTAAATTTTGCATTTACCTGAGAACCAAATCTTTAGATAATAACAATTTCTGTTTTTCAGATAATGGATGTTTGTACCATCAATTGGAATAAATTCCTGGTCCTGTTTGACCTAAGTGGAGAGTGGCAGTGTATTGAAGGTCAAGACAATGCAGTTTTATCCCCTGGCCCATACTATCATGTCCCTCCTGGCTACGCTGCCAGTCCCAGTCAACCACACCTGGCATTCCAGTTTGTATCAGCCAACTTTCCCACCTGGCCTCCTTACAGATCTATGAGGTACTTGTCTCTTCCTGAGACACTGTGCTGATCCCTTTCATCCGTTAGACTGTCCCCTTGGCAACCATCACTTAAGATCCGGATCTGTTTCAGGGATGGTAAGGCTTGCCCATAGGAGGTTATTTTTCATTTTCCAGGCAGGTGGGGGTTCACCTTAACAAAGCTTCCCCTGCTTCCTTTCCTCTTTTCAACTCTATAAACAGCCACAAACAGTGCCCTTCCTGATACTGTATGACCTATATTAGTAAGAAAGGTGTGAGGCAAGATGAATCCGCTTCTTTAAAGCTTACTAGATTCTTTTTCTTTCATTTAAAGTTTAAAATCCTTTTAATGGCATCCCACTACTCTCCCAAGCAAGAAATTGAAATAGAACCAAAACCCCGATAAAACCCAACAATTATTCCCTGTATGCATCCAGTTAATGGTGTCCTTATTTTGAAATACATACATTTGCTTTAGAAAAGTAAAAATTTATTATATTTTCATATTACTTTATTTGAGAAGTTTCTCATTTTTTATAAAATCACTTGCTATCATATGGATAAATATAACCTTGTTCGCTACACAAATGTATAACCTGAGTGCTGGTGGCAATTTGTATAGTGGAAAGCACTTTCCTAGCCATTATCTCATCTGCTCCTCAGAACAATACTTTCTGGCAGTGGTTCTCAACCTGTGGGTCGCGACCCCTTTGGGGGTCAAACGACCCTTTCACAAGGGTTGCCTAAGACCATCAGAAAACACATATATAATTGCATATTGTTTTTGTGATTAATCACTATGCCTTAATTATGTTCAATTTGTAACAATGAAAATACATCCTGCATATCAGATATTTACATTACGATTCGTAACAGTAGCAAAATTACAGTTATGAAGTAGCAACAAAAATAATTTTATGGTTGGGGGTCACCACATATGAGGAACTATATTAAAGGGTCACAGCATTAGGAAGGTTGAGAACCACTGCTCTATGGTGATCAGAGGAGCATAATATCCCATTTCAGAGATTATGAAACTGAACCAAGGAAAGCTGGGTGAAAGCAGAGCCAAAACTAGAAACCACTAATATCCCTGAAATACATTCAAATCACCTTTGAAAAAATCCAATGAACATCAACAACAGAGCCCGTAATTTCCTCTCTCCCTGTCAAGACCCTTTGAGTCAAGAGACAGGAAGAGGCAAAGGAATTGCAATAGAACAATTGAATTATTTTACCTCTCCCTCAGGCTTAAAGACAAAGCTGAGCAATCTCCACACCCTGAAGTATTTTGGACTTAGTCAGAGAGTTCCCAGATAAAGGAGAAAGACAATACAATTTAACAAGGATTATATCATTGCTAAAAGACAAAAAGAGAATTTCAGAAGAAAGCATAATAACAAACAAATATAACAGCTATGTTGCTAACAAAATATATTTCCATAAGTAAGTGTACCTTTAACCCTCTTCAAAAAACATTACCCTAGAAGATCTCTTTTGCTTTCAGTAAAATACCTAAGGAGGCACCAACATTTCCCTGGGGTAACCACAAGGAAAACAATGCATAGAATCAAGCAATGACACAGTTAATTCAGGCATGTAACCAAGTATTCGTTTTTAATGACGGGTAATGTTGGTGGTGTGAACACTGTCCCAGGAGTGGCCTCCCTATCACAGTTGTGGAACTTGGTGTGAAACTAATCAGAGCTCTTAAATCATGCAATAAACAGGCTTTCTTATCGACAAGGGCAGACCTCACATTCAGGTGAAAATAAATAGAAATTTTCTAAAATTGAATGCTCTCCAGGTGAAAAGGAAAAACATATTTGCATTCAGCCTACTATAGTTACTCCATGATGACACCAGCTGGCAATTGTTTCTGGGTAACAGATTGCAGCTACTACGATTCCTACACAAATTATTAAAATAATAAAAATAATGTTTTCAAAGAGCTTCCTTCCACTTCCTTTGCCAGTCTAGCAATGAGCTTAACACTATCTGTGAAGCAATTTGTTCACCTAATTTTATGCCTTAATAAGCTTTACTACAATTATTTTCTTGCCTGATTTTCTCTCTGCCTTAACTTTAGCACTCTTCCTCCCTGTTCTTCTCAAATATTCTCAAACCCGTTAACAACATTGCACTCCCCTGGGATTCAAACTTTTGATTAGAACAGTCCCCATTTAATCAAGTTCAATTGGGAGATAAAATTGCATCTCAACTTCTCCATTTTCCCTTTGGTGCCAGAAACTGCCTCTGAGATTGTTGAGGAAACCCTGGAGAGATTAACAATCCAAACGATCACAGAGAATAGTTTTAGATTCCCTAGATTTGCACACAGTAATATAGAGGTATGAATGCCCTTCAATACAAATGAAAAACAAAATAGATTATGTAAGTGATTGGCAGTGTGAATCTCTCCTTTAAGAATACAAAGTGCTCTTATACACGGAAATGACTTTTTTCATTTTTGTAAACAAACCAAAAAAAAAAAAAAAAGCCCCTGGGGTAAGCAGTTTTGCAAATAACCAGAAAAGCAATGGCTTTCTTTTTCCTGAGGAAGTTAAGCAGAGAGTTTGTATAGGCAGGGCAAACTGCAGAAAGAATGTGATATATACTGAGTATGTTCCAGTTCACTACATGGTTGTAACTCTGGGGCAACCATAACCCTACACACTGCTTTCCTTGAAGTTCTATTTACATTAACAGTTTATTCTTTGCTTTATTGTATAACACTCTTCATTCACCCTAGGTAGCTGCCTATGAATGATGAATGGAAACTGTACTGTCTGTATGCATAATGCGTTCATTAACTTATTATAGTATAAGCAGATACAATAATCTTTTCATAGTAGATATTCACTGATTTCTTCAACAAGAGCTTGTCAAGCATTTACTCTATACCAGGTGTAGTTCTGAGTGTTTTGTTAATACAACATTAAACAAGACCAATAAGGACCCTTCCATCATGTATCTTACATTCCAACAATGGAAAAATAAATGATGAATCAATAACCAAGGTTCATTCATTTAATCCAAAGATATATGTACTGAGTCCCTATTATGTTATCAGTTATTTTTAGGTACTTGGAATACTTTAGTGAACAATAAAGACAGTATTTTTTTTCCCTCAAGAGTTAAATGCCAGCAACATAAAATTGTTGGGCCTGTGGGCCATGGTAGAAATGGGTAGTCACTAAAGGATTTAAACAGTTTTAAAGGGGTCATTTTGACTGCTTTGTTGAGAATAAACTGTAAGGGAGAAACCATAGAATGGGAAAACCAGTTAAGTGGTTATTCTGTAATCAAGTGAGAGATGATAATGACTCAGACCAAGACAAAGTGGTAGTAGAGAAGGCAGTGGAAAGTGGTCAGAGTGCCTGCATTTTCAAGACAGAGCCATCAGTCTGTTTCCTGGTGGGATATAAGAGGAAGGGGGAGCCAAGGATGATGCCAAGGTTTGGGGCCTATACAACTGGAAATAAGGAGTTACCATCAGTTGGGATATCAATGAAGACCATTCCAAGTGCTATCAGGTATATAAGGAGGGTCATGTGAAAAAAAAAATAAATGACAGGGGTGATGAGAAGGAGGCAGTCAGAAAAGACTTGTTATGCAGAGGTAAAGGGGATGAGCCATGAGGGATTGGAATGAATGAACCAGCCGTATCAAACATCCTGGAGAAGAGTTGTTTCTAAGCAGAACAAGTACAAAAGTCTGGAGTGGGAAAGACCGTGGCAGGCTCAAGGTAGAGAAAGGATGTAAGAAAGGGTAATTGGCACCAGATCATTCAGAGCCATGATAACAGGTGCAACGTAACCACTGGGGAGTCTTAATCAAAGAAAAGTTATGATGAATTGATATGAAAAGCTCACTCATATCCATGAAGAATAGATTAGGATTAGGAAGAGAGCAGAGAAACCAGTTAGGAGGCTAGTGCAGTTTTCCAGGCAAGATATGGCAGGAGCTTGGGCAAGGATAAATGGAGAAAATAATTTACAGTCATGAGTCCAGAAATAATACGGACCGATGTAACTTCCTTTATTTTCTAATAGCAGAATGAAACTTTACTTTTTTGTTTCAACATATTTTAAATATTTTTTGTTGATTTCAGAGAGAAGGCAGAGAGAGATAGAAACATCAATGATGAGAGAGAATCATCATTAGGCTTCCTCCTGTATGTCCCTTACTGGGGATTGAGCCTGAAACTTGGGCATGTGCCCTGACCAGAAATTGAACCGTGACCTTCCGGTTCATGGGTCAATGCTCAACCACTGAGCCACACTGGCTGAGTGAAAGTTTACCTTTAAGATTCTATTCCCTGAGGAAAGGAAAATGAAAAGTATCCAACTTAACTCAGTCACTTCTTAGTTAACCTCTGTCTCTTTGGGGTAGATGTTCAAGTTCGTCTCCCCTCCCTTTTCTCATTGTCTTTCTCTAGGGTGATGTAAGCTAAGGGAGCTTAGTAGCATCTTTGCTTTGGCTGAAGGAGATTTGGTCTATGGAAGTTTCCTTTTCTCACAGAGCTCCCCCCAGTATGCAGTTTGGCTCAGCTGAACTCAGGTTACCTCTTGATTGCTGCTGGTTCTGCTGCTGCCCTTTTATAACCTCAGCCATTATGTCCACACTAGAGGCCTAGTGCACAAAAATTCGTGCACTGGGGTGTGTGTCCCTTAGCTGGGCCCATGCCCTCTAGCAGTCCAGGACCCCTCAGGGAGTGGGTCTAACCAAGCCGTGGGCAAACTAAGGCCCGCGGGCTGAATCCGGCCCATTTGAAATGAATAAAACTATTGAAAAAAAAGACCATACCCTTTTATGTAATGATGTTTACTTTGAATTTATATTAGTTCACACAAACACTCCATCCATGCTTTTGTTCCCGCCCTCCAGTCCAGTTTAAGAACCCATTGTGGCCCTCGAGTCAAAAAGTTTGCCCACCCCTGGTCTAAGCCATCAGTCAGATATCCCTAGCGCTGCCACAGAGGCCAGAGAGGCTCCCGACACCACAGCTGTGCTGGCCAGCCATGAGACAGCTTCTGGCTGAGCGGCGCTCCCCCTGTGGAAGCACACTGACCACCAGGAGGCAGCTCCTGCATTGAGCATCTGCCCCCTGGTGGTCAGTGTGCATCATAGCGACCGATTGTTCCAGTCATTCAGCTTTTAGGTCAATTTGCATATTACCCTTTTATTATATAGGTCTAGAGGCCCGGTGCATGAAATTCGTGCACTGGGGGGTGGGGTTCCCTCAGCCCAGCCTGCCCCTCTCACAGTCTGGGAGCCCTCAGTGGATGTCCTACTGACGGCCACAGTCTGGCAGCAGAGGCTGGAGCAGGCGTCCGTGTGTGTGTGTGTGTGTGTGTGTGTGTGTGTATCTGCTGGGGGCCTGCCCCCAGCCACATCGTGGAGGCTTGGAGCAGGCGCCCCTCTGTGTTGATCTCTCAGGATCCTGGCCTCCGCTGCATGTTGTTCTCTCCCTTGAGCTGTGGCCAGGGTGAGGTGCTGCTTGCAGGCTGCACTTTCCTGCTCAGGATGGCCATGGCAACCCAAGAGCAGGCCCACCTGGGGGCTGCCTGCAGGCCACATGTTCCTGCTCTGGAATGGTGACCCAGGAGCTTGCCCACCTGGGGGCTGCCTGCAGGCCACACGTTCCTGCTCTGGGATCACCATGGTGACCCAAGAGCAGGCCCTCCTGGGGGCTGCCTGCAGGCTGCGCTTTCCTGATCACAGATTGCCATGGGTTCCCAGCTGGCAGTGGGGCTTAGCAGGGCTTAGGCAGCACACGGGGGTCCTGGCTGGGGGCGGGGCTTAGGCGGCACAGGGGCGTCCCAGCTGGGGGCAGGGCTTAGGTGGTGCAGGGCTTAGGCGGCACCCGGGCGTCCCAGCTGGGGGCAGGGCATAGGCAGCGTAACCGCCACCCAGGTCCGCACTTGGGGCCCAGATGGCGGCTAGCACTGTCTCGCCCTGCCTGCAGTATGCAAATTAGTCGCCATCTTTGTTGGTGGTTAATTTCCATATCATGCTGATTAGCTAATGGGAGGCATAGCGAAGGTGTGGTGAATTACCATCTTTGCCTATTATTAGATAGGATGATCTGCATCTTATTCAACTGGACTGTGCCTTTTTTTGTCTGCCAGCCCTTTAAGCTCTTCTATGGCCTTTCTCAGGGGCATGTTTGCAACTAAATCAGTATCTCAACCCTATCAACCCCAGCATTTGCTTTTGTTGAACAAATATTTTGAAATAGCCCTTTTTATAATCCCAAGTTAAATGGGATAGATAATGGAACCTACCTACACATAAAATTTTGCAAAAAAATTAATATAATGCCCTAATTGTAATGTAAAGAAGTTATAGAAAGTACTAATAATAAAATACTGTGAATTTCAACATGTAAATATTCATACCTGACTACAGCAGACAACATAAAGTAGTGAAATGTTTGTCTCTTAAATATCTTGTTTGAATTAAAGAGTTCACAAGCCATCCCTTTCAAGAAGAAATTGAAAGAGCAGAGGTGTTAGTGGATACTAGAATTAAAATAATGGCAGGATAAGTAAGAATGGACCTGACTTACAAATGTACATATGATAAGAAAAAAAAAATAGAGGGGAATAACCTTGAATGAAGCAGAGATGACAAAATACAGATTTTTGGAGGGAGGAAAACAGGAAACATGATTCTCATAAATTAGCTAGGTCTTTTTAAATGTCAGGTCAAAGTACTTCTCTATAATATATCTCAAAAAAAATATCTACCTTGAAATTCCACTACACATGGAGGCTAACCCAATTTATTAAAATAGAATACTTGAAAGTCACATGGAGGCAAGATAATTCTATCACTGCAACCAGCAAATGAATTCCAGTCAAGATGCCTCATTTTTGTGAGAAGCCCAAATACAACCTAGGCATTGATACCACTCCTGCTGAGGATCTAGTAACTTCCTTTTTTTTTCCACCAGTCAAAATAAATCCATTTGGGGGAGATAAAAAGGCCAAATTAGTACATTTTTCCTTACTCAGTCAGATTTTGGTTCTTGACAGGTAAAGTCGTATTTTAGAATTCTTTTTCTTTAATCATATCTATTTTTGTCTTTAAAAAGTCTGGTTTTGTCTTTGAAAACAAGACTTTCAGACATTAATTACCCAAGGTCACATAGCTAATAAATAACAGTACTTGGATTTGAACAAGGTGGTCTAATTCAGAGATGGAGAGAAGTGACTGATTCAGGATAGATGTTGGAAGCCAAATCAGTAGGACTTGCTGAAAGATTGGATGAAGAGGAGTTAACAAAGGATGAATGAATGAAAGATGATTCTGAGGTTTATCATTTGAACTGGAAGGCTGACAGTTCTATTTACTGAAAAGGGGTGACATGAGAGAGAAACCAGTCGGGAGGCTGAGGGTGGGGAGGAGTGAATTCTGAGTTCTGCTTTGGATAAGTTAAGTATAAAATACTAATGAGACAGTCAAATAGAGATATCAAATATATAGCTGATTATAGTATCTTGAGCTCAAATATGAGAGGATAGGAGATAGAAATTGTGGTGCTTTTAATAAATAGGTAATACACAGCAGTGAATGCTCTATAAATAGTTGCTGAAAAAAAAATATGTAAAAGATTAAGTAAGCAACTAATATGGTCCATGAGAGAAATGAGATACCAACAAAAAGAATGGCAGTAGAATCAAAGAGCAGAAATTTGAGATATATTCCAGAGGTGGAACCAATGGCATCTAGTGACTAAGTAGGAAAGGAGGAAATTGAGGATGACTCAAAGTGTCCTAGCTCAGAAAGCTACCTGGATGGTAATTCCATTAATATGGGAGGAGAAACAGAAAAAGGATTGGGAGACAAAAAATCAGTGCAGATAATTATTCGTTCTCTCAGCAAATTAAAATGTTTGCGTTTTTCAAATGGATTTGAGCTTCAAAACATTTACATTTCATTTTAAGGAAGCAGGCTTTAAAAATATACTTTCATTTTTATACAGCAAGACAGATAACCTTAGTTTAATTATTAGCTTTGGAAAGAAAAGCCTAGGTAACAGTATATTTTAGAAAGACTATTTTCTCTTTTTTTAATGTTTCATAGGGTAAATCATTTTACAACGCTCCTCTTTTCTACATTGGCAATGAATTTTATCCTCTCTCTCTCTCAATATCTCTATATCTATCTATCTATCAATATCTCTCACTTTCTGTCTAGATGATAGATAGATGATAGATAGATAGATAGATAGATAGATAGATAGATAGATAGATAGATAGATAGACATCTATACATCTTGTGGACAAAAAAGGGGGGGTTCTATGGAAAGTAGTCTTATAGGGTGATATGATCATAAATTCCTAACTGGATAGGTCATGGAGGTGGTCATGCCCCAGTCATATAATTTCTTTACTAAAATGTTTATCTTTGCCTTAAGCAAGCCCTGTACAATGTTTCTGTGCATCTAAGTTAACATACCTTTGAAGTGTTCCCTTTCAGGCCTCCCAAGAGAACCATAATCTTAACTATCCTGTGATCCCATCTCTGAGTTGATTTCTCCCACCACCAGGTGATCTTCCTTACTTCCTTCCTTAATTTCAAATGCATTGAAGAAGCTGCAAAACTGGTATTCTTTGAAACATTTGCGATCTTTCTTCAGGCATATGTT
Organism: Myotis daubentonii; assembly: GCF_963259705.1. Classification (NCBI taxonomy): domain Eukaryota; kingdom Metazoa; phylum Chordata; class Mammalia; order Chiroptera; family Vespertilionidae; genus Myotis; species Myotis daubentonii. Next base: position 178,970,809 of record NC_081841.1, on the reverse strand, counting down.
TGGCTCAAATAACCTCTCATAAAGTTTCTCTACAGGTTTGGACATTTCTTATTTTGACAATCTCTCTCATATAAATGTATCACAAGAAATCAAATATCTAAAACATGCTCTAAAAAATATTGTAGGTGGCTGTTCTTTGCTCCATTAGAATGACATTTTCCAGAAACATAGATGATCTGAATGTTCTCTGAGGGCAGAATTTAAGGAAGACTCTTTTTAAAGCACTTAGCCCAGTGCTTTACACCTCATGGGCAGATGTTCTTTGAATAAGTTAAGAAATAACTATGTTCTCCTTTTTGGCTGCTAAATGGGTTTCCACAAACTCCCTTAACAGGTGCCTAGTCTCAAACCCCTGATACTTCTTGCTTATGTCCTTCCTAAGGTGAAGTGAGCAATGACTCCTTTGACAAATCATTCAATTGTGCTCCTACTACTGGTAACATTCATTGTAGTATGACCTTTCCCCACCATTTTAATTGATGTTCCTAGGATCTGATGAATTATACTACACAAATGCAAAATTCTATATATATATTTATATATATATTTACTTATATATTCATTTATCAAAAAGACTGGTCACCTTGGAAGCATATTGGCTATTGGAAAAAAATTATTTTTTTTACCTTCTAATGGTTATTAATATAGAATCTTATTATTTTAAAGCACTTTTTAAAAAATATATATTTTATTGATTTCAGAGAGGAAGGGAGAGGGAGGGAGAGAGATAGAAACATGATAAGAGAGAGAATCATTGATCAGCTGCCTCCTGCACACCCCGACTGGGGATCAAGCCCATAACCTGGGCATGTGCCCTTGGCCAGATTCGAACCTGGGACCCTTCAGTCCACAGGCCAATGCTCTATCCACTGAGCCAAACCAGCTAGAGTTATTTCAAAGCTTTTTAAGTTATTTTTGTTTTCTCTGAGAAATCAGGCAGTAAATACTTCTTGTCCTCAAAGCATGTTCTTAAAACTTTGAGTTCTGTTCATTATTGTCCTAGTTTTCTATTTTATCAAGAAAATATATTGTAAATGTTAAAATAAAACAGTTTAATGTAGCTATAAGCCTGCCTACCCAAACCCATCAACATCCAATACAGAACCTCAGGAGTGTATGTCCATTTTTATTTAATTGATTAATAAACTTATTTGTTTTTAAAATCATGCTGTGAACTAGATGGGTTTTTTAATCCAATTCATTCTTAGTTGTGCTCTAGACACCCAAATTCAATATACATTTTTGCACAAAAAGTACTTTAAAACAGTTGCACTTTCATTTTCAGTATAGCTGTCTTCTGATCATTCTTTCCCGTAAATTGCTCTTAAGCATTTAATGCTAATTCTTCCCAACTATTGTTAGTTAAATGTTGTTCTTGTGATTTTTATAAGGCAATGATACATCATTTAAGTGTCTAACTCTAAAGTGCTGCCCTAATGTAGCAAATGCAAAAACATCTCATTCCTCTGGAAAAAAAAAAAAGAAAGAAATTGAAACATTTGTCTTTCTGAGCCTTTTGGTGGGGGGGAGGGGGGGAGTTCTGTTTGTTTAAAGGACAAAATGACAGAGCAAGATAAAATCATGATGTCCTTCACTTGATGGCAGCTTATCCAAATCAAGCCACCACCCAAGGAGGAGTGGGCTGGGGAGGTTAGCTTGCTTGTGGAGAGTTCAAACCAACACTAGATCTTTGACGGCTGCTCTCCCTGGGTCTGTTTTACCAGCTCCTGTTCTACCTCATAGCTCTATCTGTTATGTCTAGACTACTATCGGCTCCCTTTTCTCACTCAACTACATGTCAGTGGCCAAGACCCACGCCTCCTCAGGACACACATACTTTCCATTCTTGGCAACCTTCCATCAGGAATATTCTTCCACACCCTATCACCTGACGATCCAGCTTGCCCTTCCACACTCAGCTGAAACATCTCTTCCATAAAACAATTTGAATACTCTGTCATCCTTCTGTTGCAGGTAAAGTGAAATATTCCCTCCTTTGTTCCACCTCACTACAATTATGTAGCTCTGTTATTATACTGAATAATTAAATTGTGTTTATATGACTGGCTCTTAAGTGAGATTTTGAATTCCTTGTAGACGGGCACTATTGATTGTTGATATCTGTATTTATCTAGCTGAGGTAAGCAGAATTCCGAGGGACTCCCAGTGACCCTTGCTTGCCCTTGTACAATCTCGTCCTGTTGAGTATGGGCAGATGCTGTGATTATGTTGTGTTATATGGCAAAGGGAGGTAATCCTGGTTAGACCTGAGTTCTTTAAAAGCAGAAAGCTTTCGCCAGCTGATTGCAGAGGAAGAAGTCAGAGAGATTCATTCCTGCTGGCCTGGAAGAAGCAGGTATAATCATGTTATGAACTGCCCATGGGGACCACATAGCAGCAAATGGCAGGCAGCCTGTAGGACAGGGGTGGGCAAACTTTTTGACTCGAGGGCCACAATGGGTTCTTACACTGGACGGGAGGGCCGGAACAAAAGCATGGATGGAGTGTTTGTGTGAACTAATATAAATTCAAAGTAAACATCATTACATAAAAGGGTACGGTCTTTTTTTTTTTGAGTTTTATTCATTTCAAACGGGCCGGATTCGGCCCACAGGCCGTAGTTTGCCCACGGCTGCTCTAGGAGCTGAGAGCTGTCCTTGACCAATAATCTCTATGACTTCAATCACACAGCCTCAAGGAAACAAATTCTGCCAAATCTGAATGAGCTCAGAAGTGGACTCTTCCTCAGTACCCCCAGACAGGCAGTCAGCCCAGCTGACACCTTGATTTTAGCATTGTAAGATGTTGAACAGATAACACAGCCATGAAATGCCTAGACTGATGGCCTACAGAACTATGACCTACAGACTGTATTGTTTTAGGCTGCTATGTTTATGTTGTAATGGAAAAGTAATATACCACCCCAGTGCCTGGTACATAATAAAGTATTGGTTTGTTAATGGTAGATGCTTTGAATTAATGACTGAGGTTATAGAAGGAAGGAAGGGAGGAAGGAAGGAAGGAAGGAAGGAAGGAAGGAAGGAAGGAAGGAAGGAAGGAAGGAAGGAAAAATATTAAGATACCCATCCACCTAGTTGTTTAGCTTTCTGGAAGACTCCAATCCAGACCTTGGTTCCTTTGAATCCTTCTCCAAATCGTTTAACACACACCCAAGTCTTATAATAAGACTCCCTGGATTTCTCCATGGCCCCATACTTTTTTTTCATCAAGTTGATGATCTAGAGGTTGTTGCCCGCCACCACCCCCCCCACCACCACCACCACCCCACCCCTGCGCACAGATTATGGGATTCTCCAAGGCAGTCTGTGCCTTCCTCTTCTTTGGATTAGTTCTAGTACCTAGTTCATTGGCTGCTACTCACAAGGTACTTCTTGAATAATTGAATAAATAAATAATTTTTAAGTGACTCTTATTTTTCTGTGCCACTGGACTGCAAAGACTGGATTATACCCAATTGCCATAGGTGATTTGAGGTCTGTGACTATTCCTTTTCACTCTGTTGTTAGAGCTCCTAGGTCCTTCTCTCTTCTCACTCTAAGTCCCATCCACCAAAAGCCTCACCTGTGCCTCTAGAATTAATATTCCACCTATACACCAGTAACTCCTAGACTTTTCTCTGCCTCCAACACAAACCTCTCCCCTCAGCTGCACCTGCATATAACCAACTGCCTTCCCCATTGCTCTATTTGCTTGTTCAACTACTATCTCCAACTCAGCACGTCCATGACCAAATTCATGATCTTTCCTTTATGTGTCCCAAGTCAATGGCAAATCACTTTAAGCCAGCAACCTGAGAATCATTCTTGACAATTCTTCTCTCTCACCCCTCATACTCAGTCCATTTTCAAGTCATATGGATTTTACCTTCTAACTACTTATCAAAACATTTTTCTTCCCATTAGCATGATAAGCTAAGGTACCATTATTCACTGCTTTAGTTCACAATTCACTCTAACCAGTCTCCCTGTTTTTGCATCTTTCTATTTATTCTATACCTTGAAGTCATAATATGCTTTTCATATATCTGATCATATCATTCCCCAGTTTATAAGACTTAAATGGCTTCTCAGTGCTTTTAAGGTAATGACCTAAATCCTGAACAGAGCCCTCTCACTCTCCTCATTCTTTGTGCTATAGTCACACTGTCTTCTTTTCTTTTCTAGAATGTACCATGCATATTGCATTCTGCCTCAGAATCTTTGCATATATTGTTTCCCTCTTAGAACACCCCTACCCTGCACAATTCAACAAGTTAATTTCTTCTCATTCTTCAGACCTCAATTCAAATGTCACTTCTTCAGATAATTTCTTCTTGGTCCATTCTACCACTATATCTAATCCTTCTCTTCTATGGCTCCTCCTCTTCTAGGACCATGTACCTTCATTCCATAGTATTTTAGATGTTTTCAATATACATTTTTTGTATGTTACTTGATTATTTTCCCTCTTCTTTACTATACATATTTTGCAAAGGGCACTAATGATGCTTTTACTCATCAGTCTAACACCATGGCTAGGGTAGTGCCTGGCACACAGTGGACACTCAATAAGTGTTTACTTCATGAATAAATCTAGACTTGCTGAATACCCTTACCCTACTCATCTACAGAGATAACTTTTACTCTGCCTTAATGTAGTTGTATTAGGAAAACTGACATTCCATTTTTGAAAAAAGACAACTCAATCTGTATTTGAATAAAGAAGTTAATAAGCCTTTCTGCATTTTAAGGATGCCTGTGAGTTGTGTCCTAAAGTCTCCTTTTGCTTTTGATAGCCTCTTGTGTCTTAGATGTGTTATCTGCTCCTCTAAACTCTCCAAAATCCTTCATCTTTTCTTTAAGAAGTGGCTTAGTATAAAAGTCGCTGAGAACTGGACATTAATTTTTTTACTGTATCTCCAATAACCTCTAGGGCAGGGGTGGGCAAACTTTTTGACTCGAGGGCCACAATAAGTTCTTAAACTGGACCGGAGGGCCGGAACAAAAGCATGGATGGAGTGTTTGTGTGAACTAATATAAATTCAAAATAAACATCATTACATAAAAGGGTACGGTCTTTTTTTTTTTTGAGTTTTATTCATTTCAAACGGGCCGGATCTGGCCCGCGGGCCGTAGTTTGCCCACGGCTGCTCTAGGGGGAACCAAAAATAACAGCTATCTCACCAAAGACCTCTAAAAGAATTTCCTCAGTATTCACTAAAATAGCAATACAATAAAATAAAAAGAAGAGAAAAGGAAAGAAAAGGAAGCACTAATTGCTACAGAGTTATATTTATAAATACCCCTTTGCTGTGTTCTGGGATAAGGCATGAGTCTACTCTCCATGTTGGCTCAGGCTAAAGGCCTCTCCTCTACTCCTTGAGGCTTCCCCAAATTCTCTCCCTGCACTGTAAATTACTATAGGTTTTCAACCGGTGTGCTGCAAGAATTTATAAAACATGCAACACCTGATTAGTCAGGTGCACTGACCTTTTCTCCCTTAGGGTGGCAAATAAAAAATGACAACAGCCAACACAACAATAGCCATCCAGTGTGAATAAATCAAAATTATACCTAGGTTTTTGTCAAAACTATACCTAGTTTTTTTTTAAGGCATTTTTTTGTGTGCTGTAGAATTTTAGTAATTAGTTTGTGTGTTGTGAGATTAAAAAGGTGGAAAATCGCTGCTATAAAGTACAGTGAATGAGCTTTTCAAGTGCTTTGGACTCAAACTTAAAATGGCTCACTGCAACAGCAACTTTCTTAGCAAGACTTGGATTTTATCTCAGAAACTTAATGCAAATGCTTTGTTTTATTCCATAAAAACAACTGTATGGTGATTGCCAGAGGGGAGGGGAAGGTAGAAGAAAGTAAAGGGGAGATAAATGGTGATGGATGGGGTGGTAAATACACAATGCAATATAAAGATGAGGTATTGTTGAATAGTATACCTGTATAATTTTATTAACCAATGTTGCCGTAACAAATTCAATTTTTTTAAAAAAATATATTTTATTGATTTTTTACAGAGAGGAAGAGAGAGAGACAGAGAGTCAGAAACTTCGATGAGAGAGAAATATCGATCAGCTGCCTCCTGCACATCCCCCACCGGGGAAGTGCCCACAACCCAGGCACATGCACCCGACCGGAATCGAACCCGGGACCCTTCAGTCCGCAGGCCAACGCTCTATCCACTGAGCCAAACCGGTTTCGGCACACATTCAATTTTTTTAAATTCCCTATTTTCTTTGTGAGTCATACATGTCTCTCTCAACCATCTATTGCTCTGTTCTATCTGTTTTTTAACTTTATGCAAGGGGACACATCCTGTACATTTTCTTCTGTGATTTTCCTTTTCACTAATCATTGTGTTTTTGAGATTAATCTATGTTGATGTATACAGCTATTACTTATTCATTTTCTCTGGGATCCCATTATTTTTTCCAAACAGTGTCTCCAATAAAAATTTCTCTTCTTACTTCTTGCCAGAGGACACAGGGTCAATATAAAACTTAAAAGCATGTATAGCCATAAGTATCCATTCATTCCACAAGGGAAATATGAAACTACTTCTAATTATTACCTCAGGTTACTTACATTTTCTGGTTCTGTAATAATTTCCATTTTATAATTCTCTTAATTTAAGACAACGGTAGATAACAGTGTGGTCCATCCCCCTTCCGTTTACCTGAAAACCTTTAAAATGAAAATTTTTCTTTCATTTCCACATAATTTTATTTTGTAAATGCATTTAGCAAATGGATGAGCACCTATTACAATTTAGGTATTGAAGTACAACAGTATCCTCTAAATGATTTTTTGATTATACTTTACCTTGTTTGTTTTAGAACTATGTTTACTGTTACGATTTGTTATTATCAACTAGAAGCCTGGTGCACAAAAATTTGTGCACTCGGGGGGGGGGGGGTCCCTCAGCCCAGCCTGTGCCCTCTTGCAGTCTGGGACCCCTCAGGAGATAACAACCTGCTGGCTTAGGCCTGCTCCCGGGTGGCAGAGGGCAGGCCCAATCCCTAGGTGCAGCCCCTGGTCGGGCTCAGAGCAGGGCCGATTGGGGAGTTGGGGCACCGCCCCCTGTCATGCACAGAGCAGAGCGGATTGGGAGGTTGCGATGCCACCCCTAGTCACACTCAGGGTAGGACCGATGGGGGGTTGGGGCGCCACCCCCTGTCACACTCAAGGCAGGGTCGATGGGGAGGTTGCAGTGCCACCCCCTGTCATGCACAGAGCAGGGCGGATCAGGGGGGTTGGGGCTCCGTACCCTGTCACACACAGAGCAGGGCAGATTAGGGGGTTGGGGAGCTCCCTCCTTCCCCCCGTCACGCACAGAGTAGGGCTGATAGGGGAGTTGGGGCACCACCCCCTGTCACACACAGAGCAGGACAGATCAGGGGGTTGGGGCGCCACCCTCTATCACCCACAGAGCAGGGCCAATCAGGGGGTTGGTGGCCGCCACTCTCACACTCAGGGCAGGGCTGATGGGGAGGTTATGGCTCTACCCCGTCACACACAGAGCAGGGCCCGTGGGGGGGGGGAGTGTTGGGGCGCCGCACCCTGTCACACACAGAGCCGCAGGGCGATCATGGGGTTGGGGAACTCCCCCCTGTCACTCACAGAGCAGGGCTTATCAGGAAGTTGGGGCGCCTTCCCCTGTCAGGAACAGAGCAGGGCGGATAGGCAGGTTGTGGCCCTGCCCCCTGTCACACAAAGAGCCGCAGGGCCATCAGGGGGTTTGGTCGCTGCCCCCTGTCAAGCTGCTCCAGGGGCCAGGAGTCCTCGCGGCTCCGCTGATCCCGGTGCTGGGAGGCATATTACCCTTTTACTATATAGGATAGAGGCCTGGTGCACGGGTGGGGGCCGGCTGGTTTGCCTTGAAGGGTGTCCTGGATCAGGGTGGGGGTCCCCACTGGGGTGCCTGGCCAGCCTGGATGAGAGGATGATGGCTGTTTGCAGCTGGTCACACCCCCTTCAGGGTAGGGGTCCCCACTGGGGTGCCCGGCCAGTCTGGGTGAGGGGCTGAGGGCCATTTTCAGGTTGGCGGGTGACTGGAGCTCCCAACTGCTCCTTTTTCTCTTTTTTTCTTTTTTATTCTGGGCCAGCTTTAGCTCTGAGGCTTGGCTCCAGCTCTGAGGCCTCAGCTGCTGAAAGCAGGTATCTGCGTTTGTTCTATAATTGAAACAATGTTGCAGTCCTGCTGGCTGAAGCCCGGCTGGCTGAAAGCAGGTTTCTGGGGTTTTGTTTAGCTTCTATATTTGTAACAATGTTTCTTAAACTGCAAGCTCAGAGGCAGGCAAGGCAGGCGGGGAACGTTAGCTTCCTCCGTCACTGAAGCAAGCAAGCCTCCTGTTCACTTCAAGCTGCCTGGCTGCCAGCCACCATCTTGGTTGGCAGTTAATTTGCATATCCTGCTGATTAGCCAATGGGAAGGGTAGCGGAGGTACGGCTAATTACCATGTTTCTCTATTATTAGATAGGATGTTACCTTCCAATGTTTGCTGAACACCTGCTAAGTGTACTGACCCAGGATCTAGATGAGGCAGAGGGATGAATAGTACAGGATCCCTTCATAGGAGGGACTCACACTCTTTCAGCAGAGAAAGACCTGTAATACAAGGCAGTGGGTAATGAGGGACTTGAAAAAGCTGTAACAAAATACAGAAATAGGAATTAAGAGGAAAATCATTTACAGCCAGGGAATCAGAGAAGATTTTAGAGGAAAGGTGGCATTTAAACTTTGTTGTTGTTGTTTTTTCTTTTTCACTTGGCATTTAAACTTTGGAAGATCAGTTGGATTTTGATGGCTGAGTGAAATGGAAGTGACAGAGGATGTTAAGGCTGAGAGAGTGCAAGCACAAAAGTGCAGAGGTAAGAAGGCAAAAAGTGCAAAAAGCAGTCAGTGACCTCATTTGACTGTAAATGATAGTTAGAGGATAGTAAAGGAAGTGATTCCTATATTTTAAATAATTTTTTCACATTGTTTCTTCTCTACATCTTAGAGATGTAGAGCTCTGCTCTTACCTAATGCCCAGACACATGTGTTGACATAACAGATGTGCATGTGCGCGCGCACACACACACACACACACACACACATGCAATCTGACCTTTTCAATAGTTTGGTTGGAAATAAATATGGGGATTTCATCATGCATCCTATAGAGCAAATCTTTCTTATACATTTCTTTTTCTCCAGAAGTCCCATGTCACATTGAGCTCCACACTTCTGCAGACCTCCCCATCCAAACCCACCTTCTTCTTCCCATCAACTAGGTGTTTCCTCTGAATGTCTGCTTCCCTTTTTATCATGAAAAGCCAACTGGTTTTCAGTTTCTCTAATTTTTCCCCCACCCAGCAGCAAAGAAGGCCTAGTAGCATCAGAGTAAAAGAAAAAAGGAAGATAAGGTGAAGATAAGGGATGTGGAGATAGAGAAGGAGAAGAAAAAAGAAGGAAGGAAAGAAATGAAAGGAAAAGAGGAAAAAAAAATAATTATTTATTCCCTAGAAAGAGCGTAGAGGAAGGATCCAAAAACGTGCACTTTACATATTCTCTCAACAATCACAAAACTTAGTTTAATCTCTAGCACTCAAACAGTGTGGATGAATTGGAGGCCATTAGGGCCCTCCTGTCAAACAGCAGATTGGCATTATGACTTCAACACTGGTATCATATTTTCAATTTTTAAAATCTTCCACTAATTGTCTTACTATCATTCTGGTTTGCTTAAGCTTAATTCCTACCATTTCATTTGCAATAGCCTTTGCTGTCCATTACTTTCTACCACATACATCTCTTCTTGTTGCTTTTTCCCATGGGTGACATAGTCAGACGGACCATGTTTTGAATATTCATGGATCAACCTGTGCAATGAAAACACAGAACACCTAAACAGCTGTCAACAATGCTACAAAATTCTGTTTCTTGGAGTAAGACATGCGATGCACCTGCAGGTAAATAGTATTACATTCCTTTTTCCTTTGTGTGCACCTATTAAGCGAAGAGATATTGTAGTCATTGATTCCCATAAACTCTGTTAATAACCAACAGCATCAGGTGCATGCAAGTAGAAGGTGGTTAAGCACAACCTGCTGCTGCCAAGAACAGTCCCCTGGAGCCTCTCCTACCTAATCGTTTACTCTCCTACCTACTCGTTTACTCTTACAAATACACAAGACAAGAAAGTGAGTGCAGAACTCATGTAAAACCCAGAGGGAGCAGAAAGTAATAGGGAGCTCAGCTGCTTAAGCTTCCCAGATCTCTGGAGAAAAATCACTTCTAAACAATTACAGTACATTTTATTAGCATCATCTTCTCAGCCAAGAAACAAAAATAGTTTTTTATTAATAAGCAAAAAAGAAAGCAGAAATGGTAAAAGTAAAGTAACGAAGTTTGCGTTAAATTGTTTATTAAATAGTAATCTGTTCCTTTTTCTAAGATCAGCTTATAAATAATTTACACATCCATTTGAAAATATGAATTTTCCCAATTCAATGACAGTGTTTTATATAATGTCAAATTTTAGCCCTCCCAGTGTGGCTCAGATGGTTGAGCTTCCTCCCATGCACCAACAGGTAGAGCGGTTTGATTCCTGGTCAGAGAGCACATGGCCAGGTTGTGGGCTTGATCCCCAGTAGGGGACATGCAGGAAGCAGCTGATTGATAGCTGATTGATGTTTCTCTCTCTCTCTCTCTCTCTCTCTCTCTCTCTCTCTCTCTCTCTCTCTCTCTCCCTTTCCCTTCTTCCATTTCTCAAAATAAATCAATAAAAATATTTTAAAATTTAGACAACTCCAATGGAGCCTTATTATTGGCTATCATCACAATTTCGAAATATGTATCATCCAGCTGCTATACCTAAAAAAGTGTTTATTGGCAGAGATCAACTTATTAAGAATAGCAAAGACTCCAAGGAATCTTGGGAATCACTAATTAGGAGACTGTTACCACTTTTATGACGAGTGTGTGTGTGTATGTGTGTGTGTGTGTGTGCGCGCGCCTAATCCTAAGAAAAGGGGTCTTAAAGAAAACAAGATGTTTATGGAAATTCTTAAGCAAAAATCACTTTGTCTATGAACAAATATTTTCTCAATATGAGAGCCTGGGTAGTATACTAGAAAAAACACCTGTCTGGGAGTCAGACGGAACCAAGCTCTGTCACTGGCTGAGTGATCTTAATGGAGTAAACATCGCCACTACTGTAACACAGAGATAGTTCCCACTAGGTCACAGTGGGATTGAACGGATTACTAGTACAAGAGCTGACCTTTGAAAAATGTCTGTTCCCCCTTTTCCCTCTCTTGCCTATCTTTGACCAGTTAGCATGTTCCGGACATTTGCATTTTGTTGGTGAACAGTAAAAACCCTTGTCTCTAAAGTGGGACTAATCTCTGCATAATGTGGGAAGATCCTCAGAGAAGCACAAGAGCTTCTAATGGGAGACTTTGCCTTCTCTCGCTTGTTTGTTGGGTTGTTTGGTATAGGGGCAAAGGAGAGGGATTATAAATTGGTGTGATTTTTTTCCACCAAAAGAAAATGAGAGAATGCTTTCTCTTCTCTTCTCCTCCAACTTATGAAGCACACTTAGGTCTAATATTCAATTATATTTAATCACTCCAAGAATTAAACAAAGTATGGGTCAACTTTTATTTTAAATCTTCCATTTAAGGCATGAAATGGCACAGGGATTCATATTCTGAAAAGATTAGATCCTCCTGAACAAAATGACTGTGTATTTGAAGTAAACACTATAGAACTGAATTCTGTGAGTTCTTTTGGTGTTAAAAAGCAAACAAGTATTTAATCATTATCCCCTTATATTTTTTATAATTTTATTTCCTCCATAGATATCTTAAATATTTCCAAAGTATTGGATTCCGTAAAACAGTCTCCATTTTTAGCCATTCTGTAAAGATCATAAAGATGAGATTGCCCCAAATTCTTGTCCCATTCCCTAGTGGGACATTTCAGCTAACTACTCATATTAAAAGATTAAAACTTCCATAAGAACAAGTCCTTCATTGATCCAACAGATCACATTCAGTAGAAAGTAGGAAGCCTTTGCACAAATTTTGTTCCAACTTCAGGCTTAAATGTTCATACATATAATCCTCAATACATCCTTACGCATTTCAAATAATTAACTTTTTTTATTTTGCCTGATTCATACTATACAAAGTGCTTTCCCTTTTTTAACTTCAGTAAAATGGCCATAGCATAAAATTGGTGCAACTTTTTTTTTCTTTATTGATTAAGGTATTACATAAGGGTCCTTATTCCCCCATTGCCCCTCCCTCTCCCCTGCTCATGCCCTCACCCCTCTAGTGTCTGTGTCCATTGGCTATGCTTATATGCATGCATACAAGTCCTTTGGTTGATCTCTCCCCCTTAACTCCACTCTCCCCTGCCTTCCCTCTGAGGTCTGACAGTATGATCGATGCTTCTCTGTCTCTGGATCTGTTTTTGTTCATCAGTTTATGTTGTTCGTTATATTCTACAAATGAGTGAGATCATGTTATATTTATCTTTCTCCAACTGACTTATTTCGCTTAGCATAATGCTCTCCAGGTCCATCCATGCTGTTGCAAATGGTAGGAGTTCCTTCCTTTTTACATCAGCATAGTATTCCATTGTGTAGATGTACAAATTGGTGCAATTTAAGCAAGCCGCTTAACCTCTCCTATTTCTCAGATTGTCTCATTATATGTATTCCAAACTCTATTAATTATGTCCTAAATCTTTACATGGAGGGAAATATGGATGAATCAAGAATTCAGTTGACCCTACAATTCTATAGGCTTTTTGGACCTAGTCTTTAAAATTAGGAAAGCCCTCAAAGACTTGCCTCTGGTGGATGTACTACCTAAGTATCTAGAGACAATAGGTTATGGCTTAACTAATTCTTCCATCACCACACACTGCAATCTACCAGCACTTCATTGACAATATGGAGGGAAGGAACTCTCATTGCCCATTATTCTGCCTCATCACCATAATCAATTCCATGTGTCCTTCATTTCTTGTGAGCCTCTGTTGCATACAGCCCACTTCTGTTCCAGTTGACACTAGTATTTTGGTTGCAAGGAACAAAGAGTCAGTTCACTTCATATTATATGGAAATAAAGAGAATGTAAAGCTCAGCCTATTGGAATCCAGAAGTCAGACAACCAGTTCTGCTAAGAAAACAGAAAATGTAGCCAAAGTGACTCATGGAGACTGATTTGTTTCCTAGAGCTGTCATAATAAAGTACCACAAGCTGAGTGGCTTAAAACATCAGAAATATATGTCTCATGGTTCTGGAGGCTAGAAATCAGAAATCAAGGTGTCTGAAACCTATGAGGGAGAATCCTTCCTTGCCTAGTGTCTGGTCATTTGCTGGTAATTGTTGACATTTCTTGATTTGCAGCTGCTGCACAGTTATCTCTGCCTCCATCACTATCTGACATTCTTCCCTTGTGTAGCTGTATCTTCACAGGGTGTTCTTCTATTCTTCTTATGAGAACAGTTATGTTAGATTAGGGCTTGCCCTGCCAACTCCATCATATCTTGATTACATCTTCAAAGATCCTATTTCCAAATAATGTCACAATCACTGGTACCAGGGGTTGGTACTTCAACATATCTTTTTGCATGACACAATTCAACTGATAACAAACACTCACCTAGATGGTGGTTTAGGACCCACTCTAGTAACTAGTAAACCTTGCTGCCACCTCAGGGAACAAGATTTTATGGATCCTTGTTGTAGTATTCCTTATTCACATGCTTCAGTTCCTTTATTTTCTTCTCTTTAAAAATTTTATTGTATCTACCAATTACTCAACTTTATCTGAATTTCACATTGAAAATCAATGAAAAATATTATTCTAATAAGTTACCTATTCTTTTTGTGTGTGCAAAGCCCTCAATCCTAATCACCACTCAGACCTTCGACAAGTCTATACATTATCGGCCAGGACACAAAGAATGCTTTTAATTATAGAGTAAAATTATTAAACTAAGAAGTGTATGCCCAATACTTTAAGAATATAAGTTATGAAATTTAAAGAATTCAGACATACGCCATAAATCCACCTTGACACGGAGATGTATTGTGATATAAATTTAACATACACTGAAGTGATGCATAACTATCTGTATGTTAATGTTGCTTAGGGAATCATAATTTTTAATTACCTGAATTTTACACATTTAAATTTGCATATATATTATTACATTAGTTCAGCTTTAAAGATTATATATGTACTATATATATGTGAAACATGATAATGTGTATATGTGTAATTATAATTGAACTCAAGGGATCCCCATAATGATTCAATAACAGGGAGAGAAAAAAAATCAAAGCCAAAAGCAATAAATCATTTAAATTATATGTGTAATAGCTTGTGGCTGCAGTTTTTTAATACATATTCATTCATGTGTGCCTTTTATATTTTGCATTGATTTAAAAGCTGTTTCTTCAATGTTTTATAATTATGACCTCATGTAAATCTACTCAGTTGAAAATTTCACATATTCAGATTAATGGAAAAGATATAAGATGTTCATTTACATTACTTAAAAGTAATTTTTATGTTTGCCCTAGTTATGCTCACTATAAGCAATTGCATGGATTCAGTAATTAAATGACTGTCGTTTAAATGCTTTGTTTAAAATCATGAAAATGATAAGTTGCTATATAGAATCAGTGTTTTTGAGAAGTATTCAATTCATGAGGAACTTTTTAGTCTACCAATTTGAAATGCTATAATCTAAGTGTGATTTATTGTATTTCCCAAAGCATGAATCAAATATCTTGATTGCCTAATAAGTTATTTGGTTTTAGTTATTAATATATATTTTTGGTCTTACGCATTTGAAATACCTGAGTAGATTATTTTAATAGGAGTATAAGCCTCAATCCCCATTTAGTTAAAAGCTGAATATGAATCTGGAACTTGGGTAATATGTCTTTCCCAAGTTCTCTGGAAAGGTTTTTTCCAGAAATTGCTGTGGTGCATTGAATAGCAACAAACAAAAATTAATGTTACTGCTGGGCTTTGCTTGAGTCTTGTTTTTGCTTGAGACTCCATTTATACATGGCATGAGAGAGCCATCTACAGAAAGTTAAGAAAAGAACTATCTCCAACAATAAGAACAGAAAGTCTAAGGATGCCTGTTAAGAGACACTATTCTATGGGAATATGTTAAGCATCCTGCTGTCACACATTGTTACACAGGATTGAAGCCTGGATTGGGCTCAGAAAATATTAGGCAGCTCTCAAAGAGACTTAAAACCACCTTGTCATAGTAATGCAGCACAACATTCACACTTACCTAAGGCACAAAAATGACTGATATCAGGCCACAGAGAGCAGGCAGTTATCAAGAGTCTGGGACAGTAAAATCAGGAAGCAAGCAGTAGATTTGACACAGGAAGCCCTGGCCCCTGAATTTCTTAAAGAGAAGTAATTTTGTATTTGTTTTTTTTGTTTGTTTGGTTGGTTTGGTTATTCATTTGTTTGTATATTTGGTTGGTTGGTTAATTTATCATTGAATCCCCATGAGTTAGCTCAGGGATTGAAGTTTGAGTTCAATAAATGTTGAATGAATAAACTCTTGAAGCACAAAATATAGGTGGTTTGTGCCTAAATCTAGAGTGACCCAAGACCTGAACAACTTGACAGGGTAGGCATGACAGCCATGTCAAATAAACTAAAAGCTAAATAAAAATAATGGTTGCCCTAATAGTAACCAGTGGTCGGCAAACTCATTAGTCAACAGAGCCAAATATCAACAGGACAACGATTGAAATTTCTTTTGAGAGCCAAATTTTTTAAACTTAAACTATATAGGTAGGTACATTGTTATTAACTTAATTAGGGTACTCCTAAGGCTTAGGAAGAGCCACACTCAAAAAGCCGCGTGTGGCTCACAAGCCGCAGTTTGCCCTAACCGGTTTGGCTCAGTGGATAGAGCGTTGGCCTGCAGAATCAAGGATCCCAGTTTCGATTCTGGTCAAGGGCATGTACCTTGGTTGCAGGCACATACCCAGTAGGGAGTGTGCAGGAGGCAGCTGATCAATGTTTCTCTCTCATCGATGTTTCTAACTCTATCCCTCTCCCGTCCTCTCTGTAAGAAATCAATAAAATATATTTTTTTAAAAATAATAATGGTTGCTATATAAATACAAATTTAAGTCCCATAGTTCTCCTTCTAACCAGATTGTTTTCCCTATGTCCCTTCTATAAACTTTAGAAGGACAGAAACAATCAGAATGAACTTTCAACAATCAAGAATTTTTTAAAAAGAAATAATCAGAATGACGCTATCCTATATAATAAAAGTGAAGTATGCAAATTGTCCCCTCGGAGTTCTTCCAAGAGTTTGACCAGGGGTCAGGCTGACCAGGGGAAGGGATGCCCGCCCCGGCACTGGCAGACAGCTGGGGGAAGGAAGGGAAGCCCTAGCCAGCAGCTGCTAGGGACCCTACCAGTGCACGAATTTCATGCAATGGGCCTCTAGTTTAATATAAGAGAGAGTGAACACTTACTAAGGGTTGTGTGCTTGAGATAGCAACTATTATTTTGCCTATTCTATAAATTTATTCATTCAAGAAGTATTACTTGATATAGATTATGCATTTTTTCCATGTTATTTACCTGGTTTGAATAATTGTGCTATGGTTACGAGGTTAATATTTGGAGATAATGGTGAAGGGTAAATAGAACTCTGTATTGTTTTTTGCAACTTTTTTTTTTTAAGTCTTCAATTTTTTCAAAATAAATATTTGTTTTAAAAGTATTATTTGAGGGAGAAACCAAGATGGTGGCATAGGTAAACACCTGAAATTCCTGTCTCACACAACCACTTCAAAAATACAACTAAAAGACAAAACAGACATCATCCAGAAACACAGGAAGGCTGGCTGAGTGGAAAGTCTACAACTAGAAGGAAAGAGAAAAGCACACTGAGACTCAGAGGAGGTGTGGAAGTAAAGTGCAGAGGTACAGAAGCACACACAGAAAGGACTGGCAACTAAGGACATGGTTGTCTTTTTTCAATCAGGAGGGAGACACAAGCTCCCAATGGCCCTGAACTACAGTTCCGGGTGAGACTCTTGGGACCCACACTCATACAGGGAGAAACTGGACTGTCTGGCATTGGGCGGAACTCGAGGGCGGCTTTCTCTCAGAGGTGCTTGCAGCGATTACCGGGACACTGAGACCCGGGGCCTCTTAGGGCAGGGCTGAGGATCAGCCATAGCTGTTTGCTCCACCATGTTGATTCCCTGAAACCCCGCCCCACCCAAGCTGTGGCAGAGGCTTTTGAATATGAATGACCTGGCTCTTTGCAATCTACAATTACCTAACAAACTGCAGCTGGGTCAGAGAGACCCAGAACTTCCAAAAGAAGGCCCAAGGCCCCACAGCAGCTTGCATTGCTTCACAGCTGGGCCTCATCTGGGCACCCCCAAATCCCAAACAAAGAAGAGGAATCTGCAGATATCTCTGTAGCTCCTGCTGGGTAGCCTCAGGAAGAGGCTAAATTAGCACCTCCTTAGAGATCCAAGAGCCAGTGTACCCAGTGGTCAGAGTGGGACCATCCAGATTACAACTCCTCAGATCCATAAGGGATACACTCAGGGGGCAGACTCAGTGAGCACCAAAGCCCCACTGAAGCAAGTCTTGCCCCAGAAGGGTGTCTCCAGCACAGAAGTTCTCCCACCATAGACACAGCTGATTCTCACCCAATTGGCCTGGAGGTCAATTCCTCCCAGTGATACCAACAACAATCAAGACTTAATTACAACAAGATTGTGCACAAAGCCCACAAGGGGGTGCGCCAACTGTGTCCACCTCAGGTAATTGGGGAGGCTGAGCCACTGGGCCCTATAGGACACCTAGCATAGAAAGCCACCCTGTCAACACAGGGAAGCAGCCAAAATGCGGAGACAAAGAAACAGGTCACAAATGACAGAAATGGAGGAAAGCAAACTACTGGATATCAAGTTTAAAACCACGGTTATAAGGTTTTTCAAGAATTTTCTAGAAACCGCCGATGAATTTAGTGAGACCCTCAATAAGTCTAGTGAGAACCTCGAGGATTTGAAAAAGGACCAACTAGAAATTAAGCATACTCTGACTGAAATAAAGAATATTATACAGAGATCCAACAGCAGACTAGAGGATCCCAAGAATCAAGTCAAAGATTTGAAGTACGAAGAAGTCAAAAACACCCAACTGGAAAAGCAAAAAGAAAAAAGAATCCAGAAATATGAAGATAGTGTAAGGAGCCTCTGGGACAACTTCAAGTGTACCAACATCTGAATTATGGGGGTGCCAGAAGAAGAGAGAAAGCAAGATATTGAAAACCTATTTGAAGAAATAATGACAGAAAACTTCCCCTACCTGGTAAAAGAAATAGACTTACAAGTCCAGGAAGCGCATAGAACCCCAAACAAAAGAAATCCAAAGAAGACCACACCAAGACACATCATAATTAAAATGCCAAGAGCAAAAGACAAAGAAATAATCTTAAAAGCAGCAAGAGAAAAACAGTCAGTTACCTACAAGGGAGTACCCACAAGACTGTCAGCCGATTTCTCAACAGAAACTATGCAGGCCAGAAGGGTGGCAAGAAATATTCAAAGTGATGAATAGCAAGAACCTGTAACGAAGATTACTTTATCCAGCAAAGCTATCATTCAGAATTGAAGGTCAGATAAAGAGCTTCACAGATAAGAAAAAGCTAAAAGAGTTCATCACCACCAAACCAGTATTATATGAAATACTGAAAGGTATCCTTTAAGAAGAGAAAGAAGAAGAAAAAGGTAAAGATACAAATTATGAACAACAAATACATATCTATCAACAAGTGAATCTAAAAATCAAGTGAATAAATAATCTAATGAACAGAATAAACTGGTGAATATAATAGAATCAGGGGCATAGAAAGGGAATGGACTGACAATTCTCGGGGGGAAAGGGGTGTGGGGGGTGTGGGAAGAGTCTGGACAAAAATCATACACCTATGGATGAGGACATTGGGGAGGGGTGTAAGGGCAGAGGGTGGGATGGGAACCGGATGGAGGGGAGCTCTGGGAGGGAAAAAGAGGAACAACTTTAATAATCTGAACAATAAAGATTTTTTTTAAAGTATTATTTGAGCGCTCTCTGTGGGCCAGGCAGTATTCCAGGTCCTAGGGATACCAAAGTGAAAAGAACAAAGAACCTGTTCATGGAATTTAGAAACAGAGACAAAAGAACTTACTCCAGAGCCCCAATACATTGTCATCATGCTATGAGTGCACTCATCCTATAGAATAAAGAGGTAATATGCAAATTAACCCTCACGCCTTCACAAGATGGCTGCCTATGACCAGGCTGGCAGGGGGGTTAGTGAGGGACACCAAAGGACTGAACAGCAGGCTGCGTGGGGCAACCAGGCCAGGAAGGGGGGGCATTGGGGGCAATCAGGCCAGCAGGAGGGGTAAGTTGGGGGCAACCAGACTGGCAGGGGGCCAGTTAGGGGCAACCAGGCTGGCAGAGGGGGGCAGTGGGGGTGACCAGCCCAGCAGGGGGGCAGTAAGAGGTGATCAGGCCAGCAGGGGGGCAGTTAGGGGTGACCAGGCCAGCGAGGGGGTACAGTTGGGGGTGACCAGGCCAGCAGGGGGGAAGTTGGGGATGACCAGGCAGGCAGGCAGGTGAGCGATTACGAGCCAGTGGTTCAGGATTGTGAGAGGGATGTCCCAGATTGAAGAGGGTGCAGGCTGAGCTGAGGGGACTCCCCCACCCCATGCATGAAGTTTGTGCACTGGGCCTCTAGTAATATCATATAAAGAACATTAAGTATGCCTCTGTAAGAAAATTAAATTGTGCAAATAGAATTTGGGAAATAACCTATAAACATCAGGAGACAGAAATACAAAACACTCGAAATAATAATACAGTGAAATGTTATAAATCTTTCATTTAGTTTTAACTATTTTAACATGTTGCTAAATGTATAAACTGTTTTGTTGAATCAAATGGGTCATAGACATTTAAATTTCATGTATCTCATAAGAATAAGAAGTCTGTTCTCCTATATAACCATATTTTACTTATCGGACCTAAGAAAATGAACAATTCTACAATATAATAGCCAGTTTATATTCAAATTTCCTCTCAATTTCCCCCAAAATGTTCTTGATAGATATTTGTTTTTTTAAAATTGGAATCCAGGCAGGGCTCACACATTGCATTTTGTTGTGTCTCTTGAATCTCTTACAGCTCCCACCATTTTCCCCCCCATAAAATATTAATTTATAAAAACTGTGCTAGTTTTAATGCAGACTGCTCCCATATCCTGAATGTGTTTCTTTCTTATAATGTTGTTCAACTTGTTTCCCTCTTCCTTGTATTTCTTGTAAACTGTAAGTTAGGTTTGGAGATTTGAAAATATTCAGGTTTGCCGAAACCGGTTTGGCTCAGTGGATAGAGCGTCGGCCTGCGGACTGAAGGGTCCCAGGTTCGATTCCGGTCAAGGGCATGTACCTGGGTTGTGGGCACATCCCCAATAGGAGATGTGCAGGAGGCAGCTGATCGATGTTTCTCTCTCATCGATGTTTCTAACTCTATCTCTCTCCCTTCCTCTCTGTAAAATATCAATAAAATATATTTAAAAAGAAAAAAGAAAATATTCAGGTTTAACATTTTGGCCAAAAATACTTCATAAGTGATATCGTGTACCTCTACTTCATCAGAAGGCACATGACATCACTTGGTCGCACTCCATGAGATGCTAAATTTGATCACTCGGTTAAGGCAGTGTCTCCAGATTACCCTGCTGTAAACATAAATCTTTCCCTTTGTAATTAATAGGTGAACTCTGTGGTGATATTTTCACACTGTTAATATATAACATTCTCCAAAATCATTTTACCCAATGGTTTTAGCACCTATTCATGAATCATGTCTGTGAGAAATGCTCATCTGTCTGAATTCAAATAACGGACTCGGAGACAGAAGTATGGCAAAAACGAGACTTTTAATAGGTTCTCAAGAGCGGGTGTCCAGTTGTACAGGCACACGCGGAGTAGTGAACAAAGTCTATTTATCCCCCTGAGGTGCGAGAGTCCCTCCTCCGGTTCCTCATTAGCTGAATACTATGGGGTTAATAGATTCCTCATACGTTGCCTAGGTCTTACTGTCTCCTATTGGGTGTTTGTTTGTTTTTAAAATGGGCTGAGGCCTTTTCTAGTTGTCTCCACCTCCCACTGTCTAGTTGAGGTCCGCACCTGGTGCTGGGTTGGGGGGTTGGGGGGGACGGGTGTCCCACCATGATGCTGGCTCAAGTACACAGTTCTTTGTTCTTATATCCTCTTTCATCCTCCCTACATTTTGTTTGCCCTGGGAAAATTCAGTAACCATTTCCATTAAAAGTTGACTATGCTGGAGATGGATCACAGAGGCCAATTTCCTACCTGTCTGAATCAAGTATTACATTGGAGGTTTCAAATGATTTTCTGATATTTTATCATTCCTTTTCATTTATTAGCTTTCCTTCTGCTGCCACCTCCACCCTTATCCTTTCTCCCCTCATTTTTCTTGAGTATCACTTTGGATCTCAGGATAATTTTTATTCAATGTACTATAATTAATTACTGACATCTTTTATTTCAGTAATCATAAATTTGGCTAGTAGGAGCCTCTTCAAGCTTTTCTGCCTATTTGAATTCCAAGTTATCCCTCAACTCCCATTTCATACTATTTTATCTATGAAGTATTTTTTACTTGGGGTATTAAGTGCCCTCTTCCCCTATTCTATTGCGTGTTGCTTATATTTTCATTATCATAATCAATACTTTTATATGATAATTATTTATAGTTTTGTCTCTCCACTAATCTATAAGGACCCTAAGAGAAGAATCATATTTATAACTGGTATCCCCAGTATTCATCATGGTGCCTGGTGAATATGTATTATAACTGATGAAATGAATCAATTATTTCTCTTGTCCAGTTTATTATTCCTCTTCAAATTTGTTTCTTACATTTTTATTTTTTTCTATTTTCTTTCACTTCAGTTTTATTGAGGTATAATTGGCCTACAAAATGATATGATATTTAAAGTTGTATATTATGGTGATTTGCTATACATATACATTATAAAAAGATTCCCCCATCTCCTTAACTTAATTTCATCCAATGAAATTTTCACATCATTTTCACATATTTATCATTTATGTGTGTGAGAACATTTAAGTTCCACTCTCTTAGAAAATTATACAATGAAGTGTTATTAAGTATGGTCACCATGTCATATATTAGATCCTCAGACTTTATTCAATCTGAAAGTTTATACCCTTTTACCAACTTTTTTCTGTTTCTTCTAACCCCCAGCTACAGGCAACCACTTTTCTATTTCTGTGAGTATTTTTGTTTTGTTTTGTTTAGATTCCACATACACATGATACCTCACAGTATTTGTCTTTCTCTGTCTGGCCTATTTAATTTAACATAATCCTTTCAAGTTCTATCTATGTTGTCACAAATGGAAAAATTTTTTCTTTCTCATAGCTGAATACTAGTTCTCTCTCTGTGTGAGTATTTTCTTTATCCATTCATCTGTTGGTGGACATTTAGGTTGTTCTACCTTATCTGATTAGGTCATCAAGGGGCAACACTTTCTTTTAAGAGGAAGAATAATCTCTTCAGGAGCTTTAAAGATGTGGTAGTTGCCTAAAACACCCAGTGATATCCTTGCAGAGCTTTTGTATGTAGTTCAAGAACTACAAACGCAAACACTACGCTACCTTCTCGCTGGTGCTTCCCTGGCTCCCAGGTGAATCAGAGGGATTAGAAAACGAAGGAGCTGACAGTGTTCTATTCCTAGTTTTCTGTGACATAGCAAAGAACTTGTCTTGATAACAGGGCTTTTCACACTGGACTGAAGGATAATCTTCAATTCCAACCAATT
Source organism: Myotis daubentonii (assembly GCF_963259705.1). Lineage (NCBI taxonomy): Eukaryota > Metazoa > Chordata > Mammalia > Chiroptera > Vespertilionidae > Myotis > Myotis daubentonii. The sequence continues at coordinate 178,947,852 of NC_081841.1, read as the reverse complement.
GTTGAGCCAACTAAGGACATTTTTGTAGTGCTAAAATTGGTAGAAACCAATTTAAAGCATAAATTAACATTCCTGTCTTACAGACTTGAATTGCCTCATAGTTAGAATTTAGATAAATAATTTCTGATGAACACTGGCTGAAATGGGTTTTGAAATTGGCACAATGCCATTGTTATCAGTGACAAAATGCTGATGTCTTCTTTTACCACAAAGATGTTTCTGTTCCAGCGATTAATCATGGACTGTCACTATCAGGGCCTTTTAAAACTTAGTCAGCAAAAAATAATAGCTAATAGTAGTCTATGGAGCATTCTAAACTTTCCAGAGTGCTTTGAAATGCCTGTTATATTTTAATATTCTTCTTCAAAAATATCCATGTTTTGAACCCATGTTTTGTTTTGTTTAGATTCCACATACATATATCCAACTAACCATAACCTATCTCTATTTGGATTCCTCGCAAATAACCATAACCTATCTCTATTTGGATTCCTCGCAAGTTTGGCAAGTTCAATATGTCCAAAATTCATCAATTCTCCCAGCTCAATTAATGTTAACACTATTCACTGACTTGACCTAGTCAGAGTCCTGTGGATCATCACTCACATCATTATTTCTTTAATAATGCTAAATTCTGAATCTAACTCCTCAGTAGCCAACTGTTAGCAGGTGAAGGGATACTGCCAGTGTGTACTATTTTTTTTTATCCTGGTGAAGGTTACATGACTGTGATAGATGTATGAAAATTCACTGAGTTGTATAAGTATGATACAGGCACTTTTATATATCTATATATATAAAAGCCTAAGCGACTGCATGACCAAATGACCAAACAACCAGTTGACTGGTTGCTGTGACAGGCACTGACCACCAGGGGGCAGATGCTCAATGCAGGAGCTGCTTCCCTGGTGGTCATTGTGCTCACACAGCCAACTTCCCATGGTTCCTCCCCTACCCCCAGCCAGCTGACCTCCAACCCCCTCCCCAATCAGCCCCGCTCACTGGCCAGGCTGAGGGACCCTACTCATGCACGAATTCGTGCACCGGGCCCCTCTAGAGAGAGAGAGAGAGAGAGAGAGAGTGTGTGTGTGTGTGTGTGTGTGTGTGTGTGTATATATATATATATATATATATATATATATATATATATGTTTCTGTTCAATTAAAAAGTTAATTACATAAAATATAGTTGATTAGCCAGTTATCTTCATATCAGGATTGATCAACAGCTCCAGTATTTTATAAACCTCTTCATTATGTTGAGTTTTGTTTCCAATCACACTCAGAGCCAAAAGTGTTCTGGTCACAATAGGTGATCATCAATGACCAGCAGAAAGTCACATACTCATTCTTATTCATTATGGAGAGTTGGGATTCTATGGACTTGTTTCATGTCATTGTGATAATGCACCACCTCACTGTGAAACAGTCTCTCTTCCAATGGGCAATAGTTCATCCACCCTAGAGGATAATTCCTGTCAGCTCTCTTTTGTCACCACACTTGTTTAATGCGATGAGAGGCAGTTTAGTGAGACAGAGAGACATTTTGGTGTCACTCGCATCAATATGCTGATGCAGGAACATCAATATGCTGATACAGGCTCATCTCAATACCAGCTGGTATCACTATTCAACTCTTCCAGCCTGGCTGAAATAGAGATAAAAATGAAAGCCAAATGCTTAAATATAAATCCAGACAAAACAGTCGAGAAACCAGTAGGCAAAGAGACATCTTCTGAGCCAATGGCATAAATTATTCTGACATTTTGAATTATAGGATCTTAGAACATAAATTTTAGGTGAAGATATGACTTACAGCTCTCAGTAGGATTTAACAAAAATTCACGCTAATGTTCCCACCAGTTTGGGAAATGTACGAATAGAAACCTCTGTTATGTAAACACTGAGAATGAGAAACTTAATGATGATCTCATAAAGCACCTATTAATGATTTAAATATTAATTTTAATGTGAAATATTTTTATATTATAAATATAGAATACAATAATGTAATTAATTAGATAGTTGCATTTTTAGTGCCTACCATGGACTAGGTATGCACAAGGCATTTTATATGCATTATTTTATTTAATGTAATTTTATAGACAGTTTTTATGATGCATTACAATGAAATAAAAAATAGTGAGAAGTTCACCTAAGTCCATGCCAATGTTCTTAGAGTTTTTATCTTCTCTGTTGTTTTCTGAGTATCCATAAAGTGCCTGCATTAACAGTTTAATATTCATTATTATAATCACATGTTAAAATATTAACATAATGCACTGAAATAACTAAATCCTGAATCCAACCCCTCAGTAGCCAACTGTCAGGAAATTTGGCCCAAAATGACTGATGTTCTTCAGCCTAGACCACCTCTAAGCTGTTTCTGAGTATTTTCATATCCATCCCACCTATCTGTAGAAGGTTCAGCCCCAGATATTCTGGATGCCGATGATTCAAAGTAAAAAATCTCAGGGGCCTGAGACCAAAGGGCGAGTCTAGTGGGAGGTTATACAGTTTGGGAAGAGGAAGCAGGACATCTGAGCTGAAGGTACTGGTGTGAAGAAAAAAGCCTGAAGTACAAGGAAAAATAGTATAGAAGCCGAGGATGGATAATGCAGGGACCTTGTTAAGCAGAATAACCTGTGCCCTCTCAGGATGTGCTCCAGGTCCCTTTTTCTTCCAGTGTCGTTACAGCTGGGACTAGAGAATGGTCTTTGAGCAGACCAAACAGCTCTTTCAAAATGTACTCTGGCAACTCTAGCTTAGGCTCAGAAATGCATTCATTCTAAATTAAAAATAAATGGTATCACAGCTCCTAGGGCACTTGAAACTAAAGAAAAAATGAACAAATGGGACTACTTCAAAATAAAAAGCTTCTGCACAGCAAAAGAAACCATCAACAAAACAACGATAAAACCCACTGTGTGGGAAAACATATTTGCCAATGTCATATCTGATAAGGGCCTAATCTCCAAAATTTATAGGGAACTCATACAACTTAACAAAAGGAAGATAAACAATCCAATCAAAAAATGGGCAAAGGACCTAAATAGACACCTTTCAAAAGAGGACATTCAGAAAGCCAAGAGACATATGAAAACATGCTCAAAGTCACTAATCGTCCGAGAGATGCAAATCAAAACAACAATGAGGTACCATCTCACACCTGTCAGACTGGCTATCATCAACAAATCAACAAACGACAAGTGCTGGAGAGGATGTGGAGAAAAAGGAACACTTGTGCACTGCTGGTGGGAATGCAGACTGGTGCAGCCACTATGGAAGACAGTATGGAGTTTCCTTAAAAAACTGAAAATGGAACTCCCATTTGACCCTGTAATCCCACTTCTAGGAATATATCCCAAGAAACCGGAAACACCAATCAGAAAGGATATATGCACCCCTATGTTCATAGCAGCACAATTCACCGTAGCTAAGATCTGGAAACAGCCTAAGTGCCCATCAGTAGATGAATGGATTAGAAAACTGTGGTACATCTACACGATGGAATACTATGCTGCTGTAAAAAGGAAGGAACTCGTACCATTTGCAACGTCATGGATGGAACTGGAGAGCATTATGCTAAGTGAAATAAGCCAGTCAATAAAGGAAAAATACCACATGATCTCACTCATTCATGGACAATAGAGACCATTCTAAACTTTTGAACAATAATAGATACAGAGGCAGAGCTGCCTCAAACAGATTGTCAAACTGCAGCGGGAAGGCCGGGGAGGGTTGGGGGGCAGGAGGTAGGGGGGTAAGAGATCAACTAAAGGACTTGTATGCATGCATATAAGCATAACCAATGGACATAAGACACTGGGGAATAGGGGAGGCTAGGGGACTGTCTAGGGTGGGGGGATAAAATGGACACATATGTAATACCCTTTGTAATACTTTAAGCAATAAAAAAAATATGTATGTTGAACAAATAAAAAAAATAAAAAAAAATAAATGGTATCAGATTAACAATGGAAGGGGGAATAAAAGGAGGGAAGAGAAAACAAAAAAGATACCGAGTCCAAAGTGGAATGGAAACAAAAATGAAAATAAATAAAAAGGTTTACTAAATCTGCTAACATTGTAAAACCTCCTCTTATTTTCCCCCCTTTAATATCTCCATCTGAAACAGTATACACAAAAACTAATTTCCTATTTGATGTGCTACTTAAACTGCCTCAATGCTTCTGTCTTTCAGAATTTCTCCTTCCTAAGTCTAGAGTTGAAATATACAATCAGAAGCAGATGAGAAGGTAAATGGGAAGAAGGAATTACTCTTAGCTAAGCAAGACTGATCAAGCTGTGGGTTTGAAATGAAACAAATTGTTACTTGATTATATTAAGATCAGTTGCTGGGTCAGGAGACTGTTTAAACCAAAATTACACAAATGACGTAAATTTTCTTGGCTCATGATACTTGACACAAGTAATTTTAGACAAAGTGATTTTTAGCACTTACAGCTGCAAATAGAACAGTTCAAGATATCAACACTAAATTCTGATATTTTGTTACTTTTGAATTATAGTATTTTTAAATAAAGGGTTTTTTTTTTAACTTACTGCTACTTGACCTTCAAAAGAGTCTTCAACCAATAAAACACACATTATGATATATTAGGCTAGAAGAAGACTACTTATGGCAGACTGTCCATTTTCTTCTGATGTTGGCTTCTAGAATCTCATTCCCTCTAATTTCCAAGCTAATTCATTGCCTCAAAATGAATTACTGAAAGTAGAAAGGATACATGGTATAGCAAACACAGCCAGTTGTCTACACAAATCACATCACTCCCTAATTCCTTAGTAACAGAATCCCAATTTTTGTTGGGGGAAACAAGGAAAATGTGCCAGCTATAAAATCACATTGCCCCCCAGACTCTCAATCCTGCCAGGGGTGGCCAGGTGGCGGAGAACTAGTTAATGAGAGGTCAGAGGAAGTCACTTGCTAGGACTTTCAAGAAAGTTTATTAAATATGGCCAACCCATTTTGCACCCTATGTAACAGTCTTAGTATATTTGTTCTTTTGTGACTTGCTTTTGCACTGACATTATGTTTTGGGGATTCATCCATGTTTATCTAATAGCTGTGACTCATTTATTGTCACTGTTGATTAGTATTCCATTTTACAAATAAACTACAATTTATTTTTTCATTCTATTTCGATGGACTTTTGAGCTGTGTCCAGTTTTTTTTGTTGTTGTTATTACGAACAATAATTTTACAAGCTTTCTTGTATAGGTTTCCTGCAAAACTTTCTCTAGAACAGAGGTTGGCATACTGTGGCCCATGGCCCAGTATGTATAGCTTATGAGTTAAACATGGTTTTTATGTTCTTTTAACAACAACAAAAAAGCATAAAAGAAGAGGAAGATTTTATGATATATGAAAATAGGAATTCAATATCCATAAATAAAGTTTTGAGGGAAATATCCATGTCCATTTGTTTACATATCACCTGTGGCTGCATTAATGCTATAATGGCAGAGCTGTGGTCTATGCCATCTATACTTCCTTCAAAGCATAGTCACACCATCTATTCCGTGAGGCTTTTCTTGAGATTGCCTTCTCCTTTAATTCCTGTCATATTTATTGTAAAGTGCCAGTCCTTTAGATCTTGTCACATAAAATGCATTTTAATTTACTTTTTATGTACTCTCCTCCCTTCCCAACCACATGAAACAGTCACTTGGGTTTGAGACCATGTTTCATGACACACACATAAAGCAGCTGCTCCACAAATGCTTATTTTTATTGTTGATAGTCATGACAGCACTTTTCAGATGCTTCCCTAGGGACTAAAAGCATTTGTGCCACTTCACAAAGTCCTAGATTTAAACATGGGAAATAATTTTAATAAGAAAATTTATTTGTTCAATAAGATTTCTTAAAAATTTGTCTTCTTCTGGACTTCCATTGAATTTTATTATCTTCTATCTGGTATATGTTTTTATTTCCTTACTACGCTGTAAACCCCTTGAAGACATTAACCATTTTATTCATCTCAGTATTTTCCCCAATACATGATTCAGTCACCTTCCCTTGGATGATATACAATATGTTTTGAATGAATTTGCGAGTTTGCACATAACCATACTAATTTCTACTAGAAGATGTAAAAGCAGAACGTGTTTCTTTGTCTTTCACCAACATGTTTCAATCTTATGCGTTTTGTTGAAGAAACAAAACAAATAAATGCATGGTTATAAAATACTGACCACATATGTAAGGCTGTTAGATTTCAAGTTTTTATATTATCCTAAATGATTGATTTAAAATTATATATCTCTCACACTTAATTTACTATTTGAAAGTCACTGTAATAAACTATGCTCAAAAGTTTCATCAAATTGACCTAGAGTTAGATATTTGTGAGGCATTTGTAATCTATTTTAAATAAAATACACAAACGTATTTTAAAAATTTACTGACACTAAAGTAAATGAAACTAATCCAGTACTCATTGGGTATGATTTTGGTGTAATTGTGCCTAGAGATTTTTAACATAAATCTACAAATTCTCTCAACTGGAATAAAGAGTAAGATACCTACTACTGTATATAATATATTCAAAGTTAAAAGTGAAAATGAAGTCTTTTTTACAGTAAGGAAGCCCTACAGAGTGATAGTTTTAAAAAGTCATTTCAGCTGTGAGACTTTATTTAGGTGGAGAAAATTAAAGTATTATTATATTACATGATAATTTGGCAGTAACTTTATCTTCACATAGCACCACAATTATTAAATAAACCTAGTGCGTGCTGTATCTAAAAAAATTCAAGATGATTTATTCTATTAAACACAATATTCTTATTATAAAGTACTCATTAATCACTTCTTCCACATACAATGAAAACTGCTATCATCATCAATTTTCATTCATATTATCCCAATATGAATAACTTTGAATAACATTTTGCTAAAAAATACTAAAGCACAGTTGTGTTCCTGAATTATATTCACTTCATAGCCAATCTGTGCTCAAGAGTTATTGATAATGAATGTTAGAATGCTTTGCTGCTCCACTAACTTGAGTGACCTTTGCCGAGTTACTCAAGTTTTGCATTTTAATTTTTCTATCTGTTCATAGAAATAACATAGAAAATAGACTTTAATATTGGTTCAAAGCCTCTGAAGTTCCCCTGGTGAAATCTGAAACTGGACCTGTACGCAGTGGGCAAAGAGAGACCAAAAAAGGCAAGCCATTCCAGATTGGTAGGTGGCAAGTTTAATAAACAAGAGAATGTATGTACGAGGCTTATCTTGGGCAACTGTAAGACAAGTAGATCTTTGCACCCCCGACCAGAACCTTAAGAGTTTATATAGAGGCGTTAATGGGGTTCAACCCAGATGATCTCAATAACAAAAATCTCTACTACTGTGGAAAATGTGGGTGGAATGTAAAGTATATTCCAAGGACAGGAGAGTGGGAAGGAGCCTCTGATTGCCCAGGTCCACCTCTCAGATCAACCCCACATCCTCTCCCCATGACCTCCCTTAACCCTTAAATATCATCCAGTCCTACTACTCTCTTCTGTTCTGCAGATAAGGAAACAAGCCCTGGGATGGCCAAGTTTAGTGATATTTCAAACCCACTTAGATTTCTAGGAAAATACTATGTAAGCTAAAATGTATAATTATGTAAATAAATGACCCTGGATTAAATTAATTTCATTCTCTTTAAAAGAGAAATATAGCATTCCTCACTATTCTAAATTCAAATATCCTGGGATATATATTAACTTATGTTTTAGTAGTGCCCTTTAATAATGCCCCTAGCTGGTTTGGCTCAGTGGATAGAGCATCAGCCCACCGACTGCGGAGTCCCAGGTTGGATGTCCAGTTAAGGGCATGTACCTTGGTTGCAGGCTCAATCCAGCAACCAATTGATGTCTCTCTCACATCGATGTCTCTCTCTATCTCTCCCCTCCCTTCCACTCTCTCTAAAAATCAATGGAAAAATATCCTCAAGTGAGGATTAACAAAAATATGTAGATTTTAAAATGAATACGGATGCTTCATTTAAAAAAAAAATAGTGCATTTGTGTGACATCTTTGTTTTTAGTTTTGTTTTTGCTTTTGTAATCCATACCCAAGAATATGCTTTCACCAATTCAGAAAGAGAGGAAGAGGGAGGAAGAAACATAGATGTGTGAGAGAAAGAGAAACATTGATGTGAGAGAGAAACATCAATGGGTTGCTTCCCAGATACCCTGACTGGGTACTGAGCCAGCAACCTGGGTATGTGCCCTGACTGGGCATTGAACCCATGATCCTTGGGTAGACAGGATGATGCTCCAACCAACTAAGCCACACCAGCCAGGGATATTTGTGTGACATTTGATAGGAAAGTTATTTCTTAAAGAGTTGCAACGCATCAGATAAATGCTAACATTTATATTCACTGTCAATAATTTGGGTCCTTCATCCCAAAATTTCAGTGAAATATTCAGTCCAAAAATAAGTGGAAATAAGGAATTAATTGAAGCAAATATTTGTGAAAAATTCATAATACATTTCTCTGTTATGCTCTATGGATAGAAATGAAACTCCTTTCTCATCTGCTTCAGCTTTCTGCCTACCTATCCATAAAACAAGGACTCTTCAATATTTATTGAGCCCCAGTAACATGTACTGTGCTAGGTTCTGCAAAGGATGCTAAAAATGAATAAGGTATGAGCCCTTGGGGAATACACCATCTCTAGTCAGAGAAGTAAATAAGTACTGTATTCAAATTCTAAAGTGAGAATTATAAGTGGTAGTTGACAGTTAAAATAAAGAGCTTATGAGAATTTAAAGGAGGGATGGATCATATCAAGTAGGAGAGGCCAGAAAATGAAGCCTAAGCTTGGGAAGTGAGACCTGACTAGAATCCACAGAGCCAGGTCTTCTAAGGAAAGGTATATTCTAAGCACATCGGAGGAAATGTAAAGGTGAAGTGCAAAGGTTTTGGCAGCTTCGAGAGATCGATCTCCTATGGGGCAGGGAAATACCGGGGTGGAGGGGGGAATGAATCGGTACACCCCCTAAACTATTTTTCCCAGCTGCTGCTTCTCTTTACCATATATTTTAATATTTATATTAAGTTTACTATCTTCTGAATAGGAAAAGAATCATTCCTGACTAGGAGCCAGAATCTTGAGGCTTCACCTCCACTCGGTGAAGAAAAACAAACCCTAGCTGCTTTGGCTCAGTGGATAGAGCATCAGCCTGCGGACTGAAGAGTTCCAGGTTTGATTCCGGTCAAGGGCACATGCCTGGGTTGTGGGCTTGATCCCCTATAGGAGATGTGCAGGAGGCAGCCAATCAAAGATTCTCTCTCATCATTGATGTTTCTATCTCTTTCCCTCTCCCTGCCTCTCTGAAATCAATAAAGATATATTATTAAAAATAAACAAACAAACAAACAAACAAACAAACAAATAAATAAATAAATAAATAAATAAAACGAAACGAAAAACCTTAAGTACTTTGCTTGATGAATCATACGTACTGGAAAACAAGTTAACTCTGTTACAAGTTTTGTCTTTGAACCTGATGTAGTAAAATGCATGAGCTTTGAGGTCAGCCAGTCCTCGATTGAAATCAAGACTTAATCACAGTCCCCCCGGGAGTGGCTCAGTGGTTGAGCATCAACTTCTGAACCAGGAGGTCACGGTTGCATTCCGGTCAGGGCACATGCCTGGGTTGTGGGCTTGATCCCCAGCGTGGGGCGTGCAGGAGGCAGCCGATCCATGATTCTCTCTCATCATTGATGTTTCCATCTCTCTCTCTCCTCCAGTCCTCTCTGAAATCAATAAAAATATTTTTTTAAAAAAAGACTTAATCACAGTATGTGTAATTTGGGCTGATAGTAACAAAAGCAACTATCCGTTTTCTATGCGTTTTGTCTATCCCTCTTCTCAAACTTTAATGTGCACAAATCTCACCTGGGGTTCCTGTTCATCTGGGGATTCAGATTCAGGAGGTCTGGGGTGGGACCTGAGACTCTGCATTTCTGATGAGGTTCGGGTGATGCTGATGCTGCTGGTCTGTGGACCACTTTTGAGTACCAAGGCTAGAAGCATGGACCCAGGTCATCAGTATCAGCACCTCCTGGGAACTCATTAGACGTGGAATGCAAATTCTGGGACCCCCACACCAGACCTACTGAATCAGAAACACTGAAAAGAGGCCCAGCACCCTGTGTTTCAACAAGCCCTCTCAGTTATGTCACTGGTTTTCCAACATGATTACGACACCCCAGTCACTGGCTGAGGGGCGGGGGAGTGCTAAATACTGTTGATGCTCAAATCTCAGTCCCAGAGAATCACTTGCAATAAATAGTGCGTGGTGTGCTCTGGGTTTGCAGCCTTCTAAAACCTCTACCAGATTACTCTCATCTGCAATAAAATTTGCAAAGCCGCGAGGTAGGTGCTTGGATTTCGATAGGCCTGATTTTCCGCATGTGTGAATGTGGATAATATCCACGCTGGCTCCAGATTCTGGCATTTCCAGCCAGCCTGAGTTGGCCAGCATCCCAGTTCGGTCTCGGGGAGCCCGTCTCCTCGCCTCGTGTCCCACAGCCGGTCTGTCTTCTGTCGGGGGACCCGTCACGGCCCCGCCCGAGCACCAGCCAAGCGGCTCCGCATTCCAGCCCCGCCCGCCAGCCTCTACGTCGCTCGGGTCCCTCCGAGGCAGCCCGCCCGGGATCCCCGGCCGCGCATGCGCCCTGCACCCGCCAGGCCCGGCCCGAGTAACGGACGCGAGCTCCCCCCACCGGAAGTGGGCGCCGGCGCGCCGGGAGGAGCCGGCCGTCGCGTGGCGGCTGCGGGATTTCGGCTCCGGGTTCGAGCGGCTCGCACGTCCCTCTCCGCGTCATGGGGAAGGCGGCCGATGCGGCGCCGCTGCTCCTGGGCTACGCGCTGCTGTGGCTCCCGCTGCTCCGCTCCGGGACGGCCTCCGCGTCCAAGGAGGTGACGGCTCACTTGGCCGCCAAGTGGCCCGAGACCCCGCTGCTGCTGGAAGCCAGGTGGGTGCGGCTGGACCCGCGCGGAGGGCGGACCGGCGGGGCCGGGGGCGCCGGGGCCTGACGGCTGCCCGGAGCCGCCCTCGCCCCGCCGCTTCGAGCGCCCTCGTGCCGGGCCCTCGGAGCATCGCCTCCTCCCCGCCACCCCGCGCAGCGCTCGTTTGCAATTCCTTCCCTCACCCCTACCCCCCACCCGCAGTTGAGACTTTGCCTCGCCCGCGAATTTTAAAACGTCGGATTTCTGCTAATGCGTTTGGGATTTCTTAACATTTTCGAAAGGGGAGAAGAGAAGAAGAATGGATGGTGGCGTGGAGCGTTCGCTGCCAGCCCTTCAGTGAACGCGGGCAGGTCTTTCCATGAAGCCGACCTGAAGCCCCAGGTGGGCGTCCCGCGTTCTTCTTCCCGGATCTCCTCCCCTGGAGTCGGCTCCTACGGTGTCGTCTACTGTGCAGACACAACACTTGTTGCTATTCAGTTTTGCCCTTAGTATTCCAGTAAAGAGAATTTGAAGGTTCTTTAGGCAGCATGAAGTTTTAATGCCGATGACTTTCGTCGTTTCACCAAGGCAAGAGGTTATGGTCCTGAAAAGAGAGTCCATCACCCCACATCACAATGCCTATGTGAGAAATGAAACCAGTTCTTTTATAATTGACATTTAGCATTCCATTAGTTTCCGATGTGCAGCATAATGATTTGCTATTTGTATGTATTGTGATCACCACAATGAGTCTCGTTAACATGTCACCATAGTTAACAACATTTTTTTTTTTTTTTGTGGTGAGACCTTTTTAAGTTCTCTCAGCGGTTTTCAATATGAAGTTCAGTAGTAGCACTAGAGTCACCATGCTGTACATTACGTCCCTTGAATTATAACTGAAAATTTATATCTTTTGACCAACTTCACCCATTTCACTCACCAGCACTCCCCCCCCCCATCTGTTCTCTATTTGGGGGAGGGGGAATTTCACACATAAATGAAGTGATACAATATTTGTCTTGCTCTGTCTGATTTAATTTAGCATAGTGCCCTAACGGTCCAGCCATGTTGTACCAAATAGAAGAATTTCTTTCTTTTTTTTTAAGTATTTTTTTTTTATTGATTTCAGAGAGGAAGGGAGAGGGAGAGAGAGATAGAAACATCAATGATGAGAATCATTGATTGATGCCACCTGCACGCCCCCTACTGGGGATCAGCCTGCAACCTGGGCATGTGCCCTTGACCAGATTCCAACCTGGGACCTTTCAGTCTGCAGGCTGACTATCCATTGAGCCAAACGGCCAGGGCAGTAGAATTCCTTTTTATGTTTTTTAATGATATTCAGAGAGAGAAAGGGAGAGGGAGAGAATAGAAATATCTAAGATGAGAGAGAATCATTGATATGGCTGCCTTCTGCACACCCCCTCCTGGAGATCGAGTGGGCAACCTGGGTATGTGCCCTGATCAGGAACTGAACCTTGACCTGGTTCATGGGTGGACACCCAACCGCTGAGCAACACCTGCTGGGCTTCTTTTTTTTATTGCTGAATAATTTTTCATTGCACATATATACCACAATTTCTTCATCCATTCATCCATCTGTGGACAACTGGCTATTGTAAATAATGCTGCAATGAATATAGGGGTGCATATATCTATTTGAGTTAGTGTTTTTGTTTCCTTTGGATACCCAAAAGTGGACATGCTGGATCTCATGGTAGTTCTAGTTTTCATTTTTTGAGCAACCTCCATGCTCTTTTCCATAGTGGCTGCACTGATTTACATTCCCACCAACCTTGTACACGGGTTCTTTTTTCTCCATGTCCTTGCCAACATTTATCTCTTGTCTTTTTATTTATTTATTTATTTTTTTAATTAAATCTTTATTGTTCAGATTATTACATTTGTTCCTCTTTTTACCCCCCGTAACTCCCCCCTCCCAGTTCCCACCCCACCCTCTGCCCTCACTCCCCACCCACTGTCCTCATCCACAGGTGCACAATTTTTGTCCAGTCTCTTCCTGCATCTCCCACACCCCTTTCCCCCCCAAGAATAGTCAGTCCATTCCCTTTCTATGTCCCTGATTCTATTATAATCACCAGTTCATTCTGTTCATCAGATTATTTATTCACTTGATTCGTAGATTCACTTGTTGATAGATGCATATTTGTTGTTCATAATTTGTATCTTTACCTTTTTCTTCTTCCTCTTCTTAAAGGATACCTTTCAGCATTTCATATAATACTGGTTTGGTGATGATGAACTCCTTTAGCTTTTCCTTATCTGTGAAGCTCTTTATCTGGCCTTCAATTCTGAATGATAGCTTTGCTGGATAAAGTAATCTTGGTTGTAGGTTCTTGGTATTCATCACTTTGAATATTTCTTGCCACTCCCTTCTGGCCTGCAAAGTTTCTGTTGAGAAATCAGCTGACAGTCGTATGGGTATTCCCTTGTAGGTAACTGACTGTCTTTCTCTTGCTGCTTTTAAGATTCTCTCTTTGGCCGAAACCGGTTTGGCTCAGTGGCTAGAGCGTCGGCCTGCGGACTGAGGGGTCCTGGGTTCGATTCCGGTCAAGGGCATGTATCTGGGTTGCGGGCACATCCCCAGTAGGGGATGTGCGGGAGGCGGCTGATCGATGTTTCTCTCTCATCGATGTTTCTGACTCTCTATCTCTCTCCCTTCCTCACTGTAAAAAATCAATAAAATATATTTAAAAAAAAAAAAAAGATTCTCTCTTTGTCTTTTGCTCTTGGCATTTTAATTATGATGTGTCTTGGTGTGGTCCTCTTTGGATTCCTTTTGTTTGGGGTTCTCTGCGCTTCCTGGACTTGTAAGCCTATTTCTTTCACCAGGTAGGGGAAGTTTTCTGTCATTATTTCTTCAAATAGGTTTTTAATATCTTGCTCTCTCTCATCTTCTGGCACCCCTATAATTCGGATGTTGATACGCTTGAAGCTGTCCCAGAGGCTCCTTACATTATCTTCATATTTTTGGATTCTTTTTTCATTTTGCTTTTTCGGTTGGGTGTTTTTTGCTTCTTCGCATTTCAAATCTTTGACTTGATTCTTGCGCTCCTCTGGTCTGCTGTTGGGAGTCTGTATAATATTCTTTATTTCAGTCAGTGTATGCTTAATTTCTAGTTGGTTCTTTATCACAACATCGAGGGTCTCATTAGATTTCTTGAGGATCTCACTATATTTATAGGCGGTCTCACCAGTCTTTTCAAGGGCCTTACTAAATTTATCAGCGGCTTTGCTGAAACCGGTTTGCCTCAGTAGATAGAGCGTCAGCCTGCGGACTGAAGGGTCCCAGGTTCGATTCCGGTCAAGGGCATGTACCTGGGTTGCGGGCACATCCCCAGTGGGAGATGTGCAGGAGGCGGCTGGTCGATGTTTCTCTCTCATCGATGTTTCTGGCTCTCTATCTCTCTCCCTTCCTCTCTGTAAAGAATCAATAAGATATATTAAAAAAAAAAATTTATCAGCAGCTTCTAGACAGTTCTTGAGAGACCTTAAAAGTGTGGTTTTGAACTCTATAGCCTTCATTTCTGACATTTGTGTCCTGTTTCTTTGTCTCTGCATTTTTTATGCTTTCTTGGTGCACCCCCTAGTGGTCTATGTGTGCAGTCTTGTTGTAGTTAAGCCTTGATTGTTGTAGGTAATACTGGGGGGGATTTGACCTCCAGGCCAACTGGTTGTGAGAATCAGCTGTGTCTGCAGTGGGAGAACTTCTGTCCTCTAGGGAGGTGCTAATTAGCCTTTGCCTGAGGCTATCCGGCAAATGCCTCTGTGCAAGGCTTGGGCAGGGCGGGTCCCAGGGGATCAACAGGGCGGGCAGAGCGAGCAGTTATGATTGCTCTCAGTCCCGTCCCCAGAGGCTCTACCTCTCAGTGTCCCAGCAACCGCTGCAAACCTCGGAGAGAAAGCTGCCCTCGAGCTCTGACTGATGCCAGACAGTCCTGCTTCTCCCATTTGAGTCTGGGTCCCTAGAGACTCGCCCGCCTGGAACTGGAGCTCAGAGCCTGAGACCCCCTCCCAATTGAAACAGACAACCGTGCCCTCAGCCCGCTCCGTGTGCACCTCCGCACCTTAGTATTTCACTTCCGCACTGCGCCTCCTCTGAGTCTTGGTATGCTTTTCTCTTTCCTTCTAGTTGTGGAATTTCCACTCAGCCAGCCTTCCTGTGTTTCTGGGTGATATCCGTTCCATCTTTTAGTTGTATTTTTGAAGTGGTTGTGCGAGGCGGCAATCTCCAATGTTTACCTATGCCGCCATCTTGGCTTCTCTCCACTCATGCTATTTCAAATAGAGTGGAGCCTGCGTGCTTGACCCCATGGATCCATTCGTGGCACCCTTGATGGGGTCACTTGGCCTCAGTGCAGGGCCCAGCTCTGCCACGGGGCAGGAGGACACTGAGAAGCAGGCAGTGCCTGGTTGCAGGCACGCATGCCCCCTCCTCTTGTCTTTTTAATGATAGCTATTGTATAACAGGTGTGAGGTGGTATCTCATTGTGGTTTTGATTTGCATTTTCCTGGTGATTAATGAAGTTAAGCACCTTTTCACGTCCCCGTTGGCCACCTGTATGTCTTTGGAAAAAATGTCTATCAGATCCTCTGACCATTTTTTTAATTGGCTTGCTTGTTGTTTTTTATGTGGAGTTGTATGAATTATTAGTATATTTAAGGTATTAATCCCTTATCAGATACATGACTTGCAAATATTGTCTCCCATTTAGTAGATTGCTTTTTCATTTTGTTGATGATTTCCTTTGTTGTTCAGAAGCTTTTTAGTTTGATGTAGTCCCATGTGTTTATTTTCGCTTTTGTTGCCTTTGCTTTTAGTATCAAATCCGAAAAAATCACCAAGACCAATGGTAAGGAGCTTACAGCTCATGGGGTTTTTTTTCTAGAAGTTTTATGGTTTCATGTTTTATGTTCAAGTCTTTAATCCATTTGAGTCAATTTCTGTGTATGAGGTAAAACAGTGATCCAGTTTCATTCTTTTGTGAGTGGCTGTTCAGTTGTCCCAACATCACTAATTGAATAAACTGTTCTTTTCCCTTTGGTTGGCTCCTTTGTCATAAGTTAGCTTACCATACAAGGGTTGGCAAAAGTAGGTTTACAGTTGTAATATAAAT
Organism: Myotis daubentonii; assembly: GCF_963259705.1. Lineage (NCBI taxonomy): Eukaryota > Metazoa > Chordata > Mammalia > Chiroptera > Vespertilionidae > Myotis > Myotis daubentonii. Next base: position 178,931,725 of record NC_081841.1, on the reverse strand, counting down.
AATATAATAATTAATAATAATATAAGAATAAACTCTGTTTAGCATACTCACAACTGTAAATCTACTTTTGCCTACCCCTGTATATGCCTGGGCTTATTTCTGGGCTCTCAGTTCTGGTCCATTGATCTGTTTGTCTGTTTTTATGCCAATATCATACTGTTTTGATTATTATAACTTTGTAATATAGTTTGAAATCAGGCAGCATGATATCTCTAGCTTTGTTCTTCTTTCTCAAGATTACTTTGGTTATTCTCTTTTTAAAACTTTGACCAAAGGTAATATCTTTCGGAAGGTGAGGAGCTGATTTAGAGGGCTCTCAAGGATATTTACTTCTCTGAGATTAATGATGAGTTACTGGCAGTTTGCTCCTGAAAGTAATTCTAGAATAGTTCCAAAAGTGCTTAGAGCAGTGATATATATTGAATAAATGAGTGTAAGTGACTATTTTCTTAAGGTAATCACTTTGAAGGTTCATGCTTAGATGTACAAATTCTGGCATATGGAAGAAATCTTTTTCCTATGATTGCACAGTATGAGCATGTCTGCAGTTGTTTGGTCAAGTCATTTAGGTATTAAGTGTTGCTCCTCACTTTACTTTCGGTTTTGTAGCATCCCTGCCCTTTTCAGGTATATTCTGTTTAGTGTTCCAGTTGTTTCCTCTGCTTTTATCTTCTTTTTTTTTATGCCATTGTGAGTTGGACACCATTAATAACAAGAGTTGTTTTGAAGTTACTTAATGCTTTAAACTTCTATGCTTCATGTTGACCGGTGTCACCCCAATCAATTTAATCCTATCTAATAAAAGAGAAACATGGTAATTAGCTGTACATCCGCTACCCTTCCCATTGGCTAATTAGGGCGATATGCAAATTAACTGCCAGCCAAGATGGCGGTTAATTTGCATATGTAGGCCAATGCTGGGAGGCTAAAGGGGAAGGAGGGAAGAAGCCACCTGCCGCTGACTGCAATCGGAAACCCAGGTGGCAGCCAAGAGCCAGAGAATTGAGCTGCCTTTGCTCGGAGAAGCCAGGCAGCCTTTGCAGGCTTCTGTGATAGGAGAACCTGGCTGCCTTTGCCGGCTATGGGCCAGTAATTGGAGAAGCCGGGTGGGGCAGGGAAGAGGCGGATGTCTGCCTCTTCCCTGCACTGCCTGGCTTCTCAGATCACTGATCACCAGTGATGGGAGAACACCCAGAGGCGGGGCTAGAGGCCAGGCTGTATTGATGCCTGTGGACACCATCTGGACCCCAGGGGCGAAGCAGCCAGGCTCCAGGAGACCCAGAAGGAGACCCAGGCGCTGGGGCTGCGACGCCGCTGGGGCAGCAATCCAGTCCCCGGGGGTGACGCAGCCAGGCCCCAGCAGGAGACCCAGAAGGAGACCCAGGCGCTGGCGCTGCGTCGCCGCTGGGGCACACAATCCGGTCCCCGGGGTGACGCAGCCAGGTCCCAGAAGGTGACCCAGTGCCCAGGGCTGAGTTGCAGCTGGGGCACTCGATCGGGTCCCCAGGGGCGACTCAGCCAGGCCCCAGAAGGAGACCCAGGCGCAGGGGCTGCGTTGCCGCTGGGGCACACGATCCAGTGCCTGGGCTGAGAAGACCCAGAAGGAGACCCAGGGGCCTCCCAAGAGGAGAGTCTCCATGGTCAGATGGCGTGGTGTCTGGACAGGAATAAAGACCCGAGGTGACTCAGATGCCTGGCCACAGGGTTAGACCAGCCAGCAGGGCCTTTCAGTTGGGACTGGGGTGGGGGTGGGGCGAGGGTGGCAAGCCCAAAATAGAGAACTACAACTCCCAAGGAGGCTTAGCAGCCGGGCCTGGGTGCCTGGCTGAGAAATCGGATGGGCTGTAGTTTTGCAAGCCACAGTAAACTAGAGGCTTAAGTTCTGATTCGGGAGCCAGGGAGAAATGGAGCTGGAGCAGAGAGAGGGGTCCATGGCAGCGGTGGGCTTTGAGGAGTTCTCAGCACCTCCTGGCTGGGAGCTGGCGCTGCTTCTGCTGAAGGTGGTCACATCCTGGAGAGCGAGCTTGAGACCGAAGTGGAGTTCCTGTCTGGGGGTCTGGGCAGCTCCTGCCTCCAGGAGCAAGACGAAGAGGAGGAGGCAGCCTGAGGCCGGCAACGGCGGCGCCAACTGGAACTCAATTGCAGGAAGTACCAGGCGCTGCATCGGTGCTGCAGGGAGATCGAGCAGGCGAAGGAGCGGGTCCTGAACAGGCTCCATCAGATATAGAGGATAACACGGGGACTCCAGCAGGAGCAGAGGTTACTCATGAAGGTGCTGGACTCCTACGGCGAACTACCGGGCCAGCCAGTTCACCATCTTACTGGAGGACGAGGGCAGCCAGGGCACAGACGCCCCCACCCCAGAAAACGCTGAGAATGAGCCTCCAGAGAAAGAGGGGCTGTCCCCACCCAGGAGGACGCCAGCGCCCACAGAAGCCAGCAGCCTGGCCCCTGGCGAGGGCCCAGCGGTTGGAAGAGGCGGCTAGTGCCACCAGAAGGGGGCTGGTTGGGAGTCCCACTGACTCCGGAGCTTGCCCCCATGCAGATAAAGGTGGAGGAAGACTTTGGCTTCAAAGCTGTCGAGGCTCTGGACTCAAGTTGGGTTTCTCCGGGGCCAGACAAGTAGCTGCCCTACCCCACCCTAGCCAGCTCCCCCTTTGACTGACCCCCCAATAAACGGACCTCATGCTCTCCTTGGCAAAAAAAAAACCAACTTATAGAGGCATGCTTATAGGATCAAATAGTATAAATATAGATGTAACAGGACAATAAAAAGAGAACCGGGCTATGATGATCACCTGAACGCTGCCTCTGTGCCATTCCTTCTTCGCCGACTCCGTCCACACCTTTGGGAACCCCTGGACCTGCTGAGGCAGGACCCCAACATTCCTCTTCTTATAAGGACTTCAGTGAGATGGGCTAAGGGTCCCACTGGAACTGCCTCAATTTAATGTAATCCCCTCTTTTAAGATCTTATCTCTATATACAGGTACATTCTGAGGTTCTGGGGATTAGGATTTTAACATACATTTTGTTGATTACCCAAAGCAGCCCTTAACAACCAATATGTTTCAGAAAGTAGATTCCTACAGGGTTATTTACCAGACATTCAGAAGTATTTTCAAAAGAGCTAAGCTCCTCGCCCACTGTGCGGGCCCCTCCCGGCGAAGAGCGAAGGCCTGGGTTCCAGGTGCCGGAGGAAAACTGGTGCCAGCAGCCAGGGGAAGGGGCCCCCAAGGGGCCCCAGATTGCGAGAGGGCACAGGCCAGGCTGAGGGACCCACCCGAGTACACAAATTTTTGTGCACCGGGCCTCTAGTAAATATATAAAATGAAAAAGAATTTTATATGCTTGCCATGTTTATGTTGATGGATTAATCAGTTTTATCGACCTCCTTTTCTCCATTTAGTGACCATCTCAGATTCACAAGAATTAGTTCCTCTGCATGTGTGTTTGATGCCTTAAATACTTTCCATTTATATTACATGCTAGTTTAAGTTTACTAAGGGGGGGGGGAGGGAGGGAGGGAGAGAGAGAGAGAGAGAGAGAACTACTAACAAAGATTCTTTACCATCTGTTTGGTGACTATTTCCTTTCTAGTTTAAATAGTTAAATCTATTTGTTTCAGGTTTTTTGTGCTTTGTTCTAAATAGGAGTGAATAGCCTTTCACTTATTTCATTATTTCCAAAAGGTTTTATTGGCTTTGGCCTTTTTTTTTTAAAAAAAAAAACCTACCGTCTGTATAAAAATGGAAGTTTCTTTAGGCTTCAAGGCCAAATACCCAATGCAATACATCAACTTCCTATTAATTTTTTATGAAGATATTATCTGTTTTAAATAATAAAAAATTGTCTGCACAAATAAGTAGCTAATTAAAAATTATACATGATTTTAAAAGTATTCATAAAACCAGTTTTTGTGCAAAACAGGCATTTTTTTTCTTTTTTTTTTTTTAAATACTTTTTTCATTACTTTAAAATTATACTTCTTAGTACTATTTCACATGGAGAAACAAAATAAATAATCCATATTTTAGTTGTAGCTAATAATGAGGAAAAACCAAAAATAATTTTTTATGCAATCTGTTCGGGTCATGAGTATGTACCTGTAGTTGAGAATGATATCTCAGGTAAGCATCATCAATTTGCTCTCTTTCTGCATTATGATAAATAGAAATCAGCAACTTGACATTAATTTTGTTTGTTTTTACCATAAGTTATAATTTGGTTCTAAAGTATACTTTATAGTATCTAAACTACTTTTTTAATTTTCATTTATTAACTGATTACTTTTATTTTTTAATAGTGAATTTATGGCAGAAGAAAGTAATGAAAAATTTTGGCAGTTTTTGGACACCGTAAAAGAATTAGCAATTTATAAGCAAAGAGGTATGTCATGTGCATGTTTTAACTGGTAAGATTTGTATTTATGTGCACACTTTGGATATATTTAATGATAAAGGTTAAGTGTAAATGCTTAATGGGGTTAATAAATGTGAATATTAAGTTTGAAAGGTGTTTTAATGAAAACTGTTTTAAGCATCCATTTCCAAAAATATAAACCTTTAATTCTTTAATATAAGAAAGCTCAGCCCTGGCCAGATAGATCAGTTGGTTAGAGCATTATCCTATATACCAAAAGGTTGTAGGTTCGATTTCTGATCAGGGCACATCTTAGGTTTAGGGTTCGATCCCCGGTTGGGCATGTACAAGAGCAACTGATCGATGTTTCTCTCACACATCGATGTCTCTCTCTCCCTTTTCCCCTTCCTCCCTTCTTCTCTCTCTTTCTCTAAAAACCAATTAAAAAAATCCTCAGGTGAGGATTTAAAAAATATATATAATTAGCAATGTTTGCATAATTCATTATAATCAAGAAGAAACAGAAATTTTTTAGTTGTTTTGCTTTTTACGTAGATTTATTTGAAATAGTATTAGTTTTGCATGTAGTAATATTGATTTTTTTTGCCAAAATACTCAAACTTTTCAAGAGATTTTCAATACTTACCATAAAAAATCAGGGAACTAGTATGCTTTCATTTCATTGTCTAGAAAATGGAGTTAGGCATTTCTACTTTTTAAATATATATGAGATTATATATCTATATATACTTTTATCTTTAGAATGAACAAGTGTTTATTAATGTATTTCTTAGGGAAGGTCAGTAGATTTAATAAACTGACTTTAGGTTTTAGCAGCAGAGGCTAAAAGGTTACTTATTATTATAAAGATGGTTATTTTCCTGTCTCTACAAAGAATATAATGATATTAACATGGAATCACTTAGGAGGGAATTCTTTAGCCTTTTAGACTTAGAGAAAGAATCTTACTACAGTAATTAAATAGTTTATTATTTTATTCCTGAATAAATGTAAGGTAAAGAACAGTTTAAAATGTGTTGAGTGTTTTCATTTACTGGAGACTATTTGGCTCATGTGATGGTGAAGTTCAACAATTTTATGATTTCATGAGCTAGGTTTCAAAAATAGAGCAGACATGCCTTTGATGATCTCTTAAACTGAAATCTTTCCAAAAACAAGTAATTTGCACTCTCAAAAAATGTTTACTTCAATTCATTATTTAATAATCATTTGAGTCAAGAGAAGCTAGGTATTGCTTTAGATACAGGGAATATAAAGATGAATAAATGTGACATGTTATTTGAACCGCCATAATACAATGCAGAAGACAGCAAAACAGCTAAGTATTCTATGAGGTGATAAGAGCTTTAGGAGGGATACATGATAATGTATAAAAAAAGGTACCTAGTCAATATTTCTGAGATACCCGGACAGCATGGTGAATGCAGGAATTGAATTTGGGTGATAGGATTTAGCCTGGTGGTGAAGAAGGGAGAAAAGTGGCAGGAGTGGTATGCACAGAGGAACTGTGACCACTTAGAAGTCTATTTTCAAATGATTGGGAAATTGTTGACTTTGTATTTGTTCTGGTAATTTTAGTTTTGCGAATTGAGGTAAAAAAAAAGGCTAAAATAATTTGACAAGTTTTCATGATAGTTAAAAAATCTAACACCACTCCCAGACACTCATTTAAAATTCACAGTATATCTATCCCAAATCTATTGTTCTCACTGCATACTTTATGCCTTATTCAGCACCATTTTTCATTAAAGAAGCGATCTTGAAAATTATTCTTGTAAATATTGAACTATTATTTCAAGTTGCTTAGATATATCAGCATATTTTATAGCTAAATGAAACGAAATACCTGGACAATCTGGTGGCAGATCATTAAAAAGTTGGCATACAGCCCTAGCCGATTTGGCTCAGTGGATAGAGCATCAGCCTGGGGAATCAAGGGTCCCGGGTTCAATTCCGGTCAAGGGCATGTACCTTGGTTACGGGCACATCCCCAGTGGGGAGTGTGCAGGAGGCAGCTGATCGATGTTTCTCTCATCGATGTTTCTAACTCTCTATCCCTCTCCCTTCCTCTCTGTAAAAAATCAACAAAATATAGTTTAAAAAAAAAAGTTGGCATACAAGCTCAGGAATACCTAAGTTCTGCTTCCAGCTTATATTGTAGGAGGCATGTATATGTGAGGGTTGAACTTAAAATGAATTGTATTAAATAAGAATTACACTGAAAATATGACTCTGTTGAACTTATTTATAATGGTGAGAGTGAAATAGGTATGTTGCATTATTTCGACGTTGTTAGGTGTGGGAAAGAATGGTATATATGAGGAATGAAGTATGTTAACAACTATCAGGTTTTACCAGATTTGTCTTCAAGATGTTATTCTAGATGAAATATTTCAAATCCTTGATTACTTGTAATTTTTTAGGTTGTTGAATCTTCATGAGACCCTCTAAATACTCTTTACTGAAGAATAATTCTGATAATCTCCTTGATTAAACAAGTTATAAATACTGAACATTTTAACACTTTGAGTGTAGGTGCTAGTTTCATGCCATTTAATGAGAACACTTTACATTATGTGCCAGTAAATTAAGACTTTTTAATCATTGACTTGCCTGTTTTTAAAAACATTTCACATAGTTCTGCCACAGAGTTTTATATTTATGCCTGAAGATTAAAGTGGCATCAGTTAGCTAACCTATGTAGTTTTGTATGGTGAGTTGGGAATGTCAGTGAAGGTTTACTTGACTCCAAAGTCCTTATTTATTTTTATTTCTTCATGTGTTCAGCATATAAGGTTCTCATTCTTAAAGTCCTTGAATATTTTAATAGTGTCTATACTAAAGTTGCTTTTATATTTTATTGGAAAAGATTTTATGATACTATTTTGTTATGATATTCCTAACTCAGTTACTTGTAACTGAGAATCAGGTTTGGGATAAGACGATGATTCCAGTTTGGATGTATTACATTTGAAATGCCTGTGGAATATCCAAGTGAAAATATCCAGTAAGCTGATATATGAGTAAACAATCTAGTCTAATTTAGCTAAACAAAAATTAGAAAAAAAAACTCGGCTAAAGTGTAGAATTTGGGAGTTATCAATGTCAAGAGAGTAATTGAAGTTATAGAGAGAAGGTATAGAATGAGAAAAAATATGTCCCCAGGGCAGAATCCTGAATAACACCAATGTTGAACCATAGGACGAACACCCAATAGAGTCTAAGGCAGCGGTTCTCAACCTGTGGGTCGCGACCCCTTTGGGGGTCGAATAACCCTTTCACAGGGGTCGCCTAAGATCATAGGAAAACACATATATATAATTACATATTGTTTTTGTGATTAATCACTATGCTTTAATTATGTTCAATTTGTAACAATGCAAATACATCCTGCATATCAGATATTTACATTACGATTCATAACTAGCAAAATTACAGTTATGAAGTAGCAATGAAAATAATTTTATGGTTGGGGGTCACCACAACATGAGGAACTGTATTAAAGGGTCGCGGCATTAGGAAGGTTGAGAACCTCTGGTCTAAGGAATACCCGTGGGAGTAGGTGAAAACTTAGAAAATGTGATGTCATGAAAGCCAAGAGAATATTAGATGGTAAATGATAGATGTTATCAAATGCTATAGACAGATCAAGTAATATGAATATTAAGCTTTAACAGAAAAATTTTGGTGACGTTGGTGAGAGCAATTTCACTGTTATAATAATCAAAACTACAGTAGGTTGCCCAGCCAGTGTGGTTCAGTGGTTGAGCATTGCTCTATGAACCAGGTGGTCACTGTTTAATTCCTGGTCAGGGCACATGCCCCAAAGTTGCAGGCTCCATCCCCAGTTGGGGGCATGCAGGAGGCAGCCAATCAATGATTCTCTCTCATCATTGATGTTTCTATATCTTGTCCTCTCCCTTCCACTCTGAAATCAATAAAAATATATTGTTTAAAATAAAAAAAAACTACAGTAAATTGAGGAGTGAGTAGAGGTGAGTATGTAGAAATAGGCATTGTTCAGTCTTTCAGGATCAAGTATGAAGTGAATAAGATGAATCAGAAGTTGACTGTGAGGCTGCTGCTTTTTTTTTTTTTTTTTTTTTTTTTTTTTAAGATGAGTGTGATGTATGTGTATTGCCAATTGGCCAAATTCAGGTAAAAGGTGAAGTTGTGGATAAAGCAAGGCTATTGAAAGGGTAAAATTATTAACAGGTTTGTTGGTGAGCAAGGATTTAGTTATTTTAAAACATCAGCTGAAATAGTCCAATGCATCCATCTCTTGATTGAGATGAACTTGTAAGTTAAGCCTAAATTAGTGTTTATTTTTTCTAAACAGCTGAGTCCTACATCTATCACTATATTAGAGACAACCTTACCAGTGACCTTGACAGAATTTGATGTCTGTTTTCAGGCACTACTTAAATTTATTTTTGTTGACTCTTCTCTGTTTTCATGGGTGACTAAAACCCTTTTGACTGATGTAGTCTTATTTAAGTTACTAGAGGCCCGGGGCACAAAAATTTGTGCACTCGGGGGGAAGGGGGGGTCCCTCAGCCCGGCCTGTGCCCTCCCGCAGTCTGGGACCCCTCGGGAGATAACGACCTGCTGGCTTAGGCCTGCTCCCTGGTGGCAGAGGGCAGGCCTAATCCCTAGGTGCAGCCCCTGGTTGGGCTCAGAGCAGGGCCGATTGGGGAATTGGGGCGCCGCCCCCTGTCATGCACAGAGCAGGGCGGATTGGGAGGTTGTGATGCCACCTTCAGTCATGCTCAGGGTAGGGCCGATTGGGGGGTTGGGGCACTGCCCCCTGTCACACTCAAGGCAGGGTCGATGGGGAGGTTGCGGCGCCACCCGGTCACGCACAGAGCAGGGCCAATCAGGGGGTTGGGGCGCTGCCCCCTGTCACGCACAGAGCAGGGTCAATCAGGGGATTGGGGAGCTCCCCCTGTCATGCACAGAGCAGCGTCAATCAGGGGGTTGGGGAGCTCCCCCCCTGTCACGCACAGAACAGGGCCGATGAGGGGGTTGGGGAGCTCCACCCTGTCATGCACAGAGCAGGGCCCATCAGGCGGTTGGGGAGCTCCCCCCTGTCACGCACAGAGCAGGGCGGATCAGGGGGTTGGGGTGCCGCCCTCTATCACCCACAGAGCAGGGCCAATCAGGGGGTTGGGGTGCCGCCACTGTCACACTCAGGGCAGGGCCGATGGGGAGGTTATGGCTCTACCCCATCACACACAGAGCAGGGCCCGTGGGGTCGGGGGGTTGGGGCACCGCCCTCTAACACCCACAGAGCAGGGCCAATCAGGGGGTTGGGGCGCCGCCACTCTCACACTTAGGGCAGGGCCGATTGGGAGGTTATGGCTCTACCCCGTCACACACAGAGCAGGGCCCATGGGGTGGGGGGGTTGGGGCGCCGCACCCTGTCACACACAGAGCCGCAGGGCGATCAGGAGGTTGGGGAGCTCCCCCCTATCAGGAACAGAGCAGGGCCGATAGGGAGGTTGTGGCCCCGCCCCCTGTCACACACAGAGCCACAGGGCGATCAGGGGGTTTGGGCACTGCCCCCTGTCATGCTGATCCCAGTGCCGGGAGACCTCGCGACTCCGCTGATCCCGGTGCTGGGAGGCATATTACCCTTTTACTATATAGAATAGAGGCCTGGTGCATGGGTGGGGGCTGGCTGGTTTGCCCTGAAGGGTGTCCTGGATCAGGGTGGAGGTCCCCACTGGGGTGCCTGGCCAGCCTGGGTGAGGGGATGATGGCTGTTTGCAGCTGGTCACACACCCTTCAGGGTGGGAGTCCCCACTGAGGTGCCTGGCCAGTCTGGGTGAGGGGCTGAGGGCTGTTTTCAGGCTGGGACTGAAGGTCCCAACTGCTCCTTTTTTTCTTTTTCTTTTTTTTTAATTCTGAGCCAGCTTTAGCTCTGATGCTCCAGCTCTTAGGCGTCCGCTCCTGAAAGCAGGTATCTGGTTTGTTTCGGTTCTACAATCGACTCTGTATCAACTCCAGGTCTGAGATCCTGGCTAGCTGAAAGCTGGTTTCTGGGGTTTTGTTTAGCTTCTATTTTTGTAACTATGTTTCAAACTGCAGGCTCAGAGGCCGGCAAGGCAGGCAGGGAACATTGGAGTCCTCCGTCACTGAAGCAAGCAAGCCTCATGTTAGTTTCAAGCTGCATGGCTGCCAGCCGCCATCTTGGCTGACAGTTAATTTGCATATCACCCTGATTAGCCAATGGGAAGGGTAGCGGTCGTACGCCAATTACCATGTTTCTCTTTTATTAGATAGGATATTATTCATTAATTTTGGCTATTTTCTTGTTGGTTCTATAGCTATTCTGTCTTTGTAAAGATCATTTCAATTTTTAATTTCCAAGTACAGTTTACACTCAGTATTTTATATTCGTTTCAGGTGTACAGTATAGTCATTAAATAGTCATATACTTTTCAAAGTATTCCCCCAATATTTTCAGTACACACCTGGCATTCCTGAGTCTCTTCCTCTTCCCCTGGCATGTTTTCCTTGACTTCTCTTTCTTCTGAGCTCTAAGGGTCCTTTTTTGCCTCTGTAACTTGTTTCCTGAGCCCATTTCGTCTATGGCTCACTTCTTCTACCTCTGTGACTTTCTAAATATAAGTTTTTTAAATTGAATTTATTGGGGTGACATTGGTTAATAAATTATATAGGTTAATAAATTATATAGGTTAATAAATTATATTGGTTAATAAATTATATAGGTTGTACAGTTCTATAATACATCATCTGTATATTATATTATGTATTCACCACCCCAAGTCAAGTCTCCTTCCATCTCCATTTTTATCCCCTGTACCCTCTTATACCTCCCCCTAACCCCTTTTCCCTTTGGTAATCACCACATTGTTGTCTTTGTTTATGAGGATTTGGGTTTTTGTTTTTATTTTTGCTTAATCCCTTAACCTTTTTCTCCCAGCCATGAACCCCCCTTCCCTCTTGTTATCTTTGGTGTGTCCTCTGTGTCCCTACCTGTTACTGGTGAGCTCTTGGGATGCCAAGGGAATAAGAATTTCATGAGGCCCCCACGGGAGGATGAGGTATGGTGGAGAAAGCTCTATTGATGATGTACCATTAAGAGGGTTTCCCTCCAGAGTTCCCGTCTCCATTTCACCATGGAAGAAGTCCTGCAGTGTCTTCAGCAGAGCTAATATCAAAGCCATTGCCCAGAGCCGTTGCTCCATATTAAAGCACAGTCCAATCCAGCATCTGGCTAGCGTAGCTTGTGTTCCCAGCTGCAGTCCATTGCATGTGCTTCTAGAGCAGTGATTCTCAACCTTGGCTGCACATTAGAATCACCTGAGAATCTTTTTAAAATACTGATTTCTGGGCCTCATCCTCCGGAAATTCTGTTTCTTTGTTACTAATGTTGTGGCCCCACCCCATAACAAAGAAACAGAATTTCCGGAGGATGAGGCCCAGAAATCAGGATTTTAAAAAGATTCCCAGGTGATTCTAATGTGCAGCCAAGGTTGAGAACCACTGCTCTAGAGCCACATGGCAGGCTATTGTGGGTCATGGAGCAAATGAGTGCAAGGAAGCAGGAGCAAAGCAGGAGGAACAAGAGAGTGAGAACTCTTTGTCTCGGGGTTATAACTAGGAGCTTAACACTTAACATTTCAGGATTTCGCATGCTTGCAGTGGCTCTGCCCTTCTAGCCAATAAGCTTTGTTCCCCGGGCTAGACAGGCAAGCACTTCCCCTATGTTACCCCGACTTCACTGTGCATGTGCCCATCTTCCCTTTTGTTTGATCCCTTTCCCCAGTGATCTGCAAGGAATGGACCTGTGGTTCCCTGGGGAATGTGAAGTTGCAGCTCCTGGTGAAGACCATGCTTATAATGGTCTTTGCTTTCTTCCTGTTATTACTATTACTATTACTATTACTATTACTATTACTATTACTATTACTATTTAATAACTAGCTAGTTATACTGTTGTCAGTCTGTTCTCTATGAGTCTGTTTCTATTCTGTTTGTTAGTTTATTTTGTTCATTAGATTTCACATATGAGTGAGCTTTTGCTTGTAAAAATTAATAAAATAAAATTACTGGATTAGCAATGTATTATTGCCTACAATGAAGAGACCTATTCATTTCTTAAATATTAATTCTAGAAATGTATTGACTGCCTGTTTTATATGCTGGAATAAAAAAGGTACAATTGAAAGTCTAGAAAATAATTTGTTTTCATAGTTTATAGCTTAATGGGAAGAACAGCATTAAACAAATAATTATACAATTAATTTTCAATTACACTTTTGAGATTTGAACCAGAGATAGTGTAGAGCAAGCATGTCAAACTAGCAGCCGGCAGGCCAAGGCATGGGGCCCGCTGACCGCGAGTTTGACATGCTTGATGTAGAGTTCTGTCAGAGTATGTAATAGGATCTAGACTTGGGAAACTCTTCCAAAGCAAATGACTTTTTTTAAAAAAGAAATATCTTTATTATTAAAAGTATTACAGATGTCCCTTTTGCATTTTTTTTTCCATTGACCCCCTCCACCTGGCACTCGCCCCTCCCAGGCCTTCACCACATAATTGTCTGTGTCCATGGGCTATGCATATATGCATATAAGTTCCCCTGTTAATCTCTCCCCCATCCCCACTCCCGCCTTCCCTCTGAAATTCATCAGTCTGTTCCATGGTTCTTTGTCTCTGCGTTTATTTTGTTTATCAGTTTATTTTGTTCATTAATTTTAATACATGAGTGAGAACATGTGATAATCTTTCTCTGACTGGCTTAGTTTGCTTAGCATAATACTCTCCAGGTCCATCCATGCTGTTGCAAATGGTAAGAGTTCCTTCTTTACAGCCGCATAGTATTCCATTGTGTAGATGTACCACATCTTTTTTATCTACTCATCTGATGGGCACTTTTCAAATCTTAGCTATTATAAATTGCGCTGCTATGAACATAGGGCTTCATATATTTAAACTAAGGTTTGCTGAATAGGAGTTAGCCAAACATGCACCCTTTACCCTCCTGCATTTCATGCCAAAGGGATAATGTGTGAAGCCCCTGAGTTGTTAACCTGCACTTTCTTTAGGTATTGTCTTAGTACCATACAAGTAGTAGTGAAATAGCTAGTGTTCCCCTCACCACATCTGATTTTGTTCACAAATATTCTTAGTCTCTGTCTTTGTATTCTTAAGTATATGTTAGCTTCTACTACTTGATTTGTTGACTTCAGTGACATCCTTTTATTCCCAGTTAATATTTATAGAAATAACTGAGCTTACTTTACTTTCCCCTTAGTTTTCCCTTTCTTGCATTTTTGTTGGTGGTACATTGTTCTACTTTGCCAGAGCATACAACATTTTACATAGTCTTCTGTAAATCTTAACTAGGCTTATTTTGAAGTTATTTCTTAATTATATACAATTTGCTTTCTAGTTGATGCCTCATAAATAACTCCTGTGGTCCAGCCAGAGTTGCTCAGTGGTTGAGCGTTGACCTATGAACCAGGAGGTCACGGTTCAATTCCCAGTCAGGGCACATGTCCAAGTTGCAGGATCGATCCCCAGTGTAGAGTGTGCAGAATAATGATTCTCTCTCATCATTGATGTTTCTCTTTCCCTTCCTCCCCCCTCCTCTCTGAAATCAATAAAAATATATTTTAAAAAAATAACTCCTGGGAATAATGGCATTGAGCTATTCACATACATAACTGTGTATGTGTGAATTTTATACTTTAGATTTTTAAAAAAATATATTTTTTATTATTGATAGTATTACAGATATCTCCCATTTCCACCCCCTTTACTTCCCTCCTCCCAACCCCTACTCATCCTCCCAGGTCTTCACTACCCTATTGCCCGTGTCCATGGGCTATGCATATAAGTATGTAAGCTCTTGAGTTTGTCTCTTCTTGTCCCCCCAACCCCACATCAAGGTATGTTCCATGCCTCCATGCTTTAGGTCTCACTTTGTTGGTCAATTCATTTTGTTCATTAGATTCCACAAATAAGTGAGATTGTATGCTATTTGTCTTTCTCAGATTGGCTTATTTCACTTAGCATAATATTTTCCAGGTCCATCCATGCTGTCCCAAAGGGTAAATAAATATACTAGTACTTTAGATTTTTAACTTTAGAGTTTTACCAACAATGTTGCATGCTGACCATTGAGTCTTTGTTCTTAGATATGTAGTTTCATTACTCCTTTTAATTCTGGAGAGTTTTCTGTTTCCTGCTCTTTTTCTATTTCTATTTATTTTTCTTCACATTTCCCCTTTTTCTCTGTTTCTTTTACTGTCTTCCATGACATCTTATTACTCTTGTGTTGCTTCTAATTTAGCCTCTATTTTCTAGTATTTTTTCTTGTTCTTTCCTCAGTTCTTTCAGAACAATTTTTATAGCTTCCTGTTTTAGTCATCTCATTTCTGAACTTTTTCTCAAAAACTATAAAGAGGCCAAGATTTTTACCCTACTTACCCTACTTAGCTTCCCACAGTTTCAAGCATCAGACAGTTATAAGTTATGAGACATGAGACTCCTGGATCAGAGCTGAAAGACTTTATAACTTACCAAGAGAAATCTCCTGAGTATGCTGTAGATGCTTTTTATCAGCCAGGATCCATTGCAATAACTCCCAGACTTTTTACTATCATCTTAGAAAGGATCTAAGATTGGTATGTTAGACTGTAGGAGTTGTTGAATCATAAGGTGGTTGTAATTCTAAGTTTTGTACTTCATCCCTCATCTGCCTAGCAATCTAAAGTTTTAATGATTTTGAATCCTTCTGACTACAGTGCTCACAAATTTCCTTCCTTTCTCACCCAGTGTAACTATGCATCTCTGTTGTTTGAAGAACCTTCTCTAACCCAAGACAGGCCTTTGTACTTGTCGTCACAGTAGTGTGTACTTTAAACTGACAGAACAATTGGTAAAGAAGTCCACTTGCATGGAGGAGAGTTAACAACTAAGACATCATTTGAGCAAATGCCTTTGAATCTGCTGCCTAGTTCTTGGCCTGTAACCTCCTCCTTATTTTCATTTCACTAATAGGCAACAAATTGGAGGACCATTTATTTCCTGATGGCCATACAATTTTGTCAACATGTCCACTATCAGTTTACAAGGATTTCCCTCAAATTCTGTTAATTGGCCCATGGGATGGATCTTTTCTCCTCTAAAATCCATGTCTCTTAACATTCCATCTTTGTTGTCAAATCTGTCAAATGGTATAAAGGGTCTGAGTTTTACCTTACTTGCAAGCTAACAGATTAGTTTCATGGATGCTGACAGAAGACATAAGACTCCTGGATCAGAGACAAAAGACTTTACTATTCAAAGCAAAATCAGTAACCAGTGTCCATATATTTGTGCTGATTTTCTGAGCTCCAATTCTCATGGGGCAACATAGAAGGCCAGACACCTGCATCCTGAATGGGTTGTGGGAAGAAGAGGAACCGAGAATCAAGAGTTCAGCACCTTTTGAACAAGTAATAAACATAGCAACAAATAATCCAATCTTTTGCTTTACCTAAAGCAGCGGTTCTCAACCTGTGGGTCGCGACCCCTTTGGCGGTCGAACGACCCTTTCACAGGGGTCACCTAAGACCATCCTGCATATCAGATATTTACATTACAATTCATAACAGTAGCAACATTACAGTTACGAAGTAGCAACGAAAATAATTTTATGGTTGGGTCACAACATGAGGAACTGTATTTAAAGGGCCAGTAGGTTGAGAACCACTGACTAAAGTATATTCTTCCAGTCAGCATTCTCATCCTCTTCTCAGATGTAGAGTGTCTGTGCTATATTCCCTTTTGTCCTCCCTTTTCACATCCTATAGGTAGCTGCTCTGGATCTACCCCAACTGTGCTCTTTTGTATGAGAAGTTTCCATGAGTTGGTAACCCAGTGCCAAGGAATTCAGGAGAGAAAAAATGACCAAGGAGTGTCCATGGGCAAACCTATACATATCTGTACCAGCTTGACTCTAGAGCTGCTCTCTTGTTACCTTACCACCTCTTGCTGGCAGTGGAACGGTACTGCAGTTTTCTGACACAATGGCAATACTGCAGATGATGATTATACCCAGGGCAGTGTAGAGAAAAGGGTGAAAATCGATAGTATTATTCCTGCTATTCCTATTAGTGCCACCAGGCTCTCTTCAATTCTAGGCTGCCATTCACTTCTGCCCTCTCCTATTCAGATGATCTCTATCATCCCAGGAGTGTTCAAGAGTTTTTTAATTAAATTGTAGGATTCATCCTTCTCCTTTTTGCCTTTGAAATCTTTGGAGTGAGTTTAAAAGAGAGAATCAGTTTATCAAGTTAGTTTGTTCCAGACAAGAAGACATTTCTCTTATTCTTTAAGGTCTGGTTCAAGTTCAGTCTCCTACAGTGTTCTGGACACACTAATTATACTGTTGTGTATACTAAATATCAGTTGAATCTATTCATACATGTAATTTAAGATCTACTAACAGTCATATTCTTTAATTTTTTGTGCTATTCTTAGAATTGGTCTGATACACTAGCATCTTCCAAATAGATTTTTAAAAATTCATCCTTATTATTGAAAGTATTACAGATGTCCTCTTTTTCCCCACATTGACTCCCTCCACCTTGCACCTGCCCCCCCCCCATGCCTTTGCTACACTATTATCTGTGTCCATGGGCTATGCATATATGCATATAAGTTATTTGATTAATCTCTTCCCACCCCTACCTCCCCCTGCATTCCCTCTGAGATTCCTCAGTCTGTTCCATCAGTCTGCTTCTGTGTCTCTGGATCTATTTTGTTTATCAGTTTATATTGTTGATTAGATCCCACATATGAGTGAGATCATGTGAAACTTGTCTTTCTCTGTGTGGCTGACATCACTTAGCATAATACTCAATGGCAAGTTTATTTTCACCTGGACTTATATTGATTTATTGGACTTTACTGGAAGATTCATATGAAGTTCATACTAAAATAGAGATATTTTCTCTAACACCATCCATAACCAAACTTAAGATATGATTAATCCAAAGCATGGAGGCATTGAAGAAACTGACTTATCTCCATGTAGGGGTGGAGAGATAAGAGATAAACCAAAGAACTTATATACTTACTAGAGGCCTGGTGCATGAATTTGTGCACGGGTGGGGTCCGGCTGGCCTGCCCCAATGGGGGCCCATCGGGCTGGGCTAGTGGGGGAGGGGCTGCAGTTGATTGGCTGGCTGGCCCCACCCCCGATCCGGGTGTTAGGGGCTGATTGGGGACCGGATCAGGCTGGTTGGCTCCCACAGTGCACGTCATATCCACTGGTCGTTCTGGTTGTTCTGATCGTTCTGCTGTTCCGTTTGCTGGACTTTAATGTGTGTGTGTGTGTGTGTGTGTGTATATATATATATATATATATATATATATATATAGAGAGAGAGAGAGAGAGAGAGAGAGAGAGAGAGATAGATAGAGAGATAGATAGAGAGATATAGATATGCATAGCCCATGGACATGGGCAATATGGTTGTGAAGACCTGAGGGGTTGAGAAGGTGCTGGACAGAAGGAGGGGGGCAATGGAAGACATCTATAATATTATCAACAATAAAAAAAAATAAAAAATATTTAAAAAGATAGGATTAACTGATGAACAAAAATAGATCCAGAGACAAGAGACAGGGAACAGGGGGAGGGAGGGTTAGAGATCAACCAAAGGGATGCATGCATATTAGCATAACCAATGGACACAGACACTGGGGTGGTGGGGGCCTGCCCTTGGGGTGGGAGTGGCTGGGGGGTGTTAATAGAGGGAAAAAGAGACATATGTAATACTTTAAACAATAAAAAAGATATGATTATTTGATATTAATTTAGCATCACAGTGAGAGAGATGTGCCAATGTGCTGAATACAAAAATATTAACATTCTTTTCTTTTGCATTGTTTTTATAGAGTCAGGTTATTCTTATTACAACTTAATCCTGAAGAAAGCTGGACAATTCTTAGACAATTTACATATCAATCTCTTAAAGTTTGCTTTCTCTATAAGAGCATACTCTCCAACTATTCAGATGTTTCAACAGGTATGTAAAAATTCCCAAGCTGTCTATGACAAAGAAGCATGCTAACAATGTACATGAATCTGTCTTAGGGTGAATATCTTCCATTCAAAAGGATCTACACACTTATCATATCTGGTTCCATAGCTTATTATTGATTATATTATTGCTATCATTAACTATAATATAATTGATATATAATTTTATAGTTATTTGGGATAAGGGTAGTATGAGGACAAGTCACCATTAAAATGAACTATATAGAAAATTTTAATTTGATGAAACTTTCCAACTACTTCGAAGCACATATTTCTACTATAAAGTTGATTTTGTTAAAATATTTAATTCTGCCTGCATATAGATATTTCTTACTTTAATTAGAGCAATAACTTAATAGTAGTTGATGAGTTATTATAATCAAAGTAATGTGAGTTTTTAAAATCATATTGTAATTATGAATTACTGTAGCTAAATATAATCTTTGAAATCTTAGATTGCAGCTGATGAGCCACCACCAGATGGTTGTGATGCATTTGTGGTTATCCATAAGAAACACACCTGTAAAATTAATGAGATTAAAAAGCTGCTGAAGAAGGCTACTTCAAGGTAAATTAATGAAAGCCTTTAGTGAAAGAAGTGCTTTATGAAAAGAGTTGAGGGTCAAAATAGCCTAAATTTCTTATAATACAAAATTTTAATATTCTAAGATATTATATTTTAAAGAATATGCTATATATTGAAAAACTGAATATATATGGGCTGGGAGTCTGAGTCCTTTTCTAAAATATATAACTACTTTCAGTATTTTGTCTAAATTAGCTTTTGACTTTAGAGTATAAATTATACCAGAATGCCATAAAATATAGGTATGTTTTATATAAACAATAAACTTATGGAACCTATGGATTTATATGGACTATATCTCTTTAAATATAAACTGAATGTGTACCTTAGAAACAGAAAATCCTATATAATAAAAGACTAATATGCAAATCAACCAAATGGCAGAATGACCAGTGGAACAACTAGTCGCTATGAGGCACACTGACCACTAGGGGGCAGATGCTCAACACAGGAACTGCCCCCAGCCTGCAGGCCCCAGGCCAGCCAAGGCAGGTGCCAGCAGAGACCGCCCCCCCCCCCCCATTGCCCTGCAGATTGACCCTGATCGCCAGCCAGGCTTAGGGACTCTACCATGCATGAATTTCGTGCATTGAGTCTCTAGTTAATAATAAAAGCAATTACATAGACATTTTTTTAAATATGTTATTCAAAACTTTTTTTTAATTTCTTCCAAGTATTTCATACAAATGACTATGGGAAGTAGCATGTGTAGCATTCTTGTGGGTCCATTTTCACCCCCATAGAATGTAAGGACCACAGGGAACTGATGCAAACAAACTCACGCTGCTTGTGTGCCATGAGTAGTAAAGCTCTTTGTTTCTGAACTAGAAGTCTCAGGTCTTTTGCCCGGTATCCATGAAACAATAAAAGGCAAACTTGTTAGCTTGTAAATTAGAATGAAATGAATTCCTTAGCCTGACAGAAGCCATATATAGTATTAGATTCATACCTTTTTTCTGTGAATCTTAGGCAATACATTTCTAACATTTTTGCCACTGCTAATTTGTATTATTCTCTTTATAATCTTAGTGAATTTAATAAATGAAAATTTATATTTTTAAATGTAATCTCTTCAGATTTAATGACTATTTTTGCCCAACCAGTGTGGCTCAGTTGGTTGGACATCATCCTGTGCACCAGGAGGTAGCCAGTTCGATTCCTGGTTGTGGCACATGCCCAGGCTGTGGGCTCGATCCTCAGTGCCCAGTGGGGGCGTGCAGGAGGCAGCCAGTTGATCATTCTCATCAATGTTTCTGACTCTCTCTCTCTAAAAAAATCAATAAAAACATTTTTTTTAAAAAGACTATTTTCCCTCTTACCCAGTAATTCTCTATAGCTGTAGATTAATTTTTTTTTAACTTGTGATATATCCAAGCAGTTTCTGAATTATTCATAGAAACAGACTTTGGAAGGTATGTGTATATGTGTATACGAAGGCACTTTTCTGTAATGATTCGTGAACAGTTGGTATATGAACTAATTTTTTCTTTTATATTCAAGATTGATTTACTAGCATTGTTTTATTAGCAGCCTTTCCAGTTACCAATAGTAAATTATTTGAAAACATTCTTTTGTACTAATTTCAAAATGTAAGATACCCTATATAGATTACTAAATGTGCCCTGGCCAGGTAGCTCAATTGGTTAGAGTGTCACACTGATAGGCTGAGGTTGTAGGTTTGATCCCTGGTCAGGGCATATATAAGAAGCAACCAATAAATGCATAACTAAGTGTAACAACAAATCAATGTCTGTCTGTCTCTCTCTCCCCATCTCCCTTCCTCCCTCTTTCTCTCTAAAACCAATAATTTTTTAAAAAAAATTACTAAATGTACTTCTACAGTACTGATTTGATAAAAATCAAAATTTTAATGATAAGCCATTTAACTTTGTCTCATTTGAGTTCAAACTTATCAGTTGAAATTAATAAGAAAGATTTTGTTTGTTTGTTTGTTTGTTAGTTAATCCTCACCCGAGGACATTTTTCAGTTGATTTTTAGGGAGAGTGGAAGAGAGAGGGAAAGACAGAGAGAAACATTGATGTGAGAGAAACACATCGATTGGCTGCTTCTTGCACAAGCCTCGACCAGGGCCTGGGCAGGGGAGGAGTCTTCAACCAAGGTGCATGCCCTTGACCAGAATCGAACCCGGAACCCTTTGGTCCACAGGCCAATGCTCTAGCCACAAGCCAAACCAGCTAGGGCAAGAGAAAGATTTTAATAATTTCATCTAGTTTAAGATTCTTTTTCACTTTTTTTTTTTTAAATCTGAGGACATGTTTTTATTGATTTTAGAGAGAAAAGAAGGAAGAGGGAGAGGGAGGGAGAAACATTGATGTGGGAGAGAAACATCGATCAGTTGCTTCCCATATGCTACCCTACCGGGGAATGAACCCACAGCTTGGGCATGTGCTCTGACCGGGAATCAAACCTGCAACCTTGGCATATCAGGGCGACACACTAACCAACTGAGCCACACCAGCCAGGGCTCTTTTTCACTTCTTAAATTTTTTAAAAATATAATATTATTGATTTTTTTCTTTTTTTAGGGAGAGAAGAAGGGAAAGGGGGAGAGAGACAGACAGACAGACAGACGTTGATCTGAGGTGGAAAACATCTATTGGCTGCCTCCTGCATGCATCCTGACTAGGGATTCAGCTCCCAACCTGGGCATATGCCCTGACTGGGAATCAAACCTGTGACCTTTCAGAACATGGGGACAATGCTCAACCAACTGAGTCACACTGGCCAGGGCTCTTTTTCACTTTTTTAATGTTTCTTTGATTACACTTGAGGATTTAATGAATTGTTACTTATATGTTTGTGTGAAAAATAATACAATAATTAATAATACAAGAATCAACCCTGTTTTAAGTACTTACAACTGTAAACCTACTTTTATCCCACCCTATATTAAGTACTAATAATCTTTGTATGATATAGTGCTTTTGTTTTGTTTTTTAAATAGTTGAAAATGAAATGTAAGCTATAATAAAAATTATATCTTAATTGAAGAAAATACAAATTTTATTTAATTGAAAATTATATTGCTATTATATGTTAGTGATTAAAGACACTGAACCTTGTTGGAAAAGAAAATACTCATATTCAATTTTGGGTTAACCAAATTTCTTTTTTTTCTGTGACTTAGAAGTTATGTGCACGAAGTGCCACAGGAAATTTAAATTCTTTTTCTGTGATAATAAATGTGTGCAAATATATTTTTTCCTATCTACAATAATAAAAGCATAATATGCTAATTAGACCGGATGACCTCCCAGACGAAGCTGGTGCCGCAAGAGAAACCTGGGTCCTGGGTGTCAGGGGGAAGCCAGGGCTGGCAGCCAGGGGAAAGAAGGCCTACTCTTGCACGAATTTCATGCATCGGACCTCTAGTAAATTATAAAGCAGAGGTCCTCAAACTTTTTAAACAGGGGGCCAGTTCACTGTCCCTCGGACATTCCACACATGCGCACTGCGGGCCCGGGATGAGTCGGCTGCTAAGCAGGACAGGCAGTGGCGGCAAAAACACCCGGCAGGCTGGATAAATGTTTTCGGCGGGCTGCATGTGGCCCGTGGGCCGTAGTTTGAGGACGCCTGTTATAAAGTGTCATAATATATTTCTCATATGCTCTTTACTTTCAGTTCTTTTAAAAGTTTGTGTGGTTTTTTTTTGCTTTTTTGTTTTTTTTCTCCATTTCAGGCCCAGACCTTATCTTTTTGAAGGGGATCATAAATTTCCTACAAATAAAGAGAACTTACCAGTGATTATTCTCTATGCAGAAATGGGTACCAGATCATTTAGTAAATTTCACACAGTATTGTCTGAAAAAGCTCAAAATGGAGAAATTTTGTATGTTCTTCGTCATTATATTCAGGTACATGTTTGTTTTATTTAAGATTATTTTGGGTATAAAAATACATTTCATGGTCTTACTAGATTTTACATAATAATTCCCATTAGGAATGTAATTTAAAGATTTTTAAAACTAATTCAACTATCACACTAGTGCAATACCCTCACTGTCCATTCCAGTTGTCCCAAATGTAAGATTTCATTCTTTTTTAAGGCTGAATAATATTCCATTTTATACACACACTACATTTTCTTTATACATTCATCCATTGATGGATAAATAGATTGTTCACATATTTGGCTATTTTAAGTAATGCTGCAATAAACATGGGGTTGCATAGTATATCTTTCCTAGCTAATGCTTTCACTTCCTTGTGATATATACTCACAAGTAGAATTGCTGGAGTATATGAGAGTTCTATTTAGCTCTATTTTTAATTGTTTGAGGAGCCATTATACTCTTTTCTATACTGCCAACAGCAATTTCTATTCCCAACAGTGCACAAGGGTTCCCTTTGCTCCACATCCTCACCAAAACTTATCTCTTTTTTTAATAACAACCATTCGAACAGCTATTGTGATATCTCATTGTAGTTTTGATTTGCATTTTCCTGATAACTAGTGTTATTGAGCATTTTTTCATGTACCTGTTAGCTATTTGCGTATTTCCTTTAGAAAAATTTCTATTTAGGTCCTTTGTCTGAATTGGACTGGGGTTTTTGTTTGTTTTGCTATTGAGTTGCATGAGTTCCTTATATATTTTGGATATTAACCCCTTATCAGATATGTGATTTACAAATATTTGTCCCTATTGCATAGGTTGCCTTATTTTGTAAGTTTCCTTTGCTCTGCAAAGGATTTTTAGTTTGATGTGGTTCCCCTTGTGTACTTTTGCTTTTATTGCCTTTATTTTTTTGTGTCAAATCCAAGTAATTGCCAGTTATAAGGGAAACAAATTCTGGGAATGCAATGTACAGCATGGTGACTATAGTTAACAATAATATATTGTATGTTGGAAAGTTGCTAAGAGAGTAGATCTTAAAAGTTCTCATCACAATAAAGAAAAACTGTATGTGGGGATGGATGTTAACTAAACTTAATGTGGTGATCATTTCATAATATACATATACATATATCAAAACATTATGTTGTATAACTTACTCAGATAGTGTTATATGTCAATTATATCAGGATAGGAATGAAATTAGGAGATTGAAAAAGATAAACATATTTATCTTTTTAAAACAATGTCTCCCAAGTGATTCTAATATGGCCCCAGAAGGTATACTCATCTATTGAGAATCAGTGTGCCTAGTTATTCTTTGGAGAATATGACTATTAAGTATACTTCTGCAAAATCATACTGGCTACTTTATCATACTGGAACTCTCTGGGCACTTGGTAACATCAAATTATAGCCTTCTATTTAATGAGTGACATATTGTGCAATCAAAATAGTTATATTGTCAATCTAATCAACCTGTAATTTTAATAAAAATAGACCTATGATACTTTCTGAACAGATACCTTTTTGTGGGGAAAGAAGAAATAGAAGAATACAGATTTTTTTTTTTCACCAGTTGATTTAGCCTATGAGCATTTTTGGTTTGCAAAATCTGAATTTATTAAACTACAATTCAAATTTTATATTAATACATTTTCATATGGAGAAAGTAAATATGGATTTAATGAACATTTATCTTTATAACTGAGGAACTAATAATACTCCAGAACTGATAGTGGAAATTGGTTATGTGCAATTACATTTCTTTTATGAACTATAACAAAATATGTGGACTTAGAGCTTTGGTTCACTTAGCTACCTACTGATTGTCTTTGTGAGTGGATAGTCACAATGTATTTTTAAATTGAGCTGTGTAAAATTGAAAAGACTTTAAAAGATTTTCAACTTTGTCAGATTACTATAATTATAAATAACCTAGTTTTCTCATGCTATCTTTCATTATAGCATATGCCTGAAAAATTAGCAAATAAAATTTTAGTGTGGGCAGCAGTATTAGATACTTGTCTGCATATCTGAAACTAATTCTTATATCATCTTATTTTGAAAGAGAAAAGTCCAGGAATAGTCACTCTGGTAATATATTTACTATTTTTAAAACTGGGGAAGAAGTTTAGAGGGGAAAGAAGAGAATGAAAAGAATAGTAGTATGCTCTTAAGATTCTCCTTCCCTCTGATTTCTGCCTCTTCCTCTGTCATGTTTAGGGTTGCAAATTACCCCTATGCAAACCTGAATTAAGCAAAGACAGAGCATTTTCAAGGAACTTTACTGAGTGCTAGGTTAAAATGGTTTCCTAACCTTTGAAAGAATATGCCAAATTATAATGATTGTAGCACAAATGATAAGAATTTCAGTCCGGAAGCTATAAAGAAACTTAGACATCTTCAACAATATTATATATATTCATTCAGCTTGCTTACCTTTAGACAAAAGATGGTGACTTCTCTTCCTTGATAAAGTACATTTAATATTTGTCCTTTACTGGAAGGGGGATATGAGATACCAAAATTCTGACTATAAATTCTTCAGATAACTCAGTTTTAGGCAATTGTTACCCTTTATTGCAAGAATAGATATAAATTTGTGACATTTGGTACATTTTAGTCATTGAAAAACAATGGGGAAAAATTTAATCAGGCTGTTCAAGGCACTGAGTTTTTTTGTCTCCTTTGTCTCTACTTTCCAATATTTGCTTTTGGCAACACTCTAGTTCAGCGATTCTCAACCTGTGGGTCGCGACCCCTTTGGGGGTCGAACGAACCTTTCACAGGGGTCGCCTAAGACCATCGGAAAACACATATATAATTACATATTGTTTTTGTAATTAATCACTATGCTTTAATTATGTTCAATTGGTAACAATGCAAATACATCCTGCATATCAGATATTTATATTACGATTCATAACAGTAGCAAAATTACAATTATGAAGTAGCAACGAAAATAATTTTATGGTTGGGGGTCACCTCAACATGAGGAACTGTATTAAAGGGTCGTGGCATTAGGAAGGTTGAGAACCACTGCTTTAGTTGTTCTACATCTAGAAAACTAGCAGATGAATGCCATTTGCTGATTTAGCAAATCTTGTGTGGTTCCCAAAAGCAGGACAGTTTTATTGAAACTTGATTGTATTAGATCCTTGTTAATTAACTCATGGGAGAGATGGGAAAGGTACCAGGGTAAAATAAGAAAATATAAGATATATTTTCATCATAAAAGAGAAATTAAAACAGTAGAGTCATGACAAAGTTTTTAGAAAGTAAAGAAGTTGTCATCAACCAAATTTTTGTTCCTTGATAGACTGGTTAGAGAGAGTGTAAATATCTCCCAAGTAATTTTACAGAGATTTAAATACTTTTTTATTAGTAATTTATCCTAATATCCTAATACACAGTTATACTGAAATGAAAAGAAGATATTTGAGTAAGTATTTTCTCTCTCTCTTTTTTTTTTTTTTTAAATCAATGTGTTTGAACAGAAACCAACCTCACGGAAAATGTACTTATCTGGATATGGTGTGGAGTTAGCAATTAAGAGTACAGAATACAAAACACTGGATGATACTCAAGTTAAAAGTAAGTTTTCTCTCTGTATTTGAGTAGAATGAAAATTTGGAGGCTTATACCCTTTTGTTTTTAAAAAATTTTCATAACTAAAATTCTACTCATGTTAAAAGAGGCTGTTGACGGGATAGACATATTTTTTTGAGTTTGAAGTTTTGCTTATACCCGATGGCTTACCAACCATTTTTATTTTTATTTTTAATTTTTTAAAATATATTTTTATTGATTTTTTACAGAGAGGGATAGAGAGTTAGAAACATCGATAAGAGAGAAACATCGATCAGCTGCCTCCTGCACACCTCCCACTGGGGATGTGCCTGCAACCAAGGAACATGCCCTTGACCAGAATTGAACCCGGGACCCTTGAGTCCGCAGGCCAGCGCTCTATCCACTGAGCCAAACTGTTTAGGGATTACCAACCATTTTTAGAAACATATTTCAAAATGAGAATATAAGGTACACTGAGGCATTAGACAGAAATGCTTATGGCTCCAGGTGACTGGCCCAGGAGCTCTGCCTGGCCTGATGTGCCCAGCCACCCACCAGGGTGAGGGTAAGGGGTCTAAGAGATCAAAGGCGATCAATAGCTCAGTAAATCTGAAACTCATCGGTAATTCATTTGCCTTAGGAGTGTTTGTCTGAAGTATTCTATATAACAAAAGCCTAATGTGCAAATTGTCCCCTCGACTGGGAGTTCGACCGCTCGCTATGACGTGTGCTGACTACCAGAGGGTGGCACAGAATATGGTGGGCGTTGGCTATGCACTGTGCCACTCGCAGGCTACCTGGGGGCAGGGGTGATGGGGATGGAGGTGCAGTGAGAATGCGGGGTGTCCGCCAAGCTCGCTCTCACTCCCCCTGCTACCCTCCCCAGGGATGCCAGGGCTCGTGTGCCGGGGAAGCCCCCGTGCTCAGGTTCTGGGAGCCCGTGAGGAGCCCACCCTGCACCCCGTGCGGCCTCTTCTAGGTGAGCCAGGCCGCAGCCACCGGGACCACAGGGGCTGGTGAGGCTCCCTGTGGGTTCATGCAGAAGCCGGTCTGCAAGGCCGGTCAGGAGAGAGCGCACTCACTGCCCGCCTGGCTTCTGTGCAGTGCCACTAAGTGCCCAGAGGCCCACGCTGCACCCCGGTTCGCAGTTTCTAGCTGTACTCACCGTATCTCCACATAGGGACTCAGGTGCCATGACTTAGGCAGAGGGGGCTGCCTGGGGACCCAGGGGCCCAGAGGTCAGCTGGGACCTGCCCTTCCACACCAGATGCTTGCACTTTGATCACTGGTCAGGCCTAGGGACCACACCCATGCATGAATTTCATGCTCCAGGCCTCTAGTTTATTTATAATGAAGTTAGGTTGATGGCATTTTTATTTTCTTTCTTGAAGTGGGGTGGGGGATGTTTGTTTAGATGAAGTAGCTTGGTTAGATTTTTGACCTACAAACTAATCTGCTTGTAGTCCTGGGTACTAAATGAATGCTTTAGACCAGTGGTTCTCAACCTTCCTAATGCCGCAACCCTTTAATACAGTTCCTCATGTTGAGGTGACCCCCAACCATAAAATTATTTTCGTTGCTACTTCATAACTGTAATTTTGCTACTGTTATGAATCGTAATATAAATATCTGATATGCAGGATGTATTTGCATTGTTACCAATTGAACATAATTAAAGCATAGTGATTAATTACAAAAACAATATGTAATTATATATGTGTTTTCATAGATGGTCTTAGGCGACCCCTGTGAAAGGTTCGTTCGACCCCCAAAGGGGTCGCGACCCATAAGTTGAGAACCGCTGCTCTAGACGAAGGACTCTGGAGACCAAAGAAGTTTCATATACTTATGAAAATGTTTTATTACCTGATTCATCAGAAATTTATATCTGATTCTTGGTTAAGAGTTTTAAATTCTTTTATATGCTCTCAGATGTGGCTTCTGCTTCAACTTTGTTTTTCTGTTCAGGATCTGGTCCTGCAAACCCTGCCCTGATTGTAGACTTAGCTCTGGCTGATCCTACTGAATGTGTTTCCAATAAAGATCTGTATTACTGTGATTTAAGTCTTGTTAGTTAAAGAGTTGCTGGAAAAGTATAGTAGAAATAATATTCAGATTTTATACATTTCTATATAGTTACATATAGTTTTATAATGCTTTATAATTTAATATCTTATTTAAGTCATTTTATTTAATGCCTACTCCTTTTTTAAGACATGTAACATATACTAGTATAGTAACATAAGGCATTTTCAACCTGTCCTTGAGCTTGTAGAATTTTCTTTAAAAAGTGAGGTGATGTCAGGCTGGTGTGGGTCAGTGGATTGAGCATTGTCCCGTGCACCAGGAGGCAAGGTTTGATTCCTGGTCAGGGCACATGCTGGGCTTTTGAGCTCAATCCCCAATAGGGGGCGTGCAGGAGGCAACTGATCAATGTTTCTCTCTCATCACTGTTTGTCTCTCCCTCTCCCTTCTTCTCTCTCTAAAAACATACACAATAAAAACATAATAAATAATGAAAAGTGAGGTGATCACATGTATTATCTATATTACATGTACTATCTATATTACAAATTACATACTAAATTCTGTCATCACGCTTTTATATATATACTAGAGGCCTGGTGCACGGATTTGTGCACCAGTGGGGTCCCTTGGCCTGGCCTGTGGGGATTGGCCTGAAACCAGCTCTCTGACATCCCCTAAGGGGTCCTGGATTGCAAGAAGGCACAGGCCAGGCTGAGGGAACCCACTGGTGCACGATTGGGGCCAGGGAGGGACCACGGGAGAGCTCCAGGGTGTGTCCGGCCTATCTTACCCAGTCCTGATCAGGGCTGGCTGGCTAGGGAGGGACCGCAGGAGGTTGGCTGGCTGGGGAGGGACTGAAGGAGGGTTCCAGGACATGTCTGGCCTGTCTTGCCAAGTCCCAATCGGCCAGACCGAAGCAACAAGCTAACCTATCGGTGGGAGCATTTGCCCCCTGCTGCTCAGTGCGCATCATAGCGACTGGTCAAATGGTTGAACAAATGGTCAGACACTTAGCATATTAGGCTTTTATTATATAGGATTTGGAATAAATTGTCTCTCCATTCTAGTTGCCACTCCTTTAGTTCAGTTCTTTTTTTCCTCTGTGTACATGTATCAGCTTCTAACTGACCTTCTCTCTGATCTTTGGTCTTCAGTACCCTCAACCCCCAACCTCCAAAATAAATTAATCAGTTTAGTCTCCACAGTGCTTTCACATTGGATTTCTTGTCATGGAAATCTGACTTTGTGACTTCACTGGTTAAAATCACTTAGTGGCTCCCTGTAACCTCCCTCCTGAATTTAAGCATGGTAGCATAGCAAAGAAAGCTGTTCACACACTGGCTTCTTTCTGCCTTATCACTCTCCCTCGGCCTTCTCTCATTTATATCACCTGATCCTGCAACACTAAACTATACAGAATAACTTCATGTTCCCTAGATACATCCATGTGTGACTCCATGCCAAGCCTTTATGGCCTCCACAGAGTACTTTCATCTCTTTGCATATGCCGTTCCTTCTGCTGACACCTTCCTCTGTTCTCCCACCTCTTTCATTACATCTAAGGCCTACTCATCTCTTCAGACATATGCCAGTCAGTAACTCTGAGATGGTTGCCTATCTTCCTGTTTTGTCAGAGGTTTTTCCTTCCCTATATTCCATAGGGCCTGTGCTTTCTTTCAGAAAAGATTCACACACTCTATTAAAATTGTTTATTTGTCTCTCTCCTTTTCCACCAAGTGGAGTTTGTGTCTCCATTTCTGGGGTCTATCCCAGCAGGCATTAGGCATCATAGTAGCCAGTCAATATATTTGCTTGATGAATGAATGAATGAAAAGGAGGGAAAGGAAGACTACATCAAAGCACCAAAGGTTTTTAGTTGTAGTTCTAGAGATTCAGACCTTCATAAGAGTAAGAAAGGAGAAGTTTAGTTGATGAGCCCTGACAGACTCTGATAGAGAGCAACCCTATGCTGTAAGAAGTCACAAATTCTTATAATCCCAAATGCCTTATATATATACCACTCACCACACTGTATACTGCAGTTATTGGTAAGTAAAGAAGAAGTGAGGGTAAGGGATAGGAATATAAAACAGTACATCTTTATATTTTGAGACCATGACTTTTTTCTAAAGATTTCTTGATTATTTTTAAAGGCATGAGAAATATGCAAGAACTATATTTGTTAGGGCTTGGATCTCTTTCCTGGTTTAAGATCTCAACTCAAGATTTGTTGCAGGCCCTTTGGTTTATCATTCTGGTTATAAAACAGAACATTTTTTAATGCTTAACTATTTAATAAATCAAGTCCATTTAAAAAGAGAGTGCACAAAATCTCATTCTGGACTCTGGTGGAGTCCTTCACCCACATAGCGGATGCTATCTTTCTTGGGTGCAGCACTCTCTTCTTTATGGCATCAGCCTGGGGAAATGCAATAGCCCCACCCATTAGACTCCCAGTGGCCCCATCCTTTGGAGCTTGCACCCTGCTGAAGATTCAACTGCCCATGCCAGAGTGTAGTGGTCCAGGCAGACTTAGGGGGTATTAGTGACTGAGTTGTATGGCTTTGGAGCCAGTGCCATGCCCCCCACTTTCCTGTGAACCTGAGCTTGGTGGCCTCCCTAGCATGGGAGATCTGCTAGCTCCCCCTTCTGGGCTCCTGGTGGCCCCACCCGCCTGACTCCCACTGGGGCCCTACCCTGCTAAGCTCAGGCTCCAGGCAAAATGTGCAATAGGCTGAGTTGTGTGGTTCGAAGACCTGGACCATTTTTTTTCTCCCACACCAGACTGGTGCAGAGCCTTCTTTTAGTTTGTTTGGGACTGACAAACTCTGCTGGCCTCACCTGACAACTCCCTGTGACCCCATCCCACCACATAGGTTTGTGGGCATCCATCAGGGGGACAGCTAGACTTGTTATACCCTAGGACTTTGGCTGAGTGGCCTCATAACCACTCACGCCTACCTGGTGATTCACTGAGAACCTCCTCATGTAACTTGAGTAGCACCAGAGGCGGATCTAGGGGACCTTGGGCCTTTTGTTGACCAGTCCCTGGGCTTGGTGCTGGTGGAAGCCAGCCTTGGTGTGAAGTTTGGTCATTTTCATGCACACCAAAGCCCAGCAGAGGCAACCACAAACTGTGGATGGCTTTGTAACTTCAAACAGGATGCCCAGGGCCACTCACAGGCAACGTCTGGCATTGACCTACACCAGCTCCCTACCAAGAGGCCCAGGAACAGATATACACCCAGACGACATCTGAACAGGCTCTGGTTGGCCCCACAAGTGGTATGTCTAAAGGGAGATCTCAGGAGGCATCAGACCACACTGAGGCAAAATCTGCTTTGTGTGATCAACACCTACACAGCAGCTCATACACTGTGGTTGGAGTCAATCCTCAAAATCAGCCAGCCTGAGGGTCTTTCCCACACATGAACAGACCAACAGCAATCAAGATTCAATTACAACAGAAGGCTCACATACCCTGCACAAGGGACATTCCTGGAGCACCCAGCTCATGTGATCAAGGCGAGTGCGCCATTGGTCCTACAGGACACCTACTACTTAAAGCCACCCTACAGAGACATAGCAGATTGACTTAATACATAGGGACAAACACAAAGAGGCAACAAAAATGGGGAGACAAAGAAACATGCCCCAAATGAAAGAGCTGGAGAAATCTCCACAAAAAAAAACTATATGATTTGGAGGCAAGCAATTTACCAGATATGGAGTTCCAAAAAAATGGTTATAGGTATGCTCAAAGAATTTAGTGGGAACTTAACAGCATGAAAAAGAACATAGAAACCATAAAAAAGAACCAGTTAGAAATGAAGAATACAATATCTGAAATGAAGAATACACTAGAAGAAATAAATAGTAGGTTACATGAAGCAGAGGACCAAATCAGCAATTTGGAAGACAAGGAGAAACAAACACCCAGTCAGAGCAACAATAAAGGGAAAATAATTTTTAGAAATGAGGATAGTTTAAGGGACCTTTGGTACAACATGAAGCGTAACATTTGCATCGTAGAGATACCAGAAGAAGAAGAAAGAGAACAAGGGATCAAAAACCTATTTGAAGAAATAATGGCTGAAAACTTCTCTAAACTGGTGAAGGAAAAAGACACAAGTCCGGGAGGTGCAGGGAGTCCCAAACAAGATAGACCCAAAGAGGCCCACCCCAAGACACATAATAATTTAAATGGCAAAAATTAAAGACAAAGAATCTGAAAACCAGCATGGAAGGACCTGATGTAAGTGAAATAAGCCAGCCAGAAAATAGACAGTACTTTATGATTTCACTTATATGTAGACTCTAATAAATCAAAGAAACTAACAAATAAAATAGTAACAGACTCATTGATAACAGACAATAGGCTGACAGATGTCAGAGGGGAGGGGTTTGGGGCTGGGTGAAAAGGTGAAAGGATTAAGCAAAAATCTTATGTGTGGAATCTAATGAACAAATACTAGTGAACAAAATAGAAATAGAGCCATGGATGCATGGAACAGACTGAGAGCTGTCAGGGGAGAAGAGTTGGAGGATGGATGAAAGACGGTGAAGAGATGAAGCAAAAAAACACATATATAACAAATAGAAAAAAAATTCTATTTTAAATAGAAAAAATTCTATTTAAATCTGAAATGGCACTGTGTCTTGATTTCATCACACATCAGACCATAGTGTGATGATAGCCAGAGGGGAAGGGGGTGGGAGTGGGTGGAGGTAGGCAAAGTAGGGATAAATAGGGACAGAAAGAGATTGCTTTGGGCGATGGGTACAGGATACAGTGTGCAGATGCGGTTTTGTGGAATTGTACATTTGAAACCTGTATGGTTTTTTTATTTTATTTTTTTAAACCTGCATGGTTTTGTGAACCAATGTCACCCCAATAAATTCAATTTAAAAACAATAAATAAAAAGAGAGTGCACAGTCAGGAATGCAAGCATGTGCACGTGCAGGTATCATTAAGCTGATCCATGAAGGAAACAAAGTAAAACAGATGTCATTCAATTTCATTTTGAAGTCTCCTGATATTTGATTACATACTGTTTTTCCATTCTGAGAGTGTTTTTATTTTATTTTGGTTTTGTTTCCCAAATATAGCTGTGACTAATACCACCATAGAAGGTGAGATTGAAACAAATGAAGTTCAAGGATTTTTCTTTGGGAAACTAAAGTAAGTCTGAAATGAAGTAAAATTATATTAATATACTCTTACATGTGCTTTTTATGGGAATTAATTCAATATGCTCTGTTAGCTTATGTTTCACATTTTAAAAATACACATATAATTGTTTTTATTTATTATAAAAGTAATACACAGTTAATACAAAAAAAGCACTAAATTGAAAAGTAATCACTAATTCAAGATTGTAAGTATGATTAGACAATAGGAATTGAAAATGATCAAAGTTATCTCTGGCAAAAAATCTAAATAAAAACTTACAGAATATTTTATAGATATAATAGGTTACAAAAATCGTGGTTAATATTTAGCATGAGCCCTAGCCGGTTTGGCTCAGTGGGTAGAGCGTCGGCCTGTGGACCAAAGGGTCCCGGGTTCGATTCTAGTCAAGGTCACGTACCTTGGTTGCAAGCTCCTCCCCAGCCCAGGCCTTGGTCAGGACTCGTGCAGGAGGCAACCTATCGATGTGTTTCTCTCACAGCGATATTTCTCTTTGTCTCTTCCTCTCCCTGCCACTCTCTAAAAACCAATGGAACAATATCCTCGGGTGAGGACACACACATACACATTTAGCATGAAAAAAATCATAATTTTTACTCCTCAAAAGAAGAGAAAATTTATTTCCCTAAATTTCTGTGCTGCAGATTCCCATATTAAAAAGCTTTTAATGTCTCATCTTAATTTCATATCCATGTTTAAGTAAACTTTGAACAATTAAAATTGTGTCCCCCTTTTTTTCCTGCATTACTGATTGAAGACAAGGAATAGGATGGTGAGTACTCTCTGAATATTCATGAATGGGGATCATTGTAGCTTTATATTCTCTCTTATTTCCAAGAAGGGAAAGTTTATGATTCCAATATAAAGGCAAAATTAATGAAAACAAAAAGTGATTTTATTAATATCTTTAGTTCATGTTTAGTATTACATAAAGGACACTTAGGACACTTATCTACTCTGCTGAGTAGATAACTATATAGAGTGAGGGGAACATTTTTGGAGTCTATGCTAATTTATACAGATGACTGAGTTACAACTCTAAACTGTATTGGCCAAGTGGTATACTAGGGGCCTTAAAAAGTTAATGCATCTTGCAAAATGGACTTATTCTAATTAAGGTATTTATTTGGTAGATAACAAAACATTTTTATTTCATTTTCAGCTGTGTCTCAACATCTCAGAATCCATAGTTCTGTTCTTTTCTAAACATAACTTTTTATGGGAATAAATTGTGCATCCTCCAAAAAGCCTTTGGAATCCTGGGATATTAGTTTTTTAAGAGGATATACTCAAAGTTAGTTCTTATACCATTACTCAACTGATTTAGGGAAAAGTAATTTTTTTTCTTTAAGGTATTATATGAATAATGTATTTTGACCTGAGTTACATAAATAAATTTAGCATTGAAAATTATTGATTATGATTAAATATGAAGAACAATATATCTCTTATAAACTTAATATTACTCCATTACTTGAAATTTTGAGAAATGAGGGGTTAATGTAATTTGTGGTGATTTTTTCTGAAATTTTGTTGCTTTTTCATTATGAGACCAGTTATAGTCAATCTTGATTCATTTTCAATATGTGGTCCTACATTTTAATCAAATTGCAAAATATTGACACTGTAGTATATTTATTTGTTGTTATCTGTAAGATTAATGCATTTCTGAATATATGTTCTATGTATTTATTCTCATTTCACTTTTTAATATCTTCATTTCTCTTTTCTCCTGAAATTATTTTATAAGGTGTGATGGTAGCTAAAATATTTTTTTAAAGGAATTCTATTTAAATCTGAAATGGCACTGTGTCTTGATTTCATGAGATATAGAAGATTATACTTTAGATTGTATGTATAGTAAAATGTCATTCTACTACATTATTATTTGGCATTCTCTAAAAATACCTAGATGTATTTAATATTAGGCAAAATTATCTTATGTTTTTTATACATTTTATACATGGAACTTTTCAGAAATAGTGTAAGCTCTAAGATTGTATAGGGAGCATTTATGTTTTTCCTTATAAAATATTTTTTACTTTAAACTGTAAAAGCAATACTTTTAATTTATAAAATGTTAAAATAAAAAGTATATAACATAAAAACTAATAATTCAGCCCTCTCCCTTGGGACCCTTATAGGTAATGTTAGCATGTTAACAATTGAGAGAGGTTTTGTTTTGTTTATATGTTGAAAAAAAATAGACATATGTCTCCCTCATTTATGTTTAAGTTCTGTGGATATAGTGGCATCATGACTTATTCTTTTAATGATGAACAATTAGTTTATAACTAATTTGGAAGAGTTAATTTCAAAAGCATACTGCTTAAATAGTGATTTATAGTAGGTGGTGATAATTAACATTACTTACTACTTTAATGCAGAGAAAGATACTCAGATCTCAGAGATAATCTGACAGCATTCCAGAAATACCTGATTGAGAGTAGCAAAGAAATGATGCCTTTGAAAGTCTGGGAACTACAAGGTATAGTATTCTACTTTAACATAGCAGTTTGGTAAATGATCTCTGTTTTATTAAAGAAGCTTTTATATAACATGATATAAATTATTTTATAGAAAGTAATAATTACTGTGATGTAAATATAAATTATTACATTACTTCTTGTGAAAATAAATATTTAATAAAAATGTATCCATCAACCAAATTATATTTTTTATGTCTGTAAGACTTAAAATTATATGAAGTGTAGTTATTTGGTATTATCTAATCATTTTTAAAGTGTACACTGATTTATCTATATTAAATCACATTTCATGGAATCTATAACATTGATTAAAAATCCTAACTAGTAGGTCAGGAGAAATCACATCTAACCTTTAGTTTTCTTCTATTTAAAATTTGGATCTTAATAGACTGACTATTGCATGTTTCACTATTCGCTTAGAACAGCTTCTGTGCTGACATCCCATAAGCAGATATTTTATGGCCAAAATTACTTTGGATTGAACAATAACTCCTTTCAGCTTGTACTTTTTTAATTACTTGTAATTTTTAGTAGGTCATGGGGTCATGTTTTTTTGTGTGATCCATAACTTTCATCACATGTGTCATCAACTTTTAAAACTTTATAACAGCTTATTGAGATACAACTGACATGCTATGCAGGTTATCTATTTAAAGTATATCATTCAATGGGTTTTAGTATATTTTCAGAATTTTAAACTGTCACCACAGTTAATTTAGAATATTTTCATCACTCCAAAGAGAAAGTACAGTAGGTCCTCGGGTTACATCGGAGATCCGTTCCTACGGCGCAGCGCGATGTAACGCGATTTTAGCCCTAAGTCAGAACCCACCTACATAAGCACCTACATCACTCACATGGAGCACATACAGAGCAGTAATAAAGTGAAACAGTAAAAATAAATTTAAAGATAATAACTCCTGACTTTTACTTGTGGTAAATAAATAATAAAAAAACATAAATCACATATGTACATACGTCGAAATGACGGAACTTTTTTTTTTTTAATAAATAAATGGGAGATGGCGACGTAACCACGAAACGACGTATGTTGAGTCTGAAGTAACCCTAGGACTGCCTGTAGTGTACATGTTAACAGTCACCCTCATTTCTCCCAATTCCTCCAGCTATAGGCAAGCCCCAGTCTACTTTCTTTTCCTTCAAAATGTACTCCAAGGGACCCATAATTTAGAAATTATAGCTGACAGAGTGCTTTTGAAGGCTTGTAAACAGAGAATATGCATAGTCAGCTTACTTTTAATTAACCTTCGTAGTGTCTGTGTAAGGGATTTGAATGGACTAAGAACAAAAAACCTAATTAAGACATCACTGAAGTAGTGTAATGAGGGGTTGAACTATGACTATGGTAGAGGCATAGAAAGGAGAGCTGGATTTGGCAAATATTTAGGAGATAAAGGAGTTAAAAATGGCATTAATATATCCAGCTGAGAATATAAAGCATGGGAGCAGGTTTGTGTGTTGAATATAGGGCCCAGAAATAATGAGACTGGCATTACAATGATGGACTTAAAAGGGATTGTGACATATCCAGATGACAAGGGCTAGCTGTGGGGTGAATATAAAGTCCTTAAGCTAAAAGGAGAGGATTTTAAAAGTTGAAAATCATAGCATCAAGTTGTTTAAAAGGAGGGGGTGCTAACTGAAAGTGGGGAGTGACCAAATCAATGCACAAGGAAGGGGGCTGTGGTGCTCGTCTCCGTGTGGACAGTGGGTCCCATGAGGAAGACATGGCGGGAGGATGAGAAATGGAAGAGTTCATTATAGACGCTAAGGAAACACATGTTCAAGAAAGAAAGAGTGATCAGTACCTTTTCTTTTTCTTTCTTTCTTTTTTTGGATTGATTTAACACAAATTATTGAGTGTCTGCTAGGTTTCAGCCATGTCCCTACATCCATGGTTTCATAATTTTGAGCTGAGACCTACATAGTAGTGAATATATTTTACATTGATACGCATACAAAATTGTATAATGTCTGAATACATAAGTATGCTCAAAACCAAAAAAAAAAAAAAATCTTAAGCATATAGTATGTATGTTTACTACATTTTATCTACTCCAACAAAACTTCCTTTTCTTCTACCATATTTCATTAGAAAAAAAATTCACATTACTCATTAACCTGACTTCACTGTTAACTCATGGGTTCCAGCTGACATTTTGAAACATACTAAATTCTGAAGATAAAATGAAGAGTTAAAACAGATAACCATGTTTTCTTCAGAGGATCCTAGATAAACAGAAATAATTTCAAAAACCAATATAGAAAGTACCATTTTAAGTGCTGCCAAGTCAAGATACATAGATTATGAAGCGCATATGCCAAGAAGATCTGAATTGGTGTGGTGGGGCTAGGGAAGGGGGAACCGAAAGGGGAGGCTTTCTCCAGAGTGATGATTGAATTGAAATTTGAGGAGGGTTTGGAATAAATTTGAGGGTGGGTTATTTAGAGAAAATACAAAAGATCTTTGTGAGAGGTTGGATGTGAAATGGGAGGGAGAAGGAAATATCAGGAACAACAGCTATATTCATGGTTTGCCCAACTGGAGGGACAATTTTGTGATGGTATTTGCTGAAAATAGAAGAAGACTAAAGAGTACCAGGTTTGGGCAAAGATGAAGCGGGACTATCACAATTTCAACATGCTGCTGTTGAAATTTCCAAGTGGTAAAACCAATAAGGTATTTAAAATAGGGGTCTGGATTTTAGAGTCAAAGTGTAGGTGTTAAATAGCAATTTATGAATCATCTAGGTATGGAACAATTTAGACAAAAGCAAAAATGTAAATAGAATCTGTTATTTAATTTCTTGTTATTTGCACTCTGATTATATAAGTGAATTTTCAGGGGCTTTCAAATAAATTACATGTAGAAAATTGATCATGTGAAAGGGAATTACACTCATGTTATAAGAAGTTTTAGAAGACTAGTTATGCTATCAACCTGAGTAAAAGATAGTTGTCCATGCTCATAGTATTTAATGATGGTGATTGATGATGATAAAAATATTAGCCAATACTATGTGTTTGGCATAGTAATGGGCTCTTTATATGCATTATCCTAATTTTTTAAAATTCATATAATATAGATACCCACTCTCCCAGATGAGGAAACTTCAAGAAATGGACACACAAAATAATTAAGCACATATCAAAAATACCTAAAACAAGCAGGTCTATCTCATTTTAGAGCCTAAATTCTTCCTTTACCACTATATTGTACTGTTTTTTAGTATAACATTGTGTAGCCAAATGCTGTTAGGCAACATCATTGATCATATATTTCCCTCAAAAGAAATACTCTTCTATTAGTTGTTATATTATATCAATCATGTAAGTAATGACTCTTAAGGTTTCTCACTAAAAAAGCATATATTCCTAAATGTATGCATACCAGTTAAAAATTATGTTGCTTATAAATGCCTTTAATAGTAATAGAATAATAAAAGACATAACATAAATGGTCTTATTTATTATTTTACTGTTCATTTACTCATTCATTCATCAGTTTTTGTGGAGTACTTATCTATAAGGTACTTTTTTTGTGTGAAAATATTTAAATTCTACTTTGCTTCTGGCATATTGGAGACTGCCTATAGTAAGCCACAAACATTTTTTTCTTACATAGAACTGTCATTTCAAGTACAATAATGCTAAGTTTAGTATTTTATTTTTATTGTAGTATAAAAGTAGGACAATACTGAAAGAGTATTTCCTGAGTTAAATACATTGGGTCCTTCTGAAAGTTTTCATAATTACTGAGTTAAAAACATTGAGTCCTTCTAAAAGTTCTTTTCAGAATTGGTTCTTTAAACTTTTTTTCCCTTCCTCTTGTTACTCTTTTTTATCAAAGCCTTTTCTTGCCTATTTAACCTAAATATAGAAAAAAATTGCTTTGCATCCACATTTCTTTTCATATATCTTTTTGAAGTTATACTATAATTTGTGGAAAACAAATATTAAGTATTAAATGATAATTACTGATTTATTAAAGTGTAAAGTTTACCTTAATAGGAAATAAGTGATACCTTTCCATTTAAAAGTTTTGAAAAATGCTAAATATAATGGTGTCTTCATCCTATCTAATAAAGAGATGATATGCAAATTGACCGTCGCT
The DNA here is from genome assembly GCF_963259705.1 of Myotis daubentonii. Lineage (NCBI taxonomy): Eukaryota > Metazoa > Chordata > Mammalia > Chiroptera > Vespertilionidae > Myotis > Myotis daubentonii. Next base: position 178,891,415 of record NC_081841.1, on the reverse strand, counting down.
CCAACACACAAGATGGCTGCCCCCATGTGGACACAAGATGGCCTGCAGGGGAGGGCAGCTGTGGGCGATCAGGCCTGCAAGGGAGGGCAGTTGGGGGGGACAAGGCCTGTAGAGGAGGGCAATTGGGGGGACAAGGCCTGCAGGGGAGGGCAGTTGGGGGGAACCAGGCCTGCAGGGGAGGGCAGTTGGGGGTGACCAGGCCTGCAGGGGAGGGCAGTTGGGGTGACCAGGCCTGCAGGGGAGGGCAATTGGGAGTGACCAGGCCAGCAGGGGAGGGCAGTTAGGGGCGACCAGGCCAGCAGGGGAGGGCAGTTAGGGGCAATCGGCTGGCAGGGGAACAGTTAGGTGTCGATCAGGCTGTCAGGGGAGTGGTTAGGGGGTGATCAGGCAGGCAGAAGTGGTTAGGAGCCAGTGGTCCCAGATTGTGAGAGGGATGTCTGGCTGCCAGTTTAGGCCCAATCCCTGTGGGTCCCAGATGGGAGAGGGTGCAGGCTGGGCTGAGGGACACACACATACACATACTCACACACACATTCACACATACACACACACACACACACACACACACACACACACACCCGTGCACGAATTTCATGCACTGGGCTTCTAATGTCTATATAAGAATATATGGTCAGAAGGGTTGAGTAAATTACTTACATTACATGGAAATGTCTATAAAGGTATGGCATTATGCTAGATTTTTTAACGTTCCTTTTCCCTTCTAGATCTTAGTTTTCAAGCAGCTTCTCAAATAATGGCCACTCCAGTTTATGATGCCTTAAAGTTAATGAAAGACATTTCACAGAACTTCCCCATAAAAGCCAGGTATAGTAAAGTTTATTAGTTTGATAATGACCAGAATTCTTTCCATTAAACAAAATTTATGAAAATAGCTGGTTTCATTTAACATAATGTCAGTTAATTCTAGTATAAATAGTGTTTATGAAATCAGGACCTTTCTGTATTATGTATGTTGTTGTTTTTTACCGGAGCAGAATATTGGCTTGTATATGCATGTGTGTATGTACTGCAAAATAGAACTCTTGAATTAGAGCCAAATAGAAAGGAAAAAAAATTCATTAGACATACATATACTTAAATATAAGCAGCGAGACATGACAATCCAAGAAAAAGTTTGTTTAAGCAGTAAATAAAAAGGGCATTTTTTTTTCTGTTCACCATGGAGGATGTTGAAAAGTATTACTCTAAATAAATCTATGCCCAAAGTATAGCCAAATCTTCTTGCCATTTCAGATTCCAAATAAGTAGTAAGGTCTTAATTTTATGGAATAGCTTATGGAATACTTTTTGCCAATAGGTAAACAATATAGATAATTCAGGTTTCCAGGTATTGTAAGGATTGACAAAATCACAGGACTTTGATTCATTTGTATTTGGATCTGGAATGACAGAATATAAAATTACAGGCAACCGGTAAAATATAAAGTTAGCTTATATTGAATGCATACAACATGTGACAAGTGAGACAATAGAGGAATCCTTGGGCTCTCAGCATCCCTTCTTAAGCATTGGATGCTTACTAGGCTTCTATCTGTCTTAAACACTCTTTTCTGCATTTATCCACAGTACATTTTACTGAATGTTATCTAGATATTCTTTACCTTGGTAAGATAAATAAAGAGTACATAGTTGTCCACAAGATACTAAGAACCTTTTCATGGTACCCTGAAAATACACAGGTTTGTCACTTTATTTGCACATTAAGAATGAATATATTGCTATGACTCAATTTTAATTTAAACAGTCAAAAATTTGAGAAGTCAGTATTATGAAACATAAAATATGTATGTGTGTATAAGTATTATGTTTAGCCACATTGCTCCTAATTAAGTGTAGCTTTTGAAATTACTCGATTAAATACAAATAAAGTTAAAATAATTTTAGTTTTAAGAAGACAGTTGATTCGTTTTTTGATAGTAAGTACCACTATTGTGGGGTTCAGCTGCTACACTCTAGTTTTAATTCATAGTTGGCTGTTAAAAAATATTTACAAACTATGCTAACACTGCTTAATGGCTACATTGTAAGCTTGAGCATAACTCTAAAACACTTGGTGAACAATTGGTAAATGTTTATTGAAATAAAATATTTGCTAAATTAATGAAAAACTTGCATTATCAAATTTATGTAATTTCTCTCAAATGCTACTAACTTTTAGGAGATAATGCACACTTATTGTGGATTGTTTTAAATTAAACTTTTCTGTTTGAGTTGTACCTAAAGCAGAACTTTGTGTTTACTATCTTTTAAATTTTAAATCATTTTCTTCTGTGCATAAAATTGATAGATATATAACTAAGCATTCTTAGGAGTTAAGTCAAATAATAGCCCTACTTAAAAAAAATTTTTTTATAAGCTATTCAGGAGTGAATATGTGAAGTCAGTATTGTCAGCATTTTTTAAGTTATGTTTTATGGTAAAGATCCCAGATTAATCGAAATTGTTTGTGTGCAAATATTCTGAAAATTACCTGTTTGTATTGATACACATGATGGCATTGATAATTTCATGCAAAATTTCTCTGTGTGAAAAAAACAACACAAATAGCATTTTTAATCAAGTATTTTTGAAAAATAAGTATCTAGAATTAAGCAAGTCTGACAATACCTAATGCATTCAGTTAGTGCACATGAACTTTTGACAGTCTCTGTTCCATCTGAATCACATACCCTTGTTAAATGAAAGCCATCGTACCACTTGTTAATAGGCTATATAGAAATGTCATGAAGCCTTTAGAGTTGTTTGTTTCTTACACAAAGTATTATATTACCTTGAATTATAGATTAGTCCTAAACATTTAAGGAGGAATGAGTTACAACAGTATTTATTTTCCCAGATCTCTGAGCAGAATTTCTATAAATCAACATATGAAGAAGGAAATACAGAAAAATCAACAGGTTTGAATTTATTTTTTAAAAAATTTACTATAGTTATATCATTGTTTCAGACTTTGGATTTTCAGTTTTCATACAAAAAAGAAAATGTTCATTTGTACTTTCGATTATTAAAACAATTCAAGTTTTTCCATTTTTATACTGTCTACTAATTCTAGCCAGTAGTTCCTGACATATATTTTACTTACCTGCGTATTCACCTTATACTTCAAATCTTTTGTCCATGTAGTATGGTTTTCTTAATAGGATAAAGAATATGAGTTCATTATTATTTCCCAAATTAGTTAAAAATTTGAGGAGCAAGTCAAGTTTAGACCACTGGAACATTGCTGTGATCCTATAGTGTGCAGGACATGATTGGTAATTTGGTAAGATTCTTCCAAATAGTTTCTTAAATTACCTTAAGACCCCAACTGATCCTAATTGTGTTAATACTTGCGAAGTGCTTAGAACATTGTCTGGTTTTATTACAGAAGACTCGTTTGGTTTTAAGTGACATAATACCAGATGCACAGGGCCCCAAAAAGTAGTTTAACCTTCTCAGATAAAAGAAGTCTTACGTATGTGGCCACAGGCAGAGTTTTTTCCTTATCTGGTTGCAAAAATGGCTGCCAGAGCTCCAGACTTCTTACATGAATTCTAAGCAGAGGAGGCATCCTCACTAAGGCCTTCCTGAAGCATATAAGCCAAGTTTGACTTTCATCTCATTGGCCAAAATGCTGTAATGTGCCTCTCCCTAGCTGCAAGGGAGGGTAGAAAAGTCAGTTTTTACTTTTCTAGTAATTGAAGCAAGCAGAGGAGGAGTGGGTTAGGGATGGTGCTAGATGAGCCAGCCAACAGTGCCTGCCACACTGAGACAGTCAGCTCTCAATAAATGTCAGCTGTTCTGATGGTGACAACTACAATGTAAAGAAGTAGATGCTTAGTTCGTTGGGCATGGGTGCTAGGAACCATACACATCATCCCTGGAAGTATGTCACTATTACATCTCATCCATATACAGCAATACTACAATTCCTGTAAAACATAACTGCTGCAAAACATGTAATCAGAGAGTTTACACACAAAAAAGAAATCATACTGGTCTTTGAATATGGAAAAAGATTATCTGTCTTCACTCATAATAAGAGAAATACAGATCAGAGTTATATTGAGATACCAGATTTACAGTATGCAAAGGCTGATAGTGAAGTCTGTTGGTAAGTCTATCTTTTGTGTGTGTAAGACAGCAGGGAAAACAAGATATATATTTGTATGTGTTCGTATTTGCATAAAAGGACACTAGAAAAGGATGAACAAAAACCTTGGGGGGTGGGGGGCGGGAAGTAAAACAGATAGTCCTGTAGGCCATGGATAGGGGCTGGAGAACAGGGTAGAAAGTCCTAAAATGGGCATAAGAATTCTTTGTGTATAGTTTTGGTTTGTGTTTCTTTGTGTATAGGTTTTTATATAGTTTGACTTGGCACTCATGCAAAGATTATTGAGGAACTATGACTGCTGAGGTTGTGTAAATGAATGTTGGTTTGGTTTTATTCAGGAGAAAACAGCATTAACTCCAAAGTACAGCAAATTTCCCTATGAAGTTAATGATTCTTATTATTTTGCTTAGAGTTCAGCTTTTGGTGATTTAAAAATAAATGTTAATCCAATGTGTGTGTTTTATTTATTGTAAGAGCTGTTATGTCCCATGACATTTTTTATTTGGAAGGAAGGGAAAAAATGGTCAGGTAGTTTGGTAACTTTTTAATTTTGCTTTAGCAGTTTGAAACATTGTTTTAATTACATAGTTACATAAAAAAACAACAGATGAGATACTTAAATACAGAACCTAAATAAAGGAGTATACCTATTCCAAAAAGAAGTTCACACCTCTTCTAATTATGTCAACTGATTACTTAGAATGTATGAGAATTTTACAGTTCTAGAAAAAATTCCCTTGATTTGAATAACTTCTCCAGAAATTCCTCTGTAAAACATTCTTTTAGAGAATCTGTTTTTTTTCATATCCTGAAAAAAAACAAAACACCACCTTCCTATATGAAGATTTATATCCGATTTGACCTCACATTTTAAATTTAGAATGCATACAGTTTCTGTGTGGGGTCCTCCAGAATCGTTTATAAACCAATTTACCATTATAAAGCTCAACCAGTCATCTGAGATCCAAACAAATTGGAAATTTTTAGTTTCAGGTAATAGCCCAGCTCCATTGGTTGTTAAAGAGATATGTTATAATACCATTGTTTCCTCTTTTTAAAAAAATGAAGTCATATTTTTCCATGGAAATTTACATTTGTTTCTGCTCAAAGGCTAAGAGCACGCTCAACTTCATCCCACATTAAATAAAAAGTCCGTGTATATTTTTTTGGACCTTAAAAATAGTGAGAAATCTAGCCTCAAGTCCATATGAAGGTAAACCAGAAGCAATGAATTCTTATGGAAGACTTGTTCTTCCTAGCAACCAAGGTGAGGAAAACAAGTTTCTGTGCTGTTTCTGCAGGGCATTTTGTTTTCTAGGTCACCTTTTCACTGTGAGTAGCACTTCTTTGTGTGCACAAGGTTGTCTCTAACCCTACAGTCTGCGCTCAGTGAGCCCAAGGGTTTGCTTTCTGTCCTTTTGAGGCTAGACTTTAGAAACCCAAGCTTTAGGGACCCAAAACTGTTCACATTCTTGAACTTGTGTTTCTACTACTTTTTTGCCCATAGGTGAAATCTTTACTTTAAAAGCTGAACCATTCATTTAGAGGACATTATTAATATTTTAATGTAGCATTTTTTATATTTCCTTTTAAAAGGAGGATTTCGGGATCTCTGGTTCAACATATTGCTGGAAACTGAATTCTTACCCCTTGATTTGAGAAAGGCTTCCTGAAGTCATTCACTCAGGGTAATTTGACAGGATTTAGGCTACCTCTCTGAAGGGAAGGAGAAAGGATTTGTCTGTACCAGTCTCCAAGAGACTGACAATATTTCAGCAATTAAGTTCGGTTTATTACCCTTTTTGAGCATCTTCTTTGTTCAAGGCACTGTGCTTGGCTTAAATATTCCTGAGGGAATTAGCAATGTTGGGTAGATTGTGTGCTTTTGTGTACTGTCCACTTATAATTGAGTTGCCTAAACCAAATGAAGTCCTTGGAGAGTTCAAGACAGAGCTAAAACTAATTAATATTTTACCTATGAACCTTCACATGTTAGGGTTTAATCCCTTGGCAGTATTCTGCATAAATCCAGTGGAAATATTTTCTCTCCTGTTATAAATCTAGCTCCTCCTCTCTTCTCTCTGTGTAACTCACCTGTCATGGTGAGTGATAAACTTACAGAAAAATTTACCTCTGTCAAACCTTCTCTGAATCTCTTCAAGTTAATTTCATTATCTGTCTTTCTAGAATAATGAATACAAATCTCCATTAGGTCACTTATCATGCAATCTCTTTAAAATGCACTGTTTTACAATTGTTTTTTCTCCTAGACCAATTTACCTACACTGACAATAGTAATAAAGGCTTTATTTGTGAGGACTGTACATGTGACTGGACACAGGTATAGATTACCTTTAAACCTTATAACAAACCAGTGAGACAGATGTAAATACTCCATTTTACAGATGAGACTTACGGAAACTAAGTACCTTTGCACAAATTTTACCACTAGTAAGTAGCAAGACTAAGATTTAAAGTAGATCTGACTACCTCACCTTGATCTTAATAACTATTCTGTACTGGCAAGGACAATAACTTTTTTACTTTTATTATTACCTTAGTGCCTGCAGTAGGCCCCTGAGAAATATTTATTGAGTGAAAAGAAAAGACAGTGAACATTAAAACACTGCTTTAGTGGAAACCTTTATGAATTTAGAGTGATCTCCAAATATTTACATATACACCTACGTTTTGAGTCCTGGTATATTAAAGAATAGGAATGTGCCAACTAACAAATTTAAGTGTGTGAGCGCACATACACACACTCACAATATAAAAAGTGGGAGTCAAGGAATCATTGCAGCATTAGAACTTTAATATCACATACTGAAAAATCAAAATATTCAGGTATCTGTATCTCAAATCTGTCATCAGATGCCCATTACTAGATCAGGGGGCAAACTGCTACCAACCTGTAAGTCAATTCTAACCTGCCAATCGTTTTTATAAATAAAATTTTATTGGAACATAGCCATGGCCCTTTTTTCATATATTGTCTTTGGCTGCTTTCATGCTACAAGGACAGAGTTGAGTGGTTGCATCAGAGATAGTACGGCCTGCAGAGTCTAAAACATTTACCATCTGTTTGCAGACTCCTGACATAGATTAATATTATTATGTCCCTGGGTTAGCTATTTATTATTCTGCTCTATTTCAAGGATCTTCATAATAGATTTGAAATTCAGCCAGGTGATGCTCATCTGTATATAAATGGACTTCATGTTGACATGGATGCTCTTGATCCCTTTAGGTAAGTATTGAATTATAGATACAAACGATAACTACGGTTTATATAAAGGTAAATGTTGTCCTGAATTTAGTATTTGTCAAAATTCAAATAATCACTTTAGAGTAAAACAAATACATGTTTTTAATTGTATGAAACACCTGTTATTTTTGTAGAATACTCTCTTAAGTGTCTTAGAATGTTAGAACTGGGAGAGAACTTGGAGACAATTTTTGAGAAAACTGTACTTTTATCTGTCAGGAAGAAAATTTGAAATTATAGAATTCAGGGTGCTATCTTTTCCTTTAGGTTAAAAAAAAAAAATTCTTCAAAAAATGCTCTAGGGCAGAATTAGATAGTCTTTTATTCTTCATGGCCACTGGCCCATAAATCAGTCATGGGCCAAAAGAAGAGAAATCATTGAATTTATTTTATTTTTAAAGAGAAGAATAAAAGTACTTTAAGAATTAACATTTAGAATATAAAATAAATCTTGCAAGCATAATACTTTAGTTCAGACATTCAGTTTTAATTCAGTCAAATATATTTTATTGAACTTAAATTAATTAAATATTTATTATATTTTCTTACCAGTTTGTAAATATATAGGAAAATATAGGAAAAACTGAGAAGTAGAGTAGGTAGTTCAAATGGTGCTTTTCTCTTTATTTAGTTGAATCCTTAGGCCTAATATTGGGAAAATGATAATTTAAGATACATAAAAAAAATAGAGCAATTGTTAGCTCCTGGCCTATAAACTTCAGGGGGACAAAAGGTACATCTGTGCTCAGCACAGTGAAAACAGGTTTATAAAAGCAGGGAAGTGGTACATAGATTGTGGAAAGTTTTCCATGTCAATGTATGGGGAAATTTTCATAGCCGGAGCATTTTGATGTGTCATTTAGAAAGGCATAGGTCAGGGTTGGGCAACCTTTTTGTGAGTGCATGCCAAAACCAGCAAAATCTCAGACTCAAAATTCTTCTGCGTGCCAACCCTAATTTTTTGAGAACATGTTACGCCTACTTGATATCTCTTAACGTGTACGTATGTGAAGAACCTTGAAGAAATAATAAAATTCATTCGGGCGACAAAAACACAGTATATAATGATGAAAAATACATTTATTTTTTAATGTATACATGTACACTGATAGTCCGACAGAAAACTTTATGACTCCGTTTGATATTATCAGTGGAACTTTTGCTGCTGCATCACTGATGACAGATTTTACATCAGGTTTATATTTTGTGACCTTCAGAGATATGCACGAGCTACTACTTTCATCTGTCAGGCTACTCCTATTACGAGACTTAACAAAATTCATCACTAGAACAAAGATTCACAAGCGTATGTGGATGAAACCAAAACACTGGTTGGATCTAGGAAGGCAGGGAGAGTTAAGGCCAGAGGCATAGAAATTGCTCTTCCCCTCTCTTGTCAATCCATGTCTATGGGCTTTAAGATAACTTGTTATTTAAAATTATTTATTTATCTAAGATGCACCTACACTGAATTTATCTGAAAAATAAAAAAGTCAATATTAAGAAAAAAATTGTAAATGGAAGATTATAAGAGTGGGTTTCGCGTGCCAGCAAAAGTTACTGACGTGCCATGTTTGGCATGCGTGCCAGGGGTTGCCCACCCCTGGCATAGGTTATTCAACAAATACAACCCCTTGGCTCCTCCACATGGTAATTAGTGAGCTGCAGGGTGAGTGGTACATTTTTGTTTCTCATTGAAGTGATCACTAGTGATCCTTAGAGGAAAAGTGATCCTTAGAGGAAAAGAAAATATGTGAGGATATTTTTATCTTCTGACATTCTTATTTCAAAATAAATAATTAAAGAGGTTATCCAGAAAAAGATCAGAACCTGTAGGTAAAATCAGTGTGAAGAGGTTAATGAATGGGAGAAAATGATACAGGAAAGAGGAGAGGAAGAAAAATGTCATATTACTGAAGTTATATCCTGGATCTAGAGAGAGGTCCATTTGGAGTAAAAAAAAAAAGGGGGAGGAGTAAGTAATTATTTTGCACTTCCTTCCTACCTCCTCTTTCTCATAGTCTTTTTGGGTTGTGGAGAACTGACACTATGCCCCATGGCCTACCCCTTCTTCCTCTGATCCTGAAAGAAGGAAGTAACAAAGGTGTCTTGATATCCCCACTTGTGTAAATTTTTCTGTATCTTAATGAAGTTTTCTGGCTCAGAATTCTTTTTGCTTCTTGGTAAATATGTATTTTAATGCAAGCAACATTAAGATTCAGTATTATAAAATCAATTCAATTTTAAAATTCAACTCAGTATCTGAGTGCCTACTTTTCTATAGAAACAGGTTGATATTTGGTGAACAAGATAAAAGTCTTGCCTAAGTCAAATTCACAGTCTAGAGCAGTGGTTCTCAACCTTCCTAATGCCGCGACCCTTTAATACAGTTCCTCATGTTGAGGTGACCCCCAACCATAAAATTATTTTCGTTGCTACTTCATAACTGTAATTTTGCTACTGTTATGAATCGTAATGTAAATATCTGATATGCAGGATGTATTTTCATTGTTACAAATTGAACATAATTAAAGCATAGTGATTAATCACAAAAACAATATGTAATTATATATGTGTTTTCCGATGGTCTTAGGCGACCCCTGTGAAAGGGTCGTGCGACCCCTGTGAAAGGGTCATTCGACCCCCAAAGGGTCGCAACCAACAGGTTGGCGACCCACAGGTTAAGAACCACTGGTCTAGAGGAATAACCGATAATAAATAATTATAGTGTGATAAGGTTCATAAAAGATGAAGTGCAGTGCTTTGGGAGTCTATAACTCCAGAGATTTAATTTGTTCTTGATGGAACATTTAGATAGTAGGTATCAGATTTCTTCATGAAAGTGATATTTAAGCTAAGACTTAAAGGATGAATCAGGCAAATGTGGAGTGGAGATTCTGCAAGCATGGTATTTTTGAGAAAATGGAAAATCTAATATGGACAGACTGGAGTGAAGAGGAGATGGAGGAAACTGAGCTCACTTAGGTGGGTAAAGATCAGATGTGGAACCAAGTTTCAAATTTTGGCCTCAGAAGCCAGTGAAGGGTTCTAAGTATTCTAAAGATAGTCACTAAGTATTTAAAAGAGAAGCATGATAAATTATTTAGAAATCGAGAGTTTTACTGATAAGTAAATCTAGCATATTTAAAGAACCTGTGTGGGTGTTTTGTTTTTTTCAAATCAATATACAGAATTCATGATGTAGGAAGAGCAAGGAGGAAACAAATGCCTGTTGAGGGCAACAGTATGCCCAGCAGTAAATTAATGTAATACTAATACCCTGTAAAGTGATTATGACTATTCTCTCTATATAGATGGGAAAACAAAGACTCAGAGAGATCTCATACAAAGATAGGAACTCAGTTAGAAAATAGTACCAGGATTCAAAATCTCATGGTTTTTCCAGTGTACCTTATAACTATCTAATTTTCTATTAATGCTTTTCCTTGGAAACTAGGATGAGGTAACAAATATGATAGATGCAAAATCCATGGGTAATATTTAAATTCTATTATGTAAAAAAGTATCTGATCAGTAAGCATCATAAAACTTTTAATATGGAGAGAACATTGGGAATGCAATTCAAATTTTTTTTATTTTATAAGTGAGAAAATTTAGACTAAAGAAATTAAGAACTTCGAGAAGCCATACCTGAAGTAGTGTTTCAGCCGAGACTAAATCTTATTTTTAGATTGGTAATTTGTGATATACAAACTAGTGCTCTTTTGATCACACTTGTCTCCTAATAGATTTTATTTTGTGGGTAAAAAGTTTCCTTTGTAAAGCAGTGGTCAGAACTATCAGGAGATAGACATGCAGAGCTAAAATTATACAGATCAGCTTCAGAACAGCTTGTAAAATAGCTTTTTTAGGAGTTTAGATATTAGATCTCTACTTTTTAAAATGTGGATATATATATATAGTTCTCCCTGAAAACTATATTCTAAAATTCATTTAGTGCTTTATTCTGATTCCATTCATTTCTGAAAGGAGAAGTCAATATGGTTATTTATTGATGTTATTTTTAGCAGTAATACTTCATCATGTTTAAGAGCTGTCAAATTATATCTGTAATTAGAAATTTTAATATGTATTCTAAACAGATGTGAACTTCCATGCTTTAATTTTTTTGATAATTTGGTTTTATTTTTGCTTTAAAATTTGCTGCATAGTAGAACAATCTTTCTACAACTGTTTTACTAGTACCATATAACAGAGCAAATCTTGACATACTCTATTTTTATTATGATCCTGATTGGTTTGACCAGATGTTATTATCAAAGCAATATATTTTTTTTCTATACCAAAATTTTATATTTTAGGTTATGTTTGATCTTGTTTTTGTAGTAGATTTGTCAAAAGAGTAACAGTATATTTTTCCATTTATTTTGGACTTGCTCAGGGATGAGCATATTCTTGCTTCTTTGGTAAGGAATATAATCAACATACCTTGTTCCTTGTCTTATCTTTTAATTAGATTTTGTTATCCAATAAAAACAAAAACAGGAACCTCAACATAACTTTAATCTGGATAACTAATTAGAACTATTTGCCTTATTTGTTAATGAGTTTAATTTAAATATATATTTTCCTGCTCTTAATAAAAATACCAGTGAAACTTGTTTCTAGTGCTTGAGAAAGCTATAAACTTGATAGGATTATTTTAAATATTGGAAAATCAAAATAAAACTTATCTCTTTTATTTAAATGTGAAGTATTTTGGATATGCTGAAGCTAGAAGGAAAAATGATGAATGGCCTTCACAAGCTTGGGATAAACGGAGAAGATATGAGTGAATTTTTAAAATTAAATTCACATGTTTGGGACAATAACTATGTATTAGATATTAGGCATTCTTCAATAATGGTAAGTGCTCATGTAATTCCTGTTTAAAACTTTAGTAGATTTAAGACTTAGTATAAAGCCAAATCTTGTCAGGCATTAGAATAAGTTTAAGCTGTTTGAAAGAGGTTATGTAGCAGAACTCAGAAGTAAAAATACTGATTCATCCCCTCTCACTCTCGTATCTTCTTTCCCCTTCCCCATATTCTCTGCATTTCCTCACAAGAGCACCTGCTCACTAGTTCAGTATCCTTTCCATCTTTAAAGGTAAAAACAAAACAAACAAGAACAACAAATTTACCACATGAACAATAGCAACAGTAAAATAACAGTTAACATCTGAGGAACATAAGATTGCTACCTAAATATAATGAAAATCTTACCTAGACAATTTTCAATGCGCTCCTAAATTCTGGTCTGTGTAATATAGCTGATGAAGTTTTTGAAATCTGATCACATCGCTCTTCTTTGCTTAAAGCATAAAAAAAGTCCTTAGTATGGCCTATGAGGCTATAAATGGTCTACTTCCTTTAATTTCTAAAACTATGAAATATTCTTTTCACCGCTATCCCTTCTGTCATGCTTGGAAAGCAAATTTCCCTCTCTATCCAGTCAACTCTTTTTTTTATTTTCCCCCCAGACTTCAACTCCAAGCAGTACTTCCTGAGAGAAGCTTTCCTTAGCTATCCTAGATAATTTTTTACTATACACGTTGTACCAAGGAGTCTGAGAGTACCATCAAGTATGGTAATCTTCTAAAAAGATTCAAAAAGCCTAGAAATCATTATACTCTTGGTTATGATTTATTAGAGCAAAAGAGTACAACGTATTATCAGCAGAGGGAGAGAGGACATGGGGTGGAGTCCAGAGGAAACCAGGTGCAAGCTTCCAGGAATCTGCTCCTTGTGTAGCTGTACAGGACATGCTTAAATCAATGTGTGACAGTACATGCAAAGTGCTACTTACTAAGGAAGCTCACTTGAGTCTGGGAGTTCAGAGTTTTGAAAAGGAGTATCTTATATAGGCATAGAATGGCTATGTGATCGATCTTAGCCACTGAAACTCAAAGGAAAAGTAGGTATTGATCATATATTATATATCAAGCATACAGCAAGGCCCTAAGCATGCAGAAAACTCTTATCAGTAGAATATCCCCAGAGCTCAATTCCCAGAAGCCACCTAGAGAACCTTAATCACAAAAACAGGCCTTTCTTGGAAATGTACAAGGTATGAGCAACCCAGGCCTGCTGAATCAGCTAACTGGTGTGTGTGTGCTCGCTCTCTCTCTTACTCTTTCTTTCATGTATACACTGGGTGGCCAGATTATTATGACCACCTGACGTTTGTAGGCAAATTAGCTATAATTTCGTGAAGTTGCTAGAGGGCCAGACCATTATAAATAGGGAAGCTTGTTGTTTACAACGACAGTAAAAGTGATTTTTTTCCTGAAGATATGGGTAAACAACGTGATTTAACAGCCTTTGAATGTGGAATATATTTGAACGTGAGTGGCCAGATTATTATGACCACCTGACGTTTGTAGGCACATTAGCCGCACACTGCATCGTATGGGATATGGAAGCCGAAGGCCTGTTTGAACACCTTTGCTGTCTGCAGTTACCAAGATAAAACGTCTCCAATTCGCACAGGAACACAAGGATTGGACAGTCAAGCATTGGAAAAAAGTCATGTGGTCTGATGAGTCATGTTTCCAGTTGCATCATGCAGATGGCAGAGTGAGAATTTGGCAGAAACAACATGAAAGCATGCACCCCACATGCATGAGTACAACCCTTCAAGCTGGTGGGGGCAGTGTTATGGTTTGGGGCATGTTTTCCTGACATGATTTGGGCCCTTCAATTCGTGTGGAACAACGTCTGAATAGCACAACATACTAAGTATTGTTGCTGATCAAGTTCATCCTATCATGTTGATGGCGTATCCCAATGGAGATGGCTTCTTCCAACAAGACAATGCACCATGCCATGGTGCTCATATTGTGCAGGAGTGGTTTCAAGAACATGAGGGAGACTTTACCTTGCTTAGGTGGCCCCCACAATCACCAGATCTCAGTCCAATTGAGCATTTGTTGGACGAAGTCAAAAGAGCCATCAGGCAGCTGGTTCCACAACCATCACATCTCACAGAACTGGACAGTGCTATTCATCAGGCATGGTGTCAGATTCCTTGCATCACCTTTCAACATGTGGTGGAGTCAATGCCAAGAAGAATCGCCGCAGTATTGAAGGCAAAAGGTGGCCCAACGAAGTACTGATGGGGTGGTCATAATAATCTGGACACTCTCTCTCTATATATATATATCCATCCATCCCATGTTCAAAGGCTGTTAAATCACATTGTTTACCCATATCTTCAGAAAAAAATCACTTCTGTTGTGGTAAACAGCCTGCTTCCCTACTTATAATGGTCTGACCCTCTAGCAACATCAATGCGAAATTATAGCTAATTTGCCTACAAACATCAGGTGGTCATAATAATCTGGCCACTCAGTGTATATATTCATAACTAGATGCCTGGTACATGAAAATTCATGCACTGGAGGGGGGAGTCCTTCAGCCTGGCCTGCCCCCTCTCATAGTCTGGGAGACCTCAGTGGGGAGGCGACCCCGGTGATTGGGAAAGGAGACGCCCCCATCACACCTCTGCTGTTGCCACTGTTGGTAGCTCAAGCCTTGGTTGGCCCTGGTTACCTGAGCCTCGGGCAGCCCTGGGAGGCTGGACAGCCGCCATCAGAGGCTTGCCTGTGCCTTGGGCTGGCCCTGGGCGGCTGGGGGGCTAAGGGAACTGGGGGACTCTGGAGGCAGGCACGCGAAGCAGCTGGGCCTGCCTGGGGCGGGCCTGGCCTTGCCGAATGCCTAACACCCCAGCGGAGCTGAGGGGACTGGGCGCCACCATCGTGTGGTTGTGGGCGCCGCCATCTTTGAGGGCAGGGCAGTCAATTAGCATATTCCCTCCTTATTGGCTGTGGGCGCCGCCATCTTTGAGGGCAGGGCAGTCAATTAGCATATTCCCTCCTTATTGGCTATGGGTGCTGCCATCTTTGAGGGCAGGGCAGTCAATTAGCATATTCCCTCCTTATTGCCTGTGGGTGCCACCATCTTTGTGATGGTGTGAGGGTCAATTAGCATATTCCCTCTATTAGCTAGGATTATTATGTTATAGAAGTACAGTCTCTTAATACGTAGCACAATTATAATTTTTTATTTAGTCTGAGATTCGTTGATGTCTTTGCTTTTTCCTAGACTATCTAAACTTCGTGAAGGTATGAACTTTATCCATTTTTTTTCTCTCACCAATATATCCCTGATATGGGTAGGTACTCAGTAAATAGAAATATTTCTTCAGTGGCTAGTTAAATATTTATCTTATTATAAAACATAATATTTAATAATGAAACTCTGGGATCATTGTAATTATAACATACTCAATATAAGAATGTTCTTATCAGCATTATGATTTAATATTATCATAAAAAAATAACTACTAGAATGAGAAAATAAAAGTATTACATGACATAAGATTACATAACTAAAACTCCCCAAGGAAAGCCATCCTATATAATAAGAGAGGGATATGCTAATTAGCCCACATATGCTAATTAGTCACAAACGAATATGCTAAGTAGTCATGACCGGATATGCTAGTCATGACCAGTATGCAAATTGACCATCACTCTAACACAATAATAAGAGGAATATGCTAATTAGCCCTGATATGCTAATTAGTCACAACCCATATGCAAATTGATCATCACTCCAACACACAAGATGGCCACCTCCATGTGGCCACAAGATGGCTGGCAGGGGCCCTAACCGGTTTGGCTTAGTGGATAGAGCATCGGCCTGCGAACTGAAGGGTCCCAGGTTCAATTCTGTCAAGGGCATGTACCTTGGTTGCGGGCACATCCCCAGTAGGGGGTGTGTAGGAAGCAGCTGATCGATGTTTCTCTCTCATCAATGTTTCTCTCTCATTGATGTTTCAAACACTCCTTCCCTCTCCCTTCCTCTCTGTAAAAAAATCAATAAAATATATTTTTTTATAAAAAAGATGACTGGCAGGGGAAGGCAGTTGGGGGGGACCAGGCCTGGAGGGGAGGGAGGGCAGTTAGGGGTTACCAGGCTGGCAGGGGAGAAGTTAGGCATCAGTCAGGCTGGCAGGGAGTGGTTAGGGGATGATCAGGCTGGCAGGCAGAAGCGGTTAGGGGCAATCAGGCAGGCAGGCAGGTGAGCGGTTGGGAGCCAGCAGTCCCAGATTATGAGAGGGATGTCCAACTGCCCGTTTAGGCCCGATCCCACCGGGCAGTCGGACATCACTCTAGGGGTCCCAGATTGGAGAGGGTGCAGGCTGGGCTGAGGTACCCCCTCCCGCCCCCCAGTGCAAAATTTCGTGCACCAGGCCTCTAGTTATAATTAATGAGTCATTAGTAAAAATGGGTTTTGAAGTGACAGTAAACAGGTAAAAGCCTTTTACCAAAAAGCCATTTGGATGACAAAATGATTTATAACAACAAAATTTTAAATTCCTAATACTATCTTAATAACTACTATGCAATAAGATTATCTTAAGATTAATAATAAAAACTGAAACTTGCGATAGGAAAGGAGGATAAAAGGACTTGTGGAAAGAGAGGGCTAAATGACATAGCCTTTTTAAAAATTCTGACTGCAATGCCCTTTCAGTGTTCATATACTCTGAACTAGAAATGATCATAAAGAAATTGTTGGAAATAGAGAAAAGTCTTTATACCCAAAGATATGATCAGCATTGCATATTTTTAAAGCAAAGTAGAAACGAGTTATATATAAAACAAGTATTGTCAATTATATATCCCCAATATTGAGTTATTATTCAGACATTAATATTATGTTTTAAATATGTTTTAATCAGGGGCAATGACTATATTCTCATGTTAAATAAAAAATATGGACATATGAGGTCATCATGTGAAAAGATGGACACAGGATAAGAAGCTAAGTTATTAATGGGTGATGTGATTTAATGCGTAGTTTGGGATTTTTTTTCATTCTTTTCTGCAGATTGCAAGTTTTTACCTGTGAATATGTATTATACAGGGGTAAGCAAAAGTAGGTTTAGAGTTGTAATACAAATAAATGGAGTAATTTAAATAATACAAGAATAAACTTTCATGTACTTAAAATTGTAAACCTACTTTTGCCTACCCCTATCTGATCAGAAAACATGTTTTTAAGAGAAAAAACATAACCTCTCAATGTCTTACTAGTTGTTTGATATAAAACTCAAAGGGTTTTGCCCTAACTGGTTTTGCTCAGTGGATAGAGCGTTGGCCTGCAGACTCAAGGGTCCCAGGTTCGATTCCGGTCAAGGGCATGTACCTTAGTTGAGGGCACATACCCAGTAGGGAGTGTGCAGGAGGCAGCTGATGGATGTTTCTCTCTCATCGATGTTTCTAACTCTCTATCCCTCTCTTTTCCATCTCCCTTCTTCTCTGTAAAAAATCAATAAAATATATATATATTTAAAAATTTTTTAAATCAAAGGGTTTTGCTCTGATTTTTACAGTTATTTTTGTCCTACCTGAGTAGCCTTCCCACTTATAAATTTAGTACACCATCTAAGAATCATATAATAATAGCAGCACCATGAACATCAAAGCCCTCAGACTCAGGAAAAGTCAGTTAAGTTATTAATTAGTTATTATTCATATTTTCTAGAATACTAAGTGACTTGTTATCAAAGTTTATTGTAGCTCTTTTTACTACTCTTTAGACTATATTCTTTCATTGGCTAGAGTCTACTTTTATTTGGATATTTTTAAGCTCAATAATAGATTTTTTTTTCTGAAAATGTTTTATCAGAGAAAGGAATGACCATGTTAAAATCTTAATACTTTATGCCTTTTATTTTAAGCATTTATGATTTTTAACGTTTTTAGAAGAATGCTGGGAGTGTGAATAACACTGAGAAAATGAGAGTAGAAATTTTCAAGGCTATTCTGGACAATAAGAAATAGATCAATAAAGGAACTTTCAGCTCCATTTATAAAATAACATCCTGGTCCTCTGGGGGTGGCAGTAGAGGCCAGTCACTCCTCTTGGGGAGGGCAGCCTTGCTGCTGTTCCCATTGCCCCTGCTCTCTGCAGAGTCACATTTCCCTTGGATAAAATTTTCTACTATACTGCTATAAAGTCTCCTACTTGCCCAACGCTCGATACCTTCAGGAGGCATTCTTTTCTAGGAGCTATCTGAAAGTATCACAAAGGAATTTTTTACTGAAGTAAAATATAAAAAACATAAGATAGGCTCTTTTAATGATTTTAGGTATGACATTCAGTGTCATTAAGTACAGTCACAGTGTTGTACAACAATCACCATTATCCATTTCCAGAACTTTTTCATCACTCCAAACAAAAACTCTTCTCATTAAACAGTCTCTCTTTCCTTCTCTGGTAACCTCTATTCTTTCTGTCTGTATGAATTTGGCTAGCCTAAGTACTTTGTAAGTGGACTTATACATTATTTGTCTATTTATACCTGGCTAATTTCACTTTGCATAATGTTTTCAAGGTTTATCCATGTCAGAATTTCATTCCCGTTTAAGGCTGAATAATAGTTTAATTTTTTAAATATCTTATTTTACATATTGTTAAGGGAAGTTTTATGTCTCAATTAAATGCTTTTATTTTTCACTTTGAGCAAAAAGTTATTTCTGAGACTTCATTCTTTAGATACCTTTAAAAAAAATTAACTGGCACAAAATGCAGAGCTCTGTGGTCTCAGCACTCTTTTCAACTTGGTCTGTGAAAGCAGCAAAATCAACCCACATAAGCTTTATTTTTGCTTCATAGCATTTGCTATCACCCAATATAGTATACATTTATTTGTTTATTTATAATCTTCCAGTGGAATGTAAGCCCCATAAAAACCAACACAAACATCAGATCCTGTCACATTGGAAGCACTCAGAAAATTTGTTGAATATCTTAAGGTCAAAACAGTTATTCATGAATTAAAGCAATACATTGCTTTTAATTCTTTTTCCCCCTGCATCTGTATCCCTACTTTTTATCTTCACAGAAAAAGTTGAGTAACTCAGTTACATCACTTCAGACCTCTGTAAACATCTTCCACAAACAAACTTTGGCAGTTTCTTTCTTAAAGTTGCTATATGACAGTGAATAAGAACGTATTCTTCCATCCCTGGTTTACCATTCCAGGTTTCCCTGTCCAAAACATCAGGAGTCGTAATTTAAATTTTATCTAGTTTAGCTGTTTGTTTCCACCTTTGCTATAATACTTCAGATATCACTAGCATTTTGTCAAGAGTCAACAAAAACCACCATATGATGGAATGTTTGGCTCTGTTGGATTGTAATTCCTTTTCAGTCCACTGTGCCAGACCACTCAAAGTAAAGTAGACTTTGTTAATATTCTACCAAAACTACCCTTACCCCAAGCAGCAACTATTTTCTATCCTAGTATGTTGATGATGTAGACATATTCCTGGGGTTCTTATCATTTTTTTAATGTCCTCTTTAATGTTCCAAAGCCACGCTGGCCATTTGTCATTATATTAGAACAATTTGAAATTTTAATTACTGTCACCTAGATCAGTGGTCAGCAAACCGCGGCTCGCGAGCCACATGCAGCGCTTTGGCCCCTTGAGTGTGACTCTTCCACAAAATACCACGTGCGGGCACGCACGTACACTGCCATTGAAACTTCGTGGCCCATGCGCAGAAGTCGGTTTTCGGAAAGGAGACGAAACAAGTATACAAGATGCGTGTGGATAGGAGTGTTGGAAGGGGTCGACCTCAGCTGCCGGGGTCCAACCCCAGCGGGTCCAGGGGTCCCCAAAGGTGTGGACGGAGTCGGCGAAGAAGGAATGACACGGAGACAGCGTTCAGTTGATCAGCAGCCTAGCCAGGATCTTTAGCCAGGATCTCCAGCCAAGTTCTGGTCTGGATCTCCAGAGAGGTTCTGCTTCGGATCTCCAGCCAGGTTCTGTAGCCATGTTCCATCGCTAGGTTCTCCAGCCAGGTTCTGTCCAGGTTCTCCAGCCAGGTTCAGTCACCAGGTTCTAGCCAGGTTCTCTTGCCAATTTCTATAGTCAGGTTCAGTCCAGGATCTTTTGCCATGTTCTCTCCAGCGAAGTTCTTCTGTCTCTAGGTTCTGTGTAGGTTCTGTCTTCTTAGTTCTGTCTCTCGGATCTTCATCTAAGTTCCGTCTCTTTCTGTCTTGTTACATCTGTATTTATACCAGTTGATTCAATCCTATCAATCTCTATTACAAAGGTTAGGGCGTTTCTTATCTCCATTCCAGGGAGTAAAGATTATGTAGCTTAAGCATGATTGTTCATAGTTAAAGTGATTAATTACCCACCTGGCACTTAGTTGAGGGGTTTTATTCCCTCCCTAACTTCAGGGAAAAATCCCCACCTGGGGAAACAACCTTTCTCGGAGAGGTGACCTTGGTTAAAACACACAGCGCTAAGGGGAGCAAACATATTAAGAACAGTATGCTATATATGCCAGGTCCCTTGAAACAGCAAGGATGGACCGGCTCCTGGCACTCATCGAACGCACCTCAATCAGATTATGGGCGTTTTTAGCAAAGGCCAGTTTAGGAGTACCCTAATTAAGTTAATAACAATGTACCTACCTATATAGTTTAAGTTTAAAAAATTTGGCTCTCAAAAGAAATTTAAATTGTTGTACTGTTGATATTTGGCTCTGTTGACTAATGAGTTTGCCGACCACTGACCTAGATGATAGTGATACCATTTTTTACAAAAGCACCTGTAGACATAGGCAGATGATATGAGTTATTTAACCAGGTTAAGAATGTAAGAATGTAACTTATGCCCTGGCTGGCGTGGCTAAGTTGCTTGAATGTCTTCCTGTGCACCAAAAGGTCACCAGTCAATTCCGGTAAGGGCACATGCCTACGTAGTAGATTCGGTTTCGGTCAGAGTGCATGCAGGAGGCAGCTGATCTCCTTCCCTCTCCCCTCCCTTTTCCTCTCTCTAAAATCAAATACATATATCTCCAATCTAATAAAGAGGGGATATGCTAATTAACTCTCACACTGTCGCAAAGATGGCGGCACCCACAGCCAATAAGGAGGGAATATGCTAATTGACTGCCATGCCCTCAAAGATGGCGGCACCCACAGCTACAAGATGGCGGTGCCCAGTCCCCTCAGCCCCCCAGCTGCCCAGGGCCAGCCCAAGGCACAGGCAAGCCTTGGATGGCGGCTGCCCAGCCGCCCAGGGCCGCCCGAGGCTCAGGTAACCAGGGCCGGCTGAGACTTGCGCTGCCGGCAGTTGCAGCAGCAGAGGTGTGATGGGGGCGTCGCCTTCCCCTGATTGCTGCATTGCCTCCCGCCCCTGAGGGCTCCCAGACTGTGAGAGGGGGCAGGCCAGTCTGAGGGACCCCCTCCTCCAGTGCATGAATTTTCATGCACTGGGCCTCTAGTGTGTGTGTGTGTGTATATATATATATATATACAAATATATGTATAATCCTATATAATAAAACCCTAATATATGAATCGAACAGCAGAATGACCCTTCTCTATGATGTGCACTGACCACCAGGGGGCAGACACTCAACGCAGGAGCTGCCCCCTGGTGATCAATGTACTCCCACAGGGGAAGCGCTGCTCAGCCAGAAACTGGACTCACGGCTGGTGAGCACAGCATGGTGGTAGGAGCCTCTCCTGCCTCCGCTGCAGACGGGTGGTAAGGAGTGAGGGGTCCCGGACTGCAAGAGCCCCGGACTGTGAGAGGGATGTCTGACTGCCAGCTTAGGCCTGATCCCGGGGCG
Organism: Myotis daubentonii; assembly: GCF_963259705.1. Taxonomy (NCBI): domain Eukaryota; kingdom Metazoa; phylum Chordata; class Mammalia; order Chiroptera; family Vespertilionidae; genus Myotis; species Myotis daubentonii. Next base: position 178,869,364 of record NC_081841.1, on the reverse strand, counting down.
GACATCCCCCAAGGGGTCCTGGACTGCGAGAGAGGGCGCAGGCCAGGCTGAGGGACCTTCCCCCCCGACCCCCCCGAGTGCACCAGGCCTCTAGTATATATCTATGAATGTAACTTGTTATCCACAATGAGTCCCAGAGTGTTATGCAAGTTTCCCCAAGTCCCATAATGATGTCATAAATCATTTGACCATAGATATGTGTGCTTATGGACTCTCAGTTTGATTCTATTATCAGTCTCTTATCTGTACGCCAGCACACTGTTTGATTCTTATAGCTTTGTAGTAAGTTTCAAAATTGGGAATATAAGTCCTCCCATTTTGTTCTTCTTTTTCAAGATTGTCTTGGCAATCCTGGGACCCTTGCCTTTTATTATATAAGGACTAGAGGCCCAATGCACAAAATTCATGCAAGGGGCTTGGCCTTTACAGCCCCAGCTGCCTCGGCCCTCACAGCCCCGGCTTCATACACAAGGTCGTCCGGAAGGTCGTCCAGATGTTCGTTCAGCTCTTCAGTCTAATTAGCATATTAGTTCTTTATTATATAGGACTATAGCAGCATTTTCAACCTTTGTCATGTAATTACACACACAAACTAATTACTAAAATTTTGTGGCACACCAAAAATATATTGTTGCTGATCTGACCAAAAAAATTGGTATAATTTTGATTATACCAATAATAATAATAGTAGTAATTACCTACCCTTTTTGCTTCAAAGTAACTTTAAAAAGAAGTGCCTCTACTTGTATATAAGAATTTCTGGTACCAAGAATTAACCAATCAGACACAATCTTATCATGCGACATGACCAATAAGATGCAATTCTATTATATATATTTATAGTTCAAGACAAGTCATGCACACCAGATGGCTATTGTTGCATTGACTGTTGTCATTTTTTTTAAAATATATTTTATTGATTTTTTACAGAGAGGAAAGGAGAGAGATAGAGAGCCAGAAACATCGATGAGAGAGAAACATCGATCAGCTGCCTCCTGCACATCTCCTACTGGGGATGTGCCCGCAACCCAGGAACATGCCCTTAACCGGAATCGAACCTGGGACCTCTCAGTCCGCAGGCTGACGCTCTATCCACTGAGCCAAACCGGTTTCGGCAACTGTTGTCATTTTTTATTGACAATTTAAAGAAAAAAAAGTCAGTGCCCCCTGACTAAATAGTCAGGTATTGCATGTTTTAAAATTTTTCACAGCGCACTGGTTAAAAATCATTAGATTATGAGTTAGCTTGTCTATTTCTGCAAATAAAATGAAGTTGGAATTTTTTATTGAGATTTTTGTTGAATTTGTAGATCAGTTTGGGGAGTGTTGCTATTAAAAATATTAAGTCTTCTGATTCATGAACAGGAATGCCTTTCTATTTATTTAGATCATCTTTCATTTTTTTCAATGATGTTTTATAGTTTTCAGTTAAAAATCTGATACTCATTAAATTTATTTCTAAGTATTTTACCTTTGTTAATGCTATTGTAAGTGGAATTATTCTGTTTATTTTAGGATTTTTCATTGCCTCTTAATTTTTGTTGAAAACTGGGCATTTTGAGTATTATAGTGCAGCACTTCTGGAAGTCAGCTAGTTTTATTGTTATTGCTGTTTGCTGTTGTTTTTATTTGTTCAGTGGCTTCTCTGAACTAATTTTGAAAAATCTATATTCTTTTTCATGTGTGGCCACAGCAGTCTATATTATGTTAGCCTAGTCATCTATAAAACATTGGACAGAGATTTAATTAAATGCCTGGAACCAAAATGTCTCCCAGTCTTTGCAGAGGGCTCTGAATATGTGGCAGATGAAGGGATGAGGAGCAGCACATCTTGAACACCCAGCCAGGCAGTTTGCATCTCTGCCTTAGCCTTCACTTTTCCTGCCCCCGCCCCAGGCCTTCACCACCCTATTATCTGTGTCCATTGGTAATGCATATATACATAGAAGTTCTTTGGTTAATGTCTTTCCACCCCCCTCCCTTCTTCCCTCTGAGATTCTTCAGTCTGTTTCATGTTTCCATGCCTCTGATTCTATGTTATTCATTAGTTTATTTTGTTCATTAGATTCCTTGTTCATTTATTTTGATTTTTAGATTGAAATGTTGATAGATATATATTGCCATTTTATCTTTTTTACTTTCCTCCTTCTTCTTAAAGAAGACCCTTCAACATTTCATGTAATACCAGTTTGGTGGTGATGAACTCCTTTAGCTTTTTCTTGTCTGTGAAACTTTATCAAATGTTCAATTCTAAATTATAGCGCTGCTGGTAGAGTAATCTTATTTGTAGGTCCTTGGTTTTCATCACTTTGAATATTTCTTGCCACTCCCTTCTGGCCTACAAAGTTTTTGTTGAGAAATCAGCTGACAGTCCTATGGCCACTCCCTTGTAAGTAACTAACTGCTTTTCTCTTGCTGCTTTTAAGATTCTCTCTTTGTCTTTAACTTTTGGCATTTTAATTATGATGTCTTGTTGTGGTCATCTTTGCATTTATGTTGTTTGGGACTCTCTGTGCTTCCTGGACTTGTATGTCTATTTCTTTCACCAGGTAGGGGGAGTTTTCTGTCATTATTTCTTCAAATAGATTTTCAGTATCTTGCTCTCTCTCTCTTCTGCTTCTGGTACCCCCATGATATGAATGTTGGTATGCTTGAAGTTGTTTCAGAGGCTCATTATACTATTTTCATATATTTCGATTCTTTTGACCATTTGCTCTTTTGATTGGGTGTTTTTTTGTTTCCTAATATGCCAAATCACGGATTTGATTCTTAGAATCCTCTACTCTACTGTTGATTTCCTGAAAATTATTCTTCATTTCAGTTAGTGTATGCTTAATTTCTGACTGGTCCTTTTTCATGTCTTTGATGTTCTCACTAAGATCCTTCCAATTATCACTAAGTCCCTTAAAGCACTCATTAAGTTCCTTGAGCATCCTTATAACCATTTTTTTAAACTCTCTATCTGGTAGTTTGCTTGCTTCCATTTCATTTAGTTCTTTTTCTGAAGATTTCTCCTGTTCTTTCATTTGTGACATGTTTCTTTGTCTTTGTTTGCTGCTTCTCTGTCTTTGTTTCTATGTATTAGGCAGAGTTGCTATTTCTCATGGAATTAGTGGAGTGTAGAAGGTGTCCCATAGAGCCCAGTGTCTCAGCCTCCCCATCACCTGAGCTGGGCACTCTAGGTGCACCCCTGTGGGGGCTGTGTGCTCATTCTTGTTGTATGTGAACCTTGATTGCTGTTGGCATCACTGGGCAGAATTGACCCCCTGGCCAATTGGCTGTGAGGACCAGTTGCAACTACAGCAGAAGAGCTGCCATGCAGGAAACATCCCTATGGAGCAGGACTTGCTTCAGTGGAGCTTTGATACTCACTGAGTCTGCCCCTTGAGTAGGTTGCTCGTGTATGTGTATAGTTGTAATCTGGCATGGTCTGAAGCTGTGCCCTGGGTGCACTGGGTCTGGAGCCTCCAAGAAGATTTAAAATCAGCCACTGCCTGTGCCCTGTCTGGGGCCACTTGTCACAAGTGACAGAGCAATCTGCAGATGGCTGCTACTAGTGTTGGGCTTGGAGGTGCCCAGGACTGGCCAAGTAGTGTACCAAGGCAGGTTGCTGCTAGTGCCAGGCCTGCCTGGGGCCACTTATCGAGAGGTTTGGGGCACGCTGAGTTCAGCTGCTACTTGTTTGAGAGATTTTAAGAAAGTCTGAAGCCTGAGCCAGGACAGGCCATTCATATGGAAAAGCCCTTGCAAATAGTGTGGATGAGGCTGCAAAATGGGTGGAAATCACCAGGGTGGGGCGAACAGTGGGAGCCAGGGTGATGGAGACTCAGATATGGAGCCTACAGGTGTGGCAGGGAATGTTTCAGAATAGGAGCAATGAGCCCTAACCGGTTTGGCTCAGTGGATAGAGCATCGGCCTGCAGACTGAAGGGTCCCAGGTTCAATTCCGGTCAAGGGCATGTACCTTGGTTGTGGGCACATCCCCAGTGAGGGGTGTGCAGGAGGCAGCTAATTGATGTTTCTCTCTCATCGATGTTTCTAACTCTATCCCTCTCCCTTCCTCTCTGTAAAAAATCAATAAAATATATATTAAAGAAAAAATAGGAACAATGACCTCTGTGAGCACTTTTTTCAAGGAGAAAGCTGCACCAAGTTCTTGCCCTGATGCCAGACAATTTAGTTCCTCCCCATATGTCCCTGGATCCTTACTGTTGCCTCAGTGCTGTAGATCAGAGGGTGTGGGTCCAAGTAAGTCCATGTGCCAGCCCTTAATAGAAACTATCTGGGTCTCCAGCAGCCTCTGTGTCATTCAGCCACAATTACTGCTGGTTTTTATAGCCCAGCATTATGGAAACTTTCTTCCTAGCGCTGGAACCCTGGGCTGCAGGGTCCAGTGTGGGGCCAGGACCCCTTGCTCTTCATGGGTGGCCTCTGCAGAGATGATCCCCCTGCCTTAAAAAATGGCACACATGGGTGTCAGACAGCCCTTCGTCACCTTTGCTCCTCCTACCTGTCTCAGTATGCTTTCTTCTTTTTAATTTAATTTTATTGTTTAAGGTATTACAAATAATAGTAAATATCTCTCCCTTTTTCCCCCCATTGACCTCCCCCTGGCCTCCCCTACCCCCCAGCACTTGCCCCCATAACCCCACTCCCAGTGTCTTACCTCTGTTGGTTGTGTTTATATGCATGCATACAAGTCCTTCGGTTGATCTCTTAGTCCCCCAACCCTCCCCTACCTTCCTGCTGTAGTTTGACAGTCTGTTCGATGCTTCTTTGCCTCTATCTATTTTTGTTCAACAGTTTGTAATGTTCTGTATATTCCACAAATGAGTGAGACCATGTGGTATTTATCTTTCACTGACTGTCTTATATCACTTAGCATAATGCTCTCCAGTTATCCATGCTGTTGCAAATGGTAAGAATTCCTTCATTTTTACAGCAGCATAGTATTCCATTGTGTAGATGTACCACAGTTTTCTAATCCATTCATCTGATGGGCACTTAGGCTGTTTCCAAATCTTAGCTATTGTAAATTGTGCTGCTATGAACATAGGGGTGCATATATCCTTTCTGATTGGTGTTTCTGTTTTCTTGGGATATATTTCTAGAAGTGGTATTACTGGGTCAAATGGCAGTTCTATTTTTACATTTTTGAAGAAATGCAATACTTTTTTCCACAGTGGCTGCACCAGTCTGCATTCCCACCAGCAGTGAAGGAGGTTAACATGCTTTCTTCTTTATTTCTCTTGTTGTAGGACTTCCATTTTAGCCAGATTTCAGGCAGTTCTGAATGATGGTTGTTCTATATTTTAGTTGTAATTTTGATGTGGTTGTGGGAGGATATGAGTACCATGTTTACCTACACCGCCATCCTGGTTCCTCTCCCACCTTCACTTCTTACTAGCACAGAACTTCAAAGTCAATTACAGGTGAGAACTTCGGGCCTTCTCAGGTCTGTTCTGAGCATGTGCATATCCATAGTCTTTTAGATTTCCAGGATTATATCAGAACTTCTCAAAACCTCATTTTCCAAAACAACTCATCCCCCAGTCTTTCCTTCCTAAGGTTTTTATTACTCTGTTGTTTGTCCCAGATGTTTTTTATTACCTCAAGCAGGAATGACTAAAACTTTTACCTGTAAATGCCACAAGTTGGGGTAGCAATTTTGTCACTAGACAAGTTATGTTAGGCAGGATAAAGACCAGGCTTTCCAGCAGATTATCAGACAGTTCAAACGAAAAATTGCAATTCTTTCAGAATGAGGTGTGTTCTACTCCCTCAAATATTGGTACTGGGATGTGAGCTATAGTTTTCAAAGCTTGGGAAAAGGCGATGGAACTAGGGTAAGTTATAAAACCACAAATCTCACTGTTCTTAGTGAGATTCAGCCATCTTTCTTGAATAAGCATTCACAAGGCTGCTGGAAGCTTCGGATTAGTTTTCATAGTTCTTAATATGTTGATTTACACAGATCAGATGACCCATTTTGAGTTTATCTGTTGACCTATGTAGCTCCTTAAGTATCAAAGAGATTCTTATAGGTTCTAATCTATGAATGATAATATCTTTCATTCAATATCCTGGTAGCCCAGTAGATATAAAGGTAAGAATTATAACGAACAGAACTAATGGAGGTAGGTCATTAAGTATCAGTGCCTATTCTGCATGCAACTTTGTGAGGCCACTCTTCCAGTTATGTTGCTCTGGGCCTATTCCAGGTGATTTCCAGTATTGTTGCAGTAGTTCTCCAAAATGGATCAGGATATCACCTCAATTTATCTACCTAACACTCATGCTTTAAATTTGTCCATTGCTGTAGTTTTCTAACTTTAGTACTTGAGATAAGAATCACCTCAGGCACTTGTTTTAAATCAGGGCCTCTTCTAAGTTTCTGATTTAGCAGTTCTGAGGTGGAGCCAAGGAGTGTGCATTTTAAATAAATAATGACAGGCCAACAGAGGACTTTGGCTCAGGTGGACTAGAAAGTCCTGAATGAAAAAGTGGCCCCAGCCTCATTTTGTGGAATAGCCAATGGTCACCCTGTCAAGCACAACAGGAGCAGCCACAACAGGAGCAGCCACACCGAGAGCAAGACAGCAGGTTAATGATGACCACAGCCTCAACAACCAGCACTAATCCGTCTGAAAGGCAACGAACTCCATCTAATCAGACTAGAACACTTACATCCCCTAGCCTCCTCCCCTTGCTGTTTTTGCACATAAAATTCAATCCCAAGGACAGTGGAAACTGAGTCCTAACCGTCCCCAGTTGTGACTCCATCCCCATTCCCTCTAATAAACTCCCCTCTTGCTCACTGCGTCCGCTGTATCCTTGAGCGACTCCAACCTTACAAATACCTCCAAATATTTTGATCCACATTAACAGCGACTCTACCCACAATCATTATCAAGTTTAGTGAGACTGATACATAAAGCATAAGGCCAATTTCTCACTTTAAACTAAATAGAGGACCAGATATTTACACCCTCTGCATGGTGCCTTCTTCCTCCTCTGGCCTAGGATTCCCATAGAACAATTAACTAAACTAGACACTGCTGAGTGAGTCTACAGAGATTTCCAATTCACAGGGGATTCCTACCAGGTTGTGATTATCTTTAGAACTGTTCCCATTACCTTCACATCTTAGCAAGAATTACATCAGAAAAATAAACAAGACACTCTACTACTGACTTATCCACAGAGACCAAATTTCTTCCTTTCATCTCAGCACTACCAGGACAAATTGTAGTGGCAGTGAACTGACTGCACATCCGCATCATACTTATTAAAATAAGTATGGAAGAAATTTTCCCAGCTGTCAACTTTTATCCCTCCTTCAGTGTCATATAGACATTAACTCCCTCTTCACTTTCCTGTCCTCTTCCCTGGAAGTCAGCTTTTCCCATCCCTCTTTGTGTGTATATCTTAGTTCTATCTTCTCTCTAAAAGCACTGCCTCTTTGTTAAGCCCTCCAAAAACTCATGTCTTTATAACTTCAAAACCTCTTCATTTTATTTCAAACTAGAGGCCCGGTGCACAGATTCATGCACCAGTGGAGTCCCTCGGCCTGGCCTGCAGGGATCGGGCCGAAACCGGCTCTCTGACATCCCCCGATCCCAGATTGCGAGAGGGCGGTTTTCAGGTGACGCACCCCAGAATCGGGCTCCTTCCTCTCTGGGTCCAGGGTGTGGGTGAAGCAGATTTGGGGCCGACAGTGCCCCAGCAGCAACCTAACCCATGGCCGATTCCTTGAGGAATTGGGCTCCCTACTCTACTGGTCGGAGCATCTGCCCCCTGGTGGTCATTGCACATCATAGCTACCAGGCGAATAGTCAGACGGTTGCTTAGGTTTTTATATATATAGATATTGCTTTGTCCCATTCTTTCCTTTCTCTAGGACTTTTAGCTACATGTATACTAGACTTTTTGCCTGTGTTGCTCATCTCTTACACTTTGTTTTGATTTTGTATTATTTTTTTTCTGTGTGATTTGATTAGTATATGTTCTATAACTTTTCAAAGGCATTTTATTTGTCTTATGTCCAAGCCTTTAAATTTGAGAGGGGAAGTAGAGGACCTCATTGCCTTCTATACTGATAATTAAGGTAAATATTTATCTCTCTTAAATAGTTTCCAGAGAGTAATTTTTATATAATTTTATTTTTTAATATAAAAAACATTCTAGTAAAGGAGTCAGTGTTTTGGGTATAAGGCTTCAGATAAATGGCCATCTATACTAATAAAAGCATAATATGCTAATTAGACTGGACAGCCAAACGACCTTCCGGATGTCATTCTGGACGTCCTTCTGGACAAAGCCATGGTGGCGGGGGCCAAGGTAGCAGCCGTTAGGGGTGATTAGGCCGACAGGGGAGAGCGGTTAAGGGCGATGAGATAGGCAGGCAGAGGCAGTTAGGGGTGGTCAGGCAGGCAGGCAGGTGAGTAGTTAGGAGCCAGAAATCCTGGATTGCAAGAGGGATGTCCGACTGCCGGTTTAGGCCCGATCCCACAGTGGATCGGGCCTAAACCGGCAGTCGGACATTCCCCGAAGGGTCCCAGATTGGAACGGGTGCAGTCTGGGCTGATGGACCCCCCCCCCCCCCACACACACACACTGTGTGCACGAATTTTGTGCACCAGGCCTCTAGTAGTAATATAAAATTGTTGCTTATTATATGTTCCTTAATTTAAAAATATTTAACTGACTTCCTATATTTAACCAGTCTAATATAGATAAATATGCATATATTTTCATGTTCTTCTGATTAGTGAAATCTGCCTTTGAAAATGATTTGAGTATTGTCTTAATATAACTAACAGATTTCTATATTCTTTTCTAGTGGATTAATGACTTAGAAAATGATGATTTGTATGTTACATGGCCTGCAAGTTGCCAGGAACTTCTGAAATCAGTATTCCCTGGAAAAATACCTTCCATAAGGCGTAATTTTCATAATTTGGTGAGTTTCATATTTTGACATATTGTATACATTTTTTATAAAGATATCAGCATTCTTTTTGGATTTTCCTGCTCTTGGTAAATAGGCATCTGAGTAATAAGGAAGGAAATATTTGCTTGATGCAACAAGCTTGAGTGGCATCGCTGAGCAGGCATCAGAAGCTAGCAATGTCTCTTGCTAATCTGCCTCTTGTTAGTTAGCCTTCCTGTACTTTAATAATACCAATATTAAGCTAATGGTCAAATTTTACATTTCCTGAAAGGAATTTATGATAGGACTTTTCTTCTATATTATAAAGATTAAATAACTAATCATTCTTATATCTAATGATTAAAGTTTCATACATTTCAGGGAAAAATACACGACTAGCATGTTATATAGCATATAAATTCATTATTAGAACATAAACAACCTTATGAACTTTAAATTGTGGAGAAACACCCAGGGTTTTGTTTTGTTTTTAGCATAGGAAGTGAATATCTTATTTCCTACATCAACCTGGAGCAATCAGTGATATTAATGCTTTCAGGGGTTTTTTGGTCAAAATTCAATTACTATTTCCTTTTTCTAAAAATTTATTACAAAAAATCCAGTGAACATTAAAATAAGATATTTCACTTCTTGTAAAAAATATTTACTTTATTCTGTGTTTCAATAAGAGAATGAATATGTTATTAAATTCCATTTATTATTATATTATTAAAACCCTTCATAAATTGAAATTCTTATATTGACATTTCAGAATTCTTTAGAATTGCTAGAAATTTCTTTTTAAAAACTTTGAAATTGTATGCTTTTAACTGCTTAAATTAGATTAAACGTTAATTTTATAAAAATCTTAAAAGTGTTTAAACAAAATAATGATGATAGATTGTCTACTTTCTTTTAGGTTCTGTTTATTGATCCTGCTCAAGAATATACCTTGGATTTTATCAAACTTGCTGAACTTTTATATTATCATAAAATTCCTCTTAGGTAATTTTCAATTAATGATGGAAAGCCAGTGATTTTCATTTTGTATTATATAGAGTATTAATGTGTGATTCAAAGCAACGGCTTATTTCTAGTGCCTGACACAATATAGCTGTGTGTTATGAAGTATCATATACCTTTATGATAGACTCTGTTAATCAAAGCTGCTTGGTAATCTTGTCTATCTTCCCAAGAGAATGATCTGATCACTTTGGAAACTTAAAGATGGGTCCATTTCTCTGTGGTTTTAAGAGTACACCAGAAAAGCAGGCATTTGATAATGCCAGCACCAGAGAATATACATTTTGGAAGAATCCATCAGATATGAAGATTTTGGTGAACAGGCATTACAAATCAAATCTTTCAAATAATATTTCCCTTTGCCCCCATATATTAACACATTCTCTCCAATTGGATTTTATAGTCTAATGTTGTTTTAAAATCATAGTTTATTGTTGTTTAAGGGATAGTTGTGACATTCCTTATTCATCTTTTTTTCCAGAATTGGTTTTGTGTTCATTGTAAATACAGATGATGAAGTTGATGGAACAAATGATGCTGGAGTTGCTCTTTGGCGGACTTTCAACTATATTGCAAAAGAACATGATGTAGTACAAGCATTTATTTCCGTAACACATGTAAGTTTATGTACTAGCATAATTTATTTGGAATTTATAGTGTGTTTCTTGTATTACTATAATTATTATTATATTAATATTTCAAAGTGTATAAAAAACTATTGTGAGGATTAATACATATGATGGATTTTATTCTTGCCACTCCCAACTGAGGTGCATAATGTTGTCCCTAATTTAAAAATTATGCAACTAGGCTCTACCAAAATATATGAACTTACTTAGGCTTACCCAGCCAGTAAAGGAATTTACATTGTATATATTAAGTTTAAAGAATATGATTAGTTAGGGAAGAATTCTTTAGTAGATCTTGAGTAAAATCATGAATAGAAAAAAATTATTGCAAAGTAAAATATTCTAAATGACAAAGTATATAGATACTTTCTAGGGAATTTCAAAGGAGAAGGAGATCACTTTATAATAGTAAATTAATGTGGAAAAGGTAAGATTGATATTGAGTCTGACAGATATTGTATAAGAAAAGTCAGAAACTAGTAAGAACTCAATTAAGGAAGCATACGAGACAGGAGGATTATTTCATAATTAAGGTTTTGAAACTATTATAATCCATCATGAAAAAATGTAAATGTACTTTTAAATGATTATTAAGAAAGTCAGGTTATAACTTTAAAAAGTAACTTGTATTTTTAAATTCATTGGTCTTTAGCTTATCAACCTTTACTGTAAACAAGGAGTGCTTCTTCTTCAGACTGAGAAGAAAATTACCAAAGCACTGTAAATTTTCTACCCTATATAATAAAAGCCTAATATGCTAAGTGTCCAGTCATCCGGTCTTCCATTCAACCAATCAAAGCATAATATGCTAATGATATGCTAAGGCCACTCAACCACTCGCTATGACATGCACTGACCACCAGGAGGAAGACAGTTGACTGGTCGACCAGTCCCTATAATGTGCACTGACCACCAGGAGGCAGATGCTCTGACCAGCAGGTTAGCTTACTGCTGGGGTGTGGCCGATTGGGACTGAGCAAGTTGGGCCAGATACACCCTGGAGCCCTCCTGTGGTCCCTCCCCAGCTGGCCAACCTCCTGCCTCCCTCCCCAGCTCTGATTGTGCATCAGTGGGGTTCCTTGGCCTGGCCTGCGCCTTCTGTCAATCTGGGCTGAGGGACCTCCCCCCACCTGAGTGCATGAATTTCGTGCACCAGGCCTCTAGTTAAATATATAATCCCAATTACAGTAGCATTGAAAAATAATAAAATACTTAGGAATAAATTTAACCAAGGAGGTGAAAGATCGTTTTACTGAAAATTATAAGACATTTATGAAAAAAATTGAAGAAGAGACTAATAATTGGAAATGTATTCCATGTTCATGGATTGGAGAATTAATATTGTTAAATTGCCCATACTACCCAAGTGATCTACAGATTTAATGCAATCTCTATTAAAATTTCAGTAGCATTTTTCACAGAAATAGATAAAACAATCCTAAAATTCATATGGAATCACAAAAGACCCTGAATAGCCAAAGCAAATCTTGTGAAAGAAAAACAAAACTGGAAGCATCACATTTCCAAATTTTAATTAATATTACAAAGTTATAGTAATCAAAACAGTATGGAACTGGCATAAAAACAGACACATAGATCAATGGAACAGAAAATCAAGAACCCATGCATGGATGATCACTAAATTTTTAGTAGAGCCTCTATGAAAAACAGTCTGGTGGTTCCTCAAGAAATTAAGATAGGATTACAATATGATTCAGCAATCCCACTTCTGGTATATATTCAAAGGAAATGAAATCAGTATCTCAAGGAGATTACTGCACTTCCATCTTCATTGCAGCATTATTTACAATTGTCAAGGTATGGAAACAACCTAAGTGTTCATCAATGGATAAGTGGAAATAGAAAATGTATGTACATACACACAACAGAATATTATTCAGCCTTAAAGATGGAAATCCTGCCATTTGCAACAACATGGAAGAACCTGAAGGACATTATGCTAGATGAAGTAGAGTAAAGATAAATACTAAATAATATCACTTATATGTTAAATCTAAAAAAGCTGAACTCATGGAAACAGTAGAAAAGTAGCTGCCAAAAGATGAGTGAAATGAGTAGATGTTGGGCAAAGGGTACAAACTTTTCAGTTATGAGAGGTATAAATTCTGGGGATCTGATGTACAGCATGGTGGCTTGCCGGGGTCCAGCCCCAGCGGGTCCAGGGGTCCCCAAAGGTGTAGACGGAGTCGGCGAAGAAGGAATGACAAGGAGACAGCGTTCAGTTGATCAGCAGCCTAGCCAGGATCTCCAGCCAAGTTCTGGTCTCGATCTCCAGAGAGGTTCTGCTCAGGCTCTCCAGTCAGGTTCAGTCACCAGGTTCTAGTCAGGCTCTCCTGCCAATTTCCACAGTCAGGTTCAGTCCAGGATCTATTGCCATGTTCTCTCCGGCGAAGTTCTTCTGTCTCCAGGCTCCGTGTAGGTTCTGTCTTCTGAATTCTATCTCATGAGTTCTGTCTCTCTCTGTCTGGTTACATCTGTATTTATACCAGTTGATTCAATCCTATCAATCTCTATTACAAAGGTTAGGGTGTTTCTTATCTCAATTCCAGGGAGTAAAGATTATGTAGCTTAAGCATGATTGTTCATAGTTAAAGTGATTAATTACCCGCCTGGCACTTAGTTGAGGGGTTTTATTCCCTCCCTAACTTCAGGGGAAAATCCCTACCTGGGGATTCAACCTTTCTCGGAAAGGTGACTTTGGTTAAAACACAGCGCCAAGAAGGTGAGCAAACATATTTAGAACCGTATGCCATATATGCCAGGTCCCTTGAAACAGCAAGGATGGACCAGCTCCCGGCAAATTCCCCCTTTTTTATTTTTTAAAAGCAGGCATTAAAAAGAAAAACCTCAAATGCTCTCTTATATCCATTTTAAGAGTAGGATTGGCGTTTTCCGCTATTACCTGAGTCCTGATCTATCATCCCAGGGAGAGCTTGCCAATCCTGCACTTTCCCAGGGTAGAAAGGCTGCAGTGGGGTTAAGGATAAGGCTCCTTGGGCCTACCTTCTCCCATGCCATTACATTTACCTTTCCTTCCTCAGAAAAGCATGGACATACTTCTTGTATAAAACGTTCTGTCTGACTGGGAGTAACCTTAATTCCTCTGCTAGCAAGCATATATGTTAAAAGATCAATACAGAGTCTTTTTTCTTTAGACTCAGTATGGCATATCTTCTTAATCTAAAGATCAATACAGAGTCTTTTTTCTTTAGACTCAGTATGGCACATCTTCTTAATCTAAAGATCAATACAGAGTCTTCTTTCTTTGGACTCAGTATGGCACATCTTCTCAATCTAAGGATCAATACAGAGTCTTCTTTCTTTGGACTCAGTATGGCACATCTTCTCAATCTAAGTTCTGTACTATCCACCTTCTTACCCTACTTATCCTCTATAGGGGGGTCTGTAGCACCCTGGTGGAGTCCTATCCGTCCCGAGTGTGTGGGTTCTCATTGGGGGGGGCTTACCCAGGGGAATCCTGTTCCAGGGCTTCCCAAAGGTGTGGACGGAGTCGGCCAAGACTATCCACCCTCTTCCTATGGTGGAGTCCTATCCGTCCCGAGTGCGGGGCGCTTACCTAGGGGGTCCCTGTTCAGGCGCCATATGCCGGGGTCCAGCCCCAGCAGGTCCAGGGGTCCCCAAAGATGTGGACGGAGTTGGTGAAGAAGGAATGACACGGAGACAGCATTCAGTTGATCAGCAGCCTAGCCAGGATCTCTAGCCCGGATCTCCAGCCAAGTTCTGTTCAGGATCTCCAGAGAGGTTCTGCTTCAGATCTCCAGCCAGGTTCTGTGGCCATGTTCCCTCGCTAGGTTCTCCAGGCAGGTCCAGTCACCAGGTTCTAGTCAGGCTCTCCTGCCAATCTCCGCAGTCAGGTTCAGTCCAGGATCCCCTGCCATGTTCTCTCGCCAGGCTCCGCCTCCAGGCTCCAAGGCCAGTCCCTGTCCAGGATCCTCCGGCATGCTCTCGCCAGCGAAGTTCTTCTGTCCCTAGAGAACGTTCTGTGTAGGTTCTGTGCCTAGGCTCTGTCTCTCTTGGTCCTGTCTTCCAAGCCCTGTGTCCTTAGTTCTGTGTTCTGAGTTCTGTCTTCTGAATTCTGTGTTCTAAGTTCTGTGTGTTTCTGTCTGGTTACATCTGTATTTATACCAGTTGATTCAATTCTATCAATCTCTATTACAAAGGTTAGGGTGTTTCTTATCTCAATTCCAGGGAGTAAAGATTATGTAGCTTAAGCATGATTGTTCATAGTTAAAGTGATTAATTACCCTCCTGGCACTTAGTTGAGGGGTTTTATTCCCTCCCTAACTTCAGGGGAAAATCCCTACCTGGGGATTCAACCTTTCTCGGAAAGGTGACCTTGGTTAAAACACAGCGCCAAGAAGGTGAGCAAACATATTTAGAACCGTATGCCATATATGCCAGGTCCCTTGAAACAGCAAGGATGGACCGGCTCCCGGCAGTGGCTGTGTTTGAAAATACTGTATTACATAATTGAAATTTACTAAGAGAGTAGAATTTAAGTGTTCTTACCAAAAAGGAAAATAAGTAAATGGCTGTTTTAATTAATTCGATGGTAGGAATCATTTCATATGACTTTATCAAATTATGTTGTACACCTTAAATATATTATTATTTTATTTGTCAGTTATACTTCAATAAAGCTAAAAAAGTAAAATAAAATAGAAAAATAAATATAACTTATATGGAAGAGTAAAGGCACAGAATTGCTGAGAACCTCTTGAGGAAGAATAAAATGTGTCTGGCTGTACCAGGTAATATCCATAAAGTTATATTAAGACAATGTGGTATTGGTTCAAGGGAAAGATATATAGACCAAAGGGGCCTCCAAAACTGAAAAATACAGAAGTGATGTTACAGTAAGTCGGAGTGGACTTTCAACTGCTGGTGTCTGGACAATTGATTAAAACAATACAAACATAAAAATCTCACACCTTATATAAAAATTATTTCAGCTTAAAAGTTTAGTGTGAAAAACAAAGTATTAAAAACTTTTAGAATAAATTAGGACCCCAAGGGAGGTCAGAGTTTCCTGGATTACACTTAAAAAGTCATGAGTCTGAAGGAAAATATTGATAAATTTAGCTGTATTATAAGTGCATACCAACATTTATCAAATGATATCATAAAGTAAGGGGAAATAAGTTCCAAGCAAAAGAAGTATTTGTAATATATATAATCAATAAAAGATTTATATCCCATGATATAAAGATTTTCTACAAATCAAAAAGAAAAATACGGGGAATGACTCAGCACTTGGATACTGAAGGTTGTCTTCTCTGCGCTGTCTCTGAGGAGCATCCAACCCCCGACTCTCCTCACACAGTTCTTGCCACTCCACTAGAGCCCAAGAGAGAGAGGAATGGAGAGGGAGACAGAGAAAGAAACATTGATCTGAGAACAAAATTTGCTCACTGCTTCTTGCACGCCCCCCTCCCCCCCCCCCCCCCCCCCCCAGGGATCAAGTCTACAACCCGGGCATATGCCCTCACCTAGAATCAAACCAGCAACCTTTATTTGTGGCCCAACCAACTGAGCCATACCTGCCAGGGCTATTTAACTCATTTTTTAATTGTTCATTTACCAGTCTTCTATCATTGGCACCAATTTAGTAAGGGTTTGTATGAAGAATGGAGGAAATTAGTTTTATTTCAGGGACCAAATAGATTATTATATACATATTTTATTTATAGCAATACAGTTTTGCAGTTTTCATTTTTTGGTGACTGCATAAATAACTGGCCTATATTTTATTCTAACTGAATAACATTTATAGAGTGAGAAGGAAACACTGGCTGTATGTTACATTTAATTGCTAGAGGACCAGTTATTTTGTGATGTTGCAGCAACTCAGATTGAGGATCACTGTGATGGTGTGAAGAATTTATCTGCGTAGGCCTGCCAAGACAGGTTTGAAGCTGCAGTGTTCAAAATTATGCATATGTGTGTGGAAGGCAGCTGAAGAAAAGTTTATTTGAGATGGCCCATGTTTCTTCAGAAATTTAAATTGTTTCTACTAAAGATGGATGAAATGATTCAGAAACCTCCATTAGATAGACAGTATGTGATCACCCATGCCCTGGGGACTTGGAGTTGAGTATGATTGAAGAAAACACCTATCAGGTTTTGTGTGAAATAGCCTTGATAAAAAGACCATGTTACACATTTTGTGCTTCTGAGCCAGATGAAGATAATGATTTTCTTTCTATGACCTTTCCCAGAAAACTGGAAAATATTTGAAAGTGTTCAGTTGACGTCTATGTGGTGGGATGAGGATGGACTTTCTATAGTGATTAATAAAGAACTCATTAACAAAGACGTTTTGGAAAGAAAGGCCTTTTCAGAATATTTAAAACTGATAGTATGAAAAGTTTACTTTACCAGCTTAACCTTTTTGGATTTAGTAAAATGTAGAATTTTCAAAGACCTGCTTCTCTACCTAACTTTCTGACAAAAGAAAAAGAAGTCTCTGTTTTAACCAAGTTACAGCTTTTTCATAATTCTGAGTTTAAATGAAGCTGTCCCCAACTTCTAGTAAGAATGAAAAGAAGAATTGGGATTAAAAATGCTTCTCCAGCCCTGGCTGATTTGGCTCAGTGGAAAGAGCATCAGCCTGTGGACTGAAGGGTCCCAAGTTTGATTCCAGTCAAGGGCATGTACCTTGGTTGCGGGCACATCCCCGATAGGAGGTGTGCAGGAGGCAGCTCATCGATGTTTCTCTCTCATCGATGTTTCTAACTCTCTATCCCTCTCCCTTCCTCTCTGTAAAACATCAATATATATATATATATATATATATATATATATATATATATATACACACACACACATATACATATATATATGTATGTGTATATGTATATGTATATATATGTATTTTAAATAAATGCTTCTCCAGCCCTAACCAGTTTGGCTCAGTGGATAGAGCGTCGGCCTGCGGATTGAAGGGTCCCAGGTTCAATTCCAGTCACGGGCATGTACCTTGGTTGCAGGCATATCCGCAGAAGAGGGTGTGCAGGAGGCAGCTAATCGATGTTTCTCTCTCATCGATGTTTCTAATATTTTTAAAAAAAATGCTTCTCCAGCATCTTCATTGTTTCAGGATTTCAACAAGAAGCACTGTGGAGTAGAGGGTCATGTGTCTAACATGCCTGCATGTAAGCGAATTATATTTAATTAATTGTTTAAAAAGAAAACTATAAGTGTAAAGGAAAAAAGAGAAACTAGAGTTAAGTGATTGTGAAATAGTCCAGGATGAATCAAATGAGGACCTAAATAAGGATGGGAATTTAACAACAGATACAAATAAAATATAGAAAAGGCAAAAAAAAAAAAAAAAAAAAAAAAAGGAAAAGACAAAAGAACCCAAGAGAAGAAATACATAAAAGATTATTTAAAATACAAGAGGATACCTTAATGATAAATTAAAATTTATTGAAATCAAAGCAGTAAGTAAATATTTATTACAATTAAGGGTAAGTAAACAAGATAATTATTTCAGAAATAAGAGAAAGACTACCCTGAGATATTATTTTATACCTTTTAATTTGGAGGTAATTAAGAAAGCCCGTAATTTATGTTGAAAATGTAGAGCAGTGAGAATGCCTTTACTCTGTTACACTGCTTGTAACAGTATGAATTGGCCCAACCACATCGAAAAACAATCTGTTAGTACTTCAAAATTTGAAATTACATTTGCATGCTCTTTGGACACACACACACACACACACACACACACACACACACACGGTAAATTCTTTTGTCTGTGCCATAGGAAAGTATTCTTAGCAGAATCATCCGCAATAGTAACAAACAGGAAAAATATATGTATATATACATTTTTGTATACGTATCTATGTCTGTGTGTGTGTGTGTGTGTGTGTGTGTGTGTGTGTGTACAGATATGTATCAGTAGTAAAACAGTTGGGTAAAATTTGGTTTCTTCAGATAATGGAATATGATATGCAACAGCACATTTGTTAGTAGCATAATGACATTATAGAAGGCTAACATATTGCCATACCCTTTCAAGTTCAAAAGCAAACAAAACTATAGTTCATGGGAATACATTCAGGTAAAAATCTAGCACTTAAAAGGTAAGGAAATGGTGAATACAAATTAGAAGATGCTTGCATCTGGGGAGCAGAGCAAGATGGGATTGGGAGGGAAGATGTGCTTTACCAGCACTGATGATGTTCCATTTCCTGGGTTATGGGGATTGTCCATTTTATTATTTATGCCTCATAATATATATACTTTTATTTTGCTTACCAAGTTACATGACAGTTTTGAATTTTTTTAAAATATATAAGAAGATTGACTTGTTATGTATCTAAGTAGCTTATGCAAGGCATTCTGGTTACCTTAGATACTTAGGAATATCTAATATTTTTAAATAACTGATTAGTAAAAATGATTAGTCTCAAAGACTTTTCATGTGTAATTTTCGCTTCATTCAAAAATCTTATTTTTTAATTCCTATTTATGTTTACTCTGAAGCCTGAACTTTTCACCTTTTTTTGCGGGGGGGGGGGGGGGTTAGTTATTAGAATTATAGTATGTTCTGCTTTGATATGAGGAGAAAATACCCATAAATTGAGATGCTCAGACAACTAAACTGTGATCTAAGTACAGACCTGTGCTTCCAAAAGGAATAGGTTACAAAGTTTACAGTGATAAAAGGAAAACAAGTAAGAATGCTAATTCTTCATTATGAGGAATAATATGGGGATTCTGTCAGCCATAATGTGAGATTGTCTCTGGCAGTATTTGAGTTGGGACTAAAAAGAATGTTCTTAATTGATCTATCAAAATGCTACCTAATGTTATTTGTACTTACTAGCTCCTTCTGCTTAGAAGTTTCTTTCCCCAGAATGTCTTTTTGGAAAAAAAAATTATTGAATTTATTGGGATAACATTGGTTAATAAAATTATATAGGTTCCAAGTGCAATTCTGTAATACATCATCTGTATATTGTATTGTGTATTCCCCAGAATGTCTTGTTAGCTCACTGTTCATATTTACTAGTATGTCTTGGCTAAGTCATCTGCTCAGAGATGACGTCTCTCTTGATGCCCATCCTTTGCCCCATTCCTAGAACAGTGTCTGGTCATAGTAGAAGATCTATAATGAAGAGAGAAATGAAACAAAAAATAATAATAATAAAGAAGTAACAGGTTACATTACACAAGTGCATTTAGATGTTTGAGACTGTGGGGAGAATGAAAGTGCAGAGAAAATCTAATCATAGTATTTGCTGCAGAGCAATTAGAAATGAAAAGAAAGCATTTCTGAAACTAGTCATCTAAAATATTTTATACTTAATCTTTTTAAATAAGATAACCATTTTATTAATACTCAGTGGTCAAAATAGAATATAACAAACTTGTTATGGTATTTGTGAAAGCTATAGAATTTCACAAAACCGTTTATATTACAAGATGATATATTGTATACTTAGAATGATTAACTTACCTATATGCATAGGTGTGTATTCATATGTATATAGTATATTTAGAACTTATAAAATGTTAAATATATTTAATATATAAATGTTTCTGCATGCTAAGGGAAATAAAATAACTGCTGTAAGATGAAAATGAATTATAATATCTTTATTTCCACAGATGTACCAAAAAGTAAAGAATCAAAATATACTCACGGCGGATAATGTGAAGAGTGTTCTCCAAGATAAATTTCCTCATGCTAATATTTTGGATATTTTGGGAATTGATTCTAGATATGATAATAAAAGAAAGGTAATTTGGTTTTCAAAAATATGATCCAAGACCCTTTTATTATAATCTTATGAATAAATTATCTTAATATAAATAACTCACAATTTGCATTTTAGTCCCTCAAAAAGATGGTAAATTTTAGACCTTTGAATGACACAATGTTGTGTACAGGATTTACATTTCCAAAATTGACTTTTTGAAAAGTGCCCCAAAAAGGATAATTCTCAGGATTTACAGGGGAGAAAACTTAAGCGTAGAATTTTAAAGGATATAATTTGTGCTTTCTTAGGAAAAAATAAAGCTGGCTTTTTAGATAAGTGTTAGGATAAGAATCAGACTTAGGAAAAGCAGCATCATTGGGTTGTATTTCTAATGCTCATATGGTTCTCAAGATTTCTCCATGGATTTTTGTATTTTATAAGTTTTTTTAAAAAAAAAGATCTAATCTTGACACTCTTATATGTAAAATTCTTCAATAGTAATGGTAAAGTACAGAATCACTAGAAGTCATTGTAGAAGTCCTGCCAAATTTGACCCCTTCTTATAATTTTTCAGTCTCATTTCCTACTCTCTTTCTTGCTTTTTCTGTTTCAACCACGCTGGCATTATTTCAAGTTGATTATATCAAGAATGGGTCACCTCCTTCTCATCAGAGGGATTGCACCATGTTTTCTCCATGTTTGCAGATACTCCCTCCCTCTTCTCCAGCTCATATTAGCTCTTGGTTTTAATATTACATGAGGGGAAAAGTAACACTTATGGGGAAAACTTTGGGGAGGTGTTTTTAAACCCTTGAAATCAGATTAAGTTGCTCCATTATATGCTAAAATAGTACCTTACACTCCTGTGTCATCCTGTCTAATAAAAGAGAAACATGGTAATTAGCCATACCTCCGCTACCCTTCCCATTGGCTAATCAGGGCGATATGCAAATTAACTGCCAGCCAAGATGGTGGCCGGCACCCAGGCAGCTTGAAGCGAACATGAGGCTTGCTTGCTTCAGTGACGGAGGAATGCAACGTTCCCTGCCTGCCTTGCTGGCCTCTGAACTTGCAGTTTGAAACATTGTTACAAATATAGAAGCTAAACCAGCCGTGGGCAAACTACAGCCCGCGGGCTGGATCTGGCCCATTTGAAATGAATAAAACAAAAAAAAAAAAAGACCGTACCCTTTATGTAATGATGTTTACTTTGAATTTTATTCATTTCAAACGGGCCGGATCCGGCCCTTGGGCCGTAGTTTGCCCACGGCTGTTCTAGACAGTATATGCTGTGATATTAATGCATTTAAGCTGAGATAATATTACATAGCCAAAATATACTACTTATGGGTTGCCATAAAAATATCTAAGTAACACAATGTTATCCTTACATATTGGTATTCACAAACCAATATTACCATGTCCTATGTGGATATACATTTAACTTCCAGCTAGACTGTAGGTACTTCAAGAAAAGGAATCTTGTCTTCTTATTCTTTTGTATTCCTCAAGTTGTATAGCATATCTTGAGTTTTAGATATTATTTGCTGAGTTTTTTTTTTATCATAATTGAGGATTGAGATCTTTTCTACCTCCCTGCCTTTACTTAGTCTCCCCTTCGTCCATTGGTATTACTTAAAATATCTAAAAACTGTTGTAGCTTCAAGATCAAATGAAACCAATCAGAAAGAATCAACCAGGGCTGATGTAGGAGGCCCTGTGCTGAGCCAGTTACCCTGTAGTGGCTGATACATGTGGACAGGGAGGGTCTGGAAAAGAGGTCAGATTGTTCTCATGGGGGAAACCCTATGCCACTAGTACAGAAGCACTTCAGTCCATTAGGAATTCATAGGCCTGTGCAGTGCATACCAGCTGGTGAAGAGATCTGTTGTTAACACATTTTGGTTAAGTGAATATTTAGAGTGTGTGAGACTTTTTAAGTGTTCCTTGTTAGTAAGTCAAATACTATGATTGTCTTTTCATTTCTTAAACTTTTTTTTTCTTAAAGAATTACTCCACATTTTCACTCACTCTCATAGATTGATCAAATAACCTATTCAGAATTCTTGCAAACATAGCAATTAACAAACCAACACCTTCCCTTGCATACATCAGCCCCAAGAATGCCCTTCTGTAGTCGTTCCTGCCTCTTTCTCTAAACTGAACTTGTGCCTTTGCTGCTCCCCTTCATAGGACCTCTGGTTTTGTGAATACTATCCCAAAATTATTCTAAGTAGTTATCAGTCCCATCAAACCCTTTTCCACTTTACATGCCTAGGAAATCATTCTGACTCCTATATCACAAAGCAAATAAATAAGTTTTGGCCTTTATTCCATAAACTCATATATTTGTGTAATTTTCTCTCTCTATCCAATCCAAACTTTATCTGTATTTTTGACAGTATTTATTGAGTACTTATAATGTTCTAGGCACAGAGGTTAAAGAATAGAGTACAACAAAGATCTCTTGAAAATTTAAAATAAAATAAAAATGTAATAGTACAAAGACAAAAAAAGTGAAAAACAAGAATGAAAGGTAAACAATTAGAGACTCAATTTAGAAGAGTCAGAAAGAACAAACAAAACAAAGGAATGGAAAGCCTCAGAGAAATAGCATAAAGAAATTCCCTGAATTGATGGGCATGAGTCTTCATTGGAAGAGGCCCATAGGTACACAGCAGAATGAAAGAGGAGGGCTCTGGAATGGGAATTGGAATCCTTCTCTGAAGCAGTGGCATTTACGATGAGTCCTGAAGTAGGACGAAGAGTTGGATGAAAGAAAACAGGAAGTGATAGTAGATGAACATTCAGGAGGAAATGTTAGGAGATCCTGAGTTGTGAAGAAACTAAGAGAAATTGGTGTTGCTGCTGTACAGATAGCAAATTTGTGTGATGTAGGCACTGTGGAGGAAAGTTCCTAAGATAAGGCTGGAGAAGTAAGCTGGGGTCCTGATTGCAAAGGGCCTTGGGAACAATATTTAATTTGGACTCAACAGTACAAGATCTTGGAAACTGAAAAACCTGAAAAGATATTAAGTGACAGTGATAATGCTTTTTTAAAACAACAACAGCAACAACAAAACATTCTCCATTGTTGAGAATGGATCATTGGGGAGTAAAATTATATGTGGTGAGACAGATTAGGAAACATGTAGGTAGGAGTTCAAAATGAGAGATGAACTTGAGACTTTTGGAAGTAGAGGCAGAGAAAAATGGACACAGTTGAGTTAGGAAGTACAACCCCAGACCTGCTGCTGGATTGAGTAGGTAAAGGAGAGAGGAGAAATTGTCAAGGTCTACTCCTAGGGTTCAGTTGAGCAACTAACTATAGGAGGGTTGTGATGCCATTGCCAAAGTGGAGGGAAAACCAAATGGGAAATAAGGTCAGAAATACTGTTTTTCACATATTGAAATTAAGGTGCCTGTGAGATTTCCAGAGTAAAATGAAATAAATGATTAGATACATGTGTCTATAGCTCAGGAAAGAGGTGTGGGTTAAAAGTTTAAAATTTAGTGTCATTGGCTTATTTTTGGTAGTTAAAACTTTTGTAATGAACAGCTTGCTTAATTGGAAATGATAGAGTAAATCAGAAGAGAGCCTGTATTTCTAGCAGGGACATCTTTCTTGAGGTCCATACCCAGGTAGGCAACTGCCTAGTGCCCATAAGCATCTTAAATCACAATAACCTATAACCAAGCCCATGATCTTCTTTGTTACCCCAAACCTTTTTCTTTTTTGCCTTATCTAGAGGGTGGAATCATCATTCTCCCAGGACACCTATGCCATTCTAAACTACTTATTTCCCCTCATACTCTCTGAAACAGTAGATCAAGTTCTTCCCACTAAATATTTTAGAAACTGCCTCAATTCTCACCTGGCCCGTTACCACTGATTTTTGTTCTGGCCCTTGCTTTTTCTTTCCCATGCTATTGCAGTAGCCCCCATCCCATCATGCCCAGTGCATGCTCTCCCACCTTCTTCCATTGTTGATACTGTGTTCTTTTTAAAATAAGAACATCTGATCATATTGTCATGAATCCTCTTCCTAGATAGAATTGATTATATGCTCTTTGCACCTCTGTATACTATAATCACACCTATTTTTAATGTATCCATCTCTCCCTCTGTTAAAATACGTTTTCTTAGGAAGGAGTTTGAGTATCATTTATATGCATTCATAGTCTAACATGTAGTAAGTGCTCAATCAATGCACATATAATATAGTCCAGTGGTTAAGAGTTCAATTCAGACTCTTGGTTAGATCTAAATACAAATTCTGTTTCCAAAATGTAGTAGCTATGTGACATTGGAAGTGACTTTATGTTTTTATATCTGTTTCATCACCTGTAAAATGGATGTAATCAGAATACTTAGCTTCATCAAGTAATTGTGAGAGTGCTGGGTATAATAATTATAATAATACATGGTACAGAATAGCAAATGAATGAAGTGTGCAGTGATGCTTTATCACTCAGAAGACAAAAATCCTGATGTTGAAGACCTTCATGATCTGGCCTCTGCCTATCTCCTCTGACCCATATCTGACAGCTCTCCCCATATAGCACTCTCCCCACTGTAAACACAGCAAATTACTTGCAATTGCCTAAATATGCCTTATTCTCTCTCCCTCCCCCCGCTTGCTTGGCTGTCTTTTCACTTGGAATGTCTTTTTCTACTTCATCTCCCTAGCAAATGTTGCTCATCCTTTGATTTTTTGGTGTTAGCCCCTCGCAGAGTCCTTCTCTGTTCCCTTCCTATCCATCACAAAATGGTTAGATGCTTCTTTTCTGGGCTCCCATAGATCCTTGTACATGCCTGCATTTTGTTTGTAAATATATGAACCACTTAAGGGAAAACTTTCAGTTCTGTATTCAAAGGGTCTGGATGCTGGTAGCATGAATTGGATAAAAGCTTATTAAACAAGTAAATATAGGGATAAATGAATCTCTGATCCTGGGGAATAGTATTTTTTAAAAAGTAAGTATCGTAGTTCATATCAAGGGTCAGCAAACTACAGCCCCTAGGCCAAATCTAGCCCTCCCACTGCCTGTTTTCATAGTTTTGGGGGACATGGCCATGTTTGTTCCTGTGTTGTATATCACTGCTTCTACACTATAACATCAGAGTTGAGTAAATGTGACAGACAAACCTGATAGCTCACAAAGCCTAAAATATGTATTACTGGTATCTGGCCCTGCACAGAAAGTTCCCTGACTCTTGCTCTATGTAAATTTTCCTTTAAACAATCTTTTAAAAGGCTGGGTAAAATTATCAAAATTAACATTTTTTCTCTGGCATATAAAGATGTGGCAGTGTCCCTTCTTTTTCTTATGTATTTCTTTTTTAGAAAACCATATTCTGTTTAACTCTGATATTTTTTTAACTAAATAGGCAGGAGCAAGCTTTTATAAGATGACTGGCCTGGGTCCTTTGCCTCAAGCTCTTTATAATGGCGAATCCTTTAACCATGAGGAGTTAAATATTCAAAAACTAGAAAGAGCTCTTCTTCAAAAAATGATGGATATGACCATATATTTACAAAGGGAAGTTTTTATGGTAGGTAAGCATTTATGAGAAAATATATGATGAATGATATTTATAAATGAATTTTTGTATTAAGAAATATTTTAATAGCAAAAGTTAATTTTGTAAAAATTTTCATCCTGATCATTTAGTAATGATTTTTAAATTAATAATTAACTTTATTTGTGCATAATTACATCTAAAAATTCCTTAATTGGAAAGATAATTCAAAGTTTTACATGAAAATTTATTATGAGAATCCTAAATCACATATTATTTATTGATTTACTTTATACTGAGTACCTTTAAATGTAATCTCTGCATAACTTTAAAACATATGCATATAAATTGCCTCTATTACCTAAATAATATTTTTGTTATTTTAGGGCACATTAAATGATCGAACAAATGCAATTGATTTCCTTATGGATAAAAATAATGTTGTACCTCGTATAAATCCTTTGATTTTGTACAGTGAAGGGCAGTACCTTAATTTAATATCTACATCAGGTAAAATAATTCTTCTGTTTTCTTTTCTACAAATGCTTATTGAATTGTGAATGTTTTATTAATTCATTATTTAATATGAAAATTTTCAGTAACTACAGATGTTGAAGATTTCTCTACTTTCTTTTTCTTGGACTCACAAGATAAGAGTGCTGTAATTGCAGAGAACATGTATTATTTAACCCATGAAGGTAATAAGCATATTTTATTTTCCTAAATTTATTCTTAAAGTAGCAAAATGTTATAATTTTGGTAAGGTGTTTGCATAATACTTTTTTTAAAAAATCTCCACCCAAGGATATTTTTCCCATTGATTCTCAGGCAGAGTGGAAGGGAGGAAGGGGGGGGGGGGTGAGAGAGTGAGAGAGAAACATGGATGCGAACGAGACACAGCAATTGGTTGCCTCCCACAGGTGCCCTGACCAGAGTAGGGGATCGAGCCTGCAACCGAGGTACATTCCCTTGACCCAAATCGAACCCAAGATCCTTCAGTCTGTGGGATGACGCTGTAACAATGGAGCCAAACCAGCTAGGGCCATAATACATGTTTATATATTGATATTTGACTAGAGGCCTGGTTTTCAATTTGAGAGCTTGTGATTTGTTAGGACAGTGGTCAGCAAACCGCGGCTCTTGAGCCACATGCTGCTCTTTGGCCCCTTGAGTGTTGCTCTTCCACAAAATACCACGTGCGGGCACGGACGTACAGTGAGATTGAAACTTCGTGGCCCATGCGCAGAAGTCTGTTTTCGGAAAGGAGATAGATGAAACAAGTATACAAGACGAGTGTGGATGGGAGAGTTGGAAGGGGTTGACCTCAGCGGACGTACCTCAATCAGATTGAGGACGTTTTGAGCAAAGACCAGCTTAGTAGTACCCTAATTAAGTTAATAACAGTGTACCTACGTATATAGTTTAAGTTTAAAAAATTTGGCTCTCAAAAGAAATTTCAATCGTTGTACTGTTGATATTTGGTTCTGTTCACTAATGAGTTTGCCGACCACTGTCTTAGTATATAAGGATTGACATAAGAAAATAATGCCTTCTATCCTAGCTAATTATAAATGCAGAAGGGTTCATCTTACTTTTTTTGCCTATTTTTAAAGCAAGCTATAACATTTGGATCCCCACTGCAGTGATTCAGTTGGTTGAGCCTTGCCCTATGCACCAAAAGATTGCCAGTTTCATTCCTTGTCAGGACACATGCCCATGTTTCAGCTTCAATCCCCAGTCGGGGGCGTGCAGGACACAGCTGATAAATGTTTCTCACATCGATGTTTCTCTGTCTCCCCCTTCCTCTCTCTCTAAAAAAGCAATAAAAACATACTAAAATAAAAAAAATATGTGGATGTTTTGCCTAGGTTTGGGGTGTCAAACCAAAGGAAGGGAGACCAAGACAGGAACATATTTGGAAATAAGAATTTAGCCTAGATAGGGAAGTCTGCAGTGGAGCCATACATTTTTTAATCTTATCAGATAGATAAGATAAGATAGGTAATTATAACATAGATGAGCTCATTAAAGTTTGGTTGGTTTTTGTCTTGCTTTATTTTATTTGACCTGCTTAGCTGTAGGGAGAAAAATGAGAGCCAATACATACAAGACGGCTTATTTGTATCTCAGTATTAGAGCAGTAACTTTCTAACAATGAGAGTGATCTAAAGATGGAATAAACTATGTAGTAGGGGTAAATTTTTATCAGAGAGAGATTTAAGCAGAGGCTACACAACCAGTTTTTTGAGAGTGGTAAGGAGTGCATCCAACTTTGGACCAGATGGCCCCCAAATTACTTTCTAATTGATTCATGATTTTATGTTCACAAAATGATCTGTCTACACAAAACACAACAAATAATGAAATGTAAAATAAAAGTTACACTTTATGGTAGGCTAATGTGTAAAAATGACGGGGAAGAAAAGGAGTTCGAAATAGGAAATAAAAGGATAAATATTTGTCAGGTTCTGGGGTGTATTTCTGGGCATCAGAGTAAGTTAGCCTTTAAATTTCGTGCA
This sequence comes from Myotis daubentonii, assembly GCF_963259705.1. Classification (NCBI taxonomy): domain Eukaryota; kingdom Metazoa; phylum Chordata; class Mammalia; order Chiroptera; family Vespertilionidae; genus Myotis; species Myotis daubentonii. The sequence continues at coordinate 178,840,979 of NC_081841.1, read as the reverse complement.
GCTTAAAGGAATACTTTATTAACAGAGAAGCATCGTAAGTTCCTCTTATTTGCAGTTATGTAAATGTGTAAAGAAATAAAAAATTATAATTTACTTAGCACATTTGAAACATTTCTCCATTTACTACTGTATGGTGAAAGGGCTGACATTGAGAGGGCACCAGAATTCTTTACCTTTATTCTTTTAAAAGAATGTGCTATTTGCTGATCTACAGAACAGCAAAGTTTTTATAACTGTTTTAAGTGGGTCATGTGATCTGAAAGAATAATTTTTCTATAGATTTTAATGGTGACCAGATAACTATCATTTCAAATGTTATATTCTGAAGCTGGATGAAATAAATGCATTTAACTATGACATCAGAATTAAAATGGTTTCTTTCTGTGGCATCCAAATTTTCAAATTTTTCAGAAAAAGAGTTGTATTGATATTGATGGCACGAGATGATATGAATTAGACCAAGTTAATAAAAGCCAGACATTTTGAATTAATGAATCATAAGCTAATAAGATATTGCTGTTTATAGTATCTACTAATAAACCTTATTGTACCGGGGTTTTTTTCTATATATGGGGATCTATATATATTAGTTTCTTAATTAATTTATTTATTTATATATTTATTTATTTATTAAATTAAATCTTTATTGTTCAGATTATTACAGTTGTTCCTCTTTTTTCCCCCCATAGCTCCCCTCCATCCGGTTCTCCTCCCACTCTCCGTCCTCACCCCCCTCATTCATAGGTGCACGATTTTTGTCCAGTCTCTTCCCGCATCCCCCACACCCCTTCCCCACCCCCCAAGAATAGTCAGTCCACTCCCTTTCTATGCCCCTGATTCTATTATAATCACCAGTTTATTCTGATCATCAGATTATTTATTCACTTGATTTTTAGATTCACTTGTTGATAGATGTGTATTTGTTGTTCATAATTTGTATCTTTACCTTTTTCTTCTTCCTCTTCTTAAAAGATACCTTTCAGCATTTCATATAATACTGGTTTAGTGGTGATGAACCCCTTTAGCTTTTCCTTATCTGTGAAGCTCTTTATCTGATCTTCAATTCTGAATGATAACTTTGCTGGATAAAGTAATCTTGGTTGTAGGTTCTTGGCATTCATCACTTTGAATATTTCTTGCCACTCCCTTCTGTCCTGCAAAGTTTCTGTTGAGAAATCAGCTGACAGTTGTATGGGTATTCCCTTGTAGGTAACTGACTGTCTTTCTCTTGCTGCTTTTAAGATTCTCTCTTTGTCTTTTGCTCTTGGCATTTTAATTATGATGTGTCTTGGTGTCGTCCCCTTTGGATTCCTTTTGTTTGGGGTTCTCTGCGCTTCCTGGACTTGTAAGTCTATTTCTTTCACCAGGTGGGGGAAGTTTTCTGTCATTATTTCTTCAAATAGTTTTTTTTTTTTTTAAATATATTTTATTGATTTTTCACAGAGAGGAAGGGAGAGAGATAGAAAGTTAGAAACATCGATGAGAGAGAAACATCGATCAGCTGCCTCCTGCACATCTCCCACTGGGGATGTGCCCGCAACCCAGGTACATGCCCTTGACCGGAATCGAACCTGGGACCCTTCAGTCCGCAGGCCGACGCTCTATCCACTGAGCCAAACCGGTTTTGGCCAAATAGGTTTTTAATATCTTGCTCTCTCTCTTCTTCTGGCACCCCTATAATTCGGATGTTGGTTCGCTTGAAGTTGTCCCAGAGGCTCCTTACACTATCTTCATATTTTTGGATTCTTTTTTCATTTTGCTTTTCTTTTGGGTGTGTTTTGCTTCTTCGTATTTCAAATCTTTGACTTGATTCTTGCGATCCTCTCGTCTGCTGTTGGGAGTCTGTATAATATTCTTTATTTCAGTCAGTGTATGCTTAATTTCTAGTTGGTCCTTTATCATAACATTGAGGGTCTCACTAGATTTCTTGAGGGTCTCATTAAGTTTACCGGCAGTTCCTAGAAAATTCTTGAAAAACCTTAAAAGTGTGGTTTTGAACTCTATATCCAGTAGTTTGCTTTCCTCCATTTCTGTCATTTGTGTCCTGTTTCTTTGTCTCCACATTTTTTTATGCTTCGCTGTGTCGATAGAGTGGCTTTCTGTGCTAAGTGTCCTTTAGGGCCCAGTGGCTCAGCCTCCCCAATTACCTGAGGTAGACACTCTTGGTGCACTCCCTTGTGGGCTTTGTGCACAGCCTTGTTGTAGTTAAGCCTTGATTGTTGTAGGTAACACTGGGAGGAATTGACTGCCAGGCCAATTGGCTGTGAGAATCAGCTGTGTCTACGGTGGGAGAACTTCTGTGCTGAAAACACCTTTATGGGGCAAGAGTTGCTTCAGTGGGTTTTGGTGCTCACTGAGTCTGCCCCCTGAGTGTGTTCCTTATGGATCTGAGGAGTTGTAATTGGATGGTCCCACTCTGACCACTGGGTACACTGGCTCTTGGATCTAAGGAGGTGCTAATCTAGCCTCTGCCTGAGGCTACCCAGCAGAAGCCAGCTGTAAAGCAATGCAAGTTGCCCTGGGGCCTTGGGGCAGCTGCAGTTTGTTAAGTAATTCTCAGATTACAAAGGGCCGGGCCTTTCATATGCAAAAGCCTCCGTGCACAGCTTGGGCGGGTGGGGTCCCAGGGGATCAACAGGGTGGGCAGAGCGAGCAGTATGGCTGCTCTCAGTCCTGCCCTCAGAGGCCCTGGCAATTGCTGCGAGCGCCTCCCAGAGAAAGCTGCCCTCGAGTTCCAACCGATGCCAGACAGTCCAGTCTCTTCTCGTATGAGTCCGGGTCCCCTGAGACTCGCCTGGAACTGGAGCTCAGAGCTTGAGACTGCCTCCTGATTGAAAAAGACAACCGCACCCTCAGCCGCCAGCCCGCTCCACATGCACCTCCGCACCTTAGTATTTTACTTCCGCACCGCACCTCCTCTGAGTCTCGGTATGCTTTTCTCTTTCCTTCTAGTTGTAGAATTTCCACTCAGCCAGCCTTCCTGTGGTTCTGGGTGACGTCCGTTCCATCTTTTAGTTGTATTTTTGAAGTGGTTGTGCGAGGCAGCAATCTCCGGTGTTTACATATCATGCCATCTTGGTTTCTTCCTTAATTTATTTTTTTACAAATATAGCTAGAAGGCAGTTTTGCTTGTCAACACTGGAACCATGATAAGCATAATACAACTTTCTCTACTCATAGAAGTATCCCACAGGTGTGTCCTTTAGGGTCTGTTCTTTCTTCTTGGTACCTGAGTTTATATAGAGCTTATATTATGAATTACATTTCTAGCATTTTATGTCACTGTGCGTGTATAATTTTTAACATTTGCTTCTTTTCCAAAAGACTAATTTTACTATTCATTGTTGTTTTTTAATTTTGTTAACTGCTTTTAGTTTTGTTTTAAAAAGAATTATTTTAACTAAACCATTTGAAACTTTCAGATGAAGATGTAATTTCTTCCATTACTCTCTGGATTATTGCTGATTTTGACAAACCATCTGGGAGAAAACTGCTTTTGAATGCATTAAAGCACATGGTGAGTAAGTTTACCTAGATAAAAGCACCCAAGAAACATAAACCAAAATATTTTATGAAATTGCTTTGTATTAACTAAGTGTAAATTTATTGATGTATAACAAATTACCCTATAACTTAGTGGTTTAAAGCAGTAAACCTTTATTTTCTCACAGTTTCTGGGGTTTAAGAATTCAGGAGTGACTTAGCTGAGTGGTTGTGGCTTGGGGTTTCTCATGAGGAAACAGTCAGGATTTTGGCTGCTGCCACCTGAAGGCTTTACTGGAGCTGGAGGATCAGCTTCTAAGATGGCTCACTTGCATGGCTATTAGCAGGAGACCTCAGTTCCTCACTGGCCGTGACAGAATGCTTCTTCCTATTGCCACGTAGACCACTATTTAAGTGTTGCTTAAGTGTCCTGGGGAACAGCTGGCTTTCCACAGAATGAGTGACAAAGAGTTATAGATGGAAACCACAAGTCACAATGTCTTTTATGATCTAGTCTCTGAAGTCACATACTATATTTCCACGCTATTCTGTTTGTTATGCAGATCACTTCTATTCAGGATGAGAAGGAACTGTAAGTCTGAGGACCAGGAGGTGGGGATCATTGGGGGCCATCTTGGAGCCCTGCTACCACATTAAGAATAATTAATACATTTAAAATGAAAATAACATCTGCTAGGAGATTTTCACATCATATTAGATAATCTCAGAACAAATTCTGGCTTTCCTCAGTTGCCTGCAGACAAGCACATTTCAAAAACAGTCACTTCTGCCTTCTCTTTCTTCTCAAGAATTTCTGGGAGCATGTTTGTTGAGAGGCTCACAAGCTGTCCTTCCCCCACTAGTTACATGTATATGGCCCTTCCATTATGCATATATTGGTATGTTTAATGATGTTCCACATTTCTCTGAGGATCTATTCATTCTTTTTACAATTTTTTTCAGGTTGTATCATCTTTATTGATTCACTGATTTTTCTGCCAACTCATATCTATTGAACCTTTCTAGAGCATTTTCCATTTTAGTTACTGAATTTATAACTCCAGAATTTCCTTTGGTTCTTTTTTATAATTTCTATCTCTTCATTATTATTATCTGTGAAATATTATTAAAATACCTTTCTTTAATTCTTTAGACATGGTTTTCTTTAGTTCTTTGAATATATCACATCTGTTAAGTCCAACAGCTAAGCCCCTCAAAGACAGTTTCTCATGCTGTGGGTTTGTGTTTGTTTTTTTTCACCTTTATATGAATCACACTCTCTTGTTACATTGCATGTCTCATAATTTTTTTTATTGAAAACAAAACATTTTAGATAATACACTGTAGCATATTTGGATACTGGTAACAACACCCTCCCCTGCCCCCTTCGCTGGGCTACTTGTTGTTTGTTGGATAATTTATTGATTTATCTATTGTTAGTGATGTGAATGAACTAATTCTGTAAAGTCTATTGCCCTCTCATTATACATCTCTGATATTCTTGCTCTGGTTTTTTCCCCTTGTTTTTGTCTTTTATCTTGGTTTCCTGGGGAATATCTCTGGCTGAGCACAAGCCGCTTAACTGGTAAAAGATTGTGCTTAAGTCCCCATAGCCAGTTAGATTTTCATCTTCACTCTTGGATACGTATGACTGATTTAGAGACTACTTTCACAGTTCCGAAATGTTATGATTTTGCCTCACATTCACCCATGTAAATAGTATCTTAGAATTTACCTTTTTAATTACTCTTGAGAAATATCTTTGACAGTGCTCTATTTCTTGACCTGGGTGGTTGTTTTATGGGTTAATCTGCATTTTTGTTTTGTAATCTTGTTATTTCATAGACATACATACACAAGAAGAGGTCAAACAAAGTATTGCATTATAAAATAATCATTATGCAAAGAGGTAAAGCAGTTGGAGTTACTAAAATTATTGTTTTTAGGCTTTTCAATGATAGGTCATCTTCAGTAGTCAACATAGAATTTAACAGTGAAAGATGTATGGTAAAGCATAAACTTGATTGGAAAGAAAAAAGTTCAACTGTAAAAAGGTATGTAAGATAACAGATTTTTTTTTCACCTATAAATTTTTTATTTTTTTTTTCAGAAAAAAAGTTTTCATAGTCGGTTGGGCGTTATTTATAATCCTACATCAAAAATAAATGAAGAGAACACAGCTATTTCTAGAGGAATTTTGGCAGCTTTTCTTACACAGAAAAACAGCTTTTTGAGAAACGTTCTCAGGAAACTGGCAAGGGAAGAAACTGCTACAGCTATTTACTCTGGAGATAAAATTAAAACATTCCTTACTGAGGTCAGTAACTTTGTTTGAAATAATAAGTATGTATTGAATATTTCAAAAGAATAAATCTGTATACGTGGAGATAATATGTTACTGAAAAACATTAGTTAAGTATAATCATTTAGGGATAATAAATATTTCTTTAAATGGGAAAAGATAAATGTTAAATAATATGACTTTGCATAGAGGCATTTAACAAATCAGATTTATATATTATCTACTAGATCAGTGGTTCTCAACCTGTGGGTCGCGACCCCTTTGGGGGTCAAACGACCCTTTCACCAGGGGTTGCCTAAGACCATCGGAAAACACATATATAATTACATATTGTTTTTGTGATTAATCACTATGCTTTAATTATGTTCAATTTGTAACAATGAAATTGGAGGTCACCACAACATGAGGAACTGTATTAAAGGGTCGCGGCATTAGGAAGGTTGAGAACCACTGTACTAGATGGAGATATACTTGTGAACAAGACAGATAGAGTCCCTGCTCTTGTGGAGCTTACATGGTAGTGGGAAAGACAAAGTAAGTGGTATTGGAAAATACATAAGAGGGTAGATGGTTTGAGGGATGCTCTTTTAGCTGGAGTGGTCAGGAAAGGTATTTCTTCAGAGCTTACATTTGGGCAGCACTCTGAATAACATGAAATATCAAACCATGGAAAGTCTGTGAGAATACTGTACCAGGTTCAAGAACATAGCAAGTCTAAAGGCTTGACACAGAGACAGTCTTGCCAGACTTGAGGTATAGGCAGAAAATCATTATGACCAAAAGAGCTAGATGTGCAGAGTACTAGCATATGAGGTCAGAAATATAATCCCAGATATTTAAAGCATTTATAGGCCATACCTAAGGGATTGAAATTTTTCCTGAGTATAATGGCAACCGTTAAAAAGATGACTCTGGGTACCATGTGAAGATTTGATAGTAGGTAGACAAGACTGGAAATAGGATGAACATTTAGAATGCTATTGCATTTCTTGCCTATAATCTAGGCAAGAAATAATGGTATATTGAACTAGATAGGAGTGGTGGAGATGGTAAAATGGTTGATAAATAATTGTTATATTATGGTAAATAGGATTAGTTGCTCAGTTGTATATGACCTGTGAAAATAATAGGCTAGGATTTTGTCTTGAACAGCTAGACTTAATGGTGGTATCCTTTTTTGGAGAAGTCTAGATTGAAGAGAAGATTTGGACACATAGGGCCTGGATCTAGAGCTAAGTTTTGTACATGTTAAGTTGGAGAAGCCTGTTGGACATTCAAGTGGAAATGTTGACAATTGAGTAAATGAGTGTAGAAATCACTGAGGAGTTGTCTTTCTTTTTTTTTTTTGAGAGTCAATTTGAGGATTATCAACATTATATATAATTCCAAGGTAAGAAACTAGATGGGAAACCTCAGAAGTGAGGCTGGGTGGAGAACAGAGTGGTTGAAAGCTAAGCCCTGGAACATTCTAAAATGTGGAGGAACACAAGAAAAGGATGATCCTATAAAGGAGATTGAACAGCCAATGAATTAGGAAGGTGACCAGGAGAGTATGGTATCCTGGAAGCCAAATGGAGAATATATTTCAAGGAGGAAATGATCACCTATGCCAGATGTTTCTGAAATGATCACCTATGCCAGATGTTTCTGAAATCCATCTTCCTAACTGACCATTTTATTGATTAAGGTGGTTCTTGGTGATTTTGATAAGAACAGCTTTAGTGGAATGAAAAGCATAAAAGTGCACTAGATTGAAGAGAAAATAAAAAATCAGGAAATAGAGATAGCAAGTGTAGCTTTTTAAAGAAGTTTCTTGTACACTGAAGGGAGAAGTATTCCGTAGCCAGAATGGGACTTGAGGTTAAGGAAATAATTCTAAATTTGGGAGATGTCACTTTTCTGTATGCTAATGGAAACAATCTATCGAACAATAAGAAAAGTATCATATAGTTTGAGGGGAGCAAAATTCTTGAGAGGTTAAGTGGTGCTGAGATCCAATGGACAGTGTTAAGTGTTGGTTTAAGAACAGGAATTGTTCATCCATTTTAACCAGAAGAAAGGCAGACTGTGTGGGTTCAGATGCAGAAGGGTAGATTTATTTGGTGGTAACAAGATAAGTACCTCTCTTCTGATTACTTTCCTTTTTTAGAAGAAATTCGGGTCATTAGTTAAGTATTAGAGTGTTAGTAGGTGCTATTAGAGGTTTGAGGAAAGAGAAGAAAATGTCAAATATATTTCTGTTACTCAGAGAATGAGAAAGTGAATTCAATACATTAGTGTGGAAAGATTTCTGAGGGCCCACTGAGATTAATGACCACAAATTGAAAGTGAGATCAGTCTTGGTTGCATGTTTTTTTCAGCTTTAACACTGTTTGGGTCCAGTTGCAGAGGAAGCAGAGTTGTATTTAACCAGAGTTGGGGTTTTGCAAGGTGAATGTAACTGAGGGAAGCATTCCAGGGAGCTGAGCATGGAAGGTTGATGTTACAGTAAAGGATTCCGGGGTGTAACTTGGGTGGGAGGGAAATTATTATATGGGAAGTATGATGGACAATAAATAAGTGGTAGGGTCGGTGGATTGAAAGTGTAATGGTTAGTAACAATGAGTGAGCTGGAAGGTCAGGAGCTTGTGGTGAGAGAGGGGATAACTGAGATAGAGATTTTGGAAGTAAGGAGATCTAGGGCTGCACTGTCCAATACTGTAGTCACTAGCTACATGGAGCTATTTTAAATTTAAAATTAAATTGAGCTTTAAAATCAGCTCCTCAGTCACACCAGCCGCATTTCCAGGACTCAGTAACCATTTGTGGCTGTGGCTACCATATTGGACAGCAAAGGGGAAACATTTCTAACATCTGCTCTTGTTAGAAGTTCAAAATGTAAGGCTCCACCCTGATCTACTGAAGGAGAAACTTCATTTTAACAAGGCACCAAGGTGATTTGAATGCACATAAAAATTTGATAAATATTGATATGAAGAAGTGTGTTAGTATGAAGATGTAAGGAATTTATTTGTGATTAATTTTCTGTGAATATCCATATATTTTATGACTCTGACAATAAATACTTTTGTATTTCTGAAGTTAAATACACTATTACTAACTGGGTTTATATCTTTTCTGGAATGTTAAATTTTATTTAAATTGATGTTCCCTAGCATTTTACCAATCAGTAATCCAACTGGAATTCTCAAAGAATGAATAGCAAACTATCTACTTGTAAAAAGATATACAAATATTGTAATTGAATTGGCAGAGAAAGATTTCATTTTTTTTAAATGATTTCAGGAGAAAATAGTACTTTTTGTCACAACTTAGTATAATTTAAATTTTACACTAATATATATTAAATAAGCTTTGTTAAGAAAATAATTTAATGTATTTACTGTTCTCTTATTCATTTTATATTTTCTTGCTTTAGGAGATGGATAAGAATGCTTTTGAGAAAAAATATAATACCATTGGGGTGAATATTTTTCGAACTCACCAGTTGTTCTGTCAAGACGTACTTAAGTTGGGTCCCGGAGAAATGGGTATTGTCAGCAATGGGAAAGTAAGTAGAAAAACAGTTGCTCACTTTTCTCAGTGACACTGTGGTACAGGGGTCTCAAAACATTTTTCTGTCACAGTCCATGCTATGAAACACACAGAGAGGATGGTGTTCATATGCCAGACACATGAGACAGATCTCAGCAGAAGTAAATGGTGCTGAGAGGGTTAATTTATGGCACAGTACCTATTACTTCATCCCTTCCCCCATTGGTAAGAACATTGATTGCAGGGAAGAGAGAATGTTCTTGTGGGGATAACTTTTATTTTGTCTTATTAAAAATACTAGAATAAACAATTTAGTACACTTTACAACATTGTGATTGAGAACCACTGTTATAGTAAGTGTAGAAAGTACATTGTGAAATCTTACTCTTGTTGTAGCTTTCTTACAATTGTTTAATAACAACAGTACAATGTTTTCTATTGAAGTATAAAATAGTATTTATCAACATAACCTTTAAAAATCTATAGAAAAAAGTTACTTGCTCCCACCATCCTAAAAAACTATATTATTGAAAATTACTGTATTACCTTCTAACCCTTTTTCTGACCCTACAGAGTTATTTCTGGTTTTCATGAAGTACATCATTGTAATTTTATATATATAAATTTATATCACACTTTTTTCTCTTAGTATATCACAAACATTTTTCTGATTAGAGCATCTTTATAGACACACAGTTAGTGTATACTAGCTACTTATTAATATATTTTGAATATGATAGTCTGATTTTATTTCTCAGGAATTTAGTTTTAAAAAATTGAATCTGGTGCTTTGATTTATTAAGAAATAAACTAATCCAATGTGCTTGACAGACCTCTGCTTGAACTATCAAATTATATATTCCTAAATCATCTTCAAAGCTCTATGCTCCTGTTTTCTTTCTTTTCTACATTTTCATGAACTCTTCACCTGCGTTTTATTCCCAAATCACTATCCCCTTAAAATTATGCTTATTTATTCTTTCTTATCTGAATCTATAAATAATAAGAATTGGAGATGAATGAGAGGCCCATTTTCCCAAGCTTCCACAGATAAAATATATCTGCTTCAGTGTAATGGTGTTTAAGCTGACTAATTGCATTAGCTCCTAAAAGCAGTTAGGCTCAGGTTCATCTGTGTACAGTGCTACTTTATAAATTGAAGACACTGGTTGTCATTTATTATTACAGAAATATAAGGTACAGGGTGGGACTAATGTAGGTTTACAGTTGTTCATATGGAAAATAATGCAGTAGTTAATAAAAAATACAAGAATAAACTGTTTCACAACTGTAAACCTACTTTTGCCCCACCCTGTACAGTAGGTCCTCGGGTTACATCCGAGATCCCATTCCTATGGTGCGAAGTTACATGATTTTTGCCGTAAGTCGGAACCCACCTACATAAGCACCTACGTCACTCACATGGAGCACATACACAGCAGTAATGAAGTGAAACAGTAAAAAAAATTTAAAAGAAAGATAACAATTCCTGACCTTGTGGTAAATAAATAATAAAAAACATAAAGCACGTATGTACATACGTTGAAAAGACAGAACTTTTTTTTTTATAAATGGGAGATAGCGATGTAACCACGAAACAATGTACGTTGAGTCTCATGTAACCCGAGGACTGCCTGTATTAGTAAATTTTGATAGTGAGTTATGTGGAAGCCCCAAGATGATATTACTTATTCTCTAACAATTACTCTGTAAGGAAATACAGTTTTTTAGAACAGTTTTAAAGTATTTGACTACCTTTGGCTTTGTCAGTCATTTTCCGAAATAAAAAGGAAAAGAAATTAGACTTGCTATATCTAGTACCTTGCCTTTTAATTATACATTACTAGAGACCTGATGCATGAAATTAGTGCACAGGTAGGGTCACTAGGCCTGGCCAGCAATTAGGACCAATCTGTGGGGTGACTGGCGGGGCGATCGGGGGGCCCCTGCTGTCACCCACCTTGGCTAGCCTGGCAACGCCCACGTGCCAGCCCCAACCCCCCGATTGCCTTGCCGCTGCTGCTGGTCACCTCCCTCTGCAGGAGGCAACTGGCAGGGTGATCAGGGGGCAGCACCAGCCCACTCACCAGCCAGCCCAGCCCCCTGCCGCCACTGCTGATCGCCTCCCTCTGTGGGGCAATTGGGGGCCCCCCACTGGCACCCGCCTTGGCTGGACTGGGGCCTGTGGGCTGGGAGCAGCTCCTGCGTTGAGCGTCTGTGCCCTGGTGGTCAGTGTGCATCATTGCTACCGGTCGTTCCACCAGTTGTTCCACCATTCGGTCAATTTGCATATTAGGTTTTTATTATATAGGATAGGATAGAAAATGTGCCCTATATTTTCTTTGACATTGTTTAATATATCTCATGTATTGTTATCAAAATTAGTGATTATAAATATTAGTTATAGTTATGTTAAACTGATTTCTCCTAGAACTTGTTTCTTCTTTTTTTTAATTGACAAAATATTCATATATTAATGTTTCACTTGCTGTAAACCATTATTTAGGGTTCTCAGAGTACAGTAGTGAACAAACATGTTTTCATAGATTTACATTTTGGTGGGCAGAGACAGATAACAAATAGCATTCTTACTTATAAGGTGTCATTTGGACAGAGAACCAGAAGAGGTGAGGGAGAAAACCATGTCTGGAAGAGGAGTGCTCTAGGTAGAGGTAATAGTGAGAAAAAAGGTCCCAAGATGAGATCATGACTGTGTGTTTTAGGAATAGCAGTTATAGTGAGAGGACTCCGAAGACAAGCTCAGAGAAGTTTCTGGGGACCAGATCAGTATGGTTTTACAGTCAGTTTAGGATTCCTGCTTTACTCTGAATGAGTTGTGAAGTTCATAGTTCTGGATGGGGCGGAGGGGGGTGACATGATCTGACCTACTAGTATGTTTTATTTGGATCTCTAGAGACTGTACATTGAGAATAGACTATCGGGCAGCGGTTCTCAACCTGTGGGTCACGACCCCTTTGGGGGTCAAATGACCCTTTCACAGGGGTCGCCTAAGACCATCGGAAAAACACATATATAATTACATACTGTTTTTGTGATTAATCATTATGCTTTAATTATGTTCAATTTTTAACAATGAAAATACATCCTGCATATCAGATATTTACATTACGATTCATAACAGTAGCAAAATTACAGTTATGAAGTAGCAATGAAAATAATTTTATGGTTTGGGGTCACCACAACATGAGGAACTGTATTAAAGGGTCGTGACATTAGGAAGGTTGAGAACCACTGCTACAGGGAGTCAGGAAACCTGGTAGAAGGTATTGCAGTAGTCCAAGTGAGAAGTGGTGATGGCTTGTGCCAGAATGGCTATAGTGGAAGTAGTGAAAACTGGAGGTTGGATACATTTTGGAGGAAGGGTGAACAGGATTTGCTGAGGCATGATGTATGGTGTGGAACTACATAACTGGCAGTATGGAGTTGCTGTGTATTCAGGTGAGAAAGACTGCAGGAAGAGGGGGAGTTGTTCAGGAGGAGTGGAAAGGAAAAGATAGAGAATTCAGAGTTCTGTTCTGGATCTCCAAATTGGCTTGTTGAGTAGGCAGTTGAACTTATGACCTGAATTCAGGGGAGAGGTTGGGGCTAGAGATAGAATTATATTAAATTATGTTGACTTTTTATGTCAATTTATAGAAAATTATAATTTTGGTTATTCTTTTATTTATACTACTTTGGTTTAAATAGAAAAGATATATCTGAAAATAAGTTCTGTGGTTTGTGAACTATAATGTAATACTTAGCTTATTACTCTCAGTAATAAAGTACAATAATTACAGCAATTATGGCAGATAGCTATCATTCTGAATCAAATAGTTGAATGTTTGAAATAACTCTGACATTTTAGAATTAATCTTCAGTCTGAACCTGTCCAAATGTTGCCTTAGAATTGGAACATATTCAGACTTAAAATTAGGAATGACCAAAACTAGGTACCAGTGATACTTTTTTAAATTTTATTTTTATTTTTCAACTAGAGGCCCGGTGCACAAAATTTGTGCATGGGTAGGGCCCCTAGGCCTGGCTGGCGATCATGCCGATTGGGATCGATTGGGGCTTTCTGGCTGCCGGCTGGGGCCCTATTCCCCAGCTGCTGGCTTGGGCCTCCCTTCCCTGGCTGCCGGCTGCTGGCTGGGGCCTGCATTCCACACCGCCCCCTGGTGGTCAGCACATGTCATAGCGAGCGATCAAACTCCTGGTCTCCTGGTCAAATTCCCAAGGGGACACTTTGCATATTAGCCATATATATATACACACACACACACACTAGAGGCCCAGCGTGCGAAATCGCGCGGCCCCACCTACCTGCGAGCACCCCGCCCACCTGCGCGCTGCCCCCTTTGACACCCCAACCTCTCCATCCAGAGCTTGAGCATGCCTTCTCTGGCCACTTCAAACCCCACCCTCGGTCCTGCGAGTCACCTCGGGCTGGTCCTGCCTCCTCTGGGCGCATCGCTGCTTCCGCCCCGTCTCTGGAGCAATGCGGCAGCTCCACACCATCATGCACACAGCCTCCTGGTGAATCGTCATTACGGCGTGCGGGCGTCACGACCATTAGCATATTAGCTCTTTATTATATAGGATAGATTATAGTTGACATTCAATATTATATTAGTTTCACATGTACAGCATAGTGGTTTGATATTTATATAACTTATGAAGTGATCTCTGCAATCAGTCTAGTACCCACCTTATACTATACATCTTAATATACAAGGGGCCCAGTGCATGAATTTGTGCACCTTGAAAGGAACTGTGGGCCACGAGGCTGCAGTGGACATAGGGGCAGGTCTCAGCCCGAGTCCAGCCCCTCCTGCCGCAGCCCCGCTCCTGCTGCTGCTGCTGCTCCCACACACTGACAGCACTGGCCTCGCTCACACCCGCTGACAGCACGGAGCAATTGGGGCCAGTGCCAGCGGTGGGTGCAAGTGGGCCAGCGCCATCAGCGGGTGCAAGCAGAGGCTGCTGCCCCAATTGCCTCTCAGGAGCATGGGCAGGTGGAGGAACCCTCAGGGGCAATCGGGGCCGGCAGCCACCGCTCGCACTGCTGACAGTGCTGAGTGATCGGGGCCGGTGCTGGGCACTGGCAGCGGGTGTGATTGGGGGAGACAGCAGCAGGTGCAAGCGCCAGGCAGAACCATGGCACACGGGAGCAAAGAATTTTCAGTAACCTAGAGGCTCTCCCCGATGACAGCGACCGGCGTCCTGCCTTGGTCTGGCGCTCCCACTCATGTCCACTATCTCTCTGTGGCCAATGCGCGCCATGTTCTGCGCTCTGCCACCTGCTGCCGATGCCCGCCATGTTCCACGCGCGCCCCCTGGTCAGAGCATGTCATAGTGACCAGTTTTTTGGTTGTTCCGCCACTCAGTCTATTTGCATATTAGGGTTTTATATATATAGATTATTAACTATATTCTCTATGTTGTACTTTACATACCTGTTACTATTGTGTAACTGCCAATTTGTACTTCTCATTTCCTTCACCATTTTCACCCAGTCCCCCAGCCTCCTCCCATCTAGCAACCAACAATGACACTTTCTTACTGCATGCTGAAGAATTAAAATTTTATATATTTTATTATCAAATAAAACCCAAATAATGTTGTTGCTATAATTATAATTTACTTTTATCACACTACACATTTACACATTGCTGAATGACATGGGGTAATAGAAAATAGGGAAACAAGCAAGGCCTTTTTTTCTTAAGCTACAGAAATCTGGATTCCAAATACAGTTTCACCATTAATTATATCACCTCTGTGAGACTTGCTTTTTTCATTTGTACAATGGGAATGATAATAGTATGGTTTATGGAGTTGTCAGATTAAATATAATATTTTATCTTCTTTTAAAATATAGTTTTATATATAAGGCACATAAAACAGCACCAGCCACTGAGTAAATTTTCAGTCAATATTCACTCCTATTTTCTCTTTAAATATTTGAAGGCTGTCATGGGGCACCATAGTTACATTTGTAGATTGATTTATGTTTTACTGGATGAGAATCAATATAGAATTAAGGCCAGCTATTCAAACTTCCACGAGTAGAGAGAGATTTTTAGCGCAGTACGTGGATGAATGCTCTCAGAGTTTTCTAGAATTTTAATAAGCTGTCAAAGGAGTTAATGAATTTCTATTACAGCAGTTATCCTATATAATAAAAGCCTAATATGCTAAGTGTCCAATCGTTCGACCAGTCGCCATGACACACACTGACCACCAGGGAGCAGATGCTCTGGTAAGTTAGCAGATGCTTCCGGCCGATTGAGACTGGGCGAGATGGGCCGGAAACACCCTGGGAGCCTTCCCATGGTCCCTCCCCAGCCATCCTGCCCCAATCGGTACTGGGCAACATGGCCCCGATCGGCTCCAATCGGGACTGAGCGGGATAGGCCGGACATGCCCTGGAACCCTCCTGTGGTTTCCGATCATGCACTGGTGCAGTCCCTCGGCCTGGCCTGTGCCCTCTCGCAATCTGGGACCCCTCGGGGGATAAGCTGGTTTCGGCTCGATCCCCGCAAGGCAGGCCAAGGGACTCTACCAGTGCACGAATCCATGCACCGGGCCTCTAGTTCTGTATAACTAAAGAAATAACATTTCTAAAATGTTGTAAAGAAGATTAAGCACCAAATAGGTCTTATTCTATCAATACATGATTTTCAAATTTAACGCTCCTTTTCCCAACATGGATATGATGGGATTTTATACTATTTAAGTTACTTTGTTTCACAATTATCATATTTAACTTTAAATAGAAGAAGCAAGATCCTCCTAGCTATTTGATGCTGGTCTTACATAGTGAAATAGAGTTGGTTTTCTGGTTAATTTAATCAGTTAAAATAGCCATCTTTTTAATTCCTAAAAAAATAATTGAGATTTTATTTTCTTATTCTGAGCTATTAACAAAACTGTTTGAGTCACTATGGGTGCTATAGATAAAATTTAAACTATTTTTCAGGCCTTTCCTATTCATAGTCCAAAATATATAATGTTAAAAGTACTTTAAAAGTCACCTTAAAATGATATCAAATCTTAAGGTAAGAAATGTTTATATGTGTACTTTTAGTTTTATAGTGCCCATTTTTTTTTTAAGAGCCAGGTTTTATGTTTAAGGTGAAACATGATATCACCTATGACATGAGCAAATAAGAAAGATTCAAGAACTATACTTCATTAATTTTTCGAAATTATTAACTGCAGAACCAGGTGAAGGGGAAGTGAGAAAATATGCAACCATTTCATTCTGGCCTTTTTACTAAGAAAAAAGAATATTCTGCTTGACATATTTTCTGGTTGTCATTAAGTACAGCTGTTTAATGCATGAGACTATCTCAGGCCCACCTTCTACATCAGGGTATGTGTTCATAATAGTATGATGATTTCTTGTATTAATTTCCTCAGAAAGTGCTAATGGTAGTAGCATTTGTGGTAGTTGTGATGGAATAGCCATCCTGAGAAATTAGGTACGTGGTAGTTTGACAGTTGACCCCCTCTGTATTTACTGGTTTAAAGCTAACCTACATGACCTTGCTGAGCTCCAAACCATTACACAATGTCAGATGAAGATTGGTTGGTATTATTAAGCAATTATGTGATTTGTCTCTTGGTTTTTGCTCTTTTATGCCTTGCATATATATTAACTAGATACCTGGTGCATGAAATTCCTGCAATGGGGTGGGGCGGGGGGCGGTCCCTCAGCTCAGCCTGAACCCTCTCACAGTCTGGGAGCCCTTGGCAGATATCCCTCCTGCAGTCCGGGATCCCTTGCTCCTTACAGTCCACCTGCTTGCTGCTCCTTACTGCTTGGCTCGCTGCTCCTTAGTGCTGCTGCGGAGGCAGGAGAAGCTCCTTCCACTGCCACTGAACTCGCCAGCCATGAGCCCGTGAACCTAGCTACTAGCTGAGCAGTGCTCCCCCTGTGGGAGTGCGCTGACCACCAGGGGGCAGCTCCTGCATTGAGCGTCTGCCCCCTGGTGGTCAGTGTGAGTCATAGCAATCGGTTGACCAGTCGTTTGGTTGCTTAGGCTTTTACATATATTTAAATTCATGTCTACTCATATGGTCTACCATTTATAAATAAACAGAAAATAAAATTTGAGTCTTAGGTTTTTGGAAGCATTATATTTCAAAGTAAAACTTTCAGATGAAAACAATTTGCTATTTTTTGTTACTTTGACTTTTGTGTTTATGCAAATGTTATTTGTAATATGAAAGTGAGAAAATATTTTCCTCTTCTATTTTATCCCAGTGGGCTTAATAAATGGTGGGATTGAGTGAGGGCCACTATTTGTTTAATCTGTAATCAATTTTTGCTTAAATATCTATTTCATGAGAATATATTTCATGAAATAATCTTTTAGAAGATATACAATGATTGCCTTTTTTTAGTTCTTAGGACCTTTGAATGAAAATTTCTGTGCAGAAGATTTCTCCTTATTGGAAAAGATAACATTTACTAATTTATCAGAGAAAATTAAAGGCATTGTTGAAAATATGGCAATCAACTCAAAGAAGTAAGTATTTAAGATTATAAGAGCAATTCATTTTCAGGTTTGGTATTTTCCATCTCATAGAGAATATAAAGAAATAATAAAAGACATCCATTTACTCACTATCACCAAACCATAGATGTTAATATTGTGTTTTCTTTGCCATGGTCTTACTGTTTCTCTGTTTCCCTCAATCTCCTCCTTTCCCAAGAGGTAACCACTTTCCTAGAGGTTGTGTACCTGACTCCCGTATTTGTTTTCTTTTACTTTTGCTTTATATGTAAATATGCACTATAAGTTTTGATTGTGTTGAATGCTTTGACTTCTTTAGAGAAATGCTATTATACCGAAGACTCCTTTTGCTATCTACTTCCATAGAAGCTTTATCCACATTCATTGATACAGAGCTTGCTTATTCATTTTAACTCCTTTTTAGTATTTTATTTTATGAATATACTAATGGCCCGGTGCACGGATTCGTGCACATTGAAAGGAAATTAATTAGAAGAAATATTTTAATATTGCTGTCCACACTTTCTCTATAATAGCATTGTCAAAAGTACGTTTTGCCAATAGTTGGTCTTCAGACATATTCTGTCAACGACGCTGCTTTCCTTCAGCTTCAGAATGTCACCAAAAACAGCCAAGTTCACGATCGACAGTGACAGACCGAAACACACAAGTGTGATTGGCACCAGCAAGAGGTTTTTATGTATCGCCCATGCACGAGTTTATTTTTAAATTGTCAGTGCGCATCATATATACTGGCCAGTTGGATGGTCAGACAGATGTACAGTCACTTAGCCGTTTATATATATAGATTGAAGCTTATTTATACAATCCATTACTGAGGTACAGTGAACTTGGCTTTAGCTTTTTACTATTACAGTAGTGCTATAATGAACCTACTTTAATGTCTCCTCATGCAGTGTGTGAGTTTAGAGTTTAGAGGTGTGTGTTTGTTGGGTGGTAGGGTATGCTTATCTTCAGCTTTAGCAGATATTGTTAAATTTCATCTTTTAAAGTAGTCGGAACAATCAATACTCCCACCACAAATGTATGAGTTCCTGTTTCCCCAAGTCCTCACCTATACTTGGTGTTATCTGACTTGTAAATTATTCCCATCTAATGGATGTTAAATTATATCTTATTTTAATTCGCATTTCTTTGAGCTCTAGCATAGATGAGTATCTTCTCGTATGACTATCTTCATTCATGCTTGTTCTCTTGTAAAATACCTGTTCATATATATTACTTAGTTATCTGTTGGGTTATTTTCTCCTGTTAGTGATTTGTAAACATATTGTTTATGATTCTGTATATTAATCTGTTAATTATGTGTTCTGCAAGTACAATATTTCATTTTGTGGCTTGACTATTTACTTTTTTATTTTAAAACTAGAGGCCCAGTGCACACTGGTAGGGTCCCTAGCAGCTGCCAGCTACCGGCCGGGGCCTCCCTCCCTCTTCCCCCCCCAGCCCCCCACCCCTGTTGCCTGCTGCTGCCACTGGCTAGGGCCTCCTTCCCTTCCCCCAGCCAGCCCATCATCCCCCTGGTCAAACTCCCAGTCAAGGGAACAATTTTCATACTACACGTTTATTATATAGAATGTTACCACATATGTAGATGTTTTTTATTTTATGAAAAAATATTATCAGGGGTTTTCATTCATAGTTTGTTTATGATCTGCGAGAGAAGGATGTGTAAGAATTTTCCTTAGTCTGAGTTCATAAAGATATGCTCTTTTATTGTCTTCTAAAAATTTTACAGTTTTGCTTTTCTTTCTGATTTATATCTTTTTTTTAATTAATATATTTTTTATTGATTAAAATATTACATATGTGTCCTTGTCCCCATGTTACCCTCTACCCCCCCCCCCTCATGCCCTCACCTCCCCCGTTGTCCGTGTCCATTGGTTAGGCCTATATGCCTGCATGTAAGTCCTTTGGTTGATCTTTCCCCCTTACCCCCACCCTCCCCTACCCTCCCTCCAAAGCCCGACAGTCCAATCAATGCCTCTCCGTCTCTGGATCAGTCCTTGTTCATCAGTTTATGTTGTTCATTATATTCCACAAATGAGTGAGATCATGTGGTATTTATCCGCTCTCCAGTTCCATCCATGGTGTGGCAAATGCTAAGAGTTCCTTTTTCTTCTTCCTCTTCTTAAAGAATCCCTTTCAGCATTTCATATAATGCTGGTTTGGTGGTGATGAACTCCTTTAGCTTTTTCTTATCTGTGAAGCTCTTTATCTGACCTTCTATTCTGAATGATAACTTTGCTGGATAGAGTAATCTTGGTTGCAGGTTCTTGCTATTCATCACTTTGAATATTTCTTGCCACTCTCTTCTGGCCTGCATGGTTTCTGTTGAGAAATCAGCTGACAGTCGTATGGGTACTCCCTTGTAGGTAACTGACTGTCTTTCTCTTGCCGCTTGTAAGATTCTCTCTTTGTCTTTTGCTCTTGGCATTTTAATTATGATGTGTCTTGGTGTGGTCCTCTTTGGATTCCTTTTGTTTGGGGTTCTCTGCGCTTCCTGGACTTGTAAGTCTATTTCTTTCACCAGGTGTGGGAAGTTTTCTGTCATTATTTCTTCAAATAGGTTTTCAATATCTTGCCCTCTCTCTTCTTCTGGTACCCCTATAATTCTGATGTTGGTACGCTTGAAGTTGTCCCAGAGGCTGCTTACACTATCTTCATATTTTTGGAATCTCTTTTCTTTTTTCTTTTTCAGTTGGGTATTTTTTGTTTCTTTGTATTTCAGATCTTTGACTTGATTCGTGGGATCCTCTTGTCTGCTGTTGGATCTCTGTAAATTATTCTTTATTTCAGTCAGTGTATGCTTAATTTCTAGTTGGTCCTTTTTCATGTCCTCTATGGTCTCACTATACTTATTGAGGGATTTATTAAATTTATCGGCGGTTTCCATAAAATTCTTGAAAAACCTTGTAAACGTGGCCTTGAACTCTATATCCAGTCGTTTGCTTTCCTCCGTTTCTGCCATTTGTGACCTGTTTCTTTGTCTCCGCATTTTGGCTGCTTCCCTGTGTTGATAGAGTGGCCCTGCGCGCCAGGTGTCCTGTAGGGCCCAGTGGCTCAGCCTCCCCAGTTACCTGAGGTGGACACTCTTGGTGCACCCCTTTGTGGACTTTGTGCACAGTCTTGTTGTAGCTATGCCTTGGTTGTTGTAGGATCACTGGGAGGAATTGACCTCCAGGCCAATTGGCAGTGAGAATCAGCTGTGTCTGCAGTGGGAGAACTTCTGTGCTGGAGACACCCTTCTGGGGCAAGACTTGCTTCAGTGGGGCTTTGGTGCTCACTGAGACTGCACCCTGAGTGTGTCCCTTATGGATCTGAGGAGTTGTGATCTGGATGGTCCCCCTCTGACCACTGGGTACAGTGGCTCTTGGATCTAAGGAGGTGCTAATTTAGCCTCTGCCTGAGGTTACACAGCAGGAACTACGAAGAGAACTGCAGATTCCCCTTCCTTTTTTTTTGAGTTTGGAAGTGCCCTGATGCTGCTCAGCTGTGTAGCAATGCAAGCCACTGTGGGGCCTTGGGCCTTCTCTTGGAAGCTCTGGGTCTATCTGGCCTGGCTGCAGTTAGGTAATTACAGGTTGCAAATGGCCAGGGCATTCATATGCAAAAGCCTCTGCCGCAGCCTGGGCGGGGCGGGGTCTCAAGGAATCAAAGGGCGGAGCAAGCAGCTATGGTGGAGCCTCAGCCCCGCCCTAAGGAGTCGCGAGTCCCAGTGTCCCGGCAATGGCTGCAAGCACCTCTGAGGTTAAGCCGCCCTCAAGCTCGCCCGCTGCCAGACAGACCAGTTTCTCCCCGTATGAGTCCTGGGTCCCCAGAGACTTCTCGGAACCGGATTTCAGAGCCGTCGGGAGCTTGTGTCTCCCTTGGGATTCAAAAAGACAGCCGCGTCCTCAGGTGCCAGACCCTTTCTGCGCACGGGCCCCCGTACCTCTGCACTCCACCTCCGCAGCTCCTCTGGCTCTCAGTGTGCTTTTCTTTCCTTCTAGTTGTAGAATTTACACTCAGCCAGCCTTCCTGAAGTTCTGGATGATGTCCGTTTTGTGTTTTTGATGTAATTTTCAATTGTTGTGGGAGGCAGGAATTTCCCGGTGTTTATCTATGCTGCCATCTTAGTTTCTCCCTGATTTATATCTTTAATTCTTGGACTTTTCTATTGTTCCACTGGTCTGTTGCCTCATGCCAATCCCACACTCCAGTTATCACAACTTTATAATAAATTTTGTTAGTATATAGGAAAACTCCCCCTTTGCTTCGTTTCAAAATTTTCTTGACTATTTTTTTTTTACTATTTTTTGTTAGTTGCTTTTCAGTGTAAATATGATTAGAACCAGCATAAGCAGTTCTACCAAAAACATTCCTGGAATTTTTATGGGAATTTATTTGAATTAATAGATTAGATTAAGGAATTGTCATCTTTATATAATATTGAGTTATCCCACTTATTAAAAATACATATATATATATTATATGTACCTATACAAATATACATATGTACTTATAATATAAATAAAATACAGCTATATGAGGTGTGTAATTTATATATAAGTATATATGTGTGTATGTAGATAGATAGACACTTATTTGGTGTGGGGTGGTTTTTTTTTTGTTTTTTTTTAAGGATTCTTCAGTGAACCTTCAATTTTTTTTCATGAAATCTTACTATTTTTAAATTATTTTCCCCAGTTTTTCAGTTTTAGCTCAGATTGTAAATGGTGTATTTTAGATTACATTTTTAAATTATTATTTCACTAATTTACAGAAACAGTATTAAACTTCTATATTCATCTTCCTTTCTGGACTGTTCTTTTTTATAACATTTTGTCTAGTATTAGAACTCATGTCATTTGCGAATTTTAAGAGCTTTGTTCCTTAATTTACAGTTTTTAAATATCTTATTTATGTTGGCCTTTCTCTTATTTTAGTTTGCTCAGTTTAATGAGGGATATATCTATTTTACTGGTCTTTTTACATATGTAGATCTAAGGCATGACAAGCTCTTAATTTATATTCTTTATTATATGTTTTTAATCTATTTTTTATAAACCTCTGAAGTTGATTCTTAGCTATAAATGTCAGATTTTTTTCTTTACATATCCTTAAATTACACACTTGAAATTTCTCTTTAAACACTTATTAGCTATATTACATAAGTTTTGATAGTAGATATTTTATGATTCAATGCTAAATATTTTCAAGTTATTTTGAGTTTTAAAATTTTTATTTTAAAAATATTTGGAAATAGAATGTTGTATTCATGAAGGCAAGTTTTTTGCCTATTTCATTGTTTTTCTATCTCTTGTGCATAGAGTTGTGCCTAGATCTTATTAGGTATCAAGTAAATACTTATTGAATTAATAATGAATAAAGTATGTTTTAACTTGTTTTAAATAGCACAGTGTAGAATTGATTTCCAGTTTGCTTTGAACTGTGATTAGAAAACATGGTTTGTGATATCAATTATTTGGAATTTATTTCTCCTAATTTTGTTGAGGCAAAGTTAATTTTTGTAATTGTTTCATACTTTATTTATTTTTGTTGTTGATCCTCACCCGTGGATATTTTTCCAGTGATTTTTAGGGAGAGTGGGAGAGAGAGGGAAAGACAGAAACATTGATGTGAGAGAAACTCATTGATTGGTTGCCTTTTACAAGAGGCAACCAATCAATGAGTTTGGTTGCCAGGGAGGAACCTGCAACCAAGGTACATGCTCTTGACTGGAATCAAACCCAGGACCCTTTGGCTCACAGGCCGAAGCTCTATCCACTGAGCCAAACTGGCTAGGGCCATACTTGATTTTTTAATAAGATTTTCTCTGTGTGGAAGATTTTATATGTCTATTAAGTTGAACTTTTTTATTCCCATCATCAAAATACTGGATTTTTCTTTATCTGTTAGTTACTAAAAGAACTTTGTTAAACACTGCCATTAGTATTGTGTACTTATTTAATTCTTGTACTCTTGTTTTAAATATTTTGAGCTATATTTTGTTATGTATTCCCTGTTTCAGAATTATTATCTTTCGAGTGAAGTATTTTATTCCTTTCATCGTTATATAAATTACTCCTTTCCTAGTCTGAAAGTCTATACTTAAGCCATGCCAATATTCATTTTGGATAATATTTTTCAGTTACATCTTTTTTTATTCTTTATTTTCATTGTATCCATGCATCTTAAAACATATGGCTGGGTGTTGGGGGTGATTATCTTTCCAGAACTAAATTTCTGATTCTTACTCCTCATGGGAGGCCTCCGCAGCCAAGATATCCCTCCCAGTTTAAAAAATGCCAAATGTGGATGTTAGACTAGCCCATTTTCGCCTGGGCCCCTCCCACCAGTCACAATGTACTTTCATCTTTACTTCTCTAGTTGTAAGACTTCCATTCAGCCAGCTTTCAGGCAGTTCTGAATGATGGTTGTTCTGTATTTTAGTCGTAATTTTGATGTGGTTGTGGGAGGCGGCGAGTACAGGCATTTATCTATGCCACCATCTTGGTTCTCCAATTGATAAGATTCTTGACCAGCCTTTCTTTCTCTCTCTCTCTCTCTCTCTCTCTCTCTCTCTCTCTCTCTCTCTCTCTCTCTCTCTCTCTCTCCGAAAGCCTTCTGTACATTGTAGCCAACACATTCTATCCCAACATATTATTTGAACATATACATTTTCTCTATCACAGATTTTCAAATTTGGTTATATTTAATCTAGTTATTTATTTTGTGCCTTCTTAGTTTTCAAACTAATTAAAAACCATAGAAATCTTGACTTCTTAACTAAATTAAAAATTCTTCGAAAGTAGATACCCTATTATTTATGTTTTGTTCTATCTGCTCTTCTTTCTCTGCTTTTCGAGCCCCAATGTTTGGACACATAACCAGAACTCAGCAAATAGTGACTTGAATGATTCACCATATTCTTATAGACTCTGTTGAAAACACTACTTAGTAAGTGTTTAAAGATCATATCAATGATAAGAAAAAGTAAGGATTTTAAAAGCAAGTCATCTTACTTTAAACTGACAAACTCTACTTACTAGCAGGTCTGAAAGAAAAATCATTTATATGAAGTTTATCCTTTGGAAGCATTTTTAATTCCCCTTTCTCAGAACATTAATTATGGCACAAAATATGAATATTTCTCTTTCTGAAAAACTTATACATTGTTTATCTTGTTTATCTAGAAAGAGTGACCTTGTTATGAAAGTTGATGCCCTTGTTTCCTCTTTGCCTACACGTGAATCCCGTCATAATGTCAAATTTTTAAAAGAGAATCACAGGTAAGAATATAATAGTGCTGTTCTCTGTCACTGAATCCTCTGTTTAATTATGGTTTCCATTTGTATTCACAATATGGAAAAATTAAAGAAGAATTAAAAGTTCTATGTTAGAAAATAAATGTGTTTGACAAGATTAGGAAAAGAAATTCCTGTTAAGTCTATATTTTGATAAATAAAGGATGAGATAGTATTTCAAATTACTTTATCATAAACTGAAAATGGCTGACACCAAGTTTTCTGATCTTATGGTAGATGCAATCTTATGTTGCTTATATTTACTATTAGAAGATAAAATGTGCTTTAGCTCTAAAAGTCTGTCCTTTCAAATGTGTTCACATATGTATAGTATTTTTTCCTTTTTATTGCATTTATTGGGATGACACTGATTAATAAAATTATACAGGTTTCAGGTGCACACATGTATAGTATTATTCTCAGGGAAAATTTCTTTCTAAAGAGAAATTATCTGGCACTATCAGGAGTGAGGTTTTTATTTTTTTTCAGATTACTGAGATTCAATACTTTTAGGTATTTTAAACACATCCAATGGAATTCTTTTTACAAACTCTTTTATTTCTTAAATACTCTGTGCTGAAATAATTCAACACAAATTATTAAAACTAACATTGTAAATGTTAGTTAATATACTATTCCCATCTACACTAATAAAAGACAAACATGCAAATTGATTGTACCTTCACTACACCTTAAGCCACGCCCACCAGCCAATCAGAGCAACTATATGCAAATTAACCCAATCAAGATGACTACCGGCAGCCACGGAGTTGAAGTGAACATGAGGCTTGGTTGCTCCAGTGATGAAGGAAGCCAAGCTTCCTGGCTGGCTCTGAGCTCCACTCAAAGCAACAAAGTTTCAATTATAGAAGGTAAATAAACCCCAGATACCTGCTTTCAGCCGGCTGTGGCCACCGAGCTGGAGCGAGCAGGAGCCGGCTCTGAGTTCCACAGAAGGCAACAAAGTTTCAATTATAGAAGGTAAATAAATCCCAGAATTAAAATAAAAAGGAGAGGCTGGGAGCTTCCATCGCCAGGGGCTTGGCCAGCCTAAAAACGGCCCTCAGCCCCTCACCCAGACTGGCCAGGCACCCCAGTGGGGATCCCCCACCCTAAAGGGGGTATGGCCAGCCTGAAAACAGCCATCAGCCCCTCACCCAGGCTGGCCAGGCACCCCAGCGGGACCCCACCCTGATCCGAGACACCCTTCAGGGCAAACCAGCCGGCCCCCACCCATGCACCAGGCCTTTATCCTATATAATAAAAGGGTAATATGTAAACTGACCCTAACAGCAGAAAGACTGGGAATGACTGGTCACTATGACAAACACTGACCACCAGGGGCCAGACGCTCAATGCAGGAGCTGCCCCCTGGTGGTCAGTGAGCTCCCACAGGGGGAGCTCTGCTCAGCCACAAGCCAGGCAGCTGGCTGCCAGTACAGAAGTGGTGGCAGGAGCCTCTCCTGCCTCTTCAGCAGCACTAAGGATGTCTTACTGCAGCTTAGGCCTGCCCCCCACTGGCAAGTGGACATCTCCCGAGGGCTCACAGACTGCTAGAGTGATGTGTGACTGCCACCTTAGGCCCGATCCCCTGGGAAGCAGGCCTAAACCAGCAGGTGGTCAACTCCCAAGGGGTCCCAGACTGTGAGAGGGCACAGGCCAGGCTGAGGGACCCACCCGAGTGCACAGATTTTTGTGCACTGGGCCTCTAGTTAAGTTATATTATACTTAGGAGTTTTTATATGTTTGGGACTATTTACTCATGTTAAATGTATGACACATTGATCTTTTATAGTTTACTAGAGGCCTGGTGTATGAAATTCGTGCACTGGGATGGGGGGTCCCTTAGCCTGGTCTGCACCCTCTCGCAGTCCGGGATCCCTCTTGTAGTCCCGGACCCCTCGTTCCTTATTGCCCACCTGCTCGCTGCTCCTTAGCGCTGCAGTGGGGATGGGAAAGGCTCCCACCACCACCGCTGCACTCACCAGCTGTGAGCCTGGCTTCTGGCTGAACCGCGCTCCTTCCTGTGAGAGTGCACTGACCACCAGGAGACAGCTCCTGCATTGAGCGTCTGCCCCTCTAGTGGTCAGTGTGCATTATAGCGATCAGTTCTGCCGGTCGATCCGCTGTTCAGTCTATTTGCCTATTAGGGTTTTATTATAT
Organism: Myotis daubentonii; assembly: GCF_963259705.1. Classification (NCBI taxonomy): domain Eukaryota; kingdom Metazoa; phylum Chordata; class Mammalia; order Chiroptera; family Vespertilionidae; genus Myotis; species Myotis daubentonii. Next base: position 178,813,659 of record NC_081841.1, on the reverse strand, counting down.
GGGATTGTTGCTATAGTCTCTCCTTTCTCTATTTTTCACATGTATCAGTGTCCTGCTGCTTTTGGCCTACTGCCCTATTTTATGTAGAAGGATGGACATAGTGTGACTTTGGGACAGTGGTTTACAATTGCCCAGTTTTTTTCTGCTTATTTCTGGGGATTGGAATTCTGATTCATACAACCTCACAGAATTGGTAGTAGTTTGAGGGGGAAAACTTAAAGGAGCAGTACACAGATGCCTACTTTAGCCATAACATCTTACAAAGCTTACAGAAAGTGACCGGCAAATTTATAAAATTTTCATCAAGGTAACTTGCTCAGCTGGTGTGGCTAAGTGGTTGAGCATTGACCTATGAACCAGGAGGTCACAGTTCGCTTCCCAGTTGGGGCACATACCCAGGTTGTTGGCTCAATGCCCAGTGTGGGGTGTGCAGGAGACAGTCGATCAATGATTTCTCTCTCATTATTGATGTTTCTATCTCTTTCTTCCTCTCCCTTCTTCTCTGAAATCATTAAAAAAATATATTTTTTAAAAAGATAACTAAAGGAATTAACCATTGTAGATGGTCTCTTTAATTTAAAACATCTATATCGCCCTTAATTTTTAGCAGTAAAATTATCCAGCAGGATCTGTTGTCTAGCTCTGCCATTCTTATTTTAACATTAAATCATATCAACTGCATATAAAATAAAATGTCTTTTATTTCCCTATGTTGGAGGACCCATGTTTCAAGTGAAGTTTACATTACCTTTAATTTAATTGCTAATAAATTAAATATTTCACTGCAAAAAGTCTAGATTACTTATAATCTTTCTATACGAAAGAAGACCTATCTCCCTGTAATTTTACATGTATACATTTTATGTTGGAATGTTTTTATTTTTGTAATATGTAAAATATTTAATTTAGACATCTCAAAAAGAAATGGATTTTCATATTATTATAGTGTTAAAATGGTCATTTGCCTGAAATAATCTGTACTTTTAATTAAATATATACTTTTAACTTTCAATTACATTAAATATATAACTGACCATCTCCCATTGGCCTTTTCTGTGCTTTTAATTTCCTTTACATTAACTTTTATATTTTTTTAAATTAAATCTTTATTGTTCAGATTATTACAGTTGTTCCTCTTTTTTCCCCCCATTGCTCCCCTCCACCTGGTTCCCACCCCACCCCACCCCCGCTGCCCTTACCCCCCCCCCACTGTCCTCATCCATAGGTGCACGATTTTTGTCCAGTCTCTTCCTGCATCCCCCACACCCCTTTTCCCCCCAAGAATAGTCAGTCCACTCCCTTTCTATGCCCCTGATTCTATTATAATCACGTTTATTATGTTCATCAGATTATTTATTCACTTGATTTTTAGTTTCACTTGTTGATAGATGCGTATTTGTTGTTCATAATTTGTATCTTTACCTTTTTCTTCTTCTTCCTCTTCTTAAAGAATACCTTTCAGCATTTCATATAATACTGGTTTGGTGGTGATGAACTCCTTTAGCTTTTTCTTATCTGTGAAGCTCTTTATCTGACCTACAATTCTGAATGATAGCTTTGCTGGATAGAGTAATCTTGGTTGTAGGTTCTTGGCATTCATCACTTTGAATATTTCTTGCCACTCCCTTCTGGCCTGCAAGGTTTCTGTTGAGAAATCAGCTGACAGGCGTATGGGTACTCCCTTATAGGTAACTGACTATCTTTCTCTTGCTGCTTTTTAAGATTCTCTCTTTGTCTTTTGCTCTTGGCATTTGAATTATGATGTGTCTTGGTGTGGTCCTCTTTGGATTCCTTTTGTTTGGGGTTCTCTGCGCTTCCTGGACTTGTAAGTCTATTTCTATCACCAGGGAGGGGAAGTTTTCTGTCATTATTTCTTCAAATAGGTTTTCAATATCTTGCTCTCTTCTTCTGGCACCCCTATAATTCGGATGTTGGTACACTTGAAGCTGTCCCAGAAGCTCCTTACGCTCCCTTCGTATTTATGGATTCTTTTTTCATTTTGTAACATTAACTTTTAAAGATTAGTTCATATTCTAATTTATAACTTAGATCAATGAAAGACAAAATGGAGAGGACAGAGGGGAGGAGGTACGGAGAGTATGACAGGTAAAAATAACGTATGATAAATCTGGGGGAGGAAGTTCTCCTGAACTTTTTGTTATAATATGTTGGGTTTTTTTAAATACTAAATTTAATAAAAGTGCTTTATAGTTAATGTTATTCTCAAATCTGAGAAAGTATGTTCAACTAACAAAAAAAGCATCTTGGTTTTATTTTTATATCTTGTGATCCAGGAGAATTTGGGGGGCTTAAAATGATCAGTTTTCACTATAACAGTATTGTCCTTTGAAGAGTTTTTAAAATCACTCATTCATAAAAGCTTACTTTCATTTTTTCTAATTCTTTGCAGTTTTCTAACTTGCTAACACAAACATTAGCGTTTTACATTTGCATTTTCTTCTGTGAAACAACCAGGATTTTTAAAATCTAGTGAGACAGAAAGCAATTTATAACAATGTAGATAGCTTAAATTAAGGTTAATTGGTAGTGGAATACATTTAACTGATCATCATTTACCTTTTATGTTTTGTTTTCCTAGCATTATAAAGATCAATCCTCAAGAGAATGATATGTTCTTTGATGTTATTGCTATTGTTGATCCATTGACAAGAAAAGGACAGATGATGGCACAGTTATTGATTGTAAGATATCGTTTTTGTTATACATTTACATATACCATATTACATAGTATTTTTTAAAATTATATAATTAATCTTTTTAAGTCTGTTTTCAGCTATAATTAAATATTTGTGCTCTTGATTCTATTCTATACAACATTTTAAATAGGTTGTCTTATTTAAATGTATAAAATGAAATGATATGCCCTGACCGGTTTGGCTCAGTGGATACAGCGTCAGCCTGCAGACTGAAAGGTCCCCGGTTTGATTCCAGTCAAGGGCATGTACCTTGGTTGCGGGCACATCCCCAATAGGGGGTGTGCAGGAGGCAGCTGATTGATGTTGCTCTCTCATCGATGTTTCTAACTCTCTATCCCTCTCCCTTCCTCTCTGTAAAAAAAATCAATAAAATATATTTTTTTTAAAAAATGAAATGATAGAGCTGTATATGGGGTATTATGGCAGTACCATAGTTAGGTGTTGCTCTGGACTTAATTGTTGAACACCCCCCCCCCCAAAAAAAAAAAAATTTCAGGTGTTGAAACCCTAACCCACAATGTGACTGTATTTTGAAATAGGGCCTTAGAGGCAGTTGAGGTTAAATGAGGTCTTATAGGCTGGGCCCTAATATACTAGGATTGATAGCCTCATAAGAAGAGATCTCTGTCTCCTCACTGGCGAAAAGAAGAGTCCATGTGAGCATAATGCAACATGGCAGCAGCCTACAAGCCAGGAAGAAAGCTCTCACCACAAACCACACTGTCCAGCACCTTACTCTAAAATAAATACCTGCTGTTAGGCCACCCAGTGTATGGTATTTTGTTATGGCAGCCGAGCTAACTTCCTGTCTTCAAGTGTGAAGATTGGCTTCTGAAGAAGCTGATGCCTAAGCTTGATTAGGTGAAGTTAAAGTATAGTAACATTACCAAACAGGTGATGCTAAGGGAAGAGGGAATGTGAAGGTTGTATTCAGTAGGTTTGGCCACTGTAACAGTACCTTCAGGACTGAATTTTAATTCTCTCATCTCACAGTCCAAGTATAAGCCTCTTAAGTTGCTAAGGCAGCTCCATAGTCGAGGGACTCAGGCACATACTGACTGGTTTTTCAGTCGTCTACATGAAGCAGCTTCTATCTAGAAGTCTAAAGTGAAGTTCCTAACATCATCTCTGTATTTCTGCCAGCAGGAGGGGAGAATAAGGACACAACCCCAAAGTTGGCCATATTCCATCCAGTCACATTTCACTGACCAGAATATAGGCAGCCGTCCTCTGGGTACACCTATTCAAAAGGGAGGGTGGGGACTCTGCATCCATCTAAAATTCTTTCACTAAGGAAGTAGGCGGTAGTGAATATTAGGAGACCACTAGCAGACTCTGAAAGGACATTATAGGCTTATCATTTGAACAATTTTAAGGTTCAGATTTTGATTAAGGTTTCAGTAAATTTCAATAAAGTAGTTCCATTGTCAGGCTATTTTTTTTCTTGGGATGTTCAGAATTTTGGGGGACTCCTATGTAAAATTACTCAGTGCATTTTTAAAAGACACATTGAAAAAAATTATTGGAAGTGGAAACTATTTGTCCTTTAACAGTTGGCTTCACTTTTGGAGATAGGCAAAAGTAATTCGATATTAAGTCTGTTGAAAGATGTAAGTGATCAAGCTGGGTCATACTGGTGTATAGTCTATTGAAACTTAAAAATGCAATTTCTCTCAGAAATTAGTTTGCCCTAACAAACCTGCATTCTTTCTGTTCCATATACCTGTTTTTTTCTTCTCTCTTTAACTTCATCCTTTGTTTTCTACAGTCTTAAAAATTTTCACTGACGTATTGCCTATCTAGAGGTGGTAACTATCAAGATTAATAATTCTCTTACTTCTATGCTCCAGGGAAATGAAAAGAAAGTATTTGATCCATATGTAGCCAAGAACTACCTACATCTCTTATAATGTAGTTGAAATAACAAAGGCTCAGGACCCCCATCATTCTTGTAAGGCCACCACTTTGTATTACAGGTCTAGATATTTATAATTAGTTACTTGTTCTTTAGTACTAAGGAAATTCAGATACCATGAAAGAAAGTCATGTTTGGCACAAGGTAGGCAGCATAACACTTAGGCCAGCAGTTCTCAACCTGTGGGTCGCGACCCCTTTGGCAGATGAACAACCCTTTCATAGGGGTCGCCTAAGACCATCCTGCATATCAGATATTTACATTACGATTCATAACAGTAGCAACATTGCAGTTATGAAGTAGCAATGAAAATAATTTTATGGTTGGGTCACAACATGAGGAACTTTATTTAAAGGGCCAGAAGGTTGAGAACCACTGTCTTAGGCAATGAAATCAGTGGTTTAGACCTCTACCATGACTTACTGTGTGGTCTTAGGCAAATTACTATATATCCCTGTGCCTCAACTATAAAATTAGTTACCTCTGAAGGATGTTCTGGGGAGTAGATGAAATAATGAATATGAAGTGTTAATGTAGTGCTTGGTACATAGTAAATGCTCAATCAATGTTAGTTATTAATACTAATTTATCAAATATGGGGATTTTTTTCTAACAGGTACTTGGAAAGATTATCAACATGAAGTTAAAGTTGTTCATGAACTGTAGGGATAAGCTTTCAGAAGCCCCTTTAAAGAGGTGAGTCTAAGCCAGGGGTGGGCAAACTTTTTGACTCGAGGGCCACAATGGGTTCTTAAACTGGATCGGAGGGCCGGAACAAAAGCATGGATGGAGTGTTTGTGTGAACTAATATAAATTCAAAGTAGACATCATTACATAAAAGGGTACGGTCTTTTTTTTTTTTTAGTTTTATTCATTTCAAACGGACCGGATCCGGCCCCCGGCCGTAGTTTGCCCATGGCTGATCTAAGCGAACATAATTTCATTTCAAAAGATTTGAAAAGACTAAAATGAAAAAAGGACCATTATTACTGAACTTGTTTTATTTGTTTTGTTTTATACCTGTTTTATTTTTCTTCACAGGATGGTTAATTGCAATAGGTCAGAAGATCAGACATAATTTATTAACTTTAAATGATATAAAATTAAAATAACCAGTAAAATTGAACCAATCTAGTGCAGAATTTACAGTCTAACTACAGATTTTTGTTTATCCATGGGTATTTTTGAAAATGTTATTTAGAGATACCTATTTAGAAATAAGTAGGAAATAACAAGTGGGAAGTAGGTTGAATTACACCATTTTTTGTTTACCTATACTTTTAGTACTTTGAGCTAAATTATCAAAATGATCTTTATTATAACATCATAATTATTATTTGGGGGTATTTAGGTATAACTAGTTCCAAGTAATTTTTGAATGATACAGAAAAGGTTGTTTATTGCCGGGGTCCAACCCCAGCAGGTCCAGGGGTTCCCAAAGGTGTGGACGGAGTCGGCGAAGAAGGAATGACATGGAGACAGCGTTCAGTTAATCAGCAGCCTAGCCAGGATCTCTAGCCAGGATCTCCAGCCAAGTTCTGGTCTGGATCTCCAGCAAAGTTCTGTTTCGGATCTCCAGCCAGGTTCTGTATCCATGTTCTCCAGCCAGGTTCAGTCACCAGGTTCTAGTCAGGTTCTCTTGCCAATTTCTGTAGTCAGGTTCAGTCCAGGATCTTTTGCCATGTTCTCTCCAGCGAAGTTCTTCTGTCTCTAGAGAACGTTCTTTGTAGGTTCTGTGCCTAGGTTCTGTCTCTCTAAGTTCTGTGTTCTAAGTTCTGTCTCTTTCTGTCTTGTTACATCTGTGTTTATACCAGTTGATTCAGTCCTATCAATCTCTATTACAAAGGTTAGGGCGTTTCTTATCTCCATTCCTGGGAGTAAAGATTATGTAGCTTAAGCATGATTGTTCGTAGTTAAAGTGATTAATTACCCGCCTGGCACTTAGTTGAGAGGTTTTATTCCCTCCCTAACTTCAGGGGAAAATCCCTACCTGGGGAAACAACCTTTCTCAGAGACCTTGGTTAAAACACATAGTGCCAAGAAGGTGAGCAAACATATTAAGAACAGTATGCCATATATGCCAGGTCCTTTGAAACAGCAAGGATGGACCGGCTCCCGGCAGTTTATTACATGCAAATATTTCTCATTAATACTGTGCTGGTGGATAAAAATTCTGTACTCATGAAGCTAATAGACTTCTCAGTTAGTGGCTAAAATAAGATGAAAGCATTTGTTCATATGTAGAAAGACATGATGAAATTAATTTGAAATACAAAAGATAAATGAGAATTATGAAAACTGAGCATATTCACACAACTATGAGTTAGACAGAGTCTTATTTACTCAGTAGCATATATCAAGAAAAGTAGTGAAATTCCCAGCTCTTTACTTGTAGAGTCAATAGTGTCTCATCCTTCTCAGAGATGATGGAGGTCATGGGCAGGAATTCCCTCCTGCACCATGGCCTTCCTGTGTGGTGGGGGAAGAATGTGCTCTCTCTCCTCTGGTTAAATACTCCCTCTCTGTTTTGATCCCTGCTTTCCCATTTGTTCGAGATCCTTGCTTTATCGCATAGTCCCTTGGTTTTGTATCTTTAACCTCTCTACTAGCCTTTTTCAGTCCAGAGAGTTACTCGGTTTCAAAAACACAAACTGCCCCCTTCACTTCCTCTCCTCTAGAGTTCTGGCTTTTCCTCCCTTCTCCACTCTTTTCTGAATCTCAGCTTCTTTGAAGAGTGGTCACCCCCCTTTCTTCATCTCTCATTCACTGTACCTCCCACTGCAGTTTGGCTTTTACTTCCTTTTATTTAATCACAAAGAAATTGCTATTTGCATTATCCACAGGATACTTTTTACTTGATGACATTTCTGCTGCATTTGACAGTAGCAAGCACTTGTTTTGTCCCTCTGCTTCATGACTGTCTCTCCCGTGTCTGCTCTCCCCCTCTCCTTTTCTGACTCTGCCTTCCTGCAGTAAGCAGCTTCAGACATGGCTGCCAGGGACCACTACCTCCTGGGATCCCCACTCTGTAGATTCTCCTTGAGAGAGGACCGCACCAAATGATTCGCTTCTAACAAGCCGAATATGGTGAAAGGGATGAAATGTGCCGTCTGCAATTAGGTTGTACAAGACTGACTTTTGTCCTGCTGGCATTCTCTCTTGTTCTTGTGTGCTTCTCTGACGAAGATGCTGGAGATGACCTTGTGGAAGGAACTGAGGGCGGTCTCCAGCCAACCGCTAGTGAGGCACTGCAGCCCTCATTCCAGCGGTTTTGAGGGACCGCCAGAGCCTGGAGGTGGATCCTTCCCCCTTCAAGCCTTGAGATAACTACAGCATAGCTGACACCTTGACTCCAGTCCAAAATAGTGGAAGTCACTATTCTTAGTAATATAACTAATTTTTATTATGTGTGATATTGGGGGATAAGGCCAAAATACATTAAGACTCTAAGTCTGTTAATAAGCAACTGCTTTCATCTCAATCCTGTTTGTTTTTAATTGAAATATTATAATTGGTTACCAGGGTTTCCGCTTGAATTTTACTTAGTTTCTGGTTATTGCTCTTCATATTATTAATGGTACTAAGAGCTAATATAATGACTGAAAAATAGACCATGGTCAAATTTGAAGAAGGATCAGTGAGTGAATACAGGTCATTAACTTCTAGAACCTGCATAAATCAATATCTTAAGAAATGTTCATTAAGAAATAATTAACAAGGGTGTGTGTGTGTCTGTGAGTGTGTATACATACATACAATCTTACAAAAGGTATTAGTGTAAACAAAATAATTACCATTTACAAGCATTATCTCTTCTGAAATATAGTGTGGTTTTAGTCTTTTTAATTTAAGGTTTTCTTGTCATATTTTTAAACCATTTTCAGTTTTAAAATATTTTAGCTAGAGGAAATCTCAATTTGGGTCAAAGTATGTTGTTTTATTTTTTTATGTTCTATCGACAGTTTTTACCGATTTGTTCTGGAACCAGAACTGACATTGGTGACTAATGACCTTATTGAACCAGTAGCAAAATTCTTGGATATCCCTGAATCACCCCTTCTAACCCTCAACATGATTACTCCTGAAGGCTGGCTGGTTGAAACAGTACACAGCAACTGTGACCTTGATAATATCCACTTAAAGGACGTAAGTTATCATGTAAACTTATATAAAGAGGAAAAAGATAAATTCTTATCAGCTACTAAGTGTAGCAAGTGAGTGATCATACACTGGTTGCTCACCAAAATGTTTTTATGATTCTAGGTCCTGACCCAGTCTTCCCTTGGATATTTTAGTTTCCCTAACTTCCAAATTCTGCCTCTGTGGTCTTCTGGGTTTCTAGTTGTTTTCACCATGTTAGTTGCTTCAGACTCCTGGTACACAATGCTGTTCTAAGATGAGCAATGTAGAAAATACGGAGATGGAAGCAGGACAACATAGGACAATACCACTATGTCCCTATTTGCCCTTCGGGTTTTGTTTTTATTTTTATTTTATTTTATATTTTTAATAAAATATGTTCTCAGAAAAGGAGGGGGAGAGGGGAAGAGAGAGAGACAAAAGAGAGAGAGAAACGTTAACACGTTGCCTTCCATATGCACCCCTACTGGGGATCAAACCTACAACCTGGGTTGTGTCCTGACTGGGAATTGAGCCACACTGACCAGGGCCAGGTTTTGTGTTTAACTCAGAAAGGAAGTTTCATCTGAAACCCTTTTTGCCCCACAGATCATAGCTAGAGAAGGCAGTGCTAATGAGATAAGAGTAAAAAGCCTCATGTACCGTAGGCTGTGTGCATTGCTTCTTATCACCTTTAGTGTGATCCTTGTCCAGTAAGTGACCAGACTTCTTTTCCCTTCCTGTTGTCGTTTAGCCCACAGCACACAAAAAGTGAGAAGACGGTTTAAAAAAAACACTGAGCCTTTCAAACATTCCATTCAAAATGGGAAAGGGATTCAGACACTACAAAAGCAGAAACATTCAGGGGAGTTTACATAGAGAACAGGTATCCAGAAACTGGAGAGAAAATACTTCTTTCTGATTATCCTCTTGCCTGGTTCTGCACACCTCTGACCTGTTTCCAACAGGTCCTTAGAATGTAGCCATTGCTTTGACCTAGGCATAAACATTCAACCTCTTATAATTTGGTTATGATTGTCCATCAGATTTACTGCTCATGCTTCTTGTGTGTTGTCCTTTGCCTAAAGATTTTCCTTTAGGCAAATTTCTTCTGATCCACTCATGAATAGATTCTGTGGGAACCTAAGTTACTTCCCTGGAACATGTATTCACCAATACCCCCAATTTTACCTGCCCAGAGAAGAACCTGAACTCAGTCATAGCAATTATCTGAAGTCAGTCCTTCAAATCTAGGGAAAGAATTGAAGGACAGGTAAGTAGTAAAATTCATGAGGGAAAACTGAGAAATGAGCTTGGCAAGAAGTAAAAAAAAAAAAATTCATATAAGGCTTTTATTATGCTTTCAATTCTTGATAATAGGAACTAATTTAACTTAATTTAACTTAAATCACCTTTATGCAATTATTAGGAAACTTAAGATAGCTACTAAGAAACCTCTTTGAAAATAAATTGGCTGTTTTTGATGTTAGGGTTTTTAATAAGTCAAAAGAATTGTTATCTGTTATACAAATATATAGAGATAAGAGACATTTTCACATTAATATCCTATATAGTAAAAGGCTAATATGCAAATTGTCCCCTCAGGAGTTCGACCAACCGTGAGTTCAACCACTCACTATGACATGCTCTGACCAGCTGACCACCAGGAAGCAGCATGGGATGAAGGAAGGCCCCGGACAGCAGCTGGCAGCCGGGGGAAGGGAGGCCCCTGCTGGCAGCCGCTAGGGACCCTACCCATGCGTGAATTTCATGCACTGGGCCTCTAATATATATTATAAATAGAAAATACTATTAGTCACAGATTGATAGAATATATTTGGACTTTGCCCTAATGTTTAATTCATACTGAAAAAAAAAGCCCAGCCAGCATGGCTCAGTGGTTGAGCATCAACCTAATGGTTCTATTTCAGGTCAGGGCACATGCCCAGGTTGCAGGCTCAATCCCCAGTGTGGGACATGCAATGGAGGTAGCTGATTAATGATTCTCTCTGATCATTGATGTTTCTATCTCTCTCTCCCTCTCCCTTCCTCTCTGAAATCAATTAAAATACATTTTTTAAAAAAGCTTTCCTTCATGCCGAAACCGGTTTGGCCCAGTGGATAGAGGTCGGCCTGCGGACTGAAGGGTCCCGGGTTCGATTCCGGTCAAGGGCATGTACCAGGGTTGCGGACACATCCCCAGTAGGAGATGTGCAGAAGGCAGCTGATCGATGTTTCTCTCTCATCGATGTTTCTAGTTCTCTATCTCTCTCCCTTCCTGTCTGTAAAAAATCAATAAAATATATTTAAAAAAAAAAAGCTTTCCTTCATAATCACTTTGGGCCACATTTTTCTTGTCTGTGAAATTAAGAGTTGAACTAGATGATCTCTACAATATTCTCATAGTCTGAGACTATCCCATGAAAATCTTTCCATATAGACTAAATGAATGCTATAAGAGCTGTGGACACAGGTTAATAAAGTATATGAAGTTCATCACTTAGAATAATATTGAGTCAACCACTAATTCAGAACCCAAGTAAGGGCCAGCCAGTGTGGCTCGGTGGTTGAGCATCATCGACCCAGGAACCAAGAAGTCACGGTTTAATTCCCACTCAAAGCTCGATCTCCAGTGGGGGGCTTACAGGAGGTAGCCAATCAGTGATGTTTCTCTCTCGTTGTTTCTATCTATCCCTCTCCTTCCTCTCTCTCTAAAAATCAATAAAAAAATTTTTTTAAAAAGAACTCAACTAAGCCTGGCCCAGTGTTGCTCAGTGGTTTGAGTTTCAGCTTATGAATTAGGAGGTCATAGTTTGATTCCCAGTCAGGGCTCATGCCCAGGGTTGCGGGCTCATCCCCAGCAGGGGTTGTGCAGGAGGCAACCAATCAATAATTCTCTCTCATTGATTTTTCTGTCTCTTGCTCTCACTACCTCTCTGAAATTAATAAAATATTTAAAAATAATAATTTAAAAAATAGTAATAATAAAAATTAAAAGAACCCAACTAAGGTTTTTGAAACAAATACTGTTTTCAAATAAGTCACTTATTTCTTGTTCTTAAAAACAATAAAATTATAAGGGCTGGACTCAAGAAAGAAATGTTGTACACAAGTACTATAATTATTTTCTGTGGTAATTACAGGCAAAGAAAAACAAATGTGATAGAGAATATTTTCAAATACTCTGTATCCTAAACACAGTGTTGAAAAATTCATATTGTGAAATAAAATATAAATGCATCAGAGTCTTATCTGCTCCACAAAATTGCTAAACTATATAAAAATCACCATTTTATTTTCATGCTTGGATATTTTTTCATTTGAAGTAGAGAAAAAGCTTTGGTCCTACAATATTTATTGTAGCATTTGCAATAGAGGAAAATCTGGAAATAATTGGAATGACCAGCACTTAAATGATGTTTATAGAAACAGGGATATGTTCCTAGAAAACTATAATAATAAAAGCATAATATGCTAATTAGACTGGACATCCTTCCGGACGAAGCCATGGTGGTGGAGGCCGAGGCAGAGGTCATCGGCCGCCGTGGTGGCAGGGGCCGAAGCAGCCACGTGGCAGCGGGGGCTGAGCTCTTTGCACGAATTTCGTGCATTGGGCCTCTAGTATTTCATGAAAAAGCAGGTTACACTTTCTTAGGAAAAGTTTATGCAAAAAAGAAATAGAAATCAATGATTGAAGTGTTTATGAATGTTTAGTCTGTACGTGATTTCTACTTTTTTCTCTTTTCCACTTGCTTATATTTGCTAAATTTTCTTTTTGAACATAAGTTATTTTTAGTGCAAAACATACATTAATATTTTTAAGTTACAAGAAAGACAAAAGATGGTGATAATTTGGCTTTCTTGCCAAGTCTCGAGAGGGAGCTCTAGGGCAAGAGCAAGCAACAAAACAGATTCTTTAAGGAGTTTTCCATGTAAATCTGTCTGGAAGGGATTTTTGAATGCTACAACTCTGCGACATCCCTCCTGCTTGTGATATGGGCACATATATCATGAGGCTGGAGTAGAGCTGATACCATGGGAAAGGAAGAAAATTTATCATGAGCTTTGGTTTTTAAGAAATTGGTTCAACTGTTAAGTTCACCCATGTAAGAGAAAGACTTGAAGTTGCCCACCCAAAATTCATTGGCTAATATTAAAAGAATCTCATTTAATTATTACAATATTTATATTAGGGGCATTACATATTTTTGGCGTGTTTCCTCCACAGATTGAGAGAACTGTTATAGCAGAATATGAACTAGAGTACCTACTACTTGAAGGACATTGCTTTGACAGAACAACAGAACAACCTCCTCGAGGTCTGCAGTTTACACTCGGCACAAAAAGTCAACCTGTTGCAGTTGATACAATAGTGATGGCCAATCTTGTAAGTTCTATAAAGACTTAATTGATGGTATTATAATTAAGTGTTTTGGTAAAATCATTAAAATTAGATGTTTTGGTAAAATCCTCTGTTTTTCTAATAATAAGATAAAATAATTTTTATCCTGCTGTTGCTGAACAGCTTCCTAAAAAATAAAATTGAAACATTGAATAAGGTAATTAAATAAAACAGATGAAGAGAATCATATTTTCAGAATGTGCATTTACAGGTTATTCCAAAATCTCCTTCCTTGGAATTCATTTGTAGAATTCATTCACCCCACAGTTAATAAACACTTTCTTAGATGATTCATGTATAAACTTTCTTAAACAGTTGTATGTGTGTTTAGTCATATAACTATGATCATATTTTTCTTGCTTAAAAGGGATATTTTCAATTAAAAGCAAACCCAGGTGCTTGGATACTGAAATTACGCCAAGGAAAATCTGAAGATATCTATCAAATAGTTGGGTGAGTTATATAAACCACTTTTACATTTTTATGTGTAAATAAGTTTTTAGTGTGATATAACCAAGATCATCAAAACAACTAAAATGTTCACAAGTACCATCACTATAAAACAACAACAACAAAAACCTGGCATTTGTTCCCAAATTTTTGTTTGTTTTATTTCAAAAAATATAAAAGGTAGGCCTAATGTGTATATCTTGTTCTTTATTCTATCTCCTTTACTTAACTGTTTTCTATACACTTTTTTGTGTGTTTGCATAATTAATATATTTATCATGACAACATAATGTGTGTTATAACTTAGCCATTATCCGTGGATTATGTTCAATTTTTCATTTTAATAATTGGTTACTTTCATAGTAACTTACCTGCTTATCAGTGAGCATAGTGTATAAAGCAGGAATTATCAAACTTTCTCTGTAGGAGCCAACAGAAAATATTTAGAGAAGATATACAGTTGTGAATACACAAAACACGGAATTAATAAAGCTGTTATAAAAATTATAACCTGCATGTCTTTTTCCATACGAGCAACTGTAAACATACTTTTGCCCAAACCTGTATTTATTGAGCACTATTATTATACCAAGAACTGTGCTCAACAAAGATAATATGGGAGTTAAGTTTATTATACTTTTTTTCACTGCCTTTCCCCCTTTCCTTATACTGTGCCTAGCACATAGTATCATTCAACGAATATGCTTAATAATTTATGAATAGGGAGGACAGTTGGGATAAGTTTGTTTGACATTAGGAATGAGATAGTACCTCAAAACAGTTTTGAGGAATTATAGTAACTTACTGCTAGTCATACTACAGACAAAGCATTCCAGGAACAGGAAGGGGTTACATATCTTTCATCTAAAACTCTTAGGGCTATATGTGTTTTAGAATTAGAATTTTTCAGATTTTAGAAAATTAATAAAGTACACATATATTATGCAACATCAGGCAGTATCTAAGAGAGCACTTCATTAAACAAACATTTATGTTGCAAAATGTATGAATATTTACATTAAAAGGATATATAATGACTATAAGAAAAAAATAAAAACAAGCCACAGACTGAGAGAAAAATCTCTGCAAAGCATACATCCGACAAAGAATTTATATATAGAATATATAGAGAACTATCAACAGTAAGAAAACAACCTGAAAAATATGCAGAAGACTTGAATAGACACTTCACCAAAGGAGGCATGGATAGCAAATAAGCACATGAAAAAGGTGCTCAACATCATGAGTTATTAGGAAAATGCACCTTAAATTCACAATGAGATACGGCCACTCATCTATTGGAATGGCTAACTTTAAAAAGACTGACACTACCAAGTGCTGGTAAGGATATGAAGCAACAGGAACTGTCATACACTATTAGTGGGAATGTAAAATAGTACAACCACTTTAGAACAGTTTGGCAGGACCTTAAAAATTTAAATACACACTTAACCCATATGATCTAGGCCAGTGATGGCGAACCTATGACACGCGTGTCAGAGGTGACATGCAAACTTATTTTTTTGGTTGATTTTTCTTTGTTAAATGGCATTTAAGTATATAAAATAAATGTCAAAAATATAAATCTTTGTTTTACTATGGTTGCAAATATCAAAAAATTTCTATATGTAACACGGCACCAGAGTTAAGTTAGGGTTTTTCAAAATGCTGACACACTGAGCTCAAAATGTTCTCCATCACTGATCTAGGCATTGCACTCATAGATATTTACCTAAAACAAAAGGAAATATATGTTTATACAAAGACATACAATAATATTCATAGCAGCTTTATTTTTAATTGCCAGACACTGAAAACAACTCAAAGGTTAATGCCGAAACCGGTTTGGCTCAGTGGATAGAGCGTCGGCCTGTGGACTGAAAGGTCCCAGGTTCGATTCCGGTCAAGGGCATGTACCTGGGTTGCGGGCATATCCCCAGTAGGAGGTGTGCAGGAGGCAGCTGATCGATGTTTCTCTCATCCATGTTTCTAACTCTCTATCTCTCTCCCTTCCTCTCTGTAAAAAATCAATAAAATATATTTAAAAAAAAAAACAAAAAACAAAAAAGGTTAACAAGTGAAGGAATAATCAAAATGTGGTACATCCATACAATGGAATACTACCCAGCAGTATAACGGATGAACAATTGGTAATACAGTGACATAGATGAATCTCAAAATAATTACACTGAGTTAAAGAAGTGTGGCAAAAAAAAAAAAGCACATGCTGTATGATTTCTTTTATGTATTATAAACCATTAGGTAATACTAACTGTAGAAACAGAAATCAGATCACTGATTGCTTGGAGGGAATGGGGAAGACAGGTAAAAGCAGCGGGACATATTGGAGATAAATAGGAGAAGAAAACACAGATCCTAGCCTTCCACAACATTTCCCAGAGTGACAGTTAATACATTATAAGTACTGTAAAAGAGTGCTATGGTGGTACAGAAAATAAAGCAAAATACACTTAACATTTATACTGATCCTTGTAAAAACCATAGTTTCAAGATATAATTTCAAGAACTGTTCTGTGCTTTGCTCCAACTTCATTGATCTTGTACTGCCAGAAACTTAGTGTTTCTAAAGCTGTCACTACCTGTTTCACCATTGCTTTTTGCAAAGGGAAAGCCCTTTGGAATTGAATAAACTGTGATTCAAACCCCTTTTCTACCCCAGCTATCTGTACAACCGTGTCTGAGTTTCTTTACCACCTGGAGTCTTTCTTTCCTCATCACAAGAGGGAATAATCCTACCTACTTTGTGTAGTCTTGGTAAGGACTAAATGAGATAATCATCATAGAATGCAGTGGCTCACATTGAGTGAATGTTCATTTTCTCCCCCACTCATTCCTTATTATTTCACAAATTGAAATTACATATATTATTGTATATTATGTATATGTATGTTGTGTAATATATATACAATACCTATCTTACATAATGTATATAATATATATTATGCAAAACTAGACATTATTTTGGGTTCTATTTTATCTTCTTTACCATTATTTGCTACTAGAGGCTGGTACACAAAATTTGTGCACTCACTGGGGGTCCGTCAGCCTGGCCTGTGCCCTCTCACTGTCCAGGAGCCCTCAGGGGATGTCTAACTGATGGCTTAGGCAGGAGCGGGACTAAGCCAGCGGTTAGACATCCTTAACGCTGCTGTGGAGGCAGGAGAGGCTCCCACCACCGCCCACACTGACCACCAGAGGGCAGCTCCTGCATTGAGTGTTTGCCCCCTGGTGGTCAGTGTGCGTCATAGCAATGGGTCATCCCACTGTTTGGCTGATTTGCATATTAGCCTTTTATTATATAGGATCATACATAACCTATAAATGGATCATTTAGGGAGAAAATCGCCCTTGGTGTCATTAAGTACCACTAATATATTAGTGATAAACTACTTTTTCTCCTTCACAGACAGCTTTTAGGGATAGAAATAATTTCAAATTTGTATTACTTATAAACAATAAAGCCATAAACTTTTCTTAGTCATAATTTACTTAATTTTAAATATGATTAATGTCACTAAATATCCAGAATGGAAAAAATATAAATAATGCTAGTCTGTAATAAAATTTATTTGAAATTAAAATATCAATAATGAAAAAAAATATCAATAATGAAAAGTAGGTCAATATAAAATATGACAAAAATGGAAAATCTGTTTATTCCAATTGATGATGTCATTCTAATTGTTATTACATTTAGGAAAAATGTTCTTGAAATATGCCCAAAAGCTAGGTAAAATAATATTGGTATGAGTTTCTAAGTCCAGATTTTAAAACAATGGCTAACTATTTTGTTAATTGAAAATTTGACTTTCTGTTTGTTAGGCATAATCCTCACATGTTTACTCTTTATTTCTGTCCATCTTATTGTAATCTTTAACTATAGGCTACCTACCCTGACTCAGTGTCGATTGTCATTTACCTTGAATACAAAAATACTCAAAATTATTCTCTCCTAGAAAATAAAATCTTCAAAATTCTATTAAAATGAGATAAATGCTTCTTAGATTTCCCTAATTAAATTATAGAAAATATCATATACTGTACACATATCTGTGGCTTTCAGTGTACAAAATTATTAGGGTAGACTTTTCACTTGAAATCTTCAGTAATACCTATTGCCAAGTTACTGTTTGTACATAATTTTAGTTTGATAACCTGTGGGAGTGAACTCCTTCTCTTATGCTTACTATAGGATACAGAAGAGATTTCAAACACTTTACTTTCTTTACAGTTCCTTGAGCTGGTTCCTTTGTAAGCTAGTTTACACTCTCTGACCTGGCAGTGGCTATAGCTCAGTTTGTGGAGTACTTTTGTGGGCTCTGAGAAGGTCTCTGTGGCTGTACCTCACTTTCCTTTGATTCCTTGATCTCTGTTGGCACATCTGTTCTAGCGGCTTCTCTAACATCTTCCAACATCAGTCATCCTATGTATACCCACCGCCTATTTTTGTTGAAGTCTCTTCATGTCTCCAGGTTGCCATATTGGCAGAAGCAAGACTACACCACAGTAATAAATAACAAAACATAATCTCTGCCCTGCTTGGCCATGTCTGAAACATGGGAAATACTTACACATCACTTGCCCAGGAGTTCAGGCCAGTCTCAAAGGTGGCAGCACTCTACTGGTTAAAGCAATAAGTAAGTTCTCAAACGCCAGATTCTAGCCCAGACGTGGGCAAACTACGGCCTGCGCCGTTTGAAATGAATAAAACTAAAAAAGAAAAAAAGACCGCACCCTTTTATGTAATGATATTTACTTTGAATTTATATTAGTTCACACAAACACTCCATCCATGCTTTTGTTCCGGCCTTCCGGTCCAGTTTAAGAACCCATTGTGGCCCTCGAGTCAAAAAGTTTGCCCACCCCTGTCTAGCCCATGGTCCATTTTAATGTTTCCATACAGGAGCCAGACTTCTGTGTCTCCCAACTTTAAAAAAATTCATTGCAAAGTGCTTTCATTTTAAAGCATCTATCTGACTAAGTTTAATATTAGAAGGCAATATTCCCCCATGAGGTGTAGTCTGTCAACAGCTCCCAGGGAAGGATTAAACACAGGGAAATGGATTGTTGACTGTAATAAGAAGGAGTGGAGGAGCAAGCCCTCCAGGAGAGCTAGCTTCCAGGAATGGATAACGGAACAAAGCCAAGGAACTGAGGAACTGACCAACCAGAAAGAGCTGATACCTCTTCCAGGATTAGGAAAGTGAGGAAGCACCAAGCTGCTACTTACAGGATGTCAACTGGTTCTTCATACCCAGAAAGCTAAGAGATTGCACACTTAAACATTAATGTAGAAAACTTCTGTCTTCATGACTTTGCTTGCTCAAAGAAACTTAGCCAAGCATTTCCCCTACCTCACTTCTAAATTCCAAATCACAGGCAAATGTGTCTCTCTGTTTAGCAGAATCTAAACCAGGACCATAAAAAAATCTAGGAACAAGAACAACAAAAAGAGTTTTAAGTTTTCTAGCTTCTACAGTATGTGCAAAAAGGTGGAATGGGTGTTGCCAACAATGTCATAATATGCACTATATTTCTACAAATCCTTTTTTCTTTTTTTTTCTTTTTTTTATGTAATGATGTTTACTTTGAATTTATATTAGTTCACACAAACACTCCATCCATGCTTTTGTTCCGGCCCTCCGGTCCAGTTTAAGAACCCATTGTGGCCCTAGAGTAAAAAGTTTGCCCACCCCTGCGCATAGGCTCAAGTTAGTTCACGGGTCCAGAGAGCACCTCGTTTGGGACTGCCTGTCGGCCGACAGCAATCTCGTTAATTCTAAGGTGCACCTCCCTGCAGGGGATCTTACACTGTAGCTTTGGCTGATGTGTCCAGGTCCAGCTGTTTACTGTGGGAGACCTCAGGCCAGCTGTGTGAGCCTCAGTTTCTCCTCCCTTGTAAGCAGAGATAGTCACTGCGCCCACCTCATAAGGTTGTTGCAAAGGTTAACGAGAGAAGCAGAAGCCAGGATGTGGCCATGCTCGAGTCTACAGGTGAACAGAACTGGGCAATGGCACAGATTCTCAAGGGGAGTTTGACCAAGACCCAGGGAGACCAACATCTCTGTTTGCCGGAGGGTGAGGGTCACCCAGGACATAGGGTTTGTGGTGCTAACTAGGATGGCTGGTCATATTCACATGACCTCCTAGCTTTCTGCTCCACAGCTTTCTGTACAAAAAGAAGGCTGGCAGGTGTGTGTGGTGGGTGGAGGGAGGGTTGTGGGAGTGGCCAGGTCCCCCACAGGCCAGCTCAAGGAGTCCCTCAGTTCTCCCAGGAGGTGAATGCAGGGCCCCTGTCCTCTGAGCTGAGCGTGACTCCCGGGAGATGGGCGGGGCTTCGGCTCCTGACCTCCCGCCGGCCCCTCTCCTGTGAGCCTCAGCGCCCCAGGATTTCATGGCAAGTCACAGCAGAGGGGGCTCGCGGGAGGAATGTGGATATTAACCAGGTCGCAGAGGTGTGGCTTGCAAATACTTTCTCCCATTCAGTAGGCTGCCTTTCCAGGCTGCTGTTGCCTTTGATGCGCAGAAGTTTGATGCAGCCCCATTTGTCCATTCTGCCTTTGTTGTGTGGGGGAGACGGCAGGAAGCAAAGGGCCAGGCACCCAACTGCAGGGATCATTTCAGAGGCAGGGCTGCTCACACATAACATGTGAGTCACCCCAAACAGATGTCTCCTGGACGGGAAAGGGTTTGTTCAAGGGCTTGGGCTCCTAAGTCTTATCTTCTTGAGTCTCGGTTTCCTCACCTGTGATGGTCTGGGTCTCCGAGGTGATGGTCCTGGTGGTGGTCTGTGTCTGGGTGGCAGGCACCGTTTCCTCGGAAACAAACTGGATGGTGCTGGGCGCCGCCCCGGTCGTGCTGGTCAGCTGGCAGCCACTCTGCTTGTGAGCTACAAAGGCGTCCAAGTTGTTAAACTGCTGCTTGCAGATGCCACAGATATGGATGTCAGGGGTCAGCTCGACCAGCACCGTTGTGCCCCCAGGAATTTGCACGGAGCCGGGGAAGCTCTCGCCCTCGCTGGTCGCGTTCATGGCCGCAGACGGAGGGTCCCGGCCGGTGCTGGGGTGGGGGGCACTGGTCTACATGGTAGAGGGCTTTTCCTTTATTTTTCCACACCCCCCCGCCTTCCTTCTCCCAACTCCGGCGGCGGGAGGACGGATGTCTACAAATCCTTTTTTCAGATCCTGACAGCCTAAAACTTCTTTTGCTTTTCATAAATATTGATAATAGCATTTTAATTTTCCTTAGAATATTTGAAACAAGCCTTCATCATTATCTTTTACTATTTAGTGTTTTGAATAAGAAATGAGAGGCAGTGTGATTTACTTTACCTCTACAAAATTTGAATGATGTTTATATGTAGAATTCTAGGAAAAATATGAATTTTTTTAAAATAATATTGCTACCTGATATGTCATATATCCTTTCATTTTTAACTAAATGGCTTTTACTGAGATACAATATTCTCAAGTCTCATTGAGAATATAAACTATTTGAATGCTCCCTCTTTTCCTGCTTTAATTTCTTTATCAATAAAGTCCATTTTCTCTGAATGCTTAGCTTGTTTCTTTTGCTTAAGCTACTTACTGTCCTCACGTATCCAGTGAAGTTTAGTTGCCTAGATTTACTACAGAGATCTAATAGTGCAGCAGTGCGGAGCCGAAATGCCTGGGCTGTTTGGATCCATGATCATTGTACCTTCCTTAAATGATGATTGTAACTAGAGTGCTTGAAATAGTGCCTGAAGGGAGTAAGTCTTCATCACTACTACTGCTGCCGCTTGGTGGCAAGGAGGTAATTGCTTTAGATGTTGTTTGAGTTTAGCTGCAGTGTTGTGCTTCCTGGCTCTACTCTGGTCTCAGGGGATGGTGGACTCAATGGCTGAAGTTGCTGATGCCCTTGAGTACTGTTTGGAACCGGAAGCTCTTAAAAGTTTTTATAAAACTTGGCATTTCTACTACATAAATTGAGATACTTCCTATTTTCTAGTGGTAATTGCTGGGCAGGGCAGTGCCTTGTACATTGGTTTAACCACCTCATCTGGTGAATTGGGAATATGTGGGAGTCAAAGGCATGTCTTATTCAACATACTAGTAGTGCTAGGAACCCCCCCCCCCAGGTTTTTATTTTAGAAAAAAATGTTCAAGTGTATAAATCTGACTGAACTTAAAGTATCTACTAAATAATAATAAAATAAAGTCTCTACTAATTTGACATCTGATTGCTTTCCCTCTGAAAAATTTAATTTTATTATAAATGTTCTTACAGTAGCATTTTTCAGTACATAGTATAGTTTTCAAAGCATAATTATTGAGTAAAGCTGTTGATTTACTCAGTTTTGAAATTTAGACAATGAAATCTCATTTAATAAAAGGCTAATATGCAAATAGACTGAACAGTGGAATGACCGGTCGCTATCACATGCACTGACCACTATGGGGCAGACGCTCAATGCAGGGCTGCCCCCTGGTGGTCAGTGCACTCCCACAGGGGGCATGCTGCTCAGCCAGAAGTTGGGCTCACGGGGAGCGGGCCTAAGCTGTCGTTCGGACATCCCCTGAGGACTCCCGGACTAGGAGAGGACGCAGGCTGGGCTGAGGGACTGCCCCCCTCACCCCCAGCCTCTAGTATAATATAAGGTAGAAACATCTAGTATAATATAAAATAGAAACATTCAAGTGATGTAGATGGACATCATAGGCATTTTCAGTCTTATGAGTTTAACAATACACTTCAAATTTTAGTATTTGAAAATGGCTGATAGATACTGAAAAATTGTTAGACAGTGTGGGATTCCTTTGATTATGATTTTTAAATAATGTAAAGTCTAAGAAAAGTTTTATATTTTAATTATCGTTGAAAATATCAGAGATATGAAAGATTTGATTTTTGTGATAATCTTGGTATACAACAGAAAAAATGAACAATAATTTGAGCTTTCTAGTGATTAGGCAATATTAAATTTAGAGAGGTACTTTTATATTGTGTTAATTTGTACTAAGTTAATTGATTAGACAGTTTTGGAAATTGTATTATAGCACATCTTAATTGACTATAGAAATATAAAATATATGTACACAAGTGGTATTAAATTTGTATTATTGTAGAATACATTTATTTCATATATGTCTTTTCATGAACTGATGATAGATATTTACGTTTTCTACTTTTAGGCATGAAGGAACTGACTCTCAATCAGACCTAGGAGATGTCATTGTTGTATTAAACAGCTTCAAAAGCAAAATACTGGAAATACAAGTATGTGAGGCAGAAGCTACTTATAGGCTTTGTTCTTAATATTAAATTTTATCTCTTGTTTTTAATTAATTGATTAATTTTTATTTTACAACTAATTTTTATAATTTTACTACCTAAAGTGTCATATTGGAATTATGGTAATGAAAGGAAGGAAAGGATTAAATTCGTAAAGGAAAGCAGAGAGCTTGAAGATAGAAAAAAAGGAATGATTTTTTTTTTTAAGTTATGATGTGTCTACTATATCTACTGTATCTGTAGCCAGATAATGTTACAAATTAGGCCCTAGAGATGATATCAGGAACACAGGTCAAAAAACTAGCCCTGAAAAAAAAACACATTTCTTTCAAAGAGAGAGAGAATGAGTTTTTAGTGATGGCAGGTTTGGGTTTTTTAGACCATCCCACCTACTTATAACTAGTAAAAATATTGGGTAACTATTTTTTTTTTCCATCCTAATAGCAATGAGGAGCTGACAATAATGAAATAATAAGGAAATACAAAGTTAAAGGGAAAATAAGAGCCTTAGTGAAGTAAGTAAGCATAGAAACTTCTCTTGTCCTGAGAAAGCTATTACCCTGAGAATATTCGCCCATCCTGGTACACTTGAACTATCATTTTGTTTTAATTTGAGGGTGATGGGAACAGAAATTAAAATTCTGGACCCATATAAATTGGGTAATCTATTAGAAGACACTCTTTACAATAAGCTGGCTATACCTTCAGGTAAGTATTAACCATAGTAGATTATTCCACACAGTCTTTTAGCCCAAATTCATATCATCTAATAGTCCAGGGAACTCTGAGCCTTGAATTTGCACTGTAATAGGTCAACATTGATTGATAAGGCCCTACAGATATCTAGCAGAAACATCTGCATATCTCTGGAATAAGATTACTATATCCAAATACACAAGGAAAACCAGCAAAAGCAACAACAGAAAACAGATACACAAATACTCCATATATTAGAATTATTGATACAGACTCTGAAACAACTATGCTTATAATGTTTAAAGAAGTAAAAGACAAGCTTGAAAACAATTGCATGGAACAGGAAACTATAAAAAGTTCATGTCTGATTTTTTTTTTAGTAGAACCTCTAAAACTGAGCAATGCAATTACCAAAATTAAGAATTTAGTGGATGACTTTAACAAGCCTGAAGAGAGAATTAAGTATCACAGATAAACAGGGATATTAATATAGATAGATAGATAGATAGATAGATAGATAGATAGATAGATAGATAGATATAGATACATAGATAGATAAATATAGATATATGGCACAGAGCATAAAAGGTAGAGAATAGAGTGAGTATGTCCTCTGTCTACAATGCAATAGAGTAGAAACCAATATTAGTGATAACTAAGAAATACCCATATGGTTAGAATCTGTACAGTCCAATAACAGGTTATCAAAGCTCTCACCTTTATATATTGCCTTGATTTTAAACTGTAGTTTGCATCCCATATCATAATCTATTCCTATTCACCTGTGTTCTTTATCCTGTGATGTTATACATGTTGCTCACACTCATCTTTAATACTCTTCTCTGATCTTCCACTTTCTTTTTCAATAATAACTTACAGTCTCTCTTTGAATACATTTCCTTTTGGCCATTCCAGATGAAAACCCATAAAACCCAGACCAGCTGCTTAAGATACTGACTTAGCTCAAGCCCTTTAGGACCAACATTTCAGCTAGTTTTATCCTAGCCCTACAAACAGGAGAGAAAATTTATTTGGTGTAAGGGTGGGAAGTACAGTTTCATCTTTGACCATGAAAAATGGTTTAAGTTTTCTTTTCTTTTTTTTTATCTGAATTTTGCACTGTGTGTATTGGTTGTAATTTGACCTGTTGGCCCATAGTAGAGAGCAAATCTAAGTCTTTCACCATAGCCATCAAATCTTTGAGGGTTAACCATTCTATAGCCTAGCCATCTACTTGTTTTTTAGTACAGTTTTATTCCCTCACCATCAATCTCTCAGTATTACACAAAAAGACAGAAAAAAAAGGAAGGAGAAAAGATAAGCAGCATTGAGGATTAGCCCATGAACTTCAGTAGCCCACTAGTAGAAATTCCAGAAAGAAGAAAAAGAGAAAATGGAGGAGGGAAAGTATCCCACAGATAAAGAGATTAAAATGTGTCAAAATGGTCCACAAACTAGGATGAATGAAAAATGTTCCTCCAAAAAGAAAGAGAAAAATGGCCTAGCCCTAGCCCGTTTGACTCAGTGCTTAGAGCGTCAGCCTGCAGACCAAAGGGTCCCGGGTTCGATTCCAGTCAAGGACACGTACATTTGTTGCAGGTTCCTCCCCAGCCCAGGCCCTGGTCAGGGCACGTGCAGGAGGCAACCAATCAATACGTTTCTCTCACATCAATATTTCTCTCTTTCTTTCTCGCTTCCACTCTCTCTAAAAATCAGTGGGAAAATATCCTGGAGTGAGGATTTAAAAAAAAAAAAAAGAAAGAAAAATGGCCCAAATAAAATCACAGTAACTACCAAGGGGAAAAGTCGGGTAACTGCAATTGAATAACTCAAGCACTAGCATCAGATTTGTCGTTTTCAAAATGTATGTTACAAGACAGCAAAACAAAGTATTTAATGTTTTGAGGAAAATTGTTTTGAACCTAGGATTCTTAGCTGAACTCTTAAATTTGAAGACAAAGTAAGGTTGTTTTCTAAAGTGTGAAGATTTAGAAACATTACTTTTCACATCTCTTTTTGAAGTTATTTGCCAGCACAGTGAAGATGAAAACCAAGAAAGAAGAAGATAAGTATTTTGAGAAATGGTGACATTAATCTGAAAGTTAAAGCAAAGAAGACCTAGAAATAAGCAGGCAGTTAATTGTTGAGCTCCAAGAAAAAATGTCTTCAAGAAGACAGGAATTTTAGCTAACATGAATAATAAACTGGAAAATATTGGGTATGTGGTAAAGAAGAAATATAGCTCACCACCAGAAAAAATAAGTACAATAAAATTCCAAAAAAAAAAAATTTCTCTATGATGGAATGTAAAAAAGCAGAATCAATTTAAACTAGCAAGTCTCCTACAAGAGGCACAGTGGTCATGTTATTGTACCTCCACAGAGGAAATATAATTGTAGCAGCCTTTCAGACTTTTCAGTGAATAATATTTACATTGTCACAATAAGCACTATTTACTGATTCTTAAGATGAAGAATAAACAGCATAGTGGAAAAGATATATTTACTGGACTAAATGAAAATAACTATATTTACATTTAAAGTAAAGTAAGGGTGTTTAGCTAATGTAAGTTGGAAGGTGGAGGGAAAAGGTAGAGATATTAGTATCCTTATAAACAGTATGAAACAGGAACTGTTGAAGTTGCTAGAATAGAATATAGAGATTTAAATATTAAAAAATAGTGGTAGAAGTTAAAAAATAGTGGTAGAAGAAGTAATGATGAAGGTATTACTATCAAAACTTCCAGACAAAAGGGGGAGGATGATATAAGTGAGCTACTCTTCTTTCATCATGAATGAATAATATATAATCCTTGAATCCAGATATACTATGTATATCCAGGTATGTTTAAAGTTGATAAATCAGTAAGTAAAAATATAAACACACTATTTAGCAGTATGGAGCTAACCACCAAAGAACTGAAAACAAGGGCTTGAACTGGTCATTGAAACCAGATTGTGTCTATAATGTTGTACTAAGATATTTTCTGGCTTCATTTACTGCCACTGTCTTAGATTTACAAGGGTCACCCTGATAAGTAAGTTTCACTTTCTAACCATGCAGCATAATATTTAAAGCTAAAGAATTCTAAGATTTTTCTTCACCATGCTATCTAGGTGCAAAAAAAGCCAGACAAAATTAAGGAAGATATCCTTACTGATGAAGAAAAAAAAGGAATGTGGGATTCCATTAAAAGGTAATTACTAATGAATATGTTAACACGTAACTATTGATCCATTGGGAATCTAGTATATGGAAACCCTACAGATGGTCAACATTTTAAGTACAGCACAGATCCTCTCCTCTAAGAGGAATAAGATAGATACATAAGTTTTAATAATACAAGATAGGAAACTGGAGCTGTAAGACAGCTGAAAATAAAGTGCTATACAAACCAAGGGAGAAAAGGGCTATATCCAGTTAGGAGGAAACTCAGAAAAGAGTCCATGGAGAAGTGTGTGGCTCAGATGTGTTCTAAAGCAGCGGTCGCCAACCGGTGGTCCGCGGACGATCCGAAAGGTTGGTGACTGCTGTCCTAAAGCAGTGGTTCTCAACCTTCCTAATGCTGCGACCCTTTAATACAGTTCCTCATGTTGTGGTGACCCCCAACCATAAAATTATTTTTGTTGCTACTTCATAACTGTAATGTTGCTACTGTTATGAATCGTAATGTAAATATCTGATATGCAGGATGGTCTTAGGCAACCCCTGTGAAAGGGTCGTTCGACCCCCAAAGGTGTTGCGACCCACAGATTGGGAACCGCTGTCCTAAAGGATTAGCAGGTTTTCAAAAGTTGAAGATGGAGTGAGGTGCCTGGTTATGTGAAGATTGGGTATGTTACTCAAGGAACAGAAAGTAGCCCCAGTTAGCTGGTACAGTGAATATGATAGGGAATCTATAAATTAGGTTGAGACCTTTATTATTAGTTCTTCAAAAAATTAATATATTGACTCACCTTATCTACAGAATCCAGGAGTAGAGCTGACTTTAGGCATCCAGGTGATATAGTCTGGAAACTCTTCTTTTCTTAGTTCTGTTATCTGTGCCTCCTTCATTTTCAGTTAAGTTTTACAAGGAAAAGTTTGCCATCTCCTGTGGGAGGAGATTGCCTCTTTCCACATAGTACCAATACAAGTTCCAAGGCTGACTCATTAGTCCAGCTATAGCCATGTGTCCCAAACTGAGCTGATCACTATGACTTGGGTCATATGCCTATCTCTAGAGCCAATGAGAAGAACTGTCTCACTTAAACTTTATAGAATGAAATTGGAGGAAGAATGCCTTCCCCTCAAAATACCAGGTTATTGTTATTGAAATGTAAAGGGTATTAAGTAGACAGAAACAAAAGCTGCTGTAGATCCACACTGTAGAGAACTTAGAGATTTGAACTTAATTTGATTGTGATGGAGAACAAGATTATTTTGGTCAAGGCTAAGAAATAGAAACTTTAGGCCAAATAGATTCATCAACCTAAGCAGATTTTATTATACTGATCAAAGCACTCCCATCTTGGATTTTGCCCAGTTGAGGTCTCTTTTTTGATAGTTGACTCCTTGTTTGATAAGAAGAATCATGTTATTGTGCTAGTAAGGCTCAAACTCACATTTTGAGATGATTTGAAGAGTAGGTATATTTGACGGGATAATGAAACATTATTATCTGAGCATTAAGAGTATCTGTGCATGAGCTTCCATTAAAGCCAGAAGGTAGACTGAATGAATAAAGATAACTGTTCAAGTATAGCATAGCAACTTACTTAACCAAAGGGTACCAAAAGCAAAATGATGCTTTGTTACAGAGATGGCAACTCCTCCAAGTATGTAAGTGTTTCGTATACTGCTTTTACTTTGCTTATCTTAGTTTTATCCTAACTTAGAGTGATTTTTTTCTCACTGAATCAACTTGTGTTTTTCTTATTTGGGAGATTACCATAAAAAATATTTGAAAAATGCTTTTGTCATAACAATTCCTATTTGGCAAAATATAATCCATGATGATTGTAAGTTGTTTAGCTTTCCAAATTTTAGTCATTTTAAATATCTGTGCATATAAAAATGAAATTTTTAATTAAATAATTTTAAATGGAAGGAAAAAGAAGAAATCAATTCATTATGAATACCTGAAATAAAAAATGCAGTCACTTTTGAACATGAGATGGGACATATAAAAGGCTGATTTAAGTCCTGAAAGTGGTGTAAATGAGAGCTGGGCCCAGAGGAAGCCAGTGAGTGGATGTGGCTCCCATTGTCTCTTGCTCCTCGTGGAGACACACCCAGAGTATAGCCTGTGTGGAATGGTGACTATAACTGGCCAGAAGAACTCTAAATTGTAGGCAGCTTTTATTTATAACATTTTATCCTAGGGGAGCCATGTCACCAGCACTCAGAACTTACTATTACCACATAGAAAAAGTCTAACTGTGCTGTAGTTACACACTTGTACAGTCTGTTTCTTCCCTCACTATTGGCCTATTTAAAATGTCAGTTCAGACCTAACGGTTTGGCTCAGTGGATAGAGTTGGCCCACAGACTGAAGAGTCCTGGGTTTGATTCAGGTGAAGGGCATGTACCTCGGTTGCAGGCTCAATCGCCAGTACTGGCCCGAGTGCCTGTGGGAGGCAACCAGTTGATGTGTCTCTTTCACATCAATGTTTCACTCTCTGTGTCTCTTCCCCTCCCTTCCACTCTTTCTAAAAATCAATGGAAAAATATCCTCAGGTAAGGATTAAATAAATAAATATGATTTTATATGGCCATAGCATGCTATAACTCATTCTTTGTTCTCAAAAAACATTTGTAACTCAGAAAGATTCAAAGATATTACCTAATTAACCTAGAGACAATATAATTACATTCTGTGTTTTAAATTTTGTAATCATAAAAACTTTGTTATAATGTCATATGTTTTAATATTAATAATTCATAATATTTAGAACTGGTTTCAGTGAAATTACTTTGAAAGGTAGTCCTGTTTTTATTACTTACCAAATTTAGTATTTAGGTATATAAAGTTTGCAGATATATTTTTGAAACCGTCAATCACTACTTTTTTTATTCCAAGTTTCACAAGAAGTTTGCATAAAGAAAAAGACAAAAAGGAAACAGACGTTCTGAACATTTTCTCAGTTGCTTCTGGCCATTTATATGAACGCTTTTTAAGGTAGGTATACTTTTTATCTAATGTTTTTAAACCTAGTACATTTACTTGATTCAAAAAGAATTTCTAAAGTTCAAAAGAATAAAATTATATATAGTAAAAAGAATCTTCCTCTTCCCTTTTCTTGATGCCCAGTTCCCTTTCCCACAGGTAACCAATATTATTTTTATGTCCTACCAAAGATGTGTAGACAAGTAAATATATATATTTTTTATTTTATAAATTTATTTTTACCCAAATAGTAACAATGTTTATACACTGTTCTGCACCTTGCTTTTTTTCACCTAAAATTATGAGGGAGGTATATTTTTAAAATATAATAAATTTCATGAATTTGACTGATTTGGAATACTGATAGTATTTAAGACTAGAAAATGGACTTATTTTATAACAATATAATTAATAAAAAGTATATACTGTAAATTTCCCTTTTCCAATGAAGAAATGTCTTGTTTTACATAAAAGGAGGAGGGGAAGTCAGAGGAGAAAAGCATATTTACAAACTACAAAGCACTGTTGTTGTTTTAACTGTTTATAATGAAGAATCTCAGAGAATGCCTCAGAAATGTTTGAATATGTGTTTATATTTTAAGATGGAACTTTAGATACCTTCTCCGGTCAGAGGATTAGAACAAAACAAGTGCCCTGTCCATTGAATTTATCAATATAGACAGATCATTCAGCTCTTCACGTTTTTCACACCTGATGTTATTGACACAGTAGAAGAGCCAATATTGGACTGTAGTTCAGCTCATCAAGACTATTTCAGATTAACTTTTTTGTTTGCAAGCTGAAACAGTCAAAAAGCAAGCAATTTCATGTATAACAAATATATGTATACAGATGCTCCTTGATTTATAATAGGATTATGTCTCAATAAACCAGGCGGGGGTAGGAGGAGGGGGCGGGGAATGTCCAGCCGTAGGCTATATAAGGCCCAGGAAATCATTTGGTCTGGCCCTGCCAAGGCATTAGGAGTGAGTTAATTAAATGTTTGACCAAATATAGCAGGCTAATTTTTAAGTTGATAATTTTGTATGGCCTTCGAATGATGTTATAACTATCCAAAGGGGTCTGACAGAAAAAAGGTTCCCCATCCCTCATAATTAAAAAATGCATTTAATACACCAAACCTACTGAACATCATAGCTTACCCTATCCTACCTTAAATGTGCTTAGAACACTTACATTAGCATACATACAATTAGACAGAAACATGTCATGCCATTGCCCAGAATCCTGAAAGAGCACTAAATCACATATCACTAGCCCAAGAGAAAATCAAAATTAAAAATTTGAAGCACAGTTTCTACTGAATGTGTATCGCTTTCATACCATTTTAAAGTTGGAAATTCATAAATCAAACCATCATAGATCAGGAACCCTCGGTAAACATATAGACTTACACATTGCATACTTGATGAACAACCATAATATTTGAAGGTCCTTTAGCCTATTTCTTTATAATACATAGTGAAAAACTTCTAATAATACCTTTAAATATTTAAAAGCCTTATGCAAAGTAGGATAAACTATTGATATTAACTTGGTTGGTTTAATGCTCTTTTTTACAGAATTATGATGCTTTCTGTTTTACGTAACACCAAAACACCAGTGAAATTTTGGTTCCTAAAAAATTATCTGTCACCAACATTTAAAGTAAGTACATTCATCTTTTTATTATAGAATGGTTAATGTTTAAATAGTAAATTCTTTATGTCATTGTAAGTTCATATAACTTTTTTTTTTCAGAATGAGTTTTGAAATGTATATTTACTCAAATTTCTATCTTTATTAATTTTTTATATTTTTTTAAATTTTTTGTACACCCCAGTGACCAGACATTACATGTTAATACTTGATCATCCCAATAAATCTTGCACCCATCAGCACCACATCTAGTTATTAGAATATTATTGGCTATATTCCCTAAACCAGTGGTTCTCAACCTTCTGGCCCTTTAAATACAGTTCCTCATGTTGTGACCCAACCATAAAATTATTTTCGTTGCTACTTCATAACTGTAATGTTGCTACTGTTATGAATCGTAATGTAAATATCTAATATGCAGGATGGTCTTAGGTGACCCCTGTGAAAGGGTCGTTCGACCACCAAAGGGGTCGTGACCCACAGGTTGAGAACCGCTACCCTAAGCTGTACTTTACATCCCCATAACTGTTCTGTAACAACCAATTTGTACTTCTTATTCCCTTCACCTTTTTTTGTGCCCACCCACCACAATTCCCCTACCATCTGGCAACCAACAAAAAGTTCTCTATCTATGAATATGTTTTTGTTCTGCTTGTTCAATTTGTTTATAGATTCAATTGTTGATATGTATATATTTATTGCCATTTTATTGTTTATATTTTTGATCTTCTCAAGTAGAGACCCTTTAACATCTATATTAATAACAGGGTAATATGTTAATTAGAGTGGACATCTTCCGATCATCCTTCCAGACAAAGCCACGGTGGCAGGGGCCGAGGCAGAGGCAGTTAGGGGGCGATCAGGCCAGCAGGGGAGAGCAGTTAGGGGGCGATCAGGCCCGCAGGGGAGAGCAGTTAGGGGGCCACCAGGCCAGCAGGGAGAGAAGTTAGGGCGTGATCAGGCTGGCAGGGGAGAGCAGTTAGGGGGCCACCAGGCCGGCAGGGGAGAGTAGTTAGGGGGTGATCAGGTAAACAGAGGAGCAGTTAGGGGGCAATCAGGCCAGCAGGCAGAGGTGGTTAGGGGTGATCAGGCAGGCAGGCAGAGGTGGTTAGGGGTGATCAGGCAGGCAGGCAGGCAGGTGTGCGGTTAGGAGCCAGCGGTCCCGAATTGTGAGACAGATAGACATCCCCCAAGGGGTCTCGTATTGGAGAGGGTGAAGACTGGGCTGAGGGACTCCCTCCCCAACCCCCAACCCCCATACACAAATTTCATGCACCAGGACTCTAGTTTCATGTAATACTTGTTTGGTGGTGATGAACTCCTTTAGCTTTTTCTTGTCTGGGAAGCTCTTTATCTGTCCTTTGATTCTAAATGATAGCTTTGGAGGGTAGAGTAATCTATGTATATTTACTCAATGTATATTTACTCAAATTTCTGTTTTTAAATCAATTTTAAAACTTTGGTATTCATCATTTTTTATCTAGCTTAAGAAATTTTCTATGCCATTTTTATTTAAGGAAGTGTTTAAAAGGACAGCAAGAGATGGCTTATTTTTAAGTAAACTCAAAATCAGAGGGATTAGTGGTTTTTCATGATAATGATAATTTAGTAACATTTAGCAATGAAAAATATGTACAGATGGCCAACAAAAAGAATTAGATTCTTTTTACGAAGATAGGCAGGAACAGTAATATTAAATGAGCATTGTACCATAGAAAATAGCCTGACAGTACCAGGAACAAGCTCCTTTATCTTTGGGCAGTGCATTTATTGCTGTGGTAGTATAGACACTATATTTAGAAGTCTGAGGCATTTTGTATTTAGAAGTTTTCAGATGGCCAACATATGTTCCCCTTTACTCACCCCTACAATCCTGCTGCAAAGTATGCCCTGTTCTTTTCTATCCTCCCTACAAATTAATTAGATTCCATGAAGTTAGAGTCTCATTTAGCAACAGTTCAAAGGAGTTCACTTTTTATAAACCAAAACCAGTGGTAAAGGCAGACATAAAAATAGCCAACCATGCTTTTATTCCTTAATATTGCACATTAAGGCGCATTGCTAACTTACTTACATTATTCAGTTGTGGTTCATAAAGTCCTTGACCAGAAAACCAAGACTCAGAAATTGTATAACTGGCCTATATCGTCAGGTATCCAAGAGCACTCTGATGTCCAATAATTCACCAGCCGGACTCACAAAACTCAGAAAAGCAATCATACTCACAGTTTTAGTTTATTACAGCTACAGAATAAAGATTAAAATCAGCAAAGCAAAGAGATGGATAGGACAAGGTCCATGGAAGACCAGACCCAGAGTTTCCAGTTGTCCTCTCCCAGTGGAGTCATGTGGACAGAGCTTATTTCTCCCAGCAGAAATGTGTGACAGTACATATGGGGTATTGCCAACTAGAGGTTTGCAGAGTTTTTATTGGGGTTGGCTACATAGTCCCACCTGATGGCCACAGTGGCCGACCTTAGCCTCCAGTCTAGAGGTTGAGCTAATACCTAGTGGCCCGAGGTCCCTGCTGTAAATCACATCTTTGGAAAGATTGGCATGGCCTAAGGTGCCCAGGTCAATCAAGGCATTTTTATTAGGCAGCACATTCCAAGGATACAGGTTACCTCCTAGGAGGCAGGGGCAAAGATCCCAACCTTTTTTTAAGCAAGATTTGTCCTTTATAGCACAGACCCAAGATCAAACAGCTAATTAGGAACATAGCTGAGATTTGAACTCTAGCATTCTGACCTCAAAGCCCAGGTGCTTAACACTCATGTGATCATTCAACAGTAGACAAAAACTGCAAAAAA
Source organism: Myotis daubentonii (assembly GCF_963259705.1). Classification (NCBI taxonomy): domain Eukaryota; kingdom Metazoa; phylum Chordata; class Mammalia; order Chiroptera; family Vespertilionidae; genus Myotis; species Myotis daubentonii. The sequence continues at coordinate 178,779,449 of NC_081841.1, read as the reverse complement.
AACCCATAGACATAACCAAGAAGTTACACTAGGTTTCACTAAACTTTTAACATGTTATTCTACTAGGTAAGTGGGGATGCAACACTAAATAAACTGAGATGATAGAGTCTCTTAGTGGGAAATGATATTTACTAGAAATACAGTGCTACATCTGGATTAAAAGTCTTGTATTACATGGTCAAAAGTAATAATACCCTATCTGAAGTAATATTTTCCTTTTTTTGTAATTTTGTTTCTTTCCCTCAAAATTTTAATCTTTTACAACTTTTTGGTGAATTATACTGTGTACAAATCATAAGTTTGCAGTTTGATGAATTTTTACAAACTTAAAACACCTGTGTCTACATCTCTGTGTCCACCAGCCAGAAACAGAAATTATGAAAATTTTCCTTCAATTAAAAGAAATACCTCAGGGTTGGGGCGGGGGGCGGGGGGCAAGAAGAAATAAATCAAATAACTTATATACTTTTATGCATAGCCCATGGACATGGGTAATAGGGTGTGAAGACCTAGGGGGAAGGGGGGAGGGTTAAGAGGAGGGGGTAAAGGGGGGGAAATGGACACATCTGTAATACTGTCAACAATAAAAAATATATTTTTTAAAATGCCTACTCTTTTCCTTTAAATATTTGCTAAATTATATCTACTTAGGGAATAATTCTTTCCTGACCACACTATGTAAATTACAATCCCTTTTGATTTATCACTCTATTTTCTTTCTCTTTTTATTTTTTTCTATAACTATCTTCAATATACTAACTTTATGTTCTGTCCATTACCTCTAAAATGAAAGTTTGTAAGGGCCATGATTTGTATCTGTTTTGTTTACTACTGTGTCCTTGGCCTAGAATAGTGCCTTGCATGTAATACATGCTTGGTGAATATTTTTAAATATATATTTGCTGAATAAAAAAGGTTTTTTTAAATTTCATCTAATATTTTTAAAATTTTGAAACCAAAGCAATGATTCCCAGAAACTGGTCTAGCTCTAATTTCAACATTTCAGTTCACTGATGTGTATAGTAAAGAACATAATTTAAATCTACAGTGTTCTTACAAAAAAATGAAGAAAATTAAAGTAAGTCTATAATCAGAAACTAGCCACAGATGAGAACTGAGGAGATGAATGCAAATTCCATGTTTGCTAACCCATCTCACCCCACTCCTTTATCATCCTCCCTCTCAGGTTTTGGGATCTTAATAAACTTAACCAACACTATTTCATTAACTGCTCTGCTTTAAGCAGAATAAAATACTCTAACCCTGTAAAACACTAAATCAAATATAAAATGTTTAGACCACAATAACTATCTTGTATTTTTAATCATTAAATTAGTCATTGCCCTACCCGCTTTGGCTCAGTGGATAGAGCATCAGCCTGCGGACTCATGGGTCCCAGGTTCGATTCCCGTCAAGGGCATGTACCTTGGTTGCGGGCACATCCCCAGTGGGGGGTGTGCAGGAGGCAGCTGATTGATGTTTCCCTCTCATCAATGTTTCTGACTTTCTATCCCTCTCCCTTCCTGTCTGTAAAAATATCAATAAAATATATATATATTTAAAAAAAATAAAAAAAATAAATTAGTCATAAATCTCAAACATGAAACTCAGGTTAGAGAATCTAATTTATCAATTTATGACTCATTTTATGTTTTTTGTACATCCTCTTCATCTTTTTATCTCTCTGATGAACAAACATGTTGGTATACTGGTATACAGGATGGGGCAAAACTAGGTTTACATTTGTGAGTATGCAAAGCACAGAGTTTATTCTTATATTATTATTTATTATTGTATTATTTTCCATATGAACAACTGTAAACCTTTTGCCCTACCCTGGATATAAACTGTTTGATGCATAGGTGTTCCAAGATCCAGAGGCTTTTTCTTCTATAGTCAGGTGTTCTCAAGTCTAACGTTAGTTGTAAAAATATGGGAACATTTATCTTAGTTAATAAGCTTGCTAATTAATAGAATATACCTATTTTTAATGTCATTTAATTATTGGTTGTATGTATACTTGTCTCTTTATATTTGCCAGCATTTTCATATTTCTCATTAATAGGTATAAGTTGGAGAAGTAGTATTTAGACATTTATCAACTTGTAAACCATTTTATAGTAAATGCTACCTTTTATTTTATTTTTTAACTAGAGGCCCGGTGCATGAAATTCGTGCACAGGTAGGGTCCCTAGGCCTGGCCAGCGATCAGGGCCGATCAGGTTCCCCGCCTCCTTCCCTTGCAACCCATGCGCTGCCACCGCAAGGTTCCCCCTGTCTCCCCATCTCCCTGCCTCCTCCTTCCCTTGCTCCCTCAGTGCCCTGCTGCTGCTGGTTGCCTGCCATGTTCCACACTGCCACCTGGTGGTCAGCGCACATCATAAGCGATCGAACTCCTGGTCTCCCGGTTGAACTACCAAGGGGACACTTTGCACAATAGCCTTTTATATATACAGATTTATTGGGGTGACATTGGTTCACAAAACCATACAGGTTGCAAGTGTACAACTCAATAAAACATCATCTGCACACTGCATCCTGTGCCCATCACCCTAAGCAGTCTCTTTTCATCCCCATTTCCTCCCCTTTGCCCATCTCCACCAAGTTCCCACCCCCACCTAGTCCTTACCCCTTTCCCTCTATCACCATACAGACAGTCCCTCAGGTTATGTCAGACTCGATGTACGTCTTTTCGTTAGTATGTTGCCATCTCCCATTTATTTATAACAAAAAAAAAGTTCTGTTATTTTGACATATGTCCATATGTGCTTTCTGTTTTTTATTATTTACCACAAGTAAAGGTTAAAAATTGTTATTTTTCTTTGAAATTTTTTTTACTGTCTCACTTCATTACTGCTGTGTATGTGCTCCATGTGAATGACGTAGGTGGGTTCTGACTTAGAAAAAAATCGCATTACGTCGTGCCGTAGGAACCGATCTCAGAAGCAACCCGAGGACCTACTGTACTGTTATCTGTGTCTATGTATTATATATATATTAAACTCTACCTTTAAATGATAACTTTTTCTCTAAAACTAAAACTGCTTTCTTCCTTGAACATATTCTTTGATGTGTGTATGTGTATTTTTTAGGAGGTAATTCCTTACATGGCTAAGGAATATGGATTCCAATATGAACTAGTCCAATATAAGTGGCCTCGCTGGCTTCACCAACAGACAGAAAAACAAAGGATTATTTGGGGCTACAAAATTCTTTTCCTTGATGTCCTTTTTCCTCTAGCAGTGGACAAAATCATTTTTGTTGATGCTGACCAGGTAAATAGATAAACTGTTGTTTTTATTAGTACTTAAACTCTTTTTAACATGTCTATTTAGTATAGGGACTCAATTTATGTTGCTGGTATTTATCGTTATCTTTGTTGCCATGCTACATAAACAAATAAGATGTGATTGTGATACAAAGGCAAAGCATCTTTTTAAAAAAACTGAGAATTTCAGGGGAAAATTAAAGGTATTGCAAGGAAGACCATTTATTATTTAGGACATGGCAGTTTTCTCTCTGAAGTAATAGTTTTTTAATTTTGGTATTAAAAATAAAATACTTGTACTAGTCATAATAAAAGTTATATGAGTTCCTATGAATATGAGCTGATAGTTGTATAATGAGCTGTTCTTGCCGGAAAACTTAGCAATTACACACAACTCTCACTCTTCCACTTGCAATAGTATTCTTTGGCATTAAGCCAGAAACCAAATCCTCATCATCCTATCATTTAACGGGGGCGGGGGCCAGGGGGGAGTACCAAAGTTGGCCCCAAAACAATTGTGGCTCTCAGCTTTCAAAATTTATTTATCCATAAATTATGACTTTTCCCCTTTCCTCCTTGCATACCTTTGTAATCATTAATGGCCAAAAAAAAAAAAAAAAAAATACACAAATTTTAAAAAATAACAGTAGCATGTAAATATTAATGTTATATGAATTAAATGTACAAGGTAGTATTAATATTTAGGACAAAAAGTATATTTTCAAATTCTATATTAGATTTTACTTATATCTTAACTCTTATTTTTTGTATTATTTTCCAAATTGATAAATGTGAATCATTATAATTAAAAACTAAGAAAGCAGGCAAATGCAGGTGATGATCTAAGCATTTCCAATCCTACTGTCTAAAAACATTTATTTCTCCTACCTGCACACAACATATACAGTGATATTTCTCCAGCAGGCTGCAGTCTATTAAAAAATGAAACATACAAACATTATTGCATTAAAGCTATTGAAGGTAATCAAGAGATTTTTCTTTATGATTCAAACTAATGTTTGCCAATATATAATAATGGAGATTTATCATAAAAATGATTTTGAATCATTAATCCATACCTTGAGAAACTTAGTGTATGCACTTGTCTAATATTTGGTTCCTTCCCAAAATATATTTTGTTTAAAATATATTGATGAGCCCTAGCTGGTTTGGCTTAGTGGATAGAGCGTTGGCCTAAGGACTGAAGGGTCCCAGGTTTGATTCCAGTCAAGGGCACATGGTCGTAGGTTCAATCCCCAATACAGGGTGTGAGGAGGCACCTGATCAATGATTCTCTGTCATCATTGATGTTTCTATCTCTCTTCCTCTCCCTTCCTCTCTGAAATCAATAAAAATATATCAATAAATAAAATATCTTGATAAAAATGATGTAATAATTATTATTAATGAGTCATGTTGACTAGGTATATAAATTTTAGTTTTTTTTAATTTGTGAGGACAAGAGAAAAAAATAGAAACTTTGTAAACTCATTAAATGGAAGAACTGGAAGAAAATATAGTCTCTATATTTCTACAATAAGCTAATGATTTGAGATTTACATAATGATTTTATTTTATAGTCTTCATCAGAAAAATTATTTTAATTATTTAGATTGTGAGACACGACCTGAAAGAACTTCGAGATTTCGATCTGGGTGGAGCTCCTTATGGGTATACTCCATTTTGTGATAGCCGCACTGACATGGATGGATATCGTTTCTGGAAGAAAGGATATTGGGCATCACATCTTTTAAGGAGGAAATACCATATCAGGTAAGAAAATTTGTACTCTTACTCTTTAGTAAATAAATTAATGATTGAATCACCAATATTCAGTTCTCCTAGAAATTATACAACAATGGCAACCAATTACCTAGTGCTTTTACATGCCAGTCACTCTTACAAGATTTTACATAATTTAAGTCATAAAACCTCTATGACAACCTTTTGAGATATTGTTATTATCCCCATTTTATAGATGTGGAAACTGAGGCACATAGCACTTAATGTAACTTGCCCAGGCTTACATAACTAGACCGAGTTAAACCCATGTGATATGGCTCAAGTAATACGCTCCTAACTACCACAGAAGATTTAAATTTGGTTTACAAAATCAAGATACTATCCTCAAATCTGTTATTGTTTTGTAGGGCCACGAGTTTCATGAGATCTTGGAAAAATTTGAGGTGACCCTAAGAGGATATGGATCCTAACAGTATAACAAACTTCAAACCCCTTGGAAACAGTATTAGATGTTGGGAGCAAATTTATAAAAGGATTTATTATTATTAGGTCCAAGGATATCTAAGGTTAATATTAAGTAGACAAACACTGGGGTGAAATAGAAATCTATAAATAACATAGGCTATCAAGGAGTACTCATTTTTTGCAGTGCCTTATACGTAGTGGATCTCAAGAGATTTAGGAGAATTGCAGCAGGTGACAGGCTCCGAGGCCAGTACCAAGCTCTCAGTCAAGATCCAAACAGTCTTTCAAACCTAGATCAGGTAAGTAAAGTGTTCATAGAATAATTATCAGTATATAGATATAGACTGCTCCAATTCCAGGTTTGTAGACTTCAAAGTTTTATATTTTCAGCCTTTTCTTTTTATAGAATTCTCTATTGAAAATCTAGACTGACATATAAATTTTTTAACTTCAAGCTCAACATTTTTAAAAATAATAGTATTTTATCTTCACTTTCCCACCCTACAACATATTATCTACACAAAGATTTGTACATGAATAGGCACATATATAATTGTTCGACAGTATTAAGGTCCCCCTTAAGAGTGATGTTCATGAGGTTAAAATGAAAACAGCATGGTTTGTGTGTGTGTCCATATGTTTTGCAAGCCATGTTTAGTTGCATGGGTGAAAGTGCAGAGGTTTGGATTTAACCAGGACTATAATTTTGCCAAGTGAATACAACTAAGTGAATCAAGGGTAAGACAATCGAGAGTATATTCAAGGAATTAATTATAATGATTAACTATGGAAATTAAGTTATGAAAGGAAGGGAGCAAAGATATCAAGGGGTGATGATAATGAAATAGGATCAGTTGATTGGAGGTTCAAATGGTGATAAAAGGATTTTGATATCTGAATACTAGATGAGTGAGCTGAAATTCAAGAGTTGGTCAGAGAGTGGGATTATGAATTTGAAATTGAAGAGGACTTGGCTAGGACATGACCAAGTGAAAAAGTGGCTGGGATAAGATGACAGACCAGATTATTTAAGGAATGGATTCCAAGGAAAAGGGTTTTGGAAGGAACAATGTAGCTTTTATTATTATTATTATTATTATTGAATAGATTTTCCTTTTGTATAGCAGTGTTAGGTTTACAGAAAAATATTAAGCACAAAGTACAAAGAATTCCTATATTTATGGGCTCTCTATTCTATTCCATTGGTCTGTTTGTTCTTTTCCCAATGCCACATTTTCTTAATTACTATAGATTTTTATAGCAAGACTACAAGTTCAGTAGTATAAGTCCTCTGACTTTGTTGTTGTTCTTCAGTTTTGCCTTTCCATATAAACTTTACTATCAGGTTGGTCAATATCCACAAAATAATTTGCTGGAACTTTTATTGGCATTGCATTGAATCTATAGATCAAGTTGGGAATAATTAACATCAATATTGAGCCTTCCTATTCATGAACATGGACTGTCCATTTATTTAGATCTTTCCAGATTTCTTTAATCAGAATTTTATAGTTTTCTTTCCTCATATAGAGGAACATATATTGTTAGATTTTTACCTGGGTTTATTTTTTGTCTTTTTTGGTTTGTTTGGTTTGGGTACTAATGTCATGGTAATGTATTTTTTATTTCAAATTCCAATTGTTCATTGCTGGTATATAGCTAATTACTTTTTTTGTTTTAATACTTTTGAAATTGATTTTTAGAGAAAGAGGAAAGAAGAGGGTGGGAGAGAGAGAAAAACGTCAATGTGAGAGGGAAACATCAATCAGCTGCCTCCTGCACACCCCTTACTGGGGATTAAGCCCACAACCTGGGCCTATGTCCTGACTGGGAATCTAATCTGCAACTTTTCGGTACATGGGATGACACCCAACCAACTGAGCCACCTGGGCCAGGGCACAATTAACTTCTATATATTAATTTTGTATCCTAAAACCTTGCTATAGTTACTTATTAGATCCAGGAGGGTTTTTTTATTGATTCTTGGGACTTTCTGCATAAACAATCCTGGCATCTATGAACAAAGACAGTTTTATTGCTTCCTTTCCAATTTGTTTATCTTTTATTTCTTTTTCTTTTTTAAAAAAATATTTTATTGATTTCTTACAGAGAGGAAGGGAGAGGGACAGAGAGTTAGAAACATTGATGAGAGAAACATCGATCAGCTGCCTACTACACACCCGCTACTGGGGATGTGCCTGCAACCAAGGTACATGCCCTTGACCGGAATCGAACCTGGGACCCTTCAGTCTGCAGGCCGACGCTCTATTCACTGAGCCAAACCGGTTAGGGCTTTTATTTATTTTTCTTGTCTTGTTGCATTAGCTAATATTTTCAGTATTGATGTTTAATAGGAGTGTTGAGAGAAGAACCTTAAAATTGTCAATCTTGGAGCTTAGATGGGTCTGCTAACACAGGTACCCCTTGTGTCCTCTGGGATAGAGAGAGAGGAAGCATGCCCTTTGCTCTGGAATGTAAACCAACATTGTCTGGGGAGAGTAAGGAAGGACTCTACATCCCCTGGTATATGAATAAATATCTCTGGGGAAAATGTCTCTGAATCTCTCCAGAGGTCACTATTGTTAGATTACTGTGCTCATTTGCCATTTAAACATCCTTTCACTCAGATTCCAGCCATCTTTGCTTAGAAAGCCCTGAGCAGGCAGAAATGTGAAAATGTTCATGGGTCATTGTTTTCTAACAGGAAAATGAAAGATCCCCTCAGAATCTGGAGAATGTGGTAGTGACTGACATAGACAGTAATAGCAAGCACAGTGTGAGTGAGTGATCCTGGGGTGTCAAGGCAGGTAGAGGTAGTCTGTTTGGGGAATGTGGAATGGTGGGTTTCTAGGCCTTCTTCAGCCTTGAGCTAGGGGTCCAGTCCAGGGCAGGTGTGGACTTAGTTCCCTTGCATGGGTTTATTCATGACACAAGATGATTGGGTCAAATTAAGTAAAGTTTAAAAATAGAGAGATCTCAGTTGTACATGTTTTTAAGGAACTATTTATACTCTAAATCAGTAGTCGCCAACTGGTGGTCCATGGACCACTGGTGGTCCGTGAGGTCCCTTGAAAGGTTGGCAACCGCTGCTCTAAATCACATCTTCAACTTCTTTTGCTATGACTCCAATCTCTATACCTCTGTTTAAATCTTTTTTTCTCTGTAGGATCTTCCCAATAATATGATTTACCAAGTCGCTATTAAGTCTCTTCCTCAAGATTGGCTGTGGTGTGAAACCTGGTGTGATGATGAATCCAAACAAAGAGCCAAAACAATTGATCTGGTGAGTGTCTGTGGTTATTTTCATTTGTGTATGAGCAAATATGATAATGTTCAATAGAAATATTTTGTTTTACAAATGGAATGGCACACACCTGGCATACTGCTGCTCAGTCTAGTATTTACTATGGTATTTACTTAGCTTGGCAAGTATAGGGCTGTGTCAGGGGGTCCCTGAGTCAACACGAGGTTTGATGATTTCTCTTCTTAGTTTAGTGACAAGGACTCACAGGATTGAGAACATAGTCATGCTGCCCAGCCAGCATGGCTCAATGGTTGAGTGCCAACCTATGAACCAGGAAGTCACAGTTGGATTCCCGGTCAGGACATATACTCGGGTTGCAGGCTCGATCACCAGTGCGGGGCATGCAGGAGGCAGCCAAACAATGACTCTCTCTCATTATTGGTGTTTCTATCTCTCTCTCCCTCTTCCTTCCTCTCTGAAATCAATAAAAAATATTTTTAAAAAAGAATATAGTCATGCTCATGACTATGATTTATTCTAGTGAAAGGATACACAGCAAAGGGAAAAGGTACATGGGGTGAAGTCCAGAGAAAACCATGCCTCCAAGAACCCTCAGCCTGTGAAGTCACATGGGACAAGCTTAATTCCTTAAGCTACGAAAATTTTTGTAACGCATATGAAATATTGACCAGGGAAGCTATTGGAAACCTAGTGCCCAGGATTCTTATTGGGGGTTGGTCACATCAGCACCTCCTCTGCCTGGCACATACCAAAATTCCTAACATCCAGAAGGAAGGTAGGTGTACAGCATAAACCATGTTGTTTGCACAGATTAGGCACAGTGAGCCGTTCTTACCAGGGAATGGTGGGAGCACTCCTGAAATGCAAGTTCCAGACACAAGCCACGGGCCAGCCTTGCAAGCAGGCCTTTCTAAGAATAGCAGTCTCTAATACTTTCAGCAATAAAGAATTAAAAAAAAAAAAGAATAGCAATCTCAGGCCTGCTTGTTTAACTCTTTCTGCACAAGGGCTTTGGAAAGAAAGGCCGTGGGCTGACATGTTCATGAGTTAGCTATCATCTTAGCCTATCATCAGTTTAATTCTCCTGCCAATATTTCTCCCAGGTACACATAACCAAAATAATTGTTCCACTCAAATTATTCAATACATGTCTTTTCTTATTTTTGAGAAGAATTTTTAATTACATTTTTCTTTTAAGCACTTTAACTATGCTACACAGTTTAATTCTCCTAGACATGAAACATTTCAAAATTATTCATTGTCTCTAACAGTTACAAGATATCATCATTCTTTTTCTGATCATATTGTTTCTGTGTACTAATTTAAGTATAAAATATTTGTGTATAAGATCATCATTGAAGACTAAACTGTCTAAATCTGAAAATTCATACAGTTTTTGAATTTGAACAAAATAAGACAGAATAATAAAAAATAGGGATGTTTTTCTAGATATGTGTAGAATTGTATAGAAAAAAATAGCATGCCAACATGTTGGAATGCAATTGTAGATGATAAAAGGTAGCAAAAACAAACAAGATGGCATGCCCTGGCTGGTTTTCTCAGTGGTTAGAGCTCCAGCCCTGTGGACTGAATGGTTGTCCATTCAGTTTCGGTCAAGGGCATGTACCTCAGTTATAGGCTCAAATCCCCAGCCCCGTCAACCAGTCCTTTCTCTCACATCGATATTTCCCTCTCTGTGTCTCTCTCTTTCCCTTCCACTCTCTCTAAAAATTAATGGAAAAAATGTCCTCAGGTGAGGATTAACCCCCCAAAACACACACACACACACACACACACACACACACACAAAACAAATTAGATGATATTAAGAAAGAAGCAAGGTCTCACATAGCAGAAATTTGACTGATATAATGCATATGGCAAGAGAAACAAAGGAAAAAAATAAATAAATGAGACTACATCAAAATACAAAGCTTCTGCACAGCACAAGAAATGAGCATCAAAATGAAAAGGGAGCCCACTGTATGTGAGAACATATTTGCCAATGAGACATCTGATAAGGGGTTAATTTCCAAAATACATAAAGTCCTCATAAACTCAACAAAAGGAAAACAACCCAATTAAAAAAACTGGCAGAGGACCTAATAGACACTTCTCCAAAGAGGACATACAGATGACCAGGAGACATATGAAAAAATGCTCAACGTCATTAATTATCAGAGAGATGCAAATTAAAATGACAATGAGGTACCACCACACCTGCTAGAATGGCTACTATCAATAAATCAACAAACAACAAGTGCTGGTGAGTCTGTGGAGAAAAAGGAACCCTAGTACATTGCTGGTGGGAATGCAGACTGGTGCAGCCATTATGAAAAAGTGTGGAGTTCCCTCAAAAAATTAAAAATTGAACTGCCATTTGACCCATTGACCCTACTCCTAGGAATATGTCGTAAGAAGCCTGAAACACCAATCAGAAAGAGTATATGTACTCCTATGTTCATAGCAGTGTTATTTACAATAGCTAATGTATCGTTTAAGGTTGTGTTGTAACATAAGAGGTTGTGACTCATACCTTAGTGACATGAGATAGCCTTGGGGTCTTTAGGAGCACTTAGGTTAACTTGAGCTACTGTAGCAAACCCCCTAATGTTAGTGGTTTCACACTCTCCCAAGTACAGATCTAAGTGTGTGTCGTGTCTGTGAGTAGCTTCCCTGTGGATCATAACTCAGGGAATAGTCTCTATCCAGCTTGTGGCTTATTCATCCTCTAGGGCAGCGGTTCTCAACCTGTGGGTCGCTACCCCTTTGGCGGTCGAACAACCCTTTCACAGGGGTCGCCTAAGACCATCCTGCATATCAGATATTTACATTACGATTCATATCAGTAGCAACATTACAGCTATGAAGTAGCAACGAAAATAATTTTATGGTTGGGTCACAACATGAGGAACTGTATTTAAAGGGCCAGAAGGTTGAGAACCACTGCCTAGGGCAGGGGTGGGCAACCTTTTCGTGAGTGCGTGCCAAAACTAGCAAAATCTCTGACTCAAAATTCTTCTGTGTGCCAACCCTAATTTTTTGAGAACATGTTATGCCTACTTGATATCTCTTAAGGTGTACGTATGTGAAGAACCTTGAAGAAATAATAAAATTCATTCGAGCAACAAAAACACAGTATATGATAATGAGAAATACATTTATTTTTTAATGTATACATGTACACATTATAGTCCGACAGAAAACTTTATGACTCCGTTTGATATTATCAGTGGGACTTTTGCTGCTGCATCACTGATGACAGAGATTTTACATCAGGTTTATATTTTGTGACCTTCAGAGATATGCACGAGCTACTACTTTCATCCGTCAGGCTACTCCTATTACGAGACGTAACAAAATTCATCACTGAGAACAAAGATTCACAAGCGTACGTGGATGAAACCAAAACACTGGTCAGATCTAGGAAGGCAGGGAGAGTTAAGGCAGAGGCATAGAAATTGCTCTTCCCCTCTCTCGTCAATCCATGTCTATGGTCTTTAAGATAACTTGTTATGTAAAATTATTTATTTATCTAAGATGCACCTACACTGAATTTATCTGAAAAATAAAAAGTTGATATTAAGAAAAAAATTGTAAATGGAAGATTATAAGAGAGGGTTTCGCATGCCAGCAAAAGTTACTGGCATGCCATGTTTGGCACGCGTGCCAGGGGTTGCCCACCCCTGGCCTAGGGTCATCATCACCTGTATGCATTCTCTCCAGTATGGCAGTAGTGTGCCACATATGGCCAGCAAGCACCTAAAATGTTGGGAGTCTGAACTTAGATGTGCCATGAGATGTAAAATACCAGATTAGGAGAACTCAGTGCAATAAAAATAATGTAAAAATATCTCATTACTGATTTTTATATTGATTACATATTGATTGATAACATTTTAGACATAGTTAAATGCAGTATTAAAATTTATTTCACTTGTTCCTTTTACATTTTTACATGTGGCTACTAGAAATTTTTAAATTCCATGTGAAGTTTCCATAATTTTTCTGTTGGATAGTATGATCTGGAGTAAAGGAAAAAGGGAATGTGGAGAATGCACCCTGACTCTTAACGGCCTTAACCCCTTGTAGGACTTGCTCATGTGGTCACATGTAGATGTAAGAGGAACTGATACATGTCATTCCTGGGTGGCTAGCTATGTCCTGGCAATCGGTCTGCGCAGGAAAAGGACAGTGGCATAAATTTTGGTGGACAGCTTAGCCAGCTCTCCCACAGAACACTTAGAATAAAAATGAGAGAACATGCTATTTTGAGCTAGCTTCTTGGGAAAAATGTTAAGGGAATACCGAAAATTCCAAGGAAATGGCATAAGGGGAAGGAAAAGGATGCATAATGGAACTGAAGTGAGACTCTGTTTCAGTAAAGATTTCTCAGTCTGGGCATTATTGACATTTGGGACCAGATAATTCTTTGTTAGGATGTTTAGCAGTATCCCTGACCTTTACCCACTAGATGGCAGCAACACCCCACCAACTGCAGGCACGACAAACAACTGTCTTCAGACCTTGCCACAGTTCCCCTAAGGGGCATGATAAGCCCAATTAAGCACCACAGATGTAGATTGTAGGGGGGGGAAATTGTATTACACACAAAAAAGAAAAACATAGTGTTTTTATTTTAATAGTTTCTGACACAAAAAGAGGGAAAATAGTTTCATCTTCACATTATAGAATCTTTTGCCTGTAAAGTTAATTTCTGCAAAGAAAATCCTATTTCCACTACTTCAGAAATCTATTACTATAGAAAGAAAAGTCCACAGTGGAATGAACTGCAACTATCTGGTGAGGAAAGGATTAAGATGACAGGTTCATAGCTCATAATTAATAGCTTTCCCATAAGGCATGGGGGTGAGCAAATTGAAGCAACCATAAGAATATGTCACGAAGAAGTAAGCCTCAGGACACATTTTCTGTTAATGCTTTGTAATGAGGAAATAGATGTCTAACTTTGTGAAGTCTATGCTCCTCTCATTGTCTTTCCTGTCTCAGTCAAGTGCATTTCCATTCTTTACTGAGCTCAAGCCAAAGACACTGGGGTCATCTTTGATGCATCTCACATTCAGCCCATCAGCAACTCTTGTCAGCTGAACCTTCACTACATTCAAAATCAGATCCTCTCAACTGCCTCCTATACCTTCCACCTTTAAAAAAAATCTTTTTATTGATTTCAAAGAGGAAGGGAGAGAGAAACATCAGTGATGAGAGAGAATTATTGATTGGCTGCCTCCTGCACTCCTCACACTATGGATCGAGCCCGCAACCTGGGCATGTGCCCTGACCAGGAATTGAACCGTGATCTCCTGGTTTGTAGGTCAACACTCAACCACTTAACCACACTGGCCGGGCCCTTCCACCTTTTAAACTTTACTTTCCCAAGAAACTCTATAGTAGAGTCAGTTGTTACGTAGTTTAAATTGACCCTATATTAGTGGATCCTTGGAGATGATCTTTTTAATTTCCTCTTCCATAGATGAAGAAACTAAGATCACACACACACATACACACAAAGTTAAGTAACATGTATGGGTCTTACTCTGCCAGTAAGTTGGACCATGTGGACTGGGATTTATGGACTACTCTGAATTTCACAACTATTACTATTTGGACAAATGAGTTCTGGTTAACTGATTTTTAATATGGCCCGAATTGCTGATTAGAACAGAGGCATAAGAAAGGGAATGAATGCTTTTGCTAAAGAAACTCACGACTTTTCTAAAGGCTGACAAATGGTTTTGTCTGTGGAAAATGTAAAGTATATTAAACCAAATTTTTAGTCCAAAGAAAAGGTAAGAAAATATTTATTAATATAGTCCACTATGTTATTTTTAATTAAATCTTTATTCAGATTATTACAGTTGTTCCTCTTTTTTCCCCCATAGCTCCCCTCCACCCGGTTCCCGCCCCACCCTCCCCCCTCACTCCCCACCCACTGTCCTCATCCATAGGTGCACGATTTTTGTCCAGTCTCTTCCTGCATCTCCCACACCCCTTTCCCCCCCAAGAATAGTCAGTCCATTCCCTTTCTATGTCCCTGATTCTATTATAATCACCAATTCATTCTGTTCATTAGATTATTTATTCACTTGATTCTTAGATTCACTTGTTGATAGATGCATATTTGTTGTTCATAATTTGTATCTTTACCTTTTTTTCTTCTTCCTCTTCTTAAAGAATACCTTTCAGCATTTCATATAATCCTGGTTTGGTGGTGATGAACTCCTTTAGCTTTTCCTTATCTGTGAAGCTCTTTATCTGACCTTCAATTCTGAATGATAGCTTTGCTGGATAAAGTAATCTTGGTTGTAGGTTCTTGGTATTCATCACTTTGAATATTTCTTGCCACTCCCTTCTGGCCTGCATAGTTTCTATTGAGAAATCAGCTGACAGTCGTGTGGGTATTCCCTTGTAGGTAACTGAGTTTCTTTCTCTTGCTGTTTTTAAGATTCTCTCTTTATCTTTCGCTCTTGGCATTTTAATGATGATGTGTCTTGGTGTGGTCCTCTTTGGATTCCTTTTGTTTGGAGTTCTCCGCGCTTCTTGGACCTGTAAGTCCATTTCTTTCACCAGGTGGGGGAAGTTTTCTGTCATTATTTCTTCAAATAGGTTTTCAATATCTTGCTCTCTCTCATCTTCTGGCACCCCTATAATTCTGATGTTGGTACGCTTGAAGCTGTCCCAGAGGCTCCTTACACTATCCTCGCATTTTTGGATTCTTTTTTCATTTTGCTTTTCCGGTTGGGTGTTTTTTGCTTCCTCGCATTTCAAATCATTGACTTGATTCTTGCGCTCCTCTGGTCTGCTGTTGGGAGTCTGTATAATATTCGTTATTTCAGTCAGTGTATGCTTAATTTCTAGTTGGTTCCCCAATATAACATCGAGGGTCTCATTAGTTTTCTTGTAGATCTCATTAAGTTTATCGGCGGCTTCTAAACAGTTCTTGAGAGACCTTAAAAGTGTGGTTCTGAACTTTGTATCTTCCATTGACAATTTTGTCCTGTTTCTTTGTCTCCGCATTTTGTTATGCTTCCTTGGTGCACCCCCTAGTGGTCTTTGTGCGCAGTCTTATAGTTAAACCTTGATTGTTGTAGCTAATACCAGGGAGGGTTTGATCTCCAGGCCAAGTGGCTATGAGAATCAGCTGTGTCAGCAGTGAGAGAACTTCTGTCCTCTAGGGAGGTGCTAATCTAGCCTTTGCCTGAGGCTATCCGGCAAATGCCTCTGTGCAGGGCTTGGGCGGGGCGGGTTGAACAGGATCAACAGGGTGGGCCGGAGAGAGCAGTTATGGCGGCTCTCAGTCCTGTCCCCAGGGGCTCTGCCTCTCTGAGTCCCAGCACCCACTGCAAAGCTCGGAGAGAAAGCTGCACTCGCTCTGACCGAAGCCAGACAGTCCTGCTTCTCCCGTTTGAGTATGGGTCCCTAAAGACTCGCCTGTATCTGGAGCTCAGAGTCTACGACTCCCTCCCGATTGAAAACAACAACTGCGCCCTCTGCCGCCAGCCCGCTCCGCGCACTTGGCACCTCAGAATTTGACTTCAGCACTGCGCCTCCTCTGAGTGTCCGTATGCGTTTCTTTTTCCTCCTAGTTGTAGGACTTCCACTCAGCCAGCGTTCCTGTGGTTCTGGGTGATGTCCGTTCCGTCTTTTAGTTTCACTTTTGAAGTAGTTGTTCAAAGCAGCAAACTCCGGCGTTAACCTATGCCGTCATCTTGGTTCTCCCAGTTGGGTGTTTTTTGCTTCTTCGTATTTCAAATCTTTGACTTAATTCTTGCGATCCTCTAGTCTGCTGTTGGATCTCTGTATAATATTCTTTATTTCAGTCAGTGTATGCTTAATTTCTAGTTGGTCCTTTTTTTATATCATCGAGGGTCTCACTAGATTGATTGAGGGTCTCACTAAATTTATTGGCAGTTTCTAGAAAATTCTTGAAAAACCTTATAACTGTGGTTTTGAACTCTATATCCTATAGTTTGCTTTCCTCCATTTCTGTCATTTGGAACCTGTTTCTTTGTCCCTGCATTTTGGCTGCTTCCCTGTGTTGATAGAGTGGTTTTCTGTGCTAGGTGTCCTATAGGGCCCAGTGGCTCATCCTCCCCAATTACCTGAGGTGGACACTCTTGGTGCACCCCTTTGTGGGTTTTGTGCACAGTCTTATTGTAGTTAAGCCTTGATTGTTGTAGGTATCACTGGGAGGAATTGACCTCCAGGCCAATTGGCTGTGAGAATCAGCTGTGTCTATGGTGGGAGAACTTCTGTGCTGGAGACACCCTTCTGGGGCAAGACTGCTTCAGTGGGGCTTTGGTGCTCACTGAGTCTACCCCCTGAGTGTGTCCCTTATGGATCTGAGGAGTTGTAATCTGGATGGTCCCAATCTGACCACTGGGTACACTGGCTCTTGGATCTCTAAGGAGGTACTAATTTAGACTCTGCCTGAGGCTACCCAGCAGGAGCTACAGAGAGATCTTCAGATTCCTCTTCTTTGTTTGGTGTTTAGAGGTGCCCAGATGAGGCCCAGCTGTGAAGCAATGCAAGCTGCTGTGGGGTCTTGGGCCTTCTTTTGGAAGTTCTGGGTCTCTGACCCAGCTGCAGTTTGTTAGGTAATTTCAGATTACAAAGGGCCAGGTCATTCATATGCAAAAACCTCTGTGCACAGCTTGGGTGGGCGGGGTCTCAGGGAATCAACAGGTTGGAGCAAACAGCTATGGCTGATCCTCAGTCCTACCCTAAGAGGCCCCAGGTCAGTGTCCCATGGTAATCACTGCAAGCACCTCTGAGAGGAAGCTGCCCTCAAGTACTGCCTGCTGCCAGACGGTCCAGTTTCTCCCTGTATGAGTCTGGGTCCCCAGAGATTCACCCAGAACTGGAGTTCAGAGATGTCGGGATGTGTCTTCCTCCCGATTGAAAAAGACAACCGTGTCCTCAGTTGCCAGCCCTTTCCGCATGCGCCTCCGTACCTCTGCACTTTACTTCCGCACCTCTTCTGAGTCTCAGTATGCTTTTCTCTTTCCTTCTAGTTGTAGAATTTCCACTCAGCCAGCCTTCCTGTGGTTCTGGATGATGTCTGTTTTGTCTTTTAGTTGTATTTTTGAAGTGGTTGTGGGAGGCAGCAATTTCCGGTGTTTACCTATGCCGCCATCTTGGTTTCTCTCAGTCTGCTATGCTTTTTGTCAGAGTGTTCATGTATTTAGACCTCTTGTCAAACAAAATACTTTACTGAATTGTTTGAAAAACTTCTTATGAAACATGAAAGTGTCTTTAAACAGTTTTTTCTTAATTTCTGATTGAAGTATTTGCATTGAACACTTACTGCTTCCAGAAACTAAGATCTGTCATTTCACTTGTTCCTGTCTCTATTTAATGAATTCCCGTATTTCAAGGACGTAAGACTTAGGACTCTACCGTTACAAAATGCATTTGTTTGCTCCAGTGACACAGCAGAGTCCTCAAGTATTTCCTTCCTGTTTCTGGAACGTGGTTTTTTATTAACAAAACTTTATTTAAACTTTCAGTGCAATAATCCCAAAACAAAAGAACCCAAACTGAAAGCTGCTGCCAGGATTGTCCCAGAGTGGGTGGAGTATGATACTGAGATACGACAACTGCTAGATCACCTTGAAAACAAGAAGGAAAATGCAAGTAAGTAATCATTCTGTGGTGGCGTCTGAACCACATGTTGCATTAAATGGAACTAGAATAGATTATATACTTATTTCATAGTGAAGTTATCAAGTGATTAGGTCAGAATTTCTTTAAGAAAGCCTATGACATAATTAAGAATATTTTTATGTGGACTAAGCTCACAAATTTAAAATATGGATAGAGCCTGGCCAGTGTGACTCATTGGTTGAGTGACATCCAATCCACCAGGAGGTCACTGGTTCTATTCCCGGTCAGGACACATGCCTGGGATGCAGGCTCGATCCCCAGTGGGGGTTGTGCAGGAGGCAGCTGGTCAATGTTTGGTCAATGTTTCTCTCTCATCAATATTTCTCCCTTGCTCCTTTTCCTTTCTTCACTCTCTAAAATCAATAAAAACATATTTTTAAAAAAATATATGGATAGAGAATCTATTCCCCCATGGATATAGCTTCAATTCATATAATCTATACCACATAGATGTGTAGTATAGTTGTCACCGCCTGACCCAAGATAGAGGTAAACGTAAAAGTTTTAAAAAAATGTTTATGTTTAAGATCACACTGAATTTCCCAAATATGAAAGTCCAAGCTCTGAAGTTTAATAAAAGCCTTACATAACTAACTAAGAATATTATCTTCTCTCTCCCATGTTTAATCTCATAGAAAATAGAGGTTTCTCCACGTGTTCCTGATTCTAGTAGCCTTGTTTTGGCTGGAGGGTGACTTGAATTAGATCTGCTTCCATTTCTTAGATTTAAAAAACTGTGGTTACCTTAGCATTTAATCATCTACATAAACCTTCAACAGATGTGTGCTGAATATTCTTTCAGGCCTCATAATTCCCTTTCCTTTCCAGTGTCTGTCTCCCCTTTGTTCTTTACTCCTTTTTAAAAACAGCACTAAGGCCCTGGCCCGGTGGCTCAGTTGTTCAGAGCATTGTCCCGTACACCCAAAAGGTTGCGGGTTCAATTCCCAGTCAGGTCACATGTAGAATGCAACCAATTGATGTTTCACCTCAGTGTTTCTCCCTCCCTTCCTCTCTGAAATCCATAAAAACATATCCTTGGGTGAGGATTAAAAGGAAGAAAAGCACTGAGCTTGTTCAGTCAGTATGTTAAGAGACTTTCATGGGCTATATTTTTTACCCTCACAATAATTCTTCCTAGTAGTTTAAAATATAATTTTTCTTTTCCTCACCTCTATTTTTTAGAGAAGCTAAAATGTTTATATATAAATTTCCTCAAATAAGCATTAAATTGTTTCATCTTGACTTTGTGTTTTCCTTAACAAAACCAATGTGTTGTCTGAGGTGTTCCATATTTAAAACATACCCATGTATTTTTAATCTAATATATTTAAGTTCAGAAGTAGTATTATTCTGTAAGTGGTATAACTTTTTAAAGAGAGAGAAAGATAAATAAGTCAGAGCAAAGTAGAAGAGAAGGAAAGTAAGCAATAAAAGGAAGGAAGAAAGGAAAATTTACATAATTACAAGTGCACAAAACTGAATTAAATGTTTCTCTTATCAAACTGGAAAGAATTAAAGGATCAAAGTACCCAGCATTAAGGAGGATGTTGACAGATGAACACTCATTTACACATACATGTAGTAGCTGTATAAAAACTTACAATATGTATACCCTATGACCCAGCAGTTCACTTTAAGAAACTTATATTTAAAAGAAAAATGATACATGATACATGTTTGTTTTAGCATTGTTTTTAATAATGAAATAGAAATAGCCTGTCCATAGAGGATTGATTCTATAAACATTGATACATACAAATATAGTGTAGCCTTCCAAGAGAATAGAGATAAATGTATTTGTGCTGATACCATATTTTCAAGTTAGAAAAATAGGTTATAGAATATGTATAAATATGATTGACCCCATCTTAAAGAAAAATTGCATACCTGTCTGTATTAGTATATGGTTATGTGTATAAAAGAAGTTTTACAAAAGAGATTACTGGTTTCTTTACTTGATTTGTAAACGTAATCGCTGTTCATTATGAACATTAAAACAACATGGAAGATAGGGAATAAAATTGGAAGTCTTTTTATACTTAAAGAGGCAACTATTTTTAAGGCTTTGGCATAAGCTTCCCTCGCCTTGGTATAAGTGTGGCTGTTTCTCCAAGAGGCTTCTTCTCTGAATGGGAGGGTTGGTTTATAGCTCTAGGTATATCAGCATGCTGTGGAACTGGCAGACTTCCCTCTGTATGTGCATGGACTAGCCCAGTGGTCGGCAAACTCATTAGTCAACAGAGCCAAATATCAACAGTACAATGATTGAAGTTTCTTTTGAGAGCCAAATTTTTTAAACTTAAACTATATAGGTAGATGCATTGTTATTAACTTAATTAGGGTACTCCTAAGGCTTAGGAAGAGCCACGCTCAAGGGGCCAAAGAGCCGCATGTGGCTCGAGAGCCGCAGTTTGCCGACCATGGGACTAGATCAAAGCCCATCCCACAAAAATATCTACCTGTCTGTCTCTCTTCTCTCTCCTTCCCCTCCCCTCCTTAATAGATTATTCAATTTGTTTTCAAAAATAGTCTTTCTGGCCCTGGTTGGTGGTGTTCAGTGGTTAGAGCCTTGGCCATGCGCCGAGGATTTGATTCCCAGTCCAGGACATATATCTGGGTTGCAGGTTCAATCCCCGGCCCCAATTGGGGCATCTGTGGGAGCAACAAATTAATGTGTCTTTCTCACATTGATTTCTCTCTCTCTTCCTTTCTCCCTCTTCCTCCCTCCCTCCCTCCTCTGTCTTCCCTCCCTTCCATTCTCACTGGGAAAAATATCCTTGGGTAAGAATTAATAACAAAAAAGTCTTCTACTTTATATCTTGGGATAAGCAGACTGTCAGATTTCCTCTGGTATGCAGTAGGATGGGAGGGGAGCGGCCAGCACAGATACTGCAGACTAGTCCTTCAGTTAATTGCTTCTGTCTGACTCAGTCCCCACCAGCTTTTCTGTTAGGAGGCTCACCCGGGTTTCCACTGTCAGGAACACCACCACATCTCAGCTGTGTGCTATGTATTCAGCTGCATATTCTCTTTTCCATTTTTAGTAATTCATTGATAATTCTGCTCCAATGATGTTTCATAACCACTTCCCACATTCCCTTTTATATTTTTTTATTATCTTTAAAGCGGAATTTAGTGGCCCTAGCTGGTTTGCCTCAGGGGATAGTCAGCCTGTGGACTAAAGGGTCCCGGGTTCCATTCTAGTCAAGGGCACATGCCCGGGTTGTAGGCTCGATCCCCAGTAGGGGATGTGCAGGAGGCAGCTGATCAGTGATTCTCTCTCATAATTGATGTTTCTCTCTCTCTTCTCTCTCTCTCTCTCTCTCTCTGTCCCTCCCTCCCTCCCTCCCTCCCTCCCTCCCTCCCTCCCTCCCTCCCTCTCCCATCTCTCTGAAATCAATACAAATATGTTTTACAAAAAAATAAAAAATTAAAAGATATAAACAGTCTTCCATCTTGAATTGTGGTATAGAATACTTTAATTTGTATTTTAATTTCTACCTGAAAATATTTCAAATTCTCAGCGTTCTTAAATCAATTAGGATGTAACAGTTCAGTGATGCAGAAAGAAAAGAACCCATTTTTTGCCTCTAAGAGTCTTCACTGTTATTCTCACATTTGTATAATACCTGTGTCTGTTTAAATGCTCTCCTCCCATCATAGAATACCATGTATGTCTTTTGCTCTTTGTTGTTCCATTACACTAATACTTTGTGCAGGTGAGTAATCTACTAGTATATTTCATGGCTTCCTGGCCAGGCTGGGTGTTAGGGCCTAGAGATAACAGATAAATAAGGCATGGTTCTTGTCCTCCAAGACTAATGGGAGATCACTTCTAGGAGGAGACAAAGGTAAGTAGTCATGATATGGTACAATCTAACCGATACCATAATGTACAGAGCTATTCTTTTGTCACATAATTGAACCAAATAGATAGTACTAAATTAACAAACAAAAGGACCCTCAGTCAGCACCTGTGTTTTTTCTATATCTCAGACATCAGTGAGGTTTAAAGGTTTAAGCTAATTTGATATTTAAGATTTCAAGAAAGAAACTTTCCTCCCCTACAGTTTTGACACATGATGAACTCTAGCACTGGCTTTTATGAGAAAGAAGATGAAAGTGTGACAAGAAATCTGCCACCTGCTGGGCAAGTGTTGAGCTACTGCTAAGACTTTTGGAAGTTTCATTAAAGATCAGTGACATATTCCTCAATTTTAAAAATATTATTTAAAAACACATGTACTTTAATTCTTGAATAAATTTAAGTTATATAAGAAATGACCACTGAGTATTTAAAACTAAGTTTATTCCTTTTTCCTAATTGCTTAAAAGACTGATTTTACCAAAGTGGTATTTTGCCAGGTGACCCAGTAAAAAACATGTCTGACTAGTGGGGATTTACCAAACCATCTACATTTTTATGTATTTCAGCTCTGTGTGCATTTATATTTTCTTATTCACCAAATGCATTTAAAATTAGAGAAAGGAAAAAAAATAAATTAAATAAAATTAGAGAAAGGAAAGGGATGCATGCTTGTCTCTGAAATTTCTAAAAAAGTAATCCCATTTATACCTTATCTGTTGTAAAATGGAAGGTAGTGTTGCACTATAATGCTACTTTATCTTAAATTATGTTTTAATCTTATGCTCTATTTGTATTTTTAATATTTCTAATTTTTATTTCATAAAACATTTATAGGCTTATGGGGTATGTGCATTTTTTTTTAAAAGAACTGTCTACTTTCATAGAAACTTAAGAATGTAAACTTTGTTTTCCTGTATTAATAGGAGAATAGGTATAGTCAGTGTTCAAAAAATATCCAGCTATTCTAGAATCATGGCATCTGGGGCTGGAAGAGAGTCCAGTGTCATCAGAACCCCACCCCCTGAAGTGACTAATGTAACAGGGCAGGTGAACATGGGGAATGATGATTATTTTAAAAAGCTCCCCAGATGATTCTGTTGATAAGTGACATCTGGGGAACAGCCAGTAAGCAGCGGTTCTCAAGCTGTGGGTCGCGACCCCTTTGGCAGTTGAACGACCCTTTCACAGGGGTCGTCTAAGACCATCCTGCATATCAAATATTTACATGACGATTCATAACAGTAGCAACATTACAGTTATGAAGTAGCGAAAATAATTTTATGGTTGAGTCACAACATGAGGAACTGTATTTAAAGGGCCAGAAGGTTGAGAACCACTGCGAGTAGAGTTTACGGGGGTGGGCAAACTTTTTGACTCAAGGGCCACAATGGGTTCTTAAACTGGACCGGAGGGCCGGAACAAAAGCATGGATGGAGTGTTTGTGTGAACTAATATAAATTCAAAGTAAACATCATTACATAAAAGGGTAGGGTCTTTTTTTTTTTTTTTAGTTTTATTCATTTCAAACGGGCCGGATCCGGCTCGCAGGCCGTAGTCTGCCCACAGCTGGTTTAGCCCCAAGCCAGTGTACCAGCCCCCCTTACAAGGCCCTGTCAAGTAGAGCCTCAGGCCATCTCTGAACCCTCCAGGCCAGTAGATACAGGGTAGTCCATCTCTGGACAATTCTGTATAGTTAGGTGCCCAGTGAGCCAGAGCTGTCTATTGGCAGTTTCTGCTCTTGCTCCTTTGAGCTCTTCTAAACAAGTCTAGTTCTTCTCTATTTGACAGCCCAGCCCAGAGTATTTGCATAGAAGTTCTCTGTTCCCAGTAGCTTCGTTCATTGCTAATAAGAGATCACAAGACCTCTCCCTCTCCTGGCCACCCTCCCTTTGTTATGTGTTTGTATTTGTCTATGATAAAATGGAGTGTTCCAGATATGGCCTACCTGATGGAACTAGAATGTTCCTGTGGT
Organism: Myotis daubentonii; assembly: GCF_963259705.1. NCBI lineage: Eukaryota > Metazoa > Chordata > Mammalia > Chiroptera > Vespertilionidae > Myotis > Myotis daubentonii. The sequence goes on along the minus strand of NC_081841.1, from coordinate 178,755,184 downwards.
TTCCAGGGATCCAAAGGGATGCTATCAAAGGCCTCATGGGTAACTTGGCCTGAGGTGACCAACTCCATGTACTCTCTGCCTCATTCCTGTGGAGTCAGGAGTAACATCTGAGCTTGATGAGAGGTAAGAAATTCTGAGTTCATGGTTTAGTGTTCTGCACAGAAGCCCCAACTGCAAGATGGTACTTTTTTCCCCTTTATTGTCAGCCTGTTTTCCACTTTTGTAAGAATCCTGCAGAAAGGATGGACTAGGCAGACACCTGATTCCCATGCTTATTACTATCACGTCCAATTTGCTAGATTCTGTATTTCATAGAGCGGAAGCTGAAATTGCAGAATAGTATGTCTTGATCACTCCCTTCCCAGCTTGTCATTTGAGTGGCTAAATTTACATGTCTCATTTCCACATGACTGATACCTTCTATCTGAAAATCTAGATTTATAAATATTCAATTTATAAATATTCTATAGGAAGCTTCCTCTTTGTTCTCCTGTAAGCCCTTATTGTCTTCAGACTAAGGCCAGTTGTTCATATATTGCAAAGATATGATTAAGAATTTGCAAACTTTGAGCTTTCTGGGAAAGGTCTATATAAGCATTCTAGCTGTCCCTTAGTTTTAGGATATGCAGAATATAGAGAAGAAAGCTTCTTTTGTTTAGAAATTTGATTGAGATAACAGTGTGTCCCCCCCCCCCCTTTAAAGACTTTAACAGAAATGTACAAATCTATAGTAATAAAAGCATAATATGCTAATTAGACTGGATGTCCTGGACGAAGCCGTGGCTGCGAGGGAAGCCCAGGTCCCAGGTGCCAGAGGGAAGCCAGTGCCAGCAGCCAGGGGAAGGAAGGCCTACTCTTGCACCAATTTTGTACATTGGGCCTCTAGTTATAGTATAAAAGGGAAAGTCTTCAAACAAAGCCAATTGAAGAGATTTTAATTGTATTGAAGTTAAAGAACCATCTACTTGAACGCCTAGCTGTCCCTAAGACTTTTGGAAATTAAGAGATTTTAGCCATTTCTGCATTTGGTGCTCTGATCTTCCTTAGCTTGTGTACAGGAGCCGTTGTAATCACTGATTATGTGTGAAATAAAGTGAGAAAATAGACTTCTCCAAAAGACTAAAAATTAATCGAAAGCAAAAATGTACTGATTTTGACCATAAATATTTTTATTAAATGTGAAAATACAAGGGCATAAAAATAGTACCCATATGTGTAGACATGTCTGAGACCCATTTCAATTAATTTTCAGTTTCTTTATTAAAACACTAAACTGAGATGGATTAAGTTACTTAGTTTTCTCATTCAAAACCAACTATACAGTCGTACAGGAGTACTATCTTAACTCCCCAAACATCTCCAGTTTTTACACTCTCCACACTCTGCTTTCCACTGCAGGTAAGAGGTTCAACCACAGATGATTGCAACAAAACCTGTCAACTATACACAAGCCACGCAGTGGCTAATTTTACTCTTAAATCATTCAACAAATGAGATCATTCATAAAAAAAAAAAAGTAGCCCCGTCTATTAACATAATTTGCAATTACAGAATAACCTCTGCTACTTCAAAAGGAATAATCTGATTTAGAATAAGGATATTATGCATTGACAAGTTAGCATTTGCCTTCTTCCTTCCTTTCTAAATATGGAAAAGTAAATTACATTCAACGAAGTTGCATGGCTCTCTCTAGGTTATACTATTGATGTTTACTCAACAAAAAATCTTTGCAAGGCCTGTTACCAGTGCCCTGTACCCTTAAGGCAGTTGGCTCTAACAAATACCTGAGGAACCATTTTTAACTTAGGCATCTCATGCATTTTTTTCATGGTAAACCTCACAATCTTTGACCAACTTCATGCCTTTAAAGGTGAATCTTTCATTTTTCCACCATGAATAGTAAATGCCAATTTTAAATTTTGATTCTGTTAACTTTGTTCCTACTCAGTTATCAGTATTTTTCTCTTTAAAATTTTGTGGATCATTTGCATTCTATTATCAAAGTTCCAAAGAAGTTCTGTTTCCATATTGATATTTAGAATAAACTTTTAATACTGATTAAAGAGAAAGACATTTTAAAATTAGTAGTTATATCCAATTCACATCAGTAAACTATTCAAGTTGTTCTCAAGTTTTCATTTATCCAGTAAGAAAGCATGAACTTTCAGAAGTGGGCAATAAATTAATTTTCAGAACTTTTTCACATTTATAGGCTGATGTGTTTAATACTTGCTGCTGTGGAAAAGATCCACAGTGTACAGACCAGAAATACTTCACTTGTGGAGCTCTCCAAAAGGGAGGCCTTAAGAAGGGAATATAATACAGGTGAGGTGACGGGCCCCTCTGCATTCACTTTCCCAGAAAGAGCCATGAAGGTTACCGGACACTGTAGTCTCCAAATAGACTCGAGAGTGGTAAGTGCAAGTAGCCCCCAAACCAGTCGAATGCTTCCTCAGTCGTCGCCTTCCATTGCGATCTTCAGGCCGGCAAGGAGACTCACTGTCCTCTACACACATGTCCTCAATCATGTAAGGGAACATCGAGTGACCGTCTTTCCCTTCAGGTGGATACCAGAAGACTGCTGATGCCCATCCAGGCTGGAACGTAAAGGTCATTGTTTTCTTCATTAATCAGCAAAACAAATTCCAAAGAATTAATTTCTCTCAGTGGCGTTGGCACTTGGCATCATAGATTTTACTCTTCACTGAAAACAGGCAAATAACTCTGCACATTTCAGTATGATGACTAAAGTAAGTCCATGGTAAGACTTTATAAACAGGAATGATGGTTATTACAAGTGGAGAAAAAATAATGTAAACAACCCGATGGGCAGCAATTGGCAGGCAGCAAGGTAACCTATGTCCCAGATGCATTTCCCATGTGGCCCAGCTCTCAACCCTCCTGACTTTTCATCCTCCCCTCTCAATAGAAGGGCAAGTCATTTGTTATTTCCTTTGTTCTCATTGTGTACAAAAATCTTCTTCTTGAAAGTAAATAGAGGCCATTGCTAGATTTCAAAGAGGTCACAGTGACATCATGTACGAAAGAACCAGATTGAAAAAAATCTGATATAATTAAGTAATGTGATTACTGAAATTAAATAAACAAGGAATTTCCTTTGGGAATTATTTTCATATTAGCTTGAAATTTGAGACATTAAAACAAAATGAAAGCTGCAAGATGTTCACTAGTTTTCAAAATGCATTGTTAAGTTTATTGGTAAGAAATAGACTTCAAAATAGATGCAAAAAGCACTTACGTGTTTTACCCAACTCAACTATGTGATTTTTGTCTCGTAGTTAAGAAAATTTTTTCCACATATGTTTCAGGATGACTGTGGAAGAAAATGATTTGTGCTTGGCTGTTGTGGACATTACTGGTCAGGATGCCTTCTAGAACTAAAATTAAAATGCTTGATTTCATAAAAACATTATCAGACTCGTATTGCTTAAAATGCTTCAACATGCTTTGAGGCAAATAGAAAAACCTTTCCAGAGTAAAGGTACTAATTCTTATCTAAAGTAATTCTCTTAGATTTCAAATGCAATATCAATAGTTCCATAAATATTTAATATTCTTGATTAAAGTAACACTCATTTTTTAGGGGGAAAAAATCAAATAAACAAAGATTGAATAGTTCATTTCTTCAAAAGTAAGAAGAAAGAATCCCAAGAAGAGATGCCATCTTGATAGTGGAAATATAGCCAGAGCTGACTACATTTGTAAGCCTGCAGGCAGGAGACCATGTAGCGGCATCCAGGTCTGGTGAAGGGGCAGGTCTGCTGTTTCATGCCCACTTGAAACAGGCCCCATGTGGGCGTTACTACAGTCCAAGCAGGTCTGCCAGGAGGTAAGAGAACCTGCCCCACTGTATGGATTAAAGGTTGTCTGTTGATGTTAACTGAGCAACTTTACATTTCTACGACAATCCTGTTATAGGAAACAGTTTAACTCTCAATTTCAGTTGTTGAAGTAGTTCACTCTGCATCTCAGCAAATTTATTTTACATAATACCACTGCTATCTTATCTGAACCTATTTTATGCATAACTTTTAAGTTAATATGTGATGTTTCATGTTAAACAAAAGGCCCATAGGTTTTACAATTAATTATATGTCAGTGGTTTTTAGTATTCTCTTGCAGAGATACTCAACAACAAAATACAAAGTATATGCTTACCATCAATCCAAAGTATAATCCTGGCTACATTGACTACCATTGGGTAGCAGGTTCTCTAATTCATGAGCTCGAGTCCCTTCCTCCCCCCAGTGTCAGCCGTGTTCATGCTGGTGGAGGATGGAAATGCATGCGGATTAAAGGAGGCTCTGTAATTTAACAATATTTGCAAGTGACTGTATTGACCAAAATCTAAACAAAATTGTCCCTAAGAATAGCTCAAAATGTTAATATTCTCTTTAAGAATACTGAAATATAACCCATTCTCATGAAGGTTACGTACAGCTCCTTCTTATACACATAGGCACTGACATACTATGCAAGGCTGTGAAGAAAATCATTTCTACATGGTGCAGCATAGAAAAACACAGACCAGGTGAGCCTGCCTCCAACCACTTCCCCAGACATTCCTCAGCTTCCGGCCATAACAAACCCATCCACCTCAAGTCTAAAATGGAGAAGAACAGATTTTTCTTATTAAAACAACGCTTTGGTCATGGACAAACTAAAATATTTGAATTTTTTTTTCTTTCTTTAGGATCCTGGAACAAGGTTTGTTTTTAATCTTTAAAAAAATGTAAGGAATAAGAGAGAGAGAGAGAAAAAAAAACAGCTGGTTTAATTGAAGTGGAACTTAAATCTAAAAGGTCCGCCTGAGCTGAAGGGATTGAACCCTTGCCATGAGTTCCAGCTTCTGTGGAAAGGGTTGCCACCACCTCCTTGTTGGCTCTCTGCATCCAGGGGGTCTTCTCCATCATCAAACTTCTTCCTCATTTCTAGAAAAGAAACCAGCAGAGTAAGACTCAGGTATGGACTAAGATGTGGAGGAGGGGGTGGACTGAGGGACTACTTACTTTTCAGTTATTACAATAGGTATGCCTGACACTCAAAAGTAGGCTCTCCTAGATCAGAGGTTTGGTCTCAGGAAAACAGACAAGAGAAACACCAGTCACAGAGAAGGGGTGGGGGCCAGGGTTGAAAATGATACCATTGAAAATCAGACCTCCTAAATCTCTCCTCACAAGAAGCCACCCAAGGAGATGCTTCTCTGGAAAAAATTAGTAACTGCAGAGAAAGCGGCCTCCAGAACAGCCCTGTCACCATCCTGAGCCCAACAAGGAAGTCAGCCTGGCACAAGCTGTCTAAAGCCTCACTATTAAATAATGTGAATTTCTTCAGAAATGAGGGGAACGAGGCCACCTCCACAGCTGTGCCTGTCCCGAGGAAAGTCCCTGATGAGCCAGAGACCAGTGCAGGCAAATGGGAGAAAGGAACACTGCAGGTGGCCAGAGAGCAAGCTCATCCTCAGAGATTAGAAAAAGCCATTTCATCCTTAAAATAAGAATGGGGGTTAAGAAAAGGAAACCAAGAAAAAAAAAAAAAAAGGAACTCATAGTAATTAAAAATGCAGCTTTTTCTCCATGGGCACCTCTGTGACTGCCAGCCCAGCTCCCGTGGAGCTCAGCTGCAGAGCCCCCCACCTGTGCACTGTGCAAGCCAGGGACAGAGCCACTCCAGGGAGGTGGTAGACCCTCCTCTGTGGAACAGAACCACGCATTAATACACTCTGTCTCCTGGGCTTGATGATAAATTACTTAAGAACAACAAATTGTTTCACTTCAGGTGTATAGTGTAAGTGAGGTGTTCAAGAAAGATTTGTCAAATGGGCATACAACTTGATTTCCTTCTATTTTTTCCTTAATTTGTCTAGCTCAAGCCATAGCTTCTGCTCCCACTGACACGGAAAGGCACAAGAATCAGTAGATACTAGCTTAACATTACGTTCCCCTTGGAAATGTCAGTGTTGTTCAAAAATACCTAAATTCTTCTTTCACTCTTATTTCCCAGGCCATTTTGGCGTGTGTTAAAGAACACTTATAGCAGCCAGTAAATCAAATGAACATCTGATTAAGGCCAAGATTCCTGGAGAGCACACACTGGCAGGCAGCTTCTCTTCCACCACTGCACAGTCCAGCCTGGTTTCCTTATCAAGCTTCTGTCAGTTTGGTATGAAGAATTCATCCCTGAGCTATGAAACTGGGCGAAACCTAAGAGATCCCCCTCACTGTTGTACTTCCATATCACAGGTGAAAAAAAACCAGGAATGTCAAATTCAGGCTTTTTCATTCCCCTGCACCAAGAATATGTGGGTCCCTGAGTCTGACGGGGCAGGCATAAAACTGGACTTCTGAAGCTGCAAGCCCACACTAGTCACCAGCCCTTAAAGTGAGCCCAGAGCTGCCTCCCATCCATTCTGACATCACCTCTATGACAGGCAATGGAAGAGGGAGGCAAAATCACCAATTGAGCCATTTCAAGAGAATAGAAAATGTTAAAGTCAGGTGCTACCTGGATCAGAGAGGACTTCTTTAGCAGCTGCAATGTCGATGAATTTTTTCTCAGCTTTTTTCTTTTCTTCTTCATTCTGGAAGTTATCTGGGTGCCACTGCATTGCTAATTTTCGGTATGCTTTAATGATTTCTTGCTTTTTGGCATTTCTGAGGGGTATTAAAATTTATTAATAATCATTAGTTAAGAAATACCCAACACTTCTGGATTAGTTTACTTAATAAGAACAATTACCTAAAAAAATGATGTTTGTTCAAGGAAGGTTTTCTTATTCAAAAGTACATATTGAGTAAATTAAATATCTTAGTACCTACAAGTTGATTGTTCAAATACCACTTTATTTAAAGGCCTAGATACGTTTTCTTTTCCCCAATCCCCTCTCTCCCTCCTATCCCCACCAAAAAAAAAAAAAAAAAAATCTCACTCCTAACTCATTACCTTTAAGAAATATAGGCTTAGCCTAGCCAGTGTGGCTCTGTGGTTTAGCATCAACCTATGAACCAGGAGGTCACAGTTTAATTCCTGGTCAGGGCACATGCTCAAGTTGCGGGCTTGATCCCAAGTGTGGGGCGTGCAAGAGGCAGCTGATCAATGATTCTCATTGATATTTCTCTTTCCCCCTCTCTCCCTTCCTCTCTTAAATCAAATTTAAAAATATGTGGTTTTTTTTAAAAGGAAATCTAGGCCTAGGGTCTATTCATGCTACAGCATCATATCTTTGTCACCAACTACTAATTCTCCATTATTGCATTACTAGTCTCCATCATCTAAGAAAACTGTAATATATATTCAAAATAGTTTTATGATGTTAGGCTATTAGGAAAGGAAAGGAATCCGAGAAAGAGGAGCAATGATTAGCTTTAAAACAGTTGAATAAAAATAAAAATGCAAATTTTAAATTAATAATTCACCTTTTTACTCCCAAGATTTTATAATAATCTCTTTTCTGTGACTGTTTCAATAGTCTTTGTGCTTTCTCTAGACCTTCCCGAATCTGCTGGTCATTTTCATTGTGTTCCTGAGCAGTTTCATAATCCTGAATAGCTGTCAAAATATGTTTAAGATAATGCTGTTAAGAGGAATTACAATTTATAACACCTTTACTTATCCTGCAAAATTGACACTGAAGTCACCATCTCCCCCCTGCCCCAATCTTTTCACTCTTTTGCCATTACTGCTAAGAGCCTAAGAAGTGGTAACCTTAGTAATTTTGTTCACAAACTTACAAAAGACATAATTAAGGAATAATTTAGTAGCTTATTACTCCCAGTCAATAAAATTCACTGCTGTTTGTATACTTTCCCTCCCACATTATCTTATCCATACCTTTTAGCCTTGTAGATATTTTAACATCAGCACTTTAAACACAGCAATCTTACTATCAGTAAGATTAAAGTGATTGTTACACAGGAAAACAAGACAGTGGCAAAGAAAATCTGCTTGGTCAGCTACTGGGTCCACAGTACAGAAGAATTAGAGGCTTAGAAAGTGAGCAAGAGGAACCATCAGCAATCAGAATTACTGTCACCCACAGATTTCAACATAAACTATTACAACCTGATTTTTTTTTAAAGTATAAATCAAAATAGAAACCCACATACAGACCTTGTATGGGAGGTCTGATAATCCATATTGTATCCTTTCTTTTCGATTTAAAATATTTTTAAAAACAGGCATTTATCTGGATACCTAATGTCATGCAGAAAGGAGTATCTTTAGAACGGTTGGCCCCTGGCAGCATCTGGAAAGTTGGATTTCAGGAGTGTTCCCAACATTCCCTGGTAAGACTGGCTCACCATGCCGAAACTATTTGTATAAACAACTGTGATTTATACGAAACGTCTTATTTCCTTCTGGAAGGCTAGAATTTGGGTATGAACTAGGCAGCCCCCTGGAAGACAGCACTTCACACTTGTTGAGGAATTAGCTGGTGCTGTATGATTTCACAGAGAGACGCTTGGAATCTTTCACCTGGTTCCCTCTGAATTTTGCCCCATGAGCCTTTCCCTGGTCTTACTTAGTATCCTGTCACTGGACTAAATCTTGGTCCTCAGTACAACTACATGCTGAGTCCCATGTGTCCTCCTCCTGAATCATCAAATCTGGGGGTGGTCTTGGGAAGCTCCAACACAAATTTTTCCGTGTTCTCCCTGGACAGACACCTCAAATAATAGATTGTTGGTTTCAAATTCTAGTTTTTATGGAAATACCTTTCATTGTGAAAAAAGACAACTCTCTGGATAACTTGCCAGGATAGATAATCCTGGAAGGGGTTAACCTTGGGCAAGGTTAAAATGAGAAAGATATTCAAATTTATAAGCCTGAACTACATAGAAAAATAACCAACACTACATCTGTTCCCCCCGCCACTCCCCCCCGCCCATGAGCAAAGGGGGGCTGCTTTAAGCTTTTCTCCTAATTCTGCCTCAACATATTAATATTAAATATTAATGAAACACTAAATATCAGTCACCCAATCCACAGTGACATCCTAAATTATCTTTCCAATTTAGTACAAAAATCCGTCATAAATAGTAGCAAGGTTTAACTTTGCAATTAATACCCACAGCATTTGATATCAGAACCTAGTAAGAAAATTACTTTGAAGGAATTTAATACAAGGGGAAATGTCTCAATATATGCAATTTTGCTACTTATACAAACTCTACACTTAAAACATGTTTGCATTCTTAAGTGTTCATAATATCTCCCCAAAGTAGTCTTCTACATTCTATCTTAATATGGATGATGTAAGACTTTACATGGGTATAAACTAGGTAATTTTTAGTTATATTTCAAATTCTACTCTCTGAGGGAATCCTAAAAAAATACTAATTGCCATCTAGTTAGGTATATGCCATACACTGAGCAGCTGTGAAAAATAGAGTAAGCCAGAAATACTAAGGCCCCAAATGAACAATCCTATCTAATTATAGAGAAACATGGTAATTAACCGTAACTTCGCTACCCTTCCCATTGGCTACTCAGCGAGATATGCAAATTAACTGCCAGCCAAGATGGCAGCTGGCAGCCAGGCAGCTGAAGCAAACATGAGGCTTGCTTGCTCCAGTGATGAAGGAAGCCAAGGTTCCCCGCCTGCCGCAGCCCAGCTCTGAGCTCCAGATGCAACAATGTTGCAATTATAGAACCTAAACAAACCCCAGGTACCTGCTTAAGGCCAGCTTAGCCTCAGAGCTTAAAGCGGCCAGGGTTGGCAACAGAGTTTCAATTATAGAATCTAAAGAAACCGAGATACATGCTTTCAGCTGACAACGGCCTCAGAGCTGGAGCCAGCTCTCAGCTCTAGTGACAGCTATAGAAGGTAAATAAATCCCAGAATGAAAAAAAAAAAAGGAGCGGCTGGGAGCTCCAGTCGCCCACCAGCCTAAAAACAGCCCTCAGCCCCTCACCCAGACTGGCCAGGCACCCCAGTGGGGACCCCCACCCTGAAGGGGGTGTGACCAGCTGCAAACAGCCATCAGCCCATCATCCAGGCTGGCCAAGCACCCCAGTGGGGACTCCCACCCTGAAGGGGGTGTGACCAGCTGCAAACAGCCATCAGCCCGTCATCCAGGCTGGCCAGGCACCTCAGCAGGGACCCCCACCCTGATCCAGGACACCCTTCAGGGCAAACCAGCCGGTCCCCACCCATGCACCAGGCCTCTATCCTATATAGTAAACGGGTAATATGCAAATTGACCCTAACAGCAGAAAGACTGGGAATGACTGATCACTATGACACACACTGACCACCAGGGGGCAGACGCTCAATGCAGAAGCTGCCCTCTGGTGGTCAGGGCGCTCTCACATGGGAGGAGCTCTGCTCAGCCACAAGCCAGGCTGATGGCTGCCAGTACAGCGGTGGTGGTGGGAGCCTCTCCCGCCTCCTCAGCAGTGCTAAGGATGTCCGACTGCAGTTTAGGCCTGCTCCCCGCTGGCAGGTGGACATCCCCCGAGGGCTGCCGGGCTGCCAGAGGGATGTCTGATTGCTATTAGGCCCAATCCCCCAGGGAGCGGGCCTAAGCCAGCAGGTGGCCATCCCCTGAGGGGTCCCAGACTGCGAGAGGGCACAGGCCGGGCTGAGGGGACCCCCCCCTCCCGAGTGCACAAATTTTTGTGCACCGGGCCTCTAGTATTCTATATAATATTCTATATAATAAAAGTCTGATATGCTAAGGTTCCGACCATTTAACCAGTTGCTATGACATGCACTGACCACCAGAGGGCATACACTCTGACCAGTAGGTTAGCTTGCTGCTGGGGTCTGGCCGATCAAGACTGGGCGAGACGGGCCAGACATGCCCTGGAACTTTCCTGTGGTCCCTCCCCGGCTGCAACCTCCCGCAGTCCCTCCCTGGCCAACCAGCTCCAATTGGGACTGGGCTAGATGGGCCCAACACGCCCTGGAGTACTCTTGCGATCCCTCTCTGGCCCCAATCGTGCACCAGTGGGGTCCCTCGGCCTGGCCTGTGCCCTCTCGCAATCCAGGACACCTCGGGGGATATCGGAGAGCCTGTTTCAGCCCCATCCCCACGGGCCAGGCCAAGGGACCCTACCAGTGCACGAGTCTGTGCACCGGGCCTCTAGTATATTACATATTAGCCAATTCAGTTTCTAACCTCTGAATATAAAAAAATCTTATCCTCCCAAGTTTTTTTTCTTCCATATTCTCCTCAATTCTTAAGGAACAATGCAAACCACCAGATCAAGATGGCAGACAGTAAGCAAAGGAGTTTGCCTGTCCTCTATTCCACTATCCCACCAAATTGACTAAAATTTAAAAGGTTTTTAAAAAACAGCATAACCATGGCAGCACTGAAAACAGTAGAAATGTTTATCTGTTTCTGGAAGAGGGAAAGCAAATGGGATATTAATAGTGATTTAATCTAAGTAGAAAAAATACACATTGAAAGATTCTATCAAATTTGGAGGCCGTTCTATTTGGCCAAGGATCCTCAGTTTAGCAAGCAAGAGCAGATGTTCCCTTTTTATGTGGAGCAGATACAGCGTTAACCCTACCAGGGGCCCAAGACCCAGCCTCTAAGCAGAATGGAGGGTGTGCATCTGGAGGACCCCTGTGTTGGCTGCTGGGACCAGGAATAGATGCAGAACTGAGCCTGCAGGCACTTGAGACCTCCACAGCAAACCTAGAACAAACAAAAGAAAAGTCGTTCCCTCCAGAATTTAAATATACCAAAGGACTCCACCTGATAAGGGCAAGATGGCAAGCACTGCAGGGGTCTTCCTGTGAGCAGGTTCTGCCTGCTTGCAGTCTGCAATGACTCCCCAATAGAGAGAAGCACTTGAAAAACAAACATGCACAGTTGCAAATGACTTCCCTCTTTCACTTCACCAATCCATTAGCAAATCCTCGATCAGCTTCCTTTCCAACAGAATGTTACTACTACTCACCATTTCCAAGTTACCACTGTGAAGAAGTCCATCATTAACACACCGGAATAGCTGTAACAGCTTCATAACAGCTCTCCTCAGCTTCCCTCCCTATTTCCCCTCAAAGTCTACACTCAAGATTATATCACACCTCCAATATAAATAGGCCCCATGGAACACCAACCTTCTCACCCTGGGTATCGAACAAAACAAACAAGGTAGGGGTACAGGGGAGAGCTGCACTTTCAGCAAAACAATTCACACTGTACAAGGGCTACAAATATTAGCTAATATCAGCCATAAATCTATAATGAGAGGGGGAAGCAAATAGTGAGAAAGGCCCAATGGCAAGAGACAACAGAAAAAGCCAGCAAAGTACACTTTTTCTGAGTATGGGCTCACCCTGAGTGACAACGTGTATCCTTGCATATTACAAGAACCATGAAATCGAAAGCAGACTGAGTGAAGATAAAGCAGAGGTCTTACTAGGGAGAAGATGGGGAAAGAAGGAACTGCAATGAGGGAGAATAGCAGATAGCCCTGGGCAGCACATGTCAGGAAACTCAACAACTATGTGCTCTCTGAAGGTGAGGGGCTCACCCTGAAGTGCAAAAGATATGCCCCTTTGATGTAGCAAAGGAAGTGGGCAGAGGGGCAGCAGGACTGGCAGCAGACGACCTCCTGGACACGGTTTGGTTCAGAGAAGCAGAGAGGGCATGGCTAACAGAAAGGCCATTTTAGCAGGAAGCAGAATGTCTGTGGAAACAGTGAAGCAGAGAGTATTGCAATTAAGTACAGAAGGCTGCCCTGTCCCCAACACCCCCTTACACACATACCCCCAAAGGACTTTCCCACAGATAGATAGAAAAGGGCAATGTAACTCATTTTGTGATGGGTAATATTTTTTTTAGCATCAATTCACAGATACTTAATTTTTAAATTAAAACAGGAAAAGAATACTGAAACTTACCTGATGAACACACATCAGGACAACAGCCAAAGAATACATGAAAATTCTGAGCAAATATTGACATGAATATTTAAATTTTAATTCAATCACCCCTAATAAGGATAATTAAATCACTAAGCAGAATAGGAGCTCAGTAAGAGAGAATGAGACAAGGGGGAAATAAAAATATGAGTAGTCAACACTCAAGAAAAATAAATACAATAAAAACTCTCAGAGAAGTGAAGACAAAATGAGAAGGAGCACAAGGGAGAAGCATATGAGGAAAAACTAAGGATCCAACAAAATGAAATGGAAATAATGAGTTCAAAAAGACTAGAGAGAAAAAATGTAGCTACAGATAACAAGCAAAGAGTAATCTTTGAAGCAGAAAACTAATAGAACAAAATTCAGATCAAATTTAAGACAACTTTTCTAAAATGAAAGATAAACCTATATAATTCAAAGGGCATACTAGGTACCAGGGCAAACAGGATGAGAATGATCAACATTAAGATAATATCCTAGAATAAGTAACACACTCGAAAGATAAGGGCTTTTTGGGTGGCCAGACCAAAACCAAAATCCTGGCCCCAGATTTTCCATAGCAATATTCAGTGCCCAGAAAGAATGTAATATTAACTAGAACATACAGAAAATTTGTGAACCAAAAATTTTCTTATCTAGCCAAGCCATCCTTCAAGTACAAAAGGTACAAACAGCTTTGAACATAGAAGAAATTAGGAAAAAATTTCCCAGGAGCCCCTCAAGGAAACTACTATGGGATGAACTCAGCAAGAAGAGTCTAGAGAAATCATAGCCAAGGAGGGATGGCACACATTAAATATATTTAATATAGAACCGAGACTGAAACAAAACAGAAAGAAGTTCAGTGCTAGAGAAGAATGCATGCCCTGACACGGCAGGAGGGATACAGCTAACAGAACATGGGAGAATTCATGAATCAGAAAACACCACTCACTGATAAGTCAAAGGCAAATACTAGAGAGAAATTCATTAACAAGTATTATGGTAGAAGAAAAGGGAAGAGGAGGAAGAAGCATGCTAATATTCTTCCTCATTGTAGGAAGCTAATAAATACTGCCCAGAGGAAGAGGGCAAAGTTAACAAAACTATAAAAATAACTTAAGAAGAAAAATACAAACCTTCCTCGATATCAAAGTATTACACAAAACGATACAGGCCAAAAAGCAAAATTTCTCAGCAAAACAGAATGCCAGAATTCAGACCAAACATGTCTGTCACATCAGTAAGTGTAAATGTGTTTAACTCGCCTATTTAAAAGAATTTCATATGGGATCACAAATCAAAACACAACTCTATGCAAGAGACATACCTGAAACAAAGTGATTCCAAAATGTTGAAAATAAAAGTGTGGTCAAAGTTTCACCACACAAATGCAAATAAGTTTGGTTCACAATCTTAACATCAGATAATTAGAATTTAGGTTAAAAAAAAAAACATTACAAAGGGGGGGGAGTTTTATAAAGCTAAGGGCTAAACATCATAATGAGACACATACAGAATATCTGTGCATAAAATAAAATAACAGCAACATTTATAAAGCAGAAATAAGATACTAGGACAGACAACTCGTAGAGGGAGACTTCTCTGTTCATAACAGAGCTAGTGGACAAAAGGCAAGAAAAGAAAGACTACACTATAACGTAGATTTGAGTGATAAGTCTAACTGCCTCAGAAACGAGTGTTCACCTCTTTCCAAATCTCTATAACTCATGAAATCAGCCATTTTAGATTAAAAACAAAGAAACCAGTAATAAATTACGACAGGAGTACTAAAAGTATTCTCCGATCACAACATTGTAACACTAGAAACTAATGTAAAAAAATAAAAGGAGTTTCACGCCTAAAAATTTTTTAACTCACCAACTCTTAAAGAAAAAATATAAAAATAAAACCTGAAAAATAGCTAAAAAGTAATAATGATGAAAACACTACTGTTCAGAACCATAAGACATCTCACGAAGTGTTAACAGGATAATTTATAACCTTAGTGGTTCAATAAGAATTACAAGAAAAAAATGAACTAAGTAATCATGATTCAAAATTAGAAAACAAGGTGAATTATAGGACAAAAAACCAGAACTAATGAAACAAAAATAGGACTGAAAAGTCAAAAGCTTATTTATTCAGAAATATCTGTATATAGCTCTAATTAAGAAAAGAAAGCTCAAATAAATGAGAAATAATCATGGAAGAAATTAAAATGAGACTTTGCTAAATTCTGTACAAATAAATTTGAAAACTCCAGAAAGTAACTCAATGCAAAAGAGAGAAAAAATTGAAACAGAACAATTGTCATAAAAATAGCCATCTCCCAATTAAGCAGCAGGCTTTCCATGGAGATACCATAACTTAAAAAAAAAATTACAAATAATTATTTAAAACCACCCTAATTAATAGTCTGTTATACATCAAAGTCTGGGTTAAAAATTATTTTTCCTCAGAATTTTTTGAGTGTATTGCAATACTCCCTTCAGGGGAGGGAGTGGGAGAAAAGTTAATCAGGAATTTAAGTCTTAAATGTTTGGGTTGCTAATATCAGAGCTTCAAAATGTATAAACAAAAACTGGACACTTAAAGGGAAGATAGGAAAGTTTGTATTTTCCACAAAAGGTAATTAAAGATTTTAACAACTTTCAGCAACTGCTGGGAAAACTAACAGAAAACATTACACCTTACAATTGCAGAATACATATTATTTTCAAGCGCACATAGGACATTCAGCAAGATATTATGCTGGACTACAACACACATCTATGTAAGTTTTAAAGGAAACAAATCTAAATGAATTTAAAAGAAAGGAAATCACACAGAGTATGTTCTCTGGAATTAAATTAGAAACTAATGCCGAAACCGGTTTGGCTCAGTGGATAGAGCGTCGGCCTGCGGACTGAAAGGTCCCAGGTTCGATTCCGGTCAAGGGCATGTACCTGGGTTGCGGGCATATCCCCAGTAGGAGATGTGCAGGAGGCAGCTGCTCGATGTTTCTCTCTCATCGATGTTTCTAACTCTATCTCTCTCCCTTCCTCTCTGTAAAAAATCAATAAAATATATTTAAAAAAAAAAAAGAAAGAAACTAATAATCAGGCCCAGCTGATGTTGCTCAGTGGTTGAGCACTGACCTATGAATCAGAAGGTCACAGTTTGATTCCCAGTCAGGGCACATACACGGGTTGTGGGCTTGGTCCCCAGTAGGAGGTGTGAAGGAGGCAGCCAATCAATGATTTTCTCTCATCATTGATGCTTCTCTCTCTCCCTCTTCCTCTCTGAAATCAATAAAAATATATCTTAAAAAATAATCAGGTTCCTAGGGAACCATCAAATACAGGGTGGGGCAAAAGTAGGATTACAGTTGTAACCACTTTTGAATACAATAACTAATTTGCCCTACCCTATATTTGAAAATTAAACTGCATCTAACGAAAAAGTCAGAAGGAAAATTAGAATACATTTCAAACCAAATGATAATGAAATTAAAACAATAGAGAAGTACAGCTTTAAATGCTTATCTAATAAAAGAGAAAATTGCAAATTGTTTGTACTTTCACTACACTCACAAGCCACGCCCACCAGCCAATCAGAGTGACTATATGCAAATTAACCCAACCAAGATGGTGGCCGGCAGCCATGGAGCTGGAGCAAGCAGGAGGCTTGGTTGCCTCTGCGATGGAGGAAACCAAGCTTCCCGCCTGCCCTGGCCAGCTATGGGCTCCGCTCAAGGCAACAAAGTTTCAATTATAGAAGATAAATAAATCCCAGATACCTGCTTCCAGCCAGCCTCCACTGGGAGCTTGGGTGGCTGGGGGCTGTGGCCAGCCTGCAAACAGCCATCAGCCCCTCACCCAGACTGGCCAGGCACCCCAGCTGGGACCCCTACCCTGAAGGGGCTGTGGCCAACCTGCAAACAGCCATCAGCCCCTCACCCAGGCTGGCCAGGCACCCCAGTGGGACCCCCACCCTGATGGGGCTGTGGCCAGCCTGCAAACAGCCATCAGCCCCTCACCCAGGTTGGCCAGGCACCCCAGTGGGACCCCCACCCTTATCCAGGACACCCTTCAGGGCAAACCAGCTGGCCCCCACCCATGCACCAGGCCTCTATCCTATCCTATATAATAAAAGGGTAATATACAAATTGACCCTAACAGCAGAAAGACTGGGAATGACTGGTCACTATGGTACACACTGACCACCAGGGGCCAGAAGCTCAATGCAGGAGCTGCCCCCTGGTGGTCAGTGCGCTCCCACAGGGGGAGCTCTGCTCAGCCACAAGCCAGGCTGATGGCTGCCAGTACAGCGGTGGTGGCGGGAGCCTCTCCCGCCTCCTCAGCAGTGCTAAGGATGTCCGACTGCAGCTTAGGCCTGCTCCCCGCTGGCAAGTGGACATCCCCCGAGGGCTCCCGGGCTGCCAGAGGGATGTCTGACTGCCAGCTTAGGCCCAATCCCCCCAGGGAGCAGGCCTAAGCCAGCAGGTGGACATCCCCCAAGGGGTCCCAGACTGCGAGAAGGCACGGGCCGGGCTAAGGGACCCCCCCGAGTGCACAAATTTTTGTGCACCGGGCCTCTAGTCCTATATAATAAAAGCCTAATATGCTACGTGTCTGGTTGGCCATTCAACCAATCAAAGGGTAATATGCTAATGACATGCTAAGGCTGCTCAACTGCTCACTATGATGTGCACTGACCACCAGGGGGCAGATGCTCCAACCAGTTAGCTTGCTGCTGGTGTCTGGCTGATTGGGACTGAGCCAGATGGGCCAGACACACCCTGGAGCCCTCCCACCATTCCTCCCCAGCTGGCCAACCTCCTGTGTCCTTCCCCAGCCCCCATCATGCACTGGTGGGGTCCCTCAGCCTGGCCTGCACCCTTCTTACTGGATTTGATTTGCTAATATTTTAAGTGTGCATCTATATGTTCACAAGGGATATTGCTCTGTAACTTCTTTTTTAAATATCTTTGTCAGATTTTAGTGTTAAGGCTATGCTAAACTCAGTTATAAATTGTTCAGTTATAAATTGCAATCCAGGCTGAGGGACACCATCCCCCCTCCCCAAGTGCACAAATTTTGTGCACCAGGCCTCTAGTATTACAAATAAAAAGAAGACTAAAAGCAATGATAATTCCACCTTAAGAAGCTGGAAAAGCACAAAGTAAACCCAAAGTCAGAGGAAGGTAGACAAAAAATAATAATAAAGAAAAATCAGGAGAACCAAGATGGCGGCATAGGTTAACGCCGGAGTTTGCTGCTTTGAACAACTACTTCAAAAGTGAAACCAAAAAACGGAAGGGACATCACCCAGAACAACAGGAACGCTGGCTGAGTGGAAGTCCTACAACTAGGAGGAAAGAGAAACGCACACGGACACTCAGAGGAGGCACAGTGCTGAAGTCAAATTCTGAGGTGCGGAGTGCGCGGAGCGGGCTGGCGGCCGAGGGCGCGGTTGGCGTTTTCAATCGGGAGGGAGTCGCAGACTCTGAGCACCAGATCCAGGCGAGTCTTTAGGGACCCAGACTCAAACTGGAGAAGCGGGACTGTCTGGCTTCGGTCAGAGCGAGTGCAGCTTTCTCTCCGAGCTTTGCAGCGGGTGCTGGGACTCAGAGAGGCAGAGCCCCTGGGGACAGGACTGAGAGCCCCCATAACTGCTCTCTCCGGCCCACCCTGTTGATCCTGTGCGACCCGCCCCGCCCAAGCCCTGCACAGAGGCATTTGCCGGATAGCCTCAGGCAAAGGCTAGATTAGCACCTCCCTAGAGGACAGAAGTTCTCTCACTGCTGACACAGCTGATTCTCATAGCCACTTGGCCTGGAGGTCAAACCCTCCCTGGAAGTAGCTACAACAATCAAGATTTAACTATAAGACTGCGAACAAAGACCACTAGGGGGTGCACCAAGGAAGCATAACAAAATGCGGAGACAAAGAAACAGGACAAATTGTCAATGGAAGATATAGAGTTCAGAACCACACTTTTAAGGTCTCTCAAGAACTGTTTAGAAGCTGCCGATAAACTTAATGAGATCTACACGAAAACTAATAAGACCCTCAATCTTATATTGGGGAACCAACGAGAAATTAAGCATACACGGACTGAAATAACGAATATTATACAGACGCCCGACAGCAGACCAGAGGAGCGCAAGAATCAAGTCAATGATTTGAAATGCGAGGAAGCAAAAAACATCCAACCGGAAAAGCAAAATGAAAAAAGAATCCAAAAATGCGAGGATAGTGTAAGGAGCCTCTGGGAAAGCTTCAAGCGTACCAACATCAGAATTATAGGGGTGCCAGAAGATGAGAGAGAGCAAGATATTGAAAACCTATTTGAAGAAATAATGACAGAAAACTTCCCCCACCTGGTGAAAGAAATGGCCTTACAGGTCCAAGAAGCGCGGAGAACCCCAAACAAAAGGAATCCAAAGAGGACCACACCAAGACACATCATAATTAAAATGCCAAGAGCAAAAGATAAAGAGAGAATCTTAAAAACAGCAAGAGAAAGAAACTCAGTTACCTACAAGGGAATACCCATACGACTGTCAGCTGATTTCTCAACAGAAACTTTGCAGGCCAGAAGGGAGTGGCAAGAAATATTCAAAGTGATGAATACCAAGAACCTACAACCAAGATTACTTTATCCAGCAAAGCTATCATTCAGAATTGAAGGTCAGATAAAGAGCTTCACAGATAAGGAAAAGCTAAAGGAGTTCATCACCACCAAACCAGGATTATATGAAATGCTGAAAGGTATCCTTTAAGAAGAGGAAGAGGAAGACAAAGGTAAAGATACAAATTATGAACAACAAATATGCATCTATCAACAAGTGAATCTAAGAATCAAGTGAATAAATAATCTGATGAACAGAATGAACTGTTGATTATAATAGAATCAGGGATATAGAAAGGGAATGGACTGACTATTCTTGGGGGGGAAAGGGGTGTGGGAGATGTGGGAAGAGACTGGACAAAAATCATGCACCTATGGATGAGGACAGTGGGTGGGGAGTGAGGGCGGAGGGTGGGGCGGGAACTGGGAGGAGGGGAGTTATGGGGGGGGGGGGAAAGAGGAACAAATGTAATAATCTGAACAATAAAGATTTAATTAAAAAAAAAGGAAAATCATAGAAAATATTAACAAATACATAAATAGGTTCTTTTAAGACCAACAAATGTGACCAAACTCTAGCTACACTGACCAAGAGGAAAAAAATAAAACACAAATTATCACTATTAGAAATGAAAGAGAAATAATCACTTCAGGTATTATAGACAATAAGAAAAAAAAAAAGATGATATAAACTTCATGCCAACAAATTCAGCAAAATGGATGAACAAATTCCATGAAAGTGATAACTTACAAAATTAACACAAGATCTAATGAAAATTGTAAATAGCCCTATACCGATTAATGAAACAACATAATCAAAAAAATCTTCCTACTAAGAAAACTCCAGGAACAAAATGGTTTCACTGGTGAATTCTCTCAAACTTTAAAGAAGAAAACATCAATCTTTTCAGAGAAAGGAACAATTTATAACTAAATTTAGCACAGCCTTAACACTAAAATCTGACAAAGATATTTAAAAAAGAAGTTACAGAGCAATATCCCTTGTAAACATACAGATGCACACTTAAAATATTAGCAAATCAAATCCAGCAATATCTAAAGATGATAGATAAGACACCACGTCCAAGAAGGGTTTAATCCAATATCTCAAGGTTGATTTAACTTTAAAAATCAGTGTTAATTTATCACATTAATAAAATGAAGGAGAAAAATACAAAAATATACATAAATTCTATAACTCAGTAACAAAACAAACAACACTTAAACACTTTTTTGTTGTTGTTAGAGAGGGAGAGACAGAAACATCAATTAGGAGCTCTGACCCTATCAATCAAATCCACAACCTGGGTATGTGCCCTGACTGGGAATCAAACTGGGAACCCTTTGGTGCATGGGATGATGCACAACCAAATAAGCCACACCACATTTAGTAAAGTGGGTAAATAAATATTTGAACATATCACACAAAAAATATATTTGAATATACAGGCAACATATGAAGTATTCAACAACCCTAGTCATCAAAAACACAGATTAAGCCCTGACTGATGAAGCTTAGTTGGTTGGAACATTGTCCCATATAACCAATAGGTGGCAGGTTCAATTTCCAGTCAGGGCACACACCTAGGTTGCAGATTCGATCATCCGTCAGGGCACGTATGGGAGGCAACTGATGAATGTTTTTCTCTCTCTCTCCCATCCTCTCTCTAAGGTCAATAAAATAAAATTTAAATTTAAAAATGCCACAGATTAAAGCCACAATGAGATACTAAAATGTATAAAATTCTGACAACATGTATAAATGTATAAAAGTCTGACAACACCAAATGTTTGCAAGGAGGTGAAGGGTGGGGAACATCTGGCCTGAGGGCCATATAAGGCCCTGAAATCATTTGGTCTGGCTCTGCCAAGGCATTGGGGTGAGTTAATTAAATGTTTGACCAAATATAGCACACAACTTTTTAAGTTCATAATTTTGTATGGCCCTCAAATCTTACCTAATAATAGACAAACATGGTAACTGACCATACCTTCACTACACCTCCCATTGGCTAATCAGCGGGATATGCAAATTAACTGCCAACCAAGATGGCGGCCGACAGCCACGGAGCTGAAGCGAGCAGGAGGCTTGCTTGCTCCAGTGATGAAGGAAGCCAAGGTTCCCCGCCAATGGAAAAAATTTCCTCGGATAAGAATTAACAACAAGGGGGGGATGAGGACACATTTGTAATACCTAAACTAATAAAAAAAAAAAAAAAAAGAATTAACAACAAAAAAATAAAGAAAGAAAGAAAGTAAGTAAGTAAGTAAGTAAAATGGTAAAGCGAGACTCAAAATCAGGACTAATTCTAAATTCCACAATCTTTTCACTTTGACCTTATTGTTTAACTACATTTATTCATTCAGCAAATATATGAGTACCTGCCCTGTGTGCCAGGCACAAGTACCAGTTAATAAAAAAGACACAGGTAGCTTAAGTTCAAGCGAGTATAATTGCTTATCTCATAAGGACACATAAATCACCCTATATTCAAAGGAAATTTGCCAACCACTCAGTATTGCTTCAATGTCAAATTGTTCCTATCAAAAACTATTAAAAGAATCAGTCATAGAAAGACAAAGAGCCCCCTTCCTTTTTCATGGTCTCAGAGGCATCCTCAAACAACAATTTACCTTACTAGCTTCCTAAGGAGTGGAATACAGTACTCTTACCTGATAATTCTATTGTAAGCCCCAAATTAATTAATCTCCATATTCCATTTTCCACTAATCTAAACCTATTTTTTTCTTTATTCATTATACTAGAGGCCCGGCGCACAAAAATTTGTGCACTCGGGGGTGTCCCTCAGCCCAGCCTGTGCTCTCTCGCAGTCTGGGACCCCTCGGGGGATGTCCACCTACTGGCTTAGGCCCACTCCCCGGGGGACCGGGCCTAAGCTGGCAGCCAGACATCCCTCTGGCAGCCCAGGAGCTCTAGGGGGATGTCCACTTGCCAGCGGGGACCAGACCTAAGCTGCAGTCAGACATCCTTAGCGCTGCTGAGGAGGCGGGATTGGTTCCCGCCATCAGTGCTGTGCTGGCAGCCATCAGCCTGGCTGTGGCTGAGCAGAGCTCCCCCTGTGGGACGCTCCTGCATTGAGCGTCTGGCCCCTGGTGGTCAGTGTATACCATAGTGACCAGTCATTCCCAGTCTTTCTGCTGTTAGGGTCAATTTGCATATTACCCTTTTATTATATGCCTGGTACATGGGTGGGGGCTGGCTGGTTTGCCCTGAAGGGTGTCCTGGATCAGGGTGGGGGTCCCGCTGGGGTGCCTGGCCAGTCTGGGTGAGGGGCTGAGGGTCGTTTTCAGGCTGGCCATACCCCTTTCAGGGTGGGGGTCTCCCCTGGGGTGCCTGGCCAGCCTGAGTGAGGGGCTGATGGCTGTTTGCAGGCTGGCCACAGCCCCTTCAGGGTGGGGGTCCCCACTGGGGTGCCTGGCCATCCTGGGTGAGGGGCTGAGGGCCGTCTGAAGGCTGGCCACACCCCCTTCAGGGTGGGGGGTCCTGCTGGGGCTCCTGGCCAGTCAGGGTGAGGGGCTGATGGATGTTTGCAGGCTGGCCACAGACCCCAGCTACCCAAGGTCCCAGTGGAGGCTGGCTGGAAGCAGGTATCTGGGATTTATTTATCTTCTATAATTGAAACTTTGTTGCCTTGAGCGGAGGCCACAGCCAACCAGGGCAGCCAGGAAGCTTGGCTTCCTCCATCGTCAGGGCAACCAAGCCTCCTTCTTGCTCCAGCTCTGTGGCTGCCGGCCCACCATCTTGGTTGGGTTAATTTGCATATAGCCGCTCTGATTGGCTGGTGGGCATAGCTTAAGGCGTATCAAAGGTATCATCAATTTGCATGTTTCTCTTTTATTAGATTAGATACCTACTATCATTTTAAATTGCTGGTTTACTTTTAAAAAGGTATTAGAAATATTGAAGGCCTTCATATTTTAACTGAGGGTTTCGACATATTATTATTTCGCCTAGTTGAATAAGGTTATTAGCCATTTACATTATTTACTAAACCTCTGATTTAAATCTCAACAAGTCAAATAATACCTTTTAGTTTCAACTAAACAGGCCTCCTCACCATCCCGCCCCAAATTTAGAGACCTAGTAATCTCCAGGAGGTTGACTAAATTTCCATACCTGAGACACAAACAATATTACTCTTGTAAGACAATAATTCAGAAAGGTACCAGCATATAATCTAAGCCCTCCCCCCAAGACAAAGAATAAACTCCTATTTACAAGAATTTTTTAAAGGAAAAAACAGACTTTAAAGATATTTGTTCTATTAAATTAGTATTAAATATCTTTTTCTTCAAGAATTAAGCTGTTCTGAAATCTATATGATCCTATTAACCAATGTCACCCCAATTAATTTTTTTTAAGTTGTCATTTCCCTAAAAAAAGTCAGTTTGACATATACAAAGGCACCTTTCAAATTATATTTAGCAGCCTGCAAGATTTAACCTTTTTTTACAGTCAAGTTTTTTATATTCTGCAGCTTCTCTAATTTCACAATTAGAGCTGAGCATTTAAATATAGATAACAAAAGTTCCTTTGATGAAACATTTCAAAAACTGACTGGAATGAAAATTCTAGAGTACTGAGTAGACACAATAGCTCAAAAGTGAAAAGAACAATTATGTTAATGGATTCTTCCATACAGATTACCTGCCTTACTGAAGTGCTCTTTTGAATATTAAAACTTATACTGACTGCATACATTTCAAGCTTCAATCAGAATTCAAAACTATACTATAAATATGTCCCACAAAAAGCAGTAACCAGAGTTGTCATCACTCCCAGGAAACCACTTCAGAGAAAAATTCTTTCCAAATTATAGAAAGCAGAAAAACTGAATGATTACTTTGCCTTAAAAAGAGAGTACCATAAATCTTTCTTAATTAGAAGTGTAGTTATCGCCTTCTTAGGATAGGTTTTATCATAGTTGTGATGCATTCTTATTGCACTTAAAATTTTATCCACAATTACCACTTATGACTATTTTTTCATTACATTAAAATTAATATTATTTTAATATCCATACTCTTTTATTAAATAAACAGAGTACCACAACTAAATTTCACCAGAAAAATACTGTTTTCAATTTAAAATGATTTACCTGATTTGAAATGAAAACTTTGCAGTAAGGGCAAAAAGGCTTACTTCCTTTAAAAACCATCTCATTTAAATGTTCATAGCATACTGTCACATAAAAATAGTCTAGTTTTCAAGAAATGTATATTAGTATATATGCCTTAGTTATCTTCCAAAAATAGGCCACTGCCTTTATTCAAGGTCCTTACAACGGAGAAAACTCTGTTACTTCAAACTGAACAAAACTGGGTAAGCAGCTATCCTAATGTTATTAAATAGCTTAGGGGTCATAAAAGATCACTGTCTACTTAGGACCATATGACATAAAAACATATGCTGCATGTATATGTATACTATATATGCATAGAAGATGTATATTCTAACATGTATAGAATATAGACTATGTATAGGAAAAAGTCTGAAAGAGATAATTTCAAAATGAACAGTGATTACCTCTTGATGATATAAAACCTATAATTCAAATTTTCTATTTTGTTATTTATCTTTTCTAACTTATCTAAAAGAAAGGCTACATTTTTTTTTAGGCTCCACTGAACTGGTTTCAACAGCAGAACTTTTTCTTTATATGGTATACCTTTCCAAGTTCTACTAAGGAAGAATAATTTTGAAGCTCTCTGCCACTTTCCTAAATGGTCAACATTTCCTGGTACTCTAGTAAACTTGTTCTAAACATAGGATGTTAAACACATGCTAATTTTTATATGTACCAATTTTTAGATTCTGAAAATCCAATTCCTTATAGATTTACCTTCGTCATACATTTCTTCTATTAAATAGGCCTCTGCTCGGTCTTTCAGAGCATTCACATTGTCAGGTTCCATCTGTAAAACCTCAGAACACACTCGAATAGCTTCAACAGGCTTCTCATCCTAAAAGTAAATGTGAGAAAATGATTTATGGTTTCTACTCATATGTTAAGTTCCTGCATTTCTGGGAATGGGTCCACTGTTACCTTAGAAAAGCAGTGGCAAATCCTCTCTTTTGAACGAATTGTATATTCAGAAACACTAGGCTCTGTCTTCATGACAGATTCATACTTGCTGGTCGCATCTGTGTATCTATTAAATGAGCAAATCATGATGAGCAATAAATTCTATTTCCAGAGCCACAGAAAAAACCTCTACTCTTCACTATGTGTTGCTTAATCCGTTTACCTGAATGAGCACATGCCTTCAAATACTGCTTTTACTTACTAATCTACAGTAGTAAGGAATGCACTACCTGCAATAAAGAGTTAAGATATAAAACACATGACCACAGAAAATGGTAACTCAGAGCATTTCATCAAACACCTGATGAAATGCTCATGATTTTGAAACTGAATAAAATACCTTGTTAAATTCTGACTTTATAGAGCACTTACAGCAAAGCAGAGATAAGGTTTTATTTTTTGGTCACTCTAACTTTCATGAAATCATGGAACCCATTACATACATGCTATTTATTTTATATAATGAATGTTAATATTCACAACTAAGTACACATGTACATCCTTACAGAAGGAACCTGTTTAAATTGCTAACTTTACTAGCTTTCTAAGAACAATAAAAGCTATTTTGGCATTTTTAAAACTGTTGAAAAGTACTAGTCACGTTACACATTCTAAGCTATTTTCCTCAGTAATGGCAAACTAAAAGATATATAATATGGCACATTATTCTCAAAGTGCTACACTCTTCACCTTTAAATGCAGATGAATTAAAACACAGCTTTAAATGTAATATTTAAAACAGAAGCTAGCTATCTATATCAAAATCTTAGTAGGGATATAGTTCTAAAGTTTTTCATAATGATAAAACAACTGTAGGAAATTGCACAGAGTACACGAGACCTTGCTTTACTTTTTACACCTACATGTGAAGCTACAATTAGCTCAAAATAAAAAGCTCAATTAGAAAATACTACACTTCACTTAAAAAAAAATAGCTATCTTTCGGGAAGGTGGAATAAATGTACTTTCCCCAATTTGTCTACCTAGGTACAAATGAATACCCTAGACATTAGACAGTTTTTAAAATATTAAAAGACTAAGAAAGAGAAAGATGGTAGACCAGCTAGGGACCTCTAGACCTGAGGGAAAGCAATGTGGTAAGTTCTTGGGTTTCTCTTTTGCTTCATAGACCCCAGACTTGGAGCTGAGGAAGCCAGCAACCCAGAAATGCTAATTGGTACAAATACACACACATACATAAAACAAACAAAAAGCAAAAACCTGTTGCCCCAAGCCAAAAGACCTGGAAAGAGAAGCTTAACAAGACAGAATAATGGCTCTATGCCAGCCAAACACCAGAGAAAATTATGGCACACCCCCCACCCCTCCATCAACGCCAGCAGGTCGTGTGGAGAGCGCCCAGCCTTCTTCCATGGTTAGACTAATGAGCTGTGCCCACACCCATACCAAGGTGCTGTCAGAGAAGGCCAGGTGAAGAGCCAGGACTTTCATCCATGCTGAAAATGAGTCCCCCCTAAACTCTCACCTGCACCAAGTAGTAGCAAGAAGCCCCCACACCTCAAGTATCGATGAAGGCTGAGTGGGAAACTTCTACCTCCACTGCCCACCCCCACTTTGCTGGAACAATGTCAGAAAAACCCAGCCAAAACGGAAAAAACAGTCTTATATGTCCAGGTTTCAATTAAAAACCACTCCCATACCAAGTAACAGATCTCAAACTGAAAAAGACAATAAATTCAAACACTAACAGGACAGACATGTTTGAATTATCTGACAAAAACTTTAAAGCAGCCATGAAAAAGGCAACAATGATAAACATGCTTAAAGCAAATGGGAAGGAAAAAAAACAACAGAATGGCCCACCCAGCATAGCTCAGTGGTTAAATGTCGACCCATGAACCAGGAGGTCGAAGTTCAATTCCCCTCAGGGCACATGCCCAGGTTGCAGGCTCGTGCAGGAGGCAGCCAATCGACGATTTTCTCTCATTATTGATGTTTCTGTCTCTCTCTCCCTCTCCCTCAATCTGAAATAAAAACATTTTTTTTAAAAAAGTGCCTCAACAAAGAAACAAAAGATATAAAAGAATAACCAAATTGAATTTTTGCCTCAACAAAGAAACAGAAGATATAAAAGAATAATTTTTAGAATTGAAAAACTGAAATAAAAGGGCCACTGAATGTGTTTAACAGCTGATTGAAGGAGAAAGGAAAGAATCAGTGAATTAGAACAACAGAAATTACCAAATCTTAACAGAGAGAAAATAAATGGGGGGAAAAAATGAACAGAGCCCAGGAACCTGTGGGGCTATAACAAAAGAGTTATTAACCTTTAGTCAATCAGAGTCTAAGAAGCAAAGGATAGAGAGGGAAGGGCTCAATAGCACTCCAAAAAATATTAGCTGGGAACTTACCAAATCTGATAAGATGTAAACCTATATATTCTAGCAATGAAATAAGACTCCAAAAAGGATAAACATAGGAAATGCACACTGAGGCACATCATAATTAAACTCATGAATACTAAAAACAAGCGTAAAAAAATCTTATAAGAAGTTAGAGGAAAATGATACCTTATCTTTAGGAGAAAAAAGCAATTAAAATGACGATGGGTTTCTCATCAGGAATCATGGAGGCCAGAAAAAAGTGGTACAATATTTTTCAGGTACTGTAACAAAGGAACTGTTATAACCGAGATTCCTATACCATGAGGGGCAAGAGGGGGGAGGGAGAATCTCTGTATATATCTCTATCACTTTAGAGACTACATTACCTTCTAGTAATTTATATGTCTGTCTCCCTAACTATACCAAAAGCTTCTTAAAATAAAAAACTAGTCATATGCATTTCTGCAACCCCAGGACATAGTCAGGGCTTGATACAGGAGATACTCAATAAGTATTTGGTGAAATGTAAATAAATCTGGTAAGAATACTATGCAGTTACTATTATTTATATTCTGCCTTATTTTTTTTAATGTACAGTTTTTGTTAAAGCCCAGTGTTAAGATAACTCCATCCTTGATTGCTAAGGGGTAAAAAAGCAAGCAGTTCAATGGTTCTTTTGTGCCTACAAAGGACACATGAGGGAATGCTGGAGAGTCTAGACAGCATATGCTTACCTGCCATCTCTGATGAGTTCCTCAGCTGACTCAATCAGCTTATTAAGTTTCTTTACTTGTTTATAGTGTGCAAAACATCTTTTATGATCCTGGTCAAGTTTAAGGCATTCACGAACTTCACTGCTCATGTATTAAAAAGAAGAAAATATTCCAAGTCAAAATAACTAATGAGTATTATTCCTTAATAAAACATTTACAAATATAGAAATTACAATAAAAGGTATTTTGTTGTGTGTAACAATTAAAACATACTGGCTTAATAATTTACCACATATTTGTATGTATGGTATTGGAACATGCACACATTTATTAATTCAAATTAAAATGACTTAAGTAGGGTTATACATTAAATACTCCCATTTTGTTTCTACAAATAACATCCCTATTTATTTTAATAAGCATAGTTCATGAAAATAAACTATGTCGAAGTAGAATAACTTGAAATGTATAACTAGATAATAGAATATAAACACAAAATATATAAACAGACAACAGAAAATAAAAACAGCCTTAATCACAATTTTATTAATTTAAAATTAAAAAGAAAATAGTATTATGTTACTGCCAACAACAAAAGGATGATGAGGCGTGTGAGCCAGAAGAACGGACCTGAGGGATAGTTCATGATCTCCTAGTTGGTAGTACAGTGTGCTGATTTTATAAAAAGCCTCAGTATTGTCATTCTTCAATTTTGATGCAGCTTTTAAGTCACTTATTGCTTTCCTAGGTTCCCCTTCTTTTATAAAACACTCAGCTCGAAGTTCCCGTAGATCAGCATCCCAAACACAAACCTTGAGAAACAAAAGAACTAGACTTTAAGAAAGAAACAAGAAATTATGCACATTTATACTTACACCCCACATATTTTACCTACATATTTATCAATATAAAACATCCTCAATTAATGTGGTAACTTCTATATGGTATATAGTAGTTAAAAATCTGATACAATTTAGATGTGACAAAAATTAGTAAATGTAATAATTTCTCTAAGAATATCGTAAATAAATTGTAACAGGGGAAGGATATACATACACTGACAAGGCTCTTTTCCTACATCCTTCAATGGCATAATTGTAAAACTTTGAAAATAAGAACGCATGGCATTTACCAGTAGAAGGTTGTTCCCAATGAAACATTTGATTTTGAAGAGGGTATTCTGTAATTGGATTTTTGTAACCAACAATTCTAATTTCTAGTAAAAAATAAAAATCTAGGTTCTAAATTTGCAAAATATTTTTATTCTACTAATAACTAAGTAAAATTCTCTTTTGTAAAATGTCATCTTGAAATTAAGTCCTCATATCAGAAAAAGAGAAAAAAAGAAAAACAATGTGAGAAGGTGGAGGCTTCATTTCCATTTTATTGAACAGTTTACCATGTGTAGTAAATGCACTGGTACTCTTCAAAATGTAAACCCAAAAGCTTACCAATAAGGTCTGTGGAAGTGTCTGTACACATTTCTTAAAAGTTATGCTAAAGTCATGTCAACTTCTCACATATATTGAGTTATCAAAGACAACATTGGACATCAATTAAATATGAACAATAAGTTATGTCAAAATAGACAGTTTAAATACTGGAAGGTAAAAATTGTAACTGTATTTTTCCTTAATAAAACATTTACAAAATGATTTAGCAAAACATGAATTCTACTGGATCACATCACAATTTCCTCTATAAAATTGTCAAAGTGCACATTCTACATATAAGTTTACTGCCAAGATGAAATGAAACTATATATGAAAGTCCTATAAAAATGATAAATATGAATTATGATTGCTTTCATATGAATATTTTAGTAAACTTCCTTCTGAAACCACTTGTCTTTCGTAAGTCCTTCAGAGGCAACGAAACTATAGACTTTGTTTTCCCAATCTAGAACTGTCTGGATCCTATCAACTCCTTCATCTGCCTTCTTCCCTAGCAACTTCTCACTCCTCTTTCTTTCCAAACATTATTTTTCCTTTTTCTTAACCAACTCTTTCATCTTGTACTCCATTATTTAACCTCTAGAATTTTCTTCCCCACTCCCCCCCCAAAAAAAGTCAAGTAAAAATAGCAAAACAAGCAATGTGTAAAAATATGTAACTCCTATTTCATAGCACATTCATTACATTTACTGAAAACTTCAGTTCCAAATTTTGTTCTCTATAAAGACCATGTTTCTCTTAAGAGCCAAAAGCCCAAGGACAGTCTGATTTTATACTATTTAGGTTTTCTGTGGTACATTACATCAAAGTATAATAAAGATGCCTTATTGTAAAAAGCAGTATTAGGCTTATCAGCTTCACTACTTAAGAAACTTACCTCTAAAATCTTGTCAAGGGAGGTGATAGCACCAATATAATCTGAGTTTTCAAAAGCATCAAGGGCCTGTGAACGCAAACGCTGCATTTCATCAGATTTTATAAGTTGGGATTGGGCTTCCTTTTCTTCATTTTCACTTGGATTAGATTTGA
This sequence comes from Myotis daubentonii, assembly GCF_963259705.1. NCBI lineage: Eukaryota > Metazoa > Chordata > Mammalia > Chiroptera > Vespertilionidae > Myotis > Myotis daubentonii. The sequence continues at coordinate 178,724,029 of NC_081841.1, read as the reverse complement.
GCTATAAGAATAATAAATCAAATTAAACAGGGTTTCCATCTCTTAAGTCTAAAACCCATAGCATACGCAATAATCTAACCGTTCCTAATTAAGTTCACTGGGGAGAAAGGAATGACACACAAGCAGAACTGGCTTGTCTTGTCCACTGACGTGCTCCTGGTGCTGACCACCATGGAAAGCAACCGCAAAGGCACCTCCCACCAGTGTGGTGCACATGAGCAAGCAGTGGAGCGAGGGTCAAAGACCTGGAGCCCCAGACACAGGAAGCAAATATATTTAGGAACATGAGAGGGTAGAGAAGAATGAAGAATAAAGGAAAGCAACACTCCCACTTTCTTATGTATAGCTCTAGAGAAAATAATGAGTTTTATGTATTTTGCTTTCTAGTTATACTTCCTAAGTATTTTTAAGTATAAAATAATTTTACCAAAATAATAAAAAAAAACACAGGGAAAGAGAGACAGAGAGGGCACTTTTTAGAGCTTATAAGACAGAAAAGCATTTGATGCCAAAGGGGCTAAGATATAATAAGAAAGAATATACAAGGAAAAATAAGAGTATTAGTAATACCTTATTTAAAAGGCTTATGATGTGGTTTTAAGAGGTTTACACTTTGTCTCTTTTATTTTAAACAGGAGGCCCAGTGCATGGATTCGTGCACCAGTAAGGTCCCTCGGCCCTGTGGGATAGGGCTGAAACCGGTAGTCCAACATCCCCAGAGGGATGTAGTAGTGTGCGAAGTGGCAGGCAGCTGAGAGGAGCCCGAGCCCGGCTGGGCGCTGCACCGCTCCCACTCATCCCAGCCCCACTGTGCCCACCTGCCGCTAGGTAAGCTCACTGCCGCTCTGCTGCAGTCTCCACGCACCAGTCCCAGGGCGATACCAGCACGCCCATGGCCAAGAAGCAGCCCAGTCAGTCCTGATGCCAGTCCCGATCCCAGTCACTGTCCAGATGGGGGAGGGGCAAGCAGGAGGAATGTCCACGTGAGAGGCTCACACCGCTGCAGGAGCCTGTCAGTCAGCTGAGCAGCACTCCGCTGTGGGAGCACAGTGATCATCAGGGGGCTGCTCCTGCATTCAGCATCTGGCCCCTGGTGGTCAGTGAACATCATAGCAACTGGTCGAATGCTTAAGCTTTTATATAGATAGATATTTTTATTGATTTTGAAAGAGAGAGGAAGGGAGACGAGGAGAGAGAAAGAGAGAAAGAAAGAGAGAGAGAGAGAGAGACAGACAGACAGACACATTAATGTGAGAGCAGAACATTGATTGGATCAGCTGCCTCCTGCATATCCGCTACCAGGGATCGAGCCTGCAATCGGGCATGTGGCCTGACCAGGAATCAAACTGGCAACCTTTTGATGCACATGATGATACCCAACCAACTGAACCACACCAACTAGGGCCTTTGTCTCTTTTTTAACAACATTATCCATGTATAATTTATATATCAAAAATTCACTAATTTTGGGTAATTCTATGATTTTTAATAAATTAACCATGTATGCAATCATCTCCACATTTTTAGACCATTTATGTCACCCCAATAAGATCCTTTCTGTCTGTTTACAGTTCATCCCTGCTCCCAGCATGGTCTCATACACAATGACTCTTAATAATTACTTCCTCCAGATGGAAAACATTAAGCTTAATGGCTCAGAAAAATTAGGTGCGACATTAAAAAGCTACTGACTTTTAACAACATAAATTGATGAACAAAAATAGATTCAGAGACACAGAAGCATCAAACAGACCATCCAACCTCAGAGGAAAAGCAGGGGAAGGGATGATAAGAGATCAACCAAAGGACTTGTATGCATGCATATAAGCATAACCCATGGACACAGATAGTACAGGGGGTGAGGACATGTGCTGGGGGTGGGAATGGCCAGGGAGAGGTCAATGGGGGTAAAGGAGACATATGTGATACTTTAAACAATAAAGAATTTTAATTTTTTTTAAAAAGCTACTGACTTTTTTGGGAACTTTTTTCTTTAAGATTAGTTCTGTAATAATTCCTGAAATCTAATATTCTTATTAAGATGAGAATTGTAGTTGCTAGGTTCCAATTTTGGATGCGGTGAAGACAATAGTTGATTTCTAAAAATGTCTCTTCTTCAATTGACCAATCATATTGTTTCCCCTTCTAGTGGATTTATTTTGTAAAAATACCCCCAGAACCACCTGGTAGGAGAAAATACTCCAAAGGAGAAGCATTAAGATTATCATCACTTGATAGAGGCTCTATATTTCTCCACTTGTTTTTAGGATACTTTAGGTATTCTATTTCGTCTGTATAACCTCTGGCTTTTGAAGGAATAGACAGTACTCCAAGTAGTCATAGGTAATTAGGAAGAAATTGGTCACCTCAGCTTGCTCTGGCTTGTGGGGGACTGTCACTGCATGACTGAATTATCCAGCTGAAGGTGAGTTGCATTACGGCCATGGAATGATTGTCTATGCCTGTCTTATCATCCTTGGGGTGGTCTTGAATACTTGTGATAGACCACATTGGAAGGAGTACAAATGTGTGTGTGTGTGCTGTCTCTTTGCTCTCGGTAGAAGTTTATTGATAACTTGTTTTCTATATGTTCACCACTGCTCCCTTTTGGATAGATTGTATTGGAATGTATTACAGAGTGCCTCTTCTGGATGGAATGTGCTTCTTTCCTCTCCTAATCTTTTTTTTTTTTTTAAATATATTTTATTGATTTTTTACAGAGAGGAAGGGAGAGAGATAGAGAGCTAGAAACATCGATGAGAGAGAAACATCGATCAGCTGCCTCCTGCACATCTCCTATTGGGGATGTGCCCACAACCCAGGTACATGCCCTTGACCGGAATCGAACCTGGGACCCTTGAGTCTGCAGGCTGACGCTCTATCCACTGAGCCAAACCGGTTTCGGCTCCTCTCCTAATCTTAACAGTCTAGTCTCTTCCACACAATTTTTGTTGTTGTTGGAAGGTGAGAGAGGGGAAAGTCAGTGGACAAGGCAAGCTATAAGCTTTAAATAATTGCCACTTATACCAATCTAGCACACACAAATGTTTTCTGTAGTAATAACATTTAGACAACATTTTTATTTTGCCATTTAACTAACTTTATTTTCCACAACTAGGTTTATAAAGCAACACCATTTATACTAATAAAAGAGTAATATGCTAATTAGGGCGGACATTTGAGCCTTCTGGACAAAGCCACAGCGGCTGCCTGGGGCTCAGGCAAGCCATGGATAGCAGCTGCCTTTGCAAGGGCCCGAGGCTCAGGTAGCCACGATGGCTGGCAGTGGCAGCAGCAGAGGTGTGATAGGGGAATCGCCTTCCCCTGATCAGCCGGTGAGAGGGAGGCCAGACTGCGTCAGTCAGACATCCCCTGAGGGCTCCCGGACTGTGAGAGGGGGGCAGGCAGGGCTGAGGGACCCCCCACCCCAGTGCACGAATTTTCATGCACCAGGCCTCTAGTGTGTGTGTGTGTCTGTGTGTGTGTGTGTGTGTGTATTTCTTGTTAATGAATATTCTTTACAATCTTTGAGAAAGTATTTTTCTTTCATAATACAGATTTTTCTGCAAAAGTTCTGTTTATATTTGCAATGTTCACAGTATTATATATGACTAGAAACATTTCCCTCAAATTCCATCAACCTTAGGCTCTATATTATTTGTTTATTTTTGCTTAATGTAACAGACAGTGTCCCTCTAAATAGTTTCAATGTTTATCTCCTCACTTAGAAAGACTAATTATTGGAGGTATTGGTTTTGAATTTGTACCTCTGTGCTGTTCACCTGATAACATTCATTTGTCACTTGTCCAGAAGAATGTAGGTTCTAAATCAGGGGTGGGCAAACTTTTTGACTCGAGGGCCACAATGGGTTCTTAAACTGGACCAGAGGGCCGGAACAAAAGCATGGATGGAGTGTTTGTGAACTAATATAAATTCAAAGTAAACATCATTACATAAAAGGGTACGGTCTTTTTTTTTTTTTTTTTTTTAGTTTTATTCATTTCAAACGGGCCGGATCTGGCCCACGGGCCATAGTTTGCCCACGGCTGTTCTAAATGCTTGAAATTTAATCAATTTAATATATGTTAACTGCTAAGCTCTTCTCAATATTCCCATTTTATGATCCCGTCTCCTCCTCTGCCATCTACTGGTATACCCTGGACGCTGTACTTCTACCTAGAAAAAGGATATGAATTTGAGATTTTCTAATTATTAATCTGAATTCTAAATCCGGGTATTCCAGATAACCCAGACATACTCCAAATAAAACGTAACATAAGCCCTGGCCAGTGTGGCTCAGTTGGTTGGAGGATCATCTGGTATACCGAAAGATGGCAGCAGGTTTGATTCCTGGTCAGGGCATATACTACCTAGGTTTCAGGTTCAATCCCCAGTCGGGACATGTACGGGAGGCAACTGATCAATGTTTCTCTCTCACATTGATGTTGTCTTCCCCCCCCCCCCTCTCAAATCAATGAAAAACATACCCTCGGGTAAGAATTTTTTTAATTTTTAAATACTTTAAAATGTGTGAATTCTGTACTTGTATTTTTCTCTAAACCAAATCCAATCTAATTACGATTATTCTTACACACAAAACTGTTACAGAAATTTTTATTTTTTTAAATATATTTTTACTGATTTTAGAGAGGAAGGGAGACAGAAAAAAATCTCTGAAACCCAAGGCTTGGTGAATAAGTCTTAGGCATAATACCAAAACACTACTCACAGGAAAAAAAATTAATAAATTAGACTTCATAAAAAATCTTAAAAACTTTTGTTCTCTGAAAGCTCAGGTAAAATGTTGAGAAGAGAGACTGGTAGAAAATATTTGCAAACCACATATGTGATAAAGTATCTAAAATGTACCTAAAATATATAAAGAACTCCAAAAACACAATAGTGAAAAAGCAAACAATCCAATTAAAACATAGGCAAAAGACATGAACAGCCATTACACCAAAAAGGACTTACAAATAGCAAATAAACACATGAAAATATCACTAGTCATTAGAGAAATGTGAATTAAAACAACATTGCACTACCACTACACACCTCTCAGAATGGGTAAAATAAAAAATAGTAACAATACCAAATACGGGCAAGGATGCCAAGAAACGTAAAATGGCTCAGTCACTTTGGAAAGCAAGTTGGTGGTTTCTTATATATAAAACTAAACATGCAATTACAACCCAGAAACTGCACTCCTGGGTACTTATTTATCCCAGCAAAATGAAAATTTACGTTTATACTACAACCTATATGAAAATGTTCAGAGTAGTTTTATTCATAATAGCCAAAAAGTGAAAACAATGCAAATGTCTATCAATTAATGAATGGATAAATAAAATGTGTCCTACACATACCATGAAATACTCAGCAATTAAAAGGAATAAGCTAAGTGATATAGGCAACAATCTGGATGACTCTCCAGGGTATTATCCTGAGGTGGGGGGGGGGGGGGAGTCATTTCCAAAAGGTGACATACATTTGAGTCCATGTACACAAAACTTTTGAAATATCAAAATTTAAGAAATGAGTAACGAATTAGTGTTTGCTTGTAGTTATGGGCTGAAGAATTATGGAAGAGAAGTAGGTGTGGTAATTAATGGGCAACAGCAGGGATCAACAGGAGGGATATCATTCTGGCAATAAACTGTTCAGTACCTTGACTGTGGTGATAGATATAAAAAAAGTGTAGAGTTAATACACACAAATGAACACTAGTAAAACTGTGAGAACCTAAATGGACTGGTAGATTGTATCAATGTCAATATCCTGGTTGTAGTATTGAAGTATCTATACTAAGAAAAGGGTAATATGCTTATTAGATCAGATAGACAAGAGATCTTGTGAACATCCTTCCGAACAAAGCCGCAGCAGCTGCGAGGGCTGAGGGCAGACAGCTACAGCAGCCTGCAGTGGCAGCAGCAACGGGTGATGGGGGCGGCGCCTTCCCCTGATCGGCCTAGTCACCTCTCACAGAGGGAGGCTAGATTGTGGTTTAGGCCCACTCCCTGTGGACTGTGAGAGGGGGAAGGCTGGGTTGAGGGCCCCCCCTCTAGTACACGAATTTTCGTGCACCAGGCCTCGAGTAGTTTTATAAGATGCTATCATTTGGGGAGACTGGGGATTGGGTAAAAGGTACAAAGAATCTTTGTGTTAATTCATGGGAATCTATGATTATCTCAAAACTTTCAATTAAAAATTAAATATTCAGTACTGATGCGCATTCTCATGGAAGAATCCTATAACAATAACAGCAAGGATAGTGTTAAGAACACACCAGTAGAAGCATGACTGTCAGAGGACAATCTAAAAGTGAAAAGTGACATCAAAGTTTCCCTTCTTGCTTCTGGAAGGTTTTCATATTGATCACAGAAAACACATTAATTAACCCAACACATACCCAAAGTTGCAAACACTCACTTTTCCAAAAAGATACATTCAATGCCCATTAAGGATTAATTTATGCTAAAGCTTTATTCTAAATTAGTGACCTGGTGCATGAAATTCATGCACGGGGGTGCAGGGTATCCCTCAGCCCAGCCTGCACCCTCTCCAATCTGGGACCCCTGTAGGATCGGGCCTAAACCGGCAGTCAGACATCCCCCCTCGCAATCCGGGACCACTGGCTCCTAACCGCTCACCTGCCTGCCTGCCTGATCGCCCCTAACAACTCTGCCTGCCGGCCTTCTCACCCCCAACTGCTCCCTACCTGCTGGCCTGCTCACCCCCAACTGGCCCCCCCTGCCAGCCTGCTCGCCCCCAATTGCCTCCCCCACACCAGTCTGACCACCCGCAACTGCCATCCCCCTCCTGGCCTGATCACCCCTAACCACCTCTGCCTCGGCCACGCCACCACGGCTTTGTCCGGAAGGACGTCCGGAAGGTCTCCCAGTCTAATTAGCATATTACCCTTTTAATAGTATAAGACTGTGCTATTTCGCCCTAGCTGGTTTGGCTCAGTGGATAGAGCGTTGGCCTGCAGACTGAAGGGTCCTGGGTTCGATTCTGGTCAAAGGCAGGTACCTTGGTTGCAGGTTCCCCAACCCTGGTCAGGGTGTGTGCAGGAGGCAGCCAATGTGCCTCTCTGTCTCTCCCTCTCCCTTCCACTCTCTCTAAAAAATATCCTCAGCTGAGGATTAACAACAAAAAATAGTAGTATTATTAATGTGTGATTGGAAAAAAAACAACTCTAAGCAATATATTCCAATATTTGTTAAAAAGAAAAAAAACACATCCTTTTTATTATCATTTATTTATCCACTCAACAGATTTTTATACAACACTTGCTATATACAAAGGACTGAGCTAGAGAAAGTTATGCTCCCAGCACATTTGTGTCTCCACCACTCATCCTTCAGCCTGCTCTCAAGTAGCAAGGAAGATTAGATCAACAGAAAATTACATCCAATATTACTGAGATCATGAGGCAAGATTCTGATTCAAAACTATTGTTTTCTAGATTTTTCTGCATACAACTGAGCATTGTGGCATGGTTATGAAAATGTTAGAAATTTTAGTTTTATTGTCAGAGTGGATATCATCATAGTACCTAAGCATTCTGATAAACCACAAAAATGCAAATAATGAATAATGGACTCTAATATATGGCTTTTCTAAACCATTCCAGAAACAAATCCATGTAGAACAAAAATGCAGGCCTTAAAACAAGCCCAAGGAAGGCATAAAGATATTGGGCTAGCTATCTCTCTCTAAATCATTTTTCAGGATATACCCCTTTCAATTACATATTATCTTACATTCCCCCAACAAATCCAAAATGCTTTACACTTTTTTGGACAGAAATCAGACATTTAACATTATACTGCCTAGCAAAATAAAGGTTTGTTAAATGAACAAATGAAGTGGGAATACAGAGTTCTCTGTTTTCTCCACCCAGTTTCATAACTTTTCATCTCTGCCTGGTACAGGTTCTTTTAGTATAATAATACAACAAAGCGTTATGAAAGGCTGCCAGCATTAGCAAGTAAAAGGTCAGTTTGTCATAGAGACTCTGGGCGCTACTCTGCCCTCTTGAATGAAATCCTCAACACTTTACGCTGCGTAAAGTAGCCATATGGGAAACTGAGAAAATCCCTTTTAAGAATCTGTTTCATGGCCCTGGCCAGTGTTGCTCAGTGGTAGAGCATCAACCCTCCCCACTGAAGGGTCATGGGTTTGATTCTCAGTCAAGGGCACATACCTCATTTCAGGTTTGTTCCATGGTCATAGGGCAGGAAGGGGGGCATACGGGAGACAACCAATCAATGTGTCTCTCTCACATCGATGTTTCTCTCCCTCCTTCTCTCTCCACCCCCCCCCCCCGACCTTTCTCTCTCTCCATCACTCCCTTCTACTCTCTCTAAAAAAAAATCAATGGGAAAATAACTTCCAGTGAGGATTAACATACAAAGAGAATTTGTGTCATTACTCCTTTCAAATCAAATTAAAGGGGTTCCCAAGTTCCGTAGAGGACTTAGAATAGTTCAGCTGACGTCTCTAGATTCTCACAGAAGACAAAACAGAGCATGTGAGCTACAAAAACTGAGTCAGGATTATATATTTATTCCTCAGACTTTACCTACCATCTATTAAAGTGATTCTTTGATGTCAGCCACCAAGTATTAATTCAAGAACTGTGATTCTTATATACACAAATGAAATATTTTCCCTTTTATATATAAAATTATGTCTTCCTATAAAATATATATCGAATATATTCACTCAGAATAACATGTTCAAAGAGCCAAACACAAATTTAACTTACCACTTTTTTAAAATCATCTTCTGCTTCATCAAGTTTTCCTTGTTTGAGTAATAAGTGGCCTCTCTGTAATCTTGCCTAGAAAAAAATAATAGAAAGGTGTTCTGAGTACTATGCATTTCTAAATGTTCTTTAAACACAAAGAATAAAATTAAATAAGCTAATGAAGTATTAATGAAGTAATTATTTTCCAATGCCTATTTGATTTGGCACTCTAAGAATATTTCCTGGAACCAACAAATATGTTCAATTTTTGATAAAGTATGCTTCCTTAAAAATACTTTCTGCTATACCCAAAATGTTGAAAACATTTGTCCATACAAAATCTTGTACATGAATGTTCACAGCAACAGCCAAAAAGTGGAAAACAACCCACATTCCCATCAACTAATAAATCAATAAGCAAATGTGATAAAATCCATACAATGGAATTATTATTCAGCTATAAAAAGGAATAAAGTATAAGAACCTTGAAAACTTTATGCTAAGTGAAAAGAAGTCAGACATAAAGGGCTATATAATAGTAAGATTTCATTTATGTAAAATATCCAAATTCCATAGAGACAGAAAAATAAGTGGTTGCCAGGGGCTAGGGAAGATATGAAAATTACTATTAATGAGTACAGGATTTCTTTTTTAAATAAATACACACACACACACACACACGTACACACGTACACATCAGTGAGGAAGGGAAAGGGGAAGAGGGGTAGAAACATCAAAGATGAGAGAGAATCACTGATCAGCAGCCTCTTTTACAGCCCCCACCTGGACATGTGCCCTGAGTTGGAATTGAACTATGATCTCCTGGTTCATAAGTCGATGCTCAACCACTGAGCCACACTGGCCAGGCTACAGGGTTTCTTTTTGAGATGATAAAAATGTTCTGAAACTAGACAGTGGTAACACTAGCATAACCTTATGGATATATGGGCAGTGCCCAACTTATGATGGTTTGACTTTAAATAATCAGCCTGAGGGTCAGATTCACCCACAGGTGTGCTAGCAGCAATTAAGGCCCAACTACAAAAGGAAGGCACATATAACCCAAACTGGGGACATCCCTGGAGAACCTGGCTCAGATGGCCAGTGAGACTGTGCCACTTAGACCCATAGGACACCTTTTACATAAGGCCACTCTGTCAAGACTGGGAGACATAGCAGATTTACCTAACACATAGAAACAAACAAAGTGAGGAAACAAAGAAACATGTAAAAAATTCAAGAACAAAACAAAACTCCAGAAAAAGGACTAAATGAAATGGAGCACTCTACCAGATAAAAGAGTCAAAATACTGATTTAAAGGATGCTCAATGAACTTGGGAGAAGAAAAGATGAACTCTGTGAGAAGTTCAACAAAAAGATAGAGAACATTTTTTTAAAAGGATATAGAAAACATTAAAAAAAACCTATCAGAATTAAAGAATACAATAACTAAAATGAAGAGAACAGTAGAGGGTATCAACAACAGATTAGATGAAGCAGATAATCAAATCAGCAATCTGAAAGAGAAGGTAGTGAAAAAGCCCAATTGGAACAGCAAAAATAAAAAAGTTTTAAAAAATTAGGATAGTTTAAGGAACCTCTAGGAAAACATCAAGCATACCAACATTCATATCTTAGGATTAAAAAAAAGCCTATTTGAAGAAAGGAGTTAAAAACCTATTTGAAGAAATAATGACTGAAAACTTCCCTAACCTGTCAAAGGAAATCAACATAGAAGTCCAGGAAGTGCAGAGAGTCCCAAACAAGATGAACTCAAGAAGGCCACAAAAAGACACGTCATAATTAAAATGTCAAAAGTTAAAGACAAAGAGAGAATCTTGAAAGTAGAAAGAGAAAAGCAGATAGTTAAGTACAAGGGAATTCCCATAAGACTATTGGTGAATTTGTCAACAGAAATTTTGGAGGCCAGAAGGAACTGATATTAAATAGTCAAAATAATGAAAAGCAAGGATTTACAACCTAGATTCCTCTACCCAGCCAGGTTTATCATTTAAAATCTGAGATAAAGAATTTCCCAGACAAGAAAAAGCTAAAGAAGTTCATCACCACCAAACCAGTATACAAAATATGTAAAAGGGACTTCTTTAAGTAAAAGGACCAAACATGTGAATAATTTAGAAAAGAAAAAAATCTCACTAACAAAGGCAAATCCTTAATAAAAGCAGTGGATCAATCCTATATAATAAAAGCCTAATATGCAAATTGACCAAAGGCAGAATTACTGGTTGCTATGACATGCACTGACCACCAGGGGGCAGACGCTCAACGCAGGAGCTGCCCCTGGTGGTCAGTGCGCTCCCAGAGGGGGAGCGCCACTCAGCCAGAAGCCAGGATCACAGCTGGCGAGCACAGTGGCAATGGTAGAAGCCTTTGCTGCAGTAGGGCGGTAAGGAGTGAGGGGTTCCAGACTGCGAGAGCCCCAGACTGCGAGATGTATGTCTGACTGCCAGCTTAGGGGGTCCTGGACTGTGAGAGGGCACAAGCCAGGCTGAGGAACCCCCACCCCCAGTGCACAAATCTCATGCACCGGGCCTCTAGTAAATTATAAAGCTAGTACAAAGGTTAAAAGAAGATCATGTGTAATTACAACAATAAATTCAGGAATACACATAAACACACATAAAATAAGTAAAAAACAATGCCAAAAATATAAACATGGAGGAGATGAGTAAAAATTGTACTGGTTTTAGAATATGTTCAAACCTAAGTGACCATTAACTTAAAATAGACTACTTTATACATAACTTGGTATATATAAAGCACATGGTAACCATAACCAAACATTTACAAGAAATATACAAGAAATAAAGAGAAAGGAACCCAAACATAACACTACAGAAAGTCATCAACATACAAGGGAAGAGCCAAGAGAATAAGAACAGAGAACCATAAAAACAATCAGAAAACAATTAATAAAACAGCAATCACTAAAAACCTATCAATAATTTCTTTAAATGTAAATGGACTACATGCTCCAATCAAAAAACATGAGGTGGCTGAATTGATTAAAAAACAAGGCGTACATATATTGCCTATAAGAGACCCACCTCAGATCAAAAGATGCACACTGACTGAAAATAAAGGGTTGGAAAAAGATATTTCATGCTAGTAAAAATGAAAAAATAAAAAGGTTGGGGTAACAATATTTATATCAGACAAAACAGACTTTAAGAAAAAGGCCTGGTGCGGCTCAGAGGTTGAACATCAACCCATGAACTAGGAGGTCACCAGTTCGATTTCCAGTCAGAGTACATGCCCAGGTTGCAGGCTCAATCACCAGTAGGGGGTATACAGGAGGCAACCAATTGATAATCATCACTGATGTTTCTATCTCTCATCATTGATGTTTCTCTCTCTCTATCCCTCTCCCTTCCTCTAAAAATCAATAAAAACATTTTTTTAAAGAAAAAAAGCCATGACAAAGGATAAGGAAGGGTATTTCATAATGATAAGGGGATTAATACAAGAATGTGTAACTCTTAAAAATATATCCACACCAACACAGGAGAACCCAATATATAAAGCAAACTTTGACAAACATAAAGGGAAAGATCAGTAGTAATACAATACAGTAGGGGGCTTTAACACCCCACTGGAATCAATTGATGGATCACCCAGACAGAAAATCAACAAGGAAACTGGCCTTAAGTGACACATCAGATTGAAGGGATTAAGTTGATATTTTTAGAACATTTCACCCAAATGCAACAGATCATACATTCTGTTCAAGTGTACATGGAACATTTTCCAGGATATATAACCTACTGGAAACAAAACAAGTCTCAGTAAATTTAGTAAGACTGAAATTATATCAAGCATCTTCTCCAATCACAATGGTATGAAATTAGAAATCAATCACAAGAATAAAACTGAAAAACACAAACATGTGGAGGCTAAATAACATGCTACTAAACAATTAATGGGTTAACAACAAGATCAAGAAGAAAATCAACATATACTGAGAGACAAAAGAAAATGAAAACACAACCACTGAAAAAATCAATGGGACACAGCCAAAGCAATTCTAAAAGGGAAATTCATACCAATGTAGGCCTATGCCAAGAGACAAGAAAAATTTCAAATAAACAATCTAAGTTTACATATGGGAGCATTAGAAAAAGAAAAACAAAGTGATTAGAAAGAAGGAAATAATAAAGGTCAGAGTGGAAATGAAAGAGACTTAAAAAAACAACAGAAAAGATCACTGAAACTAAGAATTAGTTCTGTGAAAAGATAAACAAAATTTAAGGACCTTTAGCCTAATTCATGAAGAAAAAGAGAGAGCCCAAATAAATAAAATCAGAAATGAAAAAGAAGTATCAATAGACATCACAGAAATATAAAGGATTATTTTAAAAACACTATGAAGGCCCTGGCCAGGTGGCTCAGTTGGTTGGAACATCATCCTGTACACCAGAAAGTTTGCAGGTTCAATTCCCGGTCAGGACACATGCCTGAGTTGCAGGCTCAATTCCCAACAGGGAGTGTGCAGGAGGCAGCTGATCGATGTTTCTCTTTCATCGATGTTTCTCTCTCTCTCTTCTCCCTTTCTCTGAAATCAATAAGCACATATTAAAAAAAAAAATCATACACCATGGATCAAGTGGAATATATTCCTGAAATGCAAGTTTGGTTCAATATTCACACATCTATTAACATGATACACCACATAAAACCAACTCAAGAATAAAGATCATATGATCATTTAATAGGTGCAGAAAAAGCATTTGACAAAATCTAGCATCCATTTATGATAAAAACTCTCAGCAAAGTGGGGACAGAAGGAATATACCTCAACATAATGAAGGCCATATATGACAAACCCACAGCTAGCATCTTACTCAAACTTTTTCTTTAAGATCAGAAACAGGGTAAGAATGTCTACTTTCACCACCTTAATTCAACATATTATTGCAAGTCCTAGCCATAGCAATCAGACAAGAAAAAGAAAGAAAAAGGCATCCAAATTGGAAAGAAGAAGCACAACTGTCATTATTTGTAGATGACATGCTATATATAGAGAACACTGAAGATTCCACCAAAAAACAATTACAATTAATAAGTGAATTCACTAAGCAGGACGCACAATTAATATTCAGAAATAAATTCTATTTCTATACAGCAATAATGACTACCAAAGAGAGAAATTAAGAAAATAATACTATTTACAATTGCATCAAAAAAAATAAAATATCTACGAAGAAAGTTAAGAAGGAACTAAAAGACCTTGGAAAACTATAAGACACTAAAGAAGACACACAAAATGGAAGGATATACAATGCTCTTGAACAGAAACAATTAACATTGTTAAAATGTCCATACTATCCAAAGCAATCTATAGATTCAATGCAAACCCCATTAAAAATACCAATGGCGTTTTTCACAGAACTAGAACAAATTATCCGAAAATGTATATGGAACCAAAGAAGTCACCGAATAGCCAAAGCTATCTGAAGGAAGAAGAATAAAATTAGAAATATCATGCTACCTGATATCAAACTATACTACAAGGCTATATAATCAAAACAGCATGGTACTGGCACAAAAAGAGATTATAGATCAATGGACAGAACAGAGAGCCCAAAAATAAATCCACACCTATATACTCAACTAATCTCTGACAATGGAAGCAAGAATATACAATGGGGTAACAATAGTTTCTTCAGTACATGGTGCTGGGAAAACTGGACAAATACATGCAAAAAAAAAATGCAACTAGACCACTTTCCTATACCATATACAAAAATGAAATAAAAAGGGATTTAAGACTTACATATAAGGTCTGAAACCATAAAACTCCTAGAAGAAAATATAGGCAGTGAACTCTTTGACATCGCTCTTAATAATATTCTTTTGGATATATCTCCTCAAGCAAGGGAAACAAAAAATAAATAAACAAATGGAACCACATCAAACTAAAAAGTTTTTGCACAGCAAAGGAAACCATCTGAATGGGAGAGTCACCAATGATACATCTGATAAGGAGTTAATATCCAAATTATGTAAGGAACTCAAACTACTTAACACCAAAAAAAAAAACCAAAAAACAAAGAATCTGATTTTTAAAAATGAGCAGAGGCTCTGAATAAACATTTCTCCAAAGAGCATATACAGACAGCCAAAAGACATATTAAAAGATGCTCAACGTTACTGATCATCAGGGAAACACAAATCAAAATCACAATGAGATGTTACCTCACACCTGTCAGAATGGCCATCATCCAGAAATCAACTAGCAAGTGTTGGTGAGATGTAGAGAAAAGGGAACCCTCATGTACTATTGGTGGTATGGTGAATTGGTACAGCCACTATGGAAAACAATATAAATACAACTACCAATTCCACTTTTGGTATTGATATGAAGAAACCCAAAACACTATTTTGAAAACATGTGCACCCCGATGTTCACTGCAGCATTATTTACAGTAGCCAAGATATGGAAGCAGAGTAAATGTCTACCAACAGACGAATAGACAAAAAAGATTTGGCATTTATTTATATATACATTGGAGTTTTACTCAGCCATGAAAAAGAACGAAATATTGCCATCAGTGACAACATGAATGGACCTAGAGGGTATTATGCTAAGTGAAAAAAGTGAAAGAAAAATAACATTTGATTTCACTTATATGTGGAATTTAAAAAAACAAAATAAACAAACAAATAAAAAAACTCACAGATATAGAGAACAAATCCATGGTTGCCAGATGGGAAGATGGTTGAGGGGGAAGGGTGAACAAGGTGAAAGGAATTAAGAAGTACAAAATTAAGAAGTATAAAAATCATGGGGATGGCCGAAACTGGTTTGGCTCAGTGGATAGAGCATCGGCCTGCGGACTGAAGGGTCCCGAGTTCGATTCCGGTCAAGGGCATGTACCTTGGTTGCGGGCATATCCCCAGTGAGAGATGTGCAGGAGGCAGCTGATCGATGTTTCTCTCTCATCGATGTTTCTAACTCTCTATCTCTCTCCCTTCCTCTCTGTAAAAAATCAATAAAATATATTAAAAAAAAATCATGGGGATGTAAAGTATAGCATAGGGAATAGAGTCAATAATCTATAATAATAAAAGTGTAATATGCTAATTAGACCAGACAGCCGAGCGACCTTCTGGACAATCTTCTGGATGAAGCTGGGGCTTCGAGGGCTGAAGCAGCCGCCGCAGCTGCAAGGGCCGAGCCCCTTGCATGAATTTCGTCCATCAGGCCTCTAGTAGTCTAATAACTGTGTATGGTGTCACATAGGTACTTTGACATGGCTCTTAGCAATATTTTTATGAATCCTTTGTAAAGTATATAAATGTCTAATCACTATGTTATATACCTGAAACTAATATTGTATGTCAACTGTAATTGAAAAGTTAAAATTAAATTTTAAAAGAGAGAAACTACATACATATTCCACTAAAACTTTTATGTTACTTTTATGATACATAAAATTTCCCCAATTCCCTGTTAAGTGCATTAACACACATAAAAAGCAATATTAAAGCTTCTTCAATTAGCTAATAGCTACTATAGTATTAGGATAATGAGCTACTTAACCTTTGTGAAAGGTTGTGCTTAGCTAGATAAAGTAATATGTGAGAATAAACAACTCATCTTTTCTGTCAATAAACAGTTTAGGCAGCCGCCATGTTGGCCACATGACTTGCAGCTCCCTGGGGGCTGCCATCTTGAAACAGCAAAGGCCAACTCCTCCTTTTGAATTAGCCAATTGAGCAAGACTGTGCGCCTGAGCTCCAATCAAAAGTGAGGGACAGGTCATGTGTGCCAGGGATTAAAAAGCCTGCTAGGTGTGCGAGCGCTCCAGACCATGTGCTGAGTACCCTTCTACATAGAAGTAAAGATGTTTGCCTTGCTGCCTGGCTCCCGAGTATGTTTTGTGTTCTACCAGGACCCCTGAATTTGGGACTCGCCTTATTTCTTCCAAGCAGATTGAAGAAAATTAGATACTTGGGAATTCCATCTTAAAATAATAGTAACGTTTCAAACCAAACATTCACCCATATCTAATTATCTCAAATTCTGTTTGGAATATGGCAGGTTATAAACAATAAATGAGTTATCAAATTAATTTTGAAACCATCTAATTGGCCCTATTATTTTAAGCCATTACACTGAGCTACCAATTGTCAAAATATCCCATTAGGTTGTAAATACCTCCACTTCTGAAGTCTGTGTGTTGGTTCCAGGGGAGAATACTGTCTAATTCACCACAAACCACTGCTTAGTTATCTCCTTTTCTTTATTGTTCCTGCTACTGACTAATTGAAACTGTCATTAGTAACCTGACAGCCTCTTAATTTAACAGGCTCTTCATCAACTCATTTCTCAGCCTCACTTCTTGCGCCCTGCACTCCATCCTCCACACAGAGGTCTTCCTAAATGACAGAATAAACTTCACTGCCATGCTTCTAAAAATTATCTAATGTACCCACTGTCCCTCTTTCACAGACCTTTGATGTCAGGGACTTTAGAGGGTTCTTAACTGCCCAGTCCACTACATCATAGTGGCTTTCTATATCCTCCAGCCATGCCTACCCAGCATGCCAGTCCTCACCTTAACAAATTCCCTCTTCCACGTTCCCTTAAATTAAACCTTAAAGAAAGTTTAGATGCACTTACTGCAGTGAAATCCATCTTCAATTCAATCACTTTAGTTAAATCAGGAAGTGCTGCTTTTGATTTTCCCATAGCTAAAAAGGCAGTAGCTCTTCTATAGTAAGCAACATAGTTATCTGGGTCTCCATCTGAAAATTAAAATAATAAATATTAGCGCTCAGTAATTTATTTTAAAAAACCAAGTCACCTAAACAATATTAGAATTTGCAATTCTATTAAGAAAGGTTAATTAAGAAAAGAATTTCTTCATCAATAATGAATCGTGTTGCCTAGCAAGATCACTGCAAATAAATCCAGAACAAGGGTCAGCAAACTGGCCTCTCAGCCAAATCCAATCCACAAACTGCAAGTTAAAACAATCCAATTTAAAAATGGGTAAAGGACCTAAATAGACACTTCTCTGAAGAGGACATAGAGATGGCCAAGAAACATATGAAAAAATGCTAAAGTCACTGATCACCAGAGAGATGCAAATTAAAACAACAATGAGGTATCAACTCATACTTGTCAGAATGGCTACTGTTAAACCAACAAATGACAAGTGCTGGCAAGGATGTGGAGAAAAGGGAACCCCAGGGCACTGCTGGTGGGAAAGCAGACTGGTACAACTATTATGAAAAACAGTATGGAGTTTCCTCAAAAAATTAAATATGGATCTGCCATTTGACCCAGTGATCCCACTTCTAGGAATATAACCTAAGAAACCCAAAGCACTAATAAGAAAGAATGTATGCACCCCTATGTTCATAGCAGCCCAATTTACAATAGCTAAGATCTGGAAACAGCCCAAATATCCATGAGTAGATGATTGGATAAAAAAGCTGTGGTACATTTATACCATGAATACTATGCAGCAGTAAAAAAAAGAATTTCTTGCCCTTTGAGACAGCATGGAGGAACCTGAAGAGTATCATGCTAAGTGAAATAAGTCAGTCAGAGAAAGACGAGTATCACATGATCGCACTCATATGTGGAATCTAAGTAACAAAATAAACTGATGAACGGAGTGGATCCAGAGACATGGAAGCATGGAACAGAGTGTGGAATCTCAGAGGAAAGGCGGGGGAGGGTGGGAGGTAATCAACCAAAGACCTTGTATGCATATATACATAACCCATGGACACAGACAATAGGGTCCTGAAGGCCTGTGGTGGACTGGAGGGGGTCAATTGGGGAGATAGAGGGACACATGTAATACTTTCAACAATAAAGAATTATAAAAAAGAAAAAATTGACAATTTCAGTCTGTGCAGGAAAATCTCCAAAGAGGATTATGTATGACATAACTTTTGTATTAAGTATTTGATTATACACATATTTAAAATGTCTGTATAAAATATTTCTGGGGCATTCACTTTCATTTATTTTACTATGCAATTTTTAGGTATTTTACTATTCAGTTTTTAGGTATTTTTAAGACATGAAATGGAGTTGGGACCCCATTTCAATGTATAACACTAAATCCACAAAAATAAGGAATCAAATGACAATGGCTCAATACATGAATCATGTACCAATTTGCTTAGTGGTATAGAGTCACTTGAATGGCAAAATAGAATAGCCTGGCTCTTCACCTTAAAATACCAACAGTTCTTAGAACTAGTGTCCCTTCCTATATCATTGTGTATAAAGTAGCAACTAAACAAGGATTAGTTTAAGAAATTCATGCTTTAAATTTGGCATTTAAACCACACACCATTATCTTGATAAATACAAGATTTGATAACCTCAAAAAAATCACTTTTCCTATTATCCACTCAATATACAATTCATTGTTTAAATTACTTGCAAGCCTGCATATAAATACGTGCGTTCATTTTAAAACATGTCATTCAAATTGTTACACTCGTTGATTAGAAATTTGAACATGAGGGATGAATTTAAGATTTAATCCTAAAACTATCAAACAATTCAAATATGAGAAAATTAGCCCTAATAAAGAATATACAACTACTATCTGGAGAAAATACATCAGGAAGTCAATTACAAATGATGTTGTAAACAGTGGTAGCAGGAAGCAGAAGAACACCACCCTTGCCTGGGTACAAAAATTATTTTTTATTCTGGCTGCCAGCTAATCCAACTCTACCTCCTTCATTCACTTCAAACTTTAACTGGGCACCAATCAGGTGTTAAAATTAAAAAATGACAACAGTAAGAAAAAGTAGTACCTATCCTTAAGAAGTTCACAATCTTTTGACCTGGAATGTGACCTTTGGAAGGTCACCAGAGCATTCTCTGTTTCCTTCTGTCTAAATGTGAACAGGAATGCTCATTCCCATTTCACAAGTGATGTTCAAATGTCATGAGAAAGCACCATATGCTTAAGTGACAAATAAAAGTAGACTTGGGGTGTTTTTTAATTTGGCAAAACTACATAAATGTAATACTGGGGGGTTTTTTACCAAGCAAATGGAGAAACCTATCATTTCAGACATGCCCACCATTGAATCTACTTCAGACACTCATTCCTGCCAAACAGGAAGAAGACACTATGTAAGGTCTATCAAAAAAATGATTTCACACCCTAGAATACATTTCAGACACACAGAACATAAGACATGATGTGGGAATGAGAGGTGGGGCCATCTTCACACCTGCACTGTGGTTTTCTCTAATGATAAATCTCTAAATAAAACTCCTTCATCACATTAAAATGGTTGCAACTGTTTCAGAAGACTATTTGAAAAGTGATAAACTACACTCTTTCTTAAATCAAAAATGTTTCCAACAGATCAAGACTATTTCCCAATCAGTTCTAAATCTTAAAACCCCTGCCAAAAAATATTTATATGACAGATTCAAAAATATTTCAAAACTAAATCACTGACAGATCTGTGCCACAAGGTAGAAACAATTACTTGTGTTACTATGCAGTTTCAACACATAAACCTTTTATTGTGTAAAAATGTAATCATAAAACATACCATGCCCAAGTAATTATCAAAACATTCAAAGTAACTTTTCAAAAATAAAAATGGAAGGGTATCACAACCATAAATAATGTCTGCAACATTATAAAAAATGATTTGTTGATACACAACATGCTGCTGGCCAAATTCTATTAAAAACTTTAACATCATCATCAAAATGTCCATACTATCCAAAGCAATCTATAGATTCAATGCACTCCCCATTAAAATACCAACAGCATATTTCACAGACCAAGAACGAACTCTCCAAAAGTTCATCTGGAATAAAAAAAGACCCAGAATAGCTGCAGCAATCCTGAAAAAGAAAAACAAAGTAGGAGGGATCTCAATACCAGATATCAAGCTATATTACAAAGTCACTGCTCTCAAAACTGCCTGGTACTGGCATAAGAACAGACATATAGACCAATGGAATAGAATAGAGAATCCAGAAATCTTCCCAAACCACTAAGCTCAATTAATTTTTGACACAGGAGGCAAGACCATGCAATGGAGTCAAGACAGTCTCTTCAATAAATGGTGTTGGGAAAATTGGACAGATACATGCAAAAAAATGAAACTAGACCACCAACTTACACCATAGACAAAAATAAACTCAAAATGGATAAAGGAGTTAAACGTAAGACGGGAAACCATAAAAATCTTAGAGGAATCCACAGGCAGCAAAATCTCAGACATATGCCGAAGCAATATCTTCACCGATACAGCTCCTAGGGCAGGGGTGGGCAACCCCTGGCACGCATGCCAAACATGGCACGCCAGTAACTTTTGCTGGCATGCGAAACCCTCTCTTATAATCTTCCATTTACAATTTTTTTAATATTGACTTTTTTTTATTTTTCAGATAAATTCAGTGTAGGTGCATCTTAGATAAATAAATAATTTTACATAACAAGTTATCTTAAAGCACATAGACATGGATTGACGAGAGAGGGGAAGAGCAATTTCTATGCTTCTGCCTTAACTCTCCCTGCCTTCCGAGATCCGACCAGTGTTTTGGTTTCATCCACATACGCTTGTGAATCTTTGTTTTCAGTGATGAATTTTGTTAAGTCTCACAATAGGAGTAGCCTGGAGGATGAAAGTAGTAGCTCGTGCATATCTCTGAAGGTCACAAAATATAAACCTGATGTAAAATCTCTGTCATTGGTGATGCAGCAGCAAAAGTCCCACTGATAATATCAAACGGAGTTGTGGGAAGAGCTCAGGAGATTTATCTCAGGGCAGTGGCGGATGCAATGGCGTGAGCACACTCCGCCTATACAAGCTTCCTCGGCACACCGGGAAGTGACAGCGCCCACCGGAGTAAGCCCCCTAGAGCCCCTACATAGTACCCTGATCTTTCCTACCATTGGTTGCCCTAAGGATGGTGTAAATTTCTGATTGGTCTGGAATGTTATATATGTTGCTGCACTTACACAATAAACTTAGATCTGCGCCACTGAACCTAGTCTCCGGAGTTAGGCATGCTTCGTTAGGACTCCGTCGGCCTCACCCCCGCGGGACCCCCTGCTTCACGGAGTCATAAAGTTTTCTGTCAGACTATCAGTGTACATGTATACATTGAAAATAAATGTATTTTTCATCATCATATACAGTGTTTTTGTCGCTCGAATGAATTTTATCATTTCTTCAAGGTTCTTCACATACGTACACCTTAAGAGATATCAAGTAGGTGTAACATGTTCTCAAAAAATTAGGGTTGGCACACAGAAGAATTTTGAGTCAGAGATTTTGCTGGTTTTGGCACACACTCACAAAAAGGTTGCCCACCCCTGTCCTAGGGCAATGGAAACTAAAGAGAAAATAAACAAATGGAACTACATAAAAATAAAAAGCTTCTGCACAGCAAAAGAAACCATCAGTAAAACAACAAGAAAACCCACTGCATGGGAGAACATATTTGTCAATGTTATCTCCGATAAGGGTTTAATCTCCAGCATTTACGGGGAATTCATACAACTTAACAAAAGGAAGATAAACAACCCAATCAAAAAATGGGCAACAGATCTAAATAGATACTTTTCGAAAGAGGACATAAGGAAGGCCAAGAGACATATGAAAACATGCTAAAAAAAAAAACTAATCATTCAAGAGATGCAAATCAAAACAACAATGAGGTACCATCTCACACCTGTCAGAATGGCTATCATCAAAAAATCAACAAGTGCTGGCGAGGATGCGGAGAAAAGAGAGCCCTCATGCACTGCTGGTGGGAATGCAGACTGGTGCAGCCACTGTGGAGAACAGTATGGAGTTTCATCAAAAAACTAAGAATGGAATTCCCATTCGACCCAGTGATTCCACTTCTAGGAATATATCCCAAAAAACTAGAAACACCAATCAGAAAGAATATATGCACCCCTATGTTCATAGCAGCACAGTTTACAATAGCTAAGATTGGTAAACAGCCTAAGTGCCCATCAGCAGATGAGTGGAGTAAAAAACTGTTGTACATTGACACAATGGAATACTACGCTGCTATAAAAAGGAAGGAACTCCTACCATTTGCAACAGCATGGGTGGAGCTGGAGAGCATTATGCTAAGCAAAATAAGTCAGAGAAAGATAAATTTCACATGATCTCACTCATTTGTGGATTATAATGAACAATATAAACTGATGAACAAAAACAGATCCAGAGACAGAGAAGCATCGATCAGATGCTCAAACCTCAGAGGTAAGGTAGGGGAGGGTGGCAGTAAGGGGGAGAGATCAACCAAAGGACTTATATGCATGCATATAAGCCTAACCAATGGACACAGACACCAGGGGGGGTGAAGGCATGAACGGTGAGGGGGAAAGAAGGGATAAGGACACATATGTAATACCTTAATAAAAAAAAAGTAACATCAATTTCTAATCAAAGCTGAAGTTAAAGAAATAAAGTACATTACAAAATTTAGACGTTGGGAGGTATAAACACTTTTATGAATAAATAAACATTTAACAAACTTTTTATATAATTAGTTTAAAGCAATGTATTAGCACATAGATGACATTTTAACAGAAAAGATTAGCATTCATTTTGAAGTAGCACAGCCCTATGATCTGCAGCAATAACTTGTGTATAACTTCTAAGTCTAGAACAATTCACTGTTAGCTAAAGGCTCTCACCAAATCACTAGGTTACCTGAAGCAGCCAATGTGGCCATACTAAATGTTATGTTTGGTAAATGAGACAACTGCCAAGAGGATCTACACTTCTTTTCTGATAAACATATCTCCTAAGAGATTCAGTAAGCCATGACACCACATCACCCCATCACTATCTGCTATATATTGTCATCATGTATAATTTAACCTTTACTTTCTATAGTTAGTTATGAACAAGTGTTTTACATAAACTAAAATGATGAATGTCTCAAATCACACAGATCTTCCTCAGAAATTATGATATTTGTACCATTTGAAAATCATTGCTACTCACCAAATTATGAACCAAGTGACATAGCTATTCGAATTCTGGATGCAACCAGTGTTTCACTTTTTCTCTTTACTGAATTTCACACAAAAAATTACTTTAGCTTTATAAGTTTACATCTTTCAGTGTAGACAATAATATTTTATTGGGTATTTTGGGGAAGAGCCAGCTCAAGGATTCTTGAATGGTAGTGACGCTAAAGAAAACTAGGGAGTCATTTTAAATTATTTTAACAATATACCAAGGCGCATAATGTTTCCATTAATTGTGGGATTAAAGAATGCAAATAATAGCCCTAGCCTGTTTGGCTCAGTGGATAAAGCATCAGCCTGCAGACCAAAGGATCCTGGGTTTGATTCTAGTCAGGGGCACATACCTCGGTTACATGCTCCTCCCCGGCCCAGGCCCTGGTCAGGGTGCATGCAGGAGGCAACCAATCAATATGTTTCTCTCTCATCAATATTTCTCTGTCTTTCCCTCTCTCTTCCACTCTCTCTAAAAATCAATGGAAAAATATCCTCAGGTGAGGATTAAAAAAATAAAAAAGAATGCAAATCGTAAAGTATAAAATAGGTAGAAAGCATAACTTTCTGTGGTTGTAGGAAGAATCAGTATTTTTAAGACATGCTTTATCTAAGACAATAACTGAATATTTTTTAATTACCATGCTGCAGCACTTAAGACAGTTCTAATAGTTACCAGAAAAGTAACTACTAGATTATCTCAAGTCATCAAGAAAATTAAAATGTATTTAGTAAAATCTTTTAAGAGGCAGAAAATTGTGTAATGCATTGAAAAAGGTTTTCTGTCAAAATTATCTTGAATTATTCTTGGTATTTGTAGTAGCAAATCTCAGTTACTACCTGGAACGTTCTCTCATGCTAAATACACATGCATTCAAGTATTATGCACTTATTTTACTAATCTATTTCACTGAGAATCCTGCAAATATTTTTAAATGTTGTATTTAAGCATTAAATAATGTTTAATTTAAATGTTATTCTAAAGAACAGCTATTAATTAAAATTTACTAAGATGGCCACTAAGTATTTTACTTCCAAGATACAAACCTACTGCAGCATGAAACTGTGATAACGCATCAGCTAGCTGTCCAGCAGCAAGCAGTTTCTTCCCCAATTCAAGATGTTTCTCAACATCTGCATTCACTCCACATTCGGCACCTAAAAACAAATTAAAAAATAAGTTAATTGTCCATGGACCAAGATTTAATTCTAAAGAATAAAATGTTAACACTATAATTATCTGTCTCAGAAATTTATCAGATGAGAAAAGTAAAAGGAGCTGAAAAGTGACCTAGAGAAAGTAACAATAAGGCACAAGCATGCTTCATTTTATAGAGTACTAGAGGCCCGGTGCACAAAAATTTGTGCACTCAGGGGGGGAGGCGGGAGGTCCCTCAGCCCGGCCTGTGCCCTCTCGCAGTCTGGGACCCCTCGGGAGATAACGACCTGCTGGCTTAGGCCTGCTCCCGGGTGGCAGAGGGCAGGCCAAATCCCTAGGTGCAGCCCCTGGTCGGGCTCAGAGCAGGGCCGATTGGGGAGTTGGGGCACCGCCCCCTGTCATGCACAGAGCAGGGCGATTGGGAGGTTGCGATGCCACCCTCAGTCACGCTCAGGGTAGGGCCGATTGGGGGGTTAGGGCACGGCTCCCTGTCACACTCAAGGCAGGGTCGATGGAGAGGTTGCGGCGCCACCCCGTCACGCACAGAGCAGGACCAATCAGGGGGTTGGGGCACTGCCCCCTGTCACGCACAGAGCAGGGCCCATCAGGGGGTTGAGGAGCTCCCCCCGTCACTCACAGAGTAGGGCCGAAGGGGGAGTTGGGGCACCGCCCCCTGTCACCCACAGAGCAGGGTCGATCAGGGGGTTGGGGCGCCGCCACTCTCACACTGAGGGCAGGGCCAATGGGGAGGTTATGGCTCTACCCCGTCACACACAGAGCAGGGCCCGTGGGGTGGGGGGGTTGGGGCGCCGCACCCTGGCACACACAGAGCCGCAGGGCGATCAGGGGGTTGGGGAGCTCCTCCCTATCAGGCACAGAGCAGGGCCGATCAGGGGGTTGGGGCGCCTTCCCCTGTCAGGAACAGAGCAGGGCCGACAGGGAGGTTGTGGCCCCGCCTCCTATCACACACAGAGCTGCAGGGCGATCAGGGGGTTTGGGTGCTGCCCCCTGTCATGCTGATCCCAATGCCGGGAGGCCTCTCGGCTCCGCTGATCCCAGTGCTGGGAGGCCTTGCGGCTCCACTGATCCTGGTGCTGGGAGGCATATTACCCTTTTACTATATAGGATAGAGGCCTGGTGCATGGGTGGGGCTGGCTGGTTTGCCCTGAAGGGTGTCCTGGATCAGGGTGGGGGTCCTCACTGGGGTGCCTGGCCAGCCTGGATGAGGGGATGATGCCTGTTTGCAGCTGGTCACACACCCTTCAGGGTGGAGGTCCCCACTGGGGTGCCTGGCCAGTCTGGGTGAGGGGCTGAGGGCTGTTTTCAGGCTGGGACTGAAGCTCCCAACCGCTCCTTTTTTCTTTTTCTTTTTTTATTCTGGGCCAGCTTTAGCCTGGCTCCAGCTCTGAGGCCTCTGCTGCTGAAAGAAGGTATCTGGTTTGTTTAGGTTCTATAATCGAAACTCTGTATCAACTCCAGCTCTGAGATCCCAGCTCGCTGAAAGCTGGTTTCTGGGGTTTTGTTTAGCTTCTATATTTGTAACTATGTTTCAAACTGCAGGCTCAGAGGCCGGCAAGGCAGGCGGGGAACATTGCAGTCCTCCATCACTGAAGCAAGCAAGCCTCATGTTAGCTTCCAGCTGTCTGGCTGCCGGCCGCCATCTTGGCTGGCAGTTAATTTGCATATCACCCTGATTAGCCAATGGGAAGGGTAGCGGTCGTATGCTAATTACCATGTTTCTCTTTTATTAGATAGGATAAGCAACCCAAAAATATACCATATTAACCTAGTCAATGAAAAGAATGTAACCAGTCTACAAAATATAAGGGAAACTATACAACACAGTAGTAGTAAAACTATGTTGAACAACAAAATTAGAACTGCTTTCTTAAACTAGACTCTCAATTTAATGAATATTATCAAGACCACTATAATATTCAAGTACTTGGTGAGCACCTACAATGTACCAGGCACTATTCTAAGTATTTGGGATAAGTGAAAAGCAAACAAAAACCTACACCAGTCACAGTGCCTGGCATTAAAGGAGGAAACAGACATAAGAAATAGGTAAATTACATAGCACATTATGCAAAAGTACTATGGGAAAAGCACAACTGTGTGATGGGGGTCAGCAGTGCTGGGCTTCCAGTTTTAAATAAGGTGGTGAGTGGTGTGCTTCATTGAGAAGCTGACATTTGAGCAAAGATTTAATTGAACGAAGTGAGGAAGTCAACATGCAAGCATCTAGGAAAAGAGCTTTTCTTTCTTTCTTTCTTTTTTTTTTTTAATATATTTTATTGATTTTTTACAGAGAGGAAGGGAGAGAGATAGAGAGTTAGAAACATCGATGAGAGAGAAACATCGATCAGCTGCCTCCTGCACATCCTCCACTGGGGAAGTGCCCGCAACCCAGGTACATGCCCTTGACCGGAATCGAACCTGGGACCTTTCAGTCCGCAGGCCGACGCTCTATCCACTGAGCCAAACCGGTTTCGGCGGAAAAGAGCTTTTCAAGAAGAACCAGGTCATGTGCCAGAAACAGCAGGAAGGCCAGAATGGCTACCACAGAGCCAACAGGGGAGAACAGAGTATAACATGAAGTCAAAGTAGAGGGTCTATGTCTGGCTTTGGTTTCACTCTGAGTAAAACAGGGAGCTACTGAGGAATTGTGAGTAGAATAATATGATCTGCCTGGCCAATCCAATTATTAATGTGCTGCCTCTCTGCTTTGAATTCATCTTTTAGTACTTGGCTGTAAAAAAATTGATTTTTTTAGCATTTCTTTATACAGCACAATGTTACACTAATGGCACTGAAGGGGCACTGCAAGAAGGACACCTTCTGGTTCCCCTTACTGCCTTTACTTTTTTCTGGCTCCTGCTTCATGGTATGCATGGGAAGGACATCCAGTGGTACACTGTCATATGGCTATATGCCCAGGGATCCAGTCCCTCAGCAATCTGGCAGCCTTGGCCGGACACCACCTCCCTACAAGGACACCATGCACTCGAGGCTTCATACCCACAACAGCACCCTGACTCCCCCTGTATACAGATAACCAACCTGGGCTCACCTACTAGTATACTTGAGAGGGTTGTTTCCTGCTTGCCTAGATACTGTGGACCAGCTCTTGCCCCAGCAACTCAGCAAACTTTTCTACCAGCAAACTCAGGTTGCAGCTATATTTTCTTCGATGAGGTCTGAATCCCAGCCAATTGTAAGAATATCCTTTAGAGTTCCCCTTACATATTTATAGTTACTCTCCTTTCACAACTTAGCATTTCTTTATATTAAACTTCCCTTTTAAATTACTATGTGGTTTCTGTCTCCTGAGACAACACAGACTTATACACACTGGTAATGGGAGTGGTCCCAGGAGACAGACTCACAAAGATGGAATTTGACAATTGGTTTGGTCATGCTCTGAGCTTACTCGTAAGTGCAGTCCTGAGCTCCTTGACAATGAGAAACATTATTAGCAATCCATTGCAGGTCTTGGAATAAAAATTAACCAAGATATCACTGTGGTTTGCAGTGAGCAAGTGCCAACTGAGGCACATGCCTTGAAAACCCAAATGGCTGCTGCTCTAGACCATAAAGAATTGTGATGTGGGGGAGATTCTTCTGAGTACACTAGATCACTTAGGGGGGAAAAAACAAGCTCAGGTCTAACTCTCAGCTCAATTCTCTAAGAGCGCCATAGCAGCTCTAAAACAATCTCTTATTTTTTGAAGCCACACAGCTAACTCAGCTGAAAATAAAAAAAGTTTACTTTTGAGGGTTGTTAAAACAATAGTTGAATTCACAGTATCACCCAGTTTCTCCTCTGAAATTTAGGGCATGCATTAGTAAACAATGGAATTCTAAAACTTATAATGAAGACATTTAGTTTGACCCAGATGAAACTAACCAACTTAAGTCCCTTCTGAGCCTCCCTTACCAGAAGTAGCTCGCCCTCCCATATCAGAGAAGACTAGCCTTCCACGGCTTAAAATTCCTAAAATAACCTCACCTAGGACAAATACCATGAAAGGGGATGTCCATTTTCATTAAAGCCTACCATAACCACTCCCAATGTCACTAAACAGGTATACACTATGACCAAAGGAAATAGATTATACAGCAAAAGAACTGTAGGACTTTAATGACAAACTAACAGAAACCCTTGGAACATGTGTGGAAGTGGATTCTAAAGGTGTTAGACCAAGCAGGGTGAAAAATAACACGATATCTGGTCTAATTCACTGATATGTGCCCACATACTATAGCAGAGGTCAGCAAACTGTTACTGTAAATAAAATTTTATTGGAACACAGCCATGCCCTTTCATCCCACATTTTCTATGGCTTTCATGCTATAATGGCAAAGTTGAGGAATTTTGACAAAAACCATTAGGCCCATAAAAACCAGAATATTTACTATCTGACCCTTTACAGAAAAGGTTTGCTGACTCCTATACTGGAAATCCCAGACTTAATTGTATTAGCTTACGCAGATGAAGGTAGCTCTAAAACTTACTTGGTTGGCTGACTCAAATTGGACCCAACAATGACTTATGTTTTAATAAAACTAAGATTCCAGAGAGTTTCCTAGCACAATAAGGAGGAATTCTAAACCTTTACGAGATAGGAAAATTAGACTGGATTTATCATTTACACACCAACCTCCCACTTATGTTCCAAACAGGGTCCAGCAGACACTCCATTTGCTAATGTGTTCAGAAATATATTAGTATACCACCTGCAACCTTTTCAAAGCTCTGTGGTCACTCTCTTTTGTAGGACAGGTATGAGTACAGGGGATGCTACCATTGAGATTGGCTTTCTGATTTCAATGGGGATGATGGAATCCTGGAGTAGCTGAAGCTTAAGTAGCACCCCTTCACCACCACAGACCAGGTGAGCACAACTATAAATGCATCAGCTACAGAGGAGAATCTTAACAATCAGGTATAAATTATTTTATTTGTGGATATCAGTCAACTTCCTTCCCCATGATACCGGTGCCTATGCAACAGACCCATGAACAAAGTGGCCATGGCAGCAGGGATAGAGGATATGAACGGACTCAAAAAACACAGCTACTCTTTACCAAAGCTAATCTGGCTGACTGAATACCTAATTTGACAACACTAGAGAACAAACTTGAGTTCTCAATACAGCACCATAGGGGTGAAGATGGGGGGACAAGCTAGCCACCCGGTAGCAGATTGATTATACTGGCTCTCTTCCATATGGATCACCTTCACATATTCAGCATATGGATTTTCCTGTAACACTTCTGCCAGCACCACCATTGATAGACTCATCATGGCATTCCATATAGCTTTGTATCTAATCAATAAACACATTTACTCATTTCCCAGCAAAGAAAGTACAGCAATTTGTTCATGCCCATAGAATTGGTCTTACAACATACCCTTCACCCAGAAGCAGCATGCCCTTTTGAAAGAGGAATGGCAGCACTAGTTGGGAGAGAGAAACCTAAAAAAACTATGTAGAAGGCTACAGGTTACACTTTCAGTGACAGACCATCAGATGGTGCTATCTCCCCCATAGCCAGAATACAGGAATCAAGAAGCAGAAGTGGGGGTGGCTCCTTTTATTATTACTCCTAATAATCCACTTGTAAAATGTTTGCTTCCAGTCCTGGCAACATGAGCTCTGATGCTTTGGAGTTCTTATTCCCCAAAAGGTAAATGCTTCCACAAGAGAATATACAATGGTTCCAGTGATTGGAAAATTAGAATACCACCTTGCCATTTTGTACTCATTATGGCACTAAAACCAACAGGGGAAAAAAAAAAATTTAAATGTCGATTACTAAAGACCTTTCTTGCCGCTACACAGTGGTGGTTACCCAGAGGATTCTCTAGGGTCTTAAGTACTTCTAATACCAAAGGTTAAAGAAAACTACAGAAAACGGAACAACTAAGCACTATGATCTTTCAGGATAAAAGTTTTCCTAATGGTCACACCATCAAGTAAAGAAGCCAGAATAGCTGAGAGCAGAAGTATGGAACAGCAGTGAAAAAGAAAGCTATACATATCAACAACCTCATTACCAGACACAAAGACTACAGTAGTTTTGTATATTTTCTCTTTGCTTGTTGTACACGTATGTATTTGCAAATATAGTCAATCCTCACAATTCACAGATTCTGTACTTGTGAATGTGCCCAATAATAACATTAATTTGTAACCCCCCAAAATTTAATTATAACCCCAAAATTAATACTTGGGGCACCATGGCAGTCATTCACGGACATGTGCATGTGCAGAATGATGAAAAACTTGAGTTACTTGTAGTACAAATTCCCAAGTCAAGCAAGGCGATACATTGCCTTCTTTCAGTTCTGAGTTATAAATAACTGACCTTTCTATGGTATATTTAGGATAGTGGTTTTTCACATTTTTGTACTTTTTGTTCACTGTTTAAACGGCCCCCAAGTATAGTGCTGTCTAGTGTTTCTAAGTGAAAGAAGTTGTGATGTTCTCTTCCATAGAAAATATGTGCTAGAAAAGCTTCATTCAGACATGAATGATAATGCTGTTGGCCATGAATTCAATGTTGATAAATCAACGATATATATTAACTATTTTAAAACAAAAACACACATAAAACAAGGTTATGTTTTGATCTGTTGACAAAAATGTAGTGACCTGAGTCTTACAGAATACTATCCAGTGTAGTAATGACTTCACAGAACCTAACTACCACAATAACTATACAGAATCAACTGCATTGACCATATTTTCTCTAGTTTGCATTTTTACTTTATATACAATTGTTGAAATTAACTTTACAATTTAGTCTTTATGTAACTGAATGCTAAGTGGGATAGTAATAAAATAATAGTAATTTATATAGCCAGTAATGGACACAATGAGTTAGAACTGTGTCTTTTCAATTGGGGTACAGGTGGGAATTTCTTCACTTATAAGAATAGTTGTATCTTGCTAGGTAGGAAATACAGTTGTTTTAGTGTAGTGGAGTCGAAATGTGTGTAGAAGGGTGCATATGAAAACTCAGTAGCCAGAATATCTCTCTTTTACAATGAACAGGATGAAAGCTATGATGATAAAGGGACATTGTAGGGGGGAAAAAATCAGAGCGGTAACCACTTGGGAAAGTAGAAGAAAGGATAGACTGGGAAGGGGCAGAAGAGAACTTTCTGGGGGTTCAATAATGTTCTGATCTTGATAGAGGTTTGTGTTACACAGGTATATGTAGTTATCAAAATTCAGCAAATGCAACTTAAAATATGGACATTGCCCTAGCCAGTGTTGCTGAGAGGTTAGTGCATCAGCCCGGCACACCAAAGGGTCATGAGTTTGATTCCCAGTCAAGGGCACATACCTGGGTGGCCTCCCTGCAATCCAGGTATGTGCCCTTGACTGGGAATCAATGTGCCTCTCTTACACTGATGTTTCTCTTACTCTCTCTCTCTCTGTCCCTCTCTGAGTCTCTCCCCCTTCCTGCCTCCCTTCCACTCTCTCTAAAAATCAGTGGAAAAAAAGATCCTTGGGTGAGGATTAACTAAAAAAAAAAAAAGAACATTTTATTATGTATATAAATTTTACACCCAAAACAGCTGTTTATGATATGTATGTTAAAGTAATTAGGGACATGTGTACTGATGTCATTTGTAAATGTAGTTTTTTAGAAAGAATAATGGATGGATAGAGAAATACCTAGATGGATATGTGTTAAAGTCTATTATAGTAATTATGTTAATGGTAGAATCTAGGAAATGAATACAGGAGTATCTACACTAATAAAAGAGAAAAATGGTAATTGGCGTACGACGCTACCCTTTTCATTGGCTAATCAGGGCTATATGCAAATTAACTGCCAACTAAGATTGGCAGTTAACTGCCAACAAGATGGTGGTTAATTTGAATATGTAGGCACAATGCAGGGAGGCGAAAGGGAAAGCAGGAAGAAGCCCCCTGCCACTGACAGTGATCGGAAACCCAGGGGGGAGCTAAGAGCTGGGGGGCAGGGCAAAGGCGGCCCTGGGGCCGCCTTTGCCCTGCCCCCCAGCCATGATCGGAGAATCAGGCGCCTTTGCCGCCCTGGCCAGTGATAGCAGGAAGTAGGGGTGGAGCCAGCGATGGGAGCTGGGCACGGTCGAAGCTGGCAGTCCCGGGAGCTAGGGGTCCCTTGCCTGGGCCTAAAGTGAAGCCCATGATCGCGGGGCCGCTGCAGCTGCGGGTTCCCGCTGCCCGGGCCGGACGCCTCAGCCAGAGGCATCCTGCAGGGGCAGGGGCGGAGCCCGCGCGATCACGGCGCCCCCCCCCGCTGCCACTGCAGGTCCCCGCTGCCCGGGCCGGACGCCTAGGCCAGAGGCATTAGGCCTGGGCAGGGGCGGAGCCTGCAACCACGGGGAGCTGGGGTCCCCTGCCCAGGCCTGACACCTCTGCTGGAGGCCTCAGGCCTGGTCAAGGGGCCGATCCGGTGATTGGTGATCGGAGGGTGATGAGGGTCAACTCCTCTGGCCGAGGCATCAGGCCTGGGCGGGGGGCCAATCCTGCAATTGGAGGGTGATGGGGGTCAACGCCTGAGGGCTCCCAGCATGTGAGAGGGGGCAGGCTGGGCTGAGGGACACTCCCCCCCCCCCCACACACACACACCCAGTGCACGAATTTCGTGCACCGGGCCCCTAGTATACTATAAAATTCTTTCAGCTTGCAAAATGTTTAGTAATAAAATGTTGGGAAAATATACAATAAAATCAGTGTTATGATGGGGGAAACACACACAGGGTGCTATGAGGACACAAGTTAAGGTACCAAACATCTATAGCCAAAATTAAATACAATTTAAAATTCAATGTCTCAGTCACATCAGTCACAGTTTAAGTACTGCATAGCCAATGGCTAGTACATGGATCAGTGCAGGTGATTCAGAACATTTCCCATTATCACAGAAACTTCTCGGGCAGTGCTTCCAAGGTGGCAGGAGTTTTCCTGAGGTCTCACCTGAAACCTGAAGGAAAAATGGGAAGAATATCTCTATGTGAAAAGGCTGAAGAGGGAAATCAACATTCCAAATGCAAAGAACATCATATGTAAATGCCCAGTAGTCAAAAAATTGAGGTTTTCATAGAAATTAAAACCAAGTATTGCAATAGCTCTCCTCTCCATCATAATTTAATTATTCTGGAGTGGGTCATTTTAAGTGCTGGGTGATTACAGTAAATAGCCAATAGAGAAGGCAGAAACCAATAAAGTATCTGTTACAATAATCCAAATGACATTATGGTGACTTGACTGTGTAGTAGTGGTGGAAACAGAAAAATAGACTGTTTAAAGAAATGTCAGACACAGAAAGAAGACCACCTGGCTTGAATTGACTGGATATGGAGGTCAAGTGAAGAAAGAGCATGAGTCCAGGAGGATACTCAGGGCAACTATTTGAGCAGCTGCTTGCCATTCTAGTCATCAAAAGTAACTGAACTCTTATTTCATCTAATACAAGCAAAAAGCTGAATAAAATTCACTGTATCTTGCTATATGCCCTGCTAAACAAAGTAGCTCTTTTGGCTTTTAGTATTCCTAGTCTGAAGTTTCTGTGTAGTGTCTTATTACCTTGGCTACCTTTTGGACCTCCCTCCAAAGGAAAAGGGGGGCGGGGGGAGTGGGGGAAGGAGGGAAGGAAAGAGGAAACCTTAGCTTGATGGCCTCAAAAAGTTAGGGTTCTGCAGAGCCCTATTGGTTTTGGGCAACAATGTAAAGAGAGCTAGGATATTTAAGAATATGAGTAACATATGGAGAAATTAGTTGGGTGTTTTCAATGAGCTGGGAAAGCATTCTCTTTCTCATTTAAAAGGAGGATATAGGCTCCTACTCTGTGAAAATTCACTATACAATATAAATTTAGAAACTGATTATATTCATAGAGTGAAAGTCACCTGTAGTTCCACCCAACTCCATACCATATCCAGAAATATAACCTGCTTTTCATAATTAAGATTATAGAAATTAATGTGCTTCATTTAACAAATGTTACTAAATACATACTAATAGAGTGGGGCCTTGACTTACGAGTATCCTGACTAACAAGTTTTTTGAGATACCAGCTGTCTCTTGGCCGATTTTTTGCATTGAGTTGATAGAGTAATTTGAGTTAACGAGCTCCTTAATGAGCTCCTTAACGAGCTCGGTCTTGGAACGAATTAAACTCGTAAGTCAAGGCCCCACTGTATGTAAAACTGTGGCCATAGGAAGAGAGAATAGGTTAGTCTCTTCCAAAGAGGCAATGAAGAGAATTCCAAAGGCTTTAGCCATTTATGAGAACTCCCCAGCCTGCAGGGGTCTCTTAATTGACCCTGGAGAGAGAGATTCTGCTTTCTAGCATTACATTGGAGAAAAAAGGGGAACATCTGTAATCCTCTCAAAGTGTGTGTGTGTGGGGGGGGGGCAGTTAGGGGCGACCAGGCTGGCAGGGGAGGGGGAGGTGCAGTTGGGGGCAACCAGATCGGTGGGGAGGGGGGCAGTTGGGGGTAACCAGGCCAGCAGGGGGACAGTAAGGGGTGACCAGGCCAGCAGGGGGGCAGTTAGGAGATTTTAAAAATTAAAAAAAAAAAACATAAAAAGGACAGGATTGAACTGGTGGGCAAACCACATCCAAGAACCCTTACCAGGGAAAGCAGGCCATGGAGGTGGCTGCAGTTCTTTAAGTGCGCAAACTCTGATACAAGAAAAAGGAAGGGACCCTGGGTATGTCCCAGCTTCCAGCCTGGCAATCAACCTTCTGCCACAATCAGCAAAGACTGGCAGTGAGCAATCATATATAATAAAGAAGTAATATGCAAATTAAACCTCACACCATCGCAAGATGGCTGCCTACAACCAGGCCGGCAGGGGGGTTAGTGAGGAACAACCAAACGACTGAACAAGCAGGCTGCGTGGGGCAACCAGGCTGGCAGGGGGGGTAGTGAGGGATGACCAAACGACTGAACAGCAGGCTGCATGGGGCGACCAGGCTGGCAGAGGGGGGCAGTTGGGGGTGACCAGGCCAGCAGGGGGGGCAGTAAGGGGTGACCAGGCCGGCGGGGGGGGGGCAGTTGGGGGCGACCTGGCCAGAAGCGGGGGGCAATTAGGGGCGACCAGGCCAGCAGGGGGGACAGTTAGGGGTGATCAGGCCAGCACCCAGAGGCAGTGGGGGGCGATCAGGCCGGCAGGAGAGCGATTAGGAGCCAGCGAATCCAGGATTGTGAGAAGGATGTCCCGGATTGGAAAGGGTGCAGGCTGGGCTGAGGGGACCCCCACCCCTTGCACGAATTTCATGCACCAGGCCTCTAGTTCTGAAATATATAGATTAAATCAACCTTCAAAAACTAACACCAGCCCTAGTTGATATGGTTCATCAAAAGGTTGCAGGTTCAATTCTTAGGGCATATTGCCTGGGCTGTGGGCTCCATCCCCAGTAGGGGTTGTGCAGGAGGCAGCCAACCCCTCTCACATTGATGTTTCTCTCTCTACCCCTCTCCCTTCTTCTCTCTCTAGAAAATCAATTAAAGAAAACTAACACTAAATAAGGAAAATAAGGGGGGGGAATTAGTGGAGCAAATAGAAAAAAATTCTAAAAATGAATATAATTGACATTCTTACAGAGTTAAAAGGGTGCAACATTCATTAAAAGGAAAAAAAACAACAACACAGAACCAAGTATTTATGCACTGGCTGCTCTACCAATGGAGTAAAAGATAAACAAGATAATTTCTAAAAGCCATGATAAACTGCCAGAAGAAAAGGGGAAGAGTCCTTAAAATAGACAAAGGGGTTATATAACCCCTGAGAAGATAGTGTTTGTGTTAAAACATAGGGGAGTAGGGGGATTTTGAATGACAAGAAGCTTCCAGATGCCAAAACATTACTAGGCTCCCAAGGAGTACAAAACAAATGCAAAGGGCTTAAGTAGGACCAAGCTCCACTTCAACCAATCCAAAGTAGGCTTCAGCATGTGAAGAAGAATAAAGGATGTAGGCAAGACAGATCACAATGAGCCTTGAAGGCCACAGTAAGAAATTTCTATTTTATTTCTAAGTGCAAAGAGAAGTCATTAGAATGGAAGTCATTTAGCCAGGAACTGACTACCTGATTTACATTTTAAAAAGATCACTTTAGGCCTGGCCGGTGTGGCTCAGTGATTGAGTGTCAACCTATGAAGGAGGCTTCAACCAGGAGGTCCTGGTTTGACTCTGGGTCGGGGTGCATGTCCAGGGTGCAGGCTCAGTCCCCAGTAGGGGGTTTGCCAATCAGTTATTCTCTCTCATCACTGATGTTTCTGTCTCTCTCTCCTTCTCCCTTCCTCCCTCTCTGAAATCAATGGAGATTATATATATATATATATATATATATATATATATTTTTTTTTTTTTTTTTAAAAAGGTCACTTTAGGGGTAGTGTGGAAAAGATATTGGAGGCAGGCAAGAATGGAAAAAACTGTAGTGGTGTGAACTAAGATAAGGATAGCAAGTTGCATTATAGTATATATATATTCTGATTTCATTTATGCTTTTAAAAGAAGATACAATATGTATTTCTGTACTGTCCAACTTTTTCCATTAAGAATGTATTCATGCACTACTAATATAATAAAAATTTAACAAAGTAGACTGAGGAATGTGTTTTGTTAAATATGTTGCCGATTAAATAATCACTTGCAATTGAAAATTCTTAAAGAATATCCGTAAACAGTATCCTATATAATAAAAGGCTAATATGCAAATTGACCCAACTGTGGAACGAGGGGTCGTTATGACGCACACTGACCACCAGAGGCAGACGCTTAACGCAGTGTGCTCCCACAGGGATCTTCCCTCACCTTCCTCCAAATCTAGCCCCAACACTGCTGCCAATCCTTCCAAAATACACTCCTAATAAAAATTCTTCAGTATTTTCAAATCACTTGCTAGGTTTAAACTAAATCCCTTCAGATCTAAAGGCAAACAAGACCCTTCATAATCAGATCCCATGATGTAGGTTCAACCTGATAATCTCTCATTCCTCCACCTCTTACTTTATATTTCCATACCATAATGAACTGGTTGTAGTTCTGTGAACACACTATATGCTCATGCCACATCCCTCTGCACTTGGGAGTTTCATGAAAAGGTTCCCACTTGCCCACCAGGAAAATTTCTACTTCTCCATCAGGATCCTGCCCTCAAATGCTGACTCTTTTGTGAAACCTTCCCAAACTGCTTTAGTGAGATGGTGAGAAAAAGTCCCTTCTATGTTCCTACTATACTTTGCATCCCCACACTCACAAGTACATGACTTCACTTTGCAATACCACTGTCACAATATATTGATCTTTACAGTTTGCCTGCCTCTCACACTGCCCAGGCCCTCAACCCCTCAACTCTCAGACCAAAACCAAGTGTGAGAATCTATCTTTTCTTCGTTACATCACCTAGTTCCAGTATCTTGAACAAAGTAAACTCAATATTTATTGAATGAATGTAACTACTTTTCTTCTTAATTATATAATTCATCAGAATTACAGTCTAAGATATATAATAATTATAAAATCAAATAATAAAGACACTAATATATAAATTGTGGCTATTTTTGCAATGTCTCAACTCTATTTTGAGCCATGGATAATATTTATTCCTCTGCCACATCCTGGGAGACAGTGACAATGACAGGTGTCTCCTATTTTCTGAGAGATAAAGCTACCAAATAGCATGCCATTTTCTAATCAGCATTAAATAATAGGCTTCTCCTTAGACAAGCATAACCATAGGTCAGCAAAATATACAGAAAGGGTTGGAAAAAGTGATGGAGTAGCTAGGTCTTTCACTGAAGTTAGTTATTAGAATCTGTCATATTTTGAAGAGCAAAAAATAAAGAATTTTAAATTAAGGGGTTAAAAGTATGATGTGGTAAGAGTCACAATCAATACTATGAGAACAGGCTGAAAAAGGCAAGAACTGGTGGTCAGAAATACTAAGTTTCAAGCTGAAGCCAGGTGACAGGTGAGAGCAAGCCCAGGGATGCTTATTCAGGTTGGAGCACTCAGAATATGAGGAATGTTAAGATCATTCTAGAAAGAAACATGGGCAAAAATGACAAAGTACTATGTATAAAAGGTCAAGCAAGATGGCAAGATAGCAGAAACACAGAAAACAGTAGAATCTGGCCACAGAAAGAGCAGGAAGTTCATTATCTTAGCAATTCCACAGATAAGTGAGGACCAATGACCAGTTTAAAAAAAAATACACGGATCTGGAAACCTTAAGCACCTCTTTCCAATCACCCAGATCTAAAAAGTGGTTTAGTCTACAAAGCCAAAGTAAAAGAAAGAAAAGGCTGGGTAGTTATGTGCATCTGAACAATGATATCTGAACAATGCATTAAAATCTTCCTATGTAAACTAGGAAAATAAAATGTATTGTAATCAGGTTTAATCAACTTCAATAGATATTACCTGTCTTTGCTTTAATGAACTGTGAAGGCATAAATATTGTAATGAGATACCTTACTCTAGGAATTTCAACTTGGACAATAAGTTTAGAAGAGTCCATGCTAAAACAGCTCAAATAGTCAACTTTATTCATCCAATTAAAAATTATTTATTGCCACCCTGGCCAGTGTGGCTGTTGGTTGGAGCATCATCCTGTGCATCAAAAGGTCTCAGGTTCAATTTCAGGTCAGGGCACATGCCCAAGTTGCAGATTCAATCCCTAGTTGGGGTGCTGATGGGAGACAACCAGTGGAGTTTCTCTCTCATATCAATGTTTCTCTCCCTCCTTCTCCTCCTCCCCCCCTCTCTAAAATCAATAAAAACATATTTTTAATAAATAAATTGGATTTTTCCAGGGGAAAAGAGATACTTTATCCATTTTGATGTAAGAAAAGTAAAGGGGATAAATGGTGACAGGAAAATAAAAGAAAAAAAGAAAAGTAGCAGAGTAGGAACAGATACAGGTAGGCTAGTGAATTTAGTCATAGGAAGAAAACTGCCCTGTGATATCTTTCATTTTCTCAATAAAGGCAAGATCTAAAAGAATGGGGTAAAGGAAGAAAGGAAAGGGTGGTTTAAATTGGAGATTTAAGGAAAGAGGAAAAGGTTTGAAATACTGGTATTCAAAACAGACATAATGAGAATTGTACGTATGTCGGCAGTATTAAGTGTGCATTTGAAATTGAGATTATATGCTTGAAATGAGACCAGTAGGCAAGTTATCTCCATTTTCCTCCCCCCATGTTCAGCTCTGAGGTACAACAAAGTTGGTGGCCAAGTTGGATTTAATCAGTTTCAAATTCTGCCAAGTGAATAAAACAAAACATACAGAGGGGCAAGGAAATTAAAGGGTGCTTGCAATGGAGTAACTACAAGACAGAACCACTAAATCTATACTGAGAAAGTAAGCAAGGCATGGATGCTTCACAAAGCATGTCTTATACCCCCAAGTGGTCTGTAAACTCAACAACAAAAACTGTGAGTTCTGCCCTAACCGGTTTGGCTTAGTGGATAGAGCGTTGGCCTGCGGGCTGAAGGGTCCCAGGTTCGATTCTGGTCAAGGGGCATGTACCTGGGTTGCGGGCACATCCCAAATAGGAGGTGTGCAGGAGGCAGCTAATCGATGTTTCTCTCTCATCGATGTTTCTAACTCTCCATCCCTCTCCCTTATTCTCTGTAAAAAATCAATAAAATATATTTAAAAAAACAAAAACAAAACTATGAGTTCTATACTATGTATACCTCACCAAAGAGCACTACAGTTTAAGCCTATGCTAATTAAATGAGTATTCCCCATATTCAAATTTCCAAATGACAGAAACTCATCAGACTTTTTTTTTTATAATTATATCACATGACATTTATTTTATTTTTTTAATATATTTTATTGATTTTGTACAGAGAGAAAGGGAGAGAGATAGAGAGTTAGAAACATCGATGAGAGAGAAACATCGATCAGCTGCCTCCTGCACATCTCCTACTGGGGATGTGCCCGCAACCCAGGTACATGCCCTTGACCGGATTCGAACCTGGGACCTTCCAGTCCGCAGGCCGATGCTCCATCCACTGAGCCAAACCCGTTTTGGCTCATCAGACTTTTTTTTAAGCAGCTTTCTAAAGATCTCAAAATAAAAATAAATCTGTAGTTGAAATGTGTTAGTTCTAAAGAGCAGATGACTGGATTCCCATGATAGTTCCATATAAA
Organism: Myotis daubentonii; assembly: GCF_963259705.1. Lineage (NCBI taxonomy): Eukaryota > Metazoa > Chordata > Mammalia > Chiroptera > Vespertilionidae > Myotis > Myotis daubentonii. The sequence goes on along the minus strand of NC_081841.1, from coordinate 178,682,903 downwards.
CAAAGATTAATTGCTGGACATTAATCAAAGGAAAACTATAGCAACAGAAAGTAAACTTAGCCACAATTAATTCACTTCATATGGGGAAATAAAGCCTAATTACTTCAAGGCATCCTATCTTAGAACAACTCACCCTGACCTACAGAATTAAAATTACATCATTTATAGGCACTAACTCAGCAATGCTAACCTGTCAAATGAATTGGAACTTTGGCACTACTGCTAACTACAGCCTATCTCATTAAAAGAATTTAAATTAATTCTAGAAGTTACCTGGCCATCTGCTAGAATACTTAGTTTATATAAATTATTGAAAGTCATTCATTTCCCCTATTACATTTATTCTTCCCATATTAAATAATGTCAAGAAAACCCTAGAGAAGACAAAACATACTTTTAGTAGGTATGTTTATATAAAAATCACCATCTTTTATACTTATTCATTTTAAACTATTCTTTTCCCTATGGCCAAATACATGGTTTAGTTAGGTGAGTTGTGGGAGGGCAGGAGCACCTGATCTAGGTTTCTCTTACACATGGATGTTTCTCTTTCTCTCCCTTCCTCTAAAATCAATAAAACATATCCTCAGATGAAGCTTAAAAAAAAAAAAAAAAAAAAAAGAAAGAGGAAAGGACAGGGGAAAGAAAAAGGAAAAAGAAAGGGAAGGAAATGAAAAGAAAACTGGGTCTAGATACTGGGTCCAGGTAGCATGTTTAGGAAGAAAAAGAGATAAAAGAAGATTTGATTCCCAGGCTGTGTTCCTACTGAAGGCACCAAACAGAACAAAACATTAGCAAAGAATTAAAATAGCTTCCTTATCTGTAACATGAGAATACTAAAGTATATTCTACTAAAGTTTTCTCTCTGCCACAAAAATTCTATTCCTAATCTAGTTTTTTAGACTACCCTCTTTCAAAGGTCTTTTTGAAATGGTATGCTAAAACTTTCAATTCATAAAAATATTACATATTTTCTTTCTCTGAGTCATGTCAACTCATGGAACATTCAAACCTGTAGAAAACTTTTGTGAGTTTATTTGACAACTCAATTGTCGACAATTGCCAGGAAGCAAAATCTTAACAGATTGAGAAGATGCTCCAGAGAATGGTAGTTATGAACCTTATTTTATACATTACAATCAAAAGAGAAGAAGACCTAAATGGATTATATGAAATTCATTGGTGACAGATTATGGATTGGATAGAAAGTAAAATGACAGCCCTGCCGGTGTTGCTCAGTGAGTAAGCATGGACCCCATGAACCAAGAGGTCATGGTTCGATTCCTGGTCAGGGCACATGCCTGGGTTGTGGACTGGTAGGGGATGTGCAGGAGGCAGCTGATCAATGATTCTTTCATCACTGATGTTTCTCTCTCTCTCTCTCTCTCTCTCTCTCTCTCTCTCTCGCTCTCGCTCTCGCTCTCTCTCTCTTCCTCTCTGAAATCAATAAAAATATTTTTTTTAAAAAAAGAAAGCAAAATGATAGACACTTCTTTTACACAGGTGAATACATGTTAGTTAATAGTCAACAATTAACATTACAATAGCAATGAGAAGAGTCTGTGGTCTTCCCAGAGCTATGCCTCTGAAGGGTCTGGAAAAAGAAAATTACTTTGACATTCTACATGTTATTGTATATGCAAAAAATAAAATAAATAAATAATAGACAGGCTCAATTAAGGTACAGATGGACTTTTGTTAGGGAAAAATACTGCCTTAGAACATGACAACCTGCAATAATCTGCTTTTAGTTAAAAAGTTTTAATTTCAGATCCTTTGTGGTTACTTTAGGTCTCTTGCGTTTGTAAGGCTGCCACACAGGCCTTACCTGAGCTTGTCAGGTTTAGTATGTGGCCCTTTTCATCCACAGTTACAATGAACGGGGGGTGGGGGGAGTTCAATGTTTTTAAATCAGAAAAAACTAGGCCAACTAACCTACTTATTTATTGGTGACACTCTCCATCCTACTAGTATGCAACTCTGTTTCACATTCACTCTTCTCAAACCCATTCTCCTTTATTTCTTTTTTCTCCAAAGCCTCAGGCATACTAGTGGAATCATGCAGCTCTGCATGCCTCCAGGAATTTGATGTTACTGAACCCAGCCTACCTTCAATGAACTTAAGATCTTTTTCCTTTCTTTCCTACTACCTGTACCAGACAAAGATCTTATGTGGGAAAACAGGAGCCAACAGTCTGCTAACCCAAGGCAGAGATTCTTTTTGAGGCCCATTACCAAACTGAGTGTCTAGTACACAGAAGACACCTAATTTAACTGTTCTATGTAATTTATTATACCCACGAGTCTTATCAGTGATTTCTTTTTAGAAATGCATAATGTCAGCTCCCACCCAGACCTACTGAATCAGAAACTCTTAGAGAGGGAACCTGAACTCTGTTTTTAAAAGCCCTCCAGGGTGAGATCCTGATGCACACTCAAAGTTGAGAACTGGCCCCAAACGGTTTGGCTCAGAGGGATAGAGCATAAGCCCTCGGACTGAAGTGTCCCGGGTTCAATTCTGCTTAAGGGCATGTACCTTGCTTAGTTGCAGGCTTGATCCCAGGTCGAGGTGCCAATCAATGTGTCTCTCTCAAATCAATATTTCTCTGTCTCTGTCTCTCTCCCTCCCTTCCACTCTCTCTAAAAATCAATAGAAAAATATCCTAGGGTGAGATTTAACAACGGGAAACCATACAAATACTAGAAGAATCCAAGGGCAACAAAATCTCAGACATATGCCGAAGCAATTTCTTCACCGATACAGCTCCTAGGGCATTGGAAACCAAAGAGAAAATAAACAAATGGGACTACATCAAAATAAAAAGCTTCTGCACAGCAAAAGAAACCATCAACAAAACAACAAGAAAACCCACTGCGTGGGAAAACATATTTGCCAATGTCATAACTGATAAGGGCCTAATCTCCAAAATTTATAGGGAACTCATACAACTTAACAAAAAGAAGATAAACAATCCAATCAAAAAATGGGCAAAGGATCTAAATAGACACCTTTCAAAAGAGGACATTCAGAAAGCCAAGAGACATATCAAAACATGCTCAAAGCCACTAATCATCCGAGAGATGCAAATCAAAACAACAATGAGGTACCATCTCACACCTGTCAGACTGGCTATCATCAACAAATCAACAAACGACAAGTGCTGGAGAGGATGTGGAGAAGAAGGAACACTTGTGCACTGCTGGTGGGAATGCAGACTGGTGCAGCCACTATGGAAGACAGTATGGAGTTTCCTCAAAAAACTACAAATGGAACTCCCATTTGACCCTGTGATCCCACTTCTAGGAATATATCCCAGGAAACCAGAAACACCAATCAGAAAGGATATAAGCACCCCTATGTTCACAGCAGCACAATTCACCATAGCTAAGATCTGGAAACAGCCTAAGTGCCCATCTGTAGATGAATGGATTAGAAAACTGTGGTATATCTACACGATGGAATACTATGCTGCTATAAAAAAGAAGGAACTCTTACCATTTGCAACAGCATGGATGGAACTGGAGAGCATTATGCTAAGTGAAATAAGCCAGTCAATGAAGGAAAAATACCACATGATGTCACTCATTTCTGGATAATAAAGACCATTATAAACTTATGAACAAAAATAGATACAGAGGCAGAGCTGCCTCGAACAGACTGTCAAACTACAGCAGGAAGGCCGGGGAGGGTGGGAGGGCAGGAGGTAGGGGGGTAAGAGATCAACCAAAGGACTTGTATGCATGCATATAAGCATAACCAATGGACATAAGACACTGGGGGGTAGGGGAGGCCAGGGGATTGTCAAGGGCGGGGGGGGGGGAAAGGAGACATATGTAATAAATACTCTTTGTAATACTTTAAGCAATAAAAAAATAATAAATAAATAAATTATGAAAACAGATCTTAAAAAAAAAAAAAGAGTTGAGAACTGCTGTAATAAACATGCCAGGAAATCACCTTCTTGTTCACTACTACTGATAGCAAACAAGCAAAAAAAAATTGATTTTTCTCAGCTGCCACCACTTACAAATGATTGGGCCCACGTGATGCTATCAACCATTTAACTTGTCTCCAGCCTGTACACAGTGTACAGAGATAAACTTTAGAGTTCAATTTAAAGATCTTAGAGTTAATTTAAATATGTGACCTAATACATATCCTTTGAACTCAGAGACTCAGTTCTCTCGTCAGTAAAGTAAGAACAGTATCACATACCTCCATGAATAAGAGATCGCTTACAGAAAGGTGCCTGGCACTCAGCAGACCTTCAATAAATGTAAGATCTTTTTCCTTTCTGCCCTACCGCCTGTACCAAGTCCCTGCTACTTTACATAGGTAATGCTCCTAAAGAAGATAGCACTCTGGCACTCCTTGGAGAAATGGCACCAAGGTCTCCCTATACAGAAAAATTCTCCAATGAGGTTTTTTCTTATGAAAAGTACCACAGGATGTAAATGAAGTGAAAGAATCCTACAGAATCATATACAGAACAGCAATTCTAAAAAAGTAATCCAAGAGCTAGTGGGAAAAGCAAATGATACAAAAGCGTGCATCTTTTGCAACTTAAAATGATTGACATTAAAGAAAACACTTTTCTTAGGTGGCCGAAATAAATCAATGGTAACTGGACATAAATGCTACATTTGGGGAGGAGGGGGTTAGCATTAGAACATTCAAGAGATTTGGAATACATGACCCATATTAATGTGGTTCGGGCATTCAAATTCGAATTCCCTAGATTTTCTGGGGCAGCATCACTGTCAAATTATCTCAATCTTGTCCCCATACATGTTCTGATTTTTGGTTCAAAAAAATAGTCACTAGGGGCACCAAAACAATAACAACCACCCCAAAATGCAAATAAAAATAAATCGCTGCCATACATGAGACTTAAAAACTAGAAAGCATTACTTTTTTATTTTTTAAGTTTAGAATTTTGACGGGATTTTACCAGAAACAAGTCCTGGTTTCAGCTCCTCACTCCCTCTGTCTAATCTAAAGTCTCACATTAAAATGTTTAACTCCATACCTACGAGCCTTTAGGTGAAAATAGATCGGTGCATTGGATACGTGATTGTACTCGATTATTCCGCGCAGGATCCAAAGCCAGGGCTGTCATTCTTCCGCCTCCCGCTGGTATCTGAGACGGGGCGGACAGCCCTGTTTTTGACATTCTGTTCCAGCAGCCAACACCCCCAGCTGTAGGACTTGCGTGAACTTTAAACGTTCATACCGTTTTAAGGGGACCCACTCCCCCAGTAAACTCGGGAAAGGAAGGCCAGCCCTAAGTTGAAGGACACCACGCTAGGAGTTGTACAACCACCAACTCGGCGCCTGGCTCTCCGAGCGCCCGAACTGCAGCACCGGCTCCGCCGCGCAGCCGCCTGCTACTCCAGACAGAACAAACACCGCGGAGGTTCCCACTTCACCCGTCACACGGCCCCTTCACCTCCCTCCGCGGGACGCACTCCTCCCGCCGCCCCGGGCTCCAAAGCGAAAGCAGGCTCCCCTCCGGCCGCCTTCCCCGCCTTCCCCGCCTCCCCCAGCACCGCGGACCCACAGTGTCGCCAGCCGCCGGGCGAGGGTCCCCGCGAGGGCTGCTCGCGTTCCCGCGCCCCAGCGCCCCGCGACGCTCCCGAGGTCGCTCCCCGGGCCCCGCTCTCCCCGCCGCCTCGGACCCCTTCGGCCCGGCTCCACTCCAAACCCCCAGCTCCCGCCCCGCGCCTGCCGGCCCCGGCACCTCTTCCCCAAACGAACCCGGAACCAGGCGCCGGCCCCCACCCAGGGGCGGGCTCCGGGCCTGGCCGAGCCGCGCAGCCCCGGCTGCGCCGCCCGGAGACTCGCGCCCGGGCCATGGCGAGGAAGTGCCGGGGGGACTGACCCCAGAGCCCGCTCCTCCCGCCGGGGCAGGGCAGGGCAGGACTTACCTTCGTACTGCAGGTCCACCAGGACGAGCAGGAAGGGGAACACCGAGCCCAGGCGGCTAGTCACGGAGCCGGGGGCCACCATGTCCGAGGGCGCGGCGGGGAAAAGAGACCAGAGTGCGGGGCCCACCCGTCCCCGCTGGCGCTCCGCAGCAGCTGCGCCCGCCCGCCGACGGCTCTCAGGCCTAGGCGACAGCTGGAGCCCACCCGAGGAAGACAGCGGTGGGCGGGGCCCGGGCTACGCTCCGCCCCCCCGCGCCGCCGCTGTCCAATCGCCTTCTGCCTATCCGCTCTTCTACTGGGCTCGCCCGGTCGTGGTTCGCGCTGATAGGCTACGGAGGCCATCGCCCCGCCCCATCTCTGATAGGGTAACGTGGAAGCACGAGAGGAGGCTGCGTCCGCCGGTTGCGGAGCTGTCAGAGCGCTCCGACCGGCCGCTGGGGGAAGGCGGCGGGAGTCTGACTGGCAGCCGCTGAGTCCGCATGCGCAGGGGCGAAAGGCTTTTGGATCGGGCCGGCGTGCTGCGTTAGCGAGGAGGAGGAGGATGTCAGCCAGGCCAGGCGACGTTCTTCCGTGGTGCTGTTTGGAGAGGAATGTGAAGCCCCCCCCCCCGGCTTCGAGATAAGAAGGCAAAACCTCCCAAGAAGGGAGCTTTAAAGCTCCTAGAATGGGCTGTTTACCACGATGAGTCAGAGTCCACTCCCTGCCCCTGAGCATCTCCGGACAAATAACAGACTGAACTGGAGAAGAAAAAAAAAGCTCCAGAGAAACGGTCAGGAGTAGCTGGATGAGCTGATGGAGGCCAAAGCATTCCAGGGAAAACCAGAAAGAAGTGCACATTACTGACCTAAGCCACCTATTGAGGATGGCTTGGAAGTTTGGGGACCTTCCCCCACACCCCGACTGTCCAGTGGGCCAGCGTGTCCAGAAAGAGAGCAGAATCCTGGAGGGGTCTGTGAAGAAGAAACCAGGGAGCTGCAGCAGCTGAGACAGCAAGGGGCTCTTGAGAGTGCGGCCAAGGTCAGCTCTAAGGGAAAAAACACCTGTTAAACGGGATCTTGCATCTTCTGCTCATCAGAGGAGACTCAACGGAAGAGATAAGATCTTGAACAAGATAAAGTCCAAGTTACTTAATTTGGCATTTTGTTTGTTCGCAGTCATTTACTCTGACGTCTCCAACACGCACGCTATACCCAGTGGTGTTTTACTTGAGGTAAAACAGTAATGCTTTTCTGTGTTAAGCATTGTTAAGTGAAAATGTATACAGTGGGGCCTTGACTTACGAGTGTCCCGACTAATGAGTTTTTCGAGATACGAGCTGTCTCTTCGCCGATTTTTTGCTTTGAGTTGCGAGCTAAAATTCAGGTTACGAGCCAGCTTCAGATACCCCACCGCTAGTTGGCGCAGCCAACGTCACAGTGAACACCACAACATTCAGCCCAGCATCATGTGTCTCACTCGTTCACTTTTTGATTTGACATATGAGTAATTTGAGTTACGAGCTCCGTCACAGAACGAATTAAACTCGTAAGTCAAGGCCCCACTGTACCTTTATCAATGAACTAGAGGCTGGGTGCGCGAGATTCATGCACTGTGGTGGCAGTGGTGCGGAGGGGAGGCGTTCCCGCAGCCCAGCCTGCACCCTCTCTCAGTCCTTACATGCTGCACTGAGCCCCCTGGATGAGCAGTGCTACCCCTGTGGGAATGCACTGACCCCCAGGGGGGCAGCTCCTGCGTTGAATGTCTGCTCCCTGGTGGTCAGTGCATGTCATAGCAGCTGGTCTTTCTGCAGTTGAGTCGATTTGCATATTAGGGTTTTATTATATAGGGTATGTATTTGCTACTTCTGTGCTACTTTACACTTTTAGAAGAACTTGAAGTAAAAGCAGAAAGGCTTCTATTCCAAAGGAAACTAGTGCAAAGGAAATGGTTTTGAGGAAAGAAACAAAACCCAAGTCTCTGTTTAGTTGTGGTGAAAAGTAGTATGTATATAATATAACTAGTGGCCCAGTGCATGAATTTGTGCACATTGAAAACAAATTAATTAGAAGAAATATTTTACCAGTAATATTGCTTGTTCGCCCTTTCTCTATACTAGAAGTGTCAAACAAATTCACGATCAACAATGACAGATGGAAACACACGCATGTGATTGGCACCAGCAAGAGCTTCATATGTATCGAGCATGCATGAGTCAACTTAGCATTTTATAGATATAGAATAAACTTTCTTAATTAGACCTGCTTTCTGATTTAGCTAAACTTTTTCCAGCCTCAGTGAAGCACGTCAACTTCTCTTTCAGGTAATTGTCAGCAACACAGCAGTAAATATCAACATGAAGCAGATTATTATTATTTTAGATCACGCAGGGAGAACAAACGGTAAAATATTTAACTGCAGCAGTGTTTGACTATATTCTGTGCAGTGAGAAAACCTGAAGTCATTTTCAAGGCCCACCATTTCTTCTTTACAGTCAGGTCAAATTTCTAAGCTTTCTAAGTCTTTGTTTTCCAGCTAATGAAAAGAAAATAGGATTCTACCAAGTCTCCCATCTACCTACTCCAGGACTTCTGTGAGGATCAAATGAGATGAGGCATGGGGAAACACTTCACAGACATTTGGTTACAGTGTAAAATGTTTCCACCTGGCTATAAAGCAAGTTGTGTTCCTGGGCTGAAGAAACAACAAGGAGACTAGTCCCTAGGGAGAGGAAGCCGGGTGTTGCTATGTGACGTCATTACCCAGACGGACACTTAGCATATTAGCTCTCTCTCTATATATATATACTAGGGGCCTGATGCACAAAATTCATGCAGGAGTAGGCCTTCCTTCCCCCGGCTGCCAGCACCGGCTTCCCTCTGGCACCTGGGACCCGGGCTTCCCTCCAGCACCCGGGGCCCGGCTTCCCTCCGGCCACTGACAGGCACCCGGGACCCGGGCTTCCCTCGCAGCCTGGCTTTGTCTGGAAGGATGGAAGGACATCTGGTCTAAGTAGCATATTGCACTTTTATTATTATAGACTACAGGCCCTGTGCACAAAATTCGTGCATGGGTATGGTCCCTAGGCCTGGCCAGCAATCAGGCCCAATTGGGGCCTTCCGGCTACCAGCCGGGGCCTTCCTTCATTCCACACCACCCCCTGGTGGTCAGCACACATCATAGCAAGCAATCGAACTTCCGGGGACACTTTGCATATTAGCCTTTTATATATATAGATAGATGTGAAGTGCATAGGATTCAGATCCAAGAAATGTAACCTCAAACCATGGCTATTATCTAACTTAGCTTCATCTGTAAAGTGGGTATGATCCTGATTACTTCAAAGATTTGTTTTGAGCCCAGTTGGCATGGCTCAGTTGTTGAGCACTGATCAATGAACCAGGAGGTCACCATTCGATTTCCAGCCAGGGCACATGCATGTGTTGTGGGCTCCACCCCTAGTAGGGGTTGTGCAAGAGGCAGCTGATCAATGATTCTGTCTCATCATTGATATTTCTATCTCTCTCTTCCTCTTCCCTCCTCTCTGAAATCAATAAAAATATTTTTTTTAAAAAAAGGTTTGTTTTGAGGTCTCATGAAGTGTAAAGGTTCTTGTAAATTATAAAGCATTAGACAAATGTTACTCATATTTCTGACAGAATAATGAAGAAATTCCTCTATGGAATTTCCTTGGACTATACATATACATACATTTGGTTTGCCCTTTTCCTTCTGACATCACAAGGTAGTGTTAGTGACAAAAATGGCAGATGATTTTAATGTCTACAAGTTAGTGAATACAACATCTAAATTATGTACTGTGGTCAAGACAGCCAACAAAATGCTGACTTTAGATCATGAATCATCACCAGAATACTGTCTGTGATTCTGGTCTTAAGAATAAAAGCAGAAATAGCCCTAGCTGGTTTGGCTCAGTGGATAGCCATGGACTGAAGGGTTCACGGTTTGATTCCCGTCAAGAGCATGTACTTCAGTTGCAGGCTGGATCCCAGGTCCTAGTTGAGGTGGGTGTGAGAGGCAACCAACCCATGTGTCTCTCACATCATTGTTTCTCTCTGTCTCTTCCCCATCCCTTCCCCTGTCTAAAAATCTGTAGGGAACAGCTCTAGAGTTAAGCCTCAGATTGACCTGTGGCAGAGCCACAAACAAGTCCCAGCTTAAAGGGCAGAGCCCTTTTAGCACAATTAAGCTTGACTTTATGGCCGCCCACTAGATCCTTCCTGGGTAATTAATGGGCTGTGGGAGGTGCAGCAAATGCTGCCAAAACAAATGAAACTCACATGAACATTGTAACTATGTTGACCACTACCTTGCTTTTCTCTGACTATAAAATAAAGCCTCAGCTTGCTGGCTGGATCCTTCTCTGTGGCCTCGTCCAAGCACAGGAGACCCACCGAGCCCCAGCTATATTCTCTTTGTCTGTCTTTTCTTTAGTCCTTTGCCACCTGCCCTCCCCCCCCACCCCACCCCCCACCCCCGACCCCCTCGCCCCAGGCTCAATGAACCCTTGGCTGTGCTGGCATGGCACAAAAATCAATGAAAAAATATCCCCTGGTGAGGATTAACAAAAACAATGAAGAAGAATAATAAAAGCAGAGCTAAAGAAGTTCTAAGAATGGCCCTAGCTGGTTTTCTTAATGGATAGAGTGATGGCCTGCAGACTGAAAGGTCCCAAGTTTGATTCTGATCAAGGGCACATGCCTGGGTTGCCAGCTTGATCCCCAGTAAGGGGCATGCAGCCAATCAATGATTCTCTCTCATCACTGATGTTTCTCTCTCCCTCTTCCTTCCTCTCCCTGAAATCAATTTTTAAAAAAAGAAAAGTTCTAAGAATGAAACTAGGCTATTGAAAGGGAGTTTTAAACTTATTATTTTTTTATTTTAAAATATATATTTTTATTATTGATAGTATTACAGATATTTCCCCCTAAACTTATTCTTTAAAAACCAGGAAGTCGCCAGAGGTTTTTATACAGAAATCTGTCATTATTGAATTTAAATTTAAAACAGATTGTAGAGCAAGCATGTCAAGCTCAAAGGCTAACATGGCCAAATAAACAAGGTTTAAGTTTACATAGGCCGCAAAAAAAAACAAAAGCTTCATGCCCTGACTGGTTTGGCTCAGTGGATAGAGCATCAGCCTGCAGACTGAAGGGTCCCAGGTTTGATTCCAGTCAAGGGCACATGCCTGGGTTATGGGCTCAATCCCCAGTAGGAGGCGTGCAGGAGGCAGCCAATCAATGATTCTCATCTGTTTCTATCTCTCTCCCTCTTCCTTCCTCTCTGAAATCAATAAAAATATTTAAAAAAACAAAAAAAACAACAAAAGCTTCAAATAAATGTAAGTTTATTTCATCAGAGACATGCTGAATACAAAGGGCTGAAATAAATAATTATTAACATAAAATAATAGAACATTTTAATAAAAATTAATATTTTTTCTTGAACATTAACTTACCAGACACTGAATAACTGCACAAATTAATAAGCGTAATGCAAATAAACCTATTTTTCTTGTTCTCCAAAAGCGGAATATTTCCTGTTGCGCACATCAAACAAGTCAGTCCAAGACTAATGACATGGCAATTTGCTGCTAGTATTAGTGGAGAGAAATGGTGCCTGTGCATAAGGTGCATAAGGGAAATGAATGCAATACGATTATAGTAATCAGTCATTAGCGACCGTTGTAGTTCGTTATTAATAACTAGAGGCCTGGTGCACGGATTCATGCACCAGTGGGGTCCCTCAGCCTGGCCTGTGCTCTCTCATAATCCGGGACCACTCGGGGGATGTAGTAGTGCACGAAGCAGCAGGCGGCCAGGGAGGAGCCCGAGCCCAGGATGGGCATCACGCCGCTCCCTGCCGGGGTCCAGCCCCAGCGGGTCCAGGGGTCCCCAAAGGTGTGGACGGAGTCGGCGAAGAAGGAATGACACGGAGACAGCGTTCAGTTGATCAGCAGCCTAGCCAGGATCTCTAGCCAGGATCTCCAGCCAAGTTCTGGTCTGGATCTCCAGAGAGGTTCTGCTTCAGATCTCCAGCCAGGTTCAGTCACCAGGTTCTAGTCAGGTTCTCTTGCCATGTTCTATAGTCAGGTTCAGTCCAGGATCTATTGCCATGTTCTCTCTAGCGAAGTTCTTCTGTCTCCAGGCTCCATGTAGGTTCTGTCTTCTGAATTCTGTCTCTCTTGGTCCTGTCTTCCAAGCCCTGTGTCCTAAGTTCTGTGTTCTGAGTTCTGTCTCTTTCTGTCTTGTTACATCTGTATTTATACCAGTTGATTCAATCCTATCAATCTCTATTCCAAAGGTTAGGGCGTTTCTTATCTCCATTCCAGGGAGTAAAGATTATGTAGCTTAAGCATGATTGTTCGTAGTTAAAGTGATTAATTACCCGCCTGGCACTTAGTTGAGGGGTTTTATTCCCTCCCTAACTTCAGGGGAAAATCCCTACCTGGGGATTCAACCTTTCTTGGAGAGGTGACCTTGGTTAAAACACAGTGCCAAGAAGGTGAGCAAAAATATTAAGAACCGTATGCCATATATGCCAGGTCCCTTGAAACAGCAAGGATGGACCGGCTCCCGGCAGCTCCCACTCATCCCGGCCCCACTGCACCTGCCACAGCCCCTCGGTAGTACTGCCGCAGGGCGGGAGAGGCTCGTGTCACTGCAGCTCCCTCTGTGGAAGCCACTGACCACCAGAGGGCAACTCCTGTGTTGAATGTCTGCCCCCTGGTGGTCAGTGCGCGTCATAGCGACCAGTTGACCAATTGTTCAGTCGTTCGGTTGCTTAGGCTTTTATATACATAGATTATGTATAATAGGATATTATAAAATTAAGTTATGAAATTTTTATTAAACGTTTTTTACATACCATTATATTGTCTGGGCAGCAAAAAATATTCACTGTGGGCCGCATGTGGCCCACAGGCCACGAGTTTGACATGTTTGTTGTAGAGGGAGCAGCAGTGTGCCCAGTTAGGAGGCTATTGCAGTAGGTCAGGTGAAAGATGATGGAAGCTTGAACTATGTGGTAACTGCAGAGATGGAGATGCAGAGAAGCAGACAAATGTGGCATGTATTTTGGTGCTAATAAATGGGATTGATGGGAGTAGGACCAAGTGACTTATCAGGTTACCTTTATTCAGTTAATTACTCTTTAATTGCAATACAAAAGTGTAGCCTAAAGTATTTTTATACTAATTAGGTTCTGGAAAAACCAACTGGCAAGAGTACATAAAATATGAAAGATTCACTTATTGGACTTCTATTACAAATTCATAGCAAGGTGTGGAAACTAAAATGAAAAAAAAATAAGCAAACAAAAAGACCTAGCTGGAGCCTAAGCCAAAATAAATATTTCCATGGGCTAGAAATGGGAGGTGGGGCGTGGGGAAAACCACAACAAAGTCATGTGTAAGCAGAAGTCAAGGTCCCTTTCTAGATCTAGAAAGATCTAGATCAAAAGTAATGCAAAGACAGTCTCCTATTCTTGGTGCTTTTACCTCATTTCTGGCAGCTCCCAGCAATCTTTGGTATTGCTTAGCTTATAGCTGCATTATTCTAGCCTCTGCCTTCACCTTTGCATGTATTCTTTGGTATGTTCTCTCCATTGCTTCTTACCTAATTACATCTGCAAAGACTATTTCCAAATAAAGTCACATTCTGAGACTCTGAGTGGACATGAAATTTGAGGTAAGGAGCATTAACCCACCACAATAATGAATAAATAATCTTAAAAATTAAAAAAACACAACTAGCCCCTGAAATTAAAAATTAAAAACACACCCTACTACACCACACACACACACACACACACACACACACACACACACACACACACCCCTAATGGGTAGAATAAGATCTAGAACACGAAGTGAAAGAATTAAGACATTTTAAAACATTATTATAAAAAAACTCTTAGACTAAGCACACACAAAAATCTTAGTTATGATTAGAAACCCTTAGAAAATATGAGCAAAATTTTAACAAGTTTTTGTCTAGCACTTTATCTAACAGCTCTATATAAAGAGAGAGATAATGATCTGCTTACCAATAGGAAATTTTTTCAGATGCATGGAACATTTACAAAATCTACCAAATAATAGTTCACAGAGGAAATTTTACCAATTCCTAAGAATTGTTATCACATATTTCATGTTCTCTGAACACAGTGCAATTAAATTGAAAGTGAACAAAGCACAGATTTTCATGTGCTTGGCAGGGGGGGAGGGGAGTATGTCTCTTAATTAGTCACAGTAAGGGCAAAATCATCACAAAAATTCCAAATTATGCAAAACTATATGATAACGAATATGCTATATTATAATTTGTGGAATGCTGCTAAAGCAAGTATTTAGAGGGAAATTCGTAGCCTTAAGTGCTATGACTGAAAATAGAACCAATGGCTCTCAGTGCATGGGATGATGTTCAACCAATTGAGCCACACCAACCAGGGCTCAAAACATCTTTTAATGAAATACATAAAATTAACACACAGATGAAAAATCATTTCAACGGATTCACACTTTAGATAAAATACAGTGCTCATTAGTGTTTAAAAGAAAAAATCTCAGAGAAAAATGAAAACAAACTGCTTTAAGTCAGTAATTACTGGTATTTTTCAGAATTTCTATTTTGAGGATAGTAGTGTCAAATCAGTATCTCCTTCTCTCCTTCTTGGAAATCACCCAAAGCCAAAATGATAACTAAGAGAAAAGCAAAGTACAAACTCAGCAAGATGCAGGAACTGTTAAAACTCGAATCCCCAAAGTAGGAGGGATGCCAATCAATACAGGAATCTAAAAAAGGATGCTTGCTAGTGCACATTTCAGAAAAATTCAACAAGATACTTCTCCAGGGCCCTAGCCGGTTTGGTTCAGTGGATAGAGCGTCGGCCTGTGGACTGAAGGGTCCTGGGTTTGATTCCAGTCAAGAACACATGCCCAGGTTGCGGGCTCAATCCCTAGTGAGGGGCGTGCAGAAGGCAGCCGATCAATGATTCTCTCTCATCCTTGACGTTTCTATCTCCCTCTCCCTTCCTCTCTGAAATCAATAAAAGTCTATTTTAAAAAAATAAAAAGATACTTCTCCAGGGTTAGAGGCATATCCTGTAGTGAAAAACCTAAATTCCTTGTTTGCAACAAGGAGAATGGCATGCACTGGTTGGTGACAGAAGCTTCTTCGATTGGTTCCAAGAAGCAAAAGAAGAGAAGAGAAATATGTGATGAACAGCCTGTCTCCCTTTTCTGGAGAAATAAAAAGCTAGACTAATTCATAGAAAAAAATAGATCAAAACGGAAATTATAGCTGGTGTGGAACACAGCCCGATTTCTTCCTCTATACAAACTTCCTACAAATGTAGTTTTAGGAAAAATTTTCCTTATTCAAAGATAAGTAATTTAAAATGACAAAATTGAATGGCCAATAGCACATGAAAAATTACTCAACCTGATTTTTCACCAGGAAAATGAAAATTGAAATAATAATGAGATACCACCACATACCCTCTAGGACGGCTTACAATGAAAAATGATTGACAATATCAAGTGTTGCAAGCATTTGGAACAACTGTAACTCTCAAACATTGATGGGAGTGTGATATGGTACAACCACTTTGGGAAACTGTTTGATAATGTGCTCAAAGTTAAATCTTTATTTACTCAATGACCTAGAAATTCCACTCTGAGGTATTGATCTTAAAGAAATGAAAACACATGTTCACTAAAGGCCTGTACAATAGTTTACAGAGCAACTTTCTGTGTAATAGTCACAAATGGAAAATGCTTCATTCTCTACAAACTTTGATAAATTCACCCATACAATAATTTTTAAAATGCAAACACATACTCTGGATTCTCTTCAAATCACATAAATCTTTGGCCTTTTTAAAAATGCAAACACAACACTATGTAATGTAACAATAACGCGAATATAGTTAACAATAGTGAACTATACACTTAAGAGTGGCTAAAATGGAGTCATTTTATGTATATTTTATCACAACCTTAAAAAATAATAAAATTATGTACTGTATAACTTATTTACATAAAGAATTTCAAGAAGAGCTAACACTAATCTATAGTGACAGAATTGAGAATAGAAATTAGTTATGAATTGGGAGTATTATCTGTAAAGCAAATAAGGCAGCTTTCATATTGAAATTATTCTATATTTCAATCTAGGTGATGGATCACAGATCATTATATATTTCAGTGGTACATATACTGTGAAACATATACGTGTGTGTGTGTGTGTGTGTGTACACCTAATATTTAGCACTTTCCTATATATGTATAATATATCAAAAGAACAAAGCAGAGATAAAGAGCCTAGAAAAGAAATGGAGAAATAAAAATAGGATTAATTGAAAACTGACAAAACTCAGGAAAGATGTGGAAGAAACAAAAGTTATAACAATGAAGGTCAAGTTGGAAATGAAAATCCTCCTAACACCTAGTAAGAGAAATAGGATATAGGAATAAGAAAAGTAAGCAAAATGAAATTAAGTAAAATGTTAAAAAGATTTAAATTTGAGTGGTGGCTACCTGGGTGTGTTAACTTGTGAGAATTCAACTGAGCTATACATTTACTATTTGTGTGGTTTTCTATATGTCTAACATACTTTAAATAAAAATGTTTATTAAAATAAGGATTGACAGAAAAAGAGTTGATGTGAAAGATAGGCAAACAATTTCCAATTATACATTTCAGAGTTTCCAAAGGAGAAAATGGAAACAAGTGAATAAATGTATCAAAATATAGCGTAAGAAAAATTTCCAAGAAAAAAGGAGGACTTGAATCTGTACATTAAAAGAACACTTTTTATACCAGAAAAAATTCTAAAACTGTCAAATCTTGAAACATATCCAGGTAAAATTAATTTTTTCTAAATCCTAAAGAAAAAGAAATAATACTATGGACAGCCAGACAAAAAGTTCAAATCATTTATAAGAGGAAATAAATTTAGGATGGGTCAGTCATTTCTAAACATTCAACACTATAAGACAATTGAGCAAAACTTATTTAAGAATAAAGGCCATCAGTAGCTGGTTTGGCTCAGTGGATAGAGTGTCAGCCTGTGGACCAAAGGGTCCCAGGTTTGATTCTGGTCAAGGGCAAGTTACCTAGGTTACAGGCTCCTCCCAGGCCTGGGCCCTTGTCAGGGCACATGCAGGAGGCAACCAGTCGATGCGTTTCTCTCACATCGATATTTTCCCCTCCCTTCTACTCTCTCTAAAATCAATGGGAAAATATCCTCGGGTGAGAAATAAAAAATAAATAAAATAAAATCCACATCACAAAAAGAAAAACAAAATAAAGGCCTCAGATCAGCAATTTTGGATATGAGAGACCACCTGGATATTGTTCCTATGAGTCATTCCTAAATAATTTTTTTTGTATTCATATATTATATTTGCCTCTAAGAGAAATAATCTCATGGTGTTTCATTTAAGAGTAGATTCTTTCCCACCCTCTTTATCACCATCCTAAATTTCCAGTCTTCCACCAGATCGGGTTGGATTCATTACGGTCAGAGCCACAATTATAATATTTAGCTGATATCTTTACACATATCACTTGTTTTTCCTACCTTTTCGTTTTAACATAATTTTACACGTAAATGTCACAAGGATATTCTCCAGGCAGTTGCCTGCATTGAGGATATTGTAGAAACTGCAGCACTGGTTTTCTACCGTGAGGAGGCAGGACTCATCTAAGGTTATTACACAGGGCGGGAAGACGCCCGGGCGCCAAATAACGTGAAGCTGCCTTACAGACCCACACTGCCTCCTTCCGGCCTTCCTTATTTATTTATTTTTGTTGTTTTTGTTCGTTTTGTTCACCTTTACCGGACTTTTCAACTCATTTTTAGAGAGAGTTAAAGGGAGAGATAGAGACAGAATAGCATTGGTTCCCTCTCACACGGATCCGCGTGCAACTGAGGTCTGTGCCCTTGGCCCGAATCAAACTCCAGTTCGAGGGCTGGATCTCTAACCATTGGATGGGGCTGGCCTGCCTTTAAATGGGACATATTTATATGCCCTTGTAAGAAAAAAGTCACAAAGCTAGCACAAAATATCTTCTGAGACCCTTCATCCAGTCCCCAACTTGCTATATTGTTATGTTTGCTTTATCGTTCGTTCTTTTCTCATTTATTTGGAAGTTGCCCTGTATTCCTAAATACTTCAGTGTAAAAACAAATATTCTCTTAAAATACCACAATACAACCATCAAAATTGGGAAAATAATATTGATACAATACTCAATACTCTTGGCATCAGATTTTATTAAAATTTTGCCATCTGCCTGAGTTGTATTCAGGTGTCATGTTTCTTAAATTCCCTTCATTTGGAACAATATCTCAGTCTTACCTTGTCTTTCATGACCTTGACATTTTGATGAGTCTAGGCCAGTTATGTTGAAAATGTCTGTGAATTTGGGTTTGCAAATCACATTGCAATTTTTTGGGGGGGGGTGGTGGTATTTAATCTTCCATTAAAAATGAATATTTTCATTTTCTCAATGAATTTAAAAGGATATTTTAACACCTTGGGGTACATTTAGTTCCTAGTGTCTTTCAGTTCAGCAAGCACAGAATGCCTTCTTAGGGGACTCATTCCATGTCCTAACAGCAGTTCAGGTGATATTGTCTTGCCCCAAGCTATCTTTGGCATTTCCCAGGGTGTTTTGTTGTTACCAGATCTTCTCCTGTTGTTCTATTAGCTCTATTGCTGTCACCTCTATGATTAATCTCAAAGGGCAGCCTAATATGCCTATATGCCTTGGTCCACTCAGCTTAAAAATAATGATGAATTTGTTATAAAGGTTTTTTCCTGGAAAACGGGGGCAGAGCAAAACATTTATACCCCAAAGAAAGAAAATACATAAACCTTGACATGCTGAACTATTTTGAGCAGTTTCCTTATTCTTGCATAACTAAAATCTAGCCATAGATTGGTTTGGATGTTGGAAGTTACTCATAAAACAACTGCAGTCTCCTCTCTTTGCCTTAGTGCTATCTGGGTGAACTGCCACATTAAACTGTTCAAATTTTTAGTCTGAGGTAGTTTCAAGTTAAATCTTATTCTCCTTTGTAGATCCTAAGTAGTTCTTACCATCTCTGATCTATCTTATAGTTCTGTAGTAGATTTTATTATTGTTCCACATTATTTCCTTTCTTATAAAAGGATTTACATTCCCGGCTGTACCCCTGTGAGTTTCAGTGACTTGAGAGTATACTTCCTTTCTCTATTCACATTTGGATTTTATCACGTGATTTGCTTTGGCTAATTGAATGTGATTAGAAGTAATGTACTTCCCAGCAGAGATATCAAGAGACGACGTTAATGATGTAACCATTCTGCCAAAAGAAAAGCATGTCCCAGATAGGGGCTGTTACTTTTATCCGGGTTCTGTAAGGAGACCACATGGAGTGAAGTCACAACAAACATATAACAACTGCTTTATAGCATAAGCAATAGACCTTTCTATCATAAATACAAAAATTTGGGGAACTGTTTGTTACCTCAGCATGATCTACTATAAACCAAGTAATACCATTTCTGCTTATCAGCCATTGTATATGAGTTCCTGAAATCCATCTTGCCCAGTTGGAATAAAGACTTGATGGGAGAGAGAAAGAGAGAGAGAGAAAGGGGGGGGGGGGATTAGGAACGATTCTTGAACCCTGCCTCCCCTTATAATTCTAAGTGAGGATAAAATTAGGAGGCAGGGGAATAAGAGAGAAGGAAAAACTGAGCAATGGCATCCTATCTAATAAAGAGGTGATATGCAAATTGACCATCACTCCAACACACAAGATGGCCACCACCATGTGGTCAAAGATGGCCACCACAAGATGGCCTGCAGGGGAGGGCAGTTGTGGGGGAACCAGGCCAGCAGGGGAGGGCAGTTAGGGGTGACCAGTCTGGCAGGGGAGGACAGTTGGGGGTGATCAGGCTGGCAGGGGAGCAGTTAGGTGTTGATCAGACTGGCAGGGGAGTGGTTAGGGGTGATCAGGCTGGCAGGCAGAAGCGGTTAGGGGCAATCAGGCAGGCAGGCAGGCAAGCGGTTGGGAGCCAGCAGTCCCAGATTGTGAGAGGGATGTCTCAGATTGGAGAGGGTGCAGGTTGGGCTGAGGGACACCCCCACACCCCATGCATGAATTTCATGCACCGGGCCTCTAGTTTATCTATAAAAGAAAAAGAATTTAACTCCTTTTCTAAACAACAGTGACTGTCTTGCCTTGTGGAGCTGGTAGGATCCTAAAATCTGGATGAAGGATGCTAAGATCCCAGACTCTAGATAGAGAAGCTATAGGCGATAGGGAAAAGAATATCCCTAAGAGAAAGAAATTCAGACTACTCAAAGGGATATAAAGGTGCTATCCTTTCCTCTGCCTTGTCTTTATCTTCAAATCTTGAAGAAAAGCAGCAGGATACCTTTCTCAAAGGCCAGGCCATCGAATGGGTGGTAAAGGGGGAAAGTTGATGCTGTTCAGACTTGACATCTGTTACTCATCTGGTCAGAATATCCTCCTTTGGGAACTATCACTCCTTGCATGCAGTTTTGTTGGGTGCTGTACCATTGACGGGTATCTCCATCACAGCCCATTTTGCTGCTACCCATACCATTATAATAAGCTGGTTATTGCCCTAGCTGGTTTGGCTCAGTGGATAGAGCGTTGGCCTGCTGACGGAGTGGTCCCGGGATCGATTCCAGCCAAGGGCACATATACGGGTTGAGGCTCGATCCCCACTACGGGGCGTGCAGGAGACAGCCAATCAATGATTCTCTCTCATCATTGATGTTTCTATCTCTCCCTCTTCCTTTCTCTCTGAAATCAATAAAGAAATATATTTTAAAAAAATAACCTGGTTATTAATTAACAGAAAAGGAAAGGAAAAGCCAGATAATATAGGTATGCCATTTGTACAGTTTTGCCAAAAAGCTGCAGTTTAACATTCTCCAGATCTGTTTCCCACAGATCCTGGAGGAAGGGACTGGACAAAGGAAGAATAGATGCAAGACCAGTAAAATCTAGGCAATGTGGGAAAATGTGACTACCTGTCAGTCCCACCTGGAAACAGGGCATTGGCCAGAATAGGCGTGGTCATTGCAAGGGTTCGAAATCTGAGATACATAAGCTCCTAAACAAAGGGAGTTCTCTTTCTTGGCCCTCTTGCTCTCTTAGGACTCCTGTTGCAGGGAGCACACTTCCCTGCATTCTCCATTGGTCCAATGTGTGGGGTCCACATGGCTCACAGCCATGTGGACCCCACACATTGGACCAATGGATAACAATTAGCCTGGTGCTCTGCTGGAGTTAACTCCACCATGGAACGAAAACTCTAGACACTGACTCCTCTGCTTCTAGCTCTGTTGAATCCCCAGCTGCACCTTTTCCAAGACTAGTTTAAGGGAAATGGGGCTTTGGAAACTGAGGGAGGAAATTTCACATGAATAAAAATCACTCATTCTCCTGTGTGAGACTTAGAAATTTTTTTTCCCTCAGCATATCATAGGAACACCACTCCCACTAGCATTGGAGAAATTCCACCCACGCAAGTCTCTGATAGCACTACCACCACGATAGGGGCCCATCAGAAACATGACCCACACTAGGTCCATCACACTCTCTTTCATAAGAACTTGAATCTTGAGCAGCATTTCAAAGGGCTAAAGAAGGTATATGGAACTGAATTACCTTTGTAGCAGTTGGAATCGCCTCCTTTGGGAACTATCCCAAATCTGTAGCTCACCTGGTTACTACCTTTCATGAGGCCTGGTTGTTCAATTTCCCCTTTGATATTGTAAGCTATCCAATAGCCTTTCAGGAACCCCACCCCTTTAAGTTCACAGAATCGGTTTCTATTGTTGACAAGCAAAAAAACTTAACTAATATGGAAATTATTGCTTGAAATGGGCACCCTTGGGGAAATGTTGGGTTTTGAGATTAGTTATTTGGCTAATATAAGGCAAAAGAATTTATGCCCGAACTGGTTTGGCTCAGTGGATAGAGCGTCAGCCTGCAGACTCAAGGGTCCCAGGTTCGATTCCGGTCAAGGGCATGTACCTTGGTTGCGGGCACATCCCCAGTAGGGGTGAGCACAGCTATCTGTGTTTTAACAAGTCTTCAAGGGAACCCTGAAGAAAGTTTGAGAGCAGTTGAGGTAAAGGATTTGAAGTCCTCAAACCATCCTGAATTAATTCCTCACTCTGCATTCTTAGCTGAGAAAGTTTTGTCACTTTTGCACTTGAGAACTAACAATTTTCCTAGCAGGAGCCAAGCCAAATTGTTGCTATGGGAACCAGAGTACAAATTTAGCATGGCCTTGGGGATAAGAGTGTGGAGGTGAGGCAATCTTGGATATTGGTACAGAAAAGTTAGAAATCTAGAAGTTGTAGAAATTTGTTAATTTACATCACCTGCAAAATTGGAAGAATGTTTGTGGGAATAGATTTTGAGGTTGCTCAGTCAAGGAGCATGGTCCTTATTTTGGATAAGGTAAAATGTATAGTTGTGGCCTGGCTGGTGTGGCTCAGTGGTTGACTGTTGACCTATGAACCAGGAGATCACATGTCTGACCTATGAACCTGGTCAGGGCACATGCCGGGGTTGTGGGCTCAAACCCCAGTGTGGGGAGTGCAGGAGGCAGCCGATCAATGACTCTCCCTTATCACTGATGTATCTGTCTCTCTCTCCCTCTCCTTTCCTCTCTCTAAAAAAAAAACAACAACAACAAAAAAGTGTCGATTTATGAACTAGGAGGTCATGGTCTGATTCCTGGTCAGGGCACATGTCCAGGTTGTTTCTACCTCTCTCTTCCTCTTCCTCCCTCTCTGAAATCAATAAAAATATCTTTTTTTAAGAAAAGTATAATTGTGAGCACTTACCAGTGATTGTGTATTCAGTGTGTAACAAGCTAGGGAAAGATTGTTCAATGTAAACGTGTGCTGAACTTTGTCCCCCAACAAATTACATAACAAAAGGCAGAAATCCCTTAACAAGTATAAAAGAAGGAATTAAAAAAATTTCAGGAAATGGGGAATAAAGGTTTGGATAGATTATGCTCATCTAGTCCAGGCACCTCCTCACATATTTAATACGAACTTTTATTTTAGTAATAAAAAATATAGACTGGTATGGGCTAACAGTGTGCCTTTAGTGTAGATGCCAACGCCATTAAAGGTAGTTCAAGCAAAAAGGTAATTGCACCCACTTAGATGCTTGCAAATCATTGAAGGAGTTAAAGGAGTGTGGGGTGGTGAGTGTAGCCATTGGAACTGTTAAGTTCAGGACTTTGATCCTCTGATAAAAAAGCCAGTGTAGCCACTGCTATCTCAACAGCCACTTGACACATTGAAAGTTGTGACTAGAAATTTTCTCATACTTGCTATTTTCAAACAAGAGAAATAGGAACAAAAAATTGAAATAAATTCAGCTACATTTTTATTTGCTTCCCATAAGTATAATCAATATTCATCAATATTTCCCCTTTTTAAGGATCATGTCTGTCCACAAAACCAAATATTTATTTGAGCACATACTAAGTGTGCTCAATGTGCTAAACACTTGAGGATCTCAGTCTGGTGGAGAAGAAAGATACCCAAATAATTAAAAATTTTAATTGATTATCACAGTCACTCCCCAATCAGCTGTGATAACTGGTATAAAGGGTTTAAAAGGATGAAGAATGTATGGTTGCTGCTATGCCATGGTTTATCTTCTTTCTTCCAACTCTGCATATGTGGGATAATATATTGACAATGGGGAATGGGGAATGCAAGGAACTCAAATGGTGTATCATCAAACAATGCTAATTAAGCAATCATCCTACACACACACACACACACACACACACACATACACACACACACACACACACCTACCTCAAAGGATATTGGCTTTATTTACCTTATAGTACCTGAAATTTCTATCTAGAAATATTTGCTATACCACTATGGAGGATTTTTAGACGGATCTTGTATTCTCTTTCAAATTTAAGCACTTTAAAACTAGACAAATTTTAAAATCCCACCAAAGCTGTCCTAGGCCTTAAGATTTCCAGTAAAAACGAAAGCATGGAATTCAACATAAATACTTAGTGCTGTATTACCACGTTGGAAGAATTTTGCTAAATAAAGTATGGTACAAAGTTGATTCAGTCAGGACAAAGCACAAGTAACTTGTTGTACAGAAAAAATTCTGTAGTTACTCTTTTTTAAATTGAAGAATAATTTTCTTTTGTTATAGCAGACACTAAGATTTTGCAAAAGATGCATCAAATTTCTCAATCTGAGTCAACCTCATGGTTGTTAAAAGGATTGTTAAAAATGCATACTTTTTGGATTACTCGTTATTTTAAAATAGTGAATTCTGCCCCATTGTCGGACCATATGTTCCAACTTTACTAGTAGGTTAAATAAATGGTCACACTACTCTTAACCCACAACTCCCTTCTCCCCACACCGTGGAACTTTCAACAAACAGAGACCTATGCCTCTCCTCCTAAAGTGGGCATAAGTGAGAGACGCCGAGACCTAGTGTGCTTCACTTGCAAAGTTGCCTAATCCGTTTTCCACGTCACACGTCACTCAAATGCAGGGCTGCATTACGCTGCCTCTTCAAGGTCCCTTGCATTTGCACATTTCTGCGATTAAAAAGAGTCTCTTCTTGGGAGTGAATTCACGTAAAGCCCATATATGACATTAGCTAGCTGAAGGCCAGGCCAACTGCAGGGTTAGAGTGAATCTGGTTTTTGTTTGAAAAATCTCCTTAGAGAGAGCATCCCACACCCGCATCCGAGTGGGCCCGGCACCACGTGTCTGCACCAACAGCGGGATTGGCCGAGCGCGTTTTATCGCTGCAGTCTAGACATGCAAGGTCCCGCCCAGCTGCCAGAAGAGCTGGGAAGCGGAGAGAAGAGGCCAGAGAAAGATCGCGGAGGGGAGGGGGGCGGGAGGGGGGTGGGGGACCCAGAGGCGTCAGCGGCCTGGAATCTGGGAGGGCCCGGAGCAGAGCCTGGCGGCTGCCTTGCCACAGCTTGCCCAGACCAGACAGGCTTCAGCCTACATCTTGCAAGGAGCCGGCTCGCCGCTTCCCGCTTAGCTGCTCCCGGGCCAGTGTGGACCTGCCCGCGCTAGCAGCGCACCTGGGGTCTGGGTCCCCAGCATCGCCCCCGTCCGCTGGCAGCGCCCGGCGCCCGCCCAGGAGCGCGCAGCTGGGGTGAGCCGAGGCCTGGGATGCGCCAGGCGCTCCGGGGAGTCCGCGGCAGATGGGGCATCTGGGTGTCCGTGCGGCCGGGTCCACTTCCCGCTCCCCAGGCTGTGAGCAGAGGCGCTGCAGACCCCGCTAGCATGGCTGCCGCAGCCCCCGTTCCCATTAGCCTTCAAAGGGGAGACACCAAGGCCCCAGGGGAGCCAGCGTCTCCCGACCTTTGTCTTTGCGGGTTCGGGAGCTTGCCCCGCTGGCGGCCCTGCTGGGGGATGGGGGACAGAGAGAACGGGAAAGCGTGCCCCCTTCATTCCTGGTCCGGCCATCTTGCGGACCACATTCAATCAAGGAGCGAGGATGGCCAGCCCCGTGGCGCCAGAGTGGGACCAGAGTGGCGGCGGCGAAAAGAAATGGGTGTCTCTGGCCCGCGTGCCTCCTCCCTAGGCTGCAGTGGGGGCCTGTGGACAGTCTCCCACGTTCAGCTCCAAGGGCTTGGTCCTAGAGAGCGGCAGAAAATACAGGGATGGGGGTGGAAGCTGACATTTACTTTAAGAACCTAATTCATATGGTCCTTCTTTATCCACGCGTTCCTTCGGCGAATTCTTAACGTCTCTGCCTGCCTGCCTGTCCTATGCTAGGTGCTGGGAATATAACGGTGAGCAAGAGAGACCTCGGCCCTTGTTCCCGCTGATCCTGCAGCCCAGTGGATGGAGTCCACAGCCTACAGACCTGCCAGGTCGGTATCCTGATCCCCTTTGAACTGAGGCCTAGTAGTGCTGACATAACTTGTTCTAGGCCAGGCAGCAAGTAAATGGAAGACTCAAACTTTGAACCTAGATCTTTAAGACTTTTATGCTGGGTGCAGTCAATCCGTAATAGCTACCCCCCCCTCCCCCGCCCTCCGGTTCCATTAAATGTTATTTGGATGTATGATTTCTATGAAGTCATATGAAGCGTATGCTTGTTTCCTGGATGCTTTTATGTCGGCTTATTTGTAGTGACAATATCTGGAAAGTGGTAAAAATATTGGATGTTACAGCTATGCTTCTGGTTACTCTGAATTGTATTTTTCTTTCCTCTGTTCTTTGGCTGTTAGGAAAGACAAAAGTTTTCCTGATGGTTGGTCCAAGCCAGGGCTCCCTGGTGGATTGAGGAATGTCTGGCTTTTCCTCAGCTCATTGATCTCTGTGGTAGCCACAGGCAGCCCTCAGAAGACCCCAAGAATGAGAGGCCCGAGGTCTACAAGTTGCTGCTAGAAATTTTTTAGCCTCTCCAAAAAACAGAATGCAGCTGCCACACAAGTTTGTAAGGTAGATACCGGAGCCCTGTAAAACTTGATGGTAAAGCTGATGGTCAAAGTTCCCCTCCATGTAATTTTTTTTTTTTACCTTCACATTTTGAAAAATACATCCTTTTGGAAACACAAAGTATTAAATATTTGGGGAAGTTTTTTGGTTTGTACTTCTATCAGAATGTTAACTTAGGTGGCCAACCCATAGAAGAAGAAAGAGTCCATTTTAAAAAGTATCTTTAATGTAAGAAATGTAGAAAGTGTATCATCAAATACAATTAACTACACCACTGATTTATTGAGGTATTCTATACAAAACGCACCCTTATTTTCGGTGAATACATTTGATGAATCTTGTCAAATGTACATGCCTGGGGAATTAACAAAACAATCAAAATATAGAATATTGTTTATTATACTCCAAAGTGTCTTTGTGCCCTTTGGCAGGCAGTCCCCCTCTATCCCAGTTAATTTTACAGTTTCGTTGCTTAATGTTTTCTAAATGATGTGTAAAAAAATAAGGATGAGTAGCTATTTCTGATCGCAAAACCTAAAGCGAAAATAGCAGTGAATAACCTGAGTATGGCAACTGGGACCCACAGGGCCCTGCGATGTGCATCCCTGGGCTTTAGGGACATGGCACGTCCTGCCCAAAGGCCAGGGAGGGTGGTACCCCGGGGAGCGGACGCTCAGGAGGTGCCCTCTCTGGGTGGACGCGTGTATCCACTCAGGCTCGTCCAGGAGTTCTTCTCTGGCCCCACAGGTCCCTGGGCGCTCGCTGACCACGAGGGGGGGCCGGCGCGCCCTTTGCTCCCAGTCCCCGGGGCCGGGGACGCTGCCATAGCAACGGCGGAGACGCTCAGAGCTTAGGCCGCTGCCTCCACCGCCGCCGCCTCCTGAGAGCTGGCTTTCTCCTGATCGTGAGGAGCCGGGCGGCGGCGGTCCGGGGGGCGGCCCGGGCCCAGTAGCCGTGTGCACCCTGTCCTCCGATGCCAGCAGAGGTGGCCAATTTGCGGCAAGCATGGTAAGAGCTGGAGGCCTGGACGCCGGGCTAGGGGCGGCCGCGGGAGGCGGGGCCGCGGGGCGCAGCTCCCCTGCCACTCCCGCTGTGTCTCCCTCCCACAGCCCTTCCACAAGCAGGTCTACTACCCACTCACCAACGGTCTCGAGGGTTCTGAAGCCTCCGGAGGGGCCGCGGCGGGCGCGGCCGCCATGGCCTGTTTCCCTCCCAGCGCGGCGACGGGTTCCCTGCCCTTCTTCCAGTTCCGGCCGCGGCTGGAGAGTGTGGACTGGCGGCGGCTGAGCGCCATCGACGTGGACAAGGTGGCGGGGGCTGTGGACGTGCTCACGCTGCAGGAGAACATCATGAACATCACCTTCTGCAAGCTGGAGGACGAGAAGTGCCCGCACTGCCAGTCGGGGGTGGACCCCGTGCTGCTGAAGCTCATCCGCCTGGCGCAGCTGTCCATCGAGTACCTGATGCACTCGCAGGAGTTCCTCACCTCGCAGCTGCACGCCGTGGAGGAGCGGCTGCACCTGAGCCTGGCCAACTGCGAGCAGAGCAAGGAGCTCCTCAGCAAGCAGGCCGGCGAGATCAAGTTCCTCAAGGAAGAGTGCAAGCGCAGGAAGAAGATGATCGCCACCCAGCAGATGATGATGGAGGCCAAAGCCAGCTATTACCAGGTGTGTTGTGATTATAATTCATAACCCCCCAAAACCTCAGTTCCCACTAGCTGGGATATTGATAGCCCTTTCTATCACCTTTTTGTTGTTTGCTTTGTTTTGTTTTGTTTTTTTTTTAAACATTTGTACTGTACATTAGAAAAACAGCATATTTAAATGAACCAAAACAGTAATGTTAACTAACAGATGACATGGTTCATTATTTTCTTCTAGAGTACCATAGGATTAATGATTAAACAAGTAACGTGGTCTGCAGTGCTTTATTTAAGCCAGGTACATGCTGGTTATTTAAGAAGCTGTTTCCTTTTCCTAATCCGAGTAATGAAAAATTAACCATGTACAAACTGCAACTGAGATCGGCCCCCCAAGATCTGGAATTATTACATTTGTGGATTTTTCTCATTTTTTTTTCCAAAATCTTTTCACATTTACAGAAAAGTTGCAATAATAGTGCAAAGAACTTCCATATAACCTTCAACCAAATTCATCAGTTATTAACATTTGCTTATTTCCTTTGCTTCTATACATATTATCGAACCATTTGACAGTAAGTTGCAGACTCCTACATATTTCAATGTGTATATTTCCCAGGAACAAGAAAACTCACTAATATAACAAGAGTATTTTAAAGATAAAAAAATGTTTCTTTTCTGTTGTTAATCTTATTTCTAAGGCAGTCTTTGTGCAAGAAATAGGATTCCTAAACCTCTTGCTACTTCTCATTGAAAAGCATGATCTGGCTTTTATTAAGTTTCTAATTACTGTAAGATCTGTTATAAAGCACAGTGATGGTAGATCAGATAGTGTTGGCTTTGGGGCCTGACAGACCAAGTTGTTGATGTGTATCAATAATTTATTTTTTAACTGGCTAGTATTCCATTGTGTACATGTATCAAAGTTTGTTAACCTTCAAATAATGTTTTGCCTGGTTCCAGTGTTTGGCTATTATGAATAATTCTGATATGAACAGTCACATGCAGGTTTTTATATGAACTTGTGTGTGTGTGTTTTCTGTAGAAATTTAAGTTCACAGCAAAATTGAGGGGAAGGGACAGAAAGTTCCCATGTACTCCCTTGCCGCCACACATGCATAGCTTCCTCCATTATCAATATCCTCCACCATAGTGGAAATTTATTGCAATTGATGAGCCTATATTGACACATCATTATCACCCAAAGTTTATAGTATACTTATGGTTTACTCTTGTGTTGTATATTCTGTGGGTTTTGACAAATGTTTAATAACCTATATTCATCGTTTGGTAGCATATGGAGTATTCTCATTGCCCTAAAAATCCTCTGTGCTCTGCCTATTCATCCTCCTTGCCCTCCAAACCTGGCAACTATAAAATGTCCTATAGTTGGACTCATACAGGATATATCATTTTCACATTGGCTTCTTATACTTAGTAATATGCATTTCAGGTTTTTTAAAAAATATGTTTGTATTGATTTTAGAGAGGAAGGGAGTGGGAGAGATAGAAACATCAATGAGAGAGAAACATCAATCAGCTACCTCCTGCATGCCCCCTACTGAGGATCCGGGGCATGTTCTCTGACCGGGAATCAAACCCAGGACCTCTTGGTACATGATCGATGCTCAACCAACTGAGCAATACCAGCCAGGCCATTTCAGGTTCTTCCATGTTGTTTCAAGGTTTGCTGGCTCATTTCTTTTTAGTGTTGAGTAATATTCTGTTATCTAGATGGACCATAGTGTATTCATTCACCTACTGAAGAACACCGTGATTGCTTCCATGCTTGGGCAATTATTAAGAAAGTTTCTATAAACATCTTTATGAAGGTTTTTGTGTGGCCATAAATTTTTAACTCCTTTGGGTAAATGACAAGGAACGTGATTGCTGGGTTGTACGGTAAGACTGTGTTTAGTGTTGTATGAAACTGCCAAAGTGGCTCTACCATGCTGCATTTCCGTCAGCAGTGAATGAGAGCTCTGTCTGCTCTACATTCTCATCACCATTTTGTCAGTGGTCAATATTTTGGCCATTCTAATAGGTGTGTGGTGGCATCTCATTGCTTAAATTTGCATTTCCTTGATGGCATATTATGTGAAACATCATTTCATATGCTTGTTTGCCATCTATATCTTTTCTCTGGTGAGGTGTCTTCTAAGATCTTTGGCCCATTTTTAGTTGGGTTATTTGTTTTCTTCTGGTTGAGTTTTAAGAGTTCTTTGTATAGTTTGTATAACACTTCTTTATCAGTTGTGTGTTTTGCAAGTATTTTCTCCCAGTCTGTATTTTGCCTTCTCATTCTCTTGACATTGTCTTTTGCAGAGTAGTAGTTTTTAATTTTAATGAAGTTCTACTTATCAATTATTTTTCCATGGATGTGTATTTGGCGTTGTATCTAAGAAGGCATCACCATACCTAAGGTCATCTAGGTTTTCTCCTATGTTATTTTCTAGGAATTTTATAGTTTTGCATTTTACATTTAGGTCTGTGATAGATTTGAGTTAGATTTGAGTTAGATTTGCATAGGGTATCAGTATATCAGTTCTGTGTCTAGATCCATTTTTTCCTTTATATATAGATGTCCATTTGTTCCAGCACCATTGTTGAAGAGACTATCTTTGTTCCCCTGTATTGCTTTTGCTTCTTTGTCAAAGAGCAGAAGACTATATTTATATAGGTTTATATCTGGGCACTCTATTCTGTTCCATTGATTTATTTGTCTATTCTTTAGCCAATACCACAGTGTTTTGATTACTATAACTCTATATAGCAAGTCTTAAAATTGGGTAGTATCAGTCTTCCAACTTTGTCAATATTGTGTTGACTATTCTGGTTCTTTTGCTTCTTCCTATAAAGTTTAGAATCAGTTTATTAATATTCACAAAATAACTTGCTGGGATTTTGATTGGGATTGCACTGAATCTATAGATCAAATTGGGAAGAACTGGCACCTTCCCATTTTGAGTCTTCTTATCCATTAACATGGATATTCATTTAATTAGTTCTTTGATTTTGTTCATCAGAATTTTGAAACTTTCCTTATTTAGATCTTGTACATATTTTGTTAGATTTATACCTAAATATTTAATTCTTGGGGAGTGCTGATGTAAATGGCATTGTGTTTTTTTTTAAATTAAATCTTTATTGTTCAAATTATTAGTTGTTCCTCTTTTTTTCCCCCATAGCTCCGCTCCACCCGGTTCCCACCCCACCCTCTGCCCTTACCCCCCACACTGTCCTCATCCATAGGTGTACGATTTTTGTCCAGTCTCTTCCTGCACCCCCCCAAACCCCTTCCCACACCGAGAATAGTCAGTCCACTCCCTTTCTATGCCCCTGATTCTATTATAATCACCAGTTTATTCTGTTCATCAGATTATTTATTCACTTGATTTTTAGATTCATTTGTTGATAGATGTGTATTTGTTGTTCATAATTTTTATCTTTACCTTTTTCTTCTTCTTCCTCTTCTTAAAGGATACCTTTCAGCATTTCATATAATACTGGTTTGGTGGTGATGAACTCCTTTAGCTTTTCCTTATCTGTGAAGCTCTTTACCTGACCTTCTATTCTGAATGATAGCTTTGCTGGATAAAGTAATCTTGGTTGTAGGTTCTTGCTGTTCATCAAGTTGAATATTTCTTGCCCCTCCCTTCTGGCCTGCATAGTTTCTGTTGAGAAATCAGCTGACAGTCGTATGGGTACTCCCTTGTAGGTAACTGACTTTTTTTCTCTTGCTGCTTTTAAGATTCTCTCTTTGTCTTTCGCTCTTGGCATTTTAATTATGATGTGTCTTGATGTGGTCCTCTTTGGATTCCTTTTATTTGGGGTTCTCTGCACTTCCTGGACTTGTAAGCCTATTTCTTTCACCAGGTAGGGGAAGTTTTCTGTCATTATTTCTTCAAATAGGTTTTCAATATCTTGCTCTCTCTCTTCTTCTGGCACCCCCATAATTCGGATGTTGGTG
The DNA here is from genome assembly GCF_963259705.1 of Myotis daubentonii. Lineage (NCBI taxonomy): Eukaryota > Metazoa > Chordata > Mammalia > Chiroptera > Vespertilionidae > Myotis > Myotis daubentonii. Next base: position 178,650,850 of record NC_081841.1, on the reverse strand, counting down.
CGCTTGAAGTTTTCCCAGAGGCTCCTTACACTATCTTCATATTTTTAGATTCTTTTTTCATTTTGTTTTTCCAGTTGGATGTTTTTTGCTTCTTCGTATTTCAAATCTTTGACTTGATTCTTGCGATCCTCTAGTCTGCTGTTGGAACTCTGTATAATATTCTTTATTTCAGTCAGTGTATGCTTAATTTCTAGTTGGTCCTTTTTCATATCCTCGAGGGTCTCACTAGATTTATTGAAGGTCTCACTAAATTTATTGGCGGTTTCTAGAATATTCTTGAAAAACCTTATAACTGTGGTTTTGAACTCTATATCCAGTAGTTTGCTTTCCTCCATTTCTGTCATTTGTGACCTGTTTTTTTGTCTCTGTATTTTTTATGCTTCCCTGTGTTGATAGAGTGGCTTTCTGTGCTAGGTGTCCTATAGGGCCCAGTGGCTCAGCCTCCCCAATTACCTGAGGTGGACACTCTTGGTGCACCCCTTTGTGGGCTGTGTGCACAGTCTTGTTGTAGTTAAGCCTTGATTGTTGTAGGTATCACTGGGAGGAATTGACCTCCAAGCCAATTGGCTGTGAGAATCAGCCGTGTCTATGGTGGGAGAACTTCTGTGCTGGAGACACCCCTACAGGGCAAGACTTGCTTGAGTGGGTTTTGGTGCTCCTTGAGTCTGCCCCCTGAGTGTGTCCCTTATGGATCTGAGGCGTTGTAATCTGGATGGCCCCACTCTGACCACTGGGTACACTGGTTCTTGGATCTTTAAGGAGGTGCTAATATAGCCTCTGCCTGAGGCTACCCAGCAGGAGTTATGGAGATCTGCAGATTCCTCTTCTTTGTTTGGGATTTGGAGGTGCCCAGATGAGGCCCAACTGTGAAGCAATGCAAGCTGCTGTGGGGCCTCGGGCCTTCTTTTGGATATTCTGGGTCTCTCTGACCCAGCTGCAGTTTGTTAGGTAATTTTCAGATTGCAAAGGGCCAGGCCTTTCATATGCAAAAGCCTCTGTGCACAGCTTGGGTGGGGCGGGGTCTCAGGGAATCAACAGGGTGGAGCAAACAGCTATGGCTGATCCTCAGTCCTACCCTAAGAGGCCCCACGGCTCAGTGTCCTGTGATAATCACTGTAAGCACCTCTGAGAGAAAGCCGGCCTCGAGTTCCGACCGATGCCAGACAGTCCAGTTTCTCCCCGTATGATTCTGGGCCCCCAGAGTCCCCCCTGGAACTGGAGTTCAGTTCAGTAGGGAGCTTGAGACTCCCTCCCAATTGAAAAAGACAATCGCGTCCTCAGTTGCCAGCCCTTTCCACGTGTGCCTCTGTACCTCTGCACTTTACTTCCGCACCTCCTCTGAGTCTCAGTGTGCTTTTCTCTTTCCTTCTAGTTGTAGAATTTCCACTCAGCCAGCCTTCCCGTGGTTCTGGATGATGTCTGTTTTGTCTTTTAGTTGTATTTTTGAAGTGGTTGTGCGAGGCAGCAATTTCAGGTGTTTGCCTATGCCGCCATCTTGGTTTCTCTCCAATGGCATTGTGTTTTTAATTTCAAATTTCACTTACAATTGTTAAAATATAGAAAAAACAGTTGACTTTAGTATATTAACCTTATATTCTGCAACTTTAAAATACCTGGTTATTAGTTTTTGGTCAATTCTTTTGGACTTTCTACATGGACATGTTGTCTGCAAACAAAGACATTTCTGTGTCTTCCTTATCAGTCTGTATATCTTTTATTTCATTTTCTTGTCTTATTACATTGTATAAAGTAGTAGAGAGGGGATATCCTTGCCTTGTACCTGATCTTAGTTGGGAAGCTTTGAGTTTCTCACCATTAAGTATGATGTTAGCTATAGGTTTTTGTAGATAGTCTTTATTAAGTTGAAAGTTCCTCTCTCCCCTGGAATTTTTAACTCTCAAAACATCCACTCTCATCCTCAAGCAGTTTGTCAATTACAATTTAGGTTTTCTTACCCTGCACTGGTTCCTCTGGGGCTTTTTGCCGCTGAGTCTCTGCTCTGGTAAACTGTGACTCCAGGTCTCTCCAAGCTTGGGCAGTGGTTTGCCCTGTGTTCTCCCTTCTGTTACAGATCCCAGAAGAGTTGATTTTTCAGTCTGTTCAGCTTTTTACTTGTTGTTAGGATGGAGTGGTGATTTTCAAGCTCCCTACCTGCCCATCCAGAAACTGTAAACCTCTTAGATTTGTCTTGTTGTTGTTTTTTGTCATACAGAAGTTTCATCATACAGTAGTCAAAATGTCAGTCTTCTCTGTTTGGAATAGGAATCCCTTCTGAGCTCATGACTGTTGTGTGTTATTAAAATAGTTAAAATATTATTTTCATTTTTGGAAATTAAAAGTTACTTCTAGGACAGTGGTTCTCCACCTGTGGGTCGCAACCCCTTTGGCGGTCCAGCGACCCTTTCACAGGGGTCGCCTAAGACCATCCTGCATATCAGATATTTACATTATGATTCATAACAGTAGCAACATTACAGTTATGAAGTAGCCACGAAAATAATTTCATGGTTGGGTCACTACATGAGGAACTGTATTTAAAGGGCCAGAAAGTTGAGAACCACTGTTCTACGATTTCTCATCCCTTCCCCCCCACCCCTCACCCTCCCACCCCCGCCGCCAGTGCTGCGCATAGCCCCAGAGTTCACACTTACACCTGAGTCAATGTGGGAAGTCTCTAAAATACTGTGAGACAACTAGAGCATTCATCATAAGCAGAAAAGGCTGAAAAGATTCTTTGAAGATTCTCTGAAATGAAATGCTGAGAAATATTCCATAACACTAGTTTTCTGGAACACTAGAACCTGACGTTGTGATGCAGCCATACTAAGAGTAAGGCAGTACAGGAATAGAAGAACATGTAAATAGCACAATGGAGATGAAACAGTGGAATCCAAACTGAGAAAATCTGCAGGACAAATGTTCAGTTTCTTCAGCAGAAGAATTGCAAGGAAAAAAGATGGAGCAGCAATCTATAGACTAAAAGAGAATTAAGGGATGTAACAATCAATTGCAAAATATAGCTTTATTTGGGTCCTGATTTAAAACAAACTAAAAATCTTTTCTAAGACAATGTGTGAAATATTGGGGAAAATAAACAAACGGTTGGATATTTGTTGAATATAAAGGAATTAATATTCATGTTTTAAAAGGTAGAATAATGATATTATGATTGTATTAAAAGAAAGTCCTTTTATGCCATGACCAGTGTGGCTAAGTGGTTTAAGGGTAGGCCTGGGTACCAAAGGGTCACAGGTTTGATTCCCAGTCAAGGGCACATACCTGGGTCGCAGGTTCTCTCCCTGCCCCAGTGTGTGTGTAGGGGTGTATGGGGGGGGAAGGTCGGGGCGGGGGGAATGCAGGAGGCAACCAGTCGATGTGTCTCTCTCACATCAATGTTTCTCTCTCTCTCTCTCTTCCCCTCCCTCCCTTCCACGCTCTCTGAAAAGCAATGGAAAAAATATCCTCAGGTGAGGATTAACAGCAACAACAAAAACAACTCCCCCAAAAAACAAAACAAAACAAGGAAGTCCTTTTAGAGATAAATTCTGAAATATTGACAAATGAAATATGTAATATCCAGGATTTATTTCAAAGTAATCCAGGGGTGAGGATATAAATAAAACAAGTTGAATTTTTGCTTAAATTTTGAATCAGTGTTTAAATGGAAAATAGAGATCTGGTAGAATTGATTTTCCCCCAGTAAATTCATTTTAGGAGGCCAAATATTTCTACAGCATTTGTTTAATTATTTATTAATGCTGGGCTCCAGGGACAAAGCTGTGAATAATACAGACAAGAGTCAGTGCTCTTAGGAACCCAGAGGGATTAGGCAGGAGACAATAAACAAGTGAATAAATGTGAAAATGTTAACTAGTGAGATGCCCAATGATGAAAATAAGACAATGAGATGGGACAGTGACTGGCAGAAGAACCATCCTCGAAGATCTTGTTGAGGACGTGCCACTCATCCCCAGTGTGGAAAATGCTCCATAAACGACATCCGGAATGTCAAGTAGGGGTCAGTCAGGGGAGGATCAAGGAGAGGTTCAGGCAGGGAACCAGCCCATGCAAAGGCTCTGAGGTTGGTCCTCTTGAGGGACGAACAAAGACTAGCATTGCTGGAGTGTCCCCACAAGGTGGTGGTGACAGGCTAGGCACCACCAGTCTAACGGGGGCAGTGCTAGGGGTTCCAGAAAGCACCAGGATGGGCTACTTTAACTGTTCAGTGATAGTTTCCAGACGCCCTTGTTTTATATTTGTCTTTTTAGTCATACTTTCAGTATCCCTTGCCAGGATGAGATCTTTGGGGGGAAAGCCCCCAAGAGGTAGTGCTCCAGGTGCCTGGATTTTAATAGACAGTAGGTGAAGGACACTCGTTAAGGCCACGTTGATTTGTTACTGTCTCCTTTTCAGTGCCATTTTTGTGACAAGGCCTTTATGAACCAAGCCTTTCTACAAAGTCATATTCAGCGCCGTCACCCTGAAGATTCTCACCTTGGTAAGTAATGAGCTCAACTTTAATGAGCTGTTTTCTTTCTGGTAATTTTTTTCTTTTTCCAGTGCATTTCTCAATCCTTTTAAAAGAAAGTATCGCTGTCCTTGTCCATTCATGAAGTAAATATTGAGCCCCTTCTATGTGCCAGGCACTGTACTAGGGGTGGGGATACAGCCCCAAGTGAAACAGACTCACTCCTGCATTCTAATGGGAGGGACAGAGGAAACACACTTAAATGAATGAGTGATTCTTTTAAAATGGTGGCAAGTGCAATGAAGAAAATAAGTCATGAGGATGGGATGGAGAATGACTCTTGGGTAATCAGCAAAGGCTTCCCTGAGGAGGTAATATTTGATCAGAAACCACAATGATGAGTAGGTCCCAGTCTGGGGAGAATCTGACAAATGAATGTTCTAGGCCAGGGGAACTCTGAAGGTGAGAGATATGAGGGGGAGGTAGGACAGTGTGTTTGAGGACCAGACAGAAGGTTGGTAGAGTAGAGTGAGCAAGGCAGTGATATGTGGTGACGTTGAGAGGAAGAGGCCAAGTCCCTTGAATGCCCTGAGCAGGAATGTGGGTGTTTTTATAAACATAATGGGAAGCCATGGGAGGATTTTAAGTATGGGGGAGACACAATCTAATTTGTACCTGAGAATGACCCCTCTAGTTGCTGGTGGAGCATAAACTGTAGGGGCAGTGGTGGAAGCAGGTAGAAGAGTGAGGAGGCTGCAAGAGTAGCCGAGGTGAGAGAAGATGGCACCTGGACCACGATGGTGCCAGGGAAGATGGAAGAAGTAAAGATAGAGAGGGTATATTTGAGGTACAGCCCACAGGGATGAAGCAAAGTCGATCCTGGGTTTTTGCCTGTATGGGTGAATGGCAATGATGTTTTCCAAGAGGGGAAACCTAGGGGCAGGCAGCAGGTTGAGGGAGGAAGGAGAATGGAGAGTCCATGTTGGCCATGGGTAAACTTTAGTCACACATACGATTGCCATACAAGTGAAGATGCTGGAGGTCTGGAGGTCAAGGTGGAGCCCAGGCTGGGGATGGAAACATGGGAGTTGTTAGCAGAGCTCGGTTGGGTGAGGTCACCTAGGCAGAGAAGAGAGGGTAGCTAAGGGCCAGCTCCAAGGCTCTCCCAGTAGTTTCTAGCCCTGTCAACAGGTTATGGCCCGAGTTTGCATTTTGGGAGCTCAGGAGGAACAGCTGAGGAGAGTTAGAAATAGCAGTTATGGAGGCAGGAGAGAAACTCATGGAGTGTGTGATCATGGAAACCAAGGGAAATAAGTGCTTCAAAAAGGAGACACTAGTCAGTTGTAGCCAATGTTCCTGAGACACAGAGTAAGATGAAGGCTGAGAATTGATTGTTGTTATCACTATGGCTATTGGGGAACTTTGACATAGTAGCTTGGGTGGATGGGTGGGGACAAAATTCTGAATGGAGTGAGCTGAGCTGAGTCAGGCGAGGACATGGTCATGTGGATTACAGACATTTATGTCCATAGTGTTTTCTGGGAAGGAGAGCAGAGGCATGAGGCATTACCTGGAGGGAAATGTGGGATCGAGGGGAAATGTTGGTTTTGTTTGATGTGGGAGATACTCAGATGTGTTTGGATTCAGATGTGAGTTAACCAGTGTGTAGAAAGGGAAACTAAAGAAGCAGGAGAGGGAAAGGGTTCTGTGGTTTATCAAGGAACCAGATTTCCTGGTACTTAAATGTTCTCTAAAGTAAGGAATGCAACATCTAAGTGTCCTCAAGCAGATCAAAGCATTCTGTAAACTGCTACCGGAATCCACAGAAATTCTTGTTATAATCTTACATATTTTTAGTATCTAGATATGTGTACTTCTAGCTTGTTGCTCAGTGCCTACTTTCCTTTCCCTTTTGGGCCAATCTGTTCCCATTTCTGCCTTTTTTAGGTAAATAGATTTATTTAGGAATTAGCTAAGCTTTATGTAAACAATATGAACAGTATAACATTCCATTTATAAACCATGGTCTACTAATAGAATTTAGCAATATATTGGAGAAATTGGAAAGATTAAATATTTTAATTAATCTACCATTCTTCAGTGTGAAACTGACTTTCTTTCTCTTCTGTTTCAGTATCTTATTCTATCTCATACTCGTTTCAGAGAGCACTTCACACTCTGAAATGAGTATTATTTCTTCAGGTCATCTTTGAGATTCTGACTTTCTACTTTGGTTTCCATACCTTTCATGTCTACTCTCACAGACACATGTATATCCATTCAGTCATGTGTACATCTGCATGTAAGTACATGTACATAAATATTCCTCCTTTCACTTGTTGCTTCCTTTTACAACTTTTCAGTACCTCGCTTTTGCCCCGTCGACAGGTTATGGCCCGAGTTTGCCAGCCTCTTCTAGTTTTAGCACTACAGGGGTCCTCAGGGGAGTTCGGTGGGAGCAGAAGGATGGCGACCTCAGAGATTTCACTATGGTGGTACCTGCAGGGAAAGCCATCACTCCCCTTCTCTGATTGAGACAGGGACCTCGAAGAAGGGCCCAGGGTTATTCCTTGTCACCATTAATGCTCCCTGAATGGGCGCTCATACTGTCTCTGTGGGATAATCCAACCTCCACAGGGTGGCTGGAAGAATCTGCTAAAAACAACTCAGTGCCCAATAATCCAAAGGACTGCAAATAAACGCTAAGTAGCAAAAATTGGCTCATGTGGCATAGGAAAAGTAATCTCCCAAGTAAGAGCACTTTCCTTTGTCTTATCAATAGAACTCTACCCCATAGATTTCAGATAGGTTTCATATACATAGGTTTCATAGTTTAACAAGATGTTTCTGTTGCAACAGAGTATAAGAAAAAGGAACTGACCCACAAGCTCCAGAATGAGGTGGACATGTTGAAGGAGCAGCTGCAGCTCACCAAGTCTCAGTTAGAGGCTTCCCAGCACGCCCACGCAGTCAGATTCTCTGAGGTATGCGACCAAATTTCCAAACAATGGTCTGTGGGGAAGGATTGGCAGTAATTCCTTTTAAATGTTTTGTAGAATTCACCAATGAAGCCATCTCGTCCTGGGCTTTTCTTTATTGGAAGTTTTGTTTGTTTGTTTGTTTTAGGGTGTTTTTTTACATTTTTTAAAAAATATATTTTTATTGTGTTCAGAGAGGAATGGAGAGGAGAGAGAGAGACAGAAACATCAACGATGAGAGAGAATCACCAATTGGCTCTCTCCTGTATGCCCCCTACTGGGGGGATTGAGCCCACGACCCAGGCATGTGCCCTGACCGCTGGTTCCTGGGTCGTCGCTCAAACACTGAGCCATGCCAACTAGGCTGTTGGGAGGTTTTTGGTTACTGATTCAATTTTCTTACTCCTTATTGCTCTGTTCAGATTTCCTCTTTCTTCACGATTCAGTCTTGGTGTAGGTATGCATGTTTGAAGGATTTTACCCATTTCTTCTAGATTGTCCAATTTGTTGGCATATAATTGTTCCTGGTAGTTTCTTATTATCCTTTGTAATTCTGTGCTATCAGTTGTAATGTCCCCTCTTTCATTTATAATTTTATTTGAGTCCTCTCTCTGTCTTGGTTAGTCTAGCTAACGGGTTCTCAATTTTTATTTTTCCAAAAAAACAGTTCTTAGTTTTGTTGATCTTTTCTGTTGTTTTCCTATTTTCTATTATATTGATTTCTGCTCTAATCTTTATTATTTCCATCCCTCTGGTAACTTCGGGCTTAGTTTTTTTTTTTTTTAATTATTTGAGGTGTAATATTAGGCTGTTTATTTGTGATTTCTTTTTTAATATAGTTGTTTTTAGCTATTAAAGTTTCTTAGAACTGCTTTTGTTGCATCCCATAAGTTTTAGTATGTTATTTCCATTTTCTTTCCTCTCAAGATATTTTTTTAAAAGATATTTTTATTGATTTCAGAGAGGAAGGGAGAGAGAGAGATAGAAACATCTATGATGAGAATCATTGATTGGCTGCCTCCTGCGTGCCCCCTACTGGGGATTGAGCCCACACCCAGGCTTGTGCCCTTGATCAGAATCCAACCTGGGACCCTTCAGTCCATAGGCCGATGAGTGGACCGGACCCTTCAGTCCACTGAACCAAACCAGTGAGGGCTCAAGATATTTTTATTTCCTTTTTTGTGTATTCTTTGATTTATTGTTTGTTCAGAAGTGTGTTGTTTAATTTTCACATATTTGTGAATTTTCCAATTTTCCTCCTATTACTAATTTCTAGTGTCATACCACTGTGGTCAGAAAAGATGCTTGAGCCCTGGCTGGGTAGCTAAGCTCGTTAGAGCATCGTCATGATATGCCAAGGTTGCAGGTTCAATCCCTGGTCAGGGCACATACAAGAATCAACCAATAAATGCATAAATAAGTGGAACAACCAATCGATGTTTCTCTCTTTCTCTCCCTTCTTCTCTCTCCCTAAAATTAATTAAAAAATTTAAAAAGATGCTTGATATAATTTCAGTCTTCTTGAATTTGTTAATACTTGTTTTGTGATCTATCCTAGAGAATGTTCCATGTGCACTAAGAATGTGTGTCTGCTGCTTTATATTCTGTATATGTCTGTTAGGTTCATTTGATCTATAGCAGCAATTTTCAAACAGTGTGCTGCAAGAATTTTTAAAACATGCAATATGCAATACCTAGCTATTTAGTCAGGGGCACTGACCTCTTTTCCCTTAGATTGTCAAATTAAAAAAAAAAAATGACAACAGCCAATACAACAATAGCCATCTGGTGTGAATGAATTAAAATTATACCTTTTTTTTCTGTTAGATCGGGAAAAACATATATTTTTTGGTGTGCCACAGAATTTTAGTAATCAGTTTATATGTGCCATGAGATGAAAAAGGTTGAAAATTGCTGATCTATAGTGTTGTTCAAATCCTGTTTTTCTTCATTGATTTTCTATCTGGATGATCTATCTATTGTTGAGAGCAGGGTATTAAAATCCTCTATGATTGTATTGCTGTTTATTTCCCCTTTTTGTTCTATTTGCTTTATATATTTAGGTGCTCCAATGTTGGATGTATACATATTTATAATTCTTATATCTTCATGATGAATTCACCCCTTTATCATTATAGAATGACCTTCTTTGTTTCTTGAGATTTCTTTTTAATGTAGGCATTTACAGCTCTAAATTTCCCTCTGGGCACTGATTGGCTGCTTCCCTTTTTTGGTGTGTTGTGCTTTAATTTTCTTTCATCTTAAAATATTTTCTAATTTAGTGAGTTTAAGAGTATATCATTCAATCTTCACATATTTTTATTTTTCAGTTTTTCTTCTATTATTGATTTCTGACTTTAATCCATTGTGGTTGAAGAATATAGTTTGCATGATTTCAATCTTTTACAATTTATTGAGACTCATTTTGTGGCCTAACACATGGTCTCTTCTGCTGAATCTCCTATGTGCATTTACCAAGACTGCATATTCTGCTATTGTTGGGTGCAGTGTTCTTTCTGTATATGTTTGTTAGGTCATGTTTGTATATAGTTTGTTCAAGTCCCCATTTAGGTTAAAAAAACCCTGAAGATCATTGAGAAATCAAAGGCTGATTTGAATTTACCTTATGTAAATATGAATTTGTGTTTTGGAGGGTGAGATACCCAAATTGATACGGAATCAAGAAAGCCCCAATAGACTTGTTCTTTTAAAGTATATTTACACTTTATATATTATTGCATGTCTATGCTACAAGTTCACAGATCACAGAACTCTTGATTCTTTGGGCATTTGTATTTTAAGGATGTAAGGATGTATGTTGCCTTTGGTTTGTAAAAATTGTTGTGTACAGACCTGCCGTTATATGAAGTGTTATTGCAAGCCTTACTGAAATATGCAATCCTAGCTGACACATTTGAGGTGAAGCTGTGCTAACTGATTTAAGATTGTACATATTTGCTTTACATCGGAACTTTTAAAACCATGTTTTAAAATAATTTCAGGAATATGAAATTCAGAAAACAAAAGAGGAAGAATTCCTGAAGTTATTTCATAGGTGGAAAGAAGAAGAAAAGGAGAAATTTGCTGATGAAATGGAAAAATTCAAGGAAATGTGTAAGAAGGAGTTTAAAGAATTAACTTCCAAGAATTCAGCATTAGAATATGTAAGTATTAACCTGAGAAGTCCTTATAGTCCTGGTAGAATTGTTGCCTTGAAAGGTGGTGTTAGAGCGGCATTATGACTACCCGATCCAAAAGATCCTTAATTGTGCCCAGGCCCAGGCACCCCTCGCCCCTGAGAGTCTCGAGGGAGCTCGAAACATACAGAAGACATAGCAAGTCAGAAAAGTAGGAGCTTTGTTCATTTGATTGGATGATAGAACAGGGTCCCTCTTTCGTTAGCCAGTTAAGTTTACAAAAGCTGAAACCATAAACCATTCCCTGAGTTTTGGAACTTTCCAGGAAAGGCTGACACACATCACCAATGTGGGAGGGCAAGGAAGCCAATTCAGAAAGACAGAGGGAGAACCTTTGCCAGGCCTGGCTGGCCTGGAGCGGGCAGAATGTGGCTACCTGAGCCCCTCTCCCCTGTGGGAGTGGCCTTGCCCTGGTTACATGCATGGATGACAGAGACACGCCTCGCTGGGCTGGGACCGTCATCTCCTGTGAGCATCTCTACACATGGCAGCCTCTGTCATCCAGCTAAGAATAATCTGAGCTTGCTGGACAGCTCAGTGCTAAGTGATCCTTCGGGGAAAAAGAAACAAGGACACAAGGGAAGATCTTGGAGCTCCCTCTAGGGGCCAACACATTGTATAAAGGAAAACAGAGAGATATTTTGGGGATACTGCTAAGATCCTTCTCTAAAATGCACCCTGAACTCTCACATAAGGGTAGGCAAACCACCTGTGAACTAGATCTGACCCACCCCTGTTTTTGTATGGCTCTTGAGCTCACAAAGGTTTTTACATTTTTAAATGGTTGAAAAAGTCAAAAGAAGAATATTTCATGACATAGGGAAATTATATAAAGTTCCCATTTCAGTGTCCACAATTACATTTTTTGAGAACACAACCACGCTCATTCCTTTACACTTTGTCTATGGTGCTCTAGTGCTGGGCCCCAGAGTTGAGTGGTCATGACCAAGACCCTATGCGTCTAGCAAAACCAGACATGTTTGCTATCTGGCTCTTTACAGGAAGAGGATGACAGCCGCTGTCATACCTTTATAGGCAGAAGAGTAACAATTGGTGGAGGTGAAATGGATGTTTATGGTACTGTTCGTCCACCTTTCAAAGTTGTAATCTCAAAAAAAGTTGGGGGGAAATAATATCGGATGGCGCTCTGTGTCCTTTCTGTAGGGATTCCTTCAGGAAACTTCCTGTGGGTTCAGTTAGCCCCATATTCTCTTCCCTTGGTTGCTGCTCTTCTTCCTAAGCATCAGCACCTACAGGCAGTAGTTCTGTCTCTATCCATGATTTCCCCTACCACCCAGGGCCCTCTCCAAAACTCATATCTGTGGCTCCTTCTCAAAAGGGCACCATATTACCCACAGGAGTGGCTTTTGATACTAACCAGTTTAAGACTGACTTCTTATGTCTCCCCCATGAAAGCCACTGCAAATTACCATTATTTTGCCTGAGATTCCCTCCATGGGCCTGTCCCCTGTTCCCTGCCCCTAAGGTAATTGTGGAATAGGAATTTTCCCCACAGCTTAAAAAACAAAACCCTTTATTGAGATATAGTTCACATACCATACAGTTCACCCACTTAAAGTGTACAATTCAGTGGTTTTTAGTGTCCACATACTTATGCAACCATCATCATGGTCATTATAGAACATTTTATTACCCTAAGAAGAAACCTCCTAACCCATTGGCACTCTTCCCATACCACTCCTCACCCCCAACCCGTGGCAACCACGGATCTACTTTCTGTCCCCATGAATCTGCCTATTCTGGACATCTACACTAATAAAAGAGAAAAATGGTAATTGGCGTACGATGATACCCTTTTCATTGGCTAATCAGGGCTATATGCAAATTAACTGCCAACTAAGATTGGCAGTTAACTGCCAACTAAGATTGGCAGTTAACTGCCAACAAGATGGCGGTTAATTTGCATATGTAGGCACAATGCAGGGAGGCAAAAGGGAAAGCAGGAAGAAGCCCCCTGCCACTGACAGTGATCAGAAACCCAGGGGGGAGCTAAGAGCTGGGGGGCAGGGCAAAGGCAGCCCTGGGGTTGCCTTTGCCCTGCCCCCCAGCCATGATTGGAGAATCAGGCGCCTTTGCCGCCCTGGCCAGTGATAGCAGGAAGTAGGGGTGGAGCCAGCGATGGGAGCTGGGCACGGTCGAAGCTGGCAGTCCCGGGAGCTAGGGGTCCCTTGCCTGGGCCTAAAGCGGAGCCCACGATCACGGAGCCGCTGCAGCTGCGGGTCCCCGCTGCCCGAGCTGAACGCCTCAGCCAGAGGCGTTAGGCATGGGCAGGGGCAGAGCCTGCAACCGCGGGGAGCTGGGGGTCCCCTGCCCAGGCCTGACACCTCTGCCGGAGGCCTCAGGCCTGGTCAAGGGGCCAATCCGGTGATTGGTGATCGGAGGGTGATGAGGGTCAACTCCTCTGGCCGAGGCATCAGGCCTGGGCGGGGTGCTGAGCCGGGGATTGGGGGGATACGATGGTCCCCTTGCCCAGGCCTGAAGCCTGGGTCAGAGGCGTCAGGCTTGGGCGGGGTTGGAGCAAGCGATCAGAGGGAGATGGGGGTCCCCTGCCCAGGCATGATTCCTGGGCCAGAGGCCTCAGGCCTGGGCGGGGGCCAAAGCCAGTGATCGGGGGGAGATGGGGGTCCCCTGTCCAAGCCTGACACCTCTGGCGGAGGCGTCAGGCCTGGGCAAGGGGCCGATCAAGTGATCAGAGGGTGATGGGGGTCTACGCCTCTGGCCGAGGCCTCAGGCCTGGGCAAGGGGCAGAGCCAGCAATCGGAGGGGTCTGGGGGTCCCCTGCCCAGGCCTGATGCCTGGGCCAGAGGCATCAGGCCTGGGCTGGGGGCAGAACCAGTGATGGGGGGAAATGAGGGTCCCCTGCCCAGGCCTGACACCTCTGTCAGAGGCGTCAGGCCTGGGCAAGGGGCCGATCCTGCGATTGGAGGGTGATGGGGGTCAATGCCTGAGGGCTCCCAGTATGTGAGAGGGGGCAGGCTGGGTTGAGGGACACTCTCCCCCCACACACACCCAGTGCACGAATTTCGTGCACCGGGCCCCTAGTTTCATATAAATTGAATCATTACAATATGTGACCTTTTTTGAGTGGCATCTTTCACTGGGATAATGTTTTCAAAATTCATCCATCTTTTAATATTGATCAGTATTTTTATATTTTATTGCTGAATGATATTCCATTGTATGGATATACCATATTTTATTTGTGTATGCATCAGTTGATGGAATTTGTGATGTTTGCCCTTTTTGGTTGTCAACAGATTTTAAATGATTAAAAATAGGGCATTTTTTTTAGCATAGAGTTCGGTTTACAGAAAAATTGAGCAGATAGTTCAGAAATTTCTATATAAGCCCCCCTCTCCTACCTTGTGCATTTTTTCCATATCCTGACATCTTAAATTGGTGGATTTGTTACAATTAATGAACCAATATTGATGCACTTGTATTAATTAAAGTTCATACTTCTTTCTGATTTCTTTGACTTTTACCTAAAGTCCTTTCTCTGCTTGAGGATCTTATCTAGACACCACGGTACATTTAGTTGTCATGTCTGCTAAGGCTCCTCCTGTCTGTGACAGTCAGGTTTGTTTCTGATGACCTGGACAATGTATATTGTAGGATGCGCCTCTGTTAGAATTGATTTGATATTCTTCTCATGGTCAGGCTGGGCTTACAGGGTCTGGGGAAGAAGACCTCAGAGTTAAAGTGCAATTTTCATTATATCACATCAAGGGTATACACAATCTAAATGATTTATGGTGTTGATGTTGACCTTGACCACCTGGCTGAGGTTGTGTTTGTCAGACTTCTCCATTGAAAAGTAATCTCCCCTTATTTCATACTGTTCACTCTTTTCAAAGAAGCCTCTATATGCAGCCCAGACTAAAATAGCAGGGAACTATTTGTTTTTGAAGTTAACATACAGTATTACCTTCTGTGCTTACTGCTAGTAATTTTGGGACTAACATACAAACAAAGGGTAAAATTAAAATGTTATGTCCCTAATGGATTCACAGATGGGGTCCTGGATGAAGCTGGCCTCGTCACTAAATTACTAGTATCTTGAGAACTAGCTGCGTCCAGTTCCTCTGTTTCTGGCAACTGTTACATGCAAATAAAAAATTTTAAGACACATTGCCTAAGACTAGAAAGTTAGGTTTTCCTTTCCCTTTTTAATCCTGTGCATGTTCCTTTGTTGGAAGAAACAAAAGAAGAAAACCACTGGGAAGGAGAAGTAAGAGAATTACAACGAGCATCCAATAGGATAGTCAGATTTAAAGCATGGTACATGCTCCCTAACTTGATTTTCTGTTTCAGTCTTACAAAAATATAAACATTTCTATCAGTGATTTTTGTATTTCATTTTATAGCAATTGTCAGAAATCCAGAAGTCTAATATGCAGATCAAGTCCAACTTGGGCACGTTAAGAGATGCCCATGAGTTCAAGGAAGAGCGTCCTCAGTATGCCCAGGATTTCCAAAATGTGATGCAATTTCTTGATAGTCAGGTATGTAAAAGCGGGCAATAACTGTGGCTGAGGCCTAACTTTTCTTAGTGAAGTAATTTACAGCAAGCATCTTCTACAGAAAAAGTATTTGTGTCTTTCAGTGACCATGAAGGCAGCTAATTCTATTTTCTTGTCTTCCAATACATGCATAATATAGAATAGGTGTTCACTAGCTGCTTGTTGATTGACTAACAGATGTGGATACAAAACAGTTGGCAAAATTCCTTCATTTTCCCTTAAAATAATATCTAATTTGAATTGGTTAACATTGTCTCAGTGTCTATTCAGATGTAGGTCTCAGTTTCAAAAGGCATGGAAAGGCATATGGAAGCACTAACTTTATTTTTAGAGCTAAAATACACAAACTGCATTGGTGAACTGATGACCTTTTACATTTATCAAACACTAGAGGCCCGGTGCACGAAATTTGTGCATTGGAAGGGGGTCCCTCAGCCTGGCATGCGCCTTCTCGCAGTCTGAGACCCCTCACTCCTTACTTGCTGCCTGCTCGCTGCTCCTTACTGCTCAGCTCCCTGCTCCTTAGCGCCACCACCGCTGCGCTCAACAGCCATGAGTCTGGCTTCTGGCTGAGTGGCGCTCACCCTGTGGGAGCATGCTGACCACCAGGGGGCAGCTCCTGCGTTGAGTATCTGCCCCCTGGTGGTCAGTGCACATCATAGCAACTGGTTGTTCTGGTAGTTCCACTGTAATGGTCGCTTAGGCTTTTATTATATAGACTAGAGTCCTGATGCACGAAATTCATGCAAGAGGCTTGGCCGGCCCTCACAGCCCCGGCCAGCCCTTGCAGCCCTGGCTTTGTCTGGACACCCGACAGTCATTCTGCTGTTCGGTCTAATTAGCATATTAGCTCTTTATTATATAGTATAATTGCAGTCATTTGGGAGCAAACCTCCATAATCAGCACAATGTTCACACTGGTAATTTGGTCATACTGGTTTAGGGGGACATTGTGTATTACCAGGAAACAAATAGAGATTAAAGTTTACAACTTTAGGATTATTTTAAAAAGCAATCATACCACAGAAGCTTCTAACTAATTTCAGAGAGAAGGCAGGGGTGAGGGGAGTGGGAGGGAGTGACTAAACAAGGAACTTTAATGCATATATGCATAGCCCATGGACACAGATAATAAAATGGTGAAGGCCTGGGAGGGATGGGTGCGAGGTAGAGGGGGTCAATGGGGGAAAAAACAAACAAAGGGGACATCTGTAATACTTTCAACAATAAAATTTTTTTAAAAAGTAATAATACATCATTTAAAAAATAAGCATGTTTTTGAAATATGAACAACAGTCACTGCAGCTTGCTTTGCCTCTCACATCTTGCTTCCCTCCCACAAATCTACGGTCCACGTTACAGCCAGGATGACCATGTCACTGTCCCGTCTAGAATTTTTCAATGACTCCCTATTTTTCACAGAACACAGTCTCGAATCCTTTAGCCAGCACTCCAAGTCCCTGAGGATCTGGACCCAGCGTCATCTGCCACCTTTCTTGGCTTTCCCGTGACGCTCCCAGCGGCACCAAACAGCCGTGGGTCCCCGTGGCATGCGGGTTTCTGCTTGTGCTCTTGTGGCTTTCTCTGTCAGGCAGCTCCCAGTTTCAGGACCTGCAGTTTACTGCTTCAGCTGGGACAGCACCTCTTCAGAGAGTTCAGAGAGTTCTCCTGGAGTAGTTCCCCCAGCAGGACCTGGTCACATGCGCATTATGTGGGAACTCTATCGTTAGGTCCACCTCCCTCCTATACAGGGAAGGGCCTTCTTCTCTATCCTGCCAAGCAAGGTGTCTGGTATGTGGTAGGGGACCAGCTGTTGACAGTTGCTCCCAGCAGGCTGGTCTGTCATGAATTAAAAGACCCAATTATAAAATCCTAAGGTCCCACCTAAATATCTAATGTTTCCTTCCTGTGAACTGTGTTGTCAATTCAGAACCCATGGACTTAGAAAACTTAGTGTTTCCTTTTAGTTTCTTTCTTTCTTTTTAAAAAATATATTTTATTGATTTTTTATGGAGAGGAGGGGAGAGGGCGAGGGATAGAGAGTTAGAAACATCGATGAGAGAGAAACATTGATTCAGCTGCCTCTTGCACACCCCCTACTGGGGATGTGCCCTCAACCAAGGTACATGCCCTTGACCGGAATCAAATCTGGGACCCTTCAGTCCGCAGGCCGACACTCTATCCACTGAGCCAAACTGGTTAGGGCTCCTTTTAGTTTCTTAGGTTGGCCAGTTAGCACCAATATATTTTAAAACAAAATTTCATTGGAACACAGCCATACCCATTCATTTAGGCTTTTATCTATGGCTGTTCTGCTGTCACTAGAAGTCGTGACCCAGTCATCTGGCTCCAAGAACCTAAAATACAGGGATGGGCAAAAGTAGGCCTACAGTTGTTCAAATGGAAAAAGACATGCAGATTATGATTATTACAATAGCTTCATTAACTCAAATGAACGTACTGTAAACCTACTTTTCCCACCCCTGTATTTACTATTAATTCCTTCACAGGAAATGTTTGCTGTTACCTGCCTTCAAATGGGGGTGGGCAGGGGCTGGGTGGAGAGGAGCCAAGGGGGGAGGGCAAATGGGGGACATCTGTAATACTGTCAGTAATTAAAAAATAAATTTAAAAGGTACAGATGTGTTTAACCATTTTGACTGTATATATTCTAAAAATGCCTGCTAACATTTTACCAAATAGTTGGGCTTCCCAGGTACCCACTAAAAAGGAAGCTTCCATTTTGAATAGATTTCATTGTTACAGTTGCACATACATTACTCTTGTCTTACTGTTTCCTAGGAAAACAAGTGGACAGCTCGAGTTCAAGCTCTTCATCATGAACATGAAAAAGAGAAGGATCAGGTAAGATTAAGATACCACCCCTAAGTTCATTGCAGCATTATTTACAGTAGCCAAGATGTGCAAGCAACCTAACTGTCCATCAATAGACAAGTGGATAAAGAACATTTAGTACGTATCACAATGAAATATTAACCAGCTATAAAAAAAAAAGAATGAAATCTTGCCATTTGTGACAACATGGATGGACCCAGAGTGCATTATGCTAAGTGAAATAAATCAGGCAGAAAAAGGTAAATATCATATAATTTCATGTGTAGAATCTAAAAAATGAAATAAACAAACAAGTAAAACAAAGAAACTCATAGATAAAGAGAACAAATTGATAGTTGCTAGATGGGAGGGGGGTTGGAGGATGAGTGAAAAAGGTGAAGGGATTAAGAAGCACAAATGGGCAGTTATAAAATAGTTGTGGGGATGTAAAGTACAGCATAGGGAATATAGTCAATAATCCTATATAATAAAAGCCCAGCGACCGAACGGTGGAATGACCAGAACGACCAGTTGACCAGTTGCTATGATGCACACTGACCACCAGGGGGCAGACGCTCAATGCAGGAGCTGCCCCCTGGTGGTCAGTGCACTCCCACAGTGGGAGTGCCGCTGGACTGACCAGGATGAGCAGTGCTCCCACAGTGGGCTGGCAGGCCACGCCCCCACCAGTGCACGAATTCCGTGCATCGGGCTTCTAGTATTATAATAACTATGTATGGTGTCAGATGGGTACTAGAATTATCAGAGGATCACTTCCTAAGTTATATAAAGGTCAAATCACTATGTTGTACACCTGCAAGTAATATAATTTTGTATGTCAACTGTATCTGGAAACAAAAAACAAAAAATAAACCAATGACCTATAAGTTGGTCATTTTTGCAAAGAATATTTGCTTTTCTTTATAATTATGATAGTATTTTTTTTACCTATAGTTTGTGAAGAAATGTATAGCAAAAATTAAAATTATTTATAATTTCAATACCAAAGATAACCACTGCTACTGTTACTTAATAAATTCTTTATTATTGAATACGTTTCTAATTTTTTCATACAGAGTGGCAGTCTAAATAATTTTTAAATAAAGGCAAGGATTGTTCAGATTAAAACGATTTTTATGGAAGCAAATTTTAATTATAACACTGATTCCCTTTCAGCTGAGTGTATAGAAATTTAATAGTCAAAATGATTTTACACTAGTGCAAAAATTGTTTATTTTTTCACTTTAAATTATATTTTGTAGCCTTTTGGATCCTCTGTGTCTATGTTTGTCTAAAACATGTTCTAGAGATTGGAATTCTGGGTGTTAATCAATTCAATTCCTCATGAGAGCCCTCTTGCAGAAGGCCACTGTGTTCTCACATGGCAGAGAGGGTGTGGGTAGGGTGGGGGGAGAGAAGAAAGAGAGGGAGAGAAAGCTCAGGTCTTTTATTATAAGGGCACTAATTCCATCCCAGCATGAGGACCCTACCTTTAAGGTTAAAACTTCATCTGAACCTAGTGACCTTCCAAAGGCCCCATCTCCTAATACCATCACATTGGGGGTTGGAGCTTCAACATGGATTTTGGGGAACACAAACATCAAGTCTATAAGGCCAAGGGAAAGGGATTAAACAGGACTTGTGGTCTGGGGGTGCAGACTTGAGCCATTTTAGATTTCTGCCTCTCACACCCTCCTCTGGCCTGGCTTTACATGTCATCAGCAACCGCTTAATCTAAGTAGGGAGTCCCCTCCCTTTATTATTCTCACCACCACTTCATGAGTGTAGCTCTGATCACTATTTTAAACCATTTTTTGCTTATTTGTTTACTTGTTTAATTTCTGCTTCTCCAACCAGATCCCTACCCCTACAAGGAAGAGGTTCTATTTTATAGTTCTCCATTATAATCCCAACATTCAATAATGTGCCTAAAAAGTGATTGAAACTCATTAACTATTTGCTGAATGAGTAGGGAAGGTTGCTAGATCTCCAAAAAAGGGATCATTCAACCATGTTTCTGAAGATGGAGAAATGCTAATTGTAGGGGTCAGAAGAACAGGGATGAAAGAGTTGTCTGTCCGTATGAGCATGGTATTTGAACCCACGCCCTCTTACCGGCCCTACTTGTGTGCCTCACTGCCTTGCCTACTTCTCAGGTGTTGGGCACTAAGCCAGATGGGGAGGGGAATAGACAGGGGCAACTTAGCCAGCTTTTCTGTAAGAATGTTCTAGCTTTCTTTTGAGATGCTCAAAGGTGGTAGTTCCTAAAGAGGGTTGCCCTTCAGAGCGACCCGAGGCTCTTTTCCAAAATACACATGTGCCACTGTACAGCATGAGATTCCCCTTCCGTAGGCGAGTCTGGGACAGGCATATTTGGTTGGGGAGAAAGGGGAGAGACACCAAAACCCAAACCTGGACAGTTCTGTCTTGGATCCATCTTTTGAACCACTGCTCTTAGATTACTTGAAGTTCCTACTCTTATTATTCAAGGCATCTTAAAGCACTGGTGTCTAGGGACAGGATTAGGGTCTTCCTGATTAATAGGGGTCAGTTTTAGTCCTTGGTCTTCTATGGAAAGCCCCTTGTATTCCAGGCAGCTATGGGGAAGTCAGTGGCCTTCTGGCAGAACAGAATGCACGTTACAGTTTTACACTTGCCACTGCAAGTCATGATAGAGAGGACCAACTGTTAGTTCTGAGTGAGGCGCCTCATTTCACTGATTGGGAGTGTGGAGTGTTTGTGCTGCTAGGCTATGCTGCTTCCTCGTCTGTTGGTTTTGTTTGTCCAGAAGCTGCTGACTTCTGCCTTCATTTCCCTTAAACCCTAACAGAGGGGTGAATTCAATCAGTTTAGTAATCTCTGCCTGCGACCTAACTATTAATTATTCCACATGATTGGTGCCTACTGTTCCTACAATGCACATATTGTATTTCTCTGTTTAAGGGAAGTTGCATTTGCCAGCTTTTTATTGCTTTACCTAGATTTTTGGCAGTCGTTTTATTTTTATTTTTAAATAACATTGGTAGGAGTTCAAAGGGAGTCACAGATAAATGATGGTATACCCTTTTGACCCAATTGGGAAATTGTAGAATGGTCAGGAACGGGGGATGGCATGATGTGGACTGATAGAAAAAAAAGCAAAGACTTGAAGTGGTAGAAGGTCATAACAGATGGGCTCAAGAGCTACAGGTTTGTTGAAGTAATATCTGGCTATCCTTCATTCCTCTCTCAGTGAACTTTTATGTAATTTTGTGGTCATTTTCCAATTCTAATATCAAAGTGGTATCATCCCCTAGGTTTTCCTATGTCCTCTTTCTTCTTGGGGCCTGGAACAACTCCCCATATTATTGATCCTAAACCTCTACCCAGAACCCCAGACATCTTTACTGGCTTTTGCTTCTATTTTCCAGCTCAGTGTTTCCCAAACTGCTTTTGGGGGCACTCTTCCAGTTATTTGTAAAAATGTGGAGAAGATTCTTGACAATGTCCTCCTTGGGGGAAATTCTTAGCATCCACTAGGATATGAAAGGTTATTTTCAGTCCTCACTCAGGTAACCTTTTTAACTTGGTTTAACCCAGTGTTTGTCCAACCTCATGCAAGCACAGAGCGCCTCAGATGGGGGACCCTGCAGTGTATTGATTGAGAGCATTCACTTTTTGTTGTTGTTGTTTTTTTAATGTGATTGAGCAGTGTTAGCTTCACAAGAAACTGAGCAGAAAGTACAGAGAATTTGTAAATACTCCTGCCCCCATACCTGGTAAGCACAGCCACCCCCACTGTCAACATTCCATACCAGAGTGGTACATTTGTTACAATCAACCAACGTACATTGACACATCATTATCATCCAAAGTTCAAGGTTTACTTTAGGGTTCAGTCTTGGTATTCTGTGTTCTGTAAGTTTGGTTAAGTGACATGCATCTACCATTACAGTTTCATACAGAATACTTTTACTGCCCTAAAAGTCCTCTGCGCTCTGCCTATTCATCCCTCCCTTCCCCCTAATCCCTGATCTTTTTACTATTTCTGTACTTTTCCCTTTTCCAGAATGTCATATAGTTGGATCCATACAGGATATAACCTTTTCAGATTGGTTTCTTCCACTCAGTAATATGCATTTAAAGTTCCTCCAAGTCTTTTCATGGCTTGATAGCTTTTTAATGCAGAATAATATTCTACTGTCTGGGTGGACCACTGTTTATTTACCCATGCACCTAGTGAAGGGCATTTTGGTTGCTTCCAAATTTTGCCAATGTTGCATAAAGCTGCCATATACATACATCTGTGTGCAGGTTTCTGTGTGTACATGAGTTTTCAGCTCCTTTGGGTAAATACCAAGGGGCACGAATGCTGGATTGTATGGTAAGAATATGTGTAGTTTTATAAGAAACTGCCAAACTGTTTTGTAAAGTGGCTGTATCATTTTGCACGAGTTCCTGGGGGCTGCTTGATTGCGTGCAAGTATTATTTATTAATATCTTTCATGACATAGACACTGCACTTGGGAGTGTTCACTTTGAAGCCAGGCATGGAAGTTCAAGTCTGGGCTCTTCCCCGCCTAGCTGTCTGAGTCTGGACCAGCAGCCTTTCCCCCACAGCTTTATTTGATCTGTACATCCCTGTCTCCATTCCCACACTGTGGGCTTGGAATGTCCTTAGCTCCAGTTACCAAGTTTCTCTCCCAACCACTCCTTATGTTTAAGCAACTACTCAAAGAGCTTTAAGAATCTTTTCCTAGCCCTAGCCAGTTTGGCTCAGTGGATAGAGCGTTGGCCTGAGGATTGAAGGGTCTCGGGTTCAATTCCGATCAAGAGCACATTCAATTCTGTTGCAGGCTCTATCCCGATGTTTCTGTCTTTTCCCCTCCTTTCCACACTCTCTAAAAAATCAATAGAAAAAATATCCTCAGGTAAGGATTAACAAACAAACAAACAATCTTTCCCTAAATGACTAAAAACAAATTATTCTTTTAAAAAAATATATTTTATTAATTTTTTACAGAGAGGAAGGGAGAGGGATAGAGAGTTAGAAACATCAATGAGAGAGAAATATTGATCAGCTGCCTCCTGCACACTCCCTACTGGGTATGTGCCCGCAACCAAGGTACATGCCCCTGACCGGAATCGAACCCGGGACCCTTGAGTCCGCAGACCAATGTTCTATCCACTGAGCCAAACCAGTTAGGGCAAAACAAATTATTCTTGAATTCTTTTCATTCAATATATGATTCCCCCTGACACTAACTCTAAAGATGAATCTATCTGCCCTAACCGGTTTGGCTCAGTGGATAGAGCGTCGGTCTGCGGACTCAAGGGTCCCGGGTTCGATTCCGGTCAAGGGCATGTACCTTGGTTGCGGGCACATCCCCAGTAGGGAGTGTGCAGGAGGCAGCTGATCGATGTTTCTAACTCTCTATCCCTCTCCCTTCCTCTCTGTAAAAAAAAAAAATCAATAAAATATATTTTAAAAAAAGATGAATCTATCTATGAATCTTTGGATCTCTCTGTCCCTTGCATCTCTCCCTTTCTTTCAGCCACTCCTTCCTTCCTCTCTTCTTCCTTCTCTTTTTTTCTCTCCCCTCCTCCCTCCACCTTCCTTTTCTCAATAAGTATTTAATGAGAACCTGCAGAGCCAGAGATTGTGCTAGTGGCTGGACAGGTAAACATAATCAAAATGGGCTTTCCCGCCCAAGGAGTGCACTTTCACGCCAGGACAGCACATGTGGATGTGGGAAGGACAGGACTGCTTGTGGTCGCAGCCGCTCTGTGGAGAAGCCTTGACCCTTTATCATTGATCATCCCTGTTATTTCATGTAATGTGCTCAAGTTCACTCAGCTGTTCACATTATCAGTGATGCCTGTCAGCTTCCTGGGAACAGAAATGAAGCCCCTTGTTCAGCCAGGGCCTTGGTACCCAGTGATCAAAGATTTACTCCATGACTTAATATGCACAGATAACATAAGGCCAGGTATCCTATATAATAAAAGCCTAAAATGCAAATTGACTGAACGGCGGAACGACCGGTTGCTATGACGCACACTGACCACCAGGGGGCAGACGCTCAATGCAGGAGCTGCCCCCAGCCCGCAGGCCCCAAGCCAGCCAAGGCGAGTGCCAGCGCCCCCTCGCCCCCAATCATCCCACCGGTCACCCCACAGATCAGCCCTGATCCCCGGCCAGGCTTAGGGACCCTAGCCGTGCATGAATTTCTTGCACTGGGCTTCTAGTGCACATATAAACTGCAGAAGACAGTTTACATGCAATGTGCAAACTGATGCCTTTCTTAATTCTTTTTCCAGCTCCTGTCACATATAGAGAAACTTCAAAATTTAATGATAGACAGTCTAAATGCAAACAATGTTTTCTACAAGAAAAGGATGGAAGAGCAAGGGCAGAGACCCCAGGAACAGAACGAACCAATTACCATTCAGAGACCACAGGTATTTTTGGCTATCTATGGGCACTGGTTTCTTTAAGCAGTGCAGTTTATCTAAGAACGTGTTTTATTTTAGAACATTTGTAAGTTGGGCAAAGATGGAATATTTTTTCCTGTAGTTGTTTGTAAAAGTAAATTCAGTCGAATAATTCTTAAGAGTTATTTAAAAATACTGTAGAGCAGATTTATTCAATTAGAATTAGGAACACATTTGAAGGTTGATAAGAATTTCCTTTAGTGATTACTTTGAGAAGCAGCTGAGTCCAGATGCTGCTTTCATACAACTTTTGTCTCCTTGTCTTTAAAGTCCACATGTCCTCCCTTGTCTTTGGAGGATTTCATGAGAAGATTAATTTACTAAGTCCAGTATCTGTCCATTATCCGGTATGTCCCTATCTGATTCCAAACATGTATCCCTAGAAGACTGTTTTTCTTTGCAGATAAAAGAATTTACCAGTAAACCAGTAAACAGTGTCATTGAACCCAAAGGTAAGTGGTCCAGGATCCCAATGCTGGAGGCAAGGCAGGGTCCCTCGCCATTCGCTGGGCATCAGTAGAATGTGGGGCCGGATGTTTTATGGGTGCTAAGATGGCATTCCTCCTGTTATTTTAATTTGAGAGATCCTTTATCACAACCTAGAAAGTTGAAGAATTTTAAAGACGTAAATGATTATTGAATGGTCTCCTATATTTTTCATCAGAATATTGTTATGCTCAGTAACCGTTTTCCTCTGTACACATGTGCAGTCGATGGAGTTATGATTAAAAGGGTCTGGAGACAGGCTGGCTCAACTCCCATCTCTGGCACTTAGTAGCTTTGTGAGTCTCTACCTCAGTTTCCCCAGTTCTAAAGTTGGAATATTAATACTAACTATATCTTAGGGTTGTTACAGGGAGGACATGTGAAAAGTACGCCTATTAAACATTCATTAGTGTTAGCTATTGTTATTGATAGTAAAATTAATTATTTTTAAGTACTGGAGAGGCTAACTGCATTATTCTCCGTTGCAGTTGTTTGGGGTTACAGGTTTGTCCTAAGCACAGTGAGGGCATATACAACCTACTCCTAACTGTAGCAATGAGAGCGCCCATGTCTGTGTCATTCAAGGGAGTGTCTAGATGGGAGACTGGCAGCCAGAAGCACAGGGTCTCACGATAAAACACAAAGCTTGCCTTCTGCTGGCCTCCTTCCAAGTGATCCCAGTCTTGTTTCCTGGACGTCTCAGGTTGTTAAGGCACCTTGTCTACTCAAGAGATTAACTGGGATTGGAAATGGGCGTGTGAGCTGGGTTTTCTCTCTGTTTCGGGGGCCCTCCGGAAAGACATTGACCTACACACTGGTTTCCTTCTTGTTTTGAGAGAGAGGTTTGGGAAGGGCCGTGGTTCCCTATAACTTCTCTTTGAATAGTGAGAGTTCAGATAGTGAGGAATACCTGTATAATTACTTAAATAGCATAAATATTTTTCTGAAAAGTATTTTTAGGAAAAGTTAGCTTTTAAGGATTTCTGTTAAACATCTCTATTGGGTGAGTCACTATATGTTGGTAAATGTCATTTATTGTTTTGTGGGGGGAAAAGATTAGGGTAAATGCTGGCAAATATATATATATTTATATACCATAGCTTGTGATTTTTGTTATCAATTTATTTATTTATTTTTTTGTTATTTCAGGGAATTCTTTAATCTGGCAAACTGTTGAATCTAAGCCACCTGCCCAAGCTGTACCTAGTAAGTTTCCATCGTAAGCTCAGGATTCTAAAGAAATCTTCTAAAGTGCTAAACCAATACATAACTTCTACTTATTTCTAGAGACTTTTCTTTGAAAATCCCTGTTTGCAGATTACATGATAATATGTTTTAATTCCTGGCTTTCACCTACTTCTAAAACCAAGATTGTACATATTCCCATGTCTTTGTGGTTATGTTGGTTAGCCATTCCAATTATTTTGTAGTTCACCTAATAACGGGATGACTACAAATTCTTTAGCATCACTCCAGTTCATACTTTTGGGTTTCCCAAGGTGACACACTGTGAAGAAGCGATTGTGTGTCAGCCACCAATGTTGGCCTCCCTGGGACTCTCGGTGCCGCAGGCTTTAAAGTGATGTTCCCTCTGTCACTCAGTCAAGTTCAGCTCAGCACAGCTGTCTCCTGGAGCAATCAGGATTTGGTTATAATCCAAAAAGACATAACCTGTACTGTTTAGAATCGGACAGATTGTTTCTTAATTTGAGATGTTTTTGTTTTCATTCAGGAAAGGGTAAGGGTGGAGGAAGTACGGGAGCAGGTGATCCTGGGAGAGAGAGGATGTGTGAGTGAACAGGGATGTAAATAGAGGGCAGGCCTGTGCTGAGGCGGGGCACCGAGTGGCTGCCTTTTACTAGTAGGTGGGCCCAGCGCTGTGTAAAAAGGAAAGAACATTGATGAATGTGATTGGGAATTTGGCACTATTGGCTGGAAAATGCTACTGGTTTTAACCACTCATTCCTCTGAGATGCTTCTTGAGGACTTTTTGATGTTGCTTTTGGAATCTGAAGAGGTTGAGAGGTGCTGAAGAGGAGATGGCAGTTTAAATGCCAAGAGTAGGGCCGAGGGGAGAGCAGAAGCTGGACATGTATTTTATGAAATAAAGAAAACAATACAGTTCATAGAAGGATGAAAGGTTAAAAGGCACTTGGTTATTATTGTCCATACTTTCATTATACTTGGCATAATATTGGAACAGTAGTGCGTTCCGATAAAACTTTATAAAAACAGCTGGCAGGCTGATATGTCCCAGGGACTTTAGTTTTCCAAACCCAGTAACTTTTACTGGTGAAAATTAACCAGCCTAATATAATCAGTATCCCAAAGAGGCATATTTTGGGGTGGCAAACGCTACTCCCCTTCACACAACTCTGTGAATATCCTAAAACCCATGGAATTGTGTATTTTAAAAGAGTGAATTCTATTTCAATAAAACTATTATTAACAATTGGTTTAGATTAATTGGAAACATTTGTCCCTTACGATCTGTATATGTCTTGACTAATTTGAGTAGTATTTGGTTTCCATCATGTTCAGTTGCTGATGCTTTAATTAGAGACTTTTTTATGCTGTTTCAGTGAGTGCCCCAGCCCCACAGGCTTTGGATGCTAAGTCAAGTCTAACAATGGCACATGGTAAGTTTCAGCAAAGTCTGGGCGTTTTATGTACAGTTTCCACCCTGAGTTAGATTACTTATTAACTGAAAGTGCTTTTCTGTGGGGGTAATTATGCAAAACAGAAAACATTTTAGTGAATGCAAAAACAGTTCATACCCCTTCAACATTCCTATTTCATGTCACAGACTGAACAGACCCACCAAAGCCATAAAGCATAAAATGTATACATTGCTGGGTCTACAAGTAGAGGTTTTTAACTGACTAGTACTTTCACCATTTACGGTTTTGGATGGAAAGTAGTAGGTATTGGGCGAGAGGGTGACTTTCTAGACCAGCCAACCAGTACATGCCACAGGCCATATGTGACTGTTTTTATAACTTTCAGTGTGGCAGCATGTCAACTTTTTAAATAAACAGTTTCAGCGATTGGTTGGGAAAAATCTAAAAAGGACATGTGATGGAAACCAAAGAAAAAAATAGGACCCACTGGGTGAAATCGCTGCCAGGATTCAGTTGGACCAGACCACGGGGTTGATAATTGCTATTAACATCACCCAATAGATAGGGTGAATATTTGTAGCCATATTTTCCTTTTGTATAGTTAGGAGCATACAGTTTGTTGTAGTATGTCTTTAAATGTGCTATTTTCCTATGGTCTGCTGTAAATTAGAAATGAATAAGACAAGAGGGGGACTATCTTTTTCCTATTTTACCTAATGATTACTTCACTCCACATTTGTTTGTAGCCTTTTAATTAGACTTAAATCCATGATCAATCAAGCTGAACTTTTTGTCTTCGTAAATATTGTGGTCTGCATTTGATGGACTTCGTAATTGTCCCTTTCATCCACTGAGTAGCGCGTGAAGTATTTATTGCCCCTTATTTTTTTCCTAAGATTATTTCAGATGGACCAGTTCCCTTGAGCATGTGTTCACAATATGTAATGCAAATTCTCCACACATTAGATGTTATTACTCACGTGCTTAGAATATGCAGGGTTTTTTTTTCTTCCTTTGGACCAGTACTACATAAAATGTATGTTGGATTTATATAAATTTACTTAAATATTGAAATTCCATACAATTTTCTCTGGCATCATTCTCTATTCATATTATTTTATATCAGGTCTAAAATTTCTCTGTCGCCTCCTTTTGTAGGGTTGATTTTTATAAAGCAATTGCTGGCCACTTCTCTTTTGTACTTCAACAGTGTTTGGTTTTCTTTTCTCTTTTTTTCTACCTTTTTATGGTTATAACATCACATAAGGTCCACATTTTCTTTGTGTCATCTCTTTGGTGCCTGCTAAAGGACGCTTGCTAAGCTACCTGGGGCTAGTTCAAGGGTCCTGACAGATCTGTTGGTTCTAAAGCAATGTGTTCCATGTGGACCTGCCCTGATTGGGCCAGGGCCACAGGAATCAACCATGCCCTCTTGCTGGCATCTGCTGGGATTGAAATGCTAGTTTGAAATGCCAGCCAGGCTTGGCACAGGGCCTGCAAACCTTGGATTGGGATCAAAGCTGATTTGTGAGCATCTCGATGGGCAGAAGCAAGGCAGAGGCTTGGCTGGGGCTCACTGATCTACCCCAACCCACCTGTGTTAGAGGTTCGGGCGGGAGAGGGTTAGTCATGTATTGCATAACATTCATTAGCCTAATTACTTCTGTCTTTCCTTTTGTTCCATCTCAAAGCTTGGTGAGGTTCCTCTCCATAAATAATGTCATGATTACTCGTTGTCTTAGGTTGGGTTCCTTGAGAAACAGACTCTGAGGGGGAGGTTTAGCAGGCAGTGCTCTCAGACAGCACCCGCGAGAGTCGCGGGACTGAGAGGTGGAGCTGCAGTGGAGCCCTCGGCAGATCCTACCAGGAGCTTTAGAGCTGGGATGGCACTTCCAAACTTTCCTGGATTGAGGTGACAGTATCGGATGTGAGTTGTCCCAGGAAATGGTGTGTGTTTGGGGGCGGCTGCTCCCTTCAGCTGAGACGAAGCAAAAAGTAGAAGCAAAAGGTAGCAGGAAAGCACTAGATGTGAATTAATGGTGCACATGAATTATCTGGCTGAGCATAGAGTTTGCAGAAGAGATTTGAAGGAAAGAAAGTGGGTTGAAACTGTTCATAGTTACCACTGAGTTGACTGTGTCTGTTCAGGGCTGTTCCTGTGGCATTGTGTAACCACTAGGTGTTCTGCAGCTGGACAAGGCTGGATTGGAGAGCTGGGCTTCAGGAAGCTTAGCCAGACCAGAGTATATTCATAGAATCAGAGTTGGGGAGACTAGTTGGGGATGTTGGCAATAGTCTGTGGGAGATTCCTCATCTAGGAATCTAGGTATGGTGATGAAACCAGAGGGAGTTGACATAACAGCTGTGCAGTGGAATTGGTGGAAAGACTGGACAAATGATTGGGGGGCAAGGGTGAGGACAGGAGCAGAACATGATGAGCTCAGATACTGGGTGGATGGTGGTGCTGTTTAGTGAATCCGGAAGACAAACCCTATGAGCGCCAGTTGGCTCATAAAACAATAGGCTTAGGTTTCCTTGCCTGCCAAATGGGGAGAACAGTCATGGCTCTTCAGTGGGCTGTGGAAAGGGCCAAATGAGGCAGGGCCTTTGGAGCAGGAGCCACTGAACAGGCACTGGCTCAGTGTTAGCTTGAGTGTCGGGATGATGAAACCCAACAGAGCCAGCAGTGGGAGAAAGGACTGAGTACAGTTTTTCTTCTGGAGGTAATGGTAGGTAACTGGTAGGAGTATTTTTCTGGAAGCATCCAGCAAGTTCAGAGGGGAGACTCAATCCTCAGGGTGTTTCAGCTCTCATCCTGGAGCTCAGGACAGAAACTGGGACTTTGGGAGTCTAGACCCTCCCCCCTCGGGACACTAGCCTGCTTCTTTTGGGAGCTGGTGTCTGGTTGACCTCACGTCCTCAGCCTCTATAGTAGGAGCTCAGGTTCAGGGATCGCCTTCTCCCCCAGGACCTTGCCCTACATACCACAGCAGGAAAAGGCAGAACTTTGACAGTTCACCCTGACTCGAGAGAAATAAGTCACAGAATTATCCCTGTAATAAAATGATAATAAATATGCACTTTTTTTGAGATTTTATAGAACTTTCCTCATAACCTTACTTTTGTTGCTTTCATGAAGTATAATAAAATATATACCATGTGATAGTAAAAACCTGTGATTGTCCTCCTAAAATTTCTATTTTCAGCAGTTCAAACTAGTAAAATAGTCTATTTGTAGATCTTTAAGTCTCGATGCTGAATAAGAAATTTGAAATCACATGTTTTGGTGTTCAGCAGCTGTGGTACATGGATGGACTTAAATGCTCCTTGGCAGAGCTGTGCTCCTTTTTAAAATTGAAGTGGACTCCTGCTTACTAATAGTCTGTGTTCCAAAATTTCACTTGAAAGTACATTTGCAACCTATGTAACCCTATTAACCAATGTCACCCCAATAAATTTAATTTTAAGAAGTACTTTAAAATGCATTTCTCCCATATTGCCAGTGTTAGATATGTTGACTGTGGTTGCCGACCAAGCTGTAAGAGCCTATTTACATATACCTAAATATAACATATATATACTCAATTGTATATACCTATGTATATATGTGTGCATGTGTGTGTATTTGTATATGCTTAAAATAGAGTACCAGAAATACCCTTTAATAAATTAAAATCCCAGCCTTTAATGTAGGAGGTATTAAATCTGAGCTAATATATGCAAAACACTGAGATCCATGCCTGGCAATCTGGTGAGCTCTCAGCAATTGCTGGCCATTATTATTCTCACCTGTCATGTACTCTGTGGTTTGGTGGTAGAATGAAATGAACTCTGCCCTATCGGTACAGG
The DNA here is from genome assembly GCF_963259705.1 of Myotis daubentonii. NCBI lineage: Eukaryota > Metazoa > Chordata > Mammalia > Chiroptera > Vespertilionidae > Myotis > Myotis daubentonii. The sequence goes on along the minus strand of NC_081841.1, from coordinate 178,619,398 downwards.
TGGGGAGCTCCCTGGGGAGGGGCCCTATCTCAATCTGCAAGGTGACGATGAGTGAACCATGTATCCTCCTCCTAGACTAAATAAGACTCCCTGGTTACATTTCATTCCTTGTCTGCCTGACTGCCATGGTTAGAACTTCGGCCAAAACCGACCTTCCCCATGAAGGAACTTAGCCTTTGTTGATAGAATGGGGTTTAGCTTTATCCATGCTGGCTGCGGGCTTCCTTGTGTCTGCACAGTAACCTTTCCTGGGGAAGTCGCCCTGAGGCCTTGTCTTCCCCACCACTGTCCTGGGGTGGGACTGGGAAATGACAGATCTTCATCTGTCATTTGCCGCCCTGGTGCCTCTCGAGCAGAACTGGGACTTGAAATGTGGTTTCGGGACAGGGAGGTATTCAAGAAAGGGTCTTAGTCCAGCTGCTGACTCTAGGGCCACCTGTTCTTACCTTTTATCATCCTGGTCCTACCACTTTAAGGCTCGTGAGAAGTGGGAGTCCTAGGGCCCTAGAAATTTTTTGTCTTTGGAAATTGAAATATTTTCAATAATTTTTCTATTTAGCCACCTGGTCTAGTAGTATCCTTGTGCATTTAAAGAAGAATATCAGGCATGAGGTTGATGAATGTGAAACGTTGACTTAATTATTTAAAAATGTAATACCCTGAGAATGGAGTTAAGGGGAAATATGTAGAAAGAGAAGATACCAGGAGAAAGTGAGCAGCTGTAGCTGACTGCCTCAATATTTTCCCCCAGTAAATTCTTGCTCTGTTCAACACGATTAAAATACTATGGGACTATAGCTTTCAATACTGTTTGAAAGTAAGCTAATTTTGCTTTGCTGTTGTCCTGTTTGTACTGTTCTTATTTTTCCTCATTAATAGAGCAGGCATTCCCATCGCACATACTGGAGCCAATAGAAGAACTCTCAGAGGAAGAAAAAGGTAATGAAGGTCCTGCCCAGGGTCTACAGCGGCGTAGGCTATGCTCAGATGCCCACACCAAGCCTGGAAAACATGACCCAGTGGTTCTTAGCGCACTGTGTCAGAATTAGGGCAGACGTTTATGTTTGGATTATATGTTCAACCTGTACGTAGTATTTTGTCATCTTACTCCCCTAATATGCGGTTATGTTTCCACCCTGATTTATTGTATTCATAGCATCTGAATAAGTTAATTTGGAAAAAATTAAGCCTTTATGTCAATGCAGATATTTTCTGATCACATGACAAGTCGACACGTGTTGGGCGCCAGTTGATATGAAAATATTTGTATCACAGTAGTTATTTCTCATACCCTGAATCTGTGAAATGTGCATGTGAAGTGCCCACTTCAAAAATTATTTTCGATAGAAAGGGAAGCATAACATTCAAGCTCTGAATGTGGAATATGTATGCACAGAATAATGTTTTTGGTGGAATTTGAGAGCTATGACAGGTTCAAGGAGCTAATTAAAATATTACTGCCTACTCAATTTATTTGGCAGTTCTAAAAGCTATTCTCTAGAAATTAATGTTTGAAGCTTATGAAAATTATTTTACATTATTAAGAGTATTTTCCACCAAACCAGTATTACATGAAATGTTGAAGGGTATTCCATTAGAAGAGGAAGAAGAAGAACAATAAAAGGATAAAAAATATGAACAATAAAATGACAATAAATATATATCTATTAACAATTGAATCTAAAAATAAAAATAAATGAGCAAGAAATCTAATGAACAAAATAAACTGGTGAATAAAATAGAATTAGAGGCATGGAAACATGGAACAAACTGACGAATCTCAGAGGGAAGGGGATGGGGGGCGCGGGAAGAGAGTAACCAAAGATCTTAAGAACACAGACAGTAGGGTGGTGAAGGCCTGGGGCGGGTTGGAAACCAATGGGAGGGGGAGCAATGGGGGCAGGCAAGGGGACATCTGTAATACTCTCAACAATAAAAATTTTTTTTAAAGAGTATTTTCTAATGCTAGACTTGTAGTTTCTAGGACAATTATATTTGAATCCGTTTATCATAATTTTCTCCTTAGTAATGATAATATTTTACCATATATCACTTCTTTCAGAGAAGAAAAATTGTTAATATTTATATGGCCTCTGGTTTTGTCATTTTTGTTAGGAAGAGAAGTAAAATTATATATCCTAATACACAGAGTCTTAATATTTGTTATAGCTTCAGTATTCTCTAGACTTTTTCCCAAAAATTTTTAACAAGGCTGCAAATTGAGAAATGACTAAATCAGGCATATCCATAATATCTATATGATGTATATTGTCATTTAACTTTCAAGTAGCATGCTTTTTCTTTCTTACATGTCATTTATTGGTGTCTGGAACACAAAATATCTTATTCTCTGAAGAAGCCATGAAATGTATCAGGAGGTTCATTAAAAAGGCCCAAAGTTTTGAAACTGGAGCCTCAGGTCAAATCGTTCACACTCATTTTAAAAATGAGTCAGCTAGGTTCCAAGAGGAATCCTGATTTGTCCACCATCAGCACTTCGGTTCTAGTTTCTACCCATTGCATCATTCTGCCCATGTTTCTTTTAGAGTTCTTCTACCCAGAAAACGTGAGGCGTGAGTTTAGGACCATTGACGGCAAACACCATCATTGATTGTTGCCACATTTGGGGAATCAGATTGGGAAAGAAAATCTTCGCCACCATCCTTGGGTTCATACACAGCTCTGGTGGGAGGTGTACTGAGGACCATCAAAAACACCCCAGACCCCTAGCCGGTATAGCTCAGTTAGTTGAATATTGTCCTTCATACCAAAAGGTCCTGGGTTAAATTCCCAGCCAGGGCACATACTCAGGTTGCAGGTTTGATTCCGGCAAAATGCATTGTCAGTTACAGAAGCAGTGACCACATCCTTCCAGTGCCTCTACGGAGCTAGCACGCTGGCAGCAGATTAATTGCCATCAATAAGTTCCTCAGCTTGTGCTAACATTTTGCAGATAATGCCTGTGCAACAAATGCCCTAGGGCCTAGGCAGTGGTTTGCAAAACACTGGCTATTACCAAGAAGTAACTCATCAGGAGGACTCTTCCTTACTAATTGACAGTTGTGTAGAGGCGTACTTGATCTTGCTGTTTATAGGGTGTTAGAATGTGAGGACCAGGAGGTGGTGTTAGAGTGAATTTTTTAAATTCAGAACCTTGAAACCAGGATCAGGAGCTTGCTCCGAGTCATTGAGTTTGATTAGTGACAATGCTGCGCGGCCTTGGGGGAAGTCTCTTCACCTCTCTGGTTTTGGTGTCCTTCTGTGAAAAATGAGGAGGCTCTTTACCAGATGATAAAGTCCCTTCCAACTCAAAAACTCTGCTTTTGTTTTTTACTGCTTGCTTTGTTTGCTACAATTATTTGAATACCATAAATGCTATGTTGTACGTCAGATGGACCCATCACAGGTGTGGGCTATTGCTCATTGCTCATCTGCTTTCATAAGCTTTCACATTTGTAATTAGAGGAAGTGCTGATATGTAGAAAGTTTTGCTTTGTTGATCTTGGTGAGCAATACATGCCTGAATTAAAATCTTCAGCTGTTGTTGGTTTTCAAGTGATTAATTCTCTTTTCCCAAAAATGTGATTATCATTTCCCTGTCCACTCTACATCCTTTCTCTTGCTTCCGAAGTCCAGCTCCAACCTTCTAAGAGTCTTTCCAACCAAGGGTTTTTCTGATTTTTCATAAATGGCTTTCCAAAACCAGTGCCAACATATAAAGTGAATCTGAGGACAGAGGAAACGTTTAACCTGTGGTCATTGGGGAAACTAAGTCACCAAAAGGAACTTGTCATCATGGGTGAGGGTGAACCCGGATCAATCAACCAAATGAATTCAGCGACTACTATCAAAGACCTTATGACTCTTCTAAACTGTAACCCAGCCATTCTTGGCTTCGTTTGACCCTTGCATGTCCCCTTGCGCCCCGGGGCAGACAGGGGCCCAGACTTTTCTTCAGACTGTGCTTCTGTGCAGTTCCTTTTATATCCCAGATGCCAGCCAAAAACATCATCTCTGCATAATCAGCACAGGAGGTGCTTGTATTCCAGTGTTAGCTCCAGCACTTCCAGACTGTCTCTTGGTACCTCTTTTTATTTTTAGCTATACCTATAGTTGTAGAGTCGGTGGCCAACTGGCAGCCCAAATCAGTGACACAGCATGGCTGCAGCTAAACCCTCTAGATTAAAATGCATTGTCAGTTTCTAGGATAGAAGTACCTTTTTTAGGGTGGTTTCAGAATACTGGAAAACAATGGTTGGGAAGAGCAGTGAAAAGAGCAGCATACGTGCTGAGAATATAAAATGTAAGATTACTTCTGATTTTTAATCATATACAGTTTTATCATTTGATTTAGAAAGCCGCACTAGCAAAGTATATAAAAGCATCATCATGCAAGGTTTCCCCTCCTATTTAATGTACAAATAGTAATTTGACTAATTTTGCTGTCAGCAAACCCATTTATTAATGAACAGACAATATTCTTTACTACAGGAACTGAGCTAGTGTTTAGAAAACATCTCAACCAAAGGCATTTTGTTTAAGATCTACACATCTAAGTGCCTTGGGCAACTAAAAATCCCATCTACTGAAATGGATGGAACAGGGAAAATGGAGTGTCTGTGGGGGCCCTCCTGTAACCCCAGATCCCGGCAGTGGTATTTGGTGAGACTCCCCCGTTTGGAGACTAGGAGATTAGACTCCAACATGATAATACTGTTGTATTCTCCCAGATCTTTCTTTGCACCTTCTCTAAGTGTCAGAGCTGCCCAACATTGGGTCTCTTTCATCAAGCTTTCCATTTTTTTTTTTTAATGAAGGACTCAGTTCTTCAAGGTCACACACCCCTTCTCCAAATTCTCTTTAAGTATACATTTTTTAGTGGGGGCAATAAAAGAGGAATAGGGAAGGAAACGTTAGAAGAACCTGGCCTGTTATTTTTCCTTTATTTTAAATTATAGGTTGTTTTAAGCAAAACATGCTTTCCCCAAGACTTCTGTTAACCTCTTTTTTATTTTGGTAAATATTTTAAGAGGGATAATTTTACATTTTGAAATTTCATATGAACTTAATTTCTATTAAGTTTACTATATAAAAACTTAGTTATTTAAAATAAATTGAGCTTTTTCTTTGTAAACTGATAAATAAATTCTAACTGGATTTAGGAAAAATGAATCATTCAGGAAATAGTAAAATAATTTTAGAATAAAACTTAGTTAAACTTCTAAATGTGTTTTTTTTCCCCCATTGTGCTTCTTTAGAGACAAACTTCTTGCATTATTTACCTAGATATAATTCAGTTAAGGGATCAAGAAAGAGTCTTTAAAGACATTTGAAGTTTTGAAGCTGACTTAAAGTTTTAAAAGCTACAGTACTTAAGCATTATACATTGTGTTGAATGACTAAAATATCCCCAAACTTAAAAGATTACAAATGCTTACTTGCTGTTTAAAAGTTGTATTTTATCCTTTTCTACTTAGAGATTTAATGTATTTGTTTAATTGCTTTTTTAAAGCATTTTTTGAAACTTTATTTCAGGAAGGGAAAATGAACAGAAATTTAAAAACAGCAAGAACCATGTCAGGAAAGCTTGGAAGACTAACCCCTCTCTCACTAAGAAAATAAGATCAATCTTGGAGCAGAATTTGTTGGGGAAATTGGAAAGCTTGGGGATTAATGCAGTAAGTTTACTCATTTTTTGAGCATTTGCTGGTTTATTTTCTCAATAAGAAAGAATCAGAGATGAGAAGAAGACATGTCAGTTCTCTCCACATTAGGAGACTAGAGGTTAATGCACCTTTCCAAGAGCTTCATGAATATTAAATCATTTAAACATAGAAACAAATCTCTGAGGTAAGTGACAATAGTATCTCCATTTTAAGAGAGGTTAAGTAACTTGCTTCAGGTCACACAGCTAGTAATGAAGGAGCTAGGGTTTGTATCTCGGCCGTTGCCGTGCTGCTTACATTCTGCTATTAACTTCAAATTGTTGCCTGTTACAAAATCAACACTTAAGCAATTACTTGTCAAATGAATGGGTAAATGAATTATATTTCATGTTTTTACCAGATTGAATTATTCCGGTACAAAATGTCATATATATTATTTGCTTTTTACATTTTTATTGATATACATAAAATATATAAATCTTAAGTGAACAACTTGAATTTATGTACCTACATATATGTATTTACATATGGATGTGTATAGTGTTTGTGTAAATAGATCTGTATATACACATATGTATCTATGTGTAGACATGTGCATGTATATATAGATATGCATGTGTGTACATATGTGTTCCTGTATGTATGCATATAATCATGTGTGTATATGAATTTGTGTGTATATGTCTCTGAGTGAGTGTGTGTGTGTGTGTGTGTGTGTGTGTGTGTGATCTGTACCTACCACCCAGATCAAGACATTGATCATTTTCAAAACCCATTCCTTAGTCAATATCACCCCTTTTTCTGTAACAACAGGTAATGGTTATTCTGACTTAATTTTGCTTGTTCTTGAACCTCATGTGAATGAAATCACACATCATGTAGCATTTTATATATGAGTTCTTATGCTTATGATTTTGTGTATAAGATTCATATCTGTTGTTTCATTTCGCAGTGGTTTGTAGTATAATATGCATTTTACTGCCTGAATATGCTACACTTTACTTCCTATTGATGGACATGTGGACTTCTAATTTGCGGCTCTTTTTGACCACTACATTCTTACACATGTCTTTTGATGGACATAGGCATTCTTTTCTCTTGGATATCTATCTGGGAATGAAATTTCTGAGTTTCGTTTTAATCGGTATAGCCAAATAGTTTTTCAGTGTTTGTACCAATGTACACTATCCCTATCAGTGCATGAGAGTTTCAGTTGCTCTTTCACCAACTCTTAGTGTTGTCAGTCTTTTAAATTTCCATATGCTCTTTTATTCAGGTGGGGTTTGACCATTCCTTATCTCATCCTGGGATAATTGACTAACTTAATATTTTATTCCTTCAGGATACACGTGGTATTCCAAGCGATCAATTGAATAGAGTGCTAAGAACCATGGAATCAAAAAGACATAATCAAGAAAGACAGATGCCTAACATTCAGCAAATTCGAGAATCCCTTGAACGTCAGGTCAGCTCTAAAATTGAGGAGAGAATAGTACTGACTTCAGGTAAGGCTGTTACTAACCGCCATTTCATTTCTGCAGATGGAAGTGAAATTGAACAACCTTTTCATAACTTTAAATGGTTCACAAACTTTGGCACTTAATTTGCGACTTTATTGTTGTCCGAACCATTAAGTGTTGGTTTTTGTATTTTGTTTTTACATTTAAGAGAAATCCTTTAATGCGGGCTCTAGACCCTAGAGATGGGCTTGTTCATTTCAGTGCCAGCATAGACAGTATTACCGTCTTTTCTTCTGCTTTTCATGCACTGAAGACTCATGAATAACACTACTATTCCAGACAGGTACAGTGGTTCTCAAGGGGAAACCCTTTCAACTGGAGAAATACCCAAAGCAGTACAACTTCCTCCCAAAAGCAGACAGTTGATTAAACAAAGACCTGTTTTCACTGATAGAACATCTGTCCCAAAGTGAGTATTTTCCAACCCTAAAATTTTTACATGAATGCTTGTCTTAGCTTGGGCTTCCATAACAAAATATCATAGGCCAGGCGGCTGAAACAACGGAGGTTTGTGTTCTGACACTTCTGGAGGCTGGATGTCCAAGATCAGGATGCCAGCTAGCCAGTGAGGGTTCTCTTCCTAGACGTGCAGATGGTTGGCTGCCTTCTGGCCGTATCCTCACGTGCTCTGGTCTTTCTTCCTCTTCTTACAAGGATACGAATCCCCTCATGAGACCCCCACCCTCATGACCTCAGACCTAATTACCTCTCAAAGGCCCTTTCTCTAGCTACCATCACTTTGTTGGGGGTTAGGGCTTCAACATTATTTTAGGGGGACACAAACATTCAGCTCACAGCAATGTTTAACCCAACAGAGAATCATAATTGCAATTTCTAACCATCTCTCATTGGTACTGGGAGACTCTTATTGCTCACCCTCTTTAATATACGTTAAAAGCAAAAATCACCAATTCCATAGAAATGTATGTTAAATTACATTATTCACTCATGCTGTTTAGAAATAGTTTTCTTTTGTTTTGTTTTGTTTTTAGAATTAAGAAAAATATCACAGAAGATCATTTTCCCAGAAAGTCTTCAAATATTACGTGAGTAGAGTACTTGGGTTGGGGAGAGGTTATTTAAAAAATTGTTTCCACTGAACATCCCTTTCATTGTAAATTAGTATGCTCATTGTGGTTAACTAAAGCCTTAATTATTAAATGTCATAATTAATTTGTTATTCCTTTTTGGCGTTTATTTGTTTCTTTATTAGTTTTTATACAATATAATAGTGCTTATCACATTGTGGCTCCCATTAAGAAGTGGAACCAACCCTAACTGGTTTGGCTCAGTGGATAGAGCGTTGGCCTGCAGACTGAAGGGTCCCAGGTTCAATTCCAGTCAAGGGCATGTACCTTGGTTGCGGGCACATCCCCAGTAGAGGGTGTGCAGGAGGCAGCTGATCGATGTTTCTCTCTCATCGATGTTTCTAACTCTATATCCCTCTCCCTTCCTTTCTGTAAAAAATCAATGAAATATATTTTAAAAAAAGAAAAAAAAGAAGTGGAACCACCCTGAGTCACTTCCATTATCACCCTCCCCCTCCCCCCACCCCACAGTGTCTAGTAACTTTCAATAAGCTTGATAAATTGAAGGAATGATGTGGACTTTTCATGGCTGGTGTGGCCAGATGATATTTTAGCATTCTAAGGCTCTCTTAGGGTACTAAGAATCCTAGCTCAGTCAGTCATTAACTGTGTGCCATTGATTCAATTGAGTCCCAGTTTTAAATTCAGTGTTTTTTAAAAAGATTTTTTTTCTTTTCTTTTCTTTTTTTTTTAAGAGAGAAAGGAAGGGAAAAGGAGAGGGAGAGGGTAACATCAACATGAGAGTGAGACATCTATCATCTGCCTCCTGCACGCCTCCTACTAGGGATTGAGTCTGTAATCCGGACATGTGCCCTGACCAGGAATTAAACTGGCAACCTTTTAGTACATGGGACAACACCCAATTCACTGAGCTACACTGGTCAGGGTTAAGTCTCAGTTTTCTTATCTGTAATATGGGATGATACTGCCTTTTCCACAGCATAGTTATATAACTTAATAAGAATATATGAAAAGGGCTTGGCCTCAGTGCTTGGCACTTGTGGGTACTCAATAAATTATAGGTATATTACTGTTATTAATTATAAGGAAAACTAATTTTATAATTGAATTTCATTATCATTGCCTTATTCTAGAGATATAGATACTATAAATCTGTACATTGATGCCTTATGTACATATATAAATATATATAGATAGTAGAAATATAATATAGTAGAGACAATATAAATAATGCCTTAGCCTTCAAAAGCTCTTTTCATGTACATAATCTCATGAGAAGAGCTTTATTTCATGGATATAGTATAACTAAACAATGTCTGAAATCTAACTGTTCAGTGAATATTTTTTAAATGAATGAACACTGCTCTGAACTTTCATTTCCCTTTAAAATGGGGTGACAATTCATGTGGTTATGCAAACGAGATTATAAAAGTGCTTTGTAAGATACAGTGTAAAGGTAATTTATAAATAATGACACTATTTTTAAAGGTGAAGTAGTTTTATTGCCAAAAATATTTTTTCCCACTGAGAAATATTTTTCTGAGGTATGTAAAAACCAAGAATGTTAAGAATATACAAGTTTGGATTTAGAGGAAGAGTGTCATAGCTTCAGTCCATTTTGGTATTTATGCCAAATGGTTGTCAGGTCTGGATTTGAAATGACTCTCCAGCCTTTTGCAGAAGTCCTGGCCTTGCCGCCATCTCTTCTCTGCCACACCCTTTGTTTTTTAAGCTCCTGGGAGTTGCCTGAGAAAGTTCCCACCACTTTAAGAGGCATTATCATTTGTAAATCCTGGAACTTGTGAAAACAGCACCCTCTGTTTGATTTGTTTAGGTCGCCTCCCTTTAGTTCTGAGGAAGACTTGGATGCTGGCGACCTCGTCCAGGCATACACATCCCCAGAGTTACCTCTTGTGCCCCCGTCTAAAAACAACAAGAGTAGCTTTGGAAGGAAAACTGTCAAGAGTGACACTGACTGGACCGAAGGCAGTGAAATTGATGACTCTGATATTTCTCCCAAGCCCATGGGTGAGCTTTTATCATTAAAAGTCCTTTTGGAAATTTTGTTTAGGGCAGTGGTTCTCACCCCGGGGCAGCCAGCACAGGCAGTCTGAGCTGGAAATGTGCTTGAGGAAAGGACAGGGCTTATCCAAAAGCTACCGCTGCCTCAGGAAAACGGACAGGGCTTAACCACAAATGATAGTCACATGGAAGGAGAGGAAGGTTTCGGGAATGCCTGGGTCTATTAGTCTCCTTGGGCTGCTATAACCACGAACCAGATACTGGGGGGCTTAAACAAATGAATGTGTTGTCTCATAGTTCGGAGGCTGGAGGGCCAAAATCAAGGAGGCCGAGTTAGTTCCTACTGGGGCCGCAGGGATCTCTCATCTTTCTCTTCTCGGCCTGTAGTTGTCCGTCTCCCTATCATCACATGGGCCTCCCTCCATGAGTGCCTGTGTCCAGATTCCCCATGTTTGTAAGGGTACCAGTCATCCTGGATTTGGGCTCACCCAAATGAACTCACTTTCGCTTCATTATCTCTTAAAAGGCCCGGTCTCTAAATAAGGTCACATTCTGAGGTATTGGGGTTAGGACTTCAACATATGAATTTAGAGAGACACAGTCAACTAATAAAATTGGGTGACTATAAGAATGGCTATTCTAATACATTCTGCTTTCGGAGATGGGGCAAGTCTAAAGGAACAGAAGGTCCAAGTCTGTAACTATTGTTAATTTGCTGAAGAGAAATGGTACTCTAGGTTCACTTAAAAAAAAAATTCTGTTTAATATAATTTTTAAAATATATTTTAACCATATCAGATGTAAGTTAGTTTTGGTATTGTATACACATATATTTGTATAATTGTCTAAAATATAACTAATTCATTTAAAATAATTAATACTGTTTTTGAAAATACCCATATGATTATTTTATTCATGTAGGTTACCTCACCCAAATTAATGTTTCTGATCAGAACTTGAATGAGACCATCCTTCTTTGATTTAAAATGAAAATTTTTGGCCGAAACCGGTTTGGCTCAGTGGATAGAGCGTCGGCCTGCGGACTGAAGGGTCCCAGGTTCGATTCCAGTCAAGGGCATGTACCTCGGTTGCGGGCACATCCCCAGTAGGAGATGTGCAGAAGGCAGCTGATCGATGTTTCTCTTTCATCGATGTTTCTAACTCTCTATCTCTCTTCCTTCCTCTCTGTAAAAAATCAATAAAAATATATTTAAAAAAAATAAAAAAAATAAAATGAAAATTTTTGGTGGGCGCATAGTGCATATACAGATCTTGTAGCATAGAAACCCACATACCTGAAACCTATATGTTCATGTTGACCAATGTCACCCCAATAAATTTAATAAATAAAAGATAAATAAGATAAAAAATTTTACTGCTCCTAGTCTAGAGAGCCATTATTTTTAAAGGAAATTATAAGTATTTAATGTAGCATTTTAAACCCCAAAATACATCAATTGAGTTTAATAGTACATACTTATTTGCAAAGCTTAAACTCAAAATTGCTTGTTAAGTTATTTTGGAATTGAAGATATATACAAGTTTTTTAAACTTTTCCTATTTTCTGTTGGTCATATAGGAACCTCCATTAAAACATTAACTGAAAAAGTTGAAAAGACGGTTTCAAATCAAAGAAATGTGAGTAAGCCAGTTGGTGGGATTAATGTTGCTGAAGCATTCATCAAAAGAGAATTTAAAGAAGAACTAAAGGTGAAATCATTTTTACTTGCTAACTATAGAGAATTTCATCGTAATTTTATTTTTGGTAGTATAGAAGTTGAGATTTTTACCTTTTCTTGTTTTCAGTATTGCCTTTCTTCCCATTCCATAGAGAATCAAAGATATTGGAATGATAACTGGTAACAATGTCTTCTGCTTATCAAACTACAGCTTTTCAGAATCCTGTCCTGTGTGTTGATGCTTGCAGATATTAGATGGTTTGTCCTCAGAAACTTGTTTCAGCCTAGAATCTGGGGCCTCTAGATCTGAATCCAGGGACTCTTCTGCTGCCATGGTGTGACCTGGAAGTAAAATAGGGACTTTTCAGGGTTTAGTCCAATTCAGTAGTTGGTGGAGAAATCCTTTAGTAGTTGGTGGTGAACCGAGAGGAGGGCAGAGCCTGAGCAGAGGAGAGGCCCTTACACGTTCCGAGCAGTTCCAACACCCAGGACACCGGTGTTTCTGTGGAGGAAGATCTCCCTTTGTATTTCTGGCACAGCTCAGACGTGTCAACAGGGCCTTCTAGTAGTAGTCGTTCTTTGCTTCACTTTTTACTTAGATGAATTCTTTTCCTGTTCATCTATGGAATCCAGAGCATTCTGTCAAACTACTTTTATTAGTTAGTGCTATTTATTTTACACCAGCCAAATACGACAAAAAGCCATGTACGTATTTCCAGGCAGGGCGCACGTGCCTCCCTTAGAAAGGCTGTGGTAGATAGGCAAGTCCTTTCACGTGCGGATTAAATGTCGCGATCGCAGGTAAGAGCTCCAGAGCTGCCCTAGCTCCTACTTTGGGGAGCATCCTAACTTCATTTCTAAAATGCAAGTGTTTCTGGAGTTTTCCATATTTATGATTGGTAGAGTAGAAAACATACGTTTCCATGGCAAGAAACAAAAAAGGGTTTTTTTTCTTCCAACACGGATTTCTAAATCCATTTCCAGAAATGACCAGAGCATGGATCCTCTGAGGTTCCCAGCTTCATATCACTCTGCGTCAGCAGCTCGTCTGGCCAACAAAGTGACATGTGCCACTTCTTTAGGAAACATTATTCTCCATGTATTTCTTTTAGTGCTCAGATGTGGATGATGACGACTGGGACATATCATCCTTAATAGAAGAAAAGTCTCTGGGGAAAATAACCGGGAAAGAGCAGAGAGAACCTCCGCCTGTGAAGCATGAGTCACATTTGGCTCAAGTGCCAACTGCCTGGGGTGCACCAACTCCTAGAGGGCCAAAGAGAGAAGGTGTGCTACTTTGGTGTCTTGCAGAAGCTCGGTCCATTTTCCAATTACTGCGTTTCATCTTTATAAATATCTAATTAAACTATGCAAATATATCCTCAGACAGAAACACTGTTGGCATAACAAAGACCTCGATGCTTTATGTTATTTTAATAAGGACTGGATATGCGCAACTTACTGATTTGTGTATATTTACTAATTGTTTTTATTTACTTTTAGAACTAATCTTTAGTATTTAAATATTTACATTGTTTTTGAAAATGCCCATATAAATATACTCTTCATGCAGGTGCCCCATAAAAATTAAAATTTCTGATCATGCACTTGGATGAGGCCATTCTTCTGGCAGTCTTCCTGTGTTATTCTGTTCACATATTAAGTATTTTTATTGTCTTTGAAGGAAGATTTTTCTTGTGGCGTTATAGCCAATGGGATAAATGACAATGAAACCATTAGTAGAAACTGTTCCTGGTTAAGTCCTGGAGTCTGCATAAGACCAGAGACTTAACTCTTGATGCATTAATTTTTTAAAATTAGAAAATGTAATTTATGTTTTTTATCAGAGTAAAACTTGCACACGGTGAAAGTCAAGTAGTACAGGAGCGCTTCCCCACCTGTAGTGCCCCATCAATCTGCTATAAGTGCCTCTGCTTCTAGACCAGTGGTTCTCAACCTTCCTAATGCCGTGACCCTTTAATACAGTTCCTCATGTTGTGGTGACCCCCAACCATAAAATTATTTTCGTTGCTACTTCATACCTGTAATTTTGCTACTGTTATGAATCGTAATGTAAATATCTGATATGCAGGATGTATTTTCATTGCTTGCGACCCACAGGTTGAGAACCGCTGTTCTAGACTTATCAACTTGAGATAATAACTGTCAATGTCCTATCAAACAGATGAAGACTTGGCTCATTTTCTCCACTCACACCTCTCGTTGGTATTTTTGAACCCATGTTTGTAATTTTAAATTAACACGTTAATACCAGCATTTGCTCTGGCCACTTGCAGCACTATCGCTCAGCCACCCCGCTTTGTAAAATGAACCATTGCTACCTCTACCCTTCACTTCACCTTTTCCCTCCACTAATGTGTCAGCTGGGCCTTTACTCTCACATTGTCAAGTCATAACACCGACCTCTGATCTGGAACTGTCATTAAGTTCCCTGTGCTGCGCCTGAAAATCGATTCTAATAGTTGAAAAACCAAAAGGCCATGTTTACGGTACAGTGACTCCAAGTTCCCAGGGCAGAGAGGACTCTCTTAGTCCATTTCCTTTGTCTTCTCCCAGTGCCATGACCCCAGGCACCTCAAAAAGAAAACCATCTAGAATCAAACTCAAGTGGAACTCACTAACTGTTCAATGACTCAAGACAGTTTTTAATAAACTTTATATTTAAGCTCATCTACCCTAGAAAATCCGTGTTTACCACTTAAACCCTATTGAGCTTTCCTATTTTGTTCTTCTTTCTTTACCACCTACTCACTCAGAGTTAATAACAAAAACAACAAAAGCGAAGTGAGTGCTGCCAACATCCAGGCCACCTGCTGAATGCAGGGAAGGAGCTTCCGCACAGGGTCCCGAATGCCCTGGAGATGGGGCCCTGGCGCGGTTGCACTGACTGTGGCTCCTGCACAGCTGTGCGAGCTGGGCGTGGGGACTGGTGAGCAGACCTAGACACTGAGTGATAAACTGCGGTAGGAAGGTATGGATTTTCCAGGCTGGACAATGCGCTTGTTTAATCATCGGGGTCTCCTCTTCCTCCTTCTCTCTCCCTCCACAGGCCTTCAAGATGAATCAAGCACTCTGAAAAGCAGCTTAGTAACTGTGACTGACTGGAGTGACTGTTCAGATGTATAGCTACCTGTGTAGCTCCACAGGTCAGAAGATCCAGGTGCCAACAGTGTGTCGGCATCGCCGTATGTCAATAACTTGCCAACATGATACTAATGCTCCTGCCTTAGAGCATGTTCCACAATAAATAGGAAGCTGCTTCAGAGAACAAGAGTCTCTTTAATGGCACCTAATACAGTATTGAAAAACAAAGTGTCAACAGATTTTGAAGCATATAAAGTGTTTAAGACTTCTGCTTAAAAATGGCGTGTCGTTGAAGTCATAAAAAGGTTTTTCTTCAGAACGGTACAATAGCGTTTCAGTGTATTTTTTTCCAACTAATTTTTAAGGGAGAACTTTTTAATTACAGCAGGCTTTGGTTTGACTTAAAACTTTATGTCTTTCTTATGTATGTTATCACATTGGAAGTGTTTTATTATAAAATTCTGTTCGTATCCTTAAAACTGAATTAGTGGAGTCAGTGAAATCTTAAGGGTAGATTGATTATTTTTTCTTATAGAAGTTTAGAACTATAAAAATATAGCTAGGCCCATGTTAAATACATTTCCCAGAAGTACCTTTACCACGTTCAACTTTGATCCATTGTAAGCATGTTGTTAAAAAACAATTATTTTCTAACTTTACCATTTCTGCAGCATAATGTTTAGCTTGGATATTTTATGAATAAAATGTTACTATTTTCAAGATGGATTCAAGAATTAGTTCTCTCATCTTCTCTAGCTAGACCTTCTCCACCAATAAACCTTTCTTTGCTCCAAACCCTGATTATTGAGTATTGGCCTTTCTTTTGAAGCATTGGCACACGAGCCAGCCAGGAGCTAGAGTTCCTAGTGGATTGGCCCCCACTGTGCTGACCGCCTATATGGTGCTGCACCCCCCCCCCCACCTTACCCTCTCCTGCACTTGTCATATTTGGAGTAAGGAAACATCTTTGGACTTTGGTCAATTGTCTGTGTGATATAAGCAACCTTCCCCCTCCCCCCCCCCCGCCCCCCGCCCCCAGCAGTTTGGTAAATGATACCTTTGTAAGCAATTTTGAAGCATTTAACATTTATATTTTTCTCCCTGCCTAATCCCTCAAGAAGTTTGGAGACTTTGAATGATTATTATTATTTTCACGGCAACATGGTTGTTTGCATAACATTCTATAGGAATCTGTTTTCTCTATAATAGGACACAGATTAGAAACCCTTGA
The DNA here is from genome assembly GCF_963259705.1 of Myotis daubentonii. Lineage (NCBI taxonomy): Eukaryota > Metazoa > Chordata > Mammalia > Chiroptera > Vespertilionidae > Myotis > Myotis daubentonii. Next base: position 178,603,126 of record NC_081841.1, on the reverse strand, counting down.
TGAGGCTTTGACTGAAACGTCATGTTTGAAGGAGACGTGCACAGACTCTGGATCTCCCCAGAAAGCTCTAAGGAATTGAGGTTGACTTCTGAGGCTGATCAGAGCCCCTTGGAAAAACAGCCTGGTACCTTTCTTACATGGTTCGTGGCAGTCTTTCCAGGTTGCTTTCCTGGGAGGTGGCAAAGGAAGACCCTGAGGACATTTTGGGGGACCTCGAGAACCTGAGGAATTCACTCCAATCTATAGGTATTATAGGCAAATGCTGATGGCAACTATGTGGCTTGGCTTCTCAGCCATGAGGCTAATCTGGAGATTCCTTATGAAATTCCAGCAAAGCAGATATATAATCAATTGCTGTTCTTGTCGTACTTATGCAAATCACAGACCAAATTTACTGAAACTAGACTTATGCAATGGATTAGTCTTCACTTGGCTATCTTTGATAAAATGAGGGTGATTTTCAAGAGAGAAATTGTTTCAATTGAAACCATAATGTACAATTGTGGATATTAGGTTATAGCTTGGTTAACTGTCCTCAAAATTTTATTTTTTTCACCTGTGGACAGGACTGGGTCCTGAATTTTTCTAGCAAAAATGTTTGGCTGCAGCCCTCTTAACTAGTGTTTTACTTTTCTCCCTTCCTTTGCCCTGGAGTTATTGAGAACTAAAACTTTATTCTGAGCCTTGCATATGCAGACTGTAGTTAGATGATATAATGTAAACTTCGGAGAAATCTTCACAACAGCTCACATTTGATGGTTTAGGTGATGGATGCTGTGTAAGCCACAGAGACAGCTGATGTTCGGACTGCAGATCAGTGCAATCTGTCGAATTTCACTGCCTGCCTTCATTCCCACAAAAATGAAGCTCTGAGCCTTTCATCTGGGGGGGTCTTCTAGACTGACAGCCTTACAGACTCAGAGACTGGCTTATGGTTTGCTTTGATCCTTACTTAGGGTACATGTATCCTGGCCTACTGTTTCTTTCACCATTGCTGTGGTCTCTGCTTGTAAACTGTGCACCCAAAATGCCTCCACTAGGGCTCAGGCGGGCGTGTGAGATTATAAGGGCCAGAAGAGGGGCACCCATGGGCAGACAAATCTTACTGCTAGCTAATCCTCCCTTGGTGTTGAACCTGGGCCCAGTTGCTCTATTTCCCTCAAGATTGAAGAATGAACAGAATGGGGGGAATTGTAACAATGACATTCTTCTCTCTGATAGCCTTCAGAGAAATATGCTACAGATATGTTAACTAGCAGAATCCTGCTTGAGGCTTGAGCAGCAGCAGCTCCCCCCTCCTCCCCCTGCCCCCCCCCCCCCCCCGCCAACTCCCTTGTCAGCAAAGAGGTAGGGAAACATGCACAAAGTAATGACTGCTTTTCAAAGATTCACAGGAGTCGCCATAACTGGACTCAGACCAGTGGGCATCAGTGGACCAACTGGGAACAAAGAGATTGAGAAATTTCCCACTTTTCCTTGGTTCCCTTTTGAGGCTTACCTGTCTATACCAGCACCCACCCCTTGCCTTGCCCCTCCTCCCTTCCCTTAGGAACAATAGATGCCTGGATTCCAGACTCTCTTAAGAAGGATTTGATAATTAGTTTTCCCATCTTCTAGAGCTAGGACTTCTCCATCAATAAACTTTTACATGCTCCAAAAAAGAAAAGAAAAAAGCTGTTTTAAGTGTCAATTAATTTATCAAAATATGAATAGAAAAGATTGTCATCACTGAATTCATGTGTATGTAGTTTTCGTTCCACTTTTTAAAAATGCCCAACCCATGTTACAAAATGCCTCAAAACTAATTTAGTTCTATTCTTAACAATGGCATTGTCAATGGTCAGAAAGTTCATATAAAGTGTTTTTGCATTTTTCATACTTTGTGATTCTATCTGTACTCTTTCCCAAAAGTAACATTTTAACTATATGGTTTGTTGGGTTTTGGGTCTCTTCATTTTGTCATCCTTTTAAGTAAAGACCTCCATTACATCATTGTGACTGTGGCTGAGTTACTAGAGATGATTTTTGAGTTAAACTTAATCTTGTTAGGGGATTTAAGCTTGCCTTGTTGGTTATGCCATATAACATCCTGATCTAAAGTTCGAACAATTTACCTATTTCTGTCCCCTTCCCCCTGTCTTTTTACTTGTAGTCCACTATCATCCTTTTACAAACTTCCCACAGGGAACATTTTATGTAAATGTACACACTTTATATGGAAGTTTCTAAAACTTTTAATAAAAGCTGAATAAAATTTTGATGCAGTGGGACAGAGATAAGCAACCTACAAAAACACACCGTGCCTAAGAAGGCACACAGGCACAGGAGCCACTGCGTTCATTCACTCAGTTGTTCATTCATTCAGTCATGAGATCTTAAACTACTTGGGCTTGTGTTGTTGTTGTTTTCATGCATTAGTAGTTCACTTAATTAGATAAACTTTGAGACATAGTTATTGGGATAATCCTCACCCTAAAGATGTTCTGTGTCTACCAGAGAAAGTGTTGGGGAAATTGATGAACTTCTGCTAAGTACACCCAACATTTAACCCCTAGAGTGCCGGGGAGCGAGATCGCCCTCCTCCTGTCTTTCGCCAAAAGTGCAGGGAGCGCTATCAAAGCTTCGAAATGGCAAATGGCGTCCAGTCAATGTAGTAAAGCTTTCCTTAAGTTTTTGAATATGTAACTTCATTTGTTGGCGATTCATAATTTTTTTCCTAAACTGCTGTAAAATCAGCAAAAATGCCTTGGCAATTTTAGCATAGTTCCTAGGATGTTGGTTGGCACTCAAAGGGTTAAATTTAGTCGCTACATCTGTGTTGTAAAACCCAATGCTTTAACTTATCTGTTTAGGCCTATCATTTTGTCTGCTAGATCTGGTGTGTTCATTTTTCTTTGGACCATCACCTTACATTTCCCTTCACAGAGGCACAGCTCTGGTTATTGGCAGAGCTTTTCCATACTTGTACTCCCTCTTCTCTCTAAGTTCCACAGGAGCTAGAATAGTCCTGTGATAGGCACCTCTCTCAGACACCAGAGAGGTGTTACCAGACAGCCCCCTGAGTCAGAGGGAGAGGGCTGTCCCCGCCTCGATTCTTGTCATGCTCGTAGGAATGAATTCAAACGAGTGACTCCAGATAATTGCATTGTGATGAAGCCAACTTATTAAAAAAAATTAAAGTAAGTGAATGTATTAAAGAAGCAAGGCAAACAAATCTACTAAACTACATCTGAGTCTGGTGAGGGTTCAAGTGGTTATATACCCTTCTATCTCTAGCTTTTAAAATTCCTTTGCTAGATATCCTGGTACAGGTTAGCTCTGAAGGGCTCTCTCCCTCTACTTTGTTATGGCTTTCCCAGAATTTATGAGAAGCACCTGGCAATTAAGTTCTGCGGCTGCTGGCTTCTCTGTTTAAATAGTGGGATGAGATAAGACTGCACTTTTCCTTCCCCCTCTTCCATCCTCTTTGCGGTCTTTCAGTAGTTCCAGGGTGATTTAAGGTATGTATTCTCTAGTTGCATTAAAATTCCTCCCACTCTCCCCCTTTTCTTTCCCTTCCTCTCCTGCAGTCTTTGGAATCTGCTCTCCAGCATTCTTGGTTGGGGGAAGATAAGGGTTTGCTATTTACAATCTGGCTACAGGTGGCCAAACTGTTAGGCCTTATTTTAATTTTTTGTCTCAGTTTCCCTATTCCTCCTGCCTTGGAATTTTCCTAGCTTCTTACTATCCTACTAGAGGCCCAGTGCACGAAATTTGTGCATGGGTGGGGTCCCTTCTCCTGGCCAGCGATTGGGGCCTATCAGGGCCATCTTGCCCAGTGCTGATCGGGGCAGTTCGGGGCCGGGGAGGGGCCATGGGAGGGCTCTAGGGCATGTCCGGCTCCATCTCACCCAGTCCCGATTGGCCAGACCCCAGCAGCAAGCTAACCTACTGGTCGGAGCATCTACCCCCTGGTGGTCAGTGCACAATCATAGCGACTGGTCGGTCGACCACTTGGTTGGACACTTAGCATATTAGGCTTTTATATATATAGATAACAGTTCAGTACATTATCTCTACTAGCACAACTCTGAAATGTTGAAATTTGTTTTAAACACACTTAAGAAAACCCTGCCCTTATACAGCCATGGCACCTGATTTCCCTTTATTGCTTCCAGTTCATTTATATCCCTGGAAAAAATATTTCAAGTATTATCATGGTTGAAATGGTTGAATACACACACACACACACACACACACACACACACACAATTTTGGGGGGGTAACAAACATGTTCATTTACTTTTCTTTTCACTGAGAACTTCCAAACAATGCGATTTTCCTGTTAAGTCTTTCATGCTTCAGAAAAAAAAACACGTTATTTTCACCCATGCTGTGATTAGTATCGGAAAGTGTCTTGCTCACAGATAACAGAGATACCAACTCTTATGCAAAGCTTGAAACTATATATTTTACCCTTGACTGCCTCAGTTCAGAGTCCTTGATTTGTCACTGACTGTGGCAAGTTACTTAAACGCTTTCATTTCCTCCTCTGTCAAATCAGGATCCTAACAGTACTTTACTAAGAGGGCAGTTGTGAGGCTGAGGTGAGTTAGGGCATGTAAAGTGTTCAGAATGGTGCTGGGCATGTGGTAAAAGGCTGGTTTGGGGAATAACTCATTGTCTTTGTTCAAAAATCACTGGAGCAATTTCCATATTTGAATAATGGTCTCCCGCTTACCCGATTAGTTCCACACACAGGACCTAAGAGAAGTCAGAACTTGGCCCGTCGCTTCTGTGGGAGGCGGGTACCACGCAGGCTTCAGGACTTCCTTTGTTGGCTTCAAAGGCAGCCATGGCCAGCGCTTCCAGCTCAGCTCTTGCTGATGCTCCACCCCAGAGACTGCTTTCTGAATCAGAGGAGCCTACGCAGTTATTTAAGGCAGACTAGCCAGGTAATGGGCCATAACATCTTGGCCCCTTAGCCCTTCCTTGAGCAGTCACTGTGAATGACAGTGGGCAGACAGGTGCAAGAAACTAGAAGTCACTCCATGCAGCCAGAATATGTCAACTCAACCCGAACCTCTTTTGAGGAATAGTCTCAGACTGCCCCCCGAGACGACTTACTGTTTACAAGACAGCACTCGTTATACGCTTTCTGTTAAATATATGAAGAAAGAATCATACGGAATGGGGACAAAGACTGCAACATCTGATTAAGACTGCTTTACAAAATACCTCCTGACCCCCTTTACTGCTACAAAGGGATAAAATATATACACATCCTGTAAATAACCTGTTTATTTTTTTATAGAAAGCCATAACAGAAAATGATTAGTCTATAACTATGTAAGAACATTTACATCCATACAATCAACAACTTCAAAAATTCATATTTTAAAAATAGTTTGAGTGTTAATTATAGGAGAGCCCCAATGGGATCATTGTGTGAACGGTTCACCTTTATAACAAACCCAAGACACAGCTTGCAGCAGTGCTCTTTAGACGTAAGCATTTTTATCAAACTGTTTGGAGGGGTTTGCGGTTTTGACATTTTCTCCACCGTGATACTTTGCCCGAGAAGACATGACAGATGTGGCCCCATTGTATGCGTAGCCCATTCTGAAAGGCAAAACACAGTTCTGTAGATTCTGTTTTACACGGTAGGGCAAACAAAAATGGGAAGAATCCACTCTCCCCCTGCTTCTGTCATAGCTCAGCCCAAGTCTCCCTGATTGCTTTCAGTTAGCTTTCTTCCCAAGAAATGTTTCAAAGTCAATTCTGAACTGCTGGTGTGACAATCTCTGCAGAAGAAGCTCATGGCTTTTTCATTTGTTCAGTGATTATCCTTTAAAACCATTATTTAAAACTTCTCTTCCGGTGAACCTCGGAGACCACAGTGACCTTCATCAGCAATTTCTATGTGAACATTATGATGAGGCTAAAGTGAAGAATGCCCCCATAGTCAGACCCATAGTTCTACTTCCAGAACTAGCTTTGGGATGTAAGAATGACGAGCTTAAAAAAAAAAGAACTATAATTAACTATATTCTATTCAATATAATATTTACTATGTTTAATATATTTACACTATATTCCTATCCTTTCCCAATTCTGGGTTTTTGAAGTTTCTAAGAAGCATGAACTATCTATAACTTGTCTCACATGTAGTGATTTGGAATAGGATAGTACTTTTTAACAGGTCATTTTGTTTCTTTTTCATACCTGGGTGTTTTGTTGTTGTCATATATTGAAAAGCAAAATATGATGCCACCAATTATGCAGAGTGAGGCTCCTGACCATCCAATAAACAGAGCGGCTCCTAATTCATACCTGTGAGGAGGAAGGATTACACAAGTATTACGGCTTACTTATTAAGGGGAGAGGGGTGTTACACAGTAACACTACTAGCTAGCATTTACTGAATGCTAATTATAATTTTTGCTATTAGAGCTTGTACAGGAAGTAATAACACCTTGTATCCATATAATGCTTCAAACTTTTCTCAAAGTGTTTTATAGACATCACTTGATTATCTATCCCCGAGAAGTAAACAAAGAATAAGAGTATACCCAAATCTCAGGGACTATGTGTTTCTCATGTTTGTCTATATCCCATTCTTGAAGAACAATGTTTTTGTTGTTTTTTTAATAACGAAGTGGTTCTCAAACTTTTTGGCTCATAGTCTGCCATTGCAAGGGGAAAAAATGATGGTTGCCATTCCCTACCTAAGGGTGCTTTTCTTTGTAAAGTGAAGTCACAGTAGGAAGGTCTGACGATACAGAATCCACAGAGGAACTAAGAAAGGAAAGTAAGAAGTGAGGGTAAGAAAGACGTGCCAAAATTAACTCCCTCCCCAGCCCAACCCCCGAACCAGGTGCAGGGCCAGGACCAGAGTGTGGTATCAAGGTCACACCATGATGTTGATAGCAGCTGGCCGGTGCCTGTCCTGAATTTGTTTCATCTCTTTCTATGAGCTGTGTCACCATCAGGCTGGGCAGGTCTTCTGGGTGGTTTGAGTCACAGCAGTGATGGGTAGTGGAACAGCATGGCCCTGGCCAACATCTGGCGCAAGTAGGAAGCAACATTTACAAAATGACTAATGGTCCACTTGCCTATTTTCAGATGTGACTACCGAGGCAATTTCATGGCCTGTATTACAATTGGGAGGGAGACAAGCACACAATTCATTCTGCCCTGTGATCCCTCCTTTCCTCACTCTTGTGTTGCCTTTCCTTGGAAACCAAGGTGATAGCAGAAGCACTTCATCCTGCCCTGGAGCCCTGATTAGGCTCTGGGAACCTAGAAACTTCGACTGGTAGCATCAGAGGCAATGGCAGAAACAGAAGGTTGGAGGTTAAGTAGAGAAAAACATCTCAGTCTGCACGAAATGAACAGTCCAAAAGAGGACTGGAGAGAGACGTGCACAGGTAAGAAGCGAGCTGGCCAAGGGTGTTGAATTGGCAGTTTTATAAAAGACTAGTAGCCCATCGAGCGATATTGCATGCAGTAAGGTGCTCGCTGCTTCTGCAGGAGCCGGTGGGAACCGCAGTGTGCCCCCGGGAGCCGCGCTGCTTCCACGGGAGCCGTGTAGCTTCCTCGGGAGGTGGAAGCGAGCCGCCCACGGGAGGCGGGAGGGAGCCAAGCTGCTTCTGTGGGAAGCAGGCCTGCAGTCTCCTCTCTGGGCCTGCGCTCTGCTGCGGAGGTGGGCTGCCCCCCCCCCCCCCCCCCGTCCCCTAGAGGCCCTCTGAAGCCCGGGGTGTTGCCACAGCGAAGAAGCAAGCATCCCGCCTCAGTCACTCCACGCCCACTGCCCAGAGGCCCTCCGTCGCCACGGTGATGAAACAAGCATTCCACCAGGCCACTCACACTGCCCGATCTCCGCGGCAGCCCCCCCAGGACTGGGAGACTTCGGCAAGGCTGAGGGGACTGGGTGCTGCCACCTTGTGGCTATGGGCACCACCATCTTTGTGATGGAGTGATCGTTAGTTTGCATATTACCCTTTTATTAGATAGGATGCCTTCATTAAATATGTTATACATCTAAAAGGGAGGTCCTGGAATTCCCACATCAGCCCTGCTTTTAAGGTGTTTTAACAAGACTATGCAAATAAAACAAGCACAGTGCCAAGCTGTAGGTGCATATCATTTGACCTTAAAACATCTAAAAGTCCTATAGTAAGCTGGCGTCATAGCCATCCATTCTCTTCCTCTTACTGCAGAGACAACTAAAGAAATGGCATATTGAAATTTTCTATTTGAAGGGCATTGTTATAAGATTACAATTTAATGATACTTTCCACTTTTATCTATCCCCCCGCCCCCATGCAACACCCCCCTCCCCCAGAGTTTATGCTGTCTTCTCTCCTGAAACTATGTGTTAGTATAACTTAGTGTAAATAACTCTGGAAGAAAAAGTCTGAGATTTTTCTTAAACTACTTAGCTTTCTAAAATAGGATGACAGTGCCAGGTACCATGGTTGGTTAAAAATAAATCTCTAATTGACCACCAGAGCTCGGTGCTATGGATTCAAAAGAACATGTAAATGTGTGCAGTGTTGTGACAAATCAGAGGATACATTACCCAGGCAGCTCAAATGTCTGCAATTGTCTTTATATTTATTTAAGCATCTTGAAACGTTCTGAAGGGATTTAAGAATCAAGAGTTTGGCTTATACTAAAAATTGGTTCACTTATTCCTTTTTAAAATATATGTTAATTTTCTTAAGGTCACTGAATATAGACTCCAGTACAAGGAAAATATCATTTTCATTTGAATTCCTTGTGATTTTTGTTGGAGACAAACACTTAATGAGTGGTAGTACCAGTTTTGAGTTGAAGTTTTTAAGAGACTCCATGTCTATACGAATAATTTTTAACAATTCGGATGTGAGGGCTTTTGTGACTTGGTGCTTTCTCTTTCAGAGACTTTTCCTCCTTCATTCTGTAAAAGACATGTTTAGCAGACTTACTCAACAGTTACTTGAATTCATACCTATCAGTGTGCATGATCTGGCAAAAATGGACTTCCATTATTGAAAGTCAGGATTGAGGAGAGCAATCTGCTATCCACTCAGATTTGCCATGAGGACACCTCCTTGACACTGATTGGGAAACTATCTCTGCTTGGAACTCTTTCTTCCTTTTGGTGAGGCTAAGAAGCTGGCTTCAACACCTTAGAAGACTATCCAAATTTCAGGTGATCCAGTTGCAGGTCTTTCTTTTGTTAACAATACCCTCCTGGCCCTAGACCAGCTTTCCCTCTCATTGTGTGTTCTCTTTATTGAGCTGTTACAATCACCTAGTACAGTGGTTCTCAACCTGTGGGTCTCGACCCCTTTGGTGGTCAAACTACCCTTTCACAGGGGTCGCCTAAGACCATCCTGCATATCAGATATTTACATTACGATTCATAACAGTAGCAACATTACAGTTATGAAGTAGCAACGAAAATAATTTTATGGGAGAAACTAAGATGGCGGCATAGGGAAACACCGAAATTGCTGCCTCCTACAACAACTTCAAAACACAATAAAAAGACAAAATGGACATCATCCAGAACTTACAGGAAGGCTGGCGGAGTGGAAATTCTACAACTAGAAGGAAAGAGAAAAGCACATTGAGGGTCAGGAGCTGCAGAAGTAAAGTGCAAAGGTACGGAGGCTCGAGAGTGCGTGGAAAGGGGCTGGTACCTGAGGATGCGGCTGTCTTTTTTAATCGGGAGGGAGTCACAAGCTCCCGACTGCTCTGAACTCCTGTTTCGAGAAGTCTCTGGGGACCCAGGACTCATACGGGGAGAAACTGGACTGTCTGGCAGCAGGCAGAACTCGGAACTCGAGGGCGGCTTTCCCCCAGAGGTGCTTGCAGCAATTAAATTATCAGGACACTGAGACGCACGCACGCGCTCGGCCCCTTAGGACAGGACTGAGAATCCGCCATAGTTCCTTGCTCCACCCTTTGATTCCCTGAGACCCCACCCCACCCAGGCTGCAGCAGAGGCTTTTGCATATGAATGCCCTGGCTCTTTGCAACCTGAAAATTACCTAACAAACTGCAGCTGGGCCACAGACCCAGAACTTCCAAGAGAAGGCCCAAGGCCCCACAGCAGCTTGCATTGCTTCACAGCTGGGCCTCATCAGGGCACCTCCAAACTCCAAAAAAGGAAGGGGAATCTGCAGTTCTCTTCATAGCTCCTGCTGGGTAACCTCCAAGAGCCAGTGTACCCAGTGGTCAGAGGGGGACCATCCGGATTACAACTCCTCAGATCCATAAGGGACACACCCAGGGGGCAGACTCAGTGAGCACCAAAGCCCCACTGAAGCAAGTCTTGCCCCAGAAGGGTGTCTTCAGCACAGAAGTTCTCCCACTGCAGACACAGCTGATTCTCACTGCCAATTGGCCTGGAGGTCAATTCCTCCCAGTGATCCTACAACAATCAAGGCATAACTACAACAAGACTGTGCACAAAGCCCACAAAGGGGTGCACCAAGAGTGTCCACCTCAGGTAACAGGGGAGGCTGAGCCACTGGGCCCTACAGGACACCTAGCACACAAAACCACTCTACCAACACAGGGAAGCATAAAAAAAATGCGGAGACAAAGAAACAGGTCACAAATGACAGAAATGGAGGAAAGCAAACGACTGGATATAGAGTTCAAAACCACGTTTATAAGGTTTTTCAAGAATTTTATGGAAACCGCCGATAAATTTAGTGGGACCCTCAAGAAATCTAGTGAGACCCTCGAGGATATGAAAAAGGACCAACTAGAAATTAAGCATACACTGACTGAAATAAAGAATAATATACAGAGATCCAACAGCAGACAAGAGGATCCCAAGAATCAAGTCAAAGATTTGAAATACAAAGAAACAAAAAATACCCAACCGAAAAAGAAAAAAGAAAAAAGATTCCAAAAATGTGAAGATAGTGTAAGGAGCCTCTGGGACAACTTCAAGCATACCAACATCAGAATTATAGGGATACCAGAAGAAGAGAGAGAGAGCAAGATATTGAAAACCTATTTGAAGAAATAATGACAGAAAACTTCCCCTACCTGGTGAAAGAAATAGACTTACAAGTCCAGGAAGCGCAGAGAACCCCAAACAAAAGGAACCCAAAGAGGACCACACCAAGACACATCATAATTAAAATGCCAAGAGCAAAAGACAAAGAGAGAATCTTAAAAGCAGCAAGAGAAAGACAGTCAGTTACCTACAAGGGAGTACCCATATGACTGTCAGCTGATTTCTCAACAGAAACCATGCAGGCCAGAAGAGAGTGGTAAGAAATATTCAAAGTGATGAATACCAAGAATCTACAACCAAGATTACTTTATCCAGCAAAGCTATCATTCAGAATAGAAGGTCAGATAAAGAGCTTCACAGATAAGAAAAAGCTAAAGGAGTTCATTACCACCAAACCAGCATTATATGAAATGCTGAAAGGTATTCTTTAAGAAGAGGAAGAAGAAAAAGGAACGCTTACCATTTGCAACAGCATGGATGGAACTGGAGAGCGGATAAATACCACATGATCTCACTCATTTGTGGAATATAATGAACAACATAAACTGATGAACAAGGACTGATCCAGAGACGGAGAGGCATTGATTGGACTGTCGGGCCTTGGAGGGAAGGTAGGGGAGGGTGGGGGTAAGGGGGAAAGATCAACCGAAGGACTTATATGCAAGCATATAGGCCTAACCAATGGACACGGACAACGGGGGGGGGGGGGGGGGGAGGGCATGAGCGGGGGGGAGGGGGGGAGAGGAAGGGGGTAACGTGGGGATAAGGACACATATGTAATATCTTAATCAATAAAAAATATATTAAAAAAAAGAAAAAGAAAATAATTTTATGGTTGGGTCACAACATGAGGAACTGTATTTAAAGGGCCAGAAGGTTGAGAACCACTGACCTAGTACCTTCATTATTCTAAAAGGCTAAAAAACTGCTTAACCGCAGAGGGGTCCATGATCAGCAGGTTGAAGACAGAACCTCGTTTGACAGATCAGAATGTTGTTTTTGGAGCCTCTCCCAGATATTCTACTCAGTTAATAGGACTAATCCAAAGCTGCCTATAGGACTTTAATTCATGTACGTAACTGAATGCAAATGTAGTAAATGAGTAAAAGGGGAAATTATACTTGAATACAGAGACATTAAAACACAGATTATGCACTTAAAATTTTCCCCAAAAAGAACCATAAAGATCAAAGGCGTTGAAATAGCCTCTAAGCTATTGGATGAAGTTATTCCCATCCGCCTGGCTGTGCTCAGATCTCTCATTCCACGTTGAGAGAACCAGAACTAGAACCCCTCTGATGGCCTTAATTCTGATGCCTTTCATACTTCAATTCCTATTTCAGCCCGTAAACTTCACAGTAATCCTGAGGGAATGGACTGAGGAACACCTGTTATTTATTTTCACCTCCTATGTTTGCCTTCCTTGCATCCAAACCCCTGCCACCACTTGATCTGCCATCCATGGAGAGCTGGGGAGCATACCCTGGTTGCCACCACAGAAACAACAGGCTAAACCTCGTGCTAATTCATGTGTTTCAGGGTAGATGAGAGAGACATTGCTCCTTTCTCAAGGATCTTACAGTCTAGCGGGAATAGTCAGACATTAAGCAAACAATTATAGTAAAGTGTGATGAAACATAACATTAGAATCAGAAGAGCATTTTTTTTTCCAAAGTAAACATTACCTGTTCTCTCAAATCCATTTGGATGTGGTTCAAGTAAATGTCCAAGGTGACAAAAGTGACTATTATTGTCAGCGCATGGTACTGGAACTTTTTTATGTGCCAAGATATTTTTATACATATTCCATATTCAACCTTCATTGCAATTCTGAGATATGGGTTTTACAAATGAGGAAACTGAAACTCAGGGAGATTAAATTACTTGACCCATATCTCAGCTAAGTAAATGGCAGGTAGAACCAGGACTTAAAACCCATAACTGTGATCCAAACCCTGAGCTCTTAGCCATCACTCCTTCCTTTTATGCACACCTCAACCAAGTAAAAGACTTCATTAATATAAAAAATGCGATCAGTGCACTGGTTTCAGTGATTTCAAAAGCTGTGTGTGTTCTCTCTTCCTGGCTCATTATGTTCTCAGTGGCTCAGAGCTCGGGGGTATGGAATTTTTCTAAATTCCCTCAGGCTATCTTTTCACCCAGCACAAGAAAAGGTGAGTGCAGTAATTAAATCAGGACATGCTGGACTTGAAAAAGAGAAAATCAGCTCCTCTAAAAGCAAAACAAAAACTGTTTGGTGAATGAAAATGACCACATCCTTTTAAGATCCCAAAGAAGTGAAGTGACCTTGCTGAAAGTCACGGAACTAGGAGCCAGGTCTTTGACCATCAGGATAGTGGGGTTTCCCCCACTAAAAAACACATTGTCCTACTCCTCATTTTAATCAAGAGTGGCAGGAGCCAGCCTTTTGGCTCTCTGAGCAGCACCATGGCTGCGGGCAAGAACAAGCGCCTTACGAAAGGCTGCAAAAAGGGAGCCGAGAAGAAAGTGGTTGATCCATTTTCTAAGAAAGATTGGTATGATGTGAAAGCACCAGCTATGGTCAATACAGTGGGGCCTTGACTTACGAGTGTCCCGACTAACGAGTTTTTCGAGACATGAGCCGTCTCTCGGCCGATTTTTTGCTTTGAGTTGCGAGCTAAAATTCGGGTTACGAGCCAGCTTCAGATACCCCACTGCTAGTTGGCGCAGCGAACGTCACAGTGAACGCCACAACATCAGCCCAGCATCACGTGTCTCACTCGTTCACTTTTTGATTTGACATACGAGTAATTTGAGTTACGAGCTCCATCACAGAATGAATTAAACTCGTAAGTCAAGGCCCCACTGTATAAGAAATGTTGGGAAAACACTAGTCATGGGAACTCAAGGAACCAAAATTGCATCTGATGGTCTCAAGGGTTACGTTTTTGAAGTGAGCCTAGCTGATCTACAGAATGATGAAGTTGTGTTTAGAAAATTCAAGCTAATTACTGAGGATGTTCAGGGCAAAAACTTCCTAATTTCCATGATGTGGATCTTACCCATGACAAAATGTGCTCCATGGTCAAGAAGTGGCAGACCATGACTGAAGCCATTGTCAATGTCAAGACTACCAATGGCTATTTGCTTTGTCTATTCTGTGTTGGTTTTACTAACAAGAGCAACAATCAGATTTGGAAGATCTCTTATGCTCAGCATCAGCAGGTCCACCAAATCTGGAAGATGATGATGGAAATCATGACCTGAGAGGTGTAGACAAATGACTTGAAAGAAGTGGTCAATAAGTTGATTCCAGACAGCATTGGAAAAGACAGATAGGCTTGCCAATCTATTTATCCGCTCCATGATGTCTTTGTTAGAAAAATCAAAATGCTGACGAAGCCCAAGTTTGAATTGGGAAAACTCATGGAGCTTCATGGTGAAGGTAGAGGTTCTGGAAAAGCTACTGGGGATGAGACAGGTACTAAAGCTGAATGAGCTGATGGATATGAGCCTCCAGTCCAAGAATCTGTTTAAAATTCAGACATTTAATGATGACAAGTAAAAAATCCTATTTGTGAAAATAAATAAATGAATGGCAGGAGCCAAAATAAATATTCCAATTACCTTAAAACAACTAAGTACGTATAAAAAATATTTGAAGTTTAGAAAATACACTTATATAGTATCAATGTTAACATTTTAAAATTAAATTCCATTGGTTTGCCTTCTTTTATTTCTTTAAATCCTCACCTAAGGATATGTTTTTATTGATTTTAAAGATAGATGAAGGTAGAGGGAAAGAGAAACATGGATCGGTTGCCTCCTGTACGCGCCCCAAATGGGGATCGAACCCACAACCTAGGTATGTGCCCTGACCAGGAATCTGACCTGCAACCTTTTGTTGTAAGGGACAATGCTCCAACCAACTGAGCTACACAGGCCAGGGCAGTTTGCCTTCTTTTAAATATTACCATCTAAAATAACCTTTACTCAGAGGCTTATAAAATCCAAGATCTATATAACTGCATGGATGGATTTTATCCTATATAATAAAAAGCTAATAAGCAAATTGACCCAACGGTGGAACAACCTGTCGCTATGATGCACACTGACCACCAGGGGGCAGACGCTCAATGCAGGAGCTTCCCCCAGCCCACAGGCCCTAATCGCTGATGGGGCCTGCCAGCCAACCTCCTGGTTTCTCCTCCCATCTGGCAGGCGATGGGAACCAGGAGTGGGTGGTGGTGGATGTGGCTGTTTCATGGGGGGGAGGGGGGCAAGGGCTGGCTCCCTCCTTGGGGCCAGTGGCCAACCTCCTGGTCCCTTCCCTGCAGTTGGCAGGTCCCGGGCTGGGATGGGTAACGAGGGGTAGGTGTGTGGGCAGGCAGCGCAGGAAGGAGGAGGCAGGGAGGCGGGGAGGCGGGGAACCTGATCGGCCCCGATTGCAGGCCAGGCCTAGGGACCCCACTCGTGCACGAATTTCATGCACTGGGCCTCTAGTATTAAATAAGTACTCGAATGGCATTATCTACAAACAAACATTTCCCCCAAAGTACTCTACATTCTAGAAGCAGCGTGTTTAGTGCCTGTGTATCTCCCTGAGACTGTCGCAGTATAGTCTCACTTATGAATTCATGTCATTGAACAGTTCTCTCATGCTGCCTGAAAGATGCCCCAAGATTTCCCACGAG
Organism: Myotis daubentonii; assembly: GCF_963259705.1. Lineage (NCBI taxonomy): Eukaryota > Metazoa > Chordata > Mammalia > Chiroptera > Vespertilionidae > Myotis > Myotis daubentonii. Next base: position 178,587,445 of record NC_081841.1, on the reverse strand, counting down.
ACTGCTAAAAAGTGGCAGGTGCCTCCCCAATGGTGACTAAAGTAGAATGGGTTGCTTTTAGAAACCAAGATGGCGGCATAGGTAAACACCTGAAATTGCTGCCTTGCACAACCACTTCAAAAATACAACTAAAAGACAAAACAGACATCATCCTGAGTGGAAATTCTACAACTAGAGGGAAAGAGAAAAGCACCCCGAGACTCAGAGGAGGTGCGGAAGTAAAGTGCAGAGGTACAAAGGCGCACGCGGAAAGGGCTAGCAACGGAGGATGGAGGACGCCGGTGTCTTTTTTAATCGGGAGGGAGTCTCAAGCTCCGGACTGCTCTGAACTCCAGTTCCGGGCGAGTCTCTGGGGACCCAAACTCATAGTGGGAGAAACTGGATTGTCTGGCAGTGGGCGGAACTCGAGGGCGGCTTTCTCTCAGAGGTGCTTGCAGCGATTACCGCGGGACACTGAAATGGGACACTGAGACGCGGGGCCTCTTAGGGCAGGGCTGAGGATCAGCCATAGCTGTTTGCTCCACCCTGTTGATTCCCTGAGACCCTGCCCCACCCAAGCTGTGCACAGAGGCTTTTGCATATGAAAGGCCTGGCCCTTTGAGATCTAAAATTATCTAACAAACTGCAGCTGGGTCAGAGAGACCCAGAACATCCAAAAGAAAGCCCAAGGCCCCACAGCAGCTTGCATTGCTTCACAGCTGGGCCTCATCTGGGCACCTCCAAACACCAAACAAGGAAGAGGAATCTGCAGATCTCTCCGTACCTCCTGCTGGGTAGCCTCAGACAGAAGCTATAGTATCACCTCCTTAGAGACCCAAGAGCCCGTGTACCCAGTGGTCAGATTGGGACCATCCAGATTACAACTCCTCAGACCCATAAGGGACACACTCAGGGGCAGACTCAGTGAGCACCAAAGCCCCACTGAAGCAAGTCTTGCCCCATAAGGATGTCTTCAGAAGTTCTCCCATTGTAGACACAGCTGATTCTCACAGCCAATTGGCTTGGAGGTCAATTCCTCCCAGTGATACCTACAACAATCAAGGCTTAACTACAACAAGACTGCACAAAGCCCACAAAGGGGTGCCCCAAGAGTGTCCACCTCAGGTAATTGGGGAGGCTGAGCCATTGGGCCCTATAGGACACCTAGCACAGAAAGCCACTCTATCAACACAGGGAAGCACAAAAATGTGGAGACAAAGAAACAGGTCACAAATGACAGAAATGGAGGAAAGCAAACTACTGGATATAGAGTTCAAAACCACGGTTATAATGTTTTTCAAGAATTTTCTAGAAACCGCCGATAAATTTGGTGTGACCCTCGAGGATATGAAAAAGGACCAACTAGAAATTAAGCATACACTGACTGAAATAAAGAATAATATACAGAGATCCAACAGCAGACAAGAGGATCCCAAGAATCAAGTCAAAGATTTGAAATACAAAGAAGCAAAAAATACCCAATCAGAAAAGAAAAAAGAAAAAAGAATCCAAAAATATGAAGATAGTGTAAGGAGCCTCTGGGGCAACTTCAATCGTACCAACATCCAAATTATAGGGGTGCCAGAAGAAGAAGAGAGAGAGCAAGATATTGAAAACCTATTTAAAGAAATAATGACAGAAAACTTCTTCCCCTACCTAGTGAAAGAAACAGACTTACAAGTCCAGGAAGCACAGAGAACCCCAAACAAAAGGAATCCAAAGAGGACCACACCAAGACACATCATAATTAAAATGCCAAGAGCAAAAGACAAAGAGAGAATCTTAAAAGCAGCAAGAGAAAAACAGTTAGTTACCTACAAGGAAGTACCCATAGGATTGTCAGCTGATTTCTCAACAGATACTATGCAGGCGAGAAGGGAGTGGCAAGAAATATTCAAAGTGATGAATACCAAGAACCTACAACCAAGATCACTTTATCCAGCAAAGCTATCATTCAGAATTGAAGGTCAGATAAAGAGCTTCACTGATAAGAAAAAGCTAAAGGAGCTCATCACCACCAAACCAGTATTATATGAAATGCTGAAAGGTATTCTTTAAGAAGAGGAAGAAGAAGAAAAAGGTAAAGATACATATTATGAACAACAAGTACATATCTATCAACAAGTGAATCTAAAAATCAAGTGAATAAAAAATCTGATGAACAGAGTAGACTGGTGAAGATAATAGAATCAGAGACATAGAAAGGGAGTGGACGGACAATTCTTGGGGGGTAAAGGGGTGTGGGGGGTGGGAAGAGACTTGACAAAAATCATACACCTATGGATGAGGACAGTGGGAGGGGTAAGGACAGAGGTGGGGTGGGAACCGGGTGGAGGGCAGCTATTGGGGGGGGGGGGAAGAGAACAACTGTAATAATCTGAACAATACAGATTTATTTTAAAAAATAAAGTAGAATGGGATAATTTAAATAATAATGTCTACTTATATATGGAAACTTCATGGAGAATTATCAAATTTAGGAAACCCCAAATAAAGACTGATTTTCTGGGGGGGGGGGGTGCCGATTCTAAATTGCTTTTCAGTGCTAGTTTATGGCAGACATTCATGTATTATCTTTCCATGTATTATGATTTATCATTAGGGTAGTTCAGAATTCTACACATTCTATATATTAATACAGGTACACTCTAACACTTATTGATCACATAACATGTGCCGCTGTGGTGGGTGTTTTATACGTTATTTACTTTCATCCTTAACTTCACAAGCAGGAGGTGCTAGCTCTGTCAGCTAGCCCAGGTCTGAGCAGAGGTCTGACTCTAAAACCTGCCTCTTAATCTCTCTGCCTCCTTCTCTCTTGTAAAGTGCTCAGTAGGTATCTTTACAGGAGTTCAGATTTTTGCCAATTATTCATGGGAACTTAAGAACCCATCCACAGTATAACAATACATTAGCCAAAGAACATTTCATGTCCCCAAAATTACATAGTTCAAAAACAAATCAGTTGTTTAGCAATATCCATGCCATTGGTCTCCATTCATGTGGATAACTGGGAGTTTACTGAGCCTGCATTTTCAGTGAGAAATGATGTGCCGGCATAATACTCCAAGTAGCACAATAACATGTTTACACACAAACGCTGAAGTCTGGGTAAACTGACTGCAGAGGGGGCTGTGCTTCAAGATTACAAATTCCGAAGACAACCAACACTGTTCCGAGACACTTTAGGGCAAGACCAGCACTGGTGAGCACAGGTCAAGAATCTGTGTGGAGACAGGTGTACATATTTGTTTGTGTTGAGAGAAAATCACACAGGTGGACTTGGAGAAAAAAAACATTGGATCAATTAAAAGCATATCTGCATTTTGTTCAGAATCCTCAGCAGCCTACCCAAAAACATTTCAGAACTAAACCAGGTGTTGGGGAAGAAGTATGCAGAGTGGGTTCTTATTAGAAGGGTCTCAAGGCTATCCATTTGACAATTTTCAATGTGTTGTATATCTCTACCTCAATGTTGTGACTGAGGTGATGAGAAATAAACAGAAGAAATTGGACAAGCCTTGTTTCTTTACAACAGTTTCAGGCTAGACCTCTTTCAAGCCTACCTTCTACTTGAGAGCCAAGTATGTTACAATTATCCTTTCTACTAGGTCTCAAACATTTCAATATACAGTTCTCAATGGCTAGCCTTAATATACTGTATAAGGTAATAAAATGGTACATTAATGTGCTCTGCTTAAGGGCCAGTACCCTTTAAAATAATACCTAACATTTACCGAGTGCTTATTACGTGCTAGGCACACTTCTAAACAGCCGAAAGGTGCTACCTCATCTAATTCTCACAATGACCTCAGAGTACCTATTACCCATTTTATAGATGAGGAACACAGACCACAGAAAGGACAAGTAATTTCTTCAAAATACACAACTGATAAGTGGCAGAGCAGGATTTACTCCCAAGTAGCCTGGATCCAGGGTCCTTACTCCTTTTCTTAAAAATAATTTTTAAAGCTTTTAATAAATTTACATACACAAGTATGCACAGGTCAAGTTTCTCAAATTCAACATGCATGTGCCACAGGAATCAGTACGCTAGAGCCGCACTGTGCCCCCTTTCAGCCACTGCTCCTCTCTCTGACTTCTCACAGCTCAGGTTAGTTTTGCCTGTCCTTGTAGTTAAATAAGTGGAACCATGTTATATGTACTCTTTTGAGTCTGGCTTCTTTCATTCATTACTAATTTTGAGATTTATCCAAATGGTTGTAGATGGTTCATTCTCATGTCTTTTAGTGTCCCATTGTGTGAATATATAACAATTTGTTTACTCACTCTACTGCTGATAGGCATGCGGGTAGTTGACATTTTAGGCTATTACAAAAAGTGCTGCTATGAACACTGCACGTGTATTTTTGTAAAAATATGGATGCATTTGTGTTGTGTATATTCCTAGGAATGGAATTCTTGGGTCATATGTCCAGATTTAGTAGATGCTGCCACGCAGGTTTTCAATTTGGCTGTACCATTTACACTCCCACCAGCAATGTATGAGAGTTCTGGTTGCTCTATGTCCTCACCAGCATATTTTCTACCTCAATAATTTTTAAACATGGCTTCAAACAAAAGTTTTTAATTCAACTAACATTTCTTGAGAGCCTGCTATGTGTCAGGTGCTCTTCTAAGTGGTGGGACATGCGGGTCCTCACTCTTAAACAATACATTATGCTGCCTCCTCTCCTCACTCACTTAACCAAAATCGCCACAAGCGTGCTCACGTCTTTCTACTCCAAGAGAGATGCAGACAGACAGACAGTCACACAGCACTGCTGCTTGACCATCCCTGCTATAAATGTCATGGAGCATGGATTGGCTGCAAGAGACTCCAACAATCAGCAAGGCGTGGCCTCTACTTTGAGATGCTCCTGGTCTGGTTTGGGAGATGCACCATTAAGCAAGTGCTAATCTCCCAGGAAGATTATGATAGAAGCACGAGGTACAACCTCAGCAGCCAGGAGGTCCCTCACCCAGAATGCAAGTCCTGCAGGAGAAGCAGGCATTAGCCAGGACGTGGGGGGAGAGGGAAAGGGCTGGAGGGCTGGGGGTGGTAACAAGCTGAGAGACCAGAAAGCATGGCATACCGGCATGGACGGGGACTTCATTACTGGTCAGCAAGAACAAAACACAGATGCCTAACACTTGATTTCCAAGTCATGCTGGCATAACAAAAGCATCAAATCAATTGGTCTGAAGTGGCCTGGCTACCACCAAACACAGTCACAGAACAACACCTTAATATTTAACAGTTGCATTGTTTTGTTCATGTGGCATTTCTACAGAATCCCTTATCCAAGAATCTATGAGATGTTTACTAATATTAACCCATTCTCCAAATAATCTCATGAATGGAGTAAGTCTGAATAAACAAACCTTCATAATTCATCAAATTATAACAAGGACAGAAGAAAGAAGTTCAATGTCTTGGCAAGGTCACCTAGTAAGATTGATATTCATTTCAACTTCACCAGGGAAAATGTGTATAATCTAGAAATGTACTTCTTGAATTGTCTATTGTTCACTTAACTTGGCAGATAACAAGAATGAGAGAATTTACTGGGAAATAGGCATCTGTTTATTTCTAACTACTAACTAGCCATAACGGTGAAGAGATTTTATCTACGTAAAAGCTTAAATCCTAAAGTAGAAACTAAATATTTGCCAGGAATGAAGAGTACTAGAGATAAATAACTCCATGGTTTTAAAAACTCTGAAAATAGGAAACCCTGCAGATAAGACCCAAACATGAGGATATCACAGCCAAAACATAAATGATAAATCTCATATATTAAAGGAGAATAACTCTAAGATTGTGATCACCTGTTTGCTCAGTTAGAACAACTGGTTCAGTGCTCTAACTTTGCATGCTTTGAAAACAAGTTCCTTTATGTCAATCACATATTACTTGGAACAGTTTATTTAAGAAAATAAAGCAAGACATTCAGGAGTTAGTGGTTTGGACGACAATACAAAGGTGGAAATAATGTAATTAAATTTTAACGCCCTAGTAAGGTGAACTACTAAGGGGTGTCTGTTACCATAGGCTTGCAGGAGAGTAGATTGGGGCGGGGGGGGGGGAGAGTGGGCGGTTTGAGGGATTATGTAGGTTTTGTTATAATAAAAAGAAGAAATTTAGTTTGAAACAGCCCAAAGGGAAGAACTGAGAAATAGTTTTTAAGGCTGTGCAGGAGCCCATCCAGGAATCACAAAACATAATCGTAACTTGAATGAAAGCAAGGAAGCAAAACCAAAGGAGAATGGGGAAATGGTAGAACACAACCAGAATCAGAAGAAACTCTTTAGATCGCAATCCTGTCAAATGATTGCAGCCTGGAAGAAAAGTCTTCCTGGTAAGTGGTGGGAAGGGAAGGGTTTCAGAAATAAATAACCATAGAACATAAGTGTGATAATGTTTGCAATGTTACTGCCATGATCTTTAGTCCAACTATACCCTAGAAGCCACTCTTTTTTTTTTTTTTTCAACAAAGTGCCTACTGAGTTCCTTGCACATAGTAGGATTGTAGTGGGAACCTTTTAATGACCTTAGCTGTGTTTTCCTAATTTAGGCAACCAAGGTGGGCCTTATATAATAAGCATGTGCTGGAAATCTACAAAGAAGATTCAGTTCATTCAATACAGAAATCTTAAAAAAAAAAAAAATAGCAGCAGAAGCAAGGCAATAACAAAACTAGATTCTGAGGCCTGAACCATTTTCCAGTGCATTTTAGGGTTTAGGTATGCGAGAGCAAGTATATGCTCACTAGAAAGTTAAACTAGCACATGCGCAGAGCAGCTCTCACTATCCTTCCTAAGCACCTGGACACGCACCTGCCTTCTAGGCCTGAAAGGATGGATGTTAATTGGTGGTAGCTGGCGTTAGGAAGAGTAATATGCGCTAAGGATGGGAAGAGGAGAGTTGCGTGTGCCCTCTATTCCATCCTCTCCGAGGCTTCCTTTGACCTTGATTCCCTGACATAGTCTAAGTTCACGTACAAACTAAATCAGAGGCACAGATCACTACATTCTAGCCAATACCAGCTAAGGAAGTGTATCCCCCTACAATAAGCTAATGAAAAGCTTGCTTTAAAGATTACATTTTAAGACATGAAATCCGTTTACTTTATGTTGAGAGACAATTTGGAGCTTATCGATCTTCTCAATTTTCATCTCCTCTATGAGAGGTGTTGGTAAAGGGAAAACAGATGAAGTCAAGTTAGTCGACTTGCTGGTTTGCACAGAAGTGAGTTGTTTTTTAAAGGAAGTCTGTGAATTTCTTTAGATGTCACATGTCATTTTTATGTCTCTAGTCTACCATTGTAGGTGGTTAGAATCTGATCATATTTACAACTTTCAGGCCTTGACAACTCCTTGATCTGAGGGATTTTATGTAAGTTATAGAGAGCCTTTCTTTGTGCAAGATGAGTGAGAAAAATAGTCCCTATCTCAAAGAGCTGATATGTTTTCAATAAGCATGATTTAAAAAAAAAAAAAAGTCTATATTTTCTATAAGGCCTTGGTATGGAGGGCCTGTGACTTATAAATACTACCAATCTGTAAATTGTGTTGTTTTACATAATCCCTAGCTCTTGTGGTTTTTAATTACATTAAGGTAAATTGGCAAATTGTAGGTGTTATATTTTAAGTCACCACAGAAGAGTTTAATAAAGACATCTATAAAGATAAGTCACATCTTAAATACAACATGCATTTCAAAAAGCAATCCTATATAATAAAACTCTAATATGCAAATCTACTGAACAGCGGAACAACTGATGCTCACTGACCACCAGGGGGTAGATACTCAGTGCAGGAGCTGCCCCCCTGGTGGTCAGAAGCCGGGCTCACAGCTGGCGAGTGCAGCAGTGGTGGCAGGAGCCTCTCCTGCCTCCATGGCAGTGCTAAGGATTCCCCGGGGGATGTCTAACTGCTGGCATAGGCCTGCTCCCCTAAGCTGGCAGTTGGACATCCCCCAAGGGGTCCCGGGCTGTGAGGGAGCACAGGCCGGGCTGAGGGACACCCCCCCACAAACACCCCAGTGCATGAATGTCATGCACCGGGCCTCTAGTCTTAATAATAATAGCCAATACAATACAGTAATAGCTAACACAGGGGTTTGCTCATTTCTAATCAGTTCTGAGCATATATACAGGGCATCCCCAAAAAAATGCATACACAGTTTAACAGCTGACAGCTCAATTTTGAAAATGAAATGTACTTTAATAAACACTGCCTTTATAATTATTCAAAGTGTGAGAATACATTTTTTGGGACACCCTATAAGCAACCTCTCTTAACTCTCACAGCAACTCTACATGAGGGGTACTAGCAATCGCCTAATTTTGCAGATGAGAATGCAGACACAGAGGGTGTGAGTAGGCATAGATGGAAAGAGAAATGCTGGGAGGCTGAGTGGGAACAGGATAGTTCAATGTAGCACCAAGAATGTGGAAAAGAGGGAAACCTTTCAGAGTCCATAATTAGTGAACTGAGTTTCACTAAAATCTGAAAGGAGAATAAGAAATTCTATTGTACTAAACTGAAAAAGGTGACTGAGCATAGAGCAGCACAGACTAAAACCACACAAAGAATATGTGTACGTTACAGTGCATACATGAATTAGCCATGACCTTTGAGGAAAGGTTAAAACTATTTTTAAGTTTCTGACATCCTTGATAATTGTCAGGGAATTAAAACAGTGATGTAGAAAAGATAATCCAGAAAAGTCAGCAATGTCCTTAATGCAATAAACCAAGAGAAATACAGTTTTGCTCTATATTTATGATACTAACCCAGAAATAAAAATGTATCATTGAAATGAAAAATAGCATTTCATTTAAATATCATTAAAATGTTTCCAATCTTCAGGAGTCATCTCAGTTTTCATCTCAATGCTCAATGTTTGATGTCATGTATATCTATGCAAATATCATTATCGAAAATTTATAACTAAATACATTTTTCTAACATAGGCAGAAGAGTAAAAATTACACTAAGACAGTTGTTTTTGTTCCCCATTTAATAAAATTTCAGAATAGAAGCCATTTTAAATGTACAAGAGAAACTCTCTTAATGAAAAATATCTGTAGCATACTGTAACAAAAATGATAAAGTAGTCCAATATTATAAATCATGCATTTACAGCGAGCATTCCAGAGTTTGGCCACCTGGTTGGAGCCATAGTTCTATCAGCCTTCTAGTTTAGTCCAAGTCCCAGTGGACACTTGAACTCTTTCCTCAATTTTAAAAAAGGGAGTACCAAGAGAACCTACTTCATAAAACTGTTGTAAGAATAAAATAAAGAATCTCTGCAGTGCTCTGCCGTACATGGAAGGGACTCAATGTGTTAGCTGTTATTTTCATTACATGTCATTATATAAGCATTTCATTATATAAGCATTTCATTATATAAGCACTTACTATTTATGCATAAACTATACTAGAGAACTAGAAAGTCAATTTTTCTGAAGATTTCTAAATCCACTGGAAAAAAGTAATGTAGACCTGACCAGCCATTTTAGTGATTTTTTTTTTAAAATTTCTATAACATTTTATCTAAAGACTGAAAGAGAATCACCAGCCTGGTGGACAGCATACCCACATGGCTCTCCACAGAGTTATGTGGGTATCCTCTCATGAAAGACAAAACATCTGATATGTTATTATTTCTAATTTGGTGCCCATGGGGTTTTCCCAATGCAAAGAAATAAGCCCAAGGAAACTATAAAAAGCAACAGCCCATAGTTAAAACAACAACAAGCAAACTGATCTGTAAATGCCAAAGCATTCACCTGCAACTGAGACCAGTCACATCTGAGTGTCTGTGCCACTCCCAGAGCATTTAAAAAAAATGCTTGCATCACATACAATGATTTTTTACATATAAAGGTTTATTAGGTGGAGCATGTTAAGGCCATAGTTAACAGAGCAATTTAAAAGGCTAATTAAAAATGAAAAATAATATTTCATTTAAATATTAGAATGTTTCTAATCTTCAGAAGCACAGTTTCCTTTGTTTTAATCTCAGTGTTTCAGATGTAAATTGGCCTAGAGCTTAGCATCTGGCAAATACTGTTCTGGATGGACAAAACCGAGGCAAGCTTTCAATTTTCTGTTCTCACACTTCATCATTCTTTCCCCCCCATCTTACACTTCTATTCCACTTTCCCTCCATTTAGCTTCAATTTTATGATATCTGGTGGATGAAGTTTAGATTTCTAAATCCGACACCTTAAGCTATTTAGAAACAAGACAACATGTAACACTCATGTAGTAATTAAATGCATCATTTGCCAACGTAGCACCTAAAATGTTTACTGTTGAATGATGTCATCAAATACCATCTACCCCTTATATCTCACTTTCTTTTCATAAGCCATGGAGAAAATTTCCATACCTTAATTTAGAATATGATTTTATGTACATTTCCTGTGAACTAGAAACATACAGACTGAGGTGAGTACTTACTTTTGATCAATAAAGAGAGGATCAAAGAATTCCGTTGTGATTTTGTTTGCATACAAGGAACAACCGGTCATTGAGCATAACCCTAAAATGCATCAGAGGGAAAGGACCGTGGTTAGTGAGTGCTATTTCATTAACACGGTGAAAGTACCTTGTTTGGGAGAAAGTTACTATTTACCTGACAGTATGAATACAACCCCAGCCAAACAAGCAATTTTAGCTTTGGCTTTCTCTGAGCCTCCGACTTTGGTACACTTCATTCCAAACAGGGCAATTATGGAACCAAAAAAGCCCAGGCTGACAGCGGCAATCATAAGTCCTCTACATGCCTGGATATAACCTGCAATTAGAGTAGGTCATTTACATGTTAACATAAAACAGGTGGCTGTCCAGGGAGAAATCCTCGTTCTACATTGTCCTCCCGAACGATTGTTCTGTTTTCCAAAAAAATAAAAGTAAATAAATAACCATAACTGTTAAAACATGGGGCAAGACAAGCAAGGAAAACAAGTTATCCTACATGGAGTGCCTGTTGTATGTCACACACTTTTAAGTTCAGTTTATGCATAATCTTCAGATTAGCTTGCTGAGTGCTGTTATTCACATGTGAGGAAACCGAGGCAAGCAAAGTGTCGATGATATGCCAGAGATAAGTTAGTAAGAGGCAGGAATGGATTCCATACCGATATGACTGTACAATCCAGGTGACGCTGCCTTTCACTGTGCAAAACATCACCTGCCACTATCTCGAGCCTCTTACTCCTTCGTACACTGGAACTTTTAAACAGATGTTTTAATGGTTCAGACATTATAAAATTTATCATTGGGCAGCAAGACCTCCCAAAGGGTGAAATCTTCCAATATTAGTGAAAGCTTATAAATGAGAGCAACTAAAATATAATCATGAGCCATGAGAATAAGAATTATTTTAATGGCTTTGTATTATTTCCAGGGCACATATGATAAAATGTGGTTTAAAAAAGCATTGGCTATTTACAGCAAGAATAGCTTCTAATTATTAAATTAACTGATTACATATAAGTGGATGCTTTCAAAGCAACCCTAAAAGCTTGTTCTGTTGGTTTTTTGGATCATTCTTCCTACAACATGTATTTCCTTAGTCGCATATTTTTATTTGCACAGCCATGGTTATGATAAACTTCAGCCTGGCTTTCATCCAGACATTAAGAAATGTTAAATTAACAGTATTTAAACTAATAACTTTGTCCACATATGGACATTTTCATTTCAGCCTGAAAAAATGCCATATTTCAATCTGAAACAGTGATGGCCCATACGAGGTGTAAGTATATATTTGTTAAGCAAATGAACATACATGTACTTCAGGTTTACATTTGGAATTAAATTTGTCAATCTGTAAAACCTTGTTAATGCCAAGAGACTGAAAGTTACTTATTGTGTGTCCTCAGACAAAAGCTATAATGAATAATATTTCTAAGACTATGATAATTATAAACTCAGAAAATAATGCTGGCAGGTAGCCTTCAGTCTCCATGTTTCTTTGGGAAAGAATAAAATTTTAAGTTTTAATCCTATTCCTACGATCTATTTTAAAGAGTTCACAGAAGATGTTCTATTTAATTGAACAAATTTAGGCCCCCATAAATTCAGACGGCAATGACAATCATCTTCTATTTTGTAGCATGAACTACTCCCAAACAAAATCATTTCGCTGATGGTGAGACCATCAAAAACAGCAGCAGGAACATTTAGTTTTGGTAGCAATGATCACGCTGCAGGGCTCTCTGGGGGAGTGCTGCCCAATACTAACCCAGCTCTATTTTAAACTTCAATCCTCAAGTCCCTCTACCAGAACCCAGGGAGCAGGTAGAAGCCCAGATAGAGAGAAGAAACCTGTTAGTTCCTTGCAAGGTTAAGGAGAGTCTCCCAGAACCACAACTGCCTCATCACTTATCCCCAGAGCTACTGGGACAGTGTGTGGGTTCTTCATAGCTTTATTTTAATCTATGGTTTTGAGGTGTTTTAGCTGACTCTTGACTGAAATCACTCAACGGACAAAACAGCGTGTGTATGATGTAACCTCAATAGTATATGTGTAAAAAAAGAACTATCCTACAAAACTTTACCATGAACCTTTATGTGCATTTACTTTAATAACCTTACAGGCTTTATGAATAGAAAATGCAGGAGCCTGGCACAAGGTTAAGTCCTACAGTCCGACCCTTTAGACCACAAAATACGTTTTCCCAGATGGTAAACAGTGGTTAGAATCCCATGCTGATGAATGCAGTTCCCAATAGAACTGGGAAAACAATAGCAGCCTTTAAACTTTATTTAACCACTACGCATACCCTTTTGTTCTGAGTTCCTCACTCACTTCTCCCATCTCAGCCCTTGGCACATGTGTGGGAGTAGAGATGGGAAAGCAAGGTTCTGATGTGGTCAGGTCCTCCCTCGGTGCCACTCAACACCCTGATTTGAGGGCAAGGCACCTCTCTCTGGATGGAAAACAGTACCAATAAATCAATTGCTAATTTGTCGCATGCACCAAAAAGGCACTTCACCAGCACAATCATTGGCTAGATTTTCTAAAACGGGGAGCAAAGAGCAGGGATTGGGGTTCCTAGGGGTAGCTCCCCTGCCAGCTGTAAATGCAATCCAGTTGTTGGTAAGTCTGAGCTTTGTGAATTAGGGGCTACCAGGCCTTAAAACACCCACAGACTCAGGCCTGAGGTGACTGCCAACCAACTCAGAGTTTATCTTTTGCAAGGCAGCCCTCTACAACCTTGCTTTCAAACAGTTCCTCGGGGCAAAACTTATAAGTAAAACCATCAAGCGAAGTGGTGGTAAAAACTAGTCAAGGAGGCCATTATTTTTGACAGGTCTAATTTACTGACACCGTTAATAGCTAATTAACACATTAAGGTGCTGAAGCATGAACATATTTACTTAGAAGTTCTCTGAAGTATAATTTATAGTTAATTCTCTTGTACGAAATGGCAAACATTCCCACTAACAAAAATAGATGGCATATACTAAAAAAACAACCTGGCTGAAAATTATTCTCAGCTAAAGTTCAAGTGGTGTTTTGAAAGGGACATGGGTTAGCAATAAACAGAAATCACTAGCTTAGTCAACTGTGAAATGTTTAATTAGTAAAATGTAGTGGCCTTAATGAATTCTGTTAAAGGAAACCTTCAAGGTGTCCCTTAAAAGTTATGTTTCACCCTGGCCAGGTGGCTCAGTTGGTTGGAGCATTGGCCCATACACCAAAAAGTTGCAGGTTCAATTCCCAGCCAGGAGGAGTACTGTAGGTAACCGACTGATCTCTCTTTCTCTCTCTCTCTCAACCGACTGATGTTTTTCTCTTTCTCTCTCTCTCTCCTCTCCTCCCTTCCTCTTTCTCTCTCTCTCAAGTCAATTTAAAATAAATGCATATTCTCAGGTAAGGATTAAGAAAAAAAGTTAAGTGTTTTCCAAATGATGTGTACCTTATTTTCCATTGCAAACTAGCAAAAATGAAAATAGCCACTTGGTGGAGACAATTTCCTAGTGAGAAGAAAAAAAAAAAATGAGCTTTTCTTATGCTAGTAGCTTTGTGCATTTTTTGCAAATACTTTGAAAGAAGATAGGTATGGGGAGAAGGCATGAACTTTGAATTTTAGCTTTGTTCTTCTATTTACCCACTGTGTGGCCTTGATTATGTTAGCTAATCTCTCAGCCTCTGTTTTCTCATCTGTAAAATAGGACAAGAGCTTTTACTTCACAGGATGAATAAAATGAACAAAGTGTCTGGTGAGCGGGTAAGAAACTCATGGAAGCTTCCTTTCCATAAAACTAATATTGATTCTAAGCAGAAATTGGGGTTGGGCTCTTAACATGGCATAACACTAACTCGAGACATTTAGCTGTTCCTCAGCCTCATTTTCCTTACAGAGAAAACGGGGGTGGTATGATACCACCCGATGATGAGGAATCAGAGCTTTGACCTCACATAGGAAATTCAGAATAATGACTCCATCATCTGCTTCCAAGAGGTTTGTTCCTCCATCAAAGACAGTGGTTCTCAACCTTCCTAATGCCGCGACCCTTTAATACAGTTCTTCATGTTGTGGTGACCCCCAATTTCATTGTTATACATTGAACATAATTAAAGCATAGTGATTAATCACAAAAACAATATGGAATTATATATGTGTTTTCCGATGGTCTTAGGTGACTCCTGTGAAAGGGTCGTTCGACCCCCAAAGGGATCGCGACCCACAGGTTGAGAACCGCTGATCTAAGACTAGATGAGAGAACCATGAGCTTTCTCTCTCCTTCCTTGGCTTTTCTTCTCAATCCAGACCTCGTGCCTGGTCAGGCCTGTGGCCCCCATAGCGCATGGTAACGTAACTTTCTCCCGTCACTGCAAAGGCAATGTTAGGAAGTCCATGTGCAGCATGCTGTCAGCAGGACCTGCCTCCGGACCAGCACCCAACAGATACGGCTGCCCTGGGAACACACGCCAGAGATTGATGTTCTCTCCCACATTGATGCTGTTTTTTTTTTCTCTCTCTCGCCCTTCCTCTCTCTCTCAAGTCAGTTTAAAATAAACACATATCCTCAGGTGAGGATTAAGGAAAAAAGTTAAGTGTTTTCCAAATGATGTGTACCTTATTTTCCATTTCAAACTAGCAAGAATGAAAATAGCCACTTGGCGGAGACAACTAAGGGGCCACTTTGAAAAGTTCTACTGGTAAATGGGGGAATCAACGCCTTTCTCTATGAAACTGTCCCAGTGCCACTGAATCCCCGTGTGTTATTCTGGGAGATACAGAAAAGTGAATCTGTCGCTTTGGAGTAGGCAATGCCTCCCTAAACCACAAAAGGCAGAGCCAGCAGGAAGTCTGATTAATCTGATTATAGCACACATTTCAAAGTCCTCATAAGTTTAAAAGACAAGCAATAGGCTGAGAGTGCAACATTTATGACAAATCAAAGATTGACATCCAAATTTAAGAAAACAAATCATTTAAACCAAGAGGAAACTACACAACCACAGGTATAAGACATGAACAAACAATTCACAAAAGAGGTGGGGGAGGGGGAGATCAATATATGATAAGATGTTCAAAATCAGTGCTAATCAGATCAGGGAAATGCCAAGTTAAGTGATAATATGATAATGTCACCTATAATATTGGATGAAAAACTTAGTGGTGAAAATGTAGAGAAATAGGTAGTCTCACACACTGTTGGTAGAATGTAATTTGGCGGTATAAATTGAATATTAAAATGAATATTCCACTGCCCTGACAATACAATTTCTCAATATGTAGTCTATAACAACACACATACAGACAAAGAGGCAAATATAACAATTTTCAGTGAAGCGCTAACAAGAATGAAAGGCTGGAAAGGGTCCAATGTCCTACAACGGGCAAATGGTTATATAAACCAGTTTGTCCAGACGAATGAATACTACGCAATCATTACTTCTATATGTACGGACTGGGAAAGATAAGTTATTAATTTTAGAATGCTGCAGAATAGTGCGTAGTGTGGTGTTATGTTTTTAAAAGTTCTTTTCTAGACACATGGAAGGCTATTTTGCAAACTGGGTTGTATATAAATGTCACTCCTCTTCCATTTGCTCCATTCTAGAGCTTAATAATTGAGGGCTATCCCTCCTTCCTTCTGCCTCCAAATCTTGATACCATGCCCACTTTCACCTCAGACGTATTATTCTGCATGTAATAATATCCAGCGAGCTCTTGTTTGTCTCTCTTCTCTCTTGTCCCCCAACTGTCCTACAGAAGGAGCCATACCTATCTGGCACTCTATCTCAGGTAACAACAATACAGTTACAACAGAAGAATGCGCTTAAAACCGTAACTGTTAAGCCTGTATTCCTGAATGTAAGCCACAGAAACAAAGAAACAAGAGGCTGTCTGTTCAAAGCATCTACCTGGATGTGTGCTCTGCAGAGCACAGGAAATTCAAGGGCAATTCTAGGGGACCCACAGTGTGCCAGCTACTAATTTGACACAGCAGGGTGTCACCCCTCTACAACTAGACACGTCGGCCCTTATGGGCAGGTTCCATCAAATACCACCGTTGAGCAACAAACATTTGCTTTCCGTGGCAAGCACCATCTTAGGGGAATTAAATCTTGTCTTTTATTTACTCAGCTATGCAAATAAAAACTTGCAGGGCAGTAACAAAAGAAAAAGAGAACACCTCAAATCTAGAAATAATGTAAGTGACTCTCCTTAAGTTTCGTCGGGGATCCATTCAGTCCTGCGCTGTCAAATCCTGGAGGCAGAGCCTAGAGCAGTGGTTCTCAACCTTGGCTGCACATCAGAATCACCTGGGGAATTTTTTAAAATGATGAGGCCCAGAAATCAGGATTTTAAAAAGATCCCCAGGTGATTCTAATGTGCAGCCAAGGTTGAGAACCACTGGCCTAGAGCGTGAGCACGGATCTGACCACGTTCATACCGACGGTTCTCTTGAAACTAATACAGAGCCAGTTTTCTACCCGAACATCGATCTACCTGTTGCTACAATGCAATGCGATATAAAGCCTAATTAACAAAAAACAATGTAGAAAACAATTTACAGAAGGACACCACGAGGGAGGCCCGGAGAGGCACCGGCTCAGAACCTGTCAGTCTCCCAGAACCTGTCAGTCCCCCGCACGCAGGAGATTCTGAGCTGAGCGGCCAGGACTCTACCCCCTGAGGCTCAAGGGCTATTTATTTTCCTAACATTTGGAGGAAGCGTTAAAGCCCGGGCTGGCACGCCTGTAGAAGAATTTTTTTGCGGGGGACACCTCCTATAATATGATTCCTTTTCTCCTGCCCACTTTTAAAAAAATTCACGAAACGGCTAAGGGAGTTCAAGGCAAGCCCATTTCGCTTGGACGAGTCCACGACACCCTTAGAATCCAGCTCCTCTGGGGAGCGACGCAGAAGACAAGCCCCCTCTGCGTGACTCCGTGTCCTAGCCGTCCCGTCCGCAAGAGATGGGGGTCCCACAACCGTGTCCTTTACTCTCAGGACAGCAAAACTGCTCCCCTCCACCCGCGACCCCCGAAAGTCACCCGCCCCATTTAGGCCTGTCTGCGGGTCCCCCTCCCAACGCCCCCCCCCCCCAACCCGGGCTCCCATAGGCGCCCATGCAGGACCGACGTCCAGGGGGCGCCCATGCAGGAACGACGGAACGGGGGACTCGCCCCAGCTCCCTGGGGCCCCAGGGGAAAAGAGGGACCGATCTCAGAGGAGTCTGCCCGCCCCCCGCCCCCCAGGTCCCAGCGGGGGTCGCGAAGCCGAGCGGGCGCCCCGTCCGCTGGCCTGACAAGAGGGAGGGTCGGGGGCAGGGGCCCGGGATGCAGACCGTCCAGCGCCAGCATGGAGGGGAAGTCCTTGCAGTTGGAGACCCCTGTGGAGTCGGTAACGCATGTCTTCCACAGGTTGGCCCAAAAGGTGGCGGTGGTGATGACCGTGCCGTCGTTGGTGGATACCTTCCAGTAGTCGGTGGGCACCGTGGAAGACACCAGCAACCAGCCCGAGATAGACACGGTGAACGCGATGATCTCCAAGGCGGTGCTCGCCATGCCGCCCGCTGCAGCCGCGCTCGCTCGCGCTCCGCTTCCACTCGGCGCTGGACCCCGAGCGCAGGAACCCGGGCTCCGCCCCCCACCCCCCCGCCCCGCCCCGCCCCGCCCCGAGGACAGCCGCCCCGCCCCACCCCGCCCCGCCCCGTCCCGAGGACACCCGCCCCGCCCCGCCCCCGGAGACCCGCCCTGCCCCGCCGGGCCCCGCGGAGTCCCGCGGCTCGGGGGCGCGCAGCGATCTGAGGACGCGCCCTCGGAGGCAGAGCGCTCTCCCCGCGCTTTTCCGATGGCTGCCTAGCATGTCTCCCGCCAGGTGCTTGGCGCCCCGGGTGGGGAGGAACGCAGGTCTGCGCCCCCTTCCTCCCGCCGCCCCCGCACCTCGGGGGCCGAGGGACCGCGGAGAATGGCTCTCCTGTTGCACAGACTGGCAGCCGGATGTGGACAACCTGTTGCGTCCCACCTTCCCCCACCGCTTCCCAGACCTTCCCATGGCAAACAGCTTGGCTTCCAGAGTACCTTGTAAAAGAGCAGAAAAAGCCTTTTGTGTGTCCTGCAAGCCCTGGGCCTGGTAACGCAGCCGCGAAAGGTTTTCGTGTCACACTTGTTGGGTGACCCTGTTCTGCTTGTCAGGAAGGGATTATTATGGCAGATCTGGGCTCGAAATCAGCCTTGCTCTAAAATTCTTCGGTTCTTTTTGGCCCTGTAGTGTATATGGAAA
This sequence comes from Myotis daubentonii, assembly GCF_963259705.1. Classification (NCBI taxonomy): domain Eukaryota; kingdom Metazoa; phylum Chordata; class Mammalia; order Chiroptera; family Vespertilionidae; genus Myotis; species Myotis daubentonii. Next base: position 178,568,693 of record NC_081841.1, on the reverse strand, counting down.
GCCATTGTAAAGAGGTGCTTGGCACAGACCTAAATTCAAGATTGCCTCAGTCCCGAGCTTCAGTGCTCCAGCCACAATGCTGGCCTGTTGATTCTAATGCGCTCACGACACGCAGGACATGTATGTAAGACATTTTCCTTAGGGGACCCCTCCAGCTCCCAGGTCTGAGGCTATTCTATGAATTGATGGTTCTGTCACAATGGTAACTGCTCTATATCTTGTTTTTTCCACCTCCATCTTTCATGCCTAATTGAAAAGTTTAATTTATTCCTTCATTGCTGTCTCAAGGTATGCATAAAGATCAGGGTGTACTTTCGGCTCCCGGAGTCACGAATCTGGGCATAAATGAGAGAACAAAGACACTGGCTTTACTATGGGGTTATTATTTATCTATTTAAAGCTCTTGGTATGAGCTCTCAGGATTCACTTCTTGCCAAAAGTAACCAAAGGTCTAAAACCTATAAATAAGTCCACTATAATGAAGCTAGTGGCTAACCCTCTGTTTCACAATCTTTGTGCAGGAACACTTTGGCTCTTTGTGAAGAATTTCTCAATTCCCTTTTGTCACTTTTTATTTTTTTAACCAAATGGATACAGAATGAAATTTGAGGTGATTAGATGATAATGGAGAAGAGAGGAGGTTGGACCACAGAACCATCAAAACAGCTTTGAAAGGACCACTGAGGACGCTAGGACAAGCTCACACTGAACACAATTACCTTTTCTAGAGATTATACTTAGTTCATGCTCTAACCTTCAGAGTCATGGGTTCAGTGTGTGGCAAAGCGTGTGGTTTGCTTTGGTTTTGACAGCCTTTTAAAAAGTTTTTCTTCCTATTGAGCCCAAACCTATCTCTCCTTAATTTCCACCTAAATGCCGTAATCTCCACGGAGACAACACAGGGTAAATCCAACTCTGGCTGTGCAGCAGCCGCCGGGAGGTGCATGTGTGCTTGCCTTGAATAAGTGGGAATAGGATGAAGGTGGTTTTCAGAGAACTGGCCACACCACTGTACTGCTCTTGGTCCCAGCTTGCCTTAGTGTCTCCTGTTAGGTTCACCAGAGGGTCAGACTTACAGTTTGGGAAGCACCTAGCTAACCTCACTCTTCTCATCTTCCCTGCTATTCAAAGCAGCCACCTTTGAGTACTGACTACAAAGCATCCTCTACTCTTTCGTATGATTTGCCTTTTTAAAGTGCTTTTATCATCTGGTTTCTTGCCCTCCAGCATATTTCCGCAATTATGTCTATGCCGTATTCCTTTCTAAACAAGCTACCTTTTTTTCTGATCTATTTTATTATGCAGAAAACACAAAAAGTCACGAACCAAAGACATTCCCTGTAGAGTTTCTAAAATTAAAAATTTTACAAGTTTTGGTTTTATACTTTACTTCCTGGCCTTGTCTGACAGTCTTTTTGTTTGCTTGTGTCTTCCTCATGATAGTTACTCACTAAAATCGTTGATTCTTTTTGTTTTTATAAGATAAAAGGCTGGCTTATTTTTGGCACACAAAAAAGTATAAGATTGTGACCTTGAACACACAAGAGTTCCATAAATTTCATTGTTTAGTACCAAAAGCACATTATTTGTTAAAAGAAGGAACTATGAAGAGTGGGTTCGTGTTTTAGATAAGTTCCCAAAAGTTATTTAACAGATAATGTAGCTCTATCTGTTGTACTTAAAAAATCCACAAACCCAGCTCACCATTGCAACATAGCTTCCAGAAGAAACAAACCCTGAATTCTAACTTGAGTTCACATCCCTCCCCCGACCTCCCCACAGATCAAATCCTTTAAGCCAGAGTCTCCACCAGTGGCTCTAGTAGTGATCTTCCCAAGGTTTCTGGTTTATAGCCAAGTTGGGAACCACGGCTCTGACTGTTTGAGATACACGTATAACTTAGTAAAACAGATGGGGTGTTTTATAGAGAGAAGGAATATTAATCTCTTAGTTGAATACTTTAAAAACAGAAATATTCTTTTGCTGTAGAGATTGTAATACACCGTTTTAACTTTAAAGGAGTTGAAAATATCACCAGCGACCCATCAATTTAAGACCTGGGTGGCAGCACGATTAGTTCCTTTGCCAGTTCAAACAGACTAGGGTCGTCATGGCTGTGGACTTGATTAATTTTCTACCTTTATTCTTTGTTCATTCTATGAGGCTGGACAACCCTCAACACTTTTTCTTCCCTGGCATGTACTGCATATTTATTTTAAAGAGTTATACTTTAGACCCAACAAGTGCCTAACCAAATGACAAAAAACATTAACTTTCTCTAATACCTAAAGAATATTATGTAATGAATCAGCCATTTAATTTACAATGTCTTATATCTTGAGCTTTTCAAAACCAGTTTAGTCAGAAGAAACCTAAAGATAGTACAGACTACCGCATAATTTAATGTAAGAATCTCCAGGAAATGAATGGATCAAATAAAGATTTTTAAAAGAAGTAATGGCTAAACGGCCCATTTCACTTTAAGATTATAGAGTTCCAAATAACCTTTGCAGTTAATCTGCAAACTGATTTACAAAGTACATTTCATCGGATAAATGCTTCTTTATTTTCTTTAGGATTCAGTTCAATTAATTTTTTATTTAACCATTCATAACAAACTATTCTTAACTTCAATATAAAAGTGAATGCAGCTAGAAAGTTACTTCTCCAAATTATTCAAAGTAACACCTTAATTAACAATAATTTGGTCTTTATAAAAACACCTGTAGATTTTTTCCTATATGAAAACTAATATATCTCTAAATTAATAAATTTGACATGAATACATTTAACATCCTAAAGTAAATGCTGAGCCTTTCTTTGAGACCTAAGCCACTGGGATTAGCACAGGAAGTTATTTCTTTGGAGTTATTATGCTTATTAAAGAAAAATTGAGGATACCCCCACCCCAGCGGATGTTCAATAGGAGTGAAACCAGTTTAGCCAACTGAGCAGGAGATTTGCAGAAATTCTTTACTTGGGATTCAACTCACTTGCCAAACAGGTGTGCCTTTCAACAACTCAAGGATTTTCTAAGCATAAAAATTGGTTTCAGTATACATTAGCTCCTTCCTAGTAGCATGCATCTAGTCAGCTGGGAAGAAACTGAAGTCCTGATAAATGCAGCATTAGTTAAAAAAAAAACAACTTCCCAGGAGCCAAATATTGTTACACCACGTCAGAGAAGACTTTAATACCGATACTGAGATAGTAAAATAGCACATCTGTGTTCCTTTTCCTTCCATTTCCCCTAACACTCTTAGTTTATCTTAATGCTCTACACTAATTCCATGATATTTGTAATCTACTTAGCATGAAAGCCAGAGTGATGGGCGTAGTTCTGCGAATGAACACTCATGCTTATCGTTGCATCACTGATCATACATATATGTCTGTCTGTACATTTTTTTGCAAATTATAAGAAAACAAACAGTGCCTTATTTTGCTACTTGGTACCCTTTGAGGCTGTACTGCATCGGAATACTTCAATGGGCCTATTACAAGTGGGTGCCATATATCTTGTGGGTTTGTTTTTTATGCATCCATTTCAAACACACTCATTCTCAATTCTGAGGTGTCTTAGGACCTCCGAGATTCCCCCAGAGCCCCTGAACAGGTCAGGTTATGGCTCCAGCAGCTCAGAGTTATCTTGGTGAACACCCTTCCAGCCTGGAATGACTCTCACTCTGAGATGCTGGGACCTTCAGGGCTTGCAGATGCGTTAGTTACATTTTGCTGGTCAATAAACATCTTATGCATATTAGTTCAACCTAGCCAGGTTGGGCAGCACATAAATCTGTGTCCTGGGCAAGTTTTATTGATCTGAGTTGCAGCTTCCTCATTTCTAAAATGAAGGAGTTATTTTGGATGGTCTCCAAGAACAGTTTGAACTCTAAAAGTATCTGAGTCTATGATTCCTAATGAGCTCGCCCAATCACAGACTAAATCAACAAGGAGAGAAGGGAGGCAAGAGTTTTCTTTTGGTGTTCTCACCACTTTCCTTTCTCCCCACTTCCTGACATTACCTCCCTAGCTATACTTAAAGGGGGTGGATGATGGGGCATTTGGAGGAGGGAAGTGCATGAGGATAATGTTCTTACAATCTCTATTGACAGTGTTATCTTCAATTGTTAATTTTATCAGAAACATGACATATATAGCATGGAAGTTCAATTCACTTAGGAAGCAGGGTGACATAGGGGAGAGAGGGCATATGAGGCAACTGATAAGATGGATAAAATTCTAGCTCTGTATGGCCTTAGGCAGGACACCTAATTGTTCAGCTATGTTCTTCAACTATAAAACAGGAATAAATAATAGCTTCTTTCGAAGTTATTGTGAGAATGAGACAATGTATATAAAAGGACCTGGAACATGGTAGACATTCAATTTTTTAAATGGGTATTATTCAGTTCATTCATGCTCTTTCATTTTCTTGCCTCTATTTGAAGTGATAAAATCACATTTTCCCTAAAACTGGTATTAGTCAGAGTTAGACCGACATGTAGTAAGTAAAAAAGGATAGGCTGTATTTCAAATCTTAAAGTTAAAAAACAAAGTGTTTATAGAGTGCCAACAAAGAAGAGGTAGGTGATGAGAGCAGAGGGTGAGAAAACAGGGAGTCAGAGCAAGCTGTGTGTGTGTGTGTGTGTGTGTGTGAGAGAGAGAGAGAGAGAGAGAGAGAGAGAGAGAGAGAGAGAGAAGACCAGTCCAAAGGGAAGTGTGGCAAAAGTGAGAAAACTAGAAGGCAGGTAATGTAAAAGGGGGTGGACAACTACAAGATAGAATAAGGGTAATGGAAAAATGCGAGGACAAAGAAAAGGATTTTAAAAGAAAGAGATGGGAAGGGGGCAGGAACCTGCTAAACAGTGGAGGGGAGGAGTAAGGTGGCACTGAGAAAAGAAGATGGGTGGGCACTGAGGAAAGTGGAGGATTGTTTTCACAGCCCTCACCTTTCTACATTACTGTGGGTAAAGGGGGAAAACAACACTTTCTAGTGCCTGTTACAAATGAAGAGACTTTCCCCTCTCCCTGGTCCTCAGAATAGAGCTAGTGAGAGGTTTATTTATTTAAAAGTACTCAGAAGTCCCATGTTTACCATTTGGCTCACTTCATGGGAAAAATTATTGGAAGTTTAAAATGAATTCTTTATGGGTCAAGAATGCAAGTTCTTACAGAAACATACCCATAAGCAAATACTTGTGAGGTTGTTTTGGTGTTTTTTGTTTTTTTCCAAAGGTAGGCTTTCTTCTATTTTTTTTTTAATCTAATAAAAACGTATACTGTACCTTTTGGATACCAGTCCCATTCCAAGTACTTAACTCATTTAATAACAGCCATACAAAGTAGGTGGTATTTTCATTCCCTTTGTGTAGATTCTCATCTGTACAGCCAAACCACAGAGAGATGGAATAACTTGCTCTAGAAGGAGGTGGGGTTTAACAATGTTGCCCCCTTAGTTCTAGACCAGAGTCTACACGCCTTTGTAATAAATTGCTTCCGACCAAGACAACTCTGTAGTTTGTGTAGAGTATTCAGTTAATATCCACTGAGTATATGAACATACACACACACACACACACACACACACACACACACACACAAATGAATTGAAACAATTCCAGATCATTTGTATTTATCTTTATAATGCAGGAACATGGCTTTTATAATCAGATTTGAACAGGGTACCTAATTTCCTTATTTAATTTCATTGTTTGTTTAGATCTTGTAATAGGTGAATTGAAGTTCAGTAATATTCTGTTTAACAATGTTCTGGGCAAGGCTGATTCATTAAATCACAGTTTGTGTTTAGAACATTTATCTTAAAATGTGCGTGTGTTTGTGTAGATGTATGTACGTATATGTACTATTACATGTATGTATATACACATATACACACATTATATTAGTACACAGTTTATTAGAGTACGTTGTTAACTCTGTCTTTTCCATACTCTCACCCAGTTAGAAAATAATGAGCACCCACCCTTCTACTTGATTATCCTGAATTGGGGGTGTTCTGTAGTCTGTGTTGTTTACTGTGCTAGGCCTGTCTTTCTTATGATTATTTTGTTTTCTGATGAAGTTTGACCCATATTCGCTGACAAAATGTATGCTACAATAAAACAAAGGAAAAGTGTCCATTCATGTGTTAAAATGCAATGCCTGATTGTTTCTGGAATGACCATACTATCTGGCATATCCACAGCAGTGCTAGATGATTCTTGTTTTTTCATATCCTCACAAACACTTGTTTTTATCTGACTATATAATTGTCATATTGCTACTTTAAACCCAAATTTGTCCATTTCCAAAGTTCATCTCCTTATGTTTAAATGATATCCTAGTCATCCATGTTTTGAAGACATTCAAAATATGTTTTTAAAGATAAAAAATGCAAATTCTCCAAAGTTTCAGATGTTACTGTATCCAAAGTTAAAAGGTCATTATCCAAACATTTTGGGGTCCATTACTGTTTGTTGTTCTTTGTCTACCTCCTCTTACCTGATTATGACACACACACCAAGGGCAAAGGAATAGAGGCTAAGAGATAAAAAACAAAGGGAGAATAAGAGTGACATATAATGAAAGAGAATGTTTTCTCTAACTGTTAAAACATTGATTGGAAGTGAATGTGATAAGGGTAGGCGATGACGAAGGGGATTTTTAATATGAGCTTGTGTGTATGTGTGGAGTAAGGGGGGGAGGCAGGACATTGACCAACTTCTGCTTCATTGGGTTGCTTTAGCCATCTAGATAGATAGATAGATGATAGATAGATAGATAGATAGATAGATAGATAGATAGATAGATAGATAGATAGATAGATATCTGATAACTATAACTATAAACATCTGAGCACTGGAGATTTAATACATCTAAAGAGCCATAATTAGTCCTGTGTTTGGGGAGATGAGGAAAAGGCAGAATATAATGACTGAATTAAGCATGAAGGTCATATCAGCACGACCAATCTCTTCTTTGCTTTTTTACTTTAAAGCTAAATTGCTCAAGTGTTGGAAAAGAAGTTTGTGACAGAATCTCCTCATCACCAAATATTATGTGATAATTGCTAGGTGTGCCAAAAAGGCAAGCTTTCTTGCCCACTGATTTTTGTCTCCATTTCCTTTACCGTATCCTTAAAGGCAGCCTCAGCTGTTATGGAACTTGATGGGGATGACTTTAAGGAAATGATTGAGAAAACAGAGTTGATCAGAGACTATTGAACATCCCTGAAACTAGGAAGAATGACCAATTATTATGAGAATAGTGATCTGAAAAAACTTCAGCCAGGCTGTGGTTTTTATTTCCGGGATTTCAAAGAGATTGGGGAAGCCAGTGTAAGATGGTTGGATTTATTGCCATGAGATGCTAAAAAATCCCATTTAGTTTACTCAGTTTTCCCTCCCATTTCAAGATCAGCATTATTCATTTTATTACAATTCAAAATACATTTATTGGGTGCCTATCATGCTGCAGGCATCCTTCCACACATTGTGGATATGGCAAACAAAACAAACAGAATCTCTGCCCTGATACAGCTTACATTCTACTGATGGAGACAAGAACAAGGTAAGAAAAAGATTTAGTGTATCATACAATATACACTAAGATGAGAGAGTAATCACATTTTAGGTGCCTTTGAGTCAATTCAAGAAAGGTGCCCCGTCATATGTGTGGCTGCAACCCCCCAGTTTGGACAGCAAAGTGTGGGCACAGGAGCCCCTGCCATAGGCAGCCAAGCCCCGAAACTACTTCATCATCACTGTCTTCCCCACTGTTTCATCATGTGGTTAAAATCTTTAAGGAAATAGTTCAGATGCAGCTTTTCCATCTATGTTTATGTCTATTTGACTTTTACTGAAATAGATACACTTAGTTTGATGCTGTTTAAAAACAATATGGCACACCTGTTTTATAGTTCTAGAATATTAGAGTTAGAAAGACTTTTAAAATTATTTAATTCATCATTTTACAGAGGAGGAAACTGGAATCCACAAGTGACTTCTTTTTTTAAAAAATATATATATATTTTAATTGATTTCAGAGAGGAAGGGAAAGGGAGAGAGAGATAGAAACATCAATGATGAGAGAAAATCATTCATCGGCTGCCTCCTACATGCCCCCCCCCCGCTCCCACCCCCCGGGATCGAACCCACAACCCAGGCACGTGCCTTGACCGGGAATTGAACCATGACCTCCTGGTTCATAGGTCAACGCTCAACCACTGAGCCATGCAGGCCAGGCCTCAAGTGACTTCTTAATGTATATTAATTTACTAAGTGTGTGTTGAAGTATTATACCAATTGGAATAACATTTTGTGTATGTTATTCTTCAAAAGTGTATGAATTTGAAAAATTCTTCAAGTTGAGTGCTAAAGAAAACTTTGAATTATAAGCAAGCTTTGAATATTTAAAAATGAAAATTATCACTTTCATACAGGTTCTCCTCAATGCTATATTTTTTCCAATGAAATATTAATAAGTATATTTCTAGGAGGTTTTTGCTTCAGGTAAATGCAGAGTCATCTGTATAAATGGCTTTTGAATAGTAACATCAAAAGAAAGGAAATAATGTTTGCTGATAATAGGGCAGACAGATAACAGGCACACCTCTTTTTGTGGTTCAAAGCAATTGCTGTTTCTATGTTTGATTTAGGGTTTGTAGAATGAATTAATGAAAAGACCTAAAAAACAAAGTTGATGTCATATTTTGCCTGTGATTATTGTAACTGCCACACCTCTAGGATTTGGAACATAAAGCTTTCTGACAAACAAATATGCCCTAAGTCAACTACTTCCCCAACATACAATTCACCCACATATGTAATCCTACAGAGTTATGCAATGTTTTGTTTTCCAATCAAAACATGATATGAAGATCATATTTTATTTTTTTGACATGGTAAATGAAGTAGCCAATAAAATTTGGTTAAGCAAACTGAATGATTTTCTGTTTGTTAGTTTTTAGAGTTTATATACTGGAAAGGAGAAAAGCAAATAAAAGTCATTATTTTATGTTAATTTCCAAATATGAAATGAATTAAAGCATAGATGTTACAAAACTGAATATATTATGAGCATTGATAAGTAGTTTTTGGATTTAATTGTATTAATCAAAAAGGATAAATGATAAAATATTGAATGGAATATTAAGCATAAACTCTCAAAGTCCATCTGTAAATATCTAAGTTTTAGTTACTCTTCCAAATAAATAACCTTTTTAAATGAAGAAAAGTCATATATTTTCAAGTTATAATTTTGCAACAAATATGGGGCCTTATTTTATAGTTCAAATAATCAAATTAATCCTCAAATAATTACTCCTTTGGTCTTTGACAACCCACTATATTATACATTATAAATAATATATTTATCACTAAAGAATTTTTCTACAGATGGTTTGCAATCACACAATGCGAATTTAGGAAAATGCAATATGTTTTTTCATTTGCTTATTTTGCTCTGTTTGTAAACAGAGTTGACTACTAGTATAGTAATGCACTTTTATTGCATTTAGCAATACTGAGTTTCACAGATGTTGTGTTCTTTACGAATTGAAGGCAAGATCCTCCACCAGCAAAGATTATATGGTTTACTTTATTGCCGTGGTCTGAAACCAAACCTGCGATATTTCTGGTGTATGCCTGTACCGATAATCTACCAGGAATAGATACATGGTAAATTTGATCACAGATTAGGATCACTAGTTTCTTGTATCCTTTTTCCTAACAATGAATTACTTTTGACTTTCAAGATGCTTGTATTTCACTGATTTAAGAAAAACCAAGCTCAGTTCTAAGTAGTATGCACCGCCTCAAGCCTACCTACTTAAAATAGCACCTCTCTTTTTTCCTCACCACCTCAAAAGCTCTGGTTGACTCTCAAACTCAGGACACAATACTTCTCAAAAGGGTGGATTTTAGACTCCCCCATATATACTAATGTTCACTTAACCTAATCAATGGGCAAATGTGAATGTGGCTCCTTACTGATTATGACTTCTGTTTTAATTATGGTTATGACTGTGACTCTGACTTTAACTAGAACATTTATTTCTTTATTTACTGAATGTAGCATACACATTTCCAATGCAATGTTTTATTTCTGGTAAATAGAGCCAAAGAGGAACCACATCTGTGACTACATTTCAAAATCACATTGACTTTTGAAGTACATACATTCATATTCTGAATAAAATAATCTTTATTAAACACAAAATAATGGAGTTCAAAAGCCACCCTGCCCTAATTCCTATTGTTCTAAAGTAATAAACATAGCATGCCATTTTAAAATATGAAAATATAAGGTCAATACAGCATTGGAAGGTGTGTGTGTTTTTTTTATTGTTACCCTTGAGTGCAATGTAAAGAAGTAGCACTGCACTGCCATTTAAAGGACCTGGCAACAGATACATGGAAAGGTGCTGAACCTCACTGGCAATTAGGAAAATGAAAATCAAAACCACAATGAGATACCACCTCATATCTATTAGAAGGGCTATTATCAACAAGACAAGTAATAACAAATGTTGCAGATGTTGTGGAGAAAAGGGGACCCTCAGTCACTGCTAGTGGGACTGTTAACTGGTACAGCCACTATGGAAAACAATACGGAGGCTCCTCAAAGTATTAAAAATAGAGTTACCATATAACCCAGCAACCCCTCTTCTGGGTATCTACCTGAAACTTTGAAAGCATTTATTTGTAAAGATACATTACCCCTATGTTCATTGGAGCACTGATCACAGTGGCCAAGACATGGAAACAACAGAAGTGTCCTTCATTAGATGATTGTATATGGAAGATGTGGTGTATATCTATACATATAAAAGGCTAATATGCAGTGTCCCTGTGGGAGTTTGACTGCGAGACCTGGAGTTCTATCGCTTGCTATGACGTGCGCTGACCACCAGGGGGTGGCGCAGAACAAAGCAAGGCCCCGGCCAGCACCTGGAAGGCCCTGATTGGCCCTGATTGCCGGCCAGGCCTAGGGACCCTACCAGGCCTCTAGTATATCTATACAATGGAATACTATTTAACCATAAAAAAGGTGAAATACTGCCATTTGTGACAAGATGGGTGAATCTTGAGAATATCTTGCTAAGTACAACAGAAAAAGTCAAGAGCCATATGATTTCACTCATATGTGGGACTATAGAACTGAAAGCAACAAATGAACAAACAAACACTCATAGACACAGATAACAACATGGTGGTTACCATTGGGAAAGTTAGGTGGGGAGGAGGGTAGTAAAGGATAAAGAGGGTCAAACATTTGTTGACAGAGAAGATTTGACTTTGTGTGGTGAATACATAACAAAATATACTGTTGATGTATTACAGAATTGTACACTTAAAGCCTATGTGATTTTATTAACCAATTTTATTAACCAAAAGTAGAGGCCCAGTGCACAAATTCATGCATGGGTGGGGTCCAGCCAGTCCTTCCCCAATCGGTGGATTGGGTCTGTGGAGGAGATGGTGGGAGGTTGGCCGGCGGGTCCTGCCCCTGTTTGGGGGCAGGGCCAGCCGTGGGGAGGGGCTGTGGGCAGTGGGCTGGCTGGCCCCACCCCCAAATGGGGCAGGGGAAAGGGGCCATGGGCAGTTGGCCATCCAGTCCCACCTACGATTGGTGTGGGGGGGGCCGATGGGGACAGAGCTGGCTAGGGGGAGGGGCCACAGGCCAATCAGGGTGGTGGGGGCTGATTGAGGATGGGGCTGACAGTGGGAAGGGGCTGCAGGAGGTTGGCTGGCCAGCCCTGTCCCCTATTGGGGTAGAAGGGGGCAATCAGGGGCGGGGCTGACTGGGAGGAGGGGCTGCGGGAGGTTGGCCACAGGCCCCATCCCCCACCCCCAATCGGGCCAGTTCACTGGCCGCAGTGGGCGTCATAGTGACCGGTTGTTCTGGTCGTGAAAGCGTTCTGGTTGCTGGCTTTTTATATATATAGATATCACCCCAATAAATTTAGTAAAATATGCAAATAAGCAAACAAATAAAGGACCTAGCATCTAGTACTGGTGCTGTCACTACTTTGTTCATTTATAATTACTTGGGCCCATTTTTCCCATCTGAAAAGTGAATGTTGAAGAGAGTCTAAAATTCTGCCTAGCTCTAACAACAGAGGGAGGAAATAAAAAGTTCAGTAGGAGAATATTGTTTCCTTCTCCCCTTCAGACAGGGCTGACAGAGGAAAAACAAGAAGGAATGTGGAGACAGAGGCAAAGAGAAATAGGAGTGAAAGGAAGGTCTGCACACAGAGCGAAAGTGTTAAGCATGTGATGGGGGAGTCATTGTGCTCATATGGAACCAGCAGGAGAGTTAGAATCATCCAGAAATCTTTCTCACCACTCCCGAGATCTACCCTTCAGTTCTCCATTTCACCCATCCTTACCTCCGCTGTCCACTCCCTCCCGGTTCTGTCCACTTGCTTATACTCGCCTCTTTCCACTGGAAGCACAGAACAGCCACCTCAGCCTGGGCATCTCAAATCCCTCCCGTCCCCAACCAGCATTAGAAAGGAAAGGCAGAGAGAGTTTCAGCTCCAAGCGTGTACGTCCTAATTCCCCAAGCTCTATCCCAGGGCATTGCTGCCTATGTTTACTTTCCTGGCTGGAATGAAGCAATTTGTAGAAGGTCCCACGGCAGGTTAATGACGAGCCAGACTTAGCATGCACAGCTGCTGATTTCTCAGTGTGGGCCCCGGGCCACAGGGCCACGTGGCTGTTCCACACGCTGTTCCAAATCACACACTTGTCAATGGCAAGGAACTTCCTATGCCCACTGTTGCGGGCGAGCTTTATTAAGCAGGACATGTCCAAAAAACCTAAATGCCCAAATCTTGAAACTTTAACAACACTACGTATCTCTTTCAGCTCTAAACAAAAAATTGTTGTAATACTAAACTGGTATTATCGGTGTCAGTGAAAAACAACAATGTTCCAACAAACATGAGGCTGTAATCAACTACTCAGGCTCTTAAGTTAGAGGTTTGATCATATTTTTGCAGGTAACAAAGGAAGCCACTTTAATAATTTATATAGTTTCTTAATCAGAGCCATTAGCCAGCATCTGATTTTTGTTTTATTTTTTTTCTGATATTTTCAAAGAATTCCTATATGCCATTTGTTTCTTATCTAATTCAGACTAGCAATGAAAAGGTAGTGTTTTATCATTTAATATATATTCTGCTGCATTTCAGTTCAAAACAGTTCTTAAAGGTAAACATTTATTAAAGGATCAACATTATTCTTTCAAAGCTGGATAAGACCCCAAAGAATCACATTTATTTGAGCTCAAAATGAGGAGTATCTCCTAAGTTCCCCAGTTTTTCTAAAAACAACAAACAAACAAAAAGGAATGTGCTAGTGTCCTCAGGACAACATGCTGGAAAGGTAGTAAATATAGCTTCAGTGACAAATAAAGCCACTTGGTAATTAGCGCTTATTGCCCATTTACCTTTCTATATTATTAATGCTCTTAAATAAGGCATCAGCTTTCTTCCAGCTGTACAGTTCTAACTGGATCTTTCCTTTTACCTTTATTATAAAGTCAGATTCATTTCCTAAACAAATTGATTTCAGAATCTGAGTTTTACACCCCTGAATGTGTACCAACTGGAAAAGGGCCATTTCAGATAAAATATATCGAAGAATGCTCTATTTCCAAATGTCTCGATATAGATACAAAGTCGGAAGACAGATTCAAAATTCAATCCGATCACCAGCCTCCTCAGTCTTTCTTCTGTAGTGTGTCTTTGACTTCCTTGAAACCCTCCACTGTCACACAGCTGTCCTCAAACATTTTTGGTGGCAGATGGCCCGGATCTCTATTGTTGGAGAGCAATGGAAAGGTTCAGAAATGTAACAAAGTTCGACATCATCAAACAAGTTGAGCATTTAAAAGCCACCTTCTTTGTGAAGTCTACAGAAATGGAATCTGAGGGGGTTAAAGTGCTGCCATTAAGGGGGACAGCAGAACAAAGGCATTAGCCATGGCAGGGGGCAGAGGAAGAGGAGTCATGGGCCCCCAAAATCTAGAAAAGAAAATGTGATCCAGACTATGCTCTAGAGATAAAATCTTACAGTCAGGAGAGGAGGAAGCTGGACAAGATGCAGTGAGAGAATTCCAAGGTGAACATACACATTGAACTGCAGTTGGATGGGGTGCTTGGCGAAGGGAAGTTTTAGTCACAGGCAGTTTGTCAACCACATAAGCAGGGGAAGTATGAACTTCTTTGAAATTCTTAGAAATAATTTAGCAATGGATTATAGACTGTCATGAAATGAAAACCGAAAATAATGCTCAGTTATTGTTGTCATGCTAGTTCCCTATCAAAAACGTATGCGGATTTTGACGTCGTTTCAGACTGGTGCATTAGAGGGACTATGAATTTAGCTTTTGCCATCACTTACTGCTATTTGTATGTTGCCGCTGGAGGATATGGCTAATCAATTAGCTAATAAAGTTTCAGTGATTCTCAACTCATGGTTGGTTACATTTTTAGGCTAGAAGTCAAACAAAATGGTGTTTTTTTCCTCCGGGGTAAGTGTTCATTGTTACCACCCACCAGCAAATTACCAGGCAATTACGTATGATAGAGAAGCTGGAATTCGGAATGCAAGCCTGTTACAGAAGCAATAATAAACTAATAAATGCATTGGTCCTGCAAATTTGGAAGTGCCATTTGTGGAGTGAGGTTGTGCCTTAATCTATACATTTTGAAGTACAGAATTTGTTTAATGGATTTCTCTGTTAAGTAAGGGATACCTACAGTACATCACTACCATTGAGAAAATGACTTCTTTGCATTTTCCTTCCATTTTGATAACTTGCATGTAGGAAGCCCACCATCATGTAGGACATCTTTGGTACATCATTCCCCAAAGAAAATGTATGCCAATCATGGAGAGGCTCAACCTAAAGCAATAGCTGAGATTGGAATTCATGTCATCCCCTCTATGCCCCAGTCACACTGCCTCTTGTATGTGAGAAGAGCCATATGTAGACTGGGTATCTGAAATATGAACAATTTTACCCATGGTAAAAACAAACCAAAATAAACCAATGGTTAACTATTAATCGTTCTTTACACCATGGTGGAAAGGAAATACACTCTAAAATTAGAGGGCTGTAAATAAACTGGCTCTTTTAAAAAATCCATTTAATGTCTAATTTTAAAATTCCTATGTTAATTTGATTTGACTCTACAAAATAGAAAAATGTTAGCTTTGTCTTATTTTTGTATGTTAGCAATACTCTGGGCTTTCTTTGAAAATACCCTAAAGAAGCAAAAGGCTCTTAATTAACACTCATACAGCAGGATTTAATTCATATGCACATGCCACTGGAATGACATTCCTGCATTAAATTACAGCAGCTGTGACGTTTAAATACTACTAGGAGCAAGAGAATTTGTGAAGTATAGAATTGTTTTATATTTCATGGGAAATTTGCGCCCTCTTTTGGATAAAAATTGTTAAGACATTTAAAT
The DNA here is from genome assembly GCF_963259705.1 of Myotis daubentonii. Taxonomy (NCBI): domain Eukaryota; kingdom Metazoa; phylum Chordata; class Mammalia; order Chiroptera; family Vespertilionidae; genus Myotis; species Myotis daubentonii. The sequence goes on along the minus strand of NC_081841.1, from coordinate 178,553,200 downwards.
GTGAACTTTAAAATGCAGTCAATGGCTTCAAAATAACCCCAGGTTTGTTTGAAAGACCATGGGAAGGGAGGAGACAGAACAGATGGAAGGGACATTACAAAGACAGGGCTAACAGGGCTGCAACGCAAAGATTTGAGACTGCAAGACAATAATGGCCATAAGAAGGACCCAGAATTAGGAATCCATAGTTGTCTTTTAATCACAATTGTGTTGGGAAATTTTGCTCAATGTTAAATTACAAAGTACTGTTTCTTAGGGCCAATATTCTCTAGAAAACAGTTGGTAAGCACTTATCTTCCTCTTGAGACTATAATTTTTGCATGGGTCGGGACAAATTATCCCATGGGTGATCTTTCTGCCTGGATGAAGCAGGTCTCAAGGATCTTGGGGGGCATTTTGAAATTTTTCTTTTTCAGCCAAGTATCTTGAAAGAGTTGTCTATTACCACAATCTCTTTCCACCATCCCATCCACTTCTCAAGCCACTGCAGTCTAGTCTCTCTCCACTGGCACACCCCAGGCAAGGGTGGTAAGTGGATTCGTGCTATCTGACTTATTGGGCATTTCCTATTCCTTACCTTGTTTAACCTTTGTGCTTTTGACACAGTTGCCCAGTTCCTCCTTTGTAAAATACTTTCTTCCTGTGGTTCCCATGACCCTATTCTCACTTCTATTTCTCTGCCTATTTCATTGTTCTTTTCTGTCTCCTCTTTATGGGCTGCAACCCCCAGCATTCTGTGTTTGGCACTTGTCATTTTTCACATTACACTGGTTCCTTGGGCAAAGTGGTGGCCCCGAAATGGGATTTCCTGACCCAGCCCTTCTGCTTTTAGTCCCTAAAGGTCATCTCCTTCTCTTGATGGCTCATAGATACTGCAAACTCAATTATGTCTACAAGCAAACCTCTCATCCTCACCTCTGCTTCCCTCCGATTTCCACCTCTCCCCTTTTTCCTTCTGTAATCTCTGCACTGATCTGTCAACCCACTTACACCCTCAAGCAAGTCATGATTCCATCGTGAGTCTTCTCGGACCTCTCACTTCCCTCTATACTCCGTCTCACCCCCTCTGGTTGATTCTATTCCTGAACTACCTCCTGAGTCATTCTCACCTCTATGCCCACACCACTCTTCTTGATTCAGGTCCTCAACTCCTCTTCCATCAACGGTCACAATGGCCTCTTGACTGGCCTCCCTGCCTCTAACCTGACGCTTTCTTACCATACACCATATGACTTCCCAGGTTATTTTCCTAGAAGATAAGTCTGGTTGTGTCCCTTCCTTTTTTAAAGTCCTTTACTGGTTTTCTTCACTTATAGTGTGAAGTCCATGTATTTTATCATAAGGTACAAGCTACCCCAGAATCTACTGCCCTCTCCAGCCACACCCAACTTTGCAACACTCTGCTGGGGTCATACCAAAAACACTTCACAGTGTTTCTCTGCCCAGAGTTTTTCCTTAAATCAGCCTGGAGTATTTCTTTTCATCCACTTTTTAAACAAAACTTTTTCCTCGTCCAGCAGGCCAGGTCTGAGAGTTAATCTCCCACTCCCCTTGCATCCTTCTGTTGTTGCATCTACTAGACAGAATTTGAGTTTACATCTATTTTTCTGCTAAAGTGTGTGCTATCTAAGAGTAAACACAGATTCTTACTTATTCTCATTGTGGTTGTTATGCTATAATCATACTGGCTACATTTCTGAATGCCAGGAGAAAAAGCACAGAGGTTTGGAGATATTAAGTGAACTGTTCAAAGTTATATGCTCGGTTAGTGGCAGAACTGTGATTTAATCCTGGGGTTTTATGGTCCAAAACCTGTGCTCTTTTCAAAATAATACACAACAACTTAGAGATTTTCTGATAATATTGCTATTACTAATGATAATTATTATAACTATTATTGTGAATCAAGCATTGTACATGCTTTATATAATGATCAGTTTCTGAAATATTAAGAATTGATTTGGTTTTAATTCTTTAACAGTTTGATATACTAGTAAATAGCTTTTTTTAAAAAATTACTAAGGACATTCATAGCTTTGACAGAAATATAGTGAAACATAGCTGGACCAGATGACCCGCAAGGTCCCTGCCAACTTAAGATTCTAGAATTCTATACACATTTTCCTTCTTCTGACTTAAAAAAAAACATTTTCTTGAATTTATTTGATTAAGAAGCTATCCTGGCAGTAGATTCATATGGTTATAACAATGTGGGGGTTTTTTCTTTCCCACTGAGAGGGGGAAAAAAAGAACCCAAATTTTCTATGTGTTTTCCTATGTAAGTATCTATGTAACAGATGTTACTAATTGCTGGAGATATGATTGGAATTTAAAAGAAAATACTGTTTATTTGTCATTAAGTTTGAATTCTAGCAGAGGAGACACACATTACTCAAATGATCTCTCCGGTGATCATGTAATTATGTACTGAATCAAATCCTCTAGAATAAAGGATCACTGTACTCTGGAACTGAAACAAGGAACTGATCTGTGCTATGGGTCAGGGAGAATGTCCCTGAGGAAATGGGCTGGGTCTGAGGCTTGATGAATGAGGTGGAGTACTCAGGCCTGGTGCAGGAGAAGAGACTTGCAGACAGAGCCAACAGTCGGTGTAGGCACCTGAGGTGGGAGGAAGTCGGAGAAGATCAGTGTGCAGGAAGGAATTGTGCTGGGTCTAGCTGACCTTGAAGGCTCTGCTGAGGTTTGAGTATTTATCCTTCACCTGCATCGCCTGCAGGGAAGATCTAGGTCTTCCACTCTCTGTGTCCCACAGGGTATGCAGGTAGTTAATGCTCAATGAATACTTCTTAATGTATTGACCGAAGGGTTTTCCCTTCCATCTTATGCCTCTACAATTACTGGAAGGCGCTGAAAAATACCAACCTGATCTATCTTTCCATTGGATTAATAAATAAATTAGTCTATTATTTATAGCCAAATAGTCTCATCAGAAAGCAGTTCTGCAAAATAGTATTTGGAAGGTGGTCACCTAAAGATCACTGAAAGACCAGTTATTTCTCTTAAAAATGGACCTTCTTTTTTTCTCAACATTTTCTTATGAAAATGTATAAACATATAGCAACGTTGAAAGAATTTTTCAGTGAGCACCCATTGTTATGGATTAAATTGTGTTGTCCCCACCCCCCAAACTTATATGTTGAAACCCTAACCCTTAATGTGACTGTATTTGGAGATAGAACTTTTAGATTGAAGTTAAATGAGGTCATAAAGGTGGGCCTTAATCTGATAGAATTGATGGCCTTATAAAAAAGAAAAAAAAAGCAATCTCTCTCTCTCTGTCATGTGAGGACACAGTGAGAAATCAGAGGTCAGCAACCCAAGGATAGAGTTCTCACCAGAGAATAATCATGCAGGCACCTGATGTAGGACTTCTAGTCTCTAGAACTGTGAGAAAATAAGTGTTGATTGTGTAAGCCACCAGTCTATGGTATTTTGTTATGGCAGCCCAAGCTGACTAATATACCTATAATTCATATACTAGTACATCACCTCGATTCTACTATTAATATTTTACTTGCTTTCCTTTCTCTCTCAATCTCTATCTCTCATCCCCTCCTTCTCTCCCTTTATCCATCCTTAAGTCTAATTTTTTTGAAGCCTTTTAGAATGAATTATAGGCTTCAATATATTTTCTTCTAAATACTTCAGCATGCATATCATTAGCTAGAGATTAATAGTTTTTCTTAGACATAAAATTTGTATATAATGAAATGCACACATCTAAAGTGTACATTTATTTATTTTTGGCAATGTATACATCTTTGTAAACAAAACAAACCCATATCATGACACAGAATGTTATCATCTCTCCAGAAACTTCCTTCATACCTCTTCCTAGTCAATTCCCATCCCAACCATTCTTCTTATTTTTTTTCCACAGTAGATTAATTTGATCTATTCTAGAACTTTATCTAAATCAACTAGTATGTACTCTTTTGTATAAGGCTTCTTTTATTCAGCATATTGTTAAGATTCCTCCATGTTTTACATATATGAGTAGCTTATTTCTTTTCTCTATCTCCTTTCTTTCTTTCTTTCTTTCTTTCTTTCTTTCTTTCTTTCTTTCTTTCTTTCTTTCTTTCTTTCTTTCTTTCTTTCTTCCTTTCTTTCCCTTACTCCTCCCTTCTTTCCTATCTCCTGAGCAGTATTATATTATCTGGATGTATCACAGTTTCTTTTTTTTTATTTTTTAGATGAACATTTGAGCTGTTTCCAGATTTGAGTTATTACAAATAAAGCTGCTATAAACATTCTTACACTTCTTGCAAATGTCTTTCTGTGAATATATGTGATCATGAATAAATATATAGGCTCAGAATTGCTGGGTTATACTGTCAGTGTATGTTTAGTTTTGTAAGAAATTTCCTAACTCTTTTCCAAAGTATTGTACTATTTCACATTTCCACTAACAATGTATGGGAATTCTGGCTGCTCTACATCTTTGCCAACATTTGATGTTAATTTTTATTTTAGCTATTTTAATGGGTGTGCAGTGGTATTTCATTGTGGTTTTAATTTTCATTTCCTTGATAACTAATGATATTGAGCATGTCTTTGTCTTATTACCCTTTCAAAATACTTAGTGAAGTGTCTGTGAAAAATCATTTTTTCATTTTTTGGGGTTATTTCTTTATTAATGTTCATTTTTTGTTGGGTTATTTCTTTTTTAATGTAGGAATTTTTAAAATGAAGTCTAGATAGCAGTCCTTTATCAGATATATATTCAGTAAGTGTTCACTTTTAGTGTACACAGCTTGTGTATTTTCTTAAAGTTATTTTTTCATTAGCAGAAATTTTAAATTTTGATGAAGTCTAATATATAATATTTATATGTTACAGATAACATATATAATTTATATATTTCCCCCTGTTTTTCTTAAGGGTATTACTTTTTCTGACCTCTTTGAAATAATTTTGCCTACCTCAAAGTCATGAAGATGTGCTCCTATATTTTTCTCTAAAACTTTATGGTATTAACTTTTCTATTTAAGCCTATGATCACCTCTAATGTTGCTGTATTTGGTGTGAATTGGGGTCAAGGTTCATTTTCCATATGAGTTTCTAACTATATCAGCACCTTTTTAAAAATTCCCTCTGGGTTACTTTGGCACCTTTGTTGGAAATCAAATAAATGCTTGTGTAAGTGACGGTATACTTATCTATCTTTGTAAAAATGTAAATACTGAGCAATCAACATCCAGCAGTTTTGTCTTAAAGATCATCTCTTCATGTCACCTTTACACACCATAATCTGGATAAGAATTTCATTAGAGGGATATACTGACTTCTAATAGCCTATTAGAAAAATTGGAACCCTGTATCTTTAAAGCATGAGTTGGCTTTTCTCTCTTTCAGGGATTTCATATTCACATGGATAATTAAATATATTGGAACCATTATTTGAAGAAAAGGGGTTTTAAAAATGCAAAAAAAAAAAAACCAACACAAAAACAACAACAACAAAAAAACCCACCCAAAAAACCCAAAACTATGTTACTGCTAGTATATCCTATTTTAAAGTTCACCATATTTTATTATTTAATAAAGATGACCAGTTTCCTCTTATTGGAATCTCATGTGGTTGAATAGCAAGGGGTGTTTTTATGAATTTACTATATAAACTTAGATAACTGACTTCCTTCATTTTTTATTTGTAAAGAAAGAAAAGTATGAAAGAAAATAAAACTGTGTGTGGGGACACATGTTAAATAGACTTATTTTGGTGATCATTTTGCAATAAATACAAATATTGATTCATAATGTTGTAACACCTAAAACTAATATAATATTATATGTCAATTATGCCTCAATAAAAGAAAGAAAGAAAAAAGAAAAAAAGTAATTCTTAGACTGTTCCTATTACAATAGGGTACTGTAATTACAGACCAGTGAGTTTCCAGAAAATACTTTAGAGAAACATATGGATAAAACAGTAAAAAAATAAGTGGCATGAAATAGTTCATAAAAACAAGGTGTTTTCATTGGACATCTATATATCAGGTAAGAGCGTGTAATAGTGTATTAACTTTCTCCTTTGTATCAGTTGGAGTTTGTTCTCTTTGCACTAGTGAAGGTGGAAACACACTGTTTCTTTAGATTGAATAGACTCAAGCTGGTGAGAAGGAACAGAGGATGTCCGTCTTTCTTAGCCGACACTAAGCCTGCCAAACCAGGTGGATTTGCCTGCTCTTGACTCAGGTAATTCAATACCCTCTTTCCTTCCGGTAGAGATTGCCTGACCACTTACAGCCTGCCCTGAGTCTTAGTCTCATGCCATTCATAAATGTTGTGGCTTTTGACACAAAGAATTCTAACATCCTTCACATCCCAAAATAAACAACAGCTCTGAAAATGTCATAGGGCTTTCATTTCACAGGAAATGGATTTAAATAATTCACGGTGAAAACTTTCAGTAACTCTCCCCTTCCTCCAGTTTTCAAGAACAAACAAATATAAGTGCTGGGAAATGTGAACCTAATAACACACTTTCTTGTTGGTGTTGGTGGACATTAAAAATCACTTTTGGGGGCTGGCCTGATGTTTCAGTATGCAAGATGGATGCACTCTTAAAATATTTTTTTAATTGAAGCATAACAAACTCAGTGTTTTATTTGACAACGAAAGTGACTTTCCATAATAATTACATGGGGATTGACTCTAGGATAATTTATAATGTCTTTCTCACCATAAGTATTAAAAACAGCACCAAATACTCAGGTTGAATAAGCTAGTTTCAAGTGAGAGCTATGTCTTGCTAAACTAAGAAATTGCAAAGTTAAACCCCAAACTAGTTGGAACAAATGATAACAAAATAAAAATCCTAATTGTATCTATTATTTATAATGAGCCCTGAGTATGACCAGGGATTTCTGCACATTTTATGTGGAGAACTAGGGAGCTAGAAGATGATTAGTGTCCTAAAAGACTTTTGGGGAATGGAAAAGGACTCCTTGTGCATGAATGCTGCCTCATGAAGCCAAAAATAATGAGTTACAGGAAAGTCAGGTGACTAAATTATTCCAGCCTGGAGGCAGGCTCACCTAGGAAGCTGAGAATTCTACTGCGAAGGGCTGGAGTTCCCAGTGCCCTTGACAGTACCAAAAGATAACATATTAATAAGCCTAATGGTACTTAACAATTCCTTTCAAGCCCTGTTTTCTATGTAACATGGCACATTCTTTAGAAAGAAGCGTGTTTACTCACTTCAATTAGTTGGAAATCTCACTCATTGTGGAAGAAATATTTCATGAGATCCGACGAAAACATTCCCAGTCATGGGAAAAGAAAGCACCACTAACTTACTGGTTGAAGAAATAAAACCTCAAGCAAAGCAAGAAGTGAGTTTCATAGCATCTGTTGAATTTGCTTCTCCTGATTACTTTGGAGACTTTGTTTTTTTACTTTAGAAATTTATAGGTACTAGCATGTGTTCTTATAATCATACGCACACAAAAATATTAGGAAAAAACTTGGTGTGGGCAGTAATATCTCACCAATCCAACCAGTTCGGCATTTAAAAAAAAAAAATTTTGTTTCCAGCTTTGTTTTCAAAAGAAACAAAACATCCCCTTTTGGCCATCAGTCGGTCGGTCGTGTATGTTAGCACCTTTTCTAATTCTCTGTAGACAATCAATTCATGCTACGTTCAAGCTCAATCAGTCTGTGTGGAGACGTAACGACCTAGCTAATTCCTCTCTTTAACTTAGTGTTACCAAGTTATTGAATAAACGTTGTTTTTGTTCTTGCCAACTACCCATTTAATAAAATGGGCCTTAATGCAGTCAAATATCATTGGCTGGTTTTGCTCTGGGGTGGTACTCCATTCCACTGCACGCACTCCACACGTGACTGATGGGGACATGCTCCCTTTCCTTAATTGGCTTCATCAGTTTGGCTATTACTCCAAGAAAAAAAATCATTGCATTTATTTTTACTTGCTCTTACTTGTCAGGAATGCCTTATTTGAATTTAAGTTTTGGCAGGTGGTTGGATCATTCACTGATCTCTTCGTGTCCTTTAATTGGTATCTTTTTTTGCTGTACTGTGTGTGTAAACCAAGAAATGTTTTCTGTGTGTGAGAGAGATAATAGCCTAATTTCATTTTTATAAATTTCTTTGCTTTTATTTTATTTTTATTGAATTTATTGGGGTGGCATTGGTTAATAAAATTATACAGGTTTCAGGTATACAATTCTACAATACATTATCTGTATATTGTATTGTGTGGTTAGCACACCAAGTCAAGTCTCCTTCCATCACCACTTATCTCCCCTTTACCGTCTTCTACTTTGCCCTACCCCCACTTCCCTCTGGCTATCACCACACTGTTGTCTGTGTCCATGAGTCTTTCTTTTTCTTTTCTTAATCCCTTTACCCTTCTCACCCAGCCTTCAATCCCCTCCCCTCTGACAGCTGTCAATCTGTTCAGTGTATCCATAGGTCTGTCTCCACTTTGTTTATTAGTTTATTTTGTTCATTAAATCCCACATATAAGTGAAATCATCTGGTATTTGTCTTTCTCTGACTGGCTTATTTCACTTAATAATAAGCCAGTCAGGAAAAACACACACACACACACACACACCATAATGTTCTCCAGGCCCACCCAAAACCAAGAAATATTTGATTCACAGAATATATGATTCACTTGCATATGGTGGCATTACAAAGACACAGTGTAATAAAAATATTTTAAGCAAAGCATGCAAGTGAGTACTTTATATAACCCCAAAACACACATGCAGATCATAGTATCCAGTCATAGAGTCAAAATCTCCAGGTTGTCACTGGTCTTAGAGGCCAGTAGTTCAGCATATATCTAATTCCCCTAGAGCAGTTGATGAGCAAAAATCTTTCTTCGACAAGTGCTACATTCCTCTTAGAGTGAATGGCTGTAGCTGGAAGTGGGTGAAAATGTGCTTTGCCTTTGGATACACAGAATTGCACATGACCATAGAATGGTACACATTAACCACAGACTGTTTTTTTTTTGTTTGCTTGTTTGTTTGTTTGTTTTTTATAGGTCAGAAGTTTAAAGAGAAAAGGTAGACATCTTGGTAAAATGGCAGATATACATATTTACATTTGTTTCCTCCTAAAACTCCACTAAAAAAAGACAGTAATTACATCTTTAAAAATATATTGTATAAAACCATCAATATGAAAGAGGTAGCAAATAAAATAACATAAAATTTTTGTATCTGTATATATAAAAGGCTAATATGTAAAGTGTCCCCTTGGGAGTTCAACCGGGAGATCAGGAGTTCAATTGCCTGCTATGATGTGTGCTGACCACCAGAGGATGGCACGGAACGAAGGGAGGCCCTGGCCAGCATCCAGCAGCCAGGGAAGGGAGGCCCCGGCTGGCAGCCAGAAGGCCCCGATCGGCCCTGATCGCTGGCCAGGCCTACGGACCCCACCCGTGCACAAATTCAGACCTCTAGTTTGTAAATAAGTTCACAAATTGTAAGCTGCCTAACATAACTGAAAGGTTGAATCCTAAGTTGGCAATAAGGAAAGCCAAGAAAAAACCCAAATTAAATTATAGAACTAACATAATTAGAAAGTTTCAGGCATCTTTGGAAGAAAGAGACAAAGGAGGTGCTAAAAACAGGAGAAGTGGTTGAAAGTTGACTGAGAAGGTTGAGCCTCAGATTGCCTACTTAATCCTGCTCAATGGGGCAAATGCAAATGAAGTATAGGATAGCACCAGTGCATAAAAATAGATGCAAGTTCTTTAGCCAATCATCATTAAATTATTCTGTAGTCAGCAACAACCCAAGAATCTCAGTGGCTTTCAACAATAAAGGTGTATTTCTTGTTCACATTACATGTCACTTTGGATCCATAGAAAACCCACAGAATCAGAGAAAACATTTGCAAATCTGACAAAGGTCTAGTATCCAGAATATATCCTGAGCTCTTACAACTCAATAATAAAAAACAAATAATCCAACTTAGAAATGTACAAAGGATTTAAATAGATATTTCTCCAAAGAAGATATATAAATGACCAATAAATGCATTAAATGATGCTCAACATCATTAGTCATTAGGAAAATGCAAATCAAAATCACAATGAGATACCCTTTCATACCTACTAAAGATGACTTCAATAAAAAAAATTGAAAATAACAAGTGTTGGCAAGAATGTGGAAAAATTATAAACCTACACATTGCTGGTGAGAATGTAAAATGAAGCAACCACTGTGAAACACAGTTCTTCAGAAAGTTAAACATAGAATTACTATATGACCCAGAAGTTCCCCTCTTATGAATATACCCAGAACTGAAAATATATAGTCACACAAAAACCTGTACACAAATGCTATTTTTTGCCATCCAATAGGCCATTTATTGAGCAATGTCTCTTCCAAACAAGGACTTGACTACAGATTCCAGTGACCTATATCTGAACTCTTTCCACTGTTATCTGCTCATTATGAACTCCACAAGAGTCAAACAAGAGCACATTGCCTTACCACTGAAAATGGAAGGCTCTGGGAGACAGTCTCTATCAATAGACAATAGAAAAATGACTTACTAGTAGCTGGTGGACAAGCTTTATTACATCAAGTTAATGAACAGTGGCTTCCATTAACCATGGGCCTATAAGAACACCAAGAAGTGCGTGTTTAGAGCTTGCTGTATCTCCACCAATATCTGGCTCTCCTTCATGGGCACACAGTTAAACTACATGTCCTAGTCCCCGAGCATCTGGATGAGCCAATGTGGCTGAAGGGTGGCTGATGATATACAAAGTGGAAGTGAGGCATAACACTTCCAGTCTGGCCTTAAAGCATCCTGCCTGACCTTATACTCTCTCATTTTTCTCTGCCTGTCTGGAAGTGAAGAACTACGTGACAGAAGAGCCACATGATGGAAGAAGCCCAGATCTCTGAGTGATTGTTTGGAAGAGAGCTGCTCATAAGCATAGCAACTGCATTGGATCTTGCACTTCTAAAAGTAAACCTTAATTTCATTAAGTTACTGAGATTTTGTTGTGCTTGTTACCGCAGCATAACCCAGCCTTCCCTGACTAATACAAAAGGTCCTGATGCCTGTTGTTGAGTAGATGAACAGGTGGGGAAGGGTTATGAGTGCTCTTAGCAGCATTATTCATAATACCATTAGTCAAATGGTAGAAACAACCTAAATTTTCATCAGCTGATGAATGGATCAAATTAATTGTCAAATGTGATATTGGGAAACTGGAAAAAAATGAAATTGTTATTTACAGATTTTATATTATTGTCTATATGGAAAATTCAAGAAAATCTACAATAAAGTTATTAATAAGGCGAGTTTAACAAGTTCATTGGTTCCAAAGTCAACATTAAAAAAATTAATGAATTTCTATGTAAATGTGGCCAACAGTTTAGAAATGAATTTTTGCCCTTAAAAAATAGAATTAAGAATCAAATAACTAGAAATGAAATTTAAGAGAGATGTTCAAGTTCTTTATGCAAGGAGCCTTAATATTATTCAATGAAATTCAATATTAAAATAAAACAATATATCATCAGTCCTGCTCTGACTTTATGTAGGGCCTAGGGCAAGAACACAAATGGATGCCTGCATGTCATATGTCTAAATATTTAAAAGTTATAAATATAGCCAACAAATGATTGAACAAAATATAATCTGTTTTCCTACACTGACAAATATATCTTCATAACTACCTGGAAAGCCAGGTTTGAATTTTGAAATTTGGACTCCTCAGAATTCTGTGCTGAAATGTAGGCCCTGGCTCACATCCTGTGTGCTTTCCCTAATCCCCACTTCTCTTTCCACCTTGGTTCCATTTTACACTGTACCAGGAGGGGACTTTCATGTGCATACGTGGACACACCAATCCACTTTTCCAAGCTCCATCCACAGTATGTGTATCTTTGACCATCACCTTACCATCCCTTAACCAATACTCAAGTCTAAGGGTGTACACTGACGAATTATCTGCCTGTGGGAGGATAAGCCCAGGGAAGAGGCCTGTGCAATTCTTAGAAGTGGATTTGAGGCCATTTGGACAGAAAAGTTCAAATTCCTGACCCCCAGATTTCAGCTAGAAGGAGGGAGTGGTGGCTGTGAGTGACACATCCCATTGACCTATTGAACTCTGCACTCCACAATCTGAATAGGACCTGAAATTGTGGTCCAGGACAGGACCTCACTTACTAGAGTCTGAGGATTATATTTATTTATATGTCATGTTCATTAATTGGAAGACTCGATATTATAAAGATGGCAATTCTTTCCAACTATCTTATAAATTCAATGCTACCCTCAAATAAATTCCAACAGATTGTTTATGGAACCTGACAAGTTGATTGTAAAATTTACATAGTAATACAAAAGTTCAAAATAGTTAAGATATCCTTAAGGAAGAACAAATTGTGGTGGTCTATTGGATTTAAGCAGAAGGAAATACTGGGATATAACCAACTAAGGCAGGGATAGTTTGTTAAGATTCCATGATGTGAATGATTCTAGGTTTCTTACCTTATAAAAATTGACAGTGGAGTTTAATTTCTAAGGCCATTTTGTAGCTTAACAGAAGTATATTTTGAAATTTAGAGAAGTTAATGCAGTATTTTAATTTTACAAGCTATGACCATGAAATAATTTTTATGACTATCATTCTTTTTTTTAATCCTCACCTAGAATATGTTTTTTATTGATTTTGAGAGGGAGAAAGAGAGAGAAACGTCGATGTCAGAGAGAAACATTGATTGGTTGCCTCCTGTACACACCCTAAAAAGGGTTGAACCCACAACCTAGGTATGTACCCTGACGTGGAATCAAACCTGAACCCTTTTGATATACGGGACCCCACTCCAACCACCTATCATTTGTCTATCGTTCTTTTAGTAGCCATATGATTAAGTAAGAAGGTATACCTTTGGGAATTTTAACCTTAATAAAAACTTTAATGCTTTAAAATAAGAATTCTAGCCCGCCAAAACCGGTTTGGCTCAGTGGATAGAGCGTCGGTCTGCGGACTGAAGGGTCCCAGGTTCGATTCTGGATTGCGGGCACATCCCCAGTAGGAGATGTGCAGGAGGCAGCTGATCGATGTTTCTCTCATCATCGATGTTTCTAACTCTCTATCTCTCTCCCTTCCTTTCTGTAAAAAATCAATAAAATATATAAAAAAATAAATAAATAAAAACAAAAAAGAATTCTAGCCCTAGCTGGTTTGGCTTAGTGGATAGAGTGTCAGCCTGCGGACTGAAGGGTCCCCTGTTTGATTCCAGCCAAGGGCATGTGCCAGGGTTGCAGGGTCGATCCCCAGTAGGGTTCATGCAGGAGGCATCCAATCAATGATTCTCTCTCATTGTTGATGTTTCTATCTCTCACTCCTTCTCCCTTCCTCTCTGAAAACAATAAAAATATATTTAAAAAATAAATAAATTAAATAAGAATTCTAATGCCAACATTAGAAAACTTTCTGCCAATTGAATAGAGATAAGAAAAATGAAAACCCATTTACCAAAATGAGGAAATTTACTAATATTAGATGTTTTCTGTATGTCAGGCACTGTGCTAAGCACTTTATGTGCATTATCAAATTTAATTATTAAAACCATCCTATGAGGTGAATATCATCCACATTTTACAGATGAATAAACTGAGAGGAATTAAAGAGTAGAACCATAATTTTGACTCAGGAAGTTCTCTTTATTACTAGATCCACAATTTCTTCTATCATTCTAGTTGTTTTTGTAATTGAATAAATGATTCATTTATATGATGTTTGCTAACTGTGGTGATTTTTTAAACATATTTTAGAATACACAAAATGAGAGAGAAACCAAGATGGTGGCATAGGTAAACACCGGAAATTGCTGCCTTGCATGACCACTTCAAAAATACAACTAAAAGACAAAACGGACATCATCCGGAACCACAGGAAGGCTGGCTGAGTGGAAATTCTACAATTAGAAGGAAAGAGAAAGGCACACTGAGACTCAAAGGAGGTGCGGAAGCAAAGTGCAGAGGTACGGAGGAGTGTGGAAAGGGCTGGCAACTGAGGACATGGTTGTCTTTTTCAATCGGGAGGGAGGCATAAGCTCCCAACTGCTCTGAACTCCAGTTCTGGGCGAATCTCTGGGGAACCAGACTCATACTGGGAGAAACTGGACTGTTTGGCATCGGGCGGAACTTGAGGGCTGCTTTCTCTCAGAGGTGCTTGCAGTGATTACCATGGGATACTGAGACACAGGGCCTCTTGGGGCAGGGCTGAGGATCAGCCATAGCTGTTTGCTCTGCCCTATTGATTCCCTGAGACCCCGCCCCACCCAAGTTGTGCACATAGGCTTTTGTATATGAATGGCCTGGCCCTTTGCAATCTAAAATTACCTAACAAACTGCAGCTGGGTCAGAGAGACCCAGAATATCCAAAAGAAGTCCCAAGGCCCCACAGCAGCTTGCATTGCTTCACAGCTTGGCCTCATCTGGGCACCTCCAAACACCAAACAAGGAAGAGGAATCTGCAGATCTCTCCATAGCTCCTGCTGGGTAGCCTTAGGCAGAGGCTAAATTAGCACCTCCTTAGAGATCCAAGAGCCAGTGTACCAGTGGTCAGAGTGGGACCATCCAGATTACAACTCCTCAGATCCATAAGGGACACACTCAGGGGGCAGACTCAGTGAGCACCAAAGCCCGACTGAAGCCAGTCCTGCCCCATAAGGGTGTCTCCAGCACAGAAATTCTCCCACTGTAGACACAGCTGATTGTCACAGCCAATTGGCTTGGAGGTCAATTCCTCCCAGTGATACCTACAACAATTAAGGCTTAACTACAACAAGACTGTGCACAAAGCCCACAAAGGGGTGCACCAAGAGTGTCCACCTCAGGTAAATGGGGAGGATGAGCCACTGGGCCCTATAGGACACCTAGCACAGAAAGACACTCTATCAACACAGGGAAGCACAAAAAATGCAGAGACAAAGAAACAGGTCACAAATGACAGAAATGGAGGAAAGCAAACTACTGGATATAGAGTTCAAAACCACAGTTATAAGGTTTTTCAAGAATTTTCTAGAAACTGCCGATAAATTTAGTGAGACCCTCAATCAATCTAGTGAGACCCTCGAGGATATGAAAAAGGACCAACTAGAAATTAAGCATACACTGACTGAAATAAATAATATTATACAGAGATCCAACAGCAGACAAGAGGATCCCAAGAATCAAGTCAAAGATTTGAAATACGAAGAAGCAAAAAACACCCAACCAGAAAAACAAAGAGAAAAAAGAATCCAAAAATATGAAGGTAGTGTAAGGAGCCTCTGGGACAGCTTCAAGCGAACCAACATCCGAATTATGGGGGTGCCAGAAGAAGAGAGAAAGCAAGATATTGAAAGCCTATTTGAAGAAATAATGACAGAAAACTTCCCCTACCTGGCGAAAGAAATAGACTTATTTCTTTCCAGGAAGCACAGAGCACCCCAAACAAAAGGAATCCAAAGAGGACCACACCAAGACACATCATTATTAAAATGCCAAGAGCAAAAGACAAAGAGAGAATCTTAAAAGCAGCAAGAGAAAGAAACCCAGTTACCTACAAGGGAGTACCCATAGGATTGTCAGCTGATTTCTCAACAGAAACTATGCAGGCCAGAAGGGAGGGGCAAGAAATATTCAACTTGATGAATAGCAAGAATCTACAACCAAGATTACTTTACCCAGCAAGGCTATCATTCAGAATTGAAGGTCAGATAAAGAGCTTCACAGATAAGAAAAAGCTAAAGGAGTTCATCACCACCAAATCAGTATTATATGAAATGCTGAAAGGTATTCTTTTTTTAAAAAATAATTTTTTTAAAATATGTATTTCATTGATTTTTTACAGAGAGGAAGGGAGAGGGATAGAGAGTTAGAAACATAGATGAGAGAGAAACATCGATCAGCTGCCTCTTGCATACCCCAAACTGGGGATGTGCTCGCAACCAAGGTACATGCCCTTGGCCGGAATCTCACCCAGGACCCTCAGTCCGCAGGCCTACGCTCTATCCACTGAGCCAAACCGGTCAGGGCTGAAAGGTATTCTTTACGAAGAGAAAGAAGAAGAAAAAGGTAAAGATTAAAAATTATGAACAACAAATACATATCTATCAACAAGTGAATCTAAAAATCAAGTGAATAAATAATCTGATGAACAGAATAAACTGGTGACTATAATAGAATCAGGGGCATAGAACGGGAGTGGACTGACAATTCTCTGTGGGGGGTGCGGGAAGAGACTGGAAAAAGATCATACACCTATGGATGAGGACAGTGAGGAGGGGGGTAAGGGCAAAGGGTGGGGTGGGAATGGGTGGAGGGGAGCTATGGGGGAAAAAAGAGGAACAACTTTAATAATCTGAACAATAAAGATTTAATTAATAAAAGAATACACAAAATGAATCTTGTTACTGTGCCATCATTTAACATAAAATATATATTTAAATATTAAAAACTGCTTAGTCACCTCAAATGTAATATACCATTCAGAAAATCTATTTTAATATAGAATATTTTGCATAAAATCAATCTACCTGGGCTGAAAGTTTTTATTAATCTAGAAAGCTTAATCCAGTATTATTTCTGATTTTAACATGATGGTATCTATTATCAGGCACGTGGATGTACTCATTTATGTACACACATGCATGTTCATCTACATGCACACACATACACTGTATTCCTAAAACTACATTTTGAGGGAAAACACAAAGTCATAATTGTAAGAGCAACTATTTTTTTTTGCACTTTAGATTTTCATATGCCTTTCATACCTGATTTCCATATTACGATTTCCATAGATAATTTTCATATATGATTCTCATTCATTTCCCATGTTAATCTTTAAGTTCTGCCCCTCCCTTTTCTCTTCACCCTGAGTAGACCCTGAGATGCTCAGACCATTTTACAACACATTATTTTAATTTATATTGATTATACTACCTTCCATGAATCTCTTTATTTGTTGCCTTAAAACTCATCTATGTACCCTCAACAAAGTATTGTTCCTTGTGGCAGTTCGGTGTGGCAGAAAGAGTTATGAGCTAAGAGCTAGAAGAAGGGTAACCTGAATTAGAATCCTATTTCTGCCTGTTAGTACTCTTTGGCTTTGGGCAATTTTTTTCACCTTGCTAGGCTCAGTTCCCACATCTGCAAAATGGGGATAATACCTCTCATGTCTACCTCCGGGGCTACCATGAAGATTTGGTGTGATAAACTGCTGCATAATTAATAGCTAACTGTAGCAAAGACTGCCATATTAATTCTCTCTCTTTTAAAAAAACTAACAGACCCCAGATTTTGATATGCCTGGCTAATGCACAAAGCCTGGAGGTGATGGCTGCAGAAGCTGTCTTGTGACCAGACATAACAGAAAGGCCCACATTGTCACAGAGACCTTCCTTCTGCCTTCTCAAGACTCTGGACCAAGTCCTGAGGCTTTCTTGTTTTGTGAGAGAAAAATAAACCCCAATATTTAAGTCACCATGACCTGTTTCTGTTATGTGCAAGTAACCTCAATCTCTCCCTGACACACTAACCTCTAATGAGCTTGTATTATGTGCCTGCCACTGTGTTAAGCACCTGCCATGTAATATGCTCTTTAATCCCCAGGATAGCCCTTCTACAGGAGACTGAGGTATAGAGAGATTAAGCAGTTTACACAAAGTCACATGGCTTTATTGATGGCTGTCATGTATTCACGGTGCCTCTGCCATTGATTCATTTATTTAATTATTGTCAGAAATACAAGATCACACCTTAAAACAAAACAAAAAATTTTGTGATCAACATCTGCCAACAATTTTGTAGTTATGGTCACATCAACATCATTGAGTTGTCTGGTGTCCACGCTATCTTAGAGCAGGAATCAGGAAGTTGCAACTTCAAAATCAGACATTCTATGTATGGAATATTTTCTCTTAGTAGTTGCCATTGGTAAGATCAGATTTTGCAAATGTATCCATGCAAACAATTATGGATATGATCAATGACAGAACTTCGTGACTTAGATCATCAATTTTGGGGGGATGTTAGAGTGGACAGACCCAGTTCTTGGCCCTGCCCTCAAAGATTCTCTCTGAGGGAGGGTGATGATAAAAAATAATGGTTTCTAAACATTTATTAAGCACTAAGTATATGTTAGATATGATTCTAATCACTTTACATGCATTCACTCATTATGTTCTCACAACAACTTTGTGGAAGGCAATATAATAATCTTCATTTTCCGGTGAGGAAACCAAGGCCAAGAAAAGTTACTTGTCCCAAACTTCTTAACTGCTAATAAGTGACATAAAAGGAATTTGAATCCTGGAAGGCTGGCTCCAGGAATATGCCCTGTCTAATGAGAGAGTATTCATTAATTATCAATGCATATTCTCCATATCCTAATTAGTAACATGAAAGCTACACTTCAGAGTCTCCTCAGAAGACTCACTGCATGTTTTAAAAGTGTGGTATAAAAATAGAATATTCATTGAGAATTTTCTGAAGAATATGAAGTGTATCTATATTCTTGGTTCAAGTCAGCATCATCATTTGGAAATACATTGTTTTGATTCCCTTTAGAATTGACTTTACTGTACTTTGGCATTTTGAAATTGATCTGCTTTGGGGGATGGTACAAGATTATTTTACAAAACTTCTGTGTTTACTGTAATGATCTTGGTGGAAGTGTTTTTTGCTCCACCATTATATGGGTGAAGGACAAAAAAATCCAGCACAAATTAAAGCAAAACTGGAAGTGATTGGGTCAAGGAACTGAAAAGTTGGATGTGCTTCAAGGACAGCTTGATCCATGCTCAAATAATGTCAACAGGATTTACTTTTTCTCATTCCATCTCTCTTTATCTTGACCAAATTTTCAGACAAGTGCTGTTCTTGAGGTCTCTGAGCAGCAACAGCAGCTCCAACACTCATGCCCACTCATGTGCAAGTCCAGAAGCTCTTTCCCAGAAGTCCAAGTGGTCTGATTAAAACTGATTGGGTCGTGTGCTTATCTTTGAACCAATCCTGTGGTGAGGGGAAGACAATGCATTCAATGGTGTTGTCTGAGTCACATATTGAACCCCTGATGGGGTGAGGGGGATGTGGAGCTAAGTCCACAAGATGTACATGGATCATGGGTGAACAGAGGATGACTCCCAGAGGAAAATGATGTTTAGTTATTGGAGTACTAGTATGGACGCTGGGCAGCAAAACCAGCAGACTGCATGCCACTCCACTTGAGGAATATCTGTGGAAGGAATTCTGGCTTGATGCTATCAACACTGTGATCATTGTATCTGACTATGTGTCCCATATGGTAAGAAGGAGGTTTGGCAACATGTCTACTGGACACTTCCGTTTACTGTAAAAGACCTATGACATGCTGGCAGTTTTATTTCCTGTTCTAATATTATTTTCTTCTTAAATTTCTTACTTCAACTATTCATATACAGTGGGACCTTGACTTATGAGTTTAATTCATTCCGAGACCGAGCTCGTTAAGGAGCTCGTTAAGGAGCTCATTAACTCAAATTACTCTGTCAACTCAATGCAAAAAATCCGGGGAGAGACAGCTGGTATCTCAAAAAATTCGTTAGTCGGGACACTCGTAAGTCAAGGCCCCACTGGAAGGAAGGGAGGGAGGGAGGGAGGGAGGAAAGTAGGAAGGAAGGAAGGGAGGGAGGAAGGAAGGAAGGAAGGAAGGAAGGAAGGAAGGAAGGAAGGAAGGAAGGAAGGAAGGAAGGAAGGAAGGAAGGAAGGAAGGAAGAAGAGAGGTAGGAAAGGAAGAAAATCTGTAGAGAATGGCTTCATCACAAGTGATGCTACAGGTAAATATTGCCTATGGTTAGTGAATGTGGTTAGTCATATATCTGGCAAGAAGAGACCTCTCCCCCATCATAAGTTCTGATTAATTTCTGTCTCTTTTTTGTTTTGTTAATCTTACCCGAGGTTATTTTTCCCATTGATTTTTAGAAAGATCGGAAGGGAGGGGGAAAGAGGAAGAGTGACAACAGAGAGAGAGAGAGAGAGAGAGAGAGAGAGAGAGAGAGAGAGAGAGAGAGAGAGAGAGAGAGAGAGACATCAACTTGAGAGAGACACATGGATTGGTTGTGTCCTCCTGTAGGCACCAAACCAGGGCTGGGGATCAAACCTGTAACCCAGGTCCATGCCCTTGACCCAGAATCTAACCCTCAACCCTTCGGTTGGCCGATGGTCCAACCACTGAGCCGCAGCAGGCAGAGCCTGATTAATTTTCTATAGTAAAGGATTTATATAGTAAAGGATTCATAATGTAAGTATGAAGACCTTCAGAAGATGGAATTCCCCCTGGTGCTATTCTATGCATGCACAGAGATCCAAAGTCATTTCCTTAGTGGCCTCGCAGTTTCCTTGCTGCCCCAAAGAAGTTCTTGATAATGGCAGAGGGACGAGGACATCTGTATAGTATTTGTCCAACAATAGGGGTGCTTAAAGGTTTTTAGCATTTGGTCTTCTTTGGGAATCACGTAAGTTTTTCATTTCCTTGTAAATATTTTTGGTAAAAAACATTATGCTCTTGGATTTCAAGGAAGTTTTTAAAAAAGGAAAAGTTTGAAAGCATTCACAAAGTAATGTGAATCCAAATCCTCCAGTCAACACAGACCTTAAGTTTACTGCTCCTTCTCTGTGAGTCCTTTCTGCCTGAAGCTATGATCTTCAAAGTTCCCAGAGGGTTGGGACTTGGATGTTGTCTTTTATATTTTACTAGGGGCCAGTGCACGAATTCATGCACCTTGAGAGGAACTGTGGGCTGCAGGCTGCAGTAGACACAGGGGCGGGTCTCGGCCCATCCTCTGCAACCCTACCCAGACCCTCCTGCCTCGGCCCCCAGTTTCCTGTCTGCTGGCAGTCGTGCTCCCACCACCACTCCCATGCGCTGATGATGCTGGCCCCGCTCGCACCCACTGAAGGTGCAGAGCCTTCGTCTGGCACCCCCACTCACCTGCTCCACCATCCCACCGTGGCCTACTGCCACCATGTTCCGCACATGCCCCCTGGTGGTCAGCTCACGTCATAGAGACCGGTTGTTCCGCCATTTGGTATATTTGCATATTAGCCTTTTATTATATAGGATAATATTGTTTCATATGTCTGAAGATTTAGAATATAATGTTACTGTACAGATATCATGGCTATGGGCCAACTGATACAGATGAGAAGTATCCTATTACTGTGGAGTTCTAGTTTTCTGCTACTGTTTGGTTGGTATAACAATATTTTAACATATCATTTTGAAATCATAAAACATTTTCATGTTTTAAAACCTTTAAAAAGTAAGCTGGCCTGGGATAGCTGCCATTTTCCCCCATTTGATAATTACTAAGAACACACTTATCTGACAGAAAAGTCCCTATTATTCCTGAAAGAAAAAGCCTTATAAAAACACCACTACTGCCCTGACCGGTTTGGCTCAGAGGAGAGAGTGTTGGCCTGCGGACTGAAGGGTCCTGGGTTCGATCCCGGTCAAAAGCATGTACCTTGGTTGCGGGCACATCCCCAGTGGGGGGTGTTCAGGAGGCAGCTGATCGGTGTTTCTCTCTCATCGATGCTTCTAGCTCTCTATCCTTTCCCTTCCTCTCTGTAAAAAAATTCAATAAAATATATATTAAAAAACAAACAAACAAAAAAAAGCACCACTACTACAAAATCTTCTCCAAAATATCCTATCAAACTCTCCTTGCCGATACAAACAAATGCACAAACAAACAATAAACTCTAGGGCCTCCTTCACACATTTTTCCTCTGGTGTGTCGAATGTTTTTATAAGTGTCAAAAAGCAGTATTGGGTGCTTTGTCTGCATTGTGGCCACCAAAGACCACAAGAGTTAAATTGTCAAATAAATAAGTTTGGTTATTGGAGCAAAGAACTTCACACTATTTTCCTAAGTCAATGTGCTCAGTGTGGGGCGTTTATAGCACCTACTTTAAGTGCTCACATTTCAAAGAATAAAAATAACCGAGTTTCTCTCAGAAAAGTGGAAAAGTAAGCTTTTAAGCCAATTTGGAACCAAATAGCCACACGTTCAGCAGAGGACTAGAAAGAAACTCACTGTTCTCATGCCAGTCAAGGTCCAAGGTTTCAGCAGGGGGCGCTCCTCCCTCTGGGCCAGAGCTGGACAAGCTGCCATCAGGGAACTAAGCTGATGAGGGTGGACAGAGAGCAGTGAGTGAGGGGGATAGAGGCCAAGGTGCGCCATGGGTCAGATAAGATGGGGCTCTGTAAGTCAAGGCAAAGCATTTAGGTGTCCTTTCAAGAGAAATGGAAACCCTTTAAAGCAGTGGTTCTCAACCTGTGGGTCGCAACCCCTTTGGGGGTCGAACAACCCTTTCACAAGGGTCGCCTAAGACCATCAGGAAACACATATATAATTATATATTGTTTTTGTGATTAATCACTATGCTTTATGTTAGGTTTGTAACAATGAAATTGGGGGTCACCACAACATGAGGAACTGTATTAAAGGGTCGCGGCATTAGGAAGGTTGAGAACCACTGCTTTAAAGTTTTAAGCAGGTAAATATATTTTTTTATTGATTTCAGAGAGGAAGGAAGAGGGAGAGAGAGATAGAAACATTGATGATGACCAGGAATTGAACCATGACCTCCTGTTTCATAGATCAACACTCAACCACTGCGCCAGCCAACTGGGCTGACATGATTTGATTTTTGTTAAGAGACTCCCTCTGGCTGCTGTGTGGGGAATGGACTTTAAGGTGATGGGGCAAGCGCGGAGGCCATTGCAGTACCTCAGGTGTGAGGTTGTATGGGGAAGAGAGAGAACCCCTGGCTGCCAGTGTCTGCTTATTTCTGTGGTATAAATACTACTACCATAGCTAAGTTCAAGCTACCCATGTGACATCCATGAGTTGGCAACATTTCTGAAATGTAGTAGTCAGCTCTGTGGGCCGATGCGAGCTGGCTCCACACACCACTGCATTGTTCTCTAACTCACGTGACAGCCTATTTCATTTAAGGCACCCATGAAAAGCTGTGATAAATAAAAATATTTGTTTGTAAACTTATTTTTTGTTGTTGTTGGTTCCTAAAGTTTATAAACAGAGGTTATTTATTTTTATTGATTTCAGACAGGAAGGGAGGGAGAGAGAGAGATAGAAACATCAATTATAAGAAAGAATCATTGATCAGCTACCTGCAACCCCAGGCATAGATCAACGCTCAACCACTAAGCCATGCCGGCTTGGCATGAGAGAGATTATAAATGTGGGGTCTATCTCAGTCCTAGCCCAATTCTTTTTTTTTTTTTTTTAATTAAATCTTTATTGTTCATATTATTACATTTGTTCCTTTTTTTTCCCCCCCATAACTCCCCTCCTCCCAGTTCCCGCCCTACCCTCCGCCCTCACTCCCCACCCACTGTCCTCATCCATAGGTGCACGATTTTTGTCCAGTCTCTTCCCACATCTCCCACACCCCTTTCCCCCCCAAGAATAGTCAGTCCATTCCCTTTCTATGTCCCTGATTCTATTATAATCAACAGTTTATTCTGTTCATCAGATTATTTATTCACTTGATTCTTAGATTCACTTGTTGATAGATGCATATTTGTTGTTCATAATTGGTATCTTTACCTTTTTCTTCCTCTTCCTCTTCTTAAAGGATACCTTTCAGCATTTCATATAATCCTGGTTTGGTGGTGGTGAACTCCTTTAGCTTTTCCTTATCTGTGAAGCTCTTTATCTGACCTTCAATTCTGAATGATAGCTTTGCTGGATAAAGTAATCTTGGTTGTAGGTTCTTGGTATTCATCACTTTGAATATTTCTTGCCACTCCCTTCTGGCCTGCAAAGTTTCTGTTGAGAAATCAGCTGACAGTCGTATGGGTATTCCCTTGTAGGTAACTGAGTTTCTTTCTCTTGCTGTTTTTAAGATTCTCTCTTTATCTTTTGCTCTTGGCATTTTAATTATGATGTGTCTTGGTGTGGTCCTCTTTGGATTCCTTTTGTTTGGGGTTCTCCGCGCTTCTTGGACCTGTAAGTCCATTTCTTTCACCAGGTGGGGGAAGTTTTCTGTCATTATTTCTTCAAATAGGTTTTCAATATCTTGCTCTCTCTCATCTTCTGGCACCCCTATAATTCTGATGTTGGTACGCTTGAAGCTGTCCCAGAGGCTCCTTACACTATCCTCGCATTTTTGGATTCTTTTTTCATTTTGCTTTTCCGGTTGGATGTTTTTTGCTTCCTCGCATTTCAAATCATTGACTTGATTCTTGCGCTCCTCTGGTCTGCTGTCGGGCGTCTGTATAATATTCGTTATTTCAGTCCGTGTGTGCTTAATTTCTAGTTGGTTCCCCAATATAAGATCGAGGGTCTTATTAGTTTTCGTGTAGAGCTCATTAAGTTTATCGGCAGCTTCTAAACAGTTCTTGAGAGACCTTAAAAGTGTGGTTCTGAACTCTATTTCTTCCATTGACAATTTTGTCCTGTTTCTTTGTCTCCGCATTTTGTTATGCTTCCTTGGTGCACCCCCTAGTGGTCTTTGTTCGCAGTCTCATAGATAAATCTTGATTGCTGTAGCTAATTCCAGGGAGGGTTTGACCTCCAGGCCAAGTGGCTATGAGATTCAGCTGTGTCAGAGGTGAGAGAACTTCTGTCCTCTAGGGAGGTGCTAATCTAGCCTTTGCCTGAGGCTATCCGGCAAATGCCTCTGTGCAGGGCTTGGGCAGGGCGGGTCGAACAGGATCAACAGTGTGGGCCGGAGAGAGCAGTTATGGTGGCTCTCAGTCCTGACCCAAGGGGCTCTGCCTCTCTGAGTCCCAGCACCCGCTGCAAAGCTCGGAGAGAAAGCTGCACTCGCTCTGACCAAAGCCAGACAGTCCCGCTTCTTCCGCCTGAGTCTGGGTCCCTAAAGACTCGCCCGGATCTGGAGCTCAGAGTCTGCGACTCCCTCCCGATTGAAAACAACAACCGCGCCCTCCGCCGCCAGCCCGCTCCGCGCACTCCGCACCTCAGAATTTGACTTCAGCACTGCGCCTCCTCTGAGTGTCCGTATGCGTTTCTCTTTCCTCCTAGTTGTAGGACTTCCACTCAGCCAGCGCCCCTGTGGTTCTGGGTGATATCCCTTCCGTTTTTTGGTTTCACTTTTGAAGTAGTTGTTCAAAGCAGCAAACTCCGGCGTTAACCTATGCCGCCATCTTGGTTCCTTCCCTAGCCCAATTCTTATCAATGTAAGTTTTCAATAAATATTTATGTATGAATGTTAAGAGCTAACTCTACACACAAGGGTTTTCTCTTCCACAGCCTTTTCCTTTACTTAACCTGTCCTAAATTTAATAAATATATATTTTCTTTTTTCAGGGGGAAAACCCTCTATTTATTGCTTTTAAAATCCAGAAGACCAGGAAGGGGAAAGGCTGAAAGTATAACATGAGTTAGAAGGGTGTCATAAGGGTGTATGAAGTGAAATTAGTTTAAACCCCTCAAGTGAAACAATTTATTATCTTTATGTTCATTAGAAGACAATCTGCCCTGGCCTGCGTGACTCAGTGGTTAGAGCATGGACCCCTCATAGTGGAGGGTCTCAGGTTCAATTCACCATCGAGGGCAGTTACCTGGGTTACAGGTTCGATCCCTGACCCAGGCGAGTGGGTGCAGGAGGCAATCCATCGAGGTGTCTCTCTCACATTGATGTTTCTTTCTCTCTTTCCCTCTCTCCTCCCTCCCACTCTCTCTGAAAATGAGTGGAAAAAATATCCTTGGCTGAGGATTAACAAAACAAAAAAAGAAGAAGGAGACAAGCCTATCTTCAGGGTAGAGCCTGTCCTGCCCTTGGTTTATAGGAAATGTGAATGCTTTCCTTTGCCACTGTGAGTCCACTGCCTAGCACAGTGCTGAACCGATGGTGGGTATTCAAACATTTGTTGAGAAACACAGAAGCTCTTGACTTTGGAGTGTAAGGGCTATGCTACAATGGTAGGAAAATTCCAAATTCAAGTGAATAGAACATTTATTGAGTATGTAGCAGGTATTAGTAAAGACCTGTAGGTGCTTTCTGTGTATGGAAAGCTGGGGTGTCTGCGTTCTGGTTCTCTTAAGCAAGCCTGGAGGGACATGAAGTCCAGGCACAGTAGCACCACCACCCAGCTCTCCTGGAAGCACAGGTGGTACAGGTGGCCCTGTGCCCTGAGAAATTCACAAGACAGCATTCTGTGTGGCAGAAACTAAGCTATTTTCTTAGGTGCGATCTCCTACTTCAAAGGGAGTTCAAACATTCCCCGTGCCTGTATTCATCCATCTCGCCCTTCCAAGTCTTGTCATGGGCGGGCCAAACACATTGTTCCCATTTATAAGAAAGAAAGAAAGAAAGAAAGAAAGAAAGAAAGAAAGAAAGAAAGAAAGAAAGAAAGAAAGGAAGGAAGGAAGGAAGGAAGGAAGGAAGGAAGGAAGGAAGGAAGGAAGAAAGAAAGAAAGAAAGAAAGAAAGAAAGAAAGAAAGAGAGAAAGAAAGAGAGAGGGAGGAAAGGAAGGAAGGAAGGAAGGAAGGAAGGAAGGAAGGAAGGAAGGAAGGAAGGAAGGAAGGGAGGAAAGGAAGTGGGGAAAGAAGGGAAGGGAGAGTGAATTTTTATATTAAATGGTTTTTCCTAGTTATACCATTTGCCTGGGTCCGAAACACCAACCAAAAAGAATCCTCATTTCTTTTTCTCACCCATGACAGAAGTAAACTCTTGTACAAAGGAATGCTTTTCTGTGAAACCAGTTCCTTCCCATCACCCAAGTTTCTCAACACTTGTTTCTGTTAATAAACAGTCATAGATTTGAAAGGTCTCCTTGTTTTCAGACATTTTGTTCTCTCTTTCCTTTTTGTTCTCTGACATTCTATCATAAGGTTTGCTTTTTTTCCTCACCTAAAGGAAATCCCACAGTGGCTTGGACAAGTGATACTAATCTGTTTTTATAGCATCTCACTTTACTTAATTCTGGTTTTGGTTCTTACAGCTGACTGACTTTTGGATGTATGGAAAGATTGGGTAAGGTTCTCACAAAACTGGTTGTCAAGTCCAAAATTTTGTAGCTATTCCAAGAATCTTTGAGTTTAAAAAAAAATCTGCAGTGCAAAATTTTCTATAAAATTCTTATGCTTGCCAAAACTGGTTTGGCTCAGTGGATAGAGCGTCGGCCTGCGGACTGAAAGGTCCCAGGTTCGATTCCGGTCAAGGGCATGTACCTGGGTTGCGGGCACATCCCCAGTAGGAGTTGTGCAGGAGGCAGCTGATCGATGTTTCTCTCTCATCGATGTTTCTAACTCTCTATCTCTCTCCCTTCTTCTCTGTAAAAAATCAATAAAATATATTTAAAATAAAATAAAATAAAATAAAATTCTTATGCTTGACAAATACATCATATTTATAGGGTTAGTACCCTATAAATTAGAGTTCAACTGCTCTTTGTCCCATTTGAGTTCAACTACATTTACATTTGGCTGATACCATCTTTCTAACACTATGAAAGCTTTCTTATTACCCTTGTTTTATGCTTGGAGTCCGGATACTTGTTTTATACTTGCCTCAGATAGCAATGTAGCCAGTAATAGAGGTAAGTCTCCAATGAACCACTGAATCTTATCACTTTAATTTCCTGGCAACATAATTTATGAATTTACCAATATTGAAAGATTTCTTTACTGTGCAAAGATATTTTATGTGATTACAAAATAATTAAATTTTCATTATACACTGAGTGGCCAGATTATTATGACCGGCCAGATTATTATGACCACCACATCAGTAAAATGAAGTGAATTAGTTATCTACACTAATAAAAGACAAACATGCAAATTGACTGTACCTTCGCTACACCTTAAGGCATGCCCACCAGCCAATCAGAGCGACTATATACAAATTAACCCAACCAAGATGGTGGCTGGCAGCCACAGAGCTGGAGCAAGCAGGAGGCTTCATTGCCCCAATGATGGAGGAAGCCAAGCTTCCTGCTTGCCGCAGCCTGGCTCTGAGCTCCACTCAAAGCAACAAAGTTTCAATTATAGAAGATAAATAAACCCCAGATTCCTGTTTTCAGCTGGCTGTGGCCGCAGAGCTGGAGCGAGCAGGAGGCTTCCCTCCCGCCTGCCCTGGCCGGCTCTGAGCTCCTCTCAAGGCTACAAAGTTTCAATTATAGAAGGTAAATAAATCTCAGAATAAAAAAGAAAAAGAAAAAAAGAAGAGGTTGGGAGCTTCTGTTGCCGGGGGGCTTGGCCAGCCTGAAAACGGCCCTCAGCCCCTCACCCAGACTGGCCAGGCACCCCAGTGGGGACCCCCCCACCCTGATCCGGAACACCCTTCAGGGCAAACCAGCTGGCACCCACCCATGCACCAGGCCTCTATCCTATATAATAAAAGGGTAATATACAAATTGACCCTAACAGCAGAACGACTGGGAATGACTGGTCACTATGACACACACTGACCACCAGGGGGAAGATGCTCAATGCAGGAGCTGCCCCCTGGTGGTCAGTGAGCTCCCACAGGGGGAGCTCTGCTTAGCCACAAGCCAGGCTGATGGCTGCCAGTACAGCGGTGGTGGTGGGAGCCTCTCCTGCCTCCTCAGCAGTGCTATGGATGTTCGACTGCAGCTTAGGCCTGCTCCCCGCTGGCAAGTGGACATCCCCCAAGGGCTGCCGGGTTGCCAGAGGGATGTCTGACTGCCAGCGTGGGCCCGATCCCCCAGGGAGCAGGCCTAAGCCAGCAGGTGGACATCCTCCGAGAGGTCCCAGACCGCAAGAGGGCATAGGCCGGGCTGAGGGCACTGCCCGAGTGCACAAATTTTTGTGCACCAGGCCTCTAGTGCAAATAATAATAATAATAAAACCTTGAAAACAAAAACAAAAACAAAAACAAAACAAAACAAAACAAAAAACCTTGAGAGTATTTGCTTAGGAAGTTTTCAATATTCAGTATTTTTGGAAGTGTCAATGAAGTACTGATGGGATGGTCATAATAATCTGGCCACTTAGTGTATATAATAGATTATATACTCACCATAAAAAATGATTTCTAAACTCCTGGCCCTAATAAAGATTAGGGTAACGCAAATCAGGGGAGGGAAGGCAATCAAATGTTCAAGAATCAATTGTGCATAGAGATCATATCCTTACCCTAAGAAACTTACTATCAACCTGGGAAAACAAAGAACAAGCATTCTCTACTTGATCCTAGCACAAAGAACTAGTGACTTTGTGCAAAATCAAAGGTCTACAAAATGGCAAAGTAGGAAATGATTCATAAATATCAAGTGTTCACAAAGGAATCAGAAAAATCACAGAAGGCTTCTGAAAGGAGGACAGTGAATATGTGCAATGACAGGGAAGGGGAAGATTGGCCTAAGCAAAAACTCAAAGGTAGAAATTTCCAAATTTTAATCTTTGAGAAAGGCCCTCCCTTGTAAACCAGACTATCCATTTCATTCCAGTTTTCCCCTCCAGGGGGAGGGCAAGGAACACAACCATGTTGAGTGTGACTTATCTCCAGTTCAGAAGCAGTGCTGTGCTGGAACCCACTTGCAAAGGCTTAGGAGAGCTTCCCCATTGTTAAATTTTAGGAATTTTGAGAGGCCATTGACAGCATGTCTATAGTTTGCCATCTGCCAAGGTGGGAGTATGTGCACCACAGAAATGAGATGGTGAATTGAACAAATCAGCTCCCCATGCCCACCCCGCGTACCAGGTGTTAAGCATTTACCAGCACACCTGTGAGATAGGGGGTTTATAGTTGGGGAATTATGTGTGTGAGGAAGAGAAAGGAGATTGACTGGAGAGGGCAGAAACAAATAAGTAAGGAGTCATAGGTGAAGCAACAAAGACAAGGGTGGCAGGAAACCACCAATGACCTTCAAGAAGAGTGAGTGAGCCCTAGATGGTTTGGCTCAGTGGATGTAGAGCATAGGCCTGCGGACTAAAGGGTCCCAGGTTCAATTTCAGGGCACATGCCCAGGTTGTGGGCTGGATCCCCAGTGTGGGCCGGGCAGGAGGCAGCCAATCAACAATTCTCTCTCATCACTGATGTTTCTATCTCTCTCTCTCCCTCTCCCTTCCTCTCTGAAATCAATAAAAACATATTTTAAAAAGGAGAAGAAGAGTGAGTGAAAAGCTTGGGCACCAACTGGAAAGAGATGTGTCTAAAGGGGAGAGGCATCACTTCCTTTATATGTTTCGGGGAAAGTAAAGTAGCTTAGAGCTTTGTATTGTATGAGTGATAAATGGAGGTTTTTAAAAAATATTGTTATATTTTACCCCACTCCGAACATTTTTATGAAACTAAAATTATTGTGACTTTGCTATATGGCCTGGACACTTCTTTCTCTGTTCATTGGGCAGATCCAGAACAATTTTTTTTTTTTCCACTTTCAAACATTTACTTTAGGTTGCACAAACAAAAAAGGCCAAGTATGTTCATTCCGATTGTAACAGCAAAAATTTCAAACAACTTAAACAATATTAAATCAGTTAAATAAATTATGGCAAAGTGATACAACATCTCTGCAGAGATTTTGGAGAAGTGGATTGAGTTCTGAGATATATCATTATGTAATCAAGGCAACAGAGTTCTACTGGAGTGTATCTTACATGGTCCATGTGTATACATTTTTTTAAAGTGTATTGTTGTGTGAGATGTATTTATAATAAATTTCATATAACCATAACATATTTTTCTGGAGTTATAAATCCTCTCTAGTTGTAGTACTTCCACTCAGCCAGCTTTCCCATGGTTCTGGATGGTAGCTGTTATGTAATTTTGATGTGGTTGTGGGAAGCAGCAAGTACAGGTGTTTACCTATGCCGCCATCTTGGTTCTCCTCCAGAACAATTCTTAAAGAATTTTGGCCCTGCCTGCAAATACACCTGCTGCTCACCTCTGAATTAATGTAGTGATGATCTCATTACACCCAATTTTCATGGAAGAATATCAGCTCTGTCCCGCTGACCTAATTCCTTGTAGGGGATATAGCTCCATATTTGACTGGTCACATATATTTGTCATTGTTGAACAGATCTAGCACATCCAACACCGCATTCATGATCACTCCCCTCACACTTGCCTCTTCTCCCACATCCCAAGTCTTGCCTATCACCATCTAAGTTACACAGATTAAAAATTTGGGCATCATCCCTGATTTATCTCTCTCCCTCACCACCCACATGTAATCAGCTGATGTTCCACCTTCTGATCTTCCTACACTGACTGGGTGGATTGCTCTCTGAGATCTGCCTGGCTCTTCTGAAGAAAACATCATCTAGTTCATTGTGTGTTTGGAAAGGGAAGGTGGATGTGGCAGGAGACACTTGGAAGAAGGACAGAAGCTTCCCTTTTATCATTTTGCAGGGCTCTAGAGGAGACATAGCTAAGTGGCATCTCCCCACTAGCCCCCCGTGCCCCCCGTGGGCAGCTGCAAAGAACCCTGCCCCCCTCCCATCAGGCTGATTGGCAGCAGAGAAGACCCCCTGGGACACTAGGCAGTGAGGCTGAATTCCCTAGCCTACCCTACCCTACCCAGGATTAATTAATCCCCTTTTTAAAATAGGGTTTTAAAGGAAGGGTCTAGGCACAAGCAAAGTTACAAATGTGTCTATTTTATTTCATTTGAGCATTAGTTCAGGTCAGCCTTACTTTGCAAACATCTTCTTTGTCCACCTCAGCAGTGCATTTAATATGTTGTGGCAGTAATCCAACAAATAGATGAGAGCTTTTGAATTGTACTTGCTTCTCCTGCTGCCAACAGGAAGTCAAAAATATCCTTCAGATAAGCCACAAAGAGACTGTTGGCATGGATTGGACTCAAAATCAACTTTCCAAGACCATAGTATTTACACTAATGAGAGCTAATAACTGTGCACTGAAAAAAGTGAGTCAGTCACCAACCAAGACCTCACTGGGCTCATTGCAAGATAGTCCTTGCATATGACTCTCTGCAGGTGAACAATGAACAAACCATGTGGTTACAACAATGCCTACCTTTTCAAACTCCTGTGTGCTACTAAATTTCCAAAGAAATAGAACCAGAAGACCTGATTTTAGATTTTTAATGCCTTGAAATTAGTGAAAATTTTCAATGTAATAATATTCAGTGGTGATTTATACATCTAAACAATTGGATAGCCCAGGAAGTGTGCTCAGTGGTTGAGCATTGACCTATGAATCAGGAGGTCCTGGTTTGATTCCCAGTCAGGGCACATGCCTGGGTTGTGAGCTCCATCCCAATGTGGGGCATGCAGGAAGCAGCCAATCAATGATTCTCAATCATCTTAATGTTTCTATCTCTCTCTCCCTCTCCCTTCCTCTCTGAAATCAATAAAAAATAAAATAAAAATGATGGTATATATTATGTGTTTTTTACCACAGTTTTAAAAAATGGTGAAGGTGGTAAATTTTATGTATGTTTTACTACAATTAATTTTTTAGGGGAAAATATATCACTCATACACATAATTGTGTGTGTACTTATACTGGAAACTGAAATTCTCTTCAGAATATTTTCTACTCTGGTTCTACTTGCGGAATATCTAAAGGAAGGATCTGGAGTTTGGCATTGTGCCCTGGGGTGGAGGCGGGGGATGCTAATGATGCTAGGAGATGAGAGCTGGATTGTGAGTTCCCAAGGAGTACTTGCCTCAGACCATAACTTTGACCTTTTAGATCATTTCTCAGGGTGATCCTCACTTCATAACTCTTAGAGGACTCTAAGGATCTCTAACAAAGAAGCTCTGTTTTTATTGTATTACTGGAGGCCCGGTGCATGAAATTCATGCATGGGTAGGGTCCCAAGGCCTGGCCGATGATCAGGCCTGATCAGAGCCTTCCTTCTGGCTGCTGGCTGCCAGCCAGGGGCCTCCTTCATTCCGCACTGCCCCCTGGTGGTCAGCGCACGTCATAGCAAGTGATCAAACTCCCGGTCTCCCGGTCGAACTCCCGAGGGGACACTTTGCATATTAGCCTTTTATATACATAGATATCCAGAAGTTGATGGATTGTAAAAATTTTCTCTTGGTTGGCTTTTAAAAATCAATTTGTATTCTATTTCTCTGTTTGTGTGGTTTTTGAATATTCTCAAGTTCAATACCATTTCAATTAAAGTTCAACATCATTTTAATTTTCTTAAGACTTTCCTTCTCTTCTTTGATTTTTTTTCCAGAATTTCTCCAGCTAGCATTCACTCAGTAGCCCACTTTCTTTTGAGAGAAAAATGTTTGGCAACTTACTCTTTGGCTGCAGAAATGCTGAACAGGTTTTATTTTATTTTATTTAAAAAATATTTTTATTGATATCAGAGAAGGAGAGAGAGATAGAAACATCAATGATGAGAAAGAATCATTGATCGGCTGCCTCCTGCATGCCCCATACTGGGGATAGAGCCTGCAACCCGGGCATGTGCCCTTGACCAAAATCAAACTTGGGACCCTTCAGTCCACAGGCCAACACTCTATCCACTGAGCCAAACCAGCTAGGGCCTGAACAGGTTTTAAACACTTGGATTTCCCGGCTGGCAATAATCCCTTGCCTTGTTACATAAAGGGACTCTGCACATCCTGGAAGGGGAACATTTGTGTCCTAACATTATTGGTTAAGGTAGATATGGATGTGTTATGGCTATGTGTGTTTAAAGGGGATATGAACGGTGGTATTATTTACCTTGAGTACTAATGTGTCTGCATGGAGCACAGGGTGTTAGACAGGCTTGCTGCCCTCATTGTGACTGGTCTGTCCTTTACAGAATCATGCTCTGTTTTCTGCCCAGTCTGTGGTGGTTGGCACAGCATCCTGGCACTAAGGTCAGCGGCCCCTACTCCCTTAAACCTAGCAACAGCACTTCAGATTCCTGGCACATGTTTGCCACATCTCCTTTTGCTCTTTCTCTCAGTGCTACATTGTCCTCCAGGAGCCTGAAAGCTAAAATAGAGACTTAACGCTGACCCAATGGTAAAATTCAATACTCAGCCTAAACAGAAATTAAATATTGCCTTATAATGAGTGTTATTATCAATATGTTTATTAATAGTTGATAAAATGAATTGTTCAAGTATGCAATTCACTGTCAATAATAACATTCACGAGTGTCGCTAACTTTTTTTGAGTGCTTACTCTGTGTTGTATTCTATTGCTCTGTATTAACTCATTTAATTCTCACAACAACCCTAAGAAGTAGGTACCATTATTATCCCTATTATATCAGATGAGAAAACTGGGGCAAGGAGAGAGCAAGAAACGAGTTCAAATTCCCACACTGAGAACGCGGTGGAGCTAGGATTGAATTTGGGTGGTCTGTTTTCCAAGCCAGGCAATCTGACTCCAGAGCCCACACTGGAGTATGTGTCCCAAGATTCATTCTGCACAACACACTACAGACGATGCAATGAGAAAAATGAAAGGGCATGTTATGGACTGAATGTTATGGACTCAAAATTCATATGCTGAAGTTCTAGCCCCCAGTGAGATGGTATTGGGAGATGGGACCTTTGGGAGGGAATTAGGTTTAGATGAGGCTTGCTCCTTCTCTGTGTCTTGTGAGGACACAGCAAGAAAGTGACTGTCTACAAGCCAGGAAGTGGGCCCTCACCAAGAACCAAAACTGCCAGCAGCCTGATTTGGTACTTCTCAGCCTCCAGAATTGTGGGAAGTAAATGTCCATTGTTTATGCTGTTAGTCTACAGTATTTTATAATAGCCCAAGCTAACTAAGACAGGGGGAGGGCTGTTCTTTAATCAAATCAACTTGCATTTTGTGCTATACTTGCTCCCTATCGTAAAGAACTCACCACGTCTACTAGGAAATTAAAGGCTCTGCAAAGTTCTGCAGTAGAGAAGGCTGTTTAAATTTGGTTAAGCAGATGCTTCTTTGACTATGAAACATTCCTCACTTACGAATACTTCACGGAACACACTTAGAGTGAGTAAACGCCTCAGGTATGACTGCGTGCTTGTTTTCCAGGTGGATGTAATGGCCCAGTGAGGTCAGAAGCTTCTGTAGTGGAAGGTTGGGTAGGTGAGACAAGAGGAGGGAGCAACGAAGGGAGACCCTGAGAATGGCAGAGCAGAGGGCAGCATCCAAGAGCATGGCAAGTGGCACTGCAGGAAAAAGAAGAGACCAGAGATTCCAGAATGTGTGGGAAGATAAGGGGGAAGATCTACATTGTATAAGGAAGTTGTTCTTGGGGTAAATCTGGTGAGAACTTTTAAGAGCAAAGTTTAGGGGCTGCCCTGGATGGAGAATTTGATGTTAAGAAAAGAAAGGATGTTCTGGTATTAAGTGTTAATTTGATAAGATAACAAATGACTCTCAGAATTATTATCATCTGCTGGACAGAGCCATATATGCTGCTCATCAGAAATTTATACAGGCTGATTTCCTAAATGTCTTAATTTCTTTCTAGAGAATTACAAAACATGAATTCGGATAAAAAGCCCAACTGAGCGAGAGAGCAAGATGATCTTGTTTGGTCCTAGCAGCACCCAATAAATGTTTGCTGAATATATTGAAAGAACAGGAAGGGGGATTAATTACACAATTTGGGTTTTGTGTCTTTAAAATGAAATATTAATTATTATTCAGTAGTTATCATTTTAATAGTTTATTCTTGTTGTAAGGTAGGGGTGGGTTGTAGGGTAGGGAGAGAAGGGGAGATGGCAAATATACACAGAAAACCATCAGATTACTATGTCATTGCATAATGAGATTTCATGTCTGCTTCAGCTGAGGACCTTAGAAATTCCATTCAGATCTCATTCTTCCTAATTCCTCATTCTTCATAGCATGCTAGAGGAAGCTTGGAAAAGAAATTTTAATTCAGATGTAGACACAATACAATTCAGTACATTTGTGATGGGTATTTAACACATAGATCAATTGTGCAAATAGATTCAATTTGCTTTATTTCTTAGGCCAAAGAATATAAAAACATAAGTTTCCTCAATCATTTAACACTGAAAATGTTGACATAGAAGAGGTAACCCTCAATAATAGAGAAATGGGCTGTCCATCTTTTTATTTAAATCAAATTAAAATTTGTTTAAAATTAGCAATTTTCTTTGGAATTGGAATACATTGAAGTTTTATGCATATTACACAGAGCAAACAGGCTATTTTCAATATTTGTGTTCATATATTCACCTGTAATTGCAAGCTGCACACACATGATGTTTTCTTTTGAGTAAATGCCTAATGGAGTTAGAAAATGTTAGTTTAGTGCCATCTATTGGTTAAATGTAGTATGAGACCTTTACTGGGCACAAGACACTGAGCTACTGTGGGGACAGAGAAGTGAGTAAAAGAACAAATTAGATAGGGATTCTGTATTTAAGAATTGCAATAAATCTAATTTTATGAGACAAATAGAAATTCAAACACTGAAAGGGTATTTTATCATATGAAAGAGTTATTGCTAATTATTAATTACTAGAGGCCCAATGCATGAAATTTAAGCACTCAGTGTGTGTGGGGAGGAGTCCCTCAGCTGGGCCTGCACCCTCTCACAGTCTGGGAGCCCTTGGGGGATGTCCAACTGCCAGCTTAGGGAGCAGGCCTAAGCTGGCAGTCGGACATCCTTAGCACTGCCGTGGAGGCAAGAGAGGCTCCCACCATCACTGCTATGCTCACCAGCTGTGAGCCCGGCTTCTGGCTGAGTGGCACCCTCCCTGTGGGAGCACACTGACCATCAGGGGGCAGCTCCTGTGTTAAGCGTCTGCCCCCTGGTTGTCAGTGCACGTCATAGTTACTGGTCGTTCCGCCGTTGGGCCGAAACTGGCTCTCTGACATCCGCCAAGGGGTTCCAGATTGTGAGAGGGCACAGGCCAGGCTGAAGGACCTCACCGGTGCACGATCAGGGCCGGGGAGGGACATGGGAGGTTGGCCAGCCTGGGAGGGACCACAGGAGTGCTCCAGGGCATGTCCGGCCCATCTTGCTGACTCCTGATCAGCCAGACCCCAGCAGAAAGCTAACCTACCAGTTGGAGCGTCTGCCCTCAGGTGGTCAGTGCACATCATAGCGACTGGTCGACCAGTCGACTGCCTGCCTCCTGATGGTCAGTGTACGTCATAGCGAGCAGTTGAGCAGCCTTAGTATATGATTAGCATATTACGCTTTGATTGGTTGAACAGCCAACTGGATGACTGGACATGTAGCATATTAGGCTTTTATT
Organism: Myotis daubentonii; assembly: GCF_963259705.1. NCBI lineage: Eukaryota > Metazoa > Chordata > Mammalia > Chiroptera > Vespertilionidae > Myotis > Myotis daubentonii. Next base: position 178,516,010 of record NC_081841.1, on the reverse strand, counting down.
ATCTGGGATTTTTAGGGGTGATGTTGGTATTATGGTTATGTTAAAACTAAAGGCCCAGTGCATGAACTCATGCATGGGTGGGGTCTGGCCAGCCTGCTCTGATGGGAACCCATTGGCCGGGCTGGTGGGGGAGGAGAGGCCCCCCAACAGGCAGTTGGCAGGCTGGCTTGGGGGGAGGGGCCACAGGCTGTTGGCCAGCCGACCCCACCCCCAATTCGGGGGTGTGATCTGGGGTGGGGTCAGCCACAGATAGGGGCCATGGTGGTTGGTTGGTTGGCCCCACCCTGATCGGGGTGTTGGGGTCTGATTGGGGGCCAGGCCGGCTGGGAGGGGGGCCGATAGGGGCTCAGATCAGGCTGGTTGGCTGTTGCAGTGCGCATCATAGCCACCGGTCATTCTGGTCATTCTGCCGTTCTAGTTGCTGGGCCTTTATATATATAGACTAGAGGCACGGTGCACGAAATTCGTGCATGGGGTGGGGTCCCTCAGCCCAGCCTGTACCCTCTCCATTCTGGGACCCCTCAGGGGATGTCTGGGATTGCTGGCTCCTAACCACTCACCTATCTGCCTGCCTGGTTGCCCCCAGCTGCCCTCCTCTGCAGGCCTGGTCGCTCCTAACTGCCCTCCCCTGCCAGCCTGGTCACCCCTAACAACCTCTGCCTCAGCCCCCGCCACCATGGCTTTTTCCAGAAGGATATCCAGAAGGATGTCCAGAAGATGTCTGGTCTAATTAGCCTATTACCCTTTTATTAGTATAGATAAGTATTTGTCATATTATTCTCTAATTTTCTATATGTATTTAAAATACTCCAGAATATTTTAAGTGAATAAAAAATGGTCAAGTTGCAGAAAAAGAAAAGTTTTAAAATACAACCTGGTAGGCTTGAAAACAACAACATTTGCATAAAAGGGCATAAGTTGCAGTCGGCAACAAAACTTGTTAGGATTGCTTGGTTAATATTCTTTTGTTGGAAAGGCATGGTTTGGGCAAAGGAGAAAAGGAAACCAGCCCAATAAAAGAGAGTGTCTGATTGGGCTGCTGCCACAGCAGAGAGGGGCAGGTGCGGCAAAGGTTCAGGCTGTCCCACAGGCAAGAATGCCTGTGTGTATGGGACACCAAAGGACACCTGTCACACCTGAAACACAATTTGCTAACATTTACAATTGCAGAGCTCAGGAAGAATCACTGGTCTTAAAACTATCATTTCCCTGACATATAAAATATAATACATATAAATATACATGCCCTCTTCTGAGCTTCCCCTGCCCTCTATTTAATATTTGGCTATGTATGGCCTTCTTTTCATGTCAACGAATTGGAAGTACAGACATAACTTTTAATGGCTACAGTGTTATCCCTGACTTTTTGACATTACTATGGTTTACTTCACTAACCCCTTACTGTGGGGCAGGTTGTTTCCGATTTCCTCTGGCATCAACAACTACAGTAAACATAATTGCTTATTTGACTGTTTACTTAGGACACATTCACAGACATGGAACTCCTGGCACAAATCTAATTCACTTAAATTTTGATCCACATTTCTAAATTGACTTTCTGGAAGTGCTTCTGTTTGTTTAGTCCATTGGTTTTAAATCAGATTACACTCCCACAAACGGGTTAAGAGTAAACTGTTCAACGCGCCTTGGGCAAATTGCAAACTCTTGCTGAACTTGAGCAACCCCGGGGCGCAGGACCTGGAGGACCTGGGCTGGAGGGTGAAGCCCAGGGAAGCGCGGGTGGTGCGGTCGAGGGCCCTGTGTGGGTGCGGGCGTGTGAGTGTGTGTCGCTCGGCTCCACGCTCATGCACACACCCACACACCCTCACTCCTGCTCTGCACACTCGGCCACCAGGAACCTCTGTGGAGCCTGCCGTGAGCTCGGATGCATCCAGTCCCAGCACCAAGCAAGTCTGAGAAAGTTTCCCCAGGCTGACTCCCACCCGCACCGACGGGAGGCTGGACCAGGAGGACCTGGAGGGTGAAGTCCAGGGAGGCGTGGGTGGCAGGGCTGAGGGCCCTGTGTGGGTGCAGGCGTGTGAGTGTGTCGCTCGGGTCCACGCTCATGCACACACCCACATGCCCTCACTCCCACTCTGCACCCTCAGCCACCAGGAACCTCTCAGAGTTCAGCCGGCTCACCAGTCCCTGCCCACTTGGTCAAGCCTTTGGTCGTTATGGACCCTGGCTCTTTATATAAATAGATGAGCCTTCATTTATATTCTTGAACCGGGGCCCACAAATGTTCATGGTGGGGTCTATTGAATGCTTCTCAAAGTGTGTCCCCCAAAGACCTTCTGCATCAGAATTCTTACAGGATGTTTGTTAAAAATACAAATTCCTAGGTCCCACTTGCAACCCTTAAATCAAAATCTTTGAGGATGGAGTCTAGGAATCTCCACGCTAACCAGGGGAGAAGGGAGGGAGGTAGCCAGGGCAGAGGAGGATGCTGACAACGATCTTAAGATGCTTCCTGCTTTTCTCATTAGTATTCTTCATAATCTGGCCTGAACCCACCTCTGGGAGTTGACTGCTGAGATGAGCTTTCTGTCAGAATGGGGCAAGGGAGTCTCTTACCAAATGTAGGGCTGCCCTGAAGAATGAAGTATCTGACTCAATGCACAATAGGGAGCAAAAGGATCTGTGGGCAACAGGAGGGACTCAACCGGGGATTCATGCCGAAGCCAAGGTGCAAATGTTTGGGTAGGTGAGACTTCCTGGGTCCTACAGGGGAAATAGGAGGAGTGGGCCAGGCCATGCTGTCCCACTGGCCTAGGTTCAGATTCTGTGTCTGTCTCTTAATCGTATGACCAGCCTAGACAGTGTTGCTCAGTGGTTAAATGTCAACCCATGAGCCAGGAGGTCAGGGCACATGCCCGGGGTTGTGGGCTTGATCCCCAGTAGGGGGTATGCAGAAGGCAGCTGATCGATGATTCTCTCTCGTCGTTAATGTTTCTATATCTCTCCCTCTCTCTTCCGCTCTGAAATCAATCAAAACTTTTTTTTTTTAGAAGAATTATATGACCAGGTTTGGTCAAGATGGTGACATAGGTAAACACAGTACTTGCCACTGCCAACAACCACATCAAATTACAACTAAAATACAAAACAAACATCATGGAGAACCACCTTAAATCTAGATGAATGGAAATCCTACAACTAGGGAATTAAAGAAGAAACACATCGAGACTGATAGAAAGGGCAGAGATGTGGGTCATAATCACGGAACCCACATGTGGCTCTTTAAAATTGGGAGGGATAACTTGGCTGTGAAGGTTTCCCTGAGGAGTGGTCCCAGCTCCACACCAGGCCCCCCAGCCCAGGGTTCCAGTTCCAGAAAGAGACGTTCCTGAAACTTCAGGCTGTAAAAACCAGTGGATTGTTCAAGGAACTTAGTGAGAGCCAGTCATTAATGAAGGATACACTATCTCGAAATAAAGAACAGTTTACAGGAATCAACAATAAAGTGGGTGAAGCGAAGAATCAAACCATCGATTTGGAATATTAGGAAACAAAAAAATAATAACCAATCAGAACAGCAAAAAGAATCCAAAAAATGAAGATAGTGTAAGGAGCCTCTAAGACAACTTCAAGCGTACCAACTTTTGCATCATGGGGATGCTAGAAGGAGAAGAGAAGGAGCAAGAAATTGAAAACCTATTTGAAAAAATAATGACAGAAAACTTCCCTTACCTGGTGAAAGAAATAGATGTACAAATCTGGGAAGCACAGAGAGTCCCAAACAAGAGGAACCCGAAGAGGCCCACACCAAGACACATCATAATTAAAATGCCAAGGGTTAAAGACAAAGATAGAATCTCAAAAGCAGCAAAAGAAAAGCAGTTAGTTACCTACAAGGGAATGCCCATAGGACTGTCAGCTCATTTCTCAACAGAAACTTTGCAGGCCTGAAGGGAGGGGCAAGAAATATTCAGTGATGAATAGCAAGGACCTACAACTAAGACTACTCTGTCCAGCAAAGCTATTATTTGGAATTGAAGGTCAGGTAAAGAGCTTCTCAGACAAGGAAAAGCTAAAGGAGTTCATGAAATGTTCAAGGGTCTTCTTTAAGAAGAAGAAGGAAAAAAAAGATAAAAAATATGAACAATAAAATGGCAATCTATATCATAAAAGGCCTGTGGCCGTGACACCGTAACGGCGTCATGACCAAATGAGCAGCGGCTCTAGCAGTGGGCAGGGCAGGGCACCGGCAGCATCCGCAGAGCGTGCAAGGCGTCGCGGGGCAGCAGACATGGCCCTGATGGCAGGCTAGGCCTACGGGACCCTACACACGCGTGATTTAATCGTGTACTGGGCCTCTAGTAAATACATATCTATCAACAACTGAATCTAAAAATCAGAATAAATGAACAAGCAGAATATAAACAGACTCACAGATACAGAGGCATTTTGATGGTTGCCAGATGAGAGGGGTGGTTAGGGGGATGAGCAAAAAAGGTGAAGGGATTTAGGAGTACAAATTAGTAGTTACAGTTTAGTCATAGGGGTCTAAAGTACAAATAGGAAATATAATCAATGATATTGTAATAACTATATATGGTGTCAGATGGGTATGTGGTTTTTTCAGGATGATTACTTAAGTTTTCTAATGTCTAATCACTGGGCTGTTCACCTGAAACTAATACTAATATAATATTTTATGTCAACTGTAATTTAAAAAATGAGTCGGAAAAAAAAAGAATTGTATGACCTGGAGCAATTTACTTAAGCTTTGTAGGTTTGTTTCCTTGTCTGTAAGATGGGAATCCCCAATAGAATTAGATGTGATAAGTAAAAACACATCCTTGCCACACAGCTGAATAAGGGGTGGCTCCTGTTTATCCTAAGTGTGTTACCTTATTCCCCTGCACTTCCTGATGCTTGCTGTCATAGGCACTTGCCACTGGTTGATAAGACAAATTTCCTCAAACCCCAAGCACAGGAAGCCAGTTATTGTGCCAGATCAGTGCTTGGCCAATGACCTTGAACTCCCTGAGCCTCTCCGTGAAGGAGCAACTCCTGAAGACACTGCCAAGCTGCTCATTGTGTTTAATTCCTAGGATATCCCACCCATCAAGACCACACCTTGGAACTTACTCTCCTCATAGGTTTGAGATATAGGCTGGCCTCTGTGAAACCTCGTCATAGCTGGGCCATACTGAAAGCCATCACTAGGGGGAAGCAGAAACCAAGCGTCCCTGTGCTGCGAGTGGAAAGGCTGAGAAACACCAAGCTAGGAAAGCTACATTGGGGGCGAGAGGAATAGCAGGTCCTAGCCTCACCCCAAGGTTCACCCCACACTCCATACACATAATCACACTCTTGGCCCTGCACTTGAATTATCTGATTGCTGTTTCCTCTGTTTCCTGTTAGAGGTACACTCCATTATGACTTTTTATTATTATTTATTTATGTTATTTTTTTATTTTTAAAGAATCTATTTCATTGACTCCGTGGCAGGAAGACTGTTCATTAGATTTTTTGTTGTTGTTAATCCTCACCCGAGGATTATCTTTTTCCATTGATTTTTACGGAGAGTGGAAGGGAGAAGGAAAGACAAAGAGAAACATAGATGTGAGAGAAACACATTGATTTGTTGCTTCCTGCACGAGCCCTGACCAGGGCCAGAGCCCGAGGAGCCTGCAACCAAGGTATGTGCCCTTGACCGGAATTGAACCCAGGACCCTTTGGCCCGCAGGCTGATGCTATATCCGGTGAGCCAAATCGGCCAGGGCCATTATGTCTTTTTAAAATTTATTTGTTGTTGTTGCCAGTATTACAGATGTCCCCCATTTCTCCCACGCTTTGCCCTCCTCCACCCAGCCCCACCCAACCCCAGGCCTTCACCACACTATTGTCTGTGTCCATGGACTATGCATATATGCATATAAGTGTTTTGGTTCATCTCTTTCATTATGTCTTAAATATTGCAAAGGTCAGTGGTTTACAAACTTAGCTGCAAATATGAATCATATGGGAAACTCTGTAAGATCCCAGTGCCAAAGACTTATCTCAATTCAATTAGAATCTCTGGGATGGGAAGGCATCAACAGTTTCTAAAACACAACAGGTGATTCCAACTTGCAGCCAAATTTGAGAAACACTTGTAGGTAAAAGATCCCATTTCTTCCCAAATGGCAGCTGGCTTTCATTGCTAGAGGCCTCCCCCAAGAAGCCTCCCTAACTAATCACACATTCTTCTCCCCCATCTGTTCATGGGTCTGTCTAAAGTTGGTGCCAGTGCTTTTCATATTTGAATCTGTATAAGGATCACCTGAGAATATTGCTAATGTGCAGATTCAGACTCAGTCGGTCCAGGTGGGCTGAGGTTCTGCATTTCTACTAGGCTCCCAGGTGCTGCCTCACTGCTGGTCCATGGGGCCACACCTGGCAGGGTTGATAGCATTCTCTGTTTCTGCACATGCGCCTTTGTGATTCTTCTAGAGCAGTGCTTCTCAACCTTGGCTGCACATTAGAATCACCGGGGAATCTTTTTAAAATCCTGATTTCTGGGCCTCATCCTCCAGAAATTCTGTTTCTTTGTTATTAATGTTGTGGCCCCACCCCATAACAAAGAAACAGAATTTCTGGAGGATGAGGCCCAGAAATCAGGATTTTAAAAAGATTCCCAGGTGATTTTAATGTGCAGCCAAGGTTGAGAACCACTGTTAGGTGTTCCATGCTACTTTTCTGCCTTCTCTGCTACAATGGGAAGAGTGGTTGCTTTCCAACTCTTTTGTATCCTGCCTCTCATCCCATTTCCACTCAGGTCCCCACTGCTTTTTCCATTATGTGAACATGAGATCCTGTACACAGATTCAATGACTGCTGAGTGAAGAAATAAATACATGTAGTGAGAAAAGTTCTAAACTTGGAGTATGAAACCTGGCTTTGCCACCTACAAGCTATGAGATTTCACCAAGTGATGACCTCTCTGAAACACATTTACTTCACCTGGTTAACTTATTTCATAATCTTATTGTGAGGATCAAATGAAACAATTTTGTTGGAGCTCCTTTGCATCTCCTTTCTCTCTCTTACTTGTCACCATTTCCCAGGAGTCCAGTCTTGCCCTTCACACACTCCCTGGGAGGTCCTATCTATTCCCAAGGCTCCACGTCTCCATCCCCAACTCAGACTTTCCTCTTGAGTTCCATATGCCTAACCAAATTCCTACAGTACTTCTCCATCTTGTTGACCATCTACACTAATAAAAGAGAAAAATGGTAATTGGCGTACGGCGATACCCTTTTCATTGGCTAATCAGGGCTATATGCAAATTAACTGCCAACTAAGATTGGCAGTTAACTGCCAACAAGATGGCGGTTAATTTGCATATGTAGGCACAATGCAGGGAGGCAAAAGGGAAAGCAGGAAGAAGCCCCCTGCCACTGACAGTGATTGGAAACCCAGGGGGGAGCTAAGAGCTGGGGGGCAGGGCAAAGGCGGCCCTGGGGCCGCCTTTGCCCTGCCCCCCAGCCATGATCGGAAAATCAGGTGCCTTTTCCGCCCTGGCCAGTGATAGCAGGAAGTAGGGGTGGAGCCAGCGATGGGAGCTGGGCACGGTCGAAGCTGGCAGTCCCGGGAGCTAGGGGTCCCTTGCCTGGGCCTAAAGCGAAGCCCAGGATCGCGGGGCCGCTGCAGCTGTGGGTCCCCGCTGCCCGGGCCGACGCCTCAGTCAGAGGCATCCTGCAGGAGCAGGGGCGGAGCCCGCGCGATTGTGGTGCCCCCCCGCTGCCACTGCAGGTTCCCGCTGCTCGGGCAAGGGTCCGATCCTGCGATTGGAGGGTGATGGGGGTCAATGCCTGAGGGCTCCCAGTATGTGAGAGGGGGCAGGCTGGGCTAAGGGACACTCCCCCCCGCCCCACACCCAGTGCACGAATTTCGTGCACCGGGCCCCTAGTATGTCATATTTAACACATCAAAAATCAAGTCTGTATTTCTTTGCATCTCCCAAACACTTCCTTCTGTCATATATCCCATCACCATTAACTCCCAGAAGGAGTTGCACGTGGAGAGGGAAGAGGTGATCTAAGATGGGTGGCAGGGGTAGGAAAATTGGGATGAGCACAGAAGACCACCCAGCACCCTCAAGGTTGCAGCCATCAATTACTAGTATAAGTCAAATCACAGAAGGGTTATGACAGTCCAGTCCCAATGAGCAAAAAATTAAAATAAAATTCAAGGGGCTTTGATCTGTACAAGTGAGCTTGGGATTGTGGGACCATAAAAGAATAACCAACCCAGGAGGGTTTAGCTGAGACCCTACCCACAGAAATGGAGCTGGAGAGCATGAGGTGGGAAAGAAGACACCTTCTAGAGCTCCAATCTGGGCACCCCTGTCCTACAGTGAAGGGGCACAATCTCTTCATGAGACCCCCTGGGAAGAGAGCACCCAAACTCTTCAAAACCCTGCTGGCCACTCTCGGCCTAGGCGAGGAGTACGGATGCCCAGAGGTCACAGTACTCAGCAGGGGGAGCAGAGATGGTGCACAGGCTCTGGCACACTCATCCCCAGAGAGTGGCTGGAGGCTCTGATAGGGGCCATGGAGGCTCATCTCCTCCCAACTTTTAGTAACTCAACAGAGAGCTGGGTCAGCAGATTTGATCGTTCCTGTTATGGGTTGAAGTATGTCTCCCACCCCCAAATTTGTAGGTTTTTGTTTTTCTATCACCGTTTATCCTCCTTATACCCTCTTTCATCCCCACTTCCTATCACCACACTGTGTCCATGTCCGTGAGTTCTCTTTCTCTTTTTTCTTTTTTGCTCAATCCCTCCACCCACCCCCCAACACCCTCATCCCATCAGAGCTGTCTGCCTGCTTTCTATCTATGAGTCCCTCTATTTTACTTGTTAGTTCAGTTTGTTCATTAAAATCCACATATGAGTGAAATCATGTGGTATATGTCTTTCTCTGACTGGCTTACTTCACTTAGCATCATGTTCTCCAGGTCCATCCATGCAATTTATATGTTGAATTCCTAATCCTCAGTACTTGAGTGATTGCAGATGCAATTAGTTAAGATGAGGTCATTAGGGTGACTGTTGCCATTATAAAAAGGGGAAATTTGGTCACAGGGAGAATACCATATGAAGATGACGGAAATGAATGTGGTGCTGTGTCTACAATCCAAGGAACACCAAAGACTGTCAACAAACCGCCAGAAACTAGGATGAGAGGCACAGAAGAGATTGTCCTCACAGCCCTTAGAAGAGGAGCCGACCCTGCCCACAACTTGATTTCAGACGTCTGGACTCCAGAACAGTGAGAGAATAAATTGCTATGGTTGAAGCCACTCAGCTTGTGGTACTTATGGCAGCCCTAAGAAGAGCAGGTTGATACCACCCCCGAGCCATTGCCTGTGGGCCTCCTGCCTTTCTGAACATGAGGCTCCTTCTTCCTGGTCTTACACCCACTCCCCTACCTGCTGGAAGCAGTGGGTAACCTGTTCTCACCTACCCCAGACTCATGTGGGCCATTCCCCTTCTCTGCACTCATCAAAACCTCTTCTATCCTCCATTAGAACCTTGCGATTTTGCATTGTGATATAATACTTTCTTTTCATTTCTGTTTCCTCCACTCGTGGGCGAGCCCCTCGATGGCAGATATTTGTGTCCTCCAGAGCTTAACAGCCTGGCACAGAGCAGGCCCTTGACCAGATTTCTGTGGAATGAGTTCACCACTAATTTTCAAAATGTGGTCCTTGTTACAAATGCAAATCCACCCCCAAGACCTGCTGACTCTGAAACTCTGGGGCCCAGGTTTCACAAACCCTCCAGGTGATTTTGATGAATGCTCAAATCTGAGATCAGCTGGATTAAACCAATGAGAACTCAATGAAATAGGATGTGAATGGAATTTGCTATTATTTTTCAGCCTAGACTGAATCACCAGAGGGATGGTGACTGGTCACCCTCACTAGGAATCAATGGGCATTATGACTGCCTGGGGTGCCTGTTGCTCATAACTTCCTCAGCCCTTGGTATGTTGTCATGTTATATTGCATCCCTTCCCGAGGGTGTTGTTAATATACATGAAGTTCTTAGGAGTATCCTGAGAAGAAACCCTGGATTCTAAGTGCCATGGTTGGTACAATCAGGCTCAACTGTGTGGTCATGGTGCCAGGTTTCTCATCCTGCACTCTTAACTTAAAATCACTTTGACAAAAACAAAACAAAACTCATAGATACAGAGAACAGTTTAATGGTGGTCAAAGCTGAGGGGAAACTCCCAGTTATCAAATAAATATTCATGAGGATGTAATGTCCAGCATGGTGACTATCTTTACTAATAAAAGAATAATATGCTAATTAGACCAGACGTCTTCTGGATGTCCTCCCAGATATCCTTCCAGACAAAGCCACAGCAGCTGCAAGGGTTGAGGGCCAGCAGCCGCGGTGGCTGTGAGGGCCGGTCCAGCGCCATGGCCCCTTTTGCAGAGGCCATGGGAGAAGGCAACACAGGAGAAGGCAGAAGGGAGAAGGCCGGCGCCATGGGAGAAGGTAGCAGTTAGACAGTTAGGGGCATCAGGCCAGGAGGAGGAAGCAGTTAGGCAGTTAGGGGCGATCGGGCTGGGAGGGGAGTGGTTAGGAGCCAGTGGTTCTAGATTGCAAGAGGGATCCCAGATTGGAGAGGATGCAGGCGGGCTGAGGGACAACCCCCACCCTGTGCACGAATTTTGTGCACCAAGCCTCTAGTCTATATACAGTAGGTCCTCGGGTTACGTCGGAGACCTGTTCCTATGGTGCAATGTAACGAGATTTTTGCCGTAAGTTAGAACCCACCTACACAAGCACCTATGTCACTCACATGGAGCACATGCACAGCAGTAATGAAGTGAAACAGTAAAAAAAATTTAAAAGAAAGATAACAATTTCTGACCTTTACTTGTGGTAAATACAGTAAATAATAAAAAACATAAAGCACATATATACATATGTCAAAATGATAGAACTTTTTAAATAAATAAATGGGAGATGGCAACGTAATCACAAAATGACGTACATCGAGTCTGATGTAACCTGAGGACTGACTGTATATAAAAGGCTAATATGCTAAGTGTCCGACCGTCCAACTGGTTGCTATGACACGCACTGACCACCAGGGGGCAGACGCTCAATGCAGGAGCTGCAGAGCTGCAGTGACTTGGCAGTGGCAGTTCTTGGGTGACATGTCCCAGAACCAGAGAGGAGGGAGCCCGATTCCTCACAGGGCCACGCAATTCCACCTTCAGCCATGGGTTATGTTGTTGCTGGGGCACTGTCAGCCCAGAATGTGGTTTACTGCACACTTGTGTTTGTGTTCCACACCCTGTACAACAGCAACTTTGCAGAATGCCCTCTTGCACTCCGGGACCCTTCACGGGATATTGGAGAGCCGGTTTTGGCCAGATCCCCGCAGGCCAGGCTGACGGACCCCACCTGCCAGAGGGATCCCGCTCATTCCGCAGATGTCCTTTGAGCCACGGCACCACCCCAGGCGCGGAGCCAGGTGCGACCAGCCAGGGAGGGCCCAAGGGAGGTTGGCTCCAGGGCATGTCTGGCCCATCTCGCCCAGTCCTGCCCCACCAGCCACCTAATTAACTTCTTTTCAATGTGCATGAATCCATGCACCGGGTCACTAGTAGTTAATAATACTGTAACATACATTTGAAAGTTGCTAAGAGAGTAGATCTTATAAGTTATTATTACATACCAAAAATAGTGTAACTATGTGTGGTGATGTTAACTAGACTTGTTGTGGTGATCGTTTTGCAATATATACAAATATTGAATCATTATTTCATACACCTGAAAACTAACATAATGTTATATCAGTTATATATCAATTTAAAAACATTTTTTTGTCAAGGGAATCAGAGCCCTATTGCCTTAGAGTTTCCATTTTATCTGTGGTAATAAGTATCCCACTCTCGTTTAAAACTTATTTTAAAGGAGTTGATGATGTATTCCTTTTACCTTTAACTTTTTGTCTTTTGGTTCTTGGATATATTTGTTGTGTTGATATTTGGTGCTTTAGAAAGAAACACAAAATATTACTTTATGAACTTCTTAATGGGAGGGCTGTTTATTACTAATGTTTTTCTCCCATGGCCTACCACCATGCCAGACCCCTAGTTGGTGCTCAAAAAAATGTTGGTTTTTGAATATACAATGAAAAAAACTCTGATAGGCCTTAAGAAGCTTGAAAGCACTCCTTAGGACTAAAGACTATCCATAGGTCAAACTGGAAATTACTGTGAGCACTTTGAGGGGGTGCTGTGACAAGCCCCTCACCATTTGATCCCTGCATTTCTTTCTTGCTTCATCTTGACCTTGTCTCTCTCCAATCTATGCTCTACCATGTCTTGACCTCTTTTATTCCTTGAATTCACCAAATTATCATTTATTTTGGACCATTGGACCTGTCTTTCCATTACCTGGAAACTCTCCTTCCCTCTTTTATTAACTAATTCTTACTCCTTCTTGAGGTCAAAAGTGAAATATTACTTTGACCAGCAAGACTCCTCCATTTCCTCCATGAGATTAAAAACTTATCCTTGTCTTTCCTCACACTCATCAACTTTGCTGTATCTGACCCTTTCTCATCTCCCTTCCCCCTTTAGCCTCAAAGAGCAACAACTGTGTCTCCTTCATGTACCCCCAGCACCTATCTCGGAGTCTGACACACAGTATGGGATCACGTATTTTTGGATGACTTTGAAAGTACACAGGCATTAGGTGAATAACTCCCAAATTTGTATATTTCTTTTTTTTATCCTTTAACTAGAATATAGCTGATAATAAACTGGGGGTAGGAGGAGGTCCCAGAAAAAGAGACAAGTGTACATGATTTAAACAGAACACATTTAGAGAGAGAAGGAAGAAAAGAACTTGGCAGTTCAGGAAGTGCTTGGCCAACAGGAAGTTGACACAATTCCACCAAAACCTGACCCTTTCATCTGTGAAGGAATATTGTCTCTGATATGTGGAGTTTCTGTGGGCTAGGCTGTAAGTAGAAACTGAACTTGGAAGAAAACCAGAAGGGAAACACATGTCATGTCTCTGTATAAATGGTTGCTACTCTGTACCAGGGGTGGGCAAACTTTTTGACTCGAGGGCCACAATGGGTTCTTAAACTGGACCGGAGGGCCGGAACAAAAGCATGGATGGAGTGTTTGTGTGAACTAATATAAATTCAAAGTAAAAATCATTACATAAAAGGGTACGGTCTTTTTTTTTTTTTTTTTTTTTTTAGTTTTATTCATTTCAAACGGGCCGGATCCGGCCCGCGGGCCGTAGTTTGCCCACGGCTGCAACCTAAACGAGCCACTTTAATTGGGACATCGCACAAGTCACAGAATTAAAATCTTTCATCCAATTTTAGGATTAGAAGGGACATTGGATGTCACCAAGTCCCATCCTTTGACTTCTGCAGGATCCCCTCTTCAGACATCTGATAAGAACTCACTGGCCCTCAGTTCCCCACTTCACTAACTAACAAGGCAGCCGATTCCGTATTTGCAGAGTTCTAATTGCTGGAAAATTCCCTTTAGCTCCGTGCCTTGTGTGTGGAAGTGGATTATTGAATTAGATAAACAAACACAGAAACATTTACAATTAGGACAGTAGACATTATTTCAAAGTTATGTCGTGCTGTTTTTTTGATAAAAGATTGTGGGAATTTGTCTTAAATGTTTGAAATAGAGTCTCTAGCCTTCACATTGTACCAGATACATGTTCTCTGCCATCTTTATTACCTGGATAAGTAAAAAAAAATAACAGTAAGCAATAAATTCTTTCTTGATATATAATCAGAGCCAATTACCAAATATTTACCAAATGACTGAGAAATTCTCATAAACATTTATTGAGTATCTTGAATCTTGAGATCAAACTTTCGGATGGGGCCTCCTGTGCTCATTGCAAAAATGACAGTCCCCGTCCGCATTCCCACAGGAGAGCAAGGGAGCAGGGCGCAGTGTAATGGAAGGGAGATAGCAGGTTCTTTTCCAGTTCTGCCCTGCTACTAACTACCTGTGTGATGTTAGGCAAGTCATTAGACTCTGCTGCATCGAAGGTTCCTCCTCTGTAAACTGAGTTGATTAAACCAGGTGACCTGTAAGGTTCAGCAGCACTCTAACCCTCTGTGGTTCTAGAACTTTGCACTTTCCTCCTAAAGACTAAAGCCTCATGAGTGAAATTAACCCTCAGGCAGTTGGGTAATTGATCATTAGCAAGGGTCACTCCTACTAAATGTGGATAATTATGTTAAAGCGATTATTGTAAATCTACATACATATCCTCCCCTAAACCAGCAGAAACTTGAGTTGATAAATAGGTGGCTATGGCACTCAGATCATAATCCCTCCATCATTTCTACCTTCAAAGTTGGCTAAAACTCCCTGGGGTCAGCTGAATCTGGACTTTTTAAATGCTTCTATTTTTAAACCACAGTAATTGGACTGTAGAGTCCTAGTGGGGTTTATACCTAGAAAACAAAGAAAATAAGCCAAAACAATCCAAAAACTGCAAAGAAATCTCAAATGGTTTTCAGTAAATTACTGAAATTATTAGCATGATTTTTAGATTGATATTATAATATTTTCTGACAGTAAAATACAGTTATTATAAAATAACTAGAGGCCCAGTGCACGAATTCGTGCACCAGTGGGGTCCCTTGGCCTGGCCATTGGGCTCAGGCTGAAACCAGCTCTCCAACATCCTCTGAGGGGTCCCAGATTGTGAGAGGGCACAGGCCAAGCCAAGGGACCTCACCGGTGCACAATTGAGGCCGGGGAGGAACACGGGAGGTTGGTCAGCTGGGAAGGGACCACAGGAGGACTCCAGGGTATGTCTGGCCCATTTCGCTCAGTCCTGATCGGCCAGATGCCAGCAGCAAGCTCACCTACCATTTGGAGCGTCTTCCCCCTGGTGGTCAATGCATGTCATAGCAAGCAGTTGAGTGGCCTTAGCATATCATTAGCATATTACACTTTGATTGGTTGAATGGCCAACCATAACAACTGGACACTTAGCATATTAGGCTTTTATTATATAGGGTAATATATTTAGTACCAAAGGAAGTTAAGTATATATTTTTATTAGGAACCAATTTTTTAGTGCAATAAAAAAAGAAGATATAAATATCAAATCAAAGAGGTTAAATAGAAAACGGTATCCTAAGTTTGAATTAGAAATATTAGTAAGAATACATAATGTGTGTTCTATAAAAAAAAATTCTTTCCAGCTATATCTATTGAAAAGGCCTAGATACCTGACTCACTCATGGCAATGAGCACCCCTGGCACCCAGACTTTGTGTTCTAAATGATATTTCCCACTAAAAGGAACAGAGCTTCTTAGAGAAGTGGTTGATTCAAGGTCAGGGATGAGCCTGGAACATCTTGTTATACCAGCAAGCAAGGAATCTATCAAAGACCACAAGGTCATATCCAAAAGACTTAGGAACCAAGTTGAAGAACCCATGGGCCATATATTACATGATTTCAGCAACAAAAAGTATAACTGTAAAGCAAGAAAAAGTATAACTGTAAAAATATATGAGCTCATACATTTATAAAGCACACATCTCTCTGAAGGAAGCTAGGAATCCAACCTAGCTTTCATTATTCTGAAAATTGGGAAATAAAGAGAAAGGCAAAATAATTGTTCAATTATTTCTTCTGCAGAGCTATTCAGAAGTCTTTGAAGGGTAACCAAATAATTTATGAAGTAAATTTCTTCTTTTAGAAAAATTTGAGCTAATAAATGTAGAAGCAGTAATATAATTAGAATATCATTATTTTGTAACCTCTAATGAAATAATGAATCAAAGCAAATGGTTTTCCGTGGCTGCTAAAGGATTAGGTGAAACACTGAAAGGGAATTTTATGATGAATGAACCATGCTGTGACACCTGAGCCCACCAGTGATTCTTAATATGGAACAAAAAGACAACCAGGCTGTGTTGTGATGCAATGAGAGCACACAACACTGCCTATGCAGTATTCCTGCAACAACGACAACAACAAAATTAAACCTGAATGTCATCAAATAAGCCTCTAGATGTAAATATCAGCTAATAGGAACTATATCCCCATAGGGATATGATCAATAAAACAGACTATGGGACATTCTACAGGTTTACAGAAGTTATTGTTCTTCAACAAACTGCATTTAAAAAGAAAGAAAGAGGGATAACCTATAGATTTTAAAAAATTTAAGAGCCCTAGCTGGTTTGGCTCAGTGGATAGAGTGTCAGCCTGTGGACTGAAGGGTCCCAGGTTCGATTCCAGTTAAGGCCACATGCCCGGGTTGTGGGCTTGATCCCCAGTAGGGGGTGTGCAGGAGGCAGCAATCAATGATTCTCTCCCATCATTGATGTTTCTAACTATCTCTCCCTCTCCCTTCCTGCCCTAAAATCAATAAAAATATATTTTTTAAAAAAGATTTAAGAGACTTATCAGCAAAATGCAATGTAGGGGACTTATTTGGATCCTGATTTGAACAAACCAACTATTTAAAAAAGTGAGATAATCAAGGATATTTGCTTAGATATTGGATAAGGTATAGAAATATTGTTGATATTTTGGGGTACAATAATTATGTGGCTATGCTTTTAAAAGTTCTTATTTTCAAGATATATACTAAAATATTTATGGATAAAATAATTTTGATACCTGGGACTTGCTTCAAAATAACTCAGCAAGGGTGGGAGTAGGGCTGAGGAGTGGAGAGGGTACAGAGCAGAGGTTGTCAACCTGTGGGTCGCGACCCCTTTGGGGGTCGAACGACCCTTTCACAGGAGTCGCCTAAATACATCCTGCATGTCAGATATTTACATTACGATTCATAACAGTAGCAAAATTACAGTTATGAAGTAGCAACGAAAATAATTTTATGGTTGGGGGTCACCACAACATGAGGAACTGTATTAAAGGGTTGCGTCATTAGGAAGGTTGAAAACCACTGGTATAGAGGAAACAAAAGTAGTCAAAGTGTTGGTAATTGTGAAAGAATAGAGGATCAGAATATGGGGGTTCATTACACTGTTTACTTTTTTCATACTACTTATATACATTTTTTATAAGTAAATCCCTTTTTTCAAATACCAATCTTTACATTGGACTTATATTTTTAAGGCACCAATCAAAATCTTTTTCTTTTTTGTGTTACAAACATATTTTCATTTGCTTCCTATACTCCATGATTTTAACTTTCCTCCTCTATCTCATGAAGAATGTTCCCATTCATTTTGTCATATTTACTTACCTATAGTGATTTTTTAAAAATTATTGAAATGCATATTTTACAGTAAGAGCTCCAATTATTTCTCATTGCCTTGGGATAAAATGCAGGTATCGGCTACTTTGACCATCAAAGATCACCATAATCAAGCTCCACTCTACATGTTAGACAGACTCTTAAAAACAAAGCAAAACAGAGGGATCACTTCCCAACCCATTTTATAAGGCCAGTAGTACCCTGATCCCAAAAGCAGACAATGACATCACACACAAAAGAAACTACAGATCAGTATCCATGTTCAATGGACACAAAAATCCTCAGCAAAATACCCACAAACTGAATTTAGAAACTTATAAAAAAGAATTATACACTTAAAAATAGTTAAAATGAGCAGACATATGTCGTAGCAATATCTTTACTGACACAGCTCCTAGGACAACGGAGACTAAGGAGAAAATAAACAAATGGGACTACACCAAAATAAAAAGCTTCTGCACAGCAAAAGAAACCATCAACAAAACAACAAGAAAGCCCACTGCATGGGAGAACATATTTGCCAATGTGACATCCGATAAGGTTTTAAACTCCAAAATGTACAGAGAACTCATACAACTTAATGAAAGGAAGATACACGATCCAATCATAAAATGGGCAAAGGACCTAAATGGACACTTTTCGAAAGAGGACATACAGAAGGCCGAGAGACATATGAAAACACTAGGGGCCCGGTGCATGAAATTCGTGCACTGGGTGTGTGTGCGGCGGGGGAGTGTCCCTCAGCCCAGCCTGCCCCCTCTCACATACTGGGAGCCCTCAGGCGTTGACCCCCATCACCCTCCAATCGCAGGATCGGCCCCTTGCCCAGGTCTGATGCCTCTGACAGAGGTGTCAGGCCTGGGCAGGGGACCCTCATTTCCCCCCATCACTGGTTCTGCCCCTAGCCCAGGCCTGATGCCTCTGGCCCAGGCATCAGGCCTGGGCAGGGGACCCCCAGACCCCTCCGATTGCTGGCTCTGCCCCTTGCCCAGGCCTGATGCCTCGGCCAGAGGCGTAGACCCCCATCACCCTCCGATCGCCTGATCGGCCCCTTGCCCAGGCCTGACGCCTCCACCAGAGGTGTCAGGCTTGGACAGGGGACCCCCATCTCCCCCTGATCACTGGCTCTGGCCCCCGCCCAGGCCTGAGGCCTCTGGCCCAGGAATCATGCCTGGGCAGGGGACCCCCATCTCCCTCTGATCGCTTGCTCCACCCCCCGCCCAAGCCTGACGCCTCTGACCCAGGCTTCAGGCCTGGGCAAGGGGACCATCATATCCCCCCAATCCCTGGCTCCGCCCCCCACCCAGGCCTGATGCCTCGGCCAGAGGAGTTGACCCTCATCACCCTCCGATCACCAATCACCGGATCAGCCCCTTGACCAGGCCTGAGGCCTCCGGCAGAGGTGTCAGGCCTGGG
This sequence comes from Myotis daubentonii, assembly GCF_963259705.1. Taxonomy (NCBI): domain Eukaryota; kingdom Metazoa; phylum Chordata; class Mammalia; order Chiroptera; family Vespertilionidae; genus Myotis; species Myotis daubentonii. The sequence continues at coordinate 178,497,329 of NC_081841.1, read as the reverse complement.
CAGGGGACCCCCAGCTCCCCGCGGTTGCAGGCTCCGCCCCTGCCCAGGCCTAACGCCTCTGGCTGAGGCGTCCAGCCCGGGCAGCAGGGACCCGCATCTGCAGCGACCCCGCGATCGTGGGCTCCGCTTTAGGCCCAGGCAAGGGACCCCTAGCTCCCGGGACTGCCAGCTTCGACCGTGTCCAGCTCCCATCGCTGGCTCCACCCCTACTTCCTGCTATCACTGGCCAGGGAGGAAAAGGCACCTGATTCTCCGATCATGGCTTTGCCCTGCCCCCCAGCTCTTAGCTCCCCCCTGGGTTTCCGATCACTGTCAGTGGCAGGGGGCTTCTTCCTGCTTTCCCTTTCGCCTCCCTGCATTGTGCCTACATATGCAAATTAACCACCATCTTGTTGGCAGTTAACTGCCAATCTTAGTTGGCAGTTAATTTGCATATAGCCCTGATTAGCCAATGAAAAGGGTAGCTCGTACGCCAATTACCATTTTTCTCTTTTATTAGTGTTGATGCTCAAAGTCACTAATCATTCGAGAGATGCAAATCAAAACAATAATGAGATACCATGTCACACCTGTCAGAATGGCTATCAACAAATCAACAAATGATAGATGCTGGTGAGGATGTGGAGAAAAAGGAACACTCATGCACTGCTGGTGGGAATGCAGATTGGTGCAGCCACTATGGAAGACAATATGGAGTTTCCTCAAAAAGTTAAAAATGGAACTCCCATTGACCCAGTAATCCCACTTCTAGGAATATATCCCAAGAAACCAGAAACACCAATCAGAATGGACATATACACCCCTATGTTCATAGCAGCACAATCCACAATAGCTAAGATTTGGAAACAACATAAGTGCCCATCAGCAGATGAGTGGATTAAAAATCTGTGGTACATCCACACAATGGAATACTACGCCACTATAAAAAAGAAGGAACTTTTATGATTTGCAACAGCATGGGTGGAACTGGAGAGCATTATGCTAAGTGAAGTAGCCAGTTGGAGAAAGACAAATATTACATGATCTCACTCATATGTGGGATATAATGATCAACATAAACTGATGAACAAAAATAGATCCAGAGACAAATGGCAGGGGATGTGGGGGAGGGGAGTAAAGAGTAACCAAAGGGACTTGTATGCATGCACATTAGCATAACCAATGGACACAGACACTGGGGCGGTGGGGGCTTGCCCAGGGTGGGAATGGCTGGGGTGGGGGTGGGGTCAATTAGGAGAAAAAGGAGACATATATAAAATTTTAGACAATAAAAAAATAGTTAAAATGGCCAATCTTATGTGATATCTATTGTTACCACAATAAAAATACTATTAAAATAAATAAATGAAAAGAATTATATATCATGACCAAGTGGGATTTATCTCAGGGATGTAAGGTTGGTTTAGCATTGGTAAATAAATTAATGTAATATATTAGATCAATAGAATGAAAACAAAAATCACATGATCATCTCAGTAGATGCAAAAAAAGCATTTGACAACAACCCAAGCTCATAGACCTCAGATTAAGAATGCCGGTTCTAAAGTATCGCTCCACATAAGGAGATGACAAACAATAAAGAAGAAAGAGCCTACAACTAGATGATGGATGGATCTCAGGGATTGGCGCTGGAAAAAAATGTTTTCTTGTATCTACTGGGAAAAATAGTCTTGAATTTCCCTTGATCATGAACAATGGCAGCATCAATAACTTATCCAAGATCTAAGAGGAGTATAGAGTGCAAAATCTTAAGGATTCAGAAGTGTGTGTATTTCTTCTTTGCTACAAGGTATAATTTTTCATCTGCTAAGTGGTCAATAAGTATTTTTGTACTATAATTAAAAAGCCTTTGAATGTCTTGGAGGTTTAGGGCAAGTGCTCTAGACTTAGACTTACATTAGTGGCATGATCATAGACAAATTATTTAACATTTACTTTTGTTTGTTTTGTTTTATCTCTAAAATAAAGATTTCAACACCATAAGATGAGAATTTTAAAAGATAATTCAATGCCTGGGCCATGGAAGTATTCATCATCATGAACACCATGCAAGACTGTCACACATGGGTCTGTATTGGGACTATTATGTTTGTCACTAAGTTAGACAGATGTTAGGCTATAGGACTTCACCATACCAAGTAAAACAATATTCTTGTTTAAGGACTAGAATGGTTGCTTTAATAACCTTGAATACTGAAGAAAAATTTGGTCAGAGAATGAAAATTTAATTCAGACAACTTCAGCAATTGTGCATTTAAAGTAAACACAGAAGTGGCACAAAGAAAAGACAGCACTGTTGCCCTGACCAGTTTTCTCAGTGGTGAGAGCATTGACCCTTGGACCAAAGGGTTGTAGGTTCAATTCCCAGTCAAAGGCAGGTACCTCAGTTGCAGGTTTGATCCAGTCAGGGTGTGGGAGGCAACCAATCAACGTGTCTCTCTCAAGTTGATGTGTTCCGCCCCCCCCTCTCTTCTCTCCCTTCCATCTCTCTAAAAATCAAAGGGAAAAATATCCTCGTATGAGGATTAAGAAAAAAAGAGACAGCATTGGCTGGATGTTACCAAAAAAGAGGGTTTTGCAGGGCAAGTCATTGTGCTGTATTTTGGGGTCATGGCCAAAGGGTGATTGTGTTCATATAGGGGCAGTGTTTGAACTTACTTCAGTTCTGGCTAACTGCTATAACTAATGGCATATCATTAAATCTGTGTCAATGACTTCAAAAACTACTTAAAGATATAATTATGAGTCAAGTGTACAAACACAAAAGCTTTCGCAGGCAAAACAACTGAGGGAGAAGTCCACATGGGTTATTACAGAGAGAAGGGGGCCTGTCATTGGAGCATGCCCTGTCAAAAAGCATTTACATTCAAAATGTTTCGGAAGCACTAACTAGCCAAACAGAAAGGTGGCAAAGGCCTCAGTCCTAGAAAGCAGCTTACTATCTCCGATTAATGAAACAAGCATAAATTAGGTATTCCTCCTTTGTATCCCTGAACCCGTAGATTGAGACTGTCTTTTTCCTTCCAATCAGAAAAATACCTTGCAGGAACTAAACTACTAAAAGCTTTGAAGCGCAACCTCACAGAATATTTAGAGTTGCTTATCTGTTCCCCATTTCTGGTTGCTTCCAGATCTTGACAATTTCTTCTCTCTCTCTCTCTCTCTCTCTCTCTCTCTCTCTCTCTCTCTCTCTCTTCTAAAACTCAACTACTATTTAGAATAAAATAGTTTTTGACCACCATTTTTTTTTCTTTATTTCTGAGCATTTAATGCTTCAAACACTTTGGTGTGTTCTGGCTTAAAAGCTGAGTCCTCTGCCAAACAATCACCAGGCCCTGATCCTCCCTCCCCGCCCCCTACCCCCACACCTTGTTTCCATCTTCCGAGTGGCTCCCAACCACCTCTGCAAAGGGGCGGGTATGATAGAACCATGTCCGGCCCTTGGTGCTACTGGTATGCTCATTCTGGACCTCTTTGTTTCCTCTGAAAGAAAAGCCTTTGCCTTTATGAAAGTTATTTACTTCTAAAAAATATCTAGAGAATAATCAAAGAAAATCAATTATGGTGTTAATAAATGTAAATGTATTTACAGGATGAAAGAACAAAACGAGTGTAAGTATAGAGATTGTAATCTGAAAATAACTCAGTCATGTAGTATTACACAGTCATTTTAAGAAAGGTAAAATCATGCTCTTATCTATACTAATAAAAGCCTCAGTGGCCCTTGGGCCCTTGCACCCTCACGTCATCACAAGATGGCCACCCCCACGTCATCACAAGATGGCCTCCCCATGTCATCACAAGATGGCTACCACAAGATAGCCGGCAGGGTAGGGCAGTTGTGGGCGATCAGGCCAGCAGGGGAGGGCAGAAGGGGAGGTACCAGGCCTGCAGAAGAGGGCAGTTATGGGGACCAAGACTTCAGGGGAGGGCAGTTGGGGGTGACCAGGCCAGCAGGGGAGGGCAGTTGGGGGCCATTGGGCCACAGGGGAGGGCAGTTGGGAGCAATTGGGCTGGCAGGGGAAGGCAGTTGGGGGCGATCTGGTTGGCAGGGGAGGGCAGTTGGGAGCGATCAGGGCGGCAGGGGAGCAGTTAGGCGTCAATCAGGCTGGCAGGGGGGTGATCAGGCAGGCAGGCAGGTGAATTGTTAGGAGCCAGCAGTCTCAGATTGTGAGTAGGCCCACAGGGATCGGGCCTAAACCAGCAGTCGGACATCCCCCCAAGGGGTCCCAGATTGGAGAGGGTGCAGGCTGGGTTGAGCGACACCCCCCCCCCCAGTGCATGAATTTTGTGCACCAGGCCTCTAGTACAAATATAAAATTACCATCCTTAATTCATATGATATGCTTATTTATTTATTTATTTATTGTTATTATTATTAATTCATGATGGCATCAGTAAGATAGTAAAACTGGTTTTTATATTTTTCCCCTGAGACTATAAAATTCTTCTCCATTGCCATGAGCAGGAATCATTTTCACTGCTATGAACAGGAATCACTTGTACCCCTATCAGTTTTCTACAAGTTAACTTCCACCTTAACAGACTTGTAAAATACCTAATGAGAGACAAAGGTGTTCACCTCTATTGGATAAAACAATCCAGCAAAGGGTCATAATCAGCATTGCACTAAAAAAATATTCTGTGAACTCTTTTGACCTTTCAGCAGCTTTCACAAGAGAAAAGACTTATCCCATCAGTTGTAATCATTTTATTAATGTCTCTCCATCTCATCTCAATCCCTATCCCTTGCTTCTTCCCTCAAATCACAAGAAACCCTAGGCTTGGGTAAATGTTTCCCATATATGTTATGGACTATGTGAAAATGTTGGAAAGCTTGTAACCATTTAACAAAGATGTGAAGAAAAAAGGCCCAACTTAGTAATAGAGTTTAATTACTGCTTGTAAAGTGTCTTATAAGTATGGGTTCTGAATCTCACAGAAGCACACTGAATTCAAGCATTTGCATTGTGGCAGGGATGGTTATTTTTTATTTAAAAAGCAGATTAATCTTCAAGAATTTGGTTTGGGAAACTGAAGCTGTTTTATTTTCAAGTTCCTTTTCCCCCCCTGGAATAATTTAGATCTCCAAGGTAACTCTGGGCTTCACGAGCCATTAACAGTCCAGGGAAATAGACTACTAATGATAATGACAGTGTAGGAGAGTGGAAAGAACATTGAGTGAGGTAGAATTCTGGAGATCTGACCATAAAACAATAGAAATAAAATAATTTGGGGATGAAAGTAAATGGGATCAATAATGAAGTAAAAAATAAAGTGATTTTTAGCATAAATCAAGGCTTTGAGAAGTGTCTGTCTGTCCTTCCTATAAGTCCATTATGAGGGATAGAAATCACAGACTTGTGGAATGGTGAGAAATAGACATACTAGAGTTTTTTAACTGAATTTCTTCACTCAAGGTCATATTGTTACTTGAAAAGAGAAGAGAATGCAAAATATCAAGAAAGGAGAGTATAATTGAATGGAGGCCACTGCGTAAGTGTTCTAACGATGATATATTGTTTTGATAGCCCCAATTATTTACTTCTTATAAAAAATCCCTTTGCATATGTAATACTTTCAACAATAAAGATTAATTTTAAAAATCCCTTTGCCACCTGACTTTGCAGTTCCTCCCATCAAAATGAGGAATGTATTTCCCTATCCCATGACACTGAGTCCAGCCATATGAATGACTTACTTTGGCCAAAGGAATGTCAAAAGATGTGATTAGGTTTGTTTGGCTCTATTTCTGCCATGAAAATAATATGTCTATGCTAGCCTATGGATTTGAAGAGGTGAGCAGGTAGAGAAGAATTATTCTAGCCAATCCCACCTGAGCTGAGCCAACTCCCATTAGATCCCCAGATGCATCAGAGAGATCCCTAGCTGAGATCAGCAGAGCTACCCAACTTAACCCAGACTAGATTGGCTAAGCTTCATGGGTGTGAGAAATGAAGTTATTGTTACACAGCAATTTTTCTGACAATGGCTAACTCATATGCCAATCCATTTTCATCAGACACTTCTGAGATGAGAGATCTCTGTGGATACCCCTGCTTAACAGCTGATTCTGGTTTGGAGTTTAAGCTTTCTACGGGGTCACTAGGAGAAAAAAAGGGTCAGAGACCATAACCACAAATCTGAGTTGCCTTTCTGTTTGGAAGGAATTCTTATTCGTTAGCCATTCAAATACTACCCTAGTGGCATCCCCAAGGAAACTGAGGACTAAAACTTATGTCTGATAACAGGGAAGAACCAAGGTAATATCTACCTGCAGAGTATTTGAAACTACTGTGGAGGACTAAAGAAAGGAACAAACAGTCCGGAGTGTGGCTCAGTGGTTGAGCATTGACCTACGAACCAGGAGGTCTCGGTTCCATTCCTGGTCAGGGGCACATGCCCGGGTTGCAGGCTCGATCCCCAGTGTGGGCTGCAAGAGGCAGCAAATCAGTGATTCTCTCTCATCACTAATGTTTCTATCTTTACCTCTCCCTTCCTCTCTGAAATCAATTTTAAAAAAATTTTAGAAATAGAATGGAACAAACAGATCCATTGTAGGAAATCCCCCTATACCAGTATGTGATTCACCAAGTAAAAGTCAAACAGAAAACCAAGACTCCTGCCAGTTATCAAGAATGTGCCTAGCACAGAGCCCAGGAGCCTTTGTTTTGGTTTTCCTGAGCTACACACCTGACTTCTTAAACAAAGAGGCTCCATTTTTATCTAAACCTAACCCTGCAATGTAGAAGATGGTTGTTTAATTAGAAGAAGATTTTATAGGTTTGTGAACCTGTAAGGATTTAATTTAACTCAACAAATATTTCTTAACAATATCTTACACATAGAAGATACTCAATGAATATGTGTTGGATGGATGGATGGATGGATGGATGGATAGATGGATGGATGGATGGATGGATGGATGGATGGATGGATGGATGGATGGGTGGATGGTGGGTGGATGCATAATCAAATGCCTTTGAGCAGAGATTTTACCTTTGCTTCTTGGAATTCCTTAGAGCAAAGTATAGAAGAGCAGAGATTGGAAATGGGTTGCAAGATTTGTGGAGACAACAAACAGACATATAAAAGATAAGAAAGAAGAACTGGCAGAAGCTAAAAATAAGTTGCATTTTGGAAAGCAAGGAATGAGGGTTGAGATGGCTAGATGATCTACTTGGTGTACAGATAGCAAATGTAGTTTTACATTTAAAGGATATGAAATTAAAGTTTAACCCCAAGTGACATGCAATTTTATTGCTCCTGACTTCACATTAAGTGAAAGTCTCTTCCAGTTTGTGTGTACTTGTCTCTATTGGCCTAATGTAGTTATTTTTCTTGTGTGAGATAGCATTTGCTTTCGTTACCATTCAGAGACTTTTGCTAAGTCATCCTGAAGTCTAACTTGACTTGCACGACATGCTGTTTTGTAATTAAATTAAAATCACAGGATGTTTTGGATTAGAGGAATCTTCCTTCAACCATATCCGAGGTCAGTAAGAGAGTGTGACAGTCTGGAATAGAATTCCCTCATCCAAAACATCCGGAACATTTCACTGGGTTAATTTGCAACTTACTGGGAGATTTTTGGTCCACTTTTCTAAAGATTTTCTGTCCGTTTCCATTTCTCTTTTCAATTCAGGTCAATATGCATTTATTCAACGCTTATATTAAAAATAATATGAAAAGTATTACTGAGTCAAAAGAATAAAGAAAATTGCAGATAAAATGCAAGGAAAGGAAGAAAGGTAATGAGTGAATAAATAAGTTCATTCATGAATAAAGAATTTATTCATGAATAAATAAGTGCATTCATCCAACAAATGAACTTACAGAGTCCTTGTTTGTAGCATGCACTGAGCTAGGTAAGTACTGTGCAATATGGAGAAAATTGTAAGTAAGCCGCTGCTTCTGTTCTCCAGAAGTTTAGAATTTTACTTTTTTATTAAAAAGTCACTGCTGGACAAATGAAATTAAATTATATTGGCACTTTAATAAAAAAAAAAACTTCGCAAACAAATGACCATGAAATATTTCCTTGCATCTTTAAAAAGATGTTGAACATTCTGTGCGGAAAAAGCCTAACCAGACCCCACTGCTCCACTGGATAGGATATGCTTGTTTTGGTTGGGTTGAATCCCGTGGCCACTGGCCAGCAGGCTACAGGAAGAGAAATTTTAAAACATATTTTTCCATTAGGGGCTGAAGGAAATAATCCCGGGTACAATATATCAGGTTGACTTTGTTTCTCTGAGCATTGTCATGATCCTATGTAGCTTTAGAGGAAATTCTCTTTAGCAAAAACAATTTGTCAAGTAGAACCAAGTGTTGACTAGCTCTGAAACATACTGAGAAAATTTTCATTTAATCCATCTATACCCCAACCTTGGCTCCTTTGTTTGTCAAACTGTAGTTCTTCATTCTTCAATGAAACAGAGTATGGAAAGAGTCAGAAATGCCATGATGGAGTGCTACTAAAAAGATTATGAAGATGAGGAAGATGAACAGAAAGGATGGTTATTACACATATAGCATTTGAGGGCTGTTCCCCCCTGCTCCTGTGTCTTAGTTTGGACTGCTATTACAAGGTACCACAGACTGGGTGGCTTATAAACAACAGAAATGTGTTTCTTACAGTTCTGAATGCTGAAGACTGAGATCAGGGTGCCAGCATGGTCGGGTTCTGGTGAGGACCCTCTTCTGGGTTGCAGACTTCTCATTGTATCCCCACACAGTGGAGAGAGCAAGAGAGCTCTCTGGGAGCTCTCTGGGGTTTCTTTTTTTTCCTTCCTTCCTTCCTTCTTCCTTCCTTCCTTCCTTCCTTCCTTCCTTCCTTCCTTCCTTCCTTCCTTCCTTCCTTCCTTCCTTTTTTTGTTGTTGTTGTTATTGTTAATCTATACCAATATTTTTCCATTGATTTTTTTTAAGAGAATGGAAAGGAGGGGGAGAGATAGAGAGAAACATTGATATGAAAGAGACACATTGATTGGTTGTGTCCTGCATGCGCCCTGACCAGGGCTGGGGAATCAAACCTGCAACCAGTATGTGCCCTTGACCAGAATTGAACCCTGGACCCTTCAGTCCACAGGCCAACACTCTATCCACTGAGCCAAACTGGCTAGGGCTGGGGTTTCTTTTATAAAGACACTCATCACCTCCCAAAGGCCCCACCTCTAATGCCATCACATTGGAGCTTAGGGTTTCAACATATAAATTTGGGGAGGGACACAAACATTCAGTCCATCATACTCCCCCTCATTTCCTCCTGTTCCCTCTAGAACCCAAGCTCCATGAGGACTTTGTTTTCCTTGTTTTCTGCTGTGTCTCCAGTGCCTAAAATGAACAATATATAGTAGGGGCTCCATTATAATCCGTAGAACAAAAAAATTAATAAATGAATGCTTCTCCTGCACTGTATAAAGGAAATGTTGAATCCACTGCTAAAGACCAAAGAAAGAGAACTTCCTTGCATCATCAGTGATTCTTGTAATACCTGACTTTCCTGTAATATACTCCATCCATTAATCCATCCATCCATCCATCCAGAAACTTGTGTTTTCCTGGTACTCTGCTACATATTGGAATTATAAAGATGGAAAAGATAAGGAATGAGCTCATAAAGAGCATGCAATCTTAGTTCTAAGAGGATTCTGAGGTAAGAAGAGAAAGGAACTGATGCATCCCAAATGTGAAAAATAGAACTAGCATGGGTTCTGGATAGAGAGGAATTATGGAAAACAATAGTAAGTTAGGTTAATTGTGACTGAACACAGGTAAACTGTATGTCACAGAAAAATACAGAGGTCTAATTACATACCCTCACTTCCAGGAGTCCAGGACCATGAGTAAGACTGAGGTCGAAGCTATAAGATGCTAATATGTAACAGGGAAGATGAAAAAAATGTGTAGGTGACAGTAAGACACAAAATAGTGTGAGGAAGGAGCCATAAAAAAAAAAGTCTGATAACCTATGAAGTGTATGCAAAGGAAGACACATGTTTTCTCTCCCTTCCACTTTGTCATATCATATCTTATATGTATAAGATGCTATGGGGAAAACAAAGGCAATAGGGGTTGGAGTCTGTCCTCCGAGACCTATGGTGTAGCAGGGGAGATAGACCATAGTCATCCATAACCAGTGGTGTGCTGAGGCTGACTTGGCCTGGCTCATACCAACTCTCAAGAGCCCATTGCTTAATTTTCAGGAATTCTGCAAGTCAGTTTGTAAAAAAGTATGTAAATTGACAATTGAAATAAATTATATTGAAAACAAAGGTAATAAGTACGCAAACTCATCACTTCCTACTTACTTCCTATGCTCTTGAGGTTTTTAGGTCTACTACATCTGTATAATTGTGTGCTATGTACTTGTTTAGCTTCTTAAATGCTCATCAGTGACATCATGTTGGTTGCTTGAAATTGCCACGGTTGAAGTATTTACAACATTTATACCACAGAAATGTGCAAATGCTACAAATAAAGACATAGTTGTTGCTTTTTATTTCCTACATTTAAGAAAATTATGTATAAATGTTAAAAATGCAGATTAAACCTAAAAGTGTGTCATGTCTGAAGCCATTACATTGTAGGTAGCAAAAAAAAAAAAATATTGAGAAAATATCCCTCCAATATTCAAAACAATTCTCCAATACAGCAAGAAGTTACTCATGTTTTTTACTACCAAGTGATATACCAACATGCTTTCACATGACTTGCAATATATCAAATATAGTTATATATTTAACAATCATGTGGGAATTACACTTGTTGACTAATTGCAACTAGTGGTTGGCTAGGGATGCAAAAATTCAGCAAAAGTTAATAAAAAACATTCTGTGAGAATCAATTGATTACATGAAATTTATAAGGAATATTGTACATTTTATTATTATTTGTAAATTATGTGCTATGAAGTCTTTATTCAGTAAAATTTATTATAAATGTATTTACATGTGTATACATATCCTATCCTAGTGGTCGGCAAACTCATTAGTTAAGAGCCAAATATCAACAATACAACGATTAAAATTTCTTTTGAGAGCCAAATTTTTTAAACTTAAACTATATAGGTAGGTACATTGTTATTAACTTAATTAGGGTACTCCTAAAGCTTATGAAGAGCCACACTCAAGGGGCCAAAGAGCCGCATGTGGCTCACGAGCCGCAGTTTGCCAACTACGGTCCTGTCCTATATAATAAAAGCCCACGGACCGAACAGTGGAATGACCAGAACAACTGGTTGACCAGTCACTATGACATGCACTTACCACCAGGGGGCAGACACTCAACACAGGAGCTACCCCTTGGTGGTCAGTGCGCTCCCATAGTAGGAGTGCTGCTCGGCTGACAGGATGAGTGGCGCTCCCACAGCGGACTGATCACCACAGGCCACGCCCCCACTAGTGCATGAATCCTGTGCACCGGGCCTCTAATATATATATATATATATATATATATATATATATATATATATATATATATATATATGTATCTCTATCTTTATATTTATACACACAATTCTTTTAAGGCACTAGTTGTTAGATTTCACCAATACATCACTATCCAAAACTAAAAAACAGGATGGAAAGTAATAAATGCCATAAGAGAGTTGCATGGGGTTATGAAAGCAGGTTCCCTAGGAAGTGGGGAGAGCTACCATATGCTTGACAGAGGAGATGAGAACCAGTGGAGGCAGAAGAAATCAAGGTACCCATTTCCTTGGAGGCCTTTCACATTGCCATCCAACTCATCCCTGGGAGGAGAAGGGAGGTGCCTTCCTAACAAGGAGGACACTGCCCGCCTGAGGCTGTCACTGTGGTCCATTTCCTGGAAACCAAAATGGGACACAAGCTCTGAGAACCACAAAAGGATGTGTAAGGAGATGGAATGAGCTCAGGACTCACCAAAGCTTCTAGAAACAGGAATATTCAACTTCTGAGGCTCCCTCTCTAGGCAGTGTAGAGCAAACTATAGAGAGAACGGGAAAGTCGCACTAGCATAAAAAGTCAACTAGTCAGGGACTTCTGTAAAAGAACACTTTTTTTTTTTTAACTGAACTTGCTGGCTTGGGAATGGGAAATAGAATCAGGCCCCAAAATAACTTTGGCATTTAAAAATCACACATTGCATATGGAGCTGGACAGCACCTTTGTGCTCATATTTTGAAGATTCACAAATTTTCATAGGAGTCAAGTTTTCTGAAAGCAACTAGGACTCTGACAACACCCCCCACACTTCTTTCTTTAACCTCATGTACTCACATGCCACCCCTGTCTAGTACCATCTCCACTGAACCTCTAAGATGAGGTCAAAGTGTAGAAAGGACAACACTTTCCTTCCCACCCTGAAATCAATCCCATAAAATACATGTCCTGCCTGTATTTTCTTTAAATTGTGGCATAAATGTAAAGATAAAAGCATTTGTTGCCCTAGCTGGTTTGGCTCAGGGAATAGAGCGTCGGCCTGTGGACTGAAGAGTCCCAGGTTCCATTCCAGTCAAGGGCACATGCCGGGTTGTGGGCTCGATCCCCAGGAGGGGGCGTGCAGAAGGCAGCTGAGCAATGCTTCTCTCTCATCATTGATGTTTCTATCTCTCTCTCCCTCTCCCATAAAAGGATTGATTTTGCAACCTAGCCTCAGTATTTCCCTTCTCTAACCCTGGATCAATGTGACATCAACTTTATATGCATCCTGACTTGGATATCCTGGTATATTTTGAGGAAAGCATCTACCATAGATGAATTAAAATTCTAGGGACCCTTGGAACAAGTCCATCTGCAGTTAACATAGGGAGGGAGGGAGAGGAGGAGACAGGGTGGATGCAGGATGTCAGAGGCCAGGGGTGTCCAATGGTGGAATATGACCTTGAGGGAGAAATGATGGCACTGAAGTTCTTTTTGTTTTCCCTTTTTTAAATTAAATTTATTGGGGATGACAATTCTAAGTAGGAAGAACTTAGGCATAGCAATACTGTTGGGAGAGCTATGCCTGCCTTTTTTAGAAGCTATATTTGCATAGAAAACATAGTTTTACTCTTCTTGTTTGTTTATTTAGAGGGAAGGCTGATGGAGTTTGAAGGTGGAGTGGTGCTGGTGGTGGGACTTGAGCCAATACATAGCCCTGTAGAGAAGAGTCTGAGTTTCCCCTGAAGATAATAGTAGGTAAGAGATCATTAGAAATTCAGAGATATTTAGGGCAGGGGCCCAAGAAAAGTCTCAAGTCCTGCCTGTACTCTCTTTAAATTGTGCCATAAATGTAAAGATAAAAGCATTTGTTGCCCCTGCTGGTTTGGCTCAGGGGATAGAGCATCGGCCTGTGGACTGAAGAATCCCAGGTTCCATTCCAGTCAAGGGCACATGCTGGGTTGTGGGCTCGATCCCCAGGAGGGGGCGTGCAGAAGGCAGCCAATCAATGATTCTCTCATCGTTGATGTTTCTATCTCTCTCTCCCTCTTTCTTCCTCTCTGAAATCAATAAATATGTATATATATATTTTTAAAAGCAAGCATTTGTTCTCATCGGCTGGTGTAGGGTAAAGCATAATTTTTACACATGGAAAAAAAATAAAAAAGTATGAGATATACGAGGGGCTAAAAAATATGTTGATTAAGGGAAGAATCAAGATTTATGAACAGGAAGCGAAGACCTGCCAATTATGTTCATAATAAGAGGTAAATACAAATACTTTAAGAAGCTAAGAAAGTACAGTTGAGTTGTGGGGTCTGTGTGGTCAGGGAATAGGGTGACAATGAGAAAATCCTGACAGGGAAAAAATTTAAGAAGGAAATAACTTATTGTTAGAAAATGACTTCCACTCCTTATCTCAACCATTTGAGTTAAAATAAAGTAAGAAGCATGAAAGAACAACTATTTCCAAAGCCAGCACCCTCAGACATGTTTTGTAATATAGATAACCCCAACGGGAGCAGGCTATCTCGAGAAGGTGATGGTTCGTAATTTAGTCGGCTTTCAGTGAATGGTACTTTGTGTTTACCTTGCACTTTTTGCCGAGTTGCTCATAACATGCAGAAACTTGCTTCCTCACAGACGTGGCCACGTAGTCCAGCCACTTTTCAGAATCCAGCAGATGAGGAGCTGAGGGGTTGGTTTTTCTGCTGACTGTGGTCATGCATGGCTGGATGATTTATGGACAAGACCAACAGCCACAGCCATATCTCAGAGTCATTAACTACCAAGAGAAGGACTTGGCACAGAACCACTCAGAGGAAAAAATCCACAGAGAGCGAGTCTGTTTGGACAATCAGAACAATCAGGGCCACTTTTATTACATCCTGACTTCTCCGCTGCTCCTTTTAAATACAGGCTGTCTCCTACGACCCAAAGGGAATGTTGTGAATGATGCTTGAGACTTTTCATAATGTTAACATCTGAATGAACAGATCAGATGTGATCTTGGAATGAAGACAGACAAGACCTGGAAAAAGGTCACGGGAATGTCTCAAATTTCAAAAGGGTTCATTTCAGAACTCGCCATTGGTAAGCTTGGTAGCAGACCCCTGGTAAATTCTAGATTAGATCATTAAAGAGATGGTTTTAGAGCTCATCGTAAAGAAAGAAGCTCACGATAAGAGCCAGCACGATCCACTAAGAGCAAGAAATGCCACCTCACACACTTTCTCTTTTGATGAGTTTACTAGGATGCTTTTCAATTTCTATTACACTATGCTGTTAGCCAGGAGAGAGAGAAACATGAGCCTGGCAACCATCTGGATAGACTCAGTAATGGCACCAAGGATGGTAAACCTGTAAAAGGTGCCCATGTCCTGTGGTCCTGTCCTGCCTCCTATTCATTCAATTCAACATTCACAGGCTCAACATACAACGATAGAGCATAGATTTTAGGCAGGGCACTCTTCTTGGCAAGGAATAGAAAGAAATTGCTCAAACCCTGTCATCAAGGGGCTTCTCATCTACTCGTGGGAAAGGACAAATACACAAATAACCGCAACACAAGCCAGAGCGACAAAATCACAATTAGAAAAGCACCAAGTGCCATACAGGATAGATGAAGATAAAGGTTTCTTCCAGTTAGAAGTTAAGAGGCTTCGCATGGGAGATGGCATTTGAGGTAGAGTTTGAAGGAAGAGAGAGATGGAAATGATGAAGAAAGACATTTGCCCCGAATGGCCTGAGCAGGGGCACAGACTAGAGAAAAGGTTAAGCACCTAGTCCAGTTTGATTGAAGCAGGGAGACTAGAAAGGAAAGTCAGGACTGTTGTGACATATTCCTCTTGCTGAGGATTAGCCAGGGGGAGTCCTTGATGAGCAGGTGATCGTGCGTTTGGTTCAAGAGTCCCAGAGTCTTGCCATGGCCACCACTTTAGCCATGAAATTGGGCGTGTTGTGGACTTCTCCAAGTTCTAGTTGCCTAAGCAACTATAATCTGAAATGGGCATGATTGTAGTGCGTACCTCAGAGGGTCACTCTGTAGGTTAAATGAGACAATGTCAAGTGGGAACTGGCACAGAGTAAATGCTCTCTAAATGCCGCTAAGTAAAGCCCAGAGTTAAACTGGGTGAAGCTTTGCCTTTGCAAGTTTTATCTAGCAGTGTTGGATAGCCTCGATTAGAACAAGTCAAAGTGCAGAAAATCTCTTTCTAATATTTGACCCCAACTTAGATCAGCAGGAAGAGCCTGGAGGCTGAGCCAGAAACAATGCAAACTTCCTGGCAAGGAGGATGGGAAAGTGGGGCAGGCAGATGCTACAGGATTTGGAAGTAGACCAGGTGTGGGGTCAGCAGTGTGGAAAAAGCAAGGAGGAGAAATATGTGCTGACATCCTCCTAGACTTGGGAATCTGGGAGCAAGTGTGGGCCTGGGTAGGGGATGTCTTCACCTCTCTAGGAAGAATTCCACAGATGCCCCAGGGCATATGCTGAAGTTTAGATGATGCTAAACTAGGAGATTAGCTATACAAAGATGGCCATGTCAGGATTCACAGCAGTCTTGAAAAGTTAGAATTGTGGGTTGGAGCAAACAACCACAATAATAGCTTACTCATATATTAACTCATTTAACATTTTCTATAAGGAAGATACTATTATTATTCTCATTTTACAGATGAGGAAACTGAAACACAGAGAGTTTAAGTAACTATACCAAGGTCACACAGCTAGTAATTGTAAACGTGGGATTTAAATAGGAAGTGGGGCTTCAAGGTCTGTGCTCTCGAAAGAAGGAAGAAAGGAAAAGAGGGAGGGAGAGGGGTGGGATGGATGAGAGAAGGCAACTGATCATCATAGCATATACACAATGTGACAGATTCACCCAAGGAAATACTTTGGAAGCTGGAAGATCTGGACGGAGGTAAGATGATTTAAAGTGTGTCTTAGTAGGAAAAGATGATGGGGTAATGGAAGGTTATTTCTAGGCACTCCACGGCCTATAAGAGGCATTTGAGGATGAATCCAGAAGCTAAAATTTCTTTGCTGACCCTTGCCCCGGTTGAGTTACTTCTTACTATGGTTCTGGCGAGCAACAATCTTTAACTGTTTCTGTTCAGTGATTCTACAATTCTGTCTGTGAAAGCCTTGGTCTCTAAGTCTGTCTTTGGACTCTAATAACTATCGTGTGTGATATGTGTAAGGTGTCTGCATGGTAAGTGTGTGTGTGTTTAGGTTTGGAGCCTACATGGTTGTGTATGGATGGGTCTTTGGGTGTCAATGTATGTGGTGCCTATATGACAAATGTGAGTCTGCTTCTGTGTATGTGTGTGTATGTATGTGTGGTTGTTTGGCAAGTGGTTGTATGTATGTATATGTGCAGCCTGCACGGTGAATTTGAGTCATGTGTGTGTTTGTGTGTGTGTGTGTGCCCATGTGGTATGAGCACTCTAGTGTAAATTTGTTTTATAATTCTAGATGGAATTAGAGAAAAATCTGAATGGCTCACCACCCTGGAAAAAGGTAGGCTACCTCCATCGCTCCCAATAAGGATTACTGAAAGCCCAGGAAGCAGAAGCATAAAGAGTTTGACAAAGGAGAGGCTGTAGTATTGCATCCCCCCAGGACCCGCGAGGGCCCCCTACAAGACAGCGTTGGTGCTGCAGCTGGAATAGGAAGTTCCTTCCCGCAGGGTCTATCTTCTCTCCCTCCCAAAACCAGCCCAGTACTGACTTGAATCTGGGCTAGAGAGTAATTAGGATAACATGGGTATTTTCCCAGATGATACAAATGGATTTCAGATCATTCTATAATAGTATCTACTGGCTCAATCTGTGTAGCTCCATCTCCTAACCAGGCCCATGACTGACTTCATTTCTATTTGTCAACTAGGCAGTGGATGTGATTTCTGCTTCACCCTTCCCACCCCCCTTTTTTTCCCCTCCAAATTGTCACAGCTTGGAGACATGCCCCAACAGCTCTTCCCAAGGCCCAGGGTGGGAGAAGAGCCTGTTCTGGTGAGGGAGAGAGCTAGGGAGGCAGAGGAAATGGCTTAGCCAAGCTGAGAGTCAAAACGGGCAATTGGGTCAGGACTGAGCAGCCAGGCAGGCTGGGATTAGGTGGTAGGCCAGTCATAAAGCAGAGCGACTGCCTGGAACCCAGACATCAGTTGCCAGAACAAAGTGACAGGTCTGAGGTCCAGGAGAGCAGGCATCAGCTGATCTCCAGGAAGTGGGAGGCTGAACACTGTGGGAAGAGCACAGCGCCGTGCACAGGCCCAAGAAGGATCTCAACCGCTACCACAGAGAGAATCAGTCTAGTGGGGACATTTCCAGGAGTCTTATGGATTAGACGAAATCCCCAGATATAACCGGTTCAAATCTCCAGAGGAAGCCGATGAAAGTAAATGAGAACCTTTGGCTGTAGTAAGATAGGGAGAAAATAGCTCTCCACTTCCCCCTGCCCACCTTGCCCAAAGTCCACAGTTTGTGTTCCAGAGAAAATCAGTGTTCCAATAGGATGACTGGTCTGATTATTATGCATGCACTATATTGGTGCATATAAATAAAAACATTGATCCAAAGAAATTCCGTTAAAGACAGGACTTGTCTTCTTGTATGCCCCTAGCCCCCATCACTCAGCTCTGAGCTTGGATTTAGAAAGAATCATTCCTTCCCCCAGCAAGGGTTAGGTGTCAGACCCCTTGGGTTTGCTTAGGACCCTTTGAAATATCAGATTGAGAATTATATATTTATTATATAAATTCTAACATATGGTAAAATATTGTTTTAAATAAAATAGCACTAATATAACACATGTATTATAACATTTACTACCTAAACTCATGTTTCCTTCTGAGCTGTGCACATCTCCAGGGCAGAGACAGGTCTTTTGTTGCCATGTTCCCAAGTGCCTAGCAGTTGTCAAAAATATTTAAGATGCCCTAGCTGGTTTGGCTCAGTGGATAGGGCGTTGGCCTGAGGACTGAAGAGTCCCAGGTTAGATTCTGGTCAAGGGCACATGCCCAGGTTGGGGACTGGATCCCAGTAAGGGGCCTGCAAGAGGTAGCCAATCAATGATTCTCTCATCATTGATGTTTCTATCTTTCTCTCCTTCCCCCTTCATCTCTGAAATAAATTAAAATATATTTTAAAAATATTTAAGCCAATATTCAAATCAGGAGTTTCAATTTTTAAATATTTCTCTTTGTTTTCACATGTTCACAGAATCTCAGATCTCTCAAATTGGAAGTGGCTTTAGAGATTAGCTAGTCTGTCTTCCCAGCCAACGCAGGACTAATTTCTACCACCTTTTAGCAGGGTCATCAGCCTCCTCTGGGTGCTTCTAGCCAGGTCTTTGTGAGACAGTCTGTTCCATTGTTGGGCAACGCTAATAGAAATTTCTTATTCACAGCGCCTCTAAATCTGATTGCCTAGTAACATTTACCAGTGTTCCTACTTGTCTTCTTTCCTCTGCCCCTGTCCCTGCCACCATATTTTTCTCCTCTTTTCCAGGTGAAACAATTTCCCATGTGAAGTTATTTCAAATCCTTCTAGTTATCCACTTCTAGAATCAGTAGATGTGGTCTATGTCCCTGTCCCTTAAAATGAGGCACCCAACACTAGCACTATGCAATCTGACTACAGAGTGTGGCAAGGACAGGGGTGGCTATTATCCTCTAATTCTGATGTTCTAACACTATTAATGGCACTTAAGATTGCATTAATAATCTTTATAACTGCTACATTTTCCCTTGGCTTTTATTAAACATCTAAAAAGCACATTTATTTAAAAAGTAAATTCAATCAAACCATGCCCTCTCACTCTATATAGCTGATTTTTTTTTAAGTCAAACATTAAGTTTAGAATCCGATCACCTGAAATTGTGATATCTATTGGAAAATATTGTACTAGGAGGAGGGACTGGAACTTCTGTTGGGACCTGCTTTTCAACCAGCAGGTCCCCTCGATAGAGCTTAATGGTCTCCTTGCAAGTTCCCTTTTTCTATATTATCTATGGCTCAATTTTTTTAAAATGTTTTTTTAGCCTCATCTGAGGATATATTTTTTTAAATTAATTTGACAGAGAGAGAGAGAGAGAGAGAGAGAGAGAGAGAGAGAGAGAGAGAAATTGGTTGCCTCCTGTACACACCCCAACTGGGAATCAAACCCATAACTTAGTTATGTGCCCTGACTGGGAGTCAAACCCGCAACCTTTTGGTGTAAGGGATGACATCCCAACCAACTGAGCCACCCAGCCAGGGCATGCAGCTCGATTTTTAACACCCTCCTATACATTTTATGTTTCAGTTATTTTAATATGTTGCGGTTCCCTGATCCACTTGGCTCCCTTCTGCTTTGAGGCCATTGCTTGTAGGCCAGACATCGCTCTAAATGCTCTACACAAATTGATTAACTTAATCCTCACCACCACCCTCTGAAATAGATAATATTATTCCCATTTATGGGGGTAGGGGGCTCATATATTAAACATTTTGCCCACAGTCATGAGTTAATAAGTTGTACAGCTGGATGAGTCTCATAGCCTGAAACGCCCTCCCTTTCTCCTTGGCAAACTTCTACCCATCTTTCAAGACGCTTCCAGCACTAGTTCCTCTGGGAAGTCTGCCTACCCATTGAACTTAGCCAGCAGAAAGCACTTCTCATTCTGGGCTAGTTATTAGCTAACTGATTGTCTTCCTCCAAGCAGCACATCCACTGAGGGTAGGCACGGTCCCGCTCCTCACCCCAGAACCTATATTGTGTGCCAGGAATCTAATGAATGCTTTGATGAAGGGACTCATTAGTGAATAAGGGAATAAACTACTTACAGATTTCCTTGGCAGTTATAATATGGCATTAGAGCAAATTTCCAAATAATCAATTTTCCCTGCAATGCATACTGAAATCTGGCCAAAGCGAAACTGTAGACCAGCCATCTCCTAAATATCAGCTCAATTATCTCGAGTTCACTGAAGAGCAGTATAGCTTTCTGAAGTGCTCTCTAATTATCTAAAGACGCACAGGGGCAGGACTTTTTAAATTGCTAACCCCAACATTCTGTTTGGTCAGAAGATGTCCTTTGAGTTTCTAGCTGCTTTAGGTTGGGAGTTAGTCTAAGAGTGAGTAATGGAATCTGTGCAGAGGAGAGTCGGTGAAGCCTGCTTGTTGCATATGCGGTCAGATGGGCAACACGCAGAGAGAGAAGCACTGAACCCTGTGGGGAAAATCAGAACCTTTTCCCCACAAAATGTTCACCAGGAGGAAGCAAATACTGAAGATCAGAGAAGCACGTGGAACCCTGAAGAGAAGGGGCAATAGCGAAGTGCCTGCCCTGCTGACCCACCAATGCCAACAACACTAAAGGATCTAGTACCCACACTGGACAAACATACTTTCTTATTTTCTGCATCCTCAGTGCTCTGGCATCTAGGACCTCCATGATGACAGGAGGGAAAACTGCCCTGCCAAGGGGAGCCAATTCTTAGAGATAACAAAAAAGTGCACTTTTCATGAGCAAAGCAACAAATTCAAAGCCCACACCCCCAGCTACTTCTTTTGTCAAGCTTTCATGCATCTTCAATATTCCTCTGCCCTACTCAGACCAGGCCTAGGTACTAGACAACTTGACACAGCTCCTGCACCCAGAGCCTGCTGACATTATTCAAAGTAGCCAATCCCACCGCAGCCAGTTTGGATCAGTGGATAGAGTGCCAGCCTGTGGACTGAAGGGTCCCGGGTTCAATTCCAGTCAAGGGCAGGCTCAATCCCCAGTAGGGGACATGCAGGAGGCAGCTGATCAATGATTCTCTCTCGTCATTGATGTTTCTATCTCTCCCTCTCCCTTCCTCTCTGAAATCAATAAAAATATACATTAAAAACAAAAAACAAAACAAAAAACCCACCCAAAAACAAAGTAGCCAATCCAAACCTGCTTAGGCTGGTAACCCTGCCTTTCTCATTCCTTCCCATGAAAAGCACAATAAAGTATCTTGCCCATGCTTTTCTCTGCAGTAGTTCCTGGTCCTGGGTTTATCCAGTTTGATGCTAGAGACCCACAAAGATGGAATCCATGCCCAAGAAGACCAGGACTAAACACCAAATGTACAGTGTTCCCCTTATGGCTGGGGATCAATTCCAAGTGGATGCCTAAAGCTGCAGATAGAACCAAACTGTGTTTTTCCTATACATACATACCTATGATAAAGTTTAAGTTACAAATTAGACACAGTATGAGATGAACAACAATAACTAATAATAAAATAGAATAATTATAACATTATACTGTAATAAAGTTATGTGAATGTGGTCTCTCTCAAAATATCTTTTTCTTGTGATGATGTGAGATGATACAATGCTGACGTGAAATGAAATGTGAATGACATAGTCTTAGGCTACTACTGACCGGACAGTATGTCAGAAGGAGAATCAAAACTAGCACGAATTTCTTTATCCTTCTTCACAATTTCACAGGTAGATTTGTTGGTACTGTAGATCTTAGCAACCTCACCACGGGATTTTTTTTTTCCTGTCCTTATTAAGTGGAGAACTTTCACCTTTTCCCTTAAAGAAAGCACTTTACAGCTCCTCTTTGGCATATCTGAATTGCCAGCATCACTACTCTTGCACTTTGGGGTCATTAGTAAGTAGAATAAGGGTCACTTGAACTCAAGCACTATGATACCTTGACAGTCCGTCTGGTAACCAAGAGGGCGACTAAGTGACTAACAGGCGCAGAGCGTCTACAGCTTGGAGACGCTGGACAGAGGCATGATGCACGTCTGGGCTGGAGAGAGTGTACTCGTGAGATTTCATCATGTTACCCAGAAGGACGTGCGATTTAAAACTTATGAGTTTATTTCTGGAATTTCCCAGTTAATATTTTTTGAACACAGTTGACCAGAGGTAACTGCAACTTCCGCAGGTAAGTGTGTGTGTAAGGGGGGGGGGGGGTGCGGGGGGGGGGGGAGAGAGAAGGGATTACTATATATATAAAAAATACTATGATGTAACTCAGTGAACAATTTCTTCTTCCTTTTGTTCAATCCAGAAGCCTTTATTGAGTGCCTACTAGGAGTCTGCCACAGTGGTGGGTCCCAAGGATACAGGATAGATGAGGTCCTGGTCTTTAAGAGGGAGCTGTTAATGGAGCCAAGCTGTCCTGAATATCTCTGATCTTCCACAAAAGAACCTCCGTGCAGCACACTGACAGGATTCCAAGTCCACTCACAGGCAGTTTTGGTTCCAGCACCACCGTCACCGCCACAAGGCATGGGCACATTTCAGCATTGTGCATGCCAATCCCTTGGCACAAAGACTATTTTAAAGGCTCACCCTGTCCAGATTCTACTGCGTCATTGAGTGTGTCAGTAAACATATAAAACTATGCCGTTTTTGGTTGGGACAAGAACATGTTGATGTTCCTTAGGCTCATTTTTGGGGTGATAATGCCAAAGGCAAACTTGAGGTTTTCTACATGCTTTTATTTTATTTTTTTTCTTTTCTTTTCTCTACATGCTTTTAAATAACTGCATGCATCTGGAACACAACAGGAGAATAAATCTAAAATTAAAATTCATTTTAGGCTTAGTTATTGAAATCAAGTTTCAGAAAGCAGAGTCAGAATCTTAGCAAATAGAAGCCTCTCCTGAGATTAAAGGTAAATGTCTTCCAAAGATGTAGCGATGTATTAAAGGTATTAGTTTTGAAATATTTTTGAAGCTACCAAATTACTAAAGGTAATTTCCCTCATTGACACCATCGTTTTCATTTATTCATTACTGTTGTTTGAAATTTATGACTGTTAGTTAATCATGAACTAAGGCACACATTTCAACTAGCAAGAAATCTGAAATCATGGTATCAGATGGCTCCTAGCCATTCCCTGTATGTCAATAAATACCCACAGAGAACCCCCTTTTCTCTAGCAAATGCCATTCTTTTTAACCCCATTCTTATGGCATGACGGATAAGGGGATGGGGAGAGGTGAAAGAGTTGCCAGGCCAGGAGAGAAGGTTTATCCTATAGGCAGCCAGCATCATTTGAATGTCCGCTTCCAGAATAGCATTTGGTTTCATTCCACTGAAATCCTGGCACCTTTACTTGGGTCATAGAGTCATTTAAGGTCATTTAAACCTATCTCCACCCAGATACGGGTAAGATTCTAAACAGTCGGGAACACAGGAAGCCAGCCAGCCAAGATAATAGATAAGGGGAGAAAAGAGACTAATCTTATGAGCAATTACCTTAGAAGAGCCTTTTAGAGCTATAATTCTTTGGTGAACTTCTACTGCCAGGTGGTGAGGCACTGTGATGCTCTTGAATTGAACTTTAGGTTGAAAGATACTTTAAGGAACTCTTGGAGTCCAGCTCTCTCAATTTATGGAGGAGGAAATTTATGAATGAGATGCAGAGAGTTTCATTGCCAGAGTCAAGGTCTCACAGCTAGTTAAATGAAAGAGTCAGAACCTGAAGCGCCACCTGCTGAATTGCACCCCAGTGATCTTCCTTTTTGTCGCCTGAATACATGTCCTAAATTACTCCTCAATTCATGACACTCCAGCCTTCCTCCAGGAACGCAATTTTGCCCTCATGATGAACTATCTGTCTGACTCCTGATTTTGTTCTCTTAGTAATGTTTCAAATATAATCCAGAGCTCTATGCGCCAGGAGCACAAGGAGAGCACAACAGACCAGGCCCCTGTCCTCCAGGTGACCACAACTGAGCTTTAATTTCTAATTATAGCAATGCCTTCTGGATCCAGCGTTCCCTGCCAGAAATCACTGCTTCTCTCCCTATGAGAAATGCTTTACTCTCATGTCCATGAAAACATGCCTATTAACAATGACATGAGAGAAAAAACACAACAAGCCCTAGCCGGTTTGGCTCAGTGGATAGAGCATCGGCCCTGGGACTGAAGGGTCCTGGGTTCGATTCTGGTTAAGAGATGTACCTCAGTTGCAGGCTCAATCTCTGACCCTAGTTAGGGCACCTGCAGAAGGCAACCAATGGATGTGTTTCTCTCAGATCAATGTTTCTCTCTCTCTGTCCCTCCCTCTTCCTTCCACTTTCTAAATCAGCGGTTCTCAACCTGTGGGCCACGACCCCTTTGAGGGTCGAATGACCCTTTCACAGGGGTCGCCTAAGACCATCAGAAAACACATATATAATTACATATTGTTTTTGTGATTAATCACTATGCTTTAATTGTGTTCAATTTGTAACAATGAAATTGGGGGTCACCACAACATGAGGAACTGTATGAAAGGGTCGTGGCATTAGGAAGGTTGAGAACCACTGCTCTAAATCAATGGAAAAATATCCTCAGGCGAGGATTTAAACACACACACACACACACACACAACAAAATGAGAGATGCAGCTGTTAAAGAGAAAACCACAGGCCCAAAATGGAGTCACTTCTGCCAAAGCCCATGACAGCAAACCTAGACTTAATACCTAACTAATTGCATAACCTTCTCCAGGAATGCGGTATTAATGGTTCAGTCTGGAATTCTATGGTCAGTACCAATGAAGCAATCCATCACATGGAGCCTCTCTATCCCTTCCAAAAGAAACTGAGGCAGTCTGCCTGACAAGATCCCACCTCAAAAAAAGGTAACCTTGCCTGAAATAATCCTTGCTTTTCTTTTGCTAATAACTATTTTGTCTCGCCCAGTTTCTGCCTATAAAAACTTTCCATATTGTACAAATTTTCAGGGCTCTTTACTTGCTGGATGGGATGCTACCTGATTCATGACCCACTCAGTATAGTCAATTACATCTTCAAATTTCCTCAATTGAATTTTGTTCTTTAACACAGCCTAGAATGGATATTGCATCTAAAGAGAGTGAAGTGCTTTTGAAATTGAGTCAAGAAGCTCCATCCCCCCCACCCCCCCACCCCCACCCGCAAAAAAGAGAAGCTTCCTAGCTGCAGTGAGGACTGAATTTCAAGTCTCCCTACAGTGCTTTCCTGAATTTGATTCCACAGAACTGCAGTTGGAGGGGGCCTGTGTTTTTCGCAATTACTGTGAATGCCCCTTGTCCAAAGAGGTGCTGGCTTACATCAAATCTTTAAAGTTTAAAGGGTGTAGTCAATATTAACCTAAATGAGTCCCTAAAAAACTGTGGTTATAACAGGGTACCTAAGAGGTTTAGCAAAAAGAAGATATGAAGCTGGTAATGAATTTATGTAACCACCAAAGGAAAAACACACACACACACACACACACACACACACACACACACACACACACACACCACTCCATAAACCTAGCAGTTTAGAGGAGACTTAATCTGACCTAAGTTTAAGAAGGTTCATCTCAAATTGACAAAGGAGGATTAAATCGCTCATTATTTTATGAGGTGATAGAACTGTTTGCATGCCTCATTGGCTTCTGAGATCTTTTCTCAATTTGGAATCATTATGATGTTTGACAGCCTGTTGGCATAAAAAGTTTTCCCAACACCCCCATTGCTATGTTTTCAAATAGGAATAAAGGAAATGCAACCAACCAGCCCTGTCAGCAATGATTCTCTGTGAATAGGAAATCCAAATTTGTGAGTTCCCATTTCCTTTGGAAATATGATTCAGTGTTCCTGATGCTGAAAATAGATTTCTGTAGTAACTATCTTTTATAAAGATTTCAATCCAGGGTGAAGATAGTGGAGAGATTATGTCAAGTAAAATTTAGCATATTCTAATCAAAGCTTTGTCAGTGGATGAGATTTTTCAATTTATCTCTTACGTGCAGGGTACACAGCAGGTATAGAATACGTTATTTTTACTATCAAGAAGCAAAATTAGGGGGATAAAATTTTAAGAGCGGAAGATTATGTGGACCACTACATAGTAACAAAATTTCTAACTCCATGTTTTCTAACATGTATTTGGGGAAGTAGCTGTTGAAGTGACACAGAAATCTACCATGTCCTTTAGCCCACTTTGGAGCTAAGGTTGGATGTCTATTTTTCACAATACCTGGTTTTTGATAGGGAATAAAAATGAAGGGTAATAAGGCAAAACACTTTCTTTCTTTTTTTAAAAAGGTGAACCCAGTAAAGAACAAAGATAAAAGCTTACCCACATAACATATGTTTGACCCGCTGGCCAGGGTGGGAATGAGCCATGAGGGGACCATGGAGAAAGAGCCATCACAGGAGGTTTACAGAATGACAACAGTGTCTCCACACACTGTTCTCCTTTTAAAATTACCCTTGTACCGATTGTGAAATATCCCAAAGTAAGTTTAGACATTGGGACAAGAGAGACATCATTGAATCCTAAAATGGGTGCTTAGGAAAGTCCATGTGTTTTGACAGCTTAACTGGTGTCCAAGCTCGAACATTTTCATTGACTGTCACCAGAAATCTCCTGGCTTTCACTAAGCTTCTCTCTGTATCCTTTGGCACATACTGTGGACTAATGACCTGAATACTTGACACAAAAATCCCCATAAAACATTATGCTCTAGTAACTTCCTAGTTAAATTTTTATTTCATTTTATCTGCTGGGGCCAAGGTACAGTTTTGACATTGGGTTGTGAAAAGTCTATATTTTATAAAATATCAGGGGCAATTTTTAACATAATAATACACCCACAACTTGTGGGAGATTTGTAAACGTTATCAAATGGGCAGAAAACAGAGGAAGGTAATAGTTCTTATAATGACATAAAAGCAAATAGCTGTTTCCCTGAGATATAAAGTGCTTTTTTTTTTAAGTTCCCTCTTTAAAATACATACACTTGTATTAGAGTTTCTAATATGCATAGCCATGAAAACTTGCCTACATATTTTAAAAATAAAACCAAGTAACAAAAAGATAAAGCTCATGGGCCTTGTCCTTCACTTAGCTACTTTTAAATTCTTCTTGTTCTGCTATTTTATCACTAAACGTGGAAAACCCTCTGAAAACAATTCCTTACTCACTTCACACTGTTAGTCTTGTCATATGCTTCTATCATGTTGAATATATATGTGCATATACATACGTATGTATGTATTTTCATGTTCAGGTGGCCCGAGAAAGCATAGGATAAATACGATTTATTATATGAATGATTCCTCCACAAGACACATTGAAACTAGCTTTTAAAACAAGCCAGTCACTTCACCCTTTCCTATGAGTTTATCCTTTGCACTAGGTATTTCTAAAAGATCCAGAAAGTCATTCTTAACTTTTCTTTGCCATATACAATGCATGATTTAATTCTTTCAGCCAGCATTCATATACCCCATCCGTCTTGGGCAAATCATGTCACTTTAATGAAGCCCTCAGTCTGTACAGAGTTAACAGCTGACTGTACACAGCTAGTTCAGTATAGTGAAGAGAAAAGTGACATCGTACTTCAACCGCAGACAACGTTATTATATTTACCTTGTACTTGGAAGATAGTAAAGTGCGGCCGGCACTGGAAAGAACCCAACGCGTTACCTGCGCAGTTCATCCACAGCCCCTGGTAAACCCAAGTGGCGGTTATCACCGATGATGCTCGGGTGGTTACTCTCCACTCATTGGACGTGGTGGCAGCAACGAGAGCTCCAAACCCACCAACACCACATACCAGAGCCGAGATCTGTGCCCTGAACATGTCGCTCAGGCTTCTCCGGTGACACTGTCCAGACAGAACGCTGGTGGTCTAGGCATGCAGCAGACAGAAAGCACTGCGACAAGTGTTACAGCAAGTTAGTAACAGAAACCTACCACCGTATGTCATACTTGGGTGGCCCGAGCAAGTACCAGAATTTAGGATAAAGTCTGATGTACTGATGGCACTTTAAAGATAGCCTTAAGATGATCTTTCTAATTTGCTACATGGATATTTTACTAAGATTTTGTAGATAGATTTTAAAGGTTTTGATTTCACAGATTTTTATTTCCTGGCACCATAGTTAATGCTTAATTTTCTGTTATCCTGAAGCTTAACGAACCATGCAACTACCAGATATTACAAAGTACAAATTATACAGTAACAGTTAAGCCTTTTTTGACCAACTGCTGTAGTCTTATATGCTTCTGAATCTTTATGTAAATGGAATCATTGTGGGTATGCTCCTGGAACCTATCTTTTCCATACAATATCATGTTTGTGCGACTTATCTCTGTTTGGGAATATAACTATTGGTCATTAAATACTAGTATAATAGCCGCATATAGTATCTTACTAAGTGAATCTATTACAATTTATCCATTTTCCTGGAGATGAACCTTTATGTTGCGCCCCCCCCCCCCAGCAATTGATACAGCTATAAACATTCTCATAAGTTTCTCCTTGTGTATATGTACAAGAGTTCCTCTAAGGTATGTCCTAGAAACAGAATTGCTAGGATGTAAGAAATACCTTCAACTTTATAGATCATCCTAAACTGATTTACTAAGTAGTCATAGGAGTTTACCTCCCACTATCAGTGGGTGAGTCCTCATTTCCCTATGCCATAGTACTTGGTGCTGTGGTGTCATCAGAATTTTTTTTTCTTTTGTCCACTCTTATCATAAAAGTATCTCATATGATTATTGATTTGTATTTTTCTGATGATTAATGAGGTTGAGCATTTTTTCATGTGTTTATTGGCTCATTGTGTTTTTGCCTACAAAGACATTTGAAGCGTTTGCTCATTTTATCCATTGAGTTGCTTTACTTTTTATAATTTGAACTAGAGGCCTGGTGCACGAAATTTGTGCACTGGGGGGTGGGGTTCCCTCAGCCCAGCCTGCCCCTCAGTCCAGGAGCCCTCAGTGGGTGTCCTACTGACGGCCACAGTCTGTCAGCAGAGGCTCGGAGCAGGCATCCCGTGTGTGTGTGTGTGTGTGTGTGTGTGTGTGTGTGTGTGTATGTGTCTGCTGGGGCCTGTCCCCAGCCATGCCACATAGGCTCAGAGCAGTTGCTGTGTGTGTGTGTGTGTGTGTGTGTGTGTGTGTGTGTGTGTGACTGCTGGGGGCCTGCCCCCAGCCACACCGTGGAAGCTTGGAGCAGGAGTCCCTCTCTGTTGATCTCTCAGGCTCCTGGCCTCCACTGCATGTTGTACTCTCCCTTGAGCTGTGGCCAGGGTGGGGCCACCCTTTCCTGCTGTGGGATCGCCGAGGCAACCCAGGGGCAGGCGCACACGGGGGTTGGCTACAGGCCGCCCTTGCCTGCTGTGGGGTCCTTGTGGCTTCTCTGATCACCAATCAAAGGCAGCCCGGTTCACCGATCCAGGGCCGGGGGGCAGGACCGCCTTTGCCCTCCCTCCCAGCGCTTGCCTGCAGCCTGGGTTTCTAATCACTGTCCTTCCCCTTTCGCCTCCAATCATTGTGCCTACATATGCAAATTAACCGCCATCTTTCTTGGCAGTTAATTTGCATATCACCCTGATTAGCCAATGGGAAGCGAAGGTACGGTCAATTACCCTTTTTGTCTTTTATTAGATTAGACTAGGGGCCTGGTGCACGAAATTCGTGCACTGGGTGTGCGTGGGAGGGGGGGGAGAGTGTCCCTCAGCCCAGCCTGCCCCCTCTCACATGCTGGGAGCCCTCAGGCGTTGACCCCCATCATCCTCCAATCTCAGGATCGGCCCCTTGCCCAGGCCTGACGCCTCTGACAGAGGCGTCAGGCCTGGGCAGGGGACCCTCATTTCCCCCCATCACTGGTTCTGCCCCCAGCCCAGGCCTGATGTCTCTGGCTCAGGCGTCAGGCCTGGGCAGGGGACCCCCAGACTCCTACAATTGCTGGCTCTGCCCCTTGCCCAGGCCTGATGCCTCGGCCAGAGGCGTAGACCCCCATCACCCACCGATCGCCTGATCAGTCCCTTGCTTCAGGCCTGGGCAAGGGGACCATCATATCCCCCCAATCCCCGGCTCCACCCCCCACCCAGGCCTGATGCCTCTGGCCCAGGCCAGAGGAGTTGACCCTCATCACCCTCCGATCACCAATCACCGGATCGGCCCCTTGACCAGGCCTGAGGCCTCCGGCAGAGGTGTCAGGCCTGGGCAGGGGACCCCCAGCTGCAGCGGCCCCGCGATCGTGGGCTCCACTTTAGGCCCAGGCAAGGGACCCCTAGCTCCCGGGACTGCCAGCTTCGACCGTGTCCAGCTCCCATCGCTGGCTCCACCCCTACTTCCTGCTATCACTGGCCAGGGCGGAAAAGGCACCTGATTCTCTAATCATGGCTGGGGGGCAGGGCAAAGGCGCCTTTGCCCTGCCCCCCAGCTCTTAGCTCCCCCCTGGGTTTCCGATCACTGTCAGTGGCAGGGGGCTTCTTCCTGCTTTCCCTTTCGCCTCCCTGCATTGTGCCTACATATGCAAATTAACCGCCATCTTGTTGGCAGTTAACTGCCAATCTTAGTTGGCAGTTAATTTGCATATAGCCCTGATTAGCCAATGAAAAGGGTATCGTCGTACGCCAATTACCATTTTTCTCTTTTATTAGTGTTGATGAGTCATCTATGCATTCTTGAGAGTAATCATTTGTTGATTATATGTGTTGCAAACATTTTCCCCTAGCTTGTGGTTTGTCTTTATGTAGCCATTTGATAAAGTGTCTTAGTTTTAATGTAGTCAAATTTATCAAGCTTTTACTACATAATTTGTGCTTTTGGGATCTAGATTAAGAAATTCTCCCTCAGATATAAAAAATACATTGCAAAAAAAAAAAAAGGTGGAAATAACTCTTAAAAAGAAAATAGATTGCCCTTTACTCCTATTTCAAAGTTTTAGCTTAAGTTATAAATCATCCAGGATTATTTTTTGTGTGTTTTATGATTTGGTATCTATTTCATTTTTTAATATGGAAACCCAATTTTTAAAATCATTACTGAGTATCCCTTGTCTCCCTATTAATCTGCAATGTTACCTCTGTCATATCAGGTATAAATATTTGCATGGTCTGTTTTTGGATTCTATCCTCTGCTCTATCTACCTGCTTCTCTGTTCTCACGCCAATACAAACTTCTTAATTACTCTAATTTTATAAATATATCTTGAGATCTTGTTGGTGTCTCTTACCATGTTCTTTTTTTTTTTTCAAAAGTGTCTGGAAAATTTCTTAAAGCTATTTGCTGCTCTTTATGTATTTTAGAACTAGAGTCCCGGTGCATGGATCGTACAGTGGTGGGGTCCCTCGGCCTGGCCTGCACCCTCTCGCAATCCAGGACTCCTCAGGGGATGTTGGAGAGTCAGTTTTGGCTCAATACCCGCAGGCCAGGCTGAGGTACCCAACCGGTGCACCATCGGGGCCAAGGAGGGACAGGAGAGGGCTCCAGGAAATGTCCGGCCTATCTTGCCCAGTTCTGATCAGCCAGACCCCAAAAACAAGCTAACCTACTGGTTGGAGCATCTGCCCCCTGTTGGTCAGTGTGCATAATAGTGACTGGTCAAATGGTTGAACAAAAGGTCGGACACTTAGCATATTAGGCTTTTATTATATAGGATAAGCTTATCAAGTTACACACAAGCATATTTATTGGGATGTTGGAATTGTATCTAGTGATCAATTTGGGGAAAGTGAATAACTATAAAATTAAGTCTTCTTGTTCATGAGAATCATATATCTCTTCATTATTTAACAATTTTTAATGTTTTCCACTAAAGTTATATACTTTAATACATAACGGTCTTGTTACATTTTTGTTAGATTTATTCTTAAATAGAAGACTTATTCTAACATCTATTTTATCTAACATATCATTTCCCTCATTTTTCTTATATGTAGTTTTTCTATTCTTAAATTTCTCTGAGTTGAGTATTTTTCACATTCCAATTTTTCACTCTGTTAAATTGGAAGTTATACATTATTTGTATTGCTTAATGGTTGTTCTAAAATTTTTAATGTATATTTGACTTACATAAATTAATCATTGTCTTTACTCCCCTAAATAATACAAGAACCTTAAGGCATTTTAACATTAATAACTCTTCTTCTATGTTATTATGTTATTTCTGTTGTTTGATTTTTTTAGCCCACAAATTGGATTTTTAGCTCCACAAATGTTAGCCCCACACTTATTATTATTACTCTACAATGTAATTGTTTACTTTTTTTGTTTTGCTTTTCCATTTTGTGTCTCAAGCCTTCCTTGTGAGTATTTTTTCTTCTTAAAATCTATCCTTGAAAAGTTTCTTTTACAAAAAAATCCTCACCCAATGACATTTTTATTGATTTGAGAGAGAGAGAAAGGGAGGGGGGAGAGAGAGAAACATCAATGTGTGAAAGAAATATCAGTTGGTTACCTGTATGTGCCCTGACCCAGGGTCCAACCCAAAACATAGGTTTATGCCCTGACCGGAAATTGAACCCGGTACCTTTTGGTATACTGGATGATACTCAACCAACTGAGCCACCCAGCCAGATACAGAAGTTTCTTGTTTATAAATTTTTTTATTTTATTGATTTTTTACGGAGAGAAAGGGAGAGGGATAGAGAGTTAGAAACATCGATGAGAGAGACACATCAATCAGCTGCCTCCTGCACACCCCCTACTGGGGATGTGCCCGAAACTAAGGTACATACCCTTGACTGGAATCGAACCTGGGACCCTTCAGTCCGCAGGCCGATGCTCTATCCACTGAGCCAAATCGGTGAGGGCCAGAAGTTTCTTAAGTGAGGGACTGATGGTAGTTATCTCTCTTCATTTTTGTTTTTCAGATAATATATTTATTCTGTGCTTGCTTTTGGTGGATAATTTTGGTAGGTATACAGTTATAAGTAAACAATTACTTTTCCTGTATAATTTAATTTTCATCTGACTTCCTTCGTTGCCACTGAGAAATCAAGAGTCTGATTTGCCATTTCTTTTTAGATTAATCTGTGTTTTCTCTTTGGCTGGTTTTAAGATTCTTTTTTGTCCCTGGTTTGGCAATTTCACTGTGCTTTTCTAAATGTGTATTTTTGTATTTATTTTTACTTTTTTTTTTTATTTACTAGAGTTCTTAAAATGGATGATTCATAGCTATCATCACTTTCAAGAAACTTATTAGTTCCCTCCTTTCCATATATTACCTCTGTCCCTATCCTTTCTTTATCTCCTGTAACTCTGATGAGATCAATTTTTAGTTGGTCCTATGTCTCAATCTCTCCTTACTATTTTTTATCTCTTAATCTCTCCGTGCTGCATTGTTGGAATTTTTTCAGCTGTAGGCTACATTTATTAATTTTCTCCCCAGTTATGTGCAGTCTGCTGTTAACCCATCCAGAGTTTCCTATTTCTATTACTATCCTTTTTAATTTCTATAGGTGACATTTTATTCTTTTCAAATCTGCTTTCTTCTTTTTTTCTAATCTTTTGTTCATTAGGCATAACTCAAATGCCCATTTTATTTTTTTTTAATATGTTTTTACTGATTTCAGAGAGGAAGGGAGAGAGAATAGAGAGCTACATCAATGATGAGAGAGAATCATTAATCGGCTGTCTCCTCCATGCCCCCTACTGGGGATCGAGCCAGCAACCCAGGCATGTGCCCTTGACAGGGAATCAAACCTGATCTCCTGGTTCATGAACACTCAACCAACTGAACCACACCTGCCAGGGCAGCCTGTTTTATTTAAGGTTTTTTGTTGTTGTTGTTGTTTTGTTTTTGTTTGTTTAGTTTTGTGTTCTGTATCTCATTATTCTCTGATCTGTAGCATTTGCAGGTTGGATTGTTCTTTTTTTCCCCACTGACTTTCACTCGGGGGGGAGGGGGGAGGGTTGTTAAAACGTGGTTACGCGCTCATGTTCCTTGAAACTTTCTTTGTGAAAATGTTTTGTGGCCTGGGTTGAGTTTATATTTGCTTCTGCCTGTTGTTTAAGAGAGCTATCAACCCAGGAAATGTTTAAACTAAACTCTCAGCCTTTTCTAGACATACAGTTCATATGAATTCTGCCCCTACACCTGAATCGATGTCAGTTTGAGATTAGGAATTCTCAGTGACTTCCTTTTGTCCTTCTACTAAAACCCAAGGTTAGGACGAAACATGTCTTTACCATTACCCAGGAGCATAGTGATGATGGTGGAGGTGGTGAAGCAGCACTTTTTAATTTTTCCCAGGGCAATCGTTGATTTGAGATGGCAACTACTTTTTTGCATGATTCTGTGATCCAGCCTAAAATCTGCCCATGGCCCACTGAGAATTAAACTCTACATGACCCGGGATCCTTCAGGGCGTCACTGGCATCCGAGCTGGCTTACCGTTCTATGCTTGTGCTTTCTCCTTTTGAGCCTCAAAAGATTTCTTTACTTTCTTACCAGCTTGGGTATACACTTAAATTTTTTTTTCCAGTTTTTCTTTGGTAATCCCTTCACCCTTCTCACCCAGCCCCCAACTCCCTCCCCTCTGGCAGCTGTCAGTCTGTTCTCTGTATCCATGAGTCTGTCTCCACTTTGTTTATTTTGTTCATTAGATTCCACATGTAAGTGAAATCATATGGTACTTGTCTTCCTCTGATTGGCTTATATCACTTAGCATAATGCTCTCCAGGTCCATCCAGGCTGTCACAAAAAGTAAGATTTCCTTCTTTTTTACAGCTAAGTAGTATTCCATTGTGTAAATAAATGTACCACAGCTTTTTTATTTACTCATCTATTAATGGGCACTTGGGCTGCTTCCAAATCTTGGCTATCTATCTATCTATATAAAGAGGAAATATGCAAATTAGGCCTGGACGCCTTAATGGGTCATGACTACAGGAGGAGGTTGCACACACAGGTGAGGCCCCAAGCGGAGACGAACAGGGACAGGGACAAGGGGGCCGGCCCACAGCCTCCTTGGCCGAGCACAAGCCCGGAGAGGAGACCGTGGGCCCTTCTCCCGTGGAAGCAGCACGGCTCCCTCCCGCCTCCCACGGAATCGGCACCCGTCCTTCCCGGCTCCCGTGGGCTCCGGTGGCTCGCTTCCACATTCCACAGAAGCTGCACAGCTCCCATGGAAGCAGCGCGGCTCCCGGCAGCTCCTGCGGAAGCAGTAGGCGACCTACTGCGTGCGATGGGCTACTAGTTGTAAATAATTCTGCAATGGACATTGGGTGAGTTGTATGCCTCAAACCTATATAATTTTAACAAAAAAAAAACCTATATAATTTTATAAAACAATGTCACCCCAAGAAATTCAATTGAAAGCCAAAAATACTTTTTTCAAATATTGCTATTATTATTATTCCTAGAAAAATGCAGATCTGGCATTAGGGTGACCAGTCCTTTTGGTTTACCCCAATTGTCTAGGTTTTAACATTAAATGCCCTGCTCCTGTGAATTCCCTCACCACAGGGAAAAAAAATATTCCAAGTTTTTAGCTTTTGTTGCATGGGGGATGGTAGAGAAAAGTGGCTGGATTCCTACTTTTCATAATCAAACGATAATCTCCTGTCACAGGCCCAGCAAGTTTCCTGTTTCTACCCTAACTTCCCCTCATCCTCCCACCTGCCTGCACACTGGAGACAAGTGTGCACATTGCCCTGAAGAGGGCTGGGTCTGGCATGATTTGCACTTGGTGTTTCTGCACCACTCAGCAGTTACCAGCAGAGGGCACACTCCAAGTCACCCTGCTCACAGTCTGTATGCAAATTTCCCTCCCCTGAGCCACTTAGTTTCTGCCTCCCTTGAAGCTTTAGACATTGCTCTTTCAAGCTAAGATGTGTGTGTCCCTTTTCTTCTCACTGCCTCCCTCTCTCTTTCTGTCTCTTTCCTCCCTTCCATCTTTACCTCCCTGTCCTTTTCTTGCTTCCATTTCTGATTTTAGGTGCAGGTTGGGTTAATTATACACTTCAGTTCATGATGTAACATCCTCTTTGCACTGTGTGAAGCTGCTCTCCTGTTTAATTTATTTTTTTACCCCTATTCTCCATTTATGTTTTCCTCTCTTCCATAAACAAACACAGTGGTGCCTTCTTTTGTTCTGTATTCTTTTAAAAACTGTACGTGTTCATTTGCTGTGCAGGTTATAAAAATTATGTATAATATAGATTGTCCTGGTAATACATCTCACTGCTGCTTTTTCTTGACCTTACGCTTTTTAAAATATATTTTTATTTTTTTCAGAGAGGAAGGGAGAGGGAGAGAGGGATAGAAACATCAGTGATGAGAGAGAATCATTGATCGGCTGCCTCCTGCACGCCCCCCAGGGACTGAGGCTGCAACCCGGGCATGTGCCCTGACCGGAATCAAACTGTGACCTCTTGAGCTATGCCAGCTGGACGACGCTACATTTTTAAGACTCTTCTGTGTTGCTCAGGGCACATCTAATAATTCTAATTCATTGCTTCTAGCAGTCACAGAGCAGCTCATGGTGAGCAGCCACTACAATGTCCGTGGGTGGGTGTGCCTCCCACTCCCCCAGCCCAGCAACACTCCATGAATAGCCAGTGTTTGCTGTCATATGGACTTGTGAGAATTCCTTTGCGTGCACACCCAGGAAAAGAGTTACTGGGTCATAGGTTCCGCACGCCCAGTGCTCAGTTTGCCAAAGTGCTGCCATATTGCTCCTGACAGTGGCAGCACTGACCTATGCTCCCCCAACCCAGCACAGGGATTTCTACCCATCCTGGCAGCCCTGCCAACACTGAGCATCACGCAACTTCCAAATCTTCAGCAGACTAATAAGTGTAAAGTCATATCATTGCTTTAATTTGTATTTATCTGAGATTTTGAATTGGAGCATCTCTTCACATGCTTTTTAACCTTTTAGTTTTTCTTCTTCTAACTTAGGCCATTTTTTGGCGATGGAAGGAGATTTGACTTGGGGTGGCAAACACACAATACAGTATACAGATGATGTATTGTAGAATTGTATACTGAAAACTATAATTTTATTAACTAATGACATTCCAATAAGTTCAATTAAACAATAAATAAATTTGCTCATTTTTCATTTGGAATTCCTTATTGATTTTCAGGCATTCCTTGCATATTCTAGATATTAGCCCCTTGTCAGTTTTAGGCATTTCAAATATCTTCTCCCAACCTGGCATCTGTTGGTTTGTTTAGGGTGTTCTTTGTGAAACCAACATATTTAATTTTAATGTAATCAAATCCCCCAATGTTCTGTGCTTTTCAAGTTCTGTTTAAGAAATCTTTCATTACTGTAGGAACACCAAGGTGTCTATATATATATATATATATATATATATATATATATATATATATATATATATATATATACATGATTTTATTTTTTTTACAATTCGTAATCCCTTTCCACAATTGTGAAAGCCAGTAATCGTCACAGTGAAGAACCTCAAGTTCAATATCCCCACAGTGCTCCTTGGTGGCCCAAATGTCCCTGTCCTCCTTTTAAAAAGTTGATTTTGCTATTCGTGGACCAGAGGTGGATTTGTCATGAGGCACAAGAAGCTTAAGCATCAAAGCCTTGCATTTGCACACACTCGCGGGTTCCTGAGGATTGCCAGCCAGGAGTCCCAGCATGTTTGAGTCAGGGAAAGAAAGGCAGGCTGCCGTCAGCTAGCATTTCTAAGTAGCACATCTGGTAAACTGCATAAAGAGATCTCACAAGGAAGGACCCCGATCTCTATTTTGTTGTGATTTCTTTTCTCATTTTAAATAAATAGTTACTTTCACACCAATTTTTTAATTTCTCCAAGAAAGCCTTTAAATCTGTATAAAGTTTGACTCAACCTTGAATGGACCTTTATTTCCCTACATACATTTTAGAATAAGCATGTCAAACTCGCAGCCTGTGGGCCACATGTAGCCCACAACGAATATTTTTGCAGCCCAGCCAATATAATGGTAGGTAAGAAGTGTTTTAATAAAAATTTCATAAGCTAATTTTTACAATATTCTGTTATACATAATCTACATATATAAAAGCGTAAGCAACCATTATGACCAGTCGACCAAACGACCAGACAACCGGTTGCTATGACAATGCACTGACCACCAGTGGGCAGATGCTCAATGCAGGATCTGCCCCCTGGTCCATCAGTGCGCTTCCACAACCAACCTCCTGCAGCCGGCCAACCTCCTGCGGTCCCTCCCCCGAGCTAGCTGGACCAGATCAGCCCCAATCAGCCCCGATCACTGGCCAGGCTGAGGGACCTCACCCATACACGAATTCATGCACCGGGCCTCTAGTTATTAATAACGAACTACAACGTTCACTAATGACTGATTACTATAATCATGTTGCATTCATTTACCTTAAACACCTTACACAAAGGCACACCATTTCTCTCCACTAATACTAGCAGTGAATATTTTAGCAGCCGAGTGCCACATCATTAGTCTTGGACTGACTTGTTTGGTGTGCACAACAGGAAATATTTCACTTTTGGAATACAAGAAAAATAGGTTTATTTGTGTTATGCTTATTAATTTGTGCAGTTATTTAGTGTCTGGTACATTAATGTTCGAGAAAAAATATTAATTTTTATTAAAATGTCCTATTATTTTATGTTAACAATTACTTATTTCAGCCCTTTGTATTCAGCATGTCTCTATCGAAATAAACCTACGTTTCTATGAAAATTGAAGCTTTTGTCTTTTTGTGGCCCACATACATTCCAATCTTGTTCATTTGGCCCGTGTTAACCTTTGAGTTTGACATGCTTGTTTTAGAGTAAGTTTATCAATTCTTCACATCATAGTATAATAAAATTTTAGTGTTTTTAGGCATCCATGAGATAAAGAAAGGAGACTATGCAAATGGAAAGAAAGTAAATCTCTAGACATAGGCTTTCATTTATAAGTCTTGAATTACCTTTAAAAATTATTCTCTTGCCCTAGCTGGTTTGGCTCAGTGGATAGAGATTCAGCCTACGGACTGAAGGGTCCTGGGTTTGATTCCAGTCAAGGGCACATGCCTGGGTTGCCGGCTCCATCCCCAGTAGGGGGCGTACAGGAGGCAGCTGATCAATGATTCTCTCTCATCATTGATGTTTCTATCTCTCTCTCCCTCTCCCTTCCTTTCTGCAATCAATAAAAATATTTTTAAATTATTCTCTTGATTATAATCAGACTTAGGTAAAAATTAATCTCTTAAACCCTTTTTGGTAAGGAATCACAGACATCAAATATTCTTTTTTAATTGAATTTATTGGGTAACATTGGTTCACAAAACCATACAGCTTTCAAGTGTACAACTCGATAAAACACCTGCACGCTGCATCTGCGCCCATCACCCCACGCAAAGTCTGACTGAGAACAGTGAGTTGTTGACACTGGATAAATGAGGCGGGTAAAGAGGTATTTTCCATGTTCCTACAACTCCCTTAGGGAAAATAGGCATTAATGATACGATATTACTTATTCAGTGTCACGGAAAGTTATCTAAACACAGGAGGAGGTATTGCTATCCCACGTCTATTTCTCTGATATTATACTAATGTAACTACAGCCATGATTACAGTTTTACTGCAGGAAATTATAAAATGGATTGCCTTGCCAAATGTGTTTTCACTTTGGCACACTCATTTTAAAGTGGCTTTCAAAGCAAATATAATGAACTCGTTATAGGCAGTAAATTGAATAGAGGTCTCCTAAAGCAATCAGTGCTGGGAAAAATTAACAAAGCAACCCAATCCAGGATTGTAGTGGGATTTTTAAAAAATGCTGTTGGCTTACTTGTCACTTATTCAACAAATAATATGATGCATGATACTACGCACATAGAAAAAGTTCAGATTTATGATTTGGACTGGATTTTCCAGAAAGCCATTGTGTACACCCAGTTCTTACACCTACTTTGAAATTGGCCAGTTGCCACCATGAGTAGTGAATCAAATTGCTTGATTTGACTTTTACCCAGAATGGAAGATTCATGTCTTTCCACTTATGAGCAAACAAAATTAGGAGTTTGCCATAAAGTCAGGCAAGAGCCTTCATTAGGTCCAGGTAAGTGTGAGCTGTGCTGGTTCTCTTGATGTTTGATGTTGCCCAAATCTGCCCTGAAACTCAGTACAGAGACCCTTGGAGTACACTCCTCCCAAGCATCCCCAGGAGGGTGGATGGGAGTCTGGAGCTAAGCTGACACTTCAGACTTCCATCCCCAACCTGGAGCATTAACATAATCACCCTCAACTGCAGGGGAGGCAGACCCTTACACAGCAACCAGCCTCATCTTCAGCTCCTAACTGAGCTGCCACACGGACAGGATCAAACACAGCGGGGAGGAGTACATAAAACAACCATAAACACTCCAACCTGGTCCTTGTGCTCATGCCATGCACGGTTCCTTCTTATTGTGAAATACAGCACACACAGGAGGGTGCCTAAAGCATAACATACCACAGAACTGTGAGTGGGGAACATGCTTACGAGGGAACGCCGGCTGTCCTCACAGAACTACTTTGCTCTAAACCTCGTTAATGGCCTGACCATTTGTATTTAGCATTTGCCTCCTAACTCCAAGTCTATTTCCAAATTGTCCTTTTTCATGGACATCCGTTATCTGGCCCAGGTGTCTGCCTCCTTGATTCTCTATATGGGCGTGGGATCAACTTTTTTTTCAAGCACACTTCAGACCTTTTTCCTTCTTTACTCTCATTGGTTAGCACATCATTGGACCTTATTTCTTTCAGGCCGACTCCCCAACTCACCCCAATAGGACAGAAGCCTAGAGAGATGACTCCAGAACCATATGTGGTGTCTACATCTACCTGTGCAGGTGGAGAGACGATGTGAGTTATGGTGCACATTGGTGTCAGGTTGACAGCTCACAGATAACCACCCTTGTTTTCCTTGAGAAACTGGCTGACTTCTTTAGGAAGATTACAGATCTTTCAAAGCACATGTTTACGCGAGTTCAATATTTCATACCACACTCAACAGCTCCTACTGAAAGGAAGCCTATCTCTGGATTACTTGTCAGAAACCTCATCCTCTCTCCACATATCTTTCTGTATTAATATGGATTTCAGTAAATACTAGACGGGATTTTTGATGATAATTTCGTAACCATGTCATCCTTTGGTGCTGGAACTGCCTTTTTAAAAATTACTTTGTAGTGATAGAAAGCTCAACCGCTCTCTTTCAAAAACCACC
This sequence comes from Myotis daubentonii, assembly GCF_963259705.1. Lineage (NCBI taxonomy): Eukaryota > Metazoa > Chordata > Mammalia > Chiroptera > Vespertilionidae > Myotis > Myotis daubentonii. Next base: position 178,455,974 of record NC_081841.1, on the reverse strand, counting down.
TAACAGCTTTCTGGACTCCCCACACGGATGGCTGAGCCGAGAAGCGCTGGATATTTAACTGGTGAGGCTCCTGTGTTGGCTGGGCACCTGGCACACAGCGAGTCCAGGGTGAGCGCTGCAGGCACCCCCAGGAACTGTGAAATGTACCAGGGGAACAGGTGCTGCCCGCCAACAACTGGGTAGGATGTCTATTACGGCCTGGGAGACATTGTGATTTTTAAACTGCTACCTCGGGTCATAACCGGTTTGGCTCAGTGGATAGAGCATCGGCCTGTGGACCGAAGGGTCCCAGGTTCGATTCTGGTCAAGGGCATGTACTTTGGTTTCAGGCACATCCCCAGTAGGAGGTGTGCAGGAGGCGGCTGATCGGTTTCTCTCTCATCGATGTTTCTAACTCTCTATCTCTCTCCCTTCCTCTCTGTAAAAAATCAATAAAATATATATTAAACTGCTACCTCGGAAGCCCAGAACATTTTTCTTTTATAAAACTTGCCAGATGAGAAGCAGGACCCATATAAGCCCAGGCTGTGATTTTTTTAATTGATTTCAGAGAGGAAGGAAGAGGGAGAGAGAGATAAAGACATCAATGATGAGACAGCATCATTGATTGGCTGCTTCCTGCATGCTCCACACTGGGGATCGAGCCTGAAAACCGGGCATGTGCCCTGACCAGGAATGGAACCATAACCTCCTGGTTCACAGGTCGACTCTCCACCACTGAGCCACACCAGCCAGGCTAGGTTGTGATTTTTTACTTTTCTGGGTTTGCAACCTAACTATGGCCTTTTCCTTACCCTTTTCTTCCTGTAGGTGGCTCCTCCCCAACTCCCTTCTCTCCTTCCCCCCAAGCCCAAGAGGGGGCTGCTCTCATCTGCAGGTTAGTAGGATTTAGGTCTGTGCGTGCACCTCTCAGGGATGAATGTTTTTCAGCTCAGGGACTACAGGTTTAAAGCTGCAGCCCACTTACCTCCATCACTTAAAAGTGTTTTGCTAAGTAAATGCAGCTTCAAGATAGCCCCCTAGCATCTTTTCCAACAAATTGTCTCTTAGTCCATCCTACATAGAAATTCTGGTGCCCCAATAACTTAGCCTTAGGTACTTGTGTAAAAAATAGGGTGTGCTGTTAGCCTCTAAGAGCATCGCTGAGGCAAGAGACCCTAGGGGCTGTGGAACATGAAGACTCAAGATCCAAAAGGTACACAGACATAGGACAGGGTGTAAGGAGAATAGAAGGACCACACTGCCTGAATCATGAGAAGTTCTCTGTCTCTCTCCCTTATCAGCCTCCTGGCAGCACGATGTATGGACCAGTGTTGCAATTCAAGCGAGGGGGAACCAACAACAGGCAAGCACACCACCTGTTCTATCAGTGAGACACAGGGTCATGAACACCTGGTCACAGCTGCAGCTTGCCAGGAGCCTGCTGAGCAACTCTGTGCTTTCTCTCCCTTTCCTTGGGCAGAGCACACGAGAGCACTTATGAGTCGCATGCATCCTGCTTGTTTTTCTTGTCTTCTTAGCAAAATTGACTATTGCCAAATGATGCAGCAAGCATGCATTATAATACTCGACAGGCAGGCTTTGGTCTCCATCAAAGAAATTCCCAGCATTCACAATCAGGCAGCAGAGGTTTGGGGAGAAAAAAGGGCCTTCGTATTGTCCTGAATTCATCCCAGGCAGGAGTGTCAATCATAACTACCACTGAGGAGTCACGGAACACTATCAGATGTGCAAGTAAGGATGAGCAATATGTAAGTAGGTTTTGACATTACATTTGACATTTATTGATTGAATTAAATCAATTAAATCAGGAGGTCTGTTTTCATAATGCTATATACTTCTGAAAAGTGCTGCAATCACAATACTTCATTCACGCATGGTTGTACTTCTGTGTCTTGAATAATACTGAAAAAGAGACATCTGTGCTACATTAATAATATATGCTCCTTGTGCCCAGCCAGTGTGGCTCAGTGGTTGAGCGTCGGTGTGCAAAAGGCAGCCAATCAATGATCCTCCCTCATCACTGATGTTTCTATATCTCTCCCTCTCCCTTCCTCTCTAAAATCAATAAAAATATTTTTAAAAAATGAATAAATAAAATTCTCCTCGCAATTCCTTCCTGTTCCTGCGATCCTTCCCTTTTCTATTTCTATTGACATTGACTTGTGCACGTCTTGTTCCTGCCACTAGTCAGTTAAAATAGAAACATGAACTTATTTAAGCAGATGTGAATGAATGTTACTCTGTTTAAACAAAAGCAAACCAAACAAAACAAGAGAGCTCTGTTGTCATCCAACATAAAGCACTGGTGTGTCCCAAATGTCATGTTACCCCTACCAATGCCTAATTTGGCCACGAGATGGCACCCTGCACCCGTAAGACACTGTGGCTGCCTCAGAGACAGGCTGGTCTGCAAACTTGTGTTGGCTGCAGGTAGGTCAGGTGGAGGGGTGGTGACTCTGAGAAGGAAGGTGAACATGATGATGAATCCAAGGAAGTGAGTAAAGGCTGAGAACAGAGAGGTCATGTAGAGTAGTGGTTAAGAACATAGACTTCGGGGTTGAATAGCTTACTTTCCAGTCCCAGCTCTACCTCCTTCCCAGCCCTATACTCTTTAGCTTTCCTATTTAGAGGAAGTAAGAGGACTTGCTCAGGGTAGGGTTGTTTTTTTTTTTAATTATTATTTCAGAGAGGAACGGAAAAAAAGAGAGAGATAGAAACATCAATGATGAAAGAGAATCATTGATCCTGCATGCCTCACACTGGAGATCCAGCCTACAACCGGGCATGTGCCCTGACCAGGAATCAAACCATGACTTCCTGGTCTACGCTCAACCACTGAGCCACGCCAGCCAGGCATGGATAGATCTTTTGATAGGAAATAAATGGAATGATACCGTTCAGCACCAAGCACAGCACCCTGAACTCACTAAGCACACAGTTCTCACTGGGGGCCTAGAACATGGTAGAAACTCAAGACTATATTGTATTTGTTGATGGGAACCACCAGTGAGACTTGATGTACACCGAAGACTTAAACTCAGTTATCTCTATTAATTCTCATTTTGTATAAAAGGGAAATGAAAGCCTAATCCATCAAACTGATTTATCCATAGCCAGTTCATAAAGCCCCTGAAATGTATCTCTCTCTCTCTCTCTCTCTCTCTCTCTCTCTCTCTCTCTCTCTCTCTCTCTTTTTCCCCTTCTCTCTCCCCATCTGTCAGCAACACTGTCAACAACACTGCTGGAGAAAATATTGCCAAGATGAGGTTCTCGTTCCCCAGGAGAAACCCCAAATTGCTGAAGGCTGGGTTTTGCTCCCCTCTCCCCGGTCAACATGCCACACTGATTAATCTTATTAAAGAGAATGGGAAGTTGCTTGAGGGGCAAAGTTTCAGGTTATCAGCTTAATGATTTATTTGTTATGAAGAAGAGGAAGGACAAGAAAGTTCATGAGTCATGCCTGGCACAGCACCACTTCTCTTTCTTGTTTTTTTGTTTTATATATATTAATTTCAGAGAGGAAGGGAGGGGGAGAGAGAGAGAAACACCAATGATGAGAAAAAATCATTGATTGATTGGCTGCCTCCTGCACGCCCCCTACTGGGGATTGAGCCCACAACCCGGGCATGGGCCCTTGACCGGAATCAAACCCAGACCCTTGAGTCCACAGGCCAACGCTCTATCCACTGAGCCAAACCATCTAGGGCTCTTTCTAGTTTTTATTTCTTTACATATGTACACAACAGCAAAGAAATTATTGGCTCCACAGCAGGGCTCATTCATAGATTCCTTTCTCATTTTATCATTCATTTAAAAATATTTTTGTTTACCCTTCACAATTGCACAGTAGTGTAGGCTGTAATAATAATCAGAAGTACAGACTCATAAGGAAAACTAATCCTATATAATAAAGAGGTGATATGCAAATTAACCCTCACACCCTCTCAAGATGGCTGCCTATGACCAGGCTGGTAGGGGGGTTAGTGAGGAACGACCAAACGACTGAACAGCAGGCTGCGTGGGGTGACCAGGCTGGCGGGGGGGGGAGGCCATGAGAGGCAAGCAGGCCGGCAGGGGGGGGGGGCAGTAAGAGACTACCAGGCCAGCAGGGGGTGCAGTTAGGGGCAACCAGGCCAGCGGGAGGGGTGCAGTTGGGGGAGATCAGGCCAGCAGGGGGGGCAGTTGAGGTCGATTAGGCTGGCAGGGGGGGCCAGTGAGGGGCGACTAGGCCCGTGGAGATGCAGTTGGAGGCAACCAGACGGCAAGGGGGGGCAGTTAGGGGTGACCAGGCCAGCAGAGGGGGGCTTTTGGGGTCAACCAGGTCAGAAGGGGGGGCAGTAAGGGGTGACCAGGCCTGTTGGGGGGGGGCAGTTGGGAGTGACCTGGCTGGCAGCAGGGGGCAGTTAGGGGTGACCAGGCCAGCAGGCAGGTGAGTGATTAGGAGCCAGCAGTCCAGGATTGTGAGAGGGATGTCCCAGGGGTCCCAGATCGGAGAGGGTGCATGCAGGCTGGGCAGAAGGGAACCCCCCCTCCTGTGCACAAATTTCATGCACCAGGCCTCTAGTTGTAGCTATAAGTTGCTTGACATTCTGAGATGTCATTCATTTTGAATGAAGGCTGTGATTTAGGAATATTACATTCTTTCAAAAATAAAAAGTAGCTACTTTTATACTTCAAGATACTTACTCAACTGTAAGTACTGCAGTGCTGACTAGGGCAGTGATGGCAAACCTATGACACGCGTGTCAGAGGTGACACGTGAACTCATTTTTTTGGTTGATTTTTCTTTGTTAAATGGCATTTAAATATATAAAATAAATATCAAAAATATAAATCTTTGTTTTACTATGGTTGCAAAGATCAAAAAATTTCTATATGTGACACGGCACCAGAGCTAAGTTAGGGTTTTTCAAAATGCTGACACGATGAGCTCAAAAGGTTCGCCATCACGGGAATAGGGTGCTTGACACTCTTTGTCTGGTGGAGGCAACAGAAAAGTGGTATCAAATTACAGTAATTTATGTAGGAAGAAAAAGAAACCAGTCCCTCCTAACGCACACCATCTCCAAGGGCATTCTGGGTTTTGTTTGAGGATTACCTGAAGGTCAGAGTACAAGTGGATGGCAAGAACTCTATTCTCTAGTCTGCCCTTGGGCCTGGATTGCCTCCCACCCCCAGATCACCTGGGAAAGCCCTGAACTACTTCCTCTTCCTTCCAGTCCAGTGCACCCAAAATTCTCCCTCTTAAAGAGTTTGTCCAATGAAAACCATACCTGTAATAGATGCTGTGTCTATGTGTCTTCCTGGGTGTATGTTTGTTCAAAATATGTTTTAAAGGAGCTTAAGTAGGAATTGTTGGATGAAGCACAACTCTATTTAATCCTTCCTTCAGATTCCAAAAGGTAAGCTCTTCAAATTCTGGCCAAAAAACAAATCTCTTGGGATTTTTAAAACCCTCTATAACTGATAGTCACGCAAGCCTTCTTTTTTTTTTCTTTTTCTTTTTTTTTTAACATTTCTTCTTAAATATATATATATATATATATATATATATATATATATATATATATATTATTGATTTCATAGAGGAAGGGAAAGGGAGAGAGAAATAGAAACATCAACGATGAGAGAGAATCATTAATTGGCTGCCTCCTACAGGACCCCTAGTGGGGATTGAGCCTTCAACCCAGGGCTTGGGCCTTTACTGGAATCCAACCGTGACCTCCTGGTTCATAGGTTGACACTCAACCACTGAGCCATGCCAGCTGGGCAAGCAAGCCTTTTTTGAGGAGTCTGATGTAGTTCTGTAGCCTGACTATGTGGTGTCAATAGAGAGAGATAAAAAAAAATCAAGAAATTGCTTGATGGTAGAAACTTGGGTTTGGCACTGGATGAGGGAAGACAGTGTCAACAACAATTACAATGTTTTAGGATTGCATGTTGGGCATGTTGCAGTGCCACCTCCTTATAAGAGGAAGAAAGGCAGAGAATACATTTTGGAGGAGAGATCAAAGATGAAATGTGGACCTAAGAAGTCTGAAATGCCTGTGCTATGTCCCAGGGGACAGATCATATGTTCAACTGGATATAAATGTGCAGAGCTCAGGGTGCTAGGGGCAATATAGCTATAAGAAATATAAATCATGCTCTGTTAACAGTGATTGTTTTTTTCTGATTAAAGAAAGCACATTCTAACCGGGCTGGGTGTTGTGTGCCCCTGGGACCTGGGAGTCAACCTAGGAACTGGACAATTCTCTTTCAAGAATTGCCTATTAGCATGAAAAGATTAACGATTTTGTTGCCCAAACAATGGAGTCCCACCTGCATTGCCTATAACCTGTAACCATTATACCCATTCTTATTCCTTTTTAAATATGCTATTTGTTCCAGGGTAGACACCCAAACAACTGAGTCACAGTGACCAACCAGGCCACATTCTTATTCCTTTTGCCACTTCCCCATGCCTGCAATACCCATTTTGCACACTCATTCTTATTCTTTCTGCCTACTTTCCCATGTAGTCTTCGTCCTACCCAATATAAGAAGCTGGCTTATGGGGAAGTGCAGAGCAGACTTTTGTGGATGGCCAGCAGCTCTCCCATACTTCCGGCATTATTGGAATAAACGCTCATTTAAGCTTCAACCCTGCCTCTGCTTAATTGGCTCAAGTAATGACAGGCAGCCCAGACCCATTGGTTGTCCGGTTCAAGGACTTCCTTCTGAAGAGACTGACCAGTGCTGAAGGGAAAACTAGGAGAGGGCCACGTTAAGGAAGCTAGGAGAGGAGTGTTTCAGCAGATCCTGTAGGCTATGGTGTTAAATGCCATGAAGAGTCCAACATACGAGGAGTAGAAAATGTCTACTGGATTTAGAATATGGAGGTTCCTGGTGATCTTTTCATATGTGGGTTTTGGGATGTTGTAGGAGTAGAAGGCAAACTGAGATAGGTTGATATTGAATGACTAAAAGTTGAAAAAGTACCAAGAGTAAGTGGACAATTTTTTTTTTTTGAAATGCTGTTCTAGGAAAAGAAACAGACATCAAGCAGTGACCAAAGGGCATGGTGTGTTTAAGGGTTTTGTTCTGTTTTGTTTTAAATTTAAATACAATTGATATACAACATTATATTAGCTTCAGAAGTATAACATTTATATATATTGCAAAATGATCACAATAAGTCTAGTTAACATCATCATCATATGTAGTTAAATTTTTTTTCCTTGTGATGAAAACTTTTAAGATCTACTCTCTTCCAACTTTCAAATACACAATATAATATTATTAATTATAGTCACCATGTTGGACATTATGTCCCCAGGACTCATTTTATAACTGGAAGTACCTTTGACCACCTTCACCCATTTTGCCCACTCTCCTGCCCCACCTCTAACAACTACCAAATTTGTTCTCTGTATCTACGAGTTTAGTCTTTGGTGTGTTTTTTTTAAACATTCCATATATAAGTGAGATCATACAGTATTTGTCTTAATCTGCTTGACTTATTTCACTTAACATAATACCCTCAAGGTTTTAAAATGAGAAAAACCTCTGCATGTTTATGTGCTGATGGCAATGATTCAGTAAAAAGGAAAAATTTAATGATGCAGAAAAGAGATTGGGCAAAACTATAGAAGCCAAACTTGGAAAAGTCTTGAAGGGATAAGATTCATCTTGGGAGTATTTGTGTGTGTCTTTGTCAGGCAATCGGGGGAAGGGAAGTGCACAATTTAAGGGGTTTTTTGTGCTAGAGAAGATTAAGCTGTCAAAGAAATCACACAAGGTCAGGGTTAGCGAGATGCCTCCCACTCTCAACACGTCCTCCTACACCCCCTCCCTAACACACACAGTCTCACTACAAAGTTAGAATGAAACAAGCTTTGGATAAAGATATTTATTAGGCCAACAGTCATTAACAGAGAAGGCACAAAACAATTCATGCAAACCAGTTCTGTAAGCTCAATCCACTCCCAGGTCTCTGACCTTGTAGGTTTGGTAGGTTTATTATTTTTTTATTTTTTTAGAGAGGGAGGAAGAGAGAGAGATGGTGAGAGAGAGAGAGAAATATCAATCGGTTGCCTCCTGCGTGCTCCCCAACCGCATCCTAGTTTTGTGCCCTGACCAGGAACTGAACCTGCCACCTTTTGGTGTAGGGGACAGTGCTCCAGCCAACTGAGCAACATCAGCCAGGACTATGAGTTTCATCCAAAAGACTGTCTGTCACAGCTGAGGTTCTATATCCATTGTTTTTAAAACCAAAACATTTTGGTGCCAGTGCCTAAATTATGTAGTATATGCTAATGAGTTGACATTAAAGAAGGATTATGCCTTGAAAAGAACATAGCATGTCCATTAATCTGAGGTTTCAGCATTCTCCAAAAGCGAGACTGATGACTTGTGAGGGCTGGGCTGGGGCCCAAGTCTTTGTGTGACGTGCAGGTGGCACCTGGAGGGACCAGCGCCTCCGTGGACCCAGCTCCAGCTGCACAACTCACAGAACTGTCTCACCAGTTCCTACGTAGACGTGCCTGGAATAAGTCAAAGAACAAAAGCTCACATTCAGCCCACCCTTCTGGAGCTCCATGATAACACCTCAGTGGGATATCTTCCCCAAAGTATATTTGGTATGTTTTTAGGTAAATGTTAAACAATACAGAACCTCATTGTTCCATAATATCATTACTCATAACTGTGAGGAACATTTGACCCCAGTGGTAGATATCAGAAGAAATTTCAAGAGATCCTTAGGATCTCCAGAGAGTTACTGAAAAATTTTGCCAAATCCTGTTGTTGTTGTTTTTAAAAAATTGATTAATTGCCCTAGCTGGTTTGGCTCAGTGGATAGAGTGTCAGCCCGGGGACTGAAGAGTCCTGGGTTCAATTCTGGTCAAGGGCACATACCTTGGTTGCAGGCTAGATCCCCAACCTTGGTCACAGGGCGTGTAGAAGTCAACCAATCAACTAATCAACAAATGATCCCACTTCTAGAAATATATCCAAAGAATCCTGAAACACCAATCAGAAAGAATATGTGCATCCTTATGTTCATAACAGTGTTATTTATAATAGCTAAGATCTGGAAACAAGCCAAGTGCCCATTAGTAGATGAATGGATAAAATAAAAAATAAAAAAACTACTACATTTACACAATAGGGTACTGTGTAAATGTAAAAAAGTTGTAAAAAAGAAGGATCTATTGCCCTTTGAGACATTATGGAGGGACCTGGAAAGGATTATGCTAAGTGAAATAAGCCAGTCAGAGAAAGACAAATATCACATGATCTCACTTATATGTGGAATCTAATAAACACAATAAACTGATCAATGAAATAGAACAAGCCCAGCTGGCATGGCTCAGTGGTTGAGCGTGAGCCTGTGAACCAGGAAGTCACGGTTCGATTCCCAGTCAGGACACATGGCCAAGTTGCAGGCTCAATCCCCAGTGTGGGGTGTGCAGGAGGCAGTTGATTAATGATTCTCTCTCATCATTAAAGTTTCTCTCTCTCTCTCCCTCTCCCTTCCTCTCTGAAATCAATAAAAATATATTTTTAAAATAATCTATAATAATAAAAGCATAATATGCAAATAGACCGAACGACTGAACAGCAGAATGACCGTCCAAAATGTCGTCCACACTATGACACACACTGGCACCAGGCCAGCCAAGGCGGGTGATGCGATTGGTTGGGGGGTCCATCATCATCCCATGATTATCCTGCAGAGGGGGGCCCAGGCCACCCTCTGTGGGAGGATTGGTGGGGAGGCTCCACAATCGATGCCCCAAAGAGGGAGGCCCAGGCTACCTGGCGCTGCGGTGGGTGGGCAGGCCTCACCCTGAGGGGTGATTGATCTGGGGACCCTGCAATCCATCACCCCACAGAGGGAAGCCCAGACCAGCCAAGCCACACCCACACCTGTCACCCGCAGAGGGAGGCAACTGGTGGCAGGGGTGGGGGGGTTGGGGAGGCTGGGGGGACAGCACCGCACAGATGGCAAGCAGTGGCAGTGGTGGGGTTGGGGCCAGCTGCTGGCAGCTGGGGGAAGGAAAGCCCCCATAGACCCTAATCACCAGCCAGGCCTAGGACCCTACCCGAGGGGTCCCAGAATACGAGAGGGCACAAGCCTCTAGTAATAAAATAAAATTGAATGAGAGGCATGGAAACATGAAACAGACTGACAAATCTCAGAGGGAAGGGGGATGGGTGGAGAGATTAACCAAAGAACTTACTGTATATTTCCATGTATAAGACGCTATTTTTTCCTAAAATCATTAGACTGAAAATCGAGGGGCATCTTATACATGGATGTCAGTCCAGCCAAGGAGGGAGCTGGACAGGTGCATAGCTGCCCATACCTTGTCAAACAGGCTTCCTCCAATCTCGAGCCTTATTGTTACTGATGTCAGCTGATGCCATAATTGGAGGTGGAGGGGGAGAGTGCACAGATGCAACAGGGACCAGAGAGTTCTGAGCCCATAAAGATGTCAAAAAATAAAAAGATAGATACTGGTAAGTGATTGTCTTACTCAGCAAAATTCAAACTGAATGTAATCGGCTATGCAAAAGAACATGGAACTAGAGCTGCAGAGAGACCATTTGGATGTCCTCCCACTGATTATATGATCAGACAGTGGAGAAAACAGGAAGAACAACTCCTTAAGATGCCAAAAAAGAAGAAGGCCTTAAGAGGAAAACGAGCAAAATGTTTAAAATATTGATTTCTTAATTTTGGGTTGGAAAAGTGGGGGGTGTCTTATACATGGGGGCATCTTACACACAGAAAAATACGGTATATGCATATATGCATTGCCAATGAACACAGATAATAGGGTGGTGAAGGCCTGAGGTGGGGCAGGAACTGGGTGGTGGGGGGCAAAGGGGAGAAAAATAGGGGGGACATCTGTAATACTATCAACAATAACAATAATAAAAAATTAATTAATTAGAAATTTTAAAAGACACACAGGAAGACACTGACCAGGCGAAGAGGAAGACATGGACTGAGGTGATGCATCTAGAAGTCTAGGAACACGGGGCGGGGGGGGGGGGGGGTTACCAGAAACTAGAAGAGGGAAGGAAGGATCTCTCTGAGAGGCTTCAGGGGGACCAAACCCTGCTGACACCTCAATTTCTGACTTCTAGCCTCCAGAACTGTGAGAAAACAAATTTCTATTGTTTTTAGCCATCCAAGTTTTGGCACTTTTATGGCAGGCACTAGGAAATTAATGCAACTCTCATGCATCAGCAGAGACATGGTTCTCTTGCTTTCTGTGGTTCTCCTAACCTTTTGATCAGCAGGACATACAGAGGGACTCATGGAGAGAGAGACAATGGGAAGTCTCAGAAATGGAAATTCTCCAGGTGATGGACAGATCCACGCCAATGTAAACATAGGCAACACTAGGGATGTGGTAGTGACTCTGGCAGGGCTTTGGGGCCCCGAGGCTGTACCCACTTCCAGCAGGCCACTCGATTGTGTATCTTGGCACCTGCATGTGTGTCTCTCTCCACCACAACTCCAGAGAGATCCCCATGCCTGCCATACCCAGGGCGGGGCTCCTTGACTGTGAGATGGCGTGTTCCCAGCCACACTTAGCATGAAAGCTTAAGCTGACAGGCACACCAGTAAGATAATTATACTGAAGTTTTAAAAAGTGAATTGTTGATATTATGACTGGGGAGGCAGGTATGTGTGTGTGTGTGTGTGTGTGTGTGTGTGTGTGTGTGTGTGTGTGTTTGATAGCTTGAGAAGAAAAGGCCTGAGGTCGTTCTTTTAGGGAGTGAAAAAGTGAACTTACTTGTGAAGCACAGGACAATTTCTGGCTCCTTAAAATCCATTTAAAATTTGTGATAACATCTCAAAAGAAAATCAGTCTGCCCAGGTGGGTGGATTCTTCATTAATGCCCAGCTGCGGGCAGGAGGAGGAGGGGCTGCCACTCTCTAGGGTTGGGGTTTTTCCAGATGATACAGCTGAGAGAAAGAGAGAACGTCGCAGGTGTTTACCAGGGAATGATTATAATTCCGGGTCATGGAATCTGGACAGACACTGGAGACCAGAGATGATGGGATCCTTGGATGTGGGTCTCAATGAGGCCAAAACATTATTCTCAGGGGCATCTTGGACCTAAGAAGCAGAAAGGATAGGGGATGGGTTTGGAGAAGACAATTCTGAATTTGAGATTTTGGAGGTGACACATTTTCTGGTGATGACAAGATCCAGGCTTTGGCATTGGGGTTGGGTGGCTGCGCTAAAAGGAGTGGAGGAAACGGTTCATGTAGATGAGATTGTTAAGGAAGGGAGAGGGTGTCCTGCAAATGCTGAGAATAACTGGAGTGGAGAAACAGAGTCAGGAGTTTCCTCTTAAGTGGCTAGGGGGCAGTGAGGAGGAAGTTACTTGAGAGCAAAAAGTGGAAGAGAGAAAGCAGTAGTCTGAGCATCAGGACACAACAGCTGAGATCATTCAACAAGGAGCAAAAGGAGAAATGTCTGGACCTGGGAGAAGGCACAGAACCCAGCTTAGAATCTAAGGTGAATAGTTTGTGTAAAAATAAAGAGAATCTCTACAGAGAATTATGGGGGAAGTACCTGTTGGGGAAAGGAGGTGGGGATTTTGTGGGGGAAAAGGTGGGATTGTATGGATGTTCCCTGGATACAGAGCAGATGTTCCAGGGAATTCAATGGATGAGAATGAGGAATTGGATCACATCAGAGGATGCACTGGGCAGTTTGGGGATGACATTTACAAAATCCAGGATGTGAGTCCTGACATTTCTAGCTCAGTTGGTTTCAAAACATTTTTCTAGATGGCAGAGAAAATACCGAATGGTGGGAAGAAAAGTTGTGAGCCCCCGTTCTGTTCATTCAAATCACTACTGCATCCAGATAGTTTCCAGTCCTGAGCTTATTCAGTTCAACGCTAGAAGACCCACAAAGCTGGATTCCGTGCCTAAGAAGGCCAGCATTGACCATAAATATATTTTTGGTCACAGAAAATATTAAAGCACTGTGCTTTTAAGAGTTCTGTGCCTCCCCCCCCCCCCCTTTATAAAGACTTTTTTTCCCCTTTCTCTTTCAGGTCAGGAAAGCTTGCCAAGCCGCAAAACAAAAATCAGGTGATTAAGAACTGGTGTTGTTAACAAGGGTCTTCTGTTTTCATTCATAATAAGAGAGCTTATTTCCCTATGGAAAAGAGGTCCCAATTTCTATGATAAAACCAGAACATGGAAAGGATGGAATTAAATGAAGTCCCCTTTGGCCTTTGGCCTTTGGCCTTTGCCCAAGTTGGCTCCAGGAGAGTTTGTCACGGTAGAGAGACATCTCTTTGAGAACTCAGGTTAGACAAAATGCCACTCAGGGCAGCTCCCTGGGGAAGCAGAACAAATGAATTAAAAACTTTCCCTAGAGGTCACAGGGGAACATGTCAAGGACATTGCTGGCAAGTGCAGCAAAATGCCTCCCAGACCTAGAATGGAGAAAAGAGACTCTCCCTGCAGACCTGGTCAAGGGCGGGGCCTAACTTGGAGGAGGCATTGCTGCATATGCATTTATGACCATAAGGAATTCTTCACTCACCTACCCCAGAGCAGGACTGAGGCCAAGAGAAGGCTTGCCGTGTCTACATAACCAGCCCCTGATTTGTGAGTGAGCTCACAACTGAGAGATAAGAAAGATGATGAAAGAGTCTGAATGAGTATCCTCTAGCGGCTCACAGCCAATCCTCCCCCTGCCCTGAACTCCATCATCTCAACCCTTCTACTCTTGTTTGCCCTGGTAACTGCCCTCAAACTTTCTCCATAAATCCATTTTGGTTTCCCAGAGTTCTATCTCAGAGCTGAACACTTTCTTAACACATTGCGGGCGGATCACGAGCATTCTCCTGTTTTCATATTACACAGTGTTTTACATAAATGGTAAAGGCATGCCTTAAAATTAAATACCCACTGTATTTTGAAGTTATTTATTACATGTTCTCACAAGCTAATATATTTTTAAAGTATGGTACTTTGTTAAACGTTCTTTGTACTCGTTCAATAGAAACTTACCTGGCCACTGGATAAAGCTAGCAATAAAACTACTGGTGCACAATGTGTTAAGTTGACTTATATGTTGTTTAAAAGGATATCGCTTGATAACTGAGTGGATTTATCACAAGGGCAAGGAGAGGGGCTGAGGATGGACATGGCATGTGGGTCTGATGAACTGATTTGTAACTTCTCTCAGCTTTTAAAAATTTATTAACTGTCTCCCAGCTTTTAACCTGGGGTATGGGATATATAACATGCAGCAAAGGCAAACATCATAGCATTTGCACCAGAACCAGGTCCCCTACAATTGTGACAGGTAGGAAAAATTGCCTTTGGTGGTTACAACCTCCATTTGATAGCCCCTCCCACCACTCCAGGCCTTTATATTTTTATTGATTTCAGAGAGGAATGGGGGAGAGAGAGATAAAAACATCAATGATGAGAGAAAATCATCAATGGGCTGCCTCCTGCATACCCCCAACTGGAGATGGAGCCCACACCAGGTCATGTGCCCTTAATTGGAACCAAATCTGGGACCCTTCAGTCCCTCTATCCACTGAGCCAAACCAGGTAGGACGATTATTATTTTTTAAAGTTTTTTTAAAATTGGTTTTTGTTGAGAGAGAGGAAGGGAGACAAACAATGCACGCCCCCTACTGGGGATCAAGCCTGCAACCTGGGCATGTGCCTTGACCAGGGAATCAAACCATGGCCTCCCGGTTCATAGGTCAATGCTTACCCACTGAGCCACGCTGGCCAGCTTCAAAATTATTTTTAATTTCCAACTTCAGATGTTGATGGAAAGCTATATGACTGAGCTATTGCGAAATAGTGACAGAAAAAGGAGTGGTATCAAGATAAGATTGAAGCTATTTACCCAATGTTTCAAATGGAAGAAATAAATTGTTTCAGTAACTGCCATCATGTAAAATTCCAAAGTACATTACTAAGGCACTGATGGTTTGTGAAGATTTAGAAAAGGAAGCAATGATCATTGGGACTTCTTGGGTTGAATAAATACAGAAATATAATGCCAAATGAAATGTGTTTGCTTAGAAAAGTTGATGGATTGGATGAAAACTGTAGAGAGATCCCTTATTAAGATTTTAGTAGGCACCTAACAAAGTTTCTCAAGATATTCTTGAGAACACAGTACTGAATGTATATATTCCTCCTAGAGCGTCCACCCAAGTCAGCCCCAGGATGACTGGGTAGAAGATCATGTTAAGGTGATTATCAAATGTGATAATGGTACTGTGATTATTTTTTTTAAATGTCTTTATCTCTTAGAGATGTATGCTGGAGTATCTTTGGGTGAAATTACTTGTATCTGGACATTGTGTTAAATTGTTAAATACTGGAGGCACCCCAGCAAAAGTGGAAAGTTTAAGGAAACAAGATGGACAAAATCTTAGTAATTGTTAAAGCTTGTTTCATGGAGGTTCGGTGTACTAGTTTTTCTATTTTTAGGTATGCTTAAAAATGCCCATAATAAAAGTTTAAACACAAACTTCCCACAATAGGATATGAACAAATGTTTGTTGGATAGAAAAGAATAAGTTGAATAAATTCCCAAAGCTTTAGCATCTATACTAATAAAAGCCTAGGTGGCATCATGCCATCATGTCATCACAAGATGGCCGGCACAAGATGACTTTCACAAGATGGCTGCCACAAGATGCCACCAGGCTGGCAGGGGAGGGCAGTTAGGGACAATCAGTTGGCAGGCAGAAGTGGTTAGGAGCCAGGGATCCCAGATTGGAGAGGGTGAATTTCATGCACTTGGTCTCTAGTTGTAATATAATTGTGTTCCCATCCACATTTCTAAAATATTGTACAACTTTATTGACCTTTTTTGCTTCTTGAATGCTACACCTTCTTTTCGGATTCCTTTTATTTTTTATTTTTTTATTTTTTTGCCAACGTATATTTGGAAGTATGTTCTGGGAATGCCAAGCCATCTCTGAATTAAAGAATTTCAAAGTCCTTGTGCTATTCAGGAGGAAGATAGAGATATTCAATAATAGTGGTGATAATGGTCATCTTTATCTAGTTCCTGACTTTATTTATTTTTTATCCTCACCCAAGGATATTTTTCCATTGATTTCTAGAAAGAGTGAAAGAAAGAGAGAAATAATGATTAAGAACTTTCCCCAGAGAAACATCGATTGGTTCCCTCCTGCATATGTCCCGACCAGGGCCTGGGCCGGGGAGGAGCCTGCAACCAAGGTATGTGACCTTTACCAGAATCAAACCCAGGACCCTTAGGTCCACAGGCCAACACTCTATCCACTGAGCCAAACCAGCTAGGGCTCTAGTTCCTGATTTTGAAAAGACATTTTCTAATTCATAACTAAAAAATGATGATATTTGATATATGTTTCCTGTAGGTTCTCTTTAATAGATTAAGGGATTTCCCCCTCTAATTATAGTTTACATTTTTGGGTGGAGTGAGGAGACTTAATTGTGCATTGGTATTGAATATTATCAAATGATATTATAATCTATTGATATAACCATGTAGATTTTCTCCTTATAGTTGTTAAGTGATAAGTTGTATTTTCTGCCATTATACCATCTTTGGATTGTTAAAGTAAACTTACTGTGCGTTATTAAAATATACTGCTGTTTTTCATTGTATTAAGTTGTTTTATAATATTCTACTATGATTTTTTACACAGCCTATTTTAATTTAAAATTTTTTTGCCTTCTCACTCTTTCTCCGTTTTTCCCCCCTTGAATAATTTTTCCAGACCTTTACCCATGCTATTATCTGTTTGAGAGAACCTGGTTTGGTTTCCCACTATGTCTTTGGGAGTTATTCTTTTCTATTTATTTTTCATTTTACTGCATCATGGTAAAAAAAAAAGAAAGAAAGAAAAGGGTTTATATATTATATCAAGTCCTTTAATTCTTTTGTGGCCTAGCAAACTCATTAAAATGTTTCATGAACAGCCCAGCCATGGCTCGGAGGTTGAGGGGGTTGCTGGTTCGATTCCTGGTCGGGGCACATGCCTGGGCTCCATCCCCAGTAGCGGGTGTGCAGGAGGCAGCCAGTCAATGATTCTCTCTCATCATTGATGTTTCTCTCTCATCATTGATTTTTCTCTCTCTTTCCCTCTCCATTCTTCTCTGAAATCAATAAAAAAAATATTTTTAAAAAATGTTTCATGAACACTTTGGGGGGCACAGAGTTCTCTATAACTATTAGATCAAGCTTGCTAATTTTTTTTTAACTAGACAACAGAAACCTATTTTCTGATAGTTCTGGAGGCTGGAAGTTCAAGTGAGGGTGCCAGCATGGTTGCTTTCTGGTGAGTATTCTTTTTGGCTTGCAGAGGGCTGCCTTCTCACTATGTGCTTACATGACCTTTCCTTAGCGTGTGCTCCCAGAAAGAGAAATAGCTCTGGTCTCTCTCTTCTTTTAAGGATGCTAATCCTATCAGCTCAAGGCCTTACCCTTATGACCTCATTTCACTGTAGGTTCTCTTTAATAGATTAAGGCTCTGCCTCCAAATACAGTCATATTGAGGGTTAGTGCTTCAACATAAGAATTTGAGAGAATACATTGTCCATGACATTTAATATTGTTATTTCAACTTTATTTGGGGAAATGTTTTCTTTATTTGGGGAAATGTATATCATTTACTTTCACTTTAAACCTTTGATGTTTAAAGTAGATTTCTTACAAATAGCATATATTTAGATGCTGTTTCTTGTTCAACCTGAGAATCTCCTAGGACTGATGAATATAATACCACACATATATTACATATATGATAAGTAGAGAACACTACACTTACATTTAATTGTCATTTTTTTTGCCCTATTTGAGATGGAGGCTCCTATTTTTCTTCAATTATGGACAATGCTCAATTTCTCTTTAAGACTTACCATTTACCTACTCTCCTCTAGTTTAAGACATTTCAATGCATATGCCTCATCCTCTAGAACAGCACTTCAACCTAGTATTTTCAACCAGTAAATAAAGCCTGGTTTCCTCGGATATGGAGAAGAGAGTGATTATACTTGTAATGGTGACATAGTGACCTTTGTTGTTTCACAAGTTTTTTATTTGTCCAAATCCATAAAAACTTCCCCATTCCAATTCTCAGAGTCCCCGTCCTTCTCAATTGATGCCCTAAGCTTCAGATCGGGAAGCTGGAGAGGCAACTAAATCAGTTTCTCTTGAGATTCTGTAGCCCAAGCCATCCAAATGGGGGTCTGAATCAGTCCTGGCTCCAAGAGATCAGTGAGGGTTTTTAGGTCCCCATGAAAGTACTCACATCTTTAAGGCTCTTCGGTACAGTGAGAAGTAGCCATCCAATTTCATGGTCCTTGCACCATTGTTCCCAACAGAAATGTTAAATGCGGTAACCACTCCGTGTCTCAAAGCTTTATCTTCAAAAAGCACTTCAGCCCTGACCAGTTTGGCTCAATGGATAGAGCATTGGTCTATAGACTGAAGGATCCCAGGTTTGATTCCTGTCAAGAGCACATGCCAGGTTGCAGGCTCCATCCTCAGTATGGGGCCTGCAGGAGGCAGCTGATGAATGATTCTCTCTCTCTCTCTCTCTCTCTCTTTCTTTCTCTCTCTCTCTCTCTCTCTTTTTTTAAGAGGGCATGTACCTTGGTTGCAGGCTCCTCCCTGGCCTGGGCCTTTGTCCCGGCTCATGTAGGAGCCAAACAATTGATGTGTTTCATTATTTCTCTTTGTCTTTCCTTCTCTCTCCCACTCTCCCTAAAAATCAATGGAAAAAAGCTCCTCATCTGAGGCAATCACAGGCCATAAATTAAACTTCGGTTTTGCCACTGCATGTCATGGACTACCGTGTCCTATTTTCATCAGCCGTGAGTTTATCACTGAATTCCAGCCCCATCTCAGATTCCCATCTTGAGTGTTTGTGTGTGAGTGTGAGTGTGTGTGCCTGTGTGTGTGATACAATTCGTGGTACCAAATACTGCAACAGTCACTATCCAGTCCAGAAAAACATGACTCTATTTTCAGAGCCATTCTGCTGCACAGAGGGAGACTGAGGGAGACCCAGGTTTTTACACTGCAGTGCAGTGTAGAGGGAAGTGTATGTGATGATTCCCCAAGAACAAGGGGGCACGCTGCATTTTGTTGTGAATGGGGAATGTGGGTACTGAAGTGTTCCATTGAAAAAACGAAAGTGAAATGACTGTGTTTGTACTTGTACTTGATGAAGGAGTTCATACTGATGGGCCTACATGATCTGCCTCCTAAACTTGGAGCAGGTGGGGGTAGGGTAGGGGATGTTGATGGCTCCTTCATGTAAATTAATACTGCTCTTTCTGTCTCTTCCAGCCTTTGGTACTTGACATATGTTTATCTTCCTATGAATTTAACTTGTCACTCCAGTGGAATTTCCAGCTCTGAAGACAACAACTAGGAATTATTTCTGGATGTGTAACCTTATATCTGTAACCTTAAAGTTCAGTAGACAAGGAAAAGGTAAAGACATTCAGCCCATTGCTCATCCCTTTGAACTCAGAGAACTGAAAGGATACCTTTTTAAAAATTAAGTCACAGAACTCACGAAGTAGCAAATGATTAACAAAGAGCAAGTCTAAAATGGATTGTTAATGTTAAACTAATTGGGAATGTTTGGGAAAGAGAAGACTCAATTCTTGTCTATTTTTGTATCTACTCAGTTTCCCATTAATATTGCACAGTGGGTCTTCATGTACTCAGTTGCTATTTGCTAAGCCAAAACACAGGCAAGTTTCATAATTGAAGTACTGCAATAACAGAAGCAATAAAATGTTAAATATTAGCCTTGGGAGTGAGCAGGTAGGAGATCAGAATCAATTAGTTTAAAAAGTACAGAGTAATGATTTAATTATTTGGGGAAGAATACAGATTTTAAATTCAAGCTTCAGTACATTTTGTTCTCAAAGCAATGCAACTGAGCAGATTTGTGTCAGTAGCTAGAGATGGGAGAAAATGAAACCAAAAACATCAAGTGACTGGCCCAAGGTTAAGCCTGGTAGCTGGGAAAGCTGCCCCGGCGATATCTGTATCTCTCCAATCCTGGTGTGCACCCAACCAGAGCTTCTCTGAACCAGCAAGTCAAGTTACTTCTTATTTTCTTGCCCTCCTCTGCACAGTTATTGAGGCTTCAGAATACACAGCTGCCAAAGTTTTTTTCTGGCCATGTGGGACCCCATGTGATGTTACCTGTACTAATGGGAACATTTTGATGGATAAATTCAATCACATGTGCTCTCTGGGGCTGGTGTGGGGGAGTAGGGAAGATTTTCTGCTTCTGAAACTCTAAGAGAGGGAGAATGAGCCCACAGGAACAATCTTATTTTTATTTTTTTAATGCTCACCCAAGGACAGGTTTACTGATTTTTAGAGAGAAGGGAAGAAAGAGGGAGAGAGAAACACTGATCAGTTGCCTCCTGTACACACCCCAACCCGGGATCAAACCAGCAACCCAGGCATGTGCCCTGACTGAGAATCTAACCTGCAACCTTTGTGGTGCATGGGCTGATGCTCAACCAACTGAGCCAACTGGCCAGGGCCAATCTTATTTTTTATTAAGGAATCAACCCTAAATAATAAAGAAAGATGTTTAGTTGGGGAAACTGTTTTACCATTTACCTTTTGTGCCCCGACCTGGAATCAAACCATGACCTCCTGGTTCATAGGTGAACACTCAACCACTGAGCCATGTCGACCAGGCAACCATTTACCTTTTGGTCTCACTTATTTCTATCCAGATCCCTAGCAATCCTAAGAAATTACTTTAACATTAGAGAAATAGGTGTTGTTGGAGGCTATTCTAAAAATAGGGTTCTGGAGAGATTCATCTAATTTTTGCCTATTATTGCCTTTGCATAATATTTAATTATCAGAAATACACCTTTGACAGATTTCTGCATCCAAAGTATCCAGGGACTGGATTTACCCTCCCACTTAAGATAAGAACAACAAATCAGACACTGGACAGCAGGCAATGAAGGGCACTGACTCCTGAGAAACAGAAAACCAAGAAGTTGAGTCCCCAAACCCATCCAGCTTACTGCTTTGAAACTTGACGATTAAGGCAAAATGCATTTGTTGGCCGTTCTGTTATAATTCACTGCTGGTTCAACAAAGAGAAAAATGGGATTGTTTTGAGTACAGAGTGTCCCCATCTTTGCCTCCATGATGCCAAACCACCTTTGTGGATATTCCAGGGGAGAAATCAGTTATTTCCTATCCCAGAAAACTAGAAACGGCAAAGCTAAAGCAACTATCCTACAATCCAAACTAGGGTGAGTATTAAAATAGCTATTAAGCTGATTTGTGTGAACCAGGAGGTCACGGTTAAATTCCCCATTAGGGCACATGCCCAGGTTGCAGGCTCAATCCCCGATCATACTGTATGATACACAGATTCTGAAGCCAGATTTCTGTATTCAAATCCCAGCTCTCCCTTTTACATGACAAATTTCCTTAAACCTTCTGTGCTTTCTTTTTTTATCTGAAAAGTGAGTATAATATTCTAGTAAGTTGGTGTAGTGGAGCATAGGACCTGGAGTCAGGAATTCACTTCGATCTAAATGCTGGTTTTGCCACCTACAAGTCATAAAAGTTTTGGGGGAATTTGCTTAAGTTCTTTGTTGTTGCGGTCCAGCCCCACACAGGTCCAGGGGTTCCCAAAGGTGTGGACAGAGTCGGCAAAGAAGGAATGACACGGAGGCAGTGTTCATTGATCAGCATAGCCAGGTTCTCTCTTTATTCTCCTGTTACATCTGTATCTATACCAGTTGATTTTAATCCTATCCATTCTATACAAAAGGTTAGGGCTTTTGTTATCTCCATTCCAAGGTCACTACTCTACTGTTCTGTTAAGCTATAAGGAAGTAACTGAAAGAGATTATCCTAAGTAAAGATTATGTAGCTTAAGTGTGATTGTTCATAGTTAAGGTGATTAACTACCCGCCTGGCACTTTTTACTGACTTATTCTCTTCCTTAGTTCTGTTAATCCCTAACTCCAGGGGAAAATCCCCACCTGGGGAAACAACCTTTTTTGGGGAGGTGGCCCTGGATTATACACATAGCGCTAAGAGGGGGAGCAAACATATGCCAAATACGCCAGGTCCCTTGAAACATATGCTGTGCAGATGTTTCTTCCCTGCAGCGACTTTGTCAAGCAGCAAGGGTGGACTGGCTTCTGGCACTTTGTGCCTTAATATTTTTGTCTGTATGATGGAAACAATCATAGTAATTACCTCAAAGGTTTGGGAGCTATATTTATAACATGAGCTAATTTTTGTTAAGCACTTAGATCATTACCTGAGATAAAGTGAGTGAGCCACTAGTACAGTCATATGCTACATAACAACGTTTTGGTCAACAACAGACTGCATCTACAATAGTGGTCCCATAAGATTATAATGGAGCTGAAAAATTTCTATCACCTAGTAATGATGTAGCCCTGGTCAGGTCTTAGCACAACACAGTATTGTTTTGTGCTATTCTCAGTCTATTCATAGTAATGCTCTTGGCTAGAAATTCCTGCGGGACTCACCTGATCCCTAGTGAGCTTCCCACAGACATCTCCTTTCTAAACCAATTGTATGCCTTAGCCAGTTTGGCTCAGTGGATAGAGTGTGGACTGAAGGGTCCCGGGTTTGATTCCGGTCAAGGTCAGCTAATGCAGTTGCAGGCTCAATCCCAGGCCTTGGTCAGGGCCCATGTGGGAGGCACCAATCAATGTGTCTCTCTCATAATGATGTTTCTCTCTCTCGGTCTCTCCCCCTCCCTTCCACTCTCTCTAAATATCATGGGAAAATATCCTCAGGTGAGGATTAACAAAAAATAAACCAATAGTACGACTGGACCAACCCTTGTGGTTCTTATTACAATTACCCTTGAGGGATAATCATTAGGAAATGTTGAAGGAAAAAAAGAGTTTACTCCTTATAGGCCCTAAAGTATACAAAGCATGTCGGGGGACACACAGTGAAGTCTTAGAGAGGAAGGTATGGAGGGGGGAGACGGGGAGACGGGGAGAAGGAGAGAGAACAGGCCTGGACCTGGCATTCTGCTTTAATTGGGGTCTAGGGTTGGGGCCTATGGTTTTCAGGCTTACTCCTTATTGGTGAATTTAAAACATAAGTGGGAACTTAAAGCATAGGAAGAGAGAGAGAAAAAAGCAAGTAGCCAATGGTCAGTTATGAAATCAAACAAGATCTCTAAAGCAAAGGAGCCTCAGTGGGGGAGATGGTCTGGCACTTCATCTGGTCCTGGCTGTGAGATAGCCATCACTGATGCAGGCACCTCTTTGAAAGGATGCCTCCTCCAGAAAAGGATTACATTAAACTAAAAGTTCTTGCACATCACCCTGCCAATGTGGCTCGGTGGTTGAGTGTTGACCTATGAACCAGGAGGTCACAGTTTGATTCCCAGTCAGGACACATGCCTGGGTTGTGGCTGGATCCCCAGTGGGGTGCATGCACAAGGCAGCTGATCAATGATTCTCTCTCATCATTGATGTTTCTATCTTTCCCTTCCTTTCCCTTCCTCTCTGAAATCAATAAAAATATATATTTTTAAAAAATATTTTGCAGCCCTAGCTGGTTTGGCTCAATGGATAGAGTGTTGGCCTGCAGACTGAAGGGTCCCAGGTTCGATTCTGGTCAAGGGCACATGCCCGGGTTTTGGTCTTGGTCCCCAGTGGGGAGTGTGCAGGAGGCATCTGATCAGTGATTCTCTCTCATCATTGATGTTTCTATCTCTCTATTCCTCTCCCTTCCTCCCTGAAATCAATAAAAATATATTTATTTTTTTTAAAAAAAGAAGTTAGGTCACTATCTTTAAAAAAAAAGGTTTTGCACATCAACAAAATGAAAAGACAACTCACTGAATGGGAGAACATATTCCCTGATATACCTGATAAGGGGTTAATATCCAACATTTACAAAGAGCTTATAAAATGAAATACTAAAAAACAAACAATCCAATTTAAAATTGGCAAAGGACCTGAATAGATACTTCTCCAAAGAGGATATACAGGTGACCAATATACACATAAAAAGATGCTCAACATCACTAATCATCAGAGAAATGCAAATTAAAACCACTATGAGGTATCACCTAAAGTCTGTCAGAATGGATATCATCAATAAATCAACAAACAAGTGTTGGCCAGGATGTGGAGTAAGGGGAGCCCTTATGCACTGTTGGTGGGAATAAAGATTGGTGCATCCACTCTGAAAAATAGTATAGTGATTCCTCAAAAAATTAGAAATGAAACTGCCTTATGACCCAGTGATACCAGCACATATAATTACAGTAGTGGCTAAACCATCAAAGTTTGTGAAATTGCATTCTATGATGTTCCTAAAATGACGGAATCCCCTAAAAACCCATTTCTCAGAACATTAAGCAGTGCATGACTGTGGGAAGCTGCCCATTGTCTTCACTAGCAAAGAGGTGTGGACAAGGAGCCCGGAACACTGGTGAACCTTGAGCCCTGGCAAAGGTCAGAGCGATGCACCAACTGTTTGTTTAGTCAAGACAATGGTAGCTGAAGCAATTTCCTGACCAGATAGTCATGCAAATCCTTACTGTTAAGATAGTCTGTCTATTACTGAAATTGCCTGCCTAAGGGCTATCAGTGTATCCCAAATTGAATAAAAGGATGGCAAGGCCAGAGCACAAGTGGAGTCTTGTCTCTGTTATTTGCTCGCGGCCCTTCTCCAGAGCCCAAACCCTGAACAATGCGGGACGTGGGTCATCACACATGACTGTATAGAGATTTTTAAAATATATATATTTATTGATTTCAGAGAGGAAGAAAGAGGGAGAGAGAGAAACATCAATGATGAGAGGGAATCATTGACCAGCTGCCTCCTACATGCCCCACACTGGGGTTTGAGGCCGCAACCCAGGCACGTACTCTGGCCGGGAATTGAACCGTGACCTCTTGGTTCATAGGTTGATGTTCAACCACTGAGCCACGCTGGCCAGGCGAGATTTTTTGTTGTTGTTGGCTTTTGTTGGGTACTTCCTTGAGGAAAGGTGTACGGATAGCAGGCAGCATCCCATCAAAGTATTGATTGTAGAAAAAATAAAGCCAGACCAAGCACAAATAAAAACTTTTCAGGCAACACATTCAGAGTCAATTTTACCAAAACAATGCAGTTTTCCACAGCTTTATGTGTTGCCCAAAACACGATGACAGCGTGATCACAAGGCCTAAATCTTGGATTTCCTTTTATCTCCAACACCTAACATGGAGGTTGGTATGTAGACTGATAGTTAAATCCAACTGAAGAGCCTAAAATACAGTGGTGGCCAGGGAATGGGAAAGGAATTGGATGTAAAGATTTGCCAAGGGGAAATAAACAAACTACTTACTTCATTAAGTTAAGGGAGAAGGGAAAAACGTGTCAAAGAAGACTGCTGGAGAATCTCAGTTATTAGGAGACCAGTTCAGAAGTTGAGAGGGGGCAGATGATGGTGGTGGCGGGTGGTGATTTGTCAAGAATTGCCTCCAGTTTGGTGGTAAGATGCCTACAACAGAGAAGGGAATGTCCAATATTCTCCTCGTAGTATGAATTGTTGAGTCCAAAATAAATATAGCTAAACCTTCTTGCAAGTTAACCGCAAGGTCTTGTCCCCACAGCTGGGATTCTTATGTGTGTCCTGGAGTTTAGGGATAATCAAATGCCCAATGCCAGGATCTACTTTGGAAGCATGTTCCTTGCTCACTTCCCGGAGCTGTTCCTCCAGTACCAAAAGCTGGGGTCACTGCCGAACTGTGGATGCCAAACTAAGAGAGAGAAAAGAGTAGAGGCACACTTAGCTGTTTTTCTAGCCACGTTGGCTTAGGATTATGGTAGGTGATGGAAACCTGGTAACAGTCTCTGGCCCCGTCCCACTTGTAAGATCAATGGAACCCTACCTTCTCCAAGCATCGGTGGGTTTTGCTGAGCAGCATCACACGTGCTCATGAGTGGCCTTGGACCTCTCCCTGTGGTGAAGGAGTCAGCTGCTGCCTCTCAGGGGTGTTGGGTTGAGGTCTAGCCTGTTGCCAAGCGGGGATAAACAAACTAGGAAGACAGCATTTCCAGGAGAAACTCACTCAGGGTTTGAGAGAACCGTCCTTCTGTCGGGGCATTAGCACTCTGCCGAAGTCACTCAGGAGGTGGTTGCCTGGTGCTTTCAGGCAGTGCAGCACTTCACTTTCCAGGTCAATATAACCTCCCAGGAACCAGACAGAGGTACTAATGGCTGGGCTGGTGACCAGGTGCATTACATGACCCTACCAGGCGACATTCCACATCCCCCTCTTGATCCACACAAAGTTTGTGCACCTAGATTCTCTCTCTCAGAACAGCAAACTTCCCCATGCACAGGAAATATTTGTCCCTTGGTGCCTTAGCTCTGGGACCAGGGATCAGTCTCTCCCACTGTCTTCTCTACACTTTAGGCCTCTCCCACCACCTCCACCGTCTCCTTCTGGACATTCTAGGATTTTACTCAGTTCTCAGGTGGGGCCCTTATTGCAACCAATATTCCCATAAACCCCTCCACATACTCCCTCAAATTGCCTTCTTGTAAAGTCTTGGCACTTGTGGGGCTGTCCTGAAGGGGTGGTAAAAAGGCAAAGACCCCACAAGACTTGGAAGGCAGATCTTTGAATCCTAAGGGAGGAGTGTACAGGGTCTTTCCCAAACAACAGGAGGAATCAGGTTTCACTCGTGTGGCCCTAATTGGTGAATTATGCCTCAAAATTAGATTTTAAAGTGTTACTGTTTATTTTTTTCTTTTGTTGATTATACACTTTTTTACTGGCAGATCAGATAAACAAGTATATAAAAGAAATATTTAAACTATTCTTTTGGCAAAGGATAAACTGTGCAGATTAAATGTCTCAATTTAACCTTAAGTAATGGTTTGGAATCATACAAATTTTTAAGAAGAAAAATAAAGACTATCTAAACAGATTCTCTTAGTTTATAACACACTTCCAGAATAACTCTCAGAAAAAAAAATCAAAAATACTCTACTTTAAAAGTGTCAATACTATATGGCTTTATGAAATAACTTCTAAAATTATATATTTTTATTTAAAAAGGATCCCAAGTTTTAAATAAACTGCTAGCAATAACAATTTCTTCACTTAAAAGTGCATATTTGAGGGTGCGGCATACTTTTTTGAACAAATAATTTTTACAAATTTTTAACACATAAAAAAAATAAATCACAAAATATTTTTAAGGGGGAAAAGTTTTCACCAAAACTCATCTTTATATAGATTGCAATAGATTACACTTTTTCTTCTTTTTATAGCATCAGAATTCTCAATGAGGTGCTTTGGCAAATTTTAAGATATATCATAGTCTCCACCAAGAGCAGACCCTTAGTCCTTAGTCCAACGTTAATCCCAGCATTGAGGATCTCTCCTTGGCCCCTTTAGTGACACAAGACCACTCAGTCCTATGTTCAGGTGTTAAAGAATTCGCAGTTCATGAAATCTACAAAATAGTCTTGCCTATATCTTAGCATCTTTTTACTTCACATCCTCACTTATATATTTGATATTGAGCCATGGTTTGTTTCCTTTGAATGGTTGTGGCTTTCTGTTGATACTTTAGAGAAGATAGTGATTTGAAACTATACATGCACTATAAATCAATAAGTCCTGATCACTTACCCCCAAAAAACCCTCTTTCATCAAAATGTTTTTGCTAAGTCATCCTTACCGCTGAATTTTCAAAGCGAAACACAATGTAGATCTTGCTGGAGTAGCATCTTTTCTGAAATTTCTGACTTAGCTTGGTTCCAAATTCCAAGCACGGTGAGTTCCAGGGCAAAGATAGACTCCTGTAGCTCAGACAGTGAGCACTTGGCTCAGACTAAAGTAACTATTCAGATCCCAATGTGTTAGCACAGGTCGCAGTGCCTTTCAATCCATGCCCCTCCCTCCTCAGCAAAATGTTGATGCCTATAATGTAAAGTCAGTCCCTCTTTGCTTTCTCAATTTAATTTGAAATGCAAGTTAATGAATGTGTCAAAATATGCTGACTACTACTGTGGGATATAGAAAAACTCCAGGAGGAACTGGCTTTAAGATTTCCTATGAGTCTGTAAAAAAATGTCCTAATGATCTGACCAGAAAGTGAAGTAGGGGCACTGGTCTCAAGTGGGATTTCTGGGGCCAGACTTAACACATTGCGTACCGCTCACGAGTTTTCTCGTGTTTTGCGCCCCATCTGTTAAGCTTCTAGGTGGGTAGGAGTTGATTTCAGCAGCAGCACCTAGATCCAAGGATGCGATGAAAGGCAAAAACTGGAAGAAAACTGAAATAAAAGAAGGGACAGACAGCACAACCCAAGGCATCAGTCAAAGGGGCAGAAGAAAGGAAGAAAGTTTAGATTCAGGGTGAGGTCAAAAATGGTCAGAATCAGGCTCAAATAAGAGAGTTCAGAGTGGAGGCTGGGGTCGGGGCCAACAGAGATCCCCTGAGCCACTGGAAAGCGTCCTGGGTAACTGTTCATACCTTGCCTTTCACTGTTCTCATAGTATTGAGAACTGACCAAGACAGTTTGCTTGTGCACTGCTATTAGATTCTTTTTGGTATATTCTGCAGCTGCCAAAAGTTAAGTAGAAAAAGGCTAACTATACCCCCACAGCCTTGCTATTGAATCCCAGCTGATTTCAGATGGAATTCTGCCAGAGTCACTTATTAGGCAAACATTTATGAGCAAGCAAGCATAAAAGCAGTCCACCTAACCGTGGTTTGCAGGATGCTGCCTAAAATATGGTAGCCTACTCATACAGGTTGAATACCACCGATTCACCAATGAGGATCTACTTCTAGCACTATGTATGCCAATTACAAGACATTTATTTCACCAAATGAAAACACATTAGTTGACACTGGGTTGATTTATTTATGAGAGCTTTTACAACTTGTTTTCTAAACCACAGTAGGATTGTGTGACATGGCTTATCATTTATGTCCTGTTTACTTATCTTTTTTTTTTTAATATATTTTATTGATTTTTCACAGAGAGGAAGGGAGAGAGATAGAAAGTTAGAAACATCGATGAGAGAGAAACATCGATCAGCTGCCTCCTGCACATCTCCCACTGGGGATGTGCCCACAACCCAGGTACATGCCCTTGACCGGAATCGAACCTGGGACCTTTCAATCCGCAGGCCAACACTCCATCCACTGAGCCAAACCGGTTTCGGCCTGTTTACTTATCTTTACAGAGATGCCATCCCTCACAGTTGAATTGTGCACACCCCTCCCCCCAAAAAAGAATTCTGAAGTTCAAACACTTCCACCTCCACCTGTGATTGTGATCTTATTCGGAAACAGGGTCTTTGCAGATGCTATCAAGTTGAGGCCATATTTGATTAGGGTGGGTCCTAAATCCAATGACAGGTAGCCTTATAAAGTTCCCACTTCCGCTCCCTCTCTCCAGCAGCCCTGTTACCGCCTCCTAGCTGGCCTTGCGCATAAAAAAAAAGAAAAAGAAAAAGAAAAAGACAGACTCTATCTTATTTTGTTGTATTTATTTCATAGTTTCCCCATTATCTGAAGTTATTATTCTCTTACAGTTCTGGAGAAGCAGCAGTTCTTAGCATGGAGGTGGGGAGGCAGAAATAGAGATTAAAGGTCCTCCCCCCACCCCACCCCCCACTCACCCCCAGGAAGCAAAGCCACCAGGTGAGAGAAAAAACAGTCTGGGTGATGATATGGTGAAATTCGAAGAAAGTAAGTAGTAAGGAGGTCATGACCCTGGGATGATTAGATCTAATCTAATGAAACATATAGAGCATTTGCATCACAATGTTCATGCATAAGGTCAAGGCAACAGAACTGGGTTAAAGGTATCTCCCAGCTGAGGACATGTTCCTTGTGCAATGAGCAGTAATAATTCTTGGTGTCCTTCATTTGAGGAAGTGGATTGGATATTAGTTAAAAGGGAAAGGAAAGGGCCTAGATATTAGGGTACCTAGAGAACCAGGTCTGGGCACCTGGGTAATGGGCAATGACATCATCAGCATGGAAACAGCATCTCTAAGCTTGTAAAGTGGAGGATGAAGAATAGGGATTGTAGATCTAACCTGACTATAGATCAGATTATCTAGATTTAAGAAGAGCTCTTATCTTCCTATTACTGTCCCTTAAACTTCAGCAAAGTTTTGTTTCAGTTTTCTCTGGCAGGTGCTTTTTAAACTTTATTTTGTGTTTTTTTTTAATCAACTCTGATTCCCAGGTGTGGCTCAGTGGTTGAGCGTTGACCCATGAAACAAGAGGTTAGCAGTTCATTCCCAGTCAGGGCACATGCCCGGGTTGGAGGTTCAATCCCCAGTAGGGAGCGTGCAGGAGGCAGCCAATTGATGTTTCTCTCCCATCAATGTTTCTCTCTCTCTGTCCCTCTCCTTTTCTCCCTCTCGCTAAGAATTAATAAAAACATATATATCTTTTAAATCAACCCTGCTAAGGAATTTTAAAGGAAGGATGTAACTGGGTCCTCATCCACTCCCCAGCTGGACAGTCAATGGTTCATCTTTTTCTATAACATTTTCTTATCCTGGCTCCCAGATCCCTGTAAGCCCGCTGCCTCCCCCTTTCTGAATTTTACAGATCCCAAGTGGGAATTGGGATCTTTCTACTTTACTCATAACACACGCTGATGGCATGAGAGTCTCCTCTACAAAGCTGATAGCTTACTGGGTGATAAGGAGGCGAGGAATGAGCCACACTTGACAAAGGTTCTAGCATATCCTCCTCCCCTTCTCCTTGTCATAGAGGTTTGGTGACAATTGGTGACAGGAATCTCCCACTCTCAGCCTCTCATTTCCAAACCTTTGCTCTCCTCTGGCTTGGGTCTTAATCCCTCTCATATGGAAGAAAACTTGGTTGACTAAACATGCTTGCTAATTACACTCTATGCCAGCACCAGTGCCCTTCAAACTAAAAACTTAATTCCATTTTTCATTCCTCTTTGCACTTTGTGTGGCCTCCTATTCTTCCATGCCATGTGGTATAGGAGGTGATGCAGTAACAAAGGCACGACAGCGATGCAAAAACGACTATCACTATTAGGGTGTAATTTGCTATTACATAAGGGTGTCTTTCTGTTCAGTAATTCGAAAAGTCCTGATATTAGGCCCTTCCTGCTGATGCTCAGGAAGACAAGAGAGATGATGTAGATGAGCATGTGACACATGGGATCAGATAATAGGCACCAAGAACTTCAGAAGCTGTTCAAGGAGACAGAAGATCCCAGAAACTGTTGAAGGGGAAGAGGAATCCTCTGATACAACAACACACACACATAATAGGCAGTGAAGACGCTGTCTAATAGGATTTAGCCCAAAAAGGGTCTTTAATGTTCATCTTGGCCCTGTGTGAGCCTATAAGCATAATCTGGACATCAGCTGTTGTGTCCTTCCAGGCTGGAAGCTGAGGAATGCAACACACACACACACACACACACACACACACACACTGACAAAAAAACAGAAGCTGCCTGGTAAGTTTGTTTTCTTTCCAGAGATTTCCTATCCCATCTAGCAGCAAAAGTGGCAAAGCTCTGAAATTGCCATGGGGACCTAAATCAGCTCTACAAATGCTGGCCCCAGCCTGATTTCTGGAGATCAAATAAACAAAGGTTTTCTTTACCAAATAAAGTTTCTAGATTCCTATGCTAATAAGTAAATACTATTAGCACAGAAATCTGTGCTATTATATGAGGCCGTGAGGGCCTGGGGTGGGGGAGGGGGCACGGGGGAGGGCTGGAGGGGGTCAATGGGGGAAACAGGGAGATATATGTAATACTTTCAACAATAAAGAATTATTTTTCAAAATTTGCTTAACACATTCTAAATAAAAAAGACATCCTTGCTCAGTTGGTATGCTCAGTGGTTGAACATCAACCCATGCACCAGGAGGTCACCAGTTTGATTCCAGCTCAGGGCACATGCCCACATTGCAGGCTTGATTCCCAGTGGGGGGCGTGCAGGAGGCAGCCGGTAGATGTTGGTAGATGTTTCTCTTTCACATCAATGTCTAAATAAATAAATAAATAACATCCTAGTAGCAACAGGAAAACATTAATAGCCACTATTTTTAAATTTTGGAGAGTTATTTTAAAAATGCAATTGAAATAATGATGAAAGTTAAGATAAAATGCTCTCTCCTCTGAGTGGCCTGTGAAGCAGCAGTAGTTGCTTCAACTGGGAAAGGGTAAGAAATGCCGATTATCACGCCCCAACGCAGACCTACTGAATCAGAGTCAACATTTTAACAAGATTCTCAGGTGATTTGTGTGAACATTAAAAGCTCACAAGGCACAGATCTATGCAACTTTAAAATTATTATAAATAATAAAGGTACATATTTGTTCGTACCAACAGATTGCAGTTTTTGGAACAATGTGAGTAATATGTTAAGATAATGTTTATTTTCTGTACAATACTATTCAGTGTTTGTAACTATTTCAAAATTGTTCTCCTACAAATTTTACATAATTTAGAATTTCAAGATGAATATTTACTTTTCGTTTGGAATTATTTATATGTTGGGAAAATTAGCAAAGGCAAGCCACTTCTGATAGTCAGCTCTTCAATTTGAAGGGAAATTAAAATGCTGCTTTTTTCCCCCTGATTTGGGAGTGAAACAGAAAAATCATGAAGGTCTTAAAAACTAATGCTAAACTAAACTTATCCAGTGTCTCAAGGATAAGAGGGTGGGATGAAGGTGTGAACCAACCGTTGAGCTCAGGTGGCCAATAAAAGGATTCTGGGTGGAAAGGCATTAAGCTTACTCTGTGTGACAGCAGGACTCATTCAAACACAGCAAATGCCTCATGGTCACTGGCCTAACCTCTCACTATATATACCATCGCCCACAGGAAGATATAGCTGTGTAAAAGACAAGACTGAGTATGGGCAGTCCTCAACTTATGATGATTCAACTTACAATTTTTCAACTTTACGAAGATGTGAAAGCGATACGCATTCAGTGGAAACCGTACTTTGAATTTTGATCTTTCCCTGGGCTAGTGATGTGTGGGAGGACACTCTCTGGCGATGCTGGGCAGGGGCAGCGAGCCGCAGCCCCCAGTCAGGCATGCAATCAGAAAGATGAACATTTGATACTCCACACTGTGCTGAGTTGCCAGTGTTTCTTGGATATTGTGTTTTGTGTTTCCACATCCCATCACGCCTACAAAGTGCCCATCTCTGTCTCCTGCTTCTGATGAGAAGAAGAGGAAGGCAAGGGCTCTTGAGATGAAACTCAAGGTATTTCCCAACTGTAGGCTACTGGAAGTGTTCTGAGCACATTTAGGTAGGTTCGGCTAAGCTATGATGTTGGTAGGTTAGGAGTGTTAAATACATTTGCAACTTATCATATTTTCAACTTATTGAGATGTAACCCTATCATAAGTTGAGGAGCATCTACAATTCGCTCAAAGTTCCAAATGAATCATTGCCAGATGCCCATGCCTGATAGAACTCTAAACAGTTTATCCAAGGGGTGGTCTTGTGGTTCTATAGTATTAGGAACTATTTTTTTCCATGTAGGTCCTTTGGAGCAGAAGAAGAACTAAAACAAGGAGATCACCAGGATCGGCCAAGACAGAAAAAGATGATGGACTTAATGGATTTGAGCTCTAACTGAAGGTAACGTCAATGGAAAGCCCATGTCCCTGCAGCAGGAAGGAGCCTGAGCCAAGGAGAAGTTGCGGGAGAGATCTACAGACTCCTGGAGCATGTGGCTTTTATCTACAGTCCATCTCATAACCATCTCATAAGCACCTGAAGGCATTCAGATGCCCTAGGCCAGTGGTCGGCAAACTCATTAGTCAACAGAGCCCAATATCAACAGTACAACGACTGAAATTTCTTTTGAGAGCCAAATTTTTTAAACTTAAACTATATAGGTAGGTACATTATTATTAACTTAATTAGGGTACTCCTAAGGCTTAGGAAGAGCCACACTCAAGGGGCCAAAGAGCCGCATGTGGCTCAGGAGCTGCAGTTTGCTGACCACGGCCCTAGGCCTTCTAAAGGTCCATGTGACCATTTCACATAGGCATTTCATCATGTGTTTGCCTTAAACTCTTGTGAAATTCAGTCAAAATCACCTACGGATGCCAAGTTAAGACTGCAGCCCATAATACTCACATATGAGTGCCAATGGTCAGTAGCGACCTCTACCCTGCTCTGTTATTAGTGCATCATCTTCAGTCTTCATACCAGTACTGGTAAACTTCACATGTTCCTCCACAGCCTCCAAACACTGACAAATACACAGATTCATCAGATACTGAGATGCCCCAAATAACCCACATGATAGGACAATGCATCCAATGGGACTTGGCTTTATTATGAAATAGAAAGCTGTCTTTGGCTGTTGTGGAACTTTCTTTTTCACTATGAAACCTCCTCCTTTCTCCTTCCAAGAGAGGCCTCCCTAAGGCCACCAGAGAGAGAAAGAGAGAAGAGAGAGAGAGGCATTACAAACCCTGAAGAAGCAGTTGTTTTGCTCGGTGGACAAGACCATTCCTTCTTTAAAGCAAAACTCCCTTGAAAGAAGAATTGAAGCTTCTGAGTTTGGTTTCCCAAGCAAGAAAGTTAAAGGTCAAACTGGGGATTTCTTGCCCAAGAAAGTTAAAGGTCAAACTGAGGGGTTTTTGGCCAAGTTTGACCTGTAAAATAACGTCACTGGAATGAGTTCCTCCACTCACACATCTCATTCTGCATGTTCTTTTCACACGTAGCAATCCAACCTAGCCCCACAGACAGAAACTGATAATCAAGGTCAGGGTTACAAGAAACAGAATCCAACCTACTAAGGTAAGCAGGAAAAAAATTGTTAAAAGCATTTAAGTAGTTCCCAGGATGTCCAGAAGGAGGAATGACCAGGATTGGAGGCTAAGTCCTCAGGAAAAAAATGCCAGAAACTGTGCCACCCAACTAGGCTTGTGACAGTGCCCTTGCTGCTGCTTCTGGGCATAGGCATGCCCCCTTGCCTCATTCCTGGACCTTGGACGCTGTTGTTAGAACCACCACTGCCATACCTGTGGGAACTGGCTATAGTAGCACTCTCTGTACCAGAATAGATTACAGCCAGGGCTGCCTCTTTGCATCGTTGTTTTCTGAGTCAAACATTGGGGCGGGTAAGTCCAATTGGCAGAGGTTGGGCAGGTAGCTGCCAAGTGGGCAGGTAAGAAAACATTGCTGAGTATTACTTTTCTTCTCTGCTGGCTCAGCTCCAATTTTGTTCTGGTGTCTACACTCCATGCAATCTCATGATTCAGAATAGTTAGATACAGCCACCTCAGGAGATGCATGTAGGCTTTTCTGGAAAGCTATTCCCTTGCCAGTGATTGGTTTAGCAAGGGACATGAGATCCAATTTTAATCAATGAGATGTGAGGCTAAGTCTGTTATCAGGGGGAACTTCTGAGAAATTTTCTTATTGTTCTTAAAAGAGACACAAGTCAAAGAAAGTAGGTCCTTTCCTTTACATCCTTTTTCTGCCTCTACATATTGGTATGATAGGATGTAATGCTTTTGCAGCGTTATTGTGACCAAGAGGCAAAGTAACTGACATTCCAAGGATGACAAAGCAGAAAAGCAGAAAGGATCTGGCTCCCTAGAAATATTATTAAACCACCCTTATAACAACTGTACCTTTCAAGATAACATATTTCATTTTGGTTAAGCTGACTAATTGTGTTAAAGTAATTTTCAGCTAAACACATTATATCTGATACAGGAGGATTCATCATCAGTTTGCAGACAAAAACTATGGCTTTACTGGGTTAAATAACTTACTAAAATTACATAAAATTTTGTTTTAATGCAAAGGAAGTTCATTCCTCTAATAGTGATGTGTACGTGCCATATTTATTAAATCTTCTATGAGAATCTGAGCCCCTAGCAGTTATCTCCTTTGTTAAAACCTGATAGCAGGCAGCACCTGCACTGTTATGCCTAATATTCAGTTATTCACTGGGTCACATTATTCTCTAATTGATTTTCAAATGTTTATCTTTGTGCCCAACTACAAAATAAACTCTTTGAAGGCAGGTTCATAGCTTCTCTGGCCAAGAAAGGCATTGGGGTCCACAATAAATGCTTAATATGGACAAGGAAAATTAATTGACAAATTACCAAGTTTGGATTGTACTGACACATTAATAATTGAATTTTCTGAGGATAATATAACTAATTTAAAATTCTCTGAAGAGTCATTTTTTCCCTTTTTAGATAGGCTGCCATAAATTCATGAGTAATTAATAATAAAATTGATAATTAATAATAAAATTATAATAACATAAGCAATAGTAGAAACTGCTATTTATTTAGTGTCTATGGGCCAAATTTATGTGTATAAACACACATATGTCTAGATAGACACAAATATGTTTATACACACATATATATATGTGTGTGTATATATATACTTATATATTATTTTTAATCCTCATAACAGTCTTATGAGGTAAATATTAACATCTCCATTTTATAGGAAACATTCTCTGAGAGAGCAGCCCCTTCATGAAAACCAAATAAAGTGGACAAGTTCAAATGTAAAAACATCTTCCTTTGGGTCCAAGGCCATACCTTTTCTAGTCTACCATATTGTTTCCATTTTTGCTGCTAGGAGGGAGAGCACTGACAATGACAACTCCTTACTCCCAAACCAGCCCTGGGTGAGATTCTAATAGGACCAGCTGATGAGAAGACTATTACATACAGAAAGGTAGGCTGTCCACATGTCTACATAGTGCTTCATAGCATTTCATTTACTAGTAAGTAAGTGATTAAAAATATTTCAGTTCTTTATAACTTTATACCACAGAATAAAGTGAAATTTTCCTCACCCAGAGCCTTTCCTAGACACCAAAACAGTTCTAATTTCAGGTAAACAAAACAAAAGAAGCAAGGCCCTAAATGCCTTGTATACTAAACAGAGCTTTGCAGTCTTACGTGTTTTATCAATGACCCTCAGTATGTATATGTTGAGGGAATACACTGGGGGAGGTGACATACCAGACTAGGAGTGGGGTGCTTAGCATCGTCTCTCCCCCATTAAGTAGTCTAACTTAATGAGTGTTTCAAGGGCCTATGCCAATATTTGGGGCCAAAAAATCATTTTCAGCCTCAAAATATCAAAAAAAACTGCAATATGGAAATTTATAATTGTCTAATTAAACATTCATATAATATAACTGGTGGCAATTCCATTCATTACCAATTTTAATGTTTGCAAAAGTTTTGTTATTGAAAACAATAGGTCTGATTTATTCACTGCACAGGAATTCCTAAACATATGCTTATATATTTTTATAGCTATCTATAGATAGATTAGAACCAATCATAAAATAAATGAGTTACTTGTAGACATATAATTTCAAAAGCAAAATCCTTTCAACAAATGGTTTCAACGAAAAAAACATATTTTAGCCTAACCGGTTTGGCTCAGTGGATAGAGCATCTGCCTGTGGACTGACGGGTCTCAGGTTTGAATCTGGTCAGGGGCATGTACCTTAGTTGCGGGCACATCCCCAGTGGGGAGTGTGCAGGATGCAGCTGATCAATGTTTCTCTCTCATCGATGCTTCTAACTCTCTATCCCTCTCCCTTCCTCTCTGTAAAAAATCAATAAAATATATTTAAAAAACAACAACAACCATATTTTATTTAGAACAGTGGTTCCCAATGTGGGGCACATGCTCCACAGGGGCTCAATTTTATTTTTAAGAGGGAAAATTTGAGAATGAGTTATTAACAGTGAATTTTTTGCATTTCATATGGTTCTAGGGGCCTCATATGCAGTGTATAAATATATATTGTGACATATTTATGCATTTCAGTTCCGTATTCTATGTTTTGAAACTTTATTTTCTATTTTTTTCATATCACTTCATATTGTTATTATTTTTAACAATTTCTTAGTGATGTCTTCTTCAGTACTTTAACTGTCCTTTCGTTCTTTTAATTTTCTCTTTCATGGATGCCATGTTCTTTGGAAGCTTGTTTAGACCAAGGTAATGGCCTTTTAGGCTTCCTCCACATGAATAGGAGTTCACTATTTGAATAATAAGAATTACATATCATGGGGGGGCGGGGGGACGGGCATCAGGATTTTAGAGATGCTTAGGTGGGGCATGGCCAAGAAAAGGTTGGGAACCACTAATGTAGAATGTAAGTGCTTTGGACACATGATCTAACATGGGTGGGCCCCATTGGCAGTACACTGGCTTTGTGGGCATGCAGTCTGAGCATCAGCACAGGCCCATGTTTACAAGGCCCCGAGACTGGTTTAATGCTCTGCTGTCATCATGGTGTAAGTCTTAATCATTTTTGAACAATGAGCCCCGCATTTTTATTTTGTACTTGGCCCTACAAATTATGTAGCTGGTTCTGTCTAGAGCTTAATAAGATTTTAAAACAGACCTGGGTGGAGCTATGCCTCATTCTAAAACAATGAAGCTGTTGCTTTCCTTTGCTTTGGCTTGCTTTTAGGTCAGATGTTTAATTCATTTGAAAAATGTACAAGATTTTTGTACTTCATACAAGGTAGCATAAATTTTAAAAGCTGGGGTAGCATTATACCACATGAAAAGACAAAATTCTGGCCTAGCTGGTGTGGCTCAGTGGTTGAGCGTCGACCTATGAACCAGGAGGTCATGGTTCAATTCCTGGTCAGGGCACATGACGGGACTGTAGGCTTTATTGCAACTAGCGAGCCAGGTGGGAGGCAGTCAATCAATGATTCTCTCTCATAATTGACATTTCTATCCTTCTCTCTCCTTCCCTAACCCCTTCCTCTCTGAAACCAACAAAAATAAAAAGCCAACATTTAAAAAGTTGACATATGTGGAACCATTTTAAAACAAAGCCAGAGCAGCTATTCTAGAAGTGACTTGCATGTCTTGAGCAGTTCCAATATTTGAGCTGGGCAAAATAGCCTACGGACTGGGCCAAACCAACATTGTCTTG
This sequence comes from Myotis daubentonii, assembly GCF_963259705.1. Classification (NCBI taxonomy): domain Eukaryota; kingdom Metazoa; phylum Chordata; class Mammalia; order Chiroptera; family Vespertilionidae; genus Myotis; species Myotis daubentonii. The sequence continues at coordinate 178,416,940 of NC_081841.1, read as the reverse complement.
CAAACAACTGTTTGCAAAGACAATAGAAAAGCAGACATCCTGACCACAAGCACTGATGATTATAGACTCTCTTTTGGAATGTAGAATCAGTAACCATCCATGTACAGCTAAAAACAAAAACAGAAAAACTTCAGCTTGTTAGCACCAATAGAAATTTCTTTCTCCTATTCATGTAATTATTTCCCTTCCTTTTCTCATAAAACCCTTTGCCTTCACCCTTTAATCAGAACACTATTTGAGTTTCTGCCTGAATCTGTAATCCCCAAATTGCAATTCTTTTTTTTTACCAAGTAAATGCTTGTTGCCTCTCATTTTGGCTTTTTAGTTTTAGGTTTAACAACTCCCATTAACTAAAGATTGGCCAACGTCAGAAGACATTACAAGCAGTGCCAGGTATTTATGAAAAACAAAGAGTACTTCAAAATTAAATTTAGACTAAGAATTTTGAAATGTATTGGATACCAAATTGCATCTAGGATAGGAACCAAGAGTGAACAAGCATTATCTCCACAAATTACATTTTAAGTGGCTGCAGGACATTTTCATCTAGGTCAGATAAAGTTTTAAAATGGTTGTATCCATAATCCATCAAAGTTCTGTCTAGACAAAGGACTGCATTTTTGATTGGGGAAACCAGGGGAGGAAAAACCTCAAGGCCATATCCTGCTGATATCCTAGGAGACTCAATGGGAGGATAAGGTCCTGAGTGTTTGGGGTGAGCAAACACCAACGCTCGACCCTCCCCTTTCCTCCCACGCCCTGAGGAGTCAAGGGCCAGTGGAGGACATTGCCAATTGTGGACATAAAAGGAAAGCTCAACCTAGGGACTGGTGAGTGTGCACATGCACCCTGGAAGTCTCCAGTGCTCTCCGGTCAGGATGAAGGGAAGGAGAGCCATTGGGAATTTATTTAATGTTATTCTTTAAATAAAATGTATTTCAATTTGCTGACCAAATTTTTTCCTCTAAAAATAATTCCTGCTCATTGTGGAAAATTTAGAAAATAAAGAAAAAATAGAAGAAATCGGTCATAATTCCACTTCTTTAAGAAAAATCATTGCATCATTAATACTGGGATATATTTCCTCTGGTCTGTTTTTCACAATATTGTTAATTTATACATGGATTGTACACATATAATTTTGTTTCCTTTTTCCTCTTAAATGTCACAGCACAAGCAACAGGGATTTTTAAAAAGTAAAAAATAAGATGGCCATAATAAGTCCAAGTGCATCAATTCAGAGAAAGAAATTGTCATGTCAGATGAATAACAAAAACAAGACCCATATTGTTTACAAGAGACAAAACTAAACCATAAGGACCCATAAAATTGAAAGAAAAAACCTGTATTCACATACTACAGTAATGCTACCTAAAAGAAAGCAATAGCCATAGTCATATCGTACAAAATATATTTTATCCCTAAAATAAGATCTGAATAAAAGTGGAAACACCATATGTCAAATATTGTGGGATGTACATAAACTGTACTTATCAGGAGTTATCTGGATCTGGTTATCTATTTTGCAACAAAGTAAATATTCCTTTTTTTTGTATTCTTGGCATGTGTTTCGCCCTCACCCTACCTTATCTGCCTCAGCCCCCTCCACACATACACATTTTTAAAAATATATATGTTTATTGATTTCAGAGAGGGAGGGAGAGGGAGGGAGAGAGAGAAACATCAATGATAAGAGATAATCATTGATCAGCTGCCTTCTGTAGGCCCCTACTGGAGATCAAGCCCACAACCTGGGCATGTGTTCTTGCCAGGAATCGAACTGGGGACCCCTCAGTCCGCAGGCCAACTCTCTATCCACTGAGCCAAACTGGCTAAGGCAAGAGAGAATTATTGATTGGCTGCCTCCTGCACGCTCCCCACAGAGCATTGAGCCTGTATCCTGGGCATGTGCCCTGACCAGGAATCAAACCGTGACCTCCAGGTTCATAGGTCAACTCTCAAACACTGAGCCACACCAGCAGGGCCACACACACATTTTGAGAAAGGCATGATCAACATAATCTTGCACTTGCAGGGTGGGGGGGTGGGTAGTGGCGGGGGGAGGGTGTCATTCAGCCTGGCCTGTGCCCTCTCACAGTCCGAGAGCACTCTGGAGATGTCCAACTGCTGCAGAAGCAGGGAAGGCTCCCACCACTGCCGCTGCACTTGCCAGCCGTGAGCCCTGTGAGAGTGCACTGACCACCAGGGAGCAGCTCCTGCATTGAGCATCTGCCCCCTGGTGCTCAGTGCATGTCATAGCAACCAACTGTTCCACCATTTGGTCGATTTGCATATTAGCCTTTTATTATATAGGATTTGCATAGTTGCTATAAAATGGTTACAAAAAAGCACGTTCCAAATTTTAAATTTAAAAAGATTATTTACTTTAGTCCTTCTGAGCTCATCAAAGGAAATTACTGAAGGAAAGTGAAATCGCCCTGGTTCATAGGTCCACACTCTCCAGAGGCAGCAACTGTTAAGTGTTGTTCAGTTCTTTGCATATATACTAGTACATGCTTAAATGATGTATGCAATTGTTTTTTGTTTTTCACAAAGAAAACATATAAATACTATTCTTCCTCTTGCTCTTTTCATTTTGTGATATATTTTGGACAGCTTCTATATCAGCACACAGTGGTTTATCTCATTCTTTTTGTTTCTCTGGTATTCCTCTGTACTAATAATGCCCCACATTTATTTAACCAGCCTTCCATTGATGAACACACATATTTTTTGCAATCTTTGCTATTAAAACTGAAACCAGACAACCAATTGGGTCAGGGAAAGAGAGAATTGACTCCCAGCTCCAAAGTTGACTCCTAGTTCCTAGGAACATACAACTGCCAGCCAGGCGGTTAGAATGTGCCTGTCACTAATTGAGCCAATTAAGCAGAGACAGGGTTGTATCATATATGAGTGTTTATTCCAATAATGCATGCATTATGGGAGAGCAGCAGGTCATCCATGAAAATCTGCTCTGGATCCCTCCCTTCCCCCCTCCCCCCAAGCCATCCGCTTAAATTGGGTAGGACAAATATTACATGGGAAAGTAGGCAAAAAGAATAAGAATGGTTATGCAAAATGGGTATTGGATGCATTGGGGAAGTAGGCAATGGGGCTGGGGCTGGACTCCATTGTTTGGGCTACAAGGTTGTTAAACTTTCCCTGATAATAGGCAGTTCTTGAATGAGAATGGACCCATTGCATTCCAAGGTTAACTCCCAGGTCCAAAGTTGACTCCTAGTTCCTAGGAATGTACAACTCCCAGCCAGGCGGGTAGAATGTGCTTTCTTTATTTAGAACAAAACAATCAAGGTTAACAGAGCATGATTAAGATTTCTTATAACTATGGCTAGTCCCCAATATTATATTTCTACCCCTAACAAAACCAATTCTGTGATAACACCCTTCTTTAGCAGAGTCACACATGCATAATGGTATCTTCAGATGTATCCCTGAAGTATATTGTTAAGTTGAAACACATGTCATATAAAATTTTGATATTTTTTTCAAAAAGTTTCACCAAGGCATATAGAGGTGCCTATTTCCACATCCTAGTGAACACTTTATATTTTTGGACTTTAGCATTCTGTGAGGTGAAAAATTGTACCTCACTGTTGTTTCAATTTACATTCCCCTAATTGTGAGCAAGGTGGAGCATCTTTTCTCTACTTAATAAGCAAATTGCATGTTCCTGTTAACGTAAAAAAAACCATTGAAACCTGTAAAGAATTTTTGTGAGTTTATTTGAGCCAAACTGTCGACATATGCCGGGAAGCAGAACCTCAACGAATTGAGATAGTGCTCCGGAGAATGGCAGGGTTACACACGTATTTATACATGAAATTCATTGGTGACAGATTTAAGGAGGTGGGATTAAGCGAAGCGGGGGGGGGGGGGGGGGGGGGCTCTGTGATAGGATAAAAAGTAAAATGATGGACATGTACTTAGGTGGGTGCAGGAACAATTAACATGATAAATGAAAGAATCTGCTGCATCTGTCCTGGGCCCAGCACACCTGGCCCTGCCCCAGGGGCTCCAGATACAGGGAAATCACAAGTTACCCAGACATTTCAAGGGTATGTTATCATAGATGCAAAAAGACAGATAGGCTCAGTTACAGTAAAGGTTGATCTTATCAGTGAAGCTATCGGCTTAGGACGTAACTGCCCACCATAACTGCTTTTAGTTAAGGTTTAATTTCAGACCATCCTTTGTGGTTACTTTAGGTCTCCGAGTCTGCAAAACTGACATGCAGACCTCTGCTGAGCTTGTCAGGTCAGCATGTGGCCCCTTTCTTTCACATTCCTTATAGCCCAAACAATGGAGTCCAGCCCCCTTATGAATAGCCTTCTGGATCTTTTGTTCAATTTTTCTTACTGACTTTTATAATATCATTTTTTCAAATGTATTTTCATTGATTTCGGAGAAGAAGGGAGAGGGAGAGAGAGAGATAGAAACATCAATGATGAGAGAAAAATCATTGATCAGCTGCTTCCTGCACACCCCCTACTGGGATTGAGCCCCAGCCTGGGCATGTGCCCTGACCAGGAATCAAACCATGACCTTCTGGTTCATAGGTCCATGTTCAACCACTGAGCCACTCCAGGCTGGCCCATTGACTCTTAAGTGTCCTTGGTTACAAAAGATAGAATTTTGTGATTTTCTAGATGGCTATAAATTGCTCCATCATTTAACTACCTATCTCAGTTTTCCTATTCTGCTTGTCCTGGCTTCCTAGCCTGTATTTTATTTATTTATTTATTTTTATTGATTTCAGAAAGGAAGGGAGAGAGGGAGAGAGAGAGAGAGAGAGAGAGAGAGAGAAACATCAATGATGAGAGATAATCATTGACCAGCTGCCTCCTGCATGCCTCCTACTTGTATTGAGTCTGCAACCCAGCATGACTGAGAATCGAACCGTGACCTCTTGGTTTATAGATAGGTGTTCAATCATTGAGCCACACTGTCCAGACTAGCCTATCTTTTTTTTTTTTTTAATATATTTTATTGATTTTTCACAGAGAGGAAGGGAGAGAGATAGAGAGAGTTAGAAACATCGATGAGAGAGAAACATCGATCAGCTGCCTCCCGCACATCCCCCACTGGGGATGTGCCCGCAACCCAGGTACATGCCCTTGACCGGAATCGAACCCGGGACCTCTCAGTCCGCAGGCTGACGCTCTATCCACTGAGCCAAACCGGTTTTGGCAGACTAGCCTATCTTATCCTTAGTTAAAGATGACAAATAAGCCTCAACCATCCACACCTTGCCCTTGGGCCCCATATTCTTATGGAACCCCCGTATGTACATATGTAATCAAATTTTGTTATTCTCTCCTGCTAATCAGTCTTGTTTTATTTTTTTACTTTAATATATTTTATTGATTTTTTACAGAGAGGAAGGGAGAGGGATAGAGAGTTAGAAACATTGATGAGAGATAAACATCGATCAGCTACCTCCTGTACACTCCCTACTGGGGATATGCCCGCAACCAAGGTACATGCCCTTGACCCGAATCGAGCCTGGGACCCTTCAGTCCACAGGCTGACGCTCTATCCACTGAGCCAAACTGGTTAGGGCAAATCAGTCTTTTTTAAATGGAATTTATTGGGGTTACATTGGTTAATAAAATTATATCAGTTTAAGGTATATAATTGACTGGATTTTTGGACTGGAACACCCAGTGTTCCCCTGGGCAGGATGACTTATCCTAGGCTCTTTGTCTGTTGGAGTCGAAGAATGAAACGACAGGCGGGAGATGGTATAGTAAAGGTGTAAATTTATTGAAGAACAAGTACAGACTCCCATGTGGGGAGGGGGAAAGAATCTCACAGCACATACTCCCACATGGGGAGGGGGAAAGAGTCCCACTGAGTCCATTTTCCCTATGGTTTATAAAGGGTACAAATCTTTGTGCCTTGATATCCCCTCTGATTGGTCACTGTCCCCTTCTGACTTGGTCACTATAGCAACTCCTGAGCTCAAAGGTCAAACCTCACATGGGACATGTGAGGCCCTCCTCCCTCATTGTTCTCCTATTAGCCTCTGGGCTTTCTTCCTCCACCTTTATTTTGTAAACTAGTGGCCAGGTGCATGAAATTCGTGCACATTAAAAGGGAATTAATTAGAGGAAATATTTTAATATTCCTATTTGCTCTTTCTCTATAATAGAAGTGTCAGAGATGAAAGAAAATTAGTAAAATGTATACGAAAATCTCCTTCCTGTCAGAGTCTGGGGCGCACTGCGGGACTCTGAGTCAAGTCCCTGCCCACCCGCACACACTTCAAAATCACAGGAGACCCAGACCCCGCTGGCCCCATCCCCGTCAAGCTCCTCCAGGATGGGGGCTCAGCTCAGGCCCCCCATCCCGGCATCAGGCAGGGGGCACAGCCTCAGGTTCCTTGTTAAGCCCCACCAGGCGGGAGGCATGGCCTGAGGTCCCCATCAAGCCCTGGCAGGTGGAAGGCGTGGCCTAAGGTCCCCATCAAGCCCCACCAGGCGGGGGGGGGGGGCGGGGGGGGGCATGGCCTGAGGTCCACCATCAAGCCCTACCGGGCAGGGGGTTGGGGGGGCACGGCCTGAAGTCTTCCACCCAGGCCAGGCGCCATGCAGCCTTAGGTCCCTGTTGTTCAGTCGTTATGTGACAGCATCCCGACTAATTTGCATATAATCCTATTATTAGATAGATATACACCTTTTGCTACTCCAGTTCCCTTGTCTTATGGAAATGTAACTGCTGCCTCTCCCAACTTCCTGTCTTATGGAAATGCAATCTTTCGCGGCTCTGCAACCTGAGCTTTTTCTATGGACCCCCCCCCCTAATTTTAAAAATTCCCTAAAATTTCACCTGCCTATTTCACCCCTAAAAATTCCTATTTCATAATTCTATAACATTTCATCTATATATTGTATTCTGTGTTCACTTCCCCAAGTCATGTCTCTTTCTGTTAGGGGCAGAAATAAGACAGTAGAGACCAGCTATAGTTGTAAGAAATATTAATCCTGCTCTGTTAACTGTGATTGTTTTGTTCTGATTAAAGAAAGCACAGTCTAACTGGCTGGGAGTTGTATGTCCTGGGACCTGAGTTAACCTTGGACTGAGTTAGCCTTGGAATGCAGTCAGTTCTAATCCAAGAACTGCCTCTATCATCATGCAAAGATTAACAACCTTGTTGCCAAGACAATGGAGTTCCAGAGGCGCCTGCACTGGGCCTCCATTGTCTGTAATCTGTAACCATTACATCCATTTTTATTCCTTTTGCCTACTTCCCCATACCTGTAATACCCATTCTTATTCCTTTTGCCTACTTCCCTATGTAATCTTTGTCCTTCAACCCATTATAAGTAGCTGATTTCTGTGGATGACTTGCTGCTCTCCCATACTGCTGGCATTACTGGAATAAGTGCTCATGTATGTCCAACCCTGTCTCTACTTACTTGGCTCAAGTAGTGACAGGCAGTCAGAACCCATTGGTTGTGTGGATGAAAGGGGCCACATGCTAACCTGACTAGTTCAGGGAAGGCCTGCATGGCGGTTGTGCAAACTCAAAGACCTAAAATAACCACAAAAGATGGTCTGAAAATTAAATATTTAACTACTAACAGGTTATAGTGGGTAGTCATATCCTAGGCCAGTATTTTCCCTGACAAAGGTCAGCTTAGATCTTTACTGAGCCCATTTGTGTTTTTGCCTCTAAAATAACATGATCTGTGAAATGTCTGGGTAACTTGTAACTTCCCTTTTTTTCCAGACCCCTCAGGGCACCACAAATGGCACCAGAACATTCCCTCATTGTTATTGTTATCAAGTTAATCTTCAACTGTTAATTATGTTAAACTATCCTGTATTCATCTATGTAAAAGCATATGTCCATCATTTCACTTTTTATCCTATCCCAGAGGTCCCCCCCACCCCCACCCCCGCTTTGCTTTCTCCCACCTCTCTATCTATCACCAATGGATTTCATGTAACCCACCTACGCCCCTTTCCTTTGATTGCAATGTATAAAAACAGATGTAACCCCCCATTCTCCAGAGCATTACCTCGATTCTTTGAGGTTCTGCTTCCCGGCATATGTCTACAGTTTGTCTCAAATAAACTCACAAACATTCTTTATAGGTTTCAATGGTTTTTTATGTTAACAGTTGTCTGGATTTATTCCCATCGTCATTTATCTCACTTTACCCTCTCGTGCCTCCCACATTCCCATTCCCTCTGTTAATGTCTGTCTATGAGGAGTTCATTTTATTTTTTGCTTCACCTTTTTTTTTAAGTGGGAATTTTTATTTTAATTTTTTATTGCTTTCAGAGAGGACAGGAAAGGGAGAGATAGAAACATCAGTAAAAAATTATGGAAAAATGTATTCATTCTTTAATAGTTTGAATTACTGCCTCTTTCATACACTAAATTCCTTCATGCATTGTCCAAAATTGTAGTTTATTTTATTTCATTATTCTGTTAGTGTCAAACATATTATTTTAGCCTAGGTTTTTGCATTTCTTCTCTGAGGTATCAACTCCATTTTGTCTTTAAGCACGTTTATTTCTTAAACCCTTAAATTCCTTCCTGGAATTTTTGTTTCAGGCAGGCCATATTTGATTTAATGTATTATTTCTGGAGGCAGCATGGGCCAGCATGGAAAAGCTACTCTTTAGGTAAATGGGTAGGCTCCATTGTCCTGGGAGAGAGACTATTTACCTGGGAATTATCTCCATTGTGAAGGGAAGAGTTTCGTGACTAGTGTCTCTTATTACATAAATATATGGCAAGTCCTGTAACATGATTTATCTTGCAGTAACCTTGATTGCTTAGTTAAGGACCACATATGTTATTATATACAGTGACTAATCTAGTAAAGTTTAACTAGAATTTTTCTCTTTTGAGTGGTTTCAAATCTCTGCTGTGGAGTGGGGATAAAAAGGAGCCACGTGCTAACCTGACAAGCTCCAGGAAGGCCTACAATCTGAGAGACACAAAGGATGGTCTGAAATTAAACTTTTTGAATTAAAAAGCAGTCTATGGCCCTAGCTGGATTGGCTCAGTGGATAGAGCATCAGCCTGCAGACTGGGGGCATGCAGGAGGCAGCCGATCAATGATTCTTTCTCATCATTGATGTTTCTCTCTCTTCCTTCTCCCTTCCTCTCTGAAATCAATAAAGAAATATATTTTAAATAAATAAATAAATAAATAAATAAATAAATAAATAAATAGCAGTCTATGGCGAGTAGTCTTGTCCTAAGCCGGTATCTTCTGTAACAGTTTAACTTTGATCTTAACTGAGCCTATTATCATTTTGTATCTACAATAACAAACCTTTGGATGTCAGGGTAACTTCCCTTTTTCTGGACCCTGCAGGGCACAACCAATGCAAGCAGACAGAGACCACAAATCCCTTCATTGTTATTGTTATCACTAGAGGCACTGTGCACAAAATTCATACACTGGGAGGGGGGTGTCCCTCAGCCCAGCCTGCACTCTCTCCAATCTAGGACCCCTCAGGGGATTGTCCGACTGGCCCACAGGGATCAAGCCTAAACCGGCAGTTGGACATCCCTCTCACAATCTCGGACTGCTAGCTCCCAACCACTTGCCTGCTTGCCTGCCTAATTGCCCCTTACCGCTTCTGCCTGCCAGCTTGATCAAAACCTAACTGCTCCACTGCCGGCCCAATTGCCCCTAACCGCCCTCCCCTGCCAGGCTGGTTGCACCTAACTGGCCTCCCCTGCTGGCCATCTTGTGGTGGCCATCTTGTGACCACATGGGGGTGGCCATCTTGTGCAAGGTGTGATGGTCAATTTGCCTCTTTATTATATAGGACTAGAGGCCTGGTGCACGAAATTCATGCACTGGGGGGTGGGGTTCCCTCAGCCCAGCCTGCCCCTCTCACAGTCCGGGAGCCCTCAGTGGATGTCCTACTGATGGCCACAGTCTGGCAGCAGAGGCTTGGAACAGGCATCGTGTGTGTGTGTGTGTGTGTGTGTGTGTGTGTGTGTGTATGTACCTGCCCCCCAGCCGCACCATGTAGGCTCAGAGCAGTTGCCATGTGTGTGTGTGTGTGTGTGCGCGTGTGTGTGTCCCCGCTGGGGGCCTGCCCCCAGCCACACCGTGGAGGCTTGGAGCAGGCGCCCCTCTGTGTTGATTTCTCAGGCTCCTGGCCTCCAGTGCGTGTTATACTCTCCCTTGAGCCATGGCCAGGGTGGGGTGCTGCCTGCAGGCTGCGTTTTCCTGCTCACGGATTGCCAGATCGCCATGGCGACCCAGGAACAGGCCCACCTGGGGGCTGCATGCAGGCCACACTTTCCTGCTCTGGGATCCCCATGGTGACCCAGGAATAGGCCTTGCTGGGTGCTGCCTACAGGCCGCACTTTCCTGCTCACCGATTGCTGAATCGCCATGGCAACCTGGGGGCAGGCCCTGCTGGGTGCTGCCTATGGGTGGCACTTTCCTGCTCTTGGACCACCATGGGGTCCCGGCTTGCAGTGAGGCTTAGGTGGCATACGGGGGTCCTGGCTGGGGGTGGGGCTTAGATGGCACACGGGGTCCGGCTGGGGGCGGGGCTGCACACTGGGCCCGGATGGTGGCTCACGCTGTCCCGCCCTGCTTGCAGTATGCAAATTAGCCGACATCTTTGTTGGCAGCTAATTTGCATATTGCACTGATTAGCCAATGGGAGGCATAGCTAAGGTACAGTCAATTACCATCTTTGTCTATTATTAGATAGGATGTTAATTGTTCACTGTTAACGCATCTATGTAAAACAGTGGTTCTCAACCTGTGGGTCATGACCCCTTTGGGGGTCGAATGACCCTTTCACAGGGGTCGCCTAAGACCATCGGAAAACACATATATAATTACATATTGTTTTTGTGATTAATCACTATGCTTTAATTATGTTCAATTTGTAACAATGAAAATACATCCTGCATATCAGATATTTACATTACGATTCATAACAGTAGCAAAATTACAGTTATGAAGTAGCAACAAAAATAATTTTATGGCTGGGGGTCACCACAACGTGAGGAACTGTATGAAAGTGTCGTGGCATTAGGAAGGTTGAGAACCATTGATGTAAAAGTATGTGTCTATCATTTTACTTTTTACCCAATCCTAGAGGTTCTCCCCTCCCCTTTGCTTTCTCCTGCCTCCCTCATCTATCACCAATGGAGTTCATGTAACCCACTTATGGCTCCTCTTTTAATTATAATGCATAAAACAAGGTGAAAAACCACCATTCTGCGAAGCATTGTCTCAATTCATTGAGATTCTGCTTCTCTGCAAGTATGGACAGTTTGGCTCAAATAAACTCACAAAAATTCTTTACCGGTTTGAATGTTTCTTATGTGAACAGGAAGAAGCGGGGAATGTGGGTCTGGTTTGACTCTAGAGCATTCCAGACCCAGCCCTTGAGAAGCTGGCAGTAGTATGGAAAGTGGTTGGGTTGTGAGGGAAGATCGTTAATGGCTAAGGTTTTTACACCAGACCATGGCTCTGTCCATCTCTGGATGCAGCCCCAGGAGCAAAGGATCAAGCCTCCTCCTCATTCTGAGGGAAGACCCTGTTTTAGGGTATTCTGGACACTAACTCCCGAGAGCCAAAATCTCTGATTTTCTACTATTTAGATAGGTTTGTTAGCACCAGCTTCTCAGCAGCCAGAGAGCTGCTGGGCCAGCCCAAGCTGGAACAGAAGTGGGAGCAGAAATGGGCCTTCCTCCTAGTGGCCTCACCCTTGAGCTTCACTGGTGCAGGATTCCTGGTGCAGGAAATGGAGAGGGGCCAGGCAGAAGAGAGCCCAGATCCCCCGCACAGCCCTCTGGACATGACTGCGCACATTACACTAAGTCATATACACTCCCTGCTCCATTAAATAGTTCACACTGACAGCATGTAAAACAGCCTAGGCATTGCAATTCTAAGAAACAGAGGGAGGCCCTAGCCCGTTTGGCTCAGTGGATAGAGCATCAGCCTGCAGACTCGGGGGGTCCCAGGTTCGAATTCCGGTCAAGGGCACATGCCTGAGTTATGGGCTCAATCTCTAGTGGGAGGTGTGCAGGAGGCAGCCAATCAATGATTCTCTCTCATCATTGATGTTTCTATCTCCCTCTCCCCTCTCCCTTCCTCTCTGAAATCAATAAAATATATTTTAAAAAAGAAAAACAGAGGGAGGCCCTGACCAGTGGGCTCAGTGGTTGGGCTTCGTCCCATGCACAGAAAGGTTGCTGGTTTGATGCCAAGTAGGTTATTTAGAAGGTGATCCCAAGAAATACAGGTAATAGAATGGGAGAGAGAGACAGGAGGCGAATGAAGCCAGTAAAGGATACATTATCAAGCATGTTCCCAATATGGACTTGGAGCATAATCCTGCTGGGGAAATTTACTTTTTTAAAAAAATATATATTTTTTATTGATTTCAGAGAGGAAGGGAGAAGGAGAGAGAGATAGAAACATCAATGATGAGAATCATTGATCAGCTGCCTACTGCAGGCCCCCTACTGGGGATTGAGCCCTCAACCTAGACCTGGGCCCTGACTGGAAATCGAACTGTGACTTCCTGATTCATAGGTCGATGCTCCACCACTGAGCCACACCAGCTGGGCTTGCTGGCGAAATTTAGGTGACAACGTGGAACACAAACCTCACCTAAACTTACCTGAGGAGCGAGTGAGTTTGGGGTATTTATACACCAGTTCCTGTCAGTCTATTGACTGAAGGCTGTTGGGGAGGAGGCAGAGGGAAACATTAATTCCCTGGCATTTCTGGCCTGTCTCATACTTGGTCAGAGCTGGCTCTGATGAAGAGAAAGCCCTCAGGCAGAGTTGTAGGAAGTCAGGCTAGTAGTGAATGGTAAGGCCCCAGGACTATGGGCAAGCACAGACAACACCTGTGATACCCATGCTGTTAAAAATTGGCTATGCCCTAGATGGGTTGGCTCAGTGGATAGAGCATCGGCCTGCGAACTGAAGGGTTTGGGGTTCGATTCCAGTAAAGGACACATGCCTGGATTACAGCTCGATACCCAGTAGGGGGTGTGCAGGAGGCAGCCAATCAATGATTCTCTCTCATCACTGATGTTTCTATCTCTCTCTCTCCCTCTTCCTTCCTCTCTAAATAAATAAAAATATCTTTAAAAATTGGCTATCCCAAAACAAAAATTAGCTGCACACATTTAGTATGCATGTGCAGAAAGCAGATAATTTCCTGTTGGACAAACCGTCTGTGAAATGAGGACATTCTGGGTGTTTTTTTTTCCTTGAGTAAATGCGCTGTTTTGTGGTAGGTGAAGAGATATCTTGTCAGTAACTTCCATGTATAAACCCAAGTGGTCTCATTTCAATAGCATCGTCAGTGTTCTTGAACCAAGAAATTATTCATTTTTTTTGAAGCCTTCAATGTCACTTCCAGATTGATTTTTCTTAGTGTCTCCAAAAAGTTTGCAGTTTTCGTCCTTTCAAAGTGACTTCCTTAGCTGGCCAGTTTGCAAAGGAGAAGCTTACCTGCCAGTGTGAATTACACTCCAAGGAGGACAGTGAAATGTACATCCAATCGTTTATCAGACTGACATAGCCCAGAATCGGCTAACTCAGCTCTCAAAGACGCTACGTTTTGCATTAATACCAATGTTTGTGGGTTAGACACCAAGTGGATTGATTAAATTCGTCATTGATTTTGCATATGCAGGCATTCTCATGCTCTTATCTTCTCAGGATAGGATTTATTTTCTTTCCTTTTGTTTCTTTCTTTCTTTCTTTCTTTCTTTCTTTCTTTCTTTCTTTCTTTCTTTCTTTCTTTCTTTCTTTCTTTCTTTCTTTCTTATTTATTTTAGCTAATCCTCACCTGAAGATATTTATATATTTCCCATTGATTATTTTTATTTTATTTTATTTTATTTTTAGAGAGAGTAGAAGGAAAAGGGAGAGACAAAAACATGGATGTGAGAGACACATCGATTGGTTGTCTCTCCTGACCCGAGACCTTTCAGTCCTCAGGCTGACACTCTAACCACTGAACAGCCAGCCTGGGCCCATTCGTTTTCTGTTGTAACTAACTTCTATACTGCTTTATGAATAAATTGTTTTTGGAAAAAAAAATGTCTATGGTGTGGATGAATGCCTTCTCAAGGATTATACTTGTGCAATTATATCTTTTTCTGTTTCTCCTCACAGCAAAATTTCTTAAAAGAGCTGTGTACATCAAGCATGTCAAACTCTCGGCCCGTGGCTGCATGCAGCCCACAACAAATATTTTTGTGGCCCAGCCAATATAACAGAATGTAAGAAACATTTTAGCCCTAGCTGGTTTGGCTCAATGGATAGAGCGTCAGCCTGTGGACTGAAGGGCACATGCCTGGGTTGCAGGCTCGATCCTCAGTAGGGGCTGTGCAGGAGGCAGCCAATCAATGGTTCTCTCTCATCATTAATGTTTCTATCTCTCTCTCCCTCTCTCCCTTCCTCTCTAAAAATCAATAAAAAAATATTTTTTAAAAGAAACATTTTAATAAAAATTTTGTAACTTTTTTTACAATATCCTGTTATACATAATCCTATCAAACAAAGAGGGAATATGCAAATTGACCATCATACCATCACAAAAAGATAGCGGCGCCACAGCAGAGGCGGGGTTTCTGTAACACAAGATGGCTGCACCCACAGCAGAGGCCAAGTTTTCATAACGAGCCTTAATGAGCAATCAGCAGAGACCTGAGGCTGCATGGCGCTGGGCCAGGGCAGGGGACCTGAGGGTGTGCCCCTTGCCTGGTGGGCTTGACAGGGGACCTCAGGCCGTGCCCCCCGCCCCGGCGCCGGGGAACCTGAGGCTGTGCCACCCACCCAGCGGGGCTTGACAGAGGACCTGAGGCTGTGCCCCCTGCCGGGCCCCAGGCCCAGGGGATCTGAGGCTGCACCCCCCGCCCAGTGCGGCTTGACAAGGGTTGGGCCAGCTGGGTCTGTATCTTGTCTAATGGGGGTGGGGCCGGCTGGGTCTGGGTTTCACGCAATTTTGAGGTGCCGTGGGTGGGCGGGGACTTGACTCTGGGTCCCACAGACTCTGAAAGGAGGAAGATTTTCATATACATTTTACTAATTTTCTTTAATTTCTGACACTTCTATTATAGAGAAAGGGCAAATAGCAATATTAAAATATTTCCTCTAATTAATCCCCTTTTAATGTGCACAAATTTTGTGCACTGGGCCACTAGTTATTAATAACAAACTACCATGTTCCCTAATGACTGATTACTATAATTGTGTTGCATTCATTTCCCTTACGCGCCTTACACGCAGGTGCACCATTTCTCTCCCCTTATACTAGCAGAGAATATTTCAGCAGCTGATTCCCACGTCATTAGTCTGGTACTGACTTGTTTGGTGTACACAACAGGAAATATTTTTCTTTCGGAGAACAAGAAAAATAGGTTTATTTGGGTTAAGCTTATTAATTTGTGCAGTTACTCAGTGTCTGGTAAGTTAATGTTCAAGAAAAAATTAATTTTTATTAAAATGTTCCATTATTTTATGCTAATGATTACTCATTTATTTCAGCCCTTTGTATTCATCCTGTCTCTATTGAAATAAACCTACGTTTCTATGAAAATTGAAGCTTTTGTGGATTTTTTTTTTTTTGCAGCCCACATAAACTTCAACCTTGTTTATTAAGCCTGTGTTAGCCTTTGAGTTTGACATGCTTGGTGTACATCACAGCACCCCCTCATATACCATTCTCTCCTCAACACATTTTTATAGGGTTTCTATCTCCCTGTCTTTAAAATACCGCTTTAATTCACCAAAAATCTCACCTTTCCAAATCCAGTTATTACTCTTCTGTCTTCAACTTACTAGCCTCTCAGAAACATAGGCTCCAGCATTTTCTTTTATAAATACTCTCTTCACTTCTGTGACTCCATATTTTCTGCCCCACACCCCCCTCTCTCTTCTCTTGTTTGTTTCTATACATCTTATTTCTTTAATGAAAATTCTTAAGTAAATATAGGAAAATGTCAACACTTTATATAATTTGTTTGGGATATATGTACATTTTAAGAAGAAAAATTTGGAGGTATTTTTCACATTTTCAAAATATTTCATATTAAAAGAAGAGAGAAAATTTACTTATCATTTAGGAACACTTTTAAGGCCATTAGTGAACCAACGCATATTATGATAACATTCACTCTGGACAATTTTAATCTCACAGAAGACAACTGAGACCAAGAGGGATCTAGGTTGACAAAATTATACATACAAACTCATAATTTTCATTCTAAGCAGAGATCCTCAGATCCTTACTTTTTAAAGCAGTAAAAAGTAAAATATTATTAGAAAAGGGAAGAGGCCCTAACCCAGCCGTGGGCAAACTACGGCCCGTTCGCCTGTTCTATCCGGCGCGCGGAGCCGAAAGAGCGGAGGGTTCTCTTGCTCTGCCCTCCGCTCCTTCACCAGCAGCAGTGTTAACATGTATTAGTTCTCACAAACACTCCATCCATGCTTTTGTTCCGGCCCTCTGGTCCAGTTTAAGAACCCATTGTGACCCTTGAGTCAAAAAGTTTGCCCACCCCTGCAACCGGTTTGGCTCAGTGGGTAGAGCGTCGGCCTGGGGACTGAAGGGTCCCAGGTTTGATTCCAGTCAAGGTCATGTACCTTGGTTGCGGGCACATCCCCAGTAGGGGGTGTGCAGGAGGCGGCTGATCGATGTTTCTAACTCTCTATCCCTCTCCCTTCCTCTCTGTAAAAAAATCAATAAAATATATTTTAAAAAAGAAAGAAAAGGGAAGAGAAAAAATAAAATACATGAAAAATAGGCTCTGATCAGGTAGCTAGGTTGGTTAGAACGTTGTCCTGATATGCCAAGTTTGCAGGTTTGATCAACGGTCAGGGCACATACAAGAATCAACCAATGAATGCATAAATAATGGAACAACAAATCTCTCTCTCTCTCTCTCTCTCTCTCTCTCTTCCTTCCTCTCTCTCAAATAAATAAATAAATTCTATTAAAAAATGTATGAAAAACAGTATTTCATAGATATTTTCTTTTTCTTTTTTGAGGGGAAGGAACAGAGATATCCCATATGCCCTCTACCCTGATATGTGCATAGCTTCCTTCATTGTCAACATCCTGCACCAGAGTGATACATTTGTTACAACTGATGAACCTACATTAACACATCATACTCAACCAAAGTCCATAGTTCACATTAGGGTCCTCTTTTTTTTTTTTTTTTATCCTCACCTGAGGATATTTTTCCATTGATTTTTAGGGAAAGTGGAAGAGAGGCAGAAAGACAGAGAGAAACTTTGATGTGAGAGAAGCATATCAATTGGTTGCCTCCTGCACTAACCCCAACCAGGGCCTGGGCCAGGAAGGAGCCTGCAACCAAGGTAAGTGCCCTTGACTGGAATCGAACCAGGGACCCTTTTGTCTGCAGGCCAATGCTCTGTCCACTGAGCAAAACTGGCTACAGCAGGTCCACTTTGGATGTTGTGCATGCTATGGGTTTGGACAAATGTATAATAATAATAATTCCATCATTATGATATCATACAGAGTATTTTCATTGTCCTGAAACTCCTCTGTACTCCACCTTTTCATCCCTCAACCCCCACCTCTATCTTCTGACAACCACTGATCTTTTTACTGTCTCCATAGTTTTGCCTTTTTGAGAACGTCATATATTTAGAATCATAAAGTATGTAGCCTTTTCAGATTGGCTTCCTGTGCTTAATAATATGCATTTAAGTTTCCTCCGTGTCATTTCATGGCTTGGTAGCTCTTAAATTGTAGTGCTGAATAATATTCCATTGCCTGAATGTACCAGTTTATTTGTCCATATCCCTACTGAAAGATGTCTTGGTTGCTTCCAAGTTTTGGCAACTATGAATAAAGCTGCTATAAGTATTTCATTGATTTTTTAAAAAATTATTTTCCTTCAGAATAAAACAGAGAATCAGCTAGCTCACTTCCAATATGTATTCAAACCAGAGTGAAGAGGTACCTCTTTTGGTCTACCTCATGCTCTCTTCATCTTTGCTTTAATTGCATTATTGCTAATATTAGCATATTAATTTTCCTTATCTTACATTTATGTATTTTAAACAATGTAGGAAAATGTAATAAAATACTCAAATGGATCTACAAACAAGTGTCAATATGGTACATAGATGGTTGTTTTATAAAAACAGACCAGTTGACTGGTAGGCAGAGATGGCTTGATTTTCAGTTGCCAGATGAAAGTCTAAACTTGAAACAAGAAAAGTGGTTTGAGGATGATAGCAGAGTAGAGGTTGAGGGCCACAGAGCACAGACACAGGGTGGGGCAAACAGTTGTTTGTATGGAAAATAATGCAATAATTAATAAATAGCAATACCAGAATAAATTCTGTTTTTTGCTTACTCGTAACTGTTGCTCACTCTGTATGTACTAGACATAGCCTGCCTGGTGGTTTTGAAAAATGAAAAAATACACACATATACACACCAGTTGGTGAAAGGTGTGGAAACTTCGAGTTCAGAATTTGGCCTAAATTTAGAGAGAGTGGAATCTCTCACTGGATACTAGCAGACTATAACACCGTGTAATTCTGAACTTTGCATAGATACTTGACATGGGGATAAAATGCATCCTTACAGACTAGCTCATCTGAAGAGGCAAAACACCATGCTTTCTGACCTAAACGACCAGCTTTGGGCCAGAGGGCAGCTGTACTTTCCCATTTGCTTCTTAGTTAAATGACCTCCTTATCTTGGTTCCTCCGTCTGGTAGACTGTGGTCAGTAGTAAAGCATCGTCACCAGGCACAATCCAGCGAAACCCAATGCAGGCAATAAAAAACAATATCCTTAATTACCAGAGCTGAGGCATAGCCAAATGTCAGGAATCGAGAAAGAACCTACAGTCGAGTCTATAAAAAGATATTAGCCATCAGTGTAGTAAAAATGAGTCAATATACCAGTCAACTAGCTGGCTGATCCT
Source organism: Myotis daubentonii (assembly GCF_963259705.1). Lineage (NCBI taxonomy): Eukaryota > Metazoa > Chordata > Mammalia > Chiroptera > Vespertilionidae > Myotis > Myotis daubentonii. The sequence goes on along the minus strand of NC_081841.1, from coordinate 178,397,972 downwards.
GAGTCCACATGTGAGGTGACCGACAACATGTGGTTGTCCGGGAAGACAAGTGAAGGAATAGAAATGGCAGGCAGGGTTTACCACTCTCTCTGCTGGAATAGCTCACAATTTCTCTTTTGCTTTTATCACTACACTCCCAAGAAAGGACTTTCATAAGTTCTGCTTCCATTCTAGCCACTGTCCAAAGCTTGCCATATGTTTCATCTGTTCCTCTTGCACAACTGCTCCTTCACTTACTTTTTTAATGCTCTTTCTTACTTTCTGTAGATTTTTCTGACCTATCCATTTCCCTTCTCTCTAAAAAAAAAGTCTTTTACATTTCTTATAAGGAAATATATATATACTGGAGGCCCAGTGCACGAATTTGTGCATGGGTGGGGTCCAGTTGGCCTACCCCGATCCGTGCTGGGGGGAGGGGCCGCAGGCGGTTGGACAATCCCGCCCTCTGGTTGAACTCCTGGTTGAACTCCCGGTTGAGGGGACAATTTGCACATTAGCCTTTTTTTTTTCCTGAACTACCTCTTTTTTTTCTTTCTTTATTGATGAAGGTATTACATATTTTTCCTTATCTCCCCATTGCCTCCCTCCCCCTGCATATTATTAGCCTTTTATTATATAGGACTTTTTTACAAGGCAGGCCTACTGACAACAAATTCCCTCAATTTTTGTTTGTCTGAAAAAGTCTTTATTTCTCCCTCATGATTGATAAAGATCATTTACAGAATATAGAATTCTAGGCCTGTGGTTTCTTTTTCTCAACACTTGAAATTTTCACTTCATTCTCTTCTTGCCTGGTTTCTGAGGAGAAGGGGATGTTAGTCTTATCTTTGTTCCTCTATAGAATATAGGCAAGGTGTTCTCCTGTAGTTTGAAAATGATATGCCTAAGTATAGGTTTTTGGGGTTTTTTGCATTTATCCTGCTTGGTGTTTTCTGAGCTTCCTGGGTCTATGATTTGGTGTTTGGCATTAACTTGAAGAAATTATTCTGTTATTATTGTTTCAAATACTTCTTGTGTTCTTTTCCCTCTTTCTTCTCTTTCTGGTATTCCCATTATACATATGTTATACTTTTTGTAGTTGTCCCACAGCCCTTGGATATTCTCTTCTGTTTTTTATGTCTTTGTTCTCTCCCTTTTGTTTTTTGAGTATTCTATTGCTATGTCCTCAAGCTCAGAGATTTATTCTTGTGTCCAGTCTACTAATAAGCCCATCAATGGCATTCTTCATTTCTGTTACAGTGCTTTTTATCTCTAGCATATTTTTGTTGTTCTTTCTTAGGATTTTCATCTCTGCTTACATTGCCCATCTGTTCTTACATGCTATATACTCTATCCAAAAGATCCCTTTGTTTATTAATCATAAACAAATTTGTTTTAGATTCCTGGTCTGATAATTCCAACATCCCTGCATTCCCTGTTTTGCTCCATCTGTTCAATTTGTGTTTTGTCCTCTGGCATGTCTGTAATTTTTTTCTTGATATCCAGACATGATGTACTGTGTAAAAAGAAAAAAAAACCTGCTGTAAAAGAGGCACTATCAATGTGTTGGTAAGGTGTGGGAGAGGCAATTCTATCGTTCTATGATGGGGTCTCAGTCTGTTAGTGAGCCTATACTTTTGAACTGTGAACTTCAGAAGTGTTTCTCATTCTTCTTCCCCCTACTGCATTTTTTGGGACAGAATATCTAGAATCAGCTGGAGTTGGGTATTTTCTTTCCTCCAGGTTAGTTAGGCACAGATAATACTCCATCAGGTTAGGCTTTGCTTGACTAGCTTTTCCTGAGGGCAGGTCTGGTTGAAGAACTATATATACTAGTAAGTCCTCACTTAATGTCTTGGTTAGGTTACACAACTTTAAGCAAAATGTGTCATATGGTGAAACCAATCTTATAGACTAATTGATATGAACAAGATTTAAGTTCCTACAGCATCTCATCAACATTATAATGCAACTAGTGGCCCAGTGCATGAATTTGTGCACCTTGAAAGGAACTGTGGGCCGCGAGGCTGCGGTGGGCACAGGGGCAGGTCTCGGCCCATCTCCGCGCCCTTGCCCAGACCCTCTCACTGTGGCCTCCAGTCCTCTGTCTGCCAGCAACCCCTCTACTGCCGCTGCCGCTCCCATGTGCTGACAGCGCCGGCCCTGCTCACACCCGCTGATGGCGCAGAGCTATTGGGGCTGGCTCCAGCAGCAGGTGCAAGCAGCGGCTGCTGCCCCGATTGCCCCTCAGGAGCAGGGGGAGGTGGAGAAGCCCTCAAGGGCGATTGGCACTGGCAGCCATTGCTCACACCCACTGATGGCACCAAGCGATCAAGACCAGTGCTGGGAGCTGGCAGTGGGTGTGAGTGGCGGCTCTGGTGCTGGCTACAAGTGTGAGCGAGGCCAGCGCCAGTAGTGGGTGTGAGCAGGGCTGGTGCTGGCATTAGGTGCGAGCACAGGGTGAGACTACAGCATACAGGAGCAAAGAATTTTCAGTAACCACCAGAGGCTCACCCTGATGACAGTGATGGGCACCTCCCCTTGGTCTGGCACCCCCGCTCACCTATTCCACCATCCCACTGTGGCCAATGCCTGCTCTGTACTTCATGCACCTCCTGGTGGTCAGCGCATGTCATAGCGACCAGTTGTTCAGTTGTTTGGTTGTTCAGTTGTTCTGCTGTTCAGTCTATTTGCATATTAGGGTTTTATATTTATAGATGGCATTATTCAAGGACCTTCTGTATTTCTAAATGGTTTCTTTTCCCTTCCCCCTGCAGGAAGCCTGAGGAAACGTTTCTCTAATATTTGTTTACTATCAGAATCTAATGGAGCTCCTGAAGTTAAGTCTCACAATATTATGGGGTCTCCCCTGTGACTGGGTCCCTCTGGAGTTTTTAATTCTGAGACTTGTCCACACTGAGCCTCCAGCAATTCATTGATTACAGTTCAAGTTTCCCCCCCAGCACTGGTTCCCTTAGCGGCTTCTGCTCCAGGAAGCCAAGATTCTCTATATTTACCTGCCTGTCTCCCTAATCTTGGGAGTGGTGATTATTTGTCCCAAGTCTCCCCTCACTTACAAATGCAAGAAGAGTTCTCTCTCTCTCTCTCTCTCTCTCTCTCTCTCTCTCTCTCTCTTTCTCTCGACATCTACTGTCTCCCTAGAATTTATCTTATCCAATTCCAATGCCATGGATTTTCTTGTTGGTGGGTTTTTGTTTTTGTTTATTTCTCCAGATTTGCACAAAGGTGGCTCCTTCTTAATTTTCATATTTCAGCCTAAGAATATCCTCTAAACAAGCCTTCCTGACTGGCCAATTTAATATCAAGGCTCACCACCTCCAAGCATTTGTTCTCCTCCTATTTATTTTCTTTATAGCCCTCATCAAACTTGAACTTATCTTCTTCATGTATTTAGTTGGGTACTGTCCATCTCCTACTACTTGAATGTAAATGCTGTGAGAATATAAGCCTTATATGCCTTGTTTACCATCGATTCCCAGTGCTTTGATGGGAATGATGTTCAAAAAGTATGTTTAAAAATGATTCATGATTTATTTAATCATTTTGCTATTGTTGAACTTTTAGTTGTTTCTAAATTCTATTATAATAAGAACTACTCTGCTAAACATATCTGTACACATTATTATCTATGATGACTTTTTCTCTTGATAATCTTGTAAGTGAAATTCCTATAAGTAAAATTATTGCATAAAAGAGGATGCACTTTTTTTTGCTGTTGTTAATCTTCACCCTAGGGTATTTTTCTATTGATTTTTTTTTTATTGCTTTTAGAGAGGAATGGAGAGGGAGAGAGAGATAGAAACATCAACGATTAGAGAGAATCATTGATCAGCTGCCTCCTGCCTGCCTCCCACCAGGGAATGAGATTGCAACCTGGGCATGTGCCCTGACTGGGAATTGAACAGTGACCTCTTGGTTCACAAGTTGACTCAACCACTGAGCCACACGGGTCAGGCTCATTTGCTTTTTTGAGTGGGAGAGAAAGTAGTGGTGTTAGAGTTTATCCATTGGTTACAGTAGTGCTGTCCACAGAAATATAAAATGAGTCATATCTGCAATTTTAAATTTTGTAATAGCCATGTGAAAAAGTAAAAAGGAACAACTGAAATTGGAATTAATATTAGCAAGATATTTTTAAATCAAATACTATCATTTCAACATGAAATAAATGTAAAACATTCATGAGACATTTAAAATTTTTGTTTTATAGTGTTTGAAATCCATTGTGAATGTTACATTTACAGCACATCTCAATTTGAACCACATGTATTTTGAGTCCTCAAAATCCTCAAGAAGATAGTCTTACTGAATTGGAAAACCCATTGTTTACAGAATGTTAGGGCTTTTATGGGTGCAAGGCAATGAATATTGTACTTACCTGGCTACTATTTTTCTGTAATTGGAAGACTGTTTCTGGTAGGTATCTTAGTTTGGTTTGCACAGCAGCAGACCCTGAGACAAGGATTTTGGAGGTGATCCCAGGAAAACACTTGTAGGGAGTGGAGGAGTAAGACAGAGAAAGGAAGGAAGGCAATAAAGGGTGTATTAGCAAGCAAGTTACTGCTTAAGCAACCGGACTCCATTCTGCTGGGTAACACTGGGAGAGAGAATTATCTCAACAGATGGGGCAGGGCACTGGCGCATTGGTTGAGGGTTGATTACAGAGTTTTGGCTTGCCTTGCATGTGGGCCCAATGTGCTTCAAAAGCCTGAAAAAGGACCTTAAGTAGAGTTACAGATAAGCAGTAAGCTGTCTTAGACCTGGAGCGATGCCCAGAGTATATGAACCGGAAAGTGATAGCTTCAGCTACAGCAGGTCACACAATCCAGTAGAGACACTATTAGCTTCCCAAACCCCAGAGACTTAATGCCACCAAGACTGTCCTCTATACCACTCATCTTGCTCACTTCTGTACCCCTAGCTCCTTCTAGCACAGTTTTTGGCACACATGGGTGTTTAATGAACAGATGTTGACTATATGACTTTCCTTTGTTTGCCTGCTTTGTTCTTTCAGGCCTCTCCATATACATGGGTGCCATGGCTACTAGCAGTTATGGGTCATAGCCTTACTCCCTGGTAAGAAAGGAATGTGATGTTTTCCCTTTCTAACTCCAGAAAAAAAAAAATCTCAAAGGAGAAAGCCAGTTGGCCTGGCCTGGGCCATGAGCTTATCACCTCTGGTCAAGCCCTCCGGACACAGGCATGGCATATTATGCTTGGCTAGATTTTAGTGGGCTGCCCATCCTGAGGTGTCAGAAGTGAAGGCTATTACTGGAAGGTGGAGTGACAGAACAATTGCCACCGTATTTGCAACTGATGATACCCTCTGGAGTATGTCTAAGTTGTGAATGCCATTGGTCTTATTTGTCTTGGTAGAAAAATGCTTGAAGACCAGCACTGTCTTAGCTGAATCATGTAGAGCTGGCACCTGAATTATTAGCCCTTATACATCCTGTAGATTAAACACTTAATACTTTGGCTATTGGAAGGAGATCCTGTAGTAATTTATACTTTGTAAGGGCCCAAATTGGTATCATATGCCCCCGAAGTTTATTTGGGAATGAATTGTCAAATACAACAAGACATGTCGTATTTGTCTTGTTCTGTCACTCTCCATACATGTTAGTTTAAACAAAATATATTTTTATTGATTTCAGACAGAAAGAGAGATAGAAACATCAATGATGAGAGAGAATCATGGGTTGGCTGGTTCCTGCACTCCCCCCCGCACTGGGGATGGAGCCCGAAACCTGGGCATGTGCCCTGACCGGGAATTGAACTGTGACCACCTGGTTCATAGACTGATGCTCAACTACTGAGCCACTTTGGCTGGGCTAGACATTCTTTAGTCATCCTTACTAGAGTCAATGACTGACTTCATTCACTTGGCATAATATTTTCAATGTTCATCCATGTTATAGCATGCATCAGTATTTTATTCCTTTTTGTAGAATGTCAAATACTATTCCATTGTATGTAATACCACATCTTATTTATCCAATCATCCGTTGATGGACACTTAGTTCCCACCCATCCCCCCACTTTTTAGCTTTTATTAATAGTGCTACTATGACATGTGTAAGTTTTTGTGTGAATGTTTTAATTTATCTTGGGTAGATACCTAGGAATGGAATTTCTGGGTTATATGGTAATGTTGCTGCTGTCTCATTTCACATTGCTATCAGCAGAATATGAGGATTCTAATTTTCCCACAGCCTTTCTGGTATTATGGTCTTTTTAGTTATAGTATTGAACTATTTGAGATCAGTAAACAAGTGTTGCCCTAGCCAGTTTGGCTCAGTGGATAGAGCTGAGCATCAGCCTGCGGACTAAAGGATCCCAGGTTCGATTGTGGTCAAGGGCACATGCTCAGGTTGGGGGCTGAATCCCCAGTAGGGGGCATGCAGGAGGCAGCCGGTCAATGATTCTCTCTCATCATTGATGTTTCTATTTCTCTCTCCCTCTCCCTTCCTCTCTGAAATCAATAAAAATATATTTAAAAAAACAAGTGCAGATAGAGGTTTGCAAGTTCTGTGGTTGGCCTAGTGGTCATGCACCCAGAAGACATTCACTAAACATTTGTTGAATGAGTGAAAAAAGCCCCTCCCTTTTATTTGTATGTTACCTTAGGTTTTAAAAGTGCACTCACAAGTTGTAAGGCTCATAATAATCCTATGGGAAGTAGGAAGAGTAAGCTGGGGCAGTCTGACAAGGGAAGTCACTAGACTTCTAACTTTAGTAAGTGATTCATCTTTGAAGTAGAACTGGTAGCTGAGCATTCACACCAAGCATGTCAAACTCAAAGGCTAACACAGGCCAAATAAACAAGGTTTAAGTTTATGTGGGCCGCAAAAAACACAAAAGCTTCAATTTTCATAGAGATGTAGGTTTATTTTGAAAAGTCATGATAGCAATGATTAGCAATGATAAAATTAATATTTTCTTCCTGACACTTGGCATCTCTGCTACTATCTTTCCTACTTTTGGGGAAATCTTGTTCATAGTAATTACTTTAAAAACTGACCCAAGGTGAATGTCAGCAATTCTGGATCTGCCAGGGGACTTATATCCTTTCATAATTGGAAATAACTGCTCACACTGTTATATTGGCTGGGCCACAAAAATATTCATTGTGGGCTGCATGTGGCCAGTGGGCCGCGAGTTTGACATGCTTGAGTTACAGGGCTGGAAAATTTAGGGAAGTTCAAAGAGAACTTTAAAATCAGGTGAGGGCTGATTATTTGGGTTTATATACTGCATTATCTGAGAAGAGCTAACATATAAAGATAGGTAATTGAATAATCATAGATTTCTTACAATATTCAGTCTAATTGTCTCCCTTTCTGTAATTGAAATTCTCAAACATACATGAAATAATTAAGAAAATAGTATAATAGGGGAGGTGGGGGGGTATGAAAAAAGGTGAAGAAAACAGCCAAAGAACATATATGCACAGCACATGGACACAGACAACAATGTGGTTAGAGCCAGAGGGAGAGAAGGGTGGGGTCTGGGCGAAGGGAGCAAAGGGAGGGTTGGGGGGCATCTGTAATAATGTCAACAATAAAAATTTTAAAAAGTATAATACCCACCCCATCACCCATCATTTAAAAATTACTAACAATTTGCCTTTTAAAAAATGTTTGAATACAGTCAGGCTTTCTTTAAAAGCCATTTCTCCCCCCCTCCCCAGTTTTATTGAGGTATAACTGACAATTAAAAATTGTACTTACTCAAGTTGTACAACCACATTCTCACTATACATATACATTGTGTAATATTCACAACCAAGCCAGTCAACCTATCCGTCATTTAACATCTTAACCACTTTGCTTTTTTATGTTGAGGTCACTCAAAATGTACTCCCTTAGCAACTTTCAAATACACACTGTTGTCAACTACAGTCACATTGCTGTAAACTAGGTCTGTAGAACTTATTCATCTTGCACAACTGAAAGTATTTTAGCCAAGGCACATGGGTAATTATCATAGAATAATAAAGTAATTCTGTAAACATCATAAACTCGTATCCTCTGATATTTTATTTAGGGTTGAAGGGAAGAGAAGCTGCTGGGGACATAAAATAACTAGAGACTTATGCGTGGGGGGTCCAAGATTTTGTTCTTTCAGTCCAATTTCTTTTTTCTTTCTTTCTTTTTATTGTTTAAAGTATTGCATATGTCTTATTTTTCCCTGATTGAGCCCCCCACCACTCCTGCCCCGCAAGGACAAGCCCCCACCGCCCCAGTGTTCCTGTCCATTTGTTATGCTAATATGCATGCGTACAAGTCCTTTGGTTGATAACTTACACTCCCCCCTCCCGCCTTTCCTCGAGGTTGGACGGTCTGATCTGTGTTTCTTGGTCCCTGGATCTATTTTTCTTCATCAGTTTAGGTTGTTCATTATATCCCACATATGAGTGAGATCATGTGAAGTTTATCTTTCTCTGACTGGCTTATTTCACTTAGCATAATGCGCTCCATGCCCATCCATGCTGTTGCAAATGGTAAAAGTTCCTTCTTTTTTTTTTATAGCAGCAGTGTTCCATTGTTTGAGGTCCTCCAACCTGAGAGTGAATATTTGACTTGGACAACAGCAGGGTTTAGCACGGATTCTCTTTGTAGAGCCGAAACACCTAAACAAAGGTAACAAGATTAGAAGAACTCAGAATTTGGAAGATGAAGGCTTGCTTTTGGAAGATGAAATCCATTGGCAATAGATTAGGGAGGCATGAGAAAGCAAAGACCTCTGGGATTGGATAAAAAGCCGGAGTGGTTCAAGTGGTTGAGTCTAGATCTATGAATCAGGAAGTCACAGGTCGATTACCAGTCAGGGCACACGCCCGGGTTGCAGGCTCAGTCCCCAGTGTGGGGTGTGCAGGAGGCAGCCGATCAATGATTTTCATCATTGGTGTTTCTATCTTTCCCTCTCCTTTCCTCTCTGAAATAAAAAAAAATAAATTTTAAAAAGTAAAATGATGGACACAAGCTTCTTTTACATAGGTGGGTACAGATTAGTTAACAGTCAACAATTAACAGGATAGCAGTAGCAATGAGGGAATTTGTGGTCTCTGCCCTGGTGCATTGATTGTGCCCTGTGGGGTTCAGGGGTGGGGGCGGGGAGAAAGGGGAAGTTACCTTGATTTTCCAAAGGTTTGTTATAGTAGATGCAAAAAGACAATAGGCTCAGTTAAGGTCAAAGTTGATCTTTGTCAGGGAAGACGCTGGCCTAGGACATGACTACCCACCACAGACTTTTTAATTAAAAGAATTTTAATTTCAGACCATCCTTTGTGGTTACTTTAGGTCTCCGAGGTTGCAAGGCCACCCCACAGGCCTTCCCTGAGCTTGTCAGGTTCGCATGTAAGCCCCTTTTCACCCACAATGCACTCTCTCTCTCCCCATATTCCTTTCCCAATCCAAGAGGGCAGCAAAAAGCTCACAGAGGCCCTCAGCATAATGCAACATGTGAGATGACAGCACGCTTTCATCTTCCAAATTCTGAGTTCTTCTAATCTTGTTACCTTTGTTTAGGTGTTGCGGCTCTACAAAGAGAATCTGTGCTAAACCCTGCTGTTGTCCAGGTCAAATATTCGCTCTCATGTTGGAGGACCTCCCACGGCACCTTTGTTTGGTCCCAAAGAGGGCAGCTGGCAGCTTTCTGCAGGTCTTCCGAAACCGCAGCCGAGGGGGCGTTTCTGAGCGGCGGGGGCGGGCAGAGCCGGCGCCTCCCTTCTCTGCTTAGCTGGTGCCTTAAGGTCGGAGCACAAACTGCGTAAAGTTTGCGACCAGGTGTGAGCACGTGGGCCTCTGGTACCGGGGCCCAGGGCCCGCGGTCCCCCTACCATCTCCATCCAACAGCGCCCCGGCCTCGCCTCGCATCAGCGCGTGGCCCCCGGCAGCGTAGGCCCGGCCTCCCGCTCCTGGCGTGGACCCTTCGCCTCGCGGCTCCCGACTCCCGGCTCCAGGCGGGGGCGTTGGCGACGGCAGCAGCGGCCCCGGCGTGGAGGCGGGGACGGGGCGGGCCGCCGGGCTCTCCTCCCGGAAGCGGGTGATTTGGAGGCTGGAGCCGAGCGGAGGCGGCCGGAGCTCCAGCATCCCTGCCGGCGGCTCGGGGAGCAGCGGGGACACACCGCCGCCGGAGCAGCGCCACCCCGGCTCGCGGCCGCGCGGCCGGCAAGATGTTGCCGGTGTACACGGAGGTGAAGCCCAACCCGCTGCAGAACGCCAACCTCTGCTCGCGCGTGTTCTTCTGGTGAGCGCCCCGCCCGCGCCTGTCATCCCGCCGCCGCGTGCGCCCGGCTTTGGGGGTGGGGACCCGGTCTGAACCAGGGAGCGCTTTCCTTCTGGCTGCGATCGGGCCGCCCCACGCCGGCCGCGTGCTCCCCGGCGAGCGGGACGGGCGGGAGCAGGCCCCGGAGGGGGACCCGGAGTCCTGCTGGTGGGGCCGCTGGGGCTCCCTGCCGCGCCGCCCGCCGGGGAGGAGGAGGTAGCCCCACGGGAGAACAGACTGGATCTCTCCAGCCCGCCAACCGTACTCGGTCCCCCCTCCCCCCCAGGCTCAGGGATTTGCACTTCTGAACTAAAGCTGCACCCTTTTTTTTTCTTTCTTTCTAAGCCAGCAGCTTATGAATAGCTTGCTTGGTCTCACTGCAACCGAAGCCAAATTAGTGCCCTGGACCATTGCCATCTCCCAACAGTGTCCCCACCTCTTCCGATATTCCTTACGTGCCGCCGAGTTCCGACTCCAGCGGCTCCCTCTGTGTCCCGGACCGTGTCTGTCTCTTACCCTCGCTCTCTCTTCATGTCTGTGTCACACTGGGTGTCCTAGGACTTAGTTGTGGCAAATTTCCTGTGGGTTAACAACGCTTTATTATTTATTTCATGAATGGAGACACTTGAACACGGCTTTCTTTGGCCTGGGACACACATAGCCATGACTGGAGCACGTCCTTGACCAGCCCCTTTCCTATTGCGAATATATCCACTTGCACCTTTGAGGTCTACAACGGGGTAGGTTTTATAGGGATCTCTAGCCTCTAGGGAAGCAATTCAGGGTCTTGATGCAGATCGTTCTTCCCGGGAGCCCTATGGTCCTAAAACCACTGAAAGGCCCTTGAGCTGGGTGGAAACACATCGGTGAAAGTTGGCCCACAGAAGTGATGCTCTTTAAGTTTTATGTCTAGGAGCTGGCACTGGGAACGAGGTGGGCCTGAACCCTTGGACTTGAATCACATTTGGTTGATGGTTAGATCTTTTGTTTCTCGACCCTAACCCTCCTTTCACCTTTCCCCCATATTCTAAGAGATTCCAAGGGGATCCTCCTGCACGGGCTTTGATTGCTGTGTATTTAGCGTGTGGAACAGACCTTGGCTGTTTGGTACCCTTCTCTACATGAAAGGGGAAGAAGGCTATGTCTGCTTATTATAAATTATAATGAAGGAGGCAAACATCTCCGTGACTTCAGGCAGGGCAAGGCGCTGTGGAAGCACTTCCTATTTGTGGATTTTGGAAATGTTTGTACAATGGATATGGGAAGGTGGTGCGGACCTCTCATGAATGACTTGAGTAGGCATCCATTCTGGTTTCCCTTCTGGAGGGGAAGGAGCAATTATCTGTTTTCCTCCTGAAGGCACTGAAGCAGAGAGGTTGAGTGAGTTGCCCAGGATCACATACCTAGTACGTGGTAGAGCAGCATCCCAAACCAGGCAGTCTGGTGTCCTGGCCTGTGTTCCAAACCGCTGTGCTGAGCCGCTTCTGTTGGCTCTTCAATCCATGGAGAAGGCCATTCTAAACTCACTGTTGTTCTTATAGACTGGAGTTGTGAGGTGGTTGGGCCACGGGAAACATCTGTTACCTTCCTTTAGGGCAACTGTTCTCAAGGTATGGCATCCACATCTGCCTCATCCACATCACCAGGGAGCTTTGTTAGAAATGCAAGTTCTCCAGCACCCATTCCACAGCAATTCTGTAAAATTGGAAACTCTGGGGGTTAGCGTTTACCTAAACTAGCACCCCAGGTAATTCGCCTGGAAAGTTGAGACTGACTCTGTTTTAAGCCGCTCCTCCATTGTCATTCCAGTATGATAGTTTAAAAAAGGGCAGGTGTTTGTGAAGTCAGTTGTTGACCACAGTTGCCATCCTGTCTTGATTTACCTTCTGCAGTTTGAGGAATTTTAAAGTCTGGGGCACCTTAGTGATTTTCTTGTGTGCCCCTCTGGCTGCAGGCCTGAAAACTGAAATGAGCCCAGCCAGGAGGAAGTGCTGTCTGGAGACAAGGCCCACCTTGACGAGAACAACAACCACGTTTTCAGCTTTTCAAATTTCACCTGCTTTCTAAACTTGTAAACTTGCAGCTACTTATCTGAAAGACACCAATATGGAGCTCACTGACTTTTATGCAGATGACTTTACCAGGGTTTTGGTGTTTCACAGCACATTTGGGCTTGGGGTCTAAGAGGAATTGTACATTATTGGCTATTGGTAATTGTTGTGGATTTTCTAAAAGAATGTATGTTTTTCTATTTCTGCAAGAAATTCCAAAAAACCTACTAGAAGGTAACAACAACAACAACAAAATTCCGAACAATAGAAAAAGAAGAGAGGGAAAGGATGACTTACTTCTATTTAGCCTACTACAGGTGCTGATGTTTTGGCGGTCTCTTAAGTATTTTCTTTAAACCTCTTTAAGCATACCTGTGGGTGCACACATCTTTTCTGTAAAACTGGTTTGGATCCTGATCCCTTAATTTCCTATGGTTAACGTTTCTTTATGGCATTAATCTTCAAAATATGCTATTTAAAGTTTGTAGTTTATGCAGTCTTTCACTTTTGGTTGAACACAGTTTGTTTCTGTGTACGATGATGTAATGTACATCCATGTTCATATTTTTTGTGCATCTTTCCTTTTTTCTATATTTTTAAAAGTAGAGCAACTGGTGGAAAGCCAAATTGTTTTCTAACAGGATTTGACCAATTTATCAATGTGCTTAAACCACTCATTGTCAACTTTGAGTACACAAATTATTTTTCTAGGTAGAAAGGTTAAAAATACTAGTTTAATGTGCATTTATTTGAATTATAGTGGTGGAACTTTTTTTTATGTCTATTGACCCATTTATCCGTGTTTCTTTCAATTGTCTATGAACAGATTTTTTTTTTTTCCTTATGAGGCACTTATGTTTTGACATAACTTGTAATAGGGCTTATAATATTTTTTTCAGATTTTCATTTGTCTCTTAATTTAGTTCAGATATTTTAAAATTTATGTATCATTCATTAAACTGAGCTTTTGTAATGTTCTTAAAAATCTCAGCACCATCTAAATCTCCATGAGCATTTTTAGTTTTCTTGCATCATTTCTAACAGTAGAGGCACCTGGAACTTCTTTTACTGTTTGATATGAGATAGGCCCCGCTCCCCTTCCCCCCAAAACAGCTCAGTTTCCCATCATGGTTTATTGAATAATTCTTCCTCTTCCCTATTATTGGAAATGAGTGGCAAAGCTCGTGAATTGTGTCTAGCTGGGCACTAGATTGCCCATTCCCCTGAGACTCCCTGGTGATAGCCCTCTCCCCTACTGGGCAACCTGTGCGTGAGTGTGTGTGTGCTCTGTGCTCTGTATTTTTCTGTCCACCCTTATCCCAGAGGTCAGCAGGTTGGGGAGTAGCAAGGCAGGACCTGTTCCCAGAGATGGGGGTTTAGGAGGGCTTGGGCCAGATGCCTCGGGCAAACCAGAGTGGTTAAATCCTCCCTCCCCGGAAGCTGGCTCAGGAAAGCGAATGCTGGTGTGGAGACTGCCGCTGGAGTCAGCACACACTCCCTGGAGACTCTTCTCAGAGAAAGCTGATGACATGAGGGAGAAATGCAAATGGCTGAGGGCTAGGGTGGCTTAGAGAGGTTGGTTGTATTCAGCCCTCTGTATATTGATTGTGAATGCATAGAAATGTTTAATTTTAAACTAGGATTCTTGCACCATTTTCAGAATACCTCTTATGTTAGTTAATCTTGCTCTTTATTAACAGTTGGAAATCCAAAGGTAGATGGAGGCTGGGGGAGCTTTCCAGGGCTTGTTCTCTGGCCTTAGCCTGTTCCCCTTTCTTAAGGTTTAATTTGATGAGTTTTGGCAAACAAGATGTAGAACATCCCAGAGGTGTATTGAAATTTACTACTAAGTCCCTACTAAGTCCCTGCAGTGATATAAACAACGTAACAAATTTTATAAGTATCTCCTATGGGTTATTCTTTTTTTAAAAAATCAAATATGTTTTTATTGATTTCAGAGAGGAAGGGAGAGGGAAAGATAGGAACATCAATGATGAGAGAGAATCATTGACCGGCTGCCTCCTGCATAACCCCTACTGGGGTTGAGCCTGCATGTGCCCTGACTGGGAATCAAACTGGTGACCTCCTGGTTCATAGGTCGACGCTCAACCACTGAGCAATGCCAGTCGGGCCCCCATGGTTTCTTCTCCTTTTTTTTTTTTTTTTTTTTTTAAAATCCTCACCCGAGGATATTTTTCCCTTGATTTTTAGAGAGAGTGGAAGAGATAGGAAAAGACAGAGAGAAATCAATGTGAGAGAAACACATGGATTGGTTGTCTCCCACAGCACCCTGACCAGAGCCCAGGCCAGAGAGGAGCCTGCAACCAAGGTGTGTGTCCTTGATGGGAATTGAACTGTGACCCTTTGGTCTGCAGGCCGATGCTCTATCCACTGGCCAAACCAGCTAGGGCCTGTGGTTTATTCCTTTTTTTCTTTCTCTTTTTTTTTAAAAATATTTTTATTGATTTCAGAGAAGATGGGAGAAGGACAGAGAGATAGAAACATCAATGATGAGAGTGAATCATTGATTGGTTGCCTCTTGCACACCCCCCACTGGGGATCAAATCTGCAACCCAGGCATGTGCCCTTGATCAGACTCGAACCCAGAACCTTTCAGTCCGCAGGCCAACGCTCTATCCACTGAACCAAACCAGCTAGGCTATTCTTGATGTGTGTGTGTGTGTGTGTGTGTGTGTATGTCTGTCTTTGAGCCTTCATCCTATGTCACACCTGCCACTCTTAAGTGGGTCCTGAGAACGCTGTCCTTTTTACCACAAGGATGCTTTTGTGGGTTTCCTCTTTGTGTGAGCTCCAAGCCCCTGCAGATATTTTGTGTTTTTGTATTGGTGAATAGCTTAGAGCAGTGGTTCTCAACCTTCCTAATGCCGTGACCCTGTGGTGACCCCCAATTTCATTGTTACAAATTGAACAGAATTAAAGCATAGTGATTAATCACAAAAACAATATGTAATTATATATGTGTTTTCCAATGGTCTTAGGCGACCCCTGTGAAAGGGTCATGCGACCCCCAAAGGGGTCGGGACCCACAGGTTGAGAACCGCTGGCTTAGAGGTAGATGCCAGTAGAGGCAGTGGGAAAGTCTGGGCTTTGGAACAGGTTGGACTCAGGTCTTATCTTCAGTGCTGCTAATTCTGTGTGGCTACATGCAAGTAATCTCTGAGACTTAAAATGGGAAGAATGGAGGTGATCGTAAATTAAGTCCAGCCCAGAGTGAAGGCCTCGTATGGCCCGGGGGTATCTGAAGACAGGAAGATAAGTGTTAGATCCATTTAAAGATTAATCCTTATGAGTTCTCTTTATCGGTACAGGTGTACCCTGTGTTGTTGTTTTTTTGAGCTTCCCTTTATTGCGCTTCCCAGATGTTGCTTTTTTTTTTTTTTTAAATAAATTGAAGACAAGACCCTCTGCCAACAAAAAAGATTATGGCTCACTATCATAGTGGTTTGGAACCAAACCGGTAGTGTCTCTGGGTATACCTGTATTATGTACCTACATAGAAATAACTGAAAATGGAAGTCAGCTGAGGTTAAGCTTAATATTTTCTTCAGATATTAAAACTCATGTTTATATACTTCAGCAGTATTCACTGATGCTGTTAATAATGCAGGCCCGGACCTGTTTCCATCCCCCCCAGATCATCCTGGTTGTGGCAGGTCTGGGTGGGATGTATGGAATCTGTGTTGTAAGTTACTTAAGGGCACGTAGGCTGGCAGGTAGTCCTCAGAGATGGATCTGTTTAGGTAACAGTGCTGATAATCATTAACATCTTTTGAATAATGCTTCCTCTGGGCTCAGAATTTTGCTCACTGTTTTACATTTATTTTCTCATTGAATCCTCAAGCAATCCTATGAGCCAGGCATCTTGTGAAATACTTAGTTCATAAATGAGGAAATCCAGGTCTAGAGAGGCTGGGCAAGTAGTCAGGAGCCACATACTTAGGCAGTCACAAGGTCCAGCTGGGATTCCACACATATCCTGAGCACACATGGAAGCCAGCAGTGTAAATGCTGGTTGACCGAACAAAAAAGTGAATGTGCTGGCTTTTATCCAGGAGACATTTAAAAGTCATGTCAGTGAATGGATATGCCCTTTGCATATGCATGCATCTGAAGAATGCTTTCCTGTGTTTATTATTATTATTATTATTATTATTTTTTTTTTGGGGGGGGGGAGAACGAGTGATTTTTATTTGTGTGGAATTAAATCCCTGCATTTCCAAAGACCCATATCCCTTAGGTCAGTCATAGAAGACGTGTAGCTGGGGTTTCAACAAAGCTAGACGCAAAGCCATTGTCCAGAGTGTCCTTGGCCTGTGGGAGCCAGGTCCAGCACAGCATCAGGTTAGCTGCTGTCCATTAGTCCGTCGTGTGTGGGCCAATGCAGGGGAACGGGAGCAAAGGAGCCCACAAGCCCAGAGCCACATGAGTCCCAAGAGAGCCAAGAGCACAAGAGAGCAAACTCCTTTGTTGAGGGGGCTCTCTACCCTAAATCTTCACCCCCCCCCCACCCCCAGTGTGATTGACAGCAAACACCTTCTTTAGTCCTCCCAGCTTTACTGGGCATTCGTCTGTCTTCCTTTTGTCCAGTCTCCTTCCCCCAGTGTTTTGCAGGGAACTTGGGTAAGTCTGGCCTTGCCTTTGCCCCTTTCCTGTTATTCATAACTGGTTGGTTACAACGGTATCAAGCCCACTTGCTCTGTTTTGTCGTTGCTGTTGTGGCCCAGGGGACTTGCGTGGAGCGGCAGAGACCCACCAGATCGCACGTGGGTCCTGTGTTTATTATGCTGCCTTCTGAATTGCCTTGTGGGATTTTAGCATCACTATCCACCCAGTTCTTAAGATGTGAACCTGTCAGGTCCTCTTCACCCTCATCTGCTGACATCAAATCCTATTGATTCAACTTCAAACCTGCCCCTGCTCCCACCTCAGCTTACACTGTTGGATTCCCTTCCTTTCAGTGGGTCTTACTGCTACTGGTCTTTCTCTTAAAAGTACGTGCCATCCTCCTGCTTAAAATGTTCTTGCTACACTCAAGAGTAAATCTCTAAGCGGCATTCGGGATCCTGCAGAATTTGCTTTCCGAACCTCATCTTTCATCATTCCTCACACAATTGGACCTTTCTGATGAGGTGAGGCAGATCTTGTAACTATTCTGCCTTTTCAGGGCCATTATGTTAGGGGCAGAAGTAGAATACTGGGGACTAGCTATATTAAAAGAAATAGTAATGGTGCTCCGCTAACCTTGATTGTTTTGTTCTTATTACATTCTAACCTGGCCGGGAGTTGTGTGCCCCTGGGACCGGGGAGTCAACCTTGGACCTGGGAGTCAACCTTGAATGAGGTCCACTCTCACTGAGAACTAACTGCCTGTTATCATGGAAAGATTAACAACCTGTTTGCCCAAACAATGGAGTCCGCCTCAGCCCACATTGCCTACTTCCCCGTACCTGTAGTACCCATTTTGCATACCCATTCTTATTCCTTTTGCCTCCCCCCTATGTAATCTTTCTTTTTTAAAGCTTTATTTATTTATTTTTTAGTTAATCCTTTTTCAAGCATATTTTTCCATTGATTTTTTTTAGAGAGAGTAGGAGAGGGAGAGACAGAGAAACATTGATTGGTTGCCTCCTGCAACCAAGGTACGTGCCCTTGACCAGAATCGAACCCGGGACCCTTCAGTCCCCAGGCTGACACTCTATCTACTGAGCCAAACCAGCCAGGGCTCCACATGTAATCTTTATCCTACCCAATATAAGCAGCTGGCTTAATGGGGGGCGGGGGGTTGCAGAGAGATTTTTGTGGATGACCTGCTGCTTTCTCATATTGCGGGCAATACTGGAAAATAAAACGCTCATATATGATTCAACCCTGTCTCTGCTTAATTGGCTCAAGTAGTGATAGGCAGCCTTAACCCATTCAGTCCCTCCCTTCATGGGACTTACATTGTAGTGCAGCGGTCGACAACCAGTGGTCTGTGGACCATTGGTGGCCCGTGAGGTCCGAAAGGTTGGTGACCGCTGTTCTAGTGAGAGAAACATTAAACAAGCCTGGCCCGTGTGGCTCAATGGTTGAGTGTTGACCCATGAACCAGGAGGTCACGGTTTGATTCCCAATCAAGGCACATGCCCAGGTTTTGTCTAGATCCCGAGTAGGGGGCATGCGGGAAGCAGCTGATCAGTGATTCTCATTGATGTGTCTCTCTTTCTCCCTCTCCCTTCCTCTCTGAAATCAGTAAAAATATATTAAAAGAAACACTAAATAAAATGAATGAGTAAATTGTAGTATGTCAGTTATGAGTGATAAGGAGAAGAAATAAGGCAGGGAAAGGGGTTAGGAGTGAGTGTATGTACTGGGGAGGGAGATGGCAGTTGTAGGCAGGGTGGCCAGCGTGAGCTTCACAGAGAAGGTGAGCAAGAAGGTGGGGGGATGGCCAATGCAAGAAGAGATTTTGAGGACCTTGTTGGCCAAGTGGGACCACTTTTCAAAAGAGAGGTAACATAGTCTGCTAAGGATTTAGTAAGATCAGTCTGGTAACTGTGTTGGGGCTGGACCAAAGTAAGGAAAATCATGAGCACATAGATGCAGGGAGACTGGCAGGAGATTTCACAGCAGTTCAGGCGACTGATGATAGTGGCTTTGCCCAGGATGGTAGGAGGGCAGTGGTGAGTGATAGGATGTGGAGAAGAAGAGCTTATTTGAAGGTGAAGCTGAGCATCTTTGGTGCTAGACAGAGTGTGGGACTTGAGAAGAGAGTCCAAGTTGTCTCCATGGGTTTGGCCTGAGCAAACCAGGGGAGGAGGGAGTTACTGTTAGATGAGATGCTGAAGCCTGTAGGAGGAATGGGTTGGAGAAGTCCAGGAGTTTGGTTTTGGCCACATTGAGTTTGAGATGCCTGCTACACATTCAAGGGGAGAGGTTGAGTAGGCAATTGGTCATGAATCGGCAGGGAAGAAGTCTGCGCTGGAAATAAAATTTGGGCATCAGCAGCAATGCGTACAGCGGAGATATTTTGGACACACAGTCAACTGACCTCACTGTGTGTGGGGTGTATCCCCACACTACTCTTTTTTCCCTATTTAAGTTCATTTTGTTGATGTCAAAGTTTAGCATCTCATTGTTGCCTATTGAAAGTTATTTGAGTGGTTTTGTAGTCTGACCACTAGGAAGGGCTGGTCCTGGAGCTGTCTTCTAAGTTGTAGCTGACCTGCTAATGAACACGGTGGGCAGTAGATTAATTTGTCTACAGGTGTTGGGAGAGGTCGTGCCATCTGTCTTATGGGAGTCCAGAGGTGTTTGTATCTATTGAGCAGTCATTCTGAAACTCTACAAAAAAATTCAGGTCAGTTTGGCATGATTTACTCTTAATGAACACAAGCTGGCCCTTGGTGCTGTCTTTCCTAAATATACTCACAACTGCCTCCTTCAAGCGATTGACGGGTAT
Source organism: Myotis daubentonii (assembly GCF_963259705.1). NCBI lineage: Eukaryota > Metazoa > Chordata > Mammalia > Chiroptera > Vespertilionidae > Myotis > Myotis daubentonii. Next base: position 178,378,187 of record NC_081841.1, on the reverse strand, counting down.
GATTTCTTTTAAGCTTGCTAGCTCTATTTTGTCTTAAGTTCTAATTAGTTAATACACAGAAGTTTCTCAGCCTTCACTATGATTGAATTTTACTTGGGCTGCCCTAAAATTTGAGTGCCTGATTCCTTCATACACCAGTTTGAATCATCTCTGGGAGTAGAGTGCCGCCATCAGTATTTATTTATTTATTTCATTAAAAAAAATATATTTTTATTGATTTCAGAGAGGAAGGGAGAGGGAGAGAGAGAAACATCAATGAGAGAGAATCTGATCAGCTGCCTCCTATATGCCCCCTACAGGGATCGAGCCCGAAACCCAAGCATGTGCCCTTGATTGTAATCGAACCCAGGACCCTTGCTCTATCCACTAAGCCACACCAGCTAGGGCTGGCATCAGTATTTTTAAAAGGTTTCCTATGCAATGCACAATGAAGACTAAGAACCCTGAATAAAAATGAAACACATTTCTGTGCATATTTCCATTTTTCTGGCCAAGGTTCTGAACTGTCCTTATCCCCTTTTCTGATCCCTCTCCAAGGATAAGCACAGTGGGGCTTACTCATCCCTATTGTCCTGTGCAGATATCTTAAAGATACGGGGTCCTTGGGTCCTGTGGTAACCTCTTGTGGCAGCTGGCATTGTCCTCGTTTTACCCAGTAGGACATGGAGCTCTGGAATGAGTCAGGTCTGACAAATTACAGAGCATGAGCTTCAGCCTCCATGTCACTGTTTTATGTCCTATCCTGGTCAGACAAGGATGCCTAGATTCATTGAGTTTATGAGGGTAATTGAGTGGAAATCTCACACTTGTCAATTAAAAGCTCGTGAGTATAAAATTGCTCACCTAATAAACTGCTTTTATTTGCAGACTTTTATTAGTGTGTTTTATTGGCCAAGATGTGACAGATTATGTCATAAACCTAATTGGCTACTTATTTTAATGTCTCCTGTTGAAGGGTTCTTCAGCTAGGCAGTGTATAGTAGGTCCTTGGGTTACGTCGGAGATCCGTTCCTACGGTGCAATGTAACGTGATTTTCGCCGTAAGTCGGAACCCACCTACATAAGCACCTACGTCACTCACATGGAGCACATACACAGCAGTAATGAAGTGAAACAGTAAAAAAAATTTAAAAGAAAGATAACAATTCCTGACCTTTACATGTGGTAAATAAATAATAAAAAACATAAAGCACATATGTACATACGTCAAAATGACAGAACGTTTTTTTTTTTTAGACATAAATGGGAGATGGCGACGTAACCATGAAATGACATATGTGGAGGACTGCCTGTACACCCTTCTCCCCTTCCTCCCCTTCCTCTCTTTCCTCTCCTTCCCGTATCTTTTTTGATGGTATGAGAGGTGTCTGTCCTGTTTTAAATTGTTAAAAGGGAGATTTATCTGTGGCTTAGAACTTTAGGCCGGGCCTGGAGGGGTCTAGTTGGGGTCCAGCCCCAGCAGGCCCAGGGGTTCCCCAGGTGTGGATGGAGTCAGTGAAGAATGAAGGACACGGAGGCAGCGTTCAGTTGACCAGCAAGGTTGGGTTCTCTCGCCTGGTTCTATCCAGGATCTCCAGCCAGGTTCTGTCACCAGGTTCTGTGTTTTATTGTCTTGTTACATCTGTATTTATACCAGTTGATTTTAATCCTGTCAATTTCTATTCCAAAGGTTAGGGCATTTCTTATCTCCATTCCAGGGAGTAAAGATTATGTAGCTTAAGCGTGATTGTTCGTAGTTAAAGTGATTAACTACCCGCCTGGCACTTAGTTAAGGGGTTTTATTCCCTCCCTAACTTGAGGGAAAAATCCCTACCTGGGGAAACAACCTTTCTCGCAGAGGTGACCTTGGTTAAAACACATAGCGCCAAGAAGGGGAGCAAACATATTAAGAACAGTATGCCATATATGCCAGGTCCCTTGAAACATATGCTGTGCAGATGTTTCTTCCCTGCAGCAACTGTGTCAAGCAGCAAGGATGGACCGGCTTCTGGCAGGGTCTCATTGTCACAGATTCTGAACGTGGCATTTACACGAATTTTGAGTATTCATTGAGCAACACAGTTTGTTCATCTGTAAAATGGATAATGCATTCTTAATGCAAGTTACCTGGCATAGTACCTATAAGTGACTGCTACGTATTCGGCCCTCAGCAAATGGATACAGTGGGGATTACTGCAAAATTCACTCTTTTATTATGTTTTTGTTTTAAATGATCAAGTGTATTTATTCATGTGACTTTTTAAAAAACACACTAAGTTGCCAGCTCTTTGAAGGCAGAAACCATTGTCTTTTACACCTTTATCGCTCAGCACCTAGCCGAGCATCTTGCACTTAATAGGCGGATTCAGGCATTTAAGTTACTGCTTTAGTCTTTTCAGGTTCCTCTCAAAGCATGAGACCAGCTGGCACAGTGGGGCTTATTCATCCCTGTGGGGACTCAGCAAATGATCGGGGAGGAAGGGGGCTTGCTTTGTGCAGGGATCATGGGGGTACTCCTCTTTGGACCCTTTTAGTAGCCCCTTTCCTAATTTGGAATTGCTGACACCTGTACTTCAGATAGGAGCAAGCTGGGTATTATGGAGAGAGCTTCAGACTGAAGCCAGAAGGTCCAAGTCCTAGTCCATGATCTTGCACTTGTTAGCTGTGACTGCAGGTGAGACACTTAACCCCTCTGGGCTTCAGTATCCTCTTCTACAAGTTGGGAAGATTAAACCTACTCATGGTGTATTCCAAAAATTATATTTTAAGTGTAAACAATGAATAAAGTTCTATGCACTTATTTTCCTCTCCCACTTAGAACCAAGCCGGGCAAGTCGGCAGAGCTTGATGAGGAAATAGTGCAATGTGTAACATCCACCTCTGATGAATGGAGAAGTGACCTGTTAGTAACCGTCCCACAGAAATTAAGAAAAACGAAAGCAGCAAAGAGAAGTATAATTCATACCAAGAACAGGGTCTGTTGGTGGAAGCCCTTTGAAAATTGTAAGGTGATATTATGACTAGTACATCTGCCAGAGCAATGTGGCTGAAGCTGCTTAAGAAAGCTCCTCCTGGCAACTTCCCTCTCCATACCTGGCCCTTGATCGCACACTTCTAGCCTGTGGAACTGGAGTTGTGAGAATAGATTTCTGCTGTTTAAGCGCCCCCAACTGTAGTACTTTATTACGTAGCCCAAGCAGCTAAAACCCCCACGTGGCCCCTAGAAGTCTTTGTGGGAGTTGGTGCCACTGGTTGCCATGGTTCAGAGCTGCTCTGTATTATAGTTTGTCCTCTATTAGACTGAACTTCCCAAGGATTCTGATCGCCTCTAGTTGACCTCATTATAGACCTGCCTCCTCATTTTTTGAATTGAATTCAGGAAAATCCCTAAAACTCTTCAGAGGTGGAGCCCCAATCCCCATGAACCCTTCAGAGTGCTTTGCTTAGGAGGAGAGCGTCTGTCCCTGGACAGGCAGTCTGGGCGTCCCACGTAGAATTCCTGCTTTTGAAATGGATTACTCATTGTTGCTGCTGGTTCCCCAGCACCAGGTGGGCGCGTCTTTGGCATCAGGCTGTCCAGTGTAAGCTGTTCTGTTCTTTCAGGCTATGAGGTAACTCAGACTCATGCTTTGAACTTTCGCTTTGACAGTCTCTATGCAAATTGACCACATTATTTTGCTTTTTGGGAAAACCCCATACAAGTCTTCAGTGTATCTTTTATTAATAGCCAAAAAAATAAAGATATAAAAAAGATGGCTTTATTGTTCTCTCAGGCAAACTCACTCTCCTTTCCTCTCCCCATTTAGAATATAATGTAGTCCAAGTTTTTCCTTAAGACAAAACTTTGAAAGAGAAAATCAGTCCCTCCAGTGGGTTTTGGTAATCTCCGCTAGGAGCCACTCAGAGAGTTAATTGCAGTCTTTGGAAGGGAAATTCCGTCAGGCTGTGTTCCTCGGGGAGGGATTCCTTTCCTGTAGCCCCAGGCACATTTTCTAAGAAACCTTTCCAGGAAGGATGAGGTGCAACAGGAAGGAACCCTACCGAGGAGCCCACTCACAAACATAGAAAGGGGACTTTAATGGCCTTTCATTTCTGGGAATTGACCCTACTGAATGTCGTAGGGTCATGGAAAAGGCAGTGTGCGAGGCGGGTGAGGGTTGTGCCAGTTAAACTGGATTCTGCGGGGCAACTGAGCAGCTCAGCCTCCTGATTCCCTGTCACCTTAGGCTAATTCTCTTGGAAAGTTTTACTTTAAGAAGTGGTGACATGTGGAAAACTAGCCCAGGGCCACACAGAGATCTGGTTCAAAGCCTAAGTTTTGTGGTTTTTCTCCCTCTCACATATTTAGATTGAATTCCTGGCAAGCATTTTAAGGAACTAAAAGGTGGACATGAACACCTTTGCAGCACCTTGTTTGTTGAAGGACGAGCCTGCCAAGCATGTGCAGAACGCGGGCATGAGCGAGTCTGCGTGTCCTTCCAGGGTGGTGGCCACAGGGCAGGAAACCAGGCAGCCACCTCAGCTGGGCCCTGCGGCTCGGCTCCGCGGAGCTGGCCAGCTTGGCCTGACGTCCCGTCCACACTTCCTGCCTGTTCTGTGCTCTCTGCTCACTTCCCCAGGCCTCTCTCTGCCATCTCCTCTGTTCTCATGAACTCTCTTCTCTCCCTGCTCCCCCTCAGAAAGTCAGCCCCATTTCCACAAAAATCTACACATTGTGACACTTGGTGATTTTGAAGGTTTTGGTTGATTTTCAGGGGGAGGCCTTTGCTCTTCTCCCCCCTATCTTCCAGCTCCCGTCCCTCTCTGAAGTCAGAGGCTGTGTCCCCCTTATCTTGGGCACAGCCATCTGACCGACCACTCCAGCACCTCCTGAGACTTTGTTGAACAGTTTTCTACCTTACTATGCAAATTCCCATAAGCAAGGTAGACTGCTACTGTCCATGATTAACATTTATAAGCAGTTTGCCAAGTCTTGACTTTCTTGCCTCCAGCTGAGTGAACAGGTGCAGAGAAGTTATTGCCTCTAGCTGAGGGAACGGAAGTGCAGAGGTTAAATTTCCAGCCCAGAGCAAAACAACTCAGTAAGTGGGGGGTGGGGGGGTGGGGGGGTGGTAAGGCTCCCTGATTCCCAGCCTCGTGTTGAAATCCCCTGCAAAGATCTTTGGAAGGTGGAGGAGGGAGTTACATTCAGACATGTGTTTGCTGGAGGAGCCCGTGTGACCCAGGAGCAGCTTCGTGGAACAGGTGTGCTTGTGGAACCACATGGTGTTTTAGCTTCTGCAGAAATTCTCCTGTCCTTACACACCTTAAGATGGGCACCTCCAAAAGCGTATCTCACTCACCGCGGAGGGTTTCTTTTTCTAGGACTAGCAATCTGGTGTCGATGTTCAGGCCCAGTCTTTATTTCTGAAGTGTCCCCTGGTTCCTGATGGATTTTGGCATTTGGTTAGATTGTAGAGAAAGGGGGGGTGGGTGGGTTGTGTTTATTGTATCTGTGTCTCCTAACAGGCCATGACTCTGTGTTGTACTCATCTTTTTATTTGGGAAGGAAATGATTTGATGTAGCAGCCTTCCTCCTTCCACTCCCGCCCCTCCCCAAAGGGTAAAGTGCACGTGCGCTCGCGTGCGTGCGCGCGCGCGCGCGCGCGCGCACACACACACACACACACACCTCGATTTGATATGAAATCAGTAATAAGTAAAATTTTTTGTTGCCCAAGGTTGTAGAGCTCTTCTCAAGAAGTTAACAATTTTTTTCTTTTCACCTGTACTAGGTGGCTCTAACTGCACCCCTAACCACATTGTAATCATTAACAGCACCCCATTGTATTCCTAAGAGTACCTGGGGAAGTTGGATAATAAAATAACATTATCACTCTAACTGAGCTGAAGTTCACATTCTATAAACTGCGCCCCTCCCCCAAGCCATGGAGCATGCTCCGGCACTGGACAGGGTGATGAGTACCTATTACTACTATTCCCACTTGAGCAGGTATCCTCACAACACAACCCTTGACCTGTGCTTTGTATGGAAGAATGAAGGCTGTGAAAGCTACAGGGAGCGTGCTTGGTTCTTGAGGTGACAACTGGCGGGCCAGGCGGTGGGAGTATTGGGTAGTTGGTCTACGGCAGTGGTCGGCAAACTGCGGTGCCTTGAGTGTGGCTCTTCCACAAAACACCATGTGCGGGCGCGCACGTACAGTGCGATTGAAACTTTGTGGCCAGACTCAAGGGGCCAAAGAGCCGCAGTTTGCCGACTACTGGTCTACGGGGCTGCGAGAGCTGGGCGAACGTTGACAGTCACTGGGAAGGTCTCTCATTTGTGGTCCAGTTCGAGTGGCTGGAGAGACCTTACCTAAAGGGGTCAGGAAGGTGTGTGTGAGTATAGCCAGCGAAGGCAGTTGTCAGTAAGCACTTAGCTTGGGAGGTGTGAGGCAGGGAGAGCAAGGTGAGGAGGCGTTGGTGAGCTTCCCAGGAACCAGAGAAGTCCTGGGTGCAGAGGCTAGAAGGCCTCTGAGATGACATAGCCCTTCACCGCATTAGCTAGCTTAGATGATGAGCTGACCCCAGTGCTTTGGGGCGGGCAGGGAGAAAGAGTGGGCTGAGGACTCCGAGGGGCCTGGTGGCTCTCTGTACCCTTGGGGTCTGCTGAGAGGGCCACCAGAGGCTGAGGAAGCCAGTTCCTCGGTGAGCTCGCACTCTAGGTGGCTGTCTTGGCTGATGAACGACTGTGTGATCTTAGTCCAGTTCCAAGCTGATCCAGTTTTTTTATTCCTCAATTATTATTAACCCTGTGAGGTGGGAGGAAGATACTAGACAAGTTTGCTCTTCTCCAGGATCCGAAGCCCAGACATCTCTCCCTGATTCCCTGATTCAGTCCCATCTACAGGATCTCCTTCTATTATCTCTGCTGATTTACTGGGAAATACTTCCCATTTCAGGCTTTTTCTGTAAATGCTTTAGCCTTAGGGCTTCTGCGCTTGCTGATATATTTGCTTGGGACACTCTGACTGCTCTTGTTTTTTGAGCCTTGGGCTACACCTGGCCTCCTCTGGGAGCTCTGCCTTGTCACCCCATCTAAAGTAGCTGCCCCTACTGTTAGCCATGTCTCCCTATTTTATTTATTTACTAGAGGCCCGGTGCATGAAATTGGTGCATGGGTGCAATCCCTAGGCCTGGCCGACAATCAAGGTGCGAGCGTCTTGCGTGGAAGGACAGGTCCCAGCTGACCTCTGGGCCGTGGGCAGCACCTGGGCCCCCGGACTCCCGTGTACCCGTCTCCGCCTGAGTCATGGCACCCAAGTCCCCACGCGGAGATGTGGTGAGCATGGCTGGATGCTGTGGGCCGGGGAGCAGCATGGGCCTCTGGGCTGCCCAGCAGTGCCGCATGGAAGCCAGGCGGGCAGCGCACTCTCTCCCAGCCAGCCTCGCAGGCTGGCTCCTGAGTGAACCCATGGGAAGCCCAACCAGCCCCTGTGGTCCTGGCGGCTGCAGCCAGGCTCACCTGGAAGACCCCTGGCGTGCGAGCCCTGGCGTCTCAGGGGAGGGTAGCAGGGGGAGTGAGAGCAAGCTCGGTGGACACACTGCAGTCGCTGATGCCTGCCATGTTCCACACCGACCCCTGGTGGTAGCACACATCATAGTGAACTGTGGAACTCCTGGTTGGGGACAATTTGCATATTAGGCTTTTATTATATAGGACTAGGGGCCCGGTGCATGAAATTCGTGCACTGGGTGTGTTTGGGGGGGGGGGGGAGTGTCCCTCAGCCCAGCCTGCCCCCTCTCACATACTGGGACCCCTCAGGCGTTGACCCCCATCACCCTCCGATCGCCTGATCGGCCCCTTGCCCAGGCCTGACGCCTCTTGCAGAGGTGTCAGGCTTGGACAGGGGACCCCCATCTCCCCCTGATCACTGGCTCTGGCCCCCGCCCAGGCCTGAGGCCTCTGGCCCAGGAATCATGTCTGGGCAGGGGACCCCCATCTCCCTCTGATCACTTGCTCCACCCCCCACCCAAGCCTGACGCCTCTGACCCAGGCTTCAGGCCTGGGCAAGGGGACCATCATATCCCCCCAATCCCTGGCTCCGCCCCCCACCCAGGCCTGATGCCTCGGCCAGAGGAGTTGACCCTCATCACCCTCCGATCACCAATCACCAGATCGGCCCCTTGACCAGGCCTGAGGCCTCTGGCAGAGGTGTCAGGCCTGGGCAGGGGACCCCCAGCTCCCCGCGGTTGCAGGCTCCGCCCCTGCCCAGGCCTAACACCTCTGGCCTAGGCGTCCGGCCCGGGCAGCGGGGACCCGCAGCTGCAGCGGCCCCGCGATCGTGGGCTTCGCTTTAGGCCCAGGCAAGGGACCCCTAGCTTCCGGGACTGCCAGCTTCGACTGTGCCCAGCTCCCATCGCTGGCTCCACCCCTACTTCCTGCTATCACTGGCCAGGGCGGAAAAGGCACCTGATTCTCCGATCATGGCTGGGAGGCAGGGCAAAGGCGGCCCCAGGGCCGCCTTTGCCCTGCCCCCCGGCTCTTAGCTCCCCCCTGGGTTTCTGATCACTGTCAGTGGCAGGGAGCTTCTTCCTGCTTTCCCTTTCGCCTCCCTGCATTGTGCCTACATATGCAAATTAACCACCATCTTGTTGGCAGTTAACTGCCAATCTTAGTTGGCAGTTAATTTGCATATAGCCCTGATTAGCCAATGAAAAGGGTATCGTCGTACGCCAATTACCATTTTTCTCTTTTATTAGATAGGATGTATTTACATTTACATTTATTTAATTATTTATTTCCTCACCTGAGGATAGGTTTACTGATTTGAGAGAGAGAGAGAGAGAGGGAGAGAGAGAGAGGAAGAAGGAGAGAGAGGGAGAAAGAGAAATATCGATTAGTTGCCCTCCTCATGTGCCCCAACCAGGGATTGAACCCACAGCCGGAAGTATGTGCCCTGACCTGGAATCAAACCTGCAGTTAGGTATGTGCCTTGACTGGGAATCAAACCCTTCACCTTTTGGTGTATGGGATAATGTCCAACTAACTGAACCACCTGGCCAGGGTGCCATATCTCCCTATTTTATTTTCTGTGGATATCATTGTTTTGAACTTGTTTTTTTTTTTTTTTTTTTAGCTTGCTTATCTCTCTCTTCCCTCCCCGGATGTGAGGTCCATTAAAGAGACTTGATCTGTGGCTTAGAATGTAGAAGAGTGCCCGTTACATGATGGGCAAGTGCTTATGGAGCTGATTGGAATTAGTGAATATCGTAATACCTGTTTTCCTGCAGTCCTGTTGTTGAGATTTCTGGTTAAAAAAAAAAAAGTGAGTTGTGGGTTGCATCCTTTAAAAAAAAAAATCAATAAAGGCACTAATGCACATGCTGTGGTTTGAGGGCTGCTTCGCGGGGATGAGGGAGGAAGGTCTCACTTAGCTCTGCCCCTTTGGAGGGAGAAAGAGGAGGTGACTCTTGGGTTACACAGCTCAGTATTGGGGGGGGGGTTTGCCCTTTCGCTGTCCTTGCCCCTTTTCGGATGTGCTGGTATGGGTGGTCTGCATTCCCTCCATCCCACATTCCTTGTCATGAGCTGACCTCCATGGAGGGCCGAGGAGCAGAGAGGTTTTTCTGGAGGGAATTGGATTAGCTTCAAAACAGCATTCAGGGCACAGAGGTTGGCTTAGGACTGTGGGAGATAGGACGGGCCTGGGAGGGATGGGCTATCTGAAAAATATCTCCACATAGCATTCTCTTTGCTGCCTGACAAAACCTGTTTGTGTTGTTTTCAGTTGCTTTTCTTTTTCACCTCTGTATGCTTTTGTGGTTAGAGGAAATATTTTTTAAATCAAATAGAGAAGATTCCAAGATTATTAAGAAAGCTGTTTTAGCAGGTCCCAAGATTAGCTATGGAGTTTCCCCTCTTGATTTACTTTCGACCAAATAAGCCCTTTAATAGATGCTGTGCAGAGGCTTTTCAAAGAATGTTTTTGTTCTTTCTCAACTGCAGCTATGCAAGTGGTTTCATACTCATAATTGACCTAATGCTTCAAAAAATGGAATTTTCCTGTCCCATTGACATAGTATTGCCCCAATATAAAAGTGTATGATTCAGAATTAGCTTTTCCTCCTTAACTCTGGATAACTGGAAGAAAGATGATTACATTTTTCTTTATTTTAACTATGCTTTTATTGGTTTTAGAAAAAGAGGAAGGGAGAGGGAGAGAGACGCATCAATTGGCTGCTTCTTGCACACTCCCTACTGAGGATCAAGCCTAAAACCCGGGCATGCGCCCTGAACCGTGACCTCCTGATTCAACCACTGAGCCATGGCGGCTGGGCTCAGGCTTTTGACTAACGGTGACTGAAGCCCGAGGGAATCCATTTTCCATCCTCCAGTTTTATGTGAAGCCTCGTCACACTGTGTGCTCTGTGTCTGTTAGGCCCCATGTCTGTTATGTAAATAGAAAAGGAACATACAATTAAGTAAACTTAAACCTTGACCCAAGTAAGTTCCCCTGCATTCCAGAGCCGCTCCGTGTCCTTGGGGGGTTACCGCCAAATTCTCATCTGCTTCCTGCAAAATTGGAAAAAACACGGTGCTATTTGTATGCAGGTTTTATAAACACTGGATTGCTGGGATGTTGAGGGCTGAGGTGATGGAAATATTTGCTGAGGTTTTAGAGACGAATAACCTGTTAATCATAGCTGTGGCCTTGGAGAGTAAACACCTTCCACATGGGCCTCCCCGGAAGAACAGCACGTCGGGTGGGGGCCTGTGTGAACCTCAGGCCCACGTGTGACCTTCTTGTCCTCTACTCCTAGGCCAGCGGTCACCGTTCCTGTGCTGTGGCAGTGACTGCCTTTGGAGCGCTCACTGTTTACACTCCGTTTCTGACTCAGGTCGGCAGATACTGTTTCTGATAGGATCCAGCCAGCTCATATCACATTGCACACACTTAAGTAATCTTTCTGCAGCTGTCTCTGTACTCATTTGCTAGCTGCACTTTAAAACTGGAGTTAATCATAGGTCTGAGTTAAACTTTGTGTGGGTCAAGAGAGAAAGGCCAGCAGGCTATTTCTGCTTGGGTCATTTTTGGTGTATCTTCCACTGCTCATCTTATGACCACCATCTCTGAGTATCAGAAACGAGAACTTCTTCGGTGGGTGGCTCTGCCTAGAGATTTGCTGCCCCAGGTGTGGTCTGCAGACCAGGCAGGCACATTGCCATCGCCTAGATCAGCGGTCGCCAACTGGTGGTCCTTGAAGTCCGAAAGGTTGGCGACTGCTGACCTAGAGCACGGGAGTCATGCAGAGTCTCAGGCCTTGCCCCAGACTTGGTGAATCAGAATTTGTATTTTAACCCGTTAAGCGCCCTGCCTGTTTTGTCTTCTGGACGGAAAGTATAGTGTCAGTCACCAGGTGACTGATTGGGCGCTTAACGTGTTAACAAGGTCTCCAGGTGATTTGTATGCATGGACCCAGGCCATTCTCCTGTTGTGGTCTACTGGGTTGAGGCTGGGTTGCTACCTCTTGCAGGTTCTGAGGGTGGGAAGAGGAGAGTGTGGGGAAGGTGTGTGCTCATGGTTCTAAGGCTTGGGCCTTCCGTGTGAGTGGCACACCTTTCTTCCCCATCAGTGCAATGTAGCCACACCCAATTGCAAGGTGGGTTAAGTAATAGAGTCAAACCACGTGTGAGGAGTAAGGGCGAAGGAAGGACGAGACTCACAATGGGCCAAGGAATGGATTAAGTGAGCTAAACTGTGGGTGTGGTTCATCAGTCAGTATTACATTTACCTTTCCTTTGCCTACGCCTTTTCAATGTGTTTTTCTGAATCAGTATAAAATTAAAAAATTAAAATGTATACTGATTGCTGATTAGAGAAAAAAGTTGCTAATTTTATTTCTAATGATGGATAGCACCAATATTAATGGTTGGGTGACTGTCACTCTTATGAAGAAAGTATCCAACATGCTTATCAGATACCCAACATCTGAGACCTACACAGGTATGGATTTCACTCCAGTCTTCCTCCTTCCTCCCTTTCCTTTTATGATGGAAAATAAGCATATGCAAATGTACATTAAAGTATAATGAACACCTGACCACCCATCCGTGTCAACAATTAACAACTCATGGCCAAGCTTGCCTGAACTAGTCGCTTCCTGTCCTGGATTGTCCTGCCCCAGGTACTGGCCTAGACATTGGGGAGAGAAAATGGTGTGTTCTTTCACAAGGTTTAAAGCATAGTTCTATGGAGTAAATTTCTAAAAGTTAAATTTCGGAGGCAAAGGATATACCAGTTTTGTGATTTCATGAAATATTCTTGGGTTTTAAAGAAAAACAAAAATTGGATCAGTTCGAAAATATGCCTATCTTATAAATGTGTCTGTGTTAACTCCTAGCCAGGGCAATATTGAAATGAAAAAAACAAACACCCATTCATACCCACACATTTGCCGCCCCCCAAATATCAGAGCCTGGCTGGCATGGCTCAGTGGTTAAGCATCGATCCCATGAACCAGGAGGTCACGGTTCAATTCCTGGTCAGGGCACATGCCCGGGTTGCAGGCTGGATCCCCATTGTGGGGTGTGCAGGAGGCAGCTGATCAATGATTCTCTGTCACCATTGATGTTTCTCTCTATTCTCTCTCCCTTCCTCTCTGAAATCAATAAAAACACATTAAAAAAAGTAAAGTAGCCCGATTGGTGTGGCTCAGTGCTTAAGCATCGACCCTATGAATCAAGATGTCACAGTTCAATTCCCCTGTCAGGGCACATACCCAAGTTGCAGATTTGATCCCAAGTAAGGGGGCATTCAGGAGGCAGCCAATCAATGATTCTCATCATTGATGTTTCTTTCTTTGATTTAGAGAGGAAGGGGGGGGGAGAGATAGAAACAGCAATGATGAGAATCATTGATCAATTGCCCCCTGCACAACCCCTATTGGGGATTGCGCCGCAGTAGGATTGGGGTCCTGAGGCAACCTCACTCAGAAGGCTACAGGTTTGGGGCTTCCCACAACCCTCCAGGTTTACTAATTGGCTAGAATGATGCACAGAACACAATCATACTTTCATGTTAGCAAACACATACATTTTGGAAGCAGTCAAAGGGAGAGGCACACAGAGTGAAGTTTGGGAGGATGGAAGCTCTTTTGTCTTAACCCTGTGGAGTCAGGACATGCCATAGTCCCGGCACAGCAGTGTGTGACGGTACTCAGTGTGCCAACCGGGAAAGCTCCCCCAAGCTTTGGGGTCCAGAGCTTCTGTTGGGGTTTCATTATGTAGGTCTTATCTATTGATTCATTAGGCATGTCATTGAACTCGATCTCCAGTCCCCTTCAAGGAGGTTGGGCTGATATCACATGGCTCAAAAGCCCAGCCCTCTTAGTCATTGGCTTTTCTGGTGGGGCCAGCCCCCTCCTGAGTCATCTCTTTTTTGGGGGGTTGTTTTTAAAAATATATTTTTATTGATTTCAGAGAGGAAGGGAGAGGGAGAGAGGGATAGAAACATTAATGATGAGAAAGAGTCATTGATCGGCTGCCTCCTGCACACCTCCCACTGGGGATTGAGCCTGCAACCCCAGGCATGTGCCCTTAACTGGAATCGAACCTAGGACCCTTCAGTCTGCAGGCTGACACTCTATCCACTGAGCTAAATGGGCTAGGGCCTGAGTCATCTTTTAGCATAAACTCTAGGGGACACCATGAGTCACCTTGTTATCATAAACCATTCAGGCCCACGCTCACTTGGGAAATTCCATGGATTTAGAGGAACTGGGACAAAGCCCAGGAACTAGGGACAAATACAAAGTGCTTCCTCCTTCCCCTCACCACTGTACTGAGGGACAGTTGACAAAATTGTAAAATATTGAAAATGTACAATGTGGTGACTTGATATATGTATACGTAGTGAAAGTATTCTCCCATTGGGTTAATTAACACATCTATCACACATATTTACCCTTTCTAGGCTGAGAATATTTAACTTCTACTCAGCAAATTTAAATGATAAAATATAGTATTGTCAACTGTAGTCACACCCTGTTAGAGTCCTGTAATATATTAAATCCTTAAACTTATTTATTTTATATCAGAAAGTTTGTACCCTGCCGAAACCGGTTTGGCTCAGAGGATAGAGCGTCGGTCTGCGGACTGAAAGGTCCCAGGTTCGATTCCGGTCAAGGGCATGTACCTGGGTTGCGGGCACATCCCCAGTGGGGCTGTGCAGGAGGCAGCTGATCGATGTTTCTCTCATCGATGTTTCTAACTCTCTATCTCTCTCCCTTCCTCTCTGTAAAAAATCAATAAAATATATATTTAAAAAAAAAAAAAAAAAAAAAAAGAAAGTTTGTACCCTTTTACCAAACTTCTCCCCCTGCCCCTTAAGTCCTGGTAACCACTTTTCTATCAGTATGACTTTTTTTAAAAAAAGATTCTACATATAACTGATACCATGTATTTGGCTTATTTCACATAGCATAAGGCCTTCCAGGTTCACCCATGTTCCAAATGACAGGATTTCCTTCTCATTAAAGGAAATATTCCACTGTGTGTATACAATATATGTATATGTGTGTGTATGTGTATATCTACACTAATAAAAGAGAAACATGCAAATTGGTGTCACTTCGCTATGCCTATCAGCCAATTGGATGAGTATGCAAATTAACCAACAAAGATGGCGGTTAATTTGCATACATAGGTGCCCAGCGGCCTGGTCCCGGGAACATCATCAGCACCCAGGTCACTCTGAGGTAGGCCCTGTGTGGGCCCTGAAAAGCCTAGGAAGGGCCTGAGCCAGGGGGCTCCTGGGCAGGGCCAAGCCTGTGATCAGAGTAGGGGTGAAGCCAGTGATCAGAGGGAGCTGGGGGGCCCCTGCCCAGGCCTAAAGCTTTGGCCAGAGGCTTTAGGCCTGGGCAGGGGCTGAGCCACCGATGGGTGTGAACTACAGAGGAAACACCTATTCTGACTGCTCATTGGCTAAGCTCCCTGTATGCCACTGGTAATATTCTTAGTAACTTGGGTAATAAGAATCCAAAAAGGTTCTCTAGGGTTTTTCCACCTCACTCCTGGAGAAAAAAAACAAAGGTCTGTTGCTGGAGGACTAAGAAATGTCATATCCTACCCTAGCCAGTTTGGTTCAGTGGATAATGCCTCGGCCTACCGCAGGGTCTGGGTTCAATTCTGACCAAGGGCATGTACCTAGGTTGCAGGCTCCTCCCTGGCCCAGGCCCAGGTCAGGGCTCATGCAGGAGGCAACCAATCAAAGTGTTCCTCTCACTTTGATGTTTCTCTTTGTCTTTCCCTTTCTCTTCCACATTCTCTAAAAATCAATGGAAACATATCCTCAAGTGAGAATTAAAAAAAAAAAAAAGAAAGAAAGAAATGTCATATCCTATGAAAGACACATCTTGCAAATGCCTAAAGAAAGTTGTCACTTTTTCATAGTGAAGGGACTGGAGTCCGTGTTGATGAAAACACCTTGGTGGCTGCAGTGACTGGCAGTGGCTGCAGCAGCGGGGTGATGGGGCTGGTGCCTTCCCCTGATCAGCCCAGTCACCTCCCACTAAGGGAGGCCAGACTGCGGCTTAAGCCTGCTCCCCAAGGGGAGCAGGGAGCGGGCCTAATCCATCAGTAGGACATCCCCTGAGGGCTCCCAGTATATGAGAGGGGGCAGGCTGGGCTGAGCAACCCCTCCCCCACAGTGCATGAATTTCATGCACCGGGCCCGTAGTGTGTGTGTGTGTGTGTGTGTGTGTGTATACATATACCTCACATATACATATACCTCACATTCTCTTTATTAATTTGTGTGTTTTTTAAAAAATATTTTTTCATTGATTTCAGAGAGGAAGGGAGAGGGAGGAGAGAAAGATTTTCTAACATATGTTCCCTGACCGGGAATCGAACTGTGACCTCCTGGTTCATAGGTCAACACTCAACCAGAGTGCCATGCCAGTGGGGGAGATCTTTTTTCTTAATGTAGGTGTTTTCACTATGAACTTCCCTCTTAGAACCACTTCTGCTGCATCCTATTGGTTTTGATAATTATGTTTCCATTTTTATTTGTCACAAGATATTTTTTGATTTTTTAAAGAAGTTCTTTTTTTACCCATTGGTCTGTTCAGGAGTTCTTGTTTACTGTCCACATATTTGTGAATTTTCTCATTTTTTTGTCATTGCTTTCTAGTTTCATGCTATTGTGGTTGGAAACGATGCTTGATATGATTTTTAACCTTAAGTTCATTAAGACTTACTTTGTGGCCTAACAAAAGTGTATCCTGGAGAATGTTCCATGTGCTTCTGAAGAATGTGGATCTGCTGCTGTTGGATGGAATATTTTGTATACAGTCAAGTGCTGCATAACGATATTTTGCACATGAAGGACTGCATATACAACGGCGGTTCCATAAGATTATAATGTAGCTCAAAAATTCTCATTGCCTAGGGGTATCATAATGTCATAGTGAAGTGCATTAATCATGTTTTTGATGATGCTGGTGTAAACAAACCTACTGACTTCCAGTCATATGAAGGTATAGCGTGCATATTTCTGTACATAATACTTTATTCCTACATAATAAAGACCTAATATGCAAATGGTCATCACGTCCTCATGCTGTCACCCTGTCACTGATCAGACACTCAACACGGGAGAGAGGAATGGGGACCAGCCAGGCACAAACGAGCTCGTGAGAGAGGAATGGGGACCAGACAGGCTGCGGCCTAGGAGAGGGACAAGCCGCCCACCCCGCGGTCCCGGGCACCAGCGCCTGCAGCTGCGGCCTGGGAGAGGGACAAGCCACCTGTCCCGTGGTCCCAGGCGCCTGTGGCTGTGGCCCGGCAAAACTGTGTGCCCATGGTCCTCTGCAGCTGTGGCTGGCCCAAGCGAAGCTGGCCTGGGCAAAGCCGGCCTGCGTCCTGGGTGCCTGTGACTGGCTGGAGGAGGGAATCCTGGGTCCCAGGTGTGGGGTGAGGCAAAGGTGGTTCGGGGTGATCAGGCCAGCAGGGGAGCAGTTAGGGGCGATCAGGCACGCAGGCAGAGGTGGTTAGGGGTAGTCAGGCAGGCAGGCGAGCGGTTATGAGCCAGTGGTCCTGGATTGTAAGAGGCAGTCAGACATCCCCCGAGGGGTCCTGGATTGGGAGAGGGTGCTGGCCGGGCTGAGGGAGCCCCCCTACCCCAGGCACGAATTTTGTGCACTGGGCCTCTAATAATGGTAATAAAAGACTTACTATCATTATTTTAGAGTATTCTTTTTTAAAAAATCTATTTTTATTGATTTCAGAGAGGAAGGGAAAGGGAGAGAGGGAGAGATAGAAACATCAATGATGAGAGAGAATCACTGACCAGCTGCCTCCTGCACATCCCATATTGGGGATCGAGCCCACAACCTGGGCGTGTGATTTGACCAGGAATCTAACTGCAACCTCCTGGTTCATAGGTTGACACTCAACTGCTGAGCCATGCTTTCCAGGCTAGAGTATATTCTTTTTGATGATAAAAGCAAATATATTTTCTGTAAAACACTATGCCGTGTTAAACTGGCAGCATCCTCATACATCTGGTGTTTACTGTGTCTCTTGATTGAATTTTTTTCCCTTGTGCTTGGCTTAATCTTCTGTTTTATTCATCATGCCCCTAAGTGTACCAAATCCCCTGCTTCCCGGCAGGCCTGGCTCAGCGGTTGAGCGTCGAGCTATGAACCAGGAGGTGACAGTTCCATTCCTGGTTATGGCACATGCACAGGTTGCGGGCTCGATCTCCAGTAGGGGGCGTGTAGGAGGCAGCCAATCAATGACTCTCATAATTGATTAAAAAAGTGTTTTATTAATTTCAGAGAGAGGAAGGAGAGGGAGAGAGATAGAAACATCATTACTAGAATGTCAATGAGCCATCCATTTCTAGTGTCTTATTTTAATGGGAATAAATGTAATGTGCATTTTTCTGATAAGCAAAATTGCTCATGAGTGTGGTTTTTTATATATTTAGTATATAACATGGAGTTCTTAATATATATTACTGCTATGCTGGTTTTAAAGGGATCTAGAGTTGCTTCTTCAGTTTATATTAAATAGGATATTAAAAAATATTTTCTTAAAGGATATTTTGCGTTGCAATGTTTTTTTCTTGTTTTGACTCCCTAAGGTAAATTAGTAATAGGATGTTGAATTTTAATCTCTGATTTCTAGTTCACTTGGCTCAACTTTATGGTACAGTGGTAGAGTTAGGACCAACACAGGGAGGTGAGATTTACATGATTAGCTGGGAGTAAGTCTGGGAGAGGGAATTTGATGTAGTTTACTTGTATGAAGGAATGAGGCTAATTGTCCTGGTCTCACTTAAATGTTTCTAATTCATTTTTAAGCTCTTTCATTGCCTTCCACAGTGTGGCTTAAAAACTCACGTTTCCCTTTTAACGTCAGGATAAAGTCCAAATTCCTAAGTTTAGAATACAAGACCTTTGATTACCCCATTATTACATCAAACCTCATGCACTTTTGAACCTGCTGTCTCCACGCAGTATGTCTTTGCATGTCTGGTTCTGTTTTCGTGGAAGCTCTCCTCTTCCTCCCTGGTCTCCTCAGTGAATGTTAAATGATTCCCCCGGACTTGACTCACTAGCCCCCGTGGAGGCCCCCCTAGGCAGCTGCACAGGCTTTCTTCTCGGTGTACGAGTGGATCCCAGACCTGGCTGATGACCAGAGTGGATTGGGGGTGGGGGTGGGGGTTCAAAAGGCCACCAGTTGGGTCCCGTCTTGGCTTATTCTGTCTCAGTCATTTGGGATGGGGCTCTGGATACATGTTGGTCTTTGTTTTAAGACTCCCCGAGTTGAGGTGGGATTTTGATGTTTAGCCAGGGTTGGGACTGTTGGTGTAAAAGCCAAGGGAGGCATCCAGAGTGCACTCTGCAGCAGGTTCTCAAACTTGAGCCTATATCAGCATCACCTGGACGACTTGGTAAGCTAAAGATTGATGGGCTTCACTCAGAGTTTCTGTTTCATAGGTTTCTGATTCTTAGGTCTGGGTGGGGCCGGAGAATTTGCATTTCTAACAAGTTAGGGGATGCTGATGCTGATGCTGATCTGGGGACCGCACTCTGAGAACCTCTGCTATACAGTAGATGGGTCATTGGTAAGCTGGGGGTAGTGATCCCTTACCCTCCAGAGACCTGAAGAAAGACAAGAAGCAGATCTTGTGTGTAGTTCACAACCACGCTTGCCACATATTGTAATTCTTTGCATAGATAGATCCCTTGCTCACTGGGCTGTGAGCGCCTGTAGGGCAATTGAACCCTAGAATATAGTAAAGGTTTCATACCTTTCTCCTTGCTCTGGTGGTTAGGGGAGTACTTATTGCCGGTGTCTGTGGCTACTCTCTGGGGCCAACAGTTGAAGTGAAGTCCTATGGCTTTTCCAGAAATAGGTAAAGATTGGGGCAGTGGTTCTGATTCTGGAGATTTTGCCACCCAGGCAATGTCTGGGGACAACTTGGGGTTGGGAGGTGATACTAGTGTCCTGAGGATGGATTTCAGGGATGCTGCTAACCGTCCCAGGACAGCCCCCAGAGCAAAGAAGCATGCGGCCTCAAATGTTAGTTCTGCTGAGCTCCAGAGATCCTGCCTCAGGGGAAGGAGGTTCCGAGGAGGTCGGTGGGTCTTACTGTGAGATGTGTCTGTGGTCATTTGTCCCTTCCCAACCTCTGTTCATAGATTCCCTGACCCAGAGTACCTCCACCCCAGCCTTGCCCTGGTGGAGCCTGCAGTGACCAGGGCTACTAACGTAATCTCCTGGGAGGATTAACCAGAGATTAATATTTGCCACAGCTAGAAGTGCTTTGAAATACATTATCCTTTCAACAATAAATGACTTATTTGAGTGGGGCTAGGGCACTTGCTGAGTGATTGACTGACCTTAGCTGACCTGCATCTTCCCTTTTCCAGGAGGAGAGAGGGTTGTGTGAGTGAGTGTTCTCTGCCCCTGCTTCTCAACCAGGGGAGAGCCATTTATCAACTCAGCTGAGTTTTCAGTGACTTGCCATGTGCTAGGTCTGGTGAGCATCACCGAATGGGCCTGTCCTCATGGAGTTCTCATTCTAGAAGGGAGATGGACAAAATGAAGGATTATCTTTCTCTCAAAAAATAAAAAAAATAAGACCTAGCTGGTTTGGTTCAGTGGATAGAGCATCAGCCTGCGGACTCAAGGGTCCCAGGTTCGATTCCAGTCAAGGGCATGTACTTTGGTTGTGGGCACATCCCCAGTAGGGGGTGTGCAAGAGGCAGCTGATCGATGTTTCTCTCTCATCGATGTTTCTGACTCTATATCCCTCTCCCTTCCTCTCTGTAAAAAACCAATAAAATATATTAATAAATAAAAAAATAAAAAATAGATTTTAGTAAATAGATCAAGAAATTAGAAGAGGAGAATAAGGTGAAAAATTAGGGTATATTTTTTTAATAAGATGATCAGGCCTTGCTTTGGAGGTGACAATTCGATTGAGACCTGGAGGAGGGACGGTGCAATTATGGGAGGAAATGGGGCAGAGTATTTGTTCCCAGCAAAGGGAATAGAAAACAGGAGTTGGGGACTACAACAGGCCAGCCCGATTGGAACAGTGATCAGGGAGGGGAGGGGCAGGAGATGGGTGGCCAGTCAGGAGGGACCTGGTCACGCATGACACCCCAGGTAAATGTGAGGATGGCAGATGTAAGGCCATAGCCGTCAGGCATTGTGGAGGTCTGAAAGCCCATCTACACTAATAAAAGAGAGAAGTGGTAATTGGCGTACGACGATACCCTTTTCATTGGCTAATCAGGGCTATATGCAAATTAACTGCCAACTATGATTGGCAGTTAACTGCCAACTAAGATTGGCAGTTAACTGCCAACAAGATAGCGGTTAATTTGCATATGTAGGCACAATGCAGGGAGGCGAAAGGGAAAGCAGGAAGAAGCCCCCTGCCACTGACAGTGATCGGAAACCCAGGGGGGAGCTAAGAGCTGGGGGGCAGGGCAAAGGTGGCCCTGGGGCCGCCTTTGCCCTGCCCCCCAGCCATGATCGGAGAATCAGGCGCCTTTGCCGCCCTGGCCAGTGATAGCAGGAAGTAGGGGTGGAGCCAGCGATGGGAGCTGGACACAGTCGAAGCTGGCAGTCCCAGGAGCTAGGGGTCCCTTGCCTGGGCCTAAAGCGGAGCCCACAATCGCGGGGCCGCTGCAGCTGCGGGTCCCCGCTGCCCGGGCCGGACGCCTAGGCCAGAGGCATTAGGCTTGGGCAGGGGCGGAGCCTGCAACCGCGGGGAGCTGGGGGTCCCCTGCCCAGGCCTGACACCTCTGCCGGAGGCCTCAGGCCTGGGCAAGGGGACGATCCGGTGATTGGTGATCGGAGGGTGATGAGGGTCAACTCCTCTGGCCAAGGCATCAGGCCTGGGCGGGGGGCGGAGCCGGGAATTGGGGGGATATGATGGTCCCCTTGCCCAGGCCTGAAGCCTGGGTCAGAGGCGTCAGGCTTGGGCGGGGGGTGGAGCAAACGATCAGAGGGAGATGGGGGTCCCCTGCCCAGGCATGATTCCTGGGCCAGATGCCTCAGGCCTGGGTGGGGGCCAGAGCCAGTGATCGGGGGAGATGGGGGTCCCCTGTCCAAGCCTGACACCTCTGGTGGAGGCGTCAGGCCTGGGCAAGGGGCCGATCAGGTGATCAGAGGGTGATGGGGGTCTACGCCTCTGGCTGAGGCATCAGGCCTGGGCAAGGGGCAGAGCCAGCAATCGGAGGGGTCTGGGGGTCCCCTGCCCAGGCCTGATGCCTGGGCCAGAGGCATCAGGCCTGGGCTGGGGGCAGAACCAGTGATGGGGGGAAATGAGGGTCCCCTGCCCGGGCCTGACACCTCTGTCAGAGGCGTCAGGCCTGGGCAAGGGGCCGATCTTGCGATTGGAGGGTGATGGGGGTCACCGCCTGAGGGCTCCCAGTATGTGAGAGGGAGCAGGCTGGGCTGAGGGACACTCCCCCCCCCCCCCCCACACACACCCAGTGCACGAATTTCGTGCACCGGGCCCCTAGTCCTTAATAAAGCGAAAGGAAGGTTCCAGAAGAGATGAGAACAAGAAATTGAGCAGCTAAGGTTTGGGGTTTCTTTTGTGTAGGGTGTGGAAGTCACTCAGTGATGTTGGTAGTTGGGGTCAAGGAGAAGCCTGATCCAGCAGCTGGGGGTGCGGAAGAATGATAGGCAACAAGAGTAGTCAGTGCATGGCCTTTGGAGATAGATGCCAGGGTTGTTTACAGCCAGGAGGGGCCTGGGGCTGGAAGTGTAATTGGGGAAGTGGTGGGTGATGCTGAGGCTGCCGGGAAGTCTTGTCCCCAGGGCCTAGGCCCCTGTAGCAGGAGAGCAAGGAGCTGAGGATGGTCCAAGGGCTTCATGGAGAACACCCCCTTGGCCACAGCATGTGGGGGCCTGTGGCTGAAGTTTGGAAGTGGGGTCAAGATAACCAGCACTGCCCGGCCAGTGTGGCTTAGTGGCTGAGCGCCGACCTATGAGCCAGGCAGTAAAAGTTCTTTTCCCAGTCGGGGCCGGGTTGTGGGCTCGATCCCCAGTGGGGGGCATGTGGGAGGCAGCTGATGGATGATTCTCTCTCATCATTGATGTTTCTCTCTCTCTCTTCCTCTCCCTTCCTCTCTGAAATCAATAAAAGTATTTAGGAAAAAAACCCCACACAGATAACCAGCACTCCACCGGGCTCCATTACTGGGAAGCTGTACTCACTGTTGTTTAGGAAGTATAACGGGGATCCATCGCTTTTCAACTCTGTTCCCCAAGAGCCCTGTAGGGAGGAGGGTGAAGGAGCACCCCCGGAAGTGTGGAAGTGGAAGCTCCCTGAAGCCTGGCATGTCTTGGCCAATGTTTCCATTTATTCAGTGTTGATGTGTTCAAACTCTACAGTTTACTGACACTTTCAGGAAGATGTGTGCTCTTGGGACACTTGGGGACACTCCTTGGGGCGTGGGCCTTTCAGTCGGGCACACTCCTCTGTGGGGCCTCTTGGTCGTTTCAGCTGGGGGAACTAGGTGCATTTTGGTCATGTACTTTTTACTTCCTTCTCACCGTGGGAAACAAGAAGTGATGCAGGAGTGACAACCAAGTGTGAGTTCTGCAAGGAGGAAACCCTCCACAGAAGCCTCATTGCAGCCTAAATGCCAGTTTATCCTTTGGATCATTTCCCTGCAGCTCGAATGTTCGCTGAGCTCAGCTGTCCAGGGAGCTGTGCTGGGAATGGAGTATGCAAAAAGGCCTGACAGGCCTCCCGTCCTCCAGGGACCCCTGGATGGGTGTGGGGATGATGGTAGTACCAAGGGCATTGTACATACAGTGGACCCATTAGTGTGTCAGGAAATCAATTTAGTGTATTTCAACTGGCATTTCTTGTGTGTTTTTTTTTAAATTAAAAAATTTATGGTAAAATATACAAAATCTACCATTTGTAAAAAAAATTGAGGTATGATTGATATTAATTTCAGATGTATAACATGATTCGATATTTGTATATATTTTGAAGTGATCACTACATTAAGTCGTAATATCTGTCACTCCACATAAATACAAATTTTTTCCTGTGATAAGAACTTTTAAGATTTACTCTCATTATGCAATACAGCATAATGAACTGGAGTCACCATCCTGTATATTATGTCCTCATGACTTATTTTATAACTGGAAGTTTGTACCTTTTGAACCTCTTCAGCCATTTTGCCCACCTCCACACCCCTCACCTCTGTCAATCACTAATCTGTTCTGTTATTTTTGAGCTCTTTAAGATTCCACATATAAGTGAGATCATACTGTATTTGTTTTTTCTGTTTGACTTATTTCACTTAGCATAATGCCCTCAACTTTTATTCAAGTTGTCACAAATGGCAAGATGTCTTCCTTTCTTTCTTTTTTTTTTTTAAAAATCTTTACCTGAGGATATTTTTCCTTTGATTTTTAGAGAGAGTGGAAGGGAGGGGGAGAGACAGAAAGACAGAAGTATCGATGTGAGAGAGACACATTGATTGGTTGCCTCCCACACTCGCCCCTGCAACCGAGGTACATGTCCTTGACCGGAATCGAACCTGGGACCCTTTAGTCCGCTCTATCCACTGAGCCAGATGAGCTAGGGCCATTATTTTTTATGGCTGAATAATATTCCTTTGTGTATATGTATGTGTATATAATATTAACTTTACCATATTAACCATTTTTAAATTGTGCAGTTTAGTGGCTGGCCTTTTATGACTGTCTTATTTCACTGAGTATAATACTTAGGATTCATCCATGTTGTAGCATGTATAAATATTGCCTTCCTGCCCTAACCAGTTTGGCTCAGTGGATAGAGCATCGGCCTGCGGACTGAAAGGTCCCAGGTTCGATTGTGGTCAAGGGCATGTACCTTGATTGCGGGCACATCCCCAGTAGGAGGTGTGCAGGAGGCAGCTGATCAATGTTTTTCTCTCATCGAGGTTTCTAACTCTCTATCCCTTTCTCTTCCGCTCTGTAAAAAGTCAATAAAATATATATTTAAAAAATTGCCTTCTTGTCCTGGCAGGTGTTTCTCAATGGTTAGAGCATTAGCTTGCACACCAAAGGGTTGAGGGTTTGATTCCTGGTCAAGGGCACATACCTGGGTAGCAGGTTCCATCCCTGACCTGGTCCAGATGTGTGTGGGCAGCAACCAGTCTATGTGTCTCTCTCTCATATCAATGTTTCTCTCTCTCTCTCTCTCTTCCCCTTTCCCTCTCTCTTTCCTTCTCCTCCTCCCCCTTCCATGCTCTCTAAAATCAATGGGAAAAAAATATCCTTGGGTTAGGATTAACAAAAACAAAAAAAATTAATGGGAAAAATATCCTGAGGTGAGGATTAACAACAACAAGAAATTGCCTTCCATATTAAGGCCAAATAATATTCCATTGCATGGATATACCATATTTTGTTTCTCCATTCATCCATTGATGGACACCTGGGTTACTTCCACCTTTTGGGTATTGTGACTAATGTTATGATCATGGGTGTATAATGACTGGCATTTCTTTTTAATGTTGTAGGGTACAATACACAATATCAGAGTAGCGTGGGTAAATGTGGACACAGTGTAGACAGACCTGGGTATTCAAGAGTGCTTGGGAATCTAGATTTTTATGGGGAATATAATTTTTTAAGCTATTATTCTTCAAAATAATGTGTACCCCACCCAGCATTTTTTTTTTTTTTTTGCTGTGATCTTTGTGTGGGACTCCAATGAGTGACCTCAGGCATGAGAGATTATGTATAAGGGATTTTTGATAAGTGACAAAATTCCATGGATCCAAAGAAGGAGAGATTTGCTGGAGAGAGAGGTCAGAGAAGGGCCAAGTGAAGGAGCTAGAACTTGAAGCTGGGAATAAGTCAAATTAAAAAGAAAAGGGGTACAGGAACGCTTATTCATTGCTGGTGAGATAGCAAAATAATGCAGCTACTTTCAAAAATATTTTTATTGATTTCAGAGAGGAAGGGAGAGATAGAAACATCAATGATGAGAGACAATCATTGATCGGCTGCCTCCCACCAGGCCCCTCACGGGGCACTGGGCCTATAACCCAGGCATGTGCCTTGACCGGAAATTGAACCGTGACCTCGAGGTTGACGCTCAACCATTGAGCCACACTGGCTGAGCTAATGCAGCTACTTTTGAAGACAGTGTGCAGGCTTCTTACTAAATACTCTTTCCGTGTGACCCAGCAATCATGCTTCTTGGCATTTACCAAACAGATTTGAAAACTTAGGCTCACACAAAACCTCCTCTCAGTTGTTTATATCAGTTTTATTTATAATTACCAAAACTTGGAAGCAACCAAGATGCCCTTTAGTTGGGGAATGGATAAATAAACTGTAGTCCATCTAGTTAATGGAATATTATTCAACACTAAAACTAAAAGGAAATGAGCTATCAAGCTAATGAAAGATATGAAGGAACCTTAAGTGCGTATTAAGTGAAAGAAACAAGTCTGAAAAGGCTAAATATTTACTGTGTGATGTCATCTCTATTACATTCTGGAAACGGCAAAACCATGGAGACAGTAAAAAGATCAATGGTTGCCAGGGGTTGGGAGGCGGGAAGGATGAATAGGTGGAGCACAGCATTTTTAGGTGAAACTCTTCTGTATCATACAGTAATGGTGGATACATGTCATTCCACATCTGTCAAAACCCATAGGATGTATGGATTTTGACAGATGTATAATGAATGACCCTTACTGTGAAGTTTGGTTGATAATGACACGTCAATATAGGTTAATCCATTGTAACACATGTATGACTCTGGTGGGAGATTTTGATACTGCGGGAGGTTGTGGGAGAGTGGGTGATTCAGAACTCTGTAATTACTGCTCAGTTTTGCTGTGAGCCTGCAACTGCTGTAAAAAATAAAGTATAAGTAAACAAATAAAAAGAATGAAGGCTTTCCAGGTTGGGGGGATAGAGGTAGGAGTGTCAATGTGTGCTCAGGGGATGAGTGGGCAACTGGTCTGGCTGTGAGAAAGCGTTCCTGTTAGCACAGTGGGATATGTGGCTGGAAAAGCAGTCTGGCGCTACTGCGGATATGCAGACATACACCAGCTTGTGCTGAGGCGGGACTTTGCCAGCGGCATTAGGTGATGTATCTCTTAAATTAACCTAACTGCCCAGATGTTTATCTCCCAGGGATTGATAAACTGAGCAGCCTGTGAAAGCACAATGATAACTGACTAAACTATGCAGATTAGTTCTTTAGCCTTGAGGAGGTATCCTTTTAATTAATTAAGACAGTGAATTATATGTCCACATGCATGTGATTAAGTAAAATTCTTTGACCCAAGTAAAGTGTTTTCTGATGCTCTGATCCCAATGAGTGATATTAAAGGCTTATGTTGTTAGTCAGTAATACCCTCCAGGTCCATCCTTACTCTCAGAATTTTGAAGCAAGATCTATGTAATCCCTTAGAGAGGATGAGGTTTAATAGTTTAGAACAGCGGTTCTCAACCTGTGGGTCGCGATCCCTTTGGGGGTCGAACGACCCTTTCACAGGGGTTGCCTAAGACCTTCGGAAAACACATATATAATTACATATTGTTTTTGTGATTAATCACTATGCTTTAATTATGTTCAATTTGTAACAATGAAAATACATCCTGCATATCAGATATTTACATTACAATTCATAACAGTAGCAAAATTACAGTTATGAAGTAGCAACGAAAATAATTTAATGGTTGGGGGTCACCACAACATGAGGAACTGTATTAAAGGGTCGCGGCATTAGGAAGGTTGAGAACTACTGGTTTAGAAGGAGGTGTTTGATTGGAATAGGAGCTATTGACCGTATTTTCAGAGAAGAGTCAGCCAGCACTTAGGCACTCACAGCCTTAGAAGGGATCTTGCCAATGAGTCCTTACCCTAGTGGTGGTCACTTGGGCTCTGCTAACTACACTAGGGTATCAACCTGCCAGTTCTAAGATCCCTCACTTGTGAGT
This sequence comes from Myotis daubentonii, assembly GCF_963259705.1. Classification (NCBI taxonomy): domain Eukaryota; kingdom Metazoa; phylum Chordata; class Mammalia; order Chiroptera; family Vespertilionidae; genus Myotis; species Myotis daubentonii. The sequence continues at coordinate 178,350,715 of NC_081841.1, read as the reverse complement.
TTCAATCAAAAGTGATTTAATCCCCTCACAGCCAAGGGCAAGAGAAGTAGTGTCTTATTCATGACCCATTTTGTTCCTAAGGTTACTGAATTGTGTGCAAATGTGTGTGTGTGTGTGTGTGTGTGTGTGTGTGTGTGTGTGTGTGTTTTATAAAGAAGGACTTAGGATAGTTATCCACTCACAGTTAGTAGATTCTGGGTGTTGGCTGTGGTGTGGGAAAAGTTCTTGTGAAGATGTGTGGTGATAAGACAAGAGACACTGTGAAGCTGTAAAGGAATGGGTTAGCCGTGGGAGACAAGGGAAACAAGAAGGCCAGGGGTGGACCAGGGATTTCTGCAGTGCCCACAGCCTGGGAAGACCCATGTGGCTCCTGGGGCAGAGGGAGTGCAGGGACCTGGGGAACATTGGGGAGGAAAGGGGATACAGCCTGCATTCCCACCTGGCTTATTTTCACCTGGAAAGAACAGGTGGTAGATGAAGGGGGAAAGGATATAGAAATGAATTTTGAGCAAGTTTTCGGAAAGGCGGAAAGCCGCAGAGGAATGAGGAAAGACAATTTTAGCTTGAGAGTTGCCGCTGCATTTAATTTGACTTGGCTGTGGGCCACTCCAGGAATGCTGGGGTGGTGACCTATTTTGAGACAGCTTACCTGAGGTGTGGGTGTTCCACTCTCACCCTGGATGGATTCCAATGACATCTTGCCAACACATACCAGACACTGTCTTTGATCACAGAGCTTCTAAGTAGTTTGAGAGTAGTCATTGCTCTAAAGGAGTTACAGTCATGATGAGACAGGAGGGAAAGGCTGCTGCATCAAGTGTTGTGGATGAAGCGTGGATGGAGAGAGTGTCCCTGTGGAGAGGAGGACCACTGGGGCAGAGCTGGGCAGGGGTGGCCTCTTTGGCAGTGGTCTGGAATTGTTGAGTAAGCTCCCTCAGGCATAAATTGGAATCGAGGTATCAGTTGACCATGTCTAATTCCTTACTTAGATGGTGACAGATAATGTAGGCTCCTACGAAAGTGGGCTTCCAGCAGATGGAAATGAAAACCTTCAGTCCCTGCTGGTACCTGTAGGGCTCAGCTGGCTTTCTGAGAATTGAGCAGTGATGGAAATTGGGAAGGTCCTTAAGTCAAAAGCCACCATGAAAGAAATATGTTTGAGCAATTTCATCTAAGTTATTAGGCTTTCTAATGAGGTCCAAATGTGATTACTTAAGAGTTCTATCCTGGTAATGGCTGATATTTGGTGGGATTTTTTAAGTTTTCAAAGCAGCTCCAGTTGATCTCTCAGTGGCTGAGGGAGGTGCTATGTAAAGGGGTCCTTCCCATTTGCTGGAGGCCAATACTAATCCTATCTAATAAAGAGGGATATGCTAATTGACCATCACACCCCCACAAAGATGGCAATGCCCACAGCCAATAAGGAGGGAATATGCTAATTGACTGCCATGCCCTCAGAGATGGCGGTGCCCACAGCCACAAGATGGCGGTGCCCAGTCCCTTCAGCCCTGCTGGGGCGGCAGGCGCGCAGCACGGCCAGGCCTGCCCTCAGGCGGGTCCGGCCACTCTGTGTGCGCCTGACTCCGGAGTCCCCCAGTCCCCTCAGCCCCCCAGCCGCCCAGGGCCGGCCCAAGGCACAGGCAAGCCTCGGATGTTGACTGCCCAGCAGCCCAGGGCCGCCTGAGGCTCAGGTAACCAGGGCCGGCCGAGGCTTGCGCTGCCGGCAGTGGCAGCAGCAGAGGTGTGATGGGGACGTCGCCTTCCCCCTGATTGCCGGGTCGCCTCCCGCCCTTGAGGGCTCCCGGACTGTGAGAGGGGACAGGCTGGGCTGAGGGACTCCCCCTCCAGTGCATGAATTTTCATGCACACCAGGCATCTAGTAAATTATGAGGCTACTTTGAGGTCACACACACAGGAAGTGGCAAAGTCCTAGACTCTTAATAGCAGGATTTCCTCTTCAATCTGTATTTTGTTTATACTCATTAAAATTTAAAAAAAATTTTGTTAAAATGCACATAACATAGAATTTATCACTTAGCCATTGAAGTGTACAGTTCAGTCATGTTAAGTACATCCACACTGTTGTACAACCAATCTCCACAGTTCTTTTCATCTTGCATTAGTATTTTATTAAACACTGACTCCTCACTTCCCTTTCTTCCTGGTCACTCTCCTACTTTCTGTCTCTCTGAATTTGACTCCTCCAAGTACCTCATGTAAGTGGTATCTTACCATGTCAGTCCTTTTGTGTCTGCGTCATTTTACATTCCCGCCGGCATTGTGCAAGGCTTCCAGTGTCTCCACGTCCGTGCCTACACTTCTCCATTCTAATGGGTGAGAGGTGGTATCTCCCTGTGGTTTTGATTGGCATTTCCCTGATGATGAGTGATGCTGAGCATCTTCTCCCGGGCAAGCAGAATTTTAAAGAGGGCCGTTCAGGACCAGCGGTCATCATCTGGGTAAATTCCAGTGCTGACTGCCTGAGCACTTGCCGAAGGGCACAACTGTAGAGTGAGTGGCCCAGCACATTTCAAGCCTGTTTACTGGTAAAGCTCACCAATTTATACTTTTGCATTGGAAGGAAATTGAAACATAGCGATGTAAAATGACTGGCAAAAAGTCATGGAGGTACAAAATCTGGACCTCATAGAAATGAAGGCGGGGGAGAGGGAGACGGCCGAGGCTCTGGGAACTCTAGGGTTCTCAGTATCATTGCTGGGACTAGAAGCCATTCTTTCGGTTCCTGTTCCAGGGCCAGCAAAACCTGGAGCTCAGTTTCTCTTCCTGCTTCCTCAGTGATTAGGGAGAGGGATAGAGAGCTAGGAACATCGATGAGAGAGAAACATCCATCAGCTGCCTCTGCACACTTCCTACTGGAGATGTGCCCACAACCAAGGTACATGCCCTTGACCGGAATCGAACCTGGGACCTTTCAATCCGCAGGTCGATGCTCTATCCACTGAGCCAAACCTGTTAGGGTCACCAGGCAGTTCTTGAGCACCTGCTCTGTCCCCAGTGCCGTGCTGGGGATAAAGCAGTAAAGGAGGTAAACATGATCTCTGCTTCCATGATTGTTGTCTGGCGTCAGAAGTCTCCTTACCCTGGCAAAATCAGTAAAATGGTGCTAATCTTTGAGCTAGCTTTGCATATTAATTATTATCTCTTAAATAATGCATAATGGAGAATGGCAGTTTATTTGAATAGGGTTTTCCTTGGGTCCTCTATAAAGTTATTGTTTTTTCCTTTTACAGTTAAAAAGTAATTTGAGATTATGTGAATATTCTCTTCCACATCAAACTTTCATTGGTTTTAACTCCCACTGATCATTTCTTTTCTTTTTTTCTTTCTTTCTTTTTTTTGTTTTGTTTTGTTAATTCTCACCTGAGGATATTTTTTCCATTAATTTTTAGAGAGTGGAAGGAAGAGGGAGAGACAGAGAGACACATCGATTGGTTGCCTCCTGCATGCACCCCCACCAGGGCCGAGGAACCTGCAACCAAGGTATGTGCCCTTTACCAGAATTGAACCCAGGACCCTTCAGTCCGAGGGCCAACACTCTAACCACTGAGCAAACCGGCTAGGGCTCCCATTGATCATTTATTTCTAAATCCATTGTTCCTTCAACATATATTTGCATTTGAGAATGCAAGCACTTTCCCTTCTCTCCCATTTACAGAAAGTAAGGATTGGTGGACTCCCAGATTTGCCTAGTGAGAGCCCTTCAGGCTGGCTCCTCTGTCCTTTGGACACATCCTCATGATTTCTTTGAGCTTTTCCTTGTCTTATGGTGTAAGATGTTTCAGGCCCGTCTTGTACTTTCTCTGCCTGTTTTGTGTTGGTCTGATCACTGGGTAGTGACGCCGTTGCTAGGAATGCTTGGGGCACTCCTCACAGACATTTTCCCTGAGGAGCCAGTGTGGAAGCTGGACCAGCCCTTGTGGTTCTTCAGGTTGCCAGCTGTACCTCCACGGTGATCATCAGGGAACTTTGAAAAAAGATAAGGTGTTTACTCACAAGTCCTGCCTGAGGCTACGCAGCAAGGTCTTGGGGTTGGCAGAGTAGACAGAGAGAGAAAAAAAGGGAGAGAGAGGGAGACAGAAAGAGAGAGAGGAGTCATGAGTGTGAGCCTGGGGTTCTGCCTTTATTGGGATTGAGGGTGGGGTGCCTAGGGTGTTGTGTGTTCACTCTTGATCAATTTAAAACATAAGAGTGGGTAATTGAAGTGCAGGAAGGGAAAAAGCAAGTCGACAGTGAAAGGATCACTTATCTAGGTCAAGCAGAGTTTTGTGAACAAGAAAAAGGGAAGTTCAAGGGTGGGTGGCCTGGGTTTTTACAGTCACGTAGCTGGCAATGTGTTTGAGTCGAATGTCTTTGAAGTGGATGCCTCAGCAATCAAAAGCTTATGCTGCAATAAAAAGAAAGCTGCTTGTGATGTGCTTACACTACACTGTCCCAGCCTTGGAGCCAGTCATTTCTTCAAGGAGCCTTGGTTTCTTTATGGCAGGAAAGGTATTAAAAAACCGAGACCTGGGCGCCTGCCCGGAGTGTTCTGTGACATTGGTGTGCCATTGTTTCCAGGCCCTCCCGGCAGACAGAGCCAGGGGCTTTGTGGGTGTGTAAGCACATATCTAAGATAGCTCACCCTGCACCCCCCGCCCCATGTCTGTGTATTTAAAATGTAGACTTTAAAAACAAAACTTATGGATGTAGGATTCTGATGAGACACAGATGTGTCTTTTTGGGAAGATGTCATTCATTGTTCTCTCCATTTTTAACAGGTGGCTAAACCCCTTGTTTAAAATCGGTCACAAACGGAGATTAGAAGAAGATGATATGTATTCAGTGCTTCCGCAAGATCGCTCGAAGGAACTTGGGGAAGAGCTGCAAAGGTAAGCATAGGCAGTGAGGAGAAGGGTGCGAAAGGAGAGCCTCTAGGGCAGCGGTTCTCAACCTGTGGGTCGCGACCCCTTTGGGGGGTCGAACGACCCTTTCACGGGGGTCACCTAAGATCATCGGAAAACGCATATAGAATTACTTATTGTTTTTGTGATTAATCACTTTGCTTTAATTATGTTCAATTTGTAACAATGAAATTGGGGGTCACCACAACATGAGGAACTGTATTAAAGGGTCGTGGCATTTGGAAGGTTGAGAACCACTGCTCTAGGGTCTAATGCTTTGGACTTTGGACAGGGTGTTGTCTTCCTTTGGGTCCTTCGGGAGCTTGGGTACACTGCCCTCCCTAACCCTCAGGCTGTCCCTGGGCTTAACCTGCTTGGCAGGTGGGTGAATCTAGAGGTGCCTGTGCCTTTGTGGAAGTGGAGAGAGCCCCCAGCCAGAGCCCTGAATGCCAAGAACCGTCTGGGGAGGAGGTATCCCTGCAGGAAGTTGTCTGGACTCCTGTCTGCTCTCTTGGGCTGCTCAAGGTGCCGTAGTTCTGCAGAACTGGCAGGAACTTGTTTCCTGAGACTGAGGCTGTTCCCCTCCAGGCCTGATGTTCTGGCGCCTCAGATACTGCACCCCGAATTTTGGGAGCCCAGCATCTATTGGACAGGGGTGAAGTGCCCAGCAAGAGGCACTTACCTTTCACTCTGCTACCTCCCCGGTTTGCCCTGCGGCAGGGCGTGCTGCTCTTCACCTTGCTGTGCTTCTCCTCGCAGGTACTGGGATGAAGAACTTTCGAGAGCCCAGAAGGTCCCACAGGAGCCATCTTTAACAAAAGCAATCATCAGGTGTTACTGGAAATCCTATGCAATTCTGGGATTTTTTACGTTATTTGAGGTAAAAGCTTTGACTGCAGTGAACCGTTTTTTGGGACCACTGGGGAGAGAGGCAAGAAGTTTAAGGCCTGTGGATAAAAGGTGTCCAGGAAACACGATATCGTTAGGCTGGGCAATTACTCAAATGACTGGACGTGGGAGGAGGGGGTCACTATTTTTCTGTTAACCAATTAAAGTAGAGTGTTGAGGAAGGGCAGCCCTGGAAAGAGAAGACACTTCTTGTCATGTTAGGACACGGTTGGTGCTCAGTCAATGTTATAAACACTGAGTGGTCCTTGACCGGAAGAAGATTCCACAACCTCCAGGAATATGTGGTTTGGAGGAAGTCAGTTGGGACCAGCGCCCAGAATCACGAGGCATTTTATACAGGTGCTCTACAAATAACTGTTACCTTGGCCAGGCCAGATCTGATCAATGTTCTTCCAAACAGGTGTTGTCACCTTCCAGGGAAATAGAACCCGGGGCCCTGCATCTAGGCTGGAGCTGGCCAGAGCTCCCAGGAGCAGACGTGCCTCCAGGCTGCCACCTTTGCAGTGGGTACAACAAAGCAATGCCTTCTCTCTGGAGAAGCTCTGGCATCACCATGAATTCTGGAGAATTTGTGCATCACCCATTCTGGTTTCTTATTCCTGGTTATTGGGCCGATGGCTGGTTGGAAGGTTGTCTTCGTAGCCTGGCATTTCGGAGAGTGTAGGAGGGGATGTGCTACAGAGAACCCAAGGCAGAAATCCATGATGTCAATGACCTCCATTGCCCTGAAGGGCCTCCAGTAAGACATTGTCTGCCTGGGGGTACAGTGCCAGCAAGCCTACCTGTCCTGGGTAGGTATGCTGAAAATCTGCCTGCATAGCTCATGCTCTCCGTGCCTTATGGACATTGGTGGCCCTGCTTGTGCCTGCGATGAGTAGAGACAGAAGTTGCACATGCTATGAAAGGGTTGTTTCAGCTGCAGGAGGGCAGTGAGTTGTCATAAGTGCGCTTTGTTGGGTTGGCTGATTTGATGTGGGAGATGTAGCCCCTGTTTAAAAGGTTCTGTAGTGAAGGGCACTGTGGGCATTGGGTGGCTAGATAGGTGAACTCTCCCCTACACAATTGGAGAAAACCAGGGACTGTCAGCTAACAGGTACAGGTGACTGGGTGGTCCTCGGAAACTGAAGTTGTTGATGACAGATGTGGGTTGGCTAGTGTGCCAGAGGTTGGGGACAGGTGTATGGGGCAGAGCGCCTCCTTTAAGAGGGCACCAACCACCATGTGGATACCGCTGTGGCCTTGTGAAGAGCAGGGTGGAGATGCAGACCAGTGGGACTAACTGGAGGTATTAGAGGGTACAAGAGCCCCTTGGGCTGGTCTTTGACCTGTGCACAGGTGTACCAGTGATGGTGTTTCTACATTGTTACAATAACTCTCAGTTTGAAATAAGCAGGTGCAAAGCTTGTGTCACTGTGGCCTGTGTCTGTAGCCTTTCCTGACCAAATGTGACTGCTGACGTCCCCAAGCAGAGCTCTCATGAATTCTTCTTGCCAGGAGTCCTCGAGGCCTCGGATGTGCCTGTGGCCCACACCACGTGTCTGGTTGTGGGTGGATGGACTGAGTGGCCTCAGGCTAGTTTAGGATAGTATGCTGGGGCAGTCTCCCTCTGCTGCCCCCAGTTTCCCTTTGCTACCAGGTGTGGAGAAGCTTTGCGTCTTCACTGGGCGGAATTTGGGAAAAGTAGACACAGAGGTAGAGCTGCAGGAGCTAGGGTTCCTCTTGAGAGAGAGAGGGTAGGCCCCACTGTGGTGCTGGGATTTTTGCCCCAGTAGTGCTCAACTATTGGGAGATCCAGGACACCTTGGATTGGGGGACTGAACGCAGGTGCAGCAGCCAGGTGCTCTTGACCCAGTAGAGACCCAAAGCTCATTCTCAGATGGGATCTCGTCACCATCTGGGGCTTAGAGACACCACCCCAAGGAGCCAGCTGCCCAGGACAACAAGCTCAGTTCAAACCCAGCAACTGGGGCCACCCTTTAAGACCTGCCTGTCTTCAGCTTCTCCAGCACCTGGTACCTAGCCAACATGGGGCTCATACTCAGTAGTATTAGTATTAATGTTAGTATGAGTAGAGGCAGGAATAGTACTATACTCCTCAGTAGTAATAGCAGCAGCAGTGGTTCGTATTGAGTGGTAATAGTACCAGTAGTGGTTTCAGCAGGGCTTACTCAGTGGTGGTGATGGCAGAGTAGTATTATAAGTGTAGTAATAACACTAAACACTAAGCTTCTATGAGCACCTTATATGTAATATTACATTTATTCCGTTGGCCAACTCTAAACAAGGTGGAAAGTATCCTTATAACCCCATTTTAGAAAGGAGGACACACAGTGCCAAGTAGATACACATTGTGCTGAGGGTCACGCAAAGCATGAAGGACAGAGCCGCGACTCTGTCTTGGACTCTGTGATTAGAGCCTGACCATGTCTAAGACCATGTCCAGTGTCTTCAGAATCTCAGACATGTGCATCTTGGACTTGGCCTAGCTATGATAAGTAAGATGCTAAAAACTCCCTGGAGCCTGGCCGGTTTGGCTCAATGGTTGAACCAGGAGATCATGGTTTGATTCCCAGGTTGCCGGCTCCATCCCCAGTAGATGTGCAGGAGGCAGCAATCAATGATTCTCTCTCATCACTGATGTTTCTGTCTCTCTGTCCCTCTCCCTTCCTCTCTGAAATCAATAATCTATCTATCTATCTATCTATCTATCTATCTATCTATCTATCTGTATTAATAATATTTATCTGTATCTATCTATCTATCTATCTATCTATCTATCTATCTATCTATCTATCTAATGCCAAGCAACTGGAATGACCAGTTGCTATGATGTGCACTGTGGCTGGCCAACCTCCCGCGGCCCCTCCCCCCAGCTGGTCATCGTCCCCCCACCCCCACCCCCATTGGCCTCTATCGCCTGCCAGGCCAAGGGACCCCACCTGTGTACGAATTCGTACACTGGGCCTCTAGTATATAAATAAAAGAAAAGCTTTATATGCTAAAGTGGTGCTCTGCAAACCCTAACAGGCGTACAAACAAAATAAAAGAAACTCCCTGGAGCAGGAAGTCAGACTGAGGATTGAAAATTGGGGTGGCCAGGTCCCCTGGGTGCTGAAAGTGGCTAGGGCAGTGGTCAGCAAACTGCGGCTCACGAGCCACATGTGGCTTTTTGGCCCCTTGAGTGTGGCTCTTCCACAAAACACCACGTGCGGGCGCGCATGTACAGTGCAATTGAAACTTCGTGGCCCATGTGCAGAAGTTGGTATTTGCCGACCGCTGGGCTAGGGTGTTGATCTGGCAGCAGCAGCATGGTCCACTCAGATGGACCAGGGCCTTGTAGAAAGACACCTTCCACTCATTACCATCCCCAAGTGGGTGCGGTTGTGGCTGTGGCCCCGGTGACCTAAGTTCTCGAACGTTCATTCACACTCCTACGGCTCCATTCCAGGTCGGCTCCTTGAGATGGACCCAGGACGTAGTGGTCTTGGATGGGACTCAGATTGTGATTTCTCAGGTTACTCAGCAAGAGCACCTGGTTGTCTGCCGCGAGCTGGTGAATCGAAGAGTCCATGTGCATGTGCTCCGCAAGGATGGGAATCCCAGATCAGTCACTAGTGTTGGGGGCAGTTCTCTTTCGATGTCTGAACACACTTTCACATCGCAGGGTGTGCACTGGGCCTGGGGTGTTCATGGTGACAGCTGGATGGCACCGGGCAGTGCTGGTAGCAGACAAATCAGAGGTGAAGTGGTATTGGGCTTTCTCCCAGGAGTGTGCTTGCTTGTTCATGCTGCGTTCGGGTGGTTTGTGGTATAAAATTAGACAGTGGCCTAGATTCCCTAGATGAGCATGCTGTTCATTTGAACTGTGTGTTTAAGATAATAACTGGCAGAACTCTTCGTTGTGATGCAGTGAATGAAGTTCAGGGGCCACTAAGGGTCATTAGAGCTCAGCTAGAAGTAAACCTTGAATTTCTTGTTTCTGGCAGCCAAAAGAAGCCTGAAATCCAACACAAATACTCTTGTTTTCCTAGACTTGCTTGTTGACACTGCTGTTTTGGAGATGTTGGAAATGATTTCTTAGGGTGAAACTAGTAAGGCTCTGTTTATATTTCAAAAATCATTTTCAAGTGCTGTTTGGGGTTTTCAGTGATTAAAACTAGTTACTGAGTTAGCTGGGATGAATGTTAGTTTAATGATTGATTTCTTGAAGCAGCTTCCCATTTTGTGGTCTTATGTCTATGCTCCTTGTTGGTCTTTGCATTTTAGATAGTGGAGGATCTAAACTCAACCTGGGATTTTCTAGAAAGCTCAAGGCCTGAGAATTATCAAAGCGTGGGCAGGGCCTTCCCTGGGCCCCGCTGGCAGCAACCAGGGGAGGAGGCTGGGTGACGCCGGCCCAAGGCAAGGCTTTTCAGGTTGGGATTTCAAAGTAGTGAAAACCTCTGTCCTACAGAATTGAGAAATGATTATATGCTTGGAGAAACAGGCACCAGGCTGGTGATGAACGCGGTGTTCTTATAGGCCAGCGCTAATTAGAAGGGAACAGCCAGTGAGTTCCCAGCACTCCTGGGCCCTGGTGCACCGCCATGGAGACTGCAATGGGGAAGGAGCAAGTCTCTTTCCATCCAGAGCCCTCAGGGTAGAGGGGAGGAGCCTGAAGCCTCTTCTAGGGCCAAACCTTGGGGAAGGCCACCTCCCCAGTCCTGGGGCCTTTTCTTGGAGAGATGAGGTCTCTGCCTGCTGGTATGTTTATGATATGGCCTCAAAGAGCTGCTGTGGGTTCTCCCGGCCCCTTCCCCTGAGAGGGGAGGAGTGGGCTATCCCATGACCTTTGGAAAAATGCTGGCCTTTGTCTGAGGTCACTGTAGCAGATTATCTTTGGTCCAGGAGGCTGTAGAAAGGCAAACATTTCGTGTTGAAACTAAGCAGCTGGACAAGAAATAAACAGACAAACAAAACTCTGAGTAGAATGTATGCCTCAACTTAGGGCTGATTCTCTGAGAGCGGTACTGGGCTTTTTTTTTTTTTTTATATTTCCCAGATCTTTCTTCCAGGTGTCCCTCACCTCCGCCCAAGCCGGGTGAAGAAATTGCTAAAATAATTGTGGGCCAGGAGCAACCACTGAGAGCTACACAGCAAAGGAGAGATGGAGGGAGCATCCAAAAAAGCTAACAGGAGACCCTCAGAGCAGACCTGCAGTGTACACCCTGCTGGTTCCAGGCACATAGCACTAGCATGGCAATATCCACAGCAATGACCCTGAGTCGTTAACAAGGGAATGCTTCTCAGTCCATTTTAAGAAATCAGGGAAGTAGCCCTGCGGGTGTGGCTCAGTGGTTGAGCATCGACCTATGAACCAGGAGGTCACGGTTCGATTCCCAGTCAGGGCACATGCCCAGGTTTCCGGCTCTATCCCCAGTAGGAAACGTGCAAGAGGCAGCTGATTGATGATTCTCTCTCATCATTGATGTTTCTGTCTCTCCCTTCTTCTCTCTGAAATCAATAAAAGATATTTAAAAAAAAAGTCAGGGAAGTAGGTGACTTATTTTAAAAGGATTGCATTCAAAATGGTTAAAATAAAAATCTGCCCAGAAGTGAAACTTTCCATTACTATCTAGGAAAATTGGCCTTTAGGAATGATTTCAGTTAAGATTTCTCGTTCTGCCATGATTGCCTCTAAACAGCAGCGTGTTTTCCAAGCCCTTTGTGAAACCAGCCTCTGCCAGTCTTTGCTGCCAAGCATGGAGTAGGTCCCGTCCAGGACTTGTGTGCAATACACGTGGTCATGGCTTACACTTATTCTCATGCTGGGTTCCGAGCACACTTCACTGTCTCAGCTCCTGTAGTTGTTCCAGGATTTCTCTTAGGTAGACAAGGCAGGCATTTTCACCGATGAGGGCCTGGAGGGCATATGATGGCTTAGAGTCCTGTGCCTTACAAGTAGCCGGTTTGGTCTCTGAAGCAAATGTTCTAATTCCTAGGCCAGTGCCCTTTGCATTCCGTCCTGATGCTTTCTTCCCTGCCACACCCCCTCCCACGGATGAGAGAGCCCAGAGTAGGTGTGTGTTTTCTGACAGTAGCTGTGTGCTCCTCTGTCAGCTGCTTCATACAGTGTGTTTTCCCCCCTGCAAGTTTGTAAGGACATTCAAAAACAGAAAAATAGAATAGGATTGACACGGGAGAAGCTCAGAAAACAGACTAGGAGTTATCCTTCTGTAAGGGCATTGACATTTATAAAGGAAATCTCCATGTGATGGCTCTAAATCACTAGCAAATCTTAGTGAAGAAGTGTAAGAAGAAAAAGCTGTACAACAAACTCAACTCTATCCTTATTTTACCATGCTTTTCCTATTAACCCCTCATTTTGTCTTTACCTGAAGATGGTATTTAAGGTAGTGATTTGAAATTACTCGGTTTTTCTGGGCACCTCCCATGTATACAGGATATGTGCATATTAATGAGCTTCTATTAGTTTTTCTCTTGTAATTTTATCTTTTATTACAAGGGGTCTCAGCCAAGAACTCAGAAGGGTAGAGAGAGAATTCCTTTCTTTCCCTATCAACACTAATAAAAGAGAAAAATGGTAATTGGCGTACGAGCTACCCTTTTCATTGGCTAATCAGGGCTATATGCAAATTAACTGCCAACTAAGATTGGCAGTTAACTGCCAACAAGATGGCGGTTAATTTGCATATGTAGGCACAATGCAGGGAGGCGAAAGGGAAAGCAGGAAGAAGCCCCCTGCTACTGACAGTGATCGGAAACCCAGGGGGGAGCTAAGAGCTGGGGGGCAGGGCAAAGGTGGCCCTGAGGCCGCCTTTGCCCTGCCCCCCAGCCATGATCGGAGAATCAGGTGCCTTTTCCGCCCTGGCCAGTGATAGCAGGAAGTAGGGGTGGAGCCAGCGATGGGAGCTGGGCACGGTCGAAGCTGGCAGTCCCAGGAGCTAGGGGCCCCTTGCCTGGGCCTAAAGCGAAGCCCACGATCGTGGGGCCGCTGCAGCTGTGGGTCCCTGCTGCCCGGGCCGGACGCCTCAGCCAGAGGCATCCTGCAGGGGCAGGGGCGGAGCCCGTGCAATCGCGGCCCCCCCCCCCCCCCCCACTGCAGTTCCCCGCTGCCTGGGCCGGACGCCTAGGCCAGAGGAGTCAGGCCTGGGCAAGAGGCCAATCCTGTGATTGGAGGGTGATGGGGGTCAACGCCTGAGGGCTCCCAGTATGTGAGAGGGGGCAGGCTGGGCTGAGGGACACTCCCCCCCCCCCCCCCCGCCACCCAGTGCACGAATTTCGTGCACTGGGCCCCTAGTAGGGTAATAAACACTTATGTAACCCTAAGCCAGCTTTAGTAGTTATCAACTCATGACCAGTCTTGATTCATCTGAACCCCTACTCATTTAACTTCCCAAGATTATTTTGAAGCATTTCCTAGACATCACATCATTTTATCTATATTGTTTTTTTGTTAATTGGGATATTTTTTTCGTTGCTTTTCAGAGAGAGAGTGGAAGCGAGTGTGGGAGGAGAAGAAAAGAGAAAGGAAGAGAGAAGGGGAGAGGGATAGAGGAGGGAGACACACACCAATGTAAGACATAGGAACTGATTGTCTCCCTCATGCACCTCACCATGGGTGGGTAGCTAACCTGTAACCCAGTTTTGTGCCCTTGACTGGGAATTGAACCTGAGACCCTTCTGTCCGAGGGCTGGCTCGCTAATCACTGAGCAACTCCTGCTAGGAGTTCTAATAAATATTTTAGAATGTGTCTTTAAAAGATGTAGAATCTTGCCCGGCCGGTGTAGCTCAGTGGTTGAGCATCAACCTATGAATCAGGAGGTCACAGTTCAGTTCCCTGTAAGGGCACTTGCCTGGGTTGCAGGCTTGATCCCTAGTAGGGGGCCTGCAGGAGATAGCCAATCAGTGATTCTCATCATTGATGTTCCTGTCGCTCTCTCTCCCTCCCTTCCTCTCTGAAATCAATAAAAATATAATTAAAAAATAACAGATGTGGAATCTTTCCCTTATATAATTCTTATATGATTATTATATACAATAGTATCATTAATATCTAGACAGCATTCATATTTCTTTGTCTTCATTTCTTGTAGTTGAATGCATATCCAAATAAGATGCATTTAGTTGATACAGGTTCTATGTGTTAAGGGACAGGAGATGTCCTCATCTCCCCTGGTTACTAGTGGGGGTGGACTTCTGGGGATATTCTGAGGAAACGAAATATCTGAGATTCCCATAGGAGGATGTGATATTGTAGAAAGCTTTGTTTTCATGGAATTAAATCTCTGAGTTTCCAAAGTCCATTTCCTTTTGTCCTGCCATAAAAGAAGGTTGGCTGTGGCTTCAGTAGAGCTAAAATCGGAGCCAGTGCTCAGTGTTTTCATTCCGTATTTCCACACTCCAGTTCAGCATCAGGCTAGCTCAGCTTATGTTTCCCCAAGCAGTTCATTAGTCCATTGTGTGTGGGATCCGCAGGGCCACACAGCTATGAAAGAAACATGGGCAGGCGCAAAACGAGAGCACCACAAGCTAAGAGCCCAGAGCACAAGAGATTATGTCTTCCCACATTATCTTGTGATTACAGTAGCAACGCCCATTCTGGCCAATAATTTTTGTTCCCAGGTGTGACTGACTGACAAGCATCTTCCCCGTGTCAGCCTAACTTTATTGGGCATGTGTCTATCTTCCCTTGGTTGGATCCCTTCCCCCAGTGTTTTGCAGGGAATAGGCCAGTGATTTCCTGGGGAGTGGAAAGTTGCAGCTTCCTGGTGAAGCTGCCCAAATGATGTGCCTATAATGTCTAGCCTTCCTTTACTCCTTTCCTATTATTAATAACTAGCTAATTACAATGGTATCATGTGGGTTCCTTTTCTGTTTCCCAACTCTCCTCTCTTTTCCTCTCTGCAATGTATGTATGCATACATATATTTATGTATATATCACCTTAATCCTCACTCAAGGAAATGCTTAGAGAGAGGAGGGGCGAGAGGGAGAGAGAGGGAGAGGAGAGAGAGAGAGAGAGAGGGAGAAGAGAGAGAGAGAGAGAGAGAGAGAGAGAGAGAGAGAGAGAGAGAGACATCGAGAGAGACATCTATTGGTTGCCTTCTATATGCTCCAACCAGGAATCGAACCCACAACCTGAATATGTGCCCTGATTAGGAACTGAACTGGCAACCTTGTGGTGCACATAATGATGCTCAACCAACTGAGCCAGTCAGGCTGGTCTATTCATTTATCTATCTTCATTGATAGATTGATAGAAACCAACTTGTTTGTCTTGTAGAAATTCCTACAGTCTGGATTGAGACTGTTGTTTTCCACCCTCACCCCACTCCTACCACATGTTCTCTTAAGTTGGCTAGATCTAGAAGCTTGATCTGACTCAGCCCTCCCCCCAACCCCCCTCTCTTTGACAGGATTACTTAATATGTAGGGTTGTGTTACCTCCCTTACGAGGTACATAGAGGAACATAACATCTGTGTCTTTTGCATATGTTCATTTTGTGTATGATCATTGCTTAAGATCCATTAACTCTTTAGGGGGTTGAAAAATGGTGATATTCTAATTCTTCCCTTCTTCATTTATTGGCCAAAATATTTTCATAAAGAGAAACTTGGTTGTTAGCAACACTTTGATTACTCTTGTACAATATATCTAGGTAGGCCAAGGGATATTCTTAATTAAAAAAATATTTTTATTGATTTCAGAGAGGAAGGGAGATGGAGAGAGAGGGTCCTATGTTTCTTGTATACATGCTAGATTCTGTGCTTTCTGTAGTGACAGGATGTTGTTGGCTCTTCATGTACAGTTTTGCCCTACCCGGGAATCAGCCGTTTTCTAAACAGCCTCTTAGTGGGAAATGGTGTTTAGGGATTATAGTGTCGGCACTAGATATGCTCATTGCTGCTGGTTATTATTTCTCAATTTGCCTGGACCAAGCTAGAATATGTTCTTTTTCAAGGTAAACGTATCATGAGTGTTTTCTGGGTATTTATAGTCCAAATCATATTGAGGATGCTAGTGTGTTTACTTAATCTCATTACTCATACATCTTTATCTCTTACATCTGTATCTCTTTTCTCCCATCATCTATTTTTCTTTCTCCCAGGCCTAATCCCACTTCCCATTAAAACATAATTATTAATTTGTTTTAACTTACAGTGTCAACACTGTCACCCATAATGTGACTTCTGGAAAAAAAAATTAAGATTCTTTTGCAGTTCATATTGCCCTGTATATCACATAGGGAATGTATTTTCAAATTATTTTGTTTAAAACCACTTTCAGTTATTCTCTTTTTGTGTGGTTATGCCAACAACTGGATGGTATATATTTAGGTACATTTGCTTTATTTTACTCTGAAATTTTAGGAACTGCTTTTTAAAAATGTGTTTGGTTTATATTGTGGTGTAATGTTTTGTTGGTTCCAAGGTCAACAAAATCAGGAGAGGCTGATTTTAAAGAAGGCTGTTATCCTTGTTCCTCCCACTCTATTCCCTCTTTCCCTTTAGAGGTAACTTTAGAAACAAAATACGATTCTTTTTTTTTTTGCCTTTTTGCCTTTTTCTCCCCTGCAAAAAGCTTTACTGTTTCATTTGGTCCAATGCATAGGAAAGGGCTCCCGGGTGGTTAAAAGAATCGCTAGAGGTTTTGGGGAGAGGCTCAGGCAAAAGCCAGACACTGGGGGAATGCAGAGGGGCCCCTCAAAGGCCTCTGGGCTCCAAAGGCTCCTAGTGAGCCTTTCGAAGAGATACTCGCCCAGTCCAGCCTGGGGGCCAGCCAGCCTGCAGAGGTTGGTCAGATGGTCGCCCATCTTCGTGATGAGTATCACCTCCTCATCCAGGAAGTGGTTCTCCAGGAAGTCACAGAGCTGAGGGTCTGCACGGGTAGAACCCAAGGCATGCAGCTCCAAAAGGGCCTGGTTCAGGTTCCTCTCCAAGGCCAGGGCAGCTTCCATGGCGTCCAGAGTTTTGCCTCACTCATCTTGGGAAGGCTTCAGTACATCTTAAAAGAGAATGCGGCCACTACGCTGGTTTTGCATCTTCAGGATTAGCTCAGTGCCAAAGGGTCACAAGGTCAGTTCCCAGTCAAGGGCATGTATCTGGGTTGTGGGTTCACTGTCTGCTCCTGGGTCTGGGCAGTGCGGGAGGCAACCAGTCCATGTGTCTCTCTCACATTGATGTCTCTCTCTTTCTCCCTCCCTCCCTCTCTTCTACTCTCTCTGAAAATCAATGGAAGAAATATCCTCAGGTGAGGATTAAAAATAAAATAAGATCAAGCAAGAGTGGACAGATGAGTGGGAAGGTATGGGCCAGGAACTGGCAGTACTTATCAGTGAGCTTATTTGCTTGACTGGATTGTCAAGTACTGTCTCTCCGCAGAAGATTCCAGGTGCTTGGCAGTAACTTTTTGTACTGGGTTTGTTGCCTCTATCAGTATTCTGATTGATAGGTGACAATGCTCTTATCATTCTCTTGTAATTATACCCATGTTAGGCTTAAATGGGAGCTGAGTAGCAGGCAACACTGACTCCCGGAGACAGTGATGCGTTGTTTAAAGTTCAGGACTGCAGGTGTTACCTCAGGGCTTCTGGTGGATAGCCCCCGGGTCGCGTGCAGCCCCTCGCTATTCCTGGGTTGGGGCTGTCCCACGTGCACAGTTTGACGTTCTTGCTCCAGCTTTTCATCTCAGTGTCCTGTTGTTAAAGTCTGTTTTATGACCCCCCTGCGTTAGGGTTCTTTTGTAAATTACTTCTTCCTCCTGGGGCGAGTAAAAGGGCGTGCTGGAAAATGTAACAGCGAGTCTTTGTGTTCTTGCGATCTGATCATCTTACTCATAATTCTTCAACTAAACAGTGTTCCCTTACCTCTAAATAGTAGATGGAAACTTCTGTGACCTCTTGGAAGGTGAAGCTCATGGTTATGTGTGTGTATGTGCATATGCAGGACAGGGTGCTGTTTTTTTGTTTTCTTCATATTATATTTTTACTGATTTCAGAGAGGAAGGGGGCGGGAGAGAGAGAAACATCAATGATGAGAGAGAATCATTCATCAGCTGCCTCTTGCACGCCTCCTGCTGGGAATCGAGCTTGCAACCCAGGCATGGACCCTTGACTGGAACCAAACCCGGGACCCTTCAGTCTGCAGGCTGACACTCTATCCACTGAGCCAAACCAGTTAGGGCTGTTGGTGGGGTTTTAATGTTATACCCATTTGAGGGACAGGGTCATCTCTGTAGATATCCTGATCGGGCACTACTAGTTGGTTGAGAAGAAAATGCATGTTCACTTTATTTAATGTTTAGTTCTTTGGATTCTTCCTTTCTTTTGTGCATAGGTCCCTCACCTCAGACAGATAGGAAAGAGCTATCAAAAGCAAACCTGCCCATTGTTTACATGTCTCTGTTAATAAAGACGGACTGCTTAAAAGGAAATGCTTGTTTCAGAGTTGAGTTCTTTAAAGATTTCCAAATTTTTGGCGTTTTGCCTTTTTTTTTCTTTTAAAAATACATATATTTTATTGATTTTTTTACAGAGAAGAAGGGAGAGGAATAGAGAGTTAGAAACATCGATGAGGGAGAAACATCGATCAGCTGCCTCCTGCACATCCCCTACTGGGGATGTACCCGCAACCAAGGTACATGCCCTTGATCGGAATCGAACCCGGGACTCTTGAGTCCGCAGGCCGATGCTCTATCCACTGAGCCAAACTGGTTAGGGCGGCATTTTGTCTTTTGAGAAGTCAGTGGAGGAAATGATGTCGAGGGCCTGTGTTTACTTTTGGTGGCTTGGATTTGCACTGGATGTTTGGATTTCTTTGAAGGGGAGAAATGTACCTTACATAGGAGGAAGTAGTTTGTGGAGTGAAGTGGCCATTTGTCATGGAGGGGCAAGGTTTGCTGTTTCTTTGCTTTTAGTCTCGGGGAAGAAAACACTTTCCCTAAAACTTATACAGGAGGCAAGCCCAATGACTCCTAACTCATTGGTGTAGGATTTTAATTGTTGCCTTGTATGGCTTGTATGTCTAATTGAGGCCTTTTTATTTCCCTTTTAGGAAGGCACCAAAGTAATCCAGCCCTTACTTTTGGGGAAAATTATTAATTATTTTGAAAATCATGGTCCCACTAATTCTGTGACTTCCCAAGACGCCTATATCTATGCCACGGTGCTGACTACCTGCACGCTCCTTTTGGCCATCCTGCATCACCTATACTTCTATCACGTGCAGTGTGCTGGGATGAGGTTAAGAGTAGCCGCGTGCCATATGATTAATGTGAAGGTAAGTGTCATTTGGTATGAAACTGTGCACCTCACCTGAAGCATCAGAAGTATTTTGGGAAAGTTCTACCTAACCTAAAATTTTTCTAAATAGAAGCATTTAAATCTTACTTAAAGAAGCTTGATGTTTGCATCAGGCTATTTTTTTTTTTTTTAAGAAACACACAAACTTTACCAATATAGAATGAGTTTTCTATGAGATCATATCAGGGCTGCCTTTGATAACATTTGACCTCAGGCTGTTGCAAAATACTTGTAATGTAATCTAATGAAAAATGCATCAGATTGATTTAAGCATAAAACATTTTCTTTGTTTTCATGCCTAAACCTCAGTTATATTTGTAGAAGTTTTATTGTTGTTGTTCATTAAAACCATCATTTACAACAACTTTGTATTTAAAAGTGACCATCAGTGAAATGGGATCTGTAAAATGAAATCTACAAAGATGTATTTGAGAAAGGGAATGATGATTTTTTTAAATGAATTATTTAACTGTGTTCAATGTGAATTTATTAACTATAGAAAACCGTAAATGGAAGCCACGTATAGACTCACTGTATTCTATAATTATGGTTGTTTTTAGTAGTATTAAAGAAAAATTGGGTGTTGGGGATAAAACTCTAAATTTCATATATATATATTTTACTAATTTTGGAGAGAAAAATGGTTTCATCTATTTTATGTCGCTTTTCAATTAAGTTACTATTATGTAAAGTTATTATTATGTACAGTACTTTTTTCCCCTTTAGTGTGCATGGTAGCAGTTTTAGTGATAAGACCCCATTTGATGTGTTCAGTTTTTTATATTGAGAAATGCCATGAAAATATCCTGTTATTTACCTTGGTCTTAACCTTTTATAAAAGGAGTGAATATTTCAGGTATCTTTACAAAGGACTTGCCACAGATACGCCAGTGTCAGGAGCTAAAGAGCTTTGTATAAACGTGATCCTGGACATTTCTTTGCCCTGGGCTGTCGGCTTTAAAAAACACCCCCCCCCCCCCCCCAAATTAACAGTATTTGAAATTTGCTAAGAGAGTTCATCTTAACTGTACTCACAGCCCCACTACAGATAACTGTGTAAGGTGATAGATATGGTAATTAGTTTGACTATAGTAATCATTTCTGAATATATATGTGTATCAAAACATCATGCTGTATACCTTGAATATATACAATGTTTATTGAAAAAATAAAATCTTCATTGAAAAATAAAACCGGGCAATATAAGTATTGCTTCTTTTACCTAGTTGCTACTTATCTTGAGCTTCTGTATCTTGTGAACACTTTTCTTGCAAAATGCAAGATGTCTTCTCCACATCTTCCTGTGGGCTGCATCTTACTCATCTTGGAATTGTGTGAATCCGGAGGCCTGGCATCTCATTGTCTGTGGTAGGCCACAACGGGTAAGTCTGGTTTCCTCTTCTGTGACATGGATTATTGTTTTTTTTTCATCCTCACCCGAGGATATTTTTCCATTGATTTTTGGGGAGAGTGGAAGAGAGAGGGAAAGGCAGAGAGAAACATTGATGTGAGAGAAACACATTGTTTGGTTGCTTCCTGCAACCACCCCAACCAGGGCCTGGCTGGGGAGGAGTCTGCAACCACAGTACATGCCCTTGACCGGAATAGAACCCAGGACCCGTTGGTTGGCAGGCTGACACTCTAGCCAATGAGCCAAACCAGCTAGGGCATAGAAATAGTAGCAGTGCTGGTACACTTAACTCGGGGTCTCCATTGTCACTGTCATTGTCGTCGTCGTCCTCCTCCTCCTCCTCCTCATCTTTGTTATTCTGTTGCACTCCTTTCTGCCATTCAGGAGAATACTCAGGTTTATTTTTAAGTTAGCTAGATTTTGTATTTCCAGGTCATGTTTAGCCTCCATAAATAAGCAAGACATTTCACTAGCACTCTGCTCTGAAATCTGTAAACACTGTAGTCAGGTTTGAGGTGACAGTTCAAGCAAAGCTCTTTGCAGCTCAGGTGAGTTGCTGTTTTTCTTGCTTTTCTCACTAACGCTTTGGAACATTGCCCTTGGGAAATCCAATCTGACTTAATTAGCTCATGCAAACATCTCTCATGGGTATTAATTTGCCAACTTGATTAGCCTTAAAGAATTGACCCTTTACAGAGTCAAGCATTGCTTTGGGTTAAACCATAGACGGAACCTGAAATTCCAGAAACGTGGGAAAGACAGATTTCCTCAGGCACTGCCTTGTATCTAGAATCTTGCTGAGGTGAAGAAATGACACTTTATCACAGGAGGGCTGATGGCTTCTGGCAAAACCTGACACTGCAGTGCAGCTCTGAACTCTGAACTTTTGCAGTTTATGCTCAGATCCAACCTCCTAATCTCCCACCTGCGGAGAAAATCAGGTTGGCTGTTATAAATGGAATGGCTGTTAAGCTCATTTTGAATATTGAATGACTTTTTGGGATGTATCATATATAAAAATGACTTGTCATTTATTTACCTTTGCACAGCTTTGGTAAAATTACTTTTGGCTCTTGATCATTGATTTTATTGTGGTAAAATATGCATAATGTAAAATTGACTGTTTTTTAACTTTATGTATTTTTTATTTTATTTATTTTTTAAATATATTTTATTGATTTTTTACAGAGAGGAAAGGGAGAGCGATAGAGAGTTAGAAACATCGATGAGAGAGAAACATCGATCAGCTGCCTCCTGCACACTCCCTACTGGGTATGTACCCGCAACCAAGGTACATGCCCTTGTCCAGAATCGAATCTGGGACCCTTGAGTCCGAAGGCCGATGCTCTAGCCACTGAGCCAAACCGGTTAGGGCTTAACTTCTTCTTTTTTTTTTTTTAAATGGTATTGATGACATTCACGTTGATGTGCAGCCATTCCCACTATTCATCTCTAGGACTTTATCTTCCCAAACTGAAACTCTTTACCCATTAAACACTAGCTCCCCCAACCCCTCTCTCCACAGGCAGCAGCATTCTACTTCCTATCTGTATGAATTTGCCTCTTCCAGGTACCTAATATAGGCGGAATCATACATTGTCATTTTGTATCTGGCTCATGTCATGTAGCCCAATGTCTTCAAGGTCATCCATGTTGTAAAATGTGTCAGAATTTAACTCCTTTTTAAGGCCGAGTAGCAGTCCATTGTAGGTATATACCGTATTTTGGTGTTTGTTTTTTTTTTTAAATTTCAATTCTTTATTGTTGAAAGTATTACATATGTCTCCTTTTCCCCCCATTGACCTCTCCCTGACTGCCCCCTTCCCCCAGCACAGGCCCTCACCTTCCTACTGTCTGTGTCCCTTGGTTATGCTTATATGCATGCATACAAGTCCTTTGGTTGATCTCTTAACACGCCCCCCTATCCCCTGCCCCCAGAAACTAATGAACAAATACAGATCCACATGTTGTTTATCCATTCATCTGTCGTGGACACTTGGGTTGTTGCCACCTTTTGGCTATTGTGAGTAATGCTGCTGCGAACATGGTTACACAGATCTCTTTTCAAGTCTGTGCTTTCAGTTCTTTTGGGTATATACCCAGACGTGGAATTGTTGGATTATATGATATTATTATGTTGGATTTTTTGAAGAATGGCCACACTGTCCTCCATAGTGGCTATATCATTTTACATTGACACTTGATCATTGACTTTTCTGTGTAAGTTGAGGAACAAATGAAGTTTTGATGAAGCATGACATTTTGTTTGGATCAGTGGTTCCCCTTGGTCTGTTGAACAGGTGGTCTGTTCAGGTTCCTCAGATCTTTGCAGTGGTTCTCAACCTTCCTAATGCCGCGACCCTTTAGTACAGTTCCTCATGTTGTGGTGACCCCCAACCATAAAATTATTTTCGCTGCTACTTCATAACTGTAATTTTGCTACTGTTATGAATCGTAATGTAAATATCTGATATACAGGATGTATTTTCATTGTTACAAATTGAACATAATTAAAGCATAGTGATTAATCACAAAAACAATATGTAATTATATATGTGTGTTCCAGTGGTCTTAGGCGACCCCCAAAGGGGTCGCGACCCACAGGTTGAGAACCGCTGCTTTAGGGCAATTTCCAGAACCTTTTACCGAATGAAGGGATTGTTCGACACAGGCTGTTTTTTTTCTTTCCCCTGTATAAAACAGACTGGCATTAAGAACACAAGTCCCTCACACAACAGTGTTTTGATCATTGTACTTTATCATTTTAAAGCGTTACCGCACGCCACTGGGTATATTGCCAGTATGGGTTGCTGTCACCTCTGCAATGAGAGCAGTGGCTCGCTTCCTGTCTTTGTTCTTGGCTGGACACAGAAGAAGGAAGACATGTCCAGCTTCAAGTCTCAACAGGCTACTTCCCCGGCTTAGAGCACAGGAGGTGGGGCAGGGCTGGGGGAAGACAGTAGCTCAGGCACGGTGAGCCCGGATTGGAGACAGCTGACCATCTCCATCTGTGCCACTGGTGGGACTATATCCCCCGTCTGCCAGCCTGACCTTGGCCTTGGGACTGGGTGGAAGTGAGCCTGAATGTTACAAGTCTTTAGACCTGGGGCAGGCAGGATGACAGTCTCAAGAATCAGGATGGTCTTGTGGTATGTCACAGAGATTTGTTCGCATTATAAAATGTATACAGTACAGAGATTTTCCTTAAGATCTTTGGCCTAGTTGGCTCTTAGGTTTCCTGACTTTGTGTGCAGATTGAAGAACGCTAGCAGTTCCCACAGTGGATCCCGAATGCCAGGGGAAGCAGAGCTGTCACCGACACTGCTCTCTGCCACTTGCTTCGTGGTGCAGATTTCCTTGCAGAATTGAATCAGTTTGGCCAGACTTCTTATTCTGCCTAAACTCTGGTTGTGACTCTTCATTTTTTAAGAGTTACATAAAGTATAGTTTGTGGGAGAGTATTTGTCTTTATTTTCAACTTCTAAGGTGAGCCGATTCCCTGTAGACTTCCTAGTTTCCCTTTATTCTTTGTGGTAGATCTGCCTGACCAGAATTTGTGTACGGTCGATCGTGGCTTATTCCCAGCTGGGGTTGAACATGATCACGCTCTGTCTTCTTGTTGCAGCTCTCGTACTGAACACAGGTGTCATTTTCACGGTCTACTTAGTGCCTGTTTTCTGCATTTTTTGGGGGTGATTTTGCTCCTGTGCTGTCTGGTACCCCTCAGCACCAGAAGACTGTGATGTGCCTTATGGAGAAAATACCTGTGTCAGATAAGCTTGTTTCGGGTGTGAGTTATCCTGCTTTGGGCCATTAGTCCAGTGTTAATGAATTGACAATAGATGTTAAGTAAGTTGTCTTTAAACAGAAACAAGGTTATGTATGTATTGATCAGTTGATGAAAATGCTGTTACCAGAAGCTGGTAGAAACCTAACCCTGTATTTCCCGTAGGAGCAATTAATAATCACTCATCATGTTCACAGTGACTGTATAGAACATAACTGTCATGAATAATGAGAGTCGACTACTGATATTTATTTACCCAATACATCTCAAGGGGGGGGGGTGACTTTTATAGATCAATGTTCTATTTAGAGAAATATTTTTACTCACTTTAGGTAAGTGTATTTTTAATTTTTTAAGTGATGTACAGATGGTACCCAATTTATGGTGGTTTGATTTTATGATTTTTCAGCTTTATGATGGCGTGAGAGCTGTATGGATTAAGCAGAAAGCATATATCGAGTTTTGAATTTTAATCTTTTCCTGGACTAGTGATAGGCGGTATGATACTCTGTGAGGCTGGGCAGCGGCAGTGAGCACAGCTCCCAGTCAGCCCAGCCACCCGATCTCAAGAGTGAACAACCAGCACTCTACACTGCGCTGTGTTGCCAGTGTTTTTTGGTTATTGCATCTTGTGTTTTCTCATTCTGTCATGTCTACTAAATGGCTGTCTCTGCCTCCTGCTTCTGGTGAGAACCTCAAGACGATCATCCATGTGTAGGCTCATGTAAGTGTCCTGAGCACGTTGAAGGTAGGCTAGCCGAAGCTATGATGTTCCATAGGTTTGGTACATTGCAAACATGCATTTTTTGACTTACAATATTTTAAAGGTGCCGTGTATTTACTAGGACATAACCAACCTCATGGTAAGTGGAGGGGCATCTGCAGCTCTCATTATAGAATTCTGTAATTTGAGGCAAATGCATGCTCCTTGTGCCCACACCAATTAGATTTCGTATTTTTAGGTACCCTTCATCTTTCTGAGTGAAGGACTCTTCCCTTTCCTTTAGTCCTTTCTCTTAAGACCTGTCTTCCCTTGACCTTTTTATTTCTCCTTTCCAGGCATTTCTCTAGCTCAGTTCTGTTTTAAGCCCAGTGTCAAGATATCAGGGGTCCTTTATCACAGACTGAGAAGGAAGTAGAAGGAGCCCTTCCAGAATGCAGAGAGAGGCTAAGCTTGCTCACTTCTGAGCAACGTCTGCAGCCTTCTGCAATAAATGGCGCCTGAGTTTATAAAGTCTCTCATGGCCCTAGCTGTGGAGAGCGGCTACAGTGTTTGGACAGGTTCAAGCCTCAGACTAATGAGAGGGCACAGTCCGCTTGTTGCCACGTGCAAGTCCCAGCTTGGAGGGCAGAGCCCACCCAGCACAATTATAGCCAACAGCTATAGTTGTAAGCTTGAACCTATGGTCGGAACACGTGGCCCCACGTGCCTGAGTGATGTGGGCTTGATAGAGTTCAGGCACATGTAACTGAGTAGGATCAAAACCCATGAGAATGTTGTAAACATCTTGACTACGCCCTTACTTTGCCTCGTGGAATCTGGCTATAAAATAAAGACACGGCTTGTAATCTGTGGCGCTGTTTTTCCATCAAAGAGGGCAGGGTCTCACCTAGCACCCAGCTTTATTCTCTTTTCTGTCTTTTCTAAATCCTTCACCGCCCCCACTCAGGTTCACCCTTGGCTGTGCAGGCGCAACACACCTAGCCAGTTGCTCAGTGGTTAGTGTCGGCCTGCAGATTGTCGGGTCCGGATTGCACTCACTTCCCTGACCTGGTCAGGCGTGTGGGAGGCAACCAGTCGATGTGTCCCTCTTACATTGATGTTTTTCTCTCTCTGTCTCTCCCCCACTAAGGGTTTTAAGGGAGATTTTAGGGGCAGACCCAGGGGAAGATGTCAATAGAACAGTGGTTCTCAACCTTCTGGCCCTTTAAATACAGTTCCTCATGTTGTGACCCAACCATAAAATTACTTTCGTTGCTACTTCATAACTGTAATGTTGCTACTGTTATGAATCGTAATGTAAATATCTGATATGTGGGATGGTCTTAGGCGACCCCTGTGAAAGGGTCGTTCGACCGCCAAAGGGGTGGCGACCCACAGGTTGAGAACCGCTGCAATAGAATATTCCGTAGTTTTCCAGGTGTGTTCTTTCAGGGTTGTGGTCTCCACTGATTGATTGGCTGGCACCAGGGCAGGGGGTTTTCAATCAATGCAGCTGGTCCTTAGGTGGCTGTGGCTGGTTTTGCTGCTTTTCTGGGCTTGGAGCTGAAATACAACAGATGCCTAGATGTTATCTCTAGGGAGGAAAGGTCAGGGGGTCCAAGCCGCCTGATCAGTGATGTGGTAAGGTAGTAAAGGTCACACTGGGGGCGATGTCCCACCCTCAGATTGTCCTTTGCTGGCACCAAGGACTTTCCTCCCTGGTGACCTTCTGTACCTGGCCCATCATCCTTGCTGTGCTCATGTCTGTTTAACTACATACCCGTGTAAGTTAAGGAAGGGAGAAGCTGTTTGGTTTAGCTTTCTTCAGAGAGGAAATTGCTGCTGCTGGAGGGTTATGAGTGTCCATTGCGTTCTGCCATCTGGTAACTGTGTCTTTAGGAGAAATTGCTAAATGATTTTCAAAGCGATGGTACTATATTAGGTTCCTACCAATAACATATGGGTTCCAGTGTCTTTAGATCCTCACCAAGACTTGGTATTGTCAGTGTTGTTCATTTTAATTATTCATAAGGGCATAAAGTAGTACTATCTCATTATGGTTTTGCTTTTTACTTCATTGATGACTAAAGATGTGGGGTGGAGGTGGGATGGGGCAAAATCACCCCAGTGAGAATCAGCCCCTTAGAGTGGTCTTTAATTCTGACATGGTCTTTCGGGGTGTCTCAACTTTACGCCAGGCTTGTTAGTGACGTATTAATAAGGTTTCTCCACTCTGGCTGTTCAAGAACTTCCAGTGTCCCAACTCTGCTGAACCTTGAGTGTCTGTGTTCTGCTTGCCACTCGCAGCACCAGCGGTCTGGTGAGTCTTGGGCAGTCTTGACTTGGGCCTTTGTAGCGCACTCCTCAGCTAAGGCTTTGTAGCAGCCCCCCCCCCCCCCCCCCCCCCCCGCGCGTGTGCACGCACGCACACACGACTTCGGAGACCCTTTCTGTAACCTCTATTGCTTGATGGCCTGGCCAAAGATGCCAGCTGCTCCAGCTGCCCTCTGCCTCCTCCACTCAGGGCTGCTGTGCTTTGTGGACTCCAGCCACTGTCACTGTTGGACAGTGGTCTCCTGGCAGAGAACGAGGGCAAAGGCGGTGGTCACCTCCTGAGTGTCCTTCCTCTCAAGGATCAGTCTTGCACTGCCTCTTATCTGATGCCTGAAGGCAGAATTTTGTCCAATTATGTAGTTGCTAATAACAGAGGCAGTGTGTGTGTGTGTGGGGGAGGGCGGGGGGTGGGGGAGGCAGGGCGGGGGCTGGCCCTCTATCAGTTACACAGCCATTAACCACAGCAGAGTGGCTTCACCGCTTTTATCTGCCGGATGTTTCTGGGCCCTGCAGTGGGGGAGCTGTGTGTACAGTACTGGGCGTGGTAGTATTAGCTGTAGGACATGCCTGCTCAACTTCCTTGTCAAACAAATCAAGAACAGGGGCATATTCTAGGCCAGTGGTTCTCAACCTTCCTAATGCCGAGACCCTTTAATACAGTTCCTCATGTTGTGGTGACCCCCAACCATAAAATTATTTTCGTTGCTACTTCATAACTGTCATTTTGCTACTGTGATGAATCGTAATGTAAATATCTGATATGCAGGATGTATTTAGGCGAACCCTGTGAAAGGGTCGTTCGACCCCCAAAGGGGTCGCGACCCACAGGTTGAGAACCGCTGTTCTAGGCTGAGATTCACCAGATTTTATGTCATGAGTCTTCTTTGTGTTTATTAAAAACCCAGCATCTGCTCTGGCCAGTGATCTCAGTGGTTAGAGCATGGGCCCTTGTACCAAAGGGTCTCGGGTTCAATTTCTGATCAAGGGCACATACCTGGGTTGCAGGTTCAATCCCTGGCCACCCCCTAAAAATCAATGGAAACAATATCCTCAGGTGAGTGTTAACAACAACAAAATACAACCCAGAATCTGGGTCCAATCCCAGACCTGCTCCTCAGAATTTCTAAGGAAGAGGCCTGGAAATTTAACTTGTGCCTTGGGATTCTTATGATCAGGACACCTGAGGAAGCACACTTTAGAATCAGGAAGGGCACAACAGACAAGTGCAAGGGCAGCCTGAGTATCTGTATTCCTTTTCCTGGGATTTATGCCGAAACATGGCTGATATTTGTTTTTTAAAATTCTAATTACTTTAATTAAATTGTTTTTCCTTATTTAAAAAGTTTTTATTTCTTTTTTATTCTTTTAAGATATTTTTCTAGGTTTAGAATTTTTGGTTGGTAGTTATTTTCTTTTAGGCATTCAAAGGTAATCATTTTGTTTTTTTAAATTAACACATTTGAAATTTTTAATTGTGGTAAAATACACATGGCATATTATTGACCACAGTTTCCATTTTTGATGTACATTTTAGTGGCATTACGTGCATTCTCATCATTGTGTAACCATCACCACCATCCATCTTCAGAACTCTCTCCAAAACTGAAACTGTGTCCATTAAACTATAGTTTCCCATTGCCCCTGCCATCCTCCATTCTACTTCCTGTCTCTGAATTTGCCTATTCTAGGTACCACATATAAGTGGAATCACACAGAATTTGTCTTTGGGTGACTGGCGCATTTCACTCAGCTTAATGACCTCAAGGTTAATTTAATTTTTCGAATAGGTGTAGGCCATTGAAGAAGTCATCTTTCACCCTATCCCCCAACTGTGGTGATGAACTTTTAGTTAGTAAAGGAGAAAAAGGAAGGCATTTTGAAGAGGACTCGACCCTCTCTGGCTCCCTGCTCTGAGTCAGCTGCTCTGTCTTGGTTATGTTTTCAAGTCCTCATCTACTCTCTCTGGGACCCATTAGTTGACAGTTTCTTTGTTCTTAACAGCTTTTGGGAACTAGCAGCTTTTGGGTCTGCTTCATTCCGTTGAGTAGGAGAATGTGTGATTTAGAAGACTGGGATCTGGTAAAGAATGTGACAGATCACTTTATAGGAAGGAGTTTTCCTCATTGTTTTGTGTACTTTTCTCCTAATTTCTTTATACATACTGATGGTAGACACGAAGACATTGCTGCTTTTGGTAAGGTTGGTTCTAAAAATATATGCTGTAAATAAATCATTATTCAGATAGCATCCCCTTACCTTGGTCATTTTTTCTTCTTCTGCACAGATATCTTTATTTTCTGAAATCTTCAGAGATGATGTTTAAAAGGCAATGAATAATGCAACGCATTACTTTAGGTTTGCTGCATTCCCAACCCCATCATGTTTAGTATTTGAATACATATAAGACCTTAGGAATGAGGAAAATTATATTTGTAAAATACCTTATTTTGACTAATTCTCAGTAAAATTATGTGCAGTGAGTGAGTTTGTAGAGGGCATATTGGTTCCCTTTTGTACTCCTGGTGTGAAGGGAAACATATCATTAGCAAAATAATTAGAAACTTCCTGATAGACAAAATAGGTTTAAGCACAGTTGCTGTAATAGACCAGCATATGGCCTCACATACAAATTTTTATGACTAAGCAAGCCATATTTTAGATGACAGATTGT
The DNA here is from genome assembly GCF_963259705.1 of Myotis daubentonii. Classification (NCBI taxonomy): domain Eukaryota; kingdom Metazoa; phylum Chordata; class Mammalia; order Chiroptera; family Vespertilionidae; genus Myotis; species Myotis daubentonii. Next base: position 178,320,694 of record NC_081841.1, on the reverse strand, counting down.
AAGCACTTTTTGTTTTTTATAATGTTTTATTTAGAAACAGAAAACAAATACATGATCAAATCTGTATACTTTTAAAGTTGATAGAAGTTTGTTTTTCTTACCCTTCTGTTGGGGGCATGCTTCATTTCTTTTCTCTCCTTCTCACAGGCCTTTCATGCTCACATTTTTACTGTCCTGTGTTGCTCATTTTTCTCTTTTCCCGTCTTTGGTAAACCAGTCAGATAGGTGATGGGTCTGGGTGTGAGGGGTCTTTCATTATCTGGGGATGTGAATCATTTTGAATATACTACTGTCAAATTGCCTTACATATTCTTTGCATAGGTATTGGCAGACTATACTCATTAAATTGTAGTCATTTTTCTGAAAGAACATATATTGACTATCTCTTCTCTCATCAAGGCACCTGTTTTCAGTTCATTCATTAGATTTTCTGAAATGTTCCCAAGGATCTGGGACACGTGAGGCCCAGTGGAGAGTAGTGTTGTACATGTAGCGTGTCACCAGGAAACTGCTAAACACTCTGTGTAGCAGTCTCTAGAAGGGGGCCCTGGTCAGGCTCTGCTTCATCCTTCAGGGGCTGTGGGGCGGTTCGCAGGGCATGGGGGAGCCAGCCTCAGGCACTCATGGCTTTGGGGTGTGATGAGGTCAGAGAATGTGGAGAAATTCCCCCTGGGGAATCCAGGTCCTGAATCTGACTTCAAAGCAAGTATCATAGTTCCCCCAACTCCCCCACCCCAGTGGTTCTTGGGGTCCACATTATCCTCTCAGGCTTGGATGCTCACTAGTCAACTGTGTGCATCTTTCTGGCCTCTTGACCTCAATAGGTCCTAGTGGTATAAGGCTAAAAGGTGGCCAGTGGAGTGAAAAGAAGCTAATGGCACTCCCAGGAGGTAAATGCCAAGCCTGTCACAGCTTGCAGACAGCTTTCTGTACAGTGGCAAGTCAGGCAAGAAAGTTAAAAAGGGCAATGGAGCTGTCAGGTCATAGAGAGCAGCAGGTGGTTGATTTTGTATGGACTCTGGGTTTTTAAAAAAATTTCTTTGAATCTCTTTTCTGTAGAACTGTAGAGGGGAACTGATTAACATTATGGAGTTACCCCCCATTTTGTTCTTAGGGACGGAGGATATTAGTCAGTCCTTGGGCCCTCCCCTCAAAAACAGATGAATGGCTTTCGGTGACGCAGTCATGAAAGTAGGTGCGGCAGCCTTACCAGGCAACTCTGGGCAACAATATTGGAAAAATACAGGTGATTTTTCTGCTTCACGTGAGCAAAACATCCTCATTATGGTTGCTTGTTACAGTATTGCCCAGTGTACCTGGAAACCACCTTGTTTGACAGACAGCTCTGGGGTAGGGCCGGGTAGGGCCGGGAATCAGGAAGTAAGCCAAACATGCAAAATAGGGGACACAAATGCTTGCATTTTGTTCTGAAAGTCCTTTAGGCTCTTACTCAGAGTCTAGTTATTCTGACTTTCCTCAGAATATCACGAAGCATATCCTAGTTCAGAAGCAGTGGTATGTAACGGTGGTGAGATGGGCTGAAGAAAGGGTAGTGGTGGGTAATGGTGAGATAGCCTTTCGAAGGGATAGCCTGACTGCGAGGGACAAAATGGATATTTAACGTGTGCAATATCCAAAAGCATGCATTGGGGCACCCTGTGGGGGGAGCGTCTACACACACTAAGGGTCGTTGACATTGGGTCAGTCATGTAGGTGATGAGGAACCTGCATCATGAAAATGATGAACCACAGTTTGTGTCTTTTGTTTTAAAGGACCATTAGGGAAGGGTTTGGGAGGATTTTTATTGAATGAAGATTGGATTCTTAAAGGGACAATATACCTCACCAGTCTGGAAAACTGCCTTCTATGGAGAGAACATACTTTTTTCACATTCCTTTGGTGGTGTTATTTATGTGTTCACATTGGGTTTTGTGTATCACTTCTACTGATTAAATAATTGAGGAAGGAGAAACAGTTTATTTTTCATATGAGCCACAATTATTGTTTGCACTTATTTTTTTAAAAATTGTACAAAATGAACATGTGACCTGGATTATACAGTTTCCCAACTCCAGATCTATTTTCATACCCACTCACAGGAGGAACCAACAAATGGAACCCTGTTTCAATGGAGTTTGCATTCCACAGCTCATAGCTTTGTTCAAAATGGCCACAGAAATTCTAGTATAGCCAATAACTAGATATTTAGATTGCTTTTACATTTTTATCAATTTCATTATTTAGATTATTTTCCAGTTTTTACATATTAACAAACATCACTGCAATGAACATGATTAAAGCTAAAACTATGCAGACATCCTTAATATCTTAGAGTACATACATTTCAAGGTTTTTGATATACTAGATTTCTTCCTGTTCATAGGTCCATGCTCAGCCACTGAGCCACACCTGCCAGCTACTGTCTCACTTTTCTTGTGCTGATTTCAAGACTTTTTTTTACTTTTTGGTTTTTAACCATTTGATTATGATGTGCCTAGACATAGGTCTCTTTGTTTTGATCCCTTTTGGGGTTTGCTAAGATTCCTAGGTATGTAAATTTATATATGTGTGTGTATGTTGTCTTCTTCCAGATTTCCAGTTACACATGTGCCTCATTACTTGATATGGTCCTGTTGAACTCTCAGGCTTTATTTCTTCAATCTTCCTCTCTCTCCCTCTCTCTCTTTTTCCCCCCTCTTTGTTCTTCGGATTGTCAGCTATCGAAAAAGGGCTAATAAATTGGAACAGAACAACAGATATTTTCTGCAATTAAAGTTATCTAGTGAATTTCCCATATTGTATCTTTGATTCTAGATTTACATTTGGTTCTTTTTGATAGTGTTCATGTCTTTTCTGGATTACTCATCTATTTATTTGTTATAACCATATTTTCCTTTAACTCCTTGAACATATTTACAATATAGTAAACAGTTACTCAAATAAGGTTGTTTCATTCAGTGTCGTTTCTTTATAACATAGGAATTTATGTCTGGTTTACTTATGTCAATGGTAAAATCATTTTAATTACATGGTGCTTTTCATAGTCACAGAACCTATGGATGACATTAAGTGAGGACTTACTATAGTTGTTTTATAATTCTTTTTTTTATTTTTATTTTTATTATTTTTTTAATTATAATTCTTATCTACTAACTAGAGGCCCGGTGCATGAAATTCGTGCACTCAGGGGGCGGGGTCCCTCAGCCCAGCCTGTGCCCTCTCGCAGTCGAGGAGCCCTTGGGGGATGCTTAAGCTGGCAGTCAGACATCCTTAATGCTGCTGCTGAGGTGGGAGAGGCTCCTGCCACCGCAGCTGCGCTCACCAGCCATGAGCCTGGCTTCTGGCTGAGCGGTGCTCCCCCTGTGGGAGCTCACAGACTATCAGGAGGCAGCTCCTGCATTGAGCGTTGCCCCCTGGTGGTCAGTGCACATCATAGCGACCGGTCGTTCCACCGATTGGTTGATTTGCATATTAGCCTTTTATTATATAGGTTTCCTGGATCATCTCAGGGTCTACTTCTATTGCCTGTATTTTTTCCTCTTTTTTTAAAAAAATATATATTTTATTGATTTTTTACAGAGAGGAAGGGAGAGGGATAGAGAGTTAGAAACGTCGATGAGAGAGAAACATCAATCAGCTGCCTCCTGCACACCCCCTACTGGGTTGTGCCCACAACCCAGGTACATGCCCTTGACCGGAATCGAACCTGGGACCTTTCGGTCCGCAGGCCGATGCTCTATCCACTGAGCCAAACCGGTTAGGCTAGTTTTTCCTCTTGATTGTGGGTCACATTTTCTTTGCATGTCTAATAATTGTTTTACTGTGTTGGATATTAAGAGGGATACATTATAGGGAGTTTCTATTAAAGGGTACTGATATTTGTTCTGAGAGGGAATTTCTGGCAGAATTGGTCCTGTTTGATAGACATTTCCACTTTGAATTTAGTGGCACATGGCTCTTAGTCTAGAGCAGGGGTGGGGAATCTGAGGCCTGCAAAATCACTAGGTCTGGCCCTGCCAAGGCATTAGGGGTGAGTTAATTAAATGTTTGACCAAATAGAGCAGGCTAATTTTTAAGTTGATAATTTTGTATGGCCTGCGAACGATGTTATAAATATCCAAGTGGCCGTTGGCAGAAGGTGATCTTTATTACCAAGGCATGGCTTTCTTGGTGTCCAAGCAGAGTGTCTGAGGTGCTTATGAAGACCTCTTTATTCTGGTTGGGCAGAACCTCCGGAGTCTGCTGGCACTGCATGACCTCTGGTGTCTCCTATCAGTGCTCGGCCCCACAGCTGCTGCTCTCTGGGCCTCATGAGGTCTTGCCCTGGGCATGGACAGTGGTGAGGCCCTGGAGAAGTAGCTTTGGAAATTCCCCACAAAAATGTTTGGGGCCTACCATCTGCTGCCCTAGCCTGCAAATTCCAGATAATTCTGCCAGTCGGAACAGCCACCACCTCCTCCTCGTCAGCTCAGTGAAACTGCAGCTGTACTTCGGCAGAACATTTCCCCCAGGGCAGAAAGCCAGGCTAGTCCCAGGGCTCAGCTCTTGTATTTCCCTCCTCTCAAGGCTCGCCGTCCTGTGCTGCCTGTGGTTCTGTGTCTGAAAACAGCAGCTTCATGTATTTTGTCCAGTTTTGTAGTTTTATAATGGAGGGCAAGCCCAGTAGTAGTTATTCTTTCATGGCCGAAAGCAGAAGCCTGGTGGCTATTTGCTATATCTTCCTCAGTAATATTAATGACACACCACTGTTTCTTTTAAATATATTTTTATTGCCCTAGCCAGTTTGGCTCAGTGGATAGAGCGTAGGCCTGTGGACCAAAGGGTCCTGGGTTCGATTTAGGTCAAGGGCAAGTACATTGGTTATAGGCTCCTCCGTGGCCCAGGCCCAGGTCAGGGCTTGTTCAGGAGGCAATCAAACGATGTGTTTCTCTCATATCTCTGTCTTTCCCTCTCTCTTCCACTTTCACTAACAATCAATGGGAAAATATCCTTGGGTGAGGATTAATAAGAACAAATTATCTATCTATCTATCTATCTATCTATCTATCTATCTATCCATCCATCTATCTATCTATATCTCAGAGAGGAAGGAAGAGGGTGAGAGAGATAGAAACATCAATGATGAGAGAGAATAATTGGTTGGCTGCTTCTTGCATGTCCCCTACTGGGGATCAAGCCCACAGCCTGGGCGTGTGCACTGACCGGGAATCGAACCTATGATCTACTCTTTTAAAATACGTAATGTATTTTTTTGCATGAGAGGTGAACATGCATTTATATGTAAAATTGGCTTTAAAAATAGTTTGAAGGTAGCTTTCAGTAAATAAGTTCTATTTCTCCCTCCCTTCTTCTTTTCTTCATATTTTGTGACTGATTCACTTGTATTTGCATAGCATTTTTACTTTTCTAATTGTTCTCATTATGTCTGGTCCTTTCTTTCCATTCACACAATCCTAGTGCATTGTCTCATTACCTCTTGCCTGGAGAATTTTCACTTCTCATAAATATCTCCTGGCCAATCACTTCCACATTTTAATCTTCCTAAAGTTGAGTTTCTCGCTCTAATGTAGGTTTCACTGTTTCATCTTGCCTTTCCAACTCTAGCAGTTTCCCAAACCACCTTTCAAGCCAGATTTTGGGTGTTCTTCACTCAGCAGCCTTCACATTTTCCTTTCCCTGACTTCTATGCATGCTGTTCCTTTCACCCACAATGCCCTTCTCTTTTCTCCACATAACTGTTTCTCTTCATCGTCCAATGTCCACTTCCCTCCTCCCACCCAGTGTCACTCAGTTGAAACCTTCCTTGTTTCCCTGTGCTCTTGTTCTTTCTGTCCAGTTCACACTTGAATTTCAGGTGCTTGTACATATCTTGTCCCATTGGTGTCCTACACATTCTAGACGAGAAATATTTGTCATTTCACTCTTTGGAAACCTGTGATTTAGGCGGGTTGAGGAGCTATTTCCATTCACAGAATAAGGAAACCAAGACCTGAAGTGTTTAAAGGGTGTCACACTCAGAATTAAAGACTGACTCCAGATTTACGTTCCAAGTCCTCTAAATTTTTTCTGCAGGTTGCGTCTACCCTCATCTGATTTGGCTGCAAATTACTTTAAAAGCAACATAAAACATTTTTATTGATTTCAATTGATTTCAATCAAAAGGAAGGAAGAGGGAGAGAGAGGAACATTAATGATGAAAATTATTGATCGGCTGCCTCCTGCACGCCCCCACGCTGGGGATGGAGCCTGCAACCGAGGCATGTGACCAGGAATCAAACCTTGACCTCCTGGTTCATAGGTTTACACTCAACCATGGAGCCACGCCAGCTGGGCTGGCTGAAAATTGCTTTAGTTGGCTACTAAGTATAAACTCATTGTTTTTTAGACTTTGGACATGTCCACATTTATAAAAAAAACAAAGTGGGGGCAGGGCAACTCTACCTCCTACTCCTGCCTTTGCTGTCCTTGTGGGCTGTGGCTGCCACAAAATGGAGGAGTAAAAGGCTAAACCTTGGTCCCTACAGCCCTGCTGTGGTGGGTCATCCTGCTTGTCTTGACACACCAGACAAGACCCAACGAAAATGCTCTCCGTTTTGCTGCTTTCCAAGTGTGTCTTGGTATCACTGTGGGATTATAATTCTCTTTCCCTCTCCTATTTTCAGGCCCTTCGCCTTAATCACACGGCCATGGGCAAGACCACCATTGGCCAGATCGTCAATCTGCTGTCTAATGACGTGAATAAGTTTGATCAGGTAAGCTGCCCCTGAGTGGTCCTGTTTCATTTCCCAACCTTCCTATCTCGTTCACCACGGGCTAGGATTCTGTTCTGGACATGAGGCTTTTAATAAATAAATAAATAATTCAACTTTTATTTTTATGTTTTTGGTGTGCGTCTTAGATATAATATGTACTGTCCTACAGATGAGAGTTTTGTTTTCCTAATGTTGCCTACCACACAATTCAGTTGTAAATAGGCAGACAGCAGTGTTCTTGCCCAGCTTGGTTAAATGTACCCAATATTCTTACTGGGTTTCTTAGCACATTGTGCTAGGGTTATTGGCTGAGTCTTTTTCCTCCTCCAGACCAGTGGTTGCCAACCGGTGGTCCGCGGACCACTGGTGGTCCGTGAGGTCCGGAAGGTTGGCGACCGCTGCCGATGAACTCCTGGTGGGTAGGGATTGTTTTTACCTCTGTGTCCTGTGTAGTGCCCTAGGTCCACATGCCTGCGGTGTACGAAGCCTTCAATAAGTAATGGCAAATGGTGGTCCCTAGCCAGAAGCAGCCTACTCTCCTCTAACCCTCTACACTCTCGTTTTCCACTTACCTGGTGAATATATCCCATTATCCAGGACATCCTAGCTGCAGGTCAGATCTGTATTGTGCTAGGTCACTTCTCTTTTAACCACTCATGTATCATAAATGAACTAGGGTTCCTGCTCAGTTTTAGGGATGACTAAGACTTTTTGCCCCAGAGAAGCCACAGTCTACGAGGTAGATAAGTACACAAGGAATTACTGGAGCATGTGGTAGGGACTCTACTATAGGCTCTTCCTGGGTGATGGAGAGCCTAGAGGAGGTGGGGCTGAATTGTATGGCAGAGTTTGGGGAAGCCCTGAGCTCATCTGTGGGGAAGACAAAGCCGAGCTCTTCCTCCCAGTGCCTCTGGTCAGGTTGTCCCTGGGTGTGCCTGTGTTGTCCCAGAATGGTAGCTTTTTTGTGCCCTAGCAGGTTGAAAACCCAGCGTCATCACTTCTGTGTAGGTTCTCATCTGTACTGTTCCTTCAGAGCAGATTGTTTCTATACTGTATCTTTCACTGGTTTGTTGTTAAATAGTCCTACAAAGGCTTTTTCTTTTTTCGAAGGTCACCGTGTTCTTGCACTTTCTGTGGGCGGGCCCGCTGCAGGCCATCGCAGTGACTGTCCTGCTCTGGAAGGAGATAGGAATATCGTGTCTCGCCGGGATGGCTGTGCTAATTATCCTCCTGCCTTTGCAAAGCTGCGTGGGAAAGTTGTTCTCGTCCTTCCGGTAAGAGAGACATGGATAGGTACTATTGTAATAAAGTAACATGGATTTGGTAACATGCACCGTTTGTTTGCCAAATGCTTTTGTTTAAAAACGAAACAAATGCCCTCTATAATCTCTTCTTTGCATTGTAGACTGAGAGAATCTTAGAGAGTGGGGCTCCAGCCTTAATCTGAAAGCTAATCTTGTAGCAGGAATGGGGAAGGCATTTGCTGGCCCCTCTTACCATCATTTTGGGGACCAATCCTCAATAAGTAGAGCGTACTTTAGTAGAATTTACCTGCATCAAAGTTATTTAAAAATTACTAACTAGTAATACATTTAGATATCTTATGGGCCCAGTTCTAGCTGCATATACTTTTATTATGCTTGTGTTTGAGCCATTTGCAGCGTGTGTTGTTTTGGTAACAATTCACGGTTTCCATTAGTTATAAGCTCCCCAAGGAGCTGGATCTGAATTATGTCTTCATAATGTCCCACAGTCCTAACTGTATGTGATTGAAAAGTATCCAGTGTTGACGAGCCTAATGGTGATGAATTAGCCATGAAGCAGATCCAAGGGTTGGGAATGAGTCATTGCCAAGGTTGTCAGGGGGATGGAGATACCTTTTTTGAAGCACATTGAGTTCTTTCCTTTGTGCCTCAAAACCTGGTACTTTTCTGTACTTGGAATTTTCTTTCCCTTCTTTGCCCTGAAGAAATGTTCCGGATCCTTCAAGGACTGTTGTAATGCTACCAGAATAATGAAGCTTTTTTGCTCTTTCCTTTCCCAGTAAATTAACAAGCCCTCTCTTTTCTGCTCCCCAGCACTTCATTCCTAATTTATTACAGTATAGTCAATTGTGTTCTTGTTAGATTCAGGTGCTTTTCTTTTCTTTTAATCTGTTTTTATTGACTTCAGAGAGGAAGGAAGTGGGGGAGAGAGGCAGAAACATCAATGATGAGAGAGAACCATTGATTGGCTGCCTCCTGCATGCCCCCTACTGGGAATCGAGCCAACAACCCCAGCATGTACCCTGAGCAGCAATTGAACTTTGACTTTCTGGCTCATGGGTTGACACTCAACCACTGACTCACACCTGCTGGGAGAATTGGGTGCTTTTCTTCCTTCCCAACCCAACCATGACCTCCTTGAACAGACAGGTTGTAGCTGACTCATTTCTCCCATCTTCCTCAGCAGGTATCGCAAGCCCTCCCAAGTTACTTCTTGAACTGGAATGAATTGTTGACTTCCTAGTTGAAATCTTTCCCCATTTGTGTTTTGAGTAGGACCTGCCCCTGTTCTCAGTGCAAAAGAGCTGTAGGGAGTCATTGGATCCCTGGTCTCTGCAGTGCCCTCTGCTGATGAGGGAAGTTGGCAGTGGTCACCATGGCTCACCTCTCACATCTGTCCCCTTAGGAGTAAGACTGCAGCGTTCACAGATGTCAGGATCAGAACCATGAATGAAGTTATAACTGGCATAAGAATAATAAAAATGTATGCTTGGGAAAAGCCATTTGCAGACCTCATTACCGATTTGAGGAGGTAAGTTTTTGTATCTATCCACCACATTTTTCATATTTCTCAAAAGCCCAAAGCACTCCCATTGTGATTCTTCTCTGACCCCCGACCAACTCAGGCTCTGCTTCTCAGGTTCTGTGCGTGTGCCTCACCTCGACTCCACTGGTTCATGGGTCCCCGGGTCCCAGTTAGAGGCCTCTTCTCTGTCCTCTTCGCTGCTCCCCCCCCCCCCCCCCCCCCGCCCCCAGCCTGTGCTGGCCACTTTTGCCTAATATCTTGGTGTCTCACAAGTTTTTGGTTGCTTATTTCCTCTTCCAATGAGTTCCTTTGCTCCTGGAAGGGACAGGCTGCATCTCTGGGTCATCAGCGAGGTGCCTGGAACACGATCTGTGTTCACGAATGAATGTTCAAACGCAGTCTGATTGACCCAAAGTGTTAAAGTGCACACTGATCCTGCATGTGGTTGGATGAGCCAGTGGGTATGGAGTGTGCAGCTCTCGGTGGGAGCTGGCCCCGGGGTTGGAACTGTAGAATGGTTATTGTCAAGTATGTCCACTCCTTAGAAAGGGGCCACCTGCAAAAGGCACTTGAATTCATTTCATGAGTTGGCTGTCGATGCTTCCCCTTAAAACATATCCTACTCTTACCTAGGAAGGAAATTTCCAAAATTTTGAGAAGTTCCTACCTGAGAGGAATGAATCTGGCATCATTCTTCGTGGCAAGCAAAATCATCGTTTTCGTGACCTTCACTGCCTATGTGCTCCTTGGCAACACGATCACAGCCAGCCGCGTGTTTGTGGCGGTGACGCTCTATGGGGCCGTGCGGTTGACCGTCACTCTCTTCTTCCCCTCGGCCATCGAGAAGGTGTCAGAGGCCTTGGTCACCATCAGAAGGGTCCAGGTTTGTTGACAAGTAACTTTTTAAAGTTGTCGGCGGGTTTTAAGTAAAATCACGCCTCCTTTTACTTTAGTGCCAAATCTGCAGTCATTCCAAAATGTTGTACATACTCTTCCCCATTTTCTCAGGTAGAATAACATAAGTGTCGCTGATGATTTATGGGCAGCGTTAGCATAGCAGCACAGCACCCTTGATGTCCAAGTCATAACTGCAGGAGAGGGAAACCGAGTTTATCTCCCGTGCTAACCAGAATGAAGATGCATTGGCTCTGTGCACACAGTCCTGGGGTACATGGGATTCATCTCTGGGCTGGGAAGGAAAGAGTTGCTGGAAGGCCTCTGCTCCTTGGACCGGAAGAATGGCTTCCACCTCAGTTAGTTCTCTCTGTTTAAAAATCGATCCTTTCCTCCTCGCTGCTTTGCCTCTGATTTCTCGGTGTACCTTTTGGACCTCGCCTTGTGGTCCCTGTCCCCTTCTCCGCCTTTTCTTCCTGTCCCAGCCTCTGCCATTCAAATTTGGTTTTACCCCCACCATAGCCACTGTTGCCTTTTCCTAGCTAGCTGTCCCTACATTGCTGGGGGCAACTAATTCACCTCACCAGGTTAAGGCCCAGGACCCAGTGGGTGACGAAGAATTTGTATGTATGAATACATCTAAAGTGAAGATGCATTGGCTCTGTGCCAGGGCAGGAACCTGAGTGTCTGGGCTTGACCAGAAATCCACTTGATTTTGTTCTTGCGTCTCCACAGCAGTGGATGCCCACTAATAGATCTTTAGTCAAGTCAGATAGCATTGGGCTATCTGGTAGGGGGAAGTTCTTGCCATAAAAGCTGAGATTTTTTATGATTAAATTTCTATACTGTTAAACAAAAGAAGAGCATTAACCCTAAAACAGATTGGTCCTACAAGGTCAGTTCTGGTCCCCCGTGTTTCTTTTTTCCTTCCCTGACAGGGGTTTCTAGCAACTTTGTTAAGGGGTGGTCCATGCAATTCAATACAGTTTCTTTTACGTAGCTTCCTTTTTAAAAAATATATATTTTATTGATTTTTCACAGAGAGGAAGGGAGAGAGATAGAGAGTTAGAAACATCGATGAGAGAGAAACATCGATCAGCTGCCTCCTGCACATCTCCTACTGGGGATATGCCCGCACCCAGGTACATGCCCTTGACCGGAATCGAACCTGGGACCTTTCAGTCCACAGGCCGAAGCTCTATCCACTGAGCCAAACCGGTTTCGGCTCGTAGCTTCCTTTTTAAGTGTGCACTGTAACTTCCCCAGGTGGTGGCTTTGCATGCATACCGTGTTCGTGCTGCTGCTGCATGTGCTGCCTGTGGCCCAGACACTCCTGAAGCCCTTGCACACCATCTCATTTAATCCCAACAATGTTGAAGGAGATGAGCAGTAGGGTACCCACTTTACAGGTGAAATAGTGTGCCCATCCCCACAGAGCTTGTAAGGAGGAGAACTGGGATTCTCCCCAGAACCCTGGTTTCTTAAACCTTGTAATGTTGCCTTCTTAGCATCTTCTGGCATGTGGATTGTTTCCTTAAGTGTTGCTGTAATCATTTAGTCTTCCTCCGGAGGCCTCCAAAGGTTTCCTGTTTCTGTGGAATCAAAGTTTTAAACTGGCATAAAATGAGTCCAATCTATAATAATAAAAGCGTAATATGCTGATTAGACTGGACAGCCCGACGACCTTCTGGACGAAGCCGGGGCTGTGAGGGAAGGCTGGGTCCCGTGTGCCTGCTGGCGGCCGGAGGGAAGCCCAGGACCCGGGTGCCAGAGGGAACCGGTGCTGGCAGTCAGGGGAAGGAAGGCCTACTCTTGCAGGAATTTCGTGCGTCGGGCCTCTAGTAGGATTATAAAAGATCTTGTCTTAACTTCAAAGCCCTCAACGTCTTCGGCGGCTTCTGCAAGCAGTAACATTTGTCTCTGAGGTTATATTGTTCCCAAAGCGGCTTAGGTTTTTGCCTACCACCCACTCCGAAGTCAATCTTTTTGGCTCAGTTTCCAGCCGCATGACCCGTTCTGGGTATGCACTTCGTGGCTCAAATGGGAGTTTAACTTCAGCTTTTTCGTCAGCGCGAGTGCTAGAGAATCCACCCAGCACTGCTGGCTCCCTGACAAGCTGGGAGATTGTGGCTTCTTTCCCCACTCAGACCTCTTTTTGGAGGTGCTCGGTCGATTTACTTCCTCACTTCGTACATAGTTTTTCTTATCTTTTTAAAGTAGGAAATTCCTATTCTAGTGCACACACTGACTGTTGAATTTTATGTGATGGTCATACACTTAAGCTAAAATCAGATTTTATTCTGTGTAGGTGAAATTTATAACACATTATCTTTGCTTGTTGCATGTTAACTGCATTAAGGCTGTTAAGGGGTGGATGGATTGACTCACTTGAACCAACTATATAGTCTGTTCATTCCTCCAGCAGATACTGTGATATGCTGCCTCTGTGTGAGGCTCGGCATTGGGTGGCATTGAGACTGTGGTTGTCAAGTGTGTGATATTATAGTCTCTGCCCTTTTCCAGATTTAAAGTCCCTGTGGGGATTCCGAGGTAGGGAGGGCAGTGCCAGTGGGGGGCGGGGTTGCGTTCTGTTTTGCTTTCTAGGAGGGCTAGTATTTGAGATTGACTCAGAAGGGTGGGTAGGATCGAGGCTGAGGCCACTTTGGGAGTGTGGACTTAGGTGGGGATGGGTCCCTAAAAGGTTGTAAGCATGTTGCCCATTCTCAGAGGAGTTTTAAGGAGGTCAGTAGGGAGTGGTGTTGGAGAGTGCTGGGGAAGGAATCCGCAAGTGTAGGGAGATGGCCAAAGAAGTTTTGCCAGTATTTTCAACGATTGGTAGTGAGTGAAATCCTGGAATTAATGCTGTTTCCAGAGGAATGGAGGATTGGAGAGAGTGGGGCATTGTGGCAGAATAGATAAGAGCTGGTAGTTAGTTGATTAGCGAATGGGGGTGTGCAGAGAGAAGTCAAGCAGTGGGTCTAAAGCCTGCAGGGGTGTCCTCGGACCACAGTGTGCATCCGGCCTCCCTGCCTAGACCTGGGCTTGGGCAGGTAGGAATAGCGGTGTCTTGAGTAGGTTCTCAGCAGGTCTGGGTGGGTGGGTGAGTGAAGGACTGAATGAGCAGATCGTGCCTCACGCTTGCTGGGTCTTCGAGAGGAACACAGAGAAACGCACTTTCCTTTTCCTACAGAGACACTTTCATTCCAGTGTTTACCAGCGGCTCTTTTGAAGTAGGGCATCACATTGGGAGCTTTTCGGAATGACAGACAGGAATAGGGTGTTCACAGTTTTCACCATAGCAGGTGACTTATTTACGTGCTGACTTCTGTTGCCTCCTATGCCGGTTGGGATTAGGTTTGCCTGTGGGTTCTGGAACACCCATGTTAAAGCTGCTCACACAGGGGACTTGCCTTTCCTTTCAGGCAAAAATTCTTGTAAGGTTCTGTGTTCATTTCCTAGGGCTGCAGGAGCAAAGTACTACAAGCTTGGGTGGCTTAAAACAGCAAAAATTCATCCTTTCTGAGTTCTGGAGGCTCGAAGTCTGAAATCAAGGTGTCAGCAGGGTCACAATCCATCTAAAGCAGGGGTGGGGAACCTTTTTTCTGCCAAGGGTCATTTGGATATTTATAACATCATTTGGAGGCCATACGAAATTATCAACTTAAAAATCAGCCTGCTCTGTTTGTTCAAACATTTAAGTAACTCACCCCTCATGCCTTGGCAGGGCCAGACCAAATGATTTTGCTGGCCTTATATGGCCCGCGGGCTGGATGTTCCTCACCCCTGTTTGAAAGTATAGAAGGAAACCCTTCCTTGCCTTTCCCAGCTTCTGGTGGTTGCCGGCCAACCCTTGGTGCTCCTTGGCTTGTAACACGTCACTCCAGTCTCTCTCACGTGGCTGTTTTCTGCCTGTGCGTTTGTCTCTGCATTTCTCTTCTCTTTTTATAGGGATCCCAGTCATACTGGGTTTGGGGCCCCACCATACTCCAGCATGACCACCCCTTAATGAATTACTTATGTAATCATCCTATAACTTCAACAAAACTTTTGGGGAGGACAAAATTCACTCCATGGCAAGTCCCTGGCTGGTTGGATCCTTCCTGGTGCCAGGGACCCAGACTCTTTCTTGTTACTCCCGTGCATGGGGCCTTGAGCAAGCTGGCCGCCGCCTCTAAGTCCCAGGCTGGACTTGGGTAGAGAAAGGTTGCTGGACGTGGTCACTCTCCACTGGTCTGAGTTGAGTCCCATGGCTACCGTATCTGCACGGGAGGCTGGGGACAGAGGGCCTTCTCTAGACTGCCGCATGCAGCTGGAAATCGGGGTTTTGTTACCACAGAAGCCTGAGAGCAGGTTTTGAGGGCAGCCAGCAGTCTGCCATAGGTTCTGAGATATCTTTGGGGGTACGGGGTGGTGGTGGTGGTGATGGTCTCAGTTTATTCAGTTTCCTCACCAGTGTAGCTTTTCTCATTATGTTAGATTTGCAGTGGTTATCGGGACTGTTTTATTCAGCTACACAGTATTGAATAGCTCCTAATGAGCATGGAGAGTAGCAAGGGGTGGAAGACATGGCCATTCCTGCTGCCGAGGAGAGGGCATTTACTAAGGAGAAAAGACCGAGTGATTGTGAAAAGATGCTCATGAAATATTCTTTAAGAGATAGACACTTAGTGTGTTTTACTTTTGAAACAGTGATGTAAGTGATGGTTAATGACAAGTGGTGATATACTGATTTGATATGCACGAGGAGCAAACAGAGTGCACTTGAGTGTCCGCCCAGCTCAAGGTCACAACAGCTAAGCAGCAGAGTTGGGGCTTTCATTCATGGTCCCAGCTGTTGGTCTCCCAGCCCATGCTCCGGTGCCAGCACGATCCCCTGAAGGCCTGGAATGGCCTTCGTCTCTGTGTTCCTGGCACGTCGAATGGTGCTTGGCACAGGGTGTGATTCAGTAAATATTTATGGAATAATTTCCTACCAACTCTTGAGTTTATTGTTAGTAATGCAAAAGTAAAGCAATAAAAATGCCCGGGTTATAAATGTGCCCAGGTTTGTAACAATATTGTCTCTTCAGGGTTATTAGTATGCTTGTTGAGAAAGTTAGCAAGAAAATCTTGAGGCCATGAATTCTAATATATATTGCTGATACATCCTTTATATTACACTAGAGGCCCAGGGCATGACATTCGTGGGAGCAGGCCTAAGTCGTCAGTCAGACATCCTTAGTGCTGCCGCGGAGGTGGACTGCTGTGCTCGCCAGCCATCAGCTCTGTTGTGGCTGAGCAGCGCACCCCCTATGGGAGTGCACTGAGTGTCTGCCCCCTGGTGGTCAGTGTGCATCACAGTGACTAGTCGTTCTGCCATTCAGTCGATTTGCATATTACCCTTTTATTATGGGATCATTATATAGGATTATATATACTAATATATGTAACAATAATATGTAATACTATATACTTAATATTGTACTACAAATACAATTTACAGTATATTATATAATTATATGCACTAAAAATATAGATATATGAAATTTATACCAAAATATATAATTGACCCTTGAACAACATGGAGGTTAGAAGTGCCGACCCCCTTTCACAGTTGAAAACCTGTGTGTAACTTTTGACTCCCTTAAATTTAACTACTAATAGCCTGTTGTTGATCGGCAGCCTTAATGAAAAGGATGAGAAAATAAATACCTTTACAGTACTTACTGGAAAAATCCATGCACCCTCACAGTTCAAACTTGAGTTGTTCAAGGTTCAACTGTACAATACATTATAGGGTATGTTCTGATGTGAACTAACACTTAAATGCATTTGGTAAAATGACATGTACCCTGTGTAAAGTTTTTATATTTCAAGTTCCAGGAAAGCAGTTATTTTTGTTTGTGATTTTGTTGCTGCAGTTTTAACAATCTATATTTTTCCCTTTTCTGTAGAACTTTCTGTTGCTTGATGAAGTAACACAGTGCGACTATCAGCTACCATCAGACGGTAAAACGATAGTGCATGTGCAAGATTTTACTGCTTTTTGGGATAAGGTAACAAATCCTTTATTACGAGGTCGTGGCTGCTAAAAGACAACTGGTGACTTAGATGTAATAGAGAATTTTGGGATTACGCAGATGGTATCAGATGTGATTGCTCATTTACTGAAAGTATGTTATAAAAACTCTTAAAATCAGGAACAAGGTTTGCATTGAACGGAGATGAAGTATAAAATCAGCCTAAGGCATTTGACATGTTGCTCTTTATCTCCTTCAAGGTATTACCACATTTTGAACTGAAAAACATGTAAGTTTGTAATGTTTGAATTCACAGGATTAGAGTGTCCACTTTTTATCTTGATTGTTAGCAGACCATGTTACGACATGCTGAATGAAGCCACGATTTGGATCTTTGCTGTAGGGTAGACTGGGGGCTCCCTAGTCTGAGCTTCTGGATGGTGCCGGCTATTTTGGTGGCAGCGAGAGCAGGGAGGAGGCAGCAGACAGGCACAGTAAGCTCAGGGAGTCCCAGTCTAAGGGTTTCACTGGGTGGCAAGCTGACAGGTTGAACTGGAAGGATCACAAGGATTTTCCCAGTGCCGGGTTTATATATGACGTCTAGGCAAATGGGGAAAGAAAAACAAACCAGGGACCACTCTCAAGAAGTTCTCAAACTTGAACACTCAGGGTAGCGCCTTTAACCACAACTGAAATGCTTTCTCCCTCGTTCTACAGTCCTCTGTGCACATCCTTCTGTACCAGTCTGGATTAGTCAGGAAAACCGAACCCACACCACCTGAGAGGGAATTTCAGGCATGGAATTGGTTACACAGGTGGCAGCGGAGGTGACCCTCAGATGAGCAACGGCAAGAAGCTAAACCAAATTTCATCGCTAGGGCTATAGGAACTCAGGGAGTAGGTGACATTGACCAGAGGGTCATCAGTTTTGAGCAGAACCCACAGACCAGCTGCCCACAGGCATGGGGACTACATTGTGAAGGGCTGTGGTACTGGTGCTGGCCCTGCAGAGATGAGGTGACTGTCGTGGTAAGGGTGCTGGAAGCAGGTGGCCGTACCAGCTTCTCTCGCTCCTGCCTCCTGGCCTCGGACTGTGCTCTCCAAGGGCTGAGCTGGAGTTGATTGCAGTTCTCAGGAAGTTGGCAGCCCGAGCATAGAAATGGAGCCCAGAGCAAACAGGTGCCTGAGCGGCCCTCCTTCCCATCTCCTTCCCACCTCTGTGCTGGCTCTCCCTTCTCCGTGGTCCAGGGGTCCAGACTCTGTAGACTCTGTTTTCATGCCTGTGCCACCTGCCTCGTGGTCACCTGCTTTTAATTTAGTGTCTGCCATTTCCAGCAAAATAAATCCCTAATGCATAAAACCACATCATTGCTCTTGGCCCATGGAAGCTCACACAAGCTGCCTCACCTAACCTGCGCTGCCTTAATACAGTAGATTTACCTCCTGCTGTGTATTCCTCACCGTGATACATTGTTAAGCATTTATAGAAAGCACCAGTAACACTCATTATAGAGATGTACTCTATTGAATGCACTGAGGTAGCTAACACCCCCTTTCTATGATCCATGACCAAATTTCTTTTGTACCAAACTATGCTACATTGTGAAATGAGCTATTCTATTCTTTCAAGAACCTGAACATGTTATGTTCTCAGACTTTTTTGCATCTTGCATTGTAGTACAGATCACCCTGTTCTATTGTGTTGGCATTGCCTGTGAATGGATTATGCCCCCTGCTAGGAGGTAGTTAGGGAGTGTAACAAATGAAAGAGCCCTGGGTGGGGGATGGGCTCAGACACTGGGGAGTTTGGAGAGAAGCTGAGGTAAGATGAAGCACATGTGGGAGAAAGACTCTAACCAGCTCCACTAGACAGCCCACAGGTAGGTGAGGGAAGGTCTCACTGACTGGCATGTCATTCATGAAATGAATGGACTTTGTCTTTATCAAATGAGGATGGAGAGATTAGTGAAGGTTTCAAATTGTTTACTAGTGAAGTACAGGCACGCCGTGTACTTATGCTGCCACCTTGTGGGGTTGAATGAAATAAGAGTAATACCAAGGGTTATGACAACCTGAATGTAAATGATGAAAACCTCTCACACTGGATGTTCAAGTATATTCTTTTTTTTTTTCTTCTTAATATATCTTTATTGATTTCAGAGAGGAAGGGAGAGGGAAAGATAAATAGAAACATCAATAATGAGAGAGAATCATTGATTGGCTGCCTCCTGCATGCCCCCTACTGGGGATCAAGCCCACAACCCAGGCATGTGCCCTTGACCGGAATTGAACCTGGAATCCTTCAGTCCGCAGGCTGACACTCTATCCACTGAGCCAAGCCAGCTAGGGTCAAGTATATTCTTCTTTATTTTATTTATTTTTTTTAAACATATTTTATTGATTTTTTATAGAGAGGGAGGGAGAGGGATAGAGAGTTAGAAACATTGATGGGAGAGAAGCATCGATCAGCTGCCTCCTGCACACCTCCTACTGGGGATGTGACCACAACCAAGGTACTACATGCCCTTAACCGGAGTCTAACCTGGAACCCTTCAGTCTGCAGGCCAATGCTCTATCCACCGAGCCAAACCGGTTAGGGCAAGTATATTCTTCTTAATAAGATAGTGTGCATCAAGAAGTTTCCATGTGGAGAAGGTGCCTTGTCTTTTCCACTACTTACATTCTGTGTCTAGAGCAGTGTCCTCAAGGAAATATGTTAAAAGAAGGGGCCTCCCTAAAGGCAATAGGAAGGAGAAAGATGTGGGTTATCTGCACGTATCAATGACTATTATGCTATTTTCTCAACTCGTTGATGTGTCTTACTTAATTGAAATGGACACTTTTTTGTAAACTTTCATTTGTAGGTATCAGAAACCCCAACCCTGAAAGACCTCTCCTTCACTGTCAGACCCGGTGAGCTGTTAGCTGTGGTTGGACCTGTGGGGGCAGGAAAGGTGAGTTGTGATGTCTTTGGGCAGGTTGATGCAATGCCACATCCCATGTTAAAATCTCAGGGTTGAGCCCAAAGCCAAATGTAACACAAGTGTGAGTTGGGTATACCTAGAATGGCCTTTCTCAAAGTGTGTTCCATGGAATGTTCATTTTGCAAGGAGGTTGCATGGACCAATAAATCTGGATACAGCACATTATGTTTTTCTTCTTGGCCATTCAAGTGGCACAGTTGGGAACTGCCTGTCTGGAAGTTGGCCATCTCAGCGAAGGAAATTACTTAAGTGACAGCAATTCAGGCTGGAACGATTGAGAAAATGGAACCGCTTTTTGTCAGGGCAGACCTTACAGAAGTCGCGTCTGCATGCTGTAACAGTTGAAGGAAATGTGCATGTAATACTTAGTCTTGTGTATTCTGGAAAAAAAACCCAACATATAGAAATCTAAACATAAGCTGTAAAAAGAACAGGGTGTTTATTTCTCTTACAATGGGTTTCTATTCTTCAGAAACATGACTCTCTTCAGAGTCCTTGAAATAATCCTTTCTGGTGCATTGCATGTATTATGTGCACTGTATTATGTGCACATAGCTTTGCAGGAACAAGTCTTTGTGAAGTAAAGTCTACCTGGTTGCTGAGACAACAACAGTAAACATCAGGCCTATGAAATGTATATCATACCCGGTCACTCTGTTAGTTAAGAAAGTTAAACATCCTTAATTAGTCTTCGTTGCGAGTAGAGCATTTCATTTGGGGGGAAAGTTGTGGGCAGAGTGAGCTTGTTCTACTCTTGTTTTATTAATAGCACTTGTCAGCCACTAATTTATACTGACCAATAGTGGTATTTAAAATTTTTTCATTGCAGCTTCCAGGGCTTTACTTTGTCCTGTTTTCACTATCAGGGCCATAAGGTTGATGAAACCCCAGGGCGGCGGGGAGGCTGTCCTGCAGCAGCTTGTCTGAGTGTTGCCTGTAATGCGTTTGTTTGCGATCTCTTTCAGTCTTCGCTGTTAGCTGCTGTGCTGCGGGAACTGCCCCCGAGCCAGGGACTGGTCACTGTGAATGGAAAGGTCGCATATGTTGCTCAGCAGCCCTGGGTGTTTCCAGGAACTCTGAGGAGTAATATTTTATTTGGGAAGAAATATGAAAAGGAACGATATGAAAAAGTAGTAAAGGCTTGTGCTTTGAAAAAGGTGAGTCATGACATTTGAGCCGCATCTACTTTGAATTCCAAATAATAATCCTAGTGTTGGTTTAATCTACAAGTTTTGTGTTTTCATATGAAAGATATTTGAATGCTATTTAATACTTTTAGCTGGTCTTCAGGGTAAAGACATATGCACATGTGCTACTGTTTTAGTCCTGATCTGATAATGACATTCACAGAGAATGCTTTTTTCCTTTGGTTTTGTGAAGTTTTATTCACTTTTAATATTTTTTAAATGGACACGTGTAAAATTTTGCAAAAGTAGAGGGAATAGTCTAAGAATCCTCCTGTACCCATTCCCCGGCTTCCGTCACTGGCCGCCAGGCTTGTTTCATCTCTACTGCTGGCCCCACCCCAACCCAAATCATCTGCAGCAGGCCCTACACCTCATATTAGTTCAGCTGCAAAAAAGCGTATGCACACACGTTGAATAATTAGAAAGACAATGTTTATTAAAATACATTTCACTTTCAAAATTGAGCTATCAGCTGTTAAAGTGTGCATACATTGTTTTGGGACACTTGCATTTCATTAGTTATCTCTAAAATATAAGAGAGCCTTTGAAAAAAACAGCATCACATTATCACACCAAAAAAAGTGACTCACATTCGTAAGTATCATCAATGTTCTACTCAGTATTTGCATTTTCTTGTCTCAGTGAGAAATCTTGTTAAACGTTGGTCTGAACCAGATTCCACATAGGGTCTGCCCCAGGCTCCACATAGGGTTGTCCCTATGTGCCCCTTTGCACTTGGTTGATGCCTCTCCTAGGTCCCATTCATTCTATAGGTTTTCCTCTTCACTTCGTTAAAGAAAGCAGAAGGATTTAAAATTTCATTTTAATACTGCATTTCACTGGGGGAGAGACTGTTTTCAGAAATGACATTGAGTTTCGCAGCAAAGGGCAGGATGAAATGTATAATTGTACATTGAGATTTAAATAAAATTAGTGATCGGATGATGAAAACTGAACTTACCTGATAGGAGAATATAATTTAGCCAAAAGACAAAGAAAGAAAGAAAGACAAAGATACCATCTAGCTCTCTTTGGGCTATAAAAATCAGTGAATAGTGGTTTTCAAGGGCTCTCCCGGGGTCTGCTCCGTGCACTCTGGCCACCCGACTGTTCTTTTATGCTGTGAGAAAAGGCAGGGACGGGTGTTCCAAGGGACGGCATTGAAGGCCCCCAACTGGCTTTGTGAGGAAATAGTAATTTTGCTTGAACAATGGCTTGAACTTCACAGATTGTATCAGGTGAGTAGCATTTTATGACCATGTGGCTAAAACATAATTGCGTGCTTCATTGGCTTTTATTTCTTTTTCCTGCATTATTGTTAATGAGCGATTATGTTGTTTTTAGAAGTGACATCAAGTTAGCATCATGAGCTAGACTTTTATTAAACAGTATATAGCCTGTATAAGAGAAAAGGAAAACCAAATGTGAAGCAGTAATAATAATAGCTCCCATTTATTGAGTCCACATGCTAATCATTTCTGTCTCTCACATGTGTACACACAGGAATATGAGTATTTAAGACTATTTAATATTTTACCTGTGTCTTTGATGTTCCCACCCTCATTTTATAGTTGGTAAAGCTGCGTCTTAGAGAGATGAAACAGCTCGCCTAACCATTTGCAGCGCAGGTTCAGGTCCCTTTCTGCATGACCAGGTTCTGTGCTTTCCCACAGTGCCTCGCTGCCTCTTCATTGGGAAAGCACGTAAGGAAGAACTAGTTTAGAATTGGGTGGTTGATGAAGGTGGAATGTGGGATGTGGAATAAACAGATCTCGGGCATTTTCTCTTGACCTCAGTCAAGTTCAACTCCTGATGCCCAGACTCTTAGGTCAGTATCTGGCTCTTTATTTGCAGGACCTTGCCTTTCTGGTCATAGGTTGGGTCCGTGGTCGGCAAACTGGGGCTCATGAGCCACATGCAGCTCTTTGGCCCCTTGAGTGTGGCTCTTTCACAAAATACCACATGCGGGCGAGCGTACAGTGTGATTGAAACCTCGTGGCTCATGCGCAGAAGTCAGTTTTCGGCCTGGGCGAGTCTATTTTGAAGAAGTACTGTTGATATTTGGCTCTGTTGACTAATGAGTTTACCGACCACTGGTTATGCCAGTGATGGCGAACCTTTTGAGCTCGGCGTGTCAGCATTTTGAAAAACCCTAACTTAACTCTGGTGCCATGTCACATATAGAAATTTTTTGATATTTGCAACCATAGTAAAACAAAGATTTATATTTTTGATATTTATTTTATATAATTAAATGCCATTTAACAAAGAAAAATCAACCAAAAAAAATGAGTTCGAGTGTCATAGGTTCGCCATCACTGGGTTAGGCCATCTTTCTGCACCCTCCCCCCCAATGTTTGAGCATCTTTGGAGAAAAGCAGGTGTTGGGACAGTGGCTATTATTCAGCATTTTTTCTAGGGGCCCATGCCTTTGTTACAGCCACAGGGATGACTGGAGCAGCAATGGGGTAGTGTCCTGGGGCTCTGCCCACCCTCAGGGTGTCTGTGTGGCACACAGACTCCAGTGGGAAGGAGGCCCCTGCAGGGTTGGGCTGCACTGTGATCTTCTCTAAGTCAGGTGACGCACAAAGGTTAAGTGTTGACCTATGAACCAGGAGGTTACAGGTTCGCTTCCCGGTCAGGGCACATGCCCAGGTTGTGGGCTCATTTCTCAGTGTGGGGTGTGCAGGAGGCAGCTGATCAATCGTTCTTTCTCATCATTGATGTTTCTATCTCTCTCTCTCCCTTTCCTTTCCTCGCTGAAATCAATAATAGAAATATTTTTATTAAAGTATGAGTACAGAAGGGATACATGAGGCTAATGTAAATAAGGAGACTAAGTTTATTGGTACTTAGTCATTGAGCTGTTTTAGTGTTGCCTTCATTCCAAATATATTTTTCTGTAACCACTGGGGGCAGCATGTAGCGAAAGGAAGAGCAAAAGTCTATGAATTGAGATGAGCTTGGTTCAGATTTCAGCTGTTCCATTTAACAGCTGACAGTCCTCAGACCAATTACGCACCTCACTTCGTCTCAGTTTCCTTGTCTGTGAAATGGGGCTTAATACAGTTGCCCCTCATATCGGGGAGGGGGCGGGGGATTGGCTCCAGGACACCCCAGCTGATGTAAAACTCCACGATGCTCACGTCCCACCTGTATAAAATGGTGTGGAACACTGAGTACAGCTGGCCCTCCGCATCTGTGGATTCTCAGCCCCGTTTGAAAAATTCTGTTTCCCATCCAGGACTGGTTCCGTCTGCAGATAGGAAACCCACAGATATGGAGCCCCGACTGTCCTTACTGTGTGTGCAGCTTGTGAGGAGTAGAGATAGTCAATATACAGCATCCAGAACAGTGCTTGGCACCTAGACCTCACCATCCAGGAGCTGACTAATGGGGAGAGAAGCCATATACATGCATAGAAAATATGAAGCAGAAGTATAGACAATGTCTTAGGAACCCAGTAGAGAGCGAGATGACTTTCTCACGGGGGAAACGCAGGGATGGTTTCATGGAAGAGCATTTGAGCTGGGCCTGGGAAGATGGGAAGGGCAATTCCCGATGGAGGAGAGGCTATGAACAGAGGCTCAGTGGACCCATGGACGCCTGCTGTTTGACCTGGGCCCGCTCCCCAAGGCCAGGGCCTCGCTCTGGCCTCATAACCATCCCAGCAGTCTGCTCAGGATATTTCTCCTATAAGTTCCTACTGTCACTAAAAGGCACTGGATGTGTTTCTGATCCTATGGCATCAAATCACCGTAGCTGTTTTCTATTTATTTTTTCTGGTTTGCGTGTCTGATTTTCAGTGAAAATCACTGTAAATGAAATTGTTAAATTAATATAAGAAAACTTTCCTAACAGTAGGAGGAATCGTAATATACGGTCCACTACAGCTTTTCCCTCTAACCCAGGGTTTTTAACCTGTTTTCATCTCACGGCACACATGAAGTAATCGATACAATTCTGCGGCACACCAAGAAACATACTATGTTTTTTGCTGATCTGACAAAAAATAGGTGTAATTTTGATACGTGCACACTGGATAGCTATGTTATGTTGGCTGTTGTCATTTTCTTTTTCTTTTTTTGATGGGTTAAGGAAAAAGAGGTCGGTGCCCCTTACTAACTAGTCAGGTATTGAATATTTTAAAAATTCTTGTGGCACACCAGTTGAAAACCGCTGCCCTAACCAAATCCGACCATCATGGCTAGGAAATTTGTTTGACTCGGGTGTTCCTTCAAATCCTTTGAAATGTTTTTCCCATCTGAGGCTGGTCTATAAAATAGTTTGCAGAGTCAGCAAACACACTTGAAGTGCTTCTCCCAGACTCGGTGAGAGCCCACTTCTTATTTCCTAACTGTGGTAAATCAGAGAGTGGGTTTTAAGAGTGGGTTTTAAGTGCTCTTTCTAGAAAAAGGCTGCGATGGCTGTGCTGCATCCTGGTGGTATTCAGGAAAGCAGAACAATGTGAAATCAAGGCATAAAAACTAACAACACTTTGCAAGGGTTGTCAGCAGTGAAACAGGCCAAGTAAACTGTGGTGTGTGTGTTTTCCCAGGAGGCTGCGACCCTGTCTTAGAATGGCTCATTGTTTTTTTATGACAACCAAAGCAAGAGATGGTACTAACATTTTAGCTCAACAAAGAAATAATATGAAATGTTAACGAATGTTCATGATCGAGTCATCGCCCTCTTTCCTTTGATGCAGTGCAAGTGAGCGCTACGCATGCAGGTGTGTCTGGGGGCTGTCAGGACAGGGGTTATGATGCCGACGCCCTTTTTCTCTCCTTTTGGTGGTGTGCTTTGCATATTATGGTTCACATGGAATCAGAATGGGAACGAGTTCCCACTGTTGGTTTGATATGTGTCAGTTACCCATAGCAAAAAATTAATGCATGCATCTTTTTCCGTTTGTAGAGGCCGTTCATACACTTACTCTTGATTCTCACAGCATCCTTTTTTTTTTTTTTAAATATATTTTATTGATTTTTTACAGAGAGGAAGGGAGAGAGATAGAGAGCTAGAAACATCGATGAGAGAGAAACATCGATCAGCTGCCTCCTGCACATCTCCTACTGGGGATATGCCCGCAACCCAGGTACATGCCCTCGACCGGAATCGAACCTGGGACCTATCAGTCCGCAGGCCGACGCTCTATCCACTGAGCCAAACCGGTTTCGGCCTCACAGCATCCTTGAGTTTAGCAATTCTGGTTTCTGCAGCACATTTTGTGGGAGAGGACATGAGACTTAGGGAGAAAAAGGACTTGTTTATCGTGGAGATCCCAATGTGCCACTTGCTTACTCCCCCAGATTTTCCACAGTAGAGACAAAGGAACGAAGGCTGCATTGGCAGGAAGGTGCTGCTGTGCCCCAGGTCTGTGCTCGAGAGGTTTCGTAGAGAGCCAGTAAACTCCCCGCAACCTCTGCTTGTTGATGCCAGGTTCTGCCTAGTGATAATTATGGGTAATCTAATTAACATCTTCTAATAAAATGTGTAATTTAGACCTGATGGTTATCCTGTCATTTTGGGGATGTCCTTTTCACCCTTTTTTCCCCTAGGTCATGTGATTTGTCCATTTTTAAAATACTACTGAAATACAACTTTTGATAGATCCCCAGATTCTCAAATCAAAACTTCTTGTTTTTCTCAGCTTTGCATTTTTCCTGTTTTGCTTGGAACAAGTATCTACTTAGTCCAAATGTTCTGCTTACTGTCCCTGGAGCACACTTTGTTTTTTTTTTTTTTCTGCCTAGACTGCTCTTTCTGCTTTTATTTCTTGTACAGATCTTGTCTGTCACTCTCTCACTGTGCCTGAAATATCACTGTGAGGACATGGGTCAGGTGTCATCCTTTCTCTGAAAGTGGGAAGCTGAGACCGAGAGCAGCCTGAAGGCCAGTTAAGACACACTTGCTTCTTGATAAAATGAGTCCTGTGCCTCGGCAAGCCGCTGTGTGCTCCAGCTCTCACCTGTGCGTCTCCGGCACAGACGCCAGCGCTGGCACACTCAGCCGCAGCCTGTCATCACCAATGGGTATCGCAGCTTTCCCATAAGCAAAGTGTTGATTTTACCCCATAAACACGCTTTCCTGTTCTTCCCCTTTTTATGCCAAAAGCAGTGTACTCTTCCTCTTTTCTTCAATTCTTTATTTTGCAACATAGCCCCATTTCACCAGCATATCTTACAGGCTCTACCTTTGACATTTGTTCAGAAATTTGGCAATTTCTCTTCATTTTCACTCTTCCCACTTTGGTCCGTGCCACTGTCGTCTCTTACCTAGATTATTGCAATAGCCTCAACCTGCATCATGCCTTTTCCCTGCCCCTTTCCTGGCAGTCTGTTTCCCACAAAGAGGCAGGAGCGATTTTTAAAAAAACCTAATAAAGCCTTGGCTGGTGTGGCCCAGTTGGTTGAGCGTCAACCCATCCACCAAGAGGTGGCCAGTTTGATTCCCTGTCAGGGCACATGCCTGGGTTGTGGGTTTGATCCCGGGCTGGAGGCAGAAACGTCCATGTGAGAGTGAAACATCCATGGGCTGCCTCCTCCCTGGGATGCTTCTCTTTCTCTCCCTTTCCCTTTCTCTCGGGGGCGGGCGGGGGCGGGGCGGGGTGATGGGGCGGAGGAATAAAAATGTACTTTTAAAAAACCTAACACAAATCATGTCAGTCCTTTCTCATACTCCCTTCCCATTTCACTTGGAGTGAAATCATGCCCCCCCCCCCCCATTCTTTACTTCCTCTGCTCCTGGCCTCTTTGCCAGTCTCTGAACACCTTGCATGTGCATCTGCCCCGTGCCTTTGCACTCGCTCATTTCTCCGCATGGAATACATTTTGTGCAGATCTGTGCAGGCTCTGACAGGTATCTACCTACCCTCTGATCAGAGCCCTCCACTTTCCCTCCTTCACTCTGTCCCTCTCAGCAGAGCACCCTTTTTCTTCTTAGTACTTAGTACTTAGTACTTGCACTCATGTTAATTGTTGATGTCAGTTTCTCACTTTGGAAACGAGAGATTATTTTCTTCCCTGCGCTGAATTCATTGTGCCCTTACAATGTCTGACATATAGCCGATGCCCAACAAATATCTGTTAAAGTGGTTAAATGCATAAACACTGAAAAACTACAGGATGAAGGCAAACACAATGCCCTGAGAGGTTCAAGGTTACCGTTTAGTCACTTTGAAATATATCCATTGCCGTTGCTCAAATTCATGAATGAAGAACTAATGCTGAAAGTTTAGGATGACAGTGGGAGAACACATTTTAAGTCTTTCTCTCTCTCTCCCCCCCTCCCCCCCCCCCTCGCTTTTCTATGTAGGATTTCGAGCTTTTGGAGGACGGGGACCTAACTGTGATAGGAGATCGGGGAGCCACGCTCAGCGGAGGGCAGAAGGCCCGGGTTAGCCTCGCAAGGTAAATCCCGTTTTGGTGGTCGTTCTGCACGTGCCTCTTAGGCTGCTCCTGGGGGCGGCGACCGCGCAGACCCCTCGCTGTGTGTCGGTGCTTAGTGAAGCGCTTGTCCCGGACCGTTTCCTTGGCTTTGGAATGAACATCATCTGAATCATTGAGCCCTGTTGTGATTCAGAGATGAAGTGTCTCGCTGTCTGATATCTCTTTCGTTTTCTAGAGCCGTGTATTATGATGCAGACATCTACCTCCTGGACGATCCCCTCAGCGCCGTGGATGCAGAAGTCGGCAGGCACTTGTTCCAGCAGTGAGTTTCCTCATGTTTTATGTCATTTCTGCTTGCCAAGCACCCTGTGCCCCAGAAGATCCTGTGCGTCTGTTTTGATGTCCCCTTTCCCCTTCCCTCCTCTCCTAAGAAGGTGCATTTTAGAGAACTGTTGCACAAACACGTGGGGTCAGGATGTGAAAAGACAGAAGGTGCTTACCGTGTGTGGAGGCGAGTGGAGTACATGCTTTAGGGAGTTAAGAAATAAATGGCAAGTTGTCTGCCCCCTCCCCCTTGCCCCCACATACACTTGTGGTTTTTAATCACGATACTGTTGGTGGACCTGGACCCCAGAATTAGAAAGACGATGTACAGATTTTAAATCTAAGGTGGGACTCAGCGACCTGGTACTTGCTTGCCAGTTCTTTTGCTCCATCATTGTTTTGGGCATGTTAAAAGGCACATTTTCAGTACCAACACTGCTCTTCCACAGAGAGACCTTGTTGGCTTATGCATATTCTGTAGGTTGGAATACCCACAAATGTAGGGTTAAATTGAATTTGAAAGTAGGAATCTAGAATCTGGCTTAATTCCTGCCTGTCACTTTGTGTTTCTGGAATGTGTTTTCTTTGGCTTTGCTTAGCTGCTGAGGCACTGAGCTAGAGCAATCTGACTCTCTTTTTTGAATACCATAACCCAGTGGTTGGCAAACGGCAGCTCGCCAGCCACATGCGGCTCTTTGGCCCCTTGAGTGTGGCTTTTCCACAAAATACCACGTGTGGGCGCGTATGTACAGTGCGATTGAAACTTCGTGGTCCATGTGCAGAAGTCGGTATTTTGTGGAAGAGCCACACTCAAGGGGCCAAAGAGCCGCATGTGGCGCGCGAGCCGCAGTTTGATGGCCACTGCCATAACCTAATGGGTGCTGACTGATGCTTCCCGTGAACTTTAGGCTGGCCTTTTCGAAAGCATTGTGAACTTGCTTTTACTAAAGCAGCCTCCACATCTCCATCACCGTTACCTTGCCGCTGTTTACCCTCTTAAAGCCAAGGAGCCCTTTCAGTTGCACTTACTGAATCCCTACTGTGTGCACTGAGATAGAGGCTTTTACAAACGTTACTGCACAAAACATCTTTAGTTTACAAAGGAGTACATAAGCTAGAGAGGAGAAGGGCCCATACTGGATAGAAGAAAGGAGAACAAGAAGTTTAGATCTTGTTTTGGCCCCTAAGGAATTTGTCTCTACTTGCAGTTTGTCAAGACAAATGCATGGGGAAAAGTTTACCCTCATGACTTAAAGGGCTTTGATAAAGGATCACAAATGCTATAAGGAAGTAAAAGGGGGTAGCTTAGATTGGAAAACTCACTATGCACTGGCCTTGGTGGGAAGTCCCCTGTGGTCCTTCAGGCTGGGAGGGGTGCGTGGAGACTGAATCTAGGATTCAGTTCCTTTTGCTAAAAGGAACAGTAGAGTCAGAGATGTAGAGGTCTGAAGAAGCAGGGCCTGTGAAAGGAACAGCAGAGCAGCCATGTCCTCACTGGAGGGTGCAGCCTGTGCAGCAGAGGGAAAGCTATTTTTGGAAATACTCACCATAAGGCCCTGTATTAGTTTGTTAGGACTGTATGTGTTCAGGCTGCTGTAACAATACCATCGGCCGGGTAGCTTATAAAGGATAGAAATTTATTTGTCTAAGTGCTGGGGACTGGGGAGTCGAAGATCAAGGCAGATTTGTTGTCTGGTGACAGCCCACTGCTTGGTTCCGCACCTTGCTGTGTCCTCGAATGGTGGAAGGGGAAAGGCAGCTCTCTCTCCTCTCCTCTCTAAGGGCACTAATCCCATTCTTGAGGGCTCCACCCTCATGACCTAATCACCTCCCAAAGACCCCACCTCCAACACCATAACAGTAGGGATTAGGTTTCAATGTATGAATTTTGGAGGGCACAGACACTTGGCTGCTGTAGCAAAGAATCACAGGCTGGGGGGCTTGAACAACATAAACTGGTTTTCTCATCGTTCTGGAGGTCCAAGATCAAGGTGTTGGCAGGGTTGATTTCTTCTGAGGCCTCTCTCCTTGGCTTGTGGGTGGCCGTCTTCCTCTCTGTCCTTGTGTTCTTCCCTCTGTCCACCTGCACCCCCAAGGTCACTCTTCTCATGTCCTAACCTGCTCTTCTAAAGAAACCAGTCACACTGGATCAGGGCCCACCCTCACGTCCTCATCTTGACTTAATCACTACTTTATAGGTCCTATCACCAAATTCTTAGGTACAGGGGGTTAAGGCATCTGTGAGAAATTGGGGGTAGAGGTGGGGAAATGACACATTTCTTTCAAAACAGGCCCTAGTTAGTGAAGTAAAGAGTTTCGAGCAGAGTCAGCAGTGTGAGAGAGACAGTGTGAGACAGCTCTGGGCCTGGGCACGAGGAACTGGGATTTGAGGTCACCCGCTAAGCACGTGTTGCTGGGCCGGCCGGTCCCTTAACATTTGTACACCACAGTGTGTCTGTAACATGTGCTTAGTTACTGGAGTGGAGAAAAGTTCTCGAGATGGATGGCGGTGATGATTAAAACAGCAAATTTTATTTTATGTAAATTGATTTCAGAGAGGAAAGAAGAGGGAGAGAGAAACATCAATGTTGAGAGAGAATCATTGACCAGCTGCCTCCTGCATGTCCCATATTGGGCATTGAGCCTACAACGCAGGCAAGTGCCCTGACCGGGAATCGAACCCTGACTTCCTGGTTCGTAGGTCGGCGTTCAACCACGGAGCCACGCTGGCTGGGCGGGAGGAGGGTTTTAACTGTTAAGTGTCAGTGTGCTTATCACAAGAGCGCTCCTAAGCTCTGCAAACACAGGCATTTATAAAGTCCTCTCACACCTCTTGGGTTTAATGACTTTGGATATACTCTTGATAGAAGCAAGCTTGTTAAAATTGTTGTTTGCTAATCAGAACCACGTTCTTTAGGGAAACTTAGGGCAGGGAGCACGAATGCAATTTAGAAAATCACTCAGCAGCAGCTGCGGAATGCTCTCAATGAGTTAGAAAATTGGATTGAACAATACGCTATGAAAGATGGCGGTTGTGTTGAAGCTTAGTAATGTGAAGGGTTTTGTATGAAAAGTGAATGAATTACACTTCTACTTGCCACTAACAGTTTACTTCAGTCATGACTCTTTACCCAAGGTTATTAAGGTTTGTGAGGTTTACAACTATATGTGGTAAACATTAAGTGGATTCTGTCACATACAGAAGATTAGGGGGACCCTTAGGTTAAACGATATCAATCGAATCTGTTTGTAATCACGGCCCCTGTTGTGTATTAGAGAGTCCCATACACCAGACCCCCACCTCCTGCATCATGAGTTCCTCGGGTCTGTCCTAATCAGATCTCCCACACGGATGCCTGCTCAGTTCAGCTTTCCTGCTTCAGGCCTGAAATGGCAATCAAGGTTCTTTGCATTCCGTGTGCTTCCAAAACTCTTGCTCTGACCTAGTCCAGCAGGTTGAATTGTGGCCATGTTCCTGAGATTTGCTCAGTGTGTGACGCGGGCAACCAAAGTGTGTGCCCAGAGCCCTGCCTGTGGTCACTACTTGCTTACCCCCTACTTGCTTACCTGGTGGGGTTGTAGACCATTGTAGGATGCAGCTGGGTCTGAGTTCCAAGGGGTCGGCATTTAAATGTAGGAGCACTTTGAGGGGTTATTGTAAAAACAGCAACTCCAATGTTGAATACTGAGATGGCTCTTCATAAAAGAATAGACGTGTCCTTTGAGCCACAGGGTAATTTTCGCTGTGATTTGGGCCATTTGAGTCCTGTTCTTTCATTTTCATATTCGGCAGGTTTTCAGTCCTAGATGTGCCTCCCAGATGGGACTGGGAATATTGTAGGGACCCACCGAGGCTGCAACTAGCATTTATTTTTCTCTCTAATGTTATTTAGGAAGAAGTTTCTAACACTTGCACTCTGGCCAAGGTTACCGAGAATCTAAGACTGCTTTCATTTGCTTAATATGTACACCATAAATCATAAACACTCACCCAGGAAGCCATCTAAGAGAAATGTTCACGTTCTTATATGACACAGCTCCCTCCTTCTCCTAGCCCTACACAGGGAGAAAATAATGAGTATTTCAGTTCAGGTTTTGGACTCCTGGTATTGCTCAATTGTTTTTCAGCATGAAATACATAAATTGTTAATCTGAGTTTTAGGTGGGAAAAAAATAACAACAACATTTAGCATTAGCTACCTCCTGCACTGGACTGCTTTTTAGAATTTCTTTGTGGCGCTAGACTCAAGTTTGCTGCTGGTGAATTTGAGGACCCAGTTGGTTTCATTGATTTGTATTTGTATTTAAACCGCAGATCTTTGACTACTGTGTTGTCTTTGTCCCCTTATGTTTTCAGAATGTATGCTTTTCAATTTGGAGTACCCATTAATGTGTTTTTGCATACTGTACCTCTTGCATTTGTAGGTGTATTTGTCAAACCTTGCATGAGAAGATCACAATCTTAGTGACTCACCAGTTGCAGTACCTAAAAGCTGCAAGTCAGATTCTGATATTGAAAGATGTAAGTAATTTCTAGAAGTCTGAGAGCTTGCTAGCTCTCAGGCGTGTTGAAGGCAGGGCCTCCCAGTAGGTCACTGTCCTTATGGTTCTGGTAAACTCGCTCTTCCTCCTCACTTTTCCATCCCTTTCTTCTCAGAGCTTCTGTCCAGCCTTTGAGGATGAATCCCAAGACACGCAGAAATGTCACTATTATATCCTAAGCCATATTCCCCAGTCTAAAAATTGCTGCCTCTCTTACTGAATTGTAACTGTTTAGCCCGGCTGGTGTGGTTCAGAGGTTGAGCTTCGACCAGGGTCCCTGGTTCAATTCCTGCTCAGGGCACTAGGCCCAGGTTTGTGAGCTCTATCTCTCCCTCTCACTTCCTCTCTGAAATCAATAGAAAAGTAAAAAAAAAAAAAAAAAATTATAACTGTTTTAGGGTTATGATGCTATTTCATTTAGGCCGTTTTGTTTTCCTCTTCCACGATTTAAGTTGAAGTATGTTCTTTGGAAATCAGAGATATGAAGACATGTTTGTATCCATTTGATTGTTCTATGCAGATTCCCTAAAGAGTGTCTTCTATTAATGACAGAAGTGTGGTTGGGTAGTCGAGCCCCCCCTGGTTTGAGACACCCATGCTCCTGGTGTAGTTGGTTGCTAGTCTCACTGCACAGGATTTTCTGCATGCCCGATACATGTGGGAACCCATGCAGCTGTCACACAAGTAAGTCCCTGCCATCATGGGACTTCTGACCTTCTGGGAATAGATAAATGTGACGAAAGTGATAGTGGGTGGGTATGTCATGACTGCCTCCCCAAGGAAGGGTGTCTCAAGGGACCGGAGCGCCATGAAGGTGCTGACCAGGTAGTCACTAGGGGCAGGGCATCTGGGCAAGGGGTCCAGTGGCAGGCTGCTGAGGAAGGAACTGATCTAGGAGGAACAAGCAGAGAGGCCGGTGTGGCTGAGGCCAAGTGAGCAGGGAGGTGGGCTGAGTGAGTCCAGAGCAGAGGAGTGTGTGGGCTGAGGCTTGACTGTAAAAGATCCCTCTGATTTCACTGGAGAGGCACCAGCAGAAACGATGAGAAGTCTCAGTAAAGTTCAGAAGACGGAAGGATGCCCTTAGTCTAGTGTTGTATTAGTTTCTAGAGCCACCACAACGAAATATCACAAGCTGGGTAGCTTAAAACAAATTTAATCTCACTGTCCTGGAGGCTACAGTTCACAGTCAAGGTGCTGGCAGGGCCACAGTGTCACTGAAGGCTTGAGGTGGCGTGGGGTGGGTGGGGGGTGTCCTTCCTGCCTCTCCCAGCTTCTGGTGCTTTGCTGGCCATCCTTGGCGGTCCCTGGCTTGCAGACGCAGCACTTCAGTCTCTGCCTCCATTTTCATGCGGTGTTGTCCCTGTGTCTGTCTGAGTCTCTTCTCTTTCTCTTTATAAGGACATCAGTCATTTAGGGTCCACCCTACTCCAATACGACCTCACGTTCACTTGATTACATCTACAAAGACCCTATTTCCAAATGAGGTCACATACACAGGTATCATGTTTAGGACTTGAACGTATCTGTTGGGGGATGAATGGTGGCCCCCAAACAGCTAGCATGCTTGGTGGGGTGGTGAGAATTTTTAGGTCTTAGTGGTCAGCACATCACTCCTTGGCTTGCTGGTATTCGTGCCTCAGCACCTCCATTGTTAACCCTCGTCTGTTCTGTTCGAACAGGCCTTGGAATTTCTTTCCTAAGGACCAATATAAAAAGGCAGTTCCCTGTGTTGACTCTTCGCCACTCCTCCAGGGATAAGGAGCTCAGATTTCTCCAAGTTGAGAACCATTAAGTTCATGGGAAGAGGGGGTGAAACTACTATGGTACATAACCCCAGTGTTGGCAGTATTGTGAGTACAGAATCAGGGCAGGAGAATAGCCTGTTAAGCTAGTCCCCAGGTGTTTTGGGGGTACCCTTATTGCTTCCTTTGAGGACATCACCCCCGACATTAGTACTGTCTAAACGTGTGTCCACTGGTGAGCACCCTGGATGAGTTGGGTTCATCCTTACTGTTCACTTGGCCCCTCTCTCACACCAGAGGGGTTGCCTGCCCCCCCACCCCTCACCATCCCCTCTTGGAGTTGTCAGTGCTTAGCTGCTGAGTAAAATTGCTGTGTCTATACCATCAGCTGTTTCCCTGTGCATCTCACAGGTGCTAAGTAAAAAGTGGTAATTTCATTAAGTGAGGTGTATGCATGTTGCCTCGCAAGTGGAACAGGACACAGTACTATATCATGCATAATTTCCTAATTCTGCAGTATCAGATCGTTTCCCAAGGCTTCGCTGGGTTTTTCTTGGTGGCCCACCTTGGGGGGATGGAATGAGGGGGACACCAGGAGGGCTGGGCCTTTTTCCTTCTGATCTGCCTTAACCAGGGCTGACCTTTGATTTGTTTTGCATCCTGGGATTTTGCCCAGTATTTGTTTACTGCTGAGTAAGTCAGCTAAGTCTTACTCCACAGGGTGAGAAAATAGTGAAAACATCTGCATATTTTTTAAAAATATATTTTATTGATTTTTTACAGAGAGGAAGGGAGAGAGATAGAGAGTTAGAAACATCGATGAGAGAGAAACATCGATCAGCTGCCTCCTGCACACCTCCTACTGGGGATGTGCCTGCAACCGAGGTACATGCCCTTGACCAGAATAGAACCTGGGACCTTTCAGTCCGCAACATCTGCATATTTTTTATATAACTTTGTAAGGACAGGAAACTATATAATGAAGTGTCACAAGTGTTCAAAAATATTATTTGATTGGCTGTAACTTGAGCGGTTGACTGACTGGGGAAAGCCTAGTTGGCTGCTTGTGCTTGTTCCTCAGTTTTGTTTTCTCAGATTTGAGTGGATCGATCCTGGGGCAGGTTTTGGGTTCCTTGCATTGGCTATGGAGGCATTAGGGCCATCCCAGTGTAATGGACTGTGTGTTTAATTATTTTAACACATGGGATATTGCACTTCCTGAGTTTCGGGGGGCAGTTTTAGAGTAAAGACCATGAAGATGCAGCTCATGGGTTGTGTCCAAGGCTAGTCCCCACAGGTCTCGAGCCATCGGGGCACATGGCAGGCACTGTGACTTTGATGAGTGACTTTTACCTATGTAGGAGCACTTGTACATCAATTTTAAGTTGTTTTTTTCCTGGAATATCCTCCCTAAGTGACTGTGTTCTTTTCAGGTCTGCTTATTAGATGAGACTTATCTCAATTTCCATGTTGTCTAAAAAGATTTCTGATGTTCCCACCAACATCTATACTTTTGGCTTCCTTAAATGGCCATGGTAGTTATGTCAGTGATATCCACTTTTAACACACAATTCCCCATTTTCTTCATATCGCCTAGCACCTAACACAGGGTTTAGCAGAGAATGCTCAATCCCGCGTTGAATTAAACTAAATTTGTTAACCAGAATTCCAGACTGAACGATAATTTTCTTACAAAAATCATAATTTAAGACCAATGAACATTTCTTGAGTAGTTATTACATTGGATTATTATTATCAAATGTGCAAATAGATTTATCTCAAATTCTTTATTTTTATTTTAGGGTAAAATGGTGCAAAAGGGGACTTACACTGAGTTCCTGAAATCCGGGGTAGATTTTGGTTCCCTTTTAAAGAAGGAAAATGAGGAGGCTGAACAAGCTTCCATTTCAGGAAGCCCCACACTGAGGCATCGGACCTTCTCAGAATCTTCAGTTTGGTCTCAACAGTCATCTAGACCCTCGTTGAAAGATGGTGCCCCAGAGAGCCAAGCTGTGAGTATCTCATCATGCAACATGCTCTGGCTCTGTCTGCTCTTAGTGGCCTCATGGACCTGAGATTTGACAGTCTGTCCCATGCTTCTGTGTCTCTGGATCTATTGTATTCATCAGTTTATTTTGCTTATTAGATTCCACATGTGAGTGAGATCATGTGAATCTGTAATCTAAGTCCTCCAGACAGAATTGCAGAAATGCACTAGATCTTCCTTAAAAATATGCACTGTATTCTTCGATATGTGAACCCTACCATCCAAATCCAGGGCTTGGATGATTCAGTATTCGAATTAGTCTCTCACATTTGAAACTCAGGAATCACTCTTTACAACAAATTGATTCAGATCATACAGTCTCCCTTGTTATTCAAACTCTGATCACTCCATTTCGATGTTCTGACTCAGTTTACTGTATTTAGCCAATATTTTGAACTCCTCCTGTGTTTCATGTTTCCATTATTGAGTGACACTAATAGTGATACATTGCTTCCCTATCATCTATATATATAAAAACCTAAGTGACTGGCCAACCATCTGACCGTCCGACCAGTAGCTATGACATGCACTGACCACCAGGGGGCAGACTCTCAATGTAGGAGCTGCCGAGCTGCAGTGACTTGGCAGCTGCAGTTCTCGGGTGACGCACCTGGAACCAGAGTGGAGGGAGCCCAGTTCTGGGGTGTGTCACCCGAGAACCACCCTCTCGCAATCTGGGACCCCTCGGGGGGTGTCAGAGACCTGGTTTCAGTTCAGTTCCTGTAGGCCAGGCCGGGGGACCCCACCAGTACAAAAATCCATGCACCAGGCCTCTAGTTTTGTATATTGTTTTGGAACTTGCTTCTGCATTTATATGTGAATCCAGTATGTTGTGCATGTGCTGGAAATCACGGCACTAAGTAAAGACACACAACAATGATAACCTCATGCAAATGATACTTTCTTATTTCTAAAGATTCCAGGAAGTGGGATGGCTGGGTCCAAGGGCAAATGTGTGGCTAGATCTTTCCACATCATACACACATTTGCCCTCTCTGTAGGAGATACAACATTTCCCTGTAGGAGATGTACCATTTTACACTTCTACCAGTACATGTGATGTGCGTGTTTCCCCATGGCTTTGCCAATGGAGTGAACTTTGGAAATTTGGGCATCACTTAAAGTTTTGTCTCTCACTGCTTTTTTCGTTCCCAGGTTGAGAATGTACAGGTTGCAGTAACCGAGGAGAGCCGTTCGGAAGGAAAAATTGCTCTTAAGGCCTACAAGAATTACTTCATAGCCGGTGCTCACTGGTTCACCATCATTCTCCTCATTCTAGTCAACATTGTGGCTCAGGTACTTAGGGACATTCGTTTTTTTTTGTGTGCCCTCAGCTTGATATCTACAATAACATTTATATTTTTACGTATCTGTTCATACTACATTCCTGTATTTTGCAGTTCACTTGGATTTGCATTGAAACGTACTATTTGTGGGGATCGGAAAAAGTGATGCCTACTGGTGTCGCATGTCCATTACGAGGAACTTCTAGGGGGGAAAACGGGATGCCTTTTAAAGATTTAAAAATGTACTGTGCACTTACTTGACCTGTTGCTATCCGGGATGTGGGGTTTGGCACAACCGTGACCTGAGCTTGAAGGACCCTCCCCGTTTTCTGGGGCCTTTCCATTACTCATTTTAGTGAGTGACAGTTTTTGAGCTGAAAAGTCATGCTAGTGTTTGACCGTTGTGTGTGTTTGTTTCCCTGCCCTAGCTTTCCTATGTTCTTCAGGACTGGTGGCTGTCATACTGGTGAGTTATTTCTGGTCTGGTCGGAGGTGCTATAAAATCGAGGTGAAGCCTCCCTTCCCCGCAGAAGCAGCGGGGGTGGTGGGGTTTGCTCCCCCTCCTCCTCCTCGAGACCTCACTTAGTTTCCCTGAAGAAAAAGGAAGTTCTTGCTGGTGGACCATGACCCTCCCCCGGTCTCTCCTATGTCGGATCCTCAGCAGGGTCTTCACAGTCAATTCTGAGACCTCAAAGTCATGATTCAAATTGAATTTTTATAAGGTAGACAGGCACCCAAAGGACCCTGTGAGCTGGGAGTCATCTTCCAGCATAGAACATGTCTCCCAAGTTGAGGATAAGTGGGTTTTTTGTGTTTTTGATTTTGTTTGTTTTGGTATTTACCTAAATTCCATCTATGGTTTAATATTTTTCCTGCCTTGTTCCATAGGGCAAATCAACAGAGCGCTGGGAATGTCACTGTAAATGGACAAGGAAATGTAACTGAGGAGTTGTCTCTTAACTGGTACTTAGGGATTTATTCAGGTAAAGTGTCATCACTTGGTCTATTATATGAGAGTCTGAGGTGCTTACAATGAGCCTGTGTGAGGAACTAGGCTTCCGGGAGTAATTCAGTAATGTCTTAACAGATTAAGGGTCTGAGTCGCATTTACTCTGTGAATTAATTAGAATAATTATTTTTTAAAAAATCTACTAGAAGAAAGAGGTTCAGTGAAGACTCTTAATTTGCTCTGTACTGGATTTGGGAAGTTAAACCGGGATTGAGCATTCAGAAAATCAGCCACTGGAAATATGTGGCTATTGTCTATTCTAATAGGTTGCTTTAGCTAAATCTTATATTATTATATGGATGGGCAAGGGGATTAGAAACGGATCCCCACCCTCTGGTTCGGATTGTTCCAATACTGTTTGAATAAACCCTGGCTTTTGTTGAACTTGGATGCAATCCTCTGGCAGCAAGGCCCCCCAAATAAAAGCATTATTCCCTTGCAGGTATGCAAAGCTTCCCTCACCGTGCTGCTCATCTCATGGGCTTCACTAATTACTTAAGAGGGAAGCTAAGCAGGGAGAAACCCAGTGTCTGGGAATTAGGCTGCCTTCTCTTTCTTACCTCGAGATCACAATGTTATCGCCTTCCCAACTGTGGGAGTAATTTAACATCTGGCTTGACAGGCCAGCATTACCACCGCGCTCCATTTTCACAAGAGTGCTTAGAATATATGTAGCATTCCATACTTTTTAAAGAAACTCCTCATCTAAAATTTTAAGTATCCCCACAGGTATCACTCATGCATGCTTTCCTCAAAGCTAGAGTGAGTCATGT
This sequence comes from Myotis daubentonii, assembly GCF_963259705.1. Taxonomy (NCBI): domain Eukaryota; kingdom Metazoa; phylum Chordata; class Mammalia; order Chiroptera; family Vespertilionidae; genus Myotis; species Myotis daubentonii. The sequence continues at coordinate 178,280,973 of NC_081841.1, read as the reverse complement.
TTGTAAGAATCCACTCATTGAAAGGTGGTATTTATTTCTTTGATCACTCGCTAAGAAATCTAAATCCATTTGCTGTTTACCTTCCATATTGGTGGACAATGGATGACCTAAAGGAAGAGGGAAATGGTTCTGTCATATATTCATGTAGGATGATGGGCTACGGAAAATGCCTGTTGATGGAATTAAGAAATCTGACCAGCTTTCAGAGTTTGAACAAATGATGTGTTATCTGAAGGGGGAAAAAGTACTTAGTGGAATATTTATTGCAAAAGTTATCCTCACTTTATTTAGCATTGTGAGTTCCAGAGATGTTAGGAGAGCTATTTTAATGTGCATAGTAGGTATTCATTTATGTCATTAATAAAATATATAATTTAAATGATTATGTTCCTATAAAATGCTTTATTTATATAAAACACTTAGTGAGATTAGTTCCTCATTCAGGTTAATTATGTTAAAATATGATTTGTATTTTCTTGCAATTCAGTTATTTAAGAGGTTTTCTAATTGCAACTTAAGATGGTATTTTTATATTCTTTAAAGGCACTTGGGCATTTTTTACAAGGAAATGGTCAATTATTTCTCCTTTTTCCTGTTAATATCATATGCTGTTATCAAAACATACCACAATTTTAGAATATGGGACATGTTGTAAGTAGTAAGATTTGGAATATGGAGAAGGGAAGATCAACTACTTTTTATAATTGTCTTTCTTCTGAGTTTTTAATAGACCAGGTAATTGAATTAGGAAAGACTAGAATGAAACTGTAGTTTACACCTGATTTCCCCCCCCGTGTGGTTTCTATTTGAGAGAAAACTAAATTATTTTATATTCTTTATAAATGTATCTTGCAAATGCATTAAACTCTTAATAGAGCCCAGATCCTTTATGGAATAGAATACGTGATCTCTTTATAAGCTGCCTGCCACCCTTTAGCATTGTTGAAGGGAGTGCAGAGACCCTGTGCTGAGGGATGTTTCTTCGTTTCAGGTTTAACTGTGGCTACCGTCATTTTTGGCATAGCACGATCTCTGTGGGTATTCTACGTCCTAGTTAACTCTTCCCAGGCTTTACACAACAAAATGTTTGAGTCCATTTTGAAAGCTCCGGTACTGTTCTTTGATAGAAATCCAATAGGTAAGTCAGATACCAAGTTTATTGGTAAATATGTCTTATTAACACATTTAATGTCTGATTGCGTTTCAGTGTTTGAAAGTGGAGACAAAGCTTGGAATCAAATCACTCTGTGTGTTGATTCACTTTCTATAAAGAGCTTCACTGATTTCCTCCCAGAGAAAATCGGAATAGAGGGGCATACAAGCTTTTATTCCAGTTTGTGTGTGTGGAAAGATAAACGAATGTTCACTCTGCAGAATGACTAAGGAAGCCATTTGCTACGTGGCATATGAAACACCACACATTCAATGCAGATGTATTTAAATGTGGTTGACCAGCTGCCTAAACATTGGCTGGAGTACATAGTGTGAAGCTGGGCCACCCTTTAGGAAGGCCCTTCTCACAGGGAATCTCTCCGCATGAGACAGGCTGTGTGTTTCTTTCATTGCCCATCCATGTCTAAACCAGAGCTCTTGCACCAGCTCTGTGAGGTTTACCTAAAATGGTTATGAAAAGTTAATTAAAATGCAAGCTGGGTGAAATGCAAACATCCTATCCTCTTCAGTAAAAGCTATGAACTGTAGTTTTAAACTAGACTTCTGGTTACCTATTTGAGGCTTGGTCCTACCTGACAGGTGGGTTGCCGGGAGTAATTTTGTTGGTATGCGTGTACCTGGTGGTTTCTAAGCGGTGGATGCCTCCACTCAGAGGCCCTGACTTGTCTTGTTTCTGAGGGTAGCCTCTTGACGTGGGTTCCTATGAAGAGGTAGGTCATCAGCACACATCCCCACTCTGCCCAATTGGTTAGACTTGTGGGGAAGCCCAGGGCGGCTTTGCTTTTGCGGGTAGTGATGGACAGAACCTGTGGAGGCAGGGAGGCAGGGTGGAGGGAGCACAGGGTGGGTAGCCTTGGTCTGGCTATTTTTTAAAAAATATATATTTTATTGATTTTTTACAGAGAGGAAGGGAGAGGGATAGAGAGTCAGAAACATCGATGAGAAAGAAACATTGATCAGCTGCCTCCTGCACACTCCCCACCGGGGATGTGCCTGCAACCAAGGTACATGCCCTTGACCGGAATCGAACCCGGGATCCCTCAGTCTGCAGGCTGACGCTCTATCCACTGAGCCAAACCGGTCAGGGCTGGTCTGGCTATTAACTTGCCATGTTACCTGGGCCAGAGCACGGAGATATTATTGGGTCGGCGAATCTCAAAGCAGGAAGTTGTGGTTAAAAGTGTGGCCTCCAGAGCCTGCTGCCTGGTGTGAATTCCTAAGTAATAACCAGTTATAGTTGCATTGATATTTATGTCCTAGTTACTTAATTTCTCTGCCTGGTTTTCTCCTCTGTAAAGTGAGGATGCTGTTCACACCTTCCTTGCTCAGATATTGTGCAGATTAAATAGGTTGATAGAATCACAGTGCTCAGACCATGGCCGGTGCCTGGTGAGCCTCGGCACTTCCTCGCCTGTGAAGTGGAAATGACTGCCGTGGCCGCCCTCTCTGTTTCACAGGATGAAATAAGACTCTTCCGGAAAGTGCCTTGTGTAGATATTTAGTCAACACATGTTTAGTCCAGGCACTGTGCGAAGCACTGGGAATTGTAAACTGCAGAGGCACACACAATGGACAGCGTTATATAGCTGTGGTTAGCAAGTGATCGGAAGACTTAGGTAGTCTTACAGCCGTAAAGTCGCACCACTCTGCCGGTTAATGTGAAAGCTACAGTCATTAAGTTTGGAGCACCAAATGGGACTGCATTTCTGTCATCACTTCCTCTGAATGCTTGTGACCACCATTAACCGGACTCTTCCATTTGCAAGCCCTGTGGGTTTAGTTATTATTCACAGATTTGGGACCAAGTCTCAATCTACGAGGTTGCTCATCTCAGAGCGGCACCGGAGCACTTATCCTGCCTCCCCCTACTGTATCTATTGCAGGACTGATTCCGTCAAGAAAATAGAAGCCCCCATAACCGTGGTGACCACTGCCCCATAAGAACGCCAGAGATAGGCCTTGCTTGCCCAAAATGTTGAGGGCTCATGAGTTACTTGCTCTTTTAGTGGTAGACTAAAAGGTGCTTTTAATTAAAGAAATTTTTAATTTGGTGCAATGTTGTTCACACTCATTCATGGGTACTTCCATCCCAGATGTGTTGTCTCCCTTCTAGTATTTCCTCCCAGATCCCCTGCATTTTATTTTGTTCATCAGAGGGGGACACTTTGCAAGTATGCAGAGAACCAGGCCTCCAGGGCAGGGTCCTGAATCAGCCACCTGCTGCCCTGCCAGAATCCAAGTTCACCTTCTCTGACTTAAGGAGAAGGACAAGGGAGACCTGGAAGTGCAGCTTTCTTCTCAATAGCAAAGTTTCTCTGAAGGTTACCATTCCAGAGCTGATTTGTAAGAAGGTTCCATTGCTCCAAGCTGCATGACCATGTTGCTCTCCTCTTTAAATCCATAAGGTTGCACGAAGTTTCCTTGTTTAGTTGTGTATATAACATGATACTTTCTTGTCTACTGATATTTCATAACCTTATATATTAGCTATTTGGGTAAAATTTGAATCAACCAGTGTGAGGCCTTACAATGGCAAAAACTAGTTTTCTTCTTTTTACCTTCCTTGCTCTCAGCCATCTGTTTTTCATTCTCTACCCCTGAGATGTATTTTGGTAATGGTATTGTGTGTGTCTATTTAGGAGCCGCACATTTCCAACTGCCATAATGTTTTCTACTCATTTTGATTGCAACTCGAGTTGTCTAGTGTCTCTTGATGTGTCCCGTGCTGTTTGCCACTTTGCCTCTTCCTAGTCGACCTTTGTCCTCTGTCACCGTAGCTCTTTTCAGTGCTATGAGCTCTTAACATAAGGGTAACGCAATCCCAGGTCAGCAGTAAGTCCTTCAGAAGTTACAAGATAATTTCTGTTTTAAATTTAAGTCCTGTTTTCCTTGCACACGCAGAATTCATTTCATTTTTTTGCATCCGGCACTAGAGGGCAGCATGTGATCTACATTTTCTCCGGGATATAGTGTAAGCAGGGCACCTTACTGCAAAACCTGGTTGTTTTTCTTTGAAAGCTTTCTTGGAAATTCCATTTTTATAGCTTGGGTCTTTGTAGTTTGTAGCGTTGATATGAGATTTTAAAAGCATTGTCGTGATTTATTATATTTGACACATTAAACTCTTGGGTTTATAAAACATTATTCCCAGCATTGTCCCAGAATATCTAGTATTTCAAACCAGGTTACTTGGATTTTTTAAATTGACACCTTCTTTCCTAGTAACCGGGATAGGCAGCTGCTGACATATTGACTGGATGAATTTTAGTTGGGAAAGGGTAGAATATGGTCATTTGTATGACCTGAGTCAAACCTGAGTTCAGGGAGACATATGAACCAGTTTCTTCACTTTTCTTCCACGCCATCAGCCAGCAGAAACATTTTATTCTTATCAAGGCTCTTGAATTTCTCCCTTTGTTTTGGAGACAAGATGAGTGGATGGTTGTCTTGTTTTTTTCATGCCCAACTGTGGTGACATAACACTTGGCCGAGAGGGTTGACTATAATGAATTCCAGACAAATATTTGTTTATTTGCTTTCAACGTGTTAATTTGGCTTTAAGAAACTGAGCTCCTGGTGTCAGTAGATGATGTTTGTTTATTCTCTCATTTTGGGCTGTGGCCACTATGTTCATGTCACATGACTGAATTTTGTACAGTGGTGTGTGCGCGTGTGCGTGCGCATGTTTGCTAACTTATGCATTCAGTGTAGAAAAAAGTGCAAATTCATATTATTTTGCTCTTTACCAATCAAGTTAAGTTAGGGCTAAAACACTATAGAGAGAAAAGTAAACGTGCTACTGTCTTTTGCCATTTTTACTCTTCCGGTGGAAGGTACTTGGCCCCATTGAGGTGCATGGGAAATGAATGTTTGCATTAGAGTTAAGCGAGACGTTTTCTTGTACGCTCCCTAATCAACCTGCCTGAGTGGAAAGTGAGGCTCGGTGGGTGATTTCACAATCTGAGATCCCTGGGTTAGGATGTGCGTTGTGTAGGAGTTGAGGGTTTGGAGGAATGGGTTTGAGCCATCGTCCTGGTCCTTCTACCTGGAAATGGACTCCTTTGCACCCACTGTAACTTGCTAAATAAATACCTTGCGGAGAAGTGCAAAGTGAAGCGGCACTGTGAGCTTTTTGTCCTGTCAGAGAACCTGTCTTGCTTTGCTATTCATAAAATCAATCCTCAACATCCCTCTGCCTTGCCAGAAAGGGAGAGTCGTCAGTAGAGAAGAAAGGTAATTGTAAGGATACCTATCTGTCTGTTCAGTTCAAATGACCACTGGGGTTAGTGCTAAATGCATATTTTTAACAAGTATAATATTTCAGCACTGTCAAAATTACCTTGACGATAATAGACCTGTTAAATTATAGCTCTGTAAGTTAGGAGGTGAGATGGCTTTGCTTAGCACACATTAATCTATGCCTGTTCACACAAGTGATTCTGCTGAGCAGGGAGCATGTTAGAACAAGAAATACTGGTCCTAAAATCTCTGATTTATGGTAGGTGTTGTTTTGACAGAGCATCATTCAGACGATTTACAAGGCAAGGCTTCGTGTTAAAATATTTCACCAGTGTCATCATTCGTCACCGACATAAATATTCAGTAGTGATGCTTGGAAATTGGTAATATGCCCATTCATGCCAAATCACTCGCTATGTTTCCTTTCAAGTGAGATCTGTTTGTGGATATGGTTAAAAGAAACTACGATTTTTCTTCCTTGAGAGCAGATAAGCTGTAAGAAATTGAGAATAAGAATAACAACCCCCCTGACAGCTTTCATGTAACTCATCTTGCCCAGGTTGCTTTTAGTTCTGGCTGAAGTCCTCCTGGCTTTTTGTTTTCTTCTTCCTTTTCTTGCTTGGTGCACATTGTAAAGAACATATTTATAAGTACATTAGTTAAACAGGCTTTTTGTGTTCAAAGGAAGAAGTTAGTCATCATCAGAAAAGCTTTGTTGCAAAACAAAAACACACATTTCCCCTTTCATTTTTCCTTGTTAATAATAACAAATGCAAGTGACTGTAAAGGGAGTAACACAAAAGATTGCATCAATCACAGTGATTCTCAATAGCCACATAAATATTATTTTTTCAGGTTTGAATGAAACAGCTAATAGTTTGAAGTAGGTGTGGTAATTAAATCCTGTCGGGCTGTCACATATTAAGAATAATGTTTTTCACATAACAATGGTTATATGTACTTAAACTCTTATCAGGGTGATATTAAGTCATATTTTATGGGAGTTGCTCATTTACTGCTAATGGTATCATAAAAGCCTTTGTTACGAGTTTAAATAGTTACATAATTACATATATTTGCTTAATATTGTTATTTTGTCAGTAATCTCTATAAAGGTGATTATTATGCCCTTGACCACGGCTGGTAAATATTGCACCATTTTGGTGTATATTTTTAATCTACTAGAATGTTCTGATTACTCCTTATTCATGTTTTTTTTCTCTCCATGGTAATCATACATGAAACTACTGACAACTTAGTAGCAGAAAAAGCACTGTGTTTGTGATTGTCCAGTAAAATATTACAAAGATAAGATTTGGGAAGCCTGTGTCTTCTTCAAGGTTGTTTTGTAGTCATGTAATCTCTGGATAATGTAACGATGGTATTTGACTTGCCTTTTTTTTTTTTTTTTCTTTTTCAAATCATGAATATATTAAGTGGAACATATACATCTCTCATAAGTTCACTCACTACACTACTCTAATATTTGTGGCTATGATGTTAATGCCCCCAAACTCCTAGGTTTTTAATGGTTTGATGTCCTAGAGCTTAGAGCTAGGCAGTCTTTGGTACTCAAGACTTCCTTGGTGTATCCCATTTTCTGATATTAATATGCCCAATAATTTGGTGTTATATGGGATATGTGATGTATGGTATTTTATAAATTGGATAATTTATAAGGTTTACAAATCATTTAATTTATAGTGATTCAAAACTGTCACTTAAAAGCCTCTCCTCCCTCCCTCCTTCCCTTATTACTTCAACATTTTAGCTTTTTGTGATAGAAAATGCATCAGTCTTTTTGTGGCATAGTTCATTGCTTTTGTACAACCATTTCCAGAGAAATTAGAATAGCTTTTTGGGCCAGTTCCCACATGAATAAATATTGAGAAGTATATTACTGAGAACCTAGTATGTATAAAGCATAGTCTCCTGACACTAAGTGGGAATCGATGCGGATTTGTTGGATTGAAATTCCGTACAGTTTTGCTGTAATGTCAAGTGCTTCCCCTAAAATATATGTGTGCTTTTTTGTTGTTGTTAATGTGCCTTATTTATTTATTTACACTTTGTTAATTCTCGACCGAGGATATTTTTTCCATTGCTTTTGAGAGAGCGTGAAAGGGAGGGGGAGAGACAGAGAGAGAAACATCGATGTGAGAGAGACACAGTGATTGGTTACCTCCCGCACGTGCGCCAGCTGGGATCAAGCCTGCGAGCCTGCAACCGAGGTATGTGCCCTTGACAGGAATCAGTCTGCGGGTCAGTGCTCTAACCACTGAGAAAAATTGGCTAGAGCTATTTATATATTTATTTTATATTAGAAGATTCTGAAGAGAAACCAACAAGTAGTTATCTGAGACAGATGCACAGGCAGCGAGTGACCCTTGGGTGCCTGTCTGATGCACATCCCTTAGCTTGGTTCTTGTTCTGCACACACCCCTGTATTTTCTCCTTGAGGTGTATTTCCTGTAAGCAGCTCTCATAAAAGAGACAACTGGTGAAATCAATCACTTTCAATTCACCGAAAGAGCATTTGTTGAGTTTAATTTTTGAATTCTTCACCCAGATAGCTCCCATTTCCGGCTCTAGAGTTCAAGCTCGTGCCCTTCCACAGCAAACAGCTGTTGATTATTGGCATTTGTTACTTCGTTTTATGAATCTGTTTTGATTTACTCTTCTCATCGGTTGGTTCATCTTGGTTGTCATTGAGAGTAAGATTTGATGTTGAAGCTTTCTTACAAGACCAAGGGGCAAACTTTTATTTTCATTTTAAAATTGAAATCTTCATCTTCATCTTATCGTTTCTTCCCCGGCCACTTTATTTTGAACATTATTATTTGTTTTGCCATGAGGAAATTGGGAAAAATCCAAATATTTATAACATCGAGCCTGACGTTTCACTTCACAAAGTTTTGGTGGTGTTTTTAATCACATCTTTATAGTACTTGTCAAAATTACAGTTAAATTATAATTTAGGTAATTATGTGTTGAATGCCTGTCTCTCCTCTTAGCCTTGGGCTCTTTATTAAGTGTATCTATTGTGTTACTACGAAAGCCGCTGGGCCCCGGATTGGGCACGTTGTAGCTGATTAGTAAGTATTTGCAGGCCGGATAGAAGAAGGGATGGTTTCAGGAGTGTACTTGCACCTCTCCATGCCCCACCCATAGAGAGCAATGGAACTTTACAGTGTTGAAATAGAATTAGAGTCTTTATCTTATCCTTTGTTTTTTATATTAAATTGAACTCTCCCCTATAATTTATTTTCAAATGTAGAATTTCTAATAGGTTATTTATGTTGTTTCTGTTATGTGATGGCATGAAGAGAAAACCGTATATATTGGTTCATGGAACTATACTATTCAAGTTCTGTTGTCTGCCAATCAAGGAAATGAAACCATCAGACACCTGATACATTTCTTTGGGGATTAGTTGTGCATTGAAGATGAATGTCCGCAGTTATGTGGGTTAGATATTTGGTACTTTGTAGTTTTACCTGATAAAAACTGCATGCCCTTAAGAAGTAAAAGGAGGACTACCTCCATTTAAAAACACCAGCAGGCTTTTAAAAACTGTTATTGGTGCCCTAACCGGTTTAGCTCAGTGGATAGAGCGTCGGCCTGTGGACTGAAAGGTCCCAGGTTCGATTCTGGTCAAGGGCATGTACCTTGGTTGCGGGCACATCCCCAATAGGGGGTGTGCAGGAGGCAGCTGATCGATGTTTCTCTCTCATCAATGTTTCTTTCTAACTCTCTATCTCTCTCCCTTCCTCTCTGTAAAAAATCAATAAAATATATTTAAAACAACAACAACAACAACAACAAAAAACTGTTATTGGATAGGGAGTTGAGAGGTAGGTCCATAGGTTGCAATGTCCCAGTTCTGCTAGAAACCTAGATTTAGCTGTTTTTAGAAACCTAGAAATAGCTGTTCCAGTCCCTTATTTCTCTTGCCTCAAGTTTCTGACAGGTAAAAAGGGGATTTTTTTCATGCATCAAGTATTGATTGGTTATCTACTAGTTATCAGTTGTGGTCCCAAGCATTGGGGCAAAAAGTCCCTGTCTTGGAGACATTTCCACACTTAAAAAATTGCAGACAATGGATGGTTTCTCTCTCTCTCTCTTTTTTTTAAAAGGCAATATTCTGATTCCATATAGAAAAGATAGAGATTAAAAATTTACTACAGAGAAGTTGACTCAAGTATACACACAGCACACTCACACTCATAAATATAGCCCTATGGCATATTTCTTTTTCACAATCAATTACGTAAGTGGTTGGCCTTGATTTTCTAAAATTTCCAAAAAGTGTTCTGGAACTTTAAGATGAATTGTTTTCAAAATGAAATCATACCAGTGGGAGTATGAGAGGAATTTAGGAAACAAAATAAGTGATTCTTTATTTAAGATCCTAATCTCTAAGCTTACAGCAAACTCAACCTGGTTTCTAAGCAGACTGGTGACTCGACTCACTGTCCTGACCCATCCGGGACTCTGGGTGCTGGAACTCATTTCAGACCAGTGATAGGGAAAGGAGAGGGCAACCAGGACTTCCAGTTGTTGCCCTTTATAGGTATCTACACGCCATTCTCTTTGGGCCTTTTAGAAGTGTTTCAGATGCTTTGACCTGAGGTAGAATGTAAGCAATGGCGTTTTCTTCTTAAGTAATGTTATCATGAAATCAGCTATGATCTGTCGAGTGCTCTCTTCTCATTCCTGGTAACCAGGATTAAACTTTTAGAGACTACCTCCTCATTTAGGTAAGAAACTCTTTAATACTTAGAAAAAAGATGACAAGCTTCAAAGTACACTTTGAGTGGAAGTTTATGAAAATACTGTGGTTAAATGGAAAGCTATCATGAAATCAGGTTCTCTGTTCTGGAAATATTTTCCTTTCATTTCTTTTTTTTTGCATTTGCATTTTAATAGATTGTATCACATGGGGGAAATGTTTCAACCTCTTGAACACCTGGAAAGTCTATTCTAGACTTGTTATGTGTTTAAGAGTCTTTATCCAGACATTTTCCAAACACAGTCCTGCTCCTCAGGGGAGGAAAATCCTGCCTCCAGGTCAGCTGTTGGTGGAGAGCGTGCAGCAGAGCAGCTGTGCAGCCAGGGCTTCTGCCCTGCTTGCTTTTCAGCCTAAGGCCCTGATTTTGGGATGTTTAAGTCAATAGTTAGTTAAGGATTTCTCTCTGAACTTCAAGTGGAAGTTTCTAGAAGTCAATAATTAGTAAATGATTTCTCTCTGAACTTCAAGTGGAAGTTTCTAGAGGTGTTCTTTTGATTCCATGACTGATCTCATCCTTCACTTTGAGTGAGGCACCCACTTTTTTTTAATTCTTCACAAAGGTAGTTGAATGGATACTACAGAGTATGCGGAGTTGCCTTCACATATAGTATTTCCTCCCATATATAATTCCAGATATTTAGATCAGCAGCGGTGCTTTGAGATGTTGTCAGAATCATGGATTAATTTTTTTATTACCTTTAAATATTGAACAATAAACTAAGAAGGAAATAGTTGCTTTCTTGTATAGAGTTATTTTTATTATATATTTTTTTCATTCTTTTTTCCCTGTTGGTGTCAGAATGACCTGGGATCATAAAATTTATTTCTTTGGCAGGAAACATTAAATTATTCTTCTTCCCTTTTAGCAAAATAAAATGGTATTAACATCTTTAAATTATATCTCATGCTAATATAAATCTTCTCTGCATTTTCTCTTTTACTTTAAAAGGAGTCAACATGGTTTAATGAATTCCACCAATAAGCGTCTTATAGACAGAAGTACTTCTTATTGGTGCCAGCTTTTAACTTTAGTCTTGACATAGTCCTGTAAGTGAAAGGAAAATAAACACATTTCAAGATGGTGAGTAATCAGTGTTACTAGAAAATTGTTCTTCTTGACTTCAAGATTAAATAAATAGTTGTTGACATAAATAGCCAGAGTAATAAAAGGGAGCACCTGTGTAATCCAGACAATCAGTGGTTTATCATGCAATCAGATAAGCTGCTGTTTATTCACGAATCTTCGTCTTCAACCAGGTGACTAGAGTTAACTCATACATTAGGGAATTCTAAAAATTGAGTTAAGAAGCCTTAATTCCCTTTGATGCCAAATTTCCCATCCACTTACATCTCTTTGCACAAATAAGACACTATAGGAGTTTAATGCTTAATAGTCCTGGCCTTCAGGAGTGTCGTCTTCTCTCGGTTCTTCCTGTATCTAAGTCGATAAATTTTCCAGAGGAGATTAGGGTTTGAAATTGTAGGTGACAAAATAAGTACCTTGCAAGTTTTGGGATATTTTTAAAAAAATATAGCTCATCTTTTCTCTCCCCTTCTCTTGTCGAGTTTTTATTTGCTGTCAGCCGAGAGAGAACTTTGGTTGTAGACATTGTGGAACTGTTACTGGGCAGGGAGTTGAGAGGTAGTTTGAGTTGTTGCTTCGTCCCGTGTCCTCTAGGAACATGACTGTGGGATTCCTGGGCCAGTCACTTCGCCGGCACCGTCAGGATCTTCAGGTTGAAGCACAATTACATCTCCAGCAGCATTCGATGCGGTGTGGGGTGGGGCGTGTGTGCGAGAATGAGAGAGCTTTCTTTTTGTTAGATTGCCACACCAAAATTAGATTACATTATTAGATTTTTAAAAGAGATGTTATATGTATAGTTAGAAAATTAGCCTGCAAGTAAAGGGAACTTTGACTCTCCTCATCACCAAATCGGATTGGTATTCCTTTACTAGTATCTTCCAGTAGTGGTTTTGAACCACCATGTGATTTGGGATTGGCGGTGCCCCGGGGAGCCCCCATAGCAAAGGTAAAGACAACAGACTTTAGAATCAGCCCTCCTGAATGTGCATTCCAGCCCTGTCACTGCACACTCCTACGGGGGCGGGGAAGGCGGTGGATGGGTGGGTGATAGTAGTATAGTAATAGTCCTAACCATCTTTATGTGTGTGAGAATTAATATATGTAAAGCATTTGAAACAGTGCCAAGCAAATAGCTGAATGATTTTCAAGTAAGTGCCATGATAAGTGTGTTTTTCTGCTCCCCCCTCCCCCCCTTTTTTTAACAAATTTCAAATAAATATGCAAATTTTGATAAAATAGCAGGGAGTTGGGATGGACCTGTGTGTTTTCTCAGACACAACGAAAAATAGATAAATGACCAAGACTAACGAGCCACAAAACAAAATCAAACAGCATGTTTTTCTGTTTGCTTGTTTTGTTTTGTTTTCATTGGGGCTTTGCTTCACTCCAGAGTTCATTTTAATTTAATTTGGTTTCACAACAAGAGCTCAGTTTTGCATGTAAGTACCAAACATCTGGTTTACTTTTTGCTTGAAAATGATACGGCTGAAGTTTATTACAGGTCTATTGTGTAATTAAGGAAAGACAGTTTGAAATTTTATAAAATAAGTTCTATTTAAATAGAACATTGGGATTATTCCAGGGAAGTGGATATGCTTCCTTGGAGTAGCAGGAACTTACTATTTTTTTTAAAAAAAATATGCCATAACTGGTCAAATGTAGAACTTCTATCTGTTCTCACCTTTAAAAAAAAAAAAAAAAAAAGCATGAAAAATGACAGATTTCACAAGTGAAAGTTAAAGTTGACCTAAGGCAGTTTTAGATTGTCGAGCCTTCAAATTTTATTCATGGGATGTTTTTTAGAGACATTCCGTGGTTTGTTCACTCCAGGTAATTCCGGGCAGTCCTTGTGCATGTTTATCAGATGGGCATCCTGATACTTTAAAACTCCCTCTTGTGCTAAATGTGGTTAAATGCAGCCTGGGAAGAAAATGAAATTTGTGGTTAGCTATTATAAACTTTGGATTATATTTTTAAAGCAGTTAAAGGAATAATAAATCTAATAGAACAGATACAACTCTTCTATTTAGACTCCCCAATTAACATTAATAAACTAACAATTTAAATGCCATAAATTATTCGCTGGGTGTAATGGCATTGAAGTCTATGAAGAAATACATAGTTTTGGGCGGAGAGACCTAAATGAAAACAGAGTGCTTACTAGTTTAATACCTGCCAGTGATTCTGTCATCCTGCAGAACTTGCCTAGAAATAATGTGATAGATAAAAGCAGAAGAGAACCAAAGCTGTGCTGTTTGTAAAGATGTCAGAGGATTGTTATATTAATTTTCACGCATCTTCTCATGTTTAAGCAATCTCTTGCATAAGAGAGGTTTCATCTGTTGACAGTTATAATCTCACTAGAGGCCCAATGCATGAAATTCATGCAAGAGTAGGCCTTCCTTCCCCCAGCTGCCGGCACAGGCTTCCCTCCAGCACCCGGGACCCGGGCTTCCCTCCGGCTTCATCCGGAAGGACGTCTGGTCTAATTAGCATATTGTGCTTTTATTATAGATTTCCTGGCAAACTGAAGATCAGCTGGAAGTATAATAAATTTGGAATATTTCCCCATGTCATATCATTTTATAGCAATATCATAAATTTATTTGATAATTTCAACTTACCAAAATACTGTCATTTCCATTGTCTCATTTCATCTTCAATAGCAACAAGAAATTTGCTGCAGTCTCATTTCTCTGGAGCTTGTCCACAGCTATGCCTGTGCCTTACTCAGTCCTCTTGTTATTGTCACCATAGGTTTTCTTGTGGGAACCATTGTAATATGATGCCTATAATTGGAAATGAAAGAACCATCCCAGCCAGAGTGACTCAGGTGGTTGGAGGGCCATCCCTTGTCCTGAAGGGGTGCCGGTTCGATCGACGTTTCTCACGTGGTATATCCTTGTGCATCTCAGATGAATCTTAAATTCTTTGATTTTTTTTGTGAAACTTTTTGTTTTCTTTGCCAAGTTTGAGAATGATAAAGAATGCACCTGAGCCGAAGCCGGTTTGGCTCGGTGGATGGAGCGTCGGCCTGCGGACTGAAGGGTCCCGGGTTCAATTCCGGTCAAGGGCATGTGCCTGGGTTGCGGGCATATCCCCAGTGGGAGATGTGCAGGAGGCAGCTGATCTATGTTTCTCTCTCATCGATGTTTCTAGCTCTCTGTTTCTCTCCCTTCCTCTCTGTGGAGGGTCAATAAAATATATTTAAAAAAAAAAAAAAAAGAATGCACCTGAGACGTAGGTGAAAAATGAATTAACCAAAAAACTAAAATAAGGACTAATGTGTTTTTATCCGAAAAAAAGAAAACACTATGTTGGACTCTCTTCTCTGTTAACGTTTTGACAATATCTCGGTTTGACGACATCCTGGGGCATTTGAGAGCTGGGCCCATTCAGCCTTGAGCGGGCTTGTGGCTTGCAAGTCCTAATGTCTTGGGGAATTAAAGCTCTCTTTCCTTTCTGAAGTAAATATTAGGAATTTTAGAATTGTGACTAGTGGGTGTATTCAGCTGTAAGGAAACCTTTCTGTGATGAGCACAGGACTTTTCATCTGCAGGCTGTGGGGTCCGTGACTGCCCTAGGGACTGGGATCCTGCAGGGTTTTGCTTCATTACTAGCCTACACGGGTGTTATATAATGCCACCAAGTTGCGAATGCTGGTAAGGAACACGGTTAAGGTCATGGTCTGAAAGAACTTTGATGTCCTGCAGAAGCCTGATTTCCCCCTAATATGCGTGAAAAGCTTGTGCAGTAGAGCTCTTAGGAGATGAATAATTGTTCGTGTAGGTTACAATAGCAGACATACCCTGGGAGTGATGGTAATGTTTTCTAGAATATGATTTGGAGGAAAAGGGGGAAGAACTAGTTTGCTAAAATTAGCCATGGAAATCCACAAATACTAGGCCAAGAATATTCCTGCAAATGCATCAGCTGGGTTTTACCAGGAGTGACGGCCAGATAGGTTTACAGGTCCTGTCTATTTAGAATTTCTGATTGTCTTAAAAGTTCAGCTAAAGGATTTCAAACCTTCTTAAGGTTTCAAACCTTCTTCAAGCCCTTCTCCAGTCTCCTTAGTTCTTAGGTTTTTGAAAGAATGCATAGAAGGCACTTACTCTGTGCATGTTGCTTCTTAGGGCCACTGTCCTGGTATAGGCCTTTGTAGCCTGGACGACTGAGAAGGCTTGCTGGCCATTTTGTGTGCCAGTGCAAGAGAAAAGTTCTAGTTCCACATCAGGATTGAATACACATGCAGATTCCTCGGGCAGTCCATACCTTGTTATTAGGCTACCTTGGTGTAACATTGGTTAATAACATTATGTAAGTGTCGGGTGTAATTCTATGATACGACATCTGTATGTTGCACTCTTTCTCACCACCCAAAGTCTAGTCTCCTTCCGTTACCATATATTGGACACCCTTTTACCCTCTTCATTTTTTCCCCCTCTGGTTACCACGATACTGTTGTGTGTGTCTGTGAATTTTTCGTTTGCTTGTTTGTTGCTTTCTGTTTTATATCCCTCATATGAGTGAAGTCATGATTCTTGTCCTTTTTTTGTCTGACTTATTTTACTTAACATGATATTCTCGGGACTCATTCACATTGCTGCAAATGAGGATATTTCATTATATTCTGTGCCTGAGTAGCACTCCATTTTATAAATGTACCACATCTTCATTATCCAGTGATCCATCAAATAACACTTAGGCTGTTTCCATGTATTGGCTATTGTGAATAAGGCTGCAGTGAACATAGTGGTACGTGTGTCTTTATGAATAAGCATTTTCAAATTGTTTGAGTAGATACCCAGAAGGATTGTGTGTCACATGGTAGATCTATTCTTAATTTTTTGAGAAACTGTTTTTCATAGAGTCTACGCCAGTTTACAATCCTACCAGCAGTGCGTGAAGGTTCCCTTTCTTCCACATCTTCTCCAACTTATTTCTTTAGAGCAGGGTTGGGGAATGTCCAGCCCGCGGGCTGAATAAGGCCTGTGAAATCATTTTCTCTGGCCTTGCCAAAGCCTTAGGAGTGAGTTAATTAAATGTTTAACCAAATATAGCTGGCTAATTTTTCAGTTGATAGTTTTGTATGGCCTGCAAACCTATCATAATAAAAGCGTAATATGCAAATTGACCGAATGACCAAACAGCAGAACGACCATTTGGATGACTTTCGGACGACCACGTTGTGACATGCACTGGTGCCAAGCCAGCCAAGGCAGGTGCGATGCGATTGGGGGGGGGGGGGGGCTGGCGGCGCCATCGCCCCACAATTGCCCTGCAGAGGGAAGTTCAGGCCATCCTCTGTGGGGCGATCGGTGGGAGGGTGGGGCTCTCCATGATCTATTGCCCTGCAGAGGGAGGCCCAGGCCACTGGCCGATGGGGCGATTAATTTGGGATGGGGGTGGGGCAGGATTCTGTCATTGCCCCAAAGAGGGAGACCCAGGCCACCCTCTGTATGGCGTTTGATCGCGGAGCCCTGGCCGGGTGGGCAGGGCCTCCCTCTGATGAGCCCTGCAATCAATTGTTCCAAAGAGGGAGGCCCAGGCTACCCAGCCGGCAGCGCTGCGGTGGGTGGATGGGACCTCCCTCTGCTGGGCGATTGATTTGGGGGCCCCACAATCAATCACCCCACAGAGGGAGGCCCAGACTTCTAGCAAGCAACACTGTGGCGGAAGTGTGGGGCCGGCCAGCGATTGCCCTGCAGAGGGAGGCAACTGGTGGCAGGGGTGGGGGTGTGGGGGGCAGCGCCACACAGATGGCAAGCAGTGGCAGCGGCGGGGGCGGGGCCAGCTGCCAGCAGCCGGGGGAAGGAAAGCCCTGATAGATAGGCCCTGATTGCCGGCCAGGCATTGGGACCCTACCCCAGGGGTCCTGGATTGCGAGAGGGCGCAGGCTGGGCTGAGGGACACCCCTCCCCCTTTCCCCTGGTGCATGAATTTCGTGCACCGGCCTCTAGTTATGTTATAAATATCCATATGGCCCTTGGCAGAGAAAAAGGTCGTCCTTCCCCCCCCCCCCCCCCCCCACACCCCCTGCTTTAGACTATCTTGTTTCTCATTTAGAGCCTGTGGAGGCCTATAGACTGCCCTCTCCTCTGAGCGAGATGGGAGAATGGAGGCAAGCCCTCCCACAGTTGAGGAAATATAGAGCCTAGTGAGTGAATCCGTTGTGCAGGGTGGTGGGAGAGCACTGGGCTCGTGATGATGTGTCAGGTTTTCAGTGGTTGACAAACGTGGTGAGGAGAGACTGGGGAAGTAGGAGAATCTGGGGAAGGCTGCAGACGTGCAGTTGCTCTGAGTGGCATTGGGAGAGGTGGAGCATTGGTATAGTGGAAGTGACTTACAGAATCTAATTTTGGTGATGGATCATAGAATAGATCAGAATGAGCCCCAAAGGCCAGGAGGTCAGCATGGAGTAATCGGAGTTGTTGCCATCTTCGTGCCAAGGGATGGCATGGTAATTATGAACGCCCATATCAGAATAGATGCGATTAACCACTCAAATATTCTGCACCAGAGTCCAGATGGGGCATTGTGCAGGTGTGAGCTGAGTAGGGAAGTGCAATTGGACATAGCACGGGTTAATTATCTTGAAGCTGCACAGAAGGAACTTAGGATGAAGAGAAAAATGAATTCTTGTATTTCTTGAGTTTAAACAATTTCTGTAAACCCTGCCTTCTTAAAGTGGAGGCAGACTGGAACCACATAAATGTGTGCATTGCTTCTAAGCACTCACAGCCCTGCTCGGCGTGGGCTGTGGGGGTGCCCAGGCAGGGGAGGCTCCTGGAGCTGGGGTATTTTCGCCCACCTCCCACACAGCTTGCCCTCATCCTTTTGTCTCAGGGCCAAGTTTCTGGGCTGCAGCTGCCACAGGAACAAGCTGAAACGTTCCTTCTTGTTTTGAATGTGACTAGTGATTATTCCCCTCCCCTACCTTCTATTGACACCAACCTTTGGTGATCTCTTGCAGCACTCATTTGGGTGGTCAGTGCCTACGTTGTCCTCGGCTCTCAGAATGAAGTTCTCATAATGTCTGTTTTCTAAACGGAAAATACAGAAAATGCCAGTTTCGAAACATATTCACTTAGTCTTCTGTCCATCTGTTGAGATACACTTATCGAGGCCTATCATGGGTCAGGAATGGGGTTATCCAGACTTATGTGTCTTCTGCTTGACGTCACCTGAGGGCCCAAAGAAGGGTGGTTGTGGTGAGCACTGTGGAGGAAAAGGCCCAGGGGACCAAGAGAGGTTCGAGGTGGCCTGAGCAAGTTTGAGGACGGGTTGCTGTTAGAGCTTCTCTGGTGAATCTGACCAGAGAATGAGTCCGGTTACCCAGGAAGTGGGAACGGGTGTTTGCGGTGATACTGGCCCTGGAAACCAGGGAAAGAAGGCTGGAATGGAGTGACTGTGGGCAAGAGTGACGGGAAGGGTCTCCACAGAGCCATTCAGGTGGGATTGTGCCAAGCGTGGGAAGATTTTTAACTCTATTCCTTTTTTTAAAAAAATATATCTTTATTGATTTTAGAGAGGAGGAGAGAGGGATAGAGAGATAGAACATCAATGATGAGAGAGAATCATTGATCGGCCGCCTCCTGCATGTCCCCTACTGGGGATCAAGCCTGCAACTTAGGCATGTGCCCTTGGCCAGAATCGAACCTGGGACCCTTCAGTCCGCAGGCCAACGCTCTATCCACTGAGCCAAACCGGCCAGGGCTTAATTCTATTCCTAAAGCAGTGGGAAGTGTTTCTGTTTGGTAAGAGTTTTGTAACTATCTGGTTCACACTTCACCACTTGGCTTGTGGCCATTTGATTCTTCGGCTTTAACTTAATTGCTTCTGGTATAACTGTGGCAAATTCTGTTTTGTCACTGTTCAAAGTGCCTCACAAAGAGGAGAAAAACCGATGTGTTTTATTATACCTTTAATCCAGAAAAGTATTGCACGTTGGTTAAAATCTGTACTTGTGCACATTTAACTGGAAACTCCCAGGGAGATTAATATATTGCCTTATTAACTTTTTTGTAGTTATAAATGATGGGTAACAGTTTCAGTAATACACCTACCATTAGTTATTTAAAAAGTGAGTTGCAGTAACGTTCGGCTCTGGAACAGCATTTAAGTTGCAGGAGGCAGCTACAGTGGCTCCCCTTTGGAGACTTACAGACTTGAGCTTTCTGAAAGTTTCATTAGTGTCAGAGGGGGTTTATCATAAAGAAAGAACAGGACATTTTTCTGTAAAAGTAAAAATGCTGTTCGGTGGTACCCCTCCCTACCACCCCATTCCCTGAAAAAAATAAAATAAAACTTTGGTGCTTAATCAGGGTTCCAGATGTTTGTATGTATGTATTTATTTGGATATTTATAGTGTTTTCTGTCAAGCAGTTTGCCTCCCTGGGTGCATTCCAGAAATTTTAAAAACATACAAAGCCACAAAGATCAAAGACCGGCGTCTTATGGACTCTTTGCAGCACTTTGGGCCGGTCCCTAAAATGATTTATGTTAAAAGAACCAAGCAAGAGCTCTTACTGTCCACGGCGTGTTTGAGGAATGTTCTGGATGGGGCCTGAAGAACCTGGTGAAAAACCTGTCTCAAGTGGAGTTCTTCTTCTCTGCTGAGTGTGGGGATTCACCTGAAACCCTCCTATGGCACAAAGACGTTGGGGACATCTCTGGTCTCTTATATTTCCACATTTTAATGTTTTTTTAGTATATGTGCTGCCGAAGCAAGCATGTATTGTTTTTTAATTGCTTGATTTGAGAGACAGGTAGGTAGGTAGGTAGGTAGGTAGATAGATAGATAGATAGATAGATAGATAGATAGATAGATAGATAGATAGATAGATATTCTTGTATGTTCCCTGATGAGGGATCGAACCTGCAACCTTGGTGTATTGGGATGACACTCTAACCAATTGATCAATCTGGCCAGGGCCTTCCATGTTTTCTTGTTGAAGTTCCTGTTATTTCTTCTTTAAAACATGGGAATTATGTATTTCTCCAGCTTCCTTCAAGATTAATTCTACCGCATAGAACTTTAAAGACTGCTCATTAGAAAGTATGGGTTTTATTTTGATATTGCTTTTAAAATAAGGTAATGGCTACCGTTTAAGTGGAAAACAGCAAGACTTGTAGTAACAAATGAGTGCCACTGGGACTAACATCTCTGAGCGAGGTCGTGGCCTGGGCAGTGGAGGCCCGACAGAGTCAGCCAGAGGCAGGTCCTCTCAGAAGGTTCTGTTCTGAGTAAGAGTCTCGAGCACAATTGGCCTTCTTTGATGTTCCTACCGGAATGTTCTCAGGATTATGGATTTGGTTTATTGCATCACTGATAAGTGATCAATAGGTGTTTTCCTGCTTCAGCTCCTTACTGCAGTCCTTCTCTTCTGGCTGGGATTGGCGGGGGGTGGGGGTGGAGGCGGGGGGAGGACAGCAAGGTGTGTGAAATGATGGCCTTGAGAGAGAGACCCTCTCACCTCCCTGTGTGCCTGTCTAGAGTGGTGCACACGTAGGGAATCACACAAAGTCACATCTTGACTCTGCTTTCCTTTCCTTCACCCCTGGCCCACCTCTGGGGTTCACCTGTCCAGAAGGACGTGGTGCTTACGATAGCAGCTCACACTTTTAGTGACGCACGGTGTTTGCAGGGCGGGCGTTGGGCAGGCTGGCTCTGGGGCACTCCCCGTGACTCACTACATTTTCAGGTGTTTGACTCTCCACCCCCTCAGTTCTCCCCAGCATGTCTCCCACCATTAGGTGAGACATTTGAAAGGACGTGCATTTAGCTCAAAGGGCTATAGAGTTCTCTCTTCTCCAAGTTCGTGTCCTCACAGTGGAACCTGTTGCCCTCAGTTTGAGGCTGGATCTCTCCTGAGGAATCCAGCTTTGTAGTCGGTGACTTTAAGGATGGCACTTGGCCTGTGCTTCCTACACTGCCCACTCATGCTGGGAATACCCTCAGAAATGCCACCGTCTGCCCAGAGTTACCTAGCCTTTTCGTTGGCTTGTTTTTTATTTGACATCTCCTTTCTCAATAATGAAAGCTTAGCTATTCTTTAACTACTTATAAAATTATGGAACCATTTTTCTATGTAATCAATTTTACGTAAAGTTATGTCTGGAAAAAATTAATGTTATATGAGCAAAATAGAAACAGTTTAAAATAGCATAGTGTTCAGAGTCATGCTGGTGTCTCCTGGCGGGTGCTAAGTGGTGAAGAACGTCAGTGACTGAATCATGGCTGTGTGTGTGTGTGTGCGTGTGCGTGTGCGTGTGTGTGTGTATCAGAGAGGACAGGAGAGGGAGAGATACACGCATCAATGATGACAGAGAATCGTTTATCGGCTGCCTCCCTCCTGCACACCCCCTACTGGAGATCAAGCCTGCAACCTGGGCATGTGCCCTGACTGGGAATCAAACCATTACCTCCTGGTTCATAGGTTGTCACTCAACCCTGGGCCAACCCAGCTGGGCTGAATCATGAGTTTCTTGATCTGATCTATAACTTCCACTATGGTGTATTAAGAGGTTTCTGAACGGATTCTGCATAAAGGAGTAAATAGTTAACTAATGTTTTTTTCTTATTGTGGTAAACACACACATTAGTTTAATGATTTTACATATTGCCTTTATAAATTAAAACAGATGTCATATGCTTTCTTCCATGTAATGGACCTCTGGGGGTAGGTGTCTCCTTATTCTGGACTAGTCATTTAGGGCACTGCTGCCCCCCCCCCCCCAAAAAAAGATTTAGTTATAACTAAATCAGTTACATATATCATGAAAGACAGGCCCTAAGGTCCTGGGAGTAGTCCCTGTGTGACATTGCCTTTTGGTGTTGCTTCTCTTACTGCTTGTCCTTTGACCATCATCCCTGTCTTTCACCTTCTCCCCTCCTCACCCCCCCGCCCCCTGGCCCCACTTCACCTACACATACGCTTGAAGGGTTCTTTCCTCTTCTTGCCCACCAAGCTTCAAAAGCTTTTTATTATCACTTAAGTGGGCCTCATGTACTTCCCTCAATACATGTTTCTGTGTATTCTTTTCTAGAATATTCCATGGCATTTTCATTCTTTAGACTCACTCTAGCTCATCTCCACCTCCATAGATCCAGTGATATATTTACCTTTTTATTTCCAGAGACACATCCCTGGAAGTGCCGAGCAAGGTTCATACAGACCCCACTCAACTCACGGTGGTTTGCCTTGTGATGTTTCAGTTTTACAATGGTGCAAAAGTCATTGCATTCCATAGAAACCATTCTTCCAGGTGTTGAATTGTGATCTTCCCCAGGGAAGTGATATGTGGCACAGTGCTCTGGAGAGTGGCAGTGAGCACAGCTCCTGTTCAGCCATTCGTTCAGGAGGATAAACTACAGTGCGCTGTGTTGCCAGCGTTTGGGGTATTATGTTTTGTGTTTGATGTCCTATCATATCTGCAAAATGCTTCTGGTGAGAAGAGGAGGAAGACAATTTTTAAAAAATTGATTGAGAGAGAGAGAGAGAGAGAGAGAGAGAGAGAGAGAGAGAGAAAGAGAAAGAAAAAAACATTGATTGGTTGCCTCCTGTACTTGCCCCGACTGGGATCAAACCCACAATGTTGGTTAGGTGTGTGCACTAACTGGGAATTGAATCCACATCCTTTTGGTTCATGGGACAATGTTCCGACCAACAGCCACCCTGCCAGGGCAGGGGGACAGTGTTACCCTTGAGATGACACTCAGGATAGTCGCCCAACTGTAGGCTACTGTACGTGTTCTGGGCACATTTAGGGTAGGCTAGAAGACTGAGCTGTGATGTTCAGTAGGTTAGGTGTATGAAATGCATATTCAACTTACAGTATTTTCAACTGAATTTGGGTTTATTGGAACATAACCCCATTCTTAGTTGAGAGGGATCTGTACTTCACTCTCTTCTTCCAGTCATACCCACTTTTGTTTTATTTTGGTATCACCTGCTAGCTTTCCTTTCTTAGGTTATCTAAGCTCACAAAAGGCAAAGGCTCTTAGCACCTCGAAAAGGCTCTCCATCGTGTTTTTGAGTGTTGAAGACCAAGCAAGGTATTATTTATTGGGTTCTGATGGCGCTGTCCTTGACTTGAAATAGTAGAGAAGGGGAGGCTTTAGATGAATTTGTTGTGTTGATTTAGCCACGTCATCCGTTAGGACTGAATTCCACTTTTATTGATCTTCTGCATCTTTAGTTGAAAGTTTTTTCAAGGTGTTAGGGGAGTGGACCAGGGGGAAGGGGAGGTCAAGAAAATTGATTGTGTAAAATACTTTAGAGAAAGGTAAATTGCTGTAGCATTTTCTAAAGGTCAACCAATGCTTTGCAGACTAAAATGTCAACACATTCTACTCTCTCCTTCACCTCACCCTGTGGCGGGTGGCATTTGTGTCTTTTCAGTACCACTCTCTGCCATCAGCAGGAGCCTCTTCCTTTGCTCATTTCCACCCCAACAGATGTTCTTCGTCTTCACTCTGCTCTGCTTATCCTACAGAGAGACAGTTTGCAGGGGTGCTCGGTTGACTCTGTTCCTGGTCCCCAAACATGCACACGTGTCTTGTCTTCCACAGCAGGATTATGAGGAGGTGGCAGCTACCACAACGGGCACCCCCTCTTTGGCCTTAACACATGGGTGCTAAGTGTCCACACGGAGCTAAACCTTCTAATAAGGTCACCAGGAATAGATGGGTGTGACAGGTAGAATGGATTTTTGGAGGATGGCTATAAAGTTTGAATTTTTTCCCTTAAAAATTGTGATAAGATAAACATAACATAAAACTTAACATCTCAACCATTTGTAAGCCTACCTTCAGTGGCATTAAGTACATTCACATTGTTTTGTAACTGTCACTGCCATCTATCTCCAGAATTCTTCATCTTTCCAAACGGCAACTCTGCACCCATTAAACACGACCTCCTCATGCCTGCCTTCCAGCCTTTGGCAGCCACCATTCTACTTTCTTTCTCTGTGGATTTGACTATCTAGGTACCTTATAAAAGTGAAATCACATATTATTTATCCTTTTGTGACTGGCTTATTTCGCTTAACATGATGTCCTCAAGGTCCATCCATGTCTTAGATTGTGTCAGAATTTCCTTTCTTGAGCCTGAATAACATTATATCTATCTATCTATCTATCTATCTATCTATCTATCTATCATCTATCTATCTATCTATCTATCATCTATATCTCCTATATAATGAAGAGGTGATATGCAAATTGACCATCACACCCTCACACGAGATGGCTGCCCCTATGTGGCCACAAGATGGCCGGCAGGAAAGAGCAGTTGGGGGCAACCAGGCCTGCAGGGGAGGGTGGGCAGGTGGGGGTGTCCAGGCCAGCAGGGGAGGGAGGGAAGTTGTGGGGGGACCAGGCCAGCAGGGGAGGGAGGACAGTTGGTGGTGACCAGGCCTGCAGGGGAGGGAGGGCAGTTGGGGGGGACCAGGCCGGCAGGGGAGGGAGGGCAGTTGGGGGTGACCAGGCCGGCAGGGGAGGGAGGGCAGTTGGGGGGACCAGGTCTGCAGGGGAGGGAGGGCAGTTGGGGGGGACCAGGCCTGCAGGGGAGGGCAGTTGGGGGCAATCGGGCCAGCAGGGGAGCAGTTAGGCGTCAATCAGGCTGGCAGGGGAGTGGTTAGGGGGTGATCAGGCTGGCAGCAGAAGCAGTTAGGGGCAATCAAGCATGCAGGCAGGCGTGCGGTTGGGAGCCAGCAGTCCCGGATTGTGAGAGGGATGTCCGACTGCTGGTTTAGGGATTGGGTCTAAACCAGCAGTCAGACATCCCCCGAGGGGTCCCAGATTGGAGAGGGTGCAGGCTGGGCTGAGGGACACTCCCCACCCTCCCACCCCCCTGTGCATGAGTTTTGTGCACCAGGCCTCTATTGTGTGTGTGTGTGTGTGTGTGTGTGTGTGCACGCGCGAGCCTCATTTTGTTTTTCCATTAACACATTGATGGACACTTGGGGTTGCTTCTATCTTTTGGCAATTATGAATAATGTCACCATGAAATTGGGTGTCCTGCTTTCATTTTTTGGGGGGGGAAGGGGTGGTATATACCCAGAAGTGGAATTACTGGATCATATGGTGATTCTCTGTTTAACTTTCTGAGGAACCATCATACCTCCTTCCACAGTGGCTACACCATCTTACATTCCCACAGAGTTCCCGTTTCTCCACATCCTCACCAGCACTTGCTTTTTCTCTTTTTGATATTAGCCGTCTTAATGGGTCCAAGGTGGTTGAACCCTCTATTTTCTAGAGTAGGTTGTAGAGGGGGCTCTGGGCACCAGTCCTAGTGTCAGCAAGTGCTAGGCCCCTGGAGCAGTTGGACAGCCCTTCCCCGGGAGCTGGCTGTGTGGGTCCGGCCCTCCGAGTGCAGGTTTCTTTGTTGCTAGTCTTCTCTTGTCACATCTCCTTGGCACGCGTCCTCTTTTTTAATCCTACACTTGAAAATTAGATCAAATGCAACTTGTGTTTAGATTTATTTACAGTTTCTTAACTCCTTTCCTATTTTCCTTTTGACAGGCTTGGCATAAAGAAGTCTTTTTCAAGTAGTAACTTAATTTAGGTGGCAAGCACCCCACCTGAATTTTGTTACATGCTGGCAGGTTAGATAAATGGATATTATAATCTCAGCACATTTCTGCCCAGCACTACTGGGCCGATTTGCAAGAGTCTACAAAAGTGATAATATTCTGTCAGTTTGGGGCCTACAAGAAGAAGAAGAAAAAGGCACATTTTCTTATTTGTATTTATAGGATTCCTGTGGGGAAGCTGGAATTGCTATACGGCAGTTTACATGGCTAAGTACACATGAAGAAAGATAAGAAACCCAAAGAGGTTCCTTTGTAGGCACACGGGAGAAGAGAGGGAAGAGATCAGTAACTGTCAGCTGTGCTGGAGATACATTCTCTGTTGCCACCGAAGATTTTTTTTATTTCCCTTAAACTCATCATTTTCTTGAAGAATGCGGTCTATTTTTTAATGACTTTATTGATTTGATGATTGGGTTACAATGTACTTTACCACTGAAATGTTTCGTTACTGTCAGCACTTAATGCTAATAATTCTGCTTTTGGGTGCCACTTTGATAGACTGTAAAACTGCTTGTGTTTGCAGGAAAATTTGTTTTGCTATGGTATGTTTGTGTACAGATGCAGTGTGACTTTCCCCCCTTCTCAGAATCATCACATGTCATAGTCGGCTGAGAAACATATGCACACAGGGCTGTTATCATTGTGTGCGTACGGACTGCGTTGTAGCAGCCTAAACAAAACATGGCTTTTGTGTGAGGGAAACACAGAAATAGATTTAGCATTCATAATTAAAGTCAGTTATTTAATGCTTGATTCCTGTGTGATTATGTGAAGACTGCAGTTTTGATTCACAGCTTATATATTTTTAAAAATAATAAGTATATAGTGTATCCTATATTCACTGTTACTGTCTGCATGTGAATTTAATACTTTATATCTAGTGAGACCCAATAAAAGTGGATCTTTGTATCCTATTGCCCAATTTATGAGCAAAGGTGGAATACATTTTGGTAATACGTTTTTCATGAAGTTTCTTTTTCATGAATGCAGTGGCACATCTACTTAGTTTTGATTGATTATATAAATTCAATTTTGGGAGATGATGACATAATACATATACCAAATCTCATCTTTAAAAAAAAAAAATTGTGTATCATGACTTCTCTTTGTAAAAATATTACCTAGTAAATATTTTGTTTTGAAAAGAGACATACAGTTAGTTTTCTTCTTTTATTTTTAAAATTTTAATTTAAAATGTATACTAAGACTGATGCCAACGCAGCATTGAACACAGCCAGGCTGGGAACCCCTCTCTAAAGAGAGGCAAATAAGATTCTTGATAGCATCTGCAATATAATATCATAAAGCCCATTTTCAGCCAACTGTACAATCTTTAATTCAGATTTGAATCAGCAGTGGACTGTAAAACTAATGCATTTTGAAAATAGCAACATTAGTGAAACTGGATGTGCTTATAGTGCTAGTGTAGGCACACCCCCTCCCCCCCAACCCCACCCAGAAAACAGGTAGTATAGAGCTGTGTTGTTTTTCTTGATACATTCTCCATAGGAAGAAATGAACTTACAGGAAGGTAAGAGCCCTGAGAAACATGATGGTAAGACTTATCAGCAGCACTTAAAATGGACCTGTGGGTTCCATGGGGAGCTGTGTTATAAAGGGACATTTAATTTGAAGGAACCAAGATAAGGTAGGTGCGGGAAACCAAAAACGTTGAACGGGTTTTTTCTGGACAGACAGTTGTGCAAATCAAGGGTTTTTATAGTCTGTCGTCACCTACTGCTAGGGAAGTAGCCATAGCTCACCCTTCCTGGGGGTGGAAGGTAGGTTCCTTTCAGAGTCTTTCCTTCTTTTCCCTGCTCTGAATGAATAAACACTTTAAGTAGGTGGGGTCAACTGTCCAGCTCTTTGCTCTTTCGGTCGGGGAGGAAAGAGTTGCCTAGCTACAGGGCTGGGACTCAAGGTGGACTGGCACATGCCCATGGGCCTCGGAGCAGCTGAGCACATTCTGAATCATGCAGTTGAGCAGTCTGCTAAGTGGCAAAGGGAAGAATATCACGCACAGAGGTTTGAAGTCTTTTTATGGAAGAACAAGAGTTTCGATTCTTTCACTTCAGCCTGGCCATTGTGTGGTTTAATCACTGTTTAACTAAGATCCTGCCAAGTATTTGACCATTAAATAGCCTCCAATCTGTATAGAATTCTTCTCTCACAGACTTTTATTTGACTGTGATTAATTGGCATTGAATTGTTATTTAATTACCTCTGCAGAAATCTAAGAATAGTTTGTGTTCTGATTAACTTGTTTGGTAGAAAAACATGTATGGCACTGTAGAAGTCAGTTTAGTCTTTGCTACACCTTGCTACTGGCAAGCCAACTTTTGTAGCTGCTCAAAGCTCACAGGACAGACACTCTGAAGTATCAGAAACCTGTACAGAATCTGGATTAAAACGTTTTTCTTAATATATAAAATTGTTTTGGCACTCAGACTTACCACATAATCTGTAAAGCTTTTCTTTTATGTTGAAACTAGAGGCCTGGTGCACCACATTCGTACATGGGGGTGGGGGGGGTGGGGGGTGGATTCCTCAGCCCAGCCTGCACCCTCTCGCAGTCCTTAGCGCTGCCACAGAGGCGGGAGAGGCTCCTGCCACCGCTGCGGCACTAGTCAGCCATGAGCCTGGCTTCTGGGAGCACACTGACCTGTGGGAGCGCACTGCATTGAGCGTCTGCTCCTTGGTGGTCAGTGCATGTCATAGCGACTGGTCGTTCTGCCATTCGGTCAATTTGCATATTAGGGTTTTATTATATAGGATTCTTTTTAAGTTATTTATTGGTCTATTAAAGATTTCAAGTTACTGGCTTTCTTGGATTACAGTTACCCATTTACATGCCTCTGAGATGTGCCTGGGGAGAGGCCCACCAGTGGAATGCATGGACAATGAAGAGTAAAGGGAGAGAAGGAAGAGGGGTTGCAGCTTCTTGTTTGGATGTCTGTCCTTATATAATAGCCAACAGTGTGAAAAGGGATGAGATGACCATTGGGGTCAAAGGAAAAATAATTAGATCCCAGAAACCAGCATACATGAATATTTCAAAAATGTCTTAGAAGTCCAAGTTGCTGCAGAACAAGTCATAAAGAGTAAGGATGGACTCTAGCTGTTTGGCTCAGTGGATAGAGCATCGGCCCTCATACTGAAGGGTCCCAGGTTCGATTCCAGTCGAGGGCACATACCTCTGTTGCTGGCTTGATCCCTGGCCCTGGTTGGGGCACCTGCGGGAGGCAATCAGTCAATGTGTCTCTTACATCAGTGTTTCTGTCTGTCTCATCCCTTCCCTTCCACTCACTCTAAAAATCAATGAAAAAATATTAGGATTAACAAAACAAAAGAAAAGTGAAGATAGGCTCTGTCCATTGTGGCTCAGTTGGTTGGAGCTTTGTTCCGTACACCAAAAGATGGCAGGTTCGATTCCGGTCAGGGGACATTTCCAGGTTGTAGGTTTGATCACAGGTCAGGCAGTGTATGAGAGGTAACCAGTGGTTCTGTTTCACATCAATGTTTCACTTTCTCCCTTCCTCCCTCTCTCAAATCAATTAAAACATATCCTCAGGTGAGGATTAAAAAAAGGGAGGAAAGCTGGCTTTTGGTTTAGAAACTAGATGACTGATGTATACCATGGTGTGAAGCACTGGAAAGGATTGTAGGGTATTTGAATGGGCCAGGATTCCATGTGAGAAAAAGACAATGACTTGGCTAAGAGGTAATGTGTATCGAATGTCTTTTATAACTGACAAGTAGAATTACAACACTTAGAGCAATATTTCCAGTTCTTAATACTTTTATATGAATTTTTAAAAGAACAAAGTAGGTGAAAATTATTTTCCCTTCCCTTTTAATAGACCATCCCTCTCCCCCCCCTTAACAAAGTTCCATGCATTTACACTTAAGACAGCCCAGCTAGTTTTGTGTAACATCTGTTGGCGGTTCCCAGATGTTAAAATGATATGCTGGAGATAGAACTGACGATCAGATTTGGGTGTTGGTTGATCTGTCTCCAGTACACCTTAGTTACTTTACATAGGGTGGGTAGTGGGAGGGCCCATTGTCTTCAAGTTTAGTCACGTTCTCACACCAAATGTTTTTCTGGCCTATTTTTGAGCATTACGTAGAACTAGTATGTGTATTGGAGGTAGGAAGAGATGATTTTGCATGCTGGATGGCAATTTCTAGACAAAGTTTTCTGAATTATTGATTCTTATACCTGCCTTTGTGGAAATGGGAATTCTTTGCCTAGACAAATGCTTTAGAAATAGGCATTGCTACCCCATCTCTGAACACATTCCTAGGTGAGATTGCCTGATGTTTTAACTTCCTGGTGCTGGAGACATGGAATAGTGACTGTGCATTTAGTCTTGAAAGACAGCCGTCGGGTAGGCTTGTGGGGGTTGACGGGGGGATCTTTTCTTCCAGACCATGTGGTGCATTCCTGTGGTAGAAGTCAAGAGATTGCTGGTTTCCTGCTCTCTCAGAAGCAGAGGTTCTTAACTGGGCCACTTACCCCTGTGGCCACTCCACTTCCTGTGGTTCAAGGTTTAGGGAATCCCCTGAAATCATATGCAAACTATGTGTGGGCATTTTTCCAGTGGAAACACTCCATAGCTTTCATCAGACCCACAGTTTTTCAGAGCTATTAGTATCCTAGAGGTTCTTCCACCCGTTGTTGTCCCCTGGTATGCACATCCCTGACCACATGTGAGCCTTGAGCCTCACTCCTGTGTGAGATCCTCTGTGATTTAGGTCCAGGGGAAAAGGCCGTAGCTGGACTCGCTTTTCAATGCTTAGGAAAAGTAAAATAATGACTACTTACTATAGCAAAGCATTTATGGCTGCTGCAGTAAAGTGGTTTCCTGGGGCAATTTTTGAGGCGTATCCATTCCTTCAAAGTTAATACTTAGTAGTAGGTGCTCTGACTTGACCTGGGCTCAGGCCCAGCGTGCGGTGAATCTCAGGCTCCAGGACTTTTCCTAATCAATAGACCATATGTCCTCATTCAGTCTTTCAGTTGTTCACTTGTTAGGTCATTCATTCAACCTACAGTAACTCCTGTCATTTAATTTTGAGGTGGAGTTCCTTTAAATGTTTTACTTTAATTATGGTTAGCTAAGAGAGATTCCTGGCACTCTTCTAACCAGAAGTGACAGTCGAAGTATTTAGCGCCCAGTGGAGCAGGCATTAGCCAATCAGAAGGGGCCTGGGCCGACAGTAGCTGGTTTGACCTTCGCCATTCATACCAGCTAACACCAGCCCCGCCTGTAACATTATTGGCTCTTCTTATTAGCTGATACATGATAGAGCTTTCCGATGTGTCCAGAGAAGTAGCTCTAAATGTGTTGACACGAACTTTCTGAATCTCTCTAATGCTGGGTGGGAGGCCTCCCTTGGCCACTTTACAATGTCCTTGAGTGAAATTCTTACCGTCTCTGCATCTCAGGTACCGGTACCTCCCACTCGTGGTTTTGAGATGAAGTGTACGCCGAGCTTAACAGTTTCTGTCATAATTGTTGCTGTGGTGGTGGCAGTGGTGCTCTGGAAATCCAGCGGGAGTGAACCAAGCAACATGTGAAAAAATCCTGCCCAGATCTGTGGCGTGTGGTGCAGGCATGGCGATGAATTGGTGTGTGGGTTCGTCTGGGCTCTCAGAAGCTGAGACAGAGGTGGTCCTCAGCTGTCTTGTTTGGATGTCCCTCTGTCCTCTCTCTACCTGGCCCCTCCTCAGTACTTCTCCTCCTGGCTGTTATTTTGAAGAGACACCGACGAGAGGGAAATTCGACCTCTTCTTGACTAAAGGGAATTTTCACTGGAGGCCCCCTTCCACTCCGGATCCACACCCAGGTTCTCTCCAGCCTCAGCACACCTTAGGTCTTGTTCTTTCCATCAGCTAAGCAAATATTTGTCATCCTTTTGTCCTTTCCCACTTCTTAGTCCTCCCAGATGTCATTCCTCCCACCTGGACAAACTCTCCACTCGCCATTAACCCATGCTCTGCCCTCCCTCCAAATTCTCAAGCATTGTTTCTCCTTGAGAACTTGTTAGGCTAACCCTGCCTTACCTTGCAACTCACACGGTATGGTGACACCCACTGTTGCCGTGGCTGGCTGTCTCAGCGGCACCTGCCTTGGGCATGTCCAATGCTCCCCAGGTGTGTGCTGCCAGCATTCTATGTCACTGTGTGTCAGTATATGTCCTGGATGCACGCATCTGTATCCGATTGGCCTGCCACCAACGTTAGAGTATAAAATGCTCCAGCATATACCAAAAGACAAGTTTAGTCACACTTGAAACCTAAACAGCATGTTTTGTCTGATTGGCAAGAGGGAAGAAAAGGTCCAAAGTAGGAGGATGTTGTGACCTAGAGGAAGGAGGACTTGAAGCTGGATGTGGGATTGACCTTTGTCTTAAACACACATGGGATTTTAAAAGTCATCTTGTCTGGACAGCCCCACCTGCTATCTTCCAGGTGGGGAAAAAATTAGAAAGATTTCATTAGATAAGGAAAGAGCACACGAGTCTTTCTGAAACTCATTTTCTTTGGTTTGTCATGTTCTGTAATGAAACCTTGAAACGACTCTTTTTAACATGTCTTAATTAAGTGAAAGGCCAGAGAGTACTAGACTTTGAAAACACAGCGTAATTATTCTCAGACAGCCTTCCTTCACTTTGCTAGGGGGGAACCTGCCCTTCCTCATTGATTGACTGTTTCCCTGACTCCTACCTCCCAGGAGGTATAACATCCCATAGTGTTAGGGTCTGCTTGCCGCTGCCACCACCATCGGGACCACTCTGCGGGTGTGTCCCTGAGGTTAGTTCACCTGTGGTTTCTCCCTTCCAGTTGCGGCCACTGCAGCGAGCAGGAGCCGTGTCTGGGACTTGCCCCCTGGACCTCAGTTCCGGCTCTCCCCATGTGTGTGAGCAGGTAGGTGGGTAGCCAGGGGAACACTGGCAGCTGCGGGGCACCTGTCCCACGATTGCAGGGACAAGGAAGAAGGGCCCTTCCAGGGCTGCCTGCAGGGCACGGCGGGCTTCTTCCTCAGCACGGGGTTAAGCTCACCCTTCCCAGGCCTGGTACTAAATGTAGTGCCTGAAGAAACTGGTCTGGGTTAGGATGTACCCTTTGAAGGCTCTCATTTCATTCACATGTCTTCTGTGGTGCAGTTTGAACTTTAGGTTCTCAACCTTCCTAATGCCGCGATCCTTTAAT
The DNA here is from genome assembly GCF_963259705.1 of Myotis daubentonii. Classification (NCBI taxonomy): domain Eukaryota; kingdom Metazoa; phylum Chordata; class Mammalia; order Chiroptera; family Vespertilionidae; genus Myotis; species Myotis daubentonii. The sequence goes on along the minus strand of NC_081841.1, from coordinate 178,247,859 downwards.
ACAGTTCCTCATGTTGTGGTGACCCCCAACCATAAAATTATTTTCGTTGCTACTTCATAACTGTAATTTTGCTACTGTTATGAATCGTAATGTAAATATCTGATATGCAGGCTGTATTTTCATTGTTCGCGACCCACAGGTTGAGAACCACTGCTTTAGAGGAATTCTGTAAAACCTAGGTCCTAGGCCAGTGATGGCGAACGAACCTGTGACACGCGAACTCATTTTTTTTGGTTGATTTTTCTTTGTTAAATGGCACTTAAATATATAAAATAAATATCAAAAATATAAGTCTTTGTTTTACTATGGTTGCAAATATCCAAAAATTTCTATATGTGACACGGCACCAGAGCTAAGTTAGGGTTTTTCAAAATGCTGACACGCCGAGCTCAAAAGGTTCGCCATCACTGTCCTAGGCCATAGGTAGACCAGAACTTTCCCTCAGTGTCTGGTTACATTACTATTGGTGCCTTGCATTACCTCCCATCATTCTTGTCTGCCCTTGTTTGCTGGCTCCTTAATCCCACGTGATCTGCGTCTGCTCCACACCTGTTCTTCCTTGTTTCCTTCTCCACAAGCTGCCACCTCCCAGCACCTATGGCCTGCTGTCCCCTCGCCCGTGTCCACTCGGTTAGGCCGGCGCTTCCCGGCCCTCCTGTCGGCCTCTGTAAAGTGCTGTACCCTAACTCAGTCTGCATTGGGAACTTCCAGGGCCTTTGAAGGAGCACAGACAGACAAATCGGTTCAACAACAACGCAAGGAAAGTGACAAGTCTGAGGAACCAGACACTTCATGTTGCAACACGAATCTCCCCAGATCAGAAAACACCCGCCCAAAGAAGGCTGCATGAAATATCAAGCATGGGAGATAGAGGCTGAAATTTGAAAACAAACCATTGTTAGTTATTTATTCAGAATATATCCTAGTGCCTTCTCTATACGAGGCATTGGCCCATGCACTGGGGGGAGCAGCAGTAAATGAAACAGGCAGAACCTACTGCCCTAATAATGCCTATATTCTAATTTAATGTGTGAACAAAACAGGAGGCAAGTGGTCTTTAGCTCTTGGAAGCGAAGGGGAGGGGATTTGAAAGGGCAGTAGTAACATGTAAATGTGACACAGTCATCTTATAGGTCAGTGGTTCTCAACCTTCTGGCCCTTTAAATACAGTTCCTCACGTTGTGACCCAACCATAAAATTATTTTCGTTACTACTTCATAACTGTAATGTTGCTACTGTTATGAATCGTAACGTAAATATCTGATATGCAGAATGGTCTTAGGCGACCCCTGTGAAAGGGTCGTTCGACCGCCAAAGGGGTCGCGACCCACAGGTTGAGAACTGCTGTTATAGGTTCTTGAGACGAAAGGAGCATCATCAGGAATTTCCACATTCTGCCTTGTTGCTCAAAGTGATGTCCCTGGACCAGTAGCATGAGCATCACCAGGGGAGCTGTTAGAAGCACAGAATTCCGCCCTCCGCCCCCCTCTCCCCCCGAGTTCTTAAGAGTATACATTTCAAGCAGATCCTTGGGAGATTCATGTACAGATTAAAGTTTGGGAAGCATTGCTCTTCTCAGTGTCAGGCTGTGTCTGGTCTGAGGTCACTCGGATACTCAGGAGCCCTCGATGTCCGGGAGAGTTTGCTGATGTGTCCACAAATCCAAGACTGGGCATTGGTGGAATCTGTGGTGATCAGAACGAATCTTCCCAGGTGTGTCCCCTGACATGTAGAAAGATGGTGGCGGGGTGGGTTCCAGGTCTCACAGTCTCTCTTCAGTAAGAGCTGCTTTTTAAATATTTTACAGAGTTGTTTACTTCTGTATAAGAGCCCATCTGCACAGGTTTCTCATGTTAAAATCAAAGTTGGAATGCCACTGGGTTTGTGGTGTTGAGCAAATTCAGGGACCCCCTACCCCAGACACTTGGCAGTTTGTTCCAGGTTATATATGAAAAGGGGCCCATATTTACAAAGGGTGTGTAATCTAGGTGTAAATTCAAGACAAATATCCATGAAAAGTAGTTAAACCACAAAATAGATGATACTGTGATATATTCTGAGATAAATGCAGACTGACTCCAGGGGGAATCTGGAAGCAAGCTGAAACAGTCTCTTATCAAAGTGAGAAAAACTGTGCCTGGAGGTTGGAGGCAGGCTCCGGGCAACAGAACATGTGTCAGTAGAAGGCGCAGTGACATAAAACCATCATGTTTGGGGTGTAGGGGTGCATCTTAAGCAACCTCAAGTAGCCCCAAACAACATGGTCATGTTTAAAAATAGTTAAGCTATTGGCCCTGGCTGGGTAGCTCAGGTGGTTAGAGAATTGTCCAGAGAGGGTAAGGTTTCGGGTTTGATCCCTGGTCAGGGCACATACAAGAATCAACCAATGAATGCATAAATAAGTGGAACAATAAATCTCTCTGTTTCATATTAATAAAAAAAATTAGAAATGATTAAACTGTGGATGCCCAAAATATTATGTTCTGGGTTGTCAAGAAAGGATGAATTTATTCTCTATCTTTTGTTTAAGAAACAAAAGTCTGTAATCCACACGAGAAAATTTTCTGCCAAAATGATAAAAATAGAGATTTGTTACTTAAAGGGATAGTTAGTAATTTGGAAATTTTACTTTATAAAATCCATTTCTCCATCTAATTTTAGTCAGCAATCTCTTGTTGGACATGTAATTGTTCTAATCAAGGCTCTTGGGTTGGTAGAGGCAGAACCTACCAATGTTAGTTCATACGAAGAGTGCTTGGTTTTAGGGCCCGCTCTACGTGATGGATGGATGTAAGAGGTTCTTCTCTGGAGGGGATGGTGAGGGGCGGGCAGTGAGGGAGAAGGGTCGGGTGTCTGGAGCTGGGTAAACTTCACCTCCATTTCCTCTTCTGCCTCATTCTTCGAGGCACCTTTGCAAAATCTCAATCTTCACAAGACTAAGTTTGGAAATTATTAGCTTTCATGCCCCTTAAAGCTCTAAAACCCCACAAGGATAATATGAGTGAACCTTGCACGAGGTGCTCTCATAAGCATATTTTTTATCCTCATAATCTTTTATCCTGTGAAGTAGTGGAGGCGAATGTTATCATCTCCCTTTCACAGATATGGGATTTGAGGTTGGGTGAATTGCCTAAAGGCCTGTTGCTGCCAAGTGCCTGAGGAGGCCAGGCCTTTTCCAGGGTTCTAATTCCTGCTGCTTCTTCGATTTGACATTCTTTAGCAGCCACATTTTGATGACCTACTCTAACTGCAGAGGTGTTGGAAATGTTGAGCTCAGAGACTTCTGAGCTCCTGCGCCAATTCTTAACGCTGGTATGAGCCGAATTAGTCTCCGTGGACTGATGCAGAAAGTCCTGAGTTGCTCCCTCTCAGCCATCATTTTCAGCTAGGGACTGTTTCCAGGCCACACACCCTCTCCTTTGGGTCAGTTTTGCCCCATCAAGAGGCATTGTAACTGGAAGGTCCAGGTCATTCTCTTTGCCCTTTTGGGGGGACTCTGATAGGCTGCTTGGAGTTAGATTCCACCTCTCACTAGGACAGTGGTTCTTGTACTTGTCCTCCCGACCCAACCCCTGCACACTCCCCCAGCCTCAGAGCCAGCTGTCCTGGTTCAGATTCTGCCTGGCTATTAAACCAACAGTCAATTCTTATCAAAACAGTTGGTATCTAGAACCATCAATGAGGCTAAATGTGGGCACATATATAAAGTCCACAATATCAAAGAATTCCCAATCCTCAATGTCAGGTGTGGTGTGACCTGGTATGGGGTTGTTTTTACTGGTATCAGGGGCCACTTCCGTGCTGAAGAATGGGGTCCACAAAGAAGGAATTACTGATACACACTGTGTAACTGATGGATCTCAAAAACGTTAGGCTAAGTGAAAAAAGCTAGCCACAGGGACCACATATGTGCAATGCCATGTGTATGATGTATCCTGAAAAGGCAAATTTACAGAGAAAGCAAGTAGATTAGTGGTTACCTGAGGCTGGGGGTGGGAAACCGGGAGTCACTTTAAATGGCATGGGGGCGTCTGATGAGGGGATAAACATGCCTTAACACTGATTTTTGGGGATGGTTGCATCACTTAGCTAAGTTACTAAAATCCATTGAATTGTACACCTGAAATTGGTGCATTTTATGAGATGTAAAATAAACTTCCTTTTTTAAAAAGGGGAAAAGAAAAAAATAATAGGACTTGAACTAAACATGGCAACTTCCATGTTTTAGATTACAGTGTAATTATAAGTAAGCTGAAGAATCCTGGATATGGGAGAGGTGTCAGAATTCTAGAGGTAACAGATTCCAGCTCAGATGGTAGAATCACTTCTTAGATTATGATCACTTATGAATTTGTATTTTGACAAGAATTTCTATGACATGTTTCATGATATTCTGTCTAGTGGGCAAGACAGAAGAATGTGAACCAGAGCAATTAGGAGGACCCTGAATAGTTCTTTGATAATATGGACTCCCTCCCTTTCCCTCCTTATCCCCCTCCTCCTCTCCCCCTCTTTCTGCCCTTCCCTCTTCTCTCTTCCCTTGCTACTTTCCTCCCTTCACTCCATTCCTTATCTCCCTTTCTCTTCCAGTCATTTTTTCTCTCTCTCCTTTTCATACTTTAAAGAATACATATACCTTTTTTATTGATTTCAGAAAGGAAAGGAGAGGGAGAGAAAGACAGAAATATCGATGAGAATCACTGACCCCACACTGCGGATCGAGCCCACAAGTCAGACATGTGCCCTGACCAGAAATCAAACCATGAACTCCCCATTCATTGGTCAACATTCAACCACTGAGCCACACTGGCTAGGCCCTTTCTACACTTTTTTATACAAGTAAAATAGTATACATAGTCATTGTAGAAAAATAACAAATAGAGAAAGATTAAAATTATACATAATACGTACATTATTGACTTTTTCAGACTTGTTGCTAGTGTCCAAAACGTGATCCGGCCACCATTGATTGTTGGGTTTGTGATTGGCCATAGCCGGTGCAGAACAGGGGTCAGACACTACCTGGGGTATGGATTTTACTCCTGGGCACAGGCATTGACTGAGACGGGCCATCTGAGTCTGGGCAGGGGCAGCGGCCAAGCTGGGGCACATGCCTTTTGAGGGATAATTGAGGCACCAAGGACTGGTTGATTATGAGAAGTCTGGAAAGGACGTGATTAACTTTCTTCAAGGTCTGTCATGTCAAGAGAAATTAGATCTGTTTTGTATGCTTATAAGGAGAGAATAAGTAGCACAGGTTGGATGTTCCAGGAAGGCAAGATTCGTTGTAAAGTAGGAGAGCTCTTTCTAACAGGACAACCTGAAAATGGACTGGGTCCCCCTGGTCACAGTGAGTCCCCCTTTCCTCTATGTCCCTGGAGATACTGTGGCAGGGGCCACGGGCCATTTGGATGAAGAGGCATGACCTGTGTGTGAAGGGAATTTATCCTAAGGATTTAATTCAGAAACCTTTGAGAAAACCTTATGACTAAGAAGCCATGAACTGGAAATCACAGGTCTGATTACAGTAGTCTGTCGTAAAGCCAGAGGAATTATTCCGCAAACATCATTCATTCCCTTGTTTCTTAGAGCAAGGACTTAACTATTGAACCTTGTAATCTCACATTTTCTACACTCAGCTCATTGGTGAATAAGAGTTCAATTTTTGACCATCTTTCACATTTAGTTCGGTGAGTGTAGAAGCCTTGTGGGGAGATGGTTTTTCTCTCAGTTGTTTTCCTTGTATTTTACACTCTTTGTCACCGTGATGTCTCAGACTTGATCTGGGTAAATGGGGTGATTTCGAGTACTAGTCATCTTTGTGTATCTTTATTTATTTTTAATTTGAAGATTGCTTTCAACATTTTGGAAGTTAAGCCATACTTACAGTGCTTCTGAATCCTGTGTATGTTAAGAAGTTGTACTTTTTGCCCTGGCCAGGATGGCTCTGCTGGGTGATGTCATGTGCACCGAAAGGTTGCCGGTGCCATTCCCAGTCAGGGCACATGCCCGGGTTGTGGGCTCGATCCCTGGTAGCGGATCGAGGCAGCCGATCTCATTTTCACATAGATGGTTCTCCCTTCCCCACCCCCCTTCCTTCCTCTTTCTCTAAAAATTAATCTTAAAAAAACCCCAACATTGTACTTTTCCGTTGAATAACAAGAATCTAAATTATGTCTTTAACATCCTTTGACATATTTTCTGTATTTTGCTATTGATGCTTAGAAAAGTTAAAAAAATAAGTAGGCCACAGAATCCATAAGAATATGTAAAAATTGCCCATCTGATGTTAATGTTCCCAAAATACGTCTGATTAAATAATAACTGAACCTCTTGTTTGTCAAACCTGGTCTGCGCATCAGCAGAAAGGGCACCGCTGGGAGCTTGGTAGAAATGCAGAATCTCAGACTGCAACCTTTGGCTACTGAATCAGAATCTGCGTTTTGATTAGTCGACTTCCCCAGGTGACATGCTGCAGAGCCCTTGAGTAACAGTAATTTTTCTCACCCTGAGTTTTGTTTGTTTTTTGAGGACCCGTTTACGTGCCTCACCCTTGGCATTGGGTCCTTTAATCCTCAGATTCACCCTCTAAAGCAGGAGTGGGGAATCTTTTTTCTGCCAACGGCCATTTGGATATCTATAACATCATTTGTGGGCCATACAAAGTTATCAGCTTAAAAATTAGCCTGCTATCACATTTAATTTCCTCACCCCTCATGCCTTGGCAGGGCCGGACCAATTGGTTTTACAGGCTTCATGCGGCCCTCGGGCCGGACATTCCCCACCCCTGGTCTCTAAAGAAAAGTTGTCACTGGGGCTGCCAAAAGCATCACCGAAGGACAGCTACTGGAGTCTGTGTTTCCTAAGCCTGAGACAGGAAAATTGGGGCCCAGCTTGTCATGGCGTGGCCTGGCCAAGCGTGACAGCCTCCAGTTGCTCCAGGCCTCACTTGGGCACACCCTGTGCTTCCTGCTGGAGCCCGGGCGCCTGTGGGAGGATTGCAGAGGCAGCATTTCTCCAGTCTTTTAAAAATCAGGGCCAAATAGCTCCCTGCCCACTGCCATTTGGTAGTATTTTTGTTTTTTGTTAGGTGTCAATCCTCTTTCCTTTTTCTTTACCACTGACATCATACGAATGTGTACTGTATTAAATACATATGCATTTAAAATATTGTTTTGATTTATTTGTGAATTGTTTCTCCTAAAGGACCTATCAGGGGAAATGAGTAATTTCTCATATCCTCTTCTTCCAGGAAGAATTTTAAATCGTTTCTCCAAAGACATTGGACATATGGATGACTTGCTGCCCCTGACTTTTCTAGATTTCATGCAGGTAACGTAACAGTAATGTCAAGTTCTCAGACAGAAGACGGAAAGTTGCTAACTTTTCAAGGCCCTCTCATGGGGGCTAAGGGTGGGCCTTTCAGCCTGGCGATGTGTCATGTTATCTTAAGAAAAGGCCATGTTTGTCAAAGTAAGGTGTGGTGATGGTTTGGAGGCTAAGTTAACATGAGTAATGCCTTGTGTGTAGGAGTGGCTACACAGTCATGCCGAGGTTGGTTCAAAGCAGCTACATGCTTGGTAAGTGGTTCTCCACCTGCCTTCCAGGTATCTGGCGCCAGGTCCACTTTACTGCGAGCACATTTCATAATATAGAAACAATCACCTCTCACGGAAAGATAGCCTAGATTAACTAAATTATGCATTGTATTACCACAAAGGAAAAATATTTACCGCACCGTTTTTTTTGTGAGTGTGTGTGGATAAAACCAGGTGTGGTTACTTACAAAGAAAAGATTAGTAATAATAAGGTGAAAATAATACTTTGTTAAGCAAGGACAATAGAGAGCAGTTATTGCAGATGCAAAGCCTTTAAAGGCAAGTCCGATTAAGCCAATACTTTGAGTACAGGATCAAAGTCATCTCAGAAAATGTCTTTTTTGTTTTTCTAGGCAGCTTTTCTTTCACACGTAGATTGCTCTAAGTCTTAAGGTGTCTTTTTTTTTAAGGAAAACCAACAATCCCATAGAAATGCCTTCTGTAAAGCATTTGCTTTGTCTATGAACTTGGGGTTTTAAAGAATAATGCTGGGTCGTCCCATCTTTCATCTCCTCATTCGCTGCTGTTGCTCAGGTGGGATGTTTCTTCTGTTGTCTAATTCTGTCTACACGGCAGGGATTCAGGCTGGGGGCCTCTCTTCTTCATTTCCAAGTGTTTGTTTTGGAAATGAAATGCATTAATCAAAGGCTGCACCTATTCTGCCATCCCCGCTGCTGTCGCTCATACTTCGCGAACCCCTTTTCACTTTCCCTAAGTGCCAGTGTACGGTGGTCTAATCATGAACTCGATTGAAGGCCAGGAAGTAGAAGTGCTACCATTGGGGTGTGCAGTTATGGCTTGATCCTGATAGTCCCCCCTCCTTCTTGACTCTTCTGGAGCCACTGTTCTAAAAGGAACCAGAATCACTCAGTTTGGAAAATCAGCTATGTCAGAAAAGTCAATGGTAAGCCAGAGATGATTGCAGGCATTCCTGTTAGTGACCCAGAAATGCAGCAATGACTATCTGACTGCAAACAGCCCCTGGGCAAAGGCATCCATCTACTGTTTACCAAGGTGAGGCAAGCTGGGACTCAGGCAGAGGGCTTCTACTGCAAACAAAGGTGCCTGATTTCTTTTTCTCTTTTGCGTACTTACTTTATAAATGTGTCCTGCTGGGTTTCGCTATGAAATACATCCCCAAGAAGCGGTCTTCGACTGACACAGTGTCACGTTTTGACCTGATGGTTTATGACTTTGAGAAGACTCTATGAAAGGTTCCTTTCCCTTGCCACTGTCAGCTAGGCCAAGGTTGGGTTTCCAAAGCTGGCTGCCTGGGCTTAGCACATGATAGTTAGCTAAAATATGTCATGCACGGGAATAGATGCTACCTGATCTCAGTGCAAAACATTCCCAGCCTGCAGAGAGAAATTGCTAGTCTCACTGTGCTTTTCTTTAACCTGAGAGACAAGGTTGTATTTTTTTTCTTCTTCTCATTCTTTGCTCTCTTAATCTTGGTGAATCATATCATTGTTGCATACCAGTAGTCCCAATTAGCTGATTTCGTGAATCTAATAGCAAAGGTAAATCTCCACATTATTGCCTCCAAGAAAGGAGCTTTGTATAAAGGATAACTCAGTTATCAATTATGATAAAGATCTGTTGTCACTGGTTTTGTTTGCAGGTGTCTTTAATAAGGCTTCCCGTAATCCCTTCAGGAAGAAATATTTTCGTCTTTTAAAAACAGCATTTGCTAAATATAAAAGCTCTGATCCCTGCCATTGTTGTTGACTCTTTGAGGGACATTTCCCAACATTCATTGTTTAAATGGTTGTCAGGAGGAATCAAGTGAACCTTCCTAAGCAGTGCAGTAACTGGTTCATCTCACTTCGAGCAGGCCTTTCTCCAGCGGATTTGCATTCAATGTGTGGGCCTCTGACTGAGGTATCACAGGCATCATTTTGAAGTATTTGGGCCTGTTACTTTATTAGCAAGCGAAGAGTTTTATTAAAGCCACAAAAAATGAATTTGGCCTGCCCTCAAACAAAGGCCAACAAAAATAAAAATGTAAATCGATTTTTTTTTATTTTTTTTTTAAAGTTGGATAGGACTCTGTAAGGCCGAAAACAACCTGGTGGTGTTCTGGGACTCTTAATGGAATCATGTAAACTTAAAATAAACACCATTATGGTAAGCACACAGAATGAAAACTAATTTTCCAAATCAAATACATTATATTCAATTCATTTTCCCCAATCAACCAAATGTTTAAAACCTGTTAGCTATAACAGCCATCTTCTGGAAATTAATTAGAAGCCTATTAGCTCTGCTAGCTGAGCCGAATGAAGAGGGTTGCTCGCTACATTTCTAAGTAGGCTCCGGAATGAAAGCAGAGCAAGGTCAAAATGACAATCAGCTTGACTCACCTCAGGGCTGTGCTTTGGAAGTTGATCTAGTTTGGGTTTTTGTTTTTTTGAGGGTTGAGGAGGAGGGAGTGTTAGTGTTTTAAAGAAAATTTGATCTACTTTGACTCAGTCTTCTAATAAAATTCTGAAGTTGAAGTCCTCCTCAGGTGGGACCATGCATGTGTCGTACATTTTATCTGTGTGAAAAACAGTGCCCTCTCAATTGCATGGGGCTCTGGAACGGACGTGACTTTTAGGCCTCTCGTCCAGCTCATCAACCCTTCCCAAGAGTTTTGTTAGTCTCTTTCAGAACGGTGAGAGTAGAAAATTGCCTGTCTGCCTTTGCTTTCAATGGCATTAGCAAAGCCTGTTGCTGATAGCAGAAGGCTCTCAATTTTTACGTTTCTCATCAGATTCTTTGGGTAACCATCCTTATGACCTGCAGCTCCTCCTTTGCTCAGAGAAGCTCACAGAATGTAGTCCTCAATCTAACAGCTGAGTTAGTTGAAACACAAGTTTAAAAAGAGCTGGGAATTTCCTAATGAAGAGGTTACCGCTGGTGTTTTCTTGTGTAGGAAGTGATCCTTCCCTATCTACATATCTAGTATTCTTAAGACAGAAAGAGTGTGGCAGGATTTATAGTAACAAATAGGAAGCAAACTGAAGAGCTTAGATATCTTCATGAGTAGGGAGTTCAGCTCTCCACTCATCAGAATATTGACAGTAACACTGTCCTGTTGAATGTTTTTTTCCTTCCTAAAGATATGCATAGGCTCATGCTCTTCTGAAGAATTAGAATCAAATAGATACAGAACTAATGTAATTATTGTATTTGCCCATGTGAGCTTTTTATTTATCTTTATTTTTTAAATATATTTTTTATTGATTTCAGAGATAAAGGGAGAGGGAGAGAGAGATAGAAACATCAATGATAAGAGAGAACCATTGATCGGCTGCCTCCTGCATGCCCCTCACTGGGGATTGAGCCCACAACCTGGGCATGTGCCCTTGACTGGAATTGTACTCAGGACCATTCAGTCCTTAGGCCAACCCTCTATCCACTGAGCCAAACCAGCCAGGGTGAGCTTTTTAATCCAGAACATGCACATTTGATTCGTTTTTCTGTAAGACTGATGGATTTTGTAAGTAAGAGTTGAGAAATGTGGACCATTGGATTAGCACTTCATTGTGTTTAGAACTTCTGATGCTGAGGAATTGAGGGGAGAGGCCTGAGAATACACCCTCCAGTTTGCTCATATGGCTGTAGTTGGTGTACTCGGCAGGAGCAAGTCAGAAGTCAGGGACAGATTTTATAACTCCACTGACTAAATGATAGATAAGAAAATTCTGTTTCAAATGTGAGCAGATTTGCTGGTCAGATAGAGGTTATTAACCTAACTTTGCCCCTTGGACTTCAACAAAAGATTTGTATTTGTTTGGACATTTGTGGGTTTTGTTTACTTTTTGTTTGGGGGTTTTTTTCTGTGTTTTTTTTTTTTTTTTTTTTTTTTTTGATAGTTAGCTGTTCCTCTCCATGCTAATACCATACAGTGACACAGCTAATTTTTTTTTTTTTTCCCAGTCAACAAAACAGAAACTTTATTGAGGCCCCAGCATCACAGGGTTCAGGTAGAAGGCTGCCCTGTGGACCCAAGGAGTTGGTGGAGGGGCCTTATTTAACCTTCTTCTTGGGGCGCAGGTTGTTGGTGTGGCCGCACTTCTTCTTGCGGCAGTTGACAGCACGGGGGTGCAGGCCTGCATAACACTTGCGGCAGATCATCTTGTCGCAGTTGTACTTTTGTGCGAGCTGGCGGAGGGAGGGTTCGATGATGCCACCCCTGAGACGCAGCACCAAGTGCAGGGTGGACTCTTTCTGAATATTGTAGTCTGAGAGAGTGCGACCATCCTCTAGCTGTTTGCCCGCAAAAATCAGACGCTGCTGGTCAGGTGGGATGCCCTCCTTGTCTTGGATTTTAGCTTTGACATTCTCAATGGTGTCACTGGGCTCAACCTCAAGGGTGATGGTCTTGCCAGTCAGGGTCTTCACAAAGATCTGCATCTCTGCGTCTGCTGCTCCGCCGCCTCGTTGACGAGAAAGAGGACCGACACAGCTAATTTTGAAATCGTGTGTCTTTTACTCTTTCTGCATTCAGTGAGGAGTTAGCAGGAACGGTGGGGCTAATGTGTGGGATTTTGCAACTGAATTGACACAGTTGTGGTGAATGAAGAAATTTTTCACCTACGAAGCTTTTTGGAAGGGGAGGCCAGAAGAGAGGGAAGTTTTTAAATATATCGTAGGAAATAAATAATTTATGCAATACAAAATAGCAACAGTCTGCAGGTTACCTCAGGGTTGCCCTGGGCTTATCAGATAAGTTAGCCGATAACTGGCAGTAGATATCTGGCTTATCAAAGTGGTGTTCAAACACGTTTTGTTTGTTTGCTTTTTTAAAAATCATAACAGCTTTGAGTATTAACAGTATTTTTAAAACCAAGTCATTTAAGTAAGAACATAGTTCTTCATGTGTTAACACTAAATATGAAAATAGTGATTAAAATACAAATAGTATAAGATCTTTATCAAGACCTCAGGCATAACATACCACTGAGGGGGAATTCTTTGACTAGGACTTTGGCCATCGAACCATAGTATATTTGAGTAAACAAACAAAAACATATAGGCAGTAATTAAAATTTACATGTTTAAGTGCTTGATTTCTTCATATCATAGCACAAAATACAGCAGCATAAATCTAGTCTTCGATTTTTTAAAAACAGTGATTTAATTAATAAAGGTGCCATATGTAATTTTTATAATATTTGATGGGCAGATATGTTGTTTTGTGAATATGATTACAACCAGATATATAGTGGGAAATCTTGGCATTTCTCCCAAAAAGGAAAACAATGCTTATATTATATATCTGTGATATTTGGATTTGTAATTCTTTTTAGGATTTCTCATTTTTATAACATCTTCCTTTTTGTGTTTTCCACCAGTTGTTTATTCAACTCATTATGTGCTGGGATGTAAGAATAAAAAAGATGGAGCCTTTACCTTCATTCATCTTGCATGCTAGGCACTGTGATGGGCTTGGGGATGTGGCGTTTTGATTTAATTCTGTTTCTCCTGAGGCACACTCTCCTGGGAGAGACAGAAAGTCGGTAATTGCAATGCTGTGTGATAAGTTATAATAGGAGGGAGAGTGGGTAATGCTTTAGCATGCATCATATCTGATTTCCAACCCCAGCTCTGCCCTTCTGTTGTTGGGAGGAAGTTATGGGACCTCCAGGTGGAGAGTCTCTTGTGGGTAGTTGGAAGTACGGGTCTGGTGTTGAAGACCGTGACCTGGGAAGACAGTGGAGCCCACATGTTGTTCACTGAGTGGGTAGCAGTTGAATCTGTTCAGGATGAATAAGATTGCCCAGACCAGGGGTCCTCAAACTACGGCCTGCGAGCCACATGCAAATACAAATATTGTATTTGTTCCTGTTTTGTTTTTTTTAACTTCAAAATAAGATATGTGCAGTGTGCATAGGAATTTGTTCATAGTTTTTTTTTAAACTATAGTCCGGCCCTCCAACGGTCTGAGGGACAGTGAACTGGCCCCCTGTTTAAAAAGTTTGAGGACCCCTGGCCCAGACAGTACAGCATTTTTAGGGGCCAGGATCAGAACTCTATGGAAGCCATGATATTTAAAGAGAAAATAGAGAAAGTGAGGCCAAGTGGAGGAAACAAAGAATGAACCACCAGGAAGAGAGGAGGAAGGTCAGTATTGGAGAAACCAGAGGACAGGTGTGCTAAGTGCAACGGAGATGGTAACCAGAAAGTTGCCAGTTGGATTTGGCAATCGGGAAGTGTCTAGGGACCAGCTGGAGCAGGTCACGATCGAAGGAGGCCAGATTTCAGCAGCTGAACATCAGAGAGAGAGGAGGAAGGTGAGATGAGGGCAGACGCCTCTTTTGAGGTGTTTAACTCCAAGAAGTCAGGCCCATGTGGAACGTAGAGTCTTGGAAGGTGTCATTGGGTGTTGCATTATTTGGGTTTTGTAGTTTACGTGTAGGATCGTGGTAGTAGGAGGCATAGCCCTCTCTCGCAACCCTCCCTTCAATACACAAGGATTAGAGTTGAGGTCCTGAGATGCAGTGGTCAGGAAGGCATGAAGGCCTCCAGGCAAGGGTCCTCTCCGAGCCTCACATCGCGGGAGGGAGCCGTCCAGAAATCAATGCCCTGCTGAGGTTGGGATGCTAGAGTGCACAGAGGAAGTCCTGGCAGGGGAGCTGGGGCTGGGAGCTAGAGGCATTTAGGGAGTCTGGTCCAGGGGGGTGGCAAAGCTACTAGGAAGTGACCTTTGACCCAAGATGAGAGGAAAAGGGCACAGCAGATGCCTCTGAAGTCGAGTTTCCACTTGGGAGCCACACTCTTCTCTCTGTCATCAGGTGAGAGTGGAGATGGGGAGGGGGAGGAGCTTGAAGGGAGCTGTTCATTTTTTTAAAAAAGGATATAGTTAGTGTCAAGGGTGTTCGAACTCATTTTTTGTGATTCTGCTCTTTCGTGCTATATTTGATAAACCTTAAAAGATGCTTGATTATTTTAATTTTTTATTTTTGTCATGCTTTAAAGTGTTTGTCCCATATACTTTCCCTCAGCTTATTCCTTCCCATTCCCTTAAGTGAGATCTCAGACAACTCATTTACCGTAATGATAAGAAAGGTCTGCCTCCTATTAGTTCTTTGTCTCCTCTGCCTTTGCCTTGTGAATACCGTGGTGCACAGATTAACCTGCCCATGATCCCCTGAGATCAGCAGATACCTTTGTTCTTTGCTTTCAGATGCGAGTATATTTGCTTATTTCGGAACTTAAGAACTTCCCTGAACCAGAGACTAATATGTCACAGATGGCTAAGACCCTTCGAGACATCATCAGGCTCCCACTTCTCCTGAGACTGGCTGTGGAGCAGCCCCCTAACACTGAGCCATTTCTCACAATGCAACACCGTCTTAGCCTCTGTGTCTCAGTAGATTTTGCTGCTTCTGTGGTGATTTGTGTTATAAAGGTGCCCAGGCCTACAGAGTAAAATTCATATTCCCTAGCCCGTTAACCTCTCTACAACTCCTGGGAAGAAACTTCACATGCCTGCTAGACTGACTCTTGATGTGTTCCTGTGTTCCTGTGTGTGTGTGTGTGTGTGTGTGTGTGTGTGTGCGTGCGTATTTGAACCTTTCGTCCCTCCTCAAATGGGCCATATTAATTGTTCACCCTTTAAGGACCAGCAAGTCTCTCTTCCCCATTAGTGAAGCTTTCCTTAATCACTCTATGCTGCAATAAAACACACTATGTGCCCTACAAAAGGGAAAGGGTCCTGTAACAATGGGTCTCGTTCTGTGCTGACCATATTTCATTTCAGCCTCAGAGTCATTCAGTCAGTGTTTTGTGAGCATGTCTCGTGTGCCAGGCACTGTTCTAGGATGTGCTGTGTGGAGCAGTGAACTGGGTATTGGCTTCTAGGAATTTGCATTCCTATGCTGGACACAGATACACAGAATCATTTTGTAGTGATTCCTGTAGACTGCTAGTGCGTTAAGGACAGGCAAGGGTTTGCAGAGACTATGGGGGCTGCTTCAAGCATGATGGTTAGGGAACAGGTGACATCTGACTCTAAGAAATAAGAAGCTGGTTTTGGCTCAGTGGATAGAGCGTCAGACTGAAGGGTCCTGGGTTCCATTCCGGTCAAGGGCACCTACCCGGGTTGTGGGCTCAATCCCCAGTAGGTGTGCAGGAGGCAGCCAATCAATGATTCTCATCATTGATGTTTCTGTCTGTCTGTCTTTCCCCCTTCCTGTGGCATTTTTTTCATAAAGTTGAATTTACTTAATTTTTCTCTTTAGATATCTTGACTTTCTAAACACAGTGGAATTACTCTGCCTGGGAATTCTAAAGTCAGAGCCACGTAAGGCGAAAGTCCAAATTACCCACACATAACAGTAATCCTAGGGGTTGGGTCCTGGGTGTCAAGCCTCATTTTTTAAATTCTTTATTTGTATAATATCTCATTTTATTTCCCCAGCAACCCCATAAGGGCCATAAAATTTGCGTGTAGGTTTTACAGGTGAAAGAAATGAGTCTCAGAGAAATTACAGAATTTTTCCAGGATCACACAGCTAGTTAGTGATAAACTGGAGACTTTTATTTTTAAGGTTTTGAGGTTTACTCATTATGCACCTGAGGAAAAAGCAAACTGCTCCTTTTTGTTTTTTTGTTGTTTTTTTCTTGGTGCCCTCTCTGAGGCCCTTTTTGGTTTTTGATCACATAATGAGAGTATCTTATTGAGGGAAATCCCTGTCAGAATTTATAATAATAAAAACGTAATATGCAAATCGAACAGCAGAACGACCGTCTGGACAACCTTCCTGATGACCACGCTGTGACACCCACTGGCGCCAGGCCAGCCAAGGCGGGTGTGATGCGATTGGTTGGGGGCCCGGCCATCACCCCATGATCGCCCCAAAGAGGGAGGCCCAGGCCACTGACCTGAGGGCTGTGGCTGTGGGCGAGGCCTCCCTCTGCAGGGTGCAATTGATCGCATGATTGCCCTGCAGAGAGAGGCCCAGGCCAGCAGGGTGATCAATCGGGGGGGGGGGGGGGGGCTCCATGATCACCCCAAACAGGGAGGCCTAGGCCACCAAAAGAGGGAGGCCCAGGCTACCCAGTGACGGTGCTGTGGTGGGTGTGTGGGGCCTCCCTCTGCAGGGCACAATCGATTGCCCCAAAGAGGGAGGCCCAGGCTACCTGGCGGCAGCACTGTGGTTGGGGGCAGGGGGGGGGGGAATTCCATCGTATAGCCCTGGCCAAGTAGGCAGAGCCTACCTCTTTGGGGCGATCAATCGCGGGGCTCTCGGACTGTGGGAGGGCCTGTGCTGGGCTGAGGGACTTTTCTCCCTCCCCCCCCTCCCCCGCCCTGTGCATGAATTTCATGCACCAGGCCTTCAGTGTCTAATAATATTTAAATTATTGGTCATTTAGTATCTACATCTCTTCCTCAGCAAAACCTGTAGAAATGCCCATATAGTATGACTCCATGGTATCTGAGATATAAATCTTTTTGAAATTGTGGTTCTGGCCTCTTATTTTTTCTGGCTGCAGAATTCATTGTATGCAAACCTCCTTTCACTTCTGCAAAAATGCTTTTGGAAATGTTTGCTGATTGGTAAAATTTAATTCAAGGACTACTATTTTCAAGAACTTTCTTCCTTGGTTTTGTGATAAGCCTAATACTGGAGAAATTGTGACGCTTTTGGGTGTATGAGCATCAGAATGCTCAGGAAGTAGAGAACTATATTTACACATAATCTGATGCACATGTGTTTGAGGTGTGACATGTATGGCTCTGTAGTAATACTGTGTGAACAGGGAAGGAGGGTTAGATGTGATGAAAGCAACTGCACATTTCTTGAGGTTTTGTTAAAAACAGTAGACCATAACTTCTGCCAACAATGACACTAATGTCTTATGCTTCATGGGATGGACAGAAGAGTAACACAAACTACCTGCAGCGCCAGCTTGTATATCAGAAGGAATTAGGAAATCAGGTCCCGGAGGAGGGAGACCCGTTGAGAAAGCCTGCTGAAGTGTTAGGCGAATAGACCCAACATCTGAATGCAGCAAAGCAAGTCTTCCCACTGTAGGAGGTCCCAAAGTCAGCTACTTCAGAATCTTAATCATCTCCATTTGTCAGAAGACTTCTTTCCTTCATCGGTGTGTGTACAAATAAATCTCTTTAGAAAAAATAAATAAATAAAAATAGTAGTATAACTTAACATTAAAACTTTAGGAACAGTGGATGATTCTACATTGTACTAATACTGGTAATTGGAAATGCATTTGTTCTATACTATAAGTGATGCATAAATTGCATACAATAAATCTCTCCTTTTTTTATGGGGGAAAAAGTACTCCTTATGGTTTTATTAAATGGGATGACCAAGCCACAGTTTAAAATTTGAGTACTCTGAAAAACGATCAATAAAGGATCTAAGTTCCCAATTCCAAGACTTTATTTGGTAGGCAGTACCCTTCTTTTCTGTCAAGTGAGACTAGGAGATCTGATATATTTGGTTTTACACAGCAGAGATTGTCAGAGCAATATTATATGTATACTAGTATGTGTGTGCATGTGTGTGGACAGAAATACATACCCTCGAGCAGCAAATTACATTGTTGATATAACCCTTTCAAGTCAAGTAGCTAGATGCACATTTCAAACTATAAACCAAATGGCTGGAACGTGCGATTTATGTAGGCTCTAGGTCAGTGATGGTGAACCTTTTGAGCTTGGCTTGTCAGCATTTTGAAAAACCCTAACTTAACTCTGGTGCCGTGTCACATATAGAAACTTTTTGATATTTGCAACCATAGTAAAACAAAGACTTATATTTTTGATATTTATTTTATATATTTAAGTGCCATTTAACAAAGAAAAATCAACCAAAAAAATGAGTTCGCGTGTCATAGGTTCGCCATCACTGTTCTAGATGAATCAGGGCCTATCTTTTACAGGGTATTGAAAACTTGTCTAAGGAATTTATAGTTGAACCTTTAGACAGTTGAGCCCCAACCAATGTCTTTCAACAGGTGACTGCTCACCATGTAATTTTAAGGAAAGACTAGCATGTGTGTGCATGTCTGTCTTCTTTGAAGATGTTACTATTCCCAGTTGGTGGACTTAACTGAAAATCAGCAAGGCCGATAATCTGGTTTGTGTTGCACCACATGGTGGTTGCCCCTGAACTGTGCCCATAGCTGCTTCTGAAATGGACATTGGTGTATTTAGATTTCTCTCTCCTATTTGTGGGCACCTGACAAAGTCTTTGTGGGAGACGATTTCCTCCTCTTTCCTTACTGGTTCCAGGCGGCAGTGCATCCGCACTCAGGGTTGGGCAGCAGGCCACCTTGTTCCTTGCTGCGCTTCACTGTGGCTTTGCTGGGCTTTTGACTCTGTCGGGGGTGGAGGTGGGGGTACGGGTACGGGTGGGGGATGCCAGGGCCCCCTGGTTTGTTGGACACCTGGCAGTCTTTGACTATTTGATTCATTCTATGATATTTTGTCTTTAGGAGAAATTAAGGAATAAGCTAGTGAAACAAATGATGTTCCTAATATCATAGCTTTATGATCCATAAATATCACAGCCTGAGTTTATATCACAGAGATTCTAGATTTACTATCTAAAGATTTTAAAGGACATGTTCCCATGTAGACTCACCGAACCAAAAATCGGTTGTTTTCAAAACAGAGCATTGAAGACTAAATATTTCTCATTTCTGAAAGTTTCAAGGTTCTAGATCATATTTGAAAAAAGAGTCTTAATTATCTAGAGTTTTTGCCATTAAGCATCACTTCCAAGAAGTCTTCCTACTAACGAAACAAATGAAAATGAAGGTTAACTGTAGAAGCTGTATTTAGGCCTTTAAAAAACATTCAGAAACCTTGGGAGTGCTCTGAGCATGTGAACTCGCACACAGCTGCCCTCAGCAAAATGCCGTAATTTATTGAGGAAAACTGAATTGCAAAACCTTTCTTCCCCACACAACCTCATCTCCCTCCCTCCCAGCTCCACCCCCGTCTCCCCCACCCAACCCCCCCAAAAAATCAACAGCTTGACTGAGCTTAAATAACTGACTTTTCATATTCTTTCATGGAACACAAAGGGCTAATCCTGAGGCTACTTGAGCCACCAATGCAGGCAGTGATGGGGACCACCATGGAACATGTCATTCCCTCCTCACCTCACACAAAACACATTGACTGCAGCTTTATGAAGTGAAAATGCCCCAGAAAAAGAAAATGGGAAGGAGGTGTCTTCAGTGATTTCTTTCCAGAGGGGGAGCGCCAAAGAAAAAGCTGCTGCATCTGGATATTGAGAACAAAGCGAGCCTAAGACTTGGGTAGAATAGGTTGGGTCACTTGCTTTTATAGAAGCAAAAGAGTGGAACTGCCTTTACTTGTCTCAGTCCCACTGACCCTTGCATTTCATTGTGTGGAGATGTCAGAGAAAGTGTGTAGAAAGCATTCCAGCCTCTTTCACTGAACAATGACTTTGTCATTTTGAGATTTGTATGGTGTGCTGACCCCTTCCCCCACTCCCTCCCTCCAGTCCCCCTCAGACAAAAGAGATTGTTAGTGAGGCTGCCTTGCCCTCATTCGAAAGATCTCTGTTTTACGGACTCTTTAAAAGTAAACTCACCCATTTTAACCGCATCACCGTGTTTTCACGCTTTTAAAATCAACAAAAGCGTTTTAGTCGGAGCATTTGCAAGGATGGAATATTTCGTGAAAATGCCAGTTCCGGGGATAATGATTTATGCAAACTGCCACATTAAGAGTGGGTTTCCTCGTTAGTAGAAAGGAGAATGGATGATGTGGGTTACCGGAGATACTTCCAAGCACTTGACCCTCAGGTGTCTGAGATCAGGGTGATAGGATTCACACAAGCCCATGCATACAGTTCCTGTACCTTGTTGTTTTTTTAACGAAAGACAAGCCAGTTGGGTTTTTCCAGTGTGATGGTTAGCACACGCACTAAGCAGACCGTCCACATCAGCACCGTGACAGTTAATCACGGGGGACCCTCCCAGGCTGGCATCCGGTGTTCCAATTTGTCTGTCCCAGCATGTGTGCTCCAATGATAATGTTTGTAGTTTAACGAGAAGCTAATTAAGACCCCAAAGACAAAAATAATCAGGATCGCATTTTTATCAGGCCCCATGGTATTGTGCAAAGCATAGAACTGTACATTATGGCATTATTGGATGATGTCCATTGCAAAACAGCAGTGGCCACTCTTGGGGCATTCTCACCTTGCCATCTTATGCCTTTAGGAATGACAAAATGAACAGTTGTTGCTAGGGACAGGAAAATGGCTGAACGCAGTTTATTCTTATGTTATTAATTATTGTGTTATTTTCCATACGAACAACTGCATTTACTTCTTTGAGGATCTTTAGCGTCTCCAATGTGCTATTCTTGATTACATTCGTTCAGTTCTGTTTACTGAGTTTTCTTGATTAGATGAACAAGAAGACCTTGGCTTCAGTTTTAGAACAACCTTGCACGTGCCCTTTTGGGTATGGCCGTATTTCTTAAACCTGGTGTGGGATGTGATTGACCATCATCTCTGCTGCCTCGTGGTTGCCTTCTGCTTGTGAGGTTCACGACTTACTTGTTTCTTGCAGCCTTTCTCTGGGTTTGCTGATTTTGTGTTCTCTGATTATCATCTGCGTTGGGTCTCCAAGCAGATAGTGCAGCGCTAGCTTCATAGCAGGTGTGACTCGGGTGGTTTTTTTTTTTTTTTTGGAGACGCACAGGCCGGTTACCGTAGCCCTCCCATGTGCTCCCCTAAGTTCCCCTCCCCCCAGTGTACCCAAGAAAATCACCACATGACATCGTGCCTGTTTTATACACATGGCCAGAACCTGCCTGAGCATGACCTAATGGGAACGGTGTCTTTATTTTTCTCACGTATTGATTATTATTGTTGAGGTATAGTTTATATATAATAAAACACTTTCTTAGTTGGGTGAGTTTTGATCATTGTGTGACTGCCACACTAAACACTATGTAGAGTACTTCCATCACTCGGAAAGTCTCTCTTGCTCCTGCAGTCCATTCCCATCTTCTCCCCGACTTCGTCCACACAGATGAGCTTTCCTGTTCCTGGGCTCCTCGAGTGTAAAAGGAATTGAAGCTGTAAGTGTGCCTGTGGCTGCCTTCTTTTGCTCAACACATATTTTGAGACCCATCCACATTGTTGCCTGTCTCAGTGGTTTTTCTTTTTTTTTCCTGTGTGATATTCCATTGTATGGAGCTATCCCACAATTTATCTATCTGTTCTCCAGTTGATGGACATTAGCATTGAACCTTATTGAACAAGTTTATGTGGACATGTGTTTTCATCCTTGTTGGTCAAATACTTAGAAGTAGGATCGCTGGGTCATAAGATAGGTGTATGTTAACTTTAAAAAGTTACCATAAAATTTTTCAAGGTAGTTGCACCATTCTGCACACCTACCAGCAATATAGGAGAGTTCTAGTTGCTCCACATCTTTGAAACATTATTATTGATTTTAGCCTTCCTAGTAGGCATGAGTGTCTCTTGTGGTTTTAATTTGCATTTCCCCGATGATTACTGATACTGAGCTCTTTTTCACGTGTGTTAATTGGCCACGCAGGTATCTTCTTTTGTGAATTACTGTTTCAGATCTCTTGCTTATTTTTTTAAACTTAAAAAACTTATTTATATTGTTGATATATAGTTTATATGTATATATTTTTAATAATAGTTTTATATGTTTTAATAATAGTTGTATACTAGTACTTTGTGAATATATTCTAGTCTGGGCTTGGCTTTTTATATTGTTAATTTTTTTTGAGTGAGGTATAATTGAATTATAACATTATATTAGTTTTAGGTGTGCAACATAGTGGTTTAATAGTTGTACAGATTGCAAAATGATCACCACAGTAAATCTAGTTAACGTCCATCAGTTTACATGGCTCGAAGAAAATTTTTTTCTTGTGATGAAAACTTTTAAGCTCTACTATCTTAGCAACTTTCAAATATGCAATACAGTATTATTAACTACTAGAGGCCCAGTGCATGAATTCGTGCACAGTGGAGTCCCTTGGCCTGGCCTGCGGGATCGGGCCAAAACCAGCTCTCTGACATCCCCCGAGGGGCCCCAGATTACAAGAGGGCACAGGCCAGGCCTAGGGACCCCACCGGTCCACAATTGGGGCAGGGGAGGGACATGGGAGGTTGGCCAGCCAGGAAGGGACCACAGGAAGGCTCCATGCCTGGCCCATCTCTCTCAGTCCCGATCGGCAGGACCCCAGCAGCAAGCTAACCTACCGGTTGGAGCGTCTGCCCCCTGGTGGTCAGTGCATGTCGTAGCGACTGGTCAACTGTCTGCCCCCTGGTGGTCAGTGCACATCATAGCGAGTGGTTGATCGGCCTTAGCATATCATTAGCATATTATGCTTTGATTGGTTGAACAGATGACTGGACACAGCATATCAGGCTTTTATTATATAGGATAGTCACCATATTATACATTGTATCCCTGCAACGAATTTATCTTATAACTGGAAATTTATAGGTTTTGACCCCTTTCATTCATTTCTCTCAACCTTTGGCAACCATCACTCTGTTCTCTGTATCTATGAGCTTGGTTTCTTTGTGTTTAGTTTTAAGTAAAATCACAATGTATTTGTCTTTCTCTGTCTTAGCACAATGTCCTTTAGGTCTCTCCATGTTGTCACAAATAGCAAAATTTCCTTCTTTTTTATGGCTGAATAATACTCCATTGTATATATAGCACATTTTCTTTATCCATTCACCCATGGTGGGCAAATAAGTTGTTTCCATATCTTGGCTAGCATTAATAATGCCACATTGAACAGGCATTTCGAGTTAAGGTTTTGTTTTCTTCAAATACATCCCCAGAAATGGAATTGCTGTATCATATGGTAGTTCTGTTATTAATTTTTTGAGGGACCTCCATACTCTTTCCACCAACAGTGCACAAAGGCTCCCTTTTCTTCACATCCTTGTCAACCCTTGTTATTTCTTGATTTTGTTTTTAGGTGTGAGGTGATAGCTAACATTCTAATAGGTGAGGTGACACCACGATCTGGTTTTGATTTGCAGCATTCATTGGATTGAAAAATCTCACACTCCAAAGTACCACACCAAGGACAAGGGTCTTTCACTGATGTTTTAGTTTGTAAACATTTACATTTTATTGCCTGCTCCCCAAACATAGTTAAAGCCCCCATGAGAAGGGAAAGGAGATGTGACTAACAGTAGAGAGAAATTTTCTTCACCAGCGATATCATGGAACACCTGGTCACTCTGGATGCAATCTCTCTGGGAAGAACCGGCACAAGAATAAGAGGCAGTGATACGGGGGTGTTGCTTGGTGTGCATTTCCAATCTCTGCCTTTTCCCCCCATCTCTTGGTGATGGAGGAAGAAGAGAGAGGATTACGGTGTTTTACCATACTGGCCAATCAAGCATATAGCATCCCCTCACCATCTCCTAGGTTCCAGGCTCAGAAACATTATATAAGCTTTGCTTGAGAGAGAGATGACTGACAGGATGTTCTATATCGACTCTAACTTGTTCACTCTCCCCTGTGAGTGCAGCACAGCAGGTAGGCTGAAGCTCAGCATCTGTACAGGAACGTGGTGTACACACAACATCAGCTGGCTGCCCCATGATGCTTTTGGCTTGCCCATCATACCTGAGAATTACCTGAGTTATATGTAATAGCAGAGGCCTGGGGCCCTCTCAGAGACCCCCAGTGCTGCTGCTCACTGCTGAGGACAAGTGAAGTGTCCTTCCTGGGCAAGTGTTCAGAAAGGTTCTCATCTTTATCTTCGTAGCCTTCCCTTTGGGCTATGAGATACTTCCATTTAGACCCTTTGCTGGTTGGCCTCTTAGCAAAAGTCAAGTGCATTGTGTGGGCAATTGATCTATGGAGAAGTTTGAGGAAGACTTGTTGAGCGCCCCTCAGGAACCTCTCTTTCAAACCCAGTCGCCTTCACTGTGCTGTCATGTAGACCTAGGCATGGGCCCCCTCAGACCCATCCCAGACTGAGCTGCTGAGTCCTGGGGGAAAGCATGGGCTCGGTCCCCGGGAGTGATGCGGTGAAGTGGTTCTGAGACTGGGAGGCTGAGGAAATGGTGTCCCAGAAGGTTGGGTTGATGTTAGCCTGGACTTGGGACCCCGAATCTTCTGAACCTCCAGGTCACTCTGCCTCAGTATTTGGCCTTCTTCTAATCTAGGTTTAAAAGTCCCAGAGGGTTAGCGTTCAGTGTTGTGGGAAAAGGCATCTAAATGGTTTCAACATTGCCAATGCTCAGAGGTCCTGAAACGATTTATATTAGGTTGTTCAGTACTTGGAAGGCATTTCATTAAACCCTCAGAAGTGACAGGCTGTAGGAAATCTTTTCTCCGTTGTGGGAGAGATGGAGGTGATCCTGAATGAAATTATTTTCGGGTCCTGTTTTCTCTGGGAACGGGGAACATTGTCTGGTCTCCTTCTCTGCCCTAGGCCCCCAGACTTGCTTTTGCAGCCAACACCCACCCTCTCTCTAGGGAACTCATGGCCCAGGCTGTGTTTCGGATGCCAGATTCAAAGACTTCAGCAAGAACCTGGGAGAGAGATGAGCGGGGCACGACCTAGCAGGACTGTGCTCAGCACAGTGACTGTTGAGTTCTGAGTTTCTTTCCAGCAGTAGTGGCTCCCAACTTTCCTCCTACACCTGGTCACTGTCATGCCTTCTACCAAAGCTTTGGGGAAATTTTGCCTGCTCGGTGGCTACCGGGCCTGTGGAGTTACCCCTTTGGTCACCCCAGCAAAGGTGGACTCAGAGAAACCAGTCCCCAGATGAGCACTTAAGAGACATCAGTCTGTGCAAGAGTTGGAAGAAGACCTGGGTTGTTCCGGCCCCAAAATTCAGAGATTGGAGCATGGCGGTAAGAGGCTGACCCCACAGATGCTTATCCCAGCAAAGGTGGAATGAGAGAAGCCAGTCCCGAGATGAGCACTCAAGAAATTAGTCTGCTGCCATTTGACCCAGTGATACCACTTCTAGGAATATACACCCAGAAACCAGAAACACCAGTCAGAAAGGACATATGCACCCCTATGTTCATAGCAGCACAATTCACCATAGCTACGATTTGGAAACAGCCTTCCATCAGCAGGTGAATGGATTAGAAAACTGTTGTACATCTACACAATGGAATATTACGCTGCTATAAAAAAAGAAGGAATTATTACCATTTGCAGCAGCATGGATGGAACTGGAGAGCGTTATGCTAAGTGAAATAAGCCAGGAAGTGAAAGAAAAACACCACATGATCTCACTCATTTATGGATAATAAAGAATATTATAACCTGATGAACAAAAAGATAGATACAGAGGCAGAGAAGCATCGAACAGACTGTCAAATTACAGCGGGAAGGCTGGGGAGTGTTGCGGGAGGGTGGGGGGTAAGAGATCAACCGAAGGACTTGTATGCATGCATATAAGCATAACCAATGGACACAGACACTGGCAGGGGGGCTGAGGGGGGGTAGGGCATGTGCCGGGGGGGTGGGGGGGGGTAGGGGAAGCCAGGGGAAGGTCAATGGGGAAAAAAAGGAGACATATGTATTACTATTTGTAATACTCTAAACAAGAAAATAAAATTAAAAAAAAAGAAATCAGTCTGTGCAAAAGTTGGACGAAGACCTGGGATATTCCAACACCAAAATTCGCCGATTGGAGCATGGCGGCAAGAGGCCGACCCCACAGAAACTTGCTGGCTGAGGCCCTCTGCAGAGAGGACAAACGTTTAACAGCCTAAGACAGCTAATCTCTCTTCCTTCAGTGACCCCCGCTGCCCACCCCTGGTGATTACAACCTGAGCCATTCTGTGAGTCTTCCCCAGACAGGAGTCTCCTTCCTTACTAAACAGTCATGGGCAAGGAGTCCCAGAAACTAAGGTTTCAAATGGTAGGCTGCCCTGAACCTCCAGGGCTGAAGCTGGCCAGTCAGAAAACCCGGTGTTCCTCTGCCCAGTCTCTAGAGTCCCTTCTTGGGCAGAAGAAAGAAAAGTCTGTGCACTGTGAGCCACATAGGACACCCAGGGGCAAAGAGAGGACGCAGAGTGGCCTTCGCAGCGGCCCACCCAGCCTACCAGATGGGCTCCCTGGAAAGTATGGAGCAGCAACCCCCTTTTCTCAGGCTCACTGGCCTTTTTGTTCCCAGCCTCTCTGTCCTTAGCGGCGTCCCTTACTGATCAATAATTTTCTGTGTAAGCCAGAGTTTGACTTGAAATTCAGTTTTCATTGTGAGGCCCCAAACCTCCCTTTTTCCATGAAGTACATTCCCATGTTGGGTACCTCATCCTGTAAGACTTTCTGCCTCCAGAAAGCCACTGAGTGCAGCTTCTACCAGTATGGGGCTCCTGCAATGACACCTGTGCAAATTGGGGCAGGACTCAGGCTGATACCAATGAGTCCTCTCGTGTGTGTGTGTGTGTGTGTGTGTGTGTGTGTAGGTGGGACTGAGAAAATGCTGTTTCTACCTATGAATCCACCACTTTTTCTATTGATTTACTCAACAAATACTTACTAAGCACCTATGCTTGTCACTTGGGATATTTTGGTGACTGAGAGGACTGAAGCCCCTCCCCTCAGAGCATCCACAAATGAAAGGAAGAGATAAGTCCACAATATACTTTCAAACAATAATTGCTATAAGGAAACGCAAACTAGGATAAGAGGCTAGAGCAGGGGTGGGCAACCCTTGGCACGCATGCCAAACATGGCACACCAGTAACTTTTGCTGGCACGCGAAACCCTCTCTTATAATCTCCCATTTACAATTTTTTTCTTAATATCGACTTTTTTATTTTTCAGATAAATTCAGTGTAGGTGCATCTTAGATAAATAAATAATTTTACATAACATGTATATATTAAAAAATAAATGTATTTTTCATCATCATATACTGTGTTTTTGTCACTCGAATGAATTTTATTATTTCTTCAAGGTTCTTCACATACATACACCTTAAGAGATATCAAGTAGCCATAACATGTTTTCAAAAAATTAGGGTTGGCACGCAGAAGAATTTTGAGTCAGAGATTTTGCTGGTTTTGGCACGCACTCACAAAAAGGTTGCCCACCCCTGGGCTAGAGTGATGTGGGGGTGCTAGGTTACACAGGGTGTCAGCGAGGTCTTCTTGCAGGAGGTGAATTTTCAGTGGAGATGTGAGCGATGGGTCCTCTGAGGAGCCAGAGGAAGAGTATTCCTGGAGGATGACATGGCAAATGCAGAGACCGCAAGGCAGGAATGTGGCCGGCCGGCCTATTCCAGGACCGGCAGGACGGCCATTGCAGCCAGGGAAGAAAGAGAAAAGAATGAAGATGTGATGGGAGAGGTAGGTATGGGCCAGACTCTAGTGGGCCTATCACCCATGGTGAGGGCCTGGGTCTTTTCTTAGGTGTGATGTGCGTCCTGGGTTGGCTAGA
The DNA here is from genome assembly GCF_963259705.1 of Myotis daubentonii. Lineage (NCBI taxonomy): Eukaryota > Metazoa > Chordata > Mammalia > Chiroptera > Vespertilionidae > Myotis > Myotis daubentonii. The sequence continues at coordinate 178,219,833 of NC_081841.1, read as the reverse complement.
ACAGGAGGTGCAGTGATCTGATGTCGCCAATGGAGAGATCACTCTGACTGCTGTGCATGGCTGTGGGGTGCTGGCTGTTACCAGTGGAACGGCTCAGCAGTTAAGGCAACAGTTTGTCCTGGGGAGGGGGGTGGGGGAATATCAACAGACGAGAGAGCTCAGGCTTGGGGCCTGTGTCCCAGGCCCCCCTGCCTCAGGAGCCAGGACAGAAGGGGGCACTGCCAGCAGCTTGTGTTCCTCAGGTCAGGGTGAGATCACCCACCCTGTGGACAGACAGCACGCTTGTCCCCAGGGGCCACAGTGGCAAGACTGTTGCTCCTCCCCAACACATACACTCAAGGCCAAGGCAGGTCCTGATCACCTAAGTCTCCCTAAGCTGGATTAGAGGATGGAGGCACACACAGTGGGGCACACACCGTTACCCACAGAAGACCGCTAGTGCCTCTTCCTGCAGCGACCGCTGCCCACTGCCCACCCGCGAGATGAGAACCTTAGTGTCTGTTTCTGGTACTTGCTGTGACCGGGGCTGCCATTTATATCAAAGTGATCTTCCCCATAGCCTAATACCATTGCATAGTTATTACAACATTAGAAGCCTGGTACACGAAATTTGTGCGTGGGTAGGGTCTCTAGGTCTGGCTGGCTATCAGGGCTGATCTGTGGGGCAACTGGTGGGGCAATTGGGCAGCACCTGCTGGCACCCGCCTTGGCCGGCCTGGCACTACCTGCTCACTGGCCCTGCCCCTGCCGCCACTGTCGGTCGCCTCCCTCTGGGGCCTCCGGGCAGCTCCTGCATTGAGCATCTGCTCCTGGTGGTCAGTGCTGTCATAGCGACCGGTTGTTCCACTGTTCCGTCGACTTACTTTTTAGGCTTTTATATAGGATTATTACTATACAGTGGGGCCTTGACTGACGAGTGTCCTGACTAACAAGTTTTTTGAGATACCAGCTGTCTCTCCGCAGATTTTTTGCATTGAGTTGATAGAGTAATTTGAGTTAATGAGCTCCTTAACGAGCTCGGTCTTGGGACGAATTAAACTCGTAAGTCAAGGCCCCACTGTAGTATATAGGATTACTGACAATATTCCCTATGAGGCATTTTACGTCCCCTTGACTGACTTTATAACTGGCACTTTCTTACTTCTTAATCCCTTCACCTTCTTAACCCATCTACCCAACCTCTCTCCCATGTGGCAATTATCCATTAGTTCTCTGTATCTATGAGTTTGTTTTTGTTCTGTTTGTTCATTTATTTTGTGTTTTAGATTCCACATATAAGTGAATTATGTCACTTAGCATAATGCCCTCTAGGTCCATCCATGTTGTCACAAATGGCAAGATTAGAGAGGTGGGAAATGTTTCCTCCTTGTGATGACAGTTTTATTTTTTCACTTCCAATATTTATGAATTTTATGTTCACTCCTTAACTTACTGCTGTGGCTAAAGCTACCAGGACAATGTTGAATAGAAGTCATGAAATGAGACTTTCTTTTTTCTTTTTTTAAAATATGTTGTTACTGATTTCAGAGTGGAAGGGAGAGAGAGAGAGAGATAGAAACATCAATGATGAGAGAGAATCATTGATCGGCTGCCTCCTGCACGCCCCACAGTGGGGATCGAGCCTGCAACCCAGGCATGTGCCCTGACCAGGAATTGAACTGTGATCTCCTGGCTCAGAGGTTGACACTCAACTACTGAGCCATACCAGCCGGGTGAGATGAGACTTTCTCATCCTCATAGGGTCAGGTCTTTTCAATATTTTTGCATTAAAAGTGATGTTAACAGCAATTTGCAGGGTACATATTTGTTATGAGATTGAAAACGTTTCCTTTAATTCCTAATTTGCTGAGAGTTTTTACTTTTTTAAATCGGTGTTGAATTTGCACAAATATTTTTTTCTACATCTCTTTAGATGATCATATGATTATTCCCCATTACTCTTTCAATGTGGTGAAATATACTGATTCTCATTAGCAGGTTAGGTTAACCTTATATTCTTGGAATGAACTCCTATTTGGTCATGAAGTAGCATCTTTTATTGTGTACCACGGTGTTCAGTATAATATTTTATGAAGAATTTTTGTATCTGTTCTTCATGAAAGATATTGGTACATAATTTGCTTTCCTTGAAACATTTACTCAGCCCATGGTATCAGAGTTATGCTGGCCTTCTAAACAGAGATGGGAAGTGTTTCCTCCTTTTGATGGTCAGTTTTAAGTATCCACTTGGCTAGGCTACATGCCCAGTTACTCAGTGAGAAAGTAATCTATCCCTAGCTGGTTTGGCTCAGTGGATAGAGCGTTAGCCTGTGGACTGAAGGGTCCAGGGTTCGATTCCGGTCAGGGGCACATGCCCAGGTTGCAGGCTCGATCCGCAGTAGGGGGTGTGCAGGAGGCAGCTGATCAATGATTCTCTAATCATTGATGTTTCTATCTCTCTCTTCCTCTCTGAAATCAATAAAAATATATTTTTAAAAAAAGTAATCTAGGTGTTGCTTATTTTGTAAATGTTATTAAAGTCCATAATCAGTTGATTATCTGGGTGGGCCTGACTTAGTCAGTTGAAAGTCCTTAAGAGTTAAAGCTCTCTGAAGAAAAAGAAATGAATCTGTGAATAATAGTGTCAGCTCCTGCCCAAGGGTTCCAGCCTGCATACCCTTTCCAGCCTGCCCTATAGATTTCCGACTTGCCTAGTCTAAGTTCAGTTGTGAAGTATTATCCCTTTTTATTGTTAGATTCAGTTTATTGGCATATTATTTAGTGTTCCTAAGACAGATTTGTAAATTTGCTTTCTTCTAATATCTTTGTCTGGTTGTTATATATCATGATAATTTTGGGGTTAAGTTCTCTGGAAGAATTTGCTAAGTAAATTTGCTACAATTTACTTGCCAAACCATTTTGGCCTCTAAGTCTTTTCTGTAAGAAGCTTTTAAATTATGGTTTCAGATTCTTACATTGGTATGGAATTATTCAGATATTCTGTTTTTCTTTTGTCATTCTTGGTATATAGTTATCAAGAAATTTGACTTTGCATTAAAAATGTTAAATTTATCAGCACATTGTTTATTGTATTCTTTTTAATGCGCATGGTATCTCTTGTTTTCTCCCCTTGTAGTTCATGATAATGGTAATTTCCCTTCTTTTTTTCTCAGTTAGTCTTGGTAGGAGTTTATTCATTGACTTTCTCAAAGAAACATGCTTCAGGATTTGTTGATTTTTCTGGAAGTTAGTTTCTGTTTCGTAAATCTACTTTTCTCTGGTTTCAATTCTGCTACATACTAGTAGTTTAATATTCTCTTCATTTTCTAACTTAGAGATGGAATTTTAGACTTTTAGTCTTTTTTTTTTGTAAGACCTTTTTTAGAGCAGCTTAGGTTGACAGCAAAATTAAGGAACATTTCCCATGTATTACCAGCAGCCTTTCTTTAAAGAAAAAAAAAAGTTTAAAGCTTTAAATTTACCTCTAAACATAGCTTTAATTGCAGCCCTCAGATTTTAATATTAGTAGGTTTCATTTTCTGGCAAAATACTTTGAAGCAGGTGTTATGTCAAAGGTTATTACTGAATTTCTAAGTATTTAATGACTTTCTAGTTATCTTTTTGTTGATGACTTGTTAAATCCACTGAGGTCAAAATATATTCTGCACAATTTCTGTCTCTTGAAGTTCGTTGATACTTGCTTTTATTATATAGTACATATGCAGTTGAAAAGAATGTATTCAGTTATTGGCTGCAGTATTGTATATTTTTAAATTATGTTGAGTTTGTTAATTATGTTTTTCAACCTTTTATATATCTACTAGAGGCCTGGTGCACGAATTCGTGCATGTGTGGGGTTCCTCTAGGTGGCCTGCAGGGAGTGCGTGTAAACCAGTCCAACGCCACTTGCAGCTCCTACCTGCCACTCCTGCTCATCCCGGCCCCACTGCGCCTGCCATGGGCTTGCACCCAATCAGTCCTGATTGGGAGAGGCTTGCACTGCCACAGTGAGCCTGTACCTGGTGCTGTCCTGAGGGGAGTGGCCTGTAGGATCAGGCTGAAACTGGCTCTCCGACATCCCCCAAGGGGTCTCAGATTGCGAGAGGGTGCAGGCCAGGCCGAGGGACCCCACTGGTGCATGATTGGGCTGGGGAGGGACCATGGGAGGGCCCCACGGCGTGTCGGCCCATCTTGCTCAGCCTCAATGAGCTGGACCCCAGCAGCAAGCTAACCTACCAGTTGGAGCGTCTGCCCCATGGTGGTCAGTGCACGTCATAGCGAGTGGTTGAGCGGCCTTAGCATATCATTCGCATATTATGCTTTGATTGGTTGTACAATCGACGGGTCACCGGACGGCCAGGCACTTAGCATATTAGGCTCTTATTATATAGGACTAGAGGCCCAGTGCACAACATTCATGCACTCGGGGTGCAGGAGGGGTCCCCTCAACCCAGCCTGTGCCCTTTAGCAGTCCAGGAGCCCTCAGGGGATGTCTGACTGATGGCTCCTGCCACCACTGCTGCGTCAGCCATCAGCCCGGCTTGTGGCTGAGCAGCACTCCCCCTGGGGGCATGCACTGACCACCAGGGGGCAGCTCCTGCGTTGAGTGTTTGCTCCCTGGTTGTCAGTGCACATCATAGCGACCGGTCATTTCCCCATTCAGTCAATTTGCATATTACCCTTTTATTATATAGGATTGATATTTATCTGATTGTTCAATCAGTTATTGAGATAAATGGGTTAAAAACACCCACTAGGAGTATGGATTTGTCTATTTCTCCGGAGTTCTGTCAGATTTTGCTTTATACGTTTTGTCATTATGTTGTTATGCTTATATGAATGTAGATTTTTAAAATATCTTCTATATAAATTGAATCTTTAGTTTTATGAAATGTTTTTCTTTACTTCTATGAATCCTTACTAACTTAACGCTTCTATGTTTATAGTGGTATAGATAGACACTCCAGATTTCTTTTATGGTTAGTGTTTTCATTGGGTACCTTTTTCTAACCTTTTACTTCCACCTTTATGTGCCCTTATTTTTAAGGGGTGCCTTTTGAAAGTAGCATATAGATGGACTCCAGCATTGAATTTCTTAATAAGCTCTAACACTGAGGTAAGGCAGAAAGGAAGCTATTGATCAATAAGATGATGATCACAAAGAAAGGAAGAAGTGCATTACATTTCCCTAATATTATCTATTGAGTGGTTTAGAAATTGTGAGCTGTGCCCCACCATTCCACTATGCAGTGGAGTTAGCTAGGACTCAGGATGAAGAACTAATGGAAAGCTACATGAGCCCCAGAGCTGGTGTGGCTATGAAAAGATCCCAGGCCAAATGGGGGAGGAAAGGGATAATGGACACATCCCAAGGAAAGGACAAGTGTGGAAAGTTTAATCTCAGAGTTTGCATAGACCTCTTCATACACTGACTTGGACGAAGTAAAAAGAAACAGGTGGTCAAAGAGGGATCTGGGAACCAGACTTGATCTCTGAACTCCCTAAGACATGCAAGGAGCCATATCAACACATAACTTACACCTGATTTAATACTAACCCTAGTATTAATAGTATTTATATTAAGGTTTAGGAGCTTACATTTAAGACTCTTCCACATTTTTCTCTTTGCTTCTATTTACCTATAATTGAAGTATAATGAGTATTATTTGATTGGAATTACATTTTACTTCTTAATACTTGTAGAATTTTGGATAGCCTGTTCAAAATTATACTGCCTCCACAAGAATCTTGTACTAGCCAGCAGCACAATCTGTGTGATAGCCATTTTATGGAACGGTTATTTTTTATCTTATATGTTTCCAAAATAAATAGATAGAAGAATCTCTCCTACACCCACAGCAGTAAACAGCTTACTGATCAAAAAACTAGGCATCATTTCTTTCTCCAAATCAGAAGAAAATCTTGCCATGTTTTCTTGCCAAGAAGTGAATCTTGCTTTGTTTATTGCATTTAAGCCATATCTTTTGTGAGATCAGCAATAGTTTAAGGCAATCTGGATGATTTGCCCTTATCACAACTTGGAACAGAATTCTTTGGAGTCTGACTGACAGTAGATTTAAAAGCTTTGAAATTCCTTTGAGGTGTTAGCAATCTTAATGATCCTGGTTTTATTTTTTAATGCTGTAAGCAAATAATAAAAGTACTGTCTACTGATTAAGTGGCCTTATGATTAAATACATATTTCACTTAGTATTTAATGTAAGTATGCGAACGAGGAAGAGTTCAAATAGTAATGGAGTGAGCCAAAAGTATGGATGACATATTTATTTGCATAGAATAAGAAGAATACATTTTTTACTGCTGTTTATAGAAAACACGTTCTTTGGCACAAGCTTCACAAAGGCGAGCAGGAACAGAATTCCATGGAATTAAGTTGAAAGTAAATCGTGGGTAGATACCTAGGAATTCTTACAGGACTGTAAGCAGTTTGGTAGTTAGATGCCAAACAGGCAAACAGGTCCTTGTGTTTAAAATTGTGCTTGTGAAGGGACCATGTTAAAATCTATGTATTAGAATGCAATGTTAATTCTAGAGGAAGAGACTTCCTAAGAAATGTAAATGTTTTTACCACCATCTAAATGCAGATATTGAACATGTCAAATAGTCTTTTTTTGTCCTTGGGTTTTATGTATTTATTAAAATGAAATTTGGTTCTTCTCTTCCCCCTCCCCTGCCCCCACCCGCAAAGTCATTGTGCTTCGAATTGATCTATCTCATGAAACTGTTTGGTGTGTGTTTTAATTTAAACAGTAATTCTTAAATAAACACCTGTTAGTGTGTTCTGTTAGCAAGCATTTTAAAGATCTTTTAATGATCAGTTCTGCTCTGTGAACTGAACACGCCATTATTCCCTAATTAGCTGGGAGTCTAGAACTGGTTACCTCATGGGAAAGACCAACGAAACTAGAAAATACAGGTAGGGAAGGGAAAGTAATATAAAATAGGATTATATCTCGATATTAATTTTTTCAAATATGAATCTGATATGTACATGGGATACAATATTATGTAGAATTTTAAAGAACAGGCACTGGTGAAAAATGACTGAATTATCTGACTTTGGGAAAATTACTAAATCTTTCTGAGTGTCAGTTTCCTGCTTTGTAAATGGAGACGATAATCCCTTCTACTAAGAGTTGATGTGAGAATAAAAATAAGTAATGAATGTGAAATACTTAAGAGATTGGACACATGGCAAGCTTCATGAAATGTGTATCCATTATTAGTATTTGGGCGGGTGGGATAACCAACATTTCATTGCTTGCCAACTAGATCCAGGGAATTGTGGGATTTCTTCAGTATTATGAGGAAATTTGCCATTAGGCATCAGCAAAGTGTTTGATTGGGCAGGTTTTTAAAACCATTAAATTTTTTCATAAGCACTTTTCCCTTGTTTGCTTTTGTGCACCTTATTAACATTCATTTGGATGCCAGTGTAGTTTGTCAGGAAGAGCTGCCCACAGCTGCAGCAGGCTTCCGAGAATGAGAGGCACCTGTCAGGCATCTTCATAGGCGCTGCTGGCAGGGTCCTCTACCTTAGTCACCCCGGCGTCCAACTCAAGATGCGTGCTTAGTAAGAAGGCCGACCTGGATGGGGTAGACACAGTTGACTTTCCTGGGATACTGTGGTTCACAGATTCTATCTAGCTTTTGTGTTTCCCTTGATAACGACACCAGTTCACGATGCACAAAGTAGAAAATGTCAAATTGATCTTCTCTTTTGGAAATTTAGAATAACCCGGTAAGCAGGCATTTGGTTTGGTTTTGATTCAGAGACCCCCACCTTTTTCCTTACGTCTCCCTGAATGCTCAGCAACTTCAGAGCAAGTGTGTCTTCACTAGGAAGAAGCAAGGCTTTCTCCTTAGAGGAAAAAGGACGTGGAATGCAAACAATAACAATAAAAAAAAAATGCTGAGTTGCCTTCAGGTTCCTGAGGTTATCAATGCTTGGAAGGCCTAGATTTTCTTTTTTTGGGCGGGGGGGGGGGGGGGGGGGCGTGCAAGGAGGAATATGTTGAGGTCAGAAATTGTAGTAGGCATGAGGTTTATTGTCCATCTTATTTCAGAAGTGCATATCCAGAAGTGCATAGACCCTGGATACAACAGCCAGAGAAAAGCCACAGCCTCTCCCCACTGCCCCCCTGACAACTAATGATGGCAAGCCTGGTGACTTTACTTAAGATCAGACATAGATGCCAGCTGGGAGGACCCTCCCCCATGAGTGTGAAGGACAAGGCGGGCTTCTTCATGGGTGTAGCAGGGTGGGATGCATTGGTTAATCCAGTAGCTGTAAGACATTGTTCAGCTGTGAGTATAACAGGAAAGAAGCCAGGCAGCCCTATTTTTCTCCATTTATTATTGGAATTTGTTCCTGCAGAATTCCATTCCTCTTGACTCTGGGTTTTGTGATGATAGCCACAGTAAAGACTGGAGAAGCCGTGAAAGCACAGGGGTCTGCATCAAGACAATGCAGTTTGATTCACAAGGGCTCTCAACCACAGTTTCAGCCCTCGTAGTTTCCTCCATCCTCCATCCTCCTCCTGTCTGCAGCTGTGGATATGGATTCTCAAAGTCCAGTGTGCTCCTGGCGTTCTCCACGATACCTCGTAACTTCCAGGGAGAACCTGGGACAGCCACTTAACCTCCGAGCTTCATGGCTCCTTATCTGTCAATGGAAATGACAGTTCTTTCCTCATTCACAAGCTGGTTGTGAGGACCTCTGTGAAAAGTGATTTGGAAGAGCTGTGAAATGATAACCTGAGCCTGCGTAGATGTCACCCTGCTAATCCTTCCCTCACGGATTGCTGTCCTGGGCGGGGTGGTGGGCACCGCCTTGGGCTGGCAGATAGAGGGTGCAGTGCTGGTGCTGAGACGACACAGGAGAATCGTGTTAACCTTTGCTGCTGGGCTCCTTGTTGGTCAGAAGTTGCATCAATTGTGATTACTACCCGCAGATTCTTCATGCCACTCTCTGTTTGTTAAGCCCACCTGTGAAGTTTGGTCACAAGTCTCTTAGAACCCTCTAAACAGGGTCCAGTATTCCTCCTCGTGTTTCTGTAGCACCCTATGCTTTGCAGTCTGGGTCAAGTTGCTTTTCCTCTCCCTGTGCCTTGGTGTCTCCATCTGTAAAATGGGATAATATTACTAATTCAGTAGGGCTATTGTGAGAATTAAGTGGGTGAATACACATGAAGTATTTAACATGTAGCCAGATACACAGACAGCATGCAGGAAGTGTTAAATATAGGTAGAACATGAAAGCACAACCCCACTTCCAAAGGTAAACATTTTCCTCCTTTTCTGAGTACTGAATTTGCACCTATCCACTTCTTTTTCTTTTTTAATTGTCTAAAGTTTTACATATGTCTCTATCCACTTCTTTATCTCTGAGTATTGCTGAGTCTTCTGATTCTTCATCTGTAATAACTCCTTGCTCGTTTCCTGGGTGATATCTATTGACTCATGATAGTTTGGGATTCAAGTCTTACCCCCTCTGAGTCTCAAATTTTCTCATCAGCTAAATAAGGAAAATAGCAATGCCTACCGCATGGAGCTACTGAGAGCATCAAAAGAGCTCATGCCCAGAGAGTTCTTATCTCCGTGTTTGGCATATAGTAAGCATTCGATAGGTAGCAGCAGGATCACACCTATGTTTTTGTTCTTTTGTTGGATGGGAAGACATTTCCTGCCATTACAACACGTCTTTGGAAGTGAGGAATTTAATCCTAACAAAACAACTCATTAATTCTATTTTTGCAAAGAATTCTTGGTAAGGGAGGTGAAAGGGTTCCCGGACCCATTTCCAATGTGTGTGAGTGGAGGCTTCCCCACACCAGCAAGCAATTCTTGGGTGCCAGCATGATGTCCGAGCATTCGACTCAATTCTGACACCATTTGCCCAGGATGGAATCTGATTCCACAGGTAAAGGGCTCTGTCCCACCAGACCGCCCTTCACTTCACACTCACTTGCAAGCCCAGCTTGTTACCTGTGCTGCTTCTGAATGATTGGCTGCAAATTAGAGGTTTCCATGAGCCCCTTCTGGGGCTCCATTAATTTGCTAGAATGGCTCATAAAACTAGAAAAACCCGTTTACTCGCTAGATTATGGATTTATTGTAAAGAATACTAAGGATATGGATCCAACAGCCAGCGAAGAGAGACAGGGGCAAGGTCCTGAATGAAGCTCAAGGAGATTCTGTCCTTGTGCAGCGTGGGGCTCATTATGGTGGAAAGCATTCTGGTTTTCCAACTTGGAAGCTCTCCGAGAAAAGGGCAAGGAACTGTCTGCTGGGGTTTTTATGGAGGCTTCGTTATGTGGTCATGATTGACTAAGTCAATTTGGCCATTGATTCAGCCTCAAGCCCCTCTCTTCTTGCAGGACAATCAGGGGGTAGGACTGAAAGTTTTAATCCTCTAACCATAGATTGGCTCCATTGGCAACCAGTTCTGTTCTTTAGGTGTGTTCCTCAGGTGACTTCATTTACATAAAAGATACCTTTATCACTTGGGAGCTCTGTGCGGGACATGGGGGCAAAGACGAAATCATTAATTCTTATTATAAATCACAATCTCACAGGCGACCTCTGCATCTGTTTTCACTGTTTCAGACGTTTCTGCAAGTGATCGGTGTGGTCGGCGTGGCGGTGGCGGTTATACCTTGGATTGCAATACCCTTGGTTCCCCTTGGCATCATTTTCATTGTCCTTCGGAGATATTTCTTAGAAACGTCCAGAGATGTCAAACGCCTGGAATCTACGAGTGAGTACGAAGGCTGTCAGGTTGGGATGGCAGCAGTGCAGTCTGGCTTCCGTTCATGCCCTCATTAAGGAGACCCTGAAATTCTCATAACGTTAACATGAACTGAGTATTAAAACCTCTCTTAGTCAGTGTGGCCTTTAATGCAAATAGATCAGTGCCATGCTAGATGCAGCCTTCAGCTTCGCATAAGGCAAGAATGGATGTAAGATTCCATGGGAATGTGAGCACTGAAGACAGGCAGTTCCATCCTGGTCATGACATACTTCCTAATCCAGAGCAGAAGGCAATACATGTTTCTTAGGTATAAAGTATCTCATCATCTTTTAACTAGTAGAGAAATAAAACAGATTCTCTCCCCCTCCCCCTGAATTTCTAGAAATGACAAAGGAAAGGCGAAGATTGCAGTGGTTCTCAACCTTCCTAATGCCTCGACTCTTTAATACAGTTCCTCATGTTGTGGTGACCCCCAACCATAAAATTATTTTCGTTGCTACTTCATAACTGTAATTTTGCTACTGTTATGAATCGTAATGTAAATATCTGATATGCTGTATGTGTTTTCCCATGGTCGCGACCCACAGGTTGAGAACCGCTGGATTAGAGGGAGAAAAGGTGTCAGGAAATGCACTCATGTCAGAAGTGATACATTTGAAAAATATATTACTCTCACATACTCAAAACATTTCCAATAAGTTGTGGTGGTTAAATGTTTTGAAAAGATAAGCACTGCTATTTTCAGTCTTGCTCTTAATTGTCACCAGTAGTGCCACACTGTTTGAGGGCTCCCCACCCCCACCCCCACCCCCTTGGGCTGTCCTTATAAATGGATACTGAAAATAATCCCCCCGGGAGGACACAGGAGAGGGATCAGTTTAGTCTGTTACTCTATTCAGCTTCCTAGAGTTAGAATAGTGGGGAAAGCATTTTATGATTTACCATTGTGTTCTACAGGTAATCACAGAGGATGTACCGATTCAGAGCTTATCTCATTAATGCACAAACATTTTATTATCAAAACAACAAAATTATAAGGAGAATAGATACTAATATGTTTTTAAGTCTATAAGGATGATAGCCAAAACATAAAGAAGGAAGATAAAAATTATAAGACTAACATATGTATTTTTTAAATCTATAAGGACGATAGCCAAAACATAAAGAAGAAAGATAATTGTATCAGAAACCTCAGCTGAGGATAGTTACTGCAAAATAACACCAGCTTAGCTTTCTGGAAGCCAGGCTAAGGAGAGAAATGTTGATTCCCACGGTTCTCCGTATCTACCAAGTGGAAAAATACAAGTTCATCAGGATAAAGGAGTTTTTGTTGTGGCAAATGTGTGTTTCTTTTTTAATAATAAACCCTAGAAGGGCATTTGTCCTAAGTATTTGCATAAAGACTAGCGGGTGACAGTTTCATAAAAGCTATAGCCAACTTTTCAGTCATCAAGAAAACCAGCTAAACTACTGTTGAGGGTTGGTTTTCTTAGATCTTTTAATGGGGTGGCAGAGCAGTGTCGTCAAGGTGTTGATAACATTCTGTTGATGTGATTTGTTATGATGACAGGACTTGGAGAAGGCGGGACAAGTGATAAGCCCCAACCATTTTTTTTGTGCAGACAACAAAGCTTCAGTCATTTACTAGTGGAGGCCACTCTTTCCTCCACACCCCACAGATAACCACATGTGGTAGCCAGTTGATTAGACCTGGTGGTCTGTACCATAAATAACAATTCCACTGTTTCCTCTAAGCCGACGGTTCTCAACCTGTGGGTTGCGACCCCTTTGGGGTCAAACGACCCTTTCACAGGGGTTGCCTAAGACCATCGGAAAACACATATATAATTACATATTGTTTTTTTATAACTTATCACTATGCTTTAATTATGTTCAATTTGTAACCATGAAAATACATCCTGCATATCAGATATTTACATTACGATTCATAACAGTAGCAAAATGACAGTTATGAAGTAGCAACGAAAATAATTTTATGGTTGGGGGTCACCACAACATGAGGAACTGTGTTAAAGGGCCAAGGCATTAGGAAGGTTGAGAACCACTGCTTAAGCAATAATTGACAGCACCTCTTGAGGCCGCTGTTGGGACCACCGGCAAAAAGAAGGACACCTGATTGTCTTGGCTAGAAGGCACAAACTTGCTTCATCCGTGTGCTTTGAATAACTGCTAACGTCCCGAGCTTTGTTTTCAGGTCACGCTTGAAACCTTGCAACCTTGGGCTGACATTTAAGCTATCTTGCTGTCAAATCTACAATTGATCTAATGGTTTTTCATTTTTGCAATTGTGAGCTTAGCAATGTTGAATCACAGAGAAGTACATAAAGCCTGGATGGCATTTAGTTGTAGTATTTCTTTACCCAACTCTATTCATTTGGCAAGCCATATTCACATTTTGTCTGTAAGGGTTCTATGGTCAACTAGCAATGTCTGCCAGGGGTGTTGCTGGGGGAGTGTTAACACGTGTGCCATGTGTTTTCAAGTCATGGATCCTCATGTCTGCTGTTTTAGAGTTTTCATGCCAATTCTTGGGGACTTTGTTCAACTTAAGATGCTTACGAAGATGTACGGTATTGAGTAAGGCTTGTGGATTAAGATTTTAGGGTTTTCTAAAGATAAACTACAAAGTGTGGGGGGGATGCATTTAGTCATACACGGGCATCTTTAACCCCTGATTATTCTCTCTGTGAGGTGCTGTGGCCATGATTAAAAGCACGGCCTTGGGAATAAGCCAGTATTGGGTCTGTCACTCAGCTCTACCAACTACTTGGATTGATTTACTTAATCTTGGGCAGTTCTCTTAATCCCTCAGTCTGTTTTTCCCTCTGTCAAGGATATAATACACCTGCCCTCTGGAGTTCTTGTGAGGATTACTTGAGTTGAGGCTTAAACAGTGCTTGCTGGCTTCTACCAAAGGCATTAAGAACATGACAGCTAGCAGGTCACCCACAGCATTAACAAGAGCCTATAGCAAGGCTGGCAGCCCAGGGTCCTTGCATGCAGTTCCCCGCCCACCTTGCCAGGGAAGATTTGCAACCCTGTGTCCCAAACAGTCGTCAGGTTTCACGGAAAACACAGCTGTCTGTCTTGTGAAATGTAGGTTACATTTGTCTGTGACTGGTGACTAATGCCATGGGTGTTACATAGGTCTACTTCAGGATAGTCAACTTAGTCGGTGGGAAAAAGGATATTACATTGGGCAAGATAATACCGGAGCCTTGGCATCCCCCCCTCTCTCTCTGTACCAGTTAAATTTCTTTGCAAACCCTCCAGTTCACTCATCCTGGCATCTGCTCAGCCCCGAATGGCGTGTGGAAGACAGAGGATAGTTTTCCACAGGCCCAGATTCCTGCTGTACCGCTATTGCTCTTGGGTATGCGGTCAAGAAGGTGATGTGTTCTTTGGCTGCCCTGGTGTTCAAGGCTAGGTGACACCTGGTTTATAGAGTCCACCCTGTGGGGATAATCAATTGCCACTTTGACCTCCTAATGAGGGAAGCAAGTGAGGAGGACGTCCAAGCTCTGGAGAACTGTAGCACCTCTTTTTCCTTCTCAGAAGAATTGTCGATGGTGAAATAGTTGATGTGACAACATTAGCTCTGGGCATGAGACCATGAGTTCTCTGCACTGTGTGTAGCACTCTCTTCATATAATGAGCCATGTAACTCCCCTGAGTCATCCTGATGGGCACCTTATATCCAGACTGGCCGTGTTCGGGGGCGGGCTGGGACATCTGCTGGGGGGTGCAGAAAAGGCCTCCGTGGAGCTTCCAACTTTTCCGATTTGGCACATGAGCTCAGCCTGTGTTTGTGTTGCTCTCTTCAACGTGCAAGGTTTAAAGGGAACTAAAGTAAAGAGAAGGCAAAAGTTACTCAGTATGGTGGGGAGAGAACAGTGTGGATGCTAGAGTAAGACCACAAGCATAAAACTGGATGGTCAGAACCATCGCAGAATCACTTGAGATTCTTTGCCTGAATTAGATACAAGGGGAAGTGTGAGGTCATATCTGCCTCGGAGAATGTTTTCTCCTTTCAGCACTGTCACAGGCTGGGGACCCTGACCCTAGCACTAACCCTAATGGTCCCCAGTCTGGAACGAGCCCCCGGCTGAGTGGATGGTCAGATGGCCCACAGCCCAGGGCTTCCACACATGGAAGCCTGCTCCCTCCTTGCTTGTAGAACTGTGGATACTAACTGAGCATCCGTAACACATGTGCAGTGCCCACATGCATGGTATTGTGTGACACACAGACACTCCATGCCGGGCTAAGGAATCAGGTGCTGGCATTAAGTTTGAGTTTTCCCCTGTCATTTTATAAAATCTCTGCAGCTTCCTGTAACACGAGTGAGATCTTACCTTCCCCTAAACACCCAGATTTTACCAACAGATCCTTTGAGCAGGACTGTGATGAATGAGCTAGCAAACAAAGAATTTATCCAAAACTAGCTATGATTTGAAGCTGGCCAAAGATGGGGTCAGAACGAAGCTTTTATGCCCAAGTGGGTAATGGAAAGCATGGTGTGACCAGGGGCTTGAGGGTTGACCTGCAGGGTCCTCCCCGAAGGGGCACAGCCGGTTCTGCCCCAGGCCCTCCGCTGGGAGGCTCTGGCTGTGCTGTTTGTTGGGAGATGCCACCACAGATGGTTCCCCACTGACTTTCTCTGTCTTCTCTCTCTGCTTCCCCAGCTCGGAGCCCGGTGTTTTCCCACTTGTCGTCTTCTCTCCAGGGACTCTGGACCATCAGGGCGTACAAAGCTGAGGAGAGGTTTCAGGAACTGTTTGATGCGCACCAGGATTTGCATTCAGGTCTGTTTGTTTCTGGAAACGGTTTCAAAGGATGAGCCCTGCTGCCTCCTGAGCCTTGACCTCCCTCTCAGGTGGCCTTGTTGGCTTTGCATTCTCCCTGCCTCCCCCTGCGACCAGCCCCACATTCTGTCGCTGCACATCTTCCTCCCCTCCCCTGCCCGCTCTGCGCTCCCCTCTTCCTCAATAACAGCACCCCCCCTCCCCCCCAGCTTGTGTTGTTCTTCTATCATTGGGCCCATGACTTTCTGTCCCTTTGGGGCAGGCGTCAGGAAACTTTTTTTGTAAAGAGCCAGATAGTAAATATTTAAGGCTCTGTTTGCCATATCAGCTCTGTTGCAACTAGTCAACCTTGCTGTTGTAGCACAAATGCAGTCAAAAATAATGCATCAGCAAATGGTTGTGACTATGTTCCAATAAAACTTTATTCATAGAAACAGGTGGTGAGCCGTTCTTGGCCATAGGGCATAGTTTGCCGACCCCTTTTTTAGAACGTGTGGGGTGGCAGAAGTGACTGAGGAAATCCACTTCCTAACTGTCAGATTTGCCACCCTTTTGATATGTAATTTTCTTTGTATCTGTGAAGCTTTCCAATCTGTCTCATATGTTGAGGATAAAATGGCACTTAGAACGCTACACGCAGATCCCTTTAGTGAGATGGTCATTTAGATACAGGCTCCTAAGGCATCAACACTGTGCAGGGCCCCGGAGTGAATATGGAAGGTGCTGGAAATGGACTGGGAGCTGCCCTCTCTGCTGTGGGAGCACTGGAAACAGCACAAGAGAGACTGAGCTTCATGTCGAGGCCCAGCTGAGGAAGAAATGCACTGACGAGACCATGTTCCCAGTTCTGTAGAGGGATCACATTTCTGTTTATAACCTGGGGGTTGGATTTTTTTAATGCATGCTCCCCTCAAAATCAAGAAAAATCCACTGTACTGATGCTTGAGTATAATGCACTTAGTTTTCTGGAATCTTCAGGTTCCCTGAGTGTGCAACTCTGCTGTCTTCCTTTGTGTAAAAATCTTCTGTAGCTCCACTGAGTACAGTGTTCCCCCTCATTCGAAGTGGTTAATGTGGTCTTTCTACTTTTCCATGTGCTTGCTGTGTTCACAATCCCAGAGGCTTGGTTCTTGTTTCTGACCACGTCCCGATGGTTCGCTGTGCGTCTGGATGCCATCTGTGCCATCTTTGTCACCGTTGTTGCCTTTGGGTCCCTGATTCTGGCAAATAGTAAGTACAGATGGGAGTAACTATTCGTGGTATGATTACCATGTATGGCTGCATGTACAAGTATTAAATTGAACTCTTGCCACCTTGTCTAATACCTAGTGGGTTTGTATTAGAGCATATGCAGTGTGTGAGGTGGGGTGTGATTCTGCTGTTTGGCCCATGGAGAAGACCACTGGGGTCTGGATGAGTTCCTTTGATCTTCTTTGAATGGGTTGAGACCTGTGCAAATGTAGCAAGCCGACCCCCTGAGCCTCTTGGTAGTGTCTGGTAATTGTGAGGATAGAACCAAGTTCACCCTTAAGCATGTTGTCCAGCTTAGGGCTTTAGGTTTTAGCTACAGGACCACTCAGATCTCTTGGTTGTAGGTACCTGGTGCACTGGGTGGAGAAAGATGCTCAGCGGGAAGGAATGTTATCCTCACTGCCCCATGGGTACCAGATGAGCAGGTGTTGGCGTGCATGGCTTGAATTCGCCATCCCTAACTATTCCATGTTACAGCACCAAATCACAGTATTGAACAATGGAACAATGAGAGGAGTGTTTTGGATTTAAAAGCACTGGTTCTTAGTACGCATTGCTTTGTTTTTAGGGGTTTCCAACCACAGTTGCATTGGACCTAGTAAGTGAAATTACATACTGGTCCTGGAAACCACAATGAGGAAACTCTAAATAATGACTTACCTATATCATCTGCCAGGTGTGTGTCAGTCCTGTGGGATTAATAAACTCATTTAGTAGTCATGGTGAATTCACAGCAGGGGGTTTCGTGTCCTGGTCTCAATCAACGGATAGTGAAAGTGTAAACTATTGCTATTATCGAATGCTGTGTTTCAATACTTTAAAGGAGTCTTTTTGGTAAAGTGACAGAAGGAGCCAGACTCTGGGCTTAGAATGGACTGTCTTGACTCCCCCTTTTTCGTCATTTAGCTTTGGATGCCGGACAGGTTGGCCTGGCACTGTCCTACGCCCTCACCCTCATGGGCATGTTCCAGTGGTGCGTCAGGCAAAGCGCCGAAGTCGAGAATATGGTAATGTTTATCTTGACGTTCTTAGCCTTTTCCAGTCTCCTTCCCATTAAACAGCATAAAAGCGCTCCTTATGTAAAATATTAAAACTGTTATTTTTACATCGGAGCTAACAGCGTGTTTCAGATCCTGCTTCCATCTGTTTAAAGTTAATGTAAAATAAAATGTATACATCTTTTTCTCAGTCTTATGTATGCCATGTCAGCAGGTTTTGTATGCCTCACAAGCTGTCTTCAAATGTAATACAGGTCTCTGTGGGAGGGCGGTTCTGAAATCCTGGAGTGGATGTAAGCTAATTTCTCAGAGGCCCATTTATTTATTTTTCTTAATGGGGTAGTTCCTCATTCCTGGTTTTAAAAAAAAAATATATTATTTTTAGGTTTTTCTTTGTTTAATTAATAGGCATCTCCTCCCCCCACCCCCATTTTAGCATTTAGCAATTTACCACTGAACACCTGAATGTGCTGGGGTCCCTCTTTTTGGTAGAATTAAGCTCCTCTTGGATGCCTGGTCAAAGGTGTTGAGTTACCAGTACACTTGTTTAGGAGGGCATAGTCAATATGTAAATTATCTCCTCTTATGAATATTTGCACCTTCTCCTAAAAAGAGGAAAATAATAAAAATAAAATACTCATTTTGCTCTTCTAATGAAGTAGAAAGTGACTATTAAATTGAGGTTTGGTGACCATCAGTTTAATTCATCTATAACAGATGGCCCTTCTGTAGCTTAAATTACTGATTGGTGGCTATAAGTAGTCTTTTCTTTAACAAAATCCTCTTGTGTTTTTTTTTTTTAATTCAGATATGAAAAGTAGATAAATGAGATCTTAGCATTCTTTTATCTCATTCTCTTAGTTTTAATATAATGTTGAGGGAAGTACCCGTAAGTACGTAAAAGTGTCAAAAGATGATGAACAAGTTTGTAAATCATCAAAGTCTTCATCCAGTTCCTAACTTCTCTCCTTTGGGGGTGTTACAACGTGAGATATCCTTAATCAACTAGGTATAAAAACAGAATGGTTCAAACTAAAATAAAAAAACAGAACGGTTCATTTACAGTCTCTCACCATCCATAAACCCACGATGTCCTCTGTCTTGCAGATGATTTCAGTAGAAAGGGTGATGGAATATACAAACCTTGAGAAAGAAGCGCCTTGGGAATACGAAAAACGCCCCCCGCCGGCCTGGCCCCATGAAGGCGTGATTGTCTTTGACAACGTTAACTTCACCTACAGCCTGGACGGGCCTCTGGTGCTCAAACACCTGACAGCACTCATTAAGTCAAGAGAAAAGGTTTGTTTAAACCACCTTGCCTCTTTAAAATTTCAACTAAAGGTTTAGTGGCTGCATCCGACTGTTGGCTTCCCCGTGAATGAGTCGGGGGCCCCTTTGTTCTTCTGTGGATGCAAATTACATCGGTGACCATAGGTAAACCTTGGAAACTGACCATGAATGTGAATACCAATATTTCTGTCCTCCTGGTGTGAGCTGCCTCATGGTGGTTGCTGAGCCCTGGGCCGAGGTGGAACTTACCCTGCCCCAGGACATGGGCCCAACATCTCATTATTCACGCCTACGTCTTGGGAGTCAACCCAGGCTACTTGGTAATAACTCTCTAGTATCTGGTTCCGATCGATTCTTACTTCTTCGTATTTCACAGTCCTTCTCTTCCTCCCCAGGGTGGCCTTTAGTTGCTGCCCTCTGTCCCTTGGCCCATTCCGTAGACTTGCCTCCTCGAACCCGTCCTTCGCTGTCATTCCCCTGCCCCCCCACCAGCAGGCTGCTTCTTTCTGGGACACTGGTCTGATCCCTATGGGTCCCCAATAGCTCCTGGCCTGGATGATCCACTGCTGGTACCATAGCCCCAGGTCCACTCCATCGGGGGCGGGATGGCCAGCGCTCAGCCACCAGAGAAGATTCTGGAATCCATGACCCAGTCAGGACTAAGGAACCAGCTGGAGGCAGTAAAGGGCCCAGAGACTCACTCAAAGTTGATGGAAGGAAGCCCAGGGGGCAGGGGAAGACACACGTGGGGGACCCAAAGAAGTTGCATCCTGGCCCTGCCAGTGGCTAAGTGCACTGGCAATGGGACCTGGGGCCCTCAGCTGGGACCAGGGCAGGCTCTTAAAGAAGTGGTTTAACCAGAACAGACGATGCTGTAGAAAGGTCTACTCCCACCTACTCCTCGAGCCCCAATTCCCAACATGCATCCCCCCCCCAACCCCCTCTTGCACTTGGCTAGTGTGATGGTTCTGCCAGATTATCAGGCCTCCTGGCTTCCCTTCCACAGGGACCCTGTTGAGAGCCTCCTTGTTTTCAGAGTCAACTCTAACGCATCTGCCTCTGTGAGACCCTCAACTCTGCCACAGCATCTTACACGTTCTTTTAAAATAGTGCTTTTAGTACCCCCATGTTCATAGAAGGATTCGTCACAGTAGCCAAAAGTTGGAAATAACCCAAGGGATTAATGGATAATCAGAATGTGGTAGATCCAAACCATGGGGTATTGTTCAGCCTTAAAAATGAAAGACATTTTGACACATGGATGACACTTGAAGATGTTAAGTTAAATGAAAGAAGCCAGACACAAAACAACAGGTGCTACATGATTCCACTTGAATGAGGTTAGGATCGTAGTTCGGTTCCGAGACAGAGAAAGTAGGATGGTGGTTGCTAGGAGCTGGCAGGAGAGGCAAATGGAAGTTAGTGCTTCATGGGTATAGAGTTGGCGTCGCAAGGCAAGAGAATTTTGTAGATTGGTGGCACAACAATGAGAATGTACTTAACACTACTGAACGGTATTCTTAAAAAGTGGTTTAAGTTGGTAAACTTTGTTATGTGTATTTTACCACAATTACAAAATAAAGGTAGTACTTATGCCATGTTTTGTAATTTGGGGTCTGACCTCACAGTACACTGAGGCTTCTTAAGGTCAGGGAGCATCTTATTTTCATCTTTGTTCCCCAGAAAATGGCATTCTGCAGGCACACGGTGGGTGGGGAGGCACCGCTGGCTGCGAGAGTGCGTAATACGCAGGTGTGAAGCGACCAGTAACAAAAACAGACACCCAGGACAGCTCCTGTAAACAACCCATTACCTAGATGCACTAAATACCTTAAGCACTGCTCTTTTAAGCTCTTTTCCACCACAGACCCATTTAGTGGACTATAGCCATAATTTAATGAATGATACCCTTGTGACATGAAAGAATAACTGTTCAACTTAATGCCCAAATGATACCCGGGAGCAGCTCTACTGAGTCACGTGGCACACGCTGGCTCATTATTTCCAGGTATATTGCAGGTCGGGAGGAAGGCGAGGACTGCTGTGTCGGGGAAACATTAACTACCCCTCTCGATGGAGTCCTGTCCCTCAGAGCACTGTCAGGGAGGTTCACTCACCGGCAGATACTGTGACTGTTGGATTTCACGTGCCAGACATAAATCTGTTAATTTGCAACATGAATTAAATTTCCCAGGCAGCCTTGGAGTAGGAATTATCTAAGAAACTCGGTCATACAACTTAGAAACATAACTGATTCGTTTTCTTCAATCTAAAACACAATCCCCTCCGCCCCCTTCCCCGCCCCCCACCTCCCCGTCATAGGATTTTTTGAGGTTCTAAAATGTTTGTGGGAAAATTGAGTTTGCAGACTGAATTACGGTAACTCCAGTAGCTTGGCTTTTGGTCTGTGTCTCGGCCCACCACAGTATCACTTGGTGCTCCACTTGTGTGCTGGGGATCGTACCTGCCCAGCGTAGTCATGAAATGATTTCCCTGTGCCTGTGGAGGTCCCGGGTCCCATCTCCACACCTGTGCCAGCCCTGTTACTCCGGGATACCCCTTCGGCCTGGCATTTGATTGAGAGAGGCTGTTCAGGAGACCTGGGGATGTGTGAAATGCTGCTTTATTCTCTTTCACGTATTTCCTCTACTGTCCAGATTCCTGGAAGTTGTAAATGAGAACGTCGAATAGGTACTAAGCAGCAATCTAATTCACAGAAGAGATGGCAAGTAAAAGAAAGAACCAAAATGAGGTAAATAGCACCCTAGGCAACCTCGTTAGATTCTCAACACTGGCTGCATTTTTCATTAGGCGATTTTGAGGTTGATTTGATCATTTTAGTGAGTACTGGGCCATTGTAAAGCATTTCCCAGCCCAGGAGGTAGATTAATTTTGGTTTATTATTTTTTTCTTGCTCAGAGCTATTACTTGGGTAATACATTTTACAGTTCTGTGCTCGATCTTGCTATAATGTGCAAAAATATTAGTTCCCTGCATTTCCTCCTTTTTCACGTAGTACTTTCTCAGGAACCCCTCGCCTCACTCCAGAGGGTCCCACTCCCCCAGCCACTTTCCGTTTCCTTCCTGCTCAGACCGCAGGGCAGCAGCAGCCCCATCCCCTGGACTTCTCAGAAATGCAGTCTCTCAAGCCCAGCAGAGCTCTTGGCTCAGAACCCATTTGAAAAAGCCCCCCTCGCCTAAAGTTCTGCTCCCTCAGGCAGTTTTTGATGACCAATAATAGCCCATGAAATGTCCTTTGAAATGTCCTTTGACATTTAAATTAAGCTCACCCATTACCCCAACCGCTGTGATTGAGCAGGACGCTCTAGATCAGAGGTGGGGAACCTTTTTCTGCCAGGGGCCCTTGGGATCTTTATAACATCACTCCTGGGCCACACAAAATTACCCACTTAGAAGTTAGCCTGTTAGCCAAAACCGGTTTGGCTCAGTGGATAGAGCGTCGGCCTGCGGACTGAAGGGTCCCAGGTTCGATTCCGGTCAAGGGCATGTACCTGGGTTGTGGGCACATCCCCAGTGGGAGATGTGCAGGAGGCAGCTGATCGATGTTTCTCTCTCATCGATGTTTCTAACTCTCTATCTCTCTCCCTTCCTCTCTGTAAAAAATCAATAAAAATATATATTTAAAAAAAAAAAAAAGAAGTTAGCCTGTTACATTTGGTCAAACATTTAATTAACTCACCCCAATGCCTTGGCAGGGCCAGACCAAATGATTTCCTGGGCCTTATACAGCCCATGGTCCGGATGGTCCCCACCCCTGCTCTAGAAAGTTCTATGTCACTTACCACACCACAGATTTTTTTTCTATTCTCCACAAGATAAGACATGAAAAGCATCTACTGGCACGGAGACCAGCACAGAGTAATCGCTTGGACAAAGATAGCTGTTGTTATCACAGGGTGTACAAAGGGTTGTCCGGCCCATGAAAATGAGGGGGTTGGCCATTTGCAATCCTATTTATGGATCCATCTGCCATATCTGTCTTCTCTGTTCGGCTTATTGTATACCTAAACAATATAGGAGTAGATGTTCCATAAATTTCTCCAGACTGAGGTAGACTCCCCAAACTCTCTACAAGATGCCTCTTTGGTGCAGGACACCCCAGGTAATAAAAATCATTCAAAGGTGAACTAATGCAGAGCCTGCTCTCAACACATGCAGTCCAGAGAAGATACAAGGAATTATAAAAATGACTGCCATATGAGATAGAAGGAGGTCGCAATTTTTATGGAAGTTTAGAAGATGATGTTTAGGGAGACAGGTAGAACGTTTCCAAAAAAATTGGCATTTGAAACAGAATGTGCGATGTGGTTAAGATTTCAGTAGGTGGACATGCATGTGAAAGTCATGCCAGGTGATGGGACCAGCATAAGCAAAGGTGCGATGCCTTGATTCACTGAATGAAGAACTAGGCACCTGCAGAGCCTTTGGGGAAATGAACCCCCAGGTGTGTAACACTCATTTCCACTTTTAATCCCACAACTATCTAGTGATCACAAGGGAGCTGACTTTTGGAGATTAAGGATAGAGAGGTTCGGTAGACAGTTTTGTAGAAAAGACTTCTGGGTACACAGACAAGCACAGAGGGGTCCTTGGGAGGCTTAGCCTGAGAAGTGAGTGCACGTGGGCTATGGTGGGAAGATGCGAGAGGCAGGAAGCCACTGCCTATTGTGTACTCCCAGCAAGATGTTAATAAGGAACATGATTCCACTTTTTGGAATGAAACTGATGTTGCTTAAAACAAAGTTATAACACCCAGTTTTGTGGATGTTCAGGGAATCCGGTGAGAGTAGAAATTGATCTATTTCTGGAGGGTAGTTTGGCAGGTACTTAACAGCCTCCTTTGAAAATGTTCATACCTGTCTGGCAGCAATTCCACATCTAAGAATTTATCTGAAGGAAATAATTATGGTTGTTTGCAAAGATTTAACTTCAAGGGTATTTGACACAGTTATTTATAATAGCAAAATATCTACAAATAGGGGATTTGGTAATAAACTATCATATACTGTAATATTATGTAGCCATCAAAATAACTTATTAAATATTAAACAAAAGCAGGTTATAATAATACTAGAGGCCCGGTGCACAAAAATTTGTGCACTGGGGGGGCGGGGGGAGTCCCTCAGCCCGGCCTGTGCCCTCTTGCAGTCTGGGACCCCTCGGGAAATAACGACCTGCTGGCTTAGGCCTGCTCCCGGGTGGCAGAGGGCAGGCCCAATCCCTAGGTGCAGCCCCTGGTCGGGCTCAGAGCAGGGCTGATTGGGGAGTTGGGGCGCCGCCCCCTGTCATGCACAGAGCAGGGCAGATTGGGAGGTTGCGATGCCACCCTCAGTCAAGCTCAGGGTAGGGAAGATTGGGGGGTTGGGGCACCGCCCCCTGTCACACTCAAGGCAGGGTCGATGGGGAGGTTGCGGCACCACCCCCTGTCACGCACAGAGCAGGGCCAATCAGGGGGTTGGGGCGCTGCCCCCTGTCATGCCCAGAGCAGGGCCCATCAGGGGGTTGGGGAGCTCCCCCCTGTCACGCACAGAGCAGGGCGGATCAGGGGGTTGGGGCGCCGCCCTCTATCACCCACAGAGCAGGGCCGATCAGGGGGTTGGGGCGCCGCCACTGTCACACTCAGGGCAGGGCCAATGGGGAGGTTATGGCTCTACCCCGTCACACACAGAGTAGGGCCCGTGGGGTAGGGGGGTTGGGGCGCCGCACCCTGTCACACACAGAGCCGCAGGGTGATCAGGGGGTTTGGGCGCTGCCCCCTGTTACACTGATCCCAGTACCAGGAGGCCTCGCGGCTCTGCTGATCCTGGTGCTGGGAGGCATATTACCCTTTTACTATATAGAATAGAGGCCTGGTGCATGGGTGGGGGCTGGCTGGTTTGCCCTGAAGGGTGTCCTGGATCAGGGTGGGGGTCCCCGCTGGATGCCTGGCCAGCCTGGATGAGGGGATGATGGCTGTTTGCAGCTGGTCACACACCCTTCAGGGTGGGGGTCCCCACTGGGGTGCCTGGCCAGCCTGGGTGAGGGGCTGAGGGCTGTTTTCAGGCTGGGACTGAAGCTCCCAACTGCTCCTTTTTTCTTTCTTTTTTTTATTTTTTTATTCTGGGCCAGCTTTAGCTCTGAGGCTTGGCTCCAGCTCTGAGGTCTCAGCTGCTGAAAGTAGGTATCTGGTTTGTTTGGGTTCTATAATCGAAACTCCAGCTCTGAGATCCCGGGCTCACTGAAAGCAGGTTTCTTGGGTTTTGTTTAGCTTCTATATTTGTTACAATGTTTCTTAAACTGAAAGCTCAGAGGCCGGCAAGGCAGGCAGGGAATGTTGGAGTCCTCTGTCACTGAAGCAAGCAAGCCTCATGTTCAGTTTAAGCTGCCTGGCTGCTGGCCGCCATCTTGGCTGGCAGTTAATTTGCATATCGCCCTGATTAGCCAATGGGAAGCGTAGCAGTCGTACGCCAATTACCATGTTTCTCTTTTATTAGATAGGATATGCGTATTAATCCCATTTTCTTTAAATATATGAGCTAATATCTTAAGAAAACACATGCACACACACGCACGTGTGCATCCAGAAAGAAAATACTTAAACATCTTAAGAATGATTTTATTCAAGTGCTAGGATTACTGCTAGTATATATTTACCTTCAAATTTACTCTCAGTGATTATGATTAAGAAAAGTGTTGGTTTTATTTTGTTTTTTTACGTGGTAATGCAGCCTTGCACACAGGTGAGGTCTGGGCATTGTAATGAGGGGATTGGGTCATGACACATTGCAGAAGTAGAATCTTCAGGGCCATGCCAGTGTTGGAAAGGGCTACAAATAAGGTGAATGTTCTGAGCCCGTGAGCCTGGAAGAGAGTCAGGGGGGTGAAGGGGGGACATCAGGAAGGGGAGCAGCTGTTGTGAGGGGGGCATTGGGTATTGATCGTGTTGAATTGGATGTATGAAGAGAGACTCGGGAAAAAGTCCAACACTCTGGTGTCAGTCCTCAGACCAACCTTAGCAGTTGCAAAGCAGCTAAAAGAAGACTGTCTCTTTGGTATTATGAGTTTAAACGTACTGACTGGGGACAGTCTCCATGGGCAATTGGTAAAACCCACAGGTGGCCTGTGAAAGACTCCAGCTTAGTTTTTTTTTAAACAATTTTTTATTGATTAAGGTATTACAAATGTGTCTTTATCCCCCCATTGTCCCCTCATTCCCCCAGTCTTGCCCTCACCCCCAACCCCTGTTGTCTGCGTCCATCGCTTACGTTTATATGCACGCATACAAATCCTTTGGAGAGAGCATCCAGCTTAGTTTTGATGACCGGCCAGCAGAGAGAAACAGAGGCAGGTTTTCTTTGAATGGCCATTTTCTTATCATCCTCACTTTAGTTTGGAGCTCCTGATCCTATGATCCTGAGCCTCAGCCGGGCAATAAATTCTTTTTTGAAATGCCATTATTGATTTTACAATTAAGCTTTGAATCTTTGGAGGTATTCAAATGAGAAAATACAGACAGTTCCCACCATATAATCAGTGCTCAGAAAGGTTTAGTTCTTCTGTGTTTAAAGCTGTGAGTTTTTAAAGTCTAGTGAATTAACTTAGTGATTGAAAGCATATCTTATGCCCCTCATTGATTCCAGATGCCTAAATAGAGATATCATCTCCTGGGAAGCTCCCACCAAGGAATTTTCAGTTGGGCAAGCTCCTTGCTTTAAAAGCACACATAAAAACTACCCCCCCCCCCAACAAACAAACAACAGAACAATAACACACACACAACAGTTTCTGCATACAGATTTAAAAGCACACAGCTAAAAGCCAGTTTTTACAATACTGTTTCATTCCTGACCAGCATTCTATTGATTCTTTGATCTTATTGTCAGTGCACTTAATTTTTCTCTGCTTTGGTTTTAATAACTAGACTGATACTTGACATGTTTCTTTCCCAAGGGGCAATTTATAACTATTAATTGGTTTGTAAAATGCCTTTTGAACTACTCAGATGAAAGGCCTCATATAAATAGCAAATGTTTCTTGTGTTGTTGTTGTTGTTGATTTCATTATGTGTATTTTGACTACTTGCTACTTGCTGTCTTTTAAGATACTGAAACCTACATTTTAAAATTTTCAGATCTTTCCTTTCAAGAACAAACATAACCAGATATTTAACATCCAGAAGTGATTTAGTTTCTTTACCAAACAGTAATTCCTCTTAAAAGGTAGGACCTGGGAAAAAACGAATACTTGTTTATGTATAACACTTCTGACTTGACTTGTTGGCACCACAATAAAAACATCCAAGAAATTCTCAAGGTTCAAAATACCCAGACACAGGAATAAAGCGAATTTAAACCTGACTTCTTATTGACCACCTAGAAGTCGACTGGCTTTTCATCGCCAGGAGCTTGAGTCTCTTATTTTTAACTTTTCTTTGGACAGAGAAGAAAACCACCAGCCACCCCAAAGGACATTTGTCAGTGTCTGACATTTTTGGTTGCCACAGTTTGGGGGGTGCTGCTGGCATCGAGATAGATAGAACCCCAGGATTCTGGCAAACATCGTATAAAGCACAGGACAGCCACTGTCACACAACAAAGAGTCATCTGGCCCCAAATGCGGACAGTATCCATGTTGAGAAATCCAGCCAACATTCAGTGTAGAACTTAATTCATCTTCATCCACTGGGATTTCTCCTCAGTCTGTTGCATAGTGTGTGTTTTTTTAAAATCTTGCCTGGATTTCTTTGCAGGTTGGCATTGTGGGAAGAACAGGAGCTGGAAAAAGTTCCCTCATCTCCGCCCTTTTTAGATTGTCAGAACCCGAAGGTAAAATTTGGATTGATAAGATCTTGACAACTGAAATTGGACTTCATGATTTAAGGAAGAAAATGTCAATCATACCTCAGGTATGCAAGTCAGAGCATTCTCACATGATCTTTTTATAAGGGCACCTAAGTTTAATTGCTTTTAATTTTATTACTGTTTAAAAGTGAATTAAAGGGGTGATCCATTCCCCCAAGTAGAGCATATTTTTAACAGCAGGTATTTTTAACTGATATTTTATATTAATCAGTTGACCAGTTTTATTTGTTTGTTCATTTGGGGTGTGTGTGTGTGTATGTGTGTGTGTGTATGAGAGAGAGAGAGAGAGAGAGAGAGAGAGAGAGAGAGAGAGAGATTGAATAAATTTGCCCAGGTAGATTTCTGAACTCAAACTTCCCCAAGTTCCCAATTTTATCTACTGGCTAGAGACCTGGTTAATGAAATTTGTTTACGAGTGAGGTCCCTAGGCCTGGCTGGTGATCAGGGCCTATCGGGGCTGTCTCACCCAGTCCCCATTGGGGCCGGGCTGGCTGCGGCCTGCTGGTTGCTGGCTGGGGCCTGGGGGCCTGCCGGCTGCCAGACAGGGCCTGCGGGATCAGGGGAGGGACCAGGGTGGTTGGCTGACCATAGGAGGTTGGCTGTGGGAGCGCACTGACCACCAGGGGGCAGTTCCTAATTTGAGCGTCTGCCCCCTGGTGGTCAGTGGGCATCATAGCAACTGGTTGACCCGTTGTTCCTGTCATTCGGGTCGTCCAGTTGTAAAGGTCTCTTAGGCTTTTATAGATAGATGATAGATAGATAAATAGATAGATAGATAGATAGATAGATAGATAGATAGATAGATAGATAGATAGATAAATAGATAGATAGCCACATAATTCTGAGAACAAAATGATAAATGGTTTGTTTAGCACTTGAGAGGTTTTTATAGGAAAACATAGGTTTTAAATGACTTAATGATGACATTTTGCAGCAGGAAATAAAGCTACCTTTTCAAAACTGGTTATCTCCATGGAGGCTTTCCTGTGAAACTGTATGGCTTTGAGAATTTTGGAGTGCATAGGAACTTTGGGGAGACTTTTAGAACTCTAGCCATTAGTAAATGATACAGGCCAGGGAGGCTGTGCAGCGTAGTGAGCAAGAGCATCAGACGAGGAATTCCATCTCTGTGCACCTCAGTTTTCTCTCCAGTACAAGTCTGCTAGCAGTACCAAGTCCCAAAGCTGCTGTGAGGACTAAATAGGTAAGTCCCTGTGGAGTGGTTCACCTGCTGTGATGATGGAGGGTTGAATTGACCCTTGTCCAGAGCTCTAATTGTTTCCTTTTACTCTGCTTCTTAATACAAGCATGGCCTTCAGGCAGTGTTCTAGAGATGGGTTATATGCACAATAGGAGCTCCTGTCATGCCTATGGTTCATCCACTCAACATAAATGCAGACAGTATGTATTGAGCAATTGCTGTCCTCTAGTATATAGCCAAGGGCAGCATAGGCCCTATAGCCACTGGCCTGAGGCGTCTTCCATCCTGCCCTCTGCTTTGACACTTAATACATATTCAGCTTTATACTTGCTGATTATTTTTAAATTTAAGGTTTTTTGTTTACTTTTACACTATAATCATCTGGCCATCAAGGGAAGCTGCGGAAAAACACATACCCTGTTGAGGTGAGAAACACAGAGAAGAGACGAGACAGAAAGAGCCAGGCCAATTGGCTTTCTGCATGTGGGTAGAAAGAGCTCTTAAATGCCTGATCATTAGGAAGCATATAGGACATGGTACCCAAGGGAAGGAGAATGTGGACTTGTGTCTTATGACCGAGTTCAGCTATTGCTACTTACCACTGACCTGTAAACTAATTGAACTTTCTCTGAGTAATTTCAAAATCTATCTGTCCCCTTCAGAACCTCATTCAGATGCCAGTTCACACCCCTTAGGTTGACTAGTACCTAAAGGAACCAAACAAACAGAAAATAACAAGCGTTGGAAATTATGTAGAGAAATTGGAACCCTTGTGCATGGCTGGTGGGAATATAAATGGTACAGCCACTGTGGAAAGCAGGATGGAGTATCCTCCAGAAATTAAAAATATACTTATCATATGATCCAGCGATTCTACCTCTGGGTATAAACCCCAAAGAGTTTTGAAGGGACTTGAAGAGATATCTGTACACCCATACGTTATTCATAATAGCAAAATGTAGACGTACTCCACGTGTTCATTGATGGATGAATGGATAAACAAAATGTGGAATATCCACGCAGTGGAATATAATTCAGCCTTAAAATGAAGGCAGTTTGGATAGATGCTGCAATATGGAAGAGCCTTGAGGACATTATATGTGGAGTAAGGATAATACTATATGATTCCTTTTATATGAGGGACATAAAGTAGTCATATTCATAGAGAAGCCATAGAATGGTGGTGTCCAAGAGGGTAGAGAATAGGGAGTTGTTTAATGAGTACAGGTTCAGTTTTATTGATGGATGTTTAACAATGTTGAATGTACTGAATCCCTCTGAACTGTACACTTACACGTGTTTAAGGTAGCCCTAGTCGGTTTGACTCAGTGGCTAGAGGGTTGGCCTGCTGACTGAAGGGTCCCAGGTTTGATTTTGGTCAAGAGCACATGTGTGGGTTCGATCCTCAGTAGGGGTCATGCAGGAGGCAGCCAATCAATGATTCTCTGTCATCATTGATGTTTCTATCTCTCACTCCATCTCCTTTCCTCTCTGAAATCAATAAAAATATATTTTAAAAAATAATAAATAAAAGTGGTTGAGGTAGTCAATTTTATGTGTATTTTACCAGAATGTTAAACAAAATTGTTTTAAAAATAATCCCTTTCAGGAAAAATGGGAAGGAATATTCAGCACATAAAGTCCTGGTATTGAAAGATTCCCTCTAGCTATTAGATTCATGACTTAGTGATTACAGTATAAAATACGAGTTTAAATTCCCAAGTTTTATATTTTGGTTGTACCCATCTCTGAAATGGGCGAAAGAGATTTACTTAGCAGAAATAATGGGCGTGTCTGTAAAGTACTTTGATATCCTTGGATGAAAGGATCTAGAAACGTGTCCTGTGTTACTTTTAATGCTTCTTAATAAGAAATGGTTGTATGCTTGTGTACATAAAAGAACTGTGTAAATAAAGAAATAACGTTAGATGATTTTTGGCTGTCCCAGTAATGTTTTGGAAGCACATCTGAGCAAAGACTAAATATACCTTGACATCACCAGGTTTTGGTTCTGTTCCATCAGTTGCCACCCTACTTTTGAGCGTGGTCTATATACATACTCCAGAGAGCGTGCTGACAAAACAGAGCTGAGCTTTGTATCCATGAAGATAATGATCACCAACCATTGTAAACACAGAACCTTTATTTATTTTTTTTCACTTTATATGCTTTTGTCTCCAAGGCTCAGTGTCTGTTGATTAAAGGAAGGGAGTTAGTAGAGACTGTGTAGTGTATAAAGGGTCCCACAGAATCGTTCATGAGGCAGCCAGGGGTAGAATCTTTGAAAGCGGAGACCCAGTGTCTGTCCTGCTCTGCCTCACAGGAGTGTGTGACCTTGATGAAGTTGCACGGCCTCCAAGCTTCAGGTTCCTTGTCTTTCAGCCAGTAATTCCTGCCTTGCAGAATTGTTGTGGAGACTGGATGAGAAAATGTTTGGGCTTCTTAGGAATACTCAGTAAATAGTAACTATGATTATTAAGGACTGGGGCACTAGCCTTTTGGTATGTTGCTACTTAAGTAAAAATAGTAAAACACTCTGGATGGACTTTGCTCTTTAATTTCTACCTATGTTTTTGTGGTCCTCAGTGATTTTTCTTCATATTCATTATAACATAAACCAAATTGTTTATATAAATTTAAAGAGTGAAGGGAAAAAGTGGGGGTCAGGGGAGGTGGCGATGTAATGAGAAATCTATCCAATGTTTGTCCCACAAGGAACAACAGGAGAGAGTATTGCTTCTTTTCATCCTGTTTTCTGGCTCCCCTCCCACCACCAGTCTTTTCTGGCCACTGCTCTGTACCCCACTCATACATTGCAGTCCCCCATGGAGATCCCTGCCATTTTTTCCCAGCCCTCCCCACAGTCCCAGCTGTTTCCTACCTCTCCTTGAGAACAGCTATGGCTTTCATTGTTGTGCTGCAGTACTTGTTGTAGTTCCTGACAAGTTACACAAGTATTAATAACTAGGGGCCTGGTGCACAAAATTTGTGCAGCGGGGGGCGGGGGGGGGGCACGGGGGGGAGTGGTCCCTCAATCCAGGACTGCTGGCTCCTAAACGGTGGCCGGCATGCCTGATTGCCCCTAACCATCTGCCTGCCTGCCTGATTCTCACAGCATTCCTGCAGCGTTAGCCCCATGTCCAGTGAGGAGCTGAGGCGTGGGGAGGTGGCTAGCTGCCCTGAGTCACACAGCTAATGAGCAGCAGAATCTGAACCCAGGACTGTCCAACCCCAGATCTCTCTCTGTATTTTTCAGTGTATGCTTGTTGAACTGAATGATGTCCTCATCATATATTTTCCCATTTTTCCTACCACCCCATTCAAAAAGACTTCCCCCTAAACCAGCTGTGGGCAAACTACGGCCTGCGGGCCGGATCCGGCCCGTTTGAAATGAATAAAACTAAAAAAAAAAAAAAGACCGTACCCTTTTATGTAATGATGTTTACTTTGAATTTATATTAGTTCACACAAACACTCCATCCATGCTTTTGTTCCGGCCCTCCGGTCCAGTTTAAGAACCCATTGTGGCCCTCGAGCCAAAAAGTTTGCCCACCCCTGCCCTAAACCATAACAAAAATGAATAAATATAGAGCAAAATTGAAAGCTATTTCTCCTATTAGTGCATCCCTCATTGGCCAGTTTGTTGGTTCTGAAAAACTGAACTGTTTACTTTTGCCGAAAAACTCAAGTCACACTCACCACTAAGGGAACATGAGTTTAGAAATGGGTTTAGTCACTACTTTGTCATGGACTAGTAAGTATCAGGAGAAGATACTCAAAATCTTACCTTGTGAGAGCTCTTTGCAGTTTCTAACTGGCTGCAGAGAAGTCTGTTGGCCTGGTTACCTGTCTATACTGTGGAAAACTTCCATTGCTCTTCCCCCAAAATGAATAGGAAGCAGTGTTGCTTCTATCCCAACACCCTGATTTAGGGACCCTCAGACTCTGCAAACGGGGAGCCCGGTGCTACCTCCTTGCTTACAGATCTGGTGAGCTAGGCCCACATCCTCTTCCTTGCCTCCCGCTTGCTGTGTGCCACGCACTCCTGTGGTGGTCTTGCTCCTTTAGGGTCATCCCTGTCACTCTTCACCGCACCTTGAGCAGGTCGGAATTGGGAGAGAGGTGATAGCCGCGAAGACCTACGTAGGAACAGAGGCATGGAAGTGGTGGCATACACAGCCTGGCTAGTCCTGGAGGGAACTTTAAAAAGCACACAGCTGTATTAAAAATGTACACCTCCAATTTGTGTTCAGAGTTTCAGGAATAGCAAACAAATAAAAGCACTTTCTTTAAAAAAATGTTTTTTTAATCCTTTCCCGAGGACATTTTTCCATTGATTTTTACAGAGTGGAAGAGAGAGGGAAAGACAGAAATATCAGTGTGAGAGAAACACATAGATTGCCTCCTGCATGAGCCCGACCAAAGCCCGGGCCAAGCAGGAGCCTGCAACCGAGGTACATGGCCTTGACTGGAATCAAACCTGGGACCCTTCGGTCCTTAGGCCAACGCTCTATCCACTGAGTGAAACCACCTAGGGCCTAAATAATTTTTTAAAACTGAACAGGTAGCTGAAATGTAGGCGTCCTTTGTACTCATGACCCGAAATAGTTAAAATATGTTCCCCAAAGAGAACACCAAGGTGAGATTATATTCAGGGAGTTGCTTGCTTATCTGAAAGATCTGTAAAAATGGATTTCAAAACTTCTTTGGATGAGTTCTCCACACCTACAGCCCCTATCCTATGGGCATAAAGAAAATGTTTTCAGTTGAAGAGGGATTCCATGCAAATGCAGTATTTATGATTGCACCCCAAGGGTTGGCACAGATCAACAGCTATCATCCTCAAACAATTAAGCAGATCCATCTGTTATTTTTATTAGACCTTTATAATCACAGCACAAGGTAGGTAATTTTTGAAGAGTATCACTCTGCTCTTTTGGTATTTCCATTCTGTGGGTTGTCTTCAGCAGGTTGAAAAGGTTCAACAGATCTATCTCTTTAAGACTTCTTCCGTAGTACCTGGTTTTCTTTCCCTTCTTTTTTTCTTATTGAGAACAGAACTCAAAGAGAGCAGAGGTGGGTATGCTGTTACTCGTAAGAAATACAACTGGATTCCAGCCTAATGCAGTGGGCCCTTTGTTTCCGACACTGAAGTCTTCATTAAAGCCCCTGGAACTGCTCCCCGTAGCTCCTGACCTTTTTGTATCGAAAGAGGACTTTACACGACTTAAATTCTTTTTCCTTTGTTGGCGAACAATGTCCTTTTCTTCTGAATATGGATGACGATCAGTTCATTCAGAGGCTACAGGGTTTAAAAAAAAAAAAGAAGAAGAAGAAGAAGAAGGAAGCCAAGAAATAAAGCAACTCCAGGTGATTTTCTCGTAACAGGGAGATGAGCTGCCCTCAATAAAGGTCCTTAGAAATGAAAACGTAGCTCTCAGGACTGGAAGAAGCAGTGGCAGTAGCCACTCCTGAGGATGTATTTTAATAAGAGGGCGGTTTCCTGGTTTGGGACTGAAATGAGGAGTGTAAAGTGTTGTGCTTTATCTGCCGAGTTTGTAACCACTTGTACGGTTTTTGTCTTGGTCCCGGGTTTTAAGTGTCTGAAGGTTAGTGGGTAGGGTTTCTTTTTAGGAGAATGAGAGGCTTGTCTTCCAGTGGTGTGTCCAAAGGACTAGTAGGCCGATAGGTTCCCATCTTGCAGTGTGTCGAGGGCTTATCAATTTACTACACTCAGTGCTCTGATTCAGAGTGGCCTTTTTGGGGTCACACACCTAATATGAACTTGGGTTATGCTAGTAACAAAGGAAAAAAATTACTACTAAATTTGGTACAAAGGATAAAAATAGTGTACCCTTTAAACCAAGATGAAAAACAGGTTTAAGGGAGTCGGGGCAGCCTGGAATCCGGAGAGCCGGGAGCAGGGGGCGGGGGCGGGAGGCGGGGGTCCGTGGGGGGGGGGGAGGGGGGGAGGGGGGGGAGGGGGGGAGGGGGGAGGGGGGAGGGGGGAGCGCGGGGCAGCTCTCGCGAGGCTGAGCCCGGGCTCGCGGGGTTGTCAGCGCGCGCGATTGTAGCTGCCTGGCGGCGGGAGAAGTAGCGCTAGAGCCAAAGAACGTGTGTCTGCGCTCGCGTGGTCATGGAGGCGCCGGGGCTGCCGCCAGCCGCGAAGACTTCAGCCCCCAGCCGGAGCTTCCGGCTGCTGCTGCTGCCACTACTGCTGTTCCTGCTGCTGGCCCAGACTCTGCGGGGCTTGGAGGCAGAGGAGAGGCCCTGAACCCGTGAAGAGGAGTGCCACTTCTACGCGGGGGGACAAGTGTACCCGGGGGAGGCGTCCCGAGTTTCGGCCGCCGACCACTCCCTGCACCTCAGCAAAGCCAAGATTTCCAAGCCAGCACCTTATTGGGAAGGAACCGCTGTGATAAATGGAGAATTTAAGGAGCTCAAGTTAACTGATTATCATGGAAAATACCTGGTTTTTTTCTTCTACCCACTTGATTTCACTTTTGTGTGTCCAACTGAAATTATTGCCTTTGGTGATAGAATTGAAGAATTCAGATCCATAAACACTGAAGTGGTGGCATGCTCTGTCGATTCACAGTTTACCCATTTGGCCTGGATTAACACCCCTCGAAGACAAGGAGGACTTGGACCAATAAAGATTCCACTTCTTTCAGATTTGACCCATCAGATTGCAAAGGACTATGGCGTATATCTGGAAGATTCAGGCCACACTCTTAGAGGTCTCTTCATTATTGATGACAAAGGGATCCTAAGACAGGTTACTCTCAATGACCTTCCTGTGGGCAGATCAGTGGATGAGACCCTGCGTTTGGTTCAAGCATTCCAATACACTGATAAACATGGAGAAGTCTGCCCTGCTGGCTGGAAACCTGGTAGTGAAACAGTAATCCCAGATCCAGCTGGAAAACTGAAGTATTTCGACAAACTGAACTGAAAATACTTCCTCAGGCCACGATGCTTGAACGCCTTCAATAAAAGGCGCCATGTTGTTAAAAAAAAAAAAAAAAAAAAAAAACAGGTTTAATACTAATGCTCCATTTAAAATATTACATTTCTTTTTCTAACTGTATCGTGCCAACTCACTCTTATTAAATGGGGCTTAATTGTGCACCTTTAGGAAAAATTTAGTACTTAGGTTAATAAATTTAGTATATATTTACATGAAGGTTGTGTGTCCTACCATAAATGTCTAACACTAAAATGTTCTGCCTGCAAATATTTTTATAACACTTATTTATAAGATTAGTTTATTAACTTCATTGCTTAGAGGTGGGTAGTTTAAATATTAATTATCATTTCTGATAGGTATTATTTTGACCCTTATCTGCTCCTGCAGTAGTTTCTACTGTGAGCATTTTTATTACCTTTTGAAGATAATATAATGGTTTCTTATTTGACAAGTGGATGAGAGTGCAATGAGTAGAAACCAAAATGAACTTGGTGCATAAAACACATTGGCATATTAAAGCAGACATTGTTAACAAATTGCCAGATAGTGTTAAAGAAAAATATAGCTTTACTCAGTTAAAGTTTTGAGAAATCATTTTTTTATTCAACAAGTTTTGATTGAAATTTTACTCATTTTATAATATACTAGAGGGCTGGTGCACGACATTCCTTCGGGGGGTTGGGGGGGGGGCACAGCTCCTGCATTGAGCATCTGCCCCCTGGGGGTCAGTGCATGTCTTAGCGACCAGTCATTCTGCTGTTTGGTCGTTTTGCATATTAGCCTTTTATCATATAGGATATTTGGCATGTCTTAAAGAGAAATATTATTTATTAAACTCTTTTCATACTGCTAAGTAAACATGAGTAATTTGCCTAATACATTCTTTTAGATCTACAGTACAGATTTAAGTGGGGACCCTTTTGCATTGGAAAGTGCTTAATTTCTTTTTATGATACTCATCAGTGATTTAGTGATAGTTAGCAGACCCTCCTTAAGGCCTACAGAGTATCTCTGGTCTCTCTTTCTTGTTTTTTTGTTTGTTTTTTTTTTTAAATATATTTTTATTGATTTCAGAGAGGGACAGGGAGAGAGAGAGAGAGAGAGAGAGAGAGAGAGAGAAACATCAATGATGAGAGAGAATCATTGATCAGCTGCCTCCTGCATGCCCCTTACTGGGGATCAAGCCCACAACCCTAGCATGTGCCCTGCCTGGGAATCAAACTGGTAACCTTTTGGTGCACAGGATGATGCCCAACCAACTGGGCCACACTGGCCAGGACTTAATGTCTTTTTAATGTAGGATTTTGCTGAGGGATACATGTTGTTTGATGGCCAACCATCTGTGTTCTGCATCCATTTTTCCCTCACCCTTCCTGAAACTAAGACAATAAGGAGAGAAAGTGTGGGAGGTTCTCTGAGTGTCATGCTTCTTCATGGCTAGAGAAGATTAAAGTACCGTCTCTATCTTTCTCTCTGGCTTTTGAGAAGTGAAGAGGAACCGTCCAGCCCCAAGTCCAGGCCAGATCCAAGGCTGTTGATTCCCTTGAGTCAAGCACTGGTGGGAAAGTCCAATCTCCTCTTGTTCCCATAGCTGTGCATCTCATTGAAAGTAGCCTGTTGAGCTCTTTTCTGCTGCCCATATTCTTGTGGCCTGGGTTCCTAGAGCCTCTCAAAAGAAAACTTAAACGGCCTACTTATAACCTAGAAGGAGGCATATTTTTCAAGAGTAATTTAATTGTGGTTCCTCCCAAGGCAGGTGAAGAGGAAGAGCTATTTCAATAAAAATAATTTCATTATGACGCACATCACACAATGGGTTTCAGGTTATCCAGCCCTTGCAGTTAATAACAAAGTTCTATGAGTCATGAAATCCTGATGCACAGACAAGATAACATGGGGTTTGCTGATGCAAATCAGAGGTGATCTCTTTATGAATAGAGGTGTCATTGGCCCTATTAGTTTACCTTCTCTTAGGACAAAAAACAGGTTGTCCCATTCAAACAGATAGAGAGATTCCCAATCCTGAAAGTTTGGTTTCCCAAAAGAGAAAATATCCTAGTTTATTCTTCTGTGCAAATGTGAAAATATTTAACAGTTTTGCTTTGAGGCACAAATTTCAACACAGATTCCAGTATCACACCACACCTGGATTGACAATTAATTTATGTTCTCCTGATGTAACCTCAAATAATTTATATTCTCATTTTTTCTGTTTGAACAGATATCATTATCAGAAAGGCATTTTTAAAAAGCAAACCTTCCTTTTTCAGTTTCTTATTAAGATGACACACTTCATTAGTTTCTTTTGTTAGTGTTCAATGGTCCAGGAGATATTTTGGACTGCACGCTGTACAATGGAAAATTAATATAGAGATTATTCTGTAATCAAATATTTGCAACTGTATAACTCATGAGTATAGTGAATTTTGGGTTTTTGAATTTTAATTCTGTTCTGAAAGTTGGTATTGGAATGCATGGAAAAGGGTACAGTAACAACATTCACTTTTTTGTGGTCCTTAGGAGCCTGTTTTATTCACTGGAACAATGAGGAAAAATCTGGATCCCTTTAATGAGCATACAGATGAGGAACTGTGGAATGCCTTAAAAGAGGTAATTTATTTATTTATTTTTTAAATATATTTTATTGATTTTTTTACAGAGAGGAAGGGAGAGAGATAGAGAGTTAGAAACATCGATGATGAGAGAAACATCGATCAGCTGCCTCCTGCACACCCCCACTGGGGATGTGCCCGCAACCAAGGCACATGCCCTTAACCAGAATCGAACCTGGGACCCTTGAGTCCGCAGGCCAATACTCCATCCACTGAGCCAAACCGGTTCTGGCATAAAAGAGGTAATTTATAACATATAATTAATTTGTTAGCATCAGTATATGCACATTTATAACATTCCAGGTAATTAAGAGAGAACTTTTTGGTTTAAGTCACTTTGTTCACCACCTAGGATAACATTGATGACATAGATACACATAAAATGCATATATTGATGATGTTAAAAACCAAAAATATAGTGCCTCGTTTTAACTTTTTTCATTTTAACTTTTTTCCTAGAATCCAAAGGCATGGGAAATTGGTGATGCTGGGTGGCATTTAATAAAACCAAATGCAAGATTATTGAAACAGTGAAAAACAATTTGCTCCTATTTTCACAGGCCTTGTTGTGTTGTATTTTAAAATACTAATTATTTTGTGTATTCGCCCTAGTGCTATAAATTGATTCAAACTACAGGATGGCAGAAACCATATCTAGACTTCCAAACCATAGATAGACTTCTCATTCCTCATAGAACCTAGCTCAGTCTTTTGCTTTTAAAAAGTAAGCACTTAATAAACATTTTCTGAATGTTTATTAGCATTCTCTTTATTTCAGAGAACTGTGGCTTGTTTCTTAAAAAAAAAACCAACAAAAAACAAAAAAAACCAACACACACACACACACACACACAAACTAATAGCCCTGTCTGGTGTTACTCAGTGGTTAGAGCATTGGCCTGTGCACTGAAGGGTCACAGGTTCAGTTCCCAGCCCTCGTCAGGGCACATGCGGGGGAGGCAACCAATCGCTTTTCTTTCTCAAATCAATGTTTCTCTCTCTGTCTCTCTCTCTCCCTCTCCCCCCACCCATCTTCTCCCCTCCCTTTCACTCTCTCTAAAAAATCAATGGGAAAAATATCCTCTGGTGAGAATTAACAAAAAATTAAATAAATGAATAAAAAATATATTACAAAACAAAACACACAAGACCCATTGATCAATTGCTCACATAGTTGTTATTTTGAATCTGCGTTTGCCATTTCATGTGTCCCTTCCAGGGATAACCCTGAAATCTTTCCTTTATAGATGAGCTTTGACTTTGAGCAAGCAGAGTTGGATGCCCGACAATTTCCTGCCAGTAATTCTGGTTTCTGAAGGCATGTTGGTACTGAGTCTTCACACCCCACCCTGCTTTCCAGCAACTTTGGGGATCTCACTTTCCTAAATCGGGCTGACCACTGACTGCTCCTTCTACTTGAGACGCAGTGGACCTCTGGTTTCATTTAAGTTGGCGAGTCTTTCTACCGTGAAAATCTAGAAGAGAAGGGGTGGGGAGACTAGTTAACCATCAAATAGAAAGATGGTAGAATGATCCCTGTTCTTGAATTCACAGGGCACAGTTAGTGGTGAATTTGTGACACACATTTAAGAAACAGGAATTATTGGTAAATGATTTTTCTGTATATTTCAGAGCTTGAGATCTGTCTTCACAGTTTCTCAGATAGTAATATTACCCTAGAAACACAGTCTTCCCTAGACAGTGAAGAAATGTTAATTGGGAGACATATCCTTTCAAAAACTATCTTAGAACTTGGCCGTAACTTATTTCATCTGTAGGAACCAAAATTAAAGTAAAAATTAGTAGCCTCTCAGAAGTCTAGAAATGATGAGATTGTAAGAAGTGGTAGATAATACTAAGACCTGCCTTTATTTAAGCCACATTTGGAACTTCTGTGTAAAAATGAACATGAATTTATTTCACAAAATGAAGTCAATGGTTTCTGTGTGTTGCTCCTGGAATTGCCCTTGTTGCCTCTTAGTGTGAGCAATCACCCCCACCATTGCGATTCTCTAGGATTTATTTCTATATGACTTTTGTATGCTTTTCAGCAAAAGAGTTGGTATCCAAATTTTTAAAAAATTTACCAAATCTTTCATTGAAAAACATAGAAAGCAATGAGGTCAAATTTTCGGAGAACTATAAACCCTGATCAGCTGGTTTATAAATGATGCCATACTAGAAATGGGAACCCAAACTCACAGGGTTGGCTTAAGAATCAATAAGAGGATACTATGGTTTTCCTCTTTATGAAATTCAGATAAAAGGAAAAGATGCTGCTTTTTTAAAAAAAAATATATCCTCTTCGTTTTCCTTCCTCCTTCATCCTTGGTGGAGATGGACATTCAGAAGGGAGCTAGTTCTATAGATGTTGCCCATCTCATCTTGGTTTTTTTTAAAAAAAAAATTATGCTAAAATACATTTTTGATATATGCCCTGAAAAATAGCCAAGTGCAAGCTCAAGCAAGTTCATTAGAAATTAGTGCTGATTTTGGCACCTAAAACGAAATGGCAGCTCTATAAATATAACGTAAGAAATGGTTACAGATTAAGCAGTTCATCAATGAGAAGTCAAAACAATACAAATTTGTATTATATATACCCAATCTCAGTCCTGATAAATGCAAAGACGAAAAATGTAGCAGACCATGGTGAGAGGCCAGCTAACCACATTATAAATAACAGGTAATATCTATTGGTCTCTTGCTTTGTATCAAGCACTGTTGTAAACTTAACACATACTAATTTTATACTCTAACAATGTTAGGTGGTTGACACCTTTAT
The DNA here is from genome assembly GCF_963259705.1 of Myotis daubentonii. Taxonomy (NCBI): domain Eukaryota; kingdom Metazoa; phylum Chordata; class Mammalia; order Chiroptera; family Vespertilionidae; genus Myotis; species Myotis daubentonii. The sequence continues at coordinate 178,178,286 of NC_081841.1, read as the reverse complement.
TGTTAATATTATAGTATTTATAGGTTAGGAAGCTAAGATAGAGAAAGTCCAGGAGCTTGCCCAATTGGCAGAGCCAGGTGAGACTCATGTCCAGGCTGTCTGGCCTCAAGGTCCCTATGTTTTAAAATTTTCATGTCACGGGGAAGTTGAAGGAATAGGCTGATGAACAAACCTATGCCCTTCACCCAAAGTCACTAGTTGTTAATATTTTGCCAGTTTTTGCTTTCTCTCTTCTACAATTTCTATTTTGCTAAACCGTTTGAAAGTAAGTTGCAGAGATGTTCATTAAATGTTGCAATTCACCCTTATATACATAAATGTATACCTTATAGGGACAAGGATATTTCTTCTACATTTACACTCATTACTCTGTTACCTAGTTTTCAAATCCAGCAATTGCAACTCCTAGCTACTACGAAATACTGCCTCAGTTCTCTTCTTTTCCGTTCTGAGGTTTAATTATAACATGGATGTGTGATAACAGTAACAGAGAGCCTTGGCATTCAAGTCATTCTCCTAACCAACCCTGATTAGTAAATGAAGACCGAGTCTCAGAAAACAGTGTTTTCTGGAACCCATGTCTGTTGTTCTTCATCTCACAACCTTTACTCCTCATCAGGCAGATATGGACGACCTGAAAGATGGTAAAAAAAAAAAAACCGGACTAGTGATGAGATGTCATCTGAGTTGGGCAAAAATGTGAGATTATTTCTTCAAAGCCAGGCTATTGATCATAAGATAGACCAGTTTGCACACACAGGTGCTACCAAAGTCAGTCAGCACGAAAAGCCTTGCCACTGTTACACCTTTGATCAGTTCTGTCACCTGAGGTGTAGGCTTATGAATATGTGTCGTAAAGAGAATACTCAGTAAGTACTCTTCCTTGTAATGGAGGGCAATTGGCTGAGTTGACATCTTCATTTTAAAATTTTCAGCACAAGTAATCTCAGTACAAGTAAATGCACCACAGTTCAAATCTTACACCTTACACTGTATATCTTTCATGTGAATGTTAAATACCAACACCATCTTTAATCCTCACTCACAATGACCATATTTAACCCTAACGGAGAATTTGTTTGTTGGGCTTGGACCTCCATCATGAACGCAATTCAAGAACACATTCATAGAAGTGCTTCAGTGTTTAGGAAATACCATGAAAACATTGCCCACTTACCCTTGGTGTGTGTTAGTTGACATGATAATTTTGTGCCCCTGTTTATTGGCTATCACTCATCAATCTGTTAATTTCTTTCTTTCTTATTTAATCCTTGTCCAAGGATATATTTTCATTGATTTGAGAGAGAGAGAGAGAGAGAGAGAGAGAGAGAGAGAGAGAGAGAGAGAGAAAAGGAGAGAAACATTGATGTGAGAAATATTGATCGGTTGCCCCCTGCATGCACACTGTGTAAGTGTGATTCAGTGATTTGGGTAAATTTATAGTTATATAATCACGGCAATCCAGTTTTAGAGCATTTCTCTCACCCCCATTTACAGTTAACCCTCCAGTCCCTAGGCAATTGGTGTTCTACTCTTTTTTGTTTTTCTTCTATAGCTTCACTTTTCCTATTGCTTTTCCAAGAGAGTGGAAGGGAAGTGGGAAGAGGGAGGAAGAGATGCAGGGAGGGAGGGGGAGAGAGAGAGAGAGAGAGAGAGAGAGAGAGAGAGAGAGAGAGAGAGACTGGTTGCCTCCTGCACTCACCCCGAGTGGGGATGGGGAATGAATCCGCAACCTGGGTATGTGCCCTTTACCCGAATAGAATTTGTGACCCTACAGTGGGTGGGCCGATGCTCTAACCACGGTGCCACCAACCAGGGCCACTGTTCCATTCTTTGTCTCTATAAATTCCTGTAGTTTAATTTGAATTAAAAAATTAGAAGAAACATTTAAAATTTTTCTATATTTTACCATAGGAATCATTTTATTTCGCATACTTTATATGTCTTAATGACATTGACAGAACTTGAACAGACTGTGCCTACTGATGGCAACTAAGAAGAATCTTGAGTCCCATTAAAGTTTGTGCTCTTAAGTCAGAATGTTTCTGTCCTGAGTTGACGTATCCATCTTTCCTTGTGAACACTGATTGGAAATAACTGTCCCTGTCATGTGGCCATACACGAAAGTTATGGAAGAAGTCCCAAGGATTCCAAAGCTCTGATGTCTAGGAGGCTTGTGTACTTCAATAGTAGTTAGTTGAGGAAAACACCATTCTTCTTTCTACATCAACAGGTACAACTTAAAGAAGCCATCGAAGATCTTCCCGGCAAAATGGATACTGAATTAGCAGAATCTGGATCGAACTTCAGTGTCGGACAGAGACAGTTGGTGTGCCTTGCCAGAGCCATTCTCAGGAAAAATCGGATATTGATCATTGATGAGGCGACAGCAAACGTGGATCTCAGGTACAGGGCTGAGTTTCACATAACCTGGTATCCGAATTTTAAATGTGGTAAAATGAGAAACATTTAATGATGGTGGTGAGTTTTCTGAGTGCTCTCTTTGATACCTGTTGATAACCCTTGAAGAATCAATTCTGGTAAGCAGAGGAAGAAACCAAAACATGTATGCTGCTAATGTTACTATTAAGCTTCCTGAGAGAGCTAAGTTCCTAAATTCAATTCCTCATAGTTTCAAGCAATTTGAAAGGAAGAATATCTTCCTTTTTTTTTTTTTTATGAAGGGTTGTAAATTTGTAAATACTTTCTACTTAGATTTTAAAGAACAAGATCGTGCTTAAAGTTTTGATTTTTAGAAACATTATATAAATATCATATTATATTTTTAAGTCTTAAGTCTGTCTTTACTGAAATAAATTCAACTTCTTTGATTCCAGAACTGATGAGTTAATACAAAAAAAAATCCGTGAGAAATTTGCCCATTGCACGGTGCTAACCATTGCACACAGGTTGAACACCATTATCGACAGTGACAAGATCATGGTAAGATTCCCACCTGTGGAATTCCACTTTCTATTTATGTACCTGTTTTTCAGTTTTTCCTTTCTTATTAAGCTTGATAGACATCTACAATAAGTTAATTTTTCCTTTCATTCTTGGCAATAATCCAAATGCTTTACACATTCAGATGTGCTATTCAGTAATATACCCACTACTTTCATATTTTCATACTAAAAGCTTATTTGAGTTGTTATTTTTACTTAAGATGGCCAACCATGAAAATATTCCAAATTGAAGGTATGGCTTCATATTACAGAGTGCTAGAACAGTCATTTTCGCTGTGTCACAGTTGGTTCATTTTGGATTCCCTTAATCAAAAACTTAGCCTTCATTTAGACCGCCAGGTGGTTATTGGGGAAAGCTGCAGAAGTTCTCAGCTGTTGGGACATTCACAGGCTGTGCTGTCAGAAGGGAGTCTTTGAGAAGAAAGGGCCTAGTCAGAAAACAAAGTATTTCAGCAGAAAGGATTTAATACAGGAAATTTGCTACATGGAATAGGAGGGCTAGAAGAGTGAAAGGAAAAACTGGGGAAATAATTTTAGGGAGCAGCTGTCATGCCCTAAGACAGCTCTCCATACTTTGGAACTCGAAGGAGAGCCAGTGAAGAGTTGATGCTCAGACCTCCAAGGAGAGACCAGCTGGGCATATGTGAATGAGCACAATGAGGCTCCTTCTCAATGTACTAATAGAACATGGAGGCTGGAGCCAGGTCCTACTGCTGGGGGGATGCTGGCACCAGCAGCAGAAACCAGGTAGACTGTGTGTTCTCTTTCTTCTAGCGGCAGAGCCTAACGAAGAGCCAACTGGCTAAGGAGCCTCTGAAATGTGGTTTTCAGAGACCCAGCTCCAGTACCACACATGAGGGGTAGCAAGAAGGTAGAGCTGGAGCTGAGAGACTGTAGGTATAGCCAGCATGTCCCTTGCACAGTAGATCCGGGTACTGCACACATGGCAGGCTCCAAGCCTTGGTCTCTCGATATGTTTTCTGTCTTCCTTCCAGGTTTGATTGGCTCTTTCTTCTTTCATAATTCAGTCTTTCCCTTCCTTGTCTCTCTCCCTCTCTTCCTTCTTTTACCTCCTCTCTTTCTTTTCCCCCCTGTTACTCACTTTCAGGAGATCTTAGAATGTGTCTTTATGAAATGAAAAGGAAATCATCCTTCAACTGAAAAACCTTTGGCTGCAAATGAGCCCAAAGAATGTAAGCTATTTTTGGTCTATGGATCGATTTTCATCAATCTTGTGGGCACTGACTGTTGTCACTAAATATCAGTGTCCAGTGATGCTCTGGTTAGTAATACAGAAGTAAATAGATAAAGAAGGCCTGCATAGTGCACAAAAGGCAGCAGATGAAGTTAACCAGTGATGTTTATGATCCATACAAAACAGGTTAAACGACCAGTTAAAATGATCGTTACTATCCCAACTTCCTTATGTCCACTGGTAATGGAGCTGTCTCTTTTGACTTCCTCGGTGCTTTCAGGAATAGTATTTCCCACCCAACTTCGTACACATGCACCGTCAGATTGCATCATCAATAGGGACCTTGAGAAGATAATTGACTGTCAGCATCGACACGGTGCCTTTAGCCATGTCACTCCCCAGAGCGGGGCGTGTAGAGGAGTGAGGTCTGGCAGTGTACACACAGGAGTGGGGGATTTCCAACCCAAAGGACGTTCAGGCTTCAGGCGGCACCGCCGGTCAGCTGGGCTAGCAGCAGGAAGCAGGCCACTCCCACAGACTTTTGTGAGTGACCGTGTGACATTCCGACATTACATGACAGAGACTTGTTAGATTCCAAAAACATTGTTTAGCATTAAGCATCCTTCATCTTTCGGTTTGTGTTCTTGAATGGTTATCGAAAATAACCTTTCATTTCTGCATTTTACCTGTCATTTTGTTCTCATCCCTAGCATTGTATTTCTCAGACTGTCCCATAAAGCATCCTTCTTCCACAGTAAATGACTGATGCTGTGAGGTTCACCGGTTCACTTTGTCCGTCTTTATTTAGATGCTTCTTTAATTTAGAGGCTTCCTCTCCGGCTCATTTGGGGATCCGTTTGAATAAAATCTTTGCTCCTAAATGTACCACATAGATTTATTTTGGGGTTTTGGTATTACTGCATGGAAAGTAGCAGCTTCCTTTTATTATCTGTTACTTAGAAATACTGTTACCTTAGAATGTATGTTAGGGAAATAGCAAGGAAGGACAGAATTTGGCTGACTTCTCAGTTGGTCACTAAGATTTAGAAAAATCTTAGCCATCACAGTTTGACCCACATTCCCAACCATGTAGTTCATGAGTATCTCCTTCACCTGTCAGCTCTGTCGCCTTTATCAAAGAATGTCCATTTGTTTAATACTGTACTTGTCAGTATCTCCTAGTAGATTTCAACAACCTCAGTTTTCTCTCTTAATCAGTGTCTATTCAAATCCTTCATGTGGTTTTACAAAGTGATGTATAGCCCAGCCCCTCCCTAGCCTTCCAGCCACGTCCACTCGGCTCTCCCTCTTTCCTCTGTAGTTAAAACCACATTGATCACCTTTCAGTTCTCCAAAGGCGGCGTTTGCTCCGGCTTTTACAATTGAGTCCTCTCTCCCCACCAGATGTCGGTGGCTTAGACTGAGGTGCTGGAGGTGGAGATGGTAAAATGATTGGACTAGGTTACGAAGTAGAGCCCACGCAGGCTGCATGATGAGGTGAATGTGGGATCGGAGGGAAGAGAGAGGAGTCAGTGCTGGTTTCTAGGCGTAAGGCTAGAGCCTCTTGGTGAATGGGCTCCAGTGATGGAGAACCTTTTGAGCTCGGCGTGTCAGCATTTTGAAAAACCCTAACTTAACTCTGGTGCCGTGTCACATATAGAAATTTTTTGATATTTGCAACCATAGTAAAACAAAGATTCATATTTTTGATATTTATTTTATATATTTAAATGCCATTTAACAAAGAAAAATCAACCAAAAAAATGAGTTCACGTGTCACCTCTGACACGCGTGTCATAGGTTTGCCATCACTGGGCTAGACTGAGGGAGAAGTTGATTTGGAGAGGGGAAGTGCAAAGACTCTCTTTAGAGCTTGTTAACCTTTGCCATGGCTGATCTTTTTTTTTTTTTTTAATTGATTTCAGAGAAAAAGGGAGAGGGAGAGATTAAAACATCAGTGCTGAGAGATAATCATTGATAGGCTGCCTCCTGCGCACCCCCCTACTGGGGATCAAGCCCACCCCGGGCATGTGACCTGACTGGGAACCAAACTGTGACCTCCTGGTGTATAGGTCAACACGCAACCTCTAAGCGACACTGTCCGGGCATGAGGGCCGATCTTGTTTTCTGCGGTGACTTTGCATTTCACCACACAGCTACCCTTTCCACCCTCAACTCCAGTCACCAGGGTTTGGGGGTGGGGGTGTGAGGTATCCTACCAGGAGATGAAAGCGTGGCCACTGGTTTGCACCTGGGTCAGAGCTGGTTTTTGCTGCTGACTCCTGTAGGGAGTGGCAGGATTAGACCTTATTCCTTAGCTCAGAGTTGAGGAATTGTTCTCTCTGCTCCATCCACCCCAGGAGCAATAAAGTGCTCCATCTACATGTTATTCTAGATAGAGCTTCTGATTATCAATTGGCTTTAGTTCTGCAAAGCGCCACAAATAACCTCTAACGCCTTAGTCTAGGCCAGTGGCCGGCAAACAGCGGCTCGCGAGCCACATGCGGCTCTATGGCCCCTTGAGTGTGGCCACGAAGTTTCAATCGCACTGTACGTGCGCGCCCGCACGTGGTATTTTGTGGAAGAGCCACACTCAAGGGGCTGCAGTTTGCGACCACTGCTTCTAGGCCACCGAATAAATCACAAAGCTGTGATTTTTTGAAGCAATTTGCTCTTCTTGCTTTCTCTAGAAACACCTATTTCCTTTCCAGAAAACAGGTGATTTGTCTGTTCTGTTATTTTGAAAGGTTTAAGGACATAAAGACAAGTCAATCAGCTGCCAAGCCTAATGCTTCAGAGGGCGGGTGGCCAGCCTGGGGAGTGGCTGGGGAAGTGACAGATGCTAATGAAGGGCATAACCAACAGTGTTGTCATCCTAAAGTCGTGTAATTGCAAGTGCTAAAGGTGTAATAATTATATTTTGTTGCGCTGGTGAATACTTCTGCACAAAGACGGATGGATATGGTTTTGTTTACTGTGAGTAAATCAAACAAAAGGCTTGTTGGGAAACAACTGTGACCCAATTAATAGCTTTGTTCGTGTGTTGGCTCTCCAAAGGGATTTACCCAGTTTTGGTTCATTAAGTGTCATTAATGTGTTAGGCTTAGAATTCTATTTTACAAAGATGTTCTCTCAATTTTAACTTTATTAAACATGATGTAGTTGTAATGACAGCTAATTTAATCTTCCTCATTTGCTCAGTTGCCACAAAACAGTGGAGCAAGACAGACACATTAGAAATCCTTTCTCCTAAGACTCACCACTATCTCTGCATTAAAGACGGCGCCTTCCCTGTGGTTTTAAGGATTAGCTGGTTGCTTGTGACCCGTTTTCAGCCAATAGCACAGCTCTCTCCTCCAGTCCCTGCACACTTCAGTCTTGATGACACCCCAGGATACTCCCCAGTAGTGTGAGCATGTGACAGTCTGCCGCCGCTCTGACAATATTGTCGCCTGTGTTCAACATTTCACTGTCAGGAGTTAGCGAGTTATTTGGGAATGAAGTCTGGAGAACCCAAACCAGGGCTAAGAAACTCAGATTCCACCTCTTCTGTTTATAGGCCATCTTATGGTTTTATAATCTTTACCCTTTCTTCCAAAACTCCAACCTCTCCTTAGTGGTTTTTCCCAGAGAAATCAAAACTGGATACTATTTAACATAACCACCTGGAAAAGCACAAAAGAGAAGTCAAAGTTAATTGGAGTTTTATTTAAATTCTAATTTTCATCTTTATGGAACTTGTCTTTAAGCCTGCATGGTCACAGTAAGAACATTTCAGAAGAGGACAGCTCCTTTAAAGATAGGCCAGGAGATTTCATTCACATTTTCAGAGAGAAAAAATAACTAATTTGAACACCGAAAGCACAATCTGGGAGAAAAACTAGTCCCCCAGGGAGAGGGAGAGGGAGCGGGGGAGGGAGAGGGGGAGGGGGCTTCCATGCACTAGCAGACACTTTGCGGGAGCAGCTGTGGAGGCCACCGTGACCTTAGTCTTCGTCCTCCCCGGGTGTGAAGAATGGCTTCCATTTCAAGACCTAAGAATGGATCTTGAGTAACACTTACCACAGAGAAAATCACAGGCACCTATTTTACCAATCAAAGGACTGAGCTTCAGGGTGGATAACTGTTCCTGTGCCCCTACATCACCTGGCAGCCACGAGCGGGCATCTGAAACTCAGAACCCCCTCCCACCCCCACTCCACCCTACTTGGCGCTAAGTGGGATCTCCCTTTATTGCTGGTCGCCTACTGAAAACTATCCCAGCATCTCTTTTCCACCCCCAGGCTTTTCCTCCACCCTGCACTGCCCCCCACCCCTCCCTGAAGCCATCCCACTATCACTGATGGCATCCTGCCAATTAAAGTGGATTAAATTATTTTGCAATGGGTCCATTTAGTTTTATATCTAGGACAGCTACTTAGAATATTTGCAGATACACAGGCCTGATAAACACATCTTCATTGAGCTTATGTAATTGATGGACTCATCCAATGTGATATGTTTTTCCTCAACCTGCTAGAGCAGTGGTTCTCAACCTTCTGGCCCTTTAAATACAGTTCCTCATATTGTGACCCAACCATAAAATTATTTTCGTTGCTACTTCATAACTGTAATGTTGCTACTGTTATGAATCATCATGTAAATATCTGATATGCAGGATGGTCTTAGGCGACCCCTGTGAAAGGGTCGTTCGAACCCCAAAGGGGTCGCGACTCACAGGTTGAGAACCGCTGTGCTAGAGAGCCGCGAGCAGTTTGAGGCTGGCGTTCCTGGAGAGATCCTGGGGCCGAGGGGTTGCCCTCACACTGACTTGAATGTGTGGTTTATTTATAGTTTAACCTGGGTTGCAGGAAGAATGCAGACACAGCGGGTGATTTCAGGGGCCTCTTATAGCTGTAAAGGATGTTAAAATAAAAATTCCAAGTTATACCTCTTTATCTGTACACAAAGGAAATTGGGAGTTGTATTATGTTTGCTTGTTCTAAAAGGCCTAGAGTCGTTGATCAGACCAGTAAATGTAAAGACTGAGGGGGAAAGGCTATTCCTGGCCTTGTTCAGCCTGTATCCCAAGGCAGCTCCCTTAGCACCTGGGTTAGTCTACACAGCACTGCCTTCCCTCCTCTCTCCTTTCCAAGATTTGATATAAATGGGTTTCAAGCCTTCATCCTCAATCCTTGTCTGTCCCTCACTTTTCCTTTCCCTCTCGCCCATGGCCATCAACCTGAGGCATGTGATCCTCCAAAGCTGTATCCCTAATCCTATAATCCCTATATCCTCTGCGTTAGACAGCTATACTATTCCCACCTTGGTCTCGCCCTATATTTTTGCCAAACGACAACGCTGGGCAGTCACCCAGTCATGCCTTGAATTTAGTTCCTTTGTATATAACTTTCAGTCAGCTTGTATTGGGTGCCTGTTACTTGTCATATACAATGCCAGGGCCTGGAGTTGACATGCTTACCTCCAGCCCTCTTGGTCCATGTTGTTCCCTGTATCAGGAATGATTATAACCATTCATCTCCATTTCTTTATGTTCAAGTCTATCCATTCATTCTTCAAGGCCCAGTTCACTGCTCTTCTTGAAGTTTGTCCTCAGAACCTGTGGCTAGAAGTCATCTCTTCTGCTGCTAACTTTCTTCTTTTTTAAAAAAAATTTTTTTTATTGATTTCAGAGAGGAAGGTAGAGGGAGGGAGGGAGGAAGAGAGAGAGAGAGAGAGAGAGAGAACATCATTGATGAGAGAGAATCCTGCATGCCCCCTACTGGGAATCGAGCCCATTGCCTGGGCATATGCCCTGTATCCCAAGGCAGCTCCCTTAGCACCTGGGTTAGTCTACACAGCACTGCCTTCCCTCCTCTCTCTTTTCCAAGATTTGATATAAATGGGTTTCAAGCCTTCATCCTCAATCCTTGTCTGTCCCTCACTTTTCCTTTCCCTCTCGCCCATGGCCATCAACCTGAGGCATGTGATCCTCCAAAGCTTTATCCCTAATCCTATAATCCCTATATCCTTCAATCCGCAGGCAGATGCTCTATCCACTGAGCCACACTGGCTAGGGCTACCTTATTCTTTTCTGTGCTTTTTTTCTGGCATCATAGACATTTGAGGCTTTTTCTCTCTCTTCTTTCAGTGTAGGCTCCCTAAAGGCAGGGGCTGCGACTTACATAGCTCCGCCCCTTCTGCAATAATCAGCTAATAACATGCACACAGTTAAGCATGCAATAGATATTTGCCGAATAAACTTAAGAACTAATGAAATTTTACTTACATTTTCCTTAAATGTGTTTTGGTCACCTGTTACTTGCTCTTTAGTAATCCTGATAGTTTAATAAAATCACCTTTCTTTTTCTGTGAGTATATACCAGGCACACAGCAAATAATTTGAGCCCTAATTATAATAAAATTGCAGTGGAAAGTGGACAGGGGAAATGTTTATGTTTACCGGCATACTTCTTTAAGTTAAACTAAGTTAACATAAGATAGTATCCATGTGGAAAGGGATCTTAGAAAATTGAATGTTAAAATTCTCATCTCCCTTATTTTACTTCTGATAAAAATAAATATTTTGCTTTTGATAATAAACAGTGTCTTTCCCTGGGTACTCACATGGAGAAGAAAGGATGCAGGTTCAGACCTGGGTTCAAATCCCAGCTCTGCCATCTACTGATTCTGCAGCCTCAGTCCAGTTCTTTAACTGATTCAGCCTTCTGCAGACTGTCTCTGGCTGCAGAGTGTGTCTGGCTCATTTTTTAATCTCCTGTTCCTAAAACAGTGCTGTGGTATTAGGTGCTCATTTAATGCTTACAGGGAGGATGGATGGATAGAAGGAAGGGAAGGAGGAAGGAAATTTTGCGTTGTGCTTGTCTACTCTATTTTGAGAATTAACTGGTGACTAAAGCAGGTAGCATAGTGAATGCTCAACCCATACCTATTTTTATTTTCCCTTTCAAATTCAAAAGGCTGCTGTTTTCATTATGGGGTGATTTTATTGATCTTAAGGTAGCTATAACTCTTTGTTACATTGCATATATGCCAGGGCATCTCATCTCTCAGATTTTGTGAATTCATCCATTTGGGTCTATACTAATATAGTTCATTTTAAGATACTGTATTTTTTTAATGTATATCAAAAGAGTATTAAAGAGGTGTATTTATTTTACATCTTTACAGTATTTCTTACAAAAGTTAAAATTTAACCTTAGTAAATTATCAAACTTATAACAAATTACTACAGTTCTGTCATTCCCCTGCACCCCCCCCCCCAAAAAAAAAATTCCCCTTATGAAATATACTGCATGGCCATTAATTGCTAATACTTATAAGGCTCAAAATATTTAGACCCAAAATATTTAGACCTGTCATTTATATTGTTAATCCTGTTGCTTTTTGAGAACATTAATGTTTCTGGCGCTGCCTTTTTAGATATTGGTCAATTCTGAAAACTCCTCATCTCAGTGGCATTCCTGTGTTTTCAGACAATCTGCAAGAAAATGGAAAGATTTGCTATTCAGTCAGATTTGAATAGATAGGAAGTTGGACAAGGACAAGATATTAGTAGTTACCCCCATTAAAAATGATGTGAATCTTTATAGCCAGAGAACTCATTCTCCACCATCTCTGCAATGGTGATTTTTAAAAGCTTACTTGCTGCTTTTGCAGAATATCAAGTTTTTCATTACATATAAAGTAATTGGAGTCACTTATTTACTTAGCCTTTAGCGTGAGAGAGACATGTATTTTAAAATTGCGTGTGTGTTTTTCTTCATCAGGAGGAGTGGTTACGCTCTATAATGCTATGCTTAAGTAAATTATACATTCAGGGCATCTAAATTGTCATGCCAAATTATAGGACATTTTAATTATTATGTGGATGTGACAGATTCAATTATTCTTGAACTCTTTTGAGAGAGCTGCCCTTAGCAATGGTTCACAGTCATAAACAAAAGATGAACGGGAAAATGCCCTTTATAAGAGACCTAATAAATGTTTCCCATTAACTGTAATACCTAGATGTGGAAAAGCAACCTGTGTCCTGCCTACATTGTCAGCATATTCTTTTAAGATAAATTTACTCTTAAATACGGCCTAAGTGAACAACTAAAGTGCCACTTACCATCAGAGCTGTTTGCCTTGGTACCTCATTTGGGCCAATTGTTTCAGACTCTTTTTTCCCCTCTGTCTGAAGCCATTAACCAAAGCCTCTAATAAGTCGAAATGCGGAGTGAAGAGCCCCTTCCTCTCCCTTTCAGTTTCCAGGGGACATATTAATGAGCGATAAGATGGCTGGAGGGCCAGCCGCTGGAGAAAGACGAAAAAAGAAGCAAGAGAAGATTAGGGTGAACACAGATATTCAGACCCTCAGCAGCTCCGACAGGGCTGCCCCGTGCGCTGTGTGGGCCCTGATCATTGGAATTTGGAGCTCGATTTCTTAATTGCTTCTTTAGTCTTATCCAAAGAGAAAATTGGATTTCTGGAGATTTCTTCTGTGCAGAGCAATTATGCTAAAGCTGCTTAGGTGGCAGCTCATTCAGCCAGCCTTCCCCTCTCCGAATAATAAATTGCACCCACAGCAACCTCAGGATGCGCCTGCGTCTCCGCTCAGGGGTGCTGTCCCCTCCTACCAGGGGGCACGTTCCAGGGAGCCCCAGAAGTGTTTACTTCTTTTCCAAATGTTGCTCAGATTCTGTCAAACCAGCTCAGCAATTAATTTGCTGTCAGGTCATCACCGTTTAGATAAATTGAGTTTGATTTTCTTAAACCAAGAAACTCCCCAACTCTGAATATGTGTATAAATAGCCCTCAGAGCGCAGAGTCTGAGAGCTAAAAGCACTAACTAATGGAAACACCCCAGAATGCCCTTGGCAGAGTATAAAATGCCAGGGGACTGCTGAGTGCCCTTAATCATAGCCTAAAACTCTCCTTTTCTTCCTTTCCTATAACATTATAATAATAAAAGGTCGGGTTGAGGCCTTTGTCTGCCTAGTAAAACAGGGTAATCAACCCATTTAAACACCCGCCAGGCCTACCACCCAAATAGATTCTCTCTATTCTCCCTCCCCTGCCTCTTTCCGAAACATTGTCTGAGTTATAATATGCTGCTGCAAAACATTGTGTGCTAATGGGTTTCTTTCTGCTGATTAACAGGTTTTGGATTCAGGAAGACTGAAAGAATATGATGAGCCCTATGTTTTGCTGCAAAATAAAGAGAGCCTATTTTACAAGATGGTGCAACAGCTGGGCAAGGCAGAAGCTGCTGCCCTCACCGAAACAGCAAAACAGGTGAGCGCGCCAGGCGGGGTGGTAATTAGAGTCCGTCTCAGCAGTTCACTCCTCGCGATCTGGCACCAAGCGGTTCTAACAAGCACTCTGTGCCCTTGTCAATTATAAGCCTCCGGAGACCAAGCTTCATGGCTGGGTCTTAACAACACGTCCCAGGTTGAAGTCGGGTCTGCTAAGCACTGGCAGACATGGTGGAGGTGGGGGGGGGGTGGGGGTATGGGAAGTGTGCATGCTCACCTGTGCAGGCATGTGTGCCTGAGAGAGAGATTTCAGATTGGGCTTTTTACACATTTGGACTCTATGGGTTCCGATTGTCATATTTTACAGCTCCATTGCATTTCATTTTAATTGGTGCTCGGCACATTGGAGATGCAAATGCTGTGTCGAGGTACATCCCAGAAATTTGAGAATTTGAGGGCGGAAATGCAGGATATTGATCACTGTGTCTAGAAAGATCTACCAGGGAAATGGTAGGCATGCTCCTGATCGTTGACATGTAAACCAACAAATTTGGGGAGAGCAGAGATACTCAGTTTCTGTGTTGAGCAGTGATGGCGATGAGTGAGGAGGATGAGGCTCTGAAACTTGGGTGCCATGCACTGTGGTACAGGTTGTGCTAATCGGTGTGCCTGGGTAGGAGGCGGGGACCTGCAGAGGGAAAGGAAATTGCGCGGGGTCTCATAGCTAGATGAACATGGGCAGAGTTGGAGTGCAGCCCTAGATTTAGGGATGGCTAGGTCTGTGTTCTGAACTTTTCCCTAGTTCTTATGTTGTATGTGAATGTAGGCAAGCTTCACTTGGAACACTAGTCCTTTTTATGCCCAGAATTCATGCAGTGATGTCATTTACTACATTGTCTCTGGTCAAAGCTTAGCCAACCCTAATCCTACCCTAACTCTGATGGATCCTTTGGGATTCCCTGTATAAACTAGTCACAAAAACAGCCAGGAATCTTACAAACCCTTTTTGTTCTTGAGATCAGGCATTTTATAGGAAAGAGCTATGTCTCCACCTAAGTGTAGAAGTCTCCATTTAAAAAGGTATTAAGTAATGAGAAAAGATCATAGATATATATAATACAATTCAACACTCATTTTACAGTGAGGAAACTAAGATTCCTTAGAATGAAGGTGGGACTATAGTCTGTTCCTTCAGTAAATGTTGTTGTTGTTTTTTAATATATTTTTTGATATCAGCGAGAAAGGGAGAGGGAGATAGAGACAGAAACATCAATGTGAGAGAGAATCATTGATCGGCTGCCTCCTGCACACGCCTCACTGGGGATCAAGCCTGCAACCCGGGCATGTGCTCTGACTTGGAATCAGACCGTGATCTCCTGGATCATAGATAGACACTCAGCCACTGAGCCTCACCAGCCTGGCAGGAAATACATATCTTGATTCTTATTCCAGTTGGAGATCTTCTTGACATTATTTCTGTATACATTTGGTTTTCATGGGAGAATAAACTGATAGACTCTCAACTATTTAAATGTGCCAGCATCAAATAACAATGCATCATTCAAAACTGTTATACCAGGAGGATTAGCTAAATCAGCATGCTTTTTACTCTAACAGATTAGAATTCATTCATTTGAAAAGAGAACTCAACATCTGGGAAAAGTTTACTTCCAAGTCACGTTTTCTTGACCACATAGTTGCTTTTCTGGAAAATATTGGTGTGGGCAAGCTGAATCACTCTCCAGTGCCCTTTTAGATGATCATAAAATTGTAACTTAAGTACTTTTTAGAGACAGAATTGAAGGGTGCCTTAATTTGCTAGGGCTACCATAGGGAAGTACCACAGAATAAGGTGATTAAACAACAAAACTTATTTCCTCACGATTCTGGAGGCTGGAATTCTGAGCTCAAGGGGGCACAAGATTGGTTTCTCCTAAGGCCTCTCCGTGGCTTGTAAGTGGTCATCTCTCTCTGTATCTTCACATGGTTTTCCCTGGTGTGTGTCTGTGTGCCAGTCTCCCCCTCTTATAAGGACACCGGTCAGATTAGATTAGGGCCCACCAATATGACCTCATTTATTGACCCAATACAGTTACATTCTGAAGTATTGGAGGGTTAGGACTTCCACATGTAAATGTTGAGAGGACACAGTTCAGCTCATTCCAAAGGATGAATGTCTGCCATTCATTCTCTTTCATGATGAAGCAGACTAACACAGAGGTTTTCGAAGTTCCTTGGTTCCTAGTGTGTGACAGAGTGTTATTTTATCTCTTCGTGTCATCACCAGATACAACCCAGAAGTTACAAAATCTTAATGTCCTAGATTCTAGGAGCCTAAGAGGCACTTGGTAGCCAAATGGGCTTATATGTCCCCCAATGTCTCTAAGCCTCAGAGTTCTTACCTGTAGTGCCCTCACCTGTTTCGCCTATAGTCCTCAGCTGCCCAGCTTCTTCACACTGTTATGACAAGGATGAGATGAGAGAGAGTTTTCTTAAGTGCTTTGAAGAATATAAAGCATATATCAAAAATATAAAACAATTCTACCCATCAATGATAGAAGATAGGTCAGTTTTTTTTAACACATAGGAGATGGTGGTTTTTTTTAATGCTGTGGGTTGAACCCTTTCCTCTAAGTAATAACAAAAGAAGCATCCAAAGTTCTTCTCAGTAGCTTTAGAGACTCTACAAAGTTAAAACTTATTTGTAATAGTTAGTTATTAAATAATGCATTTAATGCTACAAAATTAAAAATCTTCACTTTTCAATTAGTTTTTAAAATGTATAAAGCAAAAGTAAGTCACTGTACCACTCCTGTCATCACAGCTCTTCGCCCAGGATGGAGCCCAGGCACCATTGACTCTTCTATTGATATATATTACTAGAGGCCCGGTGCATGAAATTTGTGCACGGGGGTGGGGAGGTGTTCCTCAGCCTGGCCTGTGCCCTCTCACAGTTGGGGAACCCCGCGATCGATCGCCCCAAAGAGGTAGGCCCTGCCCACCCAGTCGGGGCTCTGCGATGGATCGCCCCTGCAGAGGGAGGCCCAGGCAACTTGCTGCAGCACCGCCGGCCGGGTAGCCTGGTGTGCCACCCCAGCATGACCAAGGGTGATCCCGAGTGGGGGAGTGAAAGGATTAAGGAAAGACAGACAAGAGAATAATAGCTGGGTCTCAGTGGGATGCTGCCTCCCTGATGAGGAGACAACGACAGCACCCACAAGCCGTGTCTTTATTTTATAGCAGGTGCCACGAGGCAACGTAGGGGCGTGATCATGTTGTTTCTCATGAGTTTCAACCTCACTCAACTACATGCACCCGAACTCTGTCATAAGGCACGTGGGGCTACGTGTTTGGACCATAGGTTCAAGCTTACAACCACAGCTGTTGGCTATAATTGTGCTGGGAGGGCCCTGCCCTCCATCTGGGACTTGCACGTGGCAATGAGAGGACCCTGTCCTTTCATTAGTCTGAGGCTTGAACCTGGCCAAAACACCGTAACTGCTCTCCACAGCCTGGGCCTCCCTCTTTGGAGTGATAGATCACGGGGCTCCACAATGGATCACCCCAAAGAGGTAGGCCCTCCCACCTGGCCGGGGCTCCGTGATGGATCGCCCCCACAGAGGGAGGTCCCACCAACCCACCACAGCCTGCCAGTCGATGTCCTGAGCCTCCCGCTTTGGGGTGATCGTGGAGCCCCGCATTGATCAATCGGCCAGTGGCCTGGGCCTCCCTCTGCAGGGCAATCTTGGGCAATGGCCGGGCCCCTGACCAATCACATGGCACCCGCCTTGGTTGGCCTGGTGCCAGTGGGTGTCATAGCGTGGTCATCCCATTGGTCATTCTGCTGTTTGGTCGATTTGCATATTATACTTTTACTAGGGGCCCGGTGCACGAAATTCGTGCACTGGGTGTGTGTGTGTGTGGGGGGGGAGTGTCCCTCAGCCCAGCCTGCCCCCTCTCACATACTGGGAGCCCTCAGGCGTTGACCCCCATCACCCTCCAATCGCAGGATCAGCCCCTTGCCCAGGCCTGACGCCTCCGCCAGAGGTGTCAGGCTTGGACAGGGGACCCCCATCTCCCCCCGATCACTGGCTCTGGCCCCCTCCCAGGCCTGAGGCCTCTGGCCCAGGAATAATGCCTGGGCAGGGGACCCCCATCTCCCTCTGATCGCTTGCTCCACCCCCCGCCCAAGCCTGATGCCTCTGACCCAGGCTTCAGGCCTGGGCAAGGGGACCATCATATCCCCCCAATCCCCGGCTCAGCCCCCCGCCCAGGCCTGATGCCTCGGCCAGCGGAGTTGACCCTCATCACCCTCCGATCACCAATCACCGGATCGGCCCCTTGACCAGGCCTGAGGCCTCCGGCAGAGGTGTCAGGCTTAGGCAGGGGACCCCCAGCTCCCCGCGGTTGCAGGCTCCGCCCCTGCCCAGGCCTAACACCTCTGGCCTAGGCATCCGGCCCGGGCAGCGGGGACCCGCAGCTGCAGCGGCCCCGTGATCGTGGGCTCCGCTTTAGGCCCAGGCAAGGGACCCCTAGCTCCCGGGACTGCCAGCTTCGACCGTGCCCAGCTCCCATCGCTGGCTCCACCCCTACTTCCTGCTATCACTGGCCAGGGCGGCAAAGGCGCCTGATTCTCCGATCATGGCTGGGGGGCAGGGCAAAGGCGGCCCCAGGGCCACCTTTGCCCTGCCCCCCAACTCTTAGCTCCCCGCTGGGTTTCCGATCACTGTCAGTGGCAGGGGGCTTCTTCCTGCTTTCCCTTTCGCCTCCCTGCATTGTGCCTACATATGCAAATTAACCGCCATCTTGTTGACAGTTAACTGCCAATCTTAATTGGCAGTTAATTTGCATATAGCCCTGATTAGCCAATGAAAAGGGTATCGTCGTACGCCAATTACCATTTTTCTCTTTTATTAGTGTAGATTATTATAGATATCTCAGATTATACCAATGCATAGAGTTATCTCATTCTTTTCTGTGGTTGCATAGTATTTATGCTTACTTCTTCTCTATTCCCCTTTTTTCCTTCTAATTAACTATTTGAGTTTTATGTTTTTCCCCCTAAAGGAGCTCTCGAGTTTACTTGTTTTTGTATTTTAATTTACAGTTTATCAGTTCTGTTTTTATCTTTTTTAGTTCCTTCCTCCTTTTGGTTTATTTTATTGTTACTTACTTTTTGAATGCATTTGTTTTCATTCTTTTAAGGTGAACTGTTCTTTGAATATTGTTCTAGTTATATCTTAGAGGTTCTGTGTAGTGCTTTGTCATAGTTAAATTTTTAGATAGAGATTCTGCAATTTGGTTTTGAATTCCTGTTTGGTCCAAGAATTATTTGAGAAGGAGGTCTTTAAAATTTTCTGGTGATTGGGGTTTTATGTTTGTTTTCTTTTACTCATCAGTGTTGATTTTCATTGTCTTGTGATGAAAAATGTTGTCTGTACTGTTTCTTTTCAGAATTAATGCTTTTTGTGTTCTAGTATATAAGCAATTTTTAAAAATAGTCTTTGGGCATTTAAAAACATGAACTATTGCCTATTTAGGGTAGAGAGTTTAATAACTTTAAATTAGATCTACTTCATTAATCACATTATTTAAGTCTTCTCTATCCTTATTTATTTAGTTCCATTTGATGTCACTTGGACTTAGGTGACTTGTAACAAGTTCCAATATAGTTTTTGTCATTTCTGTTTTGGTAATTTTGGTGCTATGGTGTTTAGTCCACAGATCTTCATGTCTTGTGTTTTCACTATGAATTCTATTTCTAATTTATTTTAAGTGTTTTTCTTTTACTCATTTAATGTTCTTGGTCCTGAATACATGCTGGCTTAAAACTAAAATGGAATCCCCTGTTTTCACTGTTTGTCATTTGCTAGGTATGTCTTTGATTGTCTTTCAATATCAAACTAGGTGTATCTTCTGTTACTGGCATGTAGTTAGGCTTAGCTCTGAGATTTAATCTTAGCCCTTTTTTAAAAAGATGAGTTTAGCCCATTTACATTTATTGAGATTATAGTTCTGTCCTGTCTTAGTTCTGTCATGTTATACTTTCAGTTTTTAATGTTCTGGGTTTTGTTTTTAGCTTTTTAATTTGTAGCCTGAAATTTTTTTTCTGCTCATTGTATTATGTATGTTCTTTTCATTTCTTTTAGGAATTATTATAAAAGGTCCTGCCCTGGCCAGGGTAGAGAGATAGCTCAGTTGGTTGTAGTGTTGTCCTGTACACCAAAACTGTTGTGGGGTTTGATTCCTGGTCAGGGCACATACCTAGGTTGCAGGTTCAATTCCTGGTTAGGGCGCTTATGGGAGGCAGCCAATTGATGTTTCTGTCTCACACTGATGTTTTTCTCTCTTTATAAAAATCAATGAGCATATCCTTAGATGAGAATTTAAAAAAAAAAAAAAAAGGTCCTGCTACTGACCTTTGAATTAAATGACTTTTCCCTAGACATATATATATTTATGGATAATGTGGCTATGTCATTATTTCAGGCTAAAGAGAATTCTCTCTGCTTAACATGGAAGCTCCTTTGATTCAGAAAAAGAATGTGTGTGTATGCCCTTATGCAAGAGAAAAATTGAGAAAGTATATTCATTTAGGCTGCATCCTCTCTAGGTGCAGAGATGGGCAGTTACAATGCTACTTGCATTTTTTAAAATTAATTAACTTATTTATTTATTTATTTATTTATAATATATTTTTATTGATTTCAGAGAGAGGAAGGGAGAGGGAGAGTGAGATAGAAATATCAATGATGAGAGATAATCGTTGTTCAGCTGCCTCCTGCACACCCCATACTGGGGATCAAGCCTGCAACTCAGGCACATGCCCTGACCAGGAATCAAACAGTAACCTCCTGGTTTATAGGTTGTTGCTCAACCACCGAGCCACACTGGCCAGGTACTACTTGGGTTTTAGAACCTCACTTCTCCTTGGACCTAACCAGTATGTCTGCTTCAGGGAAAGATGGTGATTCTATATGGTTCCTTGTTGACACATCTTAGAGTTTGCCAGTGGGTTATAGAACTGTCCTCTTCCATGATTGCTGAGATCTGTTCCCATAGGGACCCTCTCTCTGTCTTGTCACAGCCCCATCAGATTCAGTTGCATACGGCAGCTCTTCCAAGTATTTTGCCATTTGGGATTTCAGGTGACTCCTGATTTCATCAAAGATGGGATTTTTCTTTAATTTCATAATACCCTTGCTGTTTAGGGTGATTTCTAAGAGGAAAAGGGGAAAGAAAATCCATTTCCATTATCTTAAAAGCAGACGTCCTCTCTAACTCTCTTTAACTTTGACAACACACATGCCAATATGTACACCAAAGTTAGACCTGCCTTAAAGATTAGTTTGAGAGTTACTGGCTTTGAACTTGGGCCATACAGTTCAGGGAGAATGAACTGACAGAGTCTTGAACCAGAATTCAACATAATGAATAATGGCTTATGAGTATAATGTAAAAAAAAATGCTCTTCATTATCTATGCAAGAGAACTCCCCCCTCTCTTTTTAATCCTCACTCAAGGGCTTGTCTATTGACCTTAGAGAGAGAGAATAAGGGAGAGAGAAAAAGGGAAAGAAACAGCAGTGGGTTGCCTCCCTTACGTGACCCAACCAGTGATCAAACCCACAACCTTTTCGGTGTATGGGACAACGCTCCAACCAAGCCAGCCATCAGCTGTGGTCATGCAGGGGACCTTTTATTGCCGTTGCATTTTGTAAGACCTAATTCCATGATGGTGGATTTATTGACAATTTAGAGTTTAACATTCAATATAGTTTCAACCTATATTAATGAAATTATAATGAACTAAACCCAAGAGAAGGAAAGGGGAGCAACAAGAAACCAACACTCATTGTCTTCTTTAACCTTCACACATTGTTCTGAGTTGGCAGTATCCCTTTTTGACAAAGGGCGAAATTAAGGCAGAAAAGCCTAAGTAACTGTTCAAAGTCACTAGTTAGTACTACAATTTCTGTAATCCTTAAGCTACCTTTCTGCCTCCCCGGTTACCACATTCACTGCATTAACGGCATCTCCACTATGACTCTGGGGTTCTGTAAAGATAATATCAAGAGATCCACGAAAGGGCCTCGCAGATGTTTTGTTTCTTCATTCGATCTGGGTGATGCTGCTACTGTCCATGGACTAAGGGGCCACTTCTCTGAGCAGCATCATAACCGCACCCAACACTTAACTCGGGGTGTTTTCAGCCTGCAGTTTGTAGCCATTAATTAGTTCCTGTGAGGTAAGTCATTGTCTCATTTCACAGATGAGGCAGCCAGTATGGGTAGAGGTTCAGTGATTTTTCCCAGATCAGCAGTGAGTTCCAGAATAGAAAGCTGAGATTGTCCTCTCCAAAGGCTTAGCCTATACACAAGCACCCTGCTAACAAGTGTGCGGTCATCTCAACTACCTTCATAACCCGCACTGTGAAAAAGATGCCTTCTCACACCTCTGCTGTTAGGCAGAGTGTATGATGAAACTTGGCAACAGATAAGAAAAAAATAGGTCAAATCAAGGATTTTATGCACAGGAAGCATGTTTTCAGTATTCAATTTCAAGTATTTCAGACCATGAAGCTAAGACCACTTTAGTGAAAAGTTGCTAATCAACACTAATAAAAGATAAAAATGGTAATTGGCGTACGAGCTACCCTTTTCATTGGCTAATCAGGGCTATATGCAAATTAACTGCCAACTAAGATTGGCAGTTAACTGCCAACAAGATGGCGGTTAATTTGCATATGTAGGCACAATGCAGGGAGGCGAAAGGGAAAGCAGGAAGAAGCCCCCTGCCACTGACAGTGATTGGAAACCCAGGAGGGAGCTAAGAGCGGGGGGGGGGGGGGGGGGGCAGGGCAAAGGCGGCCCTGGGGCCGCCTTTGCCCTGCCCCCCAGCCATGATCGGAGAATCAGGTGCCTTTTCCGCCCTGGCCAGTGATAGCAGGAAGTAGGGGTGGAGCCAGCGAAGGGAGCTGGGCACGGTCGAAGCTGGCAGTCCCGGGAGCTAGGGGTCCCTTGCCTGGGCCTAAAGCGGAGCCCACGATCGCGGGGCCACTGCAGCTGCGGGTCCCCGCTGCCCAGGCCGGACGCCTAGGCCAGAGGCCTTAGGCCTGGGCCGGGGCGGAGCCTGCAACAGCGGGGAGCTGGGGGTCCCCTGCCCAGGCCTGACACCTCTGCCGGAGACCTCAGGCCTGGTCAAGGGGCCGATCTGGTGATTGGTGATCGGAGGGTGATGAGGGTCAACTCCTCTGGCCAAGGCATCAGGCCTGGGCGGGGGGCTGAGCTGGGGATTGGGGGGATATGAGGGTCCCGTTGCCCAGGCCTGAAGCCTGGGTCAGAGGCATCAGGCTTGGGCGGGGGGTGGAGCAAGCGATCAGAGGGAGATGGGGGTCCCCTGCCCAGGCATGATTCCTGGGCCAGAGGCCTCAAGCCTGGGCGGGGCCAGAGCCAGTGATCGGGGGGAGATGGGGGTCCCCTGTCCAAGCCTGACACCTCTGGCAGAGGTGTCAGGCCTGGGCAAGGGGCCAATCAGGCGATCGGAGGGTGATGGGGTCTACGCCTCTGGCCGAGGCATCAGGCCTGGGCAAGGGGCAGAGCCAGTAATCGGAGGGGTCTGGGGGTTCCCCTGCCCAGGCCTGATGCCTGGGCCAGAGGCATCAGGCCTGGGCTGGGGGCAGAACCAGTGATGGGGGGAAATGAGGGTCCCCTGCCCAGGCCTGACACCTCTGTCAGAGGTGTCAGGCCTGGGCAAGGGGCTGATCCTGTGATTGGAGGGTGATGCGGGTCAACGCCTGAGTGCTCCCAGTATGTGAGAGGGGGCAGGCTGGGCTGAGGGACACTCCCCCCCCACACACACACACACATCCAGTGCACGAATTTCGTGCACCGGGCCCCTAGTAATAACATAGAGGAACATTGATTTGTTGTTCCACTTATTTATGCATTCATTGGTTGATAGTTGTATGTGCCCTGCCCAGGGATCAAACTGTAACCTTGGTGTATCGGGATGATGCTCTAACCAACTGAGTTACCCGGCCAGGGCAATAATAACATATTCTTTATTTAAAAAGTTATGTAAGAGGGTTATGGAAAAAGTAACTGGCTTATTTGTGAAGGACTATCAAGCAGTAGAAAACAAAATCAATTTCCATTTGTTCTCTTGGCTGTTTTTAATTTCACCAAGAAATAGGTTTTTTGGAGTACATCCTATATAATAAAAGGCTAATATGCAAATCGACCAAACAGCAGAACGACCAGTTGCTATGACATGCACTGACCACCAGGGAAGACACTCAACACAGGAGTTGCCCCCTGGTGGTCAGTGCGCTCCCACAGGGGGAGTGCTGCTCAGCTAGAAGCCCAGCTCAGGGTGCAGTGGCGGTGGCGGAAGCCCCTCGTGCCTCCGAGGCAGTTGGACTTCCCCCGAGGGCTCCTGGACTCGAGAGGGTGCAGGCCAGGCTGAGGGACCCCTTTGAGTGCATGATTTTTGTGCACCGGGCCTCTAGTAAAATATAATCCACAAAATATGGCTATCTTTAAAAAATGGAGGAGGGAGGTAGTATAAATTAGCTCCCAAAACAGGTCTTATTTTTAAATACTTACATTGTAATCAAAATAGCCTCAGATTTCACCCAGTGGGATCCAAGCATTATTGAAGGATTTATTATTTCTCTCCTAAGTGAAAATATATAGTTATTTCAGATCCAGTCCTGTTTTTGAGATAGGAAGTATGTAAGCAGCAAGAGAAAAAGTACACTTTAATATAAAGGTGGCTCTCTCAGCACTTTTCATTTCTGTATGTGAAGTTCATTGTCTCCTATGATAACTTTGTTGACAGCAACCACAAATATCTTAGGAGCCAGGTCTTATAAAATAGATCCAGGATCGTATGACTAAGAGACCCAGCTCATGACACGTGTTAGCCTCAGATAGATGGCACATTTTCTGTTTTAAAGACTCAGACAAAACTTTCCACATTCGTCTTATGGGGGAAAAAATTACATTTGAAGTCCTTTTTCACCCAAACACATTTTGAGATAAGAGCTCACAAGCCTTGACATTATTTCATTTTGTTATGCGCATCTGTCAAGGCACTGAGATACGATACAGCTGCTAAAAACTGATGATTGTGGAACAGAGAGCCCTGACAGCATTTCATTTCCTTTATGTTCTGATTATACATTTATCAGAAAACCTGTATCTCTCCTAGTTCAGCTAGAAATTGGTAGAATTCAAGAAGTCAAAGGCTTGGCAAAGAACCGTCCTATTATTTGGTATCATCTTACATTTGAGAGAAGTTGCCTGGTTGAGTCATTGTTAAAGCTTTTGCTTCTCTTTTCATTATCGTGCCCCACTATCCACAGATCACATTTCTATGGCCCCTATAACTACCTTGCCGCACAAATTAAATGCTGGGATATTTCATACATATACGCCAGCGTTTCAATAGTTGTCAATCAGAGTTTATAAAATACAGGGATTACAACCTGATATTAACATCCAAATCTATTGTGCTCATTTTATGTGTGAAAATGAGAAACCCTCGTGCAGACACTAGATTTCCCAGCCTCTTTGTCACCCTGTTTTTAATTTATCTCCAGGTTTTGAGTCAGTAAAATGACTTTGCTTATCAATTTAATGTAGTGATAAAACATATCTGTGGATCGGAATGATCAGAACTAAAGTGGATCTATAGGTTGTTTGGCATTTAAGCCCACCCCTACTGAGGGTTTTAATGGGGGCTACTTTATTGAATAAAAGCATCCCTGTATTTTTTTAACTGTGCCTCTGTGAGTGATATAATTTGCTTCACATGAAGAAGTGGACATAGAAATGCATTGCCCCATGTGCTCTCATGCCTCTTTTTTTATTACAGGTGTACTTCAAAAGGAATTATCCAGATATTACTCAGAATGGCCATATGGTTGTGAATGCTTCCAATGGACAGCCCTCAACCTTCACTATTTTTGAGACAGCACTGTGATTCTACGATGTCAAGTCTATTCTGAAGGCATTTCTCCAATAGTTTTGCACTGTCTGAACTATACTTTTTTTTTACACTAGCAACAAATATTTACACATACCAGATGTTAGTTTATTTGGATTTTTTCCTCCAATTTCACTCAATGATTTCAAACTCTAACAAAATTACTTATTATTTTTATTTATATTTATATTATAGTATTTTTTAATCTTATCCAAATTAGAAGTGCAGGCCACCAATAAAAGCTGTCTATCAAGTCTTGTGCCTTAAGAGACTCAGAGCCAAAGCTCATTTTGTGAAGTATGAGACAAAGTTGCTAAGAAATTTTTTTTTTTTTACTACCACCCAAACTACATATTACTTTGCAGTTATATCAGGGATTCTATTTACTTGAAAACTGTGTGAAGTTGCCATTTTGTCTTTAACATACCAAGGATCCGTTCTTCCACCCCCCACCCCCACAGGTCTCTGGCTAAAATAGTACAGATAAAACCAATAGGAAAAGCAAAACATACACATAGTAGGGAGAGTCCGTTCCCCCACCCCTACCCCCAAAAGTTTATAGTTAAAATATAGAAAGGCAATATGTAATTATGTTCTAAAAGAAAAGGAAGGAAAAATGATGTTTTCTCAAAATAGGCACCCATACAGGTGATTTGATAAGGAAGGACACAGTGGGATCATTGATCATCTTTTAAATTTGCATGCCTTTGACATGGTAACTAGTGTAGTTTTAGTCAGTGTGGTGATGGTATATTCAAAGAAGGCCAAACCGCTACTGGTAATTCCTGAATATGTAGTAGTACTCTTATTCAAGTTTCTGGTTGACTGCCAGCTAACCTTCAGTGGACTAGAAACCTTTTGGGTTAGCCTTTATTGAAATTCCTTCTAAATTGCATGCATAGGTTCTCCCGAGTTGGTGAGAAAAAATGAAAATCATTGCAAATATTGACTGTAATTATACAGTACTAGAGGCCCTGTGCACAGATTCGTGCACCAGGCATTTAGTATGCATATAAGATCTTCAGTTAATCTCTTTCTGCCCTCCCCGCTTCTCTCTGAGATTCGTCAGTCTGTTCCATGGTCCCATGCCTGTGTATTGAGCGCCTTCCCCCTGGTGGTCAGTGCACATCATAGCTACTGGTTGAACGGTCACTTAGGCTTTTATATATATATATAGATAGTCTCAGGATGCATCCAAAAAGTCCACTTTTATGAACCTACCCAGGTTAGTTTACTTTTGTTTAGGTCTTTCTGATTAGTAAAGCAGCAAACTACAATACTTCTTAGGGCCTGCTGTGCTTTCTTTGAACTGTGGGTTTTTTGTTTTTCTTGATGGTGATGGTATGGTGAGTTCAAGTTACTAAAGGTTGTACTGTCATCGTTTTAAGTGGTTTCTCGTGACCTCTCAGAATAAGGTATAACCACCCTCAAGTTGCAAATATTAACATATATATGTATGTATATGTGCTGCCGTATAGCAAGTATTTGTACTCTTCAACAGAAACAAATGTTTTATAGACTTAAGCCTTAAACACACACACAGACGCGCGCACACATACACAGCAAACTACCAAAATACACTAAGTTCCGTAGCTGTGGAACATTTTATATATAGAAATAATATGGTTAATGTTTAGTCCAGTAAACCAATACGTTGATTAATAGTCAAGGCTAGTCATTCAGGAGACTGAAATGACAACAGTCAATAGAAATAATGAGGTTTGTTAGAACAGTGGCAATATTTGAAATGTGTGTGTGTTTATTTTGTCTTTAGAGGTTAAAGTTGGTTAAAAATGTTTCTATTTCTGTTTTACTGTCATCATAGAGTTTTTAATGAAACAAAACTCAATTGAAATAAATGGCAGTTTTCTTCTCCATTTAGAGGTCTGTATTTTTGTTCTTAGATTACTGACTCACGTCCTTGCTCTTGAAAGCCAATGCGTTTTCCTGAAATAGAAAACCACCTTTCATTACTGACTGACTGGTTCTCTTGATTAATTAAATGTACCAAATATTCTAAGCCAGTGGTTCTCAACCTTCCTAATGCCACGACCCTTTAATACAGTTCCTCATGTTGTGGGGACCCCCAACCATAAAATTATTT
The DNA here is from genome assembly GCF_963259705.1 of Myotis daubentonii. Taxonomy (NCBI): domain Eukaryota; kingdom Metazoa; phylum Chordata; class Mammalia; order Chiroptera; family Vespertilionidae; genus Myotis; species Myotis daubentonii. Next base: position 178,150,792 of record NC_081841.1, on the reverse strand, counting down.
TCGTTGCTACTTCATAACTGTAATTTTGCTACTGTTATGAATCGTAATGTAAATATCTGATATGCAGGATGTATTTTCATTGTTACAAATTGAACATAATTAAAGCATAGTGATTAATCACAAAAACAATATGTAATTATATATGTGTTTTTCCGATGGTCTTAGGCGACCCCTGTGAAAGGGTCATTCGACTCCCAAAGGGGTCACGACCCACAGGTTGAGAACTGCTGTTCTAAGCAGATAGATTGGTTTCAGATGGGTTGAAATAGTTGCTATTGAAGCAAACTCAGTTGCACCATTTCCAGGAAAAAGTAGAGAATAGTATTAGCTTATGCCCTATGCTTGAACAAATACGAAGTTGTTGAGGTTTTTGTTTTTTGAAAGGTGACCTTACCATAGAATAACAAGAAACATCTATTGCTGCTACATTAAAAACACTGAACATTGGTTCTCACAGTGCGGTCCCTGGCCCAGCGACATTAGCATCACCTGGGAACTTGTTAGAAGTGCAAGTTCTTGTTTCTCACTCCCTATCTACTGAATCAAAAACTCTGGTGGTAGGGATCAATAATCCGTGTCTTAAGCCCAAAGGGGTGATTCTGGTGCAGACTAAAGTCTGCGAACCAGTACTTAGAACCTAGAGAATTCCTAAAACTCATTAAGAAAAACACAGAAAGAGAAATGGACACAGAGACTTGAATGGGCACTTCACAAAAGAGAATATCCAAATGGCCAATAACTGGAGAAGTGCTATCTCATGTTGGTTACCAGGAAAATGAAAATTGAAACCACAGTGAGATACCACTAAACACCCACTAGAATGGCTAACACTGAAAAGTCTTAGAATAGCATTCCAGGGCTAATGGAGCAGTGGGAACTCTCACAAACTATATGTATAAAAAAGTATGTTTTGAAAAAAGTGACTTCGGAAAATAGTTGGATAGCATTTACCCAAACTGTATACTCTGCGATCCACTAATTCCACTCTGAATGAATCCTCATGTGCTCCAAGAGATGTATTCAAGGATGTTCCTAGACACAGCGAGTTCTTAATAGCCCCAGAGTGGGCATAATCCAAATGCTCATCTGCCGGGAGCCAGTCCATCCTTGCTGTTTCAAGGGACCTGGCATATATGGCATACGGTTCTTAATATGTTTGCTCACCTTCTTGGCGCTGTGTTTTAACCAAGGTCACCTCTCCGAGAAAGGTTGAATCCCCAGGTAGGGATTTTCCCCTGAAGTTAGGGAGGGAATAAAACCCCTCAACTAAGTGCCAGGCGGGTAATTAATCACTTTAACTACGAACAATCATGCTTAAGCTACATAATCTTTACTCCCTGGAATGGAGATAAGAAATGCCCTAACCTTTGGAATAGAGATTGATAGGATTGGAATCAACTGGTATAAATACAGATGCAACAAGACAACAACAGACAGAATTCAGAAGACAGAACTCAGAACACAGAACTTAGGAGACAGGGCTTGGAAGACAGGACCAAGAGAGACAGAACGTAGGCACAGAACCTACAAAGAACGTTCTCTAGAGACAGAAGAACTTCGCTGGAGAGAACATGGCAAAAGATCCTGGACTGAACCTGACTACAGAAATTGGCAAGAGAACCTGACTAGAACCTGGTGACTGAACCTGAACCTGGACAGAACCTCTCTGGAGAGCCTAAGCAGAACCTCTCTGGAGATCCAGACCAGAACTTGGCTGGAGATCCAGGCTAGAGATCCTGGCTAGGCTGCTGATCAACTGAATGCTGTCTCCGTGTCCTTCCTTCTTCGCCGACTCCGTCCACGCCTTTGGGGACCCCTGGACCCGCTGGGGTTGGACCCCAGCACTCATCAACAGCAGATGGAAAATAAACTGGTGTAATAGAAACTCCACAGCAATGAGAGTGATCAATTATATCAACGACACAGGTCAATCTCACAAACTTAAGCCTGACCCAAAAGAATATTTATGGTTCCATTTATATAAAGTTCAGACACAAGCATGACTAAACTAGTGTTCAGAGACAGAATTATTCTTCGCCTTGGGAAATTGGAAGGTGTTGGCAGTTGGGTGAAATAAAAGGGGAACTTCTGGGGGTGCTTCTCATGGTCTTTTAATGGAGGCTGGATGGTGGTTAGAACAGTATTGATTGAGGGGGGAGCGGGTGGGTGGGAGAGGGCACAGAGGGTTAAATGGTGATGGAAAGAATAAAATTAAAGTTTATTAAAAAAAAAAGCAGTATTGGGCTCTTTATTTGCTGCACTTTTCTGTTGTATAGTGTACTTCGCAGTTGAGTTAACTAAAAACAAAGTTCTCAGCCTGTTTTTCTTCTGTTATGTTATTCAAATTTAGTGGCTTAATCATCTAAAATTGACTCATTTGCATCTGGAAAATTATTTCTGCTTAAAATGTGTGTCTGGTTAAGGTTGTCTTATGGTCCATAGCAAATGGCCTTATTTGAAGCTCTTGGTACATGAGAGGTCAGGGTTTCTATTTTCTCTAACCAATCAATAAAATATATTACACTTCCTCTCTCCGATTCCAGGATAAGTACAAACCAAGGAACTATGAGGAATTTCTTTACTGAGGTATGATTGACATACAAAAAGCTGTACATATTTATACAACTTGATGAATTTGGGGATAAGTATACACCCATGAAACCACCACAATCTATGCAGTAATCATAGCCATCACCTCCAAAAGGTTCTTCCTGCACTCTTATAATTTCCATTAATATGAATGAGGTTCAAACAAGTTAAAATCAATCTAATGTTAAATGCTTTTGATGACACTATAACTGCTTGGTGTCTTAACTTGGGAAAAGACAGCTTACACCAATTCAGTGAGGCAGTGAGTTAGACTTACTAAGTATTGTGACAATTGGATGAGTAAACTTAATTTATCAACAGATTAACTTGTCTCTATGTAAGCTGAAGAATCCATGCTTTTCTTTCTGATGGTTTGGAAATACTAGAAGCCCCTCTCCTCAAACCTTAGTATTTGTTTCATATTTCATTCTGAAAAGTTTAATGATGTTCAGAATCTGATGCCCTGGTGTGTGTGAGATTTAGCACCTGAATATGTAAGTCACTTCTCATAACCAATTCTGTTTTGGAGTGTTTTCAGGATTCACCTTCATCAAGAGTGCACAATAGTCTGGACACCACATCTCAAGAAAAATCACTTCCTTGTCATTCTGTAATTGTAGTCAAGGAATGGACACACCTATATGTGACTGAAAGGAAAGAGAGAAAAAGGAATCTTTTTCGCTTGGAAAGCAAAACAAACAAACAAACAAAAACCCCTCAAATTAAAACAACAACAAAAAGTTCTAAAAGCCATATTGATAGTCAATATAGTTTAGTTACCAAGTATGCTAGTTCTCGAAAGCTCATTTATTGAATATTGAATAAGTGTATGTAAAAAAATGAAATTACATTCTATTTAAAAAATCCTAGACTTAGGAACTACATTATTCCAAAAGTACAGACTAAAAAAATAGTTATAGTTTTCCTTAAGAAATGCAATAAATCATGGATTAATTTCCACAAAATGTGTCTTTTAATGGGCATGTTGATCCTTATAAATTGAGGATTTTAAACCAAAACGTAACCACATTCACACACACAGGCCTTTCCACCATTATAAATTCTATTTTGGGGACTTAGAAATAAAGAATGTGTATAACCAATAATTTTCAAATAATCCCCTGCAATGCTGGACTCCTTTTCGATACCTGTTGTATGTAGAGGGCCGCCTGGGAATGTTTAACATGCCTAAATTTAACCTGGGTTACCCAAGGACTCTAGATAATGTGTTTACCCAAAACTGTAGTTTGTATGGCATACTGTCTCTGTTTCTGTAAATTGCTTTTTTTTTGCAAACTAGGTTCCTCATTCCAAACCTTGAGACAGCCAATTTAAAATTGAATTGTCATGACCTAGAGCAAAGAATATTCTTACATGGTATTATTCTACAAGTTTCATTAATAATTTTGATGCTTTAAAACAGTATATTGTGCATTTATCCCAAACAAACTTACAAATTCTTTGACTGTTTGGCAACAATTAATATTTAAGGACATAAAAGAATTTATTCCCTTCCACTATGTGGAAGGCCCCCTGGGAAGGCACTTAAGCATTCTGTATTGACCTCGCTTGACCTTTTTGCCAAGAGGATTTCCTCTTCTCACAATCCAATTGTCTACAGCTGTTATCTGAGCTCTCCGTTCAAACTGAGATCATGAGAAGCTGGTACCATGGATCTGTCTCTTGCCCAATGGCGTAAGTTGGGCCCTCTCTGGAGAAGAAACCTGGGTTCTCTATGATCAATGCCGGGACCCCGCCAGCAGGCGAGGGGATCCAAAGGCAGTTGCTGGGCATGGAGGCCAGAGGGACATAGGCTACCAAGGAGACAGAACTGAACCTCACATCACCCTACTTGGCCCAGAGATGGCTGGTAGTCAAAGACAGGTAAGACCCCACAGGGTGGGGCGACCTAAGACAGGCACAGTCGGGGGCCAGTAGGAGAAAACTTGGGGTTCACCAGAGGTGGGGCACAGATCCTCACCCCCGCAATGGTGCAGGGGCTTGAACACTCGCCCCTTCTGAGGAAGGTCTCCTGTCCCCATGGCTGCTTCTTGCTTCCCATGCCCAGCCCAGACCAGGAACCAAATAACAGAAGAGACTTGGTCCAGCTGAAACTGGTACCCAGAAAAACAAAGGCTTAGTTTAACAGACTCTAAATTTAAATCTAGCCTAACAACAGAAATGCTTAAGCCTCCTCAAGGATGTAAAGTGATCCTTTCAATTAATATTTACAGTGTAAATTAAGATTATTGTTAAAATATTAAATTTGACAGTAAAATAGTTAAGTTTTAAAATTAATTAAATTTGGCTAACTTTAAATAAGTAATTATTCAAAAAGTATTAACCAAAATGTTCATTTCGTGGTAAAATTGCTTAACATACAAAAAAGTTATCTAGACTGCATTATATATTTTCCAAAAATCCTCCTAATTAAATAAAAAAAAAAGGGGGGGGGGGATAGTGGAAAAATATAGTGGAAAAATGCCATGTAAGAAAATAGATCCTATAACTAAATTAAAATTTTTTCGTTAGCAAGACACCCAGAAAAAACACATGATGTCAGGGAAAGCCAGGAGATCATTTCAAAGAAAAAACCCCAAGTAAGGTTTTCTTTGTTGACCTTTGGTCGAGAATATGTTTGTATACTTTCAGAGAACAGCTTCAAGACCATGTGTATTCCTGCAACAACAGATCCCAACTGACCAGATTGCTCCAGCCACAAAGACAGGAGAGACAGTTCAGAGATGGAGATGGTGAAGACGCCTTGTCATGATAGCAGTCAGCACCTGTGCATTGCTACAGGTTGCCCAGGACCAAGAGCAAGGAAGAAGGAGCAATGCAGCCAATTCGGGTGCTAGAGCGTTACATCCGTCACCACAATGGACTCGGACATTCACTCAAAAGGACTAAGTACTGCCCTAATGACAGCAAAAGGGAAGCAAAAGAAAGCTGAAAGACGCAAGGGACTGTTGTGCCAATATGGAGTCATCTGAAGAAGTTAACGACTGAAGCGCCACAGATTGTGGAAAAGCAAGAAGTTGAAGCTACTTCTTCAACCATGTTCCTGCTCATGCTAGCATCTGTTAGCTGCCAGTCTTCTGCAAAGTCTTGCACAGCCAAGTCCAAGGACTCTGAGTAAATATACACCAGCAGCAAAAGAGACTTATTTTTTTCATTTCGTAGCAAAAATGTTAATATGTCCATAGTTCTGATTTCTCATATTGTTGTTTTGCATTGGCATTGTTTTGTTATTATTTAATAGCCAGTTTTGTTCTTAACGTTCAAATTTTGAAAATGATAACATGTATGTAGTTTAGTTTTTGCATTTGCATTGTTTGCAATTGTTTTAATTCTAGAGCCCTACTATTAATGTTTAAAATTTTACTTTTATTATAGTAGCTTAAAAAACAAAAACAGGGGAGATGTAGAGACCCGCCTGGGAGGCACCTAGGCATTTTCTTATAATTATTGTCAGCTGAACTCAGAGCATAGGCAGAGCCACGCCCTGGGAACATGCTTCCCCAATAAGGCTGGACATGTTAATCAGGCAGGGGCGGAACTAGATATGTAAATCTAGGCCTTTAAAATAAACCTGCTGTGTGGCTCAGCCGCTTTTTGCCGCCTCTCCATCAGAGAGGATGGCACCCACCTGGCCCCAGCTTAAAATCTATTTCTGCGTCTTGGTCTTTCTTTAATTTCTTAATCCCCAGCTCCTCCACTCAGCAAATGGACTGTTTCCTTTTCCGGGACATGGAAAAGAGAGAAACAGCCCCCCACAGTTGTAGTTTGGTTCTCTGGTAGTCAGAGATGGAGTTTAATGTGCAGGATGTTTATTAGGGAATGCCATTGGGACCAACACTAGAATCAAGGGAAGAAACAGGCTAGGGTAGAGGGAGAAATCAAACTGGAATGCTGGCCAGACCACCTCAGCTGACCCCACTGGGAGCTCTGGAGCTAACATGGCCCATAAGGGTAGAGGCCTTTATACCTCCACCTTGATCATTTGCCTACAGGGGGCCCTCTCCCACCCCCCAAATACTGGTAGCTGAAGGCTGCCTTCTAGCAGCACCTCAGCAGCTGGGGCAACTAGTCCTTGAAGGGAGAGCTGGGCAGCACATCCCCGTGCCCATCGCAGTGTCACAGATCCAGAGGGAGATAGATAATTAGGATGTATGCGGCAGAAAATTCTTAGTGATGACATTTAAGGCAGAACAACTGATTGTCACCGATACCCTATAGTCTGAAAAATAGAGAAGAAAGTCCATGTAGGGAAGATAGCTTCATGCTATAGTGTCAGCCCAGTTTTCATCTCTCCTAGAAATCAGTCTCCATCCTAGGTAATTCCTGTGTATTTCTATAATACCCTGACACCCCTCATCTATTAAACTAAGCCACACTTAGTTTAGTGTCCTATTGTCATCTTGAAATATTTAATTTTTAAACATTTTGCCCAGGGCCCTGTAAATCATGCAGCATGCCTTGATGGTATTTATAGGTGGTCTGCTTCCTCACTAAATCATGAGCTTCCAAAGGCTTGAACTGTGGGCTGTGCTTTTTTTTGTTTGTTTTTTTAATCCTCACCCGAGAATATTTTCCTATTGATTCTAGAGAAAGTGAAAAGAAGAGGGGGGAGAGAGAGAGAGAGAAGCATCGATATGAGAGACACATCAACTGGTTGCCTCCTGCATGCCCTGACTGCAGGCAGGGAACGAACCCGAACCCACAACTGAGGCACATACCCTTGACCTGGAATCAAACCCAAGACCCTTCAGTCTTCAGGCTGGTGCACTAACCACTGAGAAACCAGCCAGGGTGGCCTGTGCATTTTTAAATTACATCTAGCCCAGTGTCTGCCACATAGTGGGTGCTCAGTAAACGTTTGCTGAATGAATGAATGATGACTAAGAAAATATCTCCCTTCTAAACTTCATAATTTTGAAATTTCAGGTGGTAGCCTAGGATAATAGAAAGTCCTGGTTTTGGAGTCAGTCACCCAGATCTGCATGACAATTCTGTCTTTGCCACTTTGGGAGACCAAAGAATATATTGTACAAAGTGGGACATGAGAATGAAAGGAAGGTGCTACCCAGCCTAAGGTGCCAAGGCCATATACTGACACCACCCTGGACAAAATGGGAGATGGTCACCCTATTGACATGTATCCTTGATTACAGGCTTACGTAAGTGTCTCAATCTCTCTGAACCTCAGTGTCTTCATCTGTAAGGTGGATATAGTTCCTGCCCTTGCACAGTTGCTTTGGTTGGGATGACTGGTGGACTGAGAGCATCCAAAGAAACAAGGATGAAATCATTAACCTTGAACACGAAAAACGTCCCCTCTTCCACTAAGATAGGTGGATAAAGGTAGGCTTGTGGACTGTAGAAGGTATATTTGAGGAGGCCCTCATCTGATGGCCTAAACCACACTGTCCTTACTTCACATATAGCTCAAATGAAACAAGCACCTGGGGAGGAGCACAAGCTCTGGAGTCAGTCTTCCAGGTTCAAATGCTCCTCTTTGCATTGGCTGCCTGGGTTTAGACACAAGTTCTACTACCTGCTAAATGTGGGCTCCTGGGGTCGGAAAGCACACCATGCTTCAACTTCATTGTAAAAGTGAAATACGGGTACAGTAGGCCCTCAGGTTACATCGGAGACCTGTTCCTACGGCGCATGTAAGGTGATCTTGGCCATAAGTCAGAACGCACCTACATAAGCACCTACGTCACTCACATGGAGCACATACACAGCAGTAATGAAGTGAAACAGTAAAAAAAAAAACCATTAAAAGAAAGATAACAATTCCTGACCTTTACTTGTGGTAAATAAATAATAAAAAACATAAAGCACATATGTACATACATCAAAATGATGGAACTTTTTTTTATAAATAAATGGGAGATGGTGATGTAACCACGAAACAACATACGTTGAGTCCGCCGTAACACGAGGACTATCTGTAGTGATTTTCTTTTTAATATATTTTTATTGATTTCAGAGAGGAAGGGAGAGGGAGAGAGAGATAGAAACATCAATGATGAGAAAGAATCATTGGCTGCCTCCTGCACGCCCCCTACTGGGGATCGAGTCCACAACCTGGGCATGTGCCCTGACCGAGAATCAAAGCGGGACCTCCTGGTTCACAGGTCGATGCTCAACCACTGAGCCGCGCCTGCTGGGCAGGAGTAGTGATTTTCTTAGAGGGCTGTTGCAAAGATTAAATAGGACAGTGACACAGTGTATGTTCTGTTAGCTAGTGTCAGTCCCTGAACTGTTTATAACTAGGAATTTTAAAACAGAACCTTTTTAGCCCCTTGACACTGCCACGACATCCAAACTCGGGATTGGTGGAATCCTGCAGACCATGTGCAGCAGAATCATTAGTTTGCAATGGATTGAAAAATTATAAATTATTACAGGTGAGAAGCACTGTTTAAGAACAACGCTGACTATGTAGTTAGCTCTCAATAAACATGTTTATAAATTGTTACCACAGCAGGCAAAAATTATGCCATGATATTTATGTATGAAATGATATTACATAGGCTCTATTATAAATTAGCAATATTTAATAGCATTATAAAATTAGAGATAAACTCTTGTTCAAGGTTAGAGATGTTTTTTCCTTACGTCTAAAAGGATATTTAAAGAAACAAAACAATACTGTGTATATGTTTATATCCACTATATTCTTGAACCTACAGCCTAGTCTTGTCGGAGAAGTACCCAGGAACACATCAGGCCACTTTAAAAGCCCTTTTAGGAAACAAGGTTTTGTGTAAACTGGTGATTTTCCTTAAAAAACAGAAAGAATATGGATTAACTGAACTTTTGCTTTTTAAATCGAATGTTCTAAGGAATATAGCCTCATTTTTTTCAAAAACTAAAAGAGCATGTGTTGAAAAACTGAGAGAAACATATGTTAATTTGAATTTAGAACGTAGAACAACATTAATAAAAGAAATAACATGCCCCCTCCCCCCCCCCCCTGTAAGGCCTCCATCCATACTCCAGGCCCATCTAACTTGCCTTGGGGCTCAACATTGGGATTGTATGTTATTTTTTTCAAGATTTAGAGGCACTAAGAATGTTGTACAGAAAGCTTACATTGGATGTTTCTGACCAAATTCTGTCTTTCCCTCTGCACCATGCTCATGAAACTAGCCAACTCACAATTATCCATCTCAATACATGGGAGCTTTGGCTGTTCCCAAACAGTGCTTCATCCAAAAGTTAATCATATTTAATTTTGGAGGGCATTATATGAAAAACTTTTAAATTTAAATTTTGCAGACTATCTAGACAAATTAAAATGAGTCTCCACGAGACAGAGTTTACAACTTTAGGAGTGTTGTATGTAAGGAAGTAACAGTCAACAGAAGATTGAAGGCTAAAGCTTTCTTCTTTATAACATGATAGATGTTTTTAAATCGAGTTCATATTGAATCTGATAAGATATTTGATAGATAAAAGGGAAAGCTTTTTTTTGTTTGTTTGTTTTGTTATACAATGCCAACAAATGTAAAAGGATTGATAAAAAAAAAAAAAAAGAAAATACCGCGTGGCCGTCATCCCTGTCATAAATCATATAAAATTGAACATTGGCTACTAAATAAATATAGAGGCAATGTTGGGGAGCATTTTCATAGACTGAAAGTGTCCTCCAAGGTTAACTAGTTTATAATTGGGGTTGGGGTGATCATATCTTTAAAGTGGAAAAATCCAACAGACACCATCCTAATCCAGTGACCAGCGTTACCAGTACCAATGAAGGGCCAGCTGACACCCTGGCCTCTTGATGTGCGAGGCAATGACAACAACACACCATTTCTGTGGTATTCCTGCCTCCCCTGCAAAAGAACCAAAAAAGCATAGTCTAAATAGAATCAAGTCAAACTCAAATAGAGGACATTCTACAAAACAATTGGCCTGTACTCTTTAAAAATATCAATGACAAAGGTTGAGGAAGTGTTTCAGATTAAATGGACACTGAGAAGAGAATACCACTGAATGCACTGTGTGATCCAAGATTAAAAAAATGCAATGTAGTAAATAATAGAAGTGCATCAGTATTAAATTTTCTGAATTTACTCTTTATACCATGTTATGTGAGAGAATATTAGGAAATATACACTGATGTATTTAGTGATGACTGGTTATGATCTCTATAACTTACTCTCAAATGGTTCTGCAGAAATGATTACATATATCCTATATAATAAAGAGGTAATATGCAAATTGACCATCACACCCTCACACAAAGATGGCCACCCCCATTGATCAGCTACCTCCGGCACGCCCCCTACTGGAGATCAAGCCCCCAACCTGGGCATGTGCCCTTGACTGAGAATCAAACTGTGACCTCCTGGTTCATAGGTCGATGCTCAACCACCCCCATGTGGTCACAAGATGGCCACCACAAGATGGTCAGCAGGGGAGGGCAGCTGTGGGCGATCAGGCCAGCAGGGGAGGGCAGTTGGGGGTCACCAGGCCTGCAGGGGAGGGCAGTTGCGGGGGGCGGGGGACAGGCCTGTAGGGAAGGGCAGTTAGGAGCAACCAGGCTGGCAGGGGAGGGCAGTTGGGGGCGACTGGGCTGGCAGGGGAGGGCAGTTGGGGACAACCAGGCTGGCAGGGGAGGGCAGTTAGGTGTTGATCAGGCTGGCAGGGGAGTGGTTAGGGGGTGATCAGGCTGGCAGGCAGGCGAGTGGTTGGGAGCTAGCAGTCCAAGATTGTGAGAGGGATATCCGAGGGGTCCCAGATTGGAGAGGGTGCAGGCTGGGCTGAGGGACACCCCTCTTCCCCCAGTGCACGTATTTCGTGCACCAGGCCTCTAGTATTACATATAATATATAGCATATAACATTTTATATATATGATCCTGGATCCAGAACAATATGTACCTATCTATAAAGAAAGCACATGAAGGAAAAATGTTAAGTGAGTGAATGTAGATGAAAGATACACAGGAGTTCATTATACTATTACTGCAAGTTTTATGTAGATTTAAATATTTTCTAAAATAAAAAGTTTAAAAGAAACCTCCCCATAGCTCATCCACAGAGTGTAGAGACCACATTGAGATAAGCAAGAGATGACTCTATGTGGTCTATAAAAATCATCATCCAAGTTCCAGTTTTGTGGGTATGGTTCGCACAGTTCCCTCCAAGCTGCAGTGCACCAATCTAGCTTGAGGTGAAAGCGCACCTTCACCCAGGAGCCCAGGTGCCTGCTGCTAACAAAATTATTTTTCACACAGGCAAGATACAGCATTATGTGACCTTTTAAGGATATAATAATGCCAAGTGCAGAACCACTGATGGGCCAAATTTCCAGAACTGTTGTTGAAGGGAGTGACCACCGTGCGGTCCCCCTGTGTTCTGAGTGGAGACTCTGTCAATTACAGAGCTGCCCTCAGCAGTGGATACCTTCGGTTTCCACAGACAGTTGAAACACCAATTGCTGCTCAACAGAAGCCCTGCCGACTGTCCCAAACTATGTGTGCCAGGGTGAACTCATTTTATCCAGAAGGCTCTCTTTTTCCCCCAAGATACATAGATATTTCTTTCTGGAATTGTGCCAGCCAAGTTTATTCTGGTATGCATTTTCTGGATATGAAAATAAATGGGCTCCTTTTATTAGCTTCCTTAATGGCCTGACTTAACTGATCTGACTCTAAGAAAGCATCTTCTCTGCTTTGACACTACTTGTAAATGTGGTACCAAGCCAACACACACGCACACAGGAGAAGGATGTTGGTGCTAGAATTCCTTTCCTCCAAATAGGAAACCATTTTCAAGAAAGTTCACCTTGGCAAAGACATAGGCAGTAAAACCTCAGACATTTTTCATAGCAATATTTTTTTCAGATAGATCTCCTTAGGCAAGGGAAACAAAAGAAAAAATAAGCAAATGGGACTACATCAAACTAAAAAGGTTTTGCATAGCAAAGGAAACTATCAACAAATGAAAAGATAACCCACTGAATGGGACAACATATTCACCAATGTTACATCAGATAAGGGGTTAATATCCAAAATTTATAAAGAACTTAACAAAACTCAACACCAAAAACACACACTACACAATCCAGCTTAAAAGTGGGCAAAGGACCTGAATAAACACTTCTCTAAAGAGGACATACAGATGGCCAATAGACATTGAAAAGATGTTCAATGTCACTAGTCATCAAAGAAATGCAAATTAAAACCACAATGAGATATCATCTCATACCTGTCAGAATGGCTATCTATCATCAATAGATCAACAAACAACAAGTATTGGTGAGGATGTGGAGAAAAGGGAACCCTTGTGCACTGTTGGTGGGAATGTAGATTGGTGCAGTGTCTGTGGAAAACAGTATGGAGTTACCTCAAAAATTAAAAATGGGCCCTGGCCAGATGGCTCAGTTGGTTGCAGCATTGTCCCATTCAGTAAACGGTTGTGGATTTGATCCCCAGTTCAGGCACATCCATTGATGTTTCTCTCTTTCTTTTTCTTTTTCCCTTTCTCTTTCAAATCAACAAACATTTCCTCAGGTGAGGATAAAAAAATGAATAAAAGATGGAACCATCTTATGACCCAGTGATTCCACTTCTGGGAATATATCCAAAGAAACCAAAAACACTAATTAGAATATATGCATCCCTGTGTTCACTGCAGAATTATTTACAATAGCCAACATTTGGAATCAGTCCAAGTGCCCATCAGTGAATAAGTAGATAAAAAAACTGTGGTATATTTACATAATGGAATACTACTTGGCCTTTAAAAGGAAGAAAATTTTACCCTTTGTGACAGAATGGATGGACCTGGTAAACATTATGCTAAATGAAATAAGCCAGTCTGAGAAAGACAAGGACCATATGATTTCACTTTTATGTGGAATCTAATGAACATAATAAATTAACAAACAAGATAGAAACAGATGCATAGATACAGTGAATAGACTGACAGCTGTCAGAGGGGAGGGAGGTTGGGGACTGGGTTAAAAAGGTGAAGGGATTTAAAAAACTCAGGGACAGATAACAGTGTGGTGATTACCAGAGGGAAAGTGGGTGGGGGGAGGTAGAAGAAGATAAAGGAGGGATAAGCTGTGATGCAATGAGACATGACTTTGGGTGTTGGACATACAATACAATATACAAACGATGTATTACAAAATTATACACCTGAAACCTACATAATTTTATTAACCGATATCACCCCAATGAACACTTTTTTAAATGAAGAAAAGAGAAAGTACACCTTGACAGTTTAAAATAATGTTGAGAAATAGGGATGTCTAATTTCATAAAACAGAGATTAATATCTCTGGTCACTTTAAAGGTCCACTGAAATTTGCCGATTTCTTTTACTAAATATTTCCAGTATTTCTTCCATGTTGTTTTACAGTGAATACAATGAAAATAATGATGGCACATTGTATTCTCCAATTTTTAAAGTTCAAAACAGACAATACTTTTGTTGGCAAGGATATAGCAAACCAAGCACTTTCAAACATGCTGGTGGAAGTGTGAACTGTACAAACTTTATGCAGTGTCACAGGATAACATGTCAATGTCCTTAAAATGTTCCTAAATTTTGGCTCCAAATTTATTTTCTAGGAATCTAACCAAAGGATGCAAGTATAAATCCCAAGAATAACAAAAAATGTATTCAAAGATATTTATTGCAGTATTGCTTGTAATATCAAAAGTTGAAACAAGCTAAATTTCAAAGAGTCCAAATTTGGTATGTTCATGCAATAAATTAAGCAACCAATAAAATAATCTTTCCAGATAATTTAATGATGTGGGGCAAATACTCATTTTACATTAAGTGAGAAAAATTATCTAAAATTTTAAACATTTGTAAAGTGCATTTGTATTTTTAAAACTGAAGTTAAATAAGCAAAGTGTTAACAGTAGCTACTTCTGACTGGTTTGAGTATCACTGATTTTTATTTTCTAATAAATTCTCTAGGTTTTCTAAATTTTCCAAATTACCTACAATGAGCCTGGGTTAATTCTAAGGTTCACAAAATATGTAAAGAGGAAGTCATAGTGCCTCTTTCAATTGGGATAAACTCGTGAGTTTACATTTTATTTATAAATAAAGTCTTATCTGGCCACATAGAAGTTCCTAACCTCAATGTCTTTACATCAAATCCTCTCATTAACTCATGAGTTGTACAGTTCTTCAGAAGAGTTTTGTATCATAGGCTACATATCTTTCCAGTGTTCCTATTACCTGGCAACATTTGGCAAGTTTGAAAATTCCAATGTAGTCCCATTTAAAATGTAGGCCATGTGAATACCAACTTAGTAAAGCTGTGTAGTCAGAAATAGCTTTGAACAATACTTTTAGGACAGATAATCATTCATTTCTAAAACTTAAAAATCATTTTTACAAACATATAAATATGATTGCCAAAGAGTTAAAAAGAAAACCAAATTAGCAGTAAGGAACACAGCCTACTTTGTCAATACAACTACCAAACAGCAACAATAATGGTTGTTACTCTAAAACAGATCTAATTTTTACTGAAATTTTGGCTTCTAAATTACACATTGGGCCTAGATCTGCCAACACATGTTTTTTGGGGGAGGCACCTACAATTAGTTATTGAGCAAAGTAATTTTTAGGCAAATTTCCCTGAGGGACGTGGTACTTCCCCATTATAATGTTTG
Source organism: Myotis daubentonii (assembly GCF_963259705.1). Lineage (NCBI taxonomy): Eukaryota > Metazoa > Chordata > Mammalia > Chiroptera > Vespertilionidae > Myotis > Myotis daubentonii. The sequence goes on along the minus strand of NC_081841.1, from coordinate 178,135,536 downwards.
AGCTTCTGATTTACATGTGTGGGGGCAGACATGCAGATGACAGCTAGGAGCCTGAGACACTACTTATTTTGATGGAATTTAGAATTTCAAGTCTTTCTCAAGCAGCTGGGCTCCAGAGGTGAGATAGGTAGATAGTATCAATAAGCCAGCCCAGCATAATGTCCATGGCTGAACATCATGTCAGCCCATGGAAGAGGACAGGTTAGCTGTCTGCACGTAGCTTTTGGTTCTTTTCCTTGCTTCCTCACCTTTGTTCCTTCTCCCTACTTAGAGCAAGATTCCAGCTTATACATTCTGAATTGGAGTCAGCAACATTTGTCCCTACCTGATAAAGATATGACTAAACTGATTGCATCAGTGCCAGGAGCCTCTCTTCAAGGCTACTTTTTTGAGTGGGTAGACCAGGTAGCCACCCATGGATTGTGATTGAAGGAGCCCTGGGAAAATCCTCTACATAAAATATGTTTCTCACTAATGCTTGAGGGGCCATTCTTGGTGATTCATTCATGTGGATACCTTGTGCTCTTTCCTTGAGATCCTTTTGAAAACAAGATACTGTATTTGTGTGACGGTGTAAAACATTAAGTCACTAACACTTTAATATTGCTGAGTTTACCTCATTGCTTTCTCTAATAAAAGAAGCAAGGGGTACCACACATGATTTGGGGGAGTGGGTGCTTGTGACCCATCTGGAAGCATTCATCCTTGGTGAGCATGACAGAAACTTTACCAGTAAAGATATTTCGACAAATAAGTTGCATAATAACATCACATCACAATAAGGAAATCGCCAATATCCTGATAACACATAGGCAATTGAATTTGGCTTCACTTTGTGCAGCCAGATATACAAATTTGAGCACCACCCAGCTGCCAGTCTTGCCTATTAAGCCAAATTATCACTCAGATCTACTCTGGGTCAGAGTTGGTTGAAGGATCTTGTAGGACTTGACTTGGCGTTCACCATTTCGGGAAGAAGGAACTTGAAGAACCAGGCCTGCTTAGTAAAGAGAGGTTTAGGCTGCTTAAGATGCCAAGGGATTTTTTTGAGGGCAGCCTGGTCTCTTTGATCAGAGTCTGGCTAAACATGGCATCTGAACCATAGCAGAAGAATAATCAGTGTCGGCAGAAAGAATGAATGGCTTTCATACTGAGCATTAGTTGAACAAGTTGATCCTTGTTTCAGGCAAACTAATGTCACCTTCATCTCAACATCAGAAAATTCAGATGTAGTTTAAACTTTTAGGCAACGGATTGGAGACAGTGTATTTATGTGCTAAGTGTGCTATGTTATACCAATTATTCCTCTCTTTTTTTTCTCTCTGCTTTAATGTAGGAAGTATCTACTATGAGCAGAGCCTACCACTAATATGTTCACACCCATAGCAAGAGCACAAATGGAGGCCCACATATTTAAGTAGGCAAAGCTATAAATCAAGCTAACAAAGTGTTCAATAAAATGTGTTATGCTCCATCTTGGTAATCCTTCAGAACTACCTGGAGGGCCTAGTTCCAATTTAGAATTGTTGGGTCCTCAGAGTTCTGTGATGAAAGGAGGAGGTGTGGGGAGAGCTGGCCCAATATCCATAGCCCTCACCTGAAAGAGCCTCAGGTACACCTGTAAGGACATCCCAGATGGCACAGGCAAGTCCAGTCGCCCCTCCCTACCCCGGGCCAAGGCCTACTCACACCAGTAATGTTGCCTGGTACTGTTGCTTTTAGGAGGATGGGCTTAAGCAACAGTACCATGCAGGTTCTTGAAGTGGGCTGGAACCACTTGGACAAGCCATTCCAGGACCCTGGGTACCCTTGGTGCTTCTGGACCTTTAATATGCATAGAATCTACCTGGGGATCTAGTTAAACTGCAGACTCTTGTTAACATGCAACAGGTCGGAGAACTGGGCTGAACGCCTGCATTTCTAACATGCCTCTGGGAGATGCTAATGCTGTTGGTTCATGGACCACACTTTGCATAGTGAGCACCTGAAGGATGGGCTCTGGACAGGTGTGTCCCCTTGGCTCTCTGATGCTTCTCCCCATAAGGACTGGCCAGGTCAGCAGAAGGGTGGGGTGGGACCGAGGGCAGAGGACTCTGGCCCTGGTCTAAGGGCAGTTCTGGCTCCTTCTTTGCCCATGTCCCCATCTCAGCAATGGGCTCTGTTCCCACACTGCAGGGCACGGGTCCTCCCCCACCAGCGGTGCCACCTCCAGCCTTTGATCTCCCACCCACTCTCCCCAAATCCAGTTTCTCTTGGCTCCTTTCTCTGCAGCCCTTCTCACTCCTGCCTCTGCTTTTTTCTTACGCCACAAAACAAAAGTAAAAATAACATTTCAAAAATATTGAAAATTAATGCTGACGAAATCGTGTTTTTGTTTTCTTGGGAATGTAGGAGCATGTAGTAGCAACAATCACAGATAAAGCCTCGCCAGTACCTAGCTATTGTTTGTGAACAAAATCATATCTGCTCACCCCTTTTCATTACCTCAAATCAGGACTTCCAAGCATAAACGCTTACTAGATGAGAGCAGACTGGATTTTTCTCCCATATTTGTATGTTGACAAGGCTAGGGGAGCTGCTACCTCACCATCTAATGGAATCGCAGGCTGCTAAAAAATAACCCCTGCAAGTTTGTATTAGAACCGGGAGACACCTCCCCCGCCCCATCCCCACCCCATGCCCCTTGTTGAGATGAAGCTTAATCCTTCGACTTGTGTGCAAGTATTTGCACTGGCTTTGGGTTCTTTTCTTCTTTCCAAGGCTGTTTTTCACTATTTGCCTGAGTTATTTGAACAGGTGGCTTTGAACAACCTATGCTAATGTGAGGCTTTTGTCTGCTTTGAGATTGCACAGAGTCATTTAAGGGAGAAATGCTTCTTTCTTGCTAAACTATTCACACCTGCTCTGATAACCGCCCCGTGTTGAACTAAAATACCATGCCGGAGAGGGCTTCCTCTAACTGGGCACAACTCCGCAAGGCACGGACCCACGTTTCCTCTTCTTCCTCCCATGACAAGCAGCCCAAAGGCTTCGTCCAGTGGCTTAGGCTGGGTGCCCCCCTGGCTCTGTCCCAGAGCGAATTCATTAGAGATACCCGCCAGGAAGGTTCTGGGGAGCCTCCCTGGACTTGGTCAAGGGCGAGGCGCAGGTGGGCGCGCTGGGCCTGCCAGAGTCCGCAGGAAAGGCCGCGGGTCTGAGCCGGGCTTCCCGATCCTTTGTCCCGGGCCGCTCCCGGCGGGCGCTCGGGCGCGGGCACGGAGCGGCGCTTGGCGGGCGATCACAGGCGGGCGCCCCGGGACGCTCGGCGCGCGCGCTCCTGGCGGCAGATCACAGGCGCCGCGCTCCGCCCGCGGCCCGGGAGCCCGCCTGCTCCCTGGAACGCGATCACAGGCCGCGCCTCCGGCCCCGGGGCGGGGAGGGGCGCCGCTCGGGCCCTGGGGGAGAGCCGTCGCCTGCGCGTTCCCACGGGGAGGTCCAGGGCCGAGCGAAGGCTTCCCCCGCCGGCCCGCCGGTGAGAAGGGGGCGCGAGGACAGAGGGCAGTCCCCGGTTGCCAGGCGAAAGGGAGGCCAGTGCCAAGCGGCCCCAGGATGGGCTGTACAGACACACCGAGGTCACGGGCACTCGGTAGCCACCGAGTATGGATTCCTAACGAGGATGCGCTGAGGGTGGGCTTTTCTAGTTAGTATTTTCTTTTTTTTAAGGGAATCTGCATTCTGTATTCCCTAGCCACAAGAAAAGAAAGAACGAAGTATACATGGAATAGGCAAGGCTGGCTTGGATATAGTTTAAAGGGATCCGATCCTGCCCACAAAAGTGGGTGTGATGATGCCCAGTAGTTTTCACCTGGCCCGTCACTCCTCACCTGCGCGCTGTAGGTGGGCGCCGAGCTGCCTCCCCTCGCGTTAACCCGCAGGCACTCAGACACATGCACGGACACACAATTACACGTAACCTTTTGAGACTCTGGGCCGTACAAGGAGAGGGGAGAGCCTGGCACTCTTCAGGGCTATAAGTGGCCCATATGCCTACCACGACCTTCAGGTCCCTAGCATCTCTACAGGAGGCGTGGGAAAGTCTGGTGTATGAAGGCCATCCCTGGACCCATAAGCTCACCAAGCATTACCCGTAGACTAAACCAAATAGGATGTCTAGAAACGTGTAGTGCTGTTTTCAAGTTTAGGTAGGAGACAGGGATAATTTTTTAAACTTACTCAATTCACAGTAACTCTCCTCAAAGGGCATTTGCCTTATGAAGTTACTTTCACTTAGCAAAGTGCTTTTGAAAGGCATCAAATGCATTTGTCAGTACCGAGCTATTTCTTATTTCTTATAGGGTGATACTCCACTGTATGGGTTTATCACAATTTGTTTATTCATTCACCAGTTGGACATCTGGGTTGTGTTGTGGACGGAAGATACATCTGCATCAGAATCCCTGGAACCTGTGAAAATTACCTTACGAGGCAAAAGATGTGGTTAAGGAGAGAGAAGAGGAATTTATCTTGATTTATCTAAGTGCCCTATGTGCCATCACATGTGTCCTCATAAGGGAGAGTCAGAGGGAGCTTAGAAATAGATGCTTGGAGAGGTGATGTGACCACAGAGCAGAGAGATGCAGCCGCCGGCCAAAGAATGCCAACAGCCACCAGAAGCCGGAGGAAGAAAGATTCTCCGCTAGAGCCTCCAGGGGGAGTGCTGTCCTGCCTGCACCTTGATTTTGGACTTCTAGGCCCCAGAACAGTAAGAGAATAAATTCTGTTGTGTTAAGCAATGAATAAAAATGTCAGCTCTCCACATCCTCACTGACACTTAGCGCATGTTTGTTTGTAAAATTTTAGCCATTCTAATGAGTGTGTAGCAGTATCTCATTTGGTTTTCATATGCATGTCCTCCCTGGCGAGTGATGTTGAACATCTTTGCACGTGTTTATTTGTCATCTAGATTTTCTTTGATGAGAAGCCTATTCACATCTTTTCTTCAATTTATATCGAGTTATTTTTTAAATTATGGATAGTTTAAATGCTTTTAATATGCACTATAGCTGACAATAACTTATACAAATTCAACTTTATTTTATTAAACCTTACGTAACTAACTGTATAAAATTAAAATAAAGCATCTTTCAGTTAACATTTTATATTATGAGACACAATATACTGAATATATTTTTTAATGAACTTGATTTTACATCTCTCTCTTTATCAGACATTAGCGTTAGAAACAATGGGGCTGAGTCAGAACTGCATATCAGGTGCAACATCAAGTCTATTCATTTATTTTGTTTTTGTTGGAGCACAGAGGGTGTTGTAGCAAAGGGAAGCAGAACATAAGTTTCATGTTTTGCAACATTTGGGTATCTTTGCAATGAGCTTCTTCAAAAATCATTAATTATTTCACCTTGGATAGCTCACCTTCCAGTTTTTCAGGGTCTGGAGGCTGGAATTATAAATTTTCATTCTGAATTGTTCAACTTTTTGTTTGTTTAGAGCAGAAGATTGGCTCTTTGTTAAAAACTGCCATCTTTTAGATGCAATGGTGAGGAAAGTTGAGTAGAATAAATGTTTTCATGTGTAATGAACAATGAATACTATCGCAAATATGTGCTGAAAGTATAGGACTCCTAACAGGCAATACACCACCGTGAAATGACACAGCCATCATGCATTCAAGCATCAGGTGACCTTACTTCCTGGTCTCCCCAGGTGTGATGTACCATTTTAAAATTGAAATTATTCTATTTTACTAAAAAACCACACACAAAAACCCCACCTCTGCATAAATATATTTAATACTTTAAAAAATATGTTTTAGAAGATATATCCTTGCATAGAGTTTTTTAAAAAAATGAATTGCCTCTCAAGGTCATGGAAATGTCTGAGAAACCCTGCACCAAGCAGATTCGCATATATAATTTTACAAATTTTTGTTTAACTCTAGATCAGTTGAGTCCAAATGTTAATTTGTGTCATAGTCACCTTGGCAAGGGGTTTGTTGCCATGCAGGTTTCTGTCCCAATCCCCACTGGAGTCCTGATTCCATTGACCTGGGTATGGCCTGTCCATTCTCCCCACATAATTCTGAAAAGTTTGTTAAGCTGTGAGAAACAATACACGTGGCCCTCAATTGTCTTAAATGAATTGTTCCATTTTCTGATAGAGCTTTACTCTGATTTAGGGAAATGAAAAAAACAAAAACTATAGTCTAGTAACTAGCAGGGGAGAAAAAGGTATAATTTCAGGACTATGTAGCAACAAGAGAACTTTTTTAAAAGTGTGTAACAGTATGTTCTACACACTGACATTGGATAGGAGTACAAACCTGGGGTCTGGTTGGAACCAGGCCAGCCAAGAGCGAGATCTGTGTTCCATGCCTTTACTCAGAACAAATGGCCTGTGTAGCCTTCTATAAATCACATGACCTTCTCAGATCCGTGTTTTTGTCAAGAGTTCTCACTGGAAGATCAGAAGTTTTAGAATTAGTTGAAACCTAAATTTGTTTACTTTTAGGTCATTTGTTTAAAACGTTTAAAATCCATATTGTATTTTTACAACTTCAGTCATAACTGAAAATGTCATAGTTGCCTGCTATTGGGATGACATTCAGCGAAATGTAAACTATAATTATATAATGTAAGTTCCCCTCCTTATTTTCTCTTGCTCTAGCTTTCCTTCCCCTCCACTAAGTAGCCTTTCATAGCAAATTTATCAAGTCTAGAAAAATTTGATTTGGATGTTCAATTGGATACAGTGCATTATTTCAGCTACTGTAAAAAGAATAAATTGCCCCCAAAATATGGGAAAATAAACTGTTTCAATGGCTAGCTAACTATGGGAGGGAAGTGCCATTTACCTTTACAAACCACTTTGAAGAAACATTTTTAAGTGGGAAGCAATATGGTAGAGAATTGAACATGAGCTTTGACTTCAGTTAAAGCTCTGTTTTCAACACAGACATGCCTATTCTATAAATTTGAGCAAGTTAACTCAACCTTTACTAACAGTGGATGATAACCTTTATTTCTAATGTTGATTAGATCAGTAACTTATCATAGTTGCTCAATAAATGATAGATTATCAGTGGTTAAACACTTCAATGCCATCAAAACTATATACCGTCTGCATCCCTGTTTGCTCATCACAACCACCAAAACTCAACACCTTCTGAATTTGCCACAAGAAACATACATAAATCACATGGAGTTAAGTAATAGTGAGCAATCTTCAAAATAGGCTAACCACATCTTAAGAGCTGTTAATGATCCTGAATAACCTGGGTGGTTATTCTTCATTTGACACTTTCACCCTCATCCATTCTCTTCTCTTCTTCTCTCTCCTGCTGGGAAAGAAACCCACTTGGGCTATTTTGAGGGCTGACCTCCAGTTGGATTGAGCAATGGAAGGATCATTAGGAGACTGGTGGGCAGAAGAGGGGGAGGTGGAGTATAGCTTCCTTTTCCTGCCCTGCTGCAGGGAAGCATTTCTGAGAGTAGTTTTATCCCCCTGTGACGACCACTCTTCTTCCCCACTCCAACTCTCACAGGGTCTCACCATCATGGAATTACCCGCACCCAGCATATTTGTTGATCATGGAAATGTGGGTGAGTTGGCAGCAAAGATTGTCTCTGGAACCACACTTCATAGATTCACACACAACGTTGTGCAAGGCACTACTACAGACCCTGTGGAAGGCAAAACATGTCAAACACAGGCCCCTATATCAAGTCATGTCTGTCTCTCTACCTCATCTCTCCCTTCATTCTAGCCAGCACCGGTTAACATCATGGTGTCCATTGCCTTTTTAACTTCACACTCTTTCCCTTATTTTACAGATGCTGTCTTACCTGACACTCCCTCATCTATTCAGTTCTTATTTAGTCTTCAAAATTTATTCAAGCAAATTTTCCTCCAGGAAGCCTTCTCTAGTTCTGTGGTCTGCTTTCATTTCCCTGTTCTATGATTCTTCTCAGAGCACTTGGTATAGAATATACCAGATACTATACTAAGTGCTTTACATGGATTGTTTTATGAACTCCCCCCACCCCCACACACAAAATATATGAGGGAAATACTATTATAAACCCATGTCACAGATTAGGAAACTAAACCTCAGTGTGTTTAAGTGACAGGTCCAAGTTTTAACCCAGGCAATGTGATTTCTAAGACCATCATGTAAAACCGCTTCACATTTAGCAAACACCAATAATTTGTTGCGCTTCTTGTTTTTTGTGTGCATGTTTTCACCACACAATTATAATCTAGGAACATTATTTTACTCATTCATGCTTCTCTGGTGACTACTACAATGTTTGGGAAGGAATGAAATCATTCTCAATCACAAAAGTTGCAGGAAGACCAACTCCATATTTCCTAATGCTTATACTTGCTATGGATGCTTTTACAATGATGGGAGGCAGGGTGGGGAGGCACTGGCTTAAATTCCAGAATCAACTTAAAAAAAAATTACAAATGAGTCTTAATTGCTCCCAGAATATACTAAGAACTTTCCATTTTTCTGATAAAACACGTTCTTTCCTTTGGATTTTTGCAGCAAAGCTAAGGTTGTACAGGAAATGATGTAAGAATTGACCAGAGCTGCCCTGGCCAGGAGGGTTAGTTGGTTGGAGCGTCATTCTATACACCAAAAAATTGAGGATTAAAAAGAAGTAGAAGAAACAAAATGATCACTGCTTATACCATTAATTTTATGTCTTGTTATTTCCAGAACCAGATAGTGAACATATAGATACTCCAGTGACATTGTGACATTTGATGGAATAGTAATCATGGTAATGGAGTGAGTGATGGGAGGTACAGGTTTGGAATTCTGGGTATCTTCATGAGTTTTGTCTTACTGATGAAAGTCACTCTGGCAGCATTGAGGCCAGAGTAGTCTTTTGGGGTAGTCTTCTCTTTCTCATTCAAGGTCAAGACATGGGTATACATGGACACATTAAAATTATGGAGGATCTTTGGATTACTCTAATTCTGTAGGGCATAGGATTTTGAATCATATAGAACTGGCTTTGAATTTTAGTTTTATAGCTTACTAGTGTGATTTTGACCAAGTTACTTACCTTTGTGAGATGCAGTTTTCTCATTTGTCAACTAGAGATACTCCTTAAACGAAGGATGTATCTGTGGCTATCAGCTATCTGGTATGCATTAATATAGCTATGCCAGCTATTAGAAAACAACGAAATACTTCTGAAATAGTTAATAGGGCTCTCCCACCTCAAGCTCACCACTCAGCTGCCCTGGTCTCTCCCATAAGACTGCCCTTCTCCAGAAACCCTCACAATCCAGTAAATACAGGGTTAATGCCGGTGCAGCATAGGCCTCCAGGATCCCACATTAGTTCTGATTCATAGGTGCCTGTATAAACCTTTTGATGGTCATTCCACCTTCATGGAATTGTTGGGTAGATAAAATGTTTTATGATTTATGAAGCTGTTCACACACTTCCTAACACATAGTAACTATACTGCATGGTATTTATAGTGGAAGTTTATTTTCTATTGCAGCCTTGTACCTGTTACCCCTTCTTCTGGACACAGACTACATTTTCCAGGCATAACTACTCTGAGTATGGGGTGGGAGTAGCATGTGATCCGGCCTGGGCAATAAAAATGTTTCATCTCTCCTGCCACAATGATTGGAGGAGAAATGGGTACATGACCAAAAGTTGATTCAATGAGTTGTGCTTAGCTGATGCCCTTTAGGGAAACAGCTGAAGAGGCACTTGGAGTGGTTGCCAAGTAATCTCTAAAGTCTCTTTCAACTCTAAGGACTTCTGTTACAGTGCCGGGGCTGACCAGCAACCCCTGAATGACGAATGAACAGATTACTCCGATGTGGTTTCACTGTGAAAGAGAAGGCTAAGGGATGACCTGACTGACAGCAGCCAGGCAGCCTCGATTGCCTGCCTTGTTAGCTTTTTATTGGAATTTTTGTCTTTACATACAATCAGTAGGGGGAGTAATCTTGGGAGGACACATGTCCTCTAGGCAAGGGCATCCAGGGATTAAGCATAAGGATTCCAGTAAACACCAGGGGGTCTGCACAGGCACAGACTTGTTTGGAAAGGTCAAGGAATAATTAGGGGCGCCGCCTTTGACACACCCCTAAGTCTTCCCTAAGTCAGATTCTGATAAACAGGGCAGGCGGCCTTCCACACAGTTCCCTTTTCTCAGAATGTCCTCCTTACAAACTTTCCCATCAAGTCTGGTGTGCTCCCCAACATTACGGAATATCCAACTAATGCAAATTAATAGACAAATTTTTAATTGATTTCAGAGAGAGGAAGGGATAGAAACATCAGTGATGAGAGAGAATCATCAACTGGCTGCCTCCTGCATGCCCCTACTAGGGTTCGAGCCAGCAACCTGGGAATGTGCCCTGACTGCAAATCGAACCATGACCTTCTGGTTCATGACTTGACACAACCACTGAGCTACATGGGCCAGGCCCCAACTGATGCTAATTAAAGTCATATTCAACTTCAAGAGATGAGAGACTGCAACCTAACTATATCACTTGAGTACCTGTATCCAGCAAAGCTTGTATACCAATCTGAATTTTTCAGGAACAATAATGAAGTTCCCATTTCCCTTTTGTTGTTTAATGAATTTTGAATGAGGATTTTGACACGGAAGGAGTCATACTAAAGTGGTTTAATATTTTGATAATTTGGCAAACATGTAGCTAGTACCTACCATGTGCCATTATTCTCCCTTCTGTTTTGTTTGTTTGTTTGTTTTAATCCTCACCTGAGGATATTTCTTCCATAGATTTCTAGAGAGTGAATGGGAGGAAGGAGAGGGAGGGAGAGAGAGAGAGAGAGAGAGAGAGAGAGAGAGAGAGAGAGAAAGGAAGGAAGGAAGGAAGAAAGAAAGATCAACATGAGAGAGACACATCAATACAACAGAGGTACATGCCCTTGACCGGGAATTGAACCAGCGACCCCTTGGTCTGCAGGCCGATGCTCTAACCACTGACCAAACCCAGCCAGGTCTCTCCCTTCAGTTTTCATCTTCTGTAAGACTCTGGCTCCCTTCATCTACTAATGACATCCAACAGCAGGGGCACTGATGCTTGCGCTGCACTGGTGCTTTGCTTCCCTTCAGGACCCTCAAAGAAAGATGTAATTGTCCTACATTTTGTTCTTTATTTGAGCTCCATCAATTAGCTAATAGTGTGTCCTTCATAAAGACTGTGAAATCCACAAAGGCGAAGGCCACATTTTGTAAATATTTATTGATCCCTGGAAGCAACATGTTTCCTCCAAGTGGGTATTCAATAGATGTTGGCTAACACTCTTGAAAGTCAAAGAAAATAGAGAAATAGTCATAGTTTCTGATCAATTAAGACTGTAAACTAATTTGCTCCATTTATCAGTGACTTCTGGGCATTACAAAGTCTGATATTAACAGTGTTTTGGAACCTTTCACAGATATTGATTTAGTCATAAATTTGGCCCAAATCACTGGTCTCTGAAATGTTAGTTTCCCCTGCTTTTGGCCTTCTTAATAACTAAATTAGGTCAAGTATGTGGCGTTCCAGTCAGTTCTGTAATGTCCCAAACAACCTGAATCAACTGACTGTGGGAACTTTACTTATTATAATGACCGAATGAAAATTATGATGTGTAATTTTTTTTCTACACCGCACCCTCTACCCACTGGGCATTTGAGGGTTACAATGCAGACTCTCTTGGTAAACTTCCATTCAAACTTTCTGGAACTTATTTCCCCAATCATTCAGACAGGTGAGAACTGGTCTCTCTCAGAACATTCAGAGGGGAAATTAAAAAAATTTCCCTACTGAGTCCTTTCCGGAAAATATGAAGTTGCACAATTTTTTCAGAAAATGGTTCCCTAAGGAGCTACTATTTTCAGGAACCTGCTCAGATTGCCTGGAGTTGCATCAGGGAATAAGGCTTATGATTACCTTGCAGGACCCTTAGCCCATTGTTCCACACATCCAGGCAGAGAACAGATCCATGACACGTGCTTAACCCAGGAAATTTTCATATTTCACAGAAAGTACCTCTCAGGGACCCTTTTTCCTGTTGGCAGGATCAAAATTTAGGCATCTGATTTAATTATAACTTATTTTTATCAGTTGAGTATTCTACAAAAGAGACTTTGATTGGGAAGTAATTTTGAGATTACTTGGCAACCACATAAATTCTCTTCCTAAAGAGTAGAGATTACACAGATTAAAACTGAATCCCAAGAACAGCCTTGAGTAGCCCCTAGTTCCCTATGAAAAATATGCAAACAGACTCTAATACAATACAAAAGAGCAAAACAGTAAACTTTACACTTAATAAGTTTTTCATAGACAAACCTGAAACCTGGGAATTTCTCAGATGAATTGTATCGGGTGAGAGAAATCATAATGAAACATCAAAAGCGAGGAAGCTAAATAGGTTCATGTTTAAAAGCACATCGTTTGTAGGAAATGCACTGACAAATCCAGAACATTAAATAAGGTATTTTAAAAGAACATTTGAAGTACATCGGCATTGGCATCTGAATCCCTTAATTATTATGTTCAAAGGGCCAAATATTAAGGGGTCATAACAGTATCTCAAAATATATACCTTGGGGATAAATTTTTTCATGTTGGCTTTTAATGCTATGGCAGTTTTTAGAGAAAAAAATCAGATAAAATCCATCACATAAAATCCACTTCTAATAATGCAAAGGAAGGAAATAATATGGCTTTCTTAATACACAGAAGGAAAATTACAATTGACTCTATATTCCTCTGATTGGAAATCATGTCTCTTCCTTTTGTCTCTCTGTGTGAAATTTTTGGTGATATATTTTTGATATGTTACTTTCTACAGATAAAAATCTAGAAGATCTGTCTCTTCAGGTATCACCTGGGTGATGATTGACCAAATGGACCAGAAAAAGTGGTCAGAGCTATAGAATAAGCTCATTCATTCATCCACCCATCTGCCCATTCATCCATTCATTCATTCCTATATATAAAACTTAAATTGATGAGCAAGTGAGCTGACCATCTAAATCACTCACTTGGTAGTTTTCAGAGTCTTGGTGAGTAAATATAAAACCGGACTTGGGCTTTGACACTGGAAGATATTGAGGGTCATTCCTGATTATTAAATGTAATTAACCTACTTCAGAGGACTTCCAAGGAAAATGGTAACAGCACAGAGGCACAAATTTGGTAGAGAATCCCAAGGCTATTCAACCTTGGTTATACAAAAGGATGACTTAAGGATCTTGCGAAAAAAGCTAGACCTCCCTCCTCCAAATATGGCTCAGTAATAGTTCAGGGGTGAATTTGGTATCAATCTTTTTTTTTTAAAAGTTCCCCAAGTAAATCTGATGTGTAGGCAGGATTACGAACCACTGACCCAAATACCACTTAGGCTGTTCATTAATGGAGTGAGATTGGTAGATCTGGCTCTAAGAATCCATTTAGTAAACAAGTTCCAGGAGGAACGTTAAGCATTCTGTAAGTTCTAAAATCTCTGTGACAGAGAGGGAAAGGGCAATATGAGAGACGGGAGAAATGCATTTGATGACTGATTCTACCTCTGACTGGTGCTGGACATCACCAAGATACCCCTTATTACCTGAAAGGTAGGACTAATACCTCACAGGGTTTTTATGAGGAAATCAGACAGTCAATATAATGTCTAGTATGGTACCTAGTTCTTAGCAAGAATGGAAAGTTGAAAATTGATCCCCTTCAACAGATATCCATGTCAAATTTCTGGAATCTGTGACTGTTGCCTTTCTGCAAAGGGGGTCTTTCCAATATAATTCAGGATCTTGAGATGAGGAGCTCATCCTGGATTATCCAGGTAAGCCCTAAGTCCTATGACAAGTGTCCTCATAAGCAAGGCACGGGGAGGTGTGAGACAAACACAAGAGGAGACGGCTACGTGAAGACAGAGGCAGGCTTGGAGTGATGGGGCTCCAGCCCAGGAACCCAGGACTGCGGCAGCCACCAGAAGTCGGGGGGTGGGGGGTGCGGAATGAACGCTCCCTCAGAGCCTCCAGCAGAAACTAACCCTGCCATCATGTTGATTTTGGGCTTTGGACCTCCAGAACTGAGAGAATAAATTTCCGTTGTTTTAAGCCACCAAATTTGTAGTCATTTTTTCTGTCAGTTGCAGCAGAGGACAACAGTGGAATTTAATGAAGGCCGTCCTACTTCATGATCGGGGCAGAGCAGGAAGCTCTGGGAAGGAAGTGTTCAAGATCACCTTCAAGTCTAACATGTTTCTGGTGCAGAATAAACAGACACAGAGGAACAAACCATCCACTCAAAAAGTTGGAGTAGAGAGGGTACTAGTTAGTAGTCCTGCTCCAGGCTTTCTTTCACAGAAAGACCAGATGGTCTGCAGAGGTGTGACCCACAATGAAATCACTATATATGCCCACCAGAGTGGCTAAGAACCGAACATGCCAAGTGATGGCAAGGATGTGGGGCAACTGGGGTGGGTACGCAAAATGGAAAACAGTATTTTCTTTAAAAGATAAACATACACCTACCATGTAATATAGACATTGTACTCCTAGGTATGTTCCTTTAAAAAAAAAGAAAGAAAGAAGAAAAAGAAAGAAAGAAAGAAAGAAAGAAAAAGAAAGAAAGAAAGAAAGAAAGAAAAGAAAGAAAGAAAGAAAGAAAGAAGAAAGAAAGAAGGAAGGAAGGAAGGAAGGAAGGAAGGAAGGAAGGAAGGAAGGAAGGAAGGAAGAGAGAGAAAGAAAAGAAAACCTATGCCCACACAAAGACTTGTACTGAATTTTCATTGTAATAACCTCCAAGAGGAAACAACCCAATGTCCATCAACAGGTGAATATATTTTAAAAATGTTGTCCATTCCTACAATACAATAATGATTATAATGAAAAGGAACCATCTACTAGTACTAATACCCTCAACAACTTGAATATCAAAGCCATTAGTTAAATAAACCAGATACAAAAGAATAATACTGGATCATTCCATTTATATACATTTTTAGAAAATGAAAACTAATTTGCAATGACAGGAAGCAGATGAGTGGTGGCCTGAGCACAGGGGCAGCAGTTAGGGAGAGCCCAGAGGGATTGAATGCAAAAGAGACACAATGGAAGTTTTGCAGACATGGAAATGCTAGAGTCGTATTAGTGGCTGTGATTTCATGGGGATATAAATCTGTCAAAACTGTTCAAAATGCGTATTTTAAACTGTGCAGTTCATTTCTTATAAACGATGCCTCAGTAAAGTTGGTACAAGAGAAATTTAGCATCCACCTCAAAGAGAGCAAGTAGGCCAACTGAAAGCCCATTGAGAATCCAAAATGAGAGAGAATTTAGAATTGGCTGAAAGGAGTGATAAGAGGGAACGTGTTCTGGATCAGTGTAAACAGAGGAACAGTGGAAGCTGATGTTTCATCATGTTTTATAATAAAGATTTAAGTGAGTAACTGAGCAATGCGATGAAGCACGGGCTTTCCCCATTTCAACTAGGCTCTCAGCTTCTCAGGGTTGGTATTGCTCAAGCCTGCTCCCTGGTGCTGGGACAGGACTCTTGTTAAAGGTTTGTCTTCTCAGGGAGAGATTCCCTCTGATGCTCTGTTGATGTGATGACATCTCTCTTCCAGGGCTCAGTCTGAGCACTGGGGTCAAAGAGCTCTCCTGTCTCCTTGGCCTGGGTCTCCCTGTGAAAGAAAACCAGTAAAGAAGTACTATCGCTCTCACTCCAACTTCTTTTTTTAAAAAAAATATTTTTATTGATTTCAGAGAGGAAGGGAAAGGGAGATAGAGATAGAAACATCAATGATTAGAGGGAATCACTGATCAGCTGCCTCCTGCACGGCCCCTACTGAGGATCAAGCCTGCAACCCGAGCATGTGCCCTTGACTGGAATTGAACCCAGGACCCTCCAATCTGCAGGCCAACGCTCTATCCACTGAGCCAAACAAGCTAGGGCAACACTCCAACTTCTTGAGTGAATGGCTTGCTCTTTTCTGTGTTTGAGTGTTTATTCTGCTCCAAAAACATCTTTAGATTCACTGCAAAAGGACTTTGCCTTAGCTATTTTTGAACATAGTAGAACAGTTGTCTTCACTTTTCTACTTTAAAATAAGATATGCTTATAGAGAAAGTAAAAAAGTATTGGAAAGTGGGAGCAAGGGAAAGCATTTCTTGCTAGTCCTACCATTTAAATGTACATGCAAAAAAATCTTCCAATTTCCACTCTTTTTTCTATTAAAGTTTTTAAAAAACAATCATGGCTATGCTATATACACAGCTTTATTTCCTGCTTCTTTCTTTATCATAATCTCCTGACCACTTTTCTGTGCTATTATACAGACTTCATACATATTATCTTTAATGGATGCACAATATTTCATTGAGTGGCTACGCCATTGTCAATCACGGCCTTATTTGCAGAGAGTTTGAAACATAATTAGGTGGTGAATAAGACTGGGTGAATAGGACATGGGCAAAAATACACATCTTATTAACTTCAGATTTCAGTGAAATCTAAAGATACAGAAGGAGGAGGTGGGATGGGTGAAAGATCCCTGGATTAGAGTAGGTCTCACTTTGGTTCAAGCTGATTTATTAGCTGGCGACCTTGAACATGCGTCAATACTTCACTATGGCCTCATTTTGCTTGTTCATCCATAATTCATGCATTCGTGTAGCTTTTTAAGATTCTTTTCAGCTTTAGGATTTTGGGATTCTATGATTTACTCTTCTAAACCAAAATGTCTGATTTGGGCTATCCAGGCTTCTTACCAGTCTGTTCATTTTTCATACACTTGAAAGATAGTAGGTGCCTAATGAGTTGTTTTATATCAATTTGAATTAAAGTGATTATTTTATATTGAATTGCAGTCTTTAAAGTTCAATTGAGCTTAGTAGACCTTTAATAGACCTTCATGTCAATAGACCTCAATAAGAAGAAAAAACTATTTTAATTCCTTCATTTATAGAAATAAGTGTTTTGAAAGATCTGACTTGTTTACTGCACACTCACTCAGGATATTTCATTTACATCACTGAGAATGACCCAAATCAACACCACAAGTCTCAATTTCAACAGTGACATAGAAATCCAGCCACATAAAAGACAGGGTGAATAAGGACATGGGCAAAAATACACATCTTATTAACTTCTGCAATTAAAAGGAATGTTTAGGCTTGGAAAGGCTCCTCTGAATTACATGGAGATCACTGGATTTGTTCCATATGTAACAACTTTACATTTGCAAGACTGTACGCCTCCGAAAATAATAGGAGACACTCCTGCCCGGATGTCTGGAGCCCGATAAACAACCCCATTAATTAAAAGGAGCAAGTCATTAGCATATGTTACTACTATTACTCTGTACTTCTCTTTAATGTAATTTACATTTGCTTCATTATGCCAGGTTAAACTTTCTGGTTCTTCTGAGCCCTCCCTCCCCCCTATTTTATATCTACTGAATAGAGTGAGGGTACTATTATAGAGTAAGGATAATCTCTGTATTTCTATATGAGAATATATCCAACCTTAATAATTTAATCACTACTTGTACAAATTTAAAATGCAGAGTAAGTAATGCTTCAGAAGCAAAAACGTTCATGCTTAGAAATATAAAATCAATCCACGCAGATGGCAATTTAACCAATACTCCAAAGTGATATTGCTATATAGTGGTTAAAAATTTCACCTAGAATATCACATCACGATTAGAACAATTAAGAACAAAAAAGAATATGAAATAACAGATATGATGGCAAGTCTTCTGCGGTCCTCAATAGAAAAAATGAGAGATGGTGGGAAGCAAAGTAAAAATACACTTTCTCTAATTATTTTATAATTTTCAATGAAACATTTTAGCAAACTGTTTCCTAAATTAGAATTAAATTTAGTATAAAAATACAACCACCTTATTTTATTTTAGTCTTCAGTTTGCTTTTATCAAAGGTAGACGCTTTGGAAAATGGAACTCACTAAATTACTATGAAAGTCTATACACTTTCTTTCAACTCTGAAAAAATGTTCAAGTTAGCAGCATCTTAAGAAGATCACTAATTCATATTTCACATAAGTTCCCTGACTGTCGAATAAGAGCCTTCTTAACTTTGCCAACTGAATTCTAATTTATAAAGAAGATTACATTTGAGTTGGTTTAAATGCCCAGAAACAATGTAAGTCTGTTGCTTTTTCAAGATGTAAAAGAGAGAAAAAATTAAATATTCCTGCTATTTTGTGGACTTGGAAATGTCTTTATTTGCCACACACACACAAAAAAGCATGACATGTCTCATTCAATTACTGAAGTTACCTTAGGGTAGGAATTCATTCAATCAGGAGAGCCATTGATCAATAAGAAATTGAGAAACCCATTCATTCAGTTCATTCACTCGGCATATGTATGAAGTTCTTCCTAGGTGCCGGGCACACAGAAGGAACACATTTAATTATGAATTCTTAGATCACAATCCGATGCTCCAGAAAACTCACCAGAAAGCCTTCCTGGACTTTAACTTTCAGAAATGATTCTAGCAGTTGCTTTCAGAATATAACGTATCCTCTACATATGTTATCAATAATTGATTACAGAGAGCTTCCTGTATACAATAAGATGTGGAAGATTCATAGATAAATAAGATAAATTCCCTACCATCAAAGTGCTCACTGCTTGGTGAGGAAGGGAGATGATGTTACTAATATGAACAGTGATAGGGGGTGGAAGGTGCTAAGCATGTAAGAGGGCCTGCCAAAGCTCAGAGGAAGAAGAAATTACTTCTCTTGGAGGGCTGGATCATAATTACAGATTTTCTTTCCTCCCTGCTGTGATATAAGCTCTGTGAAATCAGGGCATGGTCGTGACTGTCTTTGTTGAATCCTCGAGCATAAATGCATACCTGCCACATACCAGGTATGCAAAGACATTGGTCCCGAGTGAACGACTTGGCATTTGACGTAGGTGGTAAAAGATGAGGATTCGGTTACATAGACAAGGTGGGGGGCATTCCTGGTGAAGAATGGAAGGGGCACACAGGTGCATAGAGCAGGTTGATTAAGGTACTTAACACAAGGTGCTACAAAAGAAATATCCCTACTTCTCAAAGGCTTAATACAATAATATGCTATTTCTTTCTTGGGTCAACACTTATGTGGGTTGGGCAATCCTCCCTTCTCTTATTATAGCTACACCATTTGGAATATATGGCCTCCAAGGTTGCCATAGCAGAGGAAGAAAAGGTTGGAGGAGTCCTCCTGGGTTTTAACTGCCTTGGACTTGACACAGTCAGGTAGAACTAATCATGTTGCCAACCTAACTGCAAGGGAGCTTGGGAATGTGGGGGAGAACAGAATATTTGGTGAGTACTACCTCTCTGACTCTCAAGTCTGTGTTTATTTGCATATCGCTTGGGTATAACATTGTGTGTATAACATTGTCAGTTGCCCCCATTTCCTATAGCCTTTTCCATACCACAAATCAAAACTCTTCCTTTGTTGCTCCCACAAACTAAAGGTACATGCTTTATCCTATCTCGCTACTTAATAAGTGTTGGTGATACTTATGATTACATTCAAATCTCAAACTGTGCACATAAATAATCTGAATTTTTGTTTATCCTCACCTGAGGATATGTATTTTTTTTTATTGATTTGAGAGAGAGAGAAGAAGGGATGGGGGGAAGAGAGAGAAAGAGGAGAGAGAGAAACATCAATCAGTTGTCTCCGTAAATATTCTTGCTGCTCTGTGGACTTGGAAATGTCTTTATTTGCTACAAAAATGCATGACATGTCTCATTCAATTACTGAAGTTATCCTAGGGTAGGAATTCATTCAATCAGGAGAGCCATTGATCAATAAGAAATTGGGAAACCCATTCATTCAGTTCATTCCCTTAGCATTCACTCCCCAACTGGGGATAGAAGCCAAAACTTGTTATGTGCCCTGGCCAGGAATCAAACCCGTGACCTTTCAGTGCAGGGGGCCTATACTCCAATTCCCTGAGCGACACTAGCCAAGGCGATCTGAATTTTATTCCTAATTATGAGATAGATTCTCTAACATAATTTATTTGATTAAAATATATTTGACTTGGAAGTACTAGTATGTTTAAAGAGATTTTCATTTGGAGCTAACCGAGGTAGAATTTTGGCTAATATTTATATCTAAGTAAACTTTTTGTGCCTCATATGAGAAATGAGATTATGATACCCATTTATGAGATCATTTGTTACTTTAAATATATATGTTGATTTCAGAAAGGAAGGTGGGGAGAGATAAATAGAAGCATCCATGATGAGAGAATCATTGATTGGCTGCCCTCACTCCCCACACTGGAGATCGAGCCAGCAACCTAGGCATATGCCCTGACAGGGAATCAAACTGTGACCTTCTGGTTCATAGGTTGACACTCAACCACTGATCCACGCTGGCTGGGCAGATTCTTTGTTTCTTCAAATAACCCTAATGCTTTGATCAGGTCTGAACCACGTAAGGTCTAAATACTTGATTTTTATACATTACGCATAAACATGTAAAACAACTGACAGGATGATAAAAAAATTCCATGGAGGACCACAGATAAATATGTCAGATACTTTATAGTGCATAATATGTATGTAGTCTCTAACATTTTCTTATCATTTTTTCTTTGATTTTGTTTTTTTATTTCCTCTGAGGATGAAAAATGAGTTGGATTAGTTAGAAGAGTAATGGGTGAGTGTTTAATTATCTGAGAAAAGAAAAGGAGATTAGGTAAAGATTTCTCTGGAATTTAAATGCAAAAAAAATGGGAATTGGCCAAACTGAATTCACCCTGGATTTGATTAGGCATGATTAGCTGAGTATCTGGAAAAAATAAACAAACAAAACACACACACACAAATGAACAAAATCTCATGTGAAATTTTTAAAATTCCTAGAATGTTAGTTTTCCAGAGACAGGGTTAGTTTTCAGTTAAAAAGAAATTTTGATGGCAAAATACTCCCTAAACAAAGAAGCCATCAGAAAATGTCCAATTGATAGACTTGCTTCTAGCCACCACCCTGCCTAGCTGTATTTCTCTCAATCAGTGGTTCTCCAACTCCAGGATGAATCTGAATTACACAGGTGCTCAGGGGCCCCACCCCCAGGGATTCTGATTCTGTAGGGCTGAGTGGGACCTGGGAATCTGCATTTCTAACACGTGATGCTACAGCTGCTGATCTGCGAACCAAATTTTGAGGACTGTTGTTTTAGATCCTTTTTCTTTGCAAAGAAGACTTCATGAAGGTGACAATGAGAAGCTGTGCACTGAGTACATGTTTCTGGACTTCACACCCAGGTTGTATCTGCTTCTGGTCACTGCACTGGCTCTGGTAGGGTCCACTCAACATTTCTTTTTTTTTTTAAATATATTTTATTGATTTTTAAAAATATATTTTATTGATTTTTTACAGAGAAGAAGGGAGAGAGATAGAGAGTTAGAAACATCGATGAGAGAGAAACATTGATCAGCTGCCTCCTGCACATCTCCTACTGGGGATGTGCCCGCAACCCAGGTACATGCCCTTGACCGGAATCGAACCTGGGACCCTTCAGTCCGCAGGCTGACGCTCTATCCACTGAGCCAAACCGGTTTCGGCATTTTATTGATTTTTTACAGAGAGGAAGGGAGAGGAATAGAGAGTTAGAAACATCGACGAGAGAGAAACATCCATCAGCTGCCTCCTGCACACCTTTACTGGGGATGTGCCCGCAACCAAGGCCCTTGACCGGAATCGAACCTGGGACCCTTCAGTCCGCAGGCTGACATTCTATCCACTGAGCCAAACCGGTTAGGGACACTCAACATTTCTTGCTAATTTTATTTCTGTAAAGGCAATGGGATGAAGATAAGGATGGCACTTTGGATTGCTCATGCATAGAGTCCAGTGAGGAAATCACTTTAGGTTCCAGTTACTTCACAGAATTTGGGGTCTGACAGGGATGTTAAAACTTTTTGATGGACCCTGAGGCTTTGAGATGGATAGCCATTAAAGAGGTAACGGGGGCTCCAATTAATCCCTTGGCTTTATCAATGGGATGAGAGGTATAGTTGCAATATGGCTCTCACAGCCAACACAACACTTGCATTGACCAGGTCAACAACATTCTGTAGGACACTGATTTCAAAACATATCTTGATGCAAATTCTATAAAACTCATATAGAAACTCGCGTGTCCAAATCAAAAATACCTGATTTGGGAGGGACAGATGAATCATTGAGATAAGTTTGACCAAAGAATTTTGGAGAAATCAGTCACTCAGGTAGCTAAACAAGCAAAACTAACTTCCAAATTACTCATTAAGCCATTATGCATAGAGGAATCTCCCATCTTGCTTATAATCGAGTCTCCTTTTACTATAAACAAATAGCACTACTTAGTAATTTTTATTAATAGAGTTTCTGTGTATACAATACCACTTTTAAGTTTGATATCACATTACACAAGTGCCTTGTAAAGTATGTAATGAACGCCAAATTATAAGGAATGTGGAAGCGCTAATGCAGCCTTAAAAATCAGTATGAAAAAAATCAGGTCATAGAACGTTTTAATCACCCTGCCACCCACCAGGAGGTTCACATGTAATAAAATAATGAAAACTAGATTGTTTTCTATTTGCCTGGCATAAGTTGTTACTCTCCAAGGGCTTAGTGGGCACATATTCAGAAGCTAGGCAGGAGTACATTGCCACAAATCATTTTTTTTAGGGAGAAACTGAAAAAATGAGCAAATGCCATTTTCACCCAGAGTGATTTTGGATATTAACAGGCCTAAAAACCATGCCTATAAATTCCTTTGCTGGGCTGTAAGAGAAACTCACTGACAATGAGGACATTTCAATAGAATATTGAAAAATATTCAGGGCAAGATTCTAAGCTCCAAACATGGCTGGGTTTTTAAAAGTACCTCTTATTGCCCTAACTGGTTTAGCTCAGTGGATAGAGCATCGGCCTGTGGACTAAAAAGTCCCAGGTTCGATTCTTGTCAAGGGCATGTACCTTGGTTGCTTTCACATCCTCAGTAGAGGGTGTACAGGAGGCAGCTGATCGATGTTTCTAACTCTCTATCTCTCTCCCTTCCTCTCTGTAAAAAAATCAATAAAATGTATATTTTTAAAGTACATCTTATTGGTAAAGGTTCTAAGGCACAGTGCCTCTGACCTTCTATCTGTGTTCTGATCTCCCATACGTAATCAGAGGAAACACACACACACACACACACACACACACACACACACACACTCAATCTAGATGTATATATGGATTAGGCAAAGACTTCTTAAGGGAATCACAGTACATAACAAACGCAAGTGCTTCTTTCACAGACATTCTATGAGATTCTTGGCACCTGGCCCCCTTAAGAACACTTGCCATCCACTAACTTCCTTCCTCAAGCCTCCATTGGCTCTCATAGTCTTATGTATTTGTCTTGAACTGCCAAGTCCTTGTTTTGAGTCCCATAACCCTAGAATTCATATAAAAAGTTCGGAGGTCATGCCCTACTTCTCAGCAAGACTTAATAACAGTGATCTTCAGTATAATCTCATAATACTAGGTCATCATTATTTGGATAATATACTGTATGCTACTAAAAATTATCCCAAATAATTGAAACTAAACTATACTCATAAAAATAAAAGAACAAAGTGCATATTGTGGTGTGGGTGTGCGGGATGATTCTTCCAGACACGGGGTTGAATTCCGCAAGGGTAAAATGAGTCAAATGAGATACTGACAGTCAAGAGCAGTTTCACTCACCTGTTGCAAGGAGTAGTTTTGGTTTGTTGAACTTGGCTTTGATTTTTATTCATTGATACTTAAACATAATATTATGACATTTTAAATAGGTCTCAATAATCTTGTGCCCATATGCATAACATGCTGGTTAATAGACATTACCCAGTTTCCTAAGAATAACAGAATGAAAGTGGAGGGCAGTGATGCAAAAAGGCAACCTGAGTAATCATGAGAAAAAAACAATAGGTTAGTGGACTCCAAGCCAAGGAGTATGGGAATGTGGCCATGGGACACCCAGTTTCACCAGTACAATCCTGGCTGCCATTCATTGAGTGCTACCCAAATGCCATTTTGTTGTTGAGGAAATGGTGTAGAATAGGTGGCTTGTCGTAACTGGTGGAGCTGAGATGTGAACACAGAAAGGCTTGAATCTGCTTTGCTGTTAACCAGCAGCACGGTACCCTCCCTCCATAGGAAAGTGAAAATTCAGTCTCTGAAAGGCTGGGGATCTGCGCCATGGTGGGTGGGAGGGGGGATGCCTCTCTCTCTGCTGCTGTTCATCCCAGGCGGATGCCCTGGTCCTCCTGCCACACAAGTACAGCCAGTGACTCAAAGCTCCGTGTCTCAACAAGGGAATTGGGAGGTTTTCCCACAGTTTTTCCCGGAGTATCTCTTTGCTGCTGCCATTCCAATGTGAGAGACGGGTTCTCTTATTGCTCCTTGGATAAGGACAGCCCTCAATTAAGGAAGAGAGAAAGAAACCTGCCACTCTACGCCACTGCTACCTGCCTGGCAGGCTTAGTCACCCTGCAAGGGCTCCAGGTGAAAACCGACTGACATTCTGATGCCGTTACAAGGACAGGAATTTGCAGAGTGGTCACTGCTTTTATCAGGTAAAGAAAAACAGAAAATGGTTTTAATTTTTCCAAGTTCCCACTGTCCTCAAGGCTATATTTAAAAAATGTTTATGTGGTGGCCCTGGCCCGTTGCTCAGTAGTTAGAGCATCGGCCCTCAGCCTGAAGGGTTTCAGGTTCGATTCCTGGCCAAGGGCGTGTACCTTGCTTGCAGGTTCCCCAGCCCCAGTGGGGGCTCATGGTGGAGGCAACCAATCAAAGTATCTCTAGCACATCGATATTTGTCTCTTTCCCCCTCCTACCTCCCTTTCACTCTCTCTGGAAATCAATGGAAAACAAAACAAAACAAAACAAAATGTTCATGTGGTGGACTGGGACTGACCCTGTCAAGACACAATGAGGGAGACTCAAGTCCTGGGGTGGTGCTCAGGAGATTTCTCTGAGGAGAGGCTGGTGGAGAATATGGAATGGGAATAACCTTACGAGTGCCCTTCAACTCACCAAGTTCACTGCTCACTGCTGGGGAGAATTGCAATCTCAAAGAAGAACCCATTAGGGGTAGTGAGGTGGGGAGCAGGGTGTTACAGTATACACTGGATATTTCCTCTTTTATTTTTTTATTTTATTTTTTTTTTAAAGAAGATTTTTTTTAATATAAATTTTTTTTATTGATTTCAGAGAGGAAGGGAGAGGGAGAGATAGAAACATCAATGATGAGAGAGAATTATTGATTGGTTGCCTCCTGCATGTCCCCTACTAGGGATCAAGCCCACAACCCAGGCATGTGCCCTTGACTGGAACCGAACTCGGGACCCTTCAGTCCGCAGGCCAGTGCTCTATCCGTTGAGCCAAACCAGCTAGGGCGATATTTCCTCTTTTAAAGTAATGAAGGGCCCTGGCCAGTGTGGCTCTGTTGGTTGGGAATGTCCCATGCACCGAAAGGTTGCCAGCTCGATCCCTGGTAGGGGCATTCAGGAGGCAGCCGATCAATGTTTCGCTCTAACATCGATGTTTCTCTGTCTCTCTTCCTCTCTCTGTCTCTCTTCCTCTCTCTGTCTTCCTCTTTCTTCTTTCCCTTCCTCTCCCTCTCTCAAAATCAATAAAAAAATCTTTTTTTAAAAGTAGAATAGGAAGTTAGGTTAAAAAAACAACAACAAGCTAAATGCTTTCAGGAATGGTTTGTTCCTACCCAACATTGTCTGGTCAGGAAACCATGATTCAGTCTGGCTGTCCCCAGACGGATTGTGGTAATGCCCTGCCCTCCACCATCACCACTTGCTCATGCTTCATTTCTCAGATTGCAGGACATCTTGTGGCTGTTTCACAGTTGGAGCTAATTCTAACTCAAGGAGTCTTCTTTCTATTTTTCTACAAAATCCTCAGCACTTTCCTCCTGTCCAGTCACCATTAAAAGTATCTCCCCTTCTTCTTTTGCTGATTTGTCATTAAGGTCTGCAGAATCATCTTGTTCTCCTCTCTTGAGTTAGCTCATCCTTCCCAGTCTCACCTGTTTTAAATATCTTGGACCACATTGCCAGCCTTCTGCCATTAATTTTACCTAGATGTCTGCCTTTGACTGTTCCTTTGATTGTTTTCTTGCCTTTTCAGACTCTGTTAAAAGACTTTCATTTTCTGCTCTCAACAAATGAGACTTCTGACCACAGGCCCAACTTCTGAAACTTGTTCCACTCAACCTTGTTATCATTTCTCACACAGTGCTCACTCCTTCCTCCCTAGGAGTTAGTGCCTAGCACCCTGTCTTCAGGAAATCCTATTCTTTATTTAAAAAACAGTTCAACAAACAAATGGGGTAAGAGGAAGCTCTCCATTGTAGCAGAATCCTGATTCATAAATGTGGGAGAATGATGGAAATAAAAAAACGACCATTTGGCAAACACCACAGCATTAATGATTATAGGCAAGACCATGGGTGGATGATAAAATTAGTGGGCAAAAGTATGAGAAAAAGGATATTTGCACAGTCTCAAAGTATCTTTCCATAAGGAAGTTATTAATCACAAAGGGAAACTGTAAATTTTTAGTGAAGAAACCTGTCGTAAACCACCATAACCAAATGATCCCATGGTGAGACATAGTGTCATCATGTGCCTGAGAAGGGCTCAACGGCACTTCCAAGGAATTCTTGTCAAAAAAGACATAACTTAAATTGAATTAAGAGGATGCATCAGACAAATTTGAATTGAAGGACAGTCTGCAAAATAACTGCCAGGACTCTTCCAAAGTGTCAAGGTCACGAAGGACAAAGAAAGACTGAGGAGCTGATCTAGGTTAGAAACGAGCAAGGAAATGCGACAACTAAATACAACGTATGATCCTGAATTGGATCCTAGATCTGATAATGGCCCTTAGTGGGGAACAATTAGTGAAATTTGAGTAATAGCCAGTTAATATTATTGTAGCAATGTTAATTTTCTGGTTTTGATGATTATTTTGTGGTTATGTGCAATGTTAGCATTTATAGACAATGAGTGAAGGGTACACAGGAATTCTTTTACTGTATTTGCAACTTTTTTGAAAGTCAGAAGTTATTTGAAAATTAGAGGTTAGACATATTTTTTCAAACTTACTTTAATAACCAATTTAAGTCCTACCTCCCTAAAGCCTGCTCTATAAACTTTATGCAGTCAAATCACACCCACGACCACCCTGGCAGAGTGTAAGTTTGGGCTTGGTAGTGAGTGAATAACAGGTAGTTTGACAAACATTTATTGAGCGTCTACTATGCCCCAGTAATTACACTACGTAGTGGGACTTCCTGGTTGGGAGTTATGCATGTATTTAGTTACACTTATATGCCCTGTTTCCCTATTTATATGGAAAGCTCCTAGAAGATCAATTTAATATTTCTTTGTACTTTCCCATGGGATGCCTGGGATAATGCCATTTACATAGCAGCCCCATGGTAAAAACACAGTCAATAATTGGATGCATATTTGTGTTATTCCCTTTCTATGAGTTAACATGGATGGTTGGTTCCTGGTCCCCTTAAAGACGGGCTCCACCTGTACCTCTTCTGGCATCAAGTTGCCCTGGCTATTTCTCTGTGTCGTATGGCACACTCCTTTCTTCTGCCCTCTCCTTTGCTAATAGCTCTGTGGGAACACATGATGTCCCTGCAATAACAGGCCCCGAGGGAACACTCTGATGAAAAGATAGCTTCCTCTGTGACCTTGGGCAAATCGCTGGACCTTTGTGTGCCTCCTTTGCTCTGCCTCTAAAATGGGAATCCTGCTAATAATTTGCCAAGGGCTTTGACATCCTTCTTTCCCGAGTCTAAGTGCAAATTACACCTGATTAAGAGTAACGATAAGCCCAGCTACTGGAGTGAGTCTGCTCCAGGGGAAAGGCAAGCCAGCTTCCACTTTCAGACAGAGAAAGCTCCTTGCGCTTGCCATGCTTTTAGTCACGCCTTCTTCTGGGTAAATCATCGCTGGCAAAGACTGGTTTGATCCTATGAAACTTTATCTAGAAAGTACACAAAATCGTATCTCAGATCCCTGCCTCATCAACTACTTTCTCTCAAAGGATCAAAATAATCAGGATAAATAGAGTAAATTTTATGTGTGCCTTGAACAATTTTATAGTAGCTTGAAAAGCAAATAGGAATAAAGAAGTTATTTTTGTGTTTGTTTGTTGTTTGTTTTTTAATTGATTTCGGAGAGAATCCGAAGAGAGAGAGAGAGAGAGAGAGAGAGAGAGAGAGAGAGAGAGAGAGATCATTGATTGGCTGCCTCCAGCATGCCCCACACTGGGGATCAAGCCTGCAACCCGGGAAAGTGCCCTTGACTGGGATGAACCTGGAGGCCAACTCTCTATCCACTGAGCCAAACCAGCTAGGGCAAGAAGTTATTTTTGAACAACACCGGAATAAATTTGTCATCTTACAGATTCAATTGGAAAGGAAAGATGTGCCATTCTCGGGGTATTTGGGGAAGGTACCCCCACTCCTGCCCTTTCTTAACCCTGAGTTTGTATCTGTGGCAAAGTGGGCTGTTTGTAGAAAAGCCAGTCAGTTTATTGCACACCTGCAACACCCAAGCCATCATTCTCTATGCTGTGTTAGTGCCTCTGTTATTGCCTATCCTAAAGGACTCAGGTGCAAATGTACATCTGCTGCTCACATAGGATGGTTTACAGCACTGTCCGATATTGGCAGCTTAGGAATAGTTAGCCAGCGCCTTAACCGAGAGAGCGGTGCAGAGAGGCACATCCAAAGCAAACAGGCGAGGATTTGGAATGAAGGAGGGTGCACGTTTTGGAACAGCTTGGGAGCCGCTGTGCTTCTGGAAACTGCAGCGAGATGCGCGGGGACTAACCCAGCCAGGGACACAGGCAAGCATGCATGAAATCATCGCATTGTCGCCGCGTGCCAGAATTTCAAGCAGGCAGGGGCACGTTCCTATTGTGGGAAAGCAGTCGATCACCGTCCGAATGTACATCCAAAGATGAGTATTTCCGGAGATGTAACAGGAAAGGGAGAAACCAAAGATTTTGTTACTCAAGGAAGGCCACAGAGAGAGGATTCCCTAAGGACTGGAAGCTAAATAAAAATATGCATGCTGTGGCTGCCGATAATAGAGACTCAGGCTGTGAGAGTGGGCTAGCCAGTTTAGAGAGACAGTATTCAGCATATTCAGTATGGGCAAGAGTGATAGAAAAATAATCTGGTTAACACCCCGGGTGGAGGCCGAGATGCTACAGATGCGGCTGGATACAGGATCAGCAGTGTCTATCATCTTATGGCAGGGATGTGGAATAGCCTTCAAAAGTGTTAAAATGATGGAGACAGGCCAGCTAAAGATGCATATTTAAGGCAAGAAAAAAAAAAGAGAATCTCCTTAAGTAAAAAATAAAAATAATAAAAAAAATAGCACCTAGCATCAGATATACTATACGCCTAGTAGAATGCAAGCTCCAAACATTTTGTTCCTGTGAGTAACTCCTTAAAATTCAGCTACGCTGGCACTATTTCAGCATAATACACTCACCCGCACTGACCAACAGACCAGTAGCTGGACAGCTAAGCAGCTTTTGAATGTGAACCTGAAATATCCCAGAGAATAGAAGCAGGAGTTTAAGCTGACTGAAAATAAGCAGTTCCATCAGGCACAGATCGTCTATGACGCCACCTGGTCAGAAATAAAAAATAACTTGAAGAACTAAAGGTCGCTTTAAAAGGTCTGATGGGAAACGGAGAGTTGAACTTTCCCTCTTTCTGTTAATAAAGCTTGATGAGACTATCATTTCTGTGTCAGAGCGGATCTTGGAACTTTTAAATGGGAAATGTGACAGCTCAGTGTGGAACCTCAACTGGTTTCCTGGCAGAGCAGGCTGGTTAGTGGACAGACTACCCACATTGGAAGGAGGCGAGGGCATGGGCTCCGGCACTCCCAGGCTGCCTTGCTGTGGGATGTCATCTCTCAGTATCTCAGGTGTCTTCTGTCTTTATTTACAAATGGAAGAAACCATCAGCAGTCCTTCCCACCTCCTCATGGTATTATGAAGACCAAAATGAGATAACATATGTGGAAGCACTCTGCCAATTGCAAAGCATTGATCAAATGAAGGCTTCCGTGAAACCATACTGCTAAACAGACAGAAAACTCTTAGCTTCATATGGATGCTGGAAAAGGAAAACAGTGGTTTTGGAAACAGAGACAGTGAAGGTCAACAGCAGGGATTAAGAACCAACCTGCAAAGTCACTTTCACTATGGACACAACTGCATGCAGCAGGTACACCAGAAGGAAATGCAATTGGCAAGGAAAATTTAGAAAACAAATATTTTACCACATCTCTATGTCTTTTTTAAAAAGATTTTTTAAATTGATTTTTTGAGAGAGAGGATGAGAGAGAGAAACATCAATGTAAGAGTGAAAAAAGGTAACAACAAAAAAGGTTTTAAAAAGCTCAGCATTCATCCTGTGAAGGCTGTGACATCACTATTTGCTCCACCAATCAGGGCACAGAGGAAAAACCTCTGGCATCAGTGTCATTTGCCCAAGTTCCAAAAATTCATTTGTATTTTTCTAGAGGGTGGTAATTACATGGCAAAGATCCCTTCGGTCCCAAGGATAGTCCTTGACACTCAGATAATGCTTGACTATTCTGAAAGTTACAGAAAGTGATTTAAAAAAAAATGTACGTAGTGGCTGAGAGGTTATGTAGGAAGTACAATCAGAAAGTAACTGGAAATAATTCTGTTGCTTTCATTTTAATTGAGATCTTTTGGAGGAGTGCCTTAATTAGAAGAAACCCAATTTTAACCTAGGAGAATAACACACACAGAGCCTGGATCAGTGGTATTAGCTCGAGAACACATATCCTTTGGAATAGACCACCTCGGGCCAGGAGCTGATAGATATCTATGGATAGAAAGGTAAATTATTATTTTGAGCCATTTTTATACCATTAATTCAAATAAAAAAATTTCACACTAGAGGAAGATGCTCAAGAATCATTTCACTAATAGTAATGAAATGGTAGTCATGTCTTGTTACTTCATCACTATAAGAATTGATATTTAAAAATAAACTAAGAGTTAATAGTTAACAGAGGTAAACATTTAACACCTTGCCTGAGTCTCTTACATTCTTACGTGGTGTCACACAGCTCAGGGGTTCTCTAGCTGGAGGAGCGCAGGCTTGGGAGGACTGACTTAGATTCAAAACCTCCTTCTCCCACTTTCTAGCTGCATGGCTTGAGTACGACATTTAGCATCTCAAGCCTCAGTTTCCTTATCTGTGAGAAGGTAATAATAACAGCTCTGGGGTGTCATTTTGTGGATGAAATTTCCTTGCTTCCATTGACCAGAGGGATGCTATAATCCTAAAGCAAAGCATAGAGTTAGCACCTAGTAATACTTTATCAGCTGCTTTTTTCTCTCCCCTAGAAGTGCAACTAATGGTAGACATTAATTTTAATGAATTCAATGGATGCTCCATTCGGGAAGGGTCTTGTATGCCCAATGCTTGATCAGTGCCTGGAGCAGCAAGTGCTCGATAAACATTTGTTGAACAAACCAATGAATACATACCTCCCAACCTCCATGTCTTTTCTCTTCCTACCCTTTCTGTCCAGTTCTGAGCATTCCTATAACTTATACCCATACCTTTAAAATATTGTTTTCCATGGATTTTCCTATCTCCTGGCAAAAGGTTGAGAGAACTTCATTCAGACCAACAACGAACAGGTTTGCCATTTAATTTTCGGTACATGTTCTCAGTGCAGAACAACTGCTCTCTACAAATGGACACTCAGCACGCTGCCCAGTCCCCTGCCTTTGGGAGCTCTGCTGCATGGGATTCCCGGGGCTGAGTTTCTGGCTTGATCTTCATCTCCCCCAGATGGACTCCCTCCTTCCTCTGGTCAATGCCACTGGCACAGTCCTTCCTTGGTGGAGAACCTACTGCTTCCTGGTCCAGGTGGTTGATGGTCAGACCAGCTTTGATTCAAAAATGCTTCACCAGGAGCACATTTAGGCCTGTTTCCCAAATTAACTCGTAACAGTTGAACTGGAAGGGACAGCTCCTTCATGCCACTTCCTGTTTCCCAATGTTAGATTTTTTTTAAAACCTAGAGAAAGTGATGTTTGTATATTAAATGTACTCATGCTCACAGTTATTTTTAAAATGTATTTGAGCTATGGGGGCGGGGGGAAGGGGGGGGAAGCTTCACTAGGAAAGGAACTATGCCTTCTATCTAGCGTAGCAACCTCTTTATTGTTTTAAAATTTTTAACAACCAGTTCTCTGACTTCTACTACCCAATATCCAAACCAGAAATAAAAGAACCCTTTAAACAACAAAACATAATTTCAAAATAATCAAGAAAACATAGAATGGTGGTAGGAAATCTTTAGTTTTTCAGCACTAATAGTGTATCTTCGCCATTTGAAGACTTTAATACAATTCACTGGATCTTGGAGAAGAGAAACTGAAGAACATAACCCAGCATTTTGGTCATATCATATGACACGTGTCAGACTATTTGTTAATATTACAAATGAGTTTTGCATTTATTAAGTCTTTCATTTGCATACACTGTCTGCACTTATAATTGCTGCTGCTTTGGGTGCCCTTTAAGATTGAGAAAATGCAAACTTACTGGGCTCAGCGTCTTGACATTCCGCCTCTCTCTTGGTGAAAGGGCTCCTTTAAAAATCAACAGCTAAAAATTAAATTGGCTCAGGCATTTTTAGAGCAAAGATCAGAAAAGACGTTGCCTTTTCTTTTCCATCCCTTTGAGGTTTGCGTATAATTCAATATTTTAAAAAATTGAAAACTGTGCTGCCTCATGGACATGCTGAGATCTTGGCCTTTGGAAATTCTGGAAAAAGCAAATAAAAGAAAACTTTTTTCTTTACATGTAGGTGTGCAATATAGGAATGAATGTGTAGGCAAAATACGCTCTACATAAAAACTCACCAGAATCCCCAGCCTTCTTAGCTATTAAGGGTTACAGCTTTAAATACACGCACAAGGTCATAGCTCCAAGTGCTGAGCTGACATCACCTTCAGGGCAGTACCTACTGTTGATCATTTGTATGATCCCAAGTCTTTAAACCGTCATTGACAGTCTAGTTCAGATGAGTTCTTAGGAAGCTATTATGCCAGTTGGAGAAGGAATACATGTATTTAAAATACATTAAGTATTGTTATGCAGCCACGCATTGCTTTCAAGAAAATAAAATGCTTTTTTAAAAAAACTGCCTGAACCATGACGGGTTCTGCCTAGCATGGTGTCAGATGCTCAATAAATAGCTAATGGAAGAGATAAGTTTATGCTAATGTTGATTTAAAAAAATAATCAACATCAAGCCTGCAGAGTTCTTACACCCCCTGAAATCCATGGAGCAAATGAAAGTATCTTGATCTGGGGCCCGGACAGTGCTGTGGACCACAATGGTTTGTACTTAAGGCTGAAGAGGTGAAAGGCACCAAGCCAGAGGTTGGCCCTCCGGCCTTGTCAGAACCGTGGCTGACCTGGAAAAGCACCCACCCGCTCAAGTTCAGGATTTCCGAGGGAGGGCTGGGAGCAAGATAGCATTTCAGCCTCGGGTTTGGGCCGGCACAACTGACTTTTGTACATTCCACCCTAGGACTCCTCTCTGAGCGCCACGCCTTGTGCAGACTCTTCTTAAGTTACGGGGACTGAAGAGCAAAAGGGTACCTTTCACGTCCGCCTCTCTGCCTTCCTCCCCCGGGGCAGTGAATTGCTCGGGCGGAGATTCTGGGGTGAAGATGTGGGGTGGGGGCGAAGGCGGAGCGGTAGAGCCGGGGTTTGAAAACGGCTGCGTGCGGGCTGCGGAGCGGGCGCTCCCGGGCACCCCTGGGCACCCCGAGAGCCGGGAGGGAGAGGAGGAAGCGTCTCGGGGCGGGTTGCGGAGCCGCCCTCGGGCGCTCGGCGGCGGCCGCAGCAGCCGCGAGCTCCAGGCAGCGGCGACGGGGCTGCGGAGCGGACGCGCGAGCCAAACCACCCAAGTCCCTGCGAGGTGGTTACCATCCGGCGAGCTCCGCGCACCCGGCGCTGCCCCGCCCCGTCCCCGCGCGCCCCGGAGTGGCGGGGCCTGGCTCCGGGAGTGTCCGCCGGGGTCCCCCTGGCGCCCGGGGAGGGGGAACCCTCGCTCCTCTGGGGACTCGAGGATTTCCTGCGATGCCTGCTCTTAGCTGCCCTCTGCTCCTCAATGGCGGCCTCCTTCTATGCAGCCCCCTCCAAGAAGCAGGGACTCCCACCTTTGTGCCGGGACGAGGACAGAAGGGGGAGCCAGGGGCCGAGCCCAGCCCCTGCAGAGGAAGAGAAGTGGCGGTGCAGATGGGGAAGCGGGGCCTGCGAAGTTCCCCTGCCCCCGGGGAGCGTGGGAGGAGAGGGGAGCGTGAATGCTTGTCTGCTTTCGCCCCCCAAAACTTTGGGATTGCAGCTGCGATGGCCCCCCGGGAGGCCGAGGGTGTGGGAGGCTCCCCGGCCGCAGCCCGCGCTCTGTCCCCGGTGCCACCGCGCGGCTCCTCTCTGGGTCCCTTGGGCCCGGTAATGAGGCGCCCGCCGTGTTGTCCCCGCAGCCCTACCCTCGGCGGGGCTCTCGGTTGGGAAGCGCGAAGCTGCCGGCCCGCAAGGAGCGGCCAAATGGCCGAGCCCCGGCCGCCCGGCTCGGGTCCCGAGCAGGCAGAGCAGGCCGAGCCGCTCCCGGGCGCCAGCATTTGCGGCTCCGGCTCCTGGTCTGTTGCTGTTGATCGTGCGGCTGGAAGAGGAGGCCGAGGGGCTCCCCGCCTTTTCTCTCCCACCCCTTCCCGAGAATGTCTTCGGGGTCTGGGCTGAGCCGGGAGAGACCTGTTGAAAACTCTTCACGCCAACTTGAAAGACAATCAAATCGCCGAAGCAAAGCCCTTTCCGCAATGTGATATTTTGAAATGTCATAAACGCTGCGTTGCAGTAAGATCGCTGCTCCCTTAAATGGGCCAATAATTCCCAGTTCTCTCCCACAAATTCCTCCAACCGAGGATTTCAATGTAAAGCAATTCAAATAAGTAAAAACCACTTCATTGCTGTTCGAAAATTCGCATGCATTTATTCTGCTTAAAATTCGATATAGGGCATTTTTTTTTTGTATTCCCATTTATCGCTTGCCAAGAAATAATTAATAATAGGAGCTCGAAGATTAATTTTAAATAAAAAATCTTCTCAAATGAAAATGTCAGGTCATAAAAATTCCTTTTAAATCATAACAGCATATAAATCTTTGAAATTAACCATGTAATTACAATGTCTATCAACTTTTACCTTGAGCTTTGAGCCTCTCTTTTTAATCTTCCATTCTTTTTTAATGAATAGCTATTTTGAAATTAAAAAGTACTGTTCATTACACATGCCCTGCTATAATAGGGTTTTTAACATATTTGCTCTATGTAAAAATACTTGCTACTTTGTAATTATTCACACGCCGATCCTTCCTTATATTGAGTAGAAAATAAAAAATGAAATAGAAGTCAAAGGTGCTTTAGAGCTGAATGATTTACACAATTCATTAAGGACGGTGATTTTTCAGTTAGCATCAGATTAAATGGTTACTTACTCTCAAATAGCCCTTGGGGAGTTGAATTGCTGGGTAGCAAACAGATTAAAGTTTGCATTGAAAGAAAAATTGAATTCAGAGGTAATCAATAGCATAATAGGGGCAGTGAGTGGTGCCTGCTGCCTGAAATGAAATTACCATATTTTTAATCTTAATTTTCCACTCTGTTTATCTGACAGTGTGGATGTGCAATCCAAACAGATAATGAGAGAGTGGGATATTGACACTGCTGTCCTCTGGAGTGCTTGTTTTCAGTGATTAAATGCTGTGATCTGTGATTACTTTGTGCAAGGATGTCGGGGCTGCTGGCCAGAACCACGGGAGGGGCACTCACTCCGCAGCTGTAGCTCCCGGCGCTCCAAGGTCCTAATGTCTGAAATGCATTTTCCACCAGCAATACTGGGGGGAAAAAATAAGGTTACCTATTTGTGTATATACTTCGGCTCACAAATTACTATAATTACTTCAATTATTATTGTTGTCCTGACTAAAAAAAAGTGTTTAATTAGATCAATGTGTAGTGCACCCTCTGTTAAGTTTTGTATTAATGAGCCAACAAACTTGCTTCTGATAGGAAGATGTGAGTTGCAGAAAGTCATAGGCTGGGAAACTTTGAAGGGAAAGTGCATTATCATTAGAGAAGCAGCCGAGAGAAGAAAACTAAGGGCATTGTTAAAGGCATCCAGCCCCAGTGGCTGCAATTATATAACAAGCTGTGGTAATTTTTAAAAAATGCAAATTGTCTTCTCTGGGTATTGGGAGAAAGTCTTCTTGTACATTTAATTAAATTAGTACCTCTAGCCAAATCACAAAAACACCCAATTACAAAATTGTAAAGTTATGTAAATCCTGTACTCATTCTCTGAATTTATTATTTTGTGAACTATAAACGTACCTTGTGGATAGTAAAGTCCTGACAAATAAACTATTTTGAAAACATTATTCCATTTTTTTGCAATGAGGAAATTTACAATGCTTCACATTGGACAACATATTATGGATGCATCATTTGAATTTGAATTCACTTAATCCTGCTGTGGGAATAGATTTACAATAGATTTTGGCTATCTAGCATCTACCCCAACCACTTGCAATGTACAGCCTACTTTTACTTCCACTGAGTAGAATCTGGATGTGTTCTGAGAATTCGGTAATTATGCATAGTTAATTAATTTATCTTCCTTTTGTACATATGTGGGCCTAAATAAATAGACATGAAGAGAAAGAGTAATGGGCACTGCTGGCTATCTGATAATAGATTATTACACAGCATTTATTTCTCCAAATTGGAGAGCAGTCACAACAAAAAAGTGATAGTGTCATGCCTCATTCAATCATTCCTTAACCAGGGCCAGATGTAGTGCCTTCAGTTCCTAACACACATACGAACTTTATTTTTTCTCAGTCATTGCTGATATGCACAGCTCTCTGGTAAGAGGAAAGGGAATGCTAGGCTAAGTGCTCAGAAATGCAGAGTGCAAAATAACCGTGGAAAGGCGAATGAGCTCCATGACTGGCTGTGAAGTCCAGATTGTTAACTCCCTGCTTTGCGTCCCTCACAAAAATCCCTGACGTCTCCAAAGAGGCAAGTGGTCGAAATTGGAAAGTTTTAATACGTTAATATTTTAACTCTTGCATGGCCACAGGCAACTCTGCTCTTGTAACATTTATTTACTTGGTAAAGAAATTGGAGAGGCATAGATGCTGAAAAATATTGAATGGGGCCCTACTGGACCCAGCATGATAGCAGGTTGTTGTTTTGTTTCATATTTTAAGCATATACTAAAGACATTCCCCTGTGCTATATAAACCTGCAATGAGAATTGCACATCTCGGTTTTACCGCTTGCTTTAGATACACTATATGCTGTGTTATTTTGTAAATTGCTCTAAAGAAAGGTGCCATTAGATCTACACAATAAATGAATATAGTCACTTCCCAATGAATCTATATAGTAGTGCTGGAATGCACTTAAATATTTTGCTTAGAGTCTTTTTAAAAAATCACAAAAGATCTATTTGGCAGATTAACAGTTTGAACTGATTCTTTCAGTTGTAGTACCATTTTGAAAATTTATTCAGTATTCAGAAAAATCCATAAACTTGAATATAAACTACATACAGTTCTGTCTTCGTTGCAACAAACTCATCAAATTTTTTGATAACTTGTACTGTGTACCTTAACATTTTTTTTTATCAATACTTAAACATGCTGATTCTTATAGTCACAGAATATGGCTGATACATATCCATTGACATGGAAAGTAGTCCAGGTCCTATTTGAACTTTTTTCTCCACTCTCTTGACTACCTCTATAATCCAACTGAAACCTGGGTATTCTAAGGATACAAAAGCCTTCCTCTACCCTATACCTGCAGTCACCATTCGAAATTTATTGAGCTTTAGAGCACACAAAGAGAGTAAGAAAATCCAAACCAATCTCTTTCCTTTCACTTTCTAAATCCTGACATGGTCCATCACCTTTTTAAAATAGTGAGCTGGCCTTCCCCAAAAAGGAGAAAGGAAACAAAATCTAATGGAAAACAATGGAAGAAGGATAATCTAATCTTTAAATAAGGAGACATGTTTCTGAAGGCTTAAGAAGGGTGAGTTTCACATTGATGTCACCTTCTCCTGCAGAATGGAGCCCCCCAGGAGGTGAAGAGGGAAATATTAATGCCATTAATCCATTGTCCCCAAATTCTCCCTAAACAGATGGGATTTGAGGGAGGGCTCTAGGTCACAAGAAGTGGAAGTATTCATGGAAAACAAATGGTTTGCTCCTGATTGGCATTTAGTTCGTTCAACCATTAACAAGCCAGTCCTGGGAAAACCTAAATGTTCCAATGAACCACACACACACAAATGAGTAGCTATTACTTCCTATAGGTGACCCAAGCTTCTTTCCAATGCCAGTTTCTCATTACCCAACGAAGAAAGAAAGTGCACTTGCTTATCACAGACTCTGGAAATGAAAGTTCATCCTGGGGCACCACTAGGTTGACGAATGTCTCCTGTACATTTGGTGCTAAGGAAACAAACCCCATAGTGTTTCTTCAAGGAATGGGGCTCTTCCGGACCCAGCATGACAGCACCAGATACATTTATGAATTTTCTTTCACCTCTAGAAGCTAGAGTTCTGGGGGAGTAACTTTTGAAGTCTACCCTTCCTTGTTGCATTATGCACAATCTTGCAGCAAGAACTAGAAACTGAAGGTACCAATAATGCAGGAAGAGGAGTGACAATTTCTGTAGAGTGAAAGGGAAAGCACATAAACTGGGCTAATTAAACCCTGTTTGGGCACACATTCTGAGCTATTCATTGCTCTATCCCCAGTCTTCAGCACAGTGCCTGGCACATGGCAGATATTAATTATTTGCCCAACGAATCAACATACAGATATAGCAAGAGTTTGAAAACCTGTCAGATTTGATTTTAACTACCATTACTAATCTAGACCTCAAGTGCTCAAGTTAGGAAAGGCCAATATTCTCAGGGCTTGTAGCATCCTCTAGCTATAGTCTATCTAAAAGTTCATGACTCTACCAAATCACTTGGAAGACAGAAGCAATAGCCTAGTAAATGAAATGGCTCTGCAGCTACTCAGCTTAAGCAGCTCCCACCTTTTCAGATACCCAGTAAAATACAGGTGATCACCTTCTAGACACCGTTCGTTCCAGCTGCCACCTGCCCTGTGCTTGGGCTCCACTCACTCGGCACGTGGTCTTGACATTACCCTTCACATTTGTCCCTCCTCCTCCCCTTTGGGAAGATGAGGTCTTTGAAGACAAGAACCCAATTCTACCTTTATTTCCCCTGTCCTTAGCACAGAGGCCTTGCTAAGTGTCTGTTGAATGAATTTAAATAAGCCTGTGTGGTATGCTGGCAAAATCTTATTCTATGCTGTTCTTTGTTAAAAAATAAATATAAATATCGTACCTACTAGAGTTCCATTCCGAAGTCTGCCTCTGTCTCAATGTCCCCTTGGGAAGGCAGCTGGTAACCTGGAACCCCTTTTTTCATCTGTAAAATGGGAGCATGGCTCTAGGTAGTTTCCAGTTTTAGAATTCTATGAATGAAAGGTTCTTTTCTTGAATATTTAGCCCCTGACTAGATTTGTTCACAAACCAAACATTTTTGGAGACTGCAGTAATTATAGGTGAAAGTATAATTTTACAACTCATCTTTTCTCTCATTCTATGTAGAAAAAGCTTTGGGATGAAAAAAGAGTTTTCCAAATTATAAAATATTTTTTTCATCCCATGCAGAAAAGCCACAGAAAAATCATGTTTTCTTTGCAGAAAACAGCTATAATATGTACTTTTTTTTCCCCTTCTTTTTTTTTTTATTGCTTAAAGTATTACAAAGGGTATTACATATGTATCCATTTTATCCCCCCGCCCTAGACAGTCCCCTAGCCTCCCCTATCCCCCAGTGTCTTATGTCCATTGGTTATGCTTATATGCATGCATACAAGTCCTTTAGTTGATCTCTTACCCCCTCCCTCCTGCTCCCCTACCCTCCCCGGCCTTCCTGCTGCAGTTTGACAATCTGTTTGAGGCAGCCCTGCCTCTGTATCTATTATAATATGTACTTTTATGAATGGCTGCATATTTAAATGCCTGTGAGTAAATCTTTCTCTTTGATTTTGCTAAAACCAACACCGTTCCCACCTGTGTGTCTTCTTTCAGCCAGAGCAAACCCACAGCCTTAAAGCAAAGAAGGGCGCTTTGTGCTGTTCACCGCTATAGGCATTGTGGTAGCCAGCCCCCAGGACAGCCTGAAATAATCCCCACCTCCTGGGCTTCACATATTTGTCATTCCCACTCAACTGTGCCAGAATTTTCCATGTGACCCATAAACTAGAAGTGGTGACATGTCAATTCCTAGATTAGGTTAAGAAATGCCGGGAGCCGGTCCATGCTTGCTGTTTCAAGGGACCTGTCATATATGGCACACTGTTCTTAATATGTTTGCTCACCTTCTTGGCACTATGTGTTTTAACCAAGCTCTCTGAGAAAGGTTGTTTCCCCAGGTAGGGATTTTCCCCTGAAGTTAGGGAGGGAATAAAACCCCTCAACTAAGTGCCAGGCGGGTAATTAATCACTTTAACTACGAAAAATCATGCTTAAGCTACATAATCTTTACTCCCTGGAATGGAGATAAGAAACGCCCTAACCTTTGGAATAGAGATTGATGGGATTGAATCAACTGGTATAAATACAGATGTAACAAGACAGAAAGAGACAGAGCTTAGAAGAGAATTCAGAAGACAGAACCTACACGGAGCCTGGAGACAGAAGAACTTCACTGGAGAGAACATGGCAAAAGATCCTGGACTGAACCTGACTGTAGAACATGGCAAGAGAACCTGACTAGAACCTGGTGACTGGACCTGCCTGGAGAACCTGGACAGAACCTGGCTGATCCTAAGCAGAACCTCTCTGGAGATCGAGACCAGAACTTGGCTGGAGATCCTGGCTAGGCTGCTGATCAACTGAACGCTGTCTCCGTGTCATTCCTTCTTCGCCGACTCCGTCTACGCCTTTGGGAACCCCTGGACTTGCTGGGGTTGGACCCCGGCAAAGAAAGACTGTGCCTTCAGAGTTAGGCTCATTCTCTCTCTCTCTCTCTCTCTCTCTCTCTCTCTCTCTCTCTCTCCACTTGCCTATGGAGAGACCCACATGGTA
Source organism: Myotis daubentonii (assembly GCF_963259705.1). Classification (NCBI taxonomy): domain Eukaryota; kingdom Metazoa; phylum Chordata; class Mammalia; order Chiroptera; family Vespertilionidae; genus Myotis; species Myotis daubentonii. Next base: position 178,094,150 of record NC_081841.1, on the reverse strand, counting down.
AGGAACAGCCCACAAGGAGCTGGAGAAGCCAGCCACCATGTCATGAAGATACTCAGGCAACCTGTGGAGAGACCCACAGAGGGGAAAACTGAAACCCCTGCTTATAGTCAGCGAGGACCTGAGGTGCACCAACAACTCCATGAATGAACTTGGAAGCAGATCCTTTCCTAGTCAAGCCTCCTAATTAAATAGCAGCCTTGGTTAACAGCTTGACCACAGCCTCAAGAGATGTGATTCTTGAGCCAGAATCATCTAGCTAAGCTGCTCCCAGATTTCTTCCCACAGAAACTGTGAAATCACAGTCTAAGGTGCTGGGTTTTGGTGTCATTTGTCACACAGTAAAACTAGGTACCAAAATGCAGGTATGAAGGGTTTTACTTTGGCATCTTGTGATATCACATGCACATCTTTAGGAATCCTTTTTATTTTGAATAAACTTTTCTGCCTGCCTAGATGTGACTCTGAGTATTCTAAGCTGTGGAACCCAAGTTAATAGTATCCTAAGATGTAAAGACTACACAATCAAGATATTTGCTTTCTAAAGTTTGTGACAAAAATGTCTTCTTGATATTATTCCTTTAATATTTAAGTTTAAGGAATGCTTTGCTGGTATCTATATTTATAAAATCTCATAGAAATTTGACCCAGATTAATAACTACTTCTCTAGTCAATGAGAAAAGGTGTGCGTGTATCCAATAGACTTACAGTTTGAATGAGAACAGGAAAATCTATAAGATATTCATGGACACCAGTTCATTCATTTTGTAGCACATTTTGGAAATTGGGGTAATAGACTGATATGGGATCAAGGGAGGTGCTATGGTTATAAATGCAATTCCGATATTATTCAAAAAACTATTTTTAAATTCCCCCAAACCCCCACAAAGTGACAAATATTTACAAACAAATTAAAAACATGCAACTGGCTTGAGATTTTGATAGAATGAATATGACACGTTTGTCCTGAACAGAAAACTAGAAATCAGCTCTAGTTTGAATATAAGATAATTCCCTTATCATCTTAACCTGAATATTAAACAATGGCTATGAATTTATGACAATACTAATAGTGACTATTGACTGAAAACTTATGTGATTGAAGCACATATTTTCACATCTAATTCAAACTTCCCTTTAGTTCAAATTTTTAAAAATAGTTATTATGATCCCATTTTATGGGTGCAATATCAAGGCTGAGAGGATTTAAATAATTTTCCCAGATCACGCAGCTCATAATAATGGACCTAGAACTCAAAGCGAGGCCTTTCTAAGGTTTATGCTCTTAGTATTATGCTTTATTGCCTTCTATGTTATTATTATTAATGTCAGCTTTAGTAATGACAATACATTAGCAACTGCTGAATTCTTTCATGTAGATTTATGGCAAATCCATAACCATCACTAACAACAATAACAAAAAATCCCCATGTTCAAAAAGATTTTATATCCAGCTCAAGGTAAGAAAAGGAGCTCCAATTTACTCAGAAGGGAATAGTGAAAAGATGATGTATTTTAGCTTCTAAACCCTCCCTACACATCTGATGAGAAAGATGTCAGCATTTTGTGGATACACTTTCATCAGGTGTCTGCATTTTGTAACTGTCGCCATCTCCCAAGTTTTAGAGTTGGCCTTTTGTCTCAGAATATTATTTTCTGTTCAGTTTTCCTATTGAGAGTAAATATGATTTTAATATGTTGCTGAGTATTCAGTGTCAACCTTTAAGAAAAATCTATACTCATATAATTAAATTTTTTCCAGGGGAGAAGGCCACTTATGTTATTCATCTTCCCCTGAGCCTGTTGGCTTTTCTAGTTAGGGTTCATATCAGGCAGTTTCGCCAGAGAGTTCCTGGGTGGCAAGCGCATTGGCGCTGGGCAATGCTTGTTGGTCAGACTTTGAGGGCAATGGGTAAGGAGGAGGATGGCACAGGTCGCTAACACTCTTGAGCATGCTAGAACCTTTAAGATTCTGCCTTGTCTGTGGGCCCTGCCTCTCTGCTTACATCACTGCTCTGTGAAAGGTGTCAAAGCAAGATGGAGAGAGAAGCAGTACTGCCCCTATGTAGGAAGGAAGCTGCTGACCACTTATTAAAATATTAAATAAGGGCAGTTATCACCCATTACTCATCAGTTCCAGTAATAACAGCTTGTCTTTTAATTGAGAGATAAACTATCATATAGCCGTTCAGTGCTTTGTGTTTTTTTAAAAATATATTTTATTGATTTTTTACAGAGAGGAAGGGAGAAGGATAGAGAGCTAGAAACATCGATGAGAGAGAAACATCGATCAGCTGCCTCCTGCACACCCCTCACTGGGGATATGCCCACAACCAAGGTACATGACCTTGACTGGAATCGAACCTGGGACCTTTCAGTCCGCAGGCCGATGCTCTATCCACTGAGCCAAACCGGTCAGGGCAGTGCTTTGTTTTTTTGTGTTACTGTGTGTGTGTGTTATTCTGTAAGTTAAAAGTGCTGCAATTACTGCATAGTTAAATACTGTGATTCTGAAATGTGGTTTTTTTTTCCCTTCATATTACAGTGAATTGCCCTATTTTGAGGATGATTTGCTATATTATGGCCATTGCTGTGTGTAAATAACTGCTGGCAAATTGAGAGAATAAACATTTTTCAAGTAACTACACCTGGCTCACATCTCCATAAGGCCTCCATCTCAGACTTTTAAATGATCATTTCCTTTATTGCCTAAGGGTTTTTTTTAGCTTTATTCTTTTAAGCCACGTGTTTCTTCATACCTCCCCCATTTTAAAGCTTAACGTATAAAACGTTAGCACTTTATTCAAGAGGACAAAGAAAAATCCCATAGCATAGGGATGAAACCCAGTCTATATCTGCTTGATGCACATTGCTTCAGAAAGAGTAAAGTGTTCTCCAAATAATGATCATTAACAATTTATAAGAAACAATATTATCTTGACTGAGGTAACTTTTTTTAAAAAATTGATTTTAGAGAGAGGAAAGGAAAGAGAGAGAAACATCAATGTGAGATGTGAGAAAGAAACATCAGTTGGTTGCCTCCTGTATGCACTCCAACAGGAGACTAAACCCATAACCTGGTGCTCTGATTGGGAATCAAACCCAAGACCTTTCAGTGTACAGGATGATACTCAAACTGACAGAGCCACACAGGCCAGCGCAATGGAGGTGACTTTAAAAATAGCAACAACAACATGAAAATAAAAGTTAAATGAATGACTTCTAATTTGATTAAATCGGTATTAGAATACACCGTTGACTATTTTTGTTTTTGTAAGAAGATTAATTTTGTTTTTATTTGTCTCATTTTGGAGAGCTTTAGACAAACTCTATCTATTTAATTGTTAAAACAGCTAATGCAATTTAAAGTACATTAAAATACATTCTGGTTTTGTATTTTTGTTAACACGATCTTAGACTGCCTTGTGAAATATCTCTCCTATGTAGTAAGATACTAATATTCTACTTTATTTCCAGAAATTTGCAACTTAGATTAGTGCATTAATAGGAAATGACATACTTTAAATCGAGCTCCCAGGTATTTTTGGTAGTGTATGCTTATAATTAAGGAAATCTGAGCATGGACCCCCAACATATGCATGTTTATTTTTAAAGTACTACTTCATGTAATATATATCAGTACGGCTTAGTTCCTTCCTTACCTTTCACATAAAGAAATGTCAGTAGAAGTTATATTTTTCTTCCTGCACCTCAAAGGATTATTTTGCATATATCCTATTTTGGAGACAACTATTGTAGAGTTTCTATATTTCAAGAAAATGTTTTTGCTACATTTAATGTATTTATACTTTTTTGTTCATATACTTCAATTATATATATAGTTTTTTAAAAATATATTTTTATTGATTTCAGAGAGGAAGGGAAAGGGAGAGAGAGATAGAAACACCAATGATGAGAGAAAATCCTGCACACCCCCTACTGGGAATTGAGCCCACTACCTGGGCATGTGGCCTTGACCGGAATGAAACCCAGGATCCTTCAATCTGCAGGCTGACGCTCTATCTACTGAGCCAAGCCGGCCAGTGCTACATGTATAGTTTTAAACTGTGACTTTTGATATTTACATAGTTTTATTGCATTTTAAATGCAAATGAGGACCACAACATTAAAGACTAAAGTGTGACCTAGTCTTTTAATATGAAGCAAAGAGTTGTGCAGTGTGTGCGATCCAATGTCCCTTCATCTGAGGTTGGTGTTTGGGCCGAGGCAGGAGGAGGACACAAGTATTGTCAATTCTCAGAAGGTCTTTGAGAAAGGGGCTCCCCCTTGTTCGGTCTCTTTCTAGAAAGACCATTTGGAACCTGGTGGAAGTTACTGGGAGGCAAACTTTGCTCAGTGAAGGACATTTTGATTTATGATTTGTTGACGATAAAGGCTGCCCTATAGGAGACCACTCTCCTCTGAGGTAATGAATCTCCATCTTTGGGACCATGTCAGGAGGGGTTGGAGCTTCTGGAAATAGATTCCCGCACAGCGAGGAAGTCAGAGCAGAGAACCTCCAGTGTGACTTTCCATTCTTAAGTCTGTGATTGTGTAATAATTAAAGAACAATTATCCAGAAGGCTGGTCACTTGGAATCTCTTTGCCTCAAAGAGACACACGGACTGCACTCTTAAGTGTGAAGGTTATGTAGGAGGCAAAGGTTGAAGGAAGGGTCCATGTGTCCAGGCCTACAAGAAGAAACCAGACTTCAACTGAGCAGAAAAGCAATGGGAGCGTCGTTCATGAGCACTGTGTGAACTGAGTTGGGAAAGAGTCCTCTCTTAGACGTCTTTGCAGAGGGAATGAAAAATTATTCCTCTGGGAAGCTTTGCACTAAACTTAGTCAAGGGTAAGTTGATCTTACAAAGTCCCTTTAATTTCTCAGGTTCTCTGGGTTATTATGACTATCTGCCATGGTTAATTAATTAAACCTGCCAAAACAAAACAAAACAAAAAGATAAAGAAAATTCCCAGTAGAAAAAAATAGAGGCGCAAGTGTCATTTTAATGCTTTGCCTTGACTTTTTTTCAGTTATGAGAAATTTACTATGAGTCTGTGGGCAGGAGCAGACTAATAATGCATTATCTTTTAAAAATAATAAGATCTTATGTTGTGTCATTGCTCACAGATCCAGCACTGAGGCTGTGTGTGGTTTCTGGTTTCTGCGGTATCTTACAAAAATAAATAACCTGGAAAAGAAAAGTAAAACTTCCATCATTTATAGGCATGGGGGATTAGAGACCCTAGACGCGTCTTCCTGGGTGATAAACAGGGAAGCATACTCCGTGAATAGTTCCACTTATTGAGGGTTCCTGGGAGCAGAAATCAATGCTGTGGCTTACGGGGCAGGTGCAGTGCAAATAAAGCCCCTCAGTGCTGTCCCCGGGCTCAGAAAAGGCATGAGATCATACAGCTCACACAGGCCTAAAGGCAGCTGCCAGCTCTGCCCATCTGGAGGCTGCTGTCTTGAAAAGTTCCCCAAAGGAGTGAGGGCCCTGTTTTTCTGCCTGTTACTCAGCTGCCAGCTTCCTCCTGCAGCACAGGCAGAGAAAACACAAACATTTTCTTTTTCAGGACCACTGGCTGTTACAAGATTCAGATGAAGGGGCAAGTGCCAGTGCTACCTGCTGGACAGTCAGTGTCAACTGTATGATGCTGTAATAAATTGTAATTTCACTGACAAAATGAAGACCTGTGTGTCTAAGGTGTGCCAGTGATGAGAATAAACTCAATCAAGACTTTGCACTCAGGAACAAGCCACGTAATGATTTAAGTCTTGGATCATTTAAAATGTTGCCTGGAATATTTTATTAATCTTCTTTAATTTGCTATAAACCATGCATATTGTCTAAATTTGTGCATATATTTATTTATGCCAAATGTATTTAAAAATAAATCCCTCTGCCATGTGAATATAATTATATATTAAGTTGTTTTCAAAGGTTATAAAGTTAGAATTATTTTTGACTTAGAGTTGTAGTGGCTTCTCATATTACCACAAATACAAAGCTATAGACATTAATAGTCAATTCTATTTTCTGCCATTTTCAGTAACTTTTACAATTATTAAAACTCTGGGTATATACATGTGTTTTAACATATAATTGAATTTATTTTATATCAATAATTGAGAAATTGTAATGACTTAAGCAAGAACTGAGCTAAAGTTTACCTTTATATAGTCTATGTAAAAATATTTTTGGCAAACCAATCTTGCCAGGGGGCTCAGGGATAGTTTCTTGGGGGACATTCCACTTTTGGGGCCCAAGCAGAATTCAAGAAGTGGTCGTGAGAGAATCATGAGAGAAGCATTGACTTTAGAAACTAGGGAGAGTAGTATTTCAAGGAAAAGGCCGAGGGTGACTAGTCCTTCTGCAAACTAGTTGCAGAAGATGAAGCTTGAAGGCCATTGGATTTCTGTGCTAAGATCAATAATAACCTTATGAAGCTCAGTCTCAGTAATGTGTTGGGGGGAAAACAAATTATCAGCAACTACTGAAATTGGAAACAAGGATTACGATCTACCCTAAGAAGAAACCTGTGGGGAAGGGAAGATGTAAGAATGGTAGAGGGGTGAGCAGTCGCAAGGAAAGGCTGGGTTTCCCTTTCCCATGAACTCCCAGGGCCCCAGGAGCAAGGGAAACTTGACTTTATCTGTAGCTAAATTTATGGTTTCGATTTCTGGATCTATGAAAATAGGACCTGTGTATCATACTCATCATTACCCATTTTTGGTTGAATGAAACAATACGGAGGCCAACAGGAGACTCATCCTGAGTAACCAGCCCACCTGCGCTGATAGTGCCTTCTCTCTCACTGCAACACCTCCCAGTCCTCCACACTATGAACCTCGGCCTGGGCTCCTCCCTCTTCCTCACCCCACTAAAGGTGTCAAAGCGAGTTGATTTCCTGTCTCTTCTCCTCTCCCATTGCGCCTGCTCCCCAGATTGCCCTCATTAGAGTGGTCTCTACCACCAGTCCCCGCCCCACTCTGATTCCTGCCATTGCTACTTCCCTAGATAGAATGAAGGCACACTCAGCCTGGCACACAAGTTAGCACTTTCCTGGCCCCTGTCACCTCTCCAAGGCCACTGCCCCCTTTCCTGCTCCTAACAAAAATGTCTCCAAACATTGACAAATAGTCCAGTGGGTGAGGGTCACAGCCTTGCCTCTGGCTCAGAACCACTGTTGTGTTTTCAGTTAATTGCTGTCATTATAGAACTCATTACATTGTCTTAACATAATCTCTGTCTTACACAGTACCTGGCATATAGTAAATGCACAGAAAATATGAATTCAAACATGCAGACACGTGAAGACTGAGAACTTAAGAATCAAACTGGGCTTCATTCTCTTTATCAGTTACCAGCTGTGTGATGCTGGGAAATTATTTGACCTCCCCAAATCTTCATCAAAAATGGGGTAATAAAGCCAAATAATAATGCTATTATTTGAAAGGTCTTTTGCATGGTTTGGAGCAGAGAGAGAACACTAACAAATCATCTATAAAGAGTTTTCTCTGCCCCATTTCATTCCTTCCCCATTATTGGGGCTGGGACTGCTCACGGTGCCCAGCACAGAACACTTGCTCAGTACACGTTTTTGGATGGGGCTCAAGTGACATAGGAAAGATACGTGTACACAACCTTTTCAGGATGCACGGAGGAGTCAAGCAAACACGAAAAGGGAAGGAGAAGTGGACAGGGGGAAAGCTGCCAGTAGATGGCCTCTTCCTGCTTTATCTTTTTTGCTCTGGCTTTTCTCCCATTATCTGATTCCTGTGTTACTTTCAGCAGCTTCAGTAGAAAAGAGATAGAAATCAGCAGCTGAACTAGATGCAGAACAACCTAGACGAGTAAAGCACCTTTTAGTCCAAGTGTATATATGTTTACTTTCCCTAGTAGATTACAAACTGCCTGAGGGTTGAAGGTATTGTGGCTTGTGTAGTTTGTCTCTATTTTCCAGAACTAGTTCTTGACATAGATGCTCTTTAGATGAGTAAATAAATGATGTTGATAAACCTGCCATTCAGTGGAGTATTTCCTGCTCTGAGAAGGTATTGGCAAAGATACCCTATTCTGAAACATCGTGCTCACATTGGCAAGATGGTTGGCTAGAGTTAGAGCCAGAATTTGGAGCTTGGAGATGGCTAAATCGGCTTGGCTTACCAGCAGAACTAGCTTTTGCTAGTTAACTTACTGGTATAAAAGAATCCTTCCACTCACTAGCATGACTGCTAGCAAACTGAATTAACTGGCAATAGTTGATTCATAGTACATATAAGAAATTAAATGGAGACCCACCAGAAGGTGGAGGTGGGGAGGAAGAAAGGAATCTGTACTTAAAGGTAATTTTTCTCAAAGTGTGATCTTTGGACAACTTTCATGAGGATCACCTGGGGTGCAGGTGAGGTGTGCTTTTCAGAGATACAGTTTCCTGGGCCCCACATGAGACCTATGGAATTAGAAAATGTTGAGGAAAACCCTCCCCACACTTCTTTTTTAATGCACTTACTTTTTTAATGCATTTTGACAAAATGGGATACTTACTAAAATTTGAGAACCACTGCTTTAAAGAAAACAGAATTTAATGTAGGTAGTCAAATTCTACCAAGAGCAGGGGTTCTCAACCTGTGGGTCGCGACCCCTTTGGGGGTCGAATGACCCTTTCACAGGGGTTGCCTAAGACCATCGGAAAACACATATATAATTACATATTGTTTTTGTGATTAATCACTACGCTTTAATTATGTTCAATTTGTAACAATGAAATTGGGGGTCACCACAACATGAGGAACTGTATTAAAGGGTCGCGGCATTAGGAAGGTTGAGAACCACTGACCAAGAGCCTTATTCTACATGGCCTGTGACACTGGCAGTTTCACTGTTCTCAGGTATTTTGTAAGGTCTGAAGAGAAAAAAAGTTTTAGGGAAAAAAGCTCTGGTTTGCAGTTAGAAGGCCCTAGAACTGGTCCCGTCAATGTCTGTGCCTCTGGCCAATCAAACCTCTTTTAATCTGTTCACCTTGCTTGAATGATCCAGATGTTCCTGAGGGCTCCAGAATTCAATGAGGCTGTGGTCTTCAAAACCCTCTCTGCTGTCTTATACACCAACATCACAATATCAAACATGTGCAGAGCGCTTACTCGGGACCAGGTACTATTCTAAGTACTTGATATACACCAGCTCATTTAATCTCTCCTCACAACCTTTTGAGGCTAACCCCAGTGTTGAGACAGTAAAACTGAAGCAGGGAAGGTTAAGCAATGACTTCAGGTTAAACAGCAAAATAAGCAGCTGAAAAGTTTATTTCACAAACAACGAAGATAATTGTTACAAAATATTTTTAAAAATATTTTTATTGATTTCAGAGAGGAAGGGAGAGGGGGGAGAGAGTAGAAACATCAATGATGAGAGGAAATCATTGATCAGCTGCCTCCTGCATGCCCCCTACTGGGGATTTAGCCTGCAACCTGAGCATGTGCCCTAACTGGGAATCGAACCGTCAACTCCTGGTTGACGCTAAACTCCTGAGCCACACTGGCTGGGCAAAGACAATTATTATTATTTTTTTTATTTTTTATTTTTTTTTATTTTCTTTTTTTTTTTTATTAGTTAAGGTATTACAAATGTGTCCTCATCCCCCCCATTTAACCCCCAACCTCCCCCCCGCCAATTATTTTTATATTAAAATTTTTTCTATGTTTTATATTTATATGTTTTCTATATTTATATATTCAAGATAGTAGGAAGCGCACTGAATAGTATAAAGGACACCTGGGGTCTAGACTGCGCTGCGAGTACAGTTATGTGACTATGGCTGGTCCCTTAACTCCCTGGCTCTCCTTTCTTCCTCAGTAAAATGACATTCAACAATATTCTGGGATCCCTTCTAAAACCTCATGAGCTTTCATCACTAATCTTTCTCATTGTGCTTGGTGCACCCATTATGTTTAAATAAATAAAATAAGAGAAGAGGGTGGAGTACTTTAAAATGTTCATATGAATTAGTTTCAGTTAGACGGAGGGATGCAATACTTTAAAAATAGGCATTGTATGTCCAATGGCTTATCTAATTTAGTAGATTATTTTTAATTTTCTTTTTCTGTAAGCACCTGGTGGAAATGAGGGCTGTCCGGCCGTGGACACCTCACATACCAAAGAGGAGCTGTCTTTTTGGTATGTGACTAGCTTGACTAATCCAGCTACTGTTTGCTTTTCCTGTTTTAAAATCAGGTGAAAGCCATTCATTCTGCTGTGAAAATTTCATCTGTTTTTATAGATGCCTCTTCCCAATGGCCGATACAGAATCCTATAAGTAAGCACATCCCAAATGTTTCCTTTTCATAATTATCTAAGGCACAGACGAGCCTTGAAAAGACAATTGTGTAGCTTCTTGTGCTGCTTCATGGGCTTCAAGTGCCCACAAAGAGGATTCCTTATGCTTTAATTTCTCTTTATTTTTCTGACTGTAAAGACCCTTGGGGTAAATGCCAGCCCCACAATCCCGCCGTTATATGGTTACTGTCAGCCTGCTCCAATGATGCTTCCTGTTCACTAGGCCTCCTTTCATCTGACCACAATGTCCTGGCTTTGCTGCGATTCTTAGTCACCGCCCATCTCTTCAATAGCCTGTGAATAGTATTAAATGGTGTTTATGCTAGCTATTGTTGCCTTTTGTGTGGTTTGTCTAATTCACAGAGAAAAGTCTGCTTTTGTGGTCGGAGACCAGCTACGTCATGGCACACCATGTGCCTTCTGATGGGACCCAGTCCTGCTGAGTGATAACATTGCAGGCCTGAGCTCCTTTGCAACACAATCCCGCATTCTTCGCACAGTCAATACTCTCACAGGCAGACTGGTTTACTCTTTTTATTAAGAGGTAGGGGAAGATAAAGCACAAACAAATACCAGATCCTGAAACAAAACAGAAGAGAAGGGTGAGTTCAACTGATTTGCAACTTACTCAGCCAGGCAAGAAGTGAGAAAGCAAGTGAAAAAGAAAAATCGCAGATTTATTTTATTAGCAACCAGACGTGCCAGGTGTACCCACCGTGGCGGGAAATACTTCACATTTCAGAAGTAAGATTGCATTATGGTTTCAAAGTATTGTTTAAAGTGACACTTAATACCAGAGTCGTACTCTGCCGGGCTTTTTCTAAAGTGCTCACAAAAGAGAAAGGATATAGTATTGATGCTTACATTATCCTTTGGTTCAAGAGTCTTCGCAGGGCAGGTATGTTGCTATGTCTTGAAAGGGCTTTTGATGTAAGAAGATCATTATGGGCTCAGTGGTAATTGATCCCTAGCAGCCCTGGCTCTTGGTGCTGTGGGTTATTTCATCCCGTTGTGCTGCGTAATCCGCTTTCCAGCTATCTGCAATCTTTTTTATACCCTTAATGGTGGCTTATTTTTTATTTTATTTTTTTCCTTTTGAGAAGTGCTTCCCAGTCAAAGAAGAGTCAGGTGCCCAGAAAGGGACAGACTTTACTGTTAGCTGATGGCACACGTCTTTCCATATGGAAAACGTGTTTCTGAATTATAGGTCCAGCTTGTTTTCCTCATCTTTCCCCTCTCTGACATAAAAAACCGTACCAGTGTAAAGCTGAATCTAGACACAAAGGGGGAAAAAGAAACCAGGAACCATCGCTTAAAAATGACAGAGGCCAAGTTTTCAGGCAGCGAAAGAGTGCAAACAACATTATTCCATTGACAGATACTGACAAAAAGGGATGATTTTCATTGCTGTTGAAAACTTTGAAAATTGAGTTCTTTGATTTGGTGAGAAAGTTAAAGTAGAAAGAGTAGAATTCCCCAACTCACCTCAATCCGAGAGAGCAGGAGAGGTGCTTTTCAAAGTTATCTGGAAGTTATTTTTCTAAGATGAGTCCACCCATGAAAACCCACCCCCTCCAACTTGAGTGATAATATTTACTGTGCCTGCTTTGAATCTAGCATGGAGCTGGTTGCTGTGATAGGTTTCCAAGAAGTAGATTCTGCAATCTCTTGGGGAGGGGGCAGTAACACTATAGAGAAATCAGTATAATTAGGTGGTAGTGAGCCTGGGTGATGGTAAGCCAAGTCTGGAGGCAGGACAGCCAGTGGGAGCTGGAGTACCAGGAGCACAGGGCTGTGTAGCACTCATCCTTGTGCACAGGGGTGACATATGACAGGTGCTGGGTAAGTGTTGGCTGCATTTAAACAGATCTCTTGCTGCAAGGATTTTAAAAAATTAAGTAGGGAAGGGAAAGAGGGGTCATTAAAGTGTGGAAATAGCTAAGGCAATGCCTGGAGACAGGTTGGACTTTGGGGGACAGGACCTGAACTTTGAGCAGGGGAGTCCTGAGGATGGACCTTTTCCTGTATAGCAGTTCTCTGGTTGGAAAAGTCAATAGCAATGTGGGTGGGGAAGCAGTCAATGAAGGAGAAGGGAAGTCACCAGACATAAGAGTGAAGTCCAAGCTGGTGGCCAGTGGGGGCAGGGGAGGCAGTCATTGCATTGGAATCAACCACCTAACGGACCAGCCTGAGAAGAGAGGATGTCTTTGGAAGGAAATGAAGTAAGGCAGGAGCAAGGGGCAGATAACTGTAGGCATCCAGACTCAGGAAAAGCAACCTGCACTTGAGGAAATGGTTTTCATTCATTTATTCATATATCTGCTCATTCATTTGCACAAATACATATACATAATAATACGAACCATCATATTTATTAGGCAAAACACTGTGCCAGGGATTCTAGAGGAATTCAGGAAAAATTTGAGCATCCTTATAAAGGCCTGCCTGGCTCTTGATCCAAGAAATGTTTCAGTCCTCATAGTTGAGGCTGCCCAGCGTCACATGAGGGCTCACTCCTCTTCGTAGTTAACTATGGAAACGGAACATCTGCATCCACAGCATGGGCTCAGCTGGGTGGCTGTCCTCTGACTCATGCACTCATTCATTGATACATTTGCCAAATATCTATTGAGCCACAAATAAGTACCCAGCACAATTTACACTCTGGTGACAGAAAAATCAATAGACCATGGTCCCTAGCTTTGAGGGGCTCGAGTTCTAGTAAGAGAGTCAGACATATTAAGAATAATTATACTAATGTAATTTTTATGCAAAGGATGCGATTAGAATCCAGACGATGAAGTGCCTGCCTCTATCTAGAGAGGCCTGGGAAAGCCTCGAAGAGAAGCTGATGTGTGAGTGATGTCTGGAGGGAAGACTGGTTGACCCCTGGGAGATAAAGGAGGGAGTGGCATCCCAGGAAGAGGGGATAGTATGGCAATGAGAGGGGTCCATGTGTTCAGGAAACTGCAAGTAGTTTGATTTGACAGGGTGAGGGTGGGGATGACACTTGGAAAGGGAGGCTGGGCCAAGGCCATGAGGGGGGTCTCGGTTTCTTTGAACTCTTCTAAAAGTTAGTCTCTTGTATCTTCCATGGGACCAAGCTCCACCTTCAATCTCCACCCTGGTGAGTTTGTTAGTTCCCATATTCCCCTCCTGAGACCTTGCAGGTGGCCAGACCATTCCTCACCTCGGATGCCAGTGACTTCTTTTCTTAAACTCTGCTACCCATCTCCAACCAACTGCTCCCACTGAAGCTACACCAGCTTTCCTGGATGCAGAATCTTAGATTCTCAGGAGTTGAAGAAATTAAAAAAATTTTTTTTAATCCTTACTTGAGGATATTTTTCCATTGGTATTTTTAGAGAGTGGAAGAGAGAGGGAAAGATGGAAATATAGATGTGGTGGCCAGTGGGAGGCAGGGCCCCAACCAGGGCCTGAGCCGGGGAGGAGCCTGCAACTGAGGTACGAACCCTTGACCAGAATCAAACCCAGGACCTTTCCGTCTGCAGTCTGATGTTCTATCCACTGAGCCAAACCAGCTAGGGCTGAAAGAATTTTTAAGATAATCAAACCAGTGGTTATTTATTTATTTATTTTTGCATTAATAGACAATGATGGATGATTTTCTCCCACAAGACATACTTCCAAGGGTGCATGCATAGCACTGGCTGTAACACAAATAAGAGAAGCTGAAACCTTGATTCTCCTTCCAATTCAACTAATCTCAACAGAATGCTAGTAATTGAAAGTGACATTATTATAGGACTAACATTGAAGCTGCAAACATTGGCCCTGTTTCAACCACATGTAACAAATTCCCTGCAATTGATCTTATATCTGATTTCAACCAACGTTTGACTCCTCTTTTAACACCCCTGAACCTCAGATTAAATATTCCTGATGATGTAAATCTCACTCTCTCATAAGGCAATCATTCAATTCGCGGACAGCTCTAAATATTAGGCAATTCTTCCTTAATCAAAGTAGACATTTTCCTTTCTATGACTTCATTTACCCCAGTTCCAGTCTCTGTGGTAACATAGGATAAGTATAATCATGCCACCACATAACAATCCCTTAAATATCTAAAGATGATTACTCTATTCACAGTAACAGTTTCCTTTTTCTAGTTTAAATATCCCAATGACATGGTTTCCATTCTTGGGGAAACTCCATTTTGTCAATGTGTTTCTTAAAATATGACACTCAGAACTAAAGCAGTTCTCTCAGTGTAGGCATACCAGCAGGACATACATCTGGGACTATTACTGTTTTTATTCTGGATTAAATTATTTCTATTAATGTAATTCAAGAGCTCGTTAGCTCTTCTGGCAATTCTGTTTATTGGCCAGTGTTGCAATTTTCATTAAATTATACTCACTAAACAGTTTCCTTTGAATTGCCAATGACTCAGGTGTCTCTCATCTTCTAATTCGTCAGGGACTTTCTAAACCTCATTGCAGAACTTTACATGTATCCCTATTAAATTTCATCTTATTAGTTTGGCTGATTGTTCCAAGCTGTCAACATCAATTTGAATATGTATCTGACATTTAGTATGGTAGCAAACCTTCCAACTTTGTGCCATTACTAAGTCTGGTAAGCATGCCTATTTTATTCTATTGAAATATTTAATCAAAATATCAAACAGAATGGAACTAAATACAGAGACTAGTGGTGCACCACTAGAGATCATCTCCTTCTAAGTTGCATTGATCACAATTAACTTTAGTAGAATAAAATAATTTAACCACTTGTGAACCCAGCAAACCATAATGTCATCCATTCCTCTTGGCCATAGATACACCATGAATGATATTTTTGCAATAGTATCATTTTGGAAATCAAAATATTCCTTTGGAAATGCCAATCGAGATTGTCATTTAGTTCAACATACCCTTACACAGGGAAAAGAAGGTCGTTGAAGTTCTTACTAAGAGAATTAGTAAAAACAGAAACTATAAAAATGAAAAAGATTATTAATTTGTTAAATGTTCACCCAGGGGAAAAAGCTTAAAGGCAAAAAGACAAGTAAAAAGCAGGGGAAAGTATCTGGCACATGCAAGAAAAAGGGCACATTTCATTAATATACAAGGAACTCATGAATTAATGGGCAAAGGACATGAACAAGCACACACACACACACACACACACACACAAATGGTCAATTAACACAGGAAGAAATGTTAAATAAACAAATTTAAATTAAAAAAAAGATAAAAATGAAAACACAGATGAGATGCTATTCTTCATCTACAGTTTAGTGAAGATTAAAAAATCTGATTGCATGCAATATTGTTAAGAACATGTAGAGAGACACCCTCTCATATTGTAAATTGGTACATCTCTTTTGAAAACAACTTGAAATTATCAATCAAGATTTAAAATACACATACTCTTCGACACAATAATTTTGCAGCTAGAATTTTATCCTATAAATATAGTTCCATGAGGTACAAAGAAATAGAGAAGTTGTAGAGGATAAATTGGATTTACCACTCATCAACCGTGTGACCTTTGCCAAGTTATTTGACCCCTCTGTACCTCAGAACCCTCATCTGAAAACTTAACATAATTATACGATCTGCTTTTTGAAATGTCATGAGAAATAAATGAGTTCTTCAGAATAGTGCCAAGCACATAGTGCTATATTTGTACTTTTTACTGCCATTATTTAGAAAGTTGTCTATTGTAACCTTAAACATGTTAATCAATAAGGGATAGGCAAATTAAACCACACATTGTGTACACAATAGTATATCATAGAGCCATTTCTAAGAATCAGGTAGCTCTAGTCTAGCCAGCTTCGCCCAGTGGTTAAAGCTTCGGCCCTCTAACTGAAGTTGTCTCAGGTTCTATTCCGGGGTACCTTGGTTGCAGGCTCAACTCCTGGTGCGGGTCCGGGCATGTGTAGGAGGCAACCAATCCATGTGTCTCTCTTACATCAATGTTTCTCTCTCTGTGTCTCCCCCCCTCCCTTCCACTCTCTCTAAAAATCAATGGAAAAAAATATCCTCAGGTGAGGATTAACAAGAACAAAAGAATAAAAAAGGATCAGGTAGTTTTGTAAATGCTGATTTGAAAGTTATATACACAGTTAAGTAAGAGAAAAAAGCAAGGCAGAATAGTATATATGATATAAGCACATTTGTGTTAAAAGTAGTATTTATCGCACATTTCTTGTATATGTATTATATTCACCTGTAAGAATAGACTATTGAGAACTCCTTCTTTGAGAACCAAGATGGCGGCATAGGTTAACGCCGGAGTTTGCTGCTTTGAACAACTACTTCAAAAGTGAAACCAAAAAACGGAAGGGACATCACCCAGAACCACAGGAACGCTGGCTGAGTGGAAGTCCTACAACTAGGAGGAAAGAGAAACGTACACGGACACTCAGAGGAGGCGCAGTGCTGAAGTCAAATTCTGAGGTGCGGAGTGCGCGGAGCGGGCTGGCGGCTGGCGGCGAAGGGCGTGGTTGTTGTTTTCAATCGGGAGGGAGTCGCAGACTCTGAGCTCCAGATACAGGCGAGTCTTTAGGGACCCAGACTCAAACGGGAGAAGCAGGACTGTCTGGCTTCGGTCAGAGCGAGTGCAGCTTTCTCTC
Source organism: Myotis daubentonii (assembly GCF_963259705.1). Lineage (NCBI taxonomy): Eukaryota > Metazoa > Chordata > Mammalia > Chiroptera > Vespertilionidae > Myotis > Myotis daubentonii. Next base: position 178,077,202 of record NC_081841.1, on the reverse strand, counting down.
TGAGCTTTACACGGGTGCTGGGACTCAGAGAGGCAGAGCCCCTGGGGAAAGGACTGAGAGCCGCCATAACTGCTCTCTCCGGCCCACCCTGTTGATCCTGTGCGACCCGCCCCGCCCAAGTCCTGCACAGAGGCATTTGCCGGATAGCCTCAGGCAAAGGCTAGATTAGCATCTCCCTAGAGGACAGAAGTTCTCTCACTGCTGACACAGCTGATTCTCATAGCCACTTGGCCTGGAGGTCAAACCCTCCCTGGAATTAGCTACAACAATCAAGATTTAACTATAAGACTGCGAACAAAGACCACTAGGGGGTGCACCAAGGAAGCATAACAAAATGCGGAGACAAAGAAACAGGACAAAATTGTCAATGGAAGATATAGAGTTCAGAACCACACTTTTAAGGTCTCTCAAGAACTGTTTAGAAGCTGCCGATAAACTTAATGAGATCTACACGAAAACTAATAAGACCCTCGATCTTATATTGGGGAACCAACTAGAAATTAAGCATACACGGACTGAAATAATGAATATTATACAGACGCCCGACAGCAGACCAGAGGAGCGCAAGAATCAAGTCAATGATTTGAAATGCGAGGAAGCAAAAAACATCCAACCGGAAAAGCAAAATGAAAAAAGAATCCAAAAATGCGAGGATAGTGTAAGGAGCCTCTGGGACAGCTTCAAGCGTACCAACATCAGAATTATAGGGGTGCCAGAAGATGAGAGAGAGCAAGATATTGAAAACCTATTTGAAGAAATAATGGCAGAAAACTTCCCCCACCTGGTGAAAGAAATGGACTTACAGGTCCAAGAAGCGCGGAGAACCCCAAACAAAAGGAATCCAAAGAGGACCACACCAAGACACATCATCATTAAAATGCCAAGAGCAAAAGATAAAGAGAGAATCTTAAAAACAGCAAGAGAAAGAAACTCAGTTACCTACAAGGGAATACCCATACGACTGTCAGCTGATTTCTCAACAGAAACTTTGCAGGCCAGAAGGGAGTGGCAAGAAATATTCAAAGTGATGAATACCAAGAACCTACAACCAAGATTACTTTATCCAGCAAAGCTATCATTCAGAATTGAAGGTCAGATAAAGAGCTTCACAGATAAGGAAAAGCTAAAGGAGTTCATCACCACCAAACCAGGATTATATGAAATGCTGAAAGGTATCCTTTAAGAAGAGGAAGAGGAAGAAAAAGGTAAAGATACAAATTATGAACAACAAATATGCATCTATCAACAAGTGAATCTAAGAATCAAGTGAATAAATAATCTGATGAACAGAATGAACTGTTGATTATAATAGAATCAGGGACATAGAAAGGGAATGGACTGACTATTCTTGGGGGGGAAAGGGGTGTGGGAGATGTGGGAAGAGACTGGACAAAAATCGTGCACCTATGGATGAGGACAGTGGGTGGGGAGTGAGGGCGGAGGGTGGGGCGGGAAATGGGAGGAGGGGAGTTATGGGGGGGGGGGAAAAAGAGGAACAAATGTAATAATCTGAACAATAAAGATTTAATTAAAAAAAAAAAGAATAGACTATTAACAGTGGGTGTAGCTAAACTGTGAAACTGGAGGGGGAAAGAAAGGCTTTTAACTTTCACTTTTATCCTTCTGTACAATTTGTACTTTAAAAAAAATCACGTACATATAATACATAATTTTACACTAAAAATATAGGGTGTCCCAAAAAATGTATATACATACTTTGAATAATGATGAAGGCAGTGTTTTTAAAAATACATTTCATTTTCAAAATTGAGTTATCAGCTATTAAAGTGTGTATGCATTTTTTGGGGGGACACCCTGTATATATGCTGCAATCTAATTCCTTCAATCAATCCATGATAATGTTTTCATGAAAGTGGACTAGGCATCTGAATATAACTTGTAGGAAAGGGAAAATCAATGAGGAAACATTTTTCCTGGAAGTCTTAACACTCTCCAAGAAGTTACAGGGTCTTCCAGCATCCGGGAGGCATAGAACGCTCACCATCCAACCCTTCGTTAAGTCGTATTGGCTCTAGATTTCAAACCATATTCAGAGTCCAGCAACTTCTCCCCACCCACTGCCAGCACCATAAAGTGAGCCCCCTCCCCCAACACAGTTGTATGAGTTTTCTAGGGCTGACAGAACAAAGTGCCACAAGCTGGGTGGCTTAGCACAATAGTAATTTATTTTCTCATAGTTCTGGGGACCGAAAGACCCAAATCAAGAGGAAGAGAGCCACACTCCCTCTGAGTTTCTGGGTAGAATCCTTCCTTGCCTCTTTCAGCATCTGGTCGGGCCATCAATCCTTGTGCTCCTTGGTTCACAGCTGCATCACTCCAGTGTCTGCCTCCATCATCACATGGCCGTCTCCCACTGCTGAGCCAGTCATATTGGATTAAGGGCTCACTCTATTCCAGTATGACCTCATCTTAACTAATCACATCTGCAAAGACCTTATTTTCAAAGAAGGTCACATTCTGAGATACTGGCGATTAGAACTTTAGCCTATCGTTTGGGGGTGGGAGGGCTCAATTCAACCATATATGTACTACATAAATTATTTATTTTGTCAGAGTTATTGTTTTTTATTGTCTGTCTATTCTGTCTCCCTAGAATATAAGCTCCATGAGGAATTTATTTTTTGTCACTTTTGTTCACTGATGAACCCTAAGGGCCTGGAACAGTACTTGACAACTGGTAGACATGTAATAAATATTTTCTGACTGATGCTGGCTATCATCACATGACTACACTCTTCATTAATGTCAGTCAAGTCCCAATGTTCTAACTATCCAACTACAGAGCATTCTTCAGCTTCTTTCTAAAGAAAACACTGAGCAGCTGGTGAAATATTCTAGTTACCCACGGTTGCATTTTCCTTAAAAATGATGCTCTCTTTTGGCTCAGCCTCGTGAGTTTGGTGTGAATAAACCCCAGGTGAGCTGAACAAATGAAATGCCTGAAAATGCAAAGCTAAGGTCCTGACCCTGAACCCATGCTCCCCTGGGGACCTGAATGAGGAAATGGAGATGTAGAGAAGTAGACAGTTGACTCTGGGAGCCATTCTGGGGTGCTTGAAGGGGAGGGGCATGCTGGAGGCTGTGTTAGGATGATTAACCCAGTTAGGGTATAGGGAGGGTGGGGACAAAGAGATAACAAGGAGGCAATGAAACTCTCTCTTATTTTGAGGGTAATAGGGCTGTTGAAGGAATGGCTAAATCAAATGACATTGCAAATGGAAAAAGTTAAGACAGAATTTAGAATGTGGTCCTCACACCATAAACAGGAATAAACAAGGGCATTTTATAAAACAAAATTGGCCTTAAAGAGAAGAAGTTAATAAGGAAGACCACATCTTTAATGAGTTAATATGGAACGTTAGCCTCAGACTCAAGTCGCCACTGCTTCTGCATTTTCCTACACCCCTCTTCCCACTACCTCTAGGCTGGTGGCAATAGTGCAGGTGGCATTACAACATTTAAGCCCAGGCTACGTCTACCAGTAAAAGGAGCAATGAAAGCTAACTAGTGGCTTCATTTCATGTTCTTCTTGCATAGCTCCAAGTTCAAAGAAGCCTTCCACAGCTATGTAGACCAGTTCAAACCAGAGACAAAGCTCTAAGTCTGCAAACATCACATCTTTACAGTCTTGCTGCCCATGTCCTACATAGTGTTTTCATTCTTTCAACTGACACACAACAGTTAGGACAGGACTGTGATGGGGTCTCAGACTCTCTGAGTTCCCTATTGTTTATGATATGGCTTAAAGGATCAGAATTTTCCTGAAGTAAGTTAATCTTGGTTCATAGACTATTTGGACAATCACAAAAAGCCACGGTAAGCAATAATTGTAGGTTCTGCTGGGATTTTACAATATAAAAATCAGACATTGGTAACCATCCCATACATCCCCCTCCTCCGGTGTACAAAAATTGATTTCCAATGCTTGAAATTTACACAATAAAGGAAACCTTTGTCTTCAATTCTACTGATGAGAGAGACAATATATGCAACCTCTTCATTGATTGACTTTTGTTTTCTTAGATTCAATTCTTGAGAGAATCATTAAACATAAGAGAAAATGATTTGTTTCCATTGATTGAATGATGTGTCCATCTGACAGCTGTAGTTTTATATTAAAGCTATTACTATGTCATTAATGTAATTTGCAGAATCAAGAAGAAATACCTCAAGTTCTAACTGTATTGCTGGTTATGTTTTTTGAATAAATATAAAACATTTTTAGAGGAAATAAATCTTGTGACAACAATAATAGATGAAAAGGCCAACTGCTCACTTTATAAATCACCACCAACGAAAGGAAACTTCCTCTGATTACTTAAGTGGGAAGTGCTGGGAAGCTGGGTTTCTCCAAATGTCCGGTTTCATGTCAGGAAATTCTTAGGATCCTTGTTAATTTCAAGTACTTAGGAAAGATAACTCCCCATTGTTCATTTACATTCCTTTCTCATTCTCAGAACCGTTTCATTGCTTAAGGTTAATAAGTTATATAGAGCGTGGTAAAGCCAGGCTTGATTTGGGCCTCCCTGTAGTCTCCCCTGAACTATGTGTTCGTACTGACTGGGGATATTGTGTGCTTGTCTAATTCTCAGAAACTTTTCTCTCCCCTGACAATGATTGCCGAGAAATTAATTATGACAAGCAGGGAAATAACTGCTCTGTAACCTGTCTCTGGCTTCCTGCAAAACTCCAGCCTCAAAGTGAATGTCTGGGTTTTGAAATTATGTGATTCCTTGGAATTTTCGGGGGAGGGGGAGAGGGAAACTTGGTGTCACAAGTGCAATTTGTGAACCCTCCTTCCTCATTAGATTTTATGGGCCTTTACTAACTCTCCTACCATTACTTGGGGAGCATAGGGCTGGTTGTGCATAGTTTTCTGACACATGAAAGGTGCCCTAAAAAAATCCTCATGTCGGTTTACCATGGAGGCAGGCTGGCTCTATGAGTGTGTAACTACCCTCTAATTAGAAGGTCCTGGCACTTGGTCTAGTGTTCTGCATTTGCTGTCTTGAAATTCTTACTAATTTTTTTTATCAGGTTCCACGTATTTTCATTTTGCCCTGGGCCCACAGATTATGTGGCCTGTCCTGAGTGGAGGGCTAGTGTGTGGCATATGTTACATGTCAAAGTGACCCTGTTGATTCAATAAGCACAACCCATTTGCATAAATCAAAGTCTAAGTGTGGAATGACCATTTTCCCCATAGTGTGAATTTGTTTTTCTGCCGGGGTCCAACCCCAGCAGGTCCAGGGGTCCCCAAAGGTGTGGACAGAGTCGGCGAAGAAGGAATGACATGAAGACAGCGTTCAGTTGATCAGCAGCCTAGCCAGGATCTCCAGCCAGGATCTCCAGCCAAGTTCTGGTTAGGATCTCCAGCCAGGTTCTGTCCAGGTTCTCCAGCCAGGTTCAGTCACCAGGTTCTAGTCAGGTTCTCTTGCCAATTTCTGTAGTCAGGTTCAGTCCAGGATCTTTTGCCATGTTCTCTCCAGCGAAGTTCTTCTGTCTGTAGGTTCTGTGTAGGTTCTGTCTGTAGGTTCTCTCTTCTAAGTCCTGTGTCTTTCTGTCTTGTTACATCTGTATTTATACCAGTTGATTCAATCCTATCAATCTCTATTACAAAGGTTAGGGCGTTTCTTATCTCCATTCCAGGGAGTAAAGATTATGTAGCTTAAGCATGATTGTTCGTAGTTAAAGTGATTAATTACCCGCCTGGCACTTAGTTGAGGGGTTTTATTCCCTCCCTAACTTCAGGGGAAAATCCCTACCTGGGGAAACAACCTTTCTCAGAGAGGAGACCTTGGTTAAAACACATAGTGCCAAGAAGGTGAGCAAACATTTTAAGAACAGTATGCCATATATGCCAGGTCCTTTGAAACAGAAAGGATGGACCGGCTCCCGGCATTTTTCCATTCTCCTCCTTTCTTTTTTTCAATAATGAAAAAATGCTTTTGATAGCACTGTTCACATCTTTGAGGAGTGATAACAGGTTAAATACTAAATATTAATTTTGCTGATGATGGATACAAAATTCTGTAAGTAAAAGCAGACTGTTATAGGAGGATGAGTAAGAATTTTTGAATATTTTTGTGAAGCAGTATATGCAGTCTTGTTGTATTAAGTATTGTATCATTACGAAACAACTATTAAAAAGTGAAATTGCTTTTTGTATTTGAGTATCCTAGGAACATATACCAAAAGGACCTATTCTTTCTTCAATAATGTAAAATAAATGTGGTAGCTACCCATTGTAAGGATAAGAAAGCATAGTCTATGAAAAAATGCTGAACATCACTGATCATCAGGGAAATGCAAATGAAAACCACAATGAGATGCCATCTCACACCTATTAGGATTGTCACTTTATATATTAAAAAATCCAGAACATAACAAGTGCTGCAAGGATGTGGAGTAATTGGAACCCTGGTGTACTTTGGTGGAGATATAAAATGGTGCAGCTGCTGTGGAAAACAGTATGTTGGGTCCTCAGAAAATGAAACAGAGAATTGCCATGTGATCCAGCCAGCCACTTGTGGGTATAAATGCAAAAGAACCAAAATCAGGGGCTCAGAGAGAGAATTACAGTCCCGTGTTTAGGACAGCATTATCCACAATAGCCAAAGAGGTGGAAACAACCTAGGTGCTCCTCATTGGGTGAATGGATACCTCATACAATATCTACCTCATGTGATATAGGTAGAAACTTGAAAAGCACTTTGTCTTTTTGGACTTACTCACTTCTACCTCTGTCATCTCCATGAGAAGGACATGCCTGGGTTAGCCTACAGGTTGATAAGCTGGGCCATTCTGGATTGGTTAACAGCCAGTCAACCCCCAGACATATGAGCAAGATGAGCCCCAAAGAGCAAATCTACGTACCAACCTGCGGCTGGGCTTCAGCCGGGTAAAGCCAGATGAGCTTAACCTCGTAGACTCCTGAGCTGAAATCTTGTGTATTGCTATAAGCTCGTGAAGAGTTATGATTGTTCATTGTGCAGCAATAGCTATCTGATCAACATGCTGCTATGTCAGCGGGATGCATATCCCTATTCAAGAGACCAGGAAGGATATATGGAATGATGCCCTAAAAATTATCTTTTGACTATAAGACTGTCAGTGGGAGTAACTGACATAACCAGGTGGGACAGAATTATCAGAGAAGTGGAGAAAACCCCTCTGGAAGTAGAAACATAGAAGAAGTGTGAGAATTGTGGTTGGTAGGAAGGGCAGTAACTGTGTCCCTGTCGTCTTTGCAGCTCCAGAATTTCTGTAACAGAGAGCCTGGCACTAGGGGGGAAACAACTGATAAATGTTGGTGGACAAATTTATGGAATAAATAATCTACTGCTTTATTGGCCATTTAGCACATCTCAATGCTGGTCTATAAAACCCAGAGCCACCTGGCTCTCTGCATGTCATTTCCTTTGGGCGGTGACTGAACTATTGGTTGTTGAAGCTTTTACTCTATTTAAAAATCACAAGTTCAGATTTAATATAACTGACGTTTAATTTTCTCTCTGCTGAACATGTTCATTTTGTAGAGGTTATTTAAAATAACGGTGCAACTGTTATTCCACAGCAAGTACTTAAAATAGTTTTTTTAAAAAAGACAAATAATTTTATTCACTCTTGCTTCCAAAATAGGCATATATATCTACTCCAAACATTTGGTGCCTTTGAGGCAATATTTAGTTAATTCTAAATACTAAAATATGGTTATACCTGAAAACAGTTAACTTCATTAAAGCACTGTTCAATCTTTTTTTAAAAAACATAAACAAGTCAGGTTTATTTTCAGCAAATATAATTTAGTGAAGTTTATTTCACTTAGAAAAATTCAATCATGAAACTCTTGCTCACTTTGAAAGAGATGATTTTTTTTTTTTTTTAGTTTTATTTGGAAATCTTACATTTTCCAGAAAACACTATCCTGTCTTGAACCACCACTTGGTAGGAATGTTATTGGAATGATCTTGGCGGATTATTTCCCACCATCTGAAAGTAGTTTTATTACTTCTTATTGATTTTAGAAAGTGTTTAAAAATATTATGTGAAGTCGCCTTTCTTATCTTTGTTGTTGTTGTTGTTAATCCTCACCTGAGGACATTTTTTTCATTGACTTTTAGAGAGAGGGAGAGACACAGAGAGAGAAACATCAATATGAGAAGACACATTGATTGGTTGCCTCCTGCACACACTCCAACCAGGGCTGGGGATTGATCGAGCCTACCACCGAGGTACGTGTCCTTGACTGGAATCGAACCTAGGACCCTTCAGTACATGAGCTGACGCTCTATGCCCTGAGCCATACCGACTAGGGCATTTCTTATCGTTCTTGTTAGAAAGAAACTGCCACAGAGGATTGTGGAACGGTGGCCCGTCCTGGAACAGGCCAGCACTGGATAGGGCTGTACCTGGTACTTCTGTAGCTGTCCTTGACATGGGTGCATTTCATCTCCTCCTTTACGGCTGGACCCATTCTAACAGCCCCATGTTATTTCTGGTGACTCCTGCTTGTTCTCCTTAGTGGCTCAATGATGACCTTGCACACTTTTTTTTGGTAATGATTCAAGTAGTCAATATTTGTGGGCCATACAATCTCTGTTGCAAACTTGGGACTCTGCCATTTCAATATGTAAGTAGCCTTGGATAATATATAAACTAAGAGTGAGGTGTTTCGATAAAATTTTAAGGACACTGAAATTTATATGTAATGTAATTTTTACATCTCACAAAATATTATACTTCAATTTTAAAAAAAGCATTTAAAAATACAAAAACTGTACAAAGGCTGTACACAAACAGGGCTGGATTTGTCACAATTTGTGAACCCCTGACCTTGGGAACTGGGCTGATGGGTCATGAATGGATGCCTCGGGTGTGCACGCAATGCTGAAGCCAGACAACCTGCATTTGCATCCTAGCTCTGCCTTTACCATTGGTGCAATTTTGGGCCAGTTTCTTTTTTAATATTAAAAGTGGAAATATTAATAATCCACTTCAACACTGCTGTGAGGATGGAATGTATTAATGTAGATAACATGCTTGACACCTAGCAAATACTGTATACACGCTAGCTGTTTCCGTTATCGCTGCCACTTGCCACAGTTGGAAATTCTGGTTTATTTTGAAACATGCAGAAGAGCTAAGCTGGCCCATGAAGACAGCACTGTTGACAGTAGTCAGACCACTTGCCCTGTGTTGATCCATGGATATTTTTGCTGTTGAGTTCATCCTCATGCTTCTGTAGATGCCGCCAGACTTTTAAATTCCCAAGTAAAGACACAGCACTTACCAATTTTAATATCTCAAATTAAAAAATTAATTACATTATGATCTAGAAATAAATACTCTAACCAAAATTTTAAAACAATCCTTACTTTATAAAAGGAATTTTTATTTCTCCTCCCCCACCCTCCAGGTAATATTAGTAAGGCATGTGGTATATACTATTGGAAAAGAAGCACAGATAATTTATATACAGTTTATTTTTCTCATTTATTAATACTCAGAGGATGGTTACAAACTCAATTTAGATGATCGTGTTGTTTTTGGTACCAAGAGAAATGTTTATGGCATCTCTCTGATCATAGCATGATATAGTTACACTACTCTTGTTTTTTCATCTGTCTTGGACTTCTTCCTTTTAAAATTTTATCCATCGGTAAAATGAAAAAGAATGCGGAAGAAATTTTAGAATCAGGCTATACAGCCAATACAACCATACACAGAGGCCCTGACCACTGACTGCACTCCCCGGCCTGGCTCACTGGCCCACGGAAAGCTGACCCAGGCTGCAGGCTATGTGTCATTTCTTGCTCCCTTTGCAAGTCCCTGGGCACTTACCTGGGATGCCACTCAAGGCAGCCTTTTAGAATGTTAGAGAGAGATAGGGAAGCTATTGTGGGATGGTCTGCATTCTCTTTGATTATCTTTCTCCTCCCCCTCAAACAACAACAAAAAAATCCCAGAAAGTATAATTTCACAACTGTCTTATTATTTAGCAACAATACCAACCCTGAAACCCTGGTGTGTCATCACGCTGTGTGACAACCCTACCCTAAATAAGCAAAGCCCAAGACGTTACTGTCCTGAGTTGTAGCAGTGACAAATGAGCTTACTTCTGAGGCAGCCCCTTTAGCCCGGTGCTACTCTCTCTGTGGCATCAAAATGGTAGTATTGCATTCAAGGCTCATGATATCAGGGAGGCTGTTTTAAATTTCTATTACTTAGGAAGGAAAATATGCTCAGTTTACATAGTCATGTTAAATTAGTATCATATGCTAATAATTATGTTTTTAATAATAGAACTCCAAATCTTTTTTTTTTAATTAAATCTTTATTGTTCAGATTATTACATTTGTTCCTTTTTTTCCCCCCCATAACTCCCCTCCTCCCAGTTCCCGCCCCACCCTCCGCCCTCACTCCCCACCCACTGTCCTCATCCATAGGTGCACGATTTTTGTCCAGTCTCTTCCCACATCTCCCACACCCCTTTCCCCCCCAAGAATAGTCAGTCCATTCCCTTTCTATGTCCCTGATTCTATTATAATCAACAGTTCATTCTGTTCATCAGATTATTTATTCACTTGATTCTTAGATTCACTTGTTGATAGATGCATATTTGTTGTTCATAATTTGTATCTTTACCTTTTTCTTCCTCTTCCTCTTCTTAAAGGATACCTTTCAGCATTTCATATAATCCTGGTTTGGTGGTGATGAACTCCTTTAGCTTTTCCTTATCTGTGAAGCTCTTTATCTGACCTTCAATTCTGAATGATAGCTTTGCTGGATAAAGTAATCTTGGTTGTAGGTTCTTGGTATTCATCACTTTGAATATTTCTTGCCACTCCCTTCTGGCCTGCAAAGTTTCTGTTGAGAAATCAGCTGACAGTCGTATGGGTATTCCCTTGTAGGTAACTGAGTTTCTTTCTCTTGCTGTTTTTAAGATTCTCTCTTTATCTTTTGCTCTTGGCATTTTAATGATGATGTGTCTTGGTGTGGTCCTCTTTGGATTCCTTTTGTTTGGGGTTCTCCGCGCTTCTTGGACCTGTAAGTCCATTTCTTTCACCAGGTGGGGGAAGTTTTCTGCCATTATTTCTTCAAATAGGTTTTCAATATCTTGCTCTCTCTCATCTTCTGGCACCCCTATAATTCTGATGTTGGTACGCTTGAAGCTGTCCCAGAGGCTCCTTACACTATCCTCGCATTTTTGGATTCTTTTTTCATTTTGCTTTTCTGGTTGGATGTTTTTTGCTTCCTCGCATTTCAAATCATTGACTTGATTCTTGCGCTCCTCTGGTCTGCTGTCGGGCGTCTGTATAATATTCGTTATTTCAGTCCGTGTATGCTTAATTTCTAGTTGGTTCCCCAATATAAGATCGAGGGTCTTATTAGTTTTCGTGTAGATCTCATTAAGTTTATCGGCAGCTTCTAAACAGTTCTTGAGAGACCTTAAAAGTGTGGTTCTGAACTCTATATCTTCCATTGACAATTTTGTCCTGTTTCTTTGTCTCCGCATTTTGTTATGCTTCCTTGGTGCACCCCCTAGTGGTCTTTGTTCGCAGTCTTATAGTTAAATCTTGATTGTTGTAGCTAATTCCAGGGAGGGTTTGACCTCCAGGCCAAGTGGCTATGAGAATCAGCTGTGTCAGCAGTGAGAGAACTTCTGTCCTCTAGGGAGATGCTAATCTAGCCTTTGCCTGAGGCTATCCGGCAAATGCCTCTGTGCAGGACTTGGGCGGGGCGGGTCGCACAGGATCAACAGGGTGGGCCGGAGAGAGCAGTTATGGCGGCTCTCAGTCCTTTCCCCAGGGGCTCTGCCTCTCTGAGTCCCAGCACCCGCTGCAAAGCTCGGAGAGAAAGCTGCACTCGCTCTGACCAAAGCCAGACAGTCCCGCTTCTCCCGTTTGAGTCTGGGTCCCTAAAGACTCGCCTGGATCTGGTGCTCAGAGTCTGCGACTCCCTCCCGATTGAAAACGCCAACCGCACCCTCCGCCGCCAGCCCGCTCCGCGCACTCCGCACCTCAGAATTTGACTTCAGCACTGCGCCTCCTCTGAGTGTCCGTGTGCGTTTCTCTTTCCTCCTAGTTGTAGGACTTCCACTCAGCCAGCGTTCCTGTGGTTCTGGGTGATGTCCCTTCCGTTTTTTGGTTACACTTTTGAAGTAGTTATTCAAAGCAGCAAACTCCGGCGTTAACCTATGCCGCCATCTTGGTTCTCCTCTGAACTCCAAATCTTTAATAAGTCTTAAACTCAGCTATTTATGTGACATAGTGGCAAGTGGTAAAACTCTTATTAATAAAATAGAAGCCTGGTGCACAGATTCGTGCAGTGGTGGGGTCCCTTGGAGTGGCCTGCAGGGATCAGTGGCCCTCTACGCTGCCACAGCCGGGCCTTACCCGCCCCCTCGTCAGGCTCCAGCCTGCTGTCCGCGTCAATCCCACACAGCATGAAGTAGTGTGCGAAGTGGCAGGCGCCCGGGGAGGAGGTCGAGCCCGGGCTGGGTGCTATGCCTCTGCTCCGGCTCATCCCAATCCCTGCTGTGCCTGCTGCTGGCTCAGGCATAGAGGGGGAGTGTCTGTGGGAGAGGCTCATGCCGCTGCAGCTACACTGGCCAGCCGTGAGCCCAGCGTCTGGCACATGTCTGTGAGCTGAGTGGAGCTCCCGCTATGGAAGCGCACTGACCACCAGGGGGCAGCTCCTGCACTGGGCATCTGCCCCCTGGTGGTCAGTGTGTGTCATAGCTACCGTCCGGTTGTCCAGTCATCCGGTCACTTAGGCTTTTATATATATAGATAGGCAATGAGTTGAGAAAGCAATGTCACAGTTAACTGTATCATCAGCAACATGCAATTCATCCTTGGATAAATTTATACCTAAATATGCTTTCTTGGCTCATAAAAACGTTAGCCCAAAACTACTAACCAACAAAAATCATCCCCACCCCAAATCCAAAATAATGAGGCTCTAAAAATGTATGATCAGAATTTAAGCACTACTAATCTTGTTTCAGTATGTAAATAAGGAAAAGCACATCTGGAAAGTCTGTAGCCTGATGTCAATTCAGCACAAGAAATATAAAGATCAGGGATGACTTTTTCGAGTTTGGCTTAAAACTCAGGGACTTAGGTTTCCTAGCATCGCAATAGGTACTTTCACTTCCTGAACAGCTAGGAAAATCGTTCACTTCAGCTAAATACGATTTTTTAATTTCAAAATACTAGATTACGAGATGAGACTTTATGAGTGTGGGCACTAATCCAAATTTTATCAAACTACTACTATTATCTATAAAGCTTATTCAAGATGGGGAAAAAGTTTATAAAGAAAATTTTAGCAATCACGTAGCTGCTTGAAAAGACTGAGTGTAATATACAGATATTGGAGGAAACATTATTTTGTCTGTTCTAGATTGTCTGGGTAACTACCTTAATCATCTACCTCAGGGTGCCAGTATGGCATCTGTCCGGAGGTGATTAAATCTTAGGAAAGGTAGCACCAGGAGGCTGACCTTGGCAGTAGGGAGGGGAATGCTGGGGCCAGAATTTATGGCATGGTGATTGACTTCATCACTGACTTCCTGGCCCCAGGGGAACCAACCCCACACCTGTTTGGAGGAGGGAAGTATTGCGATTATTTTGAGGGCAATCACCCTGTCGCTTCAATCATGAAGTAGCCTCTCACCTCTGAATTTGCAACTGTACCTCCAACTCCAAGATTAAGGCTTAACACAGGTGGTAGCCTGCTGCCCCAAACCATTGGTCAAATCTACACAATGTGAGATATCGTTACCCATGGGATGCGACATTGAGCAGATTTCAGCTGTCTAGATATTGCTAAACCACTGGTTTGACTGACTCCTGGATGAGTTTCATGTTTTTTTTTTTGCCCAACTGACCTCATTTGGGGTTAGCTCAACTGGCAATGCGTGGACATGGAGCTTGTCAACAGAGTTATTGGGAGAAGAGGGAAGTTCTGGACTCAGATAAGGATGAGCTGGTCTCCAGTTCTTCAAAGCACTTCGATTTCTTGCTTTGCCATTTCATAAATCTCTCCCAACAGGGCACCGCAGAGCACACACAAAAGGAAAAAAGGAACATAAACAAACCGGCTCCTGTCATCTCTGTTGATTTTTCACTTAGTAGACTTCTTTATGGATTAAAAAACTTTTTTTCAGCTTCTTGTAAAGCAGTGTTCACTGGAGCTTAGCCAATAGATGCTATCATCCCTGCCAGAGTCTATGCTATGGGCGGCCTATGGAAGCATATCTGCTCAAGGCATTCATGCAAATTATTACTTACTGCCCTATATGCTCATAAATTAATAGCTTCTCTGTGGATGAAAAACAGAAATTAGACAACCATTAAAGTTGAACAATGTTTAAAGAATATTAAATATTAATGTATGAAATGAAAAAAAATATTGTGAGTGATATCAGTAGATATGCCAAAAGCATAACAAGCCAAACCTAAGAATGCAAATAATAAAAACACGTTTTCAGCTAGATATTCTGGATGGTTTAGTATTCAAATTAAAGTTGAAATTTTTCCCTTTCAGTAAAAACAAAATAAAGTATTGACTGCTGTTTCATACTGTATGAGTGTTCATTTTCATACTCAGAGCAAAAAGGAATTGAAGGCGCATAAACTAATAAGGTCTGAGTTATTTTGGTCATTGTGCTTGTGCAAAAAATTTCTTGCAATATTGAAAATGCATACCATGAATATTTCTGAAAAGTTGTTATCTGTCTACAGTGGTTTTTCTATTCCCTGCATTTTAATAATTGTCAGGTTGCCGCGCGGGTCCCAAGGACTTTGCCAGACGCTGTAACTTTAGAATAGGAACCGGCAGGAGACTCTTCCGGTGACAGGATGGAGTGAGCTGTCGCTCTTTGGGCGAATGGGCATGGTCACCGGTCTTTGGCAATAAGAAATTTAGGAAAAAAGTTTATATGATTAGGCACCCATCCTTAAAATTCTGTGTGTTTCCACCAGGCAGACTTAACATCCGCGGTATGGACGCTGCA
Organism: Myotis daubentonii; assembly: GCF_963259705.1. Taxonomy (NCBI): domain Eukaryota; kingdom Metazoa; phylum Chordata; class Mammalia; order Chiroptera; family Vespertilionidae; genus Myotis; species Myotis daubentonii. Next base: position 178,062,156 of record NC_081841.1, on the reverse strand, counting down.
CCAGTGACAAGCCGAAGGAAGCTCTAGCTCTTGTCCTGCCCCTGCTTTGAATTAGCTGTGAGATCTTAGCAAGGGAACCTCTCTAGGCCCCTTCCTCATTTATTACATGTGCTAAGTAACACAAGTCATACGGACCTCACAGAGGTACAGGATTTGGCTGGTCAAATAAGGTAAAACCTAAATAAGTACTGTGATATAGCCAATCAATCAATCAATCAATCAATCAATCAATCAATTTTTTGTTTATGGAGCAGGTACTCTATGCTGACCAGTCACTGGGGGGGTTGGGGTGGGGGAGCAAACCTGAATAATTAAAGAATGTAGCAAATGTTTATATCATGCATTTATTACATATCAACACATTTCCTCCTCACAATGACCTCGTGAGTAGATATCTCAAATTATTCCTTTTTACAGATGATAAAAGTAAAACACTGAGAGGTTAAGTAACTTGCCCAAGGTCACATAGCTAGTTAGTGGCAGAGCTGGGGCACGACCCTAGGCAGCTAGCTTAGGTCCATATTCATCACTGCACTGACCCCAATTCTGTCTCATTCTTCCAGGTCCTCAGAGTCTCGGGCAGAGATCGGCTGTTGTAAAACAGTATGGATTCAGTAAGTGTGCCAGGCCCCAGGCGTCAGTATGGAAGCCTGAGCAGGGTCACCTAGGCCAGCACTTGATTGTGTGTACACTGGTGATTAGGTGGACACAGAGCAGGGACAGCTTCCGACGATAAGGGAGGCCTTCACTGAGTCTTAAAGGAGAGGCAGGGTAGGTAGGAAGGACATTTTAGGCTGAGATGACAAGAGCAAAGGCACCAAGACTGGAATCAGTCTGGAATGTGCATGGCCACAAGGCTTTAGTCATTCTAAGAATGATGGCAGAAGAGGCTGCAGGTGGCTGGGGCCCAGGTCTCAGAGGACCCTGCATACCAGGCTCAGGAGACATAATGGGACTCTAATGTCCAATGATAATGATGAAGCTGAACAGTAATATCAGGCAGCAGAAAGCATGTAGGTTGCTGCATAGGGAAGGCAGGGAGGGAGTAGAAGCCACATATAGGCAACTGCATCTAAGTACCATAGGAGGGATTTGTAAGGAGGATCCTCTATGCCAGCACGTTCTAAACTTTAATGTGCACAAGACTCACCCAGGACACTGGGAATGCGGATTCTGATTCAGGAAGCAGGGAGTGGCCACCAAGGTTGTGCATTTCTAACAAGCTCCCAGGTGATGCCACCCCGCAGGGCCTGGACCACTTTGAGCAGCAAGGCCATGTAGAGTATAAGTAGCCCAGAAAGATCATTCTTTGTTCTTTAAGAAACTCTTTAAAAATAACCCCAGAGCACAGGTATCATCTGGTACATCTCAGGGTTCCAGCCGAAGATCCTGCAAAGTAACTTCCGGGCCAGTGCTTGGCCTGTTTTGATGAAGGCGGCTCACCTCCTTATTCCTGAGAAAATAGGTGGTCCAGTCCTAGGCACCTGGGTTCTCCCAGCCCCAAGAACTGTTTCCAGCCTCTTCCTTTGTTTCTAGGGAATTGGAATTAGGGGATTAAGGAGGCCTGTGTAGAGGAGAGAAAACGTATGGCATTGATTCCATTCCATGCCCCTTTAACACTTGGTATTTGTTTTATCTGTTAGGCCATACCTTCCCCAAATCTTTTATTGCATCTATAGAAATTCAGGGGAATAAAAATCACCTTAGTTTTGAAACATATGTAGCACCTTTTTGGGTAAATCGAGGCACACCCAGAGAAGTCACAAAAGAAGAAATGGAAAACCCCACCTACGAGCTCCAGGGAGCCTGCACTTGTGGGAGGGCTGCTCTCAAAGGTTTTGGGAGACACACTTCTGGGTTTCTCAGGTGCCTTGGGAGCATCATGTTGCCGTGGGGCCCTTGGGACTCACACTCTTTTTTTTTTTTTTTAAGTTTTTTTGTTTTTATTTTATCCTATCTAATAAAAGAGAAACATGGTAATTAGCGTACGACCGCTACCCTTCCCATTGGCTAATCAGCGAGATATGCAAATTAACTGCCAGCCAAGATGGCGGCCGTCAGCCAGGCAGCTTGAAACTAACAGGAGGCTTGCTTGCTTCAGTGACGGAGGACTCCAACGTTCCCCGCCTGCCTTGCCGGCCTCTAAGCCTGCAGTTTGAAACATTGTAACAAATATAGAAGCTAAACAAAACCCCAGAAACCTGCTTTCAGCAAGCCGGGATCTCAGAGCTGGAGTTATACATTGTTTCGATTATAGAACCCAAACAAACCAGATACCTGCTTTCAGCAGCAGAGGCCTCAGAGCTATAGCCAGAGCTAAAGCTGGCCCAGAATAAAAAAAAAGAAAAAAAAGAAAAAAAGGAGCAGTTGGGAGTTTCAGCCCTCAGCCCCTCACCCAAACTGGCCAGGCACCCCAGTGGGGACCCCCACCCTGAAGGGTGTGTGACCAGCTGCAAACAGCCATCAGCCCCTCACCCAGGCTGGCCAGGCACCCCAGTGGGGACCCCCACCCTGATCCAGGACACCCTTCAGGGCAAACCAGCCAGCCCCACCCATGCACCAGGCCTCTATCCTATATAGTAAAAGGGTAATATGCCTCCCACCACCAGGATCAGTGGAGCCCAGAGGCCTCCCGGCACCGGGATCAGCGTGACAGGGGGCAGCGCCAAAACCCCCTGATGGCCCTGCGGCTCTGTGTGTGACAGGGGGCGGGGCCACAACCTCCCTATCCGCCCTGCTCTGTTCGTGACAGGGGAAGGTGCCCCAACACCCTGATCAGCCCTGCTTGGTGCCTGATCCGGGGGAGCTCCCCAACCCCCTGATCGCCCTGTGGCTCTGTGTATGACAGGGTACGACGCTTCAACCCTCTGATCAGCCCTGCTCTGTGTGTGACAGGGTGTGGTGCCCCAACCCCCCCACCCCCCCCACGGGCCCTGCTCTGTGTGTGATGGGGTAGAGCCATAACCTCCCCATTGGCCCTGCCCTGAGTGTGAGAGTGGCAGCGCCCAACCCCCTGATCTGCCCTGCCCTGAGTGTGACAGGGGGCGGTGCCCCAACTCCCCTATCGGCCCTACTCTGAGTGACAGGGGGGAGCTCTTCAACCCCCTGATCAGCCCTGCTCTGTGCATGACAGGGGGGAGCTCCCCAACCCCTTGATTGACCCTGCTCTGTGCATGACAGGGTACGGAGCCCCAATCCCCCTGATGGGCCCTGCTCTGTGCGTGACAGGGGGTGGCGCCGCAACCTCCCCATCGACCCTGCCTTGAGTGTGACAGGGGGCAGTGCCCCAACCCCCCAATCGGCCCTACCCTGAGCGTGACTGAGGGTGGCATCACAACCTCCCAATCTGTCCTGCTCTGTGCATGACAGGGGAAGGCGCCCCAGCTCCCCAATCGGCCCTGCTCTGAGCCCGACCAGGGGCTGCACCTAGGGATTGGGCCTGCCCTCTGCCACCCGGGAGCAGGCCTAAGCCAGCAGGTCGTTATCTCCCGAGGGGTCCCAGACTGGGAGAGGGCACAGGCCAGGCTGAGAGACCCTCTCTCCTTCCCGAGTGCACAAATTTTTGTGCACCAGGCCTCTAGTTTATTTATATTTGTTAATCTTCACCTAAGAACATTTTTTAAAAATTATTACTTTTTTATTTTTTTAATATATTTTATTGATTTTTTACAGAGAGGAAGGGAGAGGGATAGAGAGCTAGAAACATCGATGAGAGAGAAACATCGATCAGCTGCCTCCTGCACAACCCCACTGGGGATGCGCCCGCAACCAAGGCACATGCCCCTGACCGGAATTGAATCCGGGACCCTTCAGTACGCAGGCTGACGCTCCATCCATTGAGCCAAACCAATTAGGGCCACCCAAGAACATTTTCCCAGAGATTTTTAGAGAGAGTGGAAGGGAGGGAGAGAAAAGGGGGGAAGAGAGAGAGAGATGTAAGAGAGACACATTGGTTGTTTCCTCCTACACCCAGCAGGACCACGGCCAGAGATGGAGCCTGAAACCGAGCTATGTGCCCTTGACCGGAATCAAACCCGGGACCCTTCTGTCCAAGGGCCGATGCTCTATCCACTGAGCCAAATGGCGAGGGCAGGGACTCACACTCTTGATGCCTGCTGTGGAAACCGAACCTCCTTGAACAACAGGGTGCCCAGAGAGAAGGAACCAGAGGCCTGGTAGAGATTACACTAAGTTCTGCCAATTCTTCTTTCACGCATCACCAAGAAAACTGTGGGTGTGACTGAAATTAGTGCCAGTAATCTCTGAACAAAGAGCTAGCCTGAAACCAAGGACAAAAAGAAAAGAAACCCCAGCCCGGGATTCATTCTAAATAGACTTTCATAACAGGTGAAATGAAGTAGGATGGCAGCTCGAACAGTGACAGGCAGCATCCAAAATCTGCTGTGGAAGTTGTGGCCTCTGGATTTAGCTCCTTGGACAACACCCTTTCACGGTTGCCTTGAGCATTTCTCACCCTCCCAACCTAGAAATCCCACCTTACTCACATTACTGGGGAGACCCCAGAAGGCTGGGGTCCAGCCATTCTTCAATGACTTATTTTCTTAGCATCTCTCCCTCCATTTAAGATGAAAAGTTTTATGTTTTACATATATTCTTCATTGCTCATTTTAGAACCTTTGGGGGGAAATATCCAAGTGGAAAGATAGCATCAACTTTAAAAAAAATGCTGTTATTGATTTTAGAGAGAGAGGAAGGAAGGGCTAGAGAGAAACATTGATGTGAGAGAGAAACATCAATTGATTGCCTCCCATACATGCCCCGACCGAGGATCGAACCCGCAGTCTGGGTAAATGCCCCAAGTGGGAATCGAACCTGCAACCTTTCGGCGTATGAGATGATGCTCCAACTGTCTGAGCCACACTGGACAGGGCAAGACAGCATCAACTTGTAAATTGTATTTTTATTTCTAGGAATTTTTCTAGGCTTAAGTTCACATATTATGGGACATGTAAAATTACAGAGGTGGGGGAAGAGGAAGAATCTGTTGCCTAAAGGCAGTAAGCTGATTTGGGGTAATTTACTCTCTGGCCTCTGCTGGGAATTTATATGGCACCCATCATGCCCTAGGTGTTTCCTAAGCAATGGTGAACATGAGGCTAAAAAAGGGAAGAGTTTAAAAGTAGATTCAGGAAATAGTTTCAGTACACGGAGACTGTGGCAATATAAATACAATAAAGCAGTAGGTAAACTTTACTCAAATTCTGTGAAAAACCCACACAATGCTGCTCATATCCTTCCTTTGTTTTCAAGTTTCTGTCAAGCGTTTGCATTTTCTTTCCTTGGGTAGTGTGCTACTTTATAACTCTTCCCTTCTTGCTTTGTGCATTTAGGTGAACGCTTTGGAAAGCAAAGATCTTACTCTGACTTGAATTTGGCGTGGCTGATAGTACATGCTCTAGGTCAGGGTGCGGAGAGGAACGAGGGAGCCCAGCCCAACGGCTTGTCTGTGAATTTACTAATTGCCCTCCGGAACCAATGACTTGATTCTGCTCAGAAAGAAAATCCGGTTACCCTAATTGGAACTCTCCACACTGAAGACCCCACATTTCTCTCTGCGTTTATTTCAATCCGTAAGATGCTGGTTCCTACAGCTCCCAACTCACCTGCGAAGTTGCTAATAGATGAAAGAATCATGGACATGGCTTGGATCCTGGGTAGTTAGAATCCTTCAGCCTGCTCCACAGCAACCATGAAAAAGTAAGCAACTTACTACTTTCACAACCTCCTCCCTGATTCCTCTGTTCAACAAAAATCCATCCAGAAAAACTGATTGATCACCAGATGGTACCTCAAAGACACCAAACTTGATAGTAGATAAAATCTTGCTGAGTTCTTATTCTATCAACACAACTCAAACCCAAAAGGAGAAGAGAATGAGAAAAAAAGGAACTGAGAAAATTCTCTTGAAAAAAAGCAAAACGTGGAGGTATATTATTAGGCTGGATTCCCTGGGAAAAGACGCTGAAATGGAGTGTTGTGTGGGCCAAGGTTTTCCGGGGAAATACACCTGTGTGAAAGGGAGGAGAGCAGGGTTAGGCTGAAGAGAGGCCGATTCACAGGGCGGTTGCAAATGCGACTCAGCCAGTCCTGCATGGAGATCTGGAGCTGGGTTGGCCCCTCGGAGCGTCCAACATTGAGGCAAGTATCTCTCAATGGCTACTCTTTGGCTATGAACTGTGGCTGTCAATTCAATCCAGTCCAAAAGACTTTTATGGACCTCGTAAGTACAAGGCTCTTTGCTATGCGCTCTTATGATTAAAAAGCTGAGCAAGATACAGCGTCCCTACTCTCGGAGAACTTACCATCTAATTACATAGTTACCTGAAGTCAGCCCAGCAAAGGTCCTCGAAGGTCATTTTCAGCTGCTCAGAGATACTGGGGGAAACCACTGAAAAGTTTAGACCAGAGGATATTATGGTTGGATCTCTGCCTTTCTAAGAAGATGCTAGGAGCTGTTTCAAGGGTCCAGATAAGCACAAAGAACCTAAAACGCTGGGGCTAGGAAGGGGGGGGGGGACAGCTTTATTAGGATGTCAGAGTTAATGGGGAGAGTCCCAGATGTGGTTTTAGTTTAATCACATAACAGAACAAACAGCTGACTGATTTATAAACAGACTGTGAAGGCAACGCTGTAGCAATTAGAGTCCTGACTCTTGCTGTCCCTGAGATCCCACCTTGGGTAAGTAACGTGGTCTCTGTTGTCTAGCAGATGCCTAATCAACAGGCTCACCTTTTCGGTCACAAATGAAAACACAGATACAAATCAATGGGCAAAAAGGGGACCCATTGATGTGTTTGTGTTGCTTTACAAACAGCTCAGCAAAAACATCCCAGTGAGCGTAAATCATCCCATTTTCCCCTTTTCTTTTCTCTCATTACAGTCATTATTAGTCACAAAAGGCTGCTCACAAAACAGCGAGTGATTATAATTTACTGCATCCTTTCTAAAACCTGCAGGGAAATTAAAGCAGGGAGCTTTTGGAGGGAACGGGGGCAGGGAAATGGGTTAGGTACATCTGAGGCAATAGCTTTACGTGGTAATTGTTCAGAACTTCCCAGCTTGGGAAAGCCCAGATCACTCCCTTGCAAATGGAATCATATTTTTGGTATTGGAGCTAGGGGATCCCAGTGGGAGTCCCTTCTAATACTGAGGAGTCTGATTGCTTCTGAACCCCAGAAATGCCTGTCCATGTCATCAGCCTCCAATGTCAGCTCTGGACCAGACAAGGATGTTCTGTTGGCTTCTGCTCATGGGCTCACACAGCAAGCAGAAGCCCTTTCTGCTGGCATTAGCTTGCAACCTCACCAAGCACCACGAATTCAATTCAGAATGAATTCTCTATCACTATCTCTATTCCCTTCACCCTGGCCCTCCCATGTAGCTTGAGGTCACTCCAAATGCTCTGATATTAAAAAACAAAATCATTGAAATGAAAGAGAAAGATACTATAAATATTTAGCCACTGAAATAAATGTTCTTCTGATAATAGTCATCAATGAGATATGTGGCTTTTTTTTTGCCAAAACCCCAAACCTGCACTCTCCATTACAGTAGTCACTAGCTACATGTGACTATTTAAATGCAAATTAACTTACATAAAATTTAAAATTCCTTTCTCAGGTCACACTAGCCAGTTGCAAGTACTCAGTGGTCCTATGTGGCCACCATATTGCACAGGGCGAACCTCAGGGCACCCGTAATGGTAAAATGAAGTAGAAGAATGGAGAAGCAATGAGTGTTGAGTATTCGATACCTTTATTTTTAATATAATATTTAATAATAAGTTCATACAATTTAATTTTTTACTAATGATGATGCTTAACAACCAGATCACAAAATTCCTGACAGTGAGACCGTCAACTCCACAAGCCAGTAAAAACCTGCTCCTATACACCACCGAAACATTGCCATCATTGCAGAAGTTTCTGTTGGAACATTCACTTCTCCACGCCACCGGCAACCCGAGGCTGTCTATACAATATACTAAATAATACACCCAAACAATACACCATCTTACCAGCGTGGTGAAAACATACCCAGAATGAGATTGAGACACTCCACACCATCACGGGTAGCAAAGATAAAAGACTCAGTGTGTTGTAACCTCCCCATCCGTCACTCCCGTCCTCAGACCTAAACCAAATTCCTTGCCACCCCTTTGCAAAGGGGAATGCGCACTTAATTGTTTTAGAGTACATCATCATCCTCTCAGCTGCCTTGCAGCGCTCTCCACCATCCTCTGGCACACTCCATAAACCTCTTCCTTCCTTTCCTCTCAGCCTCTGACTGTAAACCTATTTTTTTTTTCCCGAACTTCATCATCACAGTGAGCCCGAGGCCCCTGATTATCCCAGTCACCTTCCCATTCCCCAGCATCCCTGGTGTTTTGCATAGAATTCGGGACAATGCTGCAGGCTGAAACCTCACCAGAAATTCATACAGCACCGTCCTGTTCTTCTGATTCCCCAGGCAGCCTTCCCTTGATGGAAGCCGGGGATCCGCTTGCTTTCTCCAGATACTGAGCTTTTATTCCCGGGTCAGAGAACTCGGACTGAGGTTGGTTTCAGAATAGAAGAAGCACACAGAAGACTCTTTCTTGTCGGCAAACCCAAGAGAGAAGCTGCTTTTTTTTTTTTTTCCTCCAGGAAGAATAAGCTCAGGAGAATATTTGCTGGAGGTGATGCCAGTGATTTTCATTTTTATTTTGGCTTAAATAGCAAATGACATTTTGGTCCCACAGATGAGTGTTCCAGGGAATAGGGCCTGAGCGGGGCCTGTGGTTCTAGAGACAAAACTTCTCAGCATTTAGCTAGCCCGCTGCAGAAAACTCCAAGGAGCTTTGACAAAACGCCGGAGCCCTAGCCCCACCCTCAGGGAGTCTGACCCCATTAGCTTGGCCCGGACGCCAGTATTTTTAAAAGTCCTTTTGAATTGTGGTAAAATTCACATAAAATTGACCAGATTAGCCATTTTTAAGTGGCATTAAGTACTCCCACATTTATGCAATCGTCACCCCCATCCCTCCCCAGAATTCATCTTGTAAAAACTGAGGCCCTTTTCCCATGAAACAGTAGCACCCCTTTCCCTTCTCCTCCACGCCACTGGCAACCCGAGGCTGTCTGTGCATTGGACTGCTCTAGGTTCTTCACGTAGTGGAATTACAGTGTCTGCCCCTTTGTGACTGGCTTGCTGCACCATAGATGTCCTCAAGGTTCATCTATGCTGTAGCAGGTGCCAGCATTTCCTTTGCTTTTAAGGCTGAATGATACGCAGCCGTGTGACTCTCCCACGTGTTGTTTATGCATTCATCTTCGCCTGGTTCCACCTTTTGGCTACTGTGAATAATGCTCCGATGAACATGGGTGAACAAATATCTCTTCGAGATCCTGCTCTTAATACTTTTGTGGATATACCTAGAAGTGGAATTGCTGGAACATACAATTTATTTTTTTTTCTCTTTTTTTGTGTGTTTTCAGTTTAATTATTTGAGGAACCTCCATATTTTTTTTTTCCATATAAGCTGCACCATTTTACATTCCCACAAACAGGGCATAAGGGATCCAATTTCTCTGCATCCTTGACAGCACTTACTTTGTGTGTGTGTGTGTGTGTGTGTGTGTGTGTGTGTGTGTGTGTGTTTATAGTAGCCATCCTAATGGGCACCAGCCAGTATCTCATTGTGTTTTTGAGGCATCAGTAGTTTAAAAAGCCCTGCGGGTGATTCTAATGTGCAACAGGGTGAGCGTCAGGGCTGGGGAGAAGCCGTGGATGCAGTAGGTAAGGACCTGTGGGCTAACATGGTGGACTAATTCCGTCTCCAGAGAAACCAAAGGAAGGGGACTTGGTGTTGGCGCCTGATACTGCTACATGCGCTTTGGGTGAATCACTTGGCTCCCCTAATCTGTTTCCCTGTTTATAAGTGTAGGTGGGAAAACCTTTGACAGCTATTGCAATTATTACCTGGCACATAATTATTATGGAAAGTTAGAATTTTTAGATAAAAATTCAGAACCACATACCTGGTCTCTCTCTCTCTGAAAATGAGAGATGAGAAACAAATCTTGAAAAAGAATAAGGGGTTTTCTGAAAGTTTTACTCAATGTGTCAAGCCACCTAAATTCTTTTTTTTTTTTAAGCCACCTACATTCAAATCCAGGTTCTGATGACATTTCTGTGTATTCCATTTCTCCCCTCATCTGTGATTCCTCAAAGGAAAAAGAAAGCCCAGGCAAGTCTTGTGCACATTTCATCTTTACAGAAACAGAAATGGCTAAAAATAGGTGAAGTCTGACCATCTACTCAAGATGATGTTTAAATGAAAACTAAAAGCATTAAAGAAACGGGATCACACTCTGATAATCGGCTGTCGGTCTCCAGCCAGCAGGTAGAAGGTAGGGGCAGATTGTTCACCCTTGACAAAAAAACCACATAATCTTCTTTATCGCTTTTTTCTTCATGTTAACAATAGGAATGCCATCTTAATTTTCTATCTTGTTTTCTCTCTTTCAAGGTGCTCCAATGGGTATGATCTCATTGGATCTTTTGCAACATTTCTGTGAAGTATGTGCAGGAGATAGAATTCACCCCATTTTATAGATGATAGCCATGTTGTAGAGGAAATGGTGCCTTTGCACATACAGGTGAAAAGACATGATTGCCACTCTCAAAGGTGAGCAATTTTCTATCTTGTTAAGCAAGGCCTTAGCTGGAGAAGAGTTTTGTTTTATTAAACAGTTTTTAACCTGCCAAGTTATATGTTTCAAAACCAAATTCCCATTTCATTTCCTCACACAGAACTTTGCTTTTTACTTAACCTCTCAGTCAGGGTTGCATATGTTTGTCATAATCCTCTTTGAGAGGTTAATCATGTTCTTTTCCCCCTAAATTATATTAGATGCTAAGCATTTCACATTTTGTAATACATAGAAAATTACAAACCAAAATGAACAATTAATAATGATCAGAACCACCTAAGGATGTGATTAAGGACACTGAGGGATTAGAAATTAAGTCTAAAAGGGACCAATGCAAAGTCAGACACCAACAAGAGCACCTACCATTTGCACAGACAAAAGTAATAAAAATGAACTTGTCAAAGATTCCCTTCCCTTGGCCCTTAGAAGACCTATCACATAACTAGTCACGAGCACTCACAAGAGGGGCCTGCGATATTCCTTAGCTCTTTTGAGGGCCCAGGACTTAAGAGAACCTCTACCCATCCATTTGGGCACATGTGACAGCTCCCCAGGGGCTGGAGCAGGACATTCCCTATGAGAGCCTTGCCTGTCTCCTCCCGGCTGCCCTGTCCATCCTGCCCAAGGACTCTGCTTCCTCCCTGAGACTCTGCTCCACAAAGTTATATTCTCCAAAACCTTTCACAGAGAAATGCAGCTCCAACGGCTCCCTCCAAGGCTCTGCTCATTCAAGAACCCGAATTAACAACTTCTTACGGGGAAGCACTTGGTGAGAGCCAGTGGCCCAGCTTTCTAGTAGAAGGGCTTTAGGATTATAGTTCAGAGATCAACAACTCCCTCATTTATAACATGGTACTACTACTACTCCCAATAATAATAACCTACCTGTAGAGTTGTTGTGAAGATCAGCTGAGAAATGAAGCTAAACTCTCTTAAGGCCGGCACTAGGGTCTACACCTCTGTGCCCCACAGTAGGCAGAAACAGTAGATCTTCTATAAGGACTTTCAACAGGAGTAAACATTGCTCCTTCCATTAGAAGGAGAAGCCAGGGGGTGGGAACAAAAGTGTTCAGGAGTGTACCTGGGACTTAGCAGTAATATATATCCCTGTCTGGATCTACTTCACCGGGCTAGTGGGAAACTAAAAAGAGGTAATATCCATCACAGTACTTGAAAGGGCAAGAAACTAGCTATTGTAAATAATAAAACAACAATAACAACCACAGACCCACTTTTCCCACCACTTCCATCTCTGATAACCTCTGTGGAGCCTCTGTGCGGTGCTTAGCACAGGGCCAGGCACTTCACATGCACTGACTCACCCAATGCTGCCCCAATCCAGTGAAGTGGGAACCACCATGACCCCCATTTGGCTAATAATAATAATAATAATAATAATAATGATAGCAGCCCTGGCCAGTGTTCTCAGTGGTTAGAGCGTGGGCCCATGCACAAAAGGGTCAAGGGTTTGATTCCTGGCCAAGGACACATACCTTTGTTGCAGGTTCCATCCTTGCCCCGGTCAGGACACAAGTGGGAGGTGACCAGTTGATGTGTTTTTGATTCCTCTCTCTCTCTCTCTCTCTCTCTCTCTCTCTCTCTCTCTCTCTCTCTCTCTCCCTCTCTCCATCTGTTCTCCTCTCCCTCCCTGACTTCCACACTATCTAAATAATCAATGGAAAACTATTCTCAGGTGAGGATTGACAAAAAAATTAATAATAATAACAACAACAGTAATAGATAACATTTCCTGAGAGCTTTACTACATGTCAGTATTCACTCATTTTAATTCTAGCAGCACTTTGAGGTGGTGCGATGATATTTTTTTAACAGATCTGTTGAGGTATAATTGGCATACAATTAACTGCACACAATAAAGTGTATAACCTGATAAGTTTTGATACATGTACATACCCGTGAAACCGTCATCACCATCAAGATAGTGAACATATTCATCATTCCCCCAAAATAGGTTTTTTGTGCCTTTTTAACTGCCCCCCCCACCTCATCAAAAGGATAATAAAGGAATATCATGTTTATTACCTCTAGAAACTCCATCAGGATTTCATAGTGAGAAAAATCTCCACGGAGCTCTGGTAGGAGAGAGGAAGAGGAATCCTTGTGAAATACACCCAGAGTGTGCCCCATCACAAAGCCTTTCCTCCAGAGCAAAAGGCTTCCCCAGAGCCTATCCCAGCTGAGGAAGGCCTTCCCCCCACTCCCTCTAGCCCAGTGGTTCTCAGCCTTGGCTGAACATCAGAATCACCTGAGAATCTTTTTAAAATCCTGATTTCTGGGCCTCATCCTCCAGAAAGTCTGTTTCTTTGTTACTAATGTTGTGGCCCCAGCCCATAACAAAGAAACAGAATTTCCGGAGGATGAGGCCCAGGAATCAGGATTTTAAAAAGATTCCCAGGTGATTCTAATGTGCAGCCAAGGTTGAGAACCACTGCTCTAGACTTTCTAACTTACAGGAGAGAAAAGCTGTACTCCTTGAGAAACTTGAGAAGGTCTCAATCAGAGGCACAGGCCTCCTCCAAGGCTGAGATCAATCATAAAATGTATAGAATTCTTCTCCCCCCGTCCTACATCTGAACACCACATCAAGACAATTCTGATGTAGGGCAAGACATGCCACTAGCTATTAAGTCTTATAATTTATTAACTATTATTATAAAGCCATGGAAATTAACAGGGTGAAGATAAGTGTAAAGATAGATAAATAAATCAGTGGAAAAAATGGAAAATCTGAAAACAGAGAGAAGCAAATGTAGAACTTTACATTCAGTGTTGAGACAATTGGTTTTTCCATATGAAAAAATATAAACTTTGGTTCCTATTTCACAGCATATTATGATGAACCACAGATATATTAATGACCTGAATAAAAAACAAGTTAAATATTAAATGGTAAAAGAATAATTTTAAGATTTCAAGGAAGAGAAGGATATATTAAATAAGATATAAAAAACAAAAATTATGAGAAAAAATGACATAGTTGACTATATAAAAGTGAAATCTATCTAAATGATAAAATAAAACATAAAATCAACATACATATAAAGCAAATAATTAATATTTTTAATATGCAAAGAACATGCATGAACTGATGTTAAAAAGACAACTGAAATATTAAATAGTGAGCAAAGGACATAAGCAGGCAATTGATGAAGAGAAAAGCTGAAAATTGATTGAAGTACATTTTTAAGTTTCCAAATATTTCAGGATTTCAATTCTTGTGAGTCTTAGCTATACTTTACTCTTGTCAGAAAACATACTATATTTATGTTCTATATACATCAATTATTTAAAAGTTTCTGAGACTTCATTTGTGGCTCAGCATAATTGACTTATTCAATTGCAGCATTTAGATCAGGATATTCTATTAGAGTAGCTCAGTAAATACTGCATTTGTTAAAGAATTAATGCAGCCCTGGCTGGTGTGGCTCAGTTGGTTGGACGTCGCTCTGGGCACAGAAAGGTGGCAGGCTCGATTCCCCATCAGGACACATGCCTGGGTTGTGGGCTCCATCTCTGGTAGGGGGCGTGCAAGCCATTGATATATTGATCTCACATTGATCTCTCTCTCTCTCTCTCTCTCTCTCTCTCTCTCTCTCTCTCTCTCTCCCCTTCCCCTCTCTTTCTCTTAAAAAAAAAATCAATAACAAACTTTAAAAAGAATTAATGCAAAGTCACAAGATAATTTATGCTCTTGTATTTGTACGTTTTCTCTGCCCCTTTGCTGAGAGCATAAGAAGATCCTGCAAAGATGGTCCCTGTGCCATGAGGTATAGCGGGAACACTCAGGAATCCAGCTTCAGTTTGAATTTTGTCTCAGCAACTTATGAAATGTCACAAGTTGAACAAATTTATCTCTCTGAGCCTGCTTTCCCTTCTTAAAAATGTTCACAAAAATCTTTCTTGGAGGATTATGGATAGAATTAGGAATAAAATATGCAAATATACTAAGCATATTGTAAGGACAATTGTAGAAACACAATGTCCCAAAGTTAAACCAGCTGTCTTAAGTATATGTAAATTGGTACTTCACTCACATGTTCATAATGCCTTCTAGATTATTAATACAATGACCCAATTTGTTAGAATAAAATACCACTCTGGGCATGTTCTTAAATAACACCCCCGAATGAGAAAAAGAAGTTTTTATGGCTGCAATTGTAGATTCCTCAGAGATGATTCTTTTTTGTGAAATTGATTGCAAAAAAAATGCCAGTAAAACTACAAGGGAGGGGAAAACCCTCCAAAGCAACAAAAGATGGAAATTCTTTGAGTGTTTGCGCACTTGAATTAGAGATTATTACTGAAAACATCCAATAAAAATTTTCCTAGTGAAAAGCAAATAAAATGAATGGTTGTCACAAAGTCAAAATCCGTTTACATGAATATTGGGCAGCACAGGTAGCAGCATTTGACTAGCAATTCTCTGGGAATTAAAACAGTGAGCATAAAAATCCTTGGCAATTTGTAGCTTTCACTCAGGCCGAATCACCTGAAGTTCGTAAGTAAACGGGTGCAGCTGCCAACGGGCGAGCTCCTGACTGTGTAACTCCCTGGGAGCCAAACATGCTGGTTACAGAACAGGGTGTGAGGTGGGTTGGATGAAGGGCAGGTGCTTTCCTTGCAACATGGTTCACAATTTAGAAAGGACGTTGTTCACAGGCATAAAAGTAAGCAACTAAATTTCTTTCTTCATGAAATTTTTGTTTCTAACTTTCAAATTTTAAAAAAATGCAAATGTTGCCCTAACCGGTTTGGCTCAGTGGATAGAGTGTCAGCCTGCGGACTGAAAGGTCCCAGGTTCGATTCCGGCCAAGTACCTCGGTTGAGGGTACATCCCCAGTAGGAGGTGTGCAGGAGGCAGCTGATTGAGGTTTCTCTCTCATCGATGTTTCTAACTCTCTATCCCTCTCCCTTCCTCTCTGTAAAAGAATCAATAAAATATCTATTTTAAAAAATGCAAATGTTGAACTCAGCAAGCTTTCAGAAAAGTTATTTAGAAAAATGTTTTCTCAAATTATCACAAGTTTCCCTCTTATATCCAGAAAATAAAAAGTCTTCTTTATTTTAATGGTTGATTTGCTTTTATTTACTTACTTTTAGGTGTTGATTCTGAACTCTGTCACTGCACCTTTAACAAGGAATTTTTTTTTTAAAGGATGTTGCTATTTTGGGTGACATTCTGCCTAAAACATTTGCTTAAGGTGGTGCCTGGTTGTTTCCTCCATTGTGATGGAATGTTATGTAAAACAGTGTTTCTGCATCTGGGGTCCTCAGATACTTGGAGGTGTATTCTTGGAGGTCTGGGCTTACTCATAACAATTTTATAGTTTAACTAGAGGCCCGGTGCACGAAATTCGTACATGGGTGTGTGTGTGTGTCCCTCAGCTCAGCCTGCACCCTCTCCAATCTGGGACCCCTCAAGGAATGTCTGACTGCCCACTGGGATCAGGCCTAAATGAGCAGTCGGACATCCCTCTCACAATCCAGGACTGCTGTCTCCCAACCACTCGCCTGCCTGTCTGCCTGATTGCCCCTAACCGCTTCTGCCTGCCAGCCTGATCACCCCTAGCCACTCCCCTGCCAGCCTGATTGATGCCTAACTGTTCCCCTGCTGGCCCGATTGCCCCTAACTGCCCTCCCCTGCCAGCCTGGTCACCCCTAAATTCCCTCCCTTGCCAGCCTGGTCCCCCCCCAACTGCCCTCCCCTGCAGGCTTGGTCACTGCCAACTGCCCTCCCCTGCAGGCCTGGTACCCCCAACTGCCCTCCCCTGCAGGCCTTTTCCCTCCCAACTGCCCTCCCCTGCAGGCCTGGTCACCCCTAACTGCCCTCCCCTGCAGGCCTGGTCACTGCCAACTGCCCTTCCCTGCAGACCTGGTCCCCCCAACTGCCCTTCCCTGCCGGTCTGGTCCCTCCCAACTGCCCTCCCCTGCTGGCCATCTTGTGTCCACACGAGGACGGCCATTTTTGACCACATGGTGATGCCTATCTTGTGTGTTGGAGTGGTGGTTAATTTGCATATTACCTCTTTATTATATGGGATGTTTTTTATTATAACAGAATGAATTGTAAAATTAAAATAGCTTAAAAAGAGAAAAATGGTGGAAGAATTATTTTGTAGCACATAGTAGACTTTATAGGCCAAACTTAAAAAAAAAAATCTGTGTTGCTCTGGTCAGCACGTTCAGTGGTTAGAGCATCAGCCCACAAACCAGAGTCCCATTTTTTATTCTGGTCAAGAGCAAGCACCTGGGTTGCAGGTTTCCCACCCCAGTTAGGGTGTGTGTGAGAGGCAACCAATTGATGTGGCTCTCTCACATCAATATTTCTCTCTCTCTCTCTCTCTCTCTCTCTCTCTCTCTCTCTCTCTCTCCTTTTCCCTCTCTTCCCCTTTCTCTAAAATCAATGGAAGAAATATCCTCCAATGAGGATTAACAAAACAAAACAAAAATCTGTGTTGTGACAATCAGCATATATTTATTACAAGTTTGCAATAGTATTTTATCATGCTTTAATGTTGCTAATTGGAATTTTATTATTTTTTTTTACTATACTTGGTTTATAACAAGACCATTAGCATTAGGAAGATATACCTAATTTTATGTTTGCATATTTTAATGACATTAATAATCAAAATCATGTATCAACCATTGAGTATATAATTTTCCAATTGAAAGAGTTTCTGTGTGCTTAAGCTTAAAATGTACTAATCTAAATTCTTCCACAAGCTGATATAGTTTCTGCTGAAGTGTATGATGACAGAGCCAGTTAAGAAAACATGGCTGCCCAGATTCTAACTCTGAGAAGGGGGTATTTATTGGATGACTTAGTCACCTGACACTTTGGCTGTAGTAAGGGGCACACATGATGGGCTTTCTGTCCATGGAGGCGCCAGGAGTCAAAAGTCAACATAACTTGTCAGCTGGTTGTAGTTGGCCTCTGGCTGCAGCGCTGCTTCCTGCAGACAGCACCTCTGTGGCAATGGACCAAGGTAACTCACTGTCTTCGTTGGCTCGCTGGTTTCTGAGCTTTTGCTTGTATGAGGCCTTTTCCCCCCAAAAGGAAAAATATCAGATCCCTTACTTGAAAGATAATTGTACTAATTTTTTTATTCTTTTTTTAAATTATTGCTTACAGTCTTACAAAGGGTATTACATATGTGTCCTTCCCCCCCCCACCCCCCGTCCTTGACAAGCCCCTGGCCTCCCCTACCCCCCAGTGTCTTATGTCCATTGGTTATGCTTATATGCATGCATACAAGTCCTTCGGTTGATCTCTTCCCGCCTCCCTCCTGCCCCCCAACCCCCTCCCCGGCCTTCCCGCTGCAG
This sequence comes from Myotis daubentonii, assembly GCF_963259705.1. Taxonomy (NCBI): domain Eukaryota; kingdom Metazoa; phylum Chordata; class Mammalia; order Chiroptera; family Vespertilionidae; genus Myotis; species Myotis daubentonii. Next base: position 178,044,093 of record NC_081841.1, on the reverse strand, counting down.
TTTGACAATCTATTTGAGGCAGCTCTGCCTCTGTATCTATTATTGTTCAAGAGTTTATAATGGTCTCTGTTATCCATGAATGAGTGAGATCATGTGGTGTTTTTCCTTCATTGACTGGCTTATTTCACTTAGCATAATGCTCTCCAGTTCCATCCATGCCGTTGCAAATGGTAAGAGTTCCTTCCTTTTTACAGCAGCATAGTATTCCATCTTGTAGATGTACCACAATTTTCTAATCCATTCACCTACTGATGGGCACTTAGGCTGTTTCCAGATCTTAGCTATGGTGAATTGTGCTGCTATGAACATATGGGTGCACATATCCGTTCTGATTGGTGTTTCTGGTTTCTTGGGATATATTCCTAGAAGTGGGACCACAGGGTCAAAGATAATTGTACTTATAATGGAGAAATATATACTCACCTACATACCATAAATTCAGTAATGCTATTAAGTGAATTTTAGAACTTTAATCATCACCATAGCACTTACCTATTTTTTAAATTAGCCCTTTATGCATGAATATTGCTGATCAGTCTCTGGAGAAGGCTTGGTATGTGTAGAGATGCAATGACCACTTGAAACTATTCTTGGTCCAACAAGTGTCAAAGCCCCAGGTTGGAACCACTGTTGTGGCTGTTACTGTTGACACTTTCAGCATAGAAATGACTTTTCATTGAAGCAGGCAATCGCCATTGTGCTTCTTGACGTTATTTAACAGCTCTCAGAAGGGCAGCCCAACAGATCGATGGTGGAATAATTGACAGTTGGAATGATTTACTCTAAAGCAGCCGAGTTATGCTTATATGTGTGTGTATGTGTGTGTGTGTGTTTACATATATATGTATAACAGATATACGGGGTGGGCAAAAGTAGGTTTACAGCTGCGAATATGCAAAATAGTTTATTCTTATATTCTTATTTATTAACTAGAGGTCCAGTGCATGACATTCGTGCATTTGGGGTGGGGAGGTCCCTCAGCCTGGCCTGTGCCCTTTCGCAGTCCAGAAGCCCTCGGGGATGTCTGACTGACTGCTTAGGCTCCACTCCCTTCCCAGCGGCGCTCCTCCTGAGTTGAGTATCTGCCCCCTGGTGATCAGTGCGCATCATAGCGACTGGTAGTTCCACTGTTTGGTCAATTTGCATATTACCCTTTTATTATATAGGATTATTGTATTATTTTCCATATGAGCAACTGTAAATGTACTTTTGCCCACTGCTGTATACATATGTTAAGTTAATACAGGTAAATATATACATAATTTTTATTATCTAATATTTTATTGATATTTGAAATTGCAGGAAAAAGCCATATGAAGTTCTACTTTATGGGAAACATAAGGGAGAAAGCAAAAAAAATAACTATATACATTATTAATTCTATCTTCAGTCAATTACAAACACAGGGCAGAAATATTTTTTTGCAAGACTTTGGCAGATTTCCTTATATATGAAATGGACGCTAAAAGAGAAGGTTCAGGAAGGAGCAAACAAATTATTCTTTTTTAAAAACCTCTTCCCCTTCCCCATGTTGCTACCCTGCAATGTACAACAAACAAAACTCCGAGTGGTGACACGATTTCCTTACAAAAAAAAAAAACACAACGTCTTGAGCTAGACCTGGCAGCCAACTTCAGTAAGTGGCTGAATTCCAGAGCGCTGACTGTTGTCAACTGAAATAGTAAAAATGTTATCACCTGTTTAAGCACCGCTGACTGATGTATATTCAAAAGCAAATCCAAACAGTCGCACCCACTTTTCAAGCATCAGGGAAGCCAGATGAGACCAGTGTCTCAGGGATTTGGTGTCAATGGATCCTCTCTCTCTCTCTCTCTCTCTCTCTCTCTCTCTCTCAGAGTAAGGGAGAGAAGGAAGAATTGCACTAAAATGTAATATTTGTCAATGGCTGTGATTTTTAAAAGGGGGTGGGGGGAGAAAGAAGAAAGGGAAAGCTTGCCAGCCCATTGCCAGCTAAGGTATGCAGCTCCCTGAATACATTGGTAATGCGAGGGGCTGATTAGTCTGGAAGGCTGCCTACAGGTTAGCAGGCCTCATTTCAAATCTCTGACAGCAATATGTGTCGTTTCATGCTTCATCCGCATTCCCCATGTTCAACACAAACCGGGGTCACTCTATATATGGAAATCACTGTCTTCGGGGCAAAAAAATTAAAAAAGGTGAGATTGCCGCTTTAACCTCACTGGCCTCAGAAAATATGTTTTAGTCTGATACATTATACTAGTAGGAATTATTTATCAAGAAGATACAAGCTTGATATTTCAGAAATAATGAGATGTTCTGGTTTTGCAGCTGAAATTTTATGGTCCACAGAGCATCGGCTATGAATCCTGGGGGATGAAGTAAACTTGCAATGAATGATATAGACCATGCAACCCAAGAAAAATGGCCGTGGAAAGGGTAATATGAAAGTTATAGCACAGTACAAAGCTTTCTGTAGCCGAAGTTCCTTTGTTGCTAAGAGAGGAAATATATTTTAAGGATTGTTAAAAAAAGGTCCGCACATAAAAATCTTTCAGACGTTCCTTCCTGATATTTTATTTGGCAAACATCCTACAGGATGAGGAAACTGTAATAAACATTACAGTCTCTGGTTGGCATGAAATACTAAAAAATTCACAGCAAAATAATCAGAAAAGCTCCATGACCTGTCATTATTGCGTAATGCGAAAGCTGTAACAAGAATAACCCATAGAAATGGCAATTAGGTAGTGAATAAAAATATATGATAGTGCTTTTTGGAAATGTACACATGAAAATGGGAACTAAAAACTCCATGGGAGGGAAAAAAAGCCATATAAGGAAGTGATGGTCCAAATAGGAATCAACTGGTTTTAATTAGCAGGAAAAGTCAGTAGACGTCATGAAAAAGAATAAAATTGATCATAATAGGTAGAATGAGTAAGAAGCTTAAGGATATTAAGGACCTCATAAGAAGGCAGATGATTCTTCTCTCAACCAGAAAAAGGAGTCAATCTCATAGAAAATTAAAAAGCTGTGCAAAGCATTATCTGACTTAAAAACAAACACAACTATAGCAGACTTTTAAATAAGTGATTAGATATAATAAAGGTGACTCCTTTTTTTAAATATATATTTTATTGACTTCAGAGAGGAAGGGAGAGGGAGTGAGAGATAGAAACATCAATGATGAGAGAGAACCATTGATCAGCTGCCTCCTGCACACCCCACACCAGGGATTAAGCCCACAATCCTGGCATGTGCCCTGGCCAGGAATTGAATTGTGACCTCCTGGTTCATAGGTGGATGCTCAACCAGTGAGCCATGCTGGCCAGGCAAGATGATTCCATTTTTATACTTGTTGACTAGAATTGGGGTAATCACTTTCAAATTATAGAGAAGGAAATGTAATCATATCACAACATTTGAATCTGCAATGTTTTAAAATTTTTTAATTTTTTAAAAACACAGTATGACCAGCAGAAATTGGAAAGTAAAAGGTCAAAAAGAGATCTGGAGAGAAGGACAGAGGAGTGAGCAACCTCGCCTTACAAATGTAGGAGCTGTTGACAGAATGAGAAATATAAGTTTAAACATATTGATTAATTTTAAAAGGTAAACAACATAGTGATGTAAAATCATAGTGATATCAAAATATAAATATTAGAAATATAAATGAAACCAAATCTCGGTAAATAAAGAAGTGAAGGTGAAGTATACACTGAGTGGCCAGATTATTATGACCACTCCATCAGTACTTCACTGACACTTCCAAAAATACTGAATATTGAAAACTTCCTAAGCAAATACTCTCAAGGTTTTATTATTATTACTAGAGGCCTGGTGCACAAAAATTTGTGCACTCGGGGGGAAAGGGGGTCCCTCAGCCTGGCTTGTGCCCTCTCCCAGTCTGGGACCCCTCGGGAGATAATGCCCTGCTGGCTTAGGCCTGCTCCCGGGTGGCAGAGGGCAGGCCTAATCCCTAGGTGCAGCCCCTCGTCAGGCTCAGAGCAGGGCCGATTGGGGAGTTGGGACACCACCTCCTGTCATGCACAGAGCAGGGCGGATTGGGAGGTTGCGATGCCACCCCTAGTCACGCTCAGGGTAGGGTCGATCAGGGGGTTGGGGCATTGCCCCCTGTCACTCACAGAGCAGGGCCCATCAGGGGGGTTGGGGCTCTGTACCCTGTCACACACAGAGCAGGGTCGATCAGGGGGTTGGGGAGCTCCCCCCTGTCACGCACAGAGCAGGGCCCATCAGGGGGTTGGGGTGCCTTCCCCTGTCATGAACAGAGCAGGGCGGATAGGGAGGTTGTGGCCCTGCCCCCTGTCACACACAGAGCCGCAGGGCGATCAGGGGGTTTGGGTGCTGCCCCCTGTCACGCTGATCCCGGTGCTGGGAGGCATATTACCCTTTTACTTTATAGGATAGAGGCCTGGTGCATGGGTGGGGGCCGGCTGGTTTGCCCTGAAGGGTGTCCTGGATCAGGGTGGGGGTCCCCACTGGGATGCCTGGTCAGCTTGGGTGAGGGGCTGATGGCTGTTTGCAGCTGGTCACACACCCTTCAGGGTGGGGGTCCCTACGGGGGTGCCTGGCCAGTGTGGGTGAGGGGCTGAGGTCTGTTTTCAGGCTGGCGGGTGACTGAAGCTCCCAACCGCTCCTTTTTTTCTTTTTTTTTAAAATTCTGGGCCAGCTTTAGCTCTGAGGCTTGGCTCTAGCTCTTAGGCCTCGGCTGCTGAAAGCAGGTATCTGGTTTGTTTGGGTTCTATAATTGTAATACTGTTTCAACTCCAGCTCTGAGATCCCGGCTGGCTGAAAGCAGGTTTCTGGGGTTTTGTTTAGTGTCTATATTTGTAACAATGTTTCAAACTGCAAGCTCAGGGGCCGGCAGCGGCAGGTGGGGAACGTTGGAGTCCTCCATCACTGAAGCAAGCAAGCCTCATGTTCCCTTCAAGCTGCCTGGCTGCTGGCCGCCACCTTGGCTGGCAGTTAATTTGCATATCGCCCTGATTAGCCAATGGGAAGGGTAGCGGAGGTACAACTAATTGCCATGTTTCTCTTTTATTAGATAGGATTATTTGCATAACTAATTCACTTCATTGTACTGATGGGGTGGTCATAATAATCTGGCCAGTTCATAATAATATGGCCATTCAGTGTATAATTTAAAGATATGGAGGTTACCACTGGAAGTACTAAAAGTGGAGATTATTTGATTTCCCCTCCCTCATCTTTCTAGGGTGGCAACTGAAAATGAGGAGTGTTGGGCAAGCAATTCTTCTTTACATTACAAGTCCTTTCCACTATATTTTTTAAAGTTATATGCATATATTACTTTTATTTTAATTAAAATTCTTTCCATATAGAAATTTGCCACAGGAATTGAAATCAGTTTAAATGAACTTAAAGCAATAGATTATTTGCTGTAAAAATGTTTTCATTTATCAAGGGTGTTTTGCCCAGGGCAATGAATATTACATCAAAGAAATCAACTTTTTTATAAAGAATATTTTTTAGTCCTAGCCGGTTGGCTCAGTGGATAGAATGTTTGCCTGCAGACTGAAGGGCCCTGGGTGTGATTCCAGTCAAGGGCACATATCTTGGTTGCAGGCTCCTCCCTGGCCTGGGCCCTTGTCAGGGCCCATGCAGGAGGCAACCAATCGACGTGTTTCTTTAACATCAATATTTCTCTCTTTCCCTCTCTCTTTTCCACTTTCTAAATATCAATGGAAAATATATATATGTCAATGGAAAAATATTCTCAGGTGAGGATTAAAAAAAAAGAAAGAAAGAAAAGAATATTGCCGAAACCGGTTTGGCTCAGGGGATAGAGCGTCGGCCTGCGGACTGAAAGGTCCCAGGTTCGATTCCGGTCAGGGGCATGTACCTGGGTTGCGGGCACATCCCCAGTGGGGAGTGTGCAGGAGGCAGCTGGTCGATGTTCCTCTTTCATCGATGTTTCTAACTCTCTATCTCTCTCCCTTTCTCTCTGTAAAAAATCAATAAAATATATTAAAAAAAAAGAAAAGAATATTTTTTAATAGTAACACTATCCAACTTTTAATGACTTTATTTTAAAAAGGAGATTTCTCATGGTTTGCTGATTTCAAAGCACTTAGGGTACAATCTGGTAAATTTTCTAAAGGAAATTTTTTCTCCAGATGTTTGGGGCTTGTGTACACAGTGTTTCAGAAGCAAATCTGTTGATCAAATGAAGTAGTCTCTTAAAAATCTAAGTATATTTTTAGGTAACACAAAATCAAATTACTTTTAAATAATTCTTGTTTTAAGGCAATCAGCTTTGTGTGAATTTAAAACTTCCAAATATTGCTTGTTTTAAAGGAGTGTGGAAAGTAACATACCTTTCCCTAGAATATGTTTCCCAGCAGCATCCACAGCCTTCCCCACCTGGTAAGCCCCTACTCATATTTCAGGACTCAGCTCATGTAATTTTCTCAATGCCATAATCCCTTTGTGTTCTCACTGTGCCTCATACATGCATCTCTCACTATGTTGTTTATATGTTTATCCCACCTAGAGGCAGACAGTAAGTACTGTGAGGTTCTTCATTTCCAGCTTGTATTTCCATTGAAAGTTGCCCAGTTAATGGTTTTTGGGTGGATAGATGAATCCCCCATTCTTCCTATATCTGTTTTGCTTATATCAAATATTCAATGCATTTGGTTCATTTAAAAAATACATTAGTACAAAAGGATATAGAAAAATATAATAGTTTAAAAAGTAAGAAGTGTTTAAGTTGTGAAGTAATACAGAAGATATTATTACATTAACCTTTTATCTCCTACTTCCCTTTCTCCATTATTTTTTTCATCTTCCTTCTTCCTAATTTTCCACCTAATTCCAAAGAAAGAATTTGAAGTAATGAACAATAAAGCATATGCAAGTGTAGAACAGAAGTAGCATAAAAAGTAAGACAATTGTACCACAACCAGGACGTGTTTTCATTTATTCTGCAACAAGAGGCCCAGGGCATGAATTCATGCATGGGTGGGGTCTGGCCAGCTTGGCCTCAATCAGGGCAGATTGAGGAGGGGATGAGGGGAGGAGGGGATGGCAGAAGATTGGCTGGCTAGTCCGCCCCTGATTGCTGTTGGGGGAGCCTATCAGGGGGCCTGTGGCCAGGGGGAGGGGCCATGGGTGATTGGCCAGCCTGCCCCGCCCCCAATGGGGGGGCAATCAGGGATGGGGCCAGACAGGGAGAGGGGCCATGGGCTGTTGGCCAATCAGCCCTGCCCCTGATCAGAATGTGGGGGGCGATTGGGGGTGGAGCTGACTGGGGGGAGGGGCCACAGGCAAATTGGGGTGGTGAAGGCCCACGGGGGGGGGGGGGGGTGAGACCAGCTCGGGGGAGGGGCCACAGGAGGTTGGCTGGCTGGTCCTGCCCCCTATTGGCCTAGGGGGGCTGATCAGTGGTAGGGCCGGTGGCGGGGGAAGGGTTGGCTGATGGGCCCCACCCCGGATCCGGCCAGTTCGCTGGCCACAGTGGGCGTCATAGTGACTGGTGGTTCCAGTTCTTACGGTGTTCTGGTTGCTGGCTTTTTATATATGTAGATTATTTATTGATCACCTATGTGCCAGGCAATGTGCTTGCCATCAGGTTCTAAAAGGTTGCATGACCCTGCTTACATGGTGATTACACTCTAGTGGAATACAATTGTTCATTAATTGGGTAGAAAATTTGGTTCTGAGTTTTTATAATACAAAGCAAAAGAAAAACACCTTTGATAAGTTGTTTCCATTTTGTGTGATAAAATATTTTGGGAAAGACCCTAGGTTTCCCCTTGCCATTAAGAAGATTAAGTGAGAGAATGTATGTGACATGAGAGCTCAGACAGATGCCAGTTATTATACAGAAGACATTAGATCATCTTTCCATAGTGGCTTTATTGAAGTATATACTTCCTGGGGACCCAATGCCTGGGCACAATGTAAGCCCGCCCCCTCCCGAGCTTGGAAAAGGGAGAGACCCTAATGCACTGAAATTAGGTTTCTACAACTCCCATGAAATGGGGACTTAAGATCGGAATTAAGTTTATATGGAAAATAAAATTAAATATGTTGCATTCCTAAGTTTGTGAACCAAGTCATCCTGGTTCATGTGGGGGCTTGTCCAGGATTGCTGGGGACCCTTGTGCAGTATGCAGCTATCTGCACTACACACTGATTGCAAACCTTAGAATTAGATCCATGTCATTTGAGCAATGGCTCTTCAGTGAAGAACTGGAGAGTACTAGTAAAGATGCTGTGGACTCTTGGGACTCACTTCCAGGAAACCATCTTGAGATCGAGTTTGCAAGAATAAGGAGGTTTTAAATTTCCTGATGAGACAGAGTGGGAGTATTTAGGAATTGCTTGACTTTCAGCTGTGGAAGTGTGGGCACTCCAGCGAGGCTGTTGCTGATTGATTGATGAAGCATGCCATTACGTGAAGCTGTTGTTGATTGGCTGACTTTCAGAAGCCTCTTTACTGATGCAAAAGTGTCATTGATCAATTAGAATATGTATAAACCCAGTTCTGGAGGTTACTTGTTGTTCTGGCCAAAGAACAATCAGCACTCCCCTACAAGAATAACTATTACACTCATGATCCTATCTTTAAGGGGCCGATAGTATCCTTATAGTTAATGGATATAAGACAAGTACACAATAAAGTGGTGTAGCAATATATCATACCAAATTGATAAATGAAGCGGTGTAGTATTCTAAAATGAATGTTGGACTAATGTCCAGAGATCTGGGTTGAAATTGCAGCTATGTGATCTAGGGTAAGTCAATTACCACTTTTGTTGGGCAGAGAGAGGACATAGGTAAGAAATGGTGATTTTAAAATCTGTGTTAGAAATGGAATACTACTCAGCCATAAAAAGGATGAACTACTGCCATTTCTGACAACATAGATGGATCTTGAGAGTATCATGCTAAGCAAAATAGACAGAAAAGGACAAGAATTATATGATTTCATTCATATGTGGGATATAAAACAGAAAGCAACAAACAAAGCACACAAGCTCATAAACACAGACGACAGCATGGTGGTTACCAGAGGGGAAGATGATAGCGGGAGAATGAAGAGCACAAATGGGGCCAAATATATGCTAACAGAAGGAGACTAGACTTTGTACAGTGAGCACACAATGCAATATAAAAATGGTATATTATGGAATTGTACACTTAAAACTTATATAATGTATTGACTAATGTTAACCCAATAAATTTAATTCAATAAAAAAAATTGGAGTAGAGCAGCCTCTGTTTAGAAAGCAGAGTCCTGCAGTGGCTCATACAGGAATCCTTTGTGAACGCCTCTATTCGGTTCACAAGGCAGTTAGGAGAATGAAGGGTGTTGGGATTTCAGAGGCTCCTCCGAGATATGCTGTATAAAACAGTGCCTCCCTCATTGGCTGTCCATTGCATATGGTCATTCAGTAAGACGCCATTTGGCTAAAGTCAACTCAGAGGTTTCTGCCTTTGCTAAAAAGACAATGCCCCAAAGAAGGCTGTACATTAAGCATAATCAATCATTCACACTGACTGTGAATGGATCTTTGATAGGATGCAATGGAGATAGCGCAAGAGTACACGGGGCGCCAAAGGATGGAGGGTGCAAATGCTTCCCAAGGAGGAGACGGGTGCAGAGGGGAAGGCTGCAAGTGTGGAAGACAACGTGAGGGCAGGCCCATCTGCCGGCCTGGAAAAGCAGCATTTGCAGGGCTTCGAAGGAGCAGGTGCCGTGGAGAGGTGAGGGTGAGGATGCTTGGGATTTGACTTTCATTTAGAAAGCTTGATATCTTAATAAAATACCAGAGTCAGTCCTCTTGTATTTAAAATTCTGGCTTAGACTGCCCCCATTTTAGATAACTAGAGATGATCCACAGCTTCCGTTGTACTGCCAAATAGAAATATAATGCAAGTCACGAATGTGAACCACATAGGCCATTTAAAATTTCCCAGTAGATACATTTTTAAAAGTAAAATGAAACAGGAGAAATTAATGTGGATAATATGTTTTATTTAACTCAGTATAATACAAATATCATTTCAACATGTAATCAAACTTCAAGAATTATTGAGATATTTTATTCTCTTTTTCTGTACTGAGTCCTTGAAATCCAGTGTGCATTTTATACTTACAACACAACTCAATTTGGACTAGCCACATTTCTCAGTAGCTACATGTGCCTGGTGGCTACCACATTGGACAGCTCAGGTACATAGTTCAAGACACACCTGTGCCAAAGGTGAGTGCAGATAACCTGTGCCTTGGGCAATTAGAAAGGGGCAGAGATTGATAAAGGCTGATGTTGTCAGGTTGGGGAATTCTTAATGGAATTTAGGATGGAGATGAAAATTAGGATGGGGGGAGAGGGGGAGAAAGGTAACAATAGGCCATTCCAAAACAAAAAGGTTTGGGGAGAGAGAAAAAAGGGGAAATATTAGGAAACCCAACAGTCAAAGGGCAGAGGGAGCAGAGAGACTCAAGAATCAATCTAGTGTGTAATTAGCTGAAAGCAGCACAATTACTGCTCACTCTTAGGACAGTTGTTACCATATGGGTGCGACCTCCCCTTGCCCAGGCAGACATGCTGGCCAGAGCCCCCCTCATGTTGCCTCCCACTGTGAGTGTAAACAGGCTTGCCTGGGTTGCCTTTATTAAATGTTGATTATCTATAACCGGGCTTCAAATTTTCAGATTTGTCCTTCACTCTACAGCCTTTGATCCTGCACCCAACAGCATTTTCAAGGGTCTCTGAAGGGATGGGGCGGGGGGAGGAAAGAAAATGTCCTCACAAAACAAAAACAGTCTTTTCAGAACTCCACTCTGCTGCTTTCAGACTATTTCCATCAACCCTCTTATTCATTTTGATTTATTTCTATCCATAAGCAGACTAACGCTTCTCTATGCTTTTATTGTTCTTCAAGAATAGGCCTTCTATTGGAGGAAAATAATGTCTCTACAACCACCACTTTGCTCAATGCAGATCTTCATTAATCTGCAGCCACAGAACAGGCTTTTAGCAGCGAGCACTTTGGATGGGAATTGAATTTGATATTGCATTATGGTTGTGGGGCGTCTCACAATAGGCTGTGTTCTTTTCTGTGTCTGAGCACAATCAGAGAGACCCAATTAAATAATTTGATGCAATAATGGAGAACAAAAGAGCATAAGGGCTTAAAGTGAGGGCTTCAGCATTTGTATTCTCCCCTTTCTGTATCATGTTAATTAATTTGCCTCAAAACCAAAAGAAAGACTACAATATAGAACAGCATAGCTCATCTACAACATGTAGACACTATAAATGCAGATACTGTACCAAATAATCTCTTAAGAAAAGGGCAGTGTATGAGTTTCTTCAGGCTGCCATAACAGAGTATGTCAAACTGGGTGGTTTAGAACAATAGAAATTTTTCTCCCAAAGTTTTGGAGGCCAGAAGTCGTAATGAAGGTGCTGGCAGGGCCATGTTCCCTCCGAGACTCTGGGTGGAATCCTTCCTTGCCTCTTCCAGCTTCTGGTGGGGCCATCAATCCTTGCCATCCCTTGGCTCACAGCTACATCTCTCCACCTCTACACCTCTGTGGTCACATGGTGTTCACCCTGCGTCTCTGTCTTCACATAGCATTTTCCTCTTCCTATAAGCACACCAGTCATAAGGGATTAGGGCCTATCCTAATGACCTCAGCTTAACTAATTACATCTGCAAAATGAACCTATTTCTAAATAAGGCCACATTTACAGGTACCTGGGGTTAAGACTTCAACATATTTTTTTTTCGGGGGGGGGGGGGTCAGATTTCAACCCATAACAGTCCATGCCATTTATAAGCATAAAGTAAAGTAGAGCCCTCACTGGTTTTGCTTAGTGGTTAGAGCGTCATCATGTAGACTGAAGGGGCAAGGGTTTAATTCCAGTCAAGGGCACGTACCTCAGTTGCAGGCTCAATCCCCAGCCCCAGTAGGGGTGCGTGCAGGAGGCAACCAATCAATGTGTGTCTCTTACTTCGACGTTTCTCTCTCTGTCTCTCCCCTTCCCTTCCACTCTCTAAAAACCAATGAGAAAAAAATATATATCCTCAGGTGAGGATTAACAACAACTATGAAAGTAAAGTACATATTCATGCTAATGCTGAATGATCCCCCTACTCACTTGGTCCAGGTGAGTGTGGCAGTCATCGCTGCCTGCACAACTGAGAAAAGAGAGCTCTGGATCCCTGGTAGTGTCTTACAGTAAATAACATGACTTTAGAATGCAACTGGGGGTGTGAGAATGAACACATTGAGCAACCAAGAGGACAATGACTTGGTCAGACCGAGTGTTTGACTAACTTCAATCAAATACTTCAGATATGAGTGTGCCAGGAACTTTGACTATCAGCTATGGCTTTGTCTAAGCCTATCTTCCGCACATAACAATGAGTGTTGCCCCTGCAATGGTGCTTCTGTTCTGGGCAGAACTGGCTGCGGGAGTCTCATGATGCATCGCCATCTCTAACCCTGACCTGAGGTCCAACATACCCTCCTGCAAACTTTATCCTGGGTTTCTGCAAAATCAGATAAAATGCACACCCGATAAAGGAGGGTGCGACAGGGAGGTGGATGTGGGTGAAGTTAGTTATGTCGTTTTATCTGTCATTCTAAATGAATGGCACCTCTTTGCACAGGGGTGTGTATTTCTAAAACTTTGCTCAATTAATGGCCACTGTTTACATTCTCAGCAGGGGTGGGGGATGATCATTAATATGGGAGCTAAGTAAGCATATTCATTAGACAGCCTGGCAGTCGAGGGGCCAGATGGGATTCGTTGGGTAAAGCAGTGGCTGAGAGGTCACAGGGCCTTGGGTAAGTAAGTGCAGGTGGTTCACGTTTCAGGGTGACTCAGTTTTAGGTATTTCATAAAAGGAAAGGGCACCAGCGTGGGGGTGGCATTGGGTTGGGATGGGTTCCAGGCACAAGCAATAGCACATCAGACCTTGGAAGGAGGAGCACCGACTCCTCCCTGCGACCCAGAGCGGCATTTTCTGGTTACGGCCAGGGTTCAGGATTTGGTCCACTTTGAGGTTCACGCTGCACCATGAGACAAGTGCTGGGGCTGAGAGAGAGAGAGAAACTAACACACTGAAAAAGAGTGGAAAAACTGAAGGACTTGGAATCAGACCTGGACATGGATTCAGGCTAATCCGTGTGCTTGTTTTATAACAGGTCACCTGGGCAGGCTACTTAGCATCCCTAAGCCTCAGTTTCTTCATCTGTAAACTAGGATTCAGAGAACATTCAGTGGGACAATATGTGTACCCAAGCAGATTGGCATGGCTCCACAAATCTTAGTTCCCATGTTTACCCTCAATTATTCAGCCTCAGTGGGACTGTTCAACAGCAGCCAGGATGCTGAAAGCCCCTCCTTGCTCCTTGAAGAGGTGGACTCTCCTGAGCAGTGCCCCCACGTGTCTACATCAGGGCTCACGCGGGAGATGGAAATCCTTGCACAGTGCCCTGGGGCAAGCAGATGATACAGCTCACAGGCCACCCTCGGGGCTGAGGGCCAGACACCTGCACCCTAAAAAAGATGCCTCAGGGGGTGCTAATGTGTTGCCAGGGTGACACCCACTGAAGTACCTGCAGTAAGTGGAGGTTTTAAAAATTTGGGCAAGCCATTTTTTATAGAAATCAAATTATCCAGATTCAACTAATATATATAACCTCTGGTAAACTATACCAGAGGTGGGTTTTTTTTTTGTTTGTTTGCTTGTTTGTTTGTTTTTAAATCTATTTAGTATTTTGGGGCATTTTTTATTGCGGTGAGATAGACATATAAGATTTACTCTTCTAACCACTGTTAAGTGTGCAATTCAGTGGAGTTAAGAACATTCACAGTGTTGTGCAACCATCACTGCTATCCATTTCCAGAAGTTTTTCATCCTTCTAAACAGAAACAGAAACTCTGTACCCATCGAAGGAAATAGTGCATTCCCTGCTCCCACCAGCCTCTGGCAATTATTATTCCACTTTATGAATCTGACTACTCAAGATACCTCACAGAAGTGGAATCCTGCAGTCTTTGTCCTTTTGTGACTGGCTTAGTTCACTTAGCAGAATGTCCTCAAGGTTCATCTGTGTCATAGCATGAGTCAGCAGTTCATTCCTTTTTAAGGCTGAGTAATATTCCATTGTACTTGGATACTCCAGGTTGTTTATCCATTCATCTACTGGACGTTGGAGCTGTTGCCACCTTCTTGCTAATGTGAATAACGCTGCTGGGAACATTGGTGTACAAGTACATCTGTTTGAGTTCCTGGTTTCAGTTCTTTTGGGCATATGCCTGGGAGTGCCATTGCTGGATCATATGGTAAGTTTAATTTTTGGAGCAACTGCCAAACTGTTTTACTCAGCTCCTGCACCATTTTACACTCCCATTAGCAATGCATGAGGGTTTTGATTTCTTCACATCCTTTCTGTGTTTTTGTTAGAAGCCATCCTAATGGATATGAAGTGGTACCTTAAAAAAAATTTTTGTTGAGTTTGTTGGCATGACATTGGTTAATAAAATTATATAGGTTTCTGGTATACAATTCTATAATACATCATCTGTATATTGTATTGTGTCCACCACCCAAAGTCAAGTCTCCTTCCGTCACCCTGGTTTTAGTTTGAATATACAGTTGCCCTCAAATAGCACATGTGTTGGGGGCACTAGTCACCATCGCCTGCCCACCCCGTAAAATCCCCATAAAGCTTTTGACTTCCCCAAAACTTAGTTGTCCCCTTGGTATCTTCAGGGAATTGGTTCCAGGAGCTCCAATGGATACTAAAATCCACAGGTGCTCACGTCCCCTATATTAAAGGGCACAGATAAATTCGTAGAGTTGGTCTTCCCCATGTTTGGACTCCCAACCATGGGTCAAAAACGGCGTAGGTATTTAATGAAAAAGAAAATCTGTGTACAAGTAGACTGACATAGTACAAGCCCATGTTGTTCAGGGTCAACTGTAATTCATTTTATTGCCCACAATAACCCTGTGAGGTGGGCAGTATCAGTCCCTGACTTTAGAGATAAGGAAACTGAGTCAGCAAACCTGCCCAGGATGATTCAGATAGTGGAGTGGCAGCGCCAGGCTATGTGACTATGTCCTCCCAGGTACATAAGGGAAGTGTCTATTTAAAGAAGTTCTGCGGGTAACCTTTGTAAAGAGAAACATCCTTTTGTTAAGTATACAATACCCTTTCATCCTACTCTAGGTCCAGATGGTCCTAATTAGCCTAAAGTGAGGTCGCCTTACCTAATACCACCAGTAGGCTTTCAATTTCTGCAGCCTTTCTCAAAATATGGTAGTGCTGTTTTCCCATAAGAGAATCCTTCCATTTCTGTCCCCAAATGTCACCCAGAATTTTTGCTAGTGTTACTGAGAACCACAGGAACAGCCCTTAGGTACAAGGACTCGAATTGCTCTCACTGTGGACTCCTGGAGACAGGCCTGTGAGGGTCCCTTTCTCATAAGGACTCCCCTGTGCCCTGGGGTTCATGCTTGACTGTCCCAGCCTTGTAGAAGGTGAAAAAATAACAGGTGCTGCTCCTGAAAATACCCCAGTCATGAACTCCCCTCCCAGTGCAAAAGTGGGCAGGGGAGTTGGGAGGAAGGGAGGCTGGGAGTCAGATTGCTCCTCTGAGTCCCCAAAGAGAGAAGCTACAGGGGCAATGCTTTCCTACCACCTGCAGGGAGAGGATGAATTCACCATGAAGAAATTATGTGTAGTTAAAAACATCAGGTAATACCCAGATACTATCAGATAATACTTTGGATTTCACATTTTGGAAAATATACGGATGTAATGAAGGTTGTTTTGAAATCCACCAGCAGAAGACCATTTTATAATTCAAAGTGGCTGCTGTGGAAAACCCTGCCTTGGCTTGCAAAAGTGGTGGAAGAAATGCTGGTTTGAGTGGAAAGAGAAATTTTTCCCTCACCAGCTGGCTGTCCAATTTCTCTGCTGGGCTGGAAGGGGTGGGCTCAGGGAGAATCCTGTGCTGTCGACAAGGAGTGAAGTCAGAGAGCTTCACAAATACAGGATGTTATTCATCCTTGATACTGTGATTCTCAGGGGAGCCAATAAAATCAGTTTAAAAGCTTTTTTTCTGGAGGTAGGAAGGCAGGCGGAAGTTAGTGGGAGTAAGGAAGCTGGGAGCAGCCCCGGAGAGCTTAGAACCTTCTGCTTTCCTGGAGTGGTCATATCCTCTTTTCTCACCACAGTTAAAAAGCTCGGCTAGGAAGAATAATTAATTCACCTCCCATTTAGGAAGACTAGTAAGTCTGCCCGGGTACAAAGAACATCCATTTCAATGAGCATTTACCTTAAAATCAATCCTTGAACTTGAAGGAGAAAAGATTATCTTATACCTTAATAACTCAACTCTCAAGGTCATTTTGCATAAAGGATGGTTTTAATATCTTACATTTCAAATGAATTATAGAATAGGAACCATTCCCGGCCGCATCTCCCAACAGAATTACCCCAGCAAGTATTTCTTATGATGCTCAAAACCCGAGCGTGAGCCTGTTCATCCTAAGATCCCGGGACCACAGCTCTTCTGACACTGCTTCCAGGGCCAGTAGGTGAGGGGGTGGTGGAGGCAGACCAGAGGCCAGCATGGGCCCCATTGGCCAAGTTACCTTTTCTGCCTCCACAGATTTCATCCCGTGATGCCACAGATTGGTAACTCTACTTGCCCATCAGCTTGGAGATGGAAGCAGCCACCATTACCTTCCTAGCTCAGATGGGGGACCCTCAAGTTATCTTTATTAGTGCTGACTATTCTGGTGGATCCTTGGGCTGAAATAAATGAGGCATGTTGTGGTTACATTACATTTCTGATGCCCTCATAGAGGAGGGAGTCTGATAAAGACAGAATAAATAGTTTCCTTTGGACTTCTTTATTTTATTTTTATTGATTTGAGAGAAGAAGGGAGAGGGAGAGAGAGAGAAACATCAATGATGAGAGAGAATCATTGATCTGCTGCCTCCTTCATGCCCCCTTCTGGGGATGGAGCCCACAACCCAGGCATGTGCCCTTGACCAGAATCGAACCCAGGACCCTGCAGTCCACAGGCCAATGCTCTATCCACTGAGCCCAACCAGCTAGGGCTCTTGGGACTTCTTAAATACCAACAATAAGTCGGTGGGGTTGGGAAGTGGGACTGGGGAGAAGAGGAGGGGGGAGATAGAGGTACAATCTGCACTTCCTCATATTCTCAATTAATTCAGCCTAAAAGTATCACTCTTATTCAGCAGCAGCTAAAATAGGCTGTGATGAGAGCATGACAATTTCCAGCTAAACTGGAGGATAATTAGAAATGCCCTGTAGCAGGCAAGTCAGTGCTTCAATTTATTTGCTGTTTATTACCGAGTCCCTGCCCCTTGGGTGTAATGACTGCAGAGCCGCGCCGGCAGCTTCCCCGGGCTTGATTTAGTGCCGTAAATGGTGCTCAGAGAGTAGATTAAGCTGGAATGTGATCAAACCTTATTTGCAATCCGATTATACAAACTGCTCCTTGCACTGACCAGATTGAAGTAATTTCCCTATAGAAACGTTACACTCACTTTGGTGTAAAAATGATTAACATTTCCTGACTGTGGGTCAGCCTTTCACTGCCACTGTAATCCTTTATCAGGCAATTTGCCCATCTTTCTCTAAGGTCTGTTGCATTCACGTCCTGTGTGGTGTTTAACCAAGGCATAGCACCTCAAAAAAAATTACAAGAAACCTCACAGGCATATGGTGATGAAGGATCACAATAAGTAAACACTCTGCAAGAAAAGGACAGAGAGCAAATCTTCCGGTTTGATTGTTCAACATTACGGACGCGCTGAATGATCTAATGGAGGACTCTTAGGGGCCAGGACATTTCCATTTCCTCTTGGAAGGGACTATGAGGTGCTTAGAAGCAAGTGGTCCGCGGGCAGGGCTTTCGCCACAGAGGGGTGTCGTTTTGGGGACCAGCATTAATCTCTGAGTTGCCCTTCAAACGTATTTAAATACCAAGGGCAGCCACTAATCCTTCTTCTTTTAAATAATCATCCACATAGGGTGCCTGGATTCCTAGTCGTCTCCCCACCCTCCCCACCACCATTTTCATATCAGGATTTCTGGATGTGAAAATAACTCTCCTACAATTAGCCTCTGGTGATGAAACACAACCAACTCCATGCCGAACACTGAGAGCGAACCCTTGGCTCCTCATATATGTGTGTGACAATCAAAGAAAATATTTGAGTCTGAAATTCATTATCATAGCCTAGCTGCAGTACCCGCAACAACATGTTTTGTTGTACAACATATTTAAGCTGATTTTCTTCAGACATTTTTGGCCTTAACCCTTTAAAGGACCATGACGCTCCATAAATACGTTCCCAGGCTCTAGCCGGATAATTGAAAAAATGCCAGGCCAGAAGAGGTTAATTATCTTGGTGAGTAGTTCTAAGTGATTTAAAAAGATGCAGATGGCATTGAACCAACAGGACCGCGTTGAGATAAATTCTTTGCAGAGCATTTTCGGGTGAAGTGTAAATGATATATCAATTACATCCGAAGTCTATGCAGACTGGAAACGACCACTGCTTTTTGTATTCCTCCCCTGCCCAGAAGACTGTTCTCAAGGTCTGGAAGCTTCAGGCAACAAAACCAATGTAATTTTTAACCGTGTTGCTAATTTTCTTTGGAGTTTACAGGCCACAGACTATGTAGGAAATTACATCAGCCACTTGGACTCGACGCTTCAGGAGCACGTCAAGGTTGTACATTCTTTTCTTTCCAGGAACCAGGGGACATTTTGGAGGCAGAAAGTACAGTGTCTTATGGCTGCATTTGACCCTTGCCACCTGGGGCATATGTGCATGCACGTGCATGCATGAGTGTACACAACAGAGTTTATATTAACAATTAGAAGTCAGCAAATTAATAACAAGAGATCCTATTGATTGACCATCTCCTTTTGTAGCAATGAGTCCTTAATAAATTAGAAATTAGTTAATGATTCCGAAATTAGTTCTACTCAAAGCCATTCTAAAATCTGTCCTTTTTTTTGTTATAAAAATAACACTGTAATATCAAGTCTGAGAAAACACAGTGAAATGAAAACAAACTTAAAGAACATATTAACACTCCACTGATGAAATAAACTCTGTCTAGAAATGACGACAACAACAGCAACAACTAAACAAACAACCTAACATCAGACAAACCTCAGAGCTACCATTCCTGTCCATTTGATTTGGGGGTGGAGGGGGTCTGACACACAGAACATGCAGGAAAAACAAGGGGGTGCACCTGAGCGGCTACCGCCACAAATCCCAGCTCCAAATACACCTGCTTCAAATATACTTCCAAACAATATACCTCTGCCTGTTATGTACACCCAGGGCGGGGAGAGGGAGGGGGACAAAGCAGCCAGCTGTCTTCTCTAACAGTCATCACTATAAACCAGGATTATAATGGCAGGTCGCTATGCACACCTAGTCCTGTGGCAGGAACCACGGTAAGGGGGCAGAGCTGGGAGGTGAGAGCAGCCCTCTGTGTGTTGCCACAGTAGAGCTAGGAGAAAGCGGGAGGAGGAGGCCACCCTGGCGAGCCAGTGTCGGCAGATGGCTTCGGCTCTCAGCTGTAATTTTGTCCTGTCCTGAGCTGTGAGAGATGGGGCAGGGGACCGCCATGCTGCTGGAAAAGAGGAGGCAGCTTTCACAGGCACCTTGGGTTGGAAATCTGCAGCTGCACAGAGATCCAGCAAACACAGAAGAACCACCGGAGACAGGGAGGAGCCTTCACACTCAGCTGGACAGCATTCTCCCTGCTATGCCTGTCTCACCAGGAACCATCTCCATAGCTTCTCTAAATGGCCAGGTTCCCCTTTTGTGACAGCCTTAGTAAAAATTTCCTAACATGACATTTTCAGAATAACAATTTGCAAGAGCAGGCAAATAAAATTATACATATCATGGGGACATGATTCTTAACAGCTCATTGCAGAGGTTCTCTGAATATATACAATGTTTTCTAGGCTTTATTCTTAAATTGTCCCACCTGGGGGGGAAAAGGCTAGGTTGGGACAAGATGTGAAATTTATCTCAAATGTGACAGCCCTGAAACTGTCTTACTGGTAATGCTTTGTTGGCACAAATAAAATATTTTCACATTGAATATAAAGGGCAGGATCTGGTTCCACTTCTGCCCCATGTCCCAGAGGTCTTCCTGTTTCATGTTATGCATTTTTACAGAGCACTCTGAGTGGCTAATTTTGTAGTGCCATGTATAAAATAAGTAGCATATGTATTATTTCCAACTTACAAAGTCCTGCATTCAAATGCCATAAAAATCACTGATTTCGGGAACATACATATTAATCGTGTTTAGTTTCTGATTGTTCATGCTGTCCAACTAAGAAAAGAGATCAGGGGATTCACTGAAGTGACTTACATGTTGCTATTGGAAGATGGTTTCATATAGTTAAACCTTTAAGATAGTTATTGCATCAAAAGATGAATTTTGGTAACATACAAAGTCGTGAGCTACCTTACATGTTTGTAAAATTAGAATTCAAGCCTACTGGCTTTACCCTCCAGTTCAACTCTGATATAGTCATCAAAATAATATGCAAGTGATTGCTTTCACTTTACAAAATGCATCCCGGGCCTGCCGCCCCTGAACTTGACCATGCAATGGTGTACTTCGCACACAAACTTTCATGAGGTCCCTCAGAAGCTCCAAGGAGCATGTAGGGTCCTCTCCACTCAGCACCTTTAGCCGCGTTAGCCCTGTGGCTTTTGGCAGATGACCTTGGTTTCTCTCTGGTGGCTACTGACGTTAGAACAAATATAAATTATTTTTTGAAGTAGTTTCTAATTATGCAAGAAGCTTAGCTTTTATTTCAAGTGGCTTGAGAGTTCATGGTGCTGACTCATCACTGAATAAAAGTTGGCAGCGTTGTTACAAAAGATAAAGTTGATTTTCCAGAAACAAACAAACAAGGGCAGGGGAACAGAGGGGCCTTAAATTCTCTCATTCTATCTATCTATCTATCTATCTATCTATCTATCTATCTATCTATCTATCATCTATCTAGATATGTGATTATATATAAAACAAAACTTTGTAAAACATCAGACAAAGGGAACAAAGAAGAATAGGGAGGCCCAGACAAATGTTTTCGAGTCAAAGGCTGAGGAAGTATAACCAGAAGTAAAGGGAGGCCCCACTGTGCTGTTTCTGTAAAGGGCTTTACACCAAGGAGCCCTTTGGCGGAAGTCAACAGTGTGGATGAACCACAGAATGCAACCACTAACTGGCACAAAAATGTGAACCCATATTTCCTAACTCCCACTTCACATTGACGTATTTTCAATGATCATTATTCAATCAGCATTGTGGGTGTTCTCTCTCTCTCTCATTTCTTTTAAGATGGTAGGGTTTTCAGGAGGGACATCACCAACCCTTTTTGCACATTTGATCCGGACATACGATGCTT
The DNA here is from genome assembly GCF_963259705.1 of Myotis daubentonii. Taxonomy (NCBI): domain Eukaryota; kingdom Metazoa; phylum Chordata; class Mammalia; order Chiroptera; family Vespertilionidae; genus Myotis; species Myotis daubentonii. The sequence continues at coordinate 178,022,589 of NC_081841.1, read as the reverse complement.
AGTTTGAACTTGAGGTTTGTCCTACGGCCTGTCCTCTAGCACCTTTACAGTTTCCTGTCTGTGCGTCACAGGTTTTTTTATTTTTATTAATTTCAGAGAGGAAGGGAGAGGGAGAGAGAGATAGAAACATCAAGGATGAGAGAGAATCACTGATGGGCTGCCTCCTGCACGCCCCACACTGGGGATTGAGCCCACAACCTGGGTATGTGCCTTGGCCGAAATCAAACCTGGGATCCTTCAGTCCGCAGGCCGATGCTCTATCCACTGAGCAAAACCGGCTAGGGCATGTCACAGGTTTACTACACCGGGTCCAGGTGCACACGTTACGCTAGTGTGTGTGGTTAGCTCTAATTCTGTGTCTTTTTTGGATATTTCTGCAACCGCCATATTTTAATCCTTCAGCGGAAATTAAGTGATGACATTGCTAAACCTAACTCTTGCCTGAATGAAAATTGAATGTTGCTTCGTGGGTTTGGTGCCTGCTGAAATGACACCATAATGATAATAGCTGCATCTGTGAGGGTTCTGCTCGGGTTTTGAGATCCTCTGGTCATTATTTTACCAATGGGGAAAGGGAGATGTTAGGAAGCTTGCCAGGAATCAACTCCAGACACCACCCCGATTTGTTCTGTTGGTTGGATGAACCCTCTTTAGTAACCAGGACATTTCAGGACTTCCTGACGCTGTAACTGGTGGGCCCCTTTGGCAAGCTGGGGCAAAATCCATTTTGGAAGTGAGGTGACAGTCATGAGATGATGTGGCACACACAGCCTTTGACTTAAAATGTAGGGCTGCATTTCTAAAATCCTAGTTTGGAATAGCATTGGTCGGGCAGAGGTGCAAGAATGGCAAGCGCTAAGCCTTTTATTTTAAATTAGATTGGTGTGATTGGGTACGAATGACAGTGAAAGTATGGGCTTCCTCCTGTTGTCACTTGCACTTGGGGACAGCCTGGCCTGCCACCCTCCTCCACTGGCAATTCGTGTATCGAAGGGATCTCTTCTCCGCGGGGCAGCGGCAGAGGGAAGTTGCTGAGGACAAGATGCAGGAGGGAAAAGCATCTCCTTGGGAACAGCCTGGGCTGACTCCCAGGGCTGGGAGAGACGCTGCGGACGGCCCTCCCAGGTGCAGCTGCCGCTGGGGGTGGGCAGTCCATGTTTGTCCCGGGTGATAACTGCAGGGACAGGCGGCCAACTGCTGCCCAGCAACAGCGCTGCAGAGGACGGAAAACATCTCGCCTCACCAGCATTTCCGCCAAGCGCTTACATAAGGCCTTCCTGCCAGCGGCTTCCTCAGGACATAGCCCCTGATCCCTGAATTGAGTGGCCAAGGGACACACGTGCTTCTGCTTGCAGGCCAGCGTTTCAGCCATCTCACCCCCCACACACCCATGCACCCCCAAATCCTGCAAATCCACCCGAATGCTGCAGAAAGCATAAAAGTCACTAAATGTATTTGGCCCCAACTTCACTCAATGGATGCAGTAAAAAAAGTTCACAAGGGTTCTTTGGGTTTATTTAAGCCAGTGCTCTTATTTTTAAAAGGGAAAACTGGGGCCCAGCCGGTGTGCCTCAGTGGCTAAGCAGTCGCCTATGAACCAGGAGGTCACAGTTTGATTCCCAGTCAGGGCACATGCCCGGGTTGCAGATTTGATCCCCAGTGTGGGGCATGCAGGAGGCAGCTGATCAATGATTCTCCTTCATCATTGATGCTTCTATCTCTCTCTCCCTCTACTTTCCTCTCTAAAATCAATAAAAATATTTCTTTAAAAAGGGTGAAATGGGGCCCTATTAGCTGACCAGGTCAGAAGGCACAATACTGGTTTGTGGTAGAAGCAGGACTGGATGTCCTTCTGTCTTCAATCACACCCCAAAGATAGCTGCAAACTCTCCAATGCCTGGGGCAACCCAGTAAGCAGCCAACTAGCCACTCCACTGATGGTAGATGGCATGCACGTGTGTGCAAGTGTCTCCTGAGAAGATACAACTGACTGATAAAGTTTTTTTAAATTTTCTTTATTGATTAAGGTATTACATATGTGTCCTTAGCCTCCCATTGCCCCCCCCCCCCCCACTCATGCCCTCAACCCCCTGTTGTCTGTGTCCGTTGGTTAGGCTTATATGCATGCATACAAGTCCTTTGGTTTAGGCTGAGTGAAATAAGCCAGTCAGAGAAAGGTAAATATCACATGATCTCACTCATTTGTGGAATATAATGAACAACATAAACTGAGGAACAAAAACAGATCCAGACACAGACAAGCATCAATCAGACCATCAAACCTCAGAGGGAAGGTAGGGGAGGGTGGAGGTAAGGGGGAGAGATCAACCAAACGCCTGACAAAGTTTTTATTTTTAAAATCCTACCTGTGAAGTGGTCTGTCTCCTACTCCCAGGTTTTGGTTGGGTTGCCACTCCTCATGGAGCTAGGGAGAGAACTTTCTGGGTTTTCCCTCCAGATACACATGCAGTGCTCTGGCCTTTTCCTGGTACATCGTGGTCCTGCTGTGGGCGAGGTGGTGGGAAGAGAGGAGTTTCAGGCATGAGTCGCTGTTTCCTGGAGGAAAACAGGGAAGAAGAAGCACCAAGCCCTGTTTCCTGGGTCTTGCTCCCTGCCCCTGCTCTTCACGTAACACCCAGGGGCAGGGCCCTTAGGGGGCTTCAAGTGTGGGATCAGGACAGATGACACGCTCAGCTGCAGAGCTGTAGACATGTGGCAGGAAAGCAGCTGCCTCTCTGTCAAGTAGGCTGTTATGGCCTCGAATGCCTTGTGCCCTTTCCATAAAACTCAACACATTGGCTAGGTAGTCCTGGGGGAAATGACTCTAAAAAGTGGGTTTGCAAGCTTCCCCATTAGGAGTACATTCTTTGGGTACGTTACTTAGGAAACTGCCAGCTCTTCTTTAGGCTTGTTTTATAAATTTCTGAGAAGAAACAGCTGTCCATATTCCCTCTGAAACGTGAGAGCAAACGGTCTGACGAAGGGGGTCTTCTATGGACAAGTAAATTGCACACTGAAATTATGGGCCAGCATTTTCTTGTCTTTCTGCTAGTTCTTTGAGTTCTCAGATAAAGTGCAGAACCCTGAAATCATGGGGAAATAGAAAATAGCATGAATCAATTTTTCCCTATAAGGTGAATTAAAAAAAAAAATCCACCAGGACTTAAGCAAACCAGGCTCATTGTAACTGCATCTAAGTGATGCTGGAGGTCATTTTCCAGGCACAAAATTTAGCCCAGCTGGCATGGCTCAGTGGTTGAGCATCAACCTATGAACCAGGAGGTCACAGTTCGGTTCCCAGTCATGGCATATGCCCAGGTTGCGGGCTCGATCCCGTGTGGTGCGTGCAAGAGGCAGTTCATCAATGATTCTCTCTCATCATTGCTGCTTCTCTCTCTCTCTCTCCCTTCCTCTCTGAAGTCAATAAAAATGTATTTTTAAAAAATTAAATTTCAGTAAATAATTAAAATGATCTTCCTGGAATTATGGATGTCATACAAATATGAGTCTCTCCTTCCACTTTATTCTTGTTGACTTATCAATTTTGACTGAAATATTTCTTATGAAATCATATAATAATGTTTCAATCACTTCCATAAACAACATCAAAAACTTTTTTAAAGTGTTTAACCTAATCCATAAATAAAGAAATTGATAAAAGAAATGACATGCCACTTGAGGTATCAAAGAAGTGAACATTAAAATGTTAATGCTGGTGAAGATGTAGTGAAATGAGAACACGCACTAAATACTTGCACGTCTATAAATTGGTTCCATTTTTTTAAGTGAACAATTTGGAAATACTGTAATACATATTTTTGAACATTTAATTAGGCAAATGTTCATGCGTTTTGCACTGGTCATTTAAAAATCTGTCTTAAGGGAATGATCAGAGAACACAAAGTGAATGTTCAAAGCTATTTAGTGAAGCATTATTGTCAACAGTGAAGACAAGGAGAATGTACCCCCCTAAGTGTAGAGGAATGGAAACTCCTGGAGTGTAGTACAGAGGTTGACTAATGCCATGGTGATCAGGGATGCTTATGGAAATAAGAAGTTTCCAGATTTATTCTTTACAGAATCTGATTCAGAATCTTCCATCTCCCAGTTCTAAATGCTTTCTCCTCTACTGAGGCTCTTTAAGATTTCAGAACATAATGACACCTTATGGTCACTTCAGATGATCAGCACTGACTGTAAAGGAAGGAAAGAAGCACAGGAAACAGTTCAGGGGACAAGAGCAGTATTAACCTGGAATCTGCCTTCAGCTTCTCTCGGGCTCTGTCTGTGTGACTGTCTTTGCTGAGTCTTTGGGATCACCAGAGGTGGGAGTTATGGGGATCCTCTGGGCTTAGGAACAAGAGCTATTCCAGCCAAGACATGTCCTTTCCTTCTCTCAGGCCTAATGGATGGAACTGTAGGCAGGTGCGTTAGACCTGACGGTCTCAGGCTTCTAGCAGCCTAATGTTCTGTATTCATCAATAAGGAGATGGTGCCGAAACCGGTTTGGCTCAGTGGATAGAGCGTCGGCCTGCAGACTGAAAGGTCCCAGGTTCGATTCTGGTCAAGGGCATGTACCTGGGTTGCGGGCATATCCCCAGTAGGAGATGTGCAGGAGGCAGCTGATCGATGTTTCTCTCTCATCGATGTTTCTAACTCTCTATCTCTCTCCCTTCCTCTCTGTAAAAAATCAATAAAATATATTTTAAAAAAAATAAGGAGATGGTATTCCATTGTTCATCGGCTTCATTTTTTAAAATATATTTTTATTGATTCCAGAGAGGAAGGGAAAAGGGAGAGAGAGAGATAGAAACATCAATGATGAGAGAAAATCATTGATCAGCTGCCTCCTGCATGCCCCCTACTGGGGATTGAGCCCGCAACCTAGGCATATGCCCTTGACTGGAATCAAATCTGGGACCCTTCGGTCTGCATGCCGACGCTCTATCCACTAAGCCAAACCAGCCAGGGCCATTAGCTTCATTTTGTTAGTAAAGGGCACAATAATTAATATGTGCTTTCTGGATCACTGCAACATAGCTTAACAAGTTTTATAAGCTTTCAGTTGGAGGCTTTTCACAGATTAGTATCCTGTTCTGACCCTAGTATTCAGATTCTAGAAGTGCACAAATCATGACAGTATAGCTTGGTAGATTTGTACAAAATGAAAGCACCCCTGTAACCATTAGATTTAAAAAAAGTAGAACACTGCTAGAATCCCAGAGTCTTTCTCGCGCCCCTTTCAATCATTACTCACCAAGAGTAACCACTATCCTGACCTCTACCAGCATAATAAGTTGGTTTTGTATGTGTTTGAACTTAATGTAAATGGAATATCACTTTTTTTTTTTTTGCTTGGCTTATTTCACTCAGTACTACATTTGTGAGATTCATTCATATTGTGGTGTGCAGCTGTGTTTTATTTTCATTAGTTTAGTATGCTAATGAACCACAAGTTATCCATGTTATCATTAATGACTGCTTTGATCACGTGTAATGTTAGGTTATTTTCAACTTCTGGAACAGTGTTGCTATGAACATTCTAGGCATTCTTTTGGTACACGTGTTTACACATTTTTGTTGAGTATATTCCTAGGAGCAGAACTGCTGGATTATAAATTATACATACACTCAGTTTTAGTAGATGGGCTAACAATTTTCCAAAGTGGTTAATCAGTTTGCACTTTCCCCAGAAGTGCATGAGAGTTTTATTTGTCTCACATCCATGCTCCACATTTGGAATTCGCAGTTTCAAAACAATTTTTCATTCTGGTGGGTATATGCAGTATTGCACTGTGGTTTTAATTTGTATTTCCCTGATGAATAATGAGGTTGTTGTCTGTTTATTTGCCATTTGGCTTTCCTTATTTTGTGAAGTGCTTATTCAAATTTTTTGTCCATTTTCTAGAAATCTGAGTTGTCCTTTTTTTAGACTTTTCAGGAGCTCTTTATATATTCTGGCTATGTCTTTTGTTAAATATATTAATTGGAAATATTTTCTCTCCTCTCTTAGGATGAAGATGGACAATAGTTCTTAATCTCAATGAAGTTCAAATTAATATTCTCCTTTATGATTCATTTAAGAGATCCAGGCCTCTCTAAAATCAAGATACTCTTCTTTATTATCTTCTAACAGTTTTATTAATTTTCCCATTTATTTCAAAAATCAACAGGATTTAACTTATGTCTATGGTGTGAGGTAGCTGTCAAGATCCTGATTTCCCATATAGATTTTCAGTCGGCTTGAATTCTGCTTACTCTTGGCTCATTTGTTTTGTGACTTTTACTTTTAGCCTTGTCTGCTTCCCTGTCACTGTGTCCATTTTGAACTCTTTTCTCTGTGCCATACATTTAAACTGCCTTCAAGGGGCCCTTCTTGGGTCTATTAGTCATGGCTTCTGCATAAAACCCCTTGTTTGGGCAGATTTTTGTTACTAAGTCTTTCCACAGTTGTGAGAAATGAACCTCAGTAATGTAAGATGTTAACAACAGAGGACGCTGGATGAGGAATGGGCAGGAATTCTCAATGGTAGCTCTCATCATTGATGTTTCTATCTCTTTCTCGCTCTCCTTTCCTCTCTGAAATCAATAAAAATATATTTAAAATATTTTTTAATTAAAAAAAATTTGTTTAAGAAATTCTGCCTCTCTAAAAGAAGGCAAAAGAGTCAATCCAACATTCAGGTACAAGTTTGTTCTTGATTTTTGTACTTGCTCCTCAGTTAAAGCCTCAATGTTGCCCTGGCCGGTTTGGAACAGTGGATAGAGCCCTCGGACTGAAGGATCCTGGGTTCGATTCCAGACACGTGTGGGAGGTCCCCAAGCGGGTTGATATTTCTCTCTGTTGCTCTCCATCCCTTCCACTCTCTCTCTTAAAAAAAAAAAAAATCAATGAAGAATATCCTCGGGGGAGGACTAACAAACAACAACAAAAAAGCCTCAAAGTTGAAGTCAGATATGTGTCTATTTTTTAAGGTTTGCATTCTTCCCCAGTGTTGATCAAATCTTAATATATGGCACAGATTTCAACCACTGTCACTCATTCAGGACAACATTCTGGCTGCATTGCATAATCACCACCATGGTCTCAGTTCAGCAGCCATGACTATGAAACCCTGTGGGGTGGATAATAGTAGCAACCAGCAGATGAGGCTGGCTTCTTCCCACAGCCATCCTGAGTTAAAGTTTATTTCAACCATGTCCTACAATTTCCTTACCAAAACATAATTCTATCCAGATAGTCTGGATAATGCTCAGGTTCTTGACACAGATGTTTTCTACAATAGTTAATGAGGGTGTCATTCTACAATTTAGTGTTTATTGAGTTCTTATATTGTGGTAGCCCCTGGCCTACATCTAAAGTGCCTCATCACAGAGTATATACCAAGGATGGCCAAAGTACAAGCTCTCTGAGGATGACCACATTGTAACGCTATTTTGTTCCCTAAGTGCCTAGAATGTTCCATGTCATAAAAACACTCTGTCCATGATCTAGGGATGACTGTACCATGCAGAGGGAAAAGCAAGGGCTTTGAATGGATAGATCTGGAATTTAGTCCTACCTCTTACATTTACTTGATGCTGTACCAGTTACCTGAACCTTCTGGGTCTCACTTGTCTCACCTGGAAATGCGGGTCCTGATAGTCCCTTGGAAGCACTGCTGGATTGGAGAGTGGATGTGACAGGCTAGGTACATCACAACCTTTCAGGAAGTAGTTTCTTAAGATGATTTCCTGATGAACCAAGAGCTGTGTTAGGGATTTACACAAGTGACTAAAACATAACTTTAAAAAAACAATGTCTTTTTCAGGCGCTCATGATTTAGGGTGCAAACACAGCTGGGCCAAAGCATTACAACCATTCAGTGGAGAAAGCAACCAGCTCTGAGTAGCTCCTCAAAGCCACTTGAATCAAGTCACTGTCATTACTGTGGGTATAACAGAGGGGGGATATATAGTAACACATTATCAGCGATTAATAATTGAACATGGGGAAGATCCACACCACAGGAGAAACCAAGATGGCGGCATAGGTAAACACCGGAAATTGCTGCCTCGCATAACCACTTCAAAACTACAACTAAAAGACAAAACAGACATCATCCAGAACCACAGGAAGGCTGGCTGAGTGGAAACTCTACAACTAGAAGGAAAGAGAAAAGCACACTGAAACTCAGAGGAGGTGCGGAAGTAAGGTGCAGAGGTATGGAGGCACACTCGGAAAGGGCTGGCAACTGAGGACTCGGTTGTCTTTTTCAATCAGGAGGGAGACACAAGCTCTGACTGCTCTGAACTTCAGTTCTGGGCGAGTCTCTGGGGACCCAGACTCATATGGAGAGAAACTGGACTACCTGGCATCAGGCGGAACTCGAGGGTGGCTTTCTCTCAGAGGTGCTTGCAGCAATTACTGTGGGATACTGAGACCTGGGCCTCTTAGGGCAGGGCTGAGGATCAGCCATAGCTGTTTGCTCTGCCCTGTTGATTCCCTAAGACCCCGCCCCACCCAAGCTGTGTGCAGAGGCTTTTGCATATGAATGGCCTGGCCCTTTGCAATCTAAACTTACCTAACAAACTGCAGCTGGGTCAGAGAGACCCAGAACATCCAAAAGAAGGCCCAAAGCCCCATAGCTGCTTGCATTGCTTCACAGCTGGGTCTCATCTGGGCACCTCCAAACCCCAAACAAGGAAGAGAAATCTGCAGATCTCTCCATAGCTGCTGCTGGGTAGCCTCAGGCAAAGGCTAAATTAGCACCTCCTTAGAGATCCAAGAGCCAGTGTACCCAGGGGTTAGAGTGGGACCATCCAGATTACAACTCCTCAGATCCGTAAGGGGGAAGACTCAGTGAGCACCAAAGCCCCACTGAAGCAAGTATTGCCCCAGAAGGGTGTCTCCAGCACAGAAGTTCTTCCATCATAGACACAGCTGATCCTCACAGCCAATTGACCTGGAGGTCAAGTCCTCCCAGTGATACCAACAACAATCAAGGCTTAACTACAACAAGACTATGCACATAGCCCATAAAGGGGTGCACCAAGAGTGTCCACCTCAGGTAATTGGGGAGGCTGAGCTACTGAGCACTATAGGACACCTAGCACACAAAGCCACTCTATCAACACAGGGAAGCAGCCAAAATGTAGAGACAAAGCAACAGGTCACAAATGACAGAAATGGAGGAAAGCAAACTACTGGATATAGAGTTCAAAACCACGGTTATAAGGTTTTTCAAGAATTTTCTAGAAACTGCCGATAAATTTAGTGAGACCCTCGAGGATATGAAAAAGGACCAACTAGAAATTAAGCATACACTGACTGAAATAAAGAATAATATACAGAGATCCAATAGCAGACTAGAGGATCGCAAGAATCAAGTCAAAGATTTGAAATACGAAGAAACAAAAAATACCCAACCGGAAAAGCAAAAAGAAAAAAGAATCCAAAAATATGAAGGTAGTGTAAGGAGCCTCTGGGACAACTTCAAGCGTACGAACATCCAAATTATGGGGGCGCCAGAAGAAGAGAGAGAGCAAGATATTGAAAATCTATTTGAAGACATGACAGAAACTTCCCCTACCTGGTGAAAGAAATAGACTTACAAGTCCAGGAAGCACAGAGAACCCCAAATAAAAGGAATTCAAAGAGGACCACACCAAGACACATCATAATTAAAATGCCAGGAGCAAAAGACAAAGAGAGAATCTTAAAAGCAGCAAGAGAAAAACAGTTAGTTATCTACAAAGGAGTACCCAAATGATTATCAGCTGATTTCTCAACAGAAACTATGCAGGCCAGAAGGGAATGGCAAGAAATATTCAAAGTGATGAATAGCAAGAACCTACCCAGCAAAGATTGCTTTACCCAGCAAAGCTATCATTCAGAATTGAAGGTCAGGTAAAGAGCTTCACAGATAAGAAAAAGCTAAAGGAGTTCATCACCACCAAACCAGTATTATATGAAATGCTGAAAGGTATTCTTTAAGAAGAGGAGGAAGAAGAAAAAGGTAAAGATAAAAATTATGAACAACAAATACATATCTATCAACAAGTGAATCTGAAAATCAAGTGAATAATCTGATGAACAGAATGAACTTGTGATTATAATAGAATCAGGGGCATAGAAAAGGAGTAGACTGACAATTCTCTGGGGGAAAGGGGTATGGGGGTGTGGGGGTGCAGGAAGAGACTGGACAAAAATCGTACACTTATGGATGAGGACAGTGGGGGGGGGTGGGTAAGGGCAGAGGGTGGGGTGGGAGCCATGGGGGGAAAAAAAGAGGAACAACTGTAATAATCTGAACAATAAAGATGTATTAAAATTAAAAATAACTGAACATGGGCCCTGGCTGGTGTGGCTCAGTTGGTTGGAGTGTGGACAGGTCCTATTCTGATCAGGGCACATATCCAGGTTGTGTGGTTCCATCCTGATCATGGCCAATTGATGTTTCTCTGTTTCTCTCTCCCTCCTCCTCTTTCTAAAAATAATGAAAAACATAATCCTCTGGTAAGGATTTTTTTTAAAAGTGAAAGAGCTGCTATCATAGGCTCAAAGAGATGCCATCTGAGACAACTGGCCCAAGATAGATGTGTGCCTGAGAGGACCTTGGACCTTGCCGCTGCTTCTCAGGCATGGAAAAGGAGGAGGGATAAGAGAAGGGTGTGTGTGTGTGTGTGTGTGTGTGTGTGTGTGTGTGTGTGTGTGTGATATTTTCATTCTCTAATTCCTTCGACAAATATGTATCAGGCTCCTTCCTTTGCACAGGGCGCTGAGTTAGACAATGAATATTCATCCACAATCAACCCTCTGATCAAGTCAGACAATGAATGTGCTTACACCAGTAAAAAAAAAAAGTACGAAGTGCTATGAAAATTGCCTAAGATAAACTGTGCCTGGCTTAAAGATTTTCTGATAGCTAGCCCTCACTGCATAACTAAAAGGATACTGAACAAATATTGACTATCTCCCAGTCACGAACCTAGAATGAATGGGCTTGGATAATGGCGTCCACTGAAAAGATTGGTTGAACCCCCTGAATGAATGTGCCTTCCCTGAAGGCTGTGGAATTTGATGGAAACCGCAACGGACCCAGAGTCCAAAAGGCTATTTAACATGCTGCCCATTTGCCATATTAGAGCCAGGTTTCCAAAGCTAAAGCTCCAGGAGCGATCAAATACATCATTCAGATGACTTTGCCTTCTCTCAGCACTCTGCTCTTCTCTCTCGTGCCCTCTTTCCTCCTGATCCACAATCACTTTTGCTTAAATTGCTTAGAAAAACTACCCAACTTCTCCTTTTCCTTTGACTACAGAAATGTGGTGCATTGGACCTAACTAGTTTCTAGAATAATTTCTCCTGCCTATTCATTCACCATGTGCTAGGTGATTAGGTGCAACTATACTGTATCAGACATTGGTGTTTGGGGCAACTAAACTCTGCAGAAATCCAAGGCCATAATCAACATTTAAGTAAATAGTGTTGTTTCTTCAATATGGAAAACAAGTATCAGTCTATGAAAGTTAGTTCTGATAAATTATTCACATACTAGTTCTAGGAAACCACCAAAAATGCTGTTGCAGTTGCATTTTCACACACACACACACACACACACACACACACACACACACACACACCAGAATGTAGAAACAAAATGTAGCTTTTTTCAAACTTTAACTTAATATATTCCCTTTGATTGTTTATAATATAAATTAGCCTTGTATATCAAGTATATAATACAGATTTTCTTAAACATTGAATAAGCCATGGCTATGGGTTTTGGATATAAGCAGACAATGGTTAGAGGAAAAAGATCTGGTTTCTAATCCTTAAGCAAATTCAGCTTCAGTGCCCATATCATGATTATTAAACCACTTTATAACCACTAAATTCTGTTATTTTGAATATATGGTAAACTGCTAAAAACTAAGTTAACTAGAATAAAATCTAGGAGTTCTTCCAACAAAGCCATAGTAAAAAAGAAAATTATATTGCTTTAAATCAACTTTAAAAGTCTACCATAGCCAAACAGTTTAGAAAATTTACTTGTAATTCTTACATTTTTTCTTAAATATATTGTTATATTTTGTGTTAATTATTATGGCTAAAATTGCATATAACTATATAGACCACATTACTTTTGTGATGAGAATAATTATTTTAAGCTATTAATTTGCCAGGATGCAACACAACTAGTTAAAAGGTGCAAAGAACTTTATTTAACAAGAAGAAACTCCACGCAATGAGAAGGTGCAAATAAAAACTAAGGTCAATTGGTTTCCCATCACATAACATATCACTGGTTTCAGTTCAAATGCCTAATGCTATTATGAGTCACCAAAGCAAATATTGTTTTATTGCACTGTCTGCAGAATAACACTCTTAATTATCTTCATTCCAATGACTTTTAAATTGTTGGTTTACCTCCACTATTTTCTAGTCTATTTTGGTCTAAACTTTTTTAATTCTCATAAAGTGTAAGATTTCTCCAGGAAATATGTAATGCAAAACTTTACATTTTTAAAATCACCTAGATGAGGACCACTCCAAGTCCCAACAGATCTTGTTAAAATTAGTGTGGTCATATTAAAAGAGTTTTGGGGCAGAAGAAAGTGGCTAACTGTTCTCTATTTCTGAGCGCCATAAAACAGGAAAACACGCACTTGGGATTTAAATTTTAAGAAATAGAGGAAGAATTTCTCAGGAGTGCCAGGAATGAGCTAAGTAATGTCTACTTATTTTAATGTAATGGAGAGAGCAGCAGGGATGAGACTGGGGACTGATTTTTTGGTGTATTTCTGTGTTGGAGGAGGAGGGATTTTGGGACATGCTGAGGTAGACCGGGTGGGATGCATGGGGAGAAAATTCTGGAGGATGTACACCTGATGTCAAGAGGTACATTTCTCACTTTGATCGTGGAGAATGCATTTCAGTTGCTTTCCCTCAGTGAAATACAGGGGTGCTTGGTAGAGTCCTTGGCAGGCTGGGGAGTGGGCATCCAGGACAGCTGGGAGGTCTCCAGTGAGGCCAGAAGAGGCTGCTGGGGGAGGTGGAGTCCTGCTTTACCTAAGCCAGACCTTGCACAGCATCAGGGAGTAGGCTGCTCTCTCCTTGTAGGTCCCAAAGCTATGTAAATGGCTATATATATATATATATATATATATATATATATATATATATATATGATTTTAGTGAGAGGAAGGGAGAGAGAGAGAGAGAGAAACATCAATAAGAGAGAAACTTTGATGGGCTGCCTCCTGCATACTCCCCTACTGGGGATTAAGCCTGCAACCCGGTCATGTGCCCTGACTGGAAATTGACTCATGACCTCCTAGCTCATGGGTTGATGCTCAACCACCGAGCCACACTGGCCTGGCATGGCCACACTTTTAAAAATCATATCTGAAAAAGGAAGCTGGGTTCTCCTCTGTTTCTGCCTCAGCTAAGTGTACCCAGCCAGCCCTGTTCCCCACCCTTGCTTCCTTCTCGACTTTCCCAGAGCACATGCACAGCTGTTTTATGGGAGTACACTCGTTTGCACATCTGTTTCTCTACACCGCTTTGAGACTTTTTATGACAGAGACAGGTCTTCCTATTGTAATAGAAGCTTAGGAAATGTTTTGTGTGTGTGTGTACATCTATATATACATGTATGTAGGTGTATGCACATACATACACTCTTATAAACACATATATACACATACAAAAAACAAAGTCATTGCAATTCTGCAAACATCAATTTTTCTTATCTGGGTTAATGATGCTACTACTGGTGATAATACGAAGTCAATGTACTGGGGTGAGTGTTTTATAAATATCATCTTATTTGTCTCAATCCTGTGAGACAGGGCACCGTATTGTTCCTAGTTTTAGAGGCAAGGAGACCAGGGCTAATAGAGGATGGAGGATTTCCCCAAGGTCACACACAGAGGAAGAGGCAGAGCTGAAATTCATACTGGGATTGGTCACAGCCAAGGGGGCACCTTCCCTCTACACCCTTTCTGTAATCTCACATGTCCCCCCAGCGGCCTCCAGCTCCAATGCCAGGACCCATGGGATATGACTACCTCACTGGATGATCAGATTGATGACTTCCTCTGAAGGTGTTAGGAAGGTAGGTACAAATGTCCAAGACTCTTCTAGACGGCATGTGAGGAGGGAACATGGGGGTGCGGGTGGCGGGCTGACTCTGGTCCACCTCACCCCCTCCCATGGACCTTCCCCGACCAGCAGTGTGTTCGCATGTATGCCTGTGTGTATGCGTTTGCATCCTGCCTTGTCAAAGGGATCCTAAGCAAATTAAAGATTTTCTAGCAATACAACACAGTAAAAGAAAATGTATGTATATTAGAAATTAAAAACCAGCAGCTATGGATGAGGCTAATATAGAAACATATTTTAAAATTCTGTGTACTTGCTGAGGGGGGGCCCTACATTGGGCTCTAATCTTTCTTTAAATTTCAAAGTGAAGTGGGGAGCCTGGCCAGTTATATGATTGACAGTGTCCATAGTAAAACCAACCATTTCTGATACTAAGACCAGGAAGAAAATTCTACCTAAGAAAATTGTTCCCATTGTTGTGGAGAATATCCTCCCAATAGACACAGCGTCTGTCTCCTCAGGGTCTTTCTATTACTCCCAGATTGAATAAAAGGCCATTTCCTACTGTTTGCAGTTCTGCCAGGAAAGTGCCTCTGGCAACACTAAGATTCCTGTTAGAAAGAAAGATCTGAATCTGCTTTAACATCTGAAAAACAAATTATTGGGCCTCTTGTTTCTGCTCCAATGGCCTGATCGTGCACATGAACTTAACCCAATGCCTGGACCACCGAGGCTGTGGGCTTCCCCATCCCTCCCAACCTACAGAGGCTGCACCAGGCTCAAGGGGCCTGAAATGTGCGCCTTCCCTTCTCAGCAGGGGTCTTGTAACAGGGGTGGCTCACTGTCCAAAGCCGAGTACTCTATTCGCTGACTCTGCCTTCTTGTTGCCCCACCTATACCCCAAAGAGAGCCGGGAGCTTTACCGACGTAACTCATCCTCATCTCTTGCAGAGACATCTCCAAGACCACAGTTTATTTTGCTTTGCTGTCTTCAGAGTGGCAGGATGTCTTGCTCTGATGTGTGTTTTGTTGAAATGTGGCTTATAGTTCGGTCACACTGTCTCATCTTCCTAATTTTGTTTTCACTCAAGCTTTTGCATATATACAGTGGGCTGTGAATTAGATGATTGGGGTCCAAACCCTGGTACTGCCACTTCCTTTGTCCCTCTGTGGAATATGGCTGCCTTAACTCCTTGCTCCTGGATTTGAACTCACAGGTATTAATCGGTGTAATTTGGGTAGAAGCAACCATCACAGCCATTGGCACAGAGTGGAAGCTCAAGAAATACTTTTGAAAGAACAATTTGGAGAATGCATATTTCTTCTCTCATCCCTACATGGTTGCAAGCACCCAACAGAGGGTACACAACGATTGATGCTGTTTCATTTTGGGATATATTTGTCAGCAGGTTCAGGCTACCAATATACCTGATGAGAGTTCTAAGGACATAGGGCATGAAAAGCATTTGCCACAAAATAGTATCTAAAAATAGAATCTGAGCAGATTTGCCCTCTTTTGTGGCCTGATTTTCTAACCCTGGCTATATTGAATTGTATGTCAAGAGGAAAAAAACAGTTTCACAATTAAAATTATAGTTCAAGTGCCTACTATTAAGTCATTAACTTTTATGTTTTAAAATTATAGAATAAATATAGCCTTGAAGCTACCTAAACCACAGCACTGTAATTTAAAGGCAAATCTATGGGAAAAGCCACACTGAGTATCATTTTTATTAGTTTTATATACTCTAAACTTTTATAAACATATTTAATAATATAACTTACAAGCCGAAACCAAACAACTAAACACACTATAAAAACAGCTCCCTTTCCCCGGAAACCTATATAACATTTTGTGTGTGTGTGGGTAAGTTTCATCTTAAAGATAAGTGTAAACTACTAACCCCTAAAAGTTGATGTTTTTCATTTACCTTCATATTTCAAGTAAATTGATATTTAATCTTCTTGGGTTAGAATTGGCTCAGCTTTTAACCTTTGAAAACTTCATACCTTTCTATAATAAATGCTAACTAGGTTAAACCTGAAGTTTTTATTCTTTTTCTAGAATCTTTGTTAACTACAAAATATAGGACTGCCATTACTTTTTCAATAAAACAAGTATTTTTAAATAATATTTTTCTGATTGTAAATTATTCTTTATAGAAAAATTAGAAAATGTGGAGAAGAATTTTCTAGGAATAAGTCATAAACTGAGGTGATGAAAGATCCTCAGATTTTGGATATACTCTTTTAAAACATAATAATTAATATTTATGTGTGTGTGTGTGTGTGTGTGTGTGTGTTTGCTTTTACATAAATGTTCTTGGCTTGGACATTGCAAATACCTGGCTGCCAACATTATTTTTTAATGTTTTGCTCATTTGTCTCTTTAAGAATATCTATGTACTTTTCTTGGCAAATTTTATTTTCCTAACTCTACATAGCATTGCATTTATTTTCATGTTCTTTATCAAACTAACATTTCTTTCATTAGCTGATGCTTTATTGATGTCTCTTTCTTGCTATTCTTCTGCATGTTTCAGCATTCCATAAAAGTATGACGCATACAATATAATTTTAGTTGCCATGTAAGCCCAATAATGATGATAGAATAGATGTTTATACTTAATGAACATTTACCAGGTACTTGACACCTTGCATTGTTACAATGTCATTTAATTTTCCCAACCCTTCTTTGGGGGTGGGTGTAACACTACTATCCCAACATTACAGATGGTAAAATTGAAGCTCTGAGAAATTAAGCAACTTACCCACACATTTTGGTATCTATAGTTTGAAGGTAGAAATGATAGGACTTCTTCATGGATTTGATGTGAGATGTGAAAAAAAGGAGGAGTCAGGGTGCCGGGAGCCGGTCCATCCTTGCTGTTTCAAGGGACCTGGCATATATGGCATACTGTTCTTAATATGTTTGCTCACCTTCTTGGCGCTGTGTTTTAACCAAGGTCACCTCTCCGAGAAAGGTTGAATCCCCAGGTAGGGATTTTCCCCTGAAGTTAGGGAGGGAATAAAACCCCTCAACTAAGTGCCAGGCGGGTAATTAATCCCTTTAACTACGAACAATCATGCTTAAACTACATAATCTTTTCTCCCTGGAATGGAGATAAGAAACGCCCTAACCTTTGTAATAGAGATTGATAGGATTGAATCAACTGGTATAAATACAGTTGTAACAAGACAGAAACACTCAGAACTCAGAACACAGAACTAAGGACACAGGGCTTGGAAGACAGGACCAAGAGAGACAGAGCCTAGGCACAGAACCTACACAGAACGTTCTCTAGAGACAGAAGAACTTCGCTGGCGAGAGCATGCCAGAGGATCCTGGACCGGGACTGGCCTCGGAGCCTAGAGACAGAGCCTAGCGGGAGAACATGGCAAGGGATCCTGGACTGAACCTGACTACAGAGATTGGCAGGAGAACCTGACTGGAACCTGGACACTGAACCTGACTGGAGAGCCTGGACAGAACCTGGCTGGAGAACCTAGCGAGGGAACATGGCTACAGAACCTCGCTGGAGATCCGAAGCAGAACCTCTCTGGAGATCCGGGCTAGAGATCCTGGCTAGGTTGCTGATCAACGGAATGCTGTCTCCGTGTCATTCCCTCTTCGCCGACTCCGTCCACACCTTTGGGAACCCCTGGACCTGCTGGGGTTGGACCCCGGCATCAGGGTGACTCCTGAGGGTTGGCTTGAGCTACTGAAAGAATGGAGTTGCTGTCCTTTGAATGAACGAACAAACAGGATCGAAATAGGAAGAAAGATGTTGAATTGGAGACATACTTGAAAAGCCTTAAAAAATGAAGGAGACAATAGTCCCTCTGTGAGTGAACTGAATTAATAAAATCTAAACATCTTGTCCTGAGTGATTTGGAGACATAAAAAAGACAGAGTGAAGGTGTAACAAAAACCTCATCATGCTAAACAAACCCTACAAATTGTTGAAGTTGTGTGCAGAAAATACTGTAATGTAGCCAGCAGCGTTTCCT
Organism: Myotis daubentonii; assembly: GCF_963259705.1. Classification (NCBI taxonomy): domain Eukaryota; kingdom Metazoa; phylum Chordata; class Mammalia; order Chiroptera; family Vespertilionidae; genus Myotis; species Myotis daubentonii. The sequence goes on along the minus strand of NC_081841.1, from coordinate 178,004,489 downwards.
TCAAATTACAGGATACGAGATTGGTATCTATTCTATGCACTAAGATACTATCGCAGTGGCTTAGTAATATCCTTCATCTTGATTTGGAGAGATACAGATGATTGACAATTGCAGTGATTCCATGTGAAGCTCCATCTTTTTAAAGGAGAAAATATGTATTCTCTTTTATCACTAAAATGAAGAGAAAATAAAGAACTAGCAAGCCCGCATACGCCAAGATGCAGGAGTTTTTCCCAAGGAGGTAGGCTCCATGCCTGTGCTCATCTGGATAAACCTAACTAACCCAACTGATTAATCAAGTGTCTTGTATTTGGTAGCCTACCCCCCCCCCTTCCGTTTCTGTGTAATTATGTTTCTTTAATGTTTTACGTTGCATGGCTTTGCCTTGTAAATAGTTCTATAATAAACGCTATAATTAACTTAATAGCACTTTGACTACATTATATTTAAGGGTGTGCCCTCCTGCATCTTTTGGAGTCATGCCAAGGAGCTTCTGTGGAGGGGGAAACTTGTCAGATCCCCCCTAACAGATTAGTTGAAGGGTGGGAGGGGTAGGAGTGGGTGTAACCTTGGACTACAACTCAAAATGCTTCCCACATGTCTAATATTTGTCTTTAAGGTATACCACCAACAGGTTCCCAGGTTAAGGAAGGCAAACCAAGGGGGCCTGGAAGGGCAGGGCCCAGGTTGCCATGTTCTCCTTGGAGACCTAAACAAGGGGCCCAGTGGGAAGTCTGAGGCTCCCGTCAACGAACCTTCAGGACATCCTCTCTCCCCTCCAATCTGTGCGGAATGAGGCCTCCAGTTCTGCTGTGGCTTTCAGGTCCTGGGGATAAATCATTTTCACTTCCATCCTTGGCAGAAGAGGTCTGCAATGCTGCTGGGGAAATGGGGACCACAGAGTGTTTGAGATTATTTTAGCACTGCTCTCTTAAAACTTCATTGCAAAGCTGCAGAGGTTCACAGGCTCCATGCTAGTAGAGCAGTTTTCCCTTTGGGGCATGTTCTAGAAGGAATTGCTGGAAGGAAATCCTCATGAATGTCCAAGTTCAATAGATCTGCCAGCCATTACTCAGGTTTATCTCTCACACCAGTCAGCCCATCATTACCTCTGAGTCTGCCCCTTGATAAAATCTGTTTGGTTGGTGATATGTTTCACCTAAGGAGATATTCTGATTTAAACACACATCTTCCTGTAAATCACCGTATCTTCATTTTTATGGTTTCCATGGTGCCCCATTTACAGTCTAAACTTGGAAATAAATTCACCCACTTAAGAATGGACTGTCTAGCATGTGAAATCTATTTGGCATAAATGCCACTCATGAAGGAGGTGAGACTGTCCCTATGGCTTCATTTGATCAAAACTAGAAAATAAGTCTTCCGGGGTCAGTCTCTGCCTTTTGAGGCCTTAAAACTCTTAACGATTTCACTTTGGTAATCTTTCGGCTATGAGAGGAAAGGTGGTATACACTTCTGCATGAGAGACTTTGAAAACTGAAGTCTATCTAATCATTCATTCATTCATTCATTCATTTATTCATTTATATATACACCTATTGATTCTAAATATATTTATTGAGTGTCCACAGTGCCAAGACCAAGAATATTAGCAGACCCCCTTGCATACCCCTACTTGCCCTCAGAGGACTTCCAGTGTAGTGAAGTGGAGAGTCATATGATCTCATCAACTTTTGATAGCTATAAATAGAAATCATATTTGCTAGCAAGCAAGAAACCTTTTTAAGTAAACCAAATGTGGTTTTGCTTCCTGCAGCTTCTCCTTTCTGAACTTTCCAATCTTTTCTGGCCTAAGGTAGGTCCTGATGTCTTTGAAGTCATGTGGTCATTAAATCAAGTAAGTCAAACGCACAGCTCGGTTCCAAAGATGGTATTAAGAAAAACGTTGCTATATGATTATTAAAACAAGAACCATAAAAGCTAGCCCTCTGGCATTCAGTTTTACTCATACACATCACAGCTTGAAACAAATTGTTAAAAATTAACAATGTTGAAAAATTAGTAATGTTGTGTTTTAAATACAATTCTTTAAAATCTTGTACTACATGTCCTTGGGTGATAGCACCCAAAAAGCCCTGTACAGTCTTTAAAGGACTTAATAATGCAATAAGCTATATTGGCAAAACTAATCAATCAAATGATGTTGTAAAGTGTGCCTACAGGAAATTAGACCCAGTGTTCTTTGAGGATCCATTCTGTAGAAAACTGGATGCAGTTAGTGGTGAAGGTGAAGTTCAGAGTCCCCACGATAGAATTGTGGATAATCTGCCTCCAGCCTGTGATTTGTTGGAAAAGGCCTGTTCCCTTCATAGGCCACTTGAAATATGAGGGTGTGTGTTGTTTAAAATATCATTTAATTTTAATATGATATTTTAATACAAAGTAATAATTATTATTGTAAAAAACATAATATAGGCAATAATTTCTAAAATGTTAAAATTCGCCAAACCAGTATGGCTCAGTGGATAGAGCATCGGCCTGTGGACTGAAGGATCTCAGGTTCGATTCCCGTCAAGGGCATGTACCTTGGTTGCGGGCACATCCCCAGTGGGGGGCATGCAGGAGGTAGCTGATTGATCTCTCTCATCGATGTTTCTAACTCTCTATCTCTCTCCCTTCTTCTCTGTAAAAAATCAATAAAATATATTTAAAATAAATACATAAATAAAATAAAATGTTAAAATTCCCTAACCCTGGCCTATATCCTTCATTCCAACTCAGCATAGCCACTGTTAGCCATTTGTGTTTTTCTAGAACTTATTTAACACAAGAAAAATATGATAATGAGATTTAAAATACCTAAGAATAGACAATAAAAAGCAAATTTTCCACCCCCTTTGTATTTTACTAGCAGGCCCACTTGCCAAAGGAAACTACTACTTTGAACCACTTCTCTCTTTTATTTTTTTCTAATGGTTACCTCCATACATCTGGATATTTTTGCTTTTCCTGTCCTTTTTGATTTGTCAACTTCTAGTCATATCAAGTAAATGAGAAAAGAGAGCTCACTTGAATTACTTTCTCTTCTCTTTCCACTCCTTCCCAACCTCATGTTTATTTTCAGCTGTATTGGTTAATTTTATCCATTAAAAGAACATACTTAATCCTCTATTTTTTGATCCACTAGTTTTAGACTGTCTGTCTTGACCTCCTATTATGTGATTTGAGGAATTTAGAGTCCCTACCTGTCCCTTCACCTGTCTGCTTCTCTACCTACAATGTTCTTGACTTTTATATTCTGTTCTTTAGCTATAATTAAGTCTTGACATTTCCATAAGTTTGCTTTTAAAATTCAAAACCAACAACCGACGTTATCATCGACCCTTCTACTGAATTTTTTAATTCAGCCATCATACTTTATGACTCTCGCTCGTTCTTTGAGGTCTTTGTTCAAAGCAGCCTTTTTTTTTAATGGATGCAAAATCTTTTCAAAACTCTAAACAGAATTTCTGGAGTTTCTTTTATGTTCAATAAATAAGCTCTGACGTTGCTTGTTCTCTTTCTCCATCTTGCTCCTACTTTCTGGTGCCATTGTTTATCACTGAATGTCTGGTGGTCCTTCATTGTATCTGTGCCCAGGCTGCTATCTCTCCACCAAAATCTGCTCTTCTTCCTGGTTCATGGCTAGACTTTTTTCCCAGATGTGCTTGCAGTTATGTGTTCTACCCAAGGTAATGAGCCTCCTTTAGGTGAGTGCTTGTGAGAGCATGAACATGACTCCTCCATGATCTCTTTCCCTCTTTCTGAGGCTGAAGTGGTCCTGAAAACCACGAGTTGATTATGGCTGAGCTTCCTTGATTCATGAAAAGAGCCATTTACGAACAGGATGGCTTCTAATAGTGATAAGAACTTTCTATGTTTCTTAGCCGCTGAGTAATTGTTAGGCATCTTGTTACCACATCTGATCCTACCCTCACTCACACAGTAGCCTAATAAAGAAGCTTGCATGGATTGGATGGCTTCTAGATGTGGGTACTGTTTTCCCTCCAAACCTTTTCCCGAAAAGAAAGGGCAGACTGTAAGAAATGTGTGTGCCTATAGGGCGTGTCGACTGGCAGGCTTTCTTCAGGGTGTCTTGGCAGAAAGCTGGCAAAACATCTTTTCATTATGCCAAAATAAAGCTCTGGGTACCCACAGCCACTCTCGCTTCCCTAGATCCCCCCAAGCAACATTTTCTTTGGAGAGCAACCATGTGATTTTAATCTGAGACTAAAGGTCCTCCTCATTTGTGAGGGGTGTGGGTAGAGGAGGAAGGTGCATTTGTGTAAATGTTCCAGAAACAATCCTTCAACAAACCACTTCCATTTCTGCCCATTTTTCACTCACTCCTGCTCTCTGTTGCCACTCCTGTTCTTGGAGCATCTCTCTTGCTCGCCCACCAAGACTGCTTCCCATGCCCACTGCTCCTTCAGGAACTTGCTGACCTGTCCTGCCCAGGATGCCACTCTATATCACTCCTTCTGCTTCTCATCTTCCAGAAATTAATTAGCCTCTCTGGACTGCTGATGTTTCTTCTTCCCCTTTCTCTAGAGTTCAATGATTTCCTTCTGGGGTTTTTGTTGTTGTTATTATTATTGTTGTCATCACACTAGTAGTCTGGAAGAAAGGTGAGTAAACATTTATATTTATTCTGTCATTTTGTACATAAAAGCAGAGCTCATTTTCAGAAGTACAGAGACTTTATGGGGAGAAGGAATCTGAATTCACTCTTCTCATGGAGGTCTTAGAAATTAATATTAAGGAGCAAGTTGTTCTGTAATCATACCCATTAGAAAGGAATAGTAACCAGTAACCCAATGCCCCCTACTTCGCTGGCCTGTATGTACAAATACAGTCATTTCAACATGAATGTCCAATCCCTTAGCTGCACTGTGGGAGCCCCAATTCCTTGGAGCTCACTTTCTTCCAAACATGTCTGCTAATTGACAAGAGGCATTTTACATGTTTTCTTGAATCAGTATAGTTGTTTTTGGCCAAGCCGGGGCTCTGCTACTGCTGGCCTTGACCAAACAACATGACTGCTACCTCAAGGCTATTAGAGCTGGAATTCAGCCCCTCCTGGCTGAGCCACTGTGGTCCCAGTGCCAGGAGAGCTGGCATTCCACTGCCTCCTTAGAGGGGACACCTGCCAACTCCAGCTGGCCAGATGATCTTGCGAAGTCAGAAGGCATACATTCCTTCCTTCTCTGTTATTCTCAATTAGAAAGGCTCTCTCTCACAGCAGGGTTGCTTTCACCCTAGAAATTTCAGAGAATTTCCAGGAACAGCCATCTTTCTAAAATGAGCTGACTGTGGCACCCATCAGCATGAGTTGCCTTCTTGGTGCCGACTACCACCTTTGACTAATAATGCTCTTGAGCATCACAACAGTGCTGGGCACTGTCTTATGGGGGGATGCGGCAGACACTCCTTGTTCAGTTCATCTCTTGCTGGTTGAAAACAGAGAGGGTTGGGGGAGACAGTGGTCTCATAGCGGATAACTTGGGCTCAATGCACTAAAGGGTTTAGCGAAGCAACTCGTTCAATTCACATGAACAACAGCTCATTTGGGTAGCAACGCACACAGCAATTCCAACCCGTCTGGTTCCGAGGATCTGTTGTTGTCTGGCTCATTCTGTGCCTCTCCTTCCCTTGGCACAGAAGCTGGTTTCTGTCACCTCCCCCTCCCCCAAACCATCAGTGTTGATATGTCTAAGCACTAACGATGGGTGGGATTCAAGTGTCTCCCACCCCCAAAAGGAGCTTCCTTAGTCCCATTAAATCAGTAAATGGAAATAGATCTGAGCGGAGACAGTGTCACTTTAGGCCACATACAGGATTCCTGGGCTTGAAAGAAGTTTTTCTCTCTCCAGACATTGTTTATTCTTCCTCTTGTGATCATCTATGCATTACCAATTCCCCCAGAATCTTGGGGATAACTGAATCAAAAAGCAATTCTCAAATATTAGGAAAGCCCACTAGTAGCCAGATAGAAAGAGCCCCATTATATAAAGTGCTCCCACCTGGGCTATGAATAAGGCAATGAATAGAGACTTTAAGCCTGTGCTCGAGTTTCCAGGTCATGGGGCACTATTTTCCCTACATGGGTGTGGGGGAAGGTGGCGGGTTAGGACCCCCAGGAGTCAGGGTGCCCAGGCTCCTTTTTATCTGCCAAAGTGGTTGAAGACCATTCCAATAGACAGCCAAACTCCACGGCCTGCCAAGCTCACCCACAACTTTGAGAATTTCAGCCATTTTGGACTCAGTATCTTCATCAAGAAAATAATGGCTATGGACTAGATCAATGGTTTTCATCTTTTAAGCTGCAAAACCCTTTCTTCAAACAAAATCTATGTGGAAGTACAAAGTACAAAGCATATAGAAGCACTGTGCTCAGAGTAAAATAAGGCGGGAATTCTAGAGGTGGCCTGCTCCCTCTTGCCCCTGGGCATTGCAGGAGCCTCTGAAGCACCCCTAAGGGCAGTTGGGGTTCTATGGAACACAACTTGAAAACCACTGCTCTAGAATATCTTTAAGGCCGTTTTGAGCTCTAACATTTTATGACCTCAAGTAATGGTGGGAAAAAAATCTATCTTTGTTCTAGAGAGTAAGCACCATATTGGGTTTCCCGGCGAAATGCCCTGAGGTTTCATTAGAGCTTACCCAGTGAAGGTGCTCAGCACTGTACACAGAACTCAAGAAGAGCAATGATATGGTACGGTGATTCCAAGCCCACATATGGCCTAAGGCAGAGGACCTGGGTTCAAGTTCCAACTTCATCACCTATTACTCTGTGTATTAGTTTGCTGTAACAAAGTACCACAACTGAGTGGCTTAAACAGCAGAAATGTATTGTCTCACAGTTGTGGAGGCTGGAAATCCAAGATCAAGTTGTCCACAGGTTGGTTCCTTCTAAGGGCTGTGAGCAAGAATCTGTTCCATGCCTCTCCACTAGCTTCTGGGGGTTTACTAGTGATCTTTGTTGTCCCTTGGCTTGTGATCACCCTGATCTCTGCTTCTATCTTCACATGGTCTTCTGTGTGTGTGTGTGTGTGTGTGTGTGTGTGTGTGTTCGCGCACATGCACACGTCTGTGTCCAAATTCCTCCTTTTTAGTAGAATAGTCTTACTCTCTACTCCAGCTTGACCCCATCTTAACTAATTACATCTACAAAGACCCAATTTCCAAATAAAGTCACATTCTAAGGTTCTGAGAGTTAGAATGTCAACTATAAATCAAGGGGCTGCAGTAGGGATGGAAAGAGAAATAATTCAACCCATCACATTCTATTACCTTGAACACAATATTTTACCTCTCTGTGCCTTAATTTCTAATATCTATGACTTATGGTTGTTGTGAGATAATAAGGCAACTGAAGTGCTTAGCATAGCGAGCATTCAGTAAATGTTAGCTATCATCAAGAACATGCTTTTGTTTCATTTTCAATATTTTTGTGAAAGAGTGCCACTTGTTATTATTTTATTGCAGCAGTATGTGATGTCCATGTCCCTGGGGGACCATATATAGTGATGTCCTAGACCCTCATAATCATTACTTTACAGTTGCATGAAAACACCCTACAATTTTGTTGTCTCATGATACAGATTGATATATATATATATATATATATATATATATATATATACACACACACACACACATATATTCTTCTCCCAATAGACCTTTGAATCGGTAGCTGTGTGAAAACAGTAAATAAAAAACAACACTCAGTATTCAGCTAAAACCCACACATGGAGCAAGTGAGTAGGAGAGCTCCAAGTCCCTCTCACTCAGCCTTTTGAGTTCTCTGAAATTTCTGGTTGGTTGGTTGGTTTTGCTGTGGTATATCTTATCTTGTTATAATATTTTTTTCTATTTCTATATCTATCCCATATGCTAGCATACAGAAAAGTATCCAGGTCGGTGCTCTGGACATATGTGATTCTTTTCGCTGCCTTGATGGACAATAATTGTGCATATGCTGTCAGTCTGTGTGTGACATCCTCACATCTTGTGATTTTTGTACCCACCTTTTTTCAGAGGATAAATATATTTGGACATACATCCAGAATTCTGCTATCTAACATAAAGAAAGGCATCTGGTGTTCGCTGTAAGCCTAATCCGAGATGTCTTCCTTGCTGACTGGGATGAAGGCAGCGTAAGTGGGCATGGCTGTTTGACAAATAGGTTTCCGATCCTTCAACACTCATCTCCAGGCTTTTAGAAATCAGTTTGACGTGGGGTTTGTTTGCCTATGTGTATATTTGTCATTTCTGCCAGAGGAGCCAAGATGAGGCAGGCAGACATTTTTTCTTCTGTATCTGGAAAGAAGTGAATGAATCCTTTAAAAATAACCTAATGTCAGCCTTTCTCACTCTGGGAAATGGCTGCAAATGTGCTATACAGGGTAGCAGATCCTTTTTAAGAGCAAGAGAATAAGTTAAAGTTTTAAATTAAGATGATAATGTTTGGGAGTCAATTCTCCTAACACATGAAGAGGCTCTGTCAAATTCCCAGTTTTCGACATGCAGTAAGATTAGGAGATTTGAAGTACAGTTGATTTTGTGCTCATGACTTTTGGTAAAAATTAAATGTCATTTCTTCCCTTTTAATTTATTTCTTCCTTTTTCTTCTCCTCCTAGTTTTAATGAGATATAATTGACATATAACCATTTTCTTTCTGAATAAATCACACATTATTTAAAATAAACATAAAAGGATAATAATTCAAATGGAAATGAAACCCATGAAAGTAGAGAGGCCCCTGGGAATATATTTAATTACATACAGCATAGATGCAGGATAAAAGGAAACAAATCACGAAGACAGATTTTACTTTAAACTTCTTTAAGGATGTTGGATAGAATGAGAATAACAAATTGTAATTAAAAAAATGTAAAGCCATACCCCTCATTCAAAAATTTTGTAAATCATTGTTCTAATAATAATAATAATAATAATAATAATAATAATAATAATAAAGATAGCAGAAAAAATAGCCTTAAGGGAATTAGAGCTCTCCTCCAAATGCCTGCTTCTCTAAACCTACATACTCCCTGGGCGATACCAAAATACAAAGAGGATGTTTAAGTCCTACAGAAAGTCACTGGTTTGGGAAACTTAGTGACACTTTCATATCTATTCTGAGAGAAGAGAAAGGGAAGGTTAGAGTTCTAGAGGTGGCTGAGTTGTATGACCTCAATACATATCCAATGAATAGAACTAATAGTCTATTTGTAATATGTGTATATCTAAATTTTACCTTGCTTATATAAGCTTACAGGCTTTCCTTTCCTTATTTTTGGAAGTCAATATCAAATTGAACACCAGACATGACAGAGAATACTAAATCCATGTGTGTGATTACACAATGTATGTCTCCCAAATAACTAACATGTGTGAGTAACTATTTCCACAACGTGAAAAATTTCCTCCTTGCACATTCAGGGCACCCTGATGCCAACCAGCCATGGATAGATGACCCCAAACGCAAGAACTTCAGCCACATAGCCTGCCGTTTCACCAGATGTTGACTGCGTACTCATCATTGCCATTATAAATAATGACTTTCCCCCCATTCGAAAACTTTTATTTAAAAAACATACAATATCCTCTGTAACCTTCAACCACACTGTGCTTACTGAACGAAAGCCTTCTATTTCCTTCTGAATAGAAACGCCTCCTGCCCAGCCCTTGTGTAGCTAGGGATTTGAGTGCAATAGACAATTTCAAAGACTGCTCTTCCCACTTAACAATGGGTGCATTAGGCTAAAATGTTCACACAAATGCAGCAGCAACAGAAGGGGTTGGCGGTGTAGTGACAAGGTCCTTCTTTTACCTGGACCTGGAGAATGATGAATGAGCATTAGCCGAATATTCTCTGGCCCTCCGGTTTACCTTGATCTTCTCACAGAATGCAAATTGAAATTATACCCACATTTCTATGGTATTTATTACCATGGTCATGATGTGAGGGTTTTTTTTTCAATATGAATAGTGTAAAAAGGGGAAACATATTACTGCGACGAGACGTTATTGTGCCGGGAATGTATAAACAGATGAGGAGAATGGAGCGACATGCTCATAATAGAAACTGAAAGCTCCTCATTTTGTCCCGATTGTCTCCCCTTCCTTTTTAAACAACCTCCCCTTTTTCCAGCTATCAATACAAAGTTCTTCTTTTCGGTAAAATGAAGTGCATTCATGCTGCTGAAAGAAGCTTTTAAAGTTGATCTGTGGCCACACAAAGGAGAAGCAGCGCTGGGTCAGACCAGGGGAGGAAGCCAGCCTGGCCGGGGTTCATTACTCATGGCTCCGCACGCTGGCCTCCATATCCTTTGGTAAAGCATCAGATAAACTTTGCTCGTGATAAACAACTGAAATAATTTTTCTTCGCTGTCAGCTCCCTTTCTCCCTGTCCCAGCCTGTTCTCACACCCTTCCCTGCTCGTCAAAGCAACCGAGCGCAGCTCTTGGGCCTGATAAATGTGCTCCTTTCAGCGGGTGGCAGGCTTCAGGAGAAAGAGATAATCCTGGATAATGTGGACACAGTTCTCATTTCATGTCACCCAATTAAACTGCAATTATCCGGGGAGCAGCAGCAGAAAACCTGGGAAGAATGGCCGGAGAGTGAGGTGCTGAGGCGCCCTGGGATTCTTTATACCACGCGCATCAGCCAAGATTTGTTCTGTCCCGATAATAAAGTGCCGGCCTAAGCACTGAGCCACGCTAACCCATGGCCGGCCAGGCCAGCTGCAACCTGTGGCTGCGCATGAGATGCTCCCGCAAATTCTATGACAAATCGCAGTGAAGTCACAGTCACACTTTTTGTTTGGCTTTTTGCATTCCCTCTCCAGCACCCTAGGAGCTCGTCTGCCCAGATAGCTCCGGGCGAGATCGCCTCTCGGGCAAGAACGACACCCTTTCTCCACGGTGACAGCCTCAGCACCTCATGAAACACCACCCCCAAACCAACCACCGGATGCTAAGAGAGTGATGATAACTCTGTTATTACAAACAAGTTTAATAAATCACACAGTGCTAGATTAGTCTGAAGCCCGAATAGTTATAAAAATTTCGGTGAACAGCTGGCTCATCATTTGGGAGGTTTTCCCTTCATTTAGATGGGATGATACTCGGGCCCTGCAAAGGACTACCACCATGGGATGACAGAGAGATAAAGGGATCCATCATCTTACATGTAGATATTATGCCATTTTACAGGGTCTCTGCTGGCATAAAACAGTGCACTTTCTGGGGAGGAAATGAGAAAAAATGCAAAACTTTAGGGTGAGGCTTAAATGTAAATAACTGTGGCCGTATCTGTACACACCGTTGAGAGAAGATTAGTAACGGCGAAACTCACTGGAGGAAAAACAATGCGATGGAATGAAAATGACCTTTGAGTGTGACATTGTCAGAGTACTGCAGATAAAATAAGGCAGGTCCCAAACTCCCAAACTCCAAAATAAAATTTTTATCACCCATAACGTAAATCTTTGGATTTATTAATACCCTCCTAAAATAAACTGTACAACTTTACCAGCCGGTCTATTTAGCCATGAATCAACTCCTTTAATCTCATAAAATGATTCTCTCGTGTACCGTTTGGCTCTACAGCTCTTCTTCCTTCCTCTTTTGGAAATAGATCCCATCTTAATCTTTTTCAGAGTAGTCATTTGTGGCTCCTAAAGGTAGCAAAAGTGACAGGAGAGTCACTCAAAGCAGGTTTTAACCAGAACGACTTCCCTGAGCGGGGCTGTCAGAGGGCCTGGGGCAAGCGCCCTCTGCCAGGTTCTGGCCCCACGGGGATAAAAACCGCCATCCTAGGAGAGCCTGCCTGCCTCCCCTCTGCCCTGGGAGGTGCCCGAAGCCCAAGGTGCTCGCTTACCCTGGGCCATCAAACAGATGAGAAAGAGCACACCATTGCAATCACACGGGAAACTTCAAAATAATTGGGGAGAGTTGTTGAAATGAATTTGAAAATTTGGGGTGTTCTTCAATAATCATAAATGCAACAATAATCCCAGTGATAATGCTAACACAAGACAACATGTACATGCCTTTCATCTAGGCTCAAAGCACTAGATAAATAATGGTCTGGGCTAGGCTCCCATCCTGCGTAGCTTTATGGGAGAATCCACAATTACAATAACATAATGACACTATGATAATAAGAATAATAATACCTTATGTTTACCTAATGCCTATCTCTGGGAAACCTACAACAGTTTAGAGATGCTAATCTAATTAAACTCCAGACCCCCGTCAGACAAGGAGGAGGCAGGCATTTTTAGTTCGAATGCTGTTTAGGAAATGATGGGAATACTCACATCTGCCACCTCCCTTCCTCCTAGGTATTCGTGAACATAAAGAAAAAAAAGATAGCTCAGATTTAGATCTTCTAACTACATGGAAGAACAATGATAATCGTAGAATGTAATAATACTGTAGATCACTTTTCATCTGATATACTTGTCTTTCAAATTATGGGTTGAATTCATATCCTGTATTCTTTCATGGGAGATTTTCACACAGCTTCCACACATGGGAGAAGAGATGGGTATGCTCTGTGGAAGCGAGTCCCCCTCTCCCGCTGAAAAACCTCTCCTGGCTAGTTCCTTCTGCCACTCCTCTGAGGGCGTAATTTTAACCTCCCTGGGAACATCCTTCTAAACGTTTCAGAGTTAGATTATATAAACCTGGATCCTTTGAAACAGATTTTTTGGATTTTGAAAACATTGATTTCAGGATATGTAAAAAATACTAATAATGAACCAGTAGTTTGGGCTCAACCTGGGAGGAACTCAGAATAAATAAAATTGCTAAGTGTAAAGACACCCTTTTAGAATATTATACTTTAAATAGACAAATTCAATGTAAGGAGTTTGTAGAGTATCCTTTCCCTCCCACTGATTATGAAATGCTTTAAAAGACAAATTTATTTTAAAAGAAACTCAAGCCTTAGATGGGAGACATAGCATTACCACAGTCTGTAATTATGTTGTTCACTTATTTACTTATGTATTTTCCCCCCAACCAGAAGAAAGCTCAATGAAAGCAAGGACTATGTATGTCTTATTCATTATTATACCCCTGTGATAACATATGTTAAGTACATAGCAGATGGTAAATAAATATTTCTTGAATGAATAGATAAAGAAAGAGGCTCCCGTATAGTAAAACAGCTAAGTACCTGGACTTTGCAATCAGCAGATCATAGTTTGAATCAGGACTCCACTTCTTACTCAGTTTGCAAACTTGGGCAAATCACGGAAGCTCTTTGAGCCTCGATTTTCACATCTATAAAGTGGGAATTGTATCTTTTAGAATTAGATAAGGATGAACTGAAATGAGGTAGGTAAAATCTTTATCACAGTGCTTACACAGTCAAAAATACGAACTATTACTTTCTTTTTTTCTTTTTCTTTTTTTGCTTCAAAAATAGAATCTTAGTTTGACCTCATTTTAAAGACCAATCTTGTACTTCTGAAATATGTTCCTCCCCCTTCCTCTTCTGCCCAGCTCACTATTAAGAAGCAACTTTGGGACGGGCATATGGCTTTGTGCCCGGGCACTACAAGCCACAGCTCTGCTTCAAGCACAGAAAAGCAGCCGCCTCAGTGTGTCTCCTGCCCCCATTCCAAGGTCCTGGACAGTTTCTGCATTGGCCTCTATGACCTGTACTCAGGTGCTACTGCCATTTAACCCCCTGCAACCACCAGGACTGTGGGGGCACCCAGATTGTGAGCTGATATTCTCTGATATCTTGGCTCTACCCACATTCAAGCTAAGGTAGGAGTCAAAGGCAGGAGCTTCCCATTATCTTCATTTCCTGCTTACAAACCCCCAAACTCACCCTCCTGTCCTGGCTTGACTGGTGGGGAACAGATCATTTTAGGACAGAGACAAGGAGGGAGAGGCAGCATCGCCTTAAAACCACCCAGTGGCCCTGGCTTGAGAAGGGAGAAGTTCGCCCAGCACCCTCCCTTCAAAACAAACCCTTCTGGGGAAACACATTAGCCTGGGGCATGGAGGGCAATAAAGACTGTGAAGGAGGCAGGAATCTCTCCCGTCATCATGTATGGCCTTATTTTTGTCAGGATGGGGACATTCTTGGCAACTGTCCAAACCTTGTGCAGCTGTTAACAAATCCAATTCTAGCTGAGACTGGAAGAGATAGGAAGCTTGGTCTTGATCAGTTTGCAGAAAATGTGAGCTGACGGCACACGCCCTATGTGGGGTCAGAGAGAGAGGACCCTGGTCTCGTCTGGTCTCCCACATGAACCCGAATCAGGAGGAGGAAGCAGACTGAGCGCCTAGGAACGCAGCCATGATGCCAGGCAGCCTCGCGCTGCTGCCGACAGCTGCTTCACACTTGGGATGTTATTGAACTTCCCCTCAGTTTTCTTATCTCTAAAGGGGAGATCATAACCTCTTCTTAAAAGATTGCGGTAAGAATTAAATGGGATAACATGCGTAAAATGCACAGTACTGGTAGATCCAAGGAGAAGCAGCGCTGGGTCTATGGCTGTTATTTGCAGGCTCTAGTTCTATTAGCAAAAGAGGAAACGAGCTGAGTGACCACTGATGATGGACTGGTTAAATAATCTACGGTAAGTAGATCCATACCATCATAATTAGGTATGTACAATCAGGGCACATGCCCAGGTTGCCTGGTCGATCATTTGTTTCCATATTATCTATGGCTGCTTTCATACCGCAACAAATTGAGCTTATTGTCCTCAAAGCCAAAATGTTTATTATCTGGTCCTGTATAGAAAACATTTGCCCATCCCTCCTCTAGAGCATCAGAGAAAGTCTGGGTTTCAGATAAGTCTCTTGTTTTCTGGAGCCATCTCTAGGCCCTACTTTGCATATAAAAAAAAAAACCTATAGAAATGCCCAGTATAGGCAGGCTTTGAGTATCCATTGTGTTTCCTGGCTTATTCTTTCTTGCTTTCATTGATGAAGAAAAACCAGGTTCCTCATCAAAGCCTACAGAACAATAGACAAATGTGGTTTTGTTTTTAAACATCATCTTAAACCTGAGGTCCTACAAATACTGATATATTTCAAAGCAATTATGAAGGGCCATGGACAATAATCACTTGTAGGTAACCACACCTGTCTATTTTTTAGGAACATTTTCCTCTTTTGACTCAGGGGCAGACTAATCATCACCAGCATCTATCATGTTGCTCTGGCCTAACACTAGCATGGTTGATGGATGGTTGGTTGGACATAGTCCCCATTTCATCTCATGTTAATACAGCCCAACACATGCTGGGCTACTGTAGACCAGTGATTCTCAAATTTTATCATCTCTAAAAATCACCCAGGAGGCTTATTAAGACAGATTCTGCCTTCCCCTCTCCCATCCCCCTAGATTCTGATTCAGTAGATCTAGGATGGAGCCCACAAATTTGCACTGCTTGTCATTTCCAAGCTCATGCTGAGGCTGCTGGTCTGGAGACCATGCTGAGTAGGAGTGCTGTTGGTCCCTGCAGTCCATCTTACCTGAGCTCAGCTATGAGCTGCCTCCCAGGACAGAGGTTTCCATGGGATAGATCTGTCCATCCACCTATCCTTCTAAATCTTGAGTGATTTTTCTTCACCCATACTGCTAACATACCTAGTTATTCTTTGAGCACTTATTATGTATAAAGAACTTATGACTTTGAAAACTTAACCTCTTGGTTAAGAAGGTAAAACATACATTTACAGAGAAAAATAAACCACTCTGTTGAGTAAAGCTCAACTTAAAAGTTGTCAGCTGCTTCTAGGGGTGGATTCAGTTAGTCACCTGGGAGATATTATTTGTCTTGGAAAGAATCACTTGAATGACCTTTCTTAATTATATAAATGCAAGGCAAGTATACATGTACTGTCCTGGAAAGAAAGATATTATAGGCCATATTTTTGTATGTTGACAAGTGCCTTTTTTAATATTCCTTTGTTAGGAAGTTGGCCAAAGTGGGGTGGGCACATTTGGCAGGACCTGAGTTAGTTTGTCAGGGACACTTGTTCTAACAGCAGAGGCCTGAGTCTGAAGGCGCGTTTCGTCAGCACCTCCGATACAGTTGCATGTTTGGGCAGCAACAGCTACAAGAGTGAGTTAAGTTAAAGAGTTTTGACTTTAAAGCTTGCTTTGGCCCAGGCCTTAAGTGTCAGATAGTAACTGCAGGTGAGCACACCTGGTGGGAAAAGGCCTCCTGAGGAACAGTTGCTGCAAGGAGTGAGTCACGGTCGCATCGTGGGAGCACCTATTTTCAACTGGTTTAGCATGTGGCACTGACAGATGCATTGACACCAGGAAGCAAGGGGCCACCTTGTTTGAGCTGTAGCAGGTGAAGTAATATGTGCTAACCACCTTCTGAGCATAGAATAGGTAGGTGTTAGGTAGATAGATGGAAAGAAGGAAGGAAGGAAGGAAGGAAGGAAGGAAGGAAGGAAGGGAGAGAAGTTTGTGGATGGAGAAGAAATTGTAATTCTATATATCATCTTGAATTGATATGATGAAAACACTTCATTTTTGGACAACAGAACTGCTTTTTTTAAAAATATCAAAACTCATGCAGAATTACATAACTAGGTATGTTTGGTAATCAATGTAACAAATCTTTTTTTGAGAGGAATGAAAACCTATCTACACTAATAAAAGAGAAACATGCAAATTGATGTCACTCCACTACACCCACCAGCCAATCAGAGCTACTATGCAAATTAACCCAACAAAGATGGCGGTTAATTTGCATACGCAGGGATGGAGTGAAGACTGAAGACTGAAGACTGAAGACTGAAGAGGCTTGGCTTCTCCACTGCGGCTGGACCAAAGGCCCGGGTCCCGGGTGCCAGAGGAAAACCGGTGCCGGCAGCCAGGGGAAGGAAAGCCTATTGCCTGAATCTTCGTGCAACGGGTTTCTAGTGCAAATATAAAGTAATAGATTTGATTTTTATGTCTTAGAAACTTACTCTGATGGCAAGACCACAAGAGGAGATCTATGTGAACAATTTTATCAATGGAGGATAACTTTGAAATAAAAATATGATTTCTTTTAAAGCTACTTATTCAAATTTTATATCATTGTTTTGAAATTTGGTAAAATAAAGGGAAGGGATCAAGCATTTATCCTGCCTTTTTATATGGACTATAGGAACCTCAGTATAAACAATTAACTGATAGGGAAAGTTTCTCTCTATAGAAGAATTTCAACTAACACATGAAAACAAAATGATAGAATTAGAATATTAAAATTTTCTGCATCCCCTCATAAATTAATGAATCTAAACAAGGAAGTCACTGATGATTGATAATATTACAAAAAGAGAAGACCATAAGTCAGGGGGATGTAATGCACAATGTAGGGAATAGAGTCAATAATATCGTAATAACTATGTATGGTGACAGATGGTTACTAGGCTTACTGTGGCAATCACTTCTCAAAGTATATAAGTGTTGAATCACTATGTTATTCACCTGAAACTAATATAATATGCATGTCAACTATAATTAAAAACATATTTTAAAAAGAGAGAAGAGCTAGGCATTACGTGCCTACCAAAGGACGTACACTCTGTTGCCTATGAAGTAGTCTTGCCATAAAATCCACACAGACTGTGATCAAGCTTCTAGCTTCAACTACCAATTTAATATGTAAGCAACAGAAGAACACACATACCACCACAGCTACCAGTTGGCAGGGTCCAGATTGTAGAAAATAATACCAAGCAAACCATCCAGTTTCTCCAAATTAATTGCAAAGGGATAAAACAATAAAACAACAGATGATAGGGGAGACTTTAAAGACATATCAATTACAATGCATGGTCTTAATCAGATTCAATAAACAAATTTCAAAAATAAGTTACAAGATAATAATGAAAACTTTGAATACTGACTGGATAATCAATGATGTTAAGAAATTATTTTAATTTTGGAGTATAATAATGGTTTTAAGTTATATATATATATATATATATATATATATATATATATATATATATATTAAAATCTGATATTTTAGAAAAATATACCCAGTTATTAATGAAATAATAAGATGTCTAAGAGTTGTTATAAAATATTTAGTGGGGGAGTAGTGAGGACAGGTATAGCTGAAGCACACTTGGTCACAATTTGATAATTTTTGGAAACTAGATGATGGATACATAATTTAGTACACTGTTCTAGCTACTTTTCTGTAAGTTTAGAATTTTGCATAAATAAAGCTTTTCTCAAGACAGAATAAAATGGTAGAAATAGGAAGCACATACACACACATATAATCTGGCCTGCAGGAAAACTAGTGTTAGAGGACATGGTATATTTTCTATTAGTTTTGGTCTTAAGTGCTCTTATTAGGAAGAGTGAAAGGCTCAGAATGAAAGGCATAAACATATAATTTAAGTTAGAAAAATAATAGTATATTATCTTCCCCCCTCTCCAAAAAATGTAGAAGGAACTATATGGTAAAGGTAAGAGCAGATATTAATGAAAATAATAATTAACAAATCAACAGTTGGTACTTTGTTTTTTTGTTTGTTTTTTTTAAATATATTTTATTGATTTTTTACAGAGAGGAAGGGAGAGAGATAGAGAGAGTTAGAAACATCGATGAGAGAGAAACATTGATCAGCTGCCTCCTGCACATCTCCTATTGGGGATGTGCCCGCAACCCAGGTACATGCCCTTGACCGGAATCGAACCTGGGACCTTTCAGTCTGCAGGCCGATGCTCTATCCACTGAGCCAAACCGGTTTCGGCAACAGTTGGTACTTTGGAAAGACTAATAAAATTGACAGATTTCCAGTAAAAATTTTTCAATGAAAAGAGACAGAAGATACAAATTTAAAATACTATTAGGAGGGAAAGGGGGACATAACTACAGATGTAAACAAAGATTTTAAAGAAAATAAGAGAGGAGAAACCAAGATGGCGGCATAGGTAAACACCTGAAATTGCTGCCTCGCACAACCACTTAAAAATACAATTAAAGACAAAATGGACATCATCCAGAACCACAGGAAGGCTGGCTGAGTGGAAATTCTACAACTAGAAGGAAAGAGAAAAGCACACTGAGACTCAGAGGAGGTGCAGAAGTAAAGTGCAGAGGTACGGAGGCACATGTGGAAAGGGCTGGCAACTGAGGACACGGTTGTCTTTTTCAATTAGGAGGGAAACACAAGCTCCTGACTGCTCTGAACTCCAATTCTGGGCAAGTCTCTGGGGACCCAGACTCATATGGGGAGAAACTGAACTGTCTGGCATCAGTCAGAACTCGAGGGTGGCTTTCTCTCAGGGGTGTTTGCAGTGATTACCAGGACACTGAGACCCACCAGGGCCTCTTAGGGCAGGCCTGAGGATCAGCCATAGCTGTTTGCTCCACCCTGTTGATTCCCTGAAGACACTGCCCCACCCAAGCTGTGGCAGAGGCTTTTGAATATGAATGACCTGGCCCTTTGCAACCTAAAATTACCTAACAAACTGCAGCTGGGTCAGAGAGACCCAGAACTTCCAAAAGAAGGTCCAAGGCCCCACAGCAGCTTGCATTGCTTCACAGCTGGGCCTCATCTGGGCACCTCCAAACCCCAAACAAGGAAGAGAAATCTGCAGATCTCTCTGTAGCTCCTGCTGGGTAGTCTCAGGCAGAGGCTAAATTAGTACCTCCTTAGAGATCCAAGAGCCAGTGTACCCAGTGGTCAGAGTGGGACCATCCAGATTACAACTCCTCAGATCCATAAGGGACACACTAAGGGGGCAGACTCAGTGAGCACCAAAGCCCCACTGAAGCAAGTCTTGCCCCAGAAGGGTTTCTCCAGCACAGAAGTTCTCTCACCATAGACACAGCTGATTCTCACAGCCAATTGGCCTGGAGGTCAATTCCTCCCAGTGATACCAACTACAATCAAGGCTTAACTACAACAAGACTGTGCACACAGCCCATAAAGGGGTGCACCAAGAGTGCCCACCTCAGGTAATTGGGGAGGCTGAGCCACTGGGCCCTATAGGACACCTAGCACAGAAAGCCACCCTATCAACACAGGGAAGCAGCCAAAATATGGAGACAAAGCAACAGGTCACAAATGACAGAAATGGAGGAAAGCAAACTACTGGATATAGAGTTCAAAACCACAGTTACAAGGTTTTTCAAGAATTTTCTAGAAGCTGCCAATAAATTTAGTGAGACCCTCAATAAATCTAGTGAGACCTTCAAAAAATCTAGTGAGACCCTTGAGGATATGAAAAAGGACCAAATAGAAATTAAGCATACACTGACTAAAATAAAGAATATTATACAGAGATCCAACAGCAAGAATCAAGTCAAAGATTTGAAATATGAAGAAACAAAAAACACCCAACCAGAAAAGCAAAAAGAAAAAAAAACTCCAAAAATATGAAGATAGTGTAAGGAGCCTCTGGGACAACTTCAAGCGTACCAACATCCGAATTATGGGGGTGCCAGAAGAAAAGAGAGTGCAAGATATTGAAAATCTAGTTGAAGAAATAATGACAGAAAACTTCCCCTACCTAGTGAAAGAAATAGACTTACAAGTCCAGGAAGCACAGAGAATCCCAAACAAAAGGAATCCAAAGAGGACCACACCAAGACACATCATAATTAAAATGCCAAGAGCAAAAGGCAAAGAGAGAATCTTAAAAGCAGCAAGAGAAAAAAGTCAGTTACCTACAAGGGAGTACCCATACGACTGTCAGCTGATTTCTCAACAGAAACTATGCAGGCCAGAAGGGAGTGGCAAAAAATATTCAAAGTGATGAATACCAAGAACCTACAACCAAGACTACTTTATCCAGCAAAGCTATCATTCAGAATTGAAGGTCAGATAAAGAGCTTCACAGATAAGAAAAAGCTAAAGGAGTTCATTACCACCAAACCAGTATTATATGAAATGCTGAAAGGTATTTAAGAAGAGGAAGAAGAAGAAAAAGGTAAAGATAAAAATTATGAACAACAAGTACATATCTATCAACAAGTGAATCTAAAAATCAAGTGAATAAAAAATTTGATGAACAGAATAAACTGGTGAATATAACAGAATCAGGGGCATAGAAAGGGAGTGGACTGACTATTCTTGGGGGAGAAAGGGGTGAGGAGGGTGCACGAAAAGACTGGACAAAAATCGTGCACTTATGGGTGAGGACAATGTGGGGAGGGGAGTAAGGGCAGAGGGTGGGGTGAAAACCGGGTGGAGGGGATCTATGGGGGAAAAAAGAGGAACAACTGTAATAATCTGAACAATAAAGATTTAATTAAAAAAAGAAAAAGAAAGAAAAGAAGAGCACTCTAAAGACAATTTTGTGAATATGTTTGAAAACTTAAATGTATTAATATACATATTTGAAAAATATAGTTTAGAAAAACTGGCACAAGGAGAATATAACTGTCCTGTAATAATTAAAGAATATGAATTAGTAATTTAATTTTCTTCCACACAGAAAACATCAAGTCCAGATAATTTTTTGAGGTAACTTTCAGCAGATGTTCAAACAACAGGTCATTTCAATTTTGTAATAATTGTTCCAGGGAAAGGAAAGAGGAACTATTCACCAGTGAATCTGATTAGGTTAGTAGACTAGATAAGTATGAATAAGTACTTCTCTATCTCACTACTAAGCACAGATGCAAAAGTCCTACACAATGCAAACAGATCATGAGCGGAGTTAACCCAAAAATGTACAATTGATTTAACATAAAAATGTTATTATTGAAATGATTCTCATGATACTTTTAAAAATAGCCAATGCTGCCCGGCCAGCATGGCTCAGTGATTGAGCATCGACCAATGAACCAGGAGGTCACAGTTTGAGTCCCAGACAGGGCACATGTCCAGGCTGCCGGCTCAATTTCCAGCAGGAGACAGCCAATCAATGATTCTTTCTCATCATTAATGTTTCTATCTCTCTCTCACTCTTTCTTCCTCTCTGCAATCAATAAAATTATATTTAAATGTATATATATATATATATATATATATATATATATATATATATATACTAGGGGCCCGGTGCACGAAATTCGTGCACTGGGTGTGTGTGTGTGGGGGGGGAGTGTCCCTCAGCCCAGCCTGCCCCCTCTCACATACTGGGAGCCCTCAGGCGTTGACCCCCATCACCCTCCAATCACAGGATCAGCCCCTTGCCCAGGCCTGACGCCTCTGACAGAGGCGTTAGGCCTGGGCAGGGGACCCTCATTTCCCCCCATCACTGGTTCTGCCCCCAGCCCAGGGCTGATGCCTCGGCCAGAGGCGTAGACCCCCATCACCCTCCGATCGCAGGATCAGCCCCTTGCCCAGGCCTGACGCCTCTGCCAGAGGTGTCAGGCTTGGACAGGGGACCCCCATCTCCCCCTGATCACTGGCTCTGGCCCCCGCCCAGGCCTGAGGCCTCTGGCCCAGGAATCATGCCTGGGCAGGGGACCCCCATCTCCCTCTGATCGCTTGCTCCACCCCCCGCCCAAGCCTGACGCCTCTGACCCAGGCTTCAGGCCTGGGCAAGGGGACCATCATATCCCCCCAATCCCCAGCTCCGCCCCTCACCCAGGCCTGATGCCTCGGCCAGAGGAGTTGACCCTCATCACCCTCCGATCACCAATCACCGGATCGGCCCCTTGACCAGGCCTGAGGCCTCCAGCAGAGGTGTCAGGCCTGGGCAGGGGACCCCCAGCTCCCCGTGGTTGCATGCTCCGCCCCTGCCCAGGCCTAACACCTCTGGCCTAGGCGTCCGGCCCGGGCAGCGGGGACCTGCAGTGGCAGCGGGGGGTGCCGCGATTGCGCAGGCTCCGCCCCTGCCCCTGCAGGAAGCCTCTGGCCTAGACGTCCGGCTTGGGCAGCGGGGACCCGCAGCTGCAGTGGCCCTGCGATCGTGGGCTTCGCTTTAGGCCCAGGCAAGGGACCCCTAGATCCCAGGACTGCCAGCTTCGACCGTGCCCAGCCCCCATCGCTGGCTCCACCCCTACTTCCTGCTATCACTGGCCAGGGCAGCAAAGGCACCTGATTCTCTGATCATGGCTGGGGGGCAGGGCAAAGGTGGCCCCAGGGCCGCCTTTGCCCTGCCCCCCAGCTCTTAGCTCCCCCCTGGGTTTCCGATCACTGTCAGTGGCAGGGGGCTTCTTCCTGCTTTCCCTTTCGCCTCCCTGCATTGTGCCTACATATGCAAAATAACCGCCATCTTGTTGGCAGTTAACTGCCAATCTTAGTTGGCAGTTAACTGCCAATCTTAGTTGGCAGTTAATTTGCATATAGCCCTGATTAGCCAATGAAAAGGGTATCGTCGTACGCCAATTACCATTTTTCTCTTTTATTAGATAGGATATATATATATATATATATATATATATATATATATATATATATATATGGAAACTTCAAATAAAGAAAGAGGAAACCCATTTTTACTCTTCCTACTGTTTCACCCTCTTCTGTCTCCTCTTCCTCATCTAATTCTTACCCACCCTTCAAGTCTTCTCGTCAGTCCCCTGTTATATGTTTCCATCTTTGTAATAGTTCTCAAGTTTATCATACTGTAAATTCCTTGAAGGTGGAAATCATGTCTATTTTATTCACCCCTGAATCCTTATCCTAAGCACAGAATTTGATACATTGAAGTGAATAAATGCATAATTAAATTGTAAATACACAAATATTTAATGCATAAATAAATGAAAAGTGATGTGCAACTGATCATTTGTATTTGTATCATTATTAAGTTCAGTGTTTACAATCTGGGAAATGCAAACTGAAGCTGAATTTTTGCAAACAAGCTCATTATATAATGTTTTACAATGATTTTAGACCCTTGATCCTGGCACCTAAAGCTCCAAAATAAATTGCCTGACTATTTTAAATTTGTCAAAAATTTCATGAATGTGGTTGAGAGAAAAGGTGTGTTATCACCATCCAAAGGTGCCAAAAAGAGAATTTTTTCACACCTTTTGTCATTTTAAATAAAAATTTAAAGTTGTGGTTTTTATCACTGTACTAGAGGCCCGGTACATGAAATTTGTTCATGGGGGGCGGGTCCCTCAGCCCCGCCTGCACCCTCTGGCAATCCAGAACCCCTCGGTCGATGTCCGACTTATTGGGCCTAAACCAGCAGTTGGACATCCCTCTTGCAATCCGGGACTGCTGGCGTCTAACCACTCGCCTGTCTGATTGCCCCTAACCACTCTGCCTGCCTGATCACCCCTAACCGCCTCTGCCTCAGCCCCCACCACCACAGCTTCATCTGGAAGGACATCTGGAATGACATCTGGAAGGTTGTTTGGCTGTCCAGTCTAGTTAGCATATTATTCTTTTATTATTACAGATGCCTGTGCTAGGCATAAAGTGAGAGGTAATAGCCTGAATTTCTCTAAGTTAATAATGTTTTTGACCAAAGTTGCTATTTCCCTGGACTCTGACGGAAAATGCTTCAAGCTGAAAAAATACGTTAAAATACATTTTTGAAAGCATTCTGGGAAGTGCTAATTTTTCTAAAAGATTTATAGTACAATTTTGAAGCCTGAATCTACTTTCACCTTATCTAACAGCAAATAATTTTGAATTTAAAAATGCATTCAAATATAAGGTATACTGGGATTAAATAATAGCACTATGGAAAGGACATTAAGCTATTTGCTGAATGACCAAAGCTAGAATTCCAGCTCTGGATCTAACCAGCTATATAATGAATGAGTCATTTAAACTCTCTGAGCCTTAACTTCTTCTTAGAGGTAAAATAAAGAGACTGAACAAGTACATATATAATTCTCAATACCTGGCTGCAAAAATTCACAATAAAGTATGCTACAAAATTTTATTATGTATGTATGGCTAGCCCAATACGTTTGGAACGATCTCTTCCAACTTTGTGTAAGTTGGAAGCAGGGTCATCCATTTTCATTTTATTCCCCAGCAGGACCAAGGGGCAATTTTAATTCAAATACTTGGGCTATCAGTTCCAAAAACAGAGACTCCAGAGGTTCGCAGTGGTAGGAATCACTCTTGGGCACTTATATCCCCCCTCACCAGCGAGCCCACTGGCGTCCAGGGACAGGAACCTGTAGCTGGGGCAGGGGTATTCTCTGGACTGCTCCGTGCAGGAGACTGGCTGCCAGAAGTGCTTACGGAGGCACTTTCCACATTAGCCACCACGCCCCGAGAACAGGACACTTCCAGCTTTCATGAATTTGAATGCAGCTATGTGAAGTTCAAAGTTTGGAGTGTTTATGTTTCTCCCAGCAAGAGCTGCTTGAGCACAGAATCCCCATTCTATCACCACAGACAAAAGCGAAGTGAACTGAGAACATTGTTTAAAGTTTCTGTGCCTTTGCTATAAAGAATGTATGTACCAAAGAGCATTTCTACGGCAGTCAATTTTCTTTTGTTCCTTAAAGGAATATAAAAGGGGGACTTTGGGATTTTTTATTTACATGAAGAAATGAATGTCACTTGTCTTTCAAATGGCTTGTTTGGCCTTTCAGTACTGGTGGGGAACTGTGGGGTGAGGGATAGGGACAACTGGAACAGGATTTGGTTTTGAGAACTGGTACACAATAATTATACACCAGCTTCTATCCTCTCCACCTCCTCACATTCATATTCGGCCACTTGGAATGGTCAAAGAAAATTCACGATTAATTTCAGTTACACCTGTCATTTATTGAACTCACATGATATGTTAGCATTACCCCTAGTGCAGTGCAATAATGAAATAATTAATAAGTAACAGCCCTTAAAGAACTGACAATCTATTGAAGGAAAGTGACAAGTAAACAGAAAATGACAATACAGTGTGATAAACTCAGGGGTGTGTGTGTGTGTGTGTGTGTGTGTGTGTGTAAAGTATATATACTTTACATGTCTCCTGAAAGTCATGAAGAAGTTTTGAATAATGGAAAGACAAAGAATCTTTGGACAGAAAGATTCATTATTCTAAATATAACTATCCTCCCCTAATTCATCTATAAATTTATCACAATCCCACTTAAAAGGGCAACAGAATTTTTTAAAATTAATTAAGTTATTTCCACATATTACATAGAAAAGTAAATGTTTAAAATACTCTTTTTTAAAAGTGGGGAAGAGGAACCAGCCCTACCAGAAAATAAAGTATATTATCAAGCTACTATAATTGGCATGAATATACAAATCAATGGAACAGAACAAACTTCAGAAATACTAAAAAAAATGTGGAAAATTAGTAGATGCTAACATGGCATTCCCAACCAGTAGGGAAAAGATGATCAATTTTATATCACTCATGGATTTAGCAGATATTCTATTATAGTAAACTAGTGGCCCAGTGCAGAAAATTCATGCTTGGGGGGCAGGGGTTCCCTCAGCCCAGCCTGCACCCTCTCCAATTGGGAACCCATTGGGGGATGTTCGACTGCCGGTTTAAGACTGATCCCACAGGGCCTAAACCGGCAGTTGGACATCCCTCTCGCAATCTGGGACCGTTGGCTCCTAACCGCTCACCTGCCTGCCTGCCTGATCACCCCTAACTGCCTCTGCCTGCCTGCCTGATTGCCTCTAACCCCTCTGCCTGCCTGCCTGATCACCCCCAACTGCCCTCTCCTGCCAGCCTGATCTCACCCCCAACTGCCTCTGCTTTGGCCCCCACCACCATGGCTTTGTCCAGAAGGAAGTCAGATGTCCAGAAGATGGCCAGTCGGCCTGGTATAATTAGCATATTACCCTTTTATTAGCATAGGTAATTCGTGTTAGGACTTTCACTATCTGAGGCTACATTTGAATGATTTTGCTAAACTGGTAAATGTGTTTAGATTAACATGCTCTTGTGCTGTTACAATTTGGATGGGAAATGGTCCCAAGCTGGCAAAGACTTTAGTTTGTGTCACATTGAGGTAGTCTTCCTCTACAGATTGGATTTTTCAAATTAAAAGTGATTATTGCATTTCTTCTTAATTGGTTTATAGTTTGTAAATGACTATAAATGTCCGTAGTGTGAAAGGATTTTTTTCACATGTAATGCATGAAATAGACGCTAAATCTCACTCTTTCCAATTTGATTTCAAAGAGTGATTGGAACCTGTAAAGGAAATATTTTATCCACTAAATCTATATGTACTCAATTCCAATCTTATATAATAAAAGGCTAATATGCAAATAGACCGAACGGCGGAATGACTGGTTGCTATGACATGCACTGACCACCAGGGAGTATATGCTCAATGCAGGAGGTACCCCTGGTGGTCAGTGCGCCAGAAGCCAGGCTCACAACTGGTGAGTTCAGTGGTGTTGGCGGGAGCCTCTCCCACTTCTGCAGCAGCGCTAATGGTGTCCAACTGACAGCTTAGGGGGAGTGGGCCTAAGCTGTCAGTTGGACATCCCTCGAGGGCTCCCAAGGGCGCTGTGAGAGGGCACAGGTCAGACCGAGGGACACCACCACCACCACCACCACCACCGCCCTCCACCCCCCAAGTGCATGAATTTCATGCTCCAGGCCTCTAGTATACAATAAAAACTGAAAATCCTGGAAATACAGCAGTGGAAGTACTTAGCTCTCACAGGGTTTGAGAGTATTGATTCCAATTTTAAAAGAAGCTCAACTGCTGGCAAAATGCTATCAAACAGCATCACGTGCACAAAGAAATGATTCCTGAAAGAAAGAGTCAATCACTGTGGCAAACTTCATTGTCTTGTTTTAAGAAGCCACCACATAGTCTATTGAATAAATGGCGTTGGGGAAATTGGACAGATTTGTGAGAAGAAAAAAAAAAGAAACTAGATCACCAACTTGCACCATACACAAAAATAAACTCAAAATGGATTAAAGACTTAAATATTAGATGTGATGCTGTAAAAATCCTAGAAGAAAACATAGGCCATAAAATCTTGGACACTTCTGATAGCAGTATTTTTTCTGATATATCTCCTGGGGGAAGGAAAACAAAAATAATAAATAAACGGGCCTACATCAAACTAAAGAGTTTTTGCACAGAAAAGGAAACCATCAATAGAATGAAAAGACAACCCACTGAATGGGGAAACATATTCGCCAATGGTCCATCTGATAAGGGGTTAATATCCAAAATTTATAAAGAACTTATAAAGATCAACACCAAAAAAACCCCCAAACAATGCAATTTAAAAATGGGCAAAAGACCTGAATAGACACTTCTCCAAAGAGGGCATATTGATGGCCAATAGGCATATAAAAAAATGCTCAATGTCACTAAGCATCAGAGAAATGCAAATTAAAACCACAATGAGATATCACCTCACACCTGCCAGAATGGCTATCATCAATAAATCAACAAACAAACAAAAATGTTGGAGAGAATGTGGAGAAAGGGAACCCTAGTAAACTGCTGGTGGGGAATGCAGTGGTGTAGCCACTGTGGAAAGCAGTATGGAGTTACCTCAAAAATTAAAAATGGAGCTGCTTTATGATCTAGCACTTCTATTTCTGGGTATTTATCCGAAGGAAACCAAAACACTAATTCAAAAGGATATATATACCCCTATGCTCACTGCAGTGTTATTTACAATAGCCAAGATTTGGAAGCAGCCAGTGTCCATCAGTAGATGAGTGGATAAAAAGTAGTATTCCATTTACACAATGGAATACTACTCTGCTATAAAAAGGAAGAAGAATTTACCCCTTGGGACATCATGGATAGACCTGGAGAACATTATGCTAAGTGAAATAAACCAGTCAGAGAAAGACAAGTACTTTATGGTTTCAATCATATGTGGCATTTTAATAAACAAACTGAACTACTAAGCAAAGTAGAGACAGACTCAGAGAGCAGGCAGGCAGTTCTGGTGGGGGAAAGGGTGTTGGGTGGGGTGGGGTGGAAGGATTGAGCAAAAAAGAAAACAGAAAGAACCCATGGACATGGACAACATTGTGGTTATTTGCAGGGGTGGGAGGGAAGGGTGAAGATGGAAGAGGGTATAAAGGGGATAAATGGTAATCTAAAAAATAAAATAAAATAAATTTTATAAAAAAGAAACTGCCACAGCCACCTCAACCATCAGCAACCACCATCCTGATCTGTCAGCACCCATCAACAGCAAGGCAAGACCTTCCACCAGCTCAAAGATTATGACAGTTGAAGGCTCAGATGAGCATGTTTTAGCAATAAAGTATTTTTAAAATATATTTTTATTGATTTCAGAGAGGAAGAGGGAGAGATAGAAACATTAATGGTGAGAGAGAATCTTGGATAGGCTGCCTCCTGCACGTCCCCCACTGGGAATCAAGCTTGCAACCCGGGCATGTGCCCTGACTAGGAATCAAACTGTGACTTCCTGGTTCATAGGTCAATGCTCAACCACTGAGCCACGTTGGCCAGGCAACAATAATGTATTTTTAATTAAAGTGTGTACATTGCTTTTTAGACATAAGGCTATTGTATACATAATAGACCACAGTAACATAAATATAACTTTTTATATGCACCAGAAATAAAAACATGTGTGTGGCTTGCTTTATTGCGATATTCACTTTATCTCAGTGGTCTGGAACCAAAACTGCAATATCTCTGAGATATGCCTGCAATTGGGTCAAGAAAACCTCAAATAATCTTTGTACATTCAACGTTTACTGCTAAATGGGTACCTTGTCCTGATGCAGGATGCCGTGGTAGATTTATGCACACATTTAGTTTTTAATTTTCATAATTCACAGACTCTAAAATCTTTGTACCAGAGGCAATGATCTTGGGAGCAAGGAATAGGTTGAGGGATACATTTCTAAATCATAACGGACCACCTGAATTCCAAACTTAGTGGGTAAAGATGGAATCTTCTAGGAAAATAAATTTATTTGCATCTAAATAGCATTCATGTGATGAAAGAAGGCTTTTAAAAACTTACATAGACATAAAGCAAAACATCAGAAGAATGTTTGTCAAGAGCCGGCTTGTATGTAAAAATCAACCTTCACTGCCAATCAAAAAAAAAAGTCCTATAAGCTTGATTTGAACAAAAGACTCCTTTCATGTCTCTAAATATTAGAGTTTTGTTTCAGAAATATTAATGCTACATCTGAATCAAGCAATATTAACAGGTTTGTGTTAAAAGCATTGGCCTTGATATTCACAACAAAAGAAATTATGGTTATTTATTTATGTTCCTTTTTGAAGGTTAAAAAGATATTTGTCAAAATGTTTTAAATTTCTAAATGCTTCGGATTCACTGCCCTTCACCCCTCCCCACTGTGTATTTGTTAAAATGCTCCTTTTGACTCCCAGTTATACAGAATCTTCAGGTTGAATATGGTTTAGCAGTACCTAGGCATTCTATAAAATAGCTGATTGCAAACTTTTCTTGTAACTCCAATTGACTACATACAGGAAAAAGATGAACTGCTTGGCCAGAGAAGATGGAAACATGATGAGTGAGCAAGGAAGACAAGTTAGAAAAGAAAATATTTTAAAAATTAGATTTCAGAGTGAACCTTGCCCTTATACACTCAATGAGGAGCCACAATTCTATTCTCAGTTCTAGATCAGACATTTTTATTTCCCCATACGCTTATCTTCCAGAGAAAATAGCTAAGCTCAGAATGCCTATTTTCCCACTGGGGCCATTTGAGCCCAACCAGTATATTTCTGGACTGCTTTGTCCCTTAAACTCACTCCTTGCTAAGACTCTTGCAATTACCAGTATAAATTTGACTACATTGCATATAATTACTTATACGTATAAGGAAAAAGAAAGTTAATAAGTCACTGGCTATGTTAACCTTATTGTGGCAATCATTTTGCAATACATATGTGTATCTAATCTTCACAATGTACACTTTAAACTCACATATGTTATATGTCAATTATATCTCAATAAAGCTGGAAAATAAATAAATTATCTACCTTGATAAAGAACAAAGAGAAAAGGTACAAATAACCAAAATTAGGAATGAGGATAGATGAATCACTCTGATGCTGAGAAAATTCAAACAGAATCATGAGAAAATAATAAATCCATGCTGATTTTAAAATTTTGTATTCAATTTTGTTTTAAGGGACATTGCAGGTGTGATTAAGGACCTGAGATGGGGAGATTTTCCTGCATTATTCAGGTGGGCCCAGTCTTATCACATGAGACTTTCAAATTAGAGAACCTTCCTGGCTGCGGTCAGAGAGAGATGTGAAGCTGAAAGGAGGTCTAAGAGATGCATCGTTTCTGACTTTGAAGATGGGGGGAGTGAGGAAGGGAGAGAGGGAGGAACAAGCCAAGGAATGCAGGCAGCCAGGAGAAGCTGGAAAAGGCAGACTCCTCTGGAGGCTCCGGAAAGGAATGCAGTCCTGCCAGCATTGATTTTAGTCCAGTGTGACCTGAGTCAAACTTCTGACCTACAGAACTGTGATATAATAAATTTGCATTGTTTCAACCACCAGTTTGTGGCAGTTTGTTACAGCTACAATAGGAAATTAATACACTCACTTTTTACGTGTTTTTAAATATATATATATATATATATATATATATATATATATATATATATATATATATTTTTTTATTTTTATTTATTTTTTACTAATTTCAGAGAGAAAAGGAGAGGGACTGAGAGAGAAACATCAATGATGAGAGAGAATCACTGATTGGCTGCCTCCTGCACGCCCTCTACTTGAGATCAAGCCTGCAACCCAGGCATGTGCCCTGTCCAGGAATCAAACCATGACCTCCTGGTTCATAGGTCAACGCTCAACCACTGAGCTACACCAATCCGGCCCTTTTTAGTTTTTGAGTGCTTTACATGTACAAATACTTTATCTCATATCTGTCTAGGCTTTTTTGAAGAAATGGAAAACTTTAAATAAAAGCAAGTTCAAAATAATAGAAAATTAGAAGTGGACAATGGTTAACAGGTCAATCCATGCACAAAAGCTAAACTTTCTAAACATGTCTGAGATGAAATAAAACAAATAAAAACAAACCCCCAGAACATCAGTCTCTGCTAAGTAGCTGCTCCTCAAAATTGTCCAAGGCATTTTTCTGGGGACACTCTGAAAGCTTACCATGGGCTCTTTTATAATGTTGCATTACACACAGACTTTGGTTCCAGAGCCCTGCTGTAGGTTGGACCAGTGGTCCATGTCTTATTTTCTTCTTGTCTAACCCTTACACTTAGATTCTCCAACAGAGCTTGCTTTCTTTTCCTCTTGGTAACCAATACCATCCAGCCTTCCCATTAGATGCGAATCCCCTCACCTGGTTGCAAGGTAGCCAGTCTCTCTGTCGTTCCCACCTCCTAGCAGCCTCTGAAGACAAGCACAGGTCTTATTTTGTTTGCAGACTCTCTCCCTCTAACTGCTATGGTGAATAGTAAGGCAGGAATAATATGACAAAGAGGGAATGACAAAAAATAGCAAATGAGACCTAGATGATTTGGCTCAGTGAATAGAGCATTGGCCTGTGGACTGAAGGGTCATGGGTTCGATTCCCGGTCAAGGTCATGTATCTCGGTTGCAGGCTTGATCCCAGCCTGGTCAGGGCACCTGTGGGAGGCAGCCAATCAATGTGTCTCTCACACATTGTTGTTTCTCGCTTTCTGTCTCTCCTCCTCCCTTCCACTCTCTCTAAAAATCCAAAGAAAAATATCCTTGGATGAGGATTTAAAAAATCATAAATTCTGAGGAGCAAAGCTGCAAAGGAACAAAGCTAAGGGTCTCTGACACACAAAGGATTGGGAATTACAATTTAATAATTGAGGAAATAATAAGGAACTGTGATGTTTGTGCCTGAATAGCTATTCTGTGCATGTGTGTGTACACCCATGTACATATATAATGATTTCAGCCTTGGACTTCTCTCTCTCTCTCTTCATGGTGGAATTGTACAGTTACACAATGACAATACTACAAGAAGCCATAGAGGTCATTTAGTGCAACCCCCACATTTTGCCAAGGAAAGATTGAAAGCCAGACAGATGGAGACTTGTCTGTCCTTTGACTTATTTTTCTTTGCTTTTCAATCTTTTCCCATCAGTAGCACATCAACCAAATGATTGGATGAGATTATGTAGGCTGGGGTCCGGCTTTCCCTTATTCTTATTGACCATGACAATCTCTCCCTTTAGTGCTTTTCCTTCCTATCTAATCTTCAGTACTATTAATCCATTTCTTTCGTGATTAGCCTCTGCCTGATTTGTCTTTTATAGATAAACTGAGTCATCAGCAGGCATTTTGCTGGAAGTCAGCCTTGCTATAGGTCCAGCTCATAGAAGTCTGTGACTTTCTATCTTATCCTATCTCCTGGATCAAAGGTTTTTGTTGAACTAACTTCCTTATTGTGTCAAGTGTTAATCTTCTTTTAGAGATAGAGAAATTGCCAAACTAAAGTACTTTGGAGAAATGAATACACTGACCTGTCATTTCAAAGTCCTCACATAACCAGAGTCCTAACTTGTCCTATAGGCACATAGCTACTGAAAATGTGAAGGCAGTGTACGAAGTCTCCAGAGTCACAGAAATCTTGTAATCCTCCGAAAGAATACGCTGAAAAAAATTCAGTGCGACAATCTGAACTTGGTATAAAAAAAACAATGAAAACTAGTATTTATCCAGTGCTTTCAATGTGCTCGGTATTATTCTAAGCACTTTACATATTTCTACCAAATATTCAATTACTGATTATTTGATTTGTGAGTATCATATATACATAATACTTTTCCTTATGGGCAACGTGAAATTAGGCACTGATGCCATTTGTTAAGAGCTTTCTAAATGCCAGGTCCCATGCTTGGCATGCAGGATGTGGTGTTAAACAAGATCTTCCTTCATGAAGTGTGTATGCTTGAGAAATGGGAAAGGCAGACACACACAATGATATACTATCATGCGATAAATGCTATGAGTAAATGATAAAATGAGACTCTAATGATGGAAATAATTACTATTCTCTGGGAGAGTATGGGAAGAGGTAATATAAAGTGAGGGTGGGAGTTGAACCAAAATATAGGTCAAAACTAGATGGTGACAGAACTTATATGCCACATAAAAATTTTTGTATTGTGTTGATAGGAAGACGCAAGGTAATTAAACACAGGAAGGTCATAGTTACCTCTATAATTGGGAAAAATGACTGGCGTAGGTAAAGAAAGGTGGGCACTAATTAAGAGGTTATTGAAGCCCAGCTGGCGTGGCTCAGTGGTTGAGCGCTGACCTATGAACCAGAAGGGGTTATTGGAGTGGTCTAGCATAGAGATGATCAATGTTTAAATGGGTATAAGAGTTCTGAAAAGGAGGGCAGGAGATGGACTCAAGGGCCAGTTCAGTAAAATTTACAGAATTTGTACATGGGTTGGATTTGACATGAGGTGCAAAGGGCCTTAGTTAATTTGTAGATTTCTGGCCTCTGTAACTTGGTGGATGGCGGTGCCCTTTATAAAATAAGGAAAAAAATGTGTCTTGCTTTAGTCCAAGTTGGAAATATAAATCAAATGCTAGAAAGAGAGGCATTTGCTAAATAAATGTGTTGAAAATAATTCCCAAAGTGGTGTTATTCAAACGTGTAGATGTGTACTGGGCTTCTACTGGCTTTGATTAGTGAACATTCCATTTGGCAGTTCAATATTGGCCAAAGGGAGCCCTGGTTTGGGTAGTTTGTATGAGTCTGTCATATTATTCATGATTCCTTAGGGGACTAACTTCCACTGGAGAAAATGAGGTTTGTTTTGCAGCTGTGCTTCATGGATGACACCTGTGTGCACAACCCCAGTTGCCTCAGACAGGTGGTCCAGTTCCAGTTCTGAGCCACTGCAGAATGAGACTCTAGACTTCAACAAAGTCACAGAGAGGCAAGAGCTGACCCAGAAGTGTGCATCCCATCCAAGTTAGACCTTCAGCTGTGAGCAAATGTCTAAGGATCAGCCAACATCCTGTAAAGTGCACCTGAAGTTGTGAAGGCAGCTTAAGAGCAGTCATTCCTGACAACAGGCTCTGGAGTATGAGGACACTTTCCTCTGGTTCCTCTCAAGACAGAGAAGTGTGTAGCCTTGAAACCTGCTGTATACACTTATTGGAGCCTGAAACGATGGCATCTCCATTGGTCCATAGGCCACACCTCCAAAGATTCTTTTTCCAACTACCTAATGTGAGTGGAGGCTGATTCGTGTTAGCCGCCTAGCAGAAGTGGCTTGGCGGAGGAGGTTAGGATGTGAGATTTAACTTAACTCTCTAAATCTTGACACCACTGTTGTCTTTCTCTGACTTTTGGGCAAATTGCTTACCTGCTCTGGGCCCACATTTTCCCACACATGAAATGGTGGCACTAATAGCACTTAACTCATAGGATTAAATGAGACAATCTATGAAGGTCAAAAAAATCATTTCCAGAGATGAACGGATAGAGAAATGTGATCCATACACACACACACACACACACACACACACACACACACACACCCTCCACACACAATGAAATATTATTTAGCCATAAAAAGAAGGAAATCCTGGTATTTGTGACCTCATAGATGGGACTGGAGGGCACTATGCTAAGTGAAATAAGCCGGACAGAGAAAGACAAGTATCACATGATCCCACTCATATGTGGAATCAAATGAACAAAATAAACTGATGAACAAAATAAATCCAGAGACATAGAAGCATGGAACAGACTGTAAAATTTCAGAGGGAAGGTAGGAGGAGAGTGGGTGAGTGGGAAGAGATAAACCAAAAAAAACCCTTGTATGTATATATGCATAACCCATGGATACCGACAATAGGGTGGTGAAGGACTGGGGCAGGCTAGAAGAGATCAATGAGGG
Source organism: Myotis daubentonii (assembly GCF_963259705.1). Taxonomy (NCBI): domain Eukaryota; kingdom Metazoa; phylum Chordata; class Mammalia; order Chiroptera; family Vespertilionidae; genus Myotis; species Myotis daubentonii. The sequence continues at coordinate 177,968,752 of NC_081841.1, read as the reverse complement.
GGAAAGGAGAACATATGTAATACTTTCAACAATGAAGATTTTTTTAAAATATATTTTATTGATTTTCTACAGAGAGGAAGGGAGAGGGATAGAGAGCCAGAAACATCGATGAGAGAGAAACATCGATCAGCTGCCTCCTGCACATCTCTCACTGGGGATATGCCCGCAACCAAGGTACATGTCCTTAACCAGAATCAAACCCAGGACCCTTGAGTCCACAGGCTGACGCTCTATCCACTGAGCCAAACCGGTCAGGGCAACAATGAAGATTTATAAAAAAAATTAAAGTGCACACAGTACTCTGTAAGCTTTTAAGAAATAAATGGTAAATAAAAATATTCTTCACACACATACACACACACACACACACACACACAGAGTTAACTGTGTGAGGTGATGGATGTATTATATTGACCTTGGTAATCATTCCACAGTAAGTATATCAAATCATCACATTTTATACTTTAAACATATACAGTTATATTTGTCAATTATTTTTCAATAAAATTGGGAGAAAATAAATAAATAAATAGTTTTTAAAAATCGTGGATTTTGGAGTTAGATACCTGGTTGAAAATCTGAGTAATGAGGCATATTAGCTAAGTGATCATGGGAAAGTCAGTTAAGCTTTCCAGTAGGTTTTCCATCTGTCAAATGTGGATAATAATATGCCTCATGGGTGGGATGACGATTACAGGCAAGATGAATGTGTGAAGAAATTTAGCTCTGTGACCAGCACAAGGTTCATTTTTAACAGGTGATCCTGTGGCACAGCAGTTGGCAAACTCATTAGTCAACAGAGCCAAATAGCAACAGTACAACAATTGAAATTTCTTTTGAGAGCCAAATTTTTTAAACTTAAACTATATAGGTAGGTACATTGTTATTAACTTAATTAGGGTACTCCTAAGGCTTAGGAAGAGCCACACTCAAGGGTCCAAAGAGCCACATGTGGCTCATGAGCTGCAGTTTCCTGACCACGGCTGTGGCAGAATGACTCCTATGGGCTAACTTGAATAATTTGCAGCCTTTCAGTTCTTTTTAATCCTGCTCTTGTACTTTAACTGAATTTAACACTCTACAACCAGCCTCTTAATAAAAAAGAAGCTCACTTATTAGCTAGATGGACAACAAAATAGTAAATATTAAAACTGCTGCAATGAATGAGACTCCTGTTTCCCTGCACCTGGTTCAGGGATCCAGGCATTCCCACTGGAATGGATATATGATGGATCTGATAGTTGGAGGTCATGGGGTATAGATCCCCATATTTTCTGTGTAATAAGCATAGATCTAATGATTACGATCTTGGATTCTGGAGCCAGACTAACTAAGTTCAGATCCCAACTTGCTAACTGCGAGCTGCATGCCATGGGAAAGTTTCTTAAACTCTTGGCCTCAATTCCATCATCTCTAAGATGGGCTAAAAGGAACACCTACTGTGTAAGTTTGTTGTGAATTTGTGAAGTCAAAACAAATAATATATTAGATTGGTACTTAGAGTATATAATAAGTGCTCAAAAATATTCAAGTGACTATATAACTTACCATCAAACTGGGACATTTGTGAGAGTGAAAAGGTATGCTATTAATAACTCGGCTTAAACTGGCCAAACCCAGATGCATGATCACTCCAGCTGTGATGGTGTTGAAGACAATGATGTCAGCAGTGAAAGCGACAGGAACTTCCCCACGAGTCTTAGTGTATCCAACTGATACACCAGCTCTAGTCCAAGTTCGGAATTCAGACACAATCCTCCCTGTCCCCACTATTTTCCACTATGAATCATGAACAATTAGCAGCTACATCAAACCAGAGGGAAATGCAATACATGCTTGTATCCTCCTCAGACCCAAGCAGAAATGCTAAGTTTTAAATATTACTGTATTGAATCAGTTACTTTATTTTATTTGGAGAGTCCAGTTTAATAAATCACTGCTGTGGCTGAGACTTGCTGGTCAGTATAAATTTACCCTTTCACTCACAATGCATATTTTTACCTACATTTCTAAACCTTAATATAGCCTTGGCTTCTTTTTTTTCTTTTCCTCCTTTTTAAACCATGGCAAGAAACCAAATGTAGATGGAAATTCCCAACCACAGGTTAAAACCTGCTTTACCAATTTTATCCAACTTACACAGTCAGACAATCACATTAAGGAAATAAGCAGTTTATCATTATTAGTGAGCATCTATTATATACCCAGTTCTGTGCTAGGAAATAGTCAAGATGTGGTCCACAGGGAGTCTTGGCCAGGTGACACAGTTAGTTGGTGCCATCGTCCCATATACCATAAAGATTTGGGGTTTGATTGCTGACTTATGAGGCTATGGGAGGCAACTGATCGATGTTTCTCTCTCACATCAATGTTTCTCTCTGTCTCCCTTCCTCTCTGTAAAATTAATAAAAACATATCCTCAGGTGAGGATTATAAAAACATAGAAGAAACATTTGTGAAACAATGATGATGAAAAACTATGCTTAACAGAGATAGACCTGTGATATAAATATGTTTGGCAAGAGAAGAAAACCAGGCCCGGCTAAAGTAAGCCTGGTGAAGGAGGCCTTGAGGATGGCTGAAATCTGGAGAGGTGGAAAAAGGGGGAAGGTCTTTTTCTCCTTCTACCAGCGGCGGAGGTGATTGCAAGTTCAGACAAAGCAGAGAGTTAAGACTGAGAAAGTCCTTGACATTTTGGAATGAAATAAACCTATTTTTAGGGTCACTTGGGCAACTAAAGGGGTCAGGCCACAAGGAGAGAGCCCAATGGTTGCAAGGTTTCACTCTAGGTTTATTTGATGACTAGCAGAGCTGCCATTCTAATCCTACAGGATTTTTGAAATTTTAAAATAGGCAAGAGCATTTGATAGTTATAATTGTTCCTTTATTAGCTCTTTTCTCTGTTCAGAAAGGGAACAGGAGAAAATTCTCCCCCAGGGAGAAATGCCTCTCAAAAAGAAGCATAAACCCTCATCTGTAGTGTGACGTCCCAGCAGAAGTCAAATAAGGTCATCCAGTTTGAAATGTGGCTGATTTCAGGCTCAGTGTCCTTAAAACATAACAATATTGCAAATATATTGGCTTCCCAGTGAGGGAGAGGTTTATTGGAAGAACAGCTTTCAAATCTGGCAAATAAATCAGTTTCTGCAATGCCCGCCCCTGGCAGTCATTCATAGAACTTTACTACTTGGCATCTTGATTCAACCACATATTATTGCTTAATTGAAAGTGCTTCTTTTAATAGATCAATGGCGTTGCCTTTAGGAGTTGCTCTAACGCCACATGTAGTTTTATTCGGAGTGGTAAAAGGTAGTCAGGAAGGGTGACACACGGGCTCAATGAAGTCTGAGCTAAAATGTGCAGGATACAACATGTCGTTTTGTGTCAGGGTGCACGTAACACAAATCATAGCTCTTTGAAACAGAAAGGAAAATCCGAGCCAATTCAAACTAATGACCTGGCTCTTGTTCTGAAGTGGGTGGGGGTTTACACGCAGCCTCTGCCTGCTGCTCCTGCACAGGGTGAGCGCCCGAGCCCGGCCTTCGTGCCCTGCAGCCAGAGGGCTTGGCCAAGGCCAACCGAGGAGGCTGAGACGGTAGCACAGGAGGAGGAATGCGATTACACGCGCTTTTTCACTCTCTGAAACCTCTGTCCTGGTCTTTCTCCCTTTTCACGTACACTGCTGTATCTTTCTCCTACCGGGTTTTCTGTTCTTTCCTTTCCTGGAAAACGTGTTGCAAAAGAGGGATTCTTCTTCACCTTTTCTAGGGAAACAATCCCCTTTGAAAAAATGACCTAAACTGTGTTTAAAAATGAGCATAAATGGAAAAACTTTGCAGAAATGTCGAGATCTACAAATCCTCTGAAGTCCATGTAGGCCTCCAGTTACGAACCCTGCCATAAAGTGTTCTCCAGGGACACAGAACACGGAGGAAGGACAGGCCTTTCAGGTTCTCCAGACAGGTAATAACTCTGAAAGGCATTTTGTTCATGATCCATAGCTTAAACAGAGGAGCGGGTCCATGGCTACCTGGCTGGTCAGCTTGCCAAGTGTTGCTTCACCTACATTTATCCTGACTCTGAGGAAGTCCTGTGGATCTGGGAAATTTCTCTACCCCATCTTTGGGCAGTGACCATACCAAAGTTTATTCTGAGGACAGCCTGCCATTGCCCTGCCCCCAGCAGCCATAGTCCTCCATAAAGAAAAGAGTGTTTTTCTAGATAAGATTCTATTTACTCACTGCAAACAGCTTTTTGGGGGGGATGTTTCATTTTATTATGTATTTATTTTTATTTTTATTATTTTTTTAAATCCTCACCTGAGGATATTTTTCAATTGGTTTTTAGGGAGAGTGGAAGAGAGAGGGAAAGATAGAGAGAAACACATTGGTAGGTTGTCTCCTGCGTGAGCCCCAACCAGGGCCCCAGCCAGGGAGGAGCCTGCAACCAAGGTACATGCCCTTGGTCAGAATTGAACCTGGGACCCTTCAGTCCACAGGCCGACCAACGCTCTATCCACTGAGCCAACCCGGGTAGGGCTGGGAGGAGGTTTTAGATTGTTTTAAAAAATTCAATTTTAATGTAACTTTTTCTGGTCAAATCCCTTAAACCCAAAGTGAAATCCAGGTTTCTAATCCTAACATTGGTGTTGGTCTGGCTTCTCAATATATAAAAGCCAATGTTCCTTTCTTCTTGTAAGTATACAATATGCAACAGGACTCTGATTAACAGGAAAAATGGGCTGTCAGGATGTTCCGCTTACCTGTCAGAGGCACACCTGTGCGTGACTTAATCACCCCATAAAATGGGGTTGCTTCTGTGACTCAGCGTGGGCCATCCAGTGAATACACTGTGCTGTGGAGAACCGGCCTCCCCGACGGAGACCACCGCATGGTTACGTGTGGAGCAACGTCCTGCCCGCAGGCTTTGCTGGCCCATGTGCTAGCCCCCCTTCATCGCAGGCCACCATTCTGTTACCAGATGAAAGTAGCTAAGAGTGGTCAGTTGCTGAGTGCTTAGTGTAAGCTGGCTTTAATGCCTGTGCTCAATCTGTCACCTCCAGTTTCAGACCCCCCTATTCTGCCTATTGTACAGATGAGAAAACTGAGGCTTAGAGTGGGCCCCGCATCAGTAGGTGAAGTTGTATCACTTGAACTGCTGTGCTGCTTTCCCAGGCCTTCCCTGGCCCAGGCTTCCAGTCACAGGGCATGCAAACCTTCAGCAGACCTTCTCTTCCAGACAATGGAGACCCTCCAGGCATGAGGGGTGGGGCAGTCCTGTGGACCTTGTATCCATTTCTAATTCCATTTGGTGGAAGATAAACATAGAATTCCCAAGTGTAGTGATGTTTCCGTGTCCTGTAGGAGGTTTTAATTTGCTATTTCTGCTCTCTTCAGGGAATACCTTTAAGTCATAGTAAATAAATGGTCTTTCCATTCATTAAATTATTTTTGAAAAGAGAACATATAATCAATTTCAAGACTTTGTGGTTTTTTACCTAAGAGAAGTGTAAAGCAATCCAAAAATAGCATAGAGTAAGTTCCTCAAACAAAAACAAAAACTAAAGGTTAAAATACCAGGAAAGTGGAATTCAATGAAATTCATTCTTGTTCTATATGAGCCCCTAGACCCGATTATTTTTGTCTATTCCTTTTTAAACTCAAGTGGCCTCTCCCTTTCACAGGGCACCCACTCTGATGGTCTCTGTCATTTCCTTTGTCAATAACTATTAGGTCCACACACACACAAAGAAATTTTAAAATAAAGAATAAAACCCCATGTGTCTGTAAGAAGTTTCATTTCCCATGGCGCTGCCACACGGCTTCTCTCATGTCTGGTCCCTTCAGAACCGCTCTGTGAAAGAAGAGTTTTACAAAAGTTCAGGGCACACTTCTAATTTACCTTGATGTCAAAGGGAAACCAAATACTGGGGCAGAAGAACCTCTAAACAAAGTGGGGAATTGTGTGAAAGTACATTGTTATCAGCGAGAGAGAGAGAGAGAGAGAGAGAGAGAGAGAGAGAGAGAGAGAGAGAATGCATTTACAGGGAGCTGACAGGGAATGGTTTTAATGAGGAATTACTGTTTGTTGTTTTAAATAGATCATCCCATAAAGAAAATTAATCAAGCCAGATTAAATATTCATGAAGGGTGTAATTTTAAAAACCACATCTGTAAAACCACACTTGAAATCCAACACTTGGGGAATGTGCACCTTTTGTTAGTATCTTGCCTGACACCTTTTCTCCCACACTGATCTCCAACCACACACACAAGTCTGCTTTTTTCCATAATGGGTAGCATTGCCTGCAAAATTGTCTGGCAAGGCAAAGGAGGATTTTTCAACTTGTTTATTAAAATAAACCTCCTTTGAGTTTTTCTTTAGCCTACTTAAATGCCATTGCCATTGTTGAGATAAACGTAAATAATCTTTGCTCATTTCATTCCTCAAATTAAGGTCATTTAATATTAACTAGTTTCACTGCTACCACTTTCAGCATATTAAGAAATGTTATAAAAATTAGCTCTAGAATTTCTTTTCTTCTTAATAGGCCATGCTGCCAGAGTCAAAAATACCCTTTTTTTGTTCACTGGGTGTGCAGTCTCAGTTATGGGGTGAATGCGGGTTAGAGATCTGTTGTACAACGTAGTGCCCACAGTTAACAACACGTGTTGTGACCTTAAAAATTTGTTAGGAGAGTAGATCTCATGTTAAGGAGTCTTACCACAAACAACAAAAAGGGGGACACAAAAAACTTTTGGAGGTGATGGATTTATCTGTTCCCTTGATTGGGATGGTAGTATCATGAGTATATGTATAAACTCATCAAATTGTATGCATTAAACATGCACAGTTTTCTTGTTTCTCAATTGTACTTCAGCAGAGCTGCTAAAAACATCACTTTGAATTTCCAACAGACTTTCATGAGAACAGTAGCCATCAGTTAGATAAATCATTATGTAAATATAGAAATGTGCACATGAGCATATCCCCTTAATTGTACTAACCAGCATGAGAATGCATGTCACACACACACACACACACACACACACACACACACACACACACACACCTTATTCTTAAAACTTGCCATTGGGCTCTATTCCCTGAAAGTGAGTGAAGGAAAAGCCTGAGAAATCTGTAAAAGATGTGCCCATTTTATGTTCTTCTACTTGTTTAGATATTGACTTTTCTGTGCTCTGATTTTTACCATCACCAGCAAGCTAACCTTTTACAAAAAATGCAGTGCCTCCTAAGTCTTTTCCAGTGCCAAAGCTCCCCTTTGGAGCAGTGTGCTGTCCTTTTTAGATGTGCCTGTCCGGAGAAATGCTTGAATGCAATGGCTGGCATGTTGGTGTCAGAGTGTGTGCACACGTGTGCACGCACACTCCCAACACCCATAGGCAGTCTCCGTATTCTTGATGCTGGGCAATTGCATTAAAATTGCATTTCAGTAGCCAGTTGTGACCTCAGTGTGTCCAAGAAGAAAAGGAAAAAATGGCTGATACAAAAGGGAGTGAAAGTAACCTTACTGAACAAATAAACTGGCAAGTGTATCTAATAATTGCCTGGGTTCAGCATTTTTCTGCGATAAATGAGTAAACTTTAAATGTATCTCTGAGATGCACTATCACAGGCATTGCCATGGGCAAGTTTTATCCAATGATGAAACAGCAAGGCCTAGTGAGATAAAGATGATAGAAGGGGTGCTATCAGGTGGCAGCTGGGTAATTACAACTCTCTATTTGGGCTCTGCAGTGATGCTGCATGCGATAAGTGGGGAATAATGAAGAAAAAGGAGTAGTGATAATGCAGGAGCTAAATGGGAGAAAATAGCCTATCATAGCCCACAGCCCTCCGAGCGCCTGTGGGGACTTGGAACTATCTTTTTCAGTTTTCATCCACAGAAAAAAAAGTACTCTCTCTCTTTCTTCTTCTTTCGCTAAATTTATGTCTGGTGGGACAAAAGGAAAAACTGAAAAGAAATCGAGGGTATGTGAAGAGAATATGACCTTTGAAAATAACTCTGAAGGTCACTATGTAATTATTCTAAAATAAAAGTATCCTGTAATCTCCCCCGTACTCACAAAAGATGCTAGAGCATTTTTAAATTTGATTCTGCACAATTTTGCGGGGGATCGTGGCTTATAAAAGGTCAAATAAACTATTTCCAGTGACAGCCTGTCAAGTGGGGCCTCATAACACTCAGCCATTTGTTTACTAGAGTCAAATTTTGCTTACAACACAAGCCAAGCCAAATGGAAACAGACTGCTTCTGGATGGTATTTTAGGGCCAGATTTTTAAAACAAAATAGCCTGTGTAAAAGTTGAGGTGTTTTAACCTTGCCCCTTTTGTCATCTAAAGCAGTCTGGATTTCACGTGGGCCTAAATTTGGATTAATTTTATTTGTTTGTTTTCGTTTTGCTTGGAACCATTCTAAACCTCATATTGATGATGAACTAAATCAAGGGGGGAAAGTGTGTATAGTATGTGTGTACATGTCATGTACAAATGTGTATAGTATGTGTGTGTAAATGCACATATGATGGTTAAGACCCTTTTAAAGGTTTGTTTTTTAATTGTGGACAAAATACACATAATATAAAGTTTACCATCTCAAGTTCACTGTTGTTAAGTACATTCAGATTGTTGTGCAAGAATATCCAGAACTCTTTTCATCTCACAAAATTGAAACTCTATACTCATTAAACAACATCTCCCTGTTCTTCCTTTCCCTCACCTCTGGTAACCACCATTCTACTTCCTATTTTTATAAATCTGACTATTCTAGGAACCTCATATGAGTGGTATCATGCAGTATTTTTCCATTTGTGATTGGCTCATTTCACTTAGCATAATGTCTTCAAGTTCCATCCATGTTGTGGCATGGGTCAGAATTTCTTTCCTTGTAAGGCAGAATAATATTCCATTTTCTGTATATACCATATTTTGTTTTTCCATTCATCCATCAATGGACATGTGGGTTACTTCTACCTTTTGACCATTGTGAATAATGCGACTATAAACATTAGTGTACAAATAGCTCTTTGAGATACTGCTTTTAATTCTTTTGGATATAATCCCATGAGTAGTATTGCTGGATCACATGGTAATTCTATTTTCCATTTTTTTGAGGTATTGCCGTATTGTTTTTTATGGTGGCTGCACCATTCTACATTCCCACTAGAAATGTGTAAGGACTTCAATTTCTCCTCATGCTTGCCAACACTGGTTATTGTCCCTTTCATTTCTTATGTAACCATCCTAGTGAGTGGAAGTGTTATCTTGCTGAAGTTTGATTTACATTTACCAAATGACTAATGATGTTGATCATTTTTCATGTGTTTATTGGTTATTCTTCTTTGGAGGTATGTCTATTCAAATCATTTCGCCCATTTTTTCAGTTGGGTTATTTGTCTTTTTATTATTGAACTATGAATTCTTTATGTGTTCTAGATATTTGACCCTTATCAGATACAGAATTTTCAACTATTTTCTTCCATTCTGTAAGTTGTCATTAACTCTCTTGGTAGTATCCTTCACTTTCAATTTTGATGAAGTGCAATATATATATTAGAGGCCTGGTGCATGAAATTCGTGCACTTGGGGGTGTCCCTCAGCCCAGCCTTCACCCTCTCCGATCTGGACCCCTCCAGGGATGTTCGACTGCTGGCAGTCGGACATCCCTCTCACAATCTGGGACTGCTGGCTCCCAACTGCTCGCCTACCTGCCTGCCTGATTGCCTCTGACTGCTTCTGCCTGCCAGCCTGATCACCCCTTAACCACTCCCCTGCCAGCCTGATCGATGCCTAACTGCTCCCCTGCCAGTCTGGTTGCCCCCAACTGCCCTCCCCTGCCAGCCTGGTTGCCCCCAACTGCCCTCCCTCCCCTGCAGTCCTGGTCCCCCCCAACTGCATTGGGCCTCTAATATATATATTATTTATATAATATATTATATATTATATTATTTATATTTATATAATTGTTGCTTATGACTTAAGTGTTATATCTAATCCAAGTCACAAAGATTTACAACTAAGTTTTCTTCTAAACATTTCATAATTTTTAAAATTCATTTTTAAATGTAATTTTAAAATGTTTTAACTGGACCCTAACTGACAATATCTAGAACTTGGAGTCCACATTGAAATCTACATGGACAGAAATGTGCCTAGCTAAACAGACACATGTAGTAAGTCACTCTGCTATTGCGGCAGCTATGAATTGGACTCCTGGGTATAGAGGGGACTAAAACACCATTGCAGCCCTGAATAAGCTTGTGATGTGGTGAGAGAAAAGGCTTCTGAAAAAAATCATTATAAATGTATTAGTCTGTTCAGGCCACAACAAAATACTACCAACTGAGTGGCTTACACAATCAACACTAATAAAAGAGAAAAATGGTAATTGGCGTATGAGCTACCCTTTTCATTGGCTAATCAGGGCTATATGCAAATTAACTGCCAACTAAGATTGACAGTTAACTGCCAACTAAGATTGGCAGTTAACTGCCAACAAGATGGCAGTTAATTTGCATATGTAGGCACAATGCAGGGAGGCGAAAGGGAAAGCAGGAAGAAGCCCCCTGCCACTGACAGTGATCGGAAACCCAGGGGGGAGCTAAGAGCTGGGGGGCAGGGCAAAGGCAGCCCTGGGGCCGCCTTTGCCCTGCCCCCCAGCCATGATCGGAGAATCAGGTGCCTTTTCCGCCCTGGCCAGTGATAGCAGGAAGTAGGGGTGGAGCCAGCGATGGGAGCTGGGCACGGTCGAAGCTGGCAGTCCTGGGATCTAGGGGTCCCTTGCCTGGGCCTAAAGCAGAGCCCACGATTGCAGGGCCGCTGCAGCTGCGGGTCCCCGCTGCCCGGGCCGGACGCCTAGGCCAGAGGCATTAGGCCTGGGCAGGGGCAGAGCCTGCAACCGCGGGAGCTGGGGGTCCCCTGCCCAGGCCTGACACCTCTGCCGGAGGCCTCAGGCCTGGTCAAGGGGCCGATCCGGTGATTGGTGATCGGAGGGTGATGAGAGTCAACTCCTCTGGCCGAGGCATCAGGCCTGGGCGGGGGGCGGAGCCGGGGATTGGGGGGATATGATGGTCCCCTTGCCCAGGCCTGAAGCCTGGGTCAGAGGCGTCAGGCTTGGGCGGGGGGTGGAGCAAGCGATCAGAGGGAGATGGGGGTCCCCTGCCCAGGCATGATTCCTGGGCCAGAGGCCTCAGGCCTGGGCGGGGGCCAGAGCCAGTGATCGGGAGGAGATGGGGGTCCCCTGTCCAAGCCTGACACCTCTGGCGGAGGCATCAGGCCTGGGCAAGGGGCCGATCCTGCGATTGGAGGGTAATGGGGGTCAACGCCTGAGGGCTCTCAGTATGTGAGAGGGGGCAGGCTGGGCTAAGGGACATCCCCCCCCCCAACACCCAGTGCACGAATTTCGTGCACCGGGCCCCTAGTTTAAATATATTTACACAGAGTTCTGGAGGCTGAAAGTCTAAGTGTCAAGGTACCTACTGGATTGATTGCTGGTGAGACCTCTGTCCTTAGCCACATGTCCTTTTCTCCATGGGCTCATACAGAGAGAGAGCTCTCTGGTGTCTCTTCTCCTCCTCCTCCTCCTCCTTCTCCTTCTCCTCCTCCTCCTCCTCCTTCTGTCTTCTTCTTCTTCTTCTTCTTCTTCTTCTTCTTCTTCTTCTTCTTCTTCTTCTTCTTCTTCCTTCTTCTTCTTCTTCTTCTTCTTCTTCTTCTTCTTCTTCTTCTTCTTCTTCTTTTTAAATGTATTTTTATTAATTTCAGAGAGGAAGGGAAAGGGAGAGAGAGATAGAAATATCAATGATGAGAGAGAATTATTGATGGGCTGTCTCCTGCACGCCCCCCACTAGGGATCGAGCCTGCAATCCGGGTATGTGCCCTGACCAGGAATTGAACCATGACCTCCTGGCTTATAGGTTGATGCTCAACCATTGAACCACATTGGCTGGGCTGTTTTCTCTTCTTTTTATAAGGGCACCAGTCATATTGGATTAGAGTCCCACTTTTTTTTTTCTTTATTGCTGAAGGTATTACATATGTTTCCTTATCCCACCATTGCCGTCCCACCCTCCACCTCCCACTCATGCCCTCACCCCCCTGGTGTCTGTGTCCATTGGTTAGGCTTATATGCATGCATACAAGTCCTTTGGTTGATCTCTCCCTTTTACCCCATTCCCCCCTACCTTCCCTCTGAGGTTTGACGGTCTGATCGATGCTTCACCGTCTCTGGATTTATTTTTGTTCATCAGTTTATGTTGTTCATTATATTCCACAAATGAGTGAGATCATGTGATATTTATCTTTCTACAACTGACTTATTTTGCTTAGCACAATGCTAGCCATAGCAATTAGATAAGAAGAAATAAAAGGTATCCAAATTGGAAAAGAAGATGTAAAACTGTCATTATTCACAGATGACATGATACTGTACATAGAAAACTCTAAAGACTTTATCAAAAACTTATTAGGCTTAATAAATGAATTTGGCAATGTAGCAGGATACAAAATTAACACCCAGAAATCTATGGCCTTTTTATTCAGCAATAGTGAACTTACAGAAAGAGAGATTTAAAAAAAACATCCCATTTACCATTGCACCAAAAAAATTAAGATACCTAGGAATATACTTAACTAAGGAGGTAAAAGACCTGTACTCGAAAAACTACAGGACATTGAAAAAAGAGATAGAGGAAGACATAAACAGATAGAAGAATATACCGTGTTCATGGATTGGTAGAACCAACATCATTAAAATGTCCATACTACCCAAAGCAATCTATAGATTCAATGTATTCCCCATTAAAATCCCAACAGCATATTTCACAGACCTAGAATAAACTCTCCAAAAATTCACCTGGAATAAAAAAAGACCCCGAATAACTGCAGCAATTCTGAGAAAGAAGAACAAAGTAGGAGGGATCTCAATACCAGATATCAAGCTATATTACAAAGCCACTGTTTTCAAAACTGCCTGGTACTGGCACAAGAACAGACATATAGACCAATGGAATAGACTAGAGAACCCAGAAATCGACCTGAACCACACTATGCTCAATTAATATTTGACAAAGGAGGCAAGAGCATACAATGGAATCAGGATAGTCTCTTCAATAAATGGTGTTGTGAAAATTGGACAGATACATGCAAAAAAATGAAACTAGACCACCAACTTACACCATACACAAAAATAAACTCAAAATGGATAAAGGACTTAAACGTAAGATGGAAAACCATAAAAATCTTAGGGTCCCACTCTTATAGCCTCATTTAAACTTAATTGTCCCCTTAAAAACTCTATCTCCAAATACAGTCACATTGGGATTAGGGCTGCAACATATGAATTTGGAAAGGTGGAGGTGGGGCCATCCATAACAACATTATAAAGGTCACCTACCTTACCTTCTCTAATCCTTACCTTCCTGTTGAGATGGGTATTACAGATGTGAACATAGCCTCAAACATGAAGCCCTTTCTCCAAAATCCTGAAGCATGATGGGATTTGAATCAAGATCTGCTTATGTGGTTGATTACTTGGCCACTATTCTGTCTCATGCTATTCAAGGTAGCATCTTCTCTTTCTGAGACCCTTGCCCTGGCTTCTTAACCTTTCCACTCTTACCCACTATCATCCCTTTTTCTCTCATTAGCTGGAGTGACCATCTTCCAATATATATATATATCAGCTCTCCATTCTCCCTGCTAAAATTCTACAGTGATTTCCCATTGGAACTAGAATAAAACCCATACCATTACCATGGCTTACAAGCCCTTGCATGAGTCAGGTTCTACCTAACCCTTGGATCACTTGCTCCATGCTCTTTACTCAGAACAAACTAATCTTTCTTCTTCATGTTCCTTAGATTCTTTTTGCAATTATGATCTCATTTGCTTGAAACACACACACACCCCCAAGCTCTTCAGACAACCCCCTCCTTCTTCTAATTCAGGTATCAACTCCAACATCATCTTCTTTTAGAGAGGCTGCCTTAGACCACCTGGTGGAAAGCAGCTCCCTTCATCCCTCTAATTCTCTCATGTCATTTGTGCCTCATCTTCACAGCACTTGTCACTATCCCAAACTTTTTTAAAAAATTATTTACTGGTTTATTATCTGCCTTTCCCCATTAAATTATAAACTCTACAAAGCAAGGACTTTGATTTTCTTATCCATTGCTCTCTCACCCATCCCTAGAATACTATCTGACACATAGTAGCTGATTAATAAATATTTGTTGAGTTAATTAGTTACAATGTTCATAATGCTTAGGAGACAATAGAAATTAACTACTGGTGGGGCAGGGAGAAAGGGAGAACATGAGGTGTTAAAAAATCTTCAGTGAAAAGATAGTTTGGGCATTTGAAATTAAAGGATAAAGTTGTGAGAGCCCTAAGAATAGAAGTGGGATGAGGACATTCCAAGATGAACAGCATATGTGATGTCATAGGGCTGGGAAACACTATTGTAATCTTACTATTTTACTTTTATTTTCTCTTACAATTTGAAAGCATTTCAACATACATGATTTTATTTTATCTTTATTCCTATTTTGAAGATGAGACAATTACATCTGCAAAGTTAACTGACTTCCCAAGTACACACAGAAAACAGCCAAGTATTGAAATTCTGTGACTGGCTCTTTTTTAAAAATGTTTTCACAAAATAAATAATTACTAAAAAGAAAGTAATGTTTACTGTTACAGCTAGAGAAATACTAACTGCTGAAACAAAAACCCCAACATTTCAGTGTTTTAACACAATGCAAACCTATTTCTCATTCACTATAGGCCAAGGTGAGTATTCCTGATGCTTTTCCTCCATGTGGTGATTCAGGGACCCAGTCCTCTATTCTGTGTCTCCACCATACCAGAGGGCCTTGTCATTCACAACCAGCCAACAAAAGGGGAAGAGGTGGATGAGGCACATCATCTTAAAGTCCTTGACTCAAAGAGTCACACATCACTTCCACTCACATGCCATTAGTGAACAAGAGTTACATGGATTTATCTATCCATGAGGGCAGCTGGGAAATTTAGTCCCCTGCTTGGCAGCCATTTTTCAGTATTAATATTATCCTATGGAAAGGAGAACCTAAGTTTTTGCACACCAATAACCATTTCTGCCTTGTTTATTTCTTTTAGGTATCTGATTTTAAGGTTCAACGGTCTCAGAGTATAACTCTGTGAACCTAAACACGGGGAGCAGATGAGAGAGTGGGAAGGCTCCCAAAATAAAGGAAGAGGACAGAAAGAGTAACTTACAACTTTTAAACATTCTAACTGATGACTGAACATTATAGGAATTTTCTGGGTCTGCAATTTAAAGGTACATTATCCTTCTTAGCTATACTATGAACATAATATACACAACTGTCCATTAATACTCTACATGTCTATTTCCCATAGTTAGTTCTACCATTTTTATTAAATTGAGCTTAAGTAAATTATTATCAACTAGTTGTTTGCCTGAACAGGCTGGAACTACCAAACTTCCTAACCAACTCTGCATACATATAAATTTTCAGTTTTCTTCTTTAGTAAATAAACAATAAAGTTCATGAGTGCTAGCAATTAATGGAAAGAATTGTAAAGTAATGTTGGAGGGCAAGAAGAGGAATTAGTGATCATACCACTGATTTTTCATTTTTGCCCTCCTAGAACTTGTGTCATCTTCTAAGTCCCTTAAATATTTAAAAGAATGAATCTTTACCTCCCAAACTCAAATGACAATCTCTCCCTTGTCTTTACTCTCTCTTTCAAACTCTCATTTCTCTTCCTTAGCCATCGTCTGAGATAGTCTCTTGAGGAAGTAAAACTTCACACCTGTCGCAATCATTTACTACTCCTTCACTGGTACTTTGCCAAGTTGATTCTTTTAAATACATTTTTAGACAGAAATAAATTTTCCCTCAAGTCTACATTCTTCCCTCAAGATATTCATATGTAACTCTACAGACTTCAGAGCACAAATAATTAAGCTATGTCTCTTTTATGAAAAAATTTTAGTATGTTTTCTAATTTTAAAAAAAGCTAAAATTATATTTGACTGAAAAAAAAGTTGTTTAAACTTCTTAAGTTTTTAAATTTAGTCCCATTAAAAGTGTACACTTCTTGTGAGAAATATAGTTGATGATGATAATAATCATAGCTAACACTTACATACACGTTATTATGTGCCAGGTGCTATCCTAAGTACTTCATATACATTTAAATCATTCCATTCTCACAGCAATCTTATGAGGTGATTAGTATTTTTGTTTCAATTTCTGGATGAGAAAACCATTATACAAGAAGTTAAATGAGGAGAACCAAGATGGCGGCATAGGTTAGCGCCGGAGTTTGCTGCTTTGAACAACTACTTCAAAGGTGAAACCAAAAACCGGAGGGGACGTCGCCCAGAGCCACGGGGGCGCTGGCTGAGTGGAAGTCCTACAACTAGGAGGAAAGAGAAACGCATACGGACACTCAGAGGAGGCGCAGTGCTGAAGTCAAATTCTGAGGTGCGGAGTGCGCGGAGCGGGCTGGCGGCGGAGGGCGCGGTTGGTGTTTTCAATCGGGAGGGAGTCGCAGACTCTGAGCTCCAGATCCGGGCGAGTCTTTAGGGACCCAAACTCGGGCGGGAGAAGCGGGACTGTCTGGCTTCGGTCAGAGCGAGTGCAGCTTTCTCTCCGAGCTTTGCAGCGGGTGCTGGGACTCAGAGAGGCAGAGCCCCTTGGGACAGGACTGAGAGCCGCCATGACTGCTCTCTCCAGCCCACGCTGTTGATCCTGTTCGACCCGCCCTGCCCAAGCCCTGCACGGAGGCATTTGCCGGATAGCCTCAGGCAAAGGCTAGATTGGCACCTCCCTAGAGGACAGAAGTTCTCTCACCCACCGCTGACACAGCTGAATCTCATAGCCACTTGGCCTGGAGGTCAAACCCTCCCTGGAATTAGCTACAACAATCAAGATTTATCTATAAGACTGCGAACAAAGACCACTAGGGGGTGCACCAAGGAAGCATAACAAAATGCGGAGACAAAGAAACAGGACAAAATTGTCAATGGAAGAAATAGAGTTCAGAACCACACTTTTAAGGTCTCTCAAGAACTGTTTAGAAGCTGCCGATAAACTTAATGAGATCTACACGAAAACTAATAAGACCCTCGATCTTATATTGGGGAACCAACTAGAAATTAAGCACACACGGACTGAAATAACGAATATTATACAGACGCCCGACAGCAGACCAGAGGAGCGCAAGAATCAAGTCAATGATTTGAAATGCGAGGAAGCAAAAAACATCCAATGGGAAAAGCAAAATGAAAAAAGAATCCAAAAATGCGAGGATAGTGTAAGGAGCCTCTGGGACAGCTTCAAGCGTACCAACATCAGAATTATAGGGGTGCCAGAAGATGAGAGAGAGCAAGATATTGAAAACCTATTTGAAGAAATAATGACAGAAAACTTCCCCCACCTGGTGAAAGAAATGGACTTACAGGTCCAAGAAGCGCGGAGAACCCCAAACAAAAGGAATCCAAAGAGGACCACACCAAGACACATCATCATTAAAATGCCAAGAGCAAAAGATAAAGAGAGAATCTTAAAAACAGCAAGAGAAAGAAACTCAGTTACCTACAAGGGAATACCCATACGACTGTCAGCTGATTTCTCAACAGAAACTTTGCAGGCCAGAAGGGAGTGGCAAGAAATATTCAAAGTGATGAATACCAAGAACCTACAACCAAGATTACTTTATCCAGCAAAGCTATCATTCAGAATTGAAGGTCAGATAAAGAGCTTCACAGATAAGGAAAAGCTAAAGGAGTTCATCACCACCAAACCAGGATTATATGAAATGCTGAAAGGTATCCTTTAAGAAGAGGAAGAGGAAGAAAAAGGTAAAGATACAAATTATGAACAACAAATATGCATCTATCAACAAGTGAATCTAAGAATCAAGTGAATAAATAATCTGATGAACAGAATAAACTATTGATTATAATAGAATCAGGGACATAGAAAGGGAATGGACTGACTATTCTTGGGGGGGAAAGGGGTGTGGGAGATGTGGGAAGAGACTGGACAAAAATCGTGCACCTATGGATGAGGACAGTGGGTGGGGAGTGAGGGCGGAGGGTAGGGCGGGAACTGGGAGGAGGGGAGTTATGGGGGGGGGGGAAAGGAACAAATGTAATAATCTGAACAATAAAGATTTAATTAAAAAAAAAAAAGAAAAAAAAAAAAAAAAAGAAGTTAAATGACTTACCCAAGCCATTTGGCTTAGAAGTGGGGTAGCCAGGATTTGAATACAGCTTGTGGATTCTGTTGACTTCTATGGAAACTTGTATTTTGAAAAGACTATAAAATTATTAATATTAGATAGAGAAGGTTATAAAGATCATTTTGCACCTAAGACAGTTTTCCTTATTCCAAATCATGTGGATAGCTAACAATAAAGCTAAAACTTGCAACCTGTGCCCCCATTGTTCTGTTCACAGCCTGCCATGCTGTTACCACATAAGACAAGCTTCTAGAATGCAGAAGCTACCACCCATCATGGGTTTTTAAACATTTCCAGTACATGAATTTCTATATTGACCTAGAGAAACAATTTGGATGTTGATTTTTTCTTTCTGTCTTTAATTCAAGGTTGTTGGCATATCTGTTAGTTGTTGATTTAAATATTAGAGATACTAAAGCAATACCTACTCAACATTAAAAAATAATATTTTTAGCCCTAGCCGGTTTTGCTCAGTGGATAGAGCATGGGCCTATGGACTGAAGGGTCCCAGGTTTGATTCCAGTCAAGGGCACATCCCAGGTTTCAGGCTCGATCCCCAATAGGGGGCGTGCAGGAGGCAGCCAATCAATGATTCCCTCTCATCATTGATGTTTCTATCTCTCTCTCCCTCTCCCTTCCTCTCTGAAATCAATAAAAACATATTTAAATAATAATAAAAATAATAATATTTGCTTACAATGCTGCTCCTAAATTTAAAACACAAAATTATTTCTTATGCTGCAGTGAAAAAAAGTTAAATTGTCTTTGTTTCTCCATACAGCTGCCTACAACTGTCTTTCCTCTCTTCTGCCACCTTCACTGAAGTGGATGGAGGAAGAAAAGCCAGAAGACCATTATCACATTATCACCTCAATGCTTCAAAAACAGGGTTCATTACCTTCCCTAAAAACAAAAACACTTGTGCTTCTTCATGTATTCTCCATTTCAGTGATAGCACTATCATTCACAGGGGCATGCAAGCCAAAAATCTGGTATGATTCTTTTTTTTTTAATCCTCACCTGAGGTTATTTTTTCCATTGATTTTTTTTAATTTAAATTTTTTATTGTTTTAAAGTATTACATGAGTCACCTTTTTCCCCCATTGACCTCTCCCTGGCTGCTCCCACCCTCCAGCACATGCCCTCACCCCCCTACTATCTGTGTCCATTGGTTATGCTCATATGCATGCATATAAGTCCTTTGGTTGATCTCTTACCCCCTCACCCTCCGCTTCCCCTCATTGGTTGGACAGTCTGTTCGATGCTTCTATGTCTCTGGCTCTATTTTTGTCATCAGTTTATGTTGTTCATTATATTCCACAATGAGTGAGATCATGTGATATTTATCTTTCTCTGACTGGCTTATTTCACTTAGCATAATGCTCTCCAGTTCTATCCATGCTGTTGCAAATGGTGAGAATTCCTTCCTTTCTTTTTATTGCTTAAAGTATTACAAAGAGTATTACATATGTCTCCTTTTTTTCCCCCCTTGACATTCCCCTGGCCTCCCCTACCCCCCAGTGTCTTCTGTCCATTGGTTATGCTTATATGCATGCATACTAATACTTTGGTTGATCTCTTACCACCACCCCCCAACCCTCCCCAGGCTTCCCGCTGTAGTTTGACAGTCTGTTCAATGCTGCTCTGTATCTATTTTTGTTCATAAGTTTATAATGGTCTTTATTATCCATAAATGAGTGAGATCATGTAGTATTTTTCTTTCATTGACTGGCTTATTTCACTTAGCATAATGCTCTCCAGTTCCATCCATGCTGTTGCAAATGGTAAGAGTTCCTTCCTTTTTACAGCAGCATAGTATTCCATTGTGTAGATGTACCACAGTTTTCTAATCCACTCATCTGCTGATGGGCACTTAGGCTGTTTCCAAATCTTAGCTATTGTAAATTGTGCTTCTATGAACATAGGGGTGCATATATTCTTTCTGGTTGGTGTTGCTGTTTTTCCATTGATTTTTAGAGAGAGTGGAAGGGAGAGGGAGAGACAGAGAGAAACACCGAGACACATGGATTGGTTGCCTCCAGCATGCCCCACCTCCACCCCCCAAGGCCAGAAGCTTGCAAGTGAGCTATGTTCCCTTAACCAGAATTGAACCATGGACCCTTCAGTCCACAGGTTGAGGCTGTATCCACTGAGCCAAACCGGCTAGGCCATGGTAGGATTCTTAAGTCCTCCCTTTCTCATGCCTTCCATCTCTAATTAATCACCAAACTCTATTGATTTTTACTCCATCAAAGATTTACATATATGTCAACTTTTCCCCATTCCCACCCTCTTTAAGCCATCCTTTACAGTTGAAATGATCTTTCTCAAATGGTGGTGTTCTCTAAATCTCCACTTAAAATAATTAGTGATTTTTATTAACTTTAAGATAAAATCTGCCCTGGCTGGTGTCACTCAGTTGGATGTCGTCCTGTGCACCGAAGGGTTACTAGTTCAATTCCTGTTAGGACAAGTTCCTGGATTGCAGGCTTGATCCCAGTGAGGGAGGGTCATGCAGGAGGCAGCAGATGTCTCTCTCTCTCTCTCTCTCTCTCTCTCTCTCTCTCTCTCTCTCTCTCTCCCCTTTCCCTTCCTCTTTCTCTAGAAATTTTTTTCAAGATAAAATCCAAGCTCAATTTCCCCCAAATCTCATTGTTCTCCAGACACGCCAAATTTCTTAAACTATTAACATAAAAGTTATTACCCTTCTTTCTCTAGCTAACTCTTCATTACTTGGTCCACCTACTCTTTCTCTCCCTTTTGCCTTCTCACCACTTCCTTGAACCAGGCACCCCTGCTCCAATCCAGGTGCTTCTTTCTGAGTTCCATTCGTGTGCTGGGTATATTTCTATCACAGTAGTTACCATAAAGTATTTCAATTGTTAACCTATTTGCCTTCTTTCTAACTAGGCTGAGAATTACTGAGGGAAGAAACTCCATGTACATAAATTATTTCTTATGCTGCAGACTGATAAATAATCTAGAAATATTGAAACATGGAAAAAGTAATTTCTATTAAAAATATCTCACAGAATTGGATATACAAATTTATTGAGCTAAGGATCAAAACCTGTAAATGGTCAATAGAATAGATTTTTGCCAAACTATTCTCTTAAATGATGGTTGATTTCCATAGAGTAAAATGTTCTGTCTCAGCATAGTGATAAGAAAGACATAAATAAGGAAAGCATTTCACCTTTTTTTGAGAGTTATCTTGCATCTTGTTCACAAAAGCTGATATCATTTACCTTCCAACTTTGCTGGAGCTATTTTCACTAAGCTCCAATAAGTCAATTGGCTTAAATCCTTAATAGTTTAAACAAAGCTATAGATCAGCTAGGACTATAAAGGAGCTAAGAATCCTGTTAAGAAACTTCAAGATCATCAAAACAACCATTACTCCTGAGAGGTTCCATAAGACTAAAATAATAACCAGCAATCATAATAACAATAATAATAGTGATTATTAATCATAATACGCTGCAGTTATCTCATGCCTTTCATCCATGGATCTGAAAGCTCATTCTATAATCATTATGACTGACATTCTTGTGACCTAAATATTCAGTGTCCAGGAAATCAACTGAACTACTGTTGTTGATGACAGTAATTCAAATAGGTCCAAGCTGGGGTGGGATAAGTGACAAGCTCCAGCTTCCCCAACAAATTCTAACTATAAACTCTGTTTTCCATTACATTCAATGGCTAGGGATTTCCAGGACACTGTAAATTGGCAGAGACAATGGCTGATAGCTCTATGGAATTCAGGGATTGTGTTAGAAGTGATTGCTTGAAGAAATCCTGATTAGGAGAGTTTCCCATGAAAACAGTTCTGCCATGGAAAGGAAATTTGTTCTTAGTGGCCCAAACTCATCCTATAGATACCTTCAACTTTCAATACCCCCCAAAATTTGACCCTGAAAAATTATTTTCAGTGTTGGTTTAACTTAAAGGATAAATTGAATTGAGTATTTTTTTATTATTAGTTTGCACTTGGAATGAACAGACACACTTCTGTGTTCAGAATGAAGTCTTGGAAATCTTTAAAGGAAGCTAGTTTCCTGTGGTTCATCAACAGCTTAGTGGAATAGATAGATTAGGAACTATCACGGAGGGAGCAGGAAGGTACCTGGGTGGTCAATTTCTTAAGATGCTGCTCCTAAATTTAAAACACAAAACAAAACCCCAAAAACCAAAAATGAAAATGAACCAAAAATGGGACAGGAAGGAAGAATATTAGTGTAACGCAAAAAGAAGGTATATATTCATCCAATCTGTGGGAAGAGCTCAGGAGATTTATCTCAGTACAGTGGCAGATGCAATGGCATGAGCACACTCCGCCTATACAAGCTTCCTCGGCACACCAGGAAGTGGCAGCGCCCGCCCGAGTAAGCCCCCTAGAGCCCCTACATAGTATCCTATCTTTCCTACCATTGGTTGCCCTAAGGATGGTGTAAACTTCTGATTGGTCTGGAATGTTATATATGTCGCTGCACTTAAACAATAAACTCAGATCTGCATCTTGAACCGGTCTCCGGAGTCAGGCATGCTTCGTTAGGACTCCCTCGGCCTCACCCCCCGTGGGACCCCCTGCCTCACCAATCAACCAATCTTTTTTTAAAAAATATGTTTTATTGATTTTAAAGAAAGAGGAAAGGAGAGGAATAGAGAGATAGAAACATCAATGAGAGAGATACATCAATTGGCGGCCTTCTACATGCCCCCACCGAGAATCAAGTCAACAACCAGAGCATGTGCCTTGACCTGGAATCAAACCAATGACTTCTTGGTTCATGGATCAACACTCAACCACTGAGCACACCAACTGGGCCCAACCAATCTTTTTTGAGCATCTACCAAAAGCAAGGCATTTTAAAAGTTCTATATGCATGTGTTAGTGCATAACAAATTATAAAAATAATCCCATTTTCTTTTACTAAATGCGTTGGTATTGTCTCATTCTCACTATTTTGGGACAGCAGTTTTTGTTTAGATCAGAAGTTTAGTACAAATTATCAATGCATTAATCTGTTTCTTTAATAATGTCATTTTAGCCCAGCAGCGTGACTCAGTGGTTGAGCATCCACCCATGAACCAGAAGGTCACGGTTCAATTGTGGTCAGGGCATGTGGTCAGGGCATATGCCCCAGTTACAGGCTCAATCCTGGTGTGGGGCGTGCAGGAGGCAGCCGATCAATGATTCGCTCTCATATTGATATTTCTATCTCTTTCTCTCTCTCCCTTCCTCTCTAAAATCAATGAAAATATATTTTAAAATAACAAATTAAGAATGTCATTTATGTCAGTTTCTTCTAATGCAGGATTGCAAGGGGATATGATACATCTTTTGGACCTGAACACACAACAGGGAATGGAATATCATCAAGTTAATTTGTAGAATTCACTTGATGCATGTGTTTAGGCTTTCATGAAACCCCATATTAAATCCTTCATTCTGCATAGAATGAAGAGCACATTCACCCACACCCTTTGGCCTGTCCCCTACCTCACTCCCTGTGCATCCAGTACCAACTTTATCATTCTTGGCTTTTTCGTTTACCTGGAAGGGGTATTTTAATGTATACAGAGATTTTATACTTTCAGGGAACAGAAGAGACTTGTGGAGATTGGAGTCTTACCTAAGGCCATAGGCTAACTGATGAGAATTTGACTAGAAATCAGAACTTCAGGTCACCATCCTCTGCTCATTCTGCTCTACTGAATGAAAACCATGGCTGACTACCCTGCCGTCAGTCTGGAAATTAGGTCCTTTTGAGACAAACTTTGACAACCAGCCTCTCCATAGGCTTCACTAGTAAAGAGTAGGATGAAGCACTTAATAAAAAGCAATACAACCGAGATCAGCCTAAAGTCCCCATAGCCAATCTATGTTACTTTGTTTTTGTTTGTTTTTTTATTGCTTAAAGTATTACAAAGGGTATTACATATGTGTCCATTTTTTCCCCCCGCCCTAGACAGTCCCCTAGCCTCCCCTATCCCCCGGTGTCTTATGTCCATTGGTTATGCTTATATGCATGCATACAAGTCCTTTGGTTGATCTCTTACCCCCCTACCTCCTGCACCCCCACCCTCCCTGGCCTTCCCGCTGCAGTTTGACAATCTGTTTGAGGCAGCTCTGCCTCTGTATCTATTATTGTTCAAAAGTTTATAATGGTCTCTATTATCCATGAATGAGTGAGATCATGTGGTATTTTTCCTTCATTGACTGGCTTATTTCACTTAGCATAATGCTCTCCAGTTCCATCCATGACGTTGCAAATGGTAAGAGTTCCTTCCTTTTTAGAGCAGCATAGTATTCCATCGTGTAGATGTACCACAGTTTTCTAATCCATTCATCTACTGATGGGCACTTAGGCTGTTTCCAGATCTTAGCTATGGTGAATTGTGCTGCTATGAACATAGGGCTGCATATATCCTTTCTGATTGGTGTTTCTGGTTTCTTGGGATATATTCCTAGAAGTGGGATCACTACTTTGATAAATTATATTTGCCTTCAAGTAATCCTTATACTTGTCCCAAAAAGAAAAGGTCCCTTTACCTTCAATTTTCAGGCTCATTAGCCAGGAAACTACTCTTGGTAAATACCAGGGTGGATGAAAGTAGGTTTACAGTTGTGAGCACACAAAACACAGAGTTTATTCTTGTACTGTTATTTGTTAATTATTGTATTATTTTCCATAAGAACAATGGAATCCTACTTTTGCCCACGCCTATATTTAATATTTTTCTTGAGTATTTTATTTTCAACTCATTCTCCTCCTTTATGAAATAAGCTGTTTAAAACTCTAGTAACTAATAATTTCACTTCCCTAGATACCAAATCTATGCTTCCAATCTCTCTCTCTAATCCATGACATACAAATTTTTGTCATTTATTCCTTTTTCTTTCCACATATGTCAAAATTTCTTGACAGGCATCCTAGCCATGTAGCTAACAGACATACATGTGCAGTAAAATTTTTTCAAAGTTTCAATTTTCCATTAATTTAACTATCTGGACAGTTTGGTTCAGAACATCTTTTCATTCAATTGTAACTTTATGAGATGAGCTATGTGTGGAGGAGTCCATTGGAAGAGTCCTCACATAAATTTATGGAGGAAGGTTTGTACATTGGTTTCCAAGGGCTGCTGTAACAAATTGCCACAAACAGGGTGATTTAAAACAACAGAAATTTATTAGTTTGCAGTTGTGGAAGCCAGAAGTCTGAAATCAAGGTTTCGGCAGTGTCCTGTTCCTCCGAAGGCTCTGGGGAAGAAGTCTTCCTTGCCTCTTCCGAACTTCTGGTGGTTGCCAGCCATCCTTGGCGTTACTGGGCTTGTAACTACATCCTACCTAATCTCTGCCCCTGACATCACGTGGCCATCTTCCCTAGGTGTGTCTGTGTCGGAATCTCCCTCTCCTTTCTCTTATAAAGACACCAGCCATTGGGTTGAGGGCCCAACCTAAACCAGTATGCCCTCATCTTAACCAATTATCATCGCAAACACCCTATTTCCAAATAAGGTGACATTCTGAGGTTCTAGGTGGACATGAACGGGGAGTGGGGAGGCACTATTCAACACAGCACGGTTTGCTTCTTTCATTCCATTTTATAATTCTCTGCAGGCCTTTCAGATGCACAGGGACCAACGTGGCCATTCAAACCTTCTCAGGAAAGGAACCAGTCACCTTAGGAGGTGAAGCAGCACAGAGTGTAAAAAGTTCACACAACTGGGATTGGATCCTACCTCCACCTGTTCTGGCTTCGGGACTTTGCACAGGCTACATAGTTTCCTCGGGCCTCACAAGCCTCCTCTTCAAATTGTAGTAACACGTCTATCATAATGGCCACATCGAGGATCAAATGAGATTGCAGAACCAAGTATCTTATATTTAGCATAGGGTGGTGCTCAGTAACTTATAGCACCCTACATTCTGTTAAGAATTGATGAGCAGGTTTATACTGGAGGAAGCAGAGACAAGAGCCCTCCCTCTACCTAGGAGTAAGGAATGTTCTGGAAAAAGGAAGACTACACACAGCATGCCTGGGAAAGTTGACTGATGCTTGTCATTTTTTAAAAAGGTGGCTAGGAAAAACAAACTGAACTCCTGGTGGATGATCATTATATTGCTACATTGTACTTAGACCTGACACATGGTGCCTGACATCTGAGAACCTCAAAGCTTTTAACTAGCGTTAACTCATTATTCCCTGTGGGATGGACAGCAAGTAGTCATCAAGCCTGCTTTATAGCTGAGGAAATTGAGGCACAGGGAGATTAAGTGACTGATTTAAGGTCAGTACCCAGCTGGCTGCTACAGGGACCAAGTGCAGCCATTGGGAGATGGAGGACGAGGGCTTGGGTGCAGTAATTTAGCTGTTGTCTTTATCTGTTCCCTCCCATAGATACAGAGGTATAGGCAACATACTTCCAGGGATAGAGTGTTTTAGAAGAGAACATGATAATAAAGCAACTACAATCAACAAAATGTGGTCTATTCACAGAATGAAGTGCTGACACATGCTATAATATGGATGAACCTTGAAAACATGATGCTAAGTGAAAGAAACCAGACACAAAAGAACACATATTATATCATTTAATTTATATGAAATCCCCAGAATAGGTAAAACCACAAAAACAAAAGGCAGATTTGTGGTTGTAATGGGCTAGGAGTGGTGGAAGAAAGGGAAGTAATTGATTTAATGGGTTTGGGGTTTCCTTTTGGGGTGATGAAAATATTCTGGAACTAGGAGGAGGTGATATTTGGTCAATACTACTGAATTGTGCAATTTAAAATAGTTCGTTTCATATAAATTTTACCTAAATAAAAAAAATAATGAATAAAGAATCTGAAATGAATGTTAGCCACACCACTTAGGATGATTTATGAAAAGCACCTAAATTTGCAGAGGCCACACCTTCCACTTAGCTAACTGTAACTGTGTGATCTTGGGCTAATTTCTGAGTTTGTTTTCTCAGTTGTACAATGGTATCTTACACCAAATAAGTGGTTTTCAAACTGCTGCTTTTTAAAGCTGCTTAACATCTTGTTCACAAAATCGTATGTAGAGCCTTAATTTATAAAACAGATGAAAACCAAGCTACTAGTAAGTGAGGAGTCTGTGTGGCCCACTTCGCACTCTCACCTGGCAGTCCCAAAGGTACCCTCTGAACTATGGTGCTCTCGGGCAAAGTTGAAAGTCCCCAGACTAGGTCATTTCTAAACTCACGATCCCATGAACTGAAGGGAATGCCTTCCTCCCTGTCTAAAAGCAAAACAGTAGGATGAGATGCAAATGTCAGTATTAAGTGTGGTGTTGTTGATAAATACGTGTCCTAGTGAAGACTTAGGTAGGAAGAGTATGAAACTGAGCTTGACAGGTGCAGCAAAATGTGGCTGAGCTGGGACGCACAGCAGCTTTGGATGTGTTGGCAACTCTGAGGAGGCCCCACTGCTTCCTCCTCACTCACAGTCTCAGACGGCCCGATGGACCTGACCCAGGGGACCAAGAACTTAGTGAAATTAGTGAACATTACCCAGATGTTTGG
Organism: Myotis daubentonii; assembly: GCF_963259705.1. Lineage (NCBI taxonomy): Eukaryota > Metazoa > Chordata > Mammalia > Chiroptera > Vespertilionidae > Myotis > Myotis daubentonii. The sequence continues at coordinate 177,940,920 of NC_081841.1, read as the reverse complement.
AAAGTTGACTAAATAAATAATGAGAAAGTTACTGCCACTTGCTCAGGGTCTGAGATTTCTCTTGGCCACCAATGGGGAGAGCTGAAGACTTTTTGGGCCCCGTGTTAATTAAGGAGATAGTGACTGGATATGGAGAAAATTTACAGGAGAGTGAAAATCAGAGAACAAAACAAAAAGCCAAAGGATGTTGATCTGGTCACAATGATTTCTCCAATTTCTTCTCACATGTGACATGCATTAGGGGTCATGCTAGAGTTATTGTCCTCCACAAAGACATCAAAACATCTATATGCAGAGCTCACAGACAGACTTTTAGAAACTGCTAGATTTAAAAATCTTTGGCATGACCAGCATTTTACTGGCCCATCCATTTACCAACACTCCTGCCCAATTTTACATGCCAAGGAGCTATTCTCCCCACCTCCCCCAAAAGACTTAAGATCTGCCAGGAGGATCTTAATAGGGGACAGGGAGGAGCTGGGAGCTGTAGTACAGTGGAGCTGGGTTACCACTTAACAGTACACAAGTGAGCCATGAATGAAGACATGAAGATGACTTTCACGTGTTTTCAGAGAGAGAAACATTAATGATGAGTCAGGGAATTGCTCTGACTCTCACAGGGTCCAAATTTTGAAAGTCAACACTGGGATGAAGGAATATAAAGTACATTTTCTAGGTGCTAGTCTACATGGCCTTTGACGAAATTACCATAAGGAGAATCTTCCGAGGAAGTTAGAAATGAGAAAGTTCATATTCATATTATGTTGAGACACACTAAAAGAGTTATGGGTACATCAAGGTATTCTAGACCCAGTGGTTCTCATAGTGTGGGCATCCCCTGGGAACTTGTTGGAAATACAAATTTTTAGCCCCACCCCTGACTAGCTAAATCAGAAACTCTGGGGGCGGGCCCAGCAATCTGTGTTTAATCAAGCCCTCTGGTGACTCTAATGCACATAACCAATTGAGAGCCCCTTTGAGATCTTTTCTTCCAATGAATTCCCTAATTTTATTTATTTATTTATTTATTTATTTATTTATTTATTTATTTAAATATATTTTTATTGATTTCAGAGAGAAAGGGAGAGGGAAAGAGAGAGAAACATTAATGATGACAGAGAATCATTGATTGGCTGCCTTCTGCACTCTCTCCACTGGGGATTGAGTCTGCAACCCGGGCATATGCTTTGACCAGAATTGAACCCTGACTTCCTGGTTCATAGGTCAATGCTCAACCACTGCGTCATGCTGGCTGGGCGTGAATTCCCTAATTTTGGATGAGGAAACAGAGGTCCAAAATATGTAGGTGGCTTTCCCATTCTCACCCAGCTGAACGTATGAGCTAGAAAAAAGATGAACATTTGGAAGTGTTACAAGTTAGATTTTTAAAAAGAAGCTATGTTTCTTTTTTCCAAAGATTGGGAGAGATTGATGGTTCCAGTTCAAAACCGGCTTTCTGATTCATCAAATGCTAACATGCACAATTCTGAGGAAAATCCCATCAGAATTCCCACGCTCACTGCCGTGTCCTCAGCACCTGTGACAGGTCTGGCAAATAATAGTCACTCAACAAATATTAGTTATGATATTAATCAGTTCACACAGAGACTGTTGGCAAGCACTTTATCCATTTCCTTGTATGATTACTGGGCCTCTGCCCAACTCGCAGAAACTTGCCCAAGGTGTAGCGATCCCAAGACACCATATGCTCTTGCAGGAAATAATTTTGACAAGCAGCTCGGTTTCTCCCCAACTCCACCCAAATGCTTCCAAAAGTAGACTGAAAAGGAGGCACCCTTTGTGAAAGCTGAAAGGCTAAGAGAAGTCTCTGAAATGCTACTCATGTAGAAATTTCCCCTAACTTTATCCAGTCAACTTTCATAGCATCTGGGCAACTTTTACTCATTTTAAACAGCTGAAATTTAGTTTCTTTACTTTATCAGAAAACAAACTGAAAAGGCAGGCTTAGCATCTATGAAAACATTTCTTTTTTTAAAAAGGGAGGAGAGATTGAAGCTCAAGTGAAAGATCTCGGGGCCAGAGGATTTAAGAAACAAGACAAATTTTTTCAAAAAAAGGAGTCAGAACACTAATTAGAAAAAAGTAACATCAACATTAAGCAATTATAAGTGATAGAGCTAGTCCATATTTTTTCTCCATAGCAAATTCTTGACTTCTTCACTTGAAATGTTGAATTCAGAACGGTTTCTTTTTTCCCCCTCTGAATTATTTGTCATACATGAAGAATGTTATTTTAAATAGTTTCTTTTTTCTTACGATTATTTTTTCTAAAAGAAAAAAGTTACGTCTATACTAAGAGACATGAGGGGCATGTTTTATTGGTCCAATAATATTTACATCTGATGGTTAAAGCTCTTGGCATCACCATGTGCTCCTGGCTTATATTACTATTAAAAGTCTTTATTGAAAGGTAACAGCAACCAAATTATATAATAAAAAATCTTACAACTATACCTAATAAAAATACTATACAATTAAGCCATTTATTTAAGAACCACATGAACTTTGTGATCAAATAATTCGTGTCAACCTCTTTATATGGGACACCTCATTTACTGACAAATGCTAGACCACAAATACTTTAGGAGACCAAGAAAAAAACTTTTGGTCTGTTTTTCATATTATATCTTGTATCTCAATGAACAAAATCAGCTATTTGAGGATAGGGACACTGCAGAACTAACTTTTTTGGGGGGGTATGTAAATGGTTTCTTGACCCTGATCCAGAAGCTGCCACTGTAGCCATCACACTCAGAAGGAAAGGGTTTGTCTAGGAAACCAGTTATACTGAACGGTAAATTTTCTCAGGGGTCTATTTTTTCTACCAAGGAATCATCCTTGTTGAGAGCACGAATTCTTCCAGCCTTAAAGGGACAATGATTTCTTTAATATGCCAATCAAAGCAAACAGCTCACTTTTGGGGGGAAGACAATAAGCCCTAGCCAGTTTGGCTCACTGGTTAGAGTGTTGGCCTTGCCGAAACAGGTTTGGCTCAGTGGATAGAGCGTCGGCCTGCGGACTGGGGGGTCACGGGTTCGGTTCTGGTCAAGGGCATGTACCTGGGTTGCGGGCACATCCCCAGTGGGGGATATGCAGGAGGCAGCTGATCGATGTTTCTCTCTCATCGATGTTTCTGACTCTCTATCTCTCTCCCTTCCTCTCTGTAAAAAATCAATAAAATAAAATAAAAAAAGACATTTTAGAGTGTTGGCCTGTAGACTGAAGGGTCCCAGATTCAATTGCAGTCAAGGACACGTACCTCAATTGCAGGCTTGGTCCCCAGGATCAGGGAAGCAACCAATTGATGTCTCTCTCTTACATAGATGTTTCTCTCTCTTGTCTCTCCCCCTCCTTTCCACTCTCTCTAAAAATCAATGGAGAAAATATCCTTGGGTGAGGATTAACAAATTATTATTATTACTAGGGACCCAGGGCACGAATTCGTGCACCTTGAACGGAACTGTGGGCCTCAAGACTGTGGTGGGCACAGGGGCAGGTCTCTGTCCATCCTCTGCGCCCCTGCCCAGCCCCTCCCGCCACAGTCCCTGTCCCTTGTCTGCTGGCAGCCCTGCTCCCACTACCGCTCCCACGTGCTGACAGCACTGGAATGATTGGGGTCAGCACCGGCAGTGGATGCGAGTGGCAGCTCCTGCCCCAATCGCCCCTCAGGAGCAGGGGGAGGTGGAGAAGCCCTCAGGGGCGATCAGGGCTGGCAGCTCCCGCTCCACCTGCTGATGGCATCGAGTAATCGGGACTGGCTCCAGGTGCCTGTAGTGGGTGCAAATGGTGGCTCTGGTGCTGGCAGCAGGTGCAAGCAGGGCCAGCACCAGCAGCAGGTGCGAGCGCCCAACGGGAGCAAAGAATTTTTAGTAACCACCAAAGGCTCATCCTGATGACAGTGACTGGCGCCCCATCTTGGTCTGGTGCCCCCCTCACCTGCTCCACCATCCCACCAAGGCCGATGCCCACCATTTTCCGCATGCTCCTCCCACCCCCACCCCAGTGGTCAGTGCACATCATAGTGACCGGTTGTTTGGTTGTTCTGTTGTCCCACTGTTCGGTCTATTTGCATATTAGGGTTTTATATAGAGAGTTATTATTATTATTATTATTATTATTAGCTATCATCAGCAATGCAGCAAATTCTCCAGCTAGGTGGCAGAGATTCAGGTTGTCCCATTCTCATTGCCCCTGGCATTTAGGGATCTATTTTAAAACTCTGTAATGAAACAACTTTCTCTGTGCTTTCATAGTAAAATACAAACGTAGGACAAAGACACCACAAAAGCGATAAGTAAATAAGAAGAAAATGGTCTTAAGAAGAGAACACCCACCTTCATGAGTGGCAGCTCTAAAAGTAATCCCTCTGGCCTTATGACACTCTGAGAGCTGTCCTAATTCACACCTTCAAGAAATGGGTGAATTAAGCATACCTGTCATCACCTCAATTCTTCTCTGACCGACATATTTAACAGCACTTTTCTGAGCCTCGGGTACAACTTTCTTAGCCATCTTTGAATGCCCAGATTTGGGGACAAGCATGAAATCCTACATATTATAAAAAAAGTAAATAGTGTTGTATTGGAGGTACAAATGTACTTAGGTTAGTTAGATATGCAAAAAAAAAAAAAAGGCTTCTTTTTTTTTATCCCAATATAATTGATCTGCTCTTCATTATTGGCAGCATAGTTAAACTCAGTCTGACCCACTAACCGGCTTATTCTCTTTTGGGCAAATTCTGGTTTTTAGATTTCCTGTCCCTCCTGCTGCTCCAAAATGGCAGCTCTGGGCATATATCCAGGCGACAGGGAAAAACAGGGGCTTGCGTCTATCAGCACAGACAGACCCCATGTCCGTTGCTGGCACTGGGGGCTCATGTGCTCAGCCTGGGCTCCACACTCCTTCCTGTCAAGGGTCCTCCTCAGACCTCTGGGTGCCGTGCAGTCCTGAGAGATGGCCGTGACCCCCACTGGTCTCTGTTTTCGACGGTTCTGCCTGGGAGACACAGATCAAGGACCTATCAGCCCAGTGCAGTCACCATCTTTCCACAGACCCTTGGAGAATTGGGGGTGCCTTCCCTGCCTCCACACAATAGTGGACTGAGAGGTATCTGGGAGACCAAACGCAGGTCCTCCTCTGCCGCCTGGGGGAGGCGGGGTTGAAGCTCCTCTTGCCTGTCCCTTCTCTCAGTGTCCCCCGGCTCATGTCCTCCTGCTGCCTTGTCCCCACCTGTGGGCTGTAATCGTGAAACCTGACTTACCAGGAATAGACTACACCTGGGATGAATATTTCCAATATTATCCTGATGACAATAAGAATTTCCCAAAGGAAGGATCTTAAATATCTCTGAAAGTGGATTTCCTTTCCGTTCCCAATGTTTTCAAACTTATATTCGTCCCACCCATCCCCTAGGCCAGTGGTTTCCAACTGGTTATCAGCAGCCATGAGGAGCCTTGTAAAAATACAGATTCTGAGCTTACCCCTTCTAAATGAAATCAAAAAACAACAACAAAAAAAACAAAACAACAACACACCCAAAACAGAAAAAGCAAGGTGCGGACTAGTGCCTACACTGTTCTGCCTTTGGGCTAAGAAAGGAACTCATATTCACATTAGCTTGTATTCATCCAAAGACTGGAAAGAAGCATAAAAACAACTTGAAGTAGGCTTTTGATGTTAGTGAGGGTGTGAAGGAGAAAGGGGGTAGTTGATCTTTTCCAATGCTTTTGAGTTTAATGTTTTCATGTTTAACTTTTGAAATAAATAAGATGGTTTTTGCTTCTGTTTCGTGGTTTTTAGTCATCCTGATGAGGAGCCACGTCTGGGAGGCCCTGAGCAAGGCTGTCTGACAGGCTGTTCTAAACTTAAATCGTATCACATCACACCGCTAAACCCTTTCAGTGGCGTCAAGTCATCTTTTCCGTAAAATCTAACCCAGTTAGCGTGAGCTGTGAGCTAGTTTTGATCTGAGCCCGGCCTTGCTTCCTGACCTGTGCCCACTCCTACCCCGCATTCCAGCCACCCCTCCAAGTCTTTGCACCCTCCTTCTTCCTGTCTCCTTCCTCCTGCCTCCCGCTCCCCACAACTCTATATGATTTTCCCGGCAAGGTGCAGTCTGGCATCACCCTTCCTTCCATCTGCCCTCCTCAGAATTCACCAGAATAACCAAGATTCTCCTCTTGTGTCACACTCCACAATTTTTCTGTATTAGTCTTTCTTCCTCCCACCTCTAGGCCAGGGACAATAGCATTCTCAGTGCTGTGGTATTATTTGAATAAATGACTAAATGATTTTCAGTGTTAATGAAAAGATTAACAAAATACATGCAGACAAAAACTCATTAGATCACTGGAATCTGTGACTTTTTAAGAGGTACACTGGTATGTGTGTGTTTTTTAGTAAGAAAACATAGCAAAATTATGGTCAGGATAATGGGGTATAAGTGCTGGAGTGACTGCTAAGTCTGTTAATAGGTAGATAAGGATCATTTGTAATTGGCATGTTCTTTGTATGCCAACAATGCCACTAACTGGTTTCTCAGGCCCTAGACAATGTTAGGCCTCACTCTTAAGTAAAGAAAGTATTTCCCTTGTTTACACAATGAATTTGCTTAAGGAGCTCTGTTTTCATGGGTAAAACAATAGTGGTTTTACTTCCCTTCACACCCAAATTATCACAAATTAGAAATGACTCTTAATGAGGTCATACGGTGTTTACAAACATGATATGAATTCATCTCATGATGGAATGTAAACTGGTTATCTACATGATATGAAAATAGCTTATCATTTTCGATAGGAAAAAAATTGATAAAATATTGTCACTTCATCTTTTTCTGTCCTGCCTTTCAAACAAATCCTAAAAGCACACAATTTGTAATTATTATGGAATATTGGCTCCTTATAGAATTTTATTTTGTATTTTTTAAAAGAAATTTATAGTCCTGAAAAGATGCATGTGTCATCTCAGTTTTACATGAGATCTTCATCAAGTTAACAACTCAGGTAGCTTTTGAAATATACTTACCTAGCTAAGGCCCTGCTTCCTGAAGAAGAGATTAACAGCTACTTTTGAACCAGGAGAATGCTAAGCCTGATGGTAGGTCAAAAAACAGATAAATAAGTCTGGAGCAAGGTAAATTAACGGTACTTTAATTTTATTTTTTTTTCCCATCACCATTTATCCCCTCTTCCACCTCGACCCACCAACCCCCACAATCACCACACGGCTGTCTGTAATTCTTCCAAGAACATATGTATTTCAATCCAGCAACCACCGGTAAGAATTGTGCCCTCGATCTGAAATGGAACCCAGTCTGCCATCCCCAAATACTGGGTCACCAAGACTGATCCACAAAAAAGTTAAAAAAGAGAAAGAAAAAAAGGTACCAGAAGTGGACTTAGCTCCCTGCTAGGTATTAAATATGGTTCTAATGAGAGAATTAATTTATTTTGCAAGCTATGAATCCTTTGAAATTGGAATCCAGAAAATTATATGGGGGAGACACTTCTTCCTTTGCTAATTAAGTGGGAGCATTGTCTTCACCGTCTGGCTGGTTTCTCAGAAACTGAAGTGGGCCTTCCCTATAAATATAATTTCACTTTATGGAGTAAGTTCTCCCACACCGCATGCCTAAGCTTCTTTAGATGTCAATGGCACGGCCAAGAAGGCCGGTCTTCCCAACCGAAGTGTGAAACCAACCTTTCCAAATGGCTTCATATTTAACTATGAAGACCAACAACTGCCTAAAATAAAAGTCCTTGGCATAATAACCGTTTTCACGAAACTAATTCCCTCAAATAGGCAGGTCCTAATGAACCAATAAAACTTGCCTTGTCGTGTCTGAATGCAGCATTACGGCCATTTAGAGTTGGCTATAATTGGGAATCACCGCTCAGTGAAAGTGAGAGGTGGGGAGACTTTTATATAATCATACATTATACTGGGCTTCCACAGGGCCTTTCATCTGAAGATCTCAAAGCACTTGACAAACACTAATTAATACTCATGACACCCCAGTCAGAGAGGTAAGTATTATTATCCCCATTTTACAGAAGAAGAAACGGTGAGGTTAAGTTGGGTAACCTGGTGAGTCAGGGGAGGAATGAGGAGTTCCTAATTCTTAGTCTTGTGCTCACACCAGCATTACAAGGGGCTGCCACTGGCAAGATGAAAGCCAATGCACCTCATTTTCAAACACCCCAGGTGAGAGCATCCATTATAAATGGGAACACAATTAAGACATCTGATTTTAACAGCAGTGATGCCATTTTGTAATCTTCAAACTTTATTTTAAAATACCCCCAAACGATTGAAAGTTGTTTCTTACCCTCTGAAGTATAAAATAAAAATTATTTTATCATAGGAGAAGCAATTGTAGACATTTATATTGAGGAATTTGATAAAGTAGCTCAAAAGTTTTACTTTTTTAATTTTTTAGGATGGTGGGTCAGAATCTTACAACGGTCCCCAGCTACCTGAGGGCAGAGAGCCATCTTTTTAGATGATTTATCCTCGTAAGAACGTATTTGGCACATTACTCAATAAATGTTTGTTAAGCCAACAAAACCTACTAAGTGCCACGGTGCTAGAGAAGCTTGTGAAGATGAATAGGATAGAATCCCACCCCCAAAAGGACGAGGAGTTTAATGAGAAACATAAGATACAAGAAAGTAATTAAAAATTGAGCAGAGAATAATTTTTTTAAAAAAGAGAAGAGAGAAGATGGGGTGGGCCAAATGTTCAGTGTGAAAACAACAAAGGTCTAGGTTCAAACTGGAATGATAAGGTTTTGATGAATTCCCAGATAAGAAGATTGTTGCTTCTGGGAGTTGCGTTAACTCTCACAAATCACTGTGGCAGCTGTCTTCAGTTAGAGTCAGCTGGCTTCTAAACAGCCGACTGGGTTTTTTAGCTCATTATTTTGGATGCTGAGTAGTACAATAAATATTCTTTGGTCCAAGAAAAGACTTGGAAGTAGCTTTGAGATGAGCAGGGAGCCCAGCATACTGGCCCTCTTTTGTTTTCTCCAAAGTCTCTCTGCCTCAGGGCCTTTGCAGGTAGATGATATTCAGTCTACCCAGACTGCCTTTCCCTCTTCTATCCCCAGCTTCTTCACCTGGCTAACTCCCACTTATCATTTGGATTTCTGCTCAGGCATCGTTTTCTGACTTTCGATTAGCTCTGTGGTTATATCTTCTGAAAACTTTCTGTACTTTTTCTGCATAATAACTATTATGTCTTGTAATTAAATATTTGTGTGTTAGTTAAATTAATGTTTTTTTTAAAAAAAAATTAATGTAAATTCCTGTTTCCCTCTCTCTTCTACCCCCTCTGGCTTTAATTTTCAAAGGATTTCACATGTGCTTTGAACACTATACTACCTCGGCATATAGGAGGTCCTCTATAAACACTAATTGATTAAAAAAACAAACACATATTGCTAATTACTGAGAAACAGGTAGCATTTGGGAGAGTTGATACTAAGAAAGGAAAGCAGCCCCACCCAAGCAAGCCTGGTACTATCAGTTAGGCCCCGGGGTTAACTCCAGCTGGCCTGGCACTCACAGTAGGACATGGTGTTCTCCAGTTGAATATAAACAATTGCACAAGAAGCCAATGTCATTCAAGGTCATCCTGTGACCATGATAGATGAAGAGAAACACAAGATCACTCCATAATCATGTCTGGACTCAGACAAAAATAGGGGTATGGTCCAAACAACACAAATATCTGAACAGCTCCTGTTCTCGCTGATATGAGTGACTGCTGCTTCTTTGCCAATTATAACTTTAGCTTTGCATGTTTCATACCCCCCTTTTTAAAAAAAAAAATTTATATAATAAGAGAGGAATATGCTAATTAGCTGTTATGCCCTGAGGCATAACAACCAAGCACCTCATAACTAGATCATGAATCGGCAGGAGGATGGGCCAGCGAGGTACAAGCAGGCTGTGGAGAGCTACAGGAGGGCGGCAGCAACCTACTGGCACATGGATTTGTGCACAGGGCTACTAGTATATATGTATTTAAATATATTTTTATTGATTTCAGAGAGGAAGGGAGACAGAGAGATAGAAACATCAATGATGAGAGAGAATCATTGATCAGCTGCCTCCTGCATGCCCTCTACTGGGGATTGAGCCCACAACCCGGGCTCATGTGTCTTTGACTGGAATCGAACCCAGTACCCTTCAGTCTGCAGACCGATACTCTATATATTGAGCCAAACCAACTAGGACTCATCTCCTTTTGATATAAAAATTTCATTCATGAAATCGTCCCTACTTCCTCATAGCATTCTGGAACTCCCCCTAATATCACCTAATACAAGCCCAAACCCTATAAGATATTTCTAACATCCTCCTACTGAAAAGGCCATAGTCTCCCATGGTGTGAGATATCCCTCATTGCAATGAGTCAATCAACACAATATTGCCCACAAACCAACTTGACTTTTCTGGAGATCTTTGACTAGAAGGCATGAAACATGCAACATAAAATGGGGCAGAATGGGTCATTTCAAAGAGAGCTTATGGGACTAAAACCAGAAGCTCTTAACGCTGTGACCTAAAATTGAAGTTCTCCATAGGATGTAATAGACACTCAATAGTGTCTATTTTGTCCTGAAGAGACATATGATAAAAAATAAAAAATAAAATAAAATGGGGCAGAAAATTAATGTACAGCAGCTCAAATATGTCTCTCTGTCTAGAGAATTATTTAGAAACTATAAGTATTTAGCTTCAGGTAATTAATTCCATTTTCAAGAGATTATTGAAATGCTGTATTAATATGGGTCATTCAAATTATCAGATCACGAAACATCTCTTTCATACTGGATTTCAAAAAGCAAACTGTTAGGCATTATTATTTTTATAGCATAGTTTCTTAATGCTTTTCCACATATTCATAAATGAAAATCAGTATCTAATCCTTGGAACTGTCAACTAAACTCCATGTGAAGTAATCAGCTAGAAGAGGGAAGCAAGATATGTCTGAATTGCCAAGGTGACCATTCAAAAGACACAGATCACAGCTGGATAATCAAAAACTGATTAAAGTTTTTTTTAATTAAATCTTTATTGTTCAGATTATTACAGTTGTTCCTCTTTTTTCCCCTCATAGCTCTCCTCCACCCAGTTCCCACCCCACCCTCTGCCCTTACCCCTCCCACTGTCCGCATCCATAGGTATACGATTTTTGTCCAGCCTCTTCCTGCACCCCCACACCCCTTTCCCCCCAAGAATTGTCAGTCCACTCCCTTTCTATGCCCCTAGTTCTATTATATTCACCAGTTTACTCTGTTCATCAGATTTTTTATTCACTTGGTTTTTAGATTCACTTGTTGATAGATATGCATTTCCTGTTCATAATTTTTATCTTTACCTTTTTCTTCTTCTTCCTCTTCTTAAAGAATACCTTTCAGCATTTCATATAATACTGCTTTGGTGGTGATGAACTCCTTTAGCTTTTTCTTATCTGTGAAGCTCTTTATCTGGCATACAATTCTGATTGATAGCTTTGCTGGATATAGTAATCTTGGTTGTAGGTTCTTGGTATTCATCACTTTGAATATTTCTTGCCACTCCCTTCTGGCCTGCATAGTTTCTGTTGAGAAATCAGCTGACAGTCGTATGGGTACTCCCTTATAGGTAACTGACTGGTTTTCTCTTGCTGCTTTTAAGATTCTCTCTTTGTCTTTTGCTCTTGGCATTTTAATTATGATGTGTCTTGGTGTGGTCCTCTTTGGATTCCTTTTGTTTGGGGTTCTCTGTGCTTCCTGGACTTTAAGTCTATTTCTTTCACTTGGTAGGGGAAGTTTTCTGTCATTATTTCTTCAAATAGGTTTTCAATATCTTGCTCTCTCTCTTCTTCTGGCACCCCTATAATTCGGATGTTGGTGCACTTGAAGTTGTCCCAGAGGCTCCTTACACTATCTTCATATTTTTGGATTCTTTTTTCTTTTTGCTTTTCTGGTTGAGTATTTTTTGCTTCTTCGTATTTCAAATCTTTGACTTGATTCTTGTGATCCTCTTGTCTGCTGTTGGATCTCTGTATATTATTCTTTATTTCAGTCAGTGTATGCTTAATTTCTAGTTGGTCTTTTTTCATATCCTCCACGATCTCACTAAATTTATCTGCGGTTTCTAGAAAATTCTTGAAAAACCTTATAACCGTGGTTTTGAACTCTATATCCAGTAGTTTGCTTTCCTCCATTTCTGTCATTTGTGACCTGTTGCTTTGTCTCTGCATTTTTTATGCTTCCCCGTGTTGATAGAGTGGCTTTGTGTGTTAGGTGTCCTATAGGGCCCAGTGGCTCAGCCTCCCCAGTTACCTGAGGTGGACACTCTTGGTGCACCCCTTTGTGGGCTTTGTGCACAGTCTTGTTGTAGTCTTGTTGTAGTTAAGCCTTGATTGTTGTAGTTATCATTGGGAGGAATTGACCTCCAGGCCAATTGGCTGTGAGAATCAGCTGTGTCTGCAGTGGGAGAACTTCTGTGCCTAAGACACCCTTCTGGGGCAAGACTTGCTTCAGTGGGGCTTTGGTGCTCACTGAGTCTGCCCCCTGAGTGTGTCCCTTATGGATCTGAGGAGTTGTAATCTGGATGGTCCCAATCTGACCACTAGGTACACTGGCTCTTGGATCTCTAAGGAGGTGCTAATTTAGCCTCTTCCTGAGGCTACCCAGCAGGAGCTACGAAGAGATCTGCAGATTTCCCTTCCTTGTTTGGAGTTTGGAGGTGCCCAGATGAGGCCCAGCTGTGAAGCAATGCAAGCTGCTGTGGGGTGTTGGGCCTTCTCTTGGGTCTGTCTGGCCCAGCTGCAGTTTGTTAGGTAATTTTCAAATTGCAAAGGGCCACGGCATTCATATGCAAAAGCCTCTGCCGCAGCTGGGGTCTCAGGGAATCAACAGGGTGGAGCAAAAAGCTATGGCTGATCCTCAGCCCTGCCCTAAGGGGCCTCGTGTCTCAGTGTCCCAGTAATCTCTGCAAGCATCTCTGAGAGAAAGCCGCCCTCGAGTTCCGAGTTCTGCCTGCTGCCAGATAGTCCAGTTTCTTTCTATATGAGTCTGGGTCCCCAGAGACTTCCTGGAACTGGAGTTCAGAGCAGTCGGGAGCTTGTGACTCCCTCCCGATTCAGAAAGACAGCCACGTCCTCAGTTGCCAGCCCTTGCCGCATCTGCCTCCGTACCTCTGCACTTCCGCACCTCCTCTGGGTCTCAGTGTGCTTTTCTCTTTTCTTCTAGTTGTAGAATTTCCACTCAGCCAGCCTTCCTGTAGTTCTGGATGATGTCCGTTTTGTCTTTTAGTTGTATTTTTGAATTTGTTGTGGAAGGCAGCAATTTCTGGTGTTTACCTATGCCGCCATCTTGGTTTCTCCTAAAGTTCTTTCTTATAAGGAGCCACTCTCCATGCTTCTCTCAACTGCCTCATGTAGACTCCTCCTCAGGGGAAACTGCATTCTATGCTTTCTCTATTTGGTGTTTTGGGTTTTTTCTCATCTATTCAGTTGCCTAAAGACCAGTACCTAATGAATCCCCTCTCCCTGCTTCCCGGAATTGTCCATCTCTTTAGAATAGTGCTTTTGGTCAAACCTGGTGTCATACCAAGAGTGTCTGCCTAATGTTTTGATTCCATTAAATAATCTATATTTCCTGTTGCCCTATGGATCCAAAAAGAACCTTTGCCAGACTATTCTGGAAACATCCTTCCTATGTGTCTCCCACACTTCACTTCTGGTCTAACATCTCAGCTCTTCGCCCATGGGTTTAAGTCTTCTTTCCCATCTCACCACCTTTTTTCTTTGTTTGTTTATAAAGTGCATCTCAAGCACAGCTCATTTAAAACCAAACTCATCATCTGCTCTTTCCCATCTCCAAACTAAGTCCTCATACCCTGCCTCTTTAACTGTAGGTCTCTTGCTTGATTCCCTTCCCATTTCACTTGCCCTTAGCATTAAAGCAATTTTCAAACCCCATCCATTTCTCTTTCATGGTCTCTCCTATTTCCCTGCCCTCCTTTCTATTCCCTTGGACCACTCCCAATGTTTATGTTCATGCTCACAGATGTGCTCATATAACTGACAGCAACAGCCTCTTCTCTCTGCTTGTCTTTCTTCTCTCCATTCAGTCTGCTAGATCATCACCAAATTAATTTCTGCCAAATCTTATTTTGATCATGTCATGCCCTTTTTGAAAGAAAAATTTAATTAAAGAGACATCTACTGATCTAGTTCAGACTCTAGTTTGTAGTTTAGGGCGGCTGTGCCTAGAAAGGAAGAGTGAAGGCTATAGTCCTTCAGTTGACTTAAGAGTGACTTTAAAATCATTAGAAATCATTACAAAGAATGGACATTTTTAACAAAGAATATAAACATCATGATTATGAAAAGTTTTAAATGACAGTAAAATACTTGTAAAATCATCGTAAGTGTTAAATGCAAAATACAAATTGCATCACTGCGTGATCTCAACTTTGTAAGGATGCACACAGATATTTCTGGAGGACTGCATGGAAAAGATTGAAGGCAAATATGCCAGAATGTTTACAGTGATTGTCCCTAGAGAGGGAATTGTGAAGGGTTGTTTTTATATCTCTGTCCTTTTGTTTTCTCTTTAAATGTCCTATAATAAGTAGGTGTTTCTCTTAGAATTATAATAAGTAACATATTTTTCTTTAGATATGTAACCTCATTTTTTAAGTTTGCAGATGTCTTTGTAGGGTAAACATACAGAAATGGGATTTTTAGGTCAAAGTGTAAATGATGCATTTGTCTTTTATTTTGCAAAATTTTAAGATTTACTCTTAGCAACTTTAAAGTCCGCAATATAGTAGTATTAACTAGGGTCACATGTTGTACATTACATCTCCATGACGTATTTACTTTATAACCAGAAATCTGTACCTTTTGACTCCCTTTACCCATTTTTTCCTACCTACCAGGCCCTCCCTGCCTTTGGCAACACCAACCTGTTCTCTGAATCTATGAGTTGTTGTTTTTATTTAGGTTACACACAAATAAGTGAGATCATATGTTATTATTCTTTCTCTGTTTGACTTGCATTTGTCATTTTGATAGATTGCCAAATTGCCCCCAATAGTAGCTGTACTATTTCGAACTCCCATCAGTAATATATGTGAGATTCTGTTTCTCCCCTTGCCAACATGTGTATTGTCTAACTTTTGTAATAATCTAATCTAATAAATTAAAAATTATATTTAAGCATAGCTTCAATTTACATTTTTCTTATTATGGAGGTAGATGATATTTCTTCACATATTTCAATGAACCATTTGTATTTAGTTATCTGTTTGGGTCCTTTACTCATTTTTCTAATGGATCACTGGTTCTTTCCTTCTCTTTTCTTTGAAGTAGAGATTAGCACTTTGTTTCATTAATTGTAAATTGTGTTTTTGTTCAGTTTGCTATTTTTATGGTACATCATATACAAACTCACCTAGCAGTAGGTATTGGGGATTTCTTTTAAATTAAGTTGAAATTATCAATCTCATTTTAGTGGAGTTTGTGTCATAGTTAGAAAGGCCTTCCCTACTTCAAGTTTATAACATAATTTCTGCATATTTTCTTCTAACACTTCTATAATTTTAGTTTTTACACTTAGTTGTTGTTTTTTATCCTTTTTGTGCTCTACAGTGTAAATCTCAAGTCTCTAATTTTATGTTTCTTTGGATGGGTACACCATGGTCTCAGCAAAATTTATTAAATTTTTAAAAGATCATTATATCACACCTATATGAATTCCGACTTTTCTTCATATAATTTTTTAAAAATAATATATCATTTTAAAGAGATAAAAAATGCACCATGGGAGCTCAAGGAAAGAACTCTTCCAGATCAACTAATTGATGGTTCAGAGAAAAATAATGTGTTGTATTTCTTCAAAAATAATATTTATTACATTTTTCTAAATGTAAAAAAAATATAAAGGAATTGAAATCTATTTTGAAGGGAGGATTTCATTTCTAATCCAAGAAATTACTTATTTGATCCCTGTGGAAATTGTGTTATCATACACACCTTGGTATAGATCCAATGTTTTCTTCTATGTCTTATATAAACAAATAAATTACATATATTCATGTTATACATACATAGGTAAATTATACATATACAATACATATATATTATACACATATATAGCATATGCACAAGCACTTATAACTATTTGAAAAAGCATTTTTCCAAGAAGTTTCAAAGAAAGAGGGTGTGAGTTTGAAAGAGACTGCCTGATACTCAAATAACAAAGATGGGATTAAAACTAGCCTAACACAATGAGAGTGGTTAAAGCCATTGAAATCACTTAAAGCAGTGGTTCTCAAATTTATCAAGAACCAGAAACAGCAGGAGGTCTTGTTAAACTACAGCCTGGTGGGCCTCACCCCCAAAGCTTCTCTTTCTGTTGCTTTGGGGTGGGATCCCAACATTTGCATTTCTATTCGCTCTCAGGTTATGTTAATGGCACTGATGGCGGGGGGGGGGGGGGGGGGGGGGGGGGGGCACACTTTAGGAGCTACCAGATTAGAGTAAAACCTAACCAAGCACTTGAAGACTCAGATAAAATAATTATTTAAATTTGGGGTAAATAAATGTCAGCAAGAAATTCCTTATTTGATTCCTGTGGAAATGTTTCCAAAAGGTGTTAATCCTCTTCTCACCTAAAGAAATAGAATGAGTGCTCTAAGCATAATTGAGGTCTTCTTGGCGAGGCTTCTGAGGGACACCCAGCATTTTACCAAATAGTAGATGGAGATGATGCCTGAACATAGGCTGTTTTAGTTTGGATTTTAGGAGCTACCAGGGAAGTTCATTTTAAGTCCTACACTCATGATGTTTATCTTAACTTTCTCAAAAATAAATAAATAAATAAATAAAGCACTTACCTTCTACTACAGTGCAAGGAGACAGGTAGTGAACCTATAAACCACAAGTATAATCATTTTGATCATGCTACATTGAACATTATTTTTTAAAAATATATTTGTATTGATTTCAAAAAGGAAGGAAGGGAGAGGGAGAGAGAGATAGAAGCATCAGTGATGAGAGACAATCATCTATCAGCCGCCTTGTGCACGCCCCCTAGTGAGGTTCAAGCCCTGCAACCCAGGCATGTTCCCTGATCGAAAATCAAACCATGACTTCCTGGTTCATAGGTCAATGCTCAACCATTGAGCCACACTGGCTGGGCTTCATTAAACATTATTAACTAGGGTCTTACAGGAAAGCATATATCTGCAAGTGATTTACAGAGGCTCTGATGTACTCTTGCAAGAGCTGTTAGTTAGCTGCTGTGAGGAGGCAGGTCTGTGGAGGGGCAAGATGAATGAGGGAGGACAGAGGAGGCTACAGCAAGCATTTAGGTAAAAAACAATGCTGTATGGACCAGAATGAGAGCAGCTGAGAAAGACATAAAGGAATTGCAATATATTTTGAAGGGAGAATGTAAAGGAGCTGCTGGTAGATTACATGTGGGGGGAGAGAGCCAAGGAGAGAGAAAAAAACAAGTCCATAAATGGCCGTACAAAATGAATATGATTAGAAAAAATAAGTGGGTTTGTGCACTTTCAAAAAATTAGAAATTTCTTCTACACAGACTTGAGAGATGAAGTCCAAAAAATGGACACCCCACCCCAGATGTCCACTGCAATGCCTGCAACCTGGAAAGTGACCTTATTTGGGAAAAGGGTCTTTGCAGATGTAATTAAGTTAAGGGTCTTCAGATGACATCATCCTGGATTTCATTTAGAGTGGGCCCTAAATCCAACAATAAGTGTCCTCATCAGAAAGGCAGAGGGAGACCTCACCTAGACATACAGAGGAGCAGACAATGGTATCACTGAGGCAGAGGTTGGAGTGTTGTGGTCTCAAGGAATACTAGAAGCCACCAGAAGCTAGAACAGGCACAGGATTCTCTCCCAGAGCCTTCAGAGATTGTGGGGGCCTGCCAGCACCTCGTTTCAGAGTTCGGTCCTCCAGGAAGATCAGGGAATAAATTCCTGTTGTGTCAAGTTGCCAGATTTGGGTAATTTGTTATAGTTTACCCATGCAAACTAATGCAGAAGAAATGGAGAAATGTTTCTTGAATATTATTTTACTTCTTTATTTATTCTTGGGATAGCTTCTCCACTTTTCCCTCAACTAATAGGCTCCATGATAACAATGATTGTTATCTGTTGTTTCACCACGGTGTCCCAGAATCTTAAAAAGTTCCAGGTCCATAGTAGGCAGTCCATATATACTTGCTGAATAAAGTAATAGTGGAGGATGTAATTGGAGATATTTTTGATATATGTGATGTAAAGACTGAAATGAGGAGAGGACATTTATTCAAGATGGGACAGATCTTGATACAGAGGCAGAAGGCAAGAGCCCTAAGCTGGGTGAGCTGACCATAGTTCCGCTGGTTTGGAGCATTCTGGCTGAACTGCATGCTTTAGAGCAGACCTCAGGATGGGTCCATTCAGCAGGCAGTGGGGCACAAAGAGGTTTTCTGAGTAGGGAACTGATTTGACAAGAATGGTATTAAGAATTTTATCTGCTCCTCTACTTGGCACAGATATTATTCTTTATATCTTATAGAAGGTCAGTTCTTCTTTTTCTAAGTCTTGCTGAATCCTATATAATAAAAGGCTAATATGCAAATCGACCGAACGGCAGAACGACCGGTCGCTATGATGTGCACTGACCACCAGGGGCCAGACGCTCAATGCAGGAGCTGCTCCCTGGTGGTCAGTGCACTCCCACAGGGGGAGCACCTCCCAGCCAGAAGCTGGGCTCACTGCTGGCAAGCACAGCAGCAGTGGCAGGAGCCTCTCCTGCCTCATGCATCAGTCAGTAGGACATCCCCTGAGGGTTCCCAGACTGCGAGAGGGCACAGGCCAGGTGCAGGTCAAATCTCATGCACTGGGCCTCTAGTTTGTCTATAATTAGTCATTATAATTAGTTGTTATTTAATGCCATCATAACGCCAATGGAAAAAATTATTGTTTTCCAGTTCTTTTGATTTAGCATTTATCCTAGTTTCTCAACATTTTCATGCCATCCATGATTTCTTTGTATTTTGCCTCAGCTGTTCTAAATACCAGCTCCCATTTTTTGTGATTAATAAACACTCTTTTTCATAGGGAGTATAGTTAACAATATTGCAATAACTTTCTGGGGTGCCAGGCAGGCACGTGATTTATCGGAGGGAACACTTTATCCCGTATATAAACGTCTATCTGCTCTGCTGTAAAATAACACCATGTACAGTAAAATTGGACACTTAAAAAGAAAAAAGAACAATAACAACAGAAACACACCATTCAGAAAAATAAAGTAAAATAAATGCTCTTTTCCCCAATTGCCTTGATCCAATGCTGAGTTGGTTGTTTTGCTTTTGTCAGTTCTTTCAGTTACAAAACATGTGGCTTTGTCATGGTTGATTATAACTGACTGGCACTATTTATATAACATTTCATCTCCAGGGCTTTTCCAAATTTCTTTAAGACTTCTTTCGTGGGCTTCTTTTTTTTTTTTTCTTTTGCATGCATTGTATTCAAGTATCAATTTTTTTTCCACTTCATTTTCCTATCACCTTTTTTTCCCTTTTAAATGTCCCTTATTAGCTATTCTTAAACTCCAACCCTTCCTCTTTCCAAGGTGTTTCAGCAATTGCTGTTTATCAGTTTCTTACAAGAACATCCCCCAAATTATTCAGGTTCTCCTGACCTACTTGGTTAGGAATCAGCCTTTAGAGTCTTACAAAAGCATAAAACAAACAGCAAGCTTCAATATTATCTTTTTCTGAGACTTTGCATTTATGCCATAGTACAGGTCAAGGCTCATTTTTATTGATTGATTGGGGAGGGGAACATCGATTTGCTGTTCTACTTATTTATGTCTTCATTGGTTGATTCTTTTTTTAAAAAAAATATATTTTATTGATTTTTTACAGAGAGGAAGGGAGAGAGATAGAGAGTTAGAAACATCGATGAGAGAGAAACATCTATCAGCTGCCTCCTGAACATCTCCTACTGGGGATGTACCCGCAACCCAGGTACATGCCCTTGACCGGAATCGAACCTGGGACCCTTCAGTCCGCAGGCCGACGCTCTATCCACTGAGCCAAACCGGTTTCGGCTGGTTGATTCTTGCATGTGCCCTGACCGGGAATCAAACCTGTAACCTTGGCATATCAGGAGGACACTTTAGCCAACTGAGCTACCCCACCAGGCTAATTTTTTAATTTAGCTTTAGCGCTTCATGTTTTTTCTCCAAATAGAAATAGAACTGTATGCTCCTTCTGAAGACAGACAGCCCTTCTAAAACAAATGCATGGACCCTATACTTTACATTTCACTTGGAAAATATATATGAATTTTAGAAAATTGTCCCATCTTTAGTTGAATCTCTAGAGAGAAAAGGGATAACATGATTGTTTCTACAGTATCATTCTATTTGATTTCCAGTATTAAAGATACTTTTTTAAGTGTGAAAGCATTAGAAGCACAAATCATTTTTTAAAGCCCAGATTTCTGCCTATGTCTGAGAACAAAGAGAAAACATGTATTTCTCTTAGGAAATCAAGCCCCAAAATTCTATGATCAAAACAACTGAATGGATGGTTTGGGAACCAGCCCAAGCATTTTGCTATACAGATACATAGATAATTGTATGTTTTAAAAATATGAGTATATGGGGAAACCGTCTGCACAACTCTGTAAAGAATATGCCTTTCCAGCCCTAGCTGGTTTGGCCCAGTGGATAGAGCATTGGCCAGCGGACTGAAGGGTCCCAGGTTCGATTCCGGCCAAGGGCACATGCCCGGGTTTTGGGCTCAATCCCCAGTAGGGGGCGTGCAGGAGGCAGCTGATCAATGATTCTCTCTCATCATTGATGTTTCTATCTCTCTCTTCCCTCTTCCTTCCTCTCTGAAATCAATAAAAAAAAAAATTAAAAAAAAAAAAGAATATGCCTTTCCAGAATGTGAGGTTGAGTTCAAATTATAACTCTGCCACTAAGAATGTGCAACCAGCCATTTAACAGCCATTCACCAACTTCTCTTTTATGAGAAACAAAGGGAAGGTGGCTCCATTTCCCTCCTGGGACCTGGAAGGCACCAGTTAAATGCTCTCTTGGGCAACAGAAAATTTTATTTTGTCCCCTTATTTTTTCTTTGTCAGAAAGATTTGTTATTTCTATCTCATAATGAACTTTATATTTATTTTAACACTTGAGCTGAAAGGTAGAGGTCGGCATCAAATATACTAAATTGGAACCATACAGAAAAGATTAGTTAGCATGGCCCCTGTGCAAGAGGGAATTTTAATGGCCAGGGTCACCTCATTGCATTGTTAGGGAGAGGGTAGTATTATCTTGGTGACTCCACTGTTAAAGTGAGAAAAATCCAGAATGGCTATTATCAATAAATCAGCAAACAACAAGTGCTGGAGAGGATGTGAAGAAAAGGAAACCCTAGTATACTGCTGGTGGGAATGCAGATTGGTGCGGCCACTGTGGAAAACAGTATGGTGTTTCCTCAAAAAATTAAGTATGGAACTCCCTTTAGACCCAGCAATCCCACTTCTGGGAATATAGCCTAAGAATCCTGATCACCAATCAGAAAGAATATATGCATTACTATGTTCATAGCAGGGTTATTTCCAATAGTTACGATCTGGAAACAGCCAAAGTGCGTCAGTAGGTGAGTGGATAAAAGAGCTGTGGTACATTTACATGATGGAAGAGTATGTGGCTGTAAAAAAAGAAGGACCTCTTACCCTTTGCAACAGCATGGATGGACCTGGAGATTATTATGTTAAGGAAATAAGCCAGTCAGAGAAAGACAAATGCCAAATGATTTCACCAATATGTGGAATCTAATGAACAGAATAAACAGATGAACAAAATAGGTCCAGATACATGGATACATGGAACAGACTGACAAGTGTCAGAGGGGAGGAGGTAGGGGATTTGGGGGACTGGATAAAAGAAGGTGAAGACATTAGCCAGAGAACATATGCATAGCTCATGGACACAGATAATAGCATGGTGAAGGCCAGGGGAGGGCTAAGGTGGGGACTGGATGGAGATGGACAAAGCGGGAGGGGAATGGGGGACATCTGTAATAGTGTCAACAAATAAAAGAAAAAAATTCCCATTGTCCCAGGTAGTCCTGATTCACTAGAACTGTCAGATGTCCTTTCCTCACCTCCATGAAGAAATCCTAGACCTTATTTTCTTTCATAACAATAAAGAAGGATGCTCTTTAGCAGGAGTGAGACAGACACTTTTCTCTGCTGATAAGTGCCACTCTTATCAACAATGCAGTCACTCTTTAAAAAAATACTTTTATTGATTTCAGAGAGGAAGAAAGAAGGAGAGAGAGGTAGAAACATCAATGATGAGAGAGAATCATTGATCGGCTGCCTCCTGCGTACCCCCCACTAGGGCTCAAGCCTGCATCCCAGGCATGTGCCCTGACCAGGAATTGAACCGTGACCTCCTGTTTCATTGGTTGATGCTCAACCACTGAGCCACACTGGTTGGGCTGATTTGGTCAGCAAAAGATTTTAGAGTCAGCAAAAGATTAAAGTTGATATAAAAAACCACACATAAAACATTCCTCTACCAGAATGCTTTCCTGTGGGGTTGTGCCTACTCTTTGTAATAAAAAAGAACACAGTTTTACTGCTAAGCCCAGGCAGGCTTTCTGGGCCAGCTCTAAGGGCCCAGAATGAAAATGTTGAAGAAAAACTAAAACTGGCTTCCTGTTTTGTCTCATTCGTCAGAATTGGTTACCCCAGGTGCTCAAATAAGTACATGGAAGCTCCCTGGATGTAAGAGAAAGAAATAGGAAGAAGAGAATGAGGGTGGGGATTGTGGGGAATGTTAATAAAATAGATTTCATGAAGGGACATGAGACCAATCGATCATTTGGAAACTAGTCAAGAAAACAGCAGATTAAAGGTACCTACATTTTACTGAGAACAAGATTAAAAATGCTTCCTTCAAAGAGAGGGCTTTGTTTTAAGAGAAAAGGAAGAAAGGAAGAAAAAGGAAGAGAAGCAAAAGAGAGAGGAGGGCACAGGATGGGAGGAAGCCATCAGTAAATGGAAAAACCAAAGAACATGAGAAGCAAGTCAAATACTAGTATAATAGGATCTGAGCCTCAGAAGAAGAAAGACTGTAGGAAATGGCATACTACTAGGCAAGGAGAAGAGATGCAATACCCAGGCTAGTTTTAAGAGGAAAATTTGAGAGCTCTTTTAAATCACAAAATATGGTAAAAATAATAATTTGAAGGTGCGACCTATGCTAATGTTAAATTATGTAAAATTTATGCCTAAAAGCTAGAGATAAGTCTGCATACTCAGAAGAAAAACAATGTAAACTTTGCTATAGGAAATGAAGGTAATTTAGTTGTTAAATGTAGTTGTTCAAAAATATAGGATCAGGTTAAGAAGATATAAAATTATTAATAAGAATTGGAAAAGACAAAAGAATCAGATTTCAAATTCAACAACTCTTTTTTTATATATATTTTATTGATTTTTTACAGAGAGGAAGAGAGAGAGGGATAGAGAGTTAGAAACATTGATGAGAGAGAAACATCGATCACCTGCCTCCTGCACACCCCCTACCGGGGATGTGCCTGCAACCAAGGTACATGCCCTTGGCCAGAATCAAACCTGGGACCATTTAGTCCACAGGCTGACACCCTATCCACTGAGCCAAACCAGTTAGGGCCAAATTCAACAACTCTTAATTAAGCATCTACTATAACTTGGGTCTGTGCTAGGACACACATCTGGAAAGAACTTGCATGTGTTTTGGAAAATGATGGTAGACTTGAAACTAACCTAAAAGTAGGCTTTGAAGCTTCAAATATAGAAAATCAATCTGAAAGAATGGAATTAAATGATGTCTAGTTATATATAATATATAACATTTACCCTCCCCTGCCAGCCTGGTCGCCCCCAACTTCCCTCCCCTGCAGGCCTGATCCCCCTCAACTGCCCTCCCCTGCCAGCCCTCTTGTGGCTGTGGGCGCCACCATCTTTGAGGGTGTGACAGTCAATTAGCATATTCCCTCCTTATTGGCTGTGGGCGCCACCATCTTTTGTGATGGTGTGAGGGTCAATTAGCATATTCCCTCTTTATTAGATAGGATTTATACTTACACACAAAAATATATATTAGAATCTAAAACTTACAGAATGGATTTTGATGTTTACCTTCAGTTTCTCTTCACCAAGAGGCTTCTGGGGAGACGCATAAGGCCTGATTAGGGAATAGCTTCTGTTGTCCAACACTCTGGACTTGCCTCCTCTCTGTTTTGTCAGTCGCCTCCAATGTATCCAACACTAGCGTCTTCAGGACATTTGTTCTGGAATCATTATGTCTATATCCTAACCATTATTTCCTACATTTTAATGAGAGTGTTACACAAATCGATGATATCTCTGCACCATTATTGATTGCCAGCATTTGATCACAAACATTTATGTCTTCCCAAAGAAATAAATACTAGAATGAAACTATAATTGATATGCTCATCAGAGCAAATAATTAAAAGCATTATGTGTCATCATAAACACTTTTAGGTGTCACAAAAACAAAGCAAGAAATTTTACTCAGGTATTTTGGATGCAAATAAATATTAAGGCAATAATAATTCATGCTTCAGTACAGAATAAGGGATAGTAAAAAGTTCACCAAACTGTGACATAGTTATTGAACCTTGTCAAAAACCCATATCTATTTTTTCCTCCCATGATTTTTATTTCTTCTGCATGTTAGTAGCAACGTGTGGGGAAAATATAAATTACTTTAAAGAAATGGAAATTATATGACAGTTTTGTCACTCCAATGCTTACTGAAAGCTTTAAAGCCTGTTTACTATTTCATGTGTGGAAACTGCAAGTTAAATATTATTATGAGTTAAGTTTAAAATTCAAAACCTGTAACTAAGAAAGATGAATCAAGAGCACACAACATTGATACTTTTAAAAAAGATGATTTTTTAAAAGTATCAATGAAATTAATTATATATAAAAATAACATTTAGAGAAATCTATGAAACAGAGTGTATAAGCATGCAAAATGTAATATTTGGCAATTGGTCCTATTAAATTCCAGTTTATTCCAGTACATGTGTATGTATGTGTATATTTTCTCTGTATCAAGAATAATACATTTATAAAATGCCCTGGAATAGACATATTTTATGGTGACTGAAAGGTTAAGCACGAATCCAATTCTAGCGGTATTTGCAAAACATGTTTGTGGGGGAGAAACCCTGAAAATAGTGCCTGGTACCCTAGGACCCAGTTTTATGGGTTGTTATATCCAAAGTACTCACTACTTGGTGATTTATGTGGTCTGGTGTAACATGGTTCCAGACTTGGTTCCCTCTGCTAATGTAATTGATCAGGGTGCTAAACTCTGCCAGTCCTCTATTCAGCTTGGTGAACATGGGCTTGCCTATCACCCTTCATTATGCTTCTTCAAAGAACAGTTGCCACCTTATCTGGTAACAGCTTTCTTTTCCAATGCTACTCATGTGAAATAATCTTTCACCAATGAAGCCACTATTTCCTTAGTTCAAGAATAGACATTTATCTGCCACTAATGGATAATTAATTTTAAAAATGTATATTATGACACAATTAGAAAAGAAAGAAAGCGGCAAGCTGGACAATGAGACTAAATGTCCCTTCCTCAAATTGACTCCTATTCAGTTCTTCCAATGTCATCCCAAACACAGATAACTTTTCTTTCATGAATTGTTCTCCTGAATGATTTATATGTGTCATGTTATCTGAGGCTCTCTCTGGGTCCCCTGGTGGATTGCGCCAGCCATCAGCTGCATAATTGTTAATTTTAACACTATAAAAGGTTCTGATGCAGAAGAGATAAGGTGTTGGTGGAAGAATTAATTGAAATGTATCTCCCAATCACACTAGCTCCTACTAGGTTTCCCACACACACAAAATTATACTTTAGATTTAAGGTTAAAATAAATTTACATCTTTGCCACTCATAAAGCGTTGGGTTTAGTTGTGAATGGAAATGTTAATTGTCTCTCATACTCACGAAGGATTGTCACCCTGAGAACAATTCCAGGGACTGTACGGGTCATGGTCCAATGCACATTTCCATAAGTAGAGAAGCTCCTACAGTCAAAAGCAGACAAGAGATGGGTGGGGTGGGAGGTGATGGGAAAGAAAGTGAGAGGGAGAAGACAAAGGAGGAAGATTGAGAAGAAATAAAATAATGTGGGTGATTTATTACTAAATCTGTAACCCTCTTTTTATACCCCTCAACACTAATTACATTTTTCCAGGCTTTCTATGCAGCCCAGAAAAGCAATATAAGCTAATATGTGCAGCACATCGGCCCCTACATTTCCTAAGAATGTGAGTGTACATGAGATGGTCTAAAAAGGCCTTTGGGACAATTATCCTAAATAATAAAGAGGTAATATGCAAATTGACTGTCATGCCCTCGCCCAAGATGGCCACCCCCATGTAGTCACAAGATGGCTGCCCCTTGTTGTCACAAGAGGGCCACCTCCATGTCATCACAAGATGGCCAGCAGGGGAGGGCAGTTGGAGGCAACCAGGCCAGCAGGGGAGGGCAGTTGGGGGCAACCAGGCCAGCAGGGGAGGGCAGTTGGAGGCAACCAGGCCAGCAGGGGAGGGCAGTTGGGGGCAATCAGGCCGGCAGGAGAGCAGTTAGGCATTGATCAGGCTGGCAGGAGAGTAGTTAGGGGGTAATTAGGCTGGCAGGTAGAAGCAGTTAGGGGCAATCAGGCAGGCAGGCAGGTGAGTGGTTGAGAGCCAGCAGTCCCGGATTGTGAGAAGGATGTCCAACTGCCGGGTTAGGCCCGATCCCTGGGAGTCCCAGATTGGAGAGGGTGCAGGCTGGGCTGAGGGACACGCCCCCCCACCCCAGTGGGATGTCAATAAAAGCAACAACCTGTTAAGTGTATGTTATTGGTCATTTTGAATTTTCAGTCTATAAGTCTGAATGCTTCTCTGTCAATCAGGCAGCAAATTCGTGAGTATTTATGATGGTTTAGGCCAGGGGTGGGCAAACTTTTTGACTCGAGGGCCACAATGGGTTCTTAAACTGGACCGGAGGGCCGGAACAAAAGCATGGATGGAGTGTTTGTGTGAACTAATATAAATTCAAAGTAAACATCATTACATAAAAGGGTACAGTCTTTTTTTTTTTTAGTTTTATTCATTTCAAACGGGCCGGATCTGGCCCGCGGGCCGTAGTTTGCCCACGGCTGGTCTAGGCACAGGAAAAGGTGTGGTTCATGGAGCTCAGAGATGGGAGAAAAAGCATATATCAAAATAAGCTCATCCTATTCATTCATTCACTCACCACTCATTTCATTCAACAAACATTTTCTTATCACCTAGTAAGTGCCTGGCGCTGAGCCACATGAACCAGTCCTTGTCCTGAAGGAGTTCACAGCGCCACAGGGCAGAGGGGCCAGGAAGGAAACAATCACAGGGAGTGGGAAGCCAGGGGAGGGACACCTGACACATTTTAAACTCACATTTCTCATTGTTGCAAATGAAAACACCACCAGATTTTACAAATCAGGCCAATTTCCAGATACATTTTCCTACATACCCAAACCTTCACCAGTGCCCATTTCTCCCCAGCTTGCAGTTCTAAATTGGCATACCATTTCGGCAGACTGTAGGCAGATTCTCAACCCTGTAAGGAAGAGCTTTCAGCTGAAACCGGTTTGGCTCAGTGGATAGAGCGTCAGCTTGCGGACTGAAGGGTCCCGGGTTCGATTCCGGTCAAGGGCATGTACCTGGGTTGCGGGCACATCCCCAGTAGGAGATGTGCAAGAGGCAGCTGATTGATGTTTCTCTCTCATCAATGTTTCTAACTATCTCTCTCCCTTCCTCTCTGTAAAAAATCAATAAAATATATTTTAAAAAAAAGGAAGAGCTTTCAAAGCCCCCTTCCCTTTGGCTGGATGTAACCAGTCCATTGAGTCTGTTTTTCCTTAAACATGAATGCCAGAAACTTCAAAGTGGGGGTGGATCACTTGAATGACATTTGTCACTTAGTACAATACTAAACACATCGCTTCCATATTGCGTATTGAGTCTTCAGCAAACTAAAGGAGCATGCCTCTCTTCTCTCTCTCTCTCTCTCTCTCTCTCTCTCTCTCTCTCTCTCTCTCTCCCTCTCTCTCTCCCTCTCTCTCTCTCTCTTTGCCACACAGCAGATTCAAGGATTATGTGCCTATAATTTTAGGACACAAAGACTCAGCTTCTTAAAGTCAAAAGAATTGCCAACTGAACTGTGAACATGCGTATTTATTATGTATTATATTAAGACATAAGAGTATCATCTAAGTCTTTCTCTAGTAAAGCTCAAAGATGGCCTACCAGGGTCAGGAATGGGGGTTACTCATTACTCTTGGTAGAATATAATTTTCTGTTCACAGCAATTTGTGTCTTTAATTGCATTTTCTTTTTTAAAGCTCAATGTCGGTAGGTAGATCTATAGACAGAATTATAATGCAACAATTGAGAACCAATGACTTTCTAAGCCAGAGATACTGGGTATTTAATTTTGCTTTTTAATCCATGCTATGGTGGGCTCTTATGAGTACAATAGAGAAGGAGTTATGTCCTAATCAGTTTATAAGACAGTATGGAGAAAATGCATAATAGACCAACCAGATGTAGAAATACAATAATACAAAGAAACCTAATCTACTGCAATGCGGTAATTTAATCCTTCTATAACGCAGGGTATTGAAAAGTGGCTTACGAATAGCTCAGGAATGCATAAACTGTACTTTACAGCCTTGGCTCAGTTAAAAATCTTTAATTCTAACTTACAGTTTATACTGTAAAAAGTAATGTTTAACTTTTATATGAGGAAATTATAGGTTATACCTAAAGAAGAGATTATTTATAAATAATAAATATTTTAAAATAGTGCAAGTTCTTAATGTCAGCAAAGATGAAAATGATTTGCACATGCATTAGGATCTGTGTGCATATGTGTGTTCGCCTAACAAAGGGTAAAGATGAATAACTATAATGTGAAATAGTAAAAAGTCACCTTTTAATATTTTATTATTTGATGTGACTAACAATAATAAAAGATAGCCAAGATTATATTTATAAAATAATACCTACAAAAAAAATAGCCTTGTAACCAATGGAAATACTATTTAACTTCTTTCTCCTTAAGAATAATGAAAAGCTGAGCTAATGAATACAATGGGTCTTCAAAATAGGAGCATAAAATAAAGAGAAATTTGTTATGATTTTAGCAGAAATTACCTTTTAATTAAACTCAATGTTTATAACTTATAAACTTTTGTTAGTGCGCTTTTGAGTTACCCTTCCTGAATTAAAATTCCATGCTAACAGTACTTTACTTTCCTCGTGTTCCTTGCCTTCATTGGTGTTTCTCATTGTTTACTCAGTGTCTCTTGAATGTCTCCTTTTTAGCCTTCCCTTATTCTCTTTCTTCTTTTGACCCTCTTCTCACCCTGAAACTGAATGAAGTTGTAACAAACATCATTTCATTAGCTTTCAACAGCACTTTCATTGGTCCATACATACCAGAAACATATGGAGAGTAGATAAGAGGAGAGCGCCCAAGAGAAATGGCCTTCTGAATTGCACCTCCTTGCTCTCCTGTGATCCCTTTCTCAATCCCCTGTAAATAAGGAAGTTTGGATATGTCTGACAGGAGTATTCCCAGGAGCATGTATATTGTATATACATTATAGTTACTTGATCAATAATGTTGCACCTATTAAAAGCCAATTGTGTGAAAGTTAAATATCCCAGCTGTTGTGTTGGTTTCATTACATTACTGGATAATGTTACTGCCTATAAGAGAAGGAAAACTTCTCAAATGGAATAAAGCATAAATACCTACTGCATCAGAAATAGATTCTGGTTATACAAGTGGGGATAGACATATATAGTGTACTCTGAAGTAAAATGGTCATGTGTTTATGATCGTGGTGAAAGAGGTGATGGATAAAGGATTTTGGTCTCTGCAGATCATGATCATGTTCTATGTTCTATGTTCTATGTTCAGTACACATGTGACTCCTGACTATTTTTAAATCTCTCCATAGCAACTCTAAATATGCCATCAGTTTAGCAGGAGTTCTGTTCGATATCTTTATATGTGTATGTGTTTCAGAGATCACCCACCTTGCATTCTTATTGCTCATAATATTCTTCTGAGCAATCTAAAGAGAGAATTCAATGTCATCAAATTAAAAAAATATAAAACAGTAACAACTGATACACCAAAATGATTTGGTAAAATTTGAATCAAGAAAGAGTAACATGATTAAATTGTATAATTTATGATTTTGTGTTTTTTTAAATCTCAAAACCCACATGGAAATTGGAAAAGGGGGGCGGGGGGTGTATAAACTCAAGATGTGGCAATGCACTCAAATCACTTTACCAAAACTTGTTTGTAGAATGTAACTGTTATTGGGTCTCAAAAATAATACAACAGCCCTAGCTGGTTTGGCTCAGTGGATAGAGCATAGGCCTGTGGACTGAGGGTCCCAGGTTCAATTCCGGTCAAGGGCACATGCCCGGGGTTCACCACTATATGTCTTCAGTGCAATAAAAAGAAAGTCCTTTGTGTGCATACCTTTAGTTGAATCTGTGATGAATTTCCCTTGCAGATCAGTATATGGTGGTGTATTAGTCTGCTGGGGTTGCTATGACAAAATACCATAGACTGGGTGACTTAACAACAGCATTTATTTCTCATAGTCTGGAGGCTAGAAAATACAAGATCAAAGTGCCAGCAAAGCCTTGCTGGTGTGGCTCAGTGCTTGAGTGTTGACCTATTAACCAGGAGATCAGGGTTCGATTCCCAGCCAGGGCACATGCCGGGTTGAGGGCTGGATCCTTAGGGGGGGGGCATGCACAAGGCACCCGAATCGATGATTCTCTCTCATCATTGATGTTTCTATCCCCCCCCTCTCTTCCTCTCTAAAGTCAATAAAAATACTTTAAAAAATAATAATAATAATAATAAAACACAAACAAACAAAGTGCCAGCATATTGAGTGTCTGGTGGGACCTCTTTTCCCGGCTTGTAGATGGCTGCCTTCCTGCTATATTCTCACGTGACAGAGAGTTAGCTCTTATAAAGGCACTAATGAACTCACCTAAACCTACTTACCTACCAAAGGCCCTACCTCCAAATACTATCATATTGAAGATTAAGGCTTCAATATATGAATTTGGGAGGACCCAAACACTCAGTCCATAAGAGACAGCTACTATTATTGTTGTTGTAAGTGTGGCTAAGAACCAAAAATTGGAGAAGAACTAAAAGCAAAAACAATGGAATGTCTTTGAATATTTGCCTGGGAGTAAATTCTGGAGCTACACTGGACCTACTGGTAGGGGGTTAAGTGACCTAAGCTTCAAGTAAATGGGATGGGAGCACAGGAAGTCAAATGGGCCCATATTAGAACCAGAGAGTAATTTTGTGAGTAGAGAGTGGGCTGCAGGAAGGAGGCAGACCTGAGTGAAGCTTCCAGGAACATGACCCCCTAGTAATTCTGTTATTTACCTAATGCACCTCAGCTCTGAACCACCCTTCTATGTTCTACCTATAATACTGAAACTAGGATTCTGCACATTTAATTTCCCAGACTCTTGTCATCTGGTATCCTTGCTATGGTATCTGGAGGCCTAGGGGCAGATTGAAAATCAAAGAAAAGAAAAATCTGTACCTCCATCCCTGTTATGGGTATTGTCAGCATGACCCCAGCAACAGCAGTTGAGTGGGGAAAAAAGTCTGTATCTTTTGGCTTCAACTTCTATCTTCTTTTCATGCAACCAGAACCAGCCTCATCATTCCAGAGATATCAGCAGCAGACAAGGGCTACACCCTACTTAGAAGTCTGAGAGCCAATTCTGTGGGATCCCTCTTGGGCTACTAGACTCTGGTAACCCCCATTTTCTTTTCTTTTTTTCTTGTAGGAGTGGCAGTGTATTCTGTTAATGTAAAAAAACCATTGAAACCTGTAAAGAATTTCTGTGAGTTAATTTGAGCCAAACTGTCGACATATGCAGGGAAGCAGAACCTCAATGAATTGAGATAATGCTCTGGAGAATGGCGGGTTTCATCTGTATTTATACATTGCAATTAAAGGAAAGGGACGTAGGTGGGTTATATGAAATCCATTGGTGATAGACTAGAGAGGTGGGAGAAAGGTAAGCTGGGATTGGATAAAAGTAAAATGATAGACACATACTTAGGTGGGTGCAGAAACAATTAACATGACAACAATAAAGGAATCTGTGGTATCTGTCCTGGCATCCAGCACATTAGGTTGTGCCCCAAAGGGTTCAGAAAAAGGGAAGTTACAAGTTATCCAGAAATTTCAAGGGTATGTTATTATAGATGCAAAAAGACAGATAAGCTCAGTTAAGGTAAAGGTTGACCTTGTCCATAAAGATAATGGCCTAAGACGTAACTACCCACCATAACTGCTTTTAGTTAAAGTTTAATTTCAGACCATCCTTTGTGGTTACTTTAGATCTCTGAATTTGCAAGGCTGCCATGCAGGCCTTCCCTGAACTTGTCAGGTCAGCATGTGGCCCCTTTCATCCACACTTCCTGTAGTTAGTATCTCTGGTCACTCAATGGTCCCTGTTTGCTCTTTCAGTTTCTCTTTATCTGTGTAACAAATTCCATGTCAATAGTCCCTTCTAATTGAAAAGCCTAGTGTAGTTTCTGTTTTCCTGATGGGACCTGACTTCACTTACATTCCTGAGGTCCCATCATTTCCTCAGATGCCTAAGTCCCAGATACAGCATGAGGCCCCTGAATCTGAAAGGTCAAATGTCACTGCATAAAACACAGGAATTTGACAAGACACCCACAACAACTGATGTTAAATGTCCTGACACCCTGTCTGCCTTCGAAGCCTAGGACAAGTTTATTCATAGGAGAGAGAACAGCAGTGCTTATTACATACTTGAGAGTACACGTTGAGATGAAACCCAACTATATTATTATTAAAAACCATCTCTACCAACAAACATTCTTTCTTCTGAGTTCTCCACATAATCACAAATATGCCCAAGTTCCCCAAATTTGTGATTCATTCTAAAAGAATAGGAATTTAGAGCTTTCATTCCAAGAACTAATCTTCCTCCTACCTGCGACTTTTTAAGTTCTTATTTTCCCTGGTCCTCAATTTAGAAAGCATGTAAATATGTTTTGTCCAGCTAAGTCATAAGCATATTTATGTTATGTTAAATAATTTTTGACACAGCATAAAGTTCTTAATTTAGTAGCTATTTAATTAGCCTTCACATCCAATCTATTAGCAAATATTATCCACTTAATGTTCTGTATATCTTTCAAACCATCCCCTTCTTTCCATCCTCACACACACCCTAATACCGATTATCTGAATAGTTGTGTGGACAAAAGGGGCCACATGCTGACCTGACTGTTGTGCCCAGATTTCAAGATTCCCAAGAACCCACAGGGAGCCAGCGAGTCCGATGCAAAAGCAAAGAGTCCTTCATTTCGAACTAGTTCAGCTCCCCGACCACACAACGGTAGCCCAGTGGCCGAGAGAGAGAAAACTCTGTGTGGAGAGAGATTTTATAGGGGGTTGGGGTAAGGGGAGGAGAAAGGACTGTGGGCCCTGCCGATTGGCCAGGTGCTAGTCGGTGTCTCATTACACAGGATGTGGTCATAGTGATGGCGTGCACTTCCCTTGACTATCATTGGCCAGTACAGAGAAATCCTGGGCGTGGCCAGCAGCGGCTTGGCTTCCGGGCAGAAGCCTTGCTGAGCACATGGCCAAGGTAAGATGGAGGGCATAGCCCTTACCCTGGGGCAAGGTGGAGGGCGTAGCCCTTACCCTGGGGCAAGGTGGAGGGCGTAGTCCTCACCCTTTCACTGACAAGCTCAGGGGAGCCCTGCATGGCAGTCTTACAAACTCAGAGACCTAAAGTAACCACAAAGGATGAAATTAAACTTTAACTGAAAGCAGTTATGGTGGGCAGTTATGTCCTAGGCTAGTATCTTCACTGACAAGGTCAACCTTTACCTTAACTGAGCCTATCTGTCTTTTTTGCATCTATGATAACATACCCTTGAAATGTCTGGGTAACTTGTAACTTCCCTTTTTCTGGAGCCCCTGGGGCACAACCAAATGTGCTGGGTGCCAGGACAGATACCACAGATTCCTTCATTATCATGTTAACTGATCCTGCACCCTGTGTCCATCATTTTACTTTTTATCCAATCCTGGGGGTTTCCCCTGCTTTGCTTTATCCCTCCTCCTTAATCTATCACCAATGAATTTCATGTAACCCACCTATGTCCCTCCTTTGGTTGCAAATGTATAAATACAAATGTAACCTGGCCATTCTCCGGAGCATTATCTCAATTCGGGAACTGCCCCTCTCTAGAATTTCAGTATATTCCCAATGGACTCTTCAGAAAACAAACAAACAAACAAAAAATGGGCTGAAGTCTTTTATAGTTGCCTCTACCTCCCTTTGTCTGGGGGGATCTTCTATGAAGATAAATCAGAGGAATGCTTCCTATGGGAAAAAACAGGGTGTAGACATTTATTAACTTCAGAATAGTTCTGAGACAGTCTCTAAAATTTTTTATTAATTTCCATCTTATTGGAAGAAATTTTTTTCTATGCTTTTCTTTAGAAGCTTCTAATTTCCAAATCAATATATGCTTCCCATATACTCATTCACTTTAATTTCAGAGCCGGCATTTTCTAATTTCTGCATGCAAAATATTAACATAGGTACCCCAAACAAACTGCATCTTGGCCATTTCTCAGTTAAGGTAAAGGTTGACCTTGTCAGTGAAGATAGTGGCCTAGGACATAACTGCCCACCATAACTGCTTTCAGTTAAAGTTTAATTTCAGACCATCCTTTGTGGTTACTTTAGGTCTCTGAGTTTGCAAGACTGCCATGCAGGCCTCCCCTGAGCTTGTAGGTCAGCATGTGGCCTCTTTCGTCCACAGTTCCTAGGCCTCCAATTTCCCCTCTGCTTCACAGTCAAAGTCATCCTTTTAAAGGCAAATCTGATTTAGCTCAGGTATGTGCTAGTGTCCATAGGTGCTGTACCCAGCTCTTTAAGTGGCTGGCCTAAGGTTTTCTGTGATCTCCCTTCCTCCCTCTCCAACCTCATTTCTATTTATTTTCTGCCTTGAATTCTGGCTATATGGGACTTCTATGAGTTCCTCAAATCCCTTGGACTATCTCTTGTCCTTGGGCTTTTAACATGTTTTTACTACATCATCCTCTTTTCAACTGTCTCTTTTCAGGTAACTCTTACTCATCCTGCAAGTTTCAGGAGGAAAACCTTCTCTGAAAGACCTCTATCCCACTAGGATTTGTTAGACGATCCTGACTTATATCTCTGTAGTACCCTATGCTTTCTCTGTCACGAAAGCCATGACTCTTGTTATTATTTGTTTTAATGTCTGCTACTTTCATGAAAACAGGAATTATGTCTACCATGTTCGCTGTTCCGAACACAATGCTTCACACTTAGTAGATAATCAATAAATATGTACTGAATTAATGAAGAAATGATTACTCTAACTATGCAATTTATATTCATGGAATTTTAGAGCAGGAAAAATATTTATAGAGGTGACCAAATCCAATCCTTTTATCTTATCAATAACGAAATTAGTTTGTTTAAGAAAAGTCATATAGTTCCTCACAGTTATTATAAAGTGTTTTAAGCATAGTGAGTAAATAAATGAGTGAGGAAATATGGCAGAGGTATATCTACTATCTACCTCTAATTTTTTTTATATATATTTTTTAATCTTTATTGTTCAGATTATTACATTTGTTCCTCTTTTTCCCCCCCCCCATAACTCCCCTCATCTCAGTTCCCGCCCCACCCTCCGCCCTCACTCCCCACCCACTGTCCTCATCCATAGGTGCACGATTTTTGTCCAGTCTCTTCCCGAATCTACCACACCCCTTTCCCCCCCAAGAATAGTCAGTCCATTCCCTTTCTATGTTCCTGATTCTATTATAATCACCAGTTCATTCTGTTCATCAGATTATTTATTCACTTGATTCTTAGATTCACTTGTTGATAGATGCATATTTGTTGTTCATAATTTGTATCTTTACCTTTTTCTTCCTCTTCCTCTTCTTAAAGGATACCTTTCAGCATTTCATATAATCCTGATTTGGTGGTGATGAACTCCTTTAGCTTTTCCTTATCTGTGAAGCTCTTTATCTGACCTTCAATTCTGAATGATAGCTTTGCTGGATAAAGTAATGGTGGTTGTAGGTTCTTGGTATTCATCACTTTGAATATTTCTTGCCATTCCCTTCTGGTCTGCAAAGTTTCTGTTGAGAAATCAGCTGACAGTCGTATGGGTATTCCCTTGTAGGTAACTGGGTTTCTTTCTCTTGCTGCTTTTAAGATTCTCTCTTTGTCTTTTGCTCTTGGCATTTTAATTATGATGTGTCTTGGTGTGGTCCTCTTTGGATTCCTTTTGTTTGGGGTTCTCTGCGCTTCTTGGACCTGTAAGTCCATTTCTTTCACCAGGTGGGGGAAGTTTTCTGTCATTATTTCTTCAAATAGGTTTTCAATATCTTGCTCTCTCTCATCTTCTGGCACCCCTATAATTCTGATGTTGGTGCGCTTGAAGCTGTCCCAGAGGCTCCTTACACTATTCTCCCATTTTTGGATTCTTTTTTCATTTTGCTTTTCCCATTGGGTGTTTTTTGCTTCCTCGCATTTCAAATCATTGACTTGATTCTTGCGCTCCTCTGGTCTGCTGTCGGGAGTCTGTATAATATTCGTTATTTCAGTCCGTGTATGCTTAATTTCTAGTTGGTTCCCCAATATAACATCGAGGGTCTCATTAGATTTCTTGAGGATCTCACAACATTTATCGGCGGTCTCACCAGTCTTTTCGAGGGCCTTACTAAGTTTATCGGCAGCTTCTAGACAGTTCTTAAGAGACCTTAAAAGTGTGGTTCTGAACTCAATATCCTCCATTGACAGTTTTGTCCTGTTTCTTTGTCTCCGCATTTTTTATGCTTTCTTGGTACACCCCCTAGTGGTCTTTGTGTGCAGTCTTGTTGCCTTTAAGCCTTGATTGATGTCGGCAATACCGGGGGTGAGTTGACCTCCAGGCTAACTGGCTATGAGAGTCCGCTGGGTCTGCAGTGGGAGGGCTTCTGTGCTGGATCTCTAAGGCGGTGCTAATCTAGCGTTTGCCTGAGGCTATCCGGCAAATGGTTCTGCGCAGGGCTTGGGCGGGGCGGGTCCCAGGGGATCTACAGGGCTGGCTGGAGCGAGCAGTTATGGCTGCTCTCAGTTCCTTCCCCAGGGGCTCTGCCTCTCAGAGTCCCAGCAATGGCTGCAAACCTCGGAGAGAAAGCTGCCTTCGAGTTCCGACCGAAGCCAGACAGTCCCGCTTCTCCCGTTTGAGTCTTGCTCCCCAGAGACTCGCTCGGATCTGGAGCTCAGAGTCTGAAACTCCCTCCCGATTGAAAACAACAACCGCGCCCTCCGCCACCAGCCCGCTCCGCGCGCGCGCGCACTCCGCACCTGAGTATTTCACTTCAGCACTGCGCCTCCTCTGAGTCTGGGTATGATATTCTCTTTCCTCCTAGTTGTAGAATTTCCACTCAGCCAGCCTTCCTGTGGTTTTGGATGATGTCCGTTCTGTCCTTTAGTTATATCTCTGAAGTGGTTGTTCGAGGCAGCGATCTCCTGCGTTAACCTACGCCGCCATCTTGGTTTCTCCCTACCTCTAATTTTTAAATAGCATCCTTGGAGATTACATGTAATTCCATGAACATTGATAAATTATACCAGCTCTAAGAAAATAATTACATCAACTAATAATCGAGGATCTTATAGCTTTTGTAAATTATATGTCAGCTTTTCACAGGCAAATATTCCTTCTCAAGTTAATTCTCAATACATTCAATCATAATATTTTTAATATTTAAGCAGAATTTCTTGTCTCATGTAATAAGGTCTGTATTTCCTCTCCGCATACTTTCATGCCAAGATAATAGTTCTCTCTTTTTTTTTAATCTAATAATATCTCCCTCCCATTTACAGAATGCCTGAATAATTCACCCCATGATGGTGACAGATTTATACATACACACCATTCTCTTCTAACCCCCTCCAAATTATCAAGTAATTTAACATAAGAAATTAAAATGCTAGACTAGAAAATATTCTCTTAATGCAAAAGTAGTTGAGGAAGAATAGAGCAACAAAAACACATGAAGCATATAGAAAGCAAAAAGTAAATTGGCAGACAAATCCAAGTATAACAGTAATAACATTACATTTTAATTGGTTAAATTATCTAATCAGCCCTAGCGGTTTAGAACTGATCAGCAGACAGAGCGTCCACCTGAAGACCAAAGGGTCCCAGATTTGATTCTGGTCAAGGGCACCCATGGTTGCAGGCTCAATCCCCAGCCCTGGTTGGGCATGTGTGGGAGGCAACTGATGATGTATCTCTCTCACATGGATGTTTCTCTCCCTCTCTGTCTCTCTCCCTCCCTTCCACTCTCTCTAAAAAGCAATGAAAAAATATCCTCAGGTGAGGATTAACAACAACAAAAAATTGTCTAATCAAACAGCAAAGATTATCAGACTGGATTTTTTTTTTTAAGACAAAATCCAAATATATGCTGTGTATAGGAGACACATTTCAGGTCCAAAGATTCAAATGGGTAGAAAGTTAAAGGATTAAAAAGATACTTATGCAAATAGCAATCTTAAGAAAGCTGGAGTGGCGGAGTGAGTGCCTGCCAGTTACGGGCGGTGGGGGAGGGGGGGAGAGGGGCGGGCGGGGGTGGGGGGAGAAAGAAAGAAAGCTGGAGTGGCTATATTAATATTAGACAAAATTCAAATTGGAAAAAAAATAATAATAAAATTAAATATGAAGATTGTATAATGATAAGAGGGTCACTCAATCAGGAATATATAATAGTTATAAATCCTATCTAATAAAAGAGAAAAATGGTAATTGGCGTACGACAATACCCTTTTCATTGGCTAATCAGGGCTATATGCAAATTAACTGCCAACTAAGATTGGCAGTTAACTACCAACTAAGATTGGCAGTTAACTGCCAACAAGATGGCAGCTAATTTGCATATGTAGGCACAATGCAGGGAGGCAAAAGGGAAAGCAGGAAGAAGCCCCCTGCCACTGACAGTGATCGGAAACCCAGGGGGGAGCTAAGAGCTGGGGGGCAGGGCAAAGGCGGCCCTGGGGCCACCTTTGCCCTGCCCCCCAGCCATGATCGGAGAATCAGGGGCCTTTTCCGCCCTGGCCAGTGATAGCAAGAAGTAGGGGTGGAGCCAGCGATGGGAGCTGGGCACGGTCGAAGCTGGCAGTCCCAGGAGCTAGGGGTCCCTTGCCTGGGCCTAAAGCGAAGCCCACGATCGCGGGGCTGCTGCAGCTGCCGGATGCCTCAGCCAGAGGCGTTAGGCCTGGGCAGGGGCAGAGCCTGCAACCGCGGGGAGCTGGGGGTCCCCTGCCCAGGCCTGACACCTCTGCCGGAGGCCTCAGGCCTGGTCAAGGGGCCGATCTGGTGATTGGTGATCGGAGGGTGATGAGGGTCAACTCCTCTGGCCGAGGCATCAGGCCTGGGCGGGGGGCGGAGCCGGGGATTGGGGGGATATGATGGTCCCCTTGCCCAGGCCTGAAGCCTGGGTCAGAGGCATCAGGCTTGGGTGGGGGGTGGAGCAACCGATCAGAGGGAGAAGGGGGTCCCCTGCCCAGGCATGATTCCTGGGCCAGAGGCCTCAGGCCTGGGCGGGGGCCAGAGCCAGTGATCAGGGGGAGATGGGGGTCCCCTGTCCAAGCCTGACACCTCTGGCGGAGGCGTCAGGCCTGGGCAAGGGGCTGATCCTGCGATCGGAGGGTGATGGGGGTCAACGCCTTAGGGCTCCCAGTATGTGAGAGGGGGCAGACTGGGCTGAGGGACACTTCCCCCCCACACACACCCAGTGCACGAATTTCGTGCACAGGGCCCCTAGTATATGTATATGTACCTAAACAACAAAACTCAGAATACATTAAACTAAAAATGACAGAATTGAAGGAAGAGATAGACAATTTAACGATAATATTTGGAGACTTTAATACCCTATTTTTGCTAATGGATAGAACTAGAAGATCAACAAAGAAATAGAAGAGTTGAATAATACTGTACTAACTAGACAAAACAGACATCTATAGAACACTCCACTCAACAATAGCTGAATGCATATTCTTTTTAAGTGAATATTAAATATTCTCCAGGACACCATATATAGGTCAAGAAATAGATTTAACTAGATTTAAAAGAATTGAAATCATACAAAGCCATGTTCTCAAATCAAAATGGAGTATAATTACAAATCACTAACAAAAAGAAAATTGGGGAATTCACAAATATGTGGAAATTAAAAATATATATATTCCTAAATAATAACAAAAGAAATCAGAATACTTTTTTTAGAAAAAGATAATTGGAAAGTAGATTTTATAAATACATTTTATTTATTTATTATTAATCCTCACCCGAAGATATTTTTCCATTGATTTTTAAGGAGAGTGGAAGAGAGAGGGAAAGACAGAGAGAAACATTGATATGAGAGAAGCACGTTGATTGGTTGACTCCTGCATGCACCAGGGCCCAGGCAAGGGAGGAGCCTACAACCAAGGTACATGCCCTTGACTAGAATTGAACCCAGGACCATTTGGTCTGAAGGCTGACACTCTATCCACTGATCCAAACCAACTAGGGCGGAAATCAGAATATACTTTTTAATGCATAGAAATGTAAGAACAATGTAACAAAACATGGCTTTCAGCTAAAGCAGTGCTTAGGCAATGGTTCTCAACCTTGGCTGCACATTAGAATCACCTGGGAATCTTTTTAAAATCCTGATTTCTGGGCCTCATCCTCCAGAAATTCTGTTTCTTTGTTATGCGGTGAGGCCACAACATTAGTAAGAAAGAAACAGAATTTCCGGAGGATGAGGCCCAGAAATCAGGATTTTAAAAAGATTCCCAGGTGATTCTAATGTGCAGCCAAGGTTGAGAATCACTGGCTTAGAGGGAAATTTATAGCTGTAAAATCCTATATTAAGAAAGAAAGAGCCGAAACCGGTTTGGCTCAGTGGATAGAGCGTCGGCCTGCGGACTGAAGGGTCCCAGGTTCGATTCCGGTCAGGGGCATGTACCTGGGTTGCGGGCATATCCCCAGTGGGAGATGTGCAGGAGGCAGCTGATCGATGTTTCTCTCTCATCGATGTTTCTAACTCTCTATCTCTCTCCCTTTTTCTCTGTAAAAAAATCAATAAAATATATTTAAAAAAAAAAAAAAAAAGAAAGAAAATCTCAAATCAATAACCTAACTTTGCACTTTAAAATACTGTGGGGGAAATGAGCAACCTAATCCTAAATCAATAAGAAGAAAGAAAATAATAAAGGTTAGGCTAGATATCAGTGAACTAGAGACTAGAAAAAATAGATAACATCAACACACCAAAACTTGTGTCTTTAAACAGATCAACAAAATTGTCAAGCCTTTATCTAAACTGATCAATAAAAAAAAGAGAGAAGAATAAAATTACTAAAACAAGAATAAAAGAGGAGCATTATTTCCAACCTAACATTACTAATGGCTTATAAAAGTTAAAAGGATTATAAGGGAATACTTTTTTACAGAGAGGAAGGGGGAGGGATAGAGAGTTAGAAACATCGACAAGAGAGAAACATCGATCAGCTGCCTCCTGCACACTCCCTACTGGGGATGTGCCCACAACCAAGGTACATGCCCTTGACCGGAATCGAACCTGGGACCCTTGAGTCTGCAGGCTGACACTCCATCCACTGAGCCAAACGGGTCAGGGCCCTTTCGTTTTTTATGTTTGTTTGTTTTTTAAATATATTTTTATTGATTTCAGAAAGGAAGGGAGAGGGAGAGATAGAAACATCAAGGATGAGAGAGAATCATCGATTGGCTGCCTCCTACATGCCTCCCACTGGGGATCGAGCCCATAGCCCAGGCATATGTCCTGACCAGGAATCAAACCATGACCACCTGATTCATAGGTCAATGCTCAACCGCTGAGCCACTCCGGCCGGGCTGTAAGGTTTCTTTTTATAGTGATTAAAAAAAAAAAAAATGGCCAGGCCGGTGTTGCTCAGTTGATTGACCATCATCCCACGCACCAGGAGTTTCTATTCCCAGTCAAGGCACATGCCCAGATTTCAGGCTTGATCCCCAGTGGGGGGCATGCAGGAGGCGGCCGATGGATTTTTCTACCTCTCTCCCTCTCCCTTCCTCTCTCTGAAATCAATAAAAACATTTGTTAAATGATCTAAAATGTATTGTTACAATGGTTGCATAACACTGTGAATATACCAAAGCACATCGAGCTGTATACCTTAAATGGGTGAGTTGTATGGTAGGTAGATTTTATCTTAATAAAGAAGTTATAAAAAAATAACAAACCTCATCATATTACTTGACAGCTCACTTTGATAGATGACTGAGTTATGGAACAAGTGAAAGAGAAGGGGATTGAGAATCAGAGTGACTATGGTGGAGACAAAGTAAACAAGCCTTCAAACTAAAAAAAAACTAAAAAAAAAAAAAAAAAAAATCCTGAAGGAAATGGAGCATCAACAGTTCTAGCCAATTCAACCTCAAGAGTTTTCCCCCAGCTAGTCCTAATGTCCAGCCATCTTCCCTCACAGCCCCAGGCCAACTGGATACACTTCTGTCTCTACTCTTGGTTTGGCCACTTAATAGGCATTTTATCTGAAAAAATAACACTTTACCATTTATTTGCATTGGCTAGTTGCATTCTAATCTTCTAAACAACTTTATGAGTTAGCTAAGACAAATATTATAATTTTCATTTACAGATGAAAAGACAGAGGCTCCAAATGTTAAGCTGGCAACTATTAAAAAGCAATATGGAATTCAAACACAGAACACGTGATTCCCAGTTTAGAGTTCCTGATACTGTGCTGCTCCTACCTGCCTTTTTAATACATATTGATTATTCTGGAAGATAGTGTTCTATTCAGACTGTTTATAATTAAAAACTCATGAATTGCAGTATGCATTTTAATTGATGGTCTCTGCTGATGTCAGAAACCACAAAACTACTGATTCATCAAATTGAGTAGGAGTCCCGTCAGCAATGGAATTTATTAATCCATGTCTGCAGACATTACTAATATCTTCCTTAAGGAACATATCGCTGAAAAGAGATGAAAGTGAACTGCTCATGGCTAAAGCAAAGGGGGTGGAACCCTACCAAATAAATTTCATCGATGTGTGTTGTTACATGTCAATTTTTTAGAGAAGCTTTTGTGTCCTCTAGCAATGTCTTCTGCTTCTACTCCTTTTTAAAAAAAATCCTTGCCCGAGGACATCTCTTTTTCCCCATTGATCTTTAGAGAGAGAGTGGAAGAAAGGGAGAAATGTGTGTGTGGGTGTGTGGGGGGAGGCACAGAGAGAGAAATATTGATGTGAGAGAGACACAGCAACTGTTCGCCTCCTGCAACCAAGGTACCTGCCCTTAAGCAGTAATCAAACCTGAGACCCTTTGGTCCATGGGTTGATGCTCTAACCAATGAGAAAAACCAGCCAGAGCTCTTTATTTTTCTTCTTTTTAACAGTATCATCATGAGATGTGTAATTGGATTTCATTAAATAATACATTATTTTCTTAGTCAAATGAAGTGAATTTATTCACATATATGTCAATATAATAAAATCTAAAATTAGGAGTTTAAAAAGAAAAAGAAATCTAATTCTGAACATAACCTCTAAAACTTGGGCTGTGGTTAGTGACTCTGGAATCTTCCTGACACTAGACAAATATTACTAAGAAATATAAAATATTCAGCCAGCAGATTTGTCTTAAAA
This sequence comes from Myotis daubentonii, assembly GCF_963259705.1. Classification (NCBI taxonomy): domain Eukaryota; kingdom Metazoa; phylum Chordata; class Mammalia; order Chiroptera; family Vespertilionidae; genus Myotis; species Myotis daubentonii. Next base: position 177,896,901 of record NC_081841.1, on the reverse strand, counting down.
ATTATATATATGTATATATATACATATAGATATATATATAATGTTTTTGTATTGACTTCAGAGAGAGGAAGGGAGAGGGAGAGAGAGACAGAAACATCAGTGATGAGAGAGAATCATTGATCTGCTGCCTCCCACACACTCCCCACTTGGGATTGAGCTTGAAACCTGGGCATTTGCCCTGACTGGGAATAAAACCAGTACCTCCTGGTTTATGGGTCAACATATAAGCCTTGAGCCACTTTGGCTAGGCGCATTTTTGCCTTCTTAATTAAGACATTTTAATACTCTAGATTTGGAGCATTGATTTTTTTTTTTTAAGAATTTTACTTTAAGCTATAATTATGCAGGTGAAAAGTGACATGTGATCATAGAAAGTTTGTCTCTCTCCTTTGTAGAAACAAAAGGTTTATATCTGACTGGCTACTCCCAGAAAATTTAGAAGTAAAAACAAATTTATTTAGGCAGTGACTGAAAAAAAAGGGCTATTTTTTTACAATCAGGATTGAAAGTTAAGGTTTATTACTGGGAACCAGAAAAGGTCACAACATAGTGGTCCCAGCTATCTTCTCTCTCCCCCTCCTTCCAAAAGTGTCTGGACAGTAATTTCATACAAGGAGGCGACTGTCAATTAAAGTTTCTTCAGCTGTTGAGCCATTCCATTTGCACCACAAGAAAGTCTCCCCTGCAGGCTTTACAACCTGTGTGGTTTTCTCCTTTACTTTAAATCTGGCTTCTTCAGTTTGAAGGGAACTAAGGAACTTCAATAGAATCAACTTGTAAAGTAGTAGGTTGGTTTGCTTAGTAATTATTATAACTGAACTTTGATATCCAGATGAAGGTTGTTCCAGTTATCTATTGCTGTAGAATGAGCTATTTCAAAACAGTGGCTTGATACAGCGTTTTGTTTTTTTTATATCTCCCAATTTTGTAGGTCAAGTGTATGGGCTGGGCTCAGCTGGGCGACTCTCCTGTCTCACATGGCATGACAAAGGTCATATGGGGGTATTCTGCCTGTGGAAGAGCTGCTCTGGAGGATCCAGACAGTGTTACTCTTGTGTCTGGCATCTTGATGGGAATGGCCAAAAGGCCTGAACCAACTGGTGCTGTTTATCAAAGCATATCTCTAACAGGTAGTCTCAGAGTAGTTGAAATTTTCATATGGCAGCTCAGAGCTCCGGAGACCAAAAGACCCAGGTGGAAGCTGCACGCTTTATTACAACTTAGACACAGGAGTTCCAGAATGACACTTGCTGTGTTCTATTGGTCAAGCAAATTACTAAGGCAAGCCCAGGTTCATACACTGAGTTATTAGACCTCTCCTCCCCACGAACGAGTAACAAAAAATTTGGCTCAGTCTTTAATCTACCATAAGGTCTATAGCCATTGAGCACAAGTTGCTGGAAACAGCTAATTCCATGTCTATGGTAGCACAAAATAAAAGGTTCCTAAAACCTCAGTTTGTCATCCCAAATCCATGTAGACTTGATCCCAATAATTCCTTAAAAGTAGTGCAGTGTGAATGCTTATAGTAGCTTCTTTACTCCCCCTGCCACCCCCAATGCAAATAAATCTTGACTCTCTGTTCATCACCCTAAGCATTGTAGAGTCACCCAGTATTGCCCTGCCTCAAAGACCGCCTCCTCAGACTCCCAGATATACTTCCTCAGTCCCAGCTCAGAATCCCCATTCTGCATGTCTAAGAAAAAAAGGTTTAAAAACATACCAGTTCTCACCATTCATTTTGTACTTGTACGTGAAACCTGCATACTCTGGGGATAATAAAGGACATTATTTCAGAATGAAAACGTTTATCTCTGGGGTTATGCAGAGCAAAATTATCAGTGGATTATTTTCATTGGCTTTTCTGTAATAAAAATAATACCAAAAAATTGTTGTTGTAAAATATCAAATATTATAAAGGTATGTATACAGAAACTGGGTCAGCTGCAGTTGCCATAACAAAATAACTGATACTGAGTGGCTTAAACAACATAAATTTATTTTTCTCATGGTTCTGGAGGCTGGAAAGATCAAGGTCCCACCAGAGTTCTCTGTTCCTGGCTTGCACACCATGGTTTTGGCCTCACCTGGCCTCCAAGTGCATGCACAAAGAGTGAGAGAGCTCTCTGGTATCTCTTCTTACAAGGACATTAACCCTATAAAACCAGGACCCCATCCTTATGATCTTATTCAACCTTAATCACCTCTTTAGAGGCCCCATCTATACTAATAAAAGCCGAGGTGGCCCTCATGCCCTCACATCATCACAAGATGGCTGCCACGAGATGGCTGCCACAAGATGGCCAGCAGGGGAGGGCAGTTAAGGGTGACCAGGCCTGCAGGGGAGGGCAGTTGGGGGCGACCAGGCCTGCAGGGGAGAGCAGTTGGGGGCAATCAAGCTGGTAGGGGAGCAGTTAGGCGTCAATCAGGCCAGCAGGGAGGTGGTTAGGGGCAATCAGGCAGGCAGGCGAGTGGTTAGGAGCCAGCAATCCCAGATTGTGAGAGGGATGTCCGACTGCCGGTTTAGGCCTGATCCCCAGGATCGAGCCTAAACCATCAGTTGGACATCCCCTGAGTGGTCCCAGATTGGAGAATGTGCAGGCTGGGCTGAGGGACACCCTCTCCCCCCGCCCCCTGACCCCACCCCCCCCAATGCACAAATTTTGTACACCAGGCCTCTAATATCCAAATAAAGCCACACTGAGGGTTCCATATTCAATATATGAATGAGGAGGGTCAGGGGCGGGGGGCACAGGTCAATTCAGTCCATAACAGAGGTTCAGAACAAAATCTTTATTCAGGGCCAGGAGGGAGTAGACTATACTTGAAATAGCCTGATGATAGAAGGTGAGACTGTGGGAGTTTTACTAGGGGTATCAGAAACATTATTTAAATCATCTCATTTCCAACACCACTCTAGACTTCATTAGGAATAATTAAATAAATAAGTAATTAAGAGCAGCTTAATAATCCTGTATCTGAAGCATGCAGTTAAATCCTCCACCTCTCCTTGGCTGTGCACACACAGATTTGGAGCATATGGCTGATTCATTCCTTTAACAGTTCATTGAATGCCAGGCTAGGTGCTGAGCTATAAAGATCAATATGATATGGTCTCTGTCTGTAGGACGTTTAGAATTAAGTAAGGAAACAATGAGTTAATAGTTGCAACCAAGAGGTAGTGGTGCTGCAAGGTATGAAGAAGCATAACGCAAGGAGTGGTTTGAAGGTATGTTTATAAGAGAAGCAACTCCAAATTATTATTAATGAATTATTATTATCTGACAAGATAATATTTTCTTGTCAGATTGTTGCCAGACTTTTAACTCACTTCCATGTGTCCTAACACAAAGGCAGAATTTTATGAAAAATCAAGCCCCATGACACAATGCCCCCCTTTGCCTCAAGAAAATAAGCAAAGACACATTTTTATCAAATATGGGGCTTTGTTTGACAGCAATAGATGTATTTGCTAGTGGACAATACACGTGCATTAATGTCAAATACTATTTTTAAAGTGCATTGAAAAGCGGCACTGCAGGCATGCCTATGATCATAGTCTGGCCACTCCTGACAACTGACTGGAATGTGGAATTGGAGGCTGATAATGGACAAAGGGACACGGCAAATAGGAAGTTAGTGTATAGAAACACTTTAGTGCCCAAACAAAGCATTAAAATACAATGCAGCTTTCCAAATACTAGGGTGGGTGATAAGTCCACTGAGGTCATGAGTCAACTTTTTAGGCAGCTAGAATAATCAGGTGCCGATTGCTATCAGGTCAACCACTGCTCTTCAGTGCTTCTGGGTTCCTGCCATGTGCTCTCTTATTAAAATCAAGTCACAAAAATTAGAAGGAATTGTGGCGTTTGCTTGCTGGTAGGTTATTTAACTTGCCTCTAGAGAAAGGGAATATTATGCTGCTGAGTAAAACAAATGTACTCTTTTAGGCATGGACTGTGTGCTGTGATAGGGGACTCAGCCTGTCCTCAACACATCAAGCACTGAGCCTGGACCGAGCTGTCACCCTGTGCGTAGGTGGTGTAAGAAACAGGAAAACTGGCCCCGTTACTTAGTCCCTCATGGGGCAGACAGAGAGGCTAGGGTTCCTGATGCAAGATGCAAATAGCACAGTGGCATAAAAACAGGCCAGGGCAAATAGTCTAACCTGATAACCAGGCAAGGGGTGAGCAACTATATTTGGCAAAAACCTCTGCTAGGCTGACGAAGGACTGGCAGGTAGAGGAATTTGTACCAATGGAGCTTTTCCTCTAGTGTGCAGAGTTCAGGGACCCAACCAGGTGGGATTCTTGTTCTAGAGATAAACCTGGATGGCTTGGTGGATCAACTAACTGTCTATACTAAGAAAAGCAGAGAAACCAAGATGGCGGCATAGGTTAACGCCAGAGATTGCTGCCCTCAAACAACCACTTCAGAGATATAACTAAAGGACAGAACAGACATCATCCAGAACCACAGGAAGGCTTGCTGAGTGGAAATTCTACAACTAGGAGGAAAGAGAATATCGTACCCAGACTCAGAGGAGGCGCAGTGCTGAAGTGAAATACTCAGGTGCGGAGTGCGTGCGCGGAGCGGGCTGGCAGCAAGGGCGCGGTTGTTGTTTTCAATCGGGAGGGAGTTTCAGACTCTGAGCTCCAGATCCGGGCGAGTCTCTGGGGACCAAGACTCAAACGGGAGAAGCGGGACTGTCTGGCTTCGGTCGGAACTCGAAGGCAGCTTTCTCTCCGAGGTTTGCAGCCATTGCTGGGACTCTGAGAGGCAGAGCTCCTGGGGAAGGAACTGAGAGCAGCCATAACTGCTTGCTCCACCCGCCCTGTAGATCCCCGGGGACCCACCCCCCCCCCAAGCCCTGCACAGAACCATTTCCTGGATAGCCTCAGGCAAACGCTAGATTAGCAACGCCCTAGAGATCCAGCACAGAAGCTCTCCCACTGCAGACACAGCTGACTCTCATAGCCAGTTAGCCTGGAGGTCAAATCACCCCCGGTATAGCCGACATCAATCAAGGCTTAAAGGCAACAAGACTGCGCACAAAGACCACTAGGGGGTGTACCAAGAAAGCATAAAAAATGCGGAGACAAAGAAACAGGACAAAACTGTCAATGGAGGATATTGAGTTCAGAACCACACTTTTAAGGTCTCTTAAGAACTGTCTAGAAGCTGCCGATAAACTTAGTAACGCCCTCGAAAAGACTGGTGAGAGCGCCGATAAATGTAGTAAGATCCTCAAGAAATCTAATGAGACCCTCGATGTTGTGATAAAGAACCAACTAGAAATTAAGCATCACTGACTGAAATAAAGAATATTATACAGACACCCAACAGCAGACCAGAGGAGCGCAAGAATCAAGTCAAAGATTCGAAATGCGAAGAAGCAAAAAACACCCAACCAGAAAAGCAAAATGAAAAAAGAATCCGAAAATACGAAGATAGTGTAAGGAGCCTCTGGGACAGCTTCAAGCGCACCAACATCAGAATTATAGGAGTGCCAGAAGATGAGAGAGAGCAAGATATTGAAAACCTATTTAAAGAAATAATGACAGAAAACTTCCCCCACCTGGTGAAAGAAATAGACCTACAGGTCCAGGAAGCGCAGAGAACCCCAAACAAAAGGAATCCAAAGAGGACCACACCAAGACACATCATAATTAAAATGCCAAGAGCAAAAGACAAAGAGAGAATCTTAAAAGCAGCAAGAGAAAGAAACCCAGTTACCTACAAGGGAATACCCATATGACTGTCAGCTGATTTCTCAACAGAAACTTTGCAGGCCAGAAGGGAATGGCAAGAAATATTCAAAGTGATGAATACCAAGAACCTACAACCAAGATTACTTTATCCAGCAAAGCTATCATTCAGAACGGAAGGTCAGATAAAGAGCTTCACAGATAAGGAAAAGCTAAAAGAGTTCATCACCACCAAACCAGTATTATATGAAATGCTGAAAGGGATCCTTTAAGAAGAGGAAGAAGAAAAAAAAGGTAAAGATACAAATTATGAACAACAAATATGCATCTATCAACAAGTGAATCTAAGAATCAAGTGAATAAATAATCTGGTGATCATAATAGAATCAGGGACATAGAAAGGGAATGGACTGACTATTCTTGGGGGGGAAAGGGGTGTGGGAGATGCGGGAAGAGACTGGACAAAAATCGTGCACCTATGGATGAGGACAGTGGGTGGGGAGTGAGGGCGGAGGGTGGGGCGGGAGCTGGGAGGAGGGGTGTTATGGGGCGAAAAAAAAAAGAGGAACAAATATAATGATCTGAACAATAAAGATTTAATTTTAAAAAAAAAGCATAACCAAGCAGAATTCCAGGGAAATGTGGGAGGTGAGTCATTGAGGGGCAGTGGGACCAGGGCTGAACTAGATCATTAGAAGCACCAAACTCTGCAAAGAGTACCATGACCCCGCCCCAACTATGCCATACATGGGTAAGGAAAAAGACAAGAATGCCCACCATTACAATTTCTGTTCTACGATGACCTGAAGAGTCAGTCCAGTAAGACAAGAAAAAGACATGTAATATATTACAATTAGAAAGGAAGAAACCTCTCAATAGTCACAGATGACATAATTTTGTATGTAGAAAATTCTTTTAAAAAAAAACCTAGAGCCCTAACCAGTTTGGCTCAATGGATAGAGCGTTGGCTCTGGGGCTGAAGAGTCCTGGGTTCAATTCTGGTCAAGGGCACGTACCTCAGTTGCAGGCTCAATCCCTAGGCTTGGTCAGGCTGTGTGCAGGAGGCAACCAATCAATATGTTCATCTCTCTGTCTGTCTCTCCCCCTCCCTTCTACTCTCTCTAATAATCAATGAAAAAATATCTTCGGATGAGGATTAACAAAACAAAAACAAAACAAACAAACAAAAAACACATAAAAATCTATAAATAAATTAATTGAATTAAAAATGATTTTAAATGGACTGACTATTCTTGGGGGGGAAAGGGGTGTGGGAGATGCGGGAAGAGACTGGACAAAAATCGTGCACCTATGGATGAGGACAGTGGGTGGGGAGTGAGGGTGGAGGGTGGGACGGGATCTGGGAGGAGGGGAGTTATGGGGGGGGGGGGGAAGAGGAACAAATGTAATAATCTAAACAATAAAGATTTAATTAAAAAAATGATTTTACAAGGTTGCCACTTACCAAATCAATATAGAAAAATAAATTGTAATTTTATATATCAGCAACAAACAAAAAAATTATTTAAAAGATATTCTCTTTTAAAAACAATGTCATCTTAAAATATGCTCTTTATGCCGTAACCTGTTTGCCTCAGTGGATAGAGCGTCAGCCTGTGGACTGAAAGGTCCCAGGTTTGATTCCGGTCAAGGGCATGTACCTTGGTTGCAGGCACATCCCCAGTAGGGGGTGTGCAGGAGGCAGCTGATCGGTGTTTCTCTCTCATCGATGTTTCTTTCTCATCGATGTTTCTAACTCTCTATCCCTCTCCCTTCCTCTCTGTCAAAAATCAATAAAATATAAAAAAATATATATGCTCTTTATAATGGTATCAAAAATAGTTTTAAAAAAATGTAAGAATAGAGAGGAGAACCAAGATGGCGGCATAGGTTAACGCCGGAGTTTGCTGCTTTGAACAACTACTTCAAAAGTGAAACTAAAAGACGGAAAGGACATCACCCAGAACCACAGGAACGCTGGCTGAGTGGAAGTCCTACAACTAGGAGGAAGGAGAAATGCACACGGACACTCAGAGTAGGCGCAGTGCTGAAGTCAAATTCTGAGGTGAGGAGTGCGCGGAGCGGGCTGGCGGACGAGGGCGCGGTTGTTGTTTTCAATCGGGAGGGAGTCGCAGACTCTGAGCTCCAGATACAGGCGAGTCTTTAGGGACCCAGACTCAAACGGGAGAAGCGGGACTGTCTGGCTTCGGTCAGATCGAGTGCAGCTTTCTCTCCCAGCTTTGCAGCGGGTGCTGGGACTCAGAGAGGCAGAGCCCCTGGGGACAGGACTGAGAGCCGCCATAACTGCTCTCTCCGGCCCACCCTGTTGATCCTGTGCGACCTGCCCTACCCAAGCCCTGCACAGAGGCATTTGCCGGATAGCCTCAGGCAAAGGCTAGATTAGCACCTCCCTAGAGGACAGAAGTTCTCTCACTGCTGACACAGCTGATTCTCATAACCACTTGGCCTGGAGGTCAAACCCTCCCTGGTATTAGCTACAACAATCAAGGTTTAACTATAAGACTGCAAACAAAGACCACTAGGGGGTGCACCAAGGAAGCATAACAAAATGCGGAGACAAAGAAACAGGACAAAATTGTCAATGGAAGATATAGAGTTCAGAACCACACTTTTAAGGTCTCTCAAGAACTGTTTAGAAGCCGCCGATAAACTTAATGAGATCTACAAGAAAACTAATGAGACCCTGGATGTTATATTGGGGAACCAACTAGAAATTAAGCATACACGGACTGAAATAACGAATATTATACAGACGCCCGACAGCAGACCAGAGGAGCGCAAGAATCAAGTCAATGATTTGAAATGCGAGGAAGCAAAAAACACCCAACCAGAAAAGCAAAATGAAAAAAGAATCCAAAAATGCGAGGATAGTGTAAGGAGCCTCTGGGACAGCTTCAAGCGTACCAACATCAGAATTATAGGGGTGCCAGAAGATGAGAGAGAGCAAGATATTGAAAACCTATTTGAAGAAATAATGACAGAAAACTTCCCCCACCTGGTGAAAGAAATGGACTTACAGGTCCAAGAAGCGCAGAGAACCCCAAACAAAAGGAATCCAAAGAGGACCACACCAAGACACATCATAATTAAAATGCCAAGAGCAAAAGATAAAGAGAGACTCTTAAAAACAGCAAGAGAAAGTAACTCAGTTACCTACAAGGGAATACCCATATGACTGTCAGCTGATTTCTCAACAGAAACTTTGCAGGCCAGAAGGGAGTGGCAAGAAATATTCAAAGTGATGAATACCAAGAACCTACAACCAAGATTACTTTATCCAGCAAAGCTATCATTCAGAACGGAAGGTCAGATAAAGAGCTTCACAGATAAGGAAAAGCTAAAGGAGTTCATCACCACCAAACCAGGATTATATGAAATGCTGAAAGGTATCCTTTAAGAAGAGGAAGAGGAAGAAAAAGGTAAAGATACAAATAATGAACAACAAATATGCATCTATCAACAAGTGAATCTAAGAATCAAGTGAATAAATAATCTGATGAACAGAATGAACTGGTGATTATAATAGAATCAGGGACATAGAAAGGGAATGGACTGACTATTCTTGGGGGGAAAAGGGGTGTGGGAGATTCGGGAAGAGACTGGACAAAAATCGTGCACCTATGGATGAGGACAGTGGGTGGGGAGTGAGGGCAGAGGGTGGGGAGGGAACTGGGAGGAGGGGAGTTATGGGGGGAAAAAAGAGGAACAAATGTAATAATCTGAACAATAAAGATTTAATTTTAAAAAATAAAAGAAATAAAAAAAATAATAAAAAAATGTAAGAATAATAGATGAATAAGAATTCTACCAGACAACTATAAGATGTTACTTAGAGAAACTAAAGAACATCAATATAATGGAAGAATGCCAGGCTCATGTATTAGAAGTATTAAAATTGTAAAGATGTTAATTCCCCCAAATCAACCTAGAGATTCATAGCAATCTTCATTTAAATTGTTTTTTAAAAAAATATTTGTATTTTAGTAAATCTTAAAAGTTCTCATCACAAGAAAAGGTTTTGTAACTGTGTGTGGTGCAGATGTTAACTAGACTTACTGTGATTATTTCATAATGTACAGAAATATCAAATTACGTTGTACACCTGGATCTAATATAATGCTGGGTCAACTATACCTCAATTAAAAATTAAGAATTTCCATTCCCTGCCCTGACCGGTTTGGCTCAGTGGATAGAGCATCAGGCTGCGGACTGAAAGGTCCCAGGTTCGATTCCGGTCAAGGGCATGTACCTTGGTTGCAGGCACATCCCCAGTGGGAGATGTGCAGGAGGCAGCTAATCAATGTTTCTCTCTCATTGATGTTTCTAACTCTCTATCCCTCTCTCTTTCTCTCTGTAAAAAATCAATAAAATATATTTAAAAAAAAAAAAAAGAATTTCCATTTCTAGAAAATATTTAGAACCTGACAATCTTTTCTAAAATTTATACAAAAATGCAAAGGTCAAGAGTAGCCAAGATATTTTTGAATAAGAAGATGCAAAGATTTGCTCTGTCAAAATTAGGATAGTGCAATATTAGTGCAAATTTTAAAAACTATGAAGCAAAATAGCTCAGAAACCAATTTACTTTGTTGGGCAAAGGGAGCGAGAATGAGCAGTATAAAAAGGCAGTCTTTTCAATTAATCATTCTAGAAAATTGAGTATCCATATGGAAAGGAATCAAACTCATACTATATACAAAAATCAATTTCAGATGGATTCTAGAAATGCAGAAACAGCTCCTATAAGACCAACCCTCCCATGGATAATAATCATAAACTTCGGACAGAGTATTAAAAAATTACACTCTGAACGCCTGAAGGAAATTCAAATGCAAACAGAAACACAGAGAGACACACTTGGAAAAGGATACAGCACTAAGTGAGTTTCCCATTTTTAATTTTGCCTGTAAAATCTCTTGCATGTGTACAACAGTAGACAGGAGCAAGAATGCCTATAGCAGCCAGTACACATGGTTAAAAACCAGAAACAGGAGAGTATACGCAAATACATAATGGTATATTTACACCATTGACTATTCACTAACAGCTAAGATGAATAAACTCAGTGACATGCAGTCATATTGAGTCCAAACAATATAATTAAATGAAAAATTTCATCAATAAGGATTTTCTACAAAAGTCTTAACTTATAAAACTGTTATAAGTTAAAAACAAATTAAAATTAAAATGTAGTTTTAAAGGATACATATAGATAAACAAAGTTGTATGGCTAATACAAAAATCAAGGAAACGGAAATGATTACATTGTGTTAGGAAGGCAAGAACCTAGTTTACTGAGAAGATCATTTTGTTTGATACAGGTTTATCAGCAGGTTTTCTTTTTCTTTTCTTTTTTTAAATTTATTGTCTAAAGTTTTACAGATGTCTCCTTTTTCCCTGCTTGACACCCCCCCTGCCCCCCCGCCCTCCCCGCCCCCCTCCGCCAGCCATTCCCACCCTGGGCAAGCCCCCACCGCCCCAGTGTCTGTGTTCATTGGTTATGCTAATATGCATGCATACAAGTCCTTTGGTTGCTCTCTAACACCCTCCCCTGCCATTTGTCTCTGGATCTATTCTTGTTCATCAAATTATGTTGATCATTATATCCCACATAGAGTGAGATCATGTGATATTTATCTTTCTCCAACTGGCTTATTTTGCTTAGCATAATGCTCTGCAGTTCCATCCATGCTGTTGCAAATGGTAAAAGTTCCTTCTTTTTTATAGTGGAATAATATTCCATTGTGTAGGTGTACGACAGTTTTTTAATCCACTCATCTTCTGATGGGCACTTAGGTTGTTTCCAAATCTTAGCTATTGTAAATTGTGCTACTAAGAACACAGGGGTGCATATATCCCTTCTGATTGGTGTTTCTGGTTTCTTGGGGTATAGTCCTAGAAGTGGGATCACTGGGTCAAATGGAAGTTCCATTTTTAACTTTTTGAGGAAACTCCATACTGTCTTCCACAGTGACTGCACCAGTCTGCATTACCACCAGCAGTGCAGGAGGGCTTCTTTTTCTCCACATCCTCTCCAGCACTTGTCGTTTGTTGATTTGTTGATAATAGCCATTCTGACAGGTGTGAGATGGTAACTCATTGTTGTTTTGATTTGCATCTCTCAGATCAGGGGTCCTCAAACTTTTTAAACAGGGGGCCAGTTCACTGTCCCTCAGACTGTTGGAGGGCCGGACTATAGTTTAAAAAAAAACTATGAACAAATTCCTATGCACTCTGCACATATCTTATTTTGAAGTAAAAAAACAAAACAGGGAAAAATACAATATTTGTATTTGCATGTGGCCCGTGGGCCATAGTTTGAGGACCCCTGTCTCAGATGATTAGTGACTTTGAGTATGTTTTCATATGTCTCTCGGCCTTCTGTATGTCCTCTTTCGAAAAGTATCTATTTAGGTCCTTTGCCCATTTTTTAAATTGGATTGTTTATCTTCTTTTTGTTAAGTTGTATGAGTTCTCTGTACATTTTGGAGTTTAAACCTTATCTGAAATATCATTGGCAAATATGTTCTCCCATGCAGTGGGCTTTCTTGTTGTTTTGTTGATGGTTTCTTTTGCTGTGCAGAAGCTTTTTATTTTGGTGTAGTCCCATTTGTTTATTTTCTCCTTAGTCTCCATTGCCCTAGGAGCTGTGTCAGTAAAGATATTGCTATGACATATATCTGTTATTTTGCTGCCTATGGAGTCTTGTAGAATTTTTTTGGTATCCCATCTTACATTTAAGTCCTTTAGCCATTTTGAATTTGTTTTTGTGTACGGTGTAAGTTGGTGGTCTAGTTTCATTTTTTGCATGTATCTGACCAAATTTCCCAGCACCATTTATTGAAGAGACTCTCTTGACTCCATTGTATGCTCTTGCCTCCTTTGTCAAATATTAATTGAGCATAATGGCTTGGGTCAATTTCTGGGTTCTCCGTTCTGTTCCATTGGTCTATATGTCTGTTCTTGTGCCAGTACCAGGCAGTTTTAAAAACAGTGGCTTGGTAATATAGCTTGATATTTGGTATTGTGATCCCTCCAACTTTGTTCTTTCTCAGGATTGTTGCAGCTATTCAGGGTCTTTTTTTATTCCAGATGAATTTTTGGAGAGTTTGTTCTAGATCTTTGAAGTCTGTCATTGGTATTTTAATGGGGATTGCATTGAATCTATAGATTGCTTTGGGTAGTATGGTCATTTTAATGATGTTGGTTCTACCAATCCATGAACATGGTATGTTCTTCCATATGTTTATGTCTTCCTCTATCTCTTTTTTCAACCTCCTGTAGTTTTCCATGTGCAGGTCTTTTACCTCCTTAGTTAAGTCTATTCCTAGGTATCTTAATTTTTTTGGTGCAATGGTAAATGGGATTGTTTTTTTCGTGTCCCTTTCTGTGAGTTCACTATTGATGTATAAAAAGGCCATAGATTTCTGGGTGTTAATTTTGTATCTTGCTACATTGCCGAATTCATTTATTAGGTCTAGTAGTCTTTTGATGGAGTCTTTGGGTTTTTCTATGTATAGTATCATGTTATCTGCGAATAAGGACAGTTTTACTTCTTCTTTTCCAATTTGGATGCCTTTTATTTCTTCTTCTTGTCTGATTGCTATGACTAGCACTTCCAGTACTATGTCGAACAGGAGTGGTGAAAGTGGGCATCCCTGTCTTGTTCCTGTTCTCAGCGGAAATGAGTTTAGTTTTTGCCCATTGAGTATGATGTTGGCTGTAAGTTTGTCATATAAGGCTTTTATTATGTTCAGGTATGATCCCTCTATTCCCACTTTTCAGCAGGTTTTTTTTTGGGTGGTAGATTCATAGGTACTTGTCGTCTTATTAAATAAATAAATAGACCATTGGTGGAGCAATTGTGAGAGTGCATCATGAATCAGGCATTGTACACTGGAGTTTACAAAAGAAAGGTAGAAAGAAATTGATGAAGGGGGTAAGGAAAGAGAAGGAGAGCTGGGATGGACAACTAGGGTTGAGGGAACACAAAGGCTGAGATTAGATATCATTGTTATGAGATTTCCTTTTAGCAGCGCTTGGCTATCAGAGAAAGGGTAGGAACTGGGTTCATTCAGGGCTGGCAATTGTTCAGTGTTTGCAGTGGGAGGCCCACAGCATGAGGCATAGTGGATTGCAGCTGAGGCCAAATCTATGCTGACAACCCCTGGAGCTGGGGCAGTCTGGCTGTGGAGCAGCCAAAACAGGACTTTGAGAGACTATCTCTGGTGATTGGGGTGTTGTTGTTGTGGGTTTGGAACGCATTATTGGAGAGATTGCCATTGGGCACTCCCTCAGAGAGGGGGTGGGGCATGGAGTGAGTCACAGAAGGCTTGAGGAAGTAGGTGGAATTGAGGATCTAAGCCAGGAAGGGGTTGAACCTTCCACAGGGACTCAGAATGGAGACGGTAAAGAACATCAGCTTGGTTCAGATCCCACTTCTTCCACTTTTGGTTGTGACTTTGGGCAAGTTCCTTACTCATCTGCTCCAAGGCTCATTTCCATGATTGCAAATAAGGTAACTCTTACCTCATAGAGTTTTCCTAAAAATTAAATAAGATAATGTATGTAAAAGATATGGTATCTTAAGAACTCAAATGTTGGCTCTAAAACAATCTGCTTAGCAAATGAGTTTAAAAGCAAACACATCCTTAGAGAGAAGCTGAATCTGAGTGGCAGGAGCACACAGGGCAGGGCAATCTGGAAGCTGGGAGGGAGGACAGCCAGACAGAGGAACATGGTAAAGCCGGAAGCATGGCCTATTGACCATCCTACTGGAATACTGCAGGGGTACTCCCTCTTTCACATTTGTTCTTGCTCAAAAGCAAAAAGAGCGTCTGTGGTGATGAAATGTACAAGTAACCCTACTGCACCAGAACCCAGTCTCATTTAAATACTATGGACTAGAGGGTTTTTCATTACACAGGCCACATGATATGATGACTGTCCAACCCTCCTCATTCATTTCTGTGTTTGCTCAAGGCTAGCTTCCTTTCACTTAAAAAAACAGTCATCCCGGGAGAAATAAATCTCTCCATTGCTTTTATGGCGTTCTTTGGATCTGAAATCAGTACTTTGTGAAGTTGTCTGTCTTGGATTATCTGTATTGTCTTTTTTCCCTTAGGTGTCTTTGAGGGCGGGTGGGGGGGGGGGGGAGGAGTGAGAAGTAGTTTTTTACTTTGTTTTTCTAGCTCTGTCATCTAAGTAAAGCTCCTTTTAAAAATGTTAGCCTGTGCCCTAACCGGTTTGGCTTAGTGGATAGAGCATCGGCCTGCGGACTGAAGGGTCCCAGGTTCGATTCCAGTCAAGGGCATGTACCTTGGTTGTGGGCACATCCCCAGTAGGAGATGTGCAGGAGGCAGCTGATCGATGTTTCTCTCGTCTATGTTTCTAACTCTCTATCCCTCTCTGTAAAAAACCAATAAAATATATTTTAAAATGTTAGCCTGTGTGAAGACATCACTGCAAAAAAGGAATGAGAAAAGTTGTCTCTATAATTGATCTGGATACTCTCAGTTTCCAAGTATGGCCAGAGCAGTGAGAATAAAGGGACAGAAATCTCATAAAGATGAAAATACAGCAGTAAAAGGCCACTTGTGCAGCTGTTCTCTCCTGCCATGACTGTCTGATTCAACTCCTCTTGCCCTCCCTCTGGCTTTATGTGGACCAGGGGTTGGGGGCTGATAGGAGTGTGGCTGATGAGGGTAGAACTAGGGAGCTGGAGTAGAACTCGAGAACTGAGACAACAGCCTAAGGTTGGCTTTTGTCACAGTTTGCTCATTTCCTTCTTAACAGGACTAACAGGCTGTATTACCTTTCCATTCAGGTATGAAAGCTTCTGAATTCTTTCATTGTATTTGCTTACGACCACAGCCCCAAAGTTATCTAACTATAGTTGCCGACTCTCAGCGTTCCAGGTGTGATGCCTTGGCCTCCGCGTTTTGAAGATATCACCTTTGCTGCCCAGTCCCTTCCGCGTGGTATACCACCTCCACGGTTCCAGAAAAATATGATGGTGAGCCATCTGGGTGAAAATCCAGTGAGAAAGTGGAGCCAGAGAGGGTGGAGGGCAATGATTTCCTTCACTCTGATCCCATCTTCCTTTGGGACCAAAATATTCTCCCCTCCTTTATAAAAGAGGGGAAGAAAGAGCAAGCCAGTCAGACTGGTATGGCCAAGGTATTTTTTTATTCCCCAACAACCTCATTGCTGCCTCCTAGTGAATGTTTTAGAATTGAAAAAAAAGACCATTTACTGGGGAGGATTTGGGGGTTGGGGGGAAGAAAATGAATTTGCACAGATTCACAAACTGTTTCTGAGAGTATCTCTGTCTGTCAGTTTCTGATTGGATATATTTGTGAGCACAGGTGTATCACTGTGGCCACAAGGAAAATACAGAACCCACGCAGACTCTACTGATCAAGGTACACTTTTCTGTGGGAGCTCACAATCAAGAGTTGCCAATAAAAAGCCCAACAAACTTATAGTTCTCTTTCAATTTATTTCTCTTTCACTATTCACTCACACAGGGTAATCTCTTTCCCTTATCTTGGTATTTTTCACCTTTAGGTAAAAACTGCATAAGAACAAAAGTATAATATTATGTTTATTCAAACATAAAATTTGTGGAAATATATGCTAGTACATAAAAAAGAGAAGGCACGGAACTTACTTTGTGGGAAGCTCAACCAGGCTGAGGCAAGAGGCGTGAGGTTGGTTAATAACAGCAGTGCCCGCTGCCTTCCTTTCATGCACAGCTTACTGTGAGGACCTTGCCTTGGTTGGCAAGAGTTTAGGCCAAGAATATTGGTCCCCTAAAAACTGAAATCAAAAACCAAATCTCTTCTATTTTGAAATGTGTGTGATTTTATTTGGTGAACAGACAAACAAGCAGACCAACAGCCATTTTCATTTTAGGTATGAAAAGCACCTTTGTTTTGCACAGGTTAACATTCTTGGACTTAAGAACTTTGAAATTTTGTTTATTTAGTATCACTAAACCGTCGATTTTGCACAATTTACAAAACTACCAAGGACGCATATGTGTTTTATTTTTATACACTATTGCACAGAAAAGCATACATTTCAATCACATATACAAACCTTTCTTTCCATTGTAATAGTGCACTGCAATATATTTTTAACTTACACTTGAAAGGAGTACATTATAATTTAACTAACCAATATAACATATCTTTTCTCAATCCTTATCCTTTTGTATATGTCAAGATAATTTTTATGATTAGACTCAACTGTGTTCACAATGTTTAGTGACTAACAGTGTTTCATATCTTGCATCCCCATGCATATGGTCTTTGTATAACAGTGGATCACATTTTGTCTCAAAACTACTATACAAGTTAGTAGGTTAAAAGCTCAGAGCAGATAATTTTGTAGTTTATCATCACAAAACAGTATATTTACTATTCTAGTCAGTGTAATTACACCTGCTAGTGTTTTAATGTTGCTCCACCGAGTCTGAGTCTGTGAATGACAGAGTGTCTTTAGAGAGCCTGTAAGGGAATATGGTTCTAGAGAAATCAGTCCAATTGTTGTAGCAATACAAGGGCATTACTGATACAAAGTAAACATTTGTAAATGTGATAGCTTAAGAAAAATACAGACTCCTACACATTTCACTGATGATTTCCATTTCTAAATTAAAGCAACAATCTTTATTCTATTTATTAGAATGAGCAATAAAACAAGCCCACCTCTTAATTTTTATTTAAGTCCATAACTTCAATCAATGCTCTGGGTCTGTGTTTGTTTGTGAGTTGAACATATATCACAGGGAAGTCGCGAAGAATCAATCACTTACAGAACTTCCTACTGGCTGGCACACACCACAGGGCTAGGTAAAATTCAAACAGCCAAAGAAAGAAGGCAAGCAAGTTCTCCCTGACGGGCAGGACAACTTATGAATGAAACTCCCACACTGATCATGCTATAAGTATGCTGCGGTGTACCAAGAAGTGAGAAAAATATGCAAACAAAATCATGCTGTTTGATTTTTGCATCATGTCAACTATAAAGAAAAAAAAAACTGCTCTTAAGAAAAGTGTGTTTAACAACATAGAAATATTCCAGAATGTCATGATTGGCATGTTTCACTTTTTTTCTTTTATAGAGAAACACTCTATATTTCTTTTATTTTGAACGCCTTCACCCACACTCTGCATTTAAGTGAGATACTGTAAGCTAACTGTACCTTAAAGAGATCAGCATACAGATGGCTCTGACGACCGGAATAGAAACAAAACAAAACACCCAGAATTTTTTAAAAAGTTGAACAGTCAGCCAAGGACGCCTAAAAGGTTGCCAAGAGCATGCTCAGTCCCTCGGTTATTTTTCACATTACTACCTCTGACAGCGTGCGTCACCGGTGCAAGAAAATGCGGGAAGCCTCTGTTCCAAGTAACATCTGAACATCCAAGGGAAATGCGCACATTCTTGCTAGGAAAAGTCTCCAAAATGTTCTAGGGTGCATCCGCGAGACTCTCCCTGGGGCGCTCCTCCTTCCTCTGGGCAGAGGATCCCAGAGCCTCGACCAGGGCTGCTCCGGCTGGCCAGGGTAGCAGGGATGACTCCGGGGGTTGCCCACGCCAAACAGCGCGCAGACTCCGCGGCGCATCCCGGCTCTCCACTTGCTCCCAAGTGAAAAGCGGTGGGAGGAGGAGTAAGGAGGAGGGAGGTGGAGGGAGAGGTAAAAGGGATCCTGTTTAATTCGAGGCCCTGGGGGTGTGGGAGCGGGAGGAGGCTCCTCTGGTCCCTCCTCCCTCCTGGAGTCCTGGGCTCCACCTCCTCCACATGCCCCCAGATATACACACGCTCGGCCGCGGCCGGACATGCACTCCCAGCGCCGGCTCCGGGCGCGCGCACACGCAGGTGGCGACACTCACCTGAGCCGGTGCCCAGGGCTCCCGCCGGGTCGGGAGCGGCGGCGGAGCGGCGGCCGGCGCCGGGAAGGGGCCCACGGGGCCGCGGCAGCCGGGGACGCGGGAACAGCCCCGGCGCGGATCTACGAACTGAGGTGACGGCGCGGTTTCCTTCAATCCCCTCCTCCGGCACCTTCGCCTCGGCGCCTGCCGGGTTCTGGCCCGAGAACCCTGGAAAGAGGGGCCCCCGGCTCGGCGCACCCGCGGGCGCACACTACGAGGCCGGCGCGCCGGCGCACGAAACTTGGGCGAAGTTAGTTGCCAGGGCCCGGCGGACACCCAGAGGAGCCGGGTGGGGACGCGGCCGGGGCCGGGCCAGCCGCGCCGCCTTCCCCGCTCCGCGTTCTCCGAGATCCCCAGTCGGCCGGCGCGCCCGGAGGGGCTGGGAGCGAGCGGAGCCGGCATGGCCCCGGGGACTGTGAGACGCGGCGCCTCGGCTAGTCCGGAGGATTTCCTCTGAGGCCCGGGACCCCAACCTTGATCAAGCCACATCCTACGTCCTCCGACCCGCAGCCGGAGAGGAAGACCCGCGAGGCAGGTGCTGGGGGCGCAGACAGTGCCCCCCTTCCACAAAACCCAGCCTACTGGGGGGAGAAAGTGGGGGGCCCCATCAGCGCGCCCGGCCCGGAGCCAGGAAGACCGGCTGGAGCTGCTGTATTTGTATTGACATCCATTGCTGCACCGTTCTCGCGTGGTGCGCCCGGACCCTCCTCCGCCTCCCCCTCCTCTTCCTCCTCAGGGGCCACCTCTCCTCCTCCTCCCCCACCCCCATCTGCTACTGTCAAATGAGAAAGTCACCGCGATCCCAAACACTCCAGCCACCGAGAGCCCCTTTTGGCACTGGGCAGCACGCGGCGACGGGCCGCGCGGCTCAACTTGGTGGAACCTCCGCGACGCAACTTTCCGGGCTGCTGTGCGTGGAAGAGAGAAAAGACTGACCCGGGGCCGAGCTCTGCCGGGCAGAGGAGACCTGCAGGGAGTTCGCGATTAAGCGCCACCGGACGGGGAGGAAGGACAAAAAGAAAGCAGAGGGCACACTGCCACCGTGGGGTGGGGGCACCGCCTGAAAGTTACCGCGCTCCGGAGAGTTCTCCCCCCGAGCGCGCGGCCCTGGGCTGGTCACCCGGCCCCCTCCTCCCGGGCGGGAGCGCCGCCGGGCCGCGCGTGTCCCCGCGGGCAGCCAACATTGATTTCCTCCGGGCCCAGGGCGACGGCCCGGGCGGCGGCGGGCTGCAGCCGCGGCCCGGCGAGAGCATGTCCAAGCCGGTGGACCACGTCAAGCGGCCCATGAACGCCTTCATGGTGTGGTCGCGGGCTCAGCGGCGCAAAATGGCCCAGGAAAACCCCAAGATGCACAACTCGGAGATCAGCAAGCGCCTGGGGGCCGAGTGGAAGCTGCTCACGGAGTCGGAGAAAAGGCCGTTCATCGACGAGGCGAAGCGCCTGCGCGCCATGCACATGAAGGAGCACCCCGACTACAAGTACCGGCCGCGGCGCAAGCCCAAGACGCTGCTCAAAAAGGACAAGTTCGCCTTCCCGGTGCCCTACGGCCTGGGCGGCGTGGCGGACGCCGAGCACCCGGCGCTCAAGGCGGGCGCCGGGCTGCACGCGGGCGCCGGCGGCGGCCTGGTGCCGGAGTCGCTGCTCGCCAACCCGGAGAAGGCGGCCGCCGCCGCCGCCGCCGCCGCCGCTCGCGTCTTCTTCCCGCAGTCGGCCGCCGCCGCCGCCGCCGCCGCTGCCGCCGCCGCCGCGGGCAGCCCCTACTCCCTGCTCGACCTGGGCTCCAAGATGGCAGAGATCTCCTCGTCGTCGTCCGGCCTCCCGTACGCGTCGTCGCTGGGCTACCCGACCACGGGCGCGGGCGCCTTCCACGGCGCGGCGGCGGCGGCTGCAGCGGCCGCCGCGGCCGCCGGGGGGCACACGCACTCGCACCCCAGCCCGGGCAACCCGGGCTACATGATCCCGTGCAACTGCAGCGCCTGGCCCAGCCCCGGGCTGCAGCCGCCGCTCGCCTACATCCTGCTGCCGGGCATGGGCAAGCCTCAGCTGGACCCTTACCCCGCGGCCTACGCCGCCGCGCTATGACCCCGCGGGGCCACCTGGCGAGGTTCGGTGTGCACACATGTACATATGTATAGGTACGAGCTCTGCGGCCACCCGGTGCGCCCTCCCGCCACGGGGGACCGCGGGTTGTTTGTACATAAGATGTATAGGTGCCAGGCAGAGGCAGAGATGCCAGTCGGGGCGCGAGTGCGCGTGTGAATTCACAGCATCATTTCGGAACCGCACTTGGGCAGCCAGCTTTAAAGTGGGCAGTTGTATTCCGGCAGGAGTTGGCGTTTGTTTTGCACTTCGGAACCTGTTGCGTTTTGGCCCATAGAGGTGGAGTCACTTTTTGACATGTTGGGCACTCCAGTTTTGTTTGTTGGAAGTTTATTGTCGGTTTTATTTTTGTTTCTCATTATCTTTCTCTCATTTTCCCCCCCCTCCTGGTCTGCGTTGCATGCACACTGTTCAAATGTTAGGTCTGAAATGGCTGACACCAGGGAAAACCAGATCTATGCCATTAGTTTCTTTGGAGCGGGATGGTGCTAAGCAACCTTGCTCCCTATTTGTCCTGTTTGAACTTTGCCAATCTCTGCTCTCTCAGGCAGAAACCCCAGACCGGATCCATTCTTGACCAGTGACCAGCTCGAATCTGGCCTTTTGTATGTGAGATGATCGCGGTTTCTTTTGTTTCTCACGCCATATGCAAATCAGAGCAAGAGGTCTTTCTCAAGAGCAAGGAATGCAAACAAGAAATATGTGTGCGATTGAAAAGTTGTCAGTTGGATCTTCCCCCTTAAATAAAAACAAAACAGGTGGGAATCACCCTGAGTCCACTCACTTGGATTGCTGACACAATTTATAGACAATGTAAAGGCCCTGTTTCTATTTTCCCCTATGGCCGAGATTGTAAATGTGTACATGTTCGTGAAAACATTAAGTCTGAGAATGTGTTATTTGCGTTGCCCTAAATTTGAGTCGATTTTAGACTCTAAAGCATTTTGAGCAAATATCAAAGTTAACTTTTTAAAAATTACAATTTTAACTAAGATTAAATCGGACTTTTTTTTTGCCTGAGTGGCAATTATATATTTATTATTTAGCAAAACTGAAAAAAAAAACAAAACACCCACAGAATTGTTTTGACAGATGTCTCTCGTTGTCAGCCAGCATTTCTCCACCAACTTGAACCGTTTAAATGTGTTTTGGAATTCCCTCCCTAATTAGCTTATTTTTTAGATCATCTGCAATTCATTTGCAATTTATGATAAAACACAGTTTAGAGAAAAGAACCTTCCTCAATTATAGCTTTTGTGTTTCTTTTTAAATGTATATATTTTGACTAATGTTTGTGAATGAAGTTGGCTAACATGTATTTAGTTTCATTTTGGCTTTATGTAATATACAGTTTTTAAAAGTTTAAGTATTGGTTTTAACCTTTATGTGTAAATGGTTTTCTTGTGTGATCTTCTAATTTAATATTAGACATCTAAACTATATCTGTAAATTAGAATCCGACTATCACTCTGTTCATTTTTTGAACAAAGAGTTTAAATAAAGCCTGAACCAGGGAAAAGAGAAAATCCTCTATTTCTTGTTGAGTTCCTAACAAGATTTTTATCTGAATTGCCCTTACGTGCCTGGTCCAGGTGAAGTGTAAGGTATCCTCCAAAGGCAGCCTTTGTTTCACTTTTGAATAGATTTACTAGGAAATCTAAATCAAGCCATTGTTATTCAGAGCCAAAAACCTGATTTATCACATTTTTAATCGTGAATAGGAAAGAAGATTTAAAAACCCAAGTAGTTGTATTATCTTGAGGGGGGGGGGGGAAAGGCATTCATGAACCAGTAGAACAGAGCCCATTGAAAACATCCAGACCGTTCAAAGCATTTCACTAGTTTCCAGTAACATTTTAAGAGGGGAAAGTTGCCTGACCACTTTATCTTGTTAGTAGGAGAGTCCCGCCAGCCACTTGCACCAGTGTAATTTGTTCACGTATCTTTGGCATATACCTTATTTACACCTTAAGATTTTATGTGGAAGAATTACCACAGCTAACAACAACATACAACGTTTGGCCTCTGTAGGGCTTTATTTTGTCATGCTAATGGCATTTAAATAGAAGTACAACACAGTCTAATGGAGAGGGTTGAATTTCCAGATCTAGACAAGTTTCCACTGGAAAATGTTTGAAGTCACAAAGGATTTTACTTTTAGAGAAGAGATTATAAGGCACCAGGAAGAATATCAGAGAAAAAATTAATTAATAAAGGAAGATCTTTATCCCCCCCGCCCCTCACGAAGTAGAAATTCTCAAGACACAACACTCAACTAGTTTTAAACTCCTTCCCCATTGACAGAGACCATCTCTCGAGCTGCAGTCTTTATAAGCAACCCAACTCTTTAAAGTCATTGTTTTTCCCCCAATGGAATATTTTAAAAACCATGAAAAGTTTTGGAAATGTGAGAAAAAGGTTCTGCTGGTTTGACCCTGATTCACTAATTAAAACGATCCCTCTCCTGTTATTCCCCGAGCTCTTTGCAATATTATAAGTTAATTCATATGGTTCTGAGCGATTATGCAAAACTAATTTGGACTGTCCAGGGGTAATTATCCCTGACACGGTTAATTAAATCCTTTCAAGCCTTCGTCTTTGCCTTTTGTAGCAGCCCATCACTTCTCAACACGGCACTTCCTGCGGCTCTCTGGAAATCACCCCAGCCCTAAATCTTAGTTACCTCCCCGGGACTCCCAGCTCGGGCCCCACCGGCCGAAGATTCCCCGCCCCCTACCACCCCCTCCCCTTTTCCCAAAGAACAGCGCTTTCTGGGAGCCACGCTCTGGAGTATTGAATGAGAAGAGGACTGGCAAGATAGGGAAGGGGAGGAGGGAGGATGCCTGGGGTGAGCGCGCAGGGTCACACAGCCAACAGATTGTGCGGCAGTTTGAGTACGTCCACAGGCCCACAGGGGGTGACTAGTCTATCACTCCTCTGTCTTCAATGGCCTTGCTAACCGGTTGCGCCTGGAGAAAGCTAGACAGTGCGGAAGTAAGGGGAGCGACCCCGGGACAAGAGGAGGTGGAGAGGGCCCGGTGTGTAAGAGTCTGAAAGTGACCCACAGATACAGCGCTGGGACTAAGCCAAGAGCTGCTGCAAATCGAGATCTCCACCTACCCATGTCTATAGCTCTCTCCCTCCCTCCTTCCTTCCTCCCTTCCTTCCGTTTGTTCTCCTTGCATTGACGCTTCTTTTTACGGTTTAAAAAAGCCACGACATTTCTTGGGTAGTCACGGTTGCCTACGGGCTTTAAACAAGTCTCACATGCCAGGGGCCAGGCGTGTTGCCTTTCAGCTTTGCGCAAACAGGTGGAATTGTTCTGCTCGAGCTCTAAGGACCGGAGCTGGGGGACGCGGCCGTTCGAGGGATGGCTTCGGGGAGCAGTGGAGTCACTTCGTCTGACCATTTCCAACCCCCTCGCCTCCAAAATTGAAACAAAACAGCGCGGATCTCTGTCTCACCCCCTTGGTGGGGGGCTGCCTCTGCGAGGGGCGCAGAAGATGGAGAGGAGACTGGACCGTCTTCCCGGAGCGCCGTGCCAGCCAATCAGAGCGCGGCTCGGGCGGGCGCTCCCCGCCGCCGCCGCCGCCGCACCCTCGCGGCGGGCGAAGTTCCCTGCAACGCGCCCGCCCGGAGTGTCCGCGTCTTTCTTGCGCCCACTGCCCAGTGGAGGCAGAGAAAGCGCCGCCGTCCAAACTTTATTAATCTCTCCCGCGTTCTTTCTCCCTCAGCCCCGTGCATCTCAAAGGTCAGCCCTCTCCTTTTAAAAGACTGATATTATTAATTCACTGACAACCCCCACCCAGTTCTTTTTATTCTCTTGCAGGGGGGGAAAATGGGGCGGGGGGAATAGTGAAAAGAGCTTTTTTTAAAATCTTTCTCTCTTTTTTTTTGTCCTTCAGTGGGAGCGTTTAGACAGTCGAGGAGGTTTTGTCCGGGAACAAAACGCAGGGTTGGGAGGTTTTGTGAGAGTGTTGTTTGTTGAAGTGGAGCTAAGAAAAAGCGGCGGCTTTCTCCTCATTGTGAAGAAACCAATCAGTGGTATTTGGAAAACTGTTAGCATTGTGCACTTCTTCTGTGTCCATTGTGAGGCGATTCTTTTCACAAGGTTTTTTTTTCAGCCGATCCAGCTGGCCGGAATGAATAGCGGTGCAATGTGTACACGCTTTGTCCCTCCGGCCTTCAAGTAGCCCCCATTGAATAGACTAAGTTGACACTGCGTGACAGTGAAACAACATAATAAAAAATACATGAGCCCCTGAATAGGAGCAGGCGCATAAATAAATAAAATGGGTGACCAAAACTGGATAAACTGAATGACAAAACGGTGAAAGGGGAACAAAAAGATATTTAACACGCTAGATTAGCATTAGAATGCGATCTACAAGGCAGAACAATTGATGAATAGGTTTACCGGCCAAGAAAGAAATGGACTAAATGCCCTTTGAATAGATATGCTTTTTGCAAGGGCTTTGAATAGATATGCTGTTTGCAAGGGCTGAATGGGAAAAGGTAAAGATGAAGCTATGCAAATGAGCAGGGAACTTTTTATATATATTCTTGAAACACACACACGGCGGGAGAGGAGTGCCGCCTCGGGATGTTTATAGAAGCAATAATTGCCGTTATTAGCATTGTCTGCAGCAGATAGAAACTGAACAGGTTGGGATCATGTAGGGTAGCAGTAATTCTTCCTCTAATTAATGGTCCTTTGCTACTTGAAAAGAGAAAAACGGAAAGGAGAGGTAAAAGTTATGCGGAAGTTATGTTTTCTTGGGTCCCTTCGCCCAGCATTGGAATCTGTGGAGCAGCAAGGCTGGCAATTCCAAGAGGCATGCTGATCTCAGAACAGGCCAGGGAGCCAATCCTAAGCTCAGGGTTTGAGGGCTGATTTCCATTTATGTTGCGTTTTTTGAGAGTCTAATACAGTGTCTGGTACATGCCAGGTGCTAAATGAATAGTTGTGGAATGAATGAATGAATGAATGAGTGAATAGAAATTTAATGGGGGAACCCCTCCATCTGTGGGGGACGGGGAATACCAAGACCAGCTTTTGTTTTTCGATGCCCCCCACTCCTCATCCAGGGGAACAGTCCCTGCGGGAAGGTCACCACCACCTTTCTCTGGGCTTTGCCTACACCTTAACCTGGGCCACGAGAAAAGCTGTGAAGACCAAACAAGTTAGGAGCCACCGCTGCTCTCCCCATACCATCTGTCTTCACCCCCAATCCATCCTAAAACCAGAGCTTGTGAGGAGCTCAGCTTGACTGCGGAGAAATATCTATCCCCTTAAAGAATCAGAGTACACTTAAAGCTGGTCTCTTTCTCTTGGGTTTCTTCCCTTCCCCCCTCCCCCGCCCCCAGCCCTCCAGGCTGTAAGTCTTTCACTGAACCCCACGGGCTGAATTGCCTGCAGAGGCCAGGCGCTGACCCGAGAACTGGGCCGTCCTCCGGTCCCGGCGCTGTCCTGGAGGCGGGCGTCCATAAGGACCTTTGCAGCCAACGGTATCAGTTGGTTTATTTTCGATGGTTGACCACCAGGCCTGCCGGGATGCTGGCCACCCAGTCGTCGAACTTTCCAGTCTTTAGTGCTGCCCCTGACTTACATGAATAATGTAAAGTATAGCCGGCCCAGCTGACGACTCTGCGAATGCGCGGGGGCTCGGAGGGCACTGAGCCCAACGCTCCCGACCTCCCGACGGCCCGCGGGAAACTGAATTTTGAGTAGCAGTGACAACTTCTTTTGAATTGTTGTAACAAAAGGGAGGTGGGGGAAATCCCAAACTCTCAAAGCAAGGTTCTTTTTTTTCTTTCTTTCTTTTTGAAAGAAGCATTTGAACCTTACCAAGTGATTGGAGCCGTGCAGAAACGTCGCAGATTTTAAGGTGTAACCTGAAACTTCAGGGTTTCAGCTTCCTTCAAAACATGCGAATTCCTAGAAATTGATGAATCTGAGGGACTTGTGAAAAAAACTTGTTGGGAGTCACTTTGAGGAGATGAAACTCACAGCGATTTGGGGTGACGGGTGTGGATAGGCAGTCACCTGTTGGATTGGGTTTCCAAGCTCAAGGTGGCCTCTGGGCCTTTGGAAACCGCCTCAGTGCCAAGTAGGGAAATGGTACCCGAAGGGCAAAGAGCTCAATGCCTTTGCTTTTGTGACAGCCCCCCCCCCCCCAACATACACACACAGACACACACACCCGTCCCCGCCCAGCCCCTCACTGCAGGCTTTGTCAGGTAAACTCCATCACCCTTGCCGCAGCCGCCCCATCATTCACACTTGACTGGAGGAAATCAAAACGGCTTTGGTTTTTTAATTCCTTTTGAAGATGTCTCCACCTGATTTCTACGTCCTTTGGGCTCCTCGCTTGATTGGGGGAGGGGTTATTTAGGGACTTTTTGACAAACAGCAGAAGTTTAGGTTCTAATTGTAAATACCCCGTTGCTCTCCTTGAATATATTTATTATCATATTAGCTGAGGAAGACACACGGCCTATTCCTTATTTCGAGCCTCTAGGCAAAGAATTCTCCTACTGAGATCGACCAGTGGAACCAGATTTCTTAAGGGAAATTACGAGGACGTCGTCAGACTCTCTTCACAGAGTAATATTACTGGGTTGACAATTTCATTGGGCACCCTCCTCCCTAACCACCCAACCCCCACCATTTTATTTCGGGATCAGCCCAAGGTAATTAGCCATTCGCAGAAAGCTTGACATCCTGGAAGGAGAGAGAGGCGAAGCCTAGGATAACAGAGATGCAGTGAGACTTTCAGATCGACTGGCTCCATGGGGGCCACCTTTTCATCAGGTCAGGAAAGGAGAGAAGGGACTCGCCAGTGTGAGTGGTGGAAAGGGTGGGGAGGCAAGCTTCCCAGAATGTCACCACCGTGACCTCTGCAAGGAGCCCAGCTTGTCCTCCTAGTGTCCCCACAGGTACCACCACCGAGTTCAGGGGACCCGTTAGCATTTTCCTCATTTGCTTTACCGGTAGTTCTTGTCCAAATTCTCGTGCACATGTGCGTGGACACAGACACACACACACGGCTAAGAGTGGACCTCATTTTATTATCACTATGTGCGGGACTTGGGGAGCATCTCTGTGATTCCGACAAACTGGAGGTCACCCACTCGGGCATCAGGAATTGGGGGAAATCGTGTGGGATTAGGAAAGCGCCAAACATGTGCATTCTGCCCAACAAATGTTTAGGCACTCTCTCTCCCTGGCCCTCTCTCATTGGAGCTGAAGCTTTAGAAGGGTGTTTTGCACTAAATGGTGGGAGTGAGGGCCTAGATGGTTTCACTGTGCTACACACACCGGCTCGGGGCAGGAGAACCTGGGAGAGGAGACGACCTCCTCAGGGAAGCATAGAACAGCGGTGCTGGGCGGCACGGAGGGGAGGGAGGGAGGATAAAAGAAAAAGAAAAGCAGGACGAGAAAAAGAAATAGAACCGCAGCACAACAGACACTCACTCTTGCCTTCAGGTTCAACACCTGGGGAAGGGCAGGTGAGGGACTGGACGAGCACCAGGAGGCGGAGGAGCCAGCCCGCCAGACTTCCCCCAACCCGGGCTCCTCGGCAAAGCCCCTTCAGCTCTGCCCGAGAGAAGAGACTATCCGGGTTGAGGAGGGAGGGGTGCGGGAGGCGATGGTCACGCGGGTTCTGGGAGGCTCCGCGTGGAACTGAAGGATTTGGAAGCGAGGGAGGCTCCTGAAAGGCTCCCTACCAACCCTGGCGACGCCTCCCTCTGGGGTCCGGACTAAATTAGAAAGAGGAGTCTCTGATACTGGGGACAGCCCCCCTCAGATCCCCCCCCGAATTTAACCCCTGCATATCCACCCTGGAAAACAAGCTCTGCAGCCTGAAACTTAGATGATTCGTGGAGACCTGTTCAAGAAAAATTAAATCACACTTATGATAGAACTTTGGAAGGGGGGGTCGGTGCCAGGGAGGGACTGTGAAGCTAGAAGTTCTTTTTCTTTCCCTGGAAATCTGCTCCAGACAGATCCGGGGGCAACCCGGGAGCGCGTTCCCAGCTCCAGGGGTGAGGCGGCAGCCCGGGGAGGGGGGGGGGCATAAATCAGGCCTCAGCTACTCGGCGGGACAAAGGCACCCCCTGCTTTGCCCCAGACACGCTTTCCTTGCCCCTCTAGAGCCCGAGCGGCGGTCCTTCCTTTGCAGGGATTTGGTTTTCTCCTGCAAACCCAGACCTGAGAAGGAGTTAGAGCGGCTGCTTAACATGTAACCCCACGGCTGTTTCGGGCCGCGCGAATGAACCGAGCCCGCGGCAGCAGCTCGCACCCGCTCCCTTTCGCCTCTCCGGGGTGCGGGGAGCCGGAAAGGGCGAGCCTCCCATTCCCGACGCCGGCGGGGGACACTGGGTGGGCCGAAGCCAGCACCCAACGCGCCCCCCACCCCCCGCCCCCGGGCGCCCGAGCGCACAGATCCGCGCACACTTGCTCCGCGGGTCTTTGGATACCGTTTCCTTTCCTTCTAGAAACCTGCCTCGACTTCTGTTGCAGAGATGGAGACCTGAGGGCTCTCCTCGCCCCCAAGTTTTGGGCGAGCGTTACCCGACAGGGGTCTCTTGTGCAAAACTAGGGGGCCCTGCCTGCGCCCTCCGGTGTGGCCGCACGGAGGTCGTGACCTACCGGAGGGGGGCGGGCGGGGCGGGGGCGCGCACATCGAGCTGTGAATTCCAGGGAGGGGACCAGGCTCACCGAAGGCGGTTGTTTTTGGAAATCTGCGGTGGATGGGCAGCCGCAGGAAAGAATTACCCACCCGTCGCATTTCCAAAGCTCCCGCCCCCGCCTGCTCGGAAAAGTTGCCCTTGGGCCTCTTTGTCTCCCTGGAGCCAGGGCGTCTTCGCCTTTGGAAGCTGGGAAAAGTGGCAAAGCTGAGTGCCCGCGCCCGCCTCGGCAGCCTCACCACCCGCCTCGCCCCCGGCTCTGTCTCTTCTCCCGCGCACGGGCCGCAGCGCAGCCCCGGCTCGGAAGGAGGCCGAGGCTTGGGTGCTCTGGCTCAGGCTCTTGGGGACTAGCCCGGATCCAGGCCTCGGTGGGGCCTAAGGCTTTCCTCAAGCCTCAGACCCCCCACAGCTGGGGAAATGCCAGAGCCCCGTGTTGCACCCTGGGTGCTATATTTGCCCCCTACCTTGAGTGTAAGCAAAGTCTGCTTCGCCCACCCAGGGCTGCAAGCTCGGGCCGGGCTGCAGAGAGACGCTTGGCACCGCCATGCCACGCAGGGCGTTTCAATCAATGGTTAGGATGAGCTCCAAACCCAGGCAGAACTCGGCCCTTGGAGCTGTGATCTTTTTCCTTTTTCTTTTTAACATATATATAATTTCAGAGAGGAAGGAAGAGGGAGGGAGATATGGGAACATCAATGATGAGAGAGAATCATTGAGCAGCTGTCTGCTGCATACCCCACACTGGGGATCTAGCCCAAAGCCCAGGCATATGCCCTGCCCAGGAATTGAATCGTGACCCCCTGGTTCTTAGGTCAATGCTCAACCGCTGAGTCACTATAGACCAAAGGAAGGAACTTCCACAGTCTGAGCAACAGTAGGATCCCCAGACATCCTTGCAAATCAAAACAGATGTCCCTTGATAATTTGCTGTTTCTGGTATCAGCCACTCTCCAAGTTGAAACCCATTCTATCATGACTGCCAGCAGACGGGCCTGGGGAATGCTGTTAGTGAAGGAAAAAAGTTTTTTCTCACTTTTCTGCTTCAACAAAACAAACCATCAAATAACCTTACCCCTTGAACTAAGACTGTCCCGTGGCAAAAGCTTCTGCTTAATATGATTTTTGAGAAGTGAAACCCAGGCACGAAAACCCAACTGGTGAGCAGATTCCTCACATGAGGCCTCACCTTGTCTTCTCTCCTTAGTTTCATGTGGGTCTTCTGACATTTTTCTGAGCCCAGGTAAGTGCCAGTGTCAGTAAACCTGGTGTGATGCTTTATTTGCTTCGTGGTTAAGGATTGGTAAGGGTAGAGAGCTGCCTTGTGCTGTCTGTGCTGAAGGAGAGGACAGAGGAACAGAGGAAGATGAGTCCTGCTTCTCATGGTATCTCAGCCTCCAACATTCTTAGCAGTAATGAGCAAATACCTTCACCTCCACCCCCACAACTACCTTCCTACTCACTTCTGGCTGCTGTGTGCCCACAAACACTGCCTTCTCTCCTGTGACTGCAGCCCTACAATGCTCCCCGCCCAGGTCAGTCCCTCTGCATGGCACTAGATCCATCTCTTCTCTGGCAGGCAACTCCATGATGGTCCCTAAAGATCCCCACCTGCTGTTCATGCCTCGCTACCATTCCATTCCTCTGCTCCCATTCACACTAATTCGTTGAATAACAAAAGATATCTATATTCTCCCCTTGAGTGTGGGCTGGACCCAGTGATTCACGTATAACAAATAGAATGGCAAGATGATAGGATGGCACTGCATGACCTCCTTCTCTCTCTCAGCTCTTGCTCCCAGGGGAGCCAGCAGCTGTTTTCCGAGCTGCTCCACGGAGAAGCTCTCATGGCAGCAACTGATTCCTCCAGCCAAGGCCAGCGATGACCTGACGCCTGCCACCAGGAGAGTGAGCGCCGGGGAAGTGGATCTTCGCCCAGCTGAGCCTTGAGATGATGGCAGCCCTGGCTGATACCTTGATGGTAGCTTTGCGGGAGAGAGTCAAGAGGACCTCAACAAGGCACCTCTGGATTTCTAACCCACAGAAGTCATGTTTGTTGTTTCCAGTCATGAATTTTTGGGGTGAATGGTTATGCAGCAAGAGATAACTAATTAAGCATGTAATCAACTTAAGGATATGGCTCAAGAAAAATCTCTCCTCTTTTTTTCTGCAATTTAAAATTTTTCTTCTTTAGTAAATAATTATTGTCAGCATTTAAAACATGCTACTCTTTCTTTTAAAAAAAGCTCTCATGACCCCATTTCCCCTTCCAGCTACCATTCCACTTCTCTGCTCCTGTTTACACTGAATTCATTAAAAAACAAAAGATATCTATATTCTCTATCTCTAATTCCGTTTCTTCTCCTCTCTTAAATTCCCTCAAGTCAAGGTTGTTTCCTCCCTAAACACAATTCCACCAAAACCTGCTCTGATCCAGGTCACCAATGACTTCCTAAATTGAATGATCAGTTCTTATCTACCTTAATCTACAGCATTTGACTGAATTGATTACTCCCTCCTACTGGAAACTCCTTAGCTGCCAGGGCACTACACTCACCAGGTTTTTCTGCTGCCCTATTGGATGCTCTTTACCATTCTTCCTTCCTGGTTCTACTTCTCTCCAACCTCTTATCAAGTGTTATCAGAGAGATAGGAATTCATTCACTATCCTCTGCAATAAACTGAATGTTTTTGTCACCCGCCCCCAATTCAAATATTAAAGCCTAAAGCAGGGGTGGGCAACCTTTTTGTGAGTGTGTGCCAAAACCAGCAAAATCTCTGACTCAAAATTCTTCTGCGTGCCAACCCTAATTTTTTGAGAACATGTTACGCCTACTTGATAACTCTTAAGGTGTACATATGTGAAGAACCTTGAAGAAATAATAAAATTCAATCCAGTGACAAAAACACGGTATATGATGATGAAAAATACAATTATTTTTAATGTATACATGTACACTGATAGTCCGACAGAAAACTTTATGACTTCGTTTGATATTATCAGTGGGACTTTTGCTGCTGCATCACTGATGACAGAGATTTTACATCAGGTTTATATTTCGTGGCCTTCAGAGATATGCACGAGCTATACTTTCATCCGTCAGGCTACTCCTATTATGAAACTTAACAAAATTCATCACTGAGAACAAAGATTCACAAGCATATATGGATGAAACCAAAACACTGGTCGGATCTAGGAAGGCAGGGAGAGTTAAGGCAGAGGCATAGAAATTGCTCTTCCCCTCTCTCGTCAATCCATGTCTATGGTCTTTGAGATAACTTGTTATATAAAGTTATTTATTTATCTAAGATGCACCTACACTGAATTTATCTGAAAAATAAAAAAGTCGATATTAAGAAAAAAAATTGTAAATGGAAGATTATAAGAGAGGGTTTCTCGTGCCAGCAAAAGTTACTGGCGTGCCATGTTTGGCACACATGCCAGGCGTTGCCCACCCCTGGCCTAAAGCCTAGTGTGATGGTATTAGGAGTTGGGGGTCATTGGGAGATTATTAAGTCATGAGGGTGGATCCCCGGTAAATGGGATTAGTGCCCCTATTAAAGAGACTCCAGACAGCTCCCTTGCCCCTTCCATCATCATGTGAGGAGACAGCAAGAAGACAGCCATCTGAGAATAAGGAAGCAGGCCCTCCCCAGATACTGAATCTGTTGGTGCCTTGATCTTGAACTTCTCAGCCCTCAGAACTGTCAGAAAGAAATGTATGTTGTTTATAAGCCACCCAGTCTATGGTATTTTGTTATAGCAGCCCAAATGGGCTTGGACATTCTCCAGTCTTCAAACAAGCTTCAGTCATCTCCTGATAGTACTATAACAGTTTCAGAAGGGAAACTATTATAATGTCCATTATACAATATATCTACATAACTGACAGTATAGATTTATCAGTCAGTGTGAGCAAGAGTAAGCTGAAATAACATAAACCCTTAATCTCAGTGGCTTAACACAACCACCATTTATTTTCACTGCAACATGGGTTATCAGGGGAACTGCGTTCATCATTCTATCTTGACCTGTTTCTCTGACCGCCTCAGCAGCGGATACAGCATAGTCACACATTGGCTCTTAAAGTTTCTCTCCAAAAATTATACAAATCCCTTCTCACATTTCTGTGGCCAAAGTAAGTCTCATAGCCAAACCAAAACTCAAAGGGGACATAGGAATACAATCCTACCCCATGCCCAGAAGCTGGAGGGCAAGAACTATTTGATGAACTGCACTACTGACCACCTCAACAGACTTTATGTAAAACATCCTCAATCTTAAAAGAAAACATTTCCAAGTGGGCTTCTTTGTATTAAGAGACAATGTTATCTGAAAGAAAATGTGACTAAACCATCCCTGACTTAACCAGTGGTCTTTTTACCTTTCATAATTGGAAAGACTTCTCAGTGCTTTGCAGGTGCAGCCAAATTTGGGAAAGCCTTGTGATGCTCGAAGCCCTGCCTTTCATCTCAGCCTTTGATAAAATATGTCCATCTCCTCTCTGAATTCACAGCTTGCCAGGCAGTCTTACTGCTAGGGATTTCTGGAAGGTCCATAACCACACCACAGGATTGAAACTATACTTCTGCAGGGCTTTAAATAATTTTTATTTCCCATGCTTGTTGGGGGCAGGGGAACGGGAGGGAAGAAAAGCCAGCTTTTCCTGCCATCTTTTCAATCTTATATCTTTACGCTTTTTTTAAATTATTTTTTTTACATTTAAATTCTTTATTGTTTAAAGTATTACATATGTCTCCTTTTTCCCCCCACTGACCTCTCCCCGGCGGCCGTTCCCACGCCGCAGCACACACAGGTCTCACTGAATGACCCTTGTTCGGGAAATTATCTTGTAATTCTCTACTTTTGTCCTCCCTCCAGAGTTCTATACAACTTTCAAAAATCTATTCAAATCTCATCTTCTAGATCTTATGTCCTGCCAACTTTTGATGCCACTTGCAATTTTTCTTTCTCTCTTGTTTTTCATTGTATTTCTGTTGTTCTTGTTTTTGTTCTGTTTGGCACTTGCTGGCTTAATCGAATTTAGTAACTGTATGTGTCTGTATGACACAATTGTGTGAAAAGCAGAGATGTCTTACTTACGGTGGTATATCAGTAATGTACCCTCCCCTTCCCTCAGTGCCTGGCTCAGACCCTGGCCCAATGCATATTTGGAATAATTTGCTCTATTTTGTGTTGGAGCATCTTCTAACCCTTTTGGACCTACAAATAATTGGAAACACTTCTAGCTTTAATCATTCTCAGCTTTCTCTTCTCTTCTGATCTTAGTATGTGTATTTAGTCTCACTATAATCTCGTCAGTCAATTCAAATCTAAATGCCAGATCTACTTCAAAGAAGCCTAAATCTTAACACTTAAAGACTTTAATCGAAAATCCTCTGGGCTCATATCTTTTCTTTCCTGTCTGTAGACATGTTAGGGGCAAGAGAGGAATATTGGGGACTGGCTATGGTTGTGGGAAATATTGATCATGCTCTGTTAATCATGATTGCCTTGTGTTGGTTAAAGAAAGGACATTCTGAGCTGGCTGGGAGTTGAACACCCTCAGGACCTGGGAGTCAACCTTGGACCTGGAAATCAACTTGGAATGTGGTCCATTCTCATTGAAAGATTAACACCCTAGTTGCCCAAACAATGGAGTCCTACTCCAGCCTCCTACTTCCCCATGCCTGTAATCCCTACTTCCCTGTGCCTATAATCCAGTTACCCTGTGTAATCTTTGTCCTACCCTATGTAAGCAGCTGGTTTATGGGGGGGCGGCAGAGCAGGTTTTTGTGGATGACCTGCTGCTCTCCCATACTACCGGCAGTAATGGAATAAACAGTCCTTTTCTGAACCTCCAAGTGTGTGAGGTTTGTCACTTCCCACGGACCTGATTTGTGCCATATCAGGTATAAGGAGCTGAAGAAAGGAGATCATTGAATACACAACGCAAGAAGAGCCTGTATAAGTTGGGGTGGTTAACATGTGCTGCTTTAACAAACAACCCCAGAATTTCAGTGGTACAACACAATAATTTCTTGTTCATGCATATCACAATCCAAGGCAAGGCATGTGGTTTTTCTCTCAGTAGTGACTCGAGACCCAGACTTCTTCCATTTTGTTCCCAGGCCATCAAGTAAGGGCCTTCTGGATTCTCTGCTTTCAGCTGATTGACAATCAAAGACAGCCTATGACTTTTACAGGGTTTTATGGCCATGCCTGAGAACAATGGGCATTACTTTAGCCCATATTCCCCTGGCAAACATGCCAACCTGATTACAAGGAATGTTGGGAAATTTAATTTACTGGTGTGGCAAGACAAAGAAAAGAGGATTGGTGGACATCTAACTTGTTTCTTCCAAAGGACTTCAGAAGTTATTTTGTCACTTTATAATGCTGAGAACACTGCTCCAACACTTCACTGAATAGTGAGATACAAATCCTTATAAAGGGGGCATGGGGTGTTCCTCCATAACAATTAGTTCCTCCTCCCCTCTGTATTTTATAAAACCCAAAAGTCACTCATTCTCAAAGACAAAAATCAAGAACTAAATAGGGAGCTTCTTCCATCAGATACTGCTCTTCTCTCCCTGAACCGAGGTTACAAGAAATGTTCTAAGTGTTTCTCAGCCAAAGCAGAGCATCAGGATCAAGATGAGTTTTTGAACCTAAAAGCGCTCAAACCACTATGAAGATCTACTTAGGAGGAATTTCCTAGGACTAGACTTCAGGCATCCACTTCTAAAATATTCTCCTGATGATTTTGGTGCACATCCAGCATTGATTGAAAGAGATTGTTCAGACCTGAGAAAGAAGTGTCCAGTAGACCCATCTTATATAATAAAAGGCTAATATGCAAATAGACCGAATGGTGGAACAACTGAACAACCAGTTGCTATGACCTGCACTGACCACCAGGGGGTGCGCGGGGAAGATGGCAGGCGTTGGCAGCAGGAGGCAGAGCACGGAACACGGGCGTTGGCCACCTGTGGTGGGATGATAGAGCAGGTGAGCAGGGGTGCCAGACCAAGGCAGGGTGCTGGTCGCTGTCATCAGGGCAAGCCTCTGGTGGTTACTGAAAATTCTTTGCTTCCATGCACTCTGGTCCCACCAGGCGCTCACACCTGCTGCCAGAGCCACTGCTCGCACCCACTGCAGGAGCCCAGCACCAGCCCAATTGTTCAGCACTGTCAGCGGGTGCAAGTGACGGCAGGAGCGGGGCTGCCAGCAAACAAGGGACCAGGAGGCCATGGTGGGAGGGGCCAGGTGGGGGGCACGGAGGATGGGCCAAGACCTGCCCCTGTGCCCACCACAGCCTAGAGGCCCACAGTTCCTTTCAAGGTGCACAAATTCGTGCACTGGTCCCGTAGTAGTCAGATAGTTGCCATGTTTCATGCTATAGTAAACTTTTAAGAATTTGTCTTGGTCAAGTAAATAAACAAACAAAAGTAAAAATATTTTGTCTCTCAATTCAATTTTGTAAAAAACTGTATTGGTGAAGACAATATAGTGTGAATGAGAAAGTAAAACTAGAAGCCAGAAGATGGGGTTCTGCAAATTTCCATTTATGTTACCTTGAACAAGTCACTTGCCCTCTTAGAGTTTTTGTTTCCTTATCTATATAAAATGCCAACATCCTGACCTATCACCAATTTTTGGAATAGATGAATGCTCTCTTCTCCTAGAAGCACCTTCTTCAATTGGCCTCCAGGGTTCCACTCACCCTTGACCTTACTCCTACCTCCCTGTTCACTCTTTCCTATCTTCTTTTTTCTGGTTTCTCCTCTTTTTGCTACCTTTAAAGATTAGGATGCCCCAGGGTTCAGCCCTTGGGAATCCCCTGTCTTTGTTTACACTCACTCCCTTGGTGATTGTATTAGTTTTCTACAGTAAAATGAATATCACCAACTAAATGGCTTATCATGACACCCATTTTCAGCTCATAGTTCTGTAGGACAGAAGTTCAGGAATGGTGCTGTTGGGTCCTCTGCTCAGGGACTCAAAAATGAAGTTAAAGGATATCTGGGCAGAGTTATCACTTGAAGGCTCTGGAAAAGAATCTGCTTCCAACGTCAGTTAGGTTGTTGGCCGAATTCACTTTCATGAGATTGTAGAACTGAGGTCCCCATTCTCTTGCTAGCTGTCATCAAGGAGCTGGTCTCACTCATAGAGGCTGCCCATATTCCTTGCCACATGGCCCCAGCTTCCAACTTTTGAAGCTACCAATGCTAGCAATGGAGAATTTCTTATGCATGCAATCAATCTTGCTTCAAATTTCTCTCTTCTCTGTCTCAAAGCCAGATTCAAAGGACTCATGGGATTAGGTCAGACCCATTTGATTCAAATTAACTCAAAGTCAACTGATTAGTAACTATTATGAGATAAATGTTTGTGTCTGTCCCATCATCCCCTATTTATATCTTTAAACCCCAAAACCCAGTGAGAGGGGCCCTCATGATAGAATTGGTACACTTATACAGATGCCAGAGCGCTCTCTCTCTCTCTCTCTCTCTCTCTCTCTCTCTCTCTCTCTCCCATGCAGTAACACAATGAGAAGATGCCCATCTATAAGCCAGAGGAGAGCTTGCCCCAGAAACTGACCATGCTGGCACCCTGAGCTCAGACTTCCAGCCTCCAGAACAATAAGAAGATAATTTCTGTTGTTTAAGCCACCCAGTCTGTGATATTGTGTCATGGCAACCGCTCATCTGCTTTGTTTCCATGGATATGCTTATTGTGTCCATTTTATGTTAATGAACTCATACAATATATGGCCTTTTGTGTCTGGCTTAGCATAATGCTTTCAAGGTTCATCCATGTTATAGTATGCATTCCTTTTTATTGCTAAATAATTCCATTGTAAGGATAGACAATATTTTGTTTATCCATTTATCTGTTATAGATATTTGGGCCGTTTACACTTTTTAGCTGTTATGAATAATGCTTTTATGAACATTTGTGTGGCAAGTGTTTGTGTGGCCATATATTTTCAGTTGTCTTGGGTATATACTTAAGAATGGAATTTCTGAGTGATAGGGTAACTCTATGTTTAATTTTTTTGAAGAACTGCTAGGCTTTGTCACAGTGGCTGTACCATCCAGCAATACCTGAAGGTTCCAATTTCTCCACATTCTTGTCAACACTTGTTATTTTCAGTTTTTTTTTATCCTAGTCATCCTAGTGAGTGTGAATGGTATCTCACTGTGTCATTTGGTTTGCATTTGTTTGTCTTGTATATTAAAAAGTTGAAAGATGGTCCCTTGAAATATTCATATCACCCTCTTCGTCTTGATGTTGGTCTTACGTTTGGTAAAAAATTCTTCAAATTAATGCATGTTTTCAATTTGAACCACTTCTTGGAGCAAAAGTTTGGTAAATGTACTCTTTGCCTAAAATAATGCTTGCCTTTGTCATTAAAAAAATAATGAATTCACTCATATTTCACAAATTACTTATTAGTCCTAATCATCTATTTGTTGAGACCTTTCATACTCAATCCCTCCTCACTCTTCAAGATTCTATGGTCATAATGCACCTGCCAGGGTTAGTTTTCTGATAGTTCTAGTATTTCAGCTTGCTGAAGGCTCTGACTGCATGGAGATATTCTAAGTCAGAAGTGGGATGTAAGGAGGGCAAAAAGGTGCTTTGACATTTTTATCCCTGCATAACTTCTCAGGGAGATAAAAGACAAGCCTTGGTCAAAGACCAAACACTGAAAAGAACTTTGGGATAAATACAAATAATCCTGGACCACAAATTCACAGCAGGAAAAGGTCAACCGAGGACTACACACACAGTATAACACAGTGGCTTTCAACTGGGAGCATTTTGTGTGTTCTTCCCACCCCCAGCCCCACCCCCCATTCCCAGCATTTGGCAATATCTGGAGACATTTTTGGTTGTCTACTGGCATCTAGTGGGTAGAGGACAGGGATGCTGCTAAACTTTCTACAATGCACAAGACAGCTTCTGACAACAAAGTGCTATCTGGCCCCAGATGTCAACAGCATAAGGTTGAGAAACTCTAATGTAATAGGATATCAAAGAGGACTTTTCTTATCTTTAAGTTTCAGTGTATTACACCTGTTTGTTTCAATCTCTTCAGCTGTACCTCCAGATGATAGTGGAGAGTAGTTCAGATTTCTCTACTTCTATTAAAAAGTAATACTCAAAATTCCAGGAGTAAAATAAAAGAAGAAAAACCCCCATTGGTGACTGCAGTCCAGCCATGTATAAAATATGTTTTTATAGGCTCCAGAGGGTAAGTGAGGAGGTTGACTTAGTGTATATATGTGTGTATGATAGATAAAAATCATTGTCATACAAAGTTTACCTAGACAAATAAAAAAAAAATATTGTAGAGGTTCAATTTGCTGTTAGTTAATAAACAAATTTTTCTGTATTTTGTTGTGTATAGGATTTGTCAGACATTTTAACTTGATAATTTATTTTATGATTTATCATTCTAAGTAGACATTTATTTGCACACATAATTTTGTATTAATTCTGTGTTATTTTTTAAAAAATATATTTTATTGATTTTTTACAGAGAGGAAGGGAGAGGGATAGAGAGTCAGAAACATCAATGAGAGAGAGACATCGACCAGCCACCTCCTGCACACCTCCTACTGGGGATGTGCCTGCAACCAAGGTACATGCCCTTGACCGGAATCGAACCTGGGACCTTTCAGTCCACAGGCCGACGCTCTATCCACTGAGCCAAACCGGCTTGGCCTGTCTTATTTTTCTTGAAGACAACCCCCAAGAGACTTCAGGACGCACAGTCAGTATTCAGAGCCTGTGACCTTTTTTAAAAATATATTTGTATTTATTTCAGAGAGGAAGGGAGAGGGAGAAAGATATGGCGACACCAATGCTGAGAAAGTATCATTCATCAGCTGCTTCCTGCACTCTCCACATTGGGGATCGAGCTCGAAACCCGGGCATGTGCCCTTGACCAGAATCAAACCCAGCCACAGGCCAATGCTCTATCCACTGAGCCAAACCGGCTAGGGCTCAAAAGCCATTTTATCACTGTACCACATAAACCTATTTTAATTCTCTTCATTGCATTTATTACTATCTGATACATCTTATTTTATTGCCTTTTTCCCCTACATAATGAAAACTCCATTCATCTCTGTGCCTAGAGTGCTTGATAAACACTTGTCAAAGTGAATGAGTGAATCCCTGTTTTACAGATGGCAGAACCAAAGCACAGGAAGTTAAGAACCTGGAACAAAGTAGAGTCACAGATGGGAGAGTCAGGGTTTGAAGCCAGGCAATCAGTCTTCAGAGACCATCATCTTAACAACTATAACTTTCTGCTTTCTCCACCCAATAGGAGCAGCCCTGGTTATAATTAAAGACCAGAAGGGCAAGAGAAAGACCAGAAAGTTCTTCTCTCTTGGATTCAAAGGAGACCCTTCCTGGAACACAAGGAGATACAACAACCTGGGGGCGGGGGGGGGGGGGGGGGCTAGTCTTAAATACTAGAAGGTCGAATATAAATGGATTTCCAGAACCATTTGAAATCCACTCATGTCCTACTGGAACCCGTCAACTGTCTGCAAGTCAAGTCTGCAGCTGACTTTGACAATCCTGCTCCTAAAACCTTCCCAAGGAATTCTGAGCATCAAGAAAGTCACCTTCGTCTTTATTCAAAATCAAAACCAAGCAAATGAAAGTCCACCTTTAGGAACAAGTAGGCTGTACCTAGAGGCTGTCAATTTGGTATTTATTAGGTCCCCTCACAAGGTAAGTGTAGCTGGGCTGGGAAGCCAGCGCCCGCCCCCGATACCATCGTTCCTGAGAAAGTAATTTTCTTCCCCTTCTCGCAGCATTTGCTTTTAGAAAGTGGTCTCTGGGTTCCTGGGTCTGAGGTAATTTGTTTTTGCTGCAGCTGATGACTTATTGTGGCCTATTCTTCCCGGTGTCTAAGTCACTTCCTGAGGTTAAATTTGCCCATTGAGTGGCACCCTCATACAATTAATGTATAGAGGCACCACTAGGGAGTTACCTTTTGTTAATTTAAGTATATAACAGTATTTTCATCCTACCCTTGTTAACACCTTCCACTATTTTCCCCCAGAGTAACTTGCTGGTTGTGTGGGGGTTTTTTTCTTTCTTCTTTTTCTTGGTATCTATAAAGCAGAATATTTTCCATGTGTTGTAGACATTCTCCTTGTGTTTTCTGTTCAGTGGGTGACAATAGAAGAGGAAGAATGAAAGGGTTATATAGATTCCTGGAATCGAGTATTTTCAAGCTCATCATTTGGAGAAATTACTAATTCCTTTAGCAAAGGTTATTCAGTTGGAATCATGCGATTTAAAAACACATTTCTCCCTTTCAGATATAATTTCTGTGAAATGATAATAATTCAGCAGTTAGTAGAAAGAGCAGTAAAGTCATATATCAAGATCACATTCCAGCCCTCTACCCTTTCTACTTCTGACACATAATAAAGGGCAACATATTAATAAAAGAGAAATTCAGAATTTATTTTCAACTGAGAACAACTGAAAAAAGATTATTTTTGACCTTTGTCTTTCTTTGCTAAAGGAGAACTAAGACCAAACTATCAACCTTGGTTATCTTGAATTAGCCAAGATTAAATTTCTTTACATAATGGTCCTCTTATGTGTTGATTTGGAATTATTTTTAGCAAGCAAAAGGGTGGATGGACTTTAACACTAGGAATTAAAAGTTATTTTTATATGAAGAAAGTTAAATCCTAAGTACATCAGAAAAGTGGGGATCAACTCAGTTAATATTTAAAATAAATGTTTTTGCACATGCGTGTTTCCCCCTATTTTTGGAGGCTTGGAGCATCTAGCAGACATTCCCAAAATCAAGGGCAGAGGCCATTACCAGGAGGTCAAGGGCAGGCAGTGTTTCAGTTGTTGCATAGAGACCAATGGAACAGAGCACAGTGTGCAAGTACATTCATCTTAATCAAAAGACATTGTATCACAGTGTTGGAAGTGCCCTTAAAAGTCATCTAATGCCATCACCTTGTATTCAGAGAATAGGCTCTACTGATAACTTATCTTATGAGGCATGGAGGAGGATGGAGTTCCTCCCTAACCTGATCCAGTCTGACTGGGTAACTTCTTAATTACTTAATATTATCTATTATTTACCAACAGAGAGGTTTGACCATAAATAAACCAGAATTCCTAGGTGGGATTCTTTGTTCATTGCTATAATGTCATGCATAGGATTGAAAATGTTGAGTGTTTGCTAAATTCATATGCTTCTTGGGTAAGGGAGGATTGGGGGTGGGGAGATGGTGAGGCCTGAGAGATCTCAATTTCCCTTTCAAGTTTCCTGGGGTCTTAGAGAGTTGAGTCCAGCTTTGGTTAAAGCTCTTCTTCTGTAGGGGAGAATCTCACATCCCCACTTTCCCAGTCTGAATAGAAATGACTCAGGGTGCTGGCAAAGTCTCCTGGGAGAGTCGGTGAAGGTCACCTCTGGAGGAGGGCAAGTACAAATTCTGCTGATGGAATCAGTGGGTAGGATTCTAAGTTCTTTGTGGCCAGATGATAACCAGCCATGGTGGTTATAACTCCCCTGCCAGCCAGGGATCCTGCTCTTGAGACTCCCCTGCATCAAAAACACCGTGGAGCTTCTGAATTCACACATGGCAACAGAGCCTCCAAATTCCCCATTGTA
Source organism: Myotis daubentonii (assembly GCF_963259705.1). Classification (NCBI taxonomy): domain Eukaryota; kingdom Metazoa; phylum Chordata; class Mammalia; order Chiroptera; family Vespertilionidae; genus Myotis; species Myotis daubentonii. The sequence goes on along the minus strand of NC_081841.1, from coordinate 177,853,761 downwards.
AGTCTCATGCGAGGGCAAGCACTACTCAAGTAAGTCTGTGAATTAAAAGGAATCGTTCTGCTAGATTTGGAAGCCAATTGTTAAACAGTACTTGGTTTTCAGGCTTAAAAATGTTCCCCCTTGATTTTCAAATAATGGCTGATTTCAGCGATGTGTTTGGTCCCTTGAATTTCATTGCAAGTCTCAGACAATGACCACTAGATCTGCATCCTGTGGGGAGGATTGATTCTGGCAGCTGAGTCCACACGGCTGACGGTGAAGTACAAAGCTGTTTTATTTCTACCATGGCCATATTTTGATCCATAACGTTCTACTTTCTGAAGGGCCAGTTGGCATTTAGTCTGGTGGAATTCCAAGTGGCCATGTGCCACCAGTTAGGCGGCACACATTACAGGACACATGTGACTCTTCTTGCTGATTCCTTTTGCTAGAAGGATGCACTTCCCTGATAAATGAAATCTGGAAGCCTCTCTTCCCTCTAATTTGCATGAGAGAATTAGGCAAAGGGCCTACAAGGATTATGAGGGCTCTTGTACCATTCGTCTGAAGTCACACAGCAGTTACAGAGCTCCATGTAGATAGCGCAATCACCACCACATTCAACATGGAAATTACTCTGTAATTGAACTCTATTAGACACTAAGCCTGAGCCTCCCTGAGGAAGGAATTTGAACATTTGGGAATATTATCTGGGAAATTTAGATTTAAAAAATATTCATTTGAAATACTTGGGTGACTGATTTAAAAAGTACTTGTCCAGAAGTTTAAAATATTCAAAGAATGACCTGGATTCTTCCTTCCTATTGATACATAGGGACACATCCCAAAATTATGCACATTCTATCATAATTGCTTAGTCATTGAATTTCATTTCTTTCTGGGGAAAGAAACCAGGTTGACTTATAAAAGACAGAAGTTCAGTCCCCTAGCCCCGTGGTTGGCAAACTGAGGCTCGCGAGCCACATGCGGCATTTTGGCCCCTTGAGTGTGGCTCTTCCTAAGCTTTAGGAGTACCCTAATTAGGTTAATAACAATGTACCTACCTATATAGTTTAAGTTTAAAAAATTTGGCTCTCAAAAGAAATTTCAATCGTTGTAATGTTGATATTTGGCTCTGTTGACTAATGAGTTTGCCGACCACTGCTCTAGCCTGACAGCCCTCCAGAGCCTCAGCTTCCCATCACCACCTTTCTGGACATTTGGACTTGGATGCTTTGTAATTACTCTAATCAATGCTCCAATCTCCCTTTTTGTTTCCAAGTGGTTCCCATCACCATCTGTGGAACCAATGCTTGCTAACACCTTTCTTTCCTTTGTCCCAAATTTCCTTGAGTCCCCAAGGCTTGCTGGGTGTTCCCTTGCATTATCTCCCACACTCCACCCTTCCTTTCAATTCCCATTGCCCCCAGACCCCCTGCTGCTTCCAGCCTGGCGGATTATAATAGCCTCCTAACTAATCGCTTACTTCTTTCTCCCCCTCCCATTCACTGCTGCCACAGTAATCTCCCTAAAACACCATTTAATCATGCCAAACCCTTAATTAAAAATCTTCATTATCTCTTCATTACCACCAGGATAAAATCCAAGTGCCTTAGTTTCCTTCTACTATCTGGCTTCAATCCACATTTCTGGTAATTGCCTGCACCTTCCCCACAGTTTTCGTAGACTCCACTCAAACCAGTCAAATCACACCATTCATCCACCAGAAATGGTTTCTTTTCCAGCCTCTCACTGAGATTTGTGTTCATTCCACCATTCATCCACCAGAAATGGTTTCTTTTCCAGCCTCTCATTGAGATTTGTGTTCATTCCACCATTCATTCACTAGAAATGTTTTTTCCAGCCTCTCACTGAGATTTGTGTCCATTCTTTGAGACCCATGTCAACATCTTCTGCCTCTTGTTCCCAGGACAATTGTTTGTCCCCAGAGCTCCTAGAACATTAAATGCCCACATCATGGCCTAACATTACTTACTTGTAGTTTTGCCCTTCTTTGCATTTAGTTTTGAAGTGCTTGTGTTTTCTACTTCAACTATGTGTCTTAAGATAAAAAATTGTTCCAGATACATCTTTCTCTCATAATAATCATCACTACTTGCTGCCTGCCATCCCCAATAGATACCAATTATGATATGATTTGGTTATAAGATATTTGGAGTTTGATGGCCATTGGAAATAACTGCTGCAGTGTGTCCTTGTGGTCTTTTTTATTTGGAACAACTCATATGGGTGATTGGCATGCCAGATTATAAAGGAGATTTATTTGGTGTGACTGGGTGCTCAAAGTCAACCATCCTGAAAAGATAAAGTTAAAGAAATGCTGTGGGAAATCATCTGTAGGGAAAAACTGTATTATTCTCCATCCCTAAGGACTAAGAGATACAATGGAGGAACTCTTTGTGCACAGCTGTAGAATGGTGGAGAGGCTGAAGGGAAAGCAGGCACAACTGTGTTATCACCTAATTTATATTGCATTTTTCCATGTATAAGAAGCTATATTTTTCTAAAACCATTAGACTGAAAATCAAGGGGTGTCTTATACATGGAAGTCAGCCCAGCCGAGGACGGAGCCACACCGGTGCGTAGCTGCCATACTTTGTCAAACAGGTTTCCTCCAATCACGAGCCTTATTGTTACTGACATCAGCTGATGCCATAATTGGAGGTGGATGTGGAGAGTGTGCAGATGCAACAGGGACTAGAGCATTCTGAGCCCATAAAGATGTCAAAAAATAAGAAGATAAATACCGGTAAGAGATTGTCTTACTCTGCAAAATTCAAATGAATGTAATCAGCTATGCAAAAGAGCATGGAAATAGAGCTGCAGAGAGACTGTTTGGACCTCCTCTCACTGAGTATATGATCAGACAGTGGAGAAAACAGGAAGAACAACTCCTGAAGATGCCAAAAAGGAAGAAAGCCTTAAGAGGAAAACGACCAAATGGGCAAACTTGGAGCAGAGGCTTAAGACTTGGATTATGGAGCAGCACCAGAGTGGCTTATGTGTGTCAACCAAGCTTATTCAAGTCAGGCAAGAACGTTTGCAAGTGAAATGAACACTGTTGATTTTAGAAAGGCAAAATGGTGCTTCAATTCATGAAGAGAGAAGGGTTGGCCATGAGAACACAAACAAAGTTAGCTCAGAATATGCCACCAGTTTATGAGGATGGTCTCACATATATAGACAGTGACTCAGAAGACAGCAGTGACACAATAGAAGTTGAAGAAATCGATATGTCTGGAACTAATGGTGATGAAGAAGAGAGCAGTGATGCAACAGAGGCTGAATAAAGTGATGTGCTACATAATATCATAGTACTGATGTGTAACATTACCTGGGGTAATTACTAAATACAGATGTGTTCTGTTTTATGTTCAAAATATTGATTTCTTAATTTTGGGTTGGAAAACTAGGGGGCGTCTTATACATGGGGGCATCTTATACACGGAAAAATATGGTAATTTCCATCTAAGTGTTTGGAAATGTGCAGCTCTGCCCTTCTTTGCATTTATGCTAGACTCACATAGGAGTAAGGCACAGTACACAGGGCATGGAGAAGCATCAGGCGATTCTCCCGACTCTCCTTTGCATTTTAGTTCCAATTAGAATGTAGGTACCTTGTCCTGAAGAGGTAGTGTCCTCCCTGCTCTACGCTAGCCAGGAGTGCACTGCATCTCCAGGGCCTTTCACTCTTATACTTCACCTCAAATTACTGCATCCTTGCAGAAGGCAAGTAAGTACAACTTCTCCTTGTCACTGTGGAGTCCTCAGATCAGGCACTCCGTAATCTCACATGCCATCATCACAGGAATGAAAATCTTCCTTATGGTCATGAGTAGAGAATGTCTTCTTCCTGTCTTCCCCTACTTTCCTTCCACTTTTGGGAAAGAACCATGAAAAAAAACATCTTCATAAGATAAACTATACCAGGTAGTTGAGGATGTTAGGATTTCTTTCTTTCTTTCTTTCTTTCTTTCTTTCTTTCTTTCTTTCTTTCTTTCTTTCTTTCTTTCTTTCTTTCTTTCTTTCTTTCTTCCCTCTTTTCTTCTTCTTTAAAAAATATTTACTGGGGAACACCACTTGACCACTTGTGCATTAACATTATTTCTGGAGGTGAGAGGTGCAATCATCACAATAGTTGGCATGACCCTGGGCCCAAGCCAGAGGCTTTCCCACGCTACCTGTGTCCCTACTGGACAGCTGACACTTGAAGGAGCCTCCCCTCCCAAATTAGCTGATGCCCATTGAACTGCTTGTACCCTGTTTCCCAAAGTGTCTTCTGCAATAGGCTTTTAGAATATATATATAGTTTCAGAGAGGAAGGGAAAAGGAGAGAGAGATAGAAACATCAATGATGAGCGAGAATCACTGATCGGCTGCCTCCTGCACGCCCCCTACTGGGGATCGAGCCAGCAACCTGGGCATGTGCCCTTGACTGGAATCAAACCCAGGACCCTTCAGTCCATAGGATGACACTCTATCCACAGAGCCAAACCAGCTAGGGCAATAGGCTTTTCTTTGTTGCTCCCAATAAAACATTAAAATAGTATTTCAGTCAATGAGACCCAAAGTCACAATTTGTGTACAAAAGATCCAGGAGACATTGTTCTCAGAGCTCAAAATCATTCAAGCAAGTGAACCGACAACGCACATGACTTGAAGTTGTCCCCAGGTTAATGCTACATGTAAACATTTACAAATTACACATTCAGAATCCAATAGAGTGCATGGCTTAAGGAAGTAATCCGCACTAAAAGGTGTCCTAAAAGAGGTAAATTTGAGAGATTTTGATGTGGGAGAGAGTTGTGTATAAAAAGACATGAAGCTGAGTCAGAGTAATTCCTATGAGGACAGTGGAAGCTTGATTAAGACAGAGAAATTCTAGATGAGAGTTCATTTTCTCATCAGGTTTTAAACACAGATATAGTCTAATCCAGGGGTGGGCAAACTTTTTGACTCGAGGGCCACAATGGGTTCTTAAACTGTACCGGAGGGCCGGAACAAAAGCATGGATGGAGTGTTTGTGTGAACTAATATAAATTCAAAGTAAACATCATTACATAAAAGGGTACGGTCTTTTTTTTTTTTTAGTTTTATTCATTTCAAATGGGCTGGATCCGGCCCACGGGCCGTAGTTTGCCCACGGCTGGTCTAATCCACCTTTGCATCTAGGGCAAACAGCATAGTGCCTGGCACATAGTAAGTGTGCAAAAAATGCCTGGTGAATTAATGCATAAAAAATAATTTTTGCAGAATCAAATATATTGAATAAAAAGTGAACTAGTGTATTTCTAAATTTGCTCCATCTTGGTTACATTTTTTTCTCTTCCCCTGTTGCCTGCTGCTCTTCTTGACTTTCTGACAGGGTTGAGTGGTAAATGCAAACACCCAGATTAATATGTTATGCACATTTGTATTGTTCTATATGTCTCATAGGGGAGGGGGGTGAGAATCAGACAGGATAAAGCACTTTGGCCCCTTTATAGTAGAGAGGACATGTCAATGCCTAAGGAAGATAACACTGACAAAGCATGTTTAAAAGCTCTGTTGTTGGATGGACATTAAGGTCCTCAGAGAAAGTGGGAGAACATCCTCCAGATCACTATATGCTAATGGGAACTTTTCTATAATAGTTTCAGTTGAATTTTCCCAGGGCTCCCCCTCCCTTACCTTCTACCGCCCCCCAGCCCCCGCCCCCCTTCCCCACCTCCCCCAGGTCAAAGTAACAGTTGCCTTGACCTTTTTCTCCTTGGGTACAAACCTAATATAGCGCCCAGTCTAAAGAGGAAACTACAAGTTCACTTCACTTGGAAGGCCCCTATGTTACGCAGTGGAGAATTATGAGTAGAGAAAATATGGAAGTCTTTCCCTCCTAGTGACCTTGCAGGTCTCCATGGCAACTTTGTGCTAATTGGCGAACTGTGCTTCTGCAGAAAGCGGGCAACTCCCTCCAAGACCTCCAAGCACACGAGCGCCACCTAGTGAGAAAAATCCCACTTCAAAACTTTCCAAACAACCCTAACTTTTCATTTAACTTTCCCTTGAAAATGATTACTTTAAGTTCATATAGACATGTATATAATTTTAAATATTTTAACAAAGAATCCTAATTCAGGAATCAAAAGACTAAAACTATTCAAGTGAACTGAACCAGGAAATTCAAAGATTCAACTGCTACTTTTTTAAAAAATATATATTTGTATTGATTTCAGAGAGGAAGAGAGAGGAAGAGAGAGAGATAGAAACATCAATGATGAGAGAAAATCATTGATTGGCTGCCTCCTGCACACCCCCTACTGGAGATGGAGCCCACAACGCGGGCATGTGCCCTTGACCAGAATCTAACCCGGGACCCTTCAGTACGCAGGCCGACAGCTCTATCTACTGAGCCAAACCGGCTAGGGCTCAACCACTACTTTTTAATCACACTTTGATTTCTTTCCACCTATGTATGTTTTCAATAGTGCTGATGTGTTATGATGTGTAAAGAACATCTTCAAAATTCTGGAATAAAACAAAAGAGGTATGGATGAAGGGTTGGGAATGCTGTGCAAGGAGGCAGAAATAAGACTGTTCACTCTAGCGCTAGCCAGTTTGGCTCAATGGATAGAGCATCGGCCTGTGGACTGAAAGGTTCCAGGTTCGATTCCGGTCAAGGGCATGTATCTTGGTTGTGGGCACATCCCCAGTGGGGAGTGTGCAGGAGGCAGCTGATCAATGTTTCGCTCTCATCGATGTTTCTAACTCTCTATCCCTCTCCTTTCCTCTCTGTAAAAAATCAATAAAATATATTTTAAAAAAAGACTGTTCACTCTATACTCTGTTATATTGCTTATTTTTGAACCATGTGAATGTTTTGCTAATCAAAAATTATATTAAGAAAAGAGCAGTGAGCACATAATTGTGTTGCAAATAGCCATTTAGTTTCAGCAAAAACTATATCACCAGTCACATTAAATTTATTTGCTAATTTTCAAAGAAAAACAATGCCTCCTCTTCATGAAGTTAAAGAATGTTTTACAAGTAAAAGTACTTGTCTGCGGGGGCGGGGTAAGAGATCAACTGAAGGACTTGTATACATGCAAAGAAGCATAACCAATGGACACAAGACACTGGGGGGTATGGGAGGCCAGGGGAAGGTCAAGGGGAGAAAAAAAAAGGAGACATATATAATACTCTTTGTAATACTTTAAGCAATAAAACAAAATTTTAAAAAAAGTACTTGTCTGCTAAATGTAACCTGGTACACATAAGAACTTCATTTGAACACACACACACACACACACACACACACACACACACACACACGTCAAAATGCTATTTAACTTCCTTGAACAAACTCTACTATATATGTTACCTAATTTGACCCTTGGACATAATAACCAAAAAAGTAAGTAGAGTGCTGGCTGGTATGTCTCATGGTTAGACCATTGGCCTCCCACACCAAAGGCTTGCAGGTTCCATTCCCAGTCAAGGGCAGGTACCTGGGTGGCAGGGTTCCATCCCCAGCCCCAATTCAGGCTTGTGTGAGAGGCAACCAGTGGATGTGTCTCTCTCACATCCATGCTTCTCTCTTTCTCTCTCTCCCTCCCACCCTTCCACTCTAAAAAAAAAAAAAAAAAAAAAAATCAATGGGAAAAATATCCTCAGGATGTTAAAAGTTACATAAAGCAATGCTTTAGGATATCCTTCAGGTTGTGGCAACTGCTGAAAGAAGCCTTCCATTTATCTTTGGCAACTTGGAAAGAAAGACACATGGAATCCTGCACCAAATGCAGCTTACTGTCCTGACAAAGATGCCGACCCAGAACAGTCACGCTGGCCTTCTCAGTGCTCCTGTGCTGTCAGGCCACTTATTGATGTGTCCAGGCTGGGAAGACACTGGAATGTCCCCCATCACACCTAACAAGTATGATCATTGGCTTTGAGGTTATTTTATAAAACAGCCAAACTGTTTGCTTAAAAAATGTGAAAAATATCATGTAGTCTTGAATATTTTTCTGCCTTTATTTGTGCTTGAATTTTTCCTGTCCACAGACCTCTTTATGATTAGGAAACAGACCCTGGAGTCTCCACAATTGTCTCCCCAAAACTGAAACAAAGCAATACACAAGCAAACGAGACAGCTTTGGCTCAGCAAGTGGATGCAATGTTTTTCAAGTTTGTCTTGGAATTTTGAAACAGATCCTCAGTGAATAAAAACCACACCACCACCATATTTTACTGTGTTTTGCATTTGGGATGAATATTGGGGGGCAAATGCATTTGTGCCATAGAAGCATAATACTAGAAAATAAAAATACAGATTTGGAATTTTGCATATTTTAGAAAGTAAGTTTGTAGTTGCTGGCAAGGAAAATAATACAATAATCCTATATAATAAAGAGCTAATATGCTAATTAGACCAGATGGCAGAACGACCTTCTGGAACGACTACTGGGGGGAGGGGAGGCCGCAAGGCAGCTGGAGCCATGAAGGCCTACTCTTGCACGAATTTTGTGTATCCGGCCTCTAGTTAATAAATAAAATTGCAAGAATAAACTTTGTTTCGTGTACTCATAACTGTAGATCTACTTTTCCCATCTCTCTATGAACCTCAGATTATGGTAAAACAAATTAATCTTAATAGCATGTGTTAGCATACTTCATGCCAAATATTATCTTTTATATATATTCTACAGAAAGTATTAAATAGCCAACATTTACTATATGACATATGTTCACAATTTTCCTTACTTATATTTCATTAAAGTATTACATTGGATAGAGGCTGACAGCTAAAATGAAAAAGTTTAAGTGAGAGTGTTTGAAAATTTTAAATACATATACTCCTATCTATTACTGTATGAGCTTGTGATTTTAACAAAAAACAACAACTATAAAACAGGGTAGAATCAATGATGAGGCCATTATCCTGTAAAAATAGAAGGTTTTAATTTATCTGACAGTTGGTTTGGGCATTATTAAAAAAAGGAAAATATGTACAATTGCAACTGTTGAATGATATCCAATTTATAGCTCTAGTCACATGGCTACAAAGCTAAAAAGAAGTGAAATTGAACCATCCTCCAGTAAATTAAACTCATGCCTATATCCCATCTAAACTGTTGGTCCAACCATTCTCTTCATTTCATCTGAGTTGATCCAACCCTAACCTGTCTGTGCTAAAATTGTTCTTAGAGTGACAGCTGTGATCCAACATTTAGTAATGGATCATTAAGTAGGAGAAAACCTCCACACAACAGTCAGTCAGAATTTGATACTGGATTCTCAATTAGAAAATATTCACCTTGTCAGAGCTATACGCAGTATGTGAAAATCTTTGGTATATATAAAGCTAATATATATATATATATATATATATATATATATATATATATATGTATATATATATATATATATATACACACACACATATATATATATATATATGTATATATATATATATATATATATATATATGTTTTTTTTCTAAAAGTATAATCCATTTTGGTCACTTAGTTCTTTATAGCTGGAGAGAACTAACATCCTCCATGAAACATTACAACTATTTTCTTTTCTAAAATTCCTGTGTGTTATAAGACATATTTTACTATGTACTAGATAGGTTTAAATGTCCAGCTGAGTTAATGGCTAGGAATGCCGATTGTTTTAATTTGACCATTTTAAGAACTAACTTGGAGCTAATAACCTTTCTATTCAGAATTCCACCTTAGAAAAAAACAGCAGCTCTACCAGCAAAAGTATTTGAATTACAGCAAGCTATGGTTGAGATACAATTTTTTGAACATCTACTTTATAACATGTAACTACATATTACATGATCTCAAGTACCTTAATACTACTCCCAACTATTCTGTGAACATTTCATTAACTTCCTAAGGAATCTCATTTTCTTGGTAAACTTGCTAAATAATCAGCTATTCTACCAAATAAAAATATACTTTCACTTTACAAATTATAAAATATATATATTTTATTTTAAAAAGAGAAAGACTTTCCATTCCCTATTCATCCATTCAATAAACTAATATTTATTGAATGTGTAGTACATGCCAGACACTGGGTATTATAACAGTAACCAAAAGAGACATGGCCCTTGCCTTCATGGGGAAGAGAGCCTTGAATCAAATAAACATAAAAATATAGTTACAAGTTTATGTGGATGAGATGGGGTGGTCTGAAGGAGAATAATAGTAGCCTACTTTAGATCGGGCCTTCAGGAGGCATCTTTGAGGAAGTGACATTTAAGTCACCTGAAGCCTGAACCTGAGGCAGCCAGGTGATGAATCAGGTGGGGAAGGAGTGGCAGATAAACAATGAATACTTTTTTAGTATAAGTTTACAACATTTGGAACATACTCCCACTACAACAGTATTTGTTATTTCTCTTAAAAAATTTTAATTGAGATAAACTTGGCATATAACATTATATTGGTTTCATATGTACAACATAAAGATTCGATATTTGTATAATTGCAAAATGATCACCACACCAAGTCTAGTTCACAACCATCATTGGACGTATTTATAATTTTTTCTCCTCGTGATGAGAGCTCTTAAGATCTAATCCCTTAGCAACTTTTAAATATGCAATAGAGTATTATGAACTATAGCCACCGTGCTGTACAGTACATCCCCACAACTTATTTATTTTATAACTGGAAGCCTATACCCTTTGACCAACTTCACCCATTTCTCCCAACCCCCACCTACTGCCTCTGGCAACTACTTATCTGGTTTCTGCACATATGTGTTCTGTTGTTTCTCTGAAATTTGAATTAAACTAGGCATCCTGCATTTTATCTGGCAATCCCAGGTGGGCACCTGAGCCGAAAGCAGGTGAGAGGGTGTGGCCACTGTGGAGAAGGTGAGGTGGCTGTCCTGAGGTAATGGAAGGGAGCATGGGTGAGTTGAGGTTGGACAGCCAGAAGCCCAAGATTTCTTCATGATTTGTAGGTATCATTCTTTCATACCTTTGCTTTTGCCTAAAACAAAGTTTTACAGCACACCAGTCAGAGGCTAGTTTCAATTTAAGATGATAAGTTTTCAATTAATATAAAAATCTGAGAAACATTCTCAGCCAGCATAAGAACTGCAAACTCCAGAAAGATGTGCTTATTTTCTTGAAAGACAAGCTTAAAGAAAGCTTTAGTGGATAAAGCATGTATATGTTCAATCTCTGCTTTCCACTTGGCTATTTCATCGTGAATTGGCCGAGTCTGTCACGGTATGTGCAGGGGCCTGAAAGACGCCTGCTGTCTGGAGGAACATATTGTCTTGCAGGCTGAGGTGCCCTGCAGAGGGGTGTGACTCAGCTCTCACCTATTAAAAGCTGTACACTTCAGCCCCAATAGGTATTCTCACATAAACCTCTCTGAGTAGAACATATAATTTAGCCTTTGCAGACCTTGGAGTCGAATAAAGAAACTCGATTCTATTTTACAATTTCGACTTGGTGTTAAAATTCATATCATTGTAATGAACAGAAATAGATCCAGAGACAAATGGCAGGGGCGGTGGGGGGGGGTGGTTAGAGAGCAACCAAAGAACTTGTATGCATGCACATTAGCTTAACCAATGGACACAGACACTGGGGTGGTGGGGGCCTGCCCGGGGTAGGAATGGTTGAGGGGGGGTGTAAATTGGGGGAAAAGGAGACATATGTAAAACTTAAGACAATATAAATAAATAAATAAATAAATAAATAAATAAATCACATCATTGTACATATATCCCCACTACATGCCCCAAAAACCTGAGTACAAGTGTCAAAAATTTGACCATGTATTCCAAATTCATTAACACTTAGTGGTAGCTTTTTGTTAATATACAATTAAATAATGCTACAAAGTCTCTTGACTTGTCTATATGCACATATGTGCCTCTTCTGTTAATTCATCTAAATATTGATAAAGCTCCTACTATGTGCTGCACATAGTATTTTCTAGCACTTTCAAACAAAAGGTCAAATACAGCCTTATTAAATTCACCAAATAACTCATTCATTGAGGGTTAAAAATCAAGTGCAAAAACAAATTTTTGGGATACTTATTAAATTATATTTAGAAATAACATAAGAAATTCAAAAAGATCTCTGAAAAAGAGAGTTTGAGTAGTTACAAACTAAGGATTGCAAATCTTATTTCCATGTAAGATCACCAATGGTGCCTTTCTCCAAATACAGTTAAGACCTCTGACTTCAAAACTGCCTTCAGTAAAAAAGAAAAAACCAAAAACCACATGCAGGAACCCACAAAAGGAAATCTGCATTTCATATTCCCTTTGGGACTTGTATTAGTTTCCTAATGCTGCTGTGGCAGAGTACCACACATTGGGAGCCTTAAACAGCAGATATGTATTGTCTCACAGTCCTGGAGGCTGAAAGTTTGGGATCAGGTATTGGCATCTTTGGTTCCCTCTGAGGCATGAGGGAGAATCTGTTGCATGCCTCTCCCCTAGCTTTTGGAGGTGGGCTTTTCTGGGCGTGTAGATGCATTGTGACAATCTTCTGTCGTTACATGTGTCCTCACATCCTCTTCCCTCTGTCTCAGTCCAAATTTCCCCTTTCTCTAAGGACACCATGGTATTGGAATAAGGTCCACCCTAATGACCTCATCTTAATTTTATCATCTGCAAAGATACTATTTCCAAATAAGGTGTGACACTCACAGGTACTGGAACTTAGGACCTCAGCCTCTTTGGGGGGAACACAATTCAACTCAGAACAGGGGGATTGAGCAAGAGTCTAAATACCTGTGGGTTTAAAAGAAAGGAAACCATGCTAAGCTAGTAAGGTTGTTTTTTTTAAAGCTCCATTTTGATTAGTGAAGAGCTGACATTTGAGTCCAAAATGATCTGAATCCAGAGAGTTACAGGAAAGAAATGTCACCCTAGACAACATAACACAAGATGCTATTACAGCAGATAGTCACGGGGGCACTGATTCTTACTCACTTTCTGATCCACTGATCAAAAGTCAATTATCAAAAGCTTCAAACAAAATGATTGATTTTAAAGACTATGAGTAAAGTCTGATTCTGACAAGTCAAGAGTTCTAATAAAGATGGATTGCCTAGTTATGTAGTGTAAAGGGGCAGACTTCTACTGGTTATTGCTTCTCCAGATAGCTGGTGGCTTTGGGCAGATAATGAACTTTTCTTGGTCTCAGCATAGTCTCAGTGGGACTATGGGCTCATGGAAATATCAAGGCCCCAATCACACTGAACTGTGTCCAGCACAGCCATGGTAAACCTGAGGAGGGATGGTGAAGGATTAAAGAAAACAGACAAGAGAATATAGTTGGGGCCAGGTGGATCACTGAGCCTGGATGAGGACACAGTGACCCCGCCTGAAAACTGAATCTTTATTTTTATAGTCAGATCACACAAAGCAAAACAAGGGAGTGGTCAAGATATTTACAATGTTCTTGCAAGTTTCAAATCTGCTTCTTTCCTGTTATTGCAATTCTCTGAACTCTATCAAGCTTTGTTTTGGCAGCACTCGCTATACCTCCCGCAGCCCACATGCCTCAGCAACCCAGGACTACAAGATTGGACTATAAGGTCAAGCTTACATACAACCATAGCCTTTGGCTATAATTGTGCTGGGAGGACTTTGCCCTCCAAGCTGGGACTTGTATGTGCCTTTGCCACAAGAGGACCGTGCCCTCTCATCAGTCTGAGGCTTGATCCTGTAGCTGCTCTCCACATCACACGAAATGAAAAACTTAGAGCAACTCTTACCAGACAGCACATCTAGGAGCTCCTCTTGTCCCTTAGTAACTTCCTCTCACTCACAAACACTGGCGCTCACTGTGTGAGCAGTGCTACATAAGACACGGGCACAAAGGCCTGTGAGGGGTTGTTGGTCTATGTGGAAAGCTCACCAAACAAAGGCTTGTGTGAACTACAAGGACCATAAACACAGGGAGAAGGATCGGTGGAAGTATAGAGGAAGAGGCATTCTAAAAAGAGTGGTCAGGTCTGGGGATACTGGCCACCTTCCCTAGGATGATTCAGAAAAGCCTAGAGGCAGGCTTGACAGACTGACCTTTGTCTTTTCATAACAAGAATCCTACAACATAGTCCATAATGCCTGAGTTTCTCTCTCTGCGTGTGTGTGTGTGTGTGTGTGTGTGTGTGTGTGTGTGTGTGTGTACACTAATGGCAGTCATTAGCTGAACTACTGTTTTAGCAGGTTTTCACAAGGATTCCAGCTCATACAGAGTGGAAAGTATTTGAGAGGCTCAGAGAAAGAACCCCAGTTCTGGCATCCTTTTGAATCCTCGGATGCATCCTCAAAATACAAAGCACAGAAATGGGCCCATGTACATCTACGGATAAAGACCTAGCAAGATCCTTTCCTTCCCAAAATCTTGGCCAGGCTCATGCCAGGATTTTTGCAAACTTGTCTACAAAACGGTGTCTTTTCATCTCTCTCTCCCACACATCATTTGCTAAGGAGGGTCAATCAGGCTTCCTGGTGGGAACTGCTGGCGAAGGCGTGGAGGCGGGTTTGGTTTGGTAGGTGTGTCCAGTTTCCAGAGGGGTTATGTGAGAGAGCTGCCTTCCTCCTAACGACGTCTATGGGAAGAAAGGCTCCTTGGGAGCCTCCTCCTATCAGCGGAGTAACTGCCATTTTCCTACCCAGGCCCCCCTTGGAATGGGGCTTCTTTCCGGCCATCACAAAGCCTCCAGCATGCCATGAAGGGACATGATTCGTCTTTTGCTGGATGTTTAGATTGGCTGCTTGGGTACAAGAATGGAACAGAGCTTTTTCTCTGAGGACAAGTTGTTGGGTCCTGTCGAGGGGCAAGGTTGGAATGAACATCACTCACATCAGGAAGGCTAAGATCATCAACGATTGACATGGATGCCGTCAAGACTTTTCCCACAGTGGGCACACTGCCAAAATCAGAGTGTTGAGTGTACGTGCATTTTTTAAAGACGCATACCCCCCGGCCAGCATGGCTCAGTGGTTGAGGATCGGCCTATAAACCAGGAGGTCACGGTTCGATTCCCGGTCAGGATACATGCCCGGGTTGCGGGCTTCATCCCCAGTGGAGGGTGTGCAGGAGGCAGCCAATCAATGATTCTCATCCTCTGATGTTTCTATCTCTCTCTCCTTCTCCCTTCTTCTCTGAAATAAATTATATATATGTATATATATATTCTCTTTTTAAATCAGGCATTCATAAACAAGAACTCATACATTAATTACAGAAAAATAGTTTTCGAATCATAGAGAATAAAAATATATTTTAAAAATAAAAAGGCACATATCATAATGTTGATAGAAAGACACTTGACATGGGGGGAAAAGTCTGCTGAGGGGGACCCAGTACAGCTTCTTCTCACTGAAATTATTGATGAAATGCTGAACAATATTGTCAGGTGGAATTTTGGATTTACAGTGGGGCTTGAAACTTACTAGGCAAGAAACACAGCCACAGCAATACATACCGTAGTCCTTTATGAATCTTTGAAAATATAAATCCCTAGCCCCTTATTCAGAACAATTTGGTGATGTGCTCTCTTTTTTAGTTGTCAGAAATTACTTTCAGTTACACGTGTATGCAAGCTACTACCTACTCTTCCCCACTCATTCGGCTTACTACAGCCATGGCAGTCCCTGGGTGTAAATGCACTTAGGGGGTGTTTAGTACAGAGAGATAGCAGCCTACCAAATGTTGCTTTAGGAAGGAAGAGCTCATGATCATTAATGGCAAGGGTGTAAAGAGAAGTTGCAGGAAAAGAGAAAACAGTCCTTTATCACCAGCTGGTTTTTCCCATCGAAGATAAAGGGAGTCCTTTGGACTGGATCAGTTGTCATCATTGCTGCATCTCACCCTTTCATGGCCCCGTTTATCTTTTCACCTGAGATTGTCTGTGCCTTAAAGATTCCCATCCACAATAGAGATTTCAAATATGTGGGGAAGAGAATTAAGAGCTTAGAGACATCTGGTGATAGGCAACTCAGATTTAGGCTTAGACATGACGGGATCTCCATTTTAAAACATCAAAATGATCATTTGGTGCAGTTTGAAATGTGACGTTCAGTGGTGACCCTAATCCCAGGGGAGTAGTCTGCCTGACATATGTGAATTTCACTAGACAGCCTGTCTTAGCTTCCCCATAAGGAACCAAAGTAGATATGCTAAAAGGTTGTACCTCTTTCAAAGCTGATTCTCCCTGTAAGAAAGTGTTTAACTGCAGTTGGCGATGGAAACGGCCGATAAGTTGTCTACTCAGTGCCACTGCCTCCGTGGGTGGCTGCTCCTTTGACATATCTGAATTTGGAGTGAGGGGCTGTTTGTAACAAAGTCTTATAGACAAAATTCATGTGGCCAGAAAGGTTTATAATATAACGAACGCTCTAATCATCATCAGAATCTTTACAACAGCTTGGATGACTTTTTAATTGTGGCTTAATGTAGTTAATTATAGCAACTCTTCCCCATTTTCCAGGATGATGAATTAATACGACAGATCATTAACGTTACTAAATTGGCATAATGATATAGTAGATTGAACATCCCGGTTATGTTAAGACCTGCTTTATAATTTGGCTCTTTTGTTATTTGTCTTAAATAGGAAAAGCATGCATGATGCTTGCCTGTTAACAGTAGGCTTCATGTAACGACTTGTGTCATTTTCCTTAATAAATTATTGATATGGAAAATCCCAAATGGAAGATTTCTCCATCTTCAGACTGTCTGTGAAGCCAACATTTTCTTTCTACTATCCACTTTATCAGTATAAAAGTTAGGAAGCTCTGGCTCTTGAGCCAGGTTTCATAATTAGACAAGACTGTATTTTACATCTGCAAAATACTCATGCTTAGTGGGGGGAAAAATGAGAAAAGCGATATGTTCCATTCTGTTGCAATGGTTATACCATTTTAATCTCTTAAGTTCAATATATATCCTCTAGCAGGCTATACTTCTAGGATTTCATTTTTAGATCCTTAAGGCTGCATATATCTGTCAAACCGACATAATGAATTTAAAGTGCTAATGCCTAGAAGAGCAGGAAAACATTGAAATATATCCCCGGTTGATTAAATTACCACCTCCAGCTACTTTACATTCTTATGTCCAAATAGATTTTCTTCTTACTTACCAAGTGCCGGATCTGGAAGATGTGGAAGATGTAATTTTATGGTAAAAACATGCACATGTCTTTAGACAAGAGCATTTTCTTTAAGCATCTTTTTAAAGTCTGTGCAGAATTTCTGTGATAGGACTCGCAGTTTGATTACTGGGCCTCTCAATTATGCTCAACCTGCAGGTTAACAAGTAACTTTCAAGTGTATTCTCGGAATGGAATTTATGTTAAACATCGGGAGCACTAATATTCAAATGCTCATGATAACAGGATCAAGAATAATGGGGACCAGCTTTGCAAAAGTAAAAAGGCAAAGATGAGTCCTAATCTTCATGTTAAAAGTTGTTTCTTTCAGGAACTGCTTAGATCGACAGACTGACAACTGAAGGCGGCAAAAATGACTCAGGGACATTCCTTACTCCTAAATGGGGTCCCGGAGTCACATAACCAGGCTGTCACAAAAGGGAGACAGGGCGGGAAATTGTATTCTTACTTATAAAAGACGCAGTCAAAATAATCCTAGAAATCAAAATGCTCTAGACCTCAGTGGGGAGGGAAGAATAGTTTTTCATTCAACTTTCACTCCTGGAATTGAAGTAAAGACAGTCATGTCTTCCTATACACCTGAATTCAGAGACCTATTGTACACCGCCTTGAACAGCCCCACATGACCTCCTGTGCACACCTGTCACATAGTCAGTTCACACACACATGCACACTCAATTACACAATCACGAAGTCCAAGGTACATGCATTTCAGTCATCACCTTGACACAAAGGAAAAAATAGCAGCAAATGCAGCTGCAGTGAGTAGGTCTCATTTCCTATCGGAAGGTGGCCCATTACAAGCATGGACAGGACACCTTGTCCTGGCCATCAGGCATCGGAAGAACCAATTCTGACCACATAGTCACTGTCCACACCCGTCCGAGCCTGACCAAGGGCGTGAGAGAATGGCGCTGTCATTTGTAGGTTAAGTCTCCAGAGCCTTGCAGAAACAGCATGCAATGCAAAGACAGTGAATGTCAGTGGTTAGACACCAGGGTGCTGTGAAGTCTGGGTGTGAAACTAAAGACTGCAATGAATGTGAAATAAAATGACAAGTATCAGATGAAACAGGAGCAGGGACCGAAGGCAAGAGAGCAGATTTGTGGTGCTTTGAAATGAAACGTTATAATCCCTCCGACAATCCTGTTGACGATGAGCTATAGCACTAGGAGTACAACGCAGGAAAAAGGATACATTGTGGGATAAACAGCTTCTTAAAAGGTAAAACTGAATGGCCAAAATAGATGAATAAGGAGGCACAATGGAGAGAGAAAAAAGAAATGAGTCGGTGGCAATCTAAGGAGAAGCTAAAAATGAACAGAGGACAGAAAGGCAGAGAAGAAGAAAAATGTAAATGAGTGAGACAAAAAAGCCAAAAGACGAGAAAGAGAAAGAGAACAAGAGGGGGAGAGAAGTAATATTTTCCCTGATAAAAATGCACAAAAGGGAAGATGAACTTTGTTCTTTTTCTCTTTCTACTCTCCTCTCTTTTTCTGCTTTTCGCCTCGCAGCACGCCAGCCTAAGCTGAGAGCTGTAATGTCATTAAATTGCAAATGCTTTTTCATTTCCGACACACACTGTTTACTTATCTGGCAAAAACATATGTTGGAAGGAATCCGTTAAATTCTGCCCATTGCCTTGGGTAAAAGTGCAATGGAAACGGACCCACCGAGCGTCCTCTTTCTTCTTCTTTAGCACTCCCCTTATCTACAAGACGGCGCCGCAGAAAACTGGCTAGTTCAATGAAAAATGAAGATACAGCAGGAGATTAGGGAAGAACACTGAGCACAAAATTCCTGGAGAGAGGGTCACTCCATTGCAAATGATTTCACTCCTCTAGATCTGCATAAATTACTATTTTTAAGGCATCTCCAAAGTCTGTATATTTTTCTCACTCTGTCAAACATTTAATTTCACGCCCCGTGTTCTGAATATGCTAAAATGCATATCTCTGATGCACCTTTAAGCCAGAAAAACGAATGCAAAATTGAAGATAAAATGATGTGATTTGCACTACAAGCCTATTACTTGAGGTATTTACATATAGTTTACCTCTGCAGTTCTGAGGATGATTTATTAAAAAAAAAATCTGGATTAAGCTCATATAAATATGTATAAATCTTTGTTTAGAAAATAGATTTTGCAGCTGTTGTGTCAAGAAAGTTCTTTAAGATTCTGTGAAGAATTTTCCTTTTAGCATGCTTTACGAGGGAAAAAGGGGGACAGAATTGGACATTCTTCTCGGCAGGGGGTGGGGGTGGGAAGTATATTCCACCATCCAGCAGTTATAAACACTCCTTTATTACCCTTCTTTGCCCAAAGCAGCTTGGCTCCTCCTCACTTTTTTATTATACTTATTTAATTCTCTTTTTTGCTTTGGCCCAAATAATAATACCCGGGATGACTAAACTCAAATTAAATACCGGTGTTTAATGACTGAAATAATTGAGAGCCTTTTGGATGTACTGTTCCATCCCTCCCCCCCACCACCCCCACCCCCACCCCCAGCCCCTTCTTCTCTTGACTTTTCCAAACACATCCTCCAAGACACCAAGCCTGGGATGTGATGGGAGCGAGTTCTAGTCACTGATTTGAAAGTGATTATTGACATGCAAGCTATCTTCGCCACTGGAGAAGCAATTCTAAAAAAATTCTGGCATTTTGTTTAAACAATCCCCACATGTGCATTTTAGCCTCTCTCTCTCTCTCTCTCTCTCTCTCTCTCTCTCTCTCTCTCTCTCTCCTAGAGTTCTGCCTCTTTGTCTGAAAAATGCTTCCTTTAGTCTGGCCTCTTGCATTCCCTTCTCATCCCCGTCCCTCTGTAATCATTGTGGGGGAATTACTCTGCGATTTTCTTGTTAGGCTTTGGGTTTAGGAGAATTTAGATAACCACGTTGACTAATTCAGGGCTGAACACACATTGGACTCTGCAAATATACCGCCCGCTCCATGGTAAGGGCAGGGCCCAGCTTCTGGGCTGCACCTGCCAGATGCTGTGGGAACAGCTGCTTCTGGAAGCAGGTAGCGAGTGGGAACAGCTATTCCTTCAAAGCCCGCATTAATCCTTTTGCAATTAAAACAAGAAAGGGATGTTTACAGGCATTTGATAGCTTCTGGTGGAGATAGGAGTTCGCTTACAAAGATTGAATTCCAGGTCTGGTCTGCTGCGCCTGCTTAAAGTTGACTAATGACAATTTAAAGGAATGAAATGGCAGTCATTTTCCAAAGTTAAGAGTCATTCTTTTTTGCACAAATGGCTTAACAATCCCCCCTAGTGGTCTGTTTCCTGTCCCTGAGATTTATGTACACTCGGCTTTATGAAACTGCCCGCTTGGTTAGTTTATGGGTTCAAAGCAGAGAAACTGCAAAAACACAACACAACAAAACAAAAACCCCAGATCAGACTATTGAGAATTGAAATGCGTTTTCACTGAATCCCTGCTTTCCTATTCCTAGACAGTGCCCGGTCTCTCATAGTGATTGGACTAAATCCTACCAGAAAGCAGCATTATATCTCAAGGGTTTTCTCAAAACTGTCCGGTAGCCTCAGATTTCTGTGTTCACATTCCCATCACTGAAATCAGTGACTAGACTAGGGTTGGACACACTCGGTCTTTTCAATATTTCCAAGGGTGGATTTGGGTTTCTGAAGGGAAAAGAGTAAATCATAGAAATGGTTTGAATAATGAATATCAGTGATCTTTAGAAAAAAAAAGAAAGAAATGGTTTGAGCTTTTTTTCAGGAAGGCTTGGCCCAAACTAGATTATTTTAATCCTTTAAATGATTTTTAAAATCCTATATGTTTTCCAATAGCCATGGAGCCCTAGCAAGCTTGGGTCAGCAGATAGAGCGTTGGCCTGTGGACTTAAGGATCCCAGGTTCGATTCCAGTCAAGGGCACCTACCTCTGTTGCAGGTTCTAGCATTAGGCAACCAACCGATGTGTCTCTTTCACATTGATGTTTTCCTCTGTCTCTCCCCCTTTCTTCCATTATCTCTAAAAATCAATGGGAAAAATATCCTCAGGTGAGGCTTAACAACAACAACAAATAAATTAATTTAAAAAAAGAAAGACTAGCCACGGAGAAATGCTTGGTTGTCCTTGCTATCCAGTGTCCAATCCTTGTCTTTACTCTGCACACAGAGGTGGGGAATCTTGTTTCCTCCCATGTTGCAGGTGCGATGAACTGCCTACCAACCTCCTCTGCTTCCTTCTAGGCGGCCGCTGACTCACGGGCGGGCTGTAACTGACTTGAGGATACTGAAATCTTTCAAGCTTTGAACGTGGCAATAAGGAGATAGACCGTTCACCGGAAAGCTGGCTTCGTTTCCCTTGGCCATGTTCGCAGCCCTGCTCCTTTTCTGGACTGTGTAGCCGTGGAATCCATCACATCTACTTATCATGGTAGATGCTACCTAGTGTTACCCCTTGATAGCTCAGATGGGGACAGTCCCTAGATTCCCTAGATTCCTGGGCATCTTAGTCTGTTTGAGCTCCTAGAACAAAACACCGCTGATCCGGTGGCTTAAAAACAGCAGAAACTTACTGCTCACAGTTCTGGAGACGGGAAGTCCAGGTTCGGGCATGGCCAGGTGCTGGTGAAGAGCCTCTGGAGACTGCCGACTTCTCTATGTATCCGCCCTCACCTGGTAGAAGGGGCGAGGGATTCCCTCTGAGGTTCCTTTTATAAGAACACTAATCCCATTCATGAGGCTCTAATCACGTCCCAAAGGCCCCACCTCCTAATGCCATCCCATTGGGGTTAGGAATTCACCGTAAGAATTTGGGGGAGATGCAAACGTTCAGACCACAGCACTGGAATAGGGGAGGAAAATAATATTAGATATTTATTAAATGTGCATCTACCAAAAAAATGTGCAAAACTATCCTAAGTCCTTAAGCCCTGACCTACAAGAAGCTTACAACTTTAGGGAAAAAATAACATCTGAACATAAATCCATTGCAAACCTCCTTGGCCTTCAGCCTTGAAAGCCTGCAGAACTTTAAGTCCAGTTTTCTCCCAAATATTTAGACTATTTCCTTCAATTACATTTGGGTTTGCTTCATTTCCTTCTTTGCAGTTTCTACAGTCTCCCTCCTGGTCCATGAAGTTATCATTTCTTGCTAAAAATATTCCTAGGAGCCCCAGTGCCTCCTTTTATTTATTAATTAATTCATCCTAACTCCAGTGGCTATATATATATATATATATATATATATATATATATATGTGTGTGTGTGTATATATGTATATATGATGATGCAACTTTCCTTCTCAGAAATGTGCACAGGATCCCAACTACATCACCATGAAACTTTATCTCCTTAGCTTGGAGGCCCCCTAACAGGACTGGTCTTTTTAATCAACCATTTAGTAACACAATTGTCACCTTTCAGCTCTACGCTCGACTGCAGTTAGTTAAAACTCTTTGCTCTGCCTTGAACTGCAACTTGGGTTTTTACACACACACGCGCCTCGCCTGTAGAGGCACCTTCGGCACAAAGCTAATGAAGACGAGCCTTCAGGGCCCATGGCTTGCATAGGGCCCCAAACTGAATAAGCTTCCACCCCCACATAACCAGCACCTGCCCCAGGCTTCACCCTTTATTATCTCTCCCACATATGGGCATCTCCGCTTAGGACTTGCGCACATGCCTGTTTTCGCTCTCTTACATATTGTGCTTGTGTGTATGGTCAGTTTTAGGAGCTCTAAGGTTTCCGCTCTGTAGTTGTATTATCTTTTTCATTAGGTAATATAATAAATGGCTCCACAATAGGCATCATCTCTTCTTTATATTTTGTACCAGAACATAAGAGTTTTGGTTTAATGTACTGAAGAAACATTTTGACCAACTGCTTCTGAGGAAGTTTGAAACTGTTGGTTTATTTATAAGTATCCACATTAAAGATTATTAGAGAATAAAACTATAATTTTCCGACACCAAGATCATTTAAATAAAAATCAAAGTAAGTGGACATTTATGGAGTATGTTCATTACTGTGCATTTAAAACCAGCATGTGTGGGTAATAAATACTTGCAGAATAAATCACAGGTAGGCCAGGACTAGGAGTGCAGAGTGGAGAGTGTTACTCCCTGGCTCGGATCCCTGAAGAAACCAGGGAACATTAACTGGCTTCTGGGATGGGCTGGATCTAGAACCAATCTCTCTCTCATTTGGTTCTACTTTTTTCTGTGTTGGATTTACTTTCAGGCAGCTCTGATTCACACTCCCGCATGACCTTCAGCACCTGTAAGCATACATTCTTTGAGCTCAGAAGGCCCAAAGTAAAAAATAAAAATTAAGTTCCTTTTTCTTAAACTTAGCAACAAAAATTGTGAAATCAAGTCTCATTGGGCCAACTGGAGGCACAACCTGAGTCTCCTTTCCCTCTTGACCTGTGCCTGGGGAATGGGCCAGGGCTGGGCCGGGAGTACATCTGGGGAGTAGGCTAACCGCACTGAAACCATGTGGATTGGGAAAACAGTAGGAGGTGGTTTCCTAATAGAAAATTGAGAAGGCCACTTCCATTTCTTAATAGAAAATGTGAAGAATAGTGACAAGCTAATGGAAATCGTTATAAACTGCTGGTTGGAGTATAATTTGGTAGACCTACAGTAACAGATAGGTTGAGATCATCTTGTGAAGTTGAACATTTGCGTTGTCTATGGCCCGGCAGTCTCACTGCTCGAGTGTGTCCCAGAGAAATTCTTTTCACACATGCACAGGAATATCCATGGCAACTTATTCAGATTATTTATTTGTTAGTTATTTGGAGTTATAAATGGTGATAGTCTATCATCCAACCTTTCTTCATTTATGCGCTGGGATACTTGTATAAAGAGAAACACCCCCTCATCTACTAATCCAGTATATATAGGAAAGACAGGGAAATTTTTGGCTTTCTTCACTTTATCAATTTTCAAAATCATGATTTGGTTTCCTTCGATGGCAACCGATTTTTTGGTACCTGTGTGAATTCATGTATTTAAACACTTTTGATGCATTTCAGTACATTACTATTCTAATTGTTGCTCAAACTGTTCCATATTTGGCTAGTAGTAACCTTTTCAAGTTGGCTTCTAAGTCCATTAGGCAAGAGCCTAGTAATCTTCGATAGTTTCCCTTCTTTCTGGTTTGACGAGATGCTCTGTCATCCTCTTATACATTCTCTGCCCCAACTCCGAGGCAGCAATTTCTCCAAGGAGCCCGAGTTCCTTTGAGTGAAAAATAATAGATGGAGATGGTACTAGAGGTGCTCGCTGTTACTGGGCTCACCATTGTTTCTTGTTTTTTTCCAGTGGACAGCACTAGGAATGTACACATATACATCGAGGATTCACAGTGATATATCTAATTTAAATTCAAGGCTACAGGGTTTTATTCAACTTCTGGATTACATTATATGTCTCTTTTCCCACATTGCGAATGCTGGTTCTTAAAGCACTTAATATTTGATTTTAAAAATTGATTTAATAGTTGATCATTTTTATTAATTGATCAGTTGAACTGGCGATAATTTTTATTGTTTTTACAGTTAGGCTCACTAAAAAGTTATCTTAAAAATATCATTCTTTTCCTAAAGAAAATTTTAAGTTGAAGTATTTTATATTTAACTAGTTCAATTATTGGGATATTCCACTTCTCTTCTAGTAATGTGTAATTTTGGCAATGCTACTATTTTCTAGTTCGGGGTATAAAGTCTGAAAAACATGACTTTTGGATAATCAAATTTAGTCAGGTAAGTGTTCTTTTTACACATTTCACATTTTTGTCTATGTAAAAAACATGATGCTAAATTTAGTGATTATTTAGTCTTGCATGAAAGAATGTTTTGTGAGAGAGCCTGGGATTAGCTTACAATGGCATCAACATCAAAAAAGATAGGCCCGGCCTTTCAGGTCCTCATCAGTAAGATATAGACTTTATCAACCCTACCTAGCAGGTTGGTGGGGAGTTAGAGCCAGTCTAGGATTAAATGCCTAAAGGTGTCTTCCTAAGGAGGCTGTTCAAAAATGTAGGAATTAAAATAACGTGTCTGAATTTACATCCTTATGCGATAGAGCTGCAGTGGATCCTTGAATGATAAGAGGCCAATGTTCATACATGTTCTTTCCACTAAGGTAAAACTTGTGATTTAAAATATGTGAACTATACACATGGTTAATTCTCTACATACTCATCCTTTCTTATTTGTATATAAGTATACATGTGTACACATGTGTGTATGGGCAAAAACTCATATATATATACATATGCATATGTATGTACACATATGTTCATATGTAAATAAAATAAAGGACAAGTATTTAGAGAGCTAAGCATGTATAAAATTCACAGATATACCCAATACATACATATGGTTGACACAATTTCTTCAGGTAATGAGTTTTATATATCTACTACATGTTTTAACAATCTGTCTTTGAAGTATACAACTAATTTAGGTCATAATTCCAAGGACCAAGTTTACCTTCTAGTCTTGAACCTTGTCAAATTCTCAGCTTGTGCTCAAGAAATATTAAATTATGACCATAATGTTATAGAAAACAAAGTGAGCAATTAAAAAATCAAGTCATATCCAGGGAAAGAATTAATTGGTCATTTATAGAAAACTAAGTCAATAGCCATTCTGATGTCAATTCTTCTACCAAGATAGACTATAAGAAAAAGAACAATCTCCCCAGCTGGTTTGGCTCAGTGGATAGAGTGTCAGCCTGTAGACTGAGGGTCCTGGGTTCGATTCTGGTCAAGGGCACATACCTGGGTTGTGGGCTCGATCCTCAATAGGGAGCATGCAGGAGGCAGCTGATTGATGATTCTTTATCATTATTGATGTTTCTATCTCTCCCTCTCCCATCCTCTCTGAAATCAATCCTATCTAATAATAGACAAATATGGTAATTGACCATACCTTCGCTATGCCTCCCATGGTCTACTCAGCACAATATGCAAATTAACCACCAACAAAGATGGCGGCTAATTTGCATACTGCAGGCAGGGCAGGACAGCGCCATCCCTCCTGCCCTACAGCCATCTGGGCCTGCTATCTGTGACCCGGGGCGGTGGGCATCCGTGTGCGACCCAACCCGGGGCGGCTGGGCAGTGCAGCAGCGATCAGCCAGCCCGCCCAGCCACCATCTGGGCATCCCGTGTGCGACCCGACCCGGGGCAGCCAGGCGGGACAGTAGCGATCCGCTGGCCCGCCTGGGTGTCCCGTGTGTGACCCAACCTGGGGCGGCACCCCACCCCGGATCGGCCCTGCTGTGTGCGTGACCTGGGGAGGCGGGGCAGGCACCGAGGGATTGGGCCTGCCATCTGCCACCCAGGGAGCGGGCCTAAGCCAGCAGGTGGTTATCTCCCGAGGGGTCCCAGACTGTGAGAGGGCACAAGTAGGGCTGAGGGACACCCCCCACCCCCCTCCCCTGCCAGTGCACAAATTTTTGTGTACCAAGCCTCTAGTAAAAATATATTTAAAAATACAGAAAAAGAAAAAGAACAATGTTCCAAGTAGATTACACATTACAGGAAGTGTATTGATTTCTGTAATTTTTACTTATATAGATGTCTTATAGTGTAAAATCTGGACCCTATAATATACATTCCTGAGGTAGGGTGTGGCAACTTAATTTTAGCATTTCAACCATAACTTTAAGTTTCTTACAATTGAAATGTCTACTGGATGAACTTTTACACAAACCTGTTCATTTTTATAATAAATTAGACCTCAGACCTGTGTATATATACTAGTATAAGGACTCATTTGTTGCAACTTGGCAAAAGACAAAACAAAAGCAACACCAATAGTAAATATATGGGTTTTTGATAAATGCAAGGAGAGTGAACTAAATTGTGAAATTTCAACACACCATTCCATAAATGTGGAACCCCATGGGTGAATATAGAATAAAATGAAATGAGACATATCTGAAATGTAACTGTTGTATACTTACATGCCAATCACACCTTGAAGCATACCATTGTTGGTTGGTTGATTTTTTAAGTAACAGAAGCAATAAAATACTATTATGGATTAATCTTGTGCCAAATTTTGTTTTTTAATCAAATCTATTTTGAGCTAAAGAAAAAAACAAAAATGCAAATGAAGGACCTAATCCTCCAGATCTTGTGAACTTGTAAGGGCTGATACACTTCAAAGATTTTCTTAAAAACTCATAAACTAAAATCATCATCTGACATAGCAAAACATACTTATATGTAAACCTTTTAATTTTTTTATTCCATATAAAGTTTCAGCCTCATAAAAGTTTTTAGGAAGGGTGGTTTGACAACTCTTAAAATAGTTGTTTACTAAATAAATACTAATTTAATTTAATTTCCACATGTACAGAACTCAGACTGAAAGTGAGAATTCAGGTGTCTTACACAGCAAACAAAACCAAACAAAAACAAGAAAACCACATTTGAAAAGAGTCCGTGCTCTCGAATATGCAGCCGCATCCTCTCCAGCTGATCCACCACTTAGCACAAAGGGTGATGAGTTTCTGCAAGGCTTGTTTGTGTAGCATTCCCCTGTGTGCTCTCCCCAGCTGGGATGGAATATTCATTAGTAGACCTAAACAAACTCTTAGAACATTTTTATCTCAAAGGGAGAAAATGCTATTCAAACAGGCTGCTAATGAAGCCATCCACCATCTTGTTTGATGTTGTTCATGTAAAAGAGTGCTCTGACAGGCTCCAGGCAGTGTCTACTCCCATCCGGGCACTGTTTTAAACTTTGTGGGCAGTTGTGTAGCTGTCACACAGACTCTTCCTGTAAGATGCCAACCCACTCACTGTGAATGTAAAATGCAACCATATTCATGGACACCAACTATATAATATTGGGCATTACATTTCACTGCATGAGATTACATTCTGTAGAAGGACATGATAACATGTCATTATAATGATAATTCTCCTTAGAATTCAAAGCATAAGAAAGAATGTGTTTTCGTTTCTGTCCTGAAGCCAGAGAGCACAGAAAATATTGGGGGGGAAAGTGTATACTGTTGATGAAATATGTAAAACAAGTAGTTTGGGCATACATCTTTCATAGGACTATCCCATACTACTTAGAAGCAAATATATCTTAGGAAAGCATTTTGTATTATTTCAAGATGTGTGTGTGTATGTGTAAACACACATATACACAAAACCATAAGTAAAATTAGAGTACATAAAATTGAAATTTTACATTAAGATTGTAATATAATAATGCAAAGAAATTTTAAGATGCTCTTACTATTCATGCGATTACTACTTTTGTTCAGTTGGATGAGTATAGTTACTTAGAAGATGAGTTTTCAGTATTTGTGCTGAAGTGGAAAAGTGGAATGCGTGCCACAGCCCATAGGTACTGTAGAAAGTCATCAAATACAGTACTTTACACCCAGATGACACAGAGGAATTTCAAATTCAATATCTTGAAAATTAAACTCAATATTTAATCCCAACAAAATTGTCTCTCTTCATTTATTTTCTAGTTTGATTCACGATACATTCTCTGTGGTAGGCAGAATCCTATAATGACCATACTCTTTTTTCTTTTTTTAAAGAGTTTTTTTTTAAGAGAAATAGAAACATCAATGATGAGAGAGAATCACTGGTCAGCTGCCTCCTGCATGCCTCCTACTGGGGATCAAGCCTGCAGCCCGGAATTGAACCATGACTTCCTGGTTCATAGGTCGACACAACCATTGAACCACACCAGCTGGGCTGAAATACATTTTTAAGACATTTTCCACTAATGTTTATGCTTCTTTATGAATTAACAACTTTGCCAAAGAAAAATTTATTTTGTAGAAAGTCTTGCAAATTTTTCATTTGCATTCTAGAAAAAAAATATTTTGCACCTATCCAGAATCTATTTCAATATTTCATCATTTTTATGCTTCTGTTTATTTATCTTTGTTATTTCTCAAAGCAAGCAGGTCTACTAAAAGTTTCATAATTTCGTGTTAGGTCTGTGAACTGAGTGAATTTTGTAAAGTCTCATAAATCAAATTAATAAAAGTTATTTGTAGCATCTACATTTTAAAATCATTGAAATATTATTAAATATTCTAAGCATACTCTGCATAAGGAGAATATCCACAAATTTATCAATAGTGGTATCTGGCAGGTCAGCGTATTTTGTTTGTTTTTTGTTGATAATATTTATTTCTTAATTTTGTTTTTAAATTGTCTTCCACTGAATTCCTCTAATTTTCCTATGTGTTCAGTTTGCAATAGAATATATTTAAAAAGACATTTCTAATTAAAAAAATAACATAGTAAGTCTTAAAATCAAGTCATGTGAGTCTAATTTTGTTCTTTTTCAATATTATTCTGGCTGCATCTTTAAAATCATACACTGTTAGTCTGGCTGGTGTGGCTTAGTGGGTGAGTGCAGACCTATGAACCAGGAAGTGATGGTTTGATTACCAGTCAGGGCACATGCCTGGGTTGTGGGCTCAATCCCCTGTAGGGGGCATGCAGGAGGCAGCTGATTAATGTTTCTCTCTCATCATTGATGTTTCTATTTCTCTCTTCCTCTCCCATCCTCTCAGAAATCAATAAAAATAAATTTTTAAAAAATCAAACACTGTTTAATACTAATAAAATCTTTGAAAAAAGTCAATTTTATTAAATAATTTCAAGATAACTCTTTGGGCCAATAAAACAATAACCGATGCAATCCCTCTTTGTCCTGAAGGTCTGCCCAGTTTGTATATAGATTAGCATGTTATATACCCTATTATGATTTGTATACAAAACCATTCAGGTATATGTGGGAACATAACAAACATTGATTACAATTTTAGAATTTAATTTTTAAAAATTTTAGGAGAACCAAGATGGCGGCATAGGTTAACGCCGGAGTTTGCTGCTTTGAACAACTACTTCAAAAGTGAAACTAAAACACGGAACGGACATCACCCAGAACCACAGGAACGCTGGCTGAGTGGAAGTCCTACAACTAGGAGGAAAGAGAAACGCACACGGACACTCAGAGGAGGCGCAGTGCTGAAGTCAAATTCTGAGGTGCCGAGTGCGCGGAGCGGGCTGGCAGCGGAGGGCGCGGTTGTTGTTTTCAATCGGGAGGGAGTCGCAGACTCTGAGCACCAGATCCGGGTGAGTCTTTAGGGACCCAGACTCAAACGGGAGAAGCGGGACTGCCTGGCTTCGGTCAGAGCAAGTGCAACTTTCTCTCTGAGCTTTGCAGCGGGTGCTGGGACTCAGAGAGGCAGAGCCCCTGGGGACAGGACTGAGAGCCGCCATAACTGCTCTCTCCGGCCCACCCTGTTGATCCTGTGCGACCTGCCCTACCCAAGCCCTGCACAGAGGCATTTGCTGGATAGCCTCAGGCAAAGGCTAGATTAACACCTCCCTAGAGGACAGAAGTTCTCTCACTGCTGACACAGCTGATTCTCATAGCCACTTGGCCTGGAGGTCAAACCCTCCCTGGTATTAGCTACAACAATCAAGGTTTAACTATAAGACTGCGAACAAAGACCACTAGGGGGTGCACCAAGGAAGCATAACAAAATGCGGAGACAAAGAAACAGGACAAAATTGTCAATGGAAGATATAGAGTTCAGAACCACACTTTTAAGGTCTCTCAAGAACTGTTTAGAAGCCGCCGATAAACTTAATGAGATCTACAAGAAAACTAATGAGACCCTCGATCTTATATTGGGGAACCAACTAGAAATTAAGCATACACGGACTGAAATAACGAATATTATACAGACGCCCGACAGCAGACCAGAGGAGCGCAAGAATCAAGTCAATGATTTGAAATGCGAGGAAGCAAAAAACACCCAACCGGAAAAGCAAAATGAAAAAAGAATCCGAAAATGCGAGGATAGTATAAGGAGCCTCTGGGACAGCTTCAAGCGTACCAACATCAGAATTATAGGGGTGCCAGAAGATGAGAGAGAGCAAGATATTGAAAACCTATTTGAAGAAATAATGACAGAAAACTTCCCCCACCTGGTGAAAGAAATGGACTTACAGGTCCAAGAAGCGCGGAGAACCCCAAACAAAAGGAATCCAAAGAGGACCACACCAAGACACATCATCATTAAAATGCCAAGAGCAAAAGATAAAGAGAGAATCTTAAAAACAGCAAGAGAAAGAAACTCAGTTACCTACAAGGGAATACCCATACGACTGTCAGCTGATTTCTCAACAGAAACTTTGCAGGCCAGAAGGGAGTGGCAAGAAATATTCAAAGTGATGAATACCAAGAACCTACAACCAAGATTACTTTATCCAGCAAAGCTATCATTCAGAATTGAAGGTCAGATAAAGAGCTTCTCAGATAAGGAAAAGCTAAAGGAGTTCATCACCACCAAACCAGGATTATATGAAATGCTGAAAGGTATCCTTTAAGAAGAGGAAGAAGAAGGAAAAGGTAAAGATACAAATAATGAACAACAAATATGCATCTGTCAACAAGTGAATCTAAGAATCAAGTGAATAAATAATCTGATGAACAGAATGAACTGGTGATTATAATAGAATCAGGGACATAGAAAGGGAATGGACTGACTATTCTTGGGGGGGAAAGGGGTGTGGGAGATTCGGGAAAAGACTGGACAAAAATCGTGCACCTATGGATGAGGACAGTGGGTGGGGAGTGAGGGTGGAGGGTGGGGGGGGAACTTGGAGGAGGGGAGTTATGGGGGGGAAAAAAGAGGAACAAATGTAATAATCTGAACAATAAAGATTTAAATTAAATAAATAAATAAATAAATAAATAAATAAAAATTTTAAAGAAAAAAAGAATTGTAACAAGAGAGCTATAAGTTAATGTTATACACTATTCCTGAAGAGAGCATTTTATGACTCTTACCAATGACATAACTCTATTGGAGGTCATTGTCAACATGTTTTACAAAATACAAGGTTGAATATTTGTAAAGGGACCAAAAAATGCTGAAAAAGTACACTTGTTAATAATGGAATGAATAGGAGAAACCAAGATGGCGGCATAGGTTAACGCCGGAGATTGCTGCCTCGAACAACCACTTCAGAAAAACAACTAAAGACGGAACGGACATCATCCAGAACCACAGGAAGGCTGGCTGAGTGGAAATTCTACAACTAGGAGGAAAGAGAATATCATACCCAGACTCAGAGGAGACGCAGTGCTGAAGTGAAATACTCAGGTGCGGAGTGTGCACAAGCGGGCTGGTGGCGGAGGGCGCGGTTGTTGTTTTCAATTGGGAGGGAGTTTCAGACTCTGAGCTCCAGATCCGGGCGAGTCTCTAGGGACCCAGACTCAAACGGGAGAAGTGGGACTGTCTGGCTTCGGTCGGAACTCGAAGGCAGCTTTCTCTCCGAGGTTTGCAGCGGTTGCTGGGACTCTGTGAGACAGAGCCCCTAGGGATGGAACTGAGAGCAGCCATAACTGCTCGCTCCTGCCCGCCCTGTAGAGCCCCGGGGACCCGCCTCGCCCAAGCCCTGCGCAGAGCCATTTGCCGGATAGCCTCAGGCAAACGCTAGATTAGCACCGCCCTAGAGATCCAGCACTGAAGCTCTCCCACTGCAGACACAGCAGATTCTCATAGCCAGTTAGCCTGGAGGTCAAATCCCCCCGGTATTGCCGACAACAATCAAGGCTTAACTACAACAAGACTGCGCACAAAGACCACTAGGGGGTGCACCAAGGAAGCATAACAAAATGCGGAGACAAAGAAACAGGACAAAATTGTCAATGGAGGATATTGAGTTCAGAACCACACTTTTAAGGTCTCTCAAGAACTGTTTAGAAGCCGCCGATAAATGTAGTGAGATCCTCAAGAAAACTAATGAGACCCTCGATGTTATGATAAAGAACCAACTAGAAATTAAGCATACACGGACTGAAATAACGAATACTATACAGACTCCCAACAGCAGACCAGAGGAGCGCAAGAATCAAGGCAAAGATTTGAAATGCGAAGAAGCAAAAAACACCAAACTGGAAAAGCAAAATGAAAAACGAATCCGAAAATGCGAAGATAGTGTAAGGAGCCTCTGGGACAGCTTCAAGCGTACCAACATCAGAATTATAGGGGTGCCAGAAGATGAGAGAGAGCAAGATATTGAAAACCTATTTGAAGAAATAATGACAGAAAACTTCCCCAACCTGGTGAAAGAAATAGACTTACAGGTCCAGGAAGCGCAGAGAACCCCAAACAAAAGGAATCCAAAGAGGACCACACCAAGACACATCATCATTAAAATGCCAAGAGCAAAAGACAAAGAGAGAATCTTAAAAACAGCAAGAGAAAGAAACTCAGTTACCTACAAGGGAATACCCATACGACTGTCAGCTGATTCCTCAACAGAAACTTTGCAGGCCAGAAGGGAATGGCAAGAAATATTCAAAGTGATGAATACCAAGAACCTACAACCAAGATTACTTTATCCAGCAAAGCTATCATTCAGAACGGAAGGTCAGATAAAGAGCTTCACAGATAAGGAAAAGCTAAAGGAGTTCATCACCACCAAACCAGTATTATATGAAATGCTGAAAGGTATCCTTTAAGAAGAGGAAGAAGAAGGAAAAGGTAAAAATACAAATTATGAACAACAAACATGCATCTATCAACAAGTGAATCTAAGAATCAAGTGAATAATCTGGTGATCATAATAGAATCAGGGACATAGAAAGGGAATGGACTGACTATTCTTGGGGGGGAAGGGGTGTGGGAGATGTGGGAAGAGACTGGACAAAAATCGTGCACCTATGGATGAGGACAGTGGGTGGGGAGTGAGGGTGGAGGGTGGGGCGGGAACTGGGAGGAGGGGAGTTATGGGGGGAAAAAAGAGGAACAAATGTAATAATCTGAACAATAAAGATTTAATTTAAAAAAATAATGGAATGAATAAATATACAACTAAAATCATATAACAAAATGTAAGCAGCGAATCTTAGTTTCCTTAACACACCTCAAGAAAAAGTATACTTTAAAAAGAGGAAGGGAGGAAGATGGAGAGATAGAAACGTCAATGATGAGAGAGAATCATTGATTGGCTGCCTCCTGCACACCCATCACTGGGATGGAGCCCGCAACCTCTGCATGTGCCCTGACCGGGAATCAAACCATAACCTCCTGGTTCATGGTTCGACGCTCAACCACT
This sequence comes from Myotis daubentonii, assembly GCF_963259705.1. Taxonomy (NCBI): domain Eukaryota; kingdom Metazoa; phylum Chordata; class Mammalia; order Chiroptera; family Vespertilionidae; genus Myotis; species Myotis daubentonii. The sequence continues at coordinate 177,819,484 of NC_081841.1, read as the reverse complement.
GAGCCACGTTGGCCAGGCACAAAGTATAATACTTAATAAAAATGAACTATAACCTTGTTGGCCAGGCACAAAGTATAATACTTAATAAAAATGAACTATAACCTGGTTGACGAGAAAGAGGCTATGCTACCAGTGAAAAAATGGCTGTATAGTGACCTAGAAAAAATGGAATGCCTTTTTCTTCCCCTCTTTACAAACACAGTGCAAGCAGAACCAGTGCAAGATCTCTCCCAACAAGTGTTTTCCCTCCTACTCCTCTTCCAAAGGGGCTATGAATGTTCTGGAAAGTCTGTCAAAGTCTTTTTTGCAAATGCGAGAGAGGCCCGGGATGTCTGTCTTCTATACAGTACAAAATACTGCATAGTTTTAATGAAAAGAAGGGAGAAGAGTGTAGCAGCTAATTAGCTTTAGAGCCTGACACGCTCAGTTCTGTCACTTAACTGTGTAACAGTGAGTAAATTACTTAATCTATTTCAACTCATTTCCTCCCAAGGTTACTGAGAGGATTACATTAAATAATGTGTACTTGGCCACTGCCTTGAACTCTGTAAGTAACGAGTAAGTTGTCACCGCTAGTTTCTTTTTTGGATTTTCCCCAAGGTAGGTGAAGCAAACACAAAACAAATAGGCCAAAGTAAGCTCATGGTTTTCAAATTAAGTGCATTTAAAATTACTTAATAACCATAATCTTCATTGGATCCCTGAATGCCAGGAACAGTACAAAGGGCATATTTCACCAAGGGCCTGGATTCTAGTCTTGGCTCTGCCTCTATGTGACATGGGATCTGCAGCAAATTATTTACTCCCAGAGGCTCTAGCTCCCTTATCCGTAAGATGAGGGGATTGTTTTAAGAGAAACTCTAAGACTCCTTTTCAAATCTATGATTTTAAGATTTGACTAAGTAATATACAGTAATTGCCACACTGCTCAGATCGAAGGAGTCAAATATTTAGGATAAAATTTTCACATCCCCTCACTCCACTCTAGCACTTAGGGAAGGTGCCAAAGCTATGACAAAGTAGGTGCCTGAGTCATTTAACCAATCAATCAGAAAGCTTCAGCAAACTCTTACTGATCTAGAAGACATTACACTTAATATGGCAGAAATATCTCCAAATAGGTCATTTGAGTGTTACTTGGATTCGTAGGAAGATGGTGGCCTCTGGTACTTCTCAAGTTGACCTCCCACCATAATACCTTTATCACTTGAACTAAGTCTCCTAACAAATTATCACATGACACCTCTCTTCACTAAACTCAGTTGTAACATCTACAACTTAATTGTTTGTATGGTGTAGAGCAATCTGGATATTAGTTCAAATCCTGGATGTAATGGACAAGAAAGTTTCCTTATCTTTCAAAATTCTCAATTGAAGAGAGTAATGCTTGTATTTCCAGACCTTGAAATTGAATGTATCTAATAGTGTATGTGTTTGAAAAACATTGTGTCATAATTTGCTTAGCAATACTTTTTCTTTCTTCATAAAATTAGTGATGAATCTTAAAAGCAATGGAATTTTAAATTCAGCTAAATAGAGTAAAATTCTGCCAACTGAATACAGAAATTTTTGTAAGGCTCTGAGAAATAAATGGTCTTCAAAAAGTCTTATCAATTGTAAACAGAATGGACTGAATGTTGTCTAAAGTTTTGGTTTCTAATGTCTTTAGAAATCCTATATGAATGCAAAATCTTATTAAATTGTCTTCTCTCTGCAGAGTGAGGAAATGTGCTAACACAAGCTAAGATAAAACCATATTGGCTGCTATGATTTTCTCATTGGCCAAGGAAATCAAAGGCTGAACTATATTGATTCTTTTTAGCAGTCTTTCCCAACTGTATTTTATTCTCAGATAACATACTTTTAAAATTATGTTCTTATTGATTTTTTTTATAGTGAGAGAAAGGGAGAAGGAGAGAAAAACATCAATTGGTTGCCTCCTGTACTCACCCCACTGGGGATCAAACCCACAACCTGGGCATATGACCTGACCAGGAATTGAACCTGTGACCCTTCAGTGCATGGGATGATGCTCAACCAACTGATCCATACAGCCAGGGCAATATTAAAAAGCAAAAAATTAATAAGCTTATAAGTAGTTATAATTTATATAACTATATGTATATAAAATAAGTATTTGTCTATAAAAATACAAGCAGCTAATAAAGTGAAACTTATATATGCAAGTCATCATCTAATAAGCCACCTTCATAAGTTGTAGAATTAATCTAATGATATTATCACTGTTGGAATCTTTCTGACACTCTTCTATGCACTATTTAGAAAATCATGACTAGAAATTAATCTTTTTAAAAATTAATGTTCTTTTGCAACTAACATTTCCTATTATAAAGGGTAACATATGCTTCTTGTAGAGAATTTGGAAAATGCAAAAAATAAGAGAATTTAAAATTTCGCCGCCCTGAAATAACCCTCAGTAAGATTTGGATGTGTTTTTCCAGTCTTTTATGTAGCACTATATGCATGTGTGTAAAGTTGGAGTCAGAGACTACTGGCATATATGTATACATATATAAAGTTTATATCAATATGTTTTACTTATGCTCATTTTATCAGGATCATTTTGATATCAGAAAGCATTCCTCAAAAAACCTTGCAAGATGGATTGGAACATTTTGGAAAAAGAAAACATTGGATCCATGCTTGACTCTTTACATAGTAATTCCTGTTGCACAGCACAAATCAACTGCAGAAAAAATTGAAAAATACAGTGGTCATTCCCCATCCTCAGAGATTCTAAATAAATTAATCTGGGATGGGATGTAGGCACAATTTCTCTCTCTCATGTAATTCTAATACATAGCCCTGGCTGAGAACTATAGTTTAACATCAAGATAAATTCCAAGTAGATTTAAAAATTGATTGTTAAAAAAACAACTGTGGAATTACTGAATAAAAATATAACTTTATATGTAATTTTAGGGTACTAAAGAATACTACAGACAGAAACACCAAGGAAAATATTCATATATTTAATTACATGAGAACTTTAGCTTCCCGAATGTCAAACAACAACAACAACCCACAAACAAAACTAAAAAGCAAATCAGAAACTATAAAAAATATTTCCAATATACATTATAGGCAAAGATCTTAAGAAATTATAAAAAAATTATAAAGAAAAACATTTAGGACTAAATAGAAAAGTTTAGGTATAGGAAAATTACCCAGAAAAAAACTCATTAAATATATAGAGATAAAAAGTATTTTCTTTTTATTTTTTTAACTACATATTTTATTGATTTTTTACAGAGAGGAAGGGAGAGGGATAGAGAGTTAGAAACATCGATGAGAGAGAGACATCGATCAGCTGCCTCCTGCACACTCCCTACTGGGTATGTGCCCGCAACAAAGGTACATGCCCTTGACTGGAATCAAACCTGGGACCCTTGAGTCTGCAGGCCGACGCTCTATCCACTGAGCCAAACCGGCCAGGGCAAAAAGTATTTTCTTTTAATTTTTTTTTAATTTTTTATAATTTTCAAAACATATTTTATTGATTTTTTACAGAGAAGAAGGGAGAGGGACAGAGAGTTAGAAACATCAATGAGAGAGAAACATTGATCAGCTGCCTCCTGCACGCCCCCCACTGGGGATGTGCCTGCAACCAAGGCACATGCCCTTGACCGGGATCGAACCTGGGACCCTGCAGTCTGCAGGCCGACGCTCTATCCACTGAGCCAAACCCATTCGGCAGTATTTTCTTTTTAAATGAAAAATAAGCTGATCTTCACTTCAGAATATTTTCCTCTTTTTCTGAGTCTTCCCCCCCCCCCCCTTAAACTCAGGGGCATTTACATTTATACCATGAAAGCTTTATCTCATTCAAAATCAAACTCCAAGCAAATATATTAAAACTAAAATATGAATACATAAAGAGGAAAGCCACAGTGACACATAAAAGTCTCATAAAATCAGATGCAAAAGAACATAACACCACTTGATTGCTGCCCAAGTCCAGCTCTGCCCAGGTTCAACTTGCAATAAAAAGGAAGTCTTTTCAGTCCCATTAGGATGCATACTCGTTATTTTCTGATTACTTCTCTACATAAAACACACCATTTTGTACCTTGGTTTCCACACCCCTTGTACAGTATTCCTATTTTATCCCTGATGATTGTGGTAAATCACTTCAAACGCAGTAACCCATTTAAGAATAGATTTTATAAGCAAAGGGCACCCTGTCAGTGATGTGATCACAGTCATCAGATGCTCTCATTCCCCTCAAGCACGTATTGTGTGCAGTGTGTACACAAATGACTCAGAGGCCATTCTAGGCAGATGGAGTCAACTCAACCCCGTGTCTACTTCCTGGTTTCAGGATGTATCCATAGGAACCCTTTGAAATGCTTTGTTTTTTTTAATTTGGCTCCTTGCTTTTTTTCATTGGTGCCAACACTTTCAAGATAATGCAGTTTAGACATGCCACAGCTGTTGAAACTCATAGCATGAGCTTGAACTGACAGTGTTGTATCATCAAGAACCAGAAACACCAAAACAACAGTATGATAAAGTGTAGAAGTATGAAAAATAAGAAGGCAAAGGGCAGAAAATATTGCCTTCCCCACTTCAAGCAGAGCACTGGGAGAAAACATCTGGCTCAGAGAAAACAGTGATTCTTTCAACACAGTGAAGGGTCACTGGGTAGAGTGAGGAGTGGCCAGATGTGAGAGATGGTTCCTGGAAACTTGAGCAGCCAGTGAGATGTTGATCTCTACAGGGAAATTTATATTTGAAAAGGTAAGAGATCTCTGACCTTGAAATCTAGATAGGAGCCGTCATTTGACATGTTTGCTGTTGTGTTTAAAACTAGACCTTCCTATGTCAGGAATGCTTTCCGTCTTGAATTCTCAGGTTAACTTTACAAAACACTCTATATGCTTTGAGGAGCAAGCAAAGCTGGAATTACCAGGCGATTAAAAGGAGTGTTAGTTTAGAACTGTTAAATTTTAACAAATATCGAGTATCATTTATTTTTATAAAACCAAATTTCTTTACAAAAGGTAATAAAGGATATTATAGTTTACTAATTTGACAAAGAACTTCAGTTATAGCAATGGGTGGATCTGAGACAAAAACAATTTCCAGTTAAAAAAATCCACCCCCCCACCCCCCCAAAAAACAACAGCAATCTTTTACAAACACTAACTTCTGGGTAAGTCTTAAAAACTAATCTGAAAGATCTGTAAGGCTCACAGGCTAGGCAAGAGATTTAAAAGCTTATTTTGTGTGGGCGTAAGTTGGAATGTAGTCGTGTGTGGATTAGATAGAATCTTGAAGATATTCCAATCACACCTACTTTCTGCTCTAACCACATATGTATGATCATTTAAAGCAAACACTTTCCTCTCGTTGCCATTTAAATATTATCTTTAGAAATGAAAGATTAGGAAGAGCCTCAGGTTCACTGAAAGTTGCACACAACCTTCAGATCTATAAATGAAGAATATTGTGTTGAATAGGCACAAGCGTTATACATAAGCTTTAAAACAATTGCATGACTTAGTAATATTAGCGGTCATCTCTCACACCTGGCCACTCCTCCCTCTTTTCAGTAAGACCCCTTCTCTGTGGTAAAAGAATCACCGTTTGCTCCGTGAGAAAAATCGTTGAAAAGTGGCAGGGCCAGGATTTGAAACTGATCTATCTTTCCAAAAAGTCCATGCTCTTTCCTGTATAACAGAATGCCTTCTTTATATGAAAGATTTGGGCACCTTTATGCCTAACCAGCTGTACTCTAAAGCATCTGGTGACAATAAACCTGAAATAGGAGTGATGCATAAAGCAAAATTTCAAAATAATACAACTTATTTTATTTTAAAATCATTATTGTTAAAAGTATTGCATATGTCCCCTTCTCCCCCCTCCCCCCCCCGCCACTGACCCCTTCTAGCCCACCCCTACCCCCTACCCCGTGCCTTCTCCACCCTATTGTCTATGTCCATGGGTTATGCATATAGGCATACAAGTTCTTTGGTTGATCTCTTCCCACAGACCCACCCATCCCTGCCTTCCCTCTGAGATTCTACAGTCTGTTACATGTATCTATCTCTCTGGATCTCTTTTGTTCATCAGTTTATTTTGTTCATTAAATTCTACATATGAGTGAGATCATATGATACTTGTCTTTCTCTGACTGGCTTATTTTGCTTAGCATAATATTCTCCAGGTCCCTCCATGCTGTCTCAAAGGGTAAGAGATCCTTCTTTTTTATTGCTGCATAGTATGCCATTGTGTGAATGTACCACAGCTTTTTTATCCACTCATCTACCAATGGGTACTTGGGCTGTTTCCAATTCTTAGCTATTGTAAATTGCACTGCTATGAGCATAGGGGTGCATATATCCTTTCTGATTGGTGCTTCTGATTTCTTAGCATATATTCCTAGAAGTGGGGTCACTGGGTCAAATGGCAGTTTCATATTTAATTTTTTGAGGAAATTCCATACTGTTTTCCATAGTGGCTGCACCCGTCTGCATTCCCACCAGCAGTGCACGAGGGTTCCCTTTTCTCCACATCCTTGTCAGCACTTGTCATTTGTTTTTGTTGTTGTTCTTTCCTGTTTTGTTTTTTTTATTGCTTAAAGTATTACAAAGGGTATTACATATGTGTCCTTTTTTTCCCCCCGTCCTTGACAGTCCCCTAGCCTCCCCTATCCCCCAGTGTCTTATGTCCATTGGTTATGCTTATATGCATGCATACAAGTCCTTTGGTTGATCTCTTACCCCCCTCCCTCCTGCCCCCCAACCCTCCCCAGCCTTCCCGCTGCAGTTTGACAATCTGTTTGAGGCAGCTCTGCCTCTGTATCTATTATTGTTCAAAAGTTTATACTGGTCTTTATTATCCATGAATGAGTAAGATCATGTGGTATTTTTCCTTCATTGACTGGCTTATTTCACTTAGCATAATGCTCTCCAGTTCCATCCATGCCGTTGCAAATGGTAAGAGTTCCTTCCTTTTTACAGCAGCATAGTATTCCATCGTGTAGATGTACCACAGTTTTCTAATCCATTCATCTACTGATGGGCACTTAGGCTGTTTCCAGATCTTAGCTATGGTGAATTGTGCTGCTATGAACATAGTGGTGCATATATCCTTTCTGATTGGTGTTTCTGGTTTCTTGGGATATATTCCTAGAAGTGGGATCACAGGGTCAAGTGGGAGTTCCATTTTCAGTTTTTTGAGGAAACTCCATACTATCTTCCATAGTGGCTGCACCAGTCTGCATTCCCACCAGCAGTGCACAAGTGTTCCTTTTTCTCCACAACCTCTCCAGCACTTGTCGTTTGTTGATTTGTTGATGATAGCCAGTCTGATAGGTGTGAGATGGTACCTCATTGTTGTTTTGATTTGCATCTCTCGGATGATTAGTGACTTTGAGCATGTTTTCATATGTCTCTTGGCTTTCCGAATGTCCTCTTTTGAAAGGTGTCTATTTAGGTCCTTTGCCCATTTTTTGATTGGATTGTTTATCTTCCTTTTGTTAAGTTGTATGAGTTCCCTATAAATTTTGGAGATTAGGCCCTTATCAGATATGACATTGGCAAATATGTTTTCCCACACAGTGGATTTTCTCGTTGTTTTGTTGATTTTCTCGTTGTTTCTTTTGCTGTGCAGAAGCTTTTGATTTTGATGTAGTCCCATTTGTTTATTTTCTCTTTAGTTTCTTTTGCCCTAGGAGATGTATCCATAAAGATTGCTATGAGGGATGTCTGAGATTTTGCTGTCTATGGTTTCTTCTGGGATTTTTATGGTCTCATAACTTACATTTAAGTATTTTATCTATTTTAAGTTTATTCTTGTGTATGGTGTAAGTTGGTAGTCTAGTTTTATTATTTTTGCATGTACCTGTCCAATTTCCCAACACCATTTATTAAAGAGACTGTCTTGACTCCATTGTCTGCTCTTGCCTCCTCCTTTTATACAACTTATTTTAAATACATTTTTTAAGGCCCTGGCTGGGTCACTTAATTGGTTGGAATGCCTGTCCCATATACCAAAAGGTTGTAGGTTCAATTCCTGGTCAGGGCACATACCTAAGTTGTGGGTTGGATCCCCAGTCAGGGAGTTCAGAAGGCTGCTGATTGATGCTGCTCTCTCTCTCTCTCTCTCTCTCTCTCGCTCGCTCTCTCTCTCTCTCTGTCTCTTTCTCTCTCTCACTCTCTCTGTCTAAAAATCAATAAATATGTCCTCGGGTAAGGATTAAAATAAATACTCTTTTCAGAACCTATGGGTCTTGTCTTTCTAAGATATCCTCAAGAAATGAGAGAATCGGAATATTTTCATTCTCCAAACTACTAAGGTTTATATCCTATTAAATATTCCATATTTTAAAAAAATCTCATTAGTTTGAGATGATAAAACATTCAAAAATGTAGTGAATATTCATTCTACATCAGGAAATCTATTAATACTACTCATCATATTAATAAAACAAAAGAGAAAAATCATCTGTGCCTGACCTTAAGTCACAAAGACTTCATTTTATGTGTTCTAAAGACTTTATAGTTTTATGTTTTACATTTATATCCACAATTCCTTTTGAATTAATTTTGTATAAGGTGTGAGGCTTAGATTGAGGTTCATTATTTTGCATATCAAAGTCCAATAGTTTCATTTCTCCACTGAATTGCCTTTGCACCTTTCTCTCGCTTCTCTCATATTTTTCTGGAAGAGATTGTATATAATTATTTCTTCTTTAAATGTTTGGTAGAATTCACCAGTGAAACTGTGGAGATTTCTACTTCAGAAGGCTTTTAAACAAGAATTCTTTAGTTGTTAGAGTACTACCTTGGACACTTAGTTCACCTTGAGTGGGTTTTGGTAGTTTGGGGTGTTGGAATAGGAAACCCACCATGGGCTCTATGCACCTCTGCAAGCTCTAGGTATGCCCCAAATGCAAAGCTCCAATGACTCTTTATCTGGGCCCTTTCTCAGGATTGTGTTTGCTGTGAGCAGCATTGAGCTAACATCTCCCTCTCAATACAGAGCCAGTTTTATACTGATAAGAACAGATACTACACTTGATCTTAGCCAAAAGGCCGAGAAGCAATGCCAGTTTTAAAAGAGATAAATTCCCTAATCCGTGATCAGCAAACCTCGGCTCGCGAGCCACATGCGGCTCTTTGGCCCCTTGAGTGTGGCTCTTCCACAAAATAACACGTGTGGGCGTGCATGTACAGTGCGATTGAAACTTAGTGGCCCATGCGCAGAAGTCGGTATTTTGTGGAAGAGCCGGTATTTTGTGGAAGAGCCACACTCAAGGGGCCAAAGAGCTGCATGTGGCTCATGAGCCGTAGTTTGCCGAGCCGCAGTTTGCCGACCACTACCCTAAATTCAGTGTTCCTTGGGGGCTATACAAATCTATTACATGTGTAGCATCCATCTAGTCTTAGCTGTATTGCCCCTATGGCCTTAGGAGTTATGTACAAGCCATGAAAATCAACATGAAGCTCATGATGCTTGCTGTGCTGTGAATAATAAAGTCCTTCATCTCTGACCTAGGAATTTTGTGTCCTTTGCAGCCTCCATGAAGCATTAATAGGTTAACTAGTTAGCTTGTAAGTAGGGTAAAATCTCAGACCCCTCATAGTTCTTGACATACAGTGCCAGGACTGACCAGCAGACCCTGAGCGACGGATGAGTGGATTATTCCAACACAACATTTACTGTGAAAAAAAGGCTAAGGGACTGCTATAGCAACCAGACAGCCTTGATTGCCTGCCTCTTTAGCCTTTTATTGTAGCAGCAGCTTGAGATGAAGTTTATCTTTTAGATACAATCAGTAAGGTAAGTAATCTTGGGAGGACACATGTGTTTGTAGTGTCTTTTAAGCAAGGGCACCCAAAGATTTAAGCATAACGATTCCAGTAAACACCCGGGGGTCTGCTCGTGCACAGACTTGTTTGGGAAGGTCACTCCCTAAGTCAGAATTCCGATAAATAGGGCAGATGGCCTTCTGCACACTTCCCTTTTATCAGAATATCCTCCCTACAAACTTTCCGACCAAGTCTCATGCTTCCCCACAATGCAGTTTCCAGGGAATTGGTTATTTAACCTAAATTATCATATTTATATTAGTAGTAGTCCCCTTGGCCCCCAACACAGTATTTCCTTACTGTTGTCCTGTTAATGTCTGCAGAGTCTGGTATCTCTTTTTTCATTCCTGATATTGTTAATTTGTGTTGTCCATTTTGCCCTTTGTCAATTTTGCTAGAGAATTATCAGTGTTAATGATCTTTTCAGAGAAACAGTTTTGGTTTCATTGATTTTTATTTATAGGTTTTTGTGTGATCAAGTTCATTATATCTGCTCTCATCATTATTATTTCCTTCCTCCTGCTGCTTTGGGGTTATTTTTCACTTTTTAAAAAATTCTTAAGTTGGAAGCTTAGATTATTGATTCAAGATTTATCTTCTGTATAAACATTTAATGCTATAAGTTTCCTCCTAAGAAATACTTTTGTTTCCTCTAACAAATTTTGGTATGCTTGTATTTTTATTTATAGTCAGTTCAAAATATTTTGTAAGTTATGGTTAGTTTGAAATTGATTTTCACGTGCTTATAGATTTTTTCCAGTTATTTTTCCATTACTGGTTATGATTAGAGAGCATACTTTGTATAATTTCAATTCTTTGTGATTTGTTATGGTTTTTGACCCAGGATATGCTCTATCTTGATGGTCTATGTGCAACCTGGAAAGAGTATATATTCTGCTGCTGGGTAGAGTGATCTGAAAATGCCAAGTACTCCAGTTAAAGCTGTTGTTCAGTTGTTCTATATTAGTTGATTTTCTACTAGTTTTATTGATTACTGAGAGAAGAATGTTGAGGTCTACAACTATAATTAGGGGTTCGTCTATTTCTCCTTTTGGTTTTGTTTTCGCTGTATGTATTTTGAAGATCTGCTGCTTGCTGAATATATTTAGGATTGCATGTGTTCTTAGTAAATTGACCCTTTTATCTTTTCATGCTTTCTTTATCCCCAGTAATTTTCATAACTTTGGTCTACTTTGATATTAATATAGTCATTCCAGCTTTTGTTTGGTTATTGTTTGCATGGGTATATATATATATATATATATATTTAGACCCATCATTTTATTTTAATTTACCTATATCATTATATTTGAAGTGAATTTCTTGTAGAGAGCAGATAGTTGGGACATGTTTAAAAAATCTGTTCTGACTGTCTTTTAATTTGGGTATTTAAAACATTTACACTTATTGAAATTATTGATGTGTTTGAATTTAGGTCTATCTTTTTTGTTTTCTGCTTTTTTTTTTGTCTGTTTTTAATCCCTGTTTCTCCTTCCTGCTTTTCTTTTGGGTTATTTGAACATATTTTTGTATTTCACTTTAATTTTACTATTGTATTTCTTATAAAACATTTGTATATTTTGTTTTGTTTTGTAGGGATTGCAGTATACATATTTAACTTTTCAAAGTCTACTTGGAACCACTTCATGAAAAATGTAGAAATCTTACTGCATATTACCCAAAGTAATTAACACTATTCTGGAGATACTGGCAGAAGGGATAAAAATGAGAGGGGAAAAAATAGAATAAAAATGATCATTATTCGTAGATGACATATTTATTTACCTCAAAATATAAGAGGACTAGAAAATTATTACAGCTGTTAGGAGAATTCAGTTAGGTAATTGGGAGCAAAATTAAAAATCAACAGTCTTCACATGTAAAATAATAGCTGTATGCAAGATAGAGTGAAAGAAAAACCCAGGTATATCAAAAAATATACAAGAGCTATAAAAAGAAGTTTCTTAAAAAATGACAAACACATGCTCACGTTGAGGAAATGGAAAGGTATTTTATAGCAGTTTCTTAGATCACTATGAAAGCAACCACAGATTCACACAGTTGATGATATGCTTGGCCAAAAGAATGAGCTTCCGTCTGTGGGATTAGCATCCAACAGAAAGCTGAATCTCCTGCCCTGTTCAGTGTGTTTCAGTTGGTTGGGTGTCAGTCATCACATGCACCAGTTCCATTCCCAGTCAGGGCAATGCCCAGGTCTCGGGGTCAATCCCCAGTAGGGGCAGCCAAAGATTGCCCATCTATGTTTCCCTCTCTCCCTCTCCCTTTCTCTCTCTAAAAATCAATCTTTTAAAATCTTAAAAGAAAGTTGAATCTCCCTAAATTGACTTGGAAATCCAGTTTATCCACTAAAAATAATAGACAGGATTTATTTTTCTTCTGAAAATCAGAAAAATTAATTCTAAAATCATAAAAATTAGCAAGAATAATGAGAAAAATTATGAAGAACAGCATTAAAATAAATTAATTCTACAAGACTGTAAGGCATATTTTAAAGCTACAATAATCAAAACAGTGTGGTAGTAGATCATGAATCAACAACAGTTCATTGGCACAGCTGTAAAAGTCCAGAAATGGACTAGAAACAAATCAGTAAAGAAAAGGTGGACCAGCCCTAGCTGGTTTGGCTCAGTTAATAGAGCGTCAGCCTGTGGACTGAAGGGTCCCAGGTTCAATTCCAGTCAAGAGCACATGCCTGGGTTGTGGGCTTGATCCCTATTAGGGGGCATGCAGGAGGCAGCCACTCAGTGATTCTCTCTCATCATTGATGTTTCTATCTCTCTTTCCCTCTCCCTTCCTCTCTGAAATCAATAAAGATATATTTTTAAAAAGAAGAAAATGTGGACCACACAATATATGATATTGTAATAAGTGGGCAACCATCTGAAAAAAAAAATTAAGTTGAATCTCTAGTTCATATTTTAATATATATTTGTATTTATTTCAGAGGAAGGGAGAGAGAGAGAGATAGAAACATCAGTGATGAGAATCATTGATTGCTGCTTCCTGCTCACCCTCTACTGGGGATGGAGCCTGAAACCCTGGCATGTGCCCTGACCAGGAATTGGATTGTGACCTTTTGACTCATAGGTCCACGCTCAATCACTGAGCCACACCTGGCAGGGCCCTGGTTCATATTTTATAGCGAAATAAATTTTAGGTGGATCAAAACTTTAAACATAAAACTACCAGAAGAAAAAAATAGAGGATTTAAACAGAATCTCAAAGAGGTAAAGCATTCCACATGTGGCACAGGTAGAACACAAACACAGAAGCCATAAAAAACGTACTGATAATTCCACCTGTATTTAAAAAACAAACAACAAAATCTACAAGCTCACTTAAGCTTCAGTGTCTAGGGTTTCCACTGGAGGTTTATTAGATAGGCATGATTAATTGAGTCATTGGCTACAGGTTGAACTTAATCTCCATCCCTCTTCCCTCCCAAGTCAGGCTAATATCATTGTGACTCAAAGCACCAACCCCCTCTAAGTATGTGGTTCTGGTGTGCCTAACCTTCTTACTGAGTTATCTCATTAGCATAAACTATCAGGTTCCATCATGGATAACAAGGACACTTCTATCACTCTGAAAACTCCAAGGATTTATGTCCTGGGAAGGGGGACAAGGAGGAGGGGGAGCTTGAAAGGGAAGGGACTAGAAGGAGAGGAAGAGGGCCAGGCACATTTTTATGCCAAGGGAGGCTACTAGTAATAGCAAAAGACTGGAAATCAACAATGTCCAGCAACAAAGGACTAATTTAAAAAAATTAAAAATACATCCGTATAATGGAATTCTATGCAATTAATGAAAGGAGTGGGCCAACTCTGTAGGTAGGTATACAAAATAAATTGCTGAATGTGCAAAACAATCTGTATGGTGTGCTTTATATATATGTATATTTATATATCCAAGGGGCCACCTCTAGAAAAATAAACAAGGAATTGGTAATAGAGGCTGGATCCACAGAAAAGATATCACTGGGAGAATAACTTGCTTTATTTTTATCTTTTTCAACCTTCTGATTTTTGTATAATATGCATGTATTACCTGTTTAATGAGACTGAAATATTACAATGCATTTGCACATTTCTCTGAAGATACTAAACATAATATATAATTTAATCTTTTGATTACTAAGGTCATTGTCATGAATTATCTATATATATAAAACCCTAATATGCAAATAGACCAAACGGCAGAACAAATGAACAACCAGTTGCTATGATGTGTGCTGACCACCAGAGGGTGTGCACAGAACATGGCGGGCGTCGGCAGCAGGCAGCAGAGTGCGGGACATGGTGGGCCTCTGCTGTGGCGGGATGGTGGAGCAGGTGAGCAGGGGTGCCAGATCAAGGCAGGTTGCCGGTCGCTGTCATTGGGGCAAGCCTCTGCTGGTTACTGAAAATTCTTTGCTCCCATATGCCGCAGTCCCGCCAGGCATTTGCACCTGCTGCCGACACTGGCTCTGCTCACACCTGCTGCTGGCGCCTGCCACTGGCCCCGATTGCCTCTCAGGGCATCTCCACCTCACGCTGCTCCTGAGGGGCGATTGGGGCCGGCAGCCACCTCTTGCACCCACAGCTGGTGCCAGAGCCACCACTCACACCCATTGATGGCACCTGGCACGGGTCCCGATCACTCGGTGCCATCAGTAGGTGTGAGCAGCGGCTGCCGGCCCTGATCGCCCTTGAGGGCTTCTCCACATCTCCCTGCTCCTAAGGGGCAATTGGGGCAGCAGCCACCACTCGCACCTGCTACTGGAGCTGGTCCCAGTCGCTCCATGCCCTCAGCGGTGCTGGCACTGTCAGCGTGTACGAGCAGCAGCGGTGGGAGCAGGGCTGCTAGCAGACAGGGGACCAGGGGGCCAGGGCAGGAGGGGCCAGGCCGGTGCGCAGAGGATGGGCCAAGACCCGCCCCTGTGCTCACTGCAGCCTTGTGGTCCACAGTTCCTTTCAAGGTGCACAAATTCATGCACTGGGCCCCTAGTATTAAACAATACAATTCCAAGTGTCTATTAAGGCCCATAGACTGTTTTCATTCACACTGCTATGGTTTCAGTGGCATTTTTATCTATCTATCTATCATCTATCCATCTATCTATCTATCTATCTATCTATCTATCTATCTATCTATCTATCTTTGACAGTATGATAGGTGTCCCTCATTTACTCCCCCACTATTCTCCTCTACACTAAGTCCCAATCCCACCTCAAGCCTTCCTCACACTATTGTCTGTGTCCATGGGTTATGCATACATATTCTTTGGTTGATCTCTTCCTGTCCCTTTCACTCCCCTCCCCTCTGAGATCTATCATTCTGTTCAATGCTTCCATGCCTCTAGACCTATTTTGTTAGTTTAGTTTTTAAATCAGATTCCACATATGTGAGATCATGTGATGTTTGTCCATCCATGCTGCTGCAAAGGGTAAGAGCGCCTTCATTTGTTACAGCTGCAGAGTATTCCATTGGTAAATGTACCTGTGTCATTTTTAGTCTGTCTTCTCCCACCTTTATTATTATTATCATCATCATTATTATTATTATTGCTGTCAATTATTCTTCCTCTGACTCAAACTTCTTTTAGATTGGCACTTTTAGTTTTGATGGGCCAAGAAACCAGACACATGGTCTTAATACACCATTATGTAAAATAGAGGGAAACCGCCTCTTTGATAGTTTGAGGAATCTTCTCATAATTGATGAGTTTTAGAGATTAGACTTAGAACAATTATTTGACTACTCAAGATTTTTACATAGTCTCAGTTCCATACAATTGAATAAAGAACAGGCAAAGTATTATTGAAGTCACAATGTGAGGTTCTATTATTTAATAATGCTATACTGCTAAATTCATATCTGGGGCTCTTTTTCATTCATTCAAAAACATTTTTGAGCATCTAGTGTACACCAGGGAATGTTCTAGGTGCTAGGGATACAGACAATGATCAAAGTCCCTTAGAATTCACATTCTAATTGGGGAGAGATAAAGCAGTAAGCACTATCAAGAGAAAAGGAGTTAATGCAATAGAGCAATTAGGATGGGGGAGCATTAGATAGGATGGCATATTAGTGAGGGTCTGATGGAAATGGAGAACCACTAGGCTATCACATACACACATACACACCATCTTTAACATAGAAAATAAGGGATTTATTATGGGGATTATAGGAGGCTGATCCTTTTGTGTCTGACAGGTGGGGATGATGGGTGTGAAGCAGGGAGGGAAGCAAGGGCACACTGGAGCTGCCAGGTGAGCAGAATCCATGGGGACTGAGTGGAACTCATGCCAATCTCTCACTGTTTCCAAGCCTCCAACAATGGGTTGTTCTGCAAACCTGGCACCCTTTGTCACGGAGTAAAACATATACCTGGCCCAGGAGTCAGAATAGCTGAAGGAGGCAACCCAGCAGCAGCTGTGATCCCGTGGGCCTAGCTGTTGGCCTATAAGCCAAGAAGATGAACCAGCAGATAAGCAACGAGGGTGAGCACGTTGCTTGGACCTTTCAATTATAAAAAGAATCTGGATCTAGCTACTTTACTTCCATCTTCTAAATCTTGCGGCAAACATCTCTTGTGGCCTATACTAACCTGGAATTATGCAGGGAGAATTCTGAGGAACATATCTCCAGCGTATCTAAATTTGCAACAAATAAATCCACTGCCGATGGTCAGAGGTGTCTAAAAATATTTGAGCTGAGAACCTAAAGAATGAGAAGGATTTAGCCATGCAACCATGCCAAGATTTGGAAGAGAATATTTCAGGCAGAAAAAAGGGTAAATGCAAAGGTTCGGGGGCAGTGATATAACTGAGGTTATTTTTAATAATGAGGGTGGGGCCTGGTGAGAGGGAGAGTGGTATAATATATCAGAGGTAGAGGAAGGGACCAGATCATGTGGGGCCGTGTAAAATATGGTAATGAGCATGGATCACTTTTCTGTAAGTGCAATGGGAAGCAAAGTTTTTAACAGGACAATAGTAGTTTGACCTGATTTACATTTTTTTCTCTATTGTAAACTAATTTAAAAGTTAAAAAAAGGCATAAGGTTAGCACCAAGAATTCTATCATCCAGCTTTGCTTTGCAGAGAATGGGCTGTAGTGAACAGGGCCACTTTTTCCATGACACCAAGCCTCCTGGTAGTCTACGTCGATGACTCCTAGAACACAAGGCACATGAAGCCCTTCAGTTGTGCAGGGAGGATGTCCAAGTGTGGAAGCAGCAATATTACTTAGAGAACTGCTGCAGGAGTTCCAGCCAAAGATCTACACTAGTTTTCTTAACTCACCAGTCTCATTCACATAGTCTCAATTCATGAACTCAGGTTGAAACAAAAATAGTATTACCATTTGGTCTCAAATTGACTATCGCAATTCCCCCAAACAAAAAAAAAACCCTAAAAGATTCGTTACCACTAAGTTATCCAGAGAATGTTTCACAAATCATTTTGGGTTTTCCAGAGACTTAGAAGCATGAACAGACTGTTGAACCTCAGAGGGAAGGTAGGGGAGAGTGGGTGGGAAGAAATGAACCAATGAACTTGTATGCATATATGCATAACCTGTGGACACAGACAATGGGGTGGTGAGGGCCTGGGATGGGGGAATGGAGAGGGTTGGAAGAAGTTAATGGAGGAAAAAGGAAGACCTACGTAATACTTTCAACAATAAAGATTAAAAAAAAAATAATTTCGGGTTTTCAAAGACTTTCCAGAGAATATGCACAGCCTCCTAAGGGAAACATATTGAAGGGCGCAATGTTCATGCTAATGTGTAAATCCTACTCTCATTATGTTTAAGTTGGCCTTAGACTTGCATATCTTCTATTTTCATCAGACTTGTCTTACTTTACTTGAGAGCATGAAAAACTTCCCTAAAGCAAGCTCTTCTGCCTGGATTATCTCTCCCTGCTAGCAATGCTTTCTTGCTGAAAGCCAAGGTTCAAATATTGAAGTGTGCTGAGGTGCCCAATTAATTAAGTAGGAATTAACATTATTATACATATCAATACAAATAAACATCTTTTATACCTTTCTAAAGAAAAAAACCCCAAAATGTTTCTTTCTTTCTTTCTTTTTTTTAAGAAAGGGCTCTGGACAGACCATTAATCTTTAAAAAATAAAATAAAAATAATTTTTTAGAAATTGTTATTAACAGAGAAAGAACATAGAAAAGTTTTGAACTTTAGTTTGCATTATCCACTCATCTTTCTGTAATCTTTAGTGACATATCTCCATGTAAACATTCAGAAAAAGGGGAATGCTATGCTATGACTTAAGAAATAATAAATTTTGGCTCTGATTACTAAACTTTATTAACAACTCTTTTTAAAAAATATATTTTTATTGATTTTTTACAGAGAGGGAGAGGGATTGAGAGTTAGAAACATCGATGAGAGAGAAACATCGATCAGCTGCCTCCTGCACACCCCTCACTGGGGATGTGCCCACAACCAAGGTACATGCCCTTAACTGGAATCAAACCTGGGACCCTTCAGTCCACAGGCCGATGCTCTATCCACTGAGCCAAACCGGTTAGGGTTAACAACTCTTTTATACATTAATTAACAATTATTTTACTTTCTTTAAAAATAGCTCTTAATAACAAAATAAATTATCAGCAAATTCAACCATAAATTAAAAAATAAAGTAAAAATACCCTTGAAGTTTCATAAACATGAGCACAGTAATACATATATTAGTACTGATTACAGTGTCTATGTTCTTTGTGTAAGGTAACATAAAGATTATTCTCTTGCCACTGTTGTAAGTTCACAAACTTTATGAAAAGGCTTCACTATTTTTTCCCAGCTTAATTAACTTGCACCTCAGTTGAACACAACAGACAATAATGGTGTTATTAGTGAGATGTGGTAAAAGAAATGGTCATGACCACTCAGCAGATCATGTAAACCTAAAATATCCCCCAGACTTTCCAGTCTCAACCTGTAGATCTCATTATTAAATAATTTAGAAAGAACTATTAGAGATGACTTCATGAGCAGACTGAACTTTGCCACTTTGCCTTTTGCCAGTCACAAACGCATGTTATTTTGCCTTTAAAATGAAACAATACTATTCATTTCCAATGAGACTAGGTGTAAGGGAAAAACAAAGCCATGGATTTTTTTGTTGTTGTTGTTAATCCCCGTGGGAGGATATTTTTCCATTGATTCTTTTAGAGAGTGAAAGGGAGTAGAAGAAACAGAGAGAGAAACATCGATGTGAGAGAGACACATTAATTGGTTGCCTCTTGCATGCACCCTGACCAGGGCCAAGGATTGAGCCTACAACCAAGATACATAGGTACATGCCCTTGACTGGAATTGAACCCGGGACCCTTCAGTACATAATCTGATGCTCTATCTACTGAGCCAAACCAGCTAGAGCAAGCCATGGATATTTTTAAGTTGCACTACATTATTTTAACTATTTAACTAAAAAGTTTAATTACCAGATCAGTGCACCATTTTTTTTTAATCCTCACCAGAGGATATGTTTATTGTTTTTTGTTTTTGTGTGTTTTTTTAAAAGAGAGAGAAACATCAACTGGGGATCAAACCCAAAACCTTTTTGGCCATATTGAACGACACTCCAACCAACTGAGCCACCCGGCTATGGCAAGTGCACCAGTTCTTGCTTAAACATGTAATACCTTTGGAAGTAGATTAAAATAATCTTTAACAATAAGCCAGAGGTAAAAATGAACAGACCTGAACAGCGTGACAAACAGAAACGGAATAATTTCCAATCAGTGACCATTAATGGGAATACTCATTTTATATAATAGCAGGTTTTAACAACCATTTAGCAATTCTTTAAACAGGCACTTGATAGAGTATTTTTTAGCTATCATATTCAATACAGGGGCATCACAGACACAAAAAAATATTGCTTTATTACTAAGGATTCAAGATGGCAACTACTTAGATTCCACTGCCAATGTGGATTATAACAAATCCAGTGAGTATTTTGTTTTTCAATTATTCATAGAAAATTTAATCCTGATTAAGTATCCTTGGGCAGGAATTCATAGGTAGTTGATGACTGAAACCAACATTTATGTGAAATGCTTCTGTTAATTTAATCTGTGTATATGGCTTAATTATGATTGGGGATTCAATGTAAGAGAAATGAATTATATCAGGATTAAATTAGTACCATATCACATAGTATTTTTTCCTTCTTTCTTTTTTAACATGTAAAACTGCTTGTCCCTTTACCTAAATACTCAGGTTTTAAAACCCTTTGTCCTTAAAACACATGTAATATATCTAATTTTATTTTTCATAAACTGTCCAAAACTCTTTGCTAATCAAACTAAAACTGGAATTAGAGCAAAATGATTGAAGAAAATGGAGAAAACCCCCACCTACAAATGAACAAAAGCTTATTCATTTAACTATGAATATAATTTATATTTATTTTCTGAATTTTACTTTCAATTCCTTTAAACTCCAATATGAAATGCATTTTCTTTAAAGCATTAAAAAGACGTAGTTTTTAATCAGTGTACTAAACTGATTTCATAACTGGACTTAGTTCAGATATGTATAAGCAAGTAATCATTTAACTGATTACTTTTTATAAGACTATCAAACCTGAGTTAACTATTGACATAAAATGAGGCATTATAAGTGGTGAATCTCTTACCAAAATATCATATAATTCTTTTCCATCTTTATTTCCACATGGAAATCACATAAATCACCTTATAACAATACTCTTCAAAGTTTAAGTATTTTTCAAAACATTTCATTTATTTCCTTTTTCAGTTTTGGTACTGCTTAAATGCAGTTGTATAAATAACATGCTCTGCTCTCTATGTTCAATTTTTCATACCAAAGTATGAAAAAAAAGTCAGTGTATTTGGATCCTTATTGCACTCTGTTTAATCAATTCACTTTTCCTTAAAGAAAATCAAGTATCAGAAGTGAGGCCGACTTTTGTGTCCAGAGGATATGGTCAGTGGTAG
This sequence comes from Myotis daubentonii, assembly GCF_963259705.1. NCBI lineage: Eukaryota > Metazoa > Chordata > Mammalia > Chiroptera > Vespertilionidae > Myotis > Myotis daubentonii. The sequence continues at coordinate 177,798,653 of NC_081841.1, read as the reverse complement.
TGTTACTGAGGAGAGTGAAGAAACTTCCCAGTACAGACTGTGGGACAGAAAGAGTCTGTAAAGAATAACCATGGAAACAGACTGGCAAAGGATAACACCTATTGTAATAACCTGAAAAGAACAGAAAGAGAATGCTTTTACTGCATGCAAAAACAAAGAATTCAATTAATCACAAACCTATATGTACTTTATATATACAAATAAGATATTGCAAAAGTAGGTTTATAATTTTCATATGGAAAATAAAACAATTATTAATAAATAGTATAAGAATAAACCCTGTGCTTTGTGTACTCACAGCGTTGCCCCACCCTGCATATGTACACACACTATCCTTCCTCTCTCCATGGGTACATTTTATCAAATTCATTTTCAATAGGAAAATATGACTAATGTTCAGAACTATAATTGTTCAAAGGTTAAATTCCTTTAACATTCTATAGACAGCAAAATAAGACAGAAAAGAGTAATATGCTATGCCATTCTCTCCTTACGGTGCATGCACTACAGAAAGTAATGAGAAAAACCTGGCTCCCGGCTAATCTAGTAATGGGAATAAAACATGCCCCGAGTCCTTTCAAAAATCCTCAAGTTGCTTCTCTATTTTTGTAGACTCCCTTCCTATCTACTTACTCTTTGTAAATACCTTAGGCTCAAGACACATTTGTGAGTTCAAGCATATACTGCACTGCTTGTGAAGGGCTCCTGGCAGAACTCCACTTTGAAATGATGGAGCTGTTCACCTAACAAGGTAGGTATCAACACAATCAAAATGTGGTGCACCTGAACATGGCACTCCAGTCCACAGTCTGTGAAAGCAACTAGACTGATTTTTATAAATCTATCTTGATTTTTACTATTACACAGCAAACATTTTTCTTAACAAAGATGTGTTATGAACCCTCTAATTTATGAATGGCACTATGAAATAGGTTATAATATGCATGACAAAACTATTTTCCATCATTTTGCTTATAAACTAAATTTAAAAATTTGTCTTTTATATTTTAAACTTCTAAATTATACCCTCACCAGTTCAGTATTTTGTTTCAAAGTTTTATTTTGAAGAGCTCAAGAAGCCTCTGAAAGGATAAATAGGCCCAATAAGAATTACCAAAAACTATTTTGCTCATATATACTACTTACCTTATCTCTTTGGTAGTCGTTAAACATGAAAGATATGCATGCAAGAACTGGGTGGCATAAAAACCACAAGACACAGCCCTGAAACAAATGAAAATTAAGTCAAGTAAGTGCAGCTATGTCTTTATTTTCAGAATGTACCAGATAAAACACAGTAGGCATATTTAAGAGATTTTGATTGATATCAACTGGACTTTAGAGAATTTGCAATAAAAAGGTAGAAATAAATTTGCTGTTGCTACTTTGTTTCTCATCAAATTTTCTAGAGTATTTAAAATCTTAAATCTACATTTGGACATTTTGATACACTATGAATATATTAAGTAACAAATTAGTAATTGAGAAAACCAATGTACAAATGTATAATATTTCTGTAAAAAAATAAGACTGTATATTCATATTTAAAAAAATATATTTCTATTGATTTCAGAGAGTAAGGGAGGAGAGAGACAGAAACATCAATGATGAGAGGGAATCACTGATTACACACACACACACAAAGAAATTGTGAAAGAATACACAAAAAAGTGACTGATGGTGGTCACCTGTTTGAGGGTGTTAGTACAACAGAGAGTGCAACTGGGCAAGTAAGAATGGGAAGCTTTTTAACAATATACCTTTCAAAACTCTCTTTTCTATTTTTCCCAAAACCTTGGCAACATATTCTCTTTTCCAAAATTAAATTTGAAATAAAATAATAAGTTAATAAATAATAGTTGTTGAGATGCTTAGTATATTGAAAATAAGGGAAAAAAAGATATAGAAAACGTGTTTACTATGCTACCTCTTATATAAAAAGGCTGGAAAAACATAGAATTATATATTAAAAATTCTCTGGGAGGATGTATTAAAACAGCAGTGATTATATGAGGAGGTGATAATTGAGTGGATGGAAGACAGGTAAGAAACATGTTTTGCTACTCTTTAAGTACTTTTGAATGTTTGAACCCATTCAAAAAGTTAAATTATAATATATAAAAATAAATGTTTAGGTTCAATGAAAGAGTTCGATATTGTTTTAAACATAAAACAAAGAAGAAATTAGTTTTTAAACACCTTAAATATATAACTACCTTTCAAACAATAAGCACTGCTTTCCTGTAAAAATTCGGAAGCAAAATGGCCTTTCCTTGCCCGTTTGGGTTTCTAGGCTGCAGCCGCTTTAAACTGTGCACCAGGAATAAAGGAGTCTGGCCCCTCTTCTACCGCGGCCTCTGACTCCTCAGAGATTTCTGTGGAGCAGGGTGGGCTGAGGAACAGCTCATCAGAGTGCTATTATGGAATTCTCTCAATCTGACAGGAAACCATAACCTTCTACGGAGGAAGGCTTGCAGTGTCACTGCCCAACCTCTCTCCTGATATTTCCCTCTATTAGATGGGTTTAGAAAAAAAAAAAATCAAATTTGCTTTTAGATCTCACTAGCATATGAAGGACAGTGGGAGAATAAAGTGAACATCTCACATGGAGGCAGTGAAATGGCTAAAACATAATATGGACTCAGCTTCCTGACCCATCTGCTTATGCCAATGGATAGCTCCTCACAATTTGTTTGAAATCACTGCATAATTCTGAGTAACAGTATCTAGTAATAGTCAACTAGTAACTGTTTTTTGAGAAATGTAAACTGTATTCTAATTTAAAAATTTTTTAAAATTCTGATACTACAGAAAAATGTCAATTCCCCATTGGTAAAGAAATCATAAACCAGACAAAATTGACCTGCCAAAAATTACATGGAAACCACTGTTCCATGGGTTCTATAAAATCAGGATAGTATTATCGACATGTCATAGGTTGTGAAGATTAAATAAGCACATGAAGGGCTTACAGTAGTGCCTGGCACATAATAAAAGTTTAAGGAGTGTTGGCATGTAGTTGCCTATATACTTCCTAAAGAAAGCAGAACAAAGCTGATAATCAGAAGCCACTTTCTAACCAAACCCGTACTTTGGCGAAAGTGATGTAGAACTCTCTTTTCAGGGTGCTCCTCTCCACTGTGATGATCTGGTAGAGTCCACAACCTAATGACAATGCCAGGCAAATTCTTAAAATGATTAGCAGGATCCCTGCTAAGTTGTGGTGTGAATAATAGCTGTGAGGACTGGTCTCTTCAAACTGTTCCCAAAGTAGCAAAATACTCTGCAAAAAATAAAAAATACATTTTGAGAAAAAAAAATCGTATCTACTTACAATTAGCACTTTTAAACTATTTTAAACATCCATTTAAACATACCAACATTTCTAAGAGGTTCTAAGACTTATCAGACTATGAAGTTGTCAGTTAATAAAGCACATGCAGTCTTTTCCTTGTTGATACCCTAAGCTAGAGAAAACGATTACCAAATGAGACCACAAACAAAAGATAAAAAATGCTATTGCTATCATGACTCCAGTAAGATACCTATAAGAATAAAAATAAGTTGAAATGATTAAGAGAATAAATATAAACTTTGTTGCAAATCCATCTTTTTCTTCAACACCGTATTCAAAATCAAACTGTCCTGCATTCAAGCCTACTATCTCAGGATAACTTCCAAATATCTCAGTATTTTTTGTGATCCAGAAATAGGTTAGAATTGCTGATTCAGGTTTTACTCTTTTTCCATGGTAACCTTCCTGGGTAAAGGAGAATATATTCTTAATATTCATTATAAACACCAAGAGCACAATTACTTATCCTTACTTCTTTTTCTCCCATATTGTTACTGTAAAAGTAAAAAGCTCAGCAAGTTCCTCATCATGCTGTTCTGTTTATTGCTAGTCAGTAGAAATCTGTTCATATTCCTTCCTTCTTTACCAAACAGCAGTCATTTAAATAAATTACTATAATAATCAGTAAGCCTCTGTGCTTCCTTCACTTCCAACCCAGATCTCAGAATTGTGTCTTCTGTGGCTTCCAAAGAATTCATATCAAAACTCAAGTATTGCCCTAACTGGTTTGGCTCAGTGGATAGAGCATAGGCCTGCGGACTGAAGGGTCCCAGGTTCGATTCCGGTCAAGGGCATGTACCTTGGTTGCGGGCACATCCCCAGTAGGGGGTGTGCAGGAGGCAGCTGATCGATGTTTCTAACTCTCTATCCCTCTCCCTTCCTCTCTGTTAAAAATCAATAAAATATATTTTTAAAAAACCTCAAGTATTAATTCCAATTCTTAGACCTTATTAACCAGCAACCTCTTCTTTTTCTCATTCTCAAATCTTGCTATCATTCTTGATAGGTGATTTCCTTTGTGATCTGGCACACATGAATTTCCTTCTTGGACTAAATATTTGCTCTGTATTATTGAAAATGTTACTCCTCCACTTACCCAATTATACCCATCTGATTTCTTAACTCACATTTCTTTTTTTCCCCCATTAAATTTATTGGGGGACATTGGTTAATAGGATCAAACAGGTTTCAGGTGTGGATTTCTGTTACAAGATCTGTATACTGCACTGTGTGCCAACCACCCAAAGTCAAATCGTCTGTCACCATATATTACAACCCACTCACCCCTTATCCTCCCATCCTCCATTTCAAACTTAACTTTTACCAAAAAAAGTGCTATTATAGAATTACCATTTCCTGCTATGTATGTGAGGTAATGAATATGTTTATAATCATCTCACAATGTATATGTATACCAAAACATCACATGTACATCCTAAATATATATAATTTCTACTTGTCAATTATACTGCAATAAAGCAGAAAAAAACCCTACCAATTCCCATGACTCACATTTTTACAATTCGAACTCCCATATTTTCATATATGTATGTGAATACATGACCTATGGAATATACATAAGTATTCATATAGTCTCTGGTTGCATCATTCCCCTTGTCTGAGTTGTTGAGTACCAGGGTTAGGTCTAATGTATTCACAAATGCTCACATACAGTCTAGGGTAGTGTCATAATCTCAATTCTTAATTTGTATTTGTCCAGGATAATCAAATTAAATTACAATGACATAAAAATTTAAATTTTTAAAAGTTATTGAGATATGAGAATTTAACCTGATATTAACACTACATTCCACAAATCCTGAGTCAAACACATTAAGTTGGTAGAGTCTTGTCCTTGTTTTACTTACTTCTAATTTAGTTTTTCATCTTTATTGTTGAAAGTGTTACATATGTCTCCGTTTTTCCCCCATTGGACCCCTTCTAGTCCCCCTCCCTCCCCCAGCCCTGCACCACACTATTGTCTGTGTTCATGGATTATGCATATATGCATACAAGTTCTTTGGCTAATCTCTTCCTACCACCCACCCCCACCTTCTTTCTCATTAACCTTCCCTTCCTGGCATTATCTCTTTCTAAATACCATATCTGTGATATAGTCTCTTTCTAAATTCAATCATGTAAATTCAAGACACCTACTTCATTCTGATCCTACTGTACTTACTAAATACTAGAAGTACAGGGAAGAATGAAGCACAGACCTTATCATTCCTTAATGAATTTTGCAACTATTCAATACATTAAAATTTAGATTATAATGTCATTGACAGAGTCCAGGGTATATTTCATTTTTATCTATAGCCAATGATGGTTACAAACTCAGTACAAATTTTTATGTTTGTACCTTTCCTCTTAACTTTTATAAAGCCATTGCACACAGGCATATGGAGGCTGTAGAATAACCTCTGTACTATCGCTATAGAGAGAAAAAAGGCACAGAGGACCTTTCTAGAACCTGAAATTTGTTTTCGTAATTGTTTTTAAAAACAAGATTCCATTCTTTTTTTATACTACATTTTGCTTTTTCATTGATCTCAGATATTCACTTAAATTATGTCATGCATAAAGTAGAAAAACTGAACCTACAGATCCTTGCCAGTGAATGAATCTCAAATTCACTGATTCACTCCTTCAATGTTGAGTACTTACTATGTGCTAGAAAATATGAAAAGAAAACTATTAAGTAGGAAATAAGAATGTAACCTAGTATTAAATATATTGTACTTGAATAAGGGATAGGAAGCACAAATTCAGGTAAATTACAATTAAATTCAGTACTAAGATTAACAGGTTATTTGATCTATGACTCTTTAAATTCACACTTTAAAAGGACACAAATGCCCTAATCGGTTTGGCTCAGTGGATAGAGTGTCGGCCTGCAGACTGAAGGGTCCCAGGTTCGATTCTGGTCAAGGGCATGTACCTGGGTTGTGGGCACATCACCAATAGGGGGTGTGCAAGAGGCAGCTGAATCGATGTTTCTCTCTCATCGATGTTTCTAACTCTGTATTCCTCTCCCTCTCCCTTCCTCTCTGTAAAAAATCAATAAAATATATTTTAAAAATAAAAAATAAAAGGACACAAATTACTTATGGACCCCAAGTTTCAATTCTGATATGAGATATATCTAGATTTGCATTTCTGAATATTGAAAAGCAGAAACACTGAGTGCCAATACTCACCTGTGTTATGACAATGAACACAGCAATGCCAGTGGACGCGGGAGTGGAATCCCACTGCAGAGGTCTGCTCTGAGACTTCTTCATTCTGACTATTGTCCAGCCCATGCATAGACTCAGAAGTAGGAATAACATGTGAATTTGGGAAGTGATGTCAAAAACTAATGGGAAATGAAAACCAAAGATAACCAAGTTTTCATAATACAAAGAATGTGGTCCCTCTTGAGTTGAGAATAGAATTAACTTTTAAACTACAAAAAGATGGGCATTTTCAAAGAGAACTGATGAAATTCAATAATAAGATATATTCATATGTAACAATTCTTAAAAAAGTAAAATTTTGCCATTAAATTTGTAAACATTTATGAGAATAGTTAAAGCAAGGTCAATACTCCTGTTTTAGTACATGGACATGCATGCCAATAACACATTTATGATTCTGGTCAAGGGCATATGCCTGGGTTGTGGGTTCAATCCCCAGTTGGGGGCGTTCAGGAGGCAGCGAATCAATGATTCTCTCTCATCACTGATGTTTCTATCTCTCTTTCCCTCTCCCTTCCTCTCTAAAATCAATAAAAATATATTTAAAAAAACTTTAAATCTCTGTTTCCCATTTTTCTTAGCTTCTTAGCTTCTTTAAGTACATAATCCTGTTTATAGCTCACTGCTTATTAAAAGAAACAAATTTTAAATATAATTTCTGCCATGTAAAGAATGCTGGTGCCTTCATTTTTCAGTTGCTAATTTTTTTTGAAGGCTGAACTATAATTTGAAGAGTATTTTCTAAAACTATTCATAAGAAATAGCATGACAATAAAACACATAGCTGCAGTAACATCTAATTATGTTGGCTTCAGTGTCAGAGTCCTGAGACAAATAAAATACTCCACGCATTAGTGTCATGTGCCACCAGGTGGCCATCACGTACACTGCAGGGAAAGCCTGCTACTTCAAAGAGGATGCAACAAAATCACCTGCATGCACCCTGTTCAGCGCCACAAGAAAAAAATAACCTGTAAATAATTCAAGGCCTATTAATTTTAGAAGAGAGTATTTACTGATTTCAAAGAGATTATCACTTTTCATAGTGTACTTTAATCTGGATTTTAGAATGAACATGTGATCACAATTTAACAAAAGAAAACTTTTTTCAAATTGCCATCCGTAACTTTGAGGTCTACAACTTTTAACTTCTTTTATATAAAGAAATTCTTGGAGAAACAGATAAAACTAGTTATAGTCTAATACTTATATTTAAAAGTTACAAGCCAAAAACCTGCCAAAAACCTATTACATATATTTTTCATATATATTTTGACACATTTCCCCCTGCTCTGCCATTCAAATTAAAACTGGATACTCTACATTTATGCTTATATATTTGTAATAATGAATTCTGATAATAAACTGTCACTACATTTGAGTGAGATAAAATATAGCCTTTCAGAGCAGTTTTCTTTCATAAATTTTAAATTACTATAATGCTAATTATTTTTAGTAAGCATTTCACAAGTACATATTCAGTTACTTAAAGAAGTCATAGCCAAAGAAATATTCCTACATAAGTTGCTAATCTGCAAAAACAAATACCTGGGGGGAAAAAACACCTGACTTTTCTGGTTCATTTCTTTACATACTACGTTATACACATCTATACACTTGATCTTAGCCAAAAGGCCGAGAAGTGATATTCACATCTATAATAATAAAAGCGTAATATGCTAATTAGACCGGATGTCTTTCCAGATGACCTTCCAGACAAAGCCAGGGTTGTGAGGGTACCCCTGGTCCCGGGTGCCAGACGAAAGCTGGTGCCGGCAGTCAGGGGAAGGAAGGCCTACTCTTGCACGAATTTCATGCATCGGGCCTCTAGTATTGATATAATACTGTAACTTTGAGGATAGGTAAAAATGTTTATTTGTTGTTAAAAAATAATTAATTGTAGGTAAAATACACAGATTACACAAAAAGTCCATTCTGTGGGATTTGATTAAAAATCTTAAAATTCTTAAAATTTTAACCATTTAACTAACCAAACCTGTTGTCAAAACTACCAAAATGAATAATATTGATTTACTGCAGTTTTATTAAAAAAAAAAAAAAAAGACTTTTGCTTTGCCCAGCCAACATGGCTCAGCGGTTAAGCATCGATTTATTTATTTATTTATTTATTTAATATATTTTCATTGATTTCAGAGAGGGAGAGGGAGAGAGAGATAGAAACATCAATGATGAGAGAGAATCATTGATTGGCTGCTTCCTGCATGCCCTCAACTGGGGATCAAGCCCTCAACCTGGGCATGTGCCCTTGGCAGTAATTGAACTCAGGACCCTTCAGTCCGCAGACCAATGCTCTATCCACTGAGCCAAACTGGCTAGGGCTAAGAGTCAATTTATGAACCAGGAGGTCAAGGTTCAATTCTCAGTCAGGGCATATGCCTGGGTTGTGGGCTCGATCCCCAATGTGGGGCCTGCAGGAGGCAGCTGATCAATGATTCTCTCTCATCATTGATGATTCTATTTCTCTCTCCCTCTCCCTTCCCCTCTGAATCAATAAAAGTATTTTTTTTAAAAAAGACTTGCTTTTTAACCCACAGTGAAGATACACAGTGTAGACACTTGCTGTCTATTTTAAGATTCTAAAAATCTTCTAGAACCTTTCATTTTCCTTGTGAAGAGATGTGTACTGCTCCTCTTTTGGGCATGAATAAGAGTTGCTTCTCCTTTTTTAACATTATCTAGAGCCCTTTTTACCCCCAAAGTTTCTCACACTCTTTTCTCTTAGATGACTCTGAATGTTTACTAGAAACAGAATATTTCAAAGCTGGACAGAGCTTAAATAATTTAGCTTATGCATTTTAGATGAGGAAATTGAGGCCTAAAGAGGCAAAACACATAGAAGCCCATCAAAGGCAAAGCTGCAAGGTCAGCTCAGTTATACTCTATGGCTGTGGGTCAGAAAAGAGGAAAAAAGGTTAAAAAAAAAGGTTAAAACAGGAAAACTTCAGTTCTGGGTCAGAAAACTTTCGTCTGAGTCTTGGCTCTGCCACTCAACAGCTGACTGACATTTGGAAATATGCTTCATGCCACTGAGCCCTGATTCTTTATCTGCAAAACAGGAATAAGCAAACCTATACCTTACTGAGGTTTTATTGAGGATAAAATGGAAGAACACATATGAATATGTTCTAAAACCAGTGAACAACTACACACATTGCCTATTATTAAGAAGAAACTAAATAGGGTATATGGGAACTAAAACTGTAGCCCTGTGTTCAGTCATGTTAAATTCAAACCAACCTTGAATAGAAAAATTGTATTAGGACAGAAATAATTTACAAAAAAGAAAAACAAACAAGAAGTAGGTAGCAAGTTTACATTAAAAAATAAATAAAAGGCTCAAAAAGATACTCACCTTCTGCCAAACTTCCCATAAAAGGTAACCCTATTCCATCTTTGGAGTAACTGAGGAATTGAAGAGGAGAGTATCAGTATAAATTACAAGGGTGAAAAAAAATGTTTATAATCAAATCAAGCATAATTTTGGTGGACTAATTAGGATTAATTAGACGTAATGATGAACACAGTTTTAGTGGTTGTAAGTTACCTGGAGAAATGAATGTAATTAGCTAAAGCTGAACCAGCTTGTAACAGCAATGCAGTTGTCAGAACCTTTAAAATCATGTGCATGGGTCCTCCTTTATTAATAGCCTGCCACAATGATTGAGCATAAATGCAAGCAATCACAAAGTACACTAGGACTAGGAGGAAAAAGAACTCATGTAACCCTGTGAAGAGAAGAAAGGAGTTTGCTTCAGTAAAACAAGCCAGTTATTGTATTGGGTTGCTTTCAAATTTCCTATCAATACATTTCTAGAACTTGTTTTTTAACTGAAATCATAGCATTCACTTTTGTAAGAGGGGGAAAAAAAAGAGATAATTGATATTTAAAAATTTTATACTTTTTGGACAGTTCTAACTATAGGAAGACAGATTAAACTAGTTAATCTATTAAAAAGCGTAGTGGTCAAGGCATAAGCCCAAAGACTACCCATAAGATCAAAGTTTTGTTCAAAAATAGTAAATTAAAACAATGATTTCAGCATTGTTAGATATACTTTTTAACCTCAAAGTGGATTTCTTTTGTAAGATACTTAGAAACAGATTTAGTTAATCAACAATAGTAAAATATACCCTGACAACAGGTCTCAAAGTGGGATCCAAGAGCCGGTATCAGCAGCATCACTAGGGAACTTGTTAGAAATGAAAATTCCTGAGCCTCATTCCAGATCTACTGAATCAAAAACTCTGGGTGCAGGGCCCAGCAATCTGTGTTTTAATAAACCCTTCAGGTGATTCTGATTGCAGCTAAGTGCGAGAGCCACAGCTCTGGAATGTATTACCTTAAATTTCCATTTGGACAAAGCTTCAAAATACCTGTCCTTCACAGTTAACTTAAACTATAACACCTGACTAAATGGCCACCAGTCCAAAGACTAGCCATTGGCCAAAAAACAGCATAACTTGGTTCTCAAAAATAAATTAGGCTAATCATATTCTCTTGGGAAATCAAACCACAAAACATGGAAAGGATTAGGCAACAGAAATTGAAGCTAAAAAGGGCTGATATTGGGATAGGCTAAAGGAGTCAACCCAGACCATGATAAAATAAAAATTTTGAGTACATTGAAATGTTGAATGATCAAAGGGAGCTGGCTGGTAAAAACAAAGTAAATGTGCAGATTTCATATTAAAAATGGTGCCAGTCATTAAGCGGCCTCTCGCTCCCTCCTACTAGCAGCTTTTCAGTTCAGACTTCCTGCATCTTCATGATAAATCCCTCCCACCCCTTTCTTGCATTACCTGGAATATTTTGACTGTCTTAATTTTTCAGAAATTTCAGAAAATTTTTATAATAAACCAGAAGGCTAGCTTTGAGTTTAATGAATTACATTTACTTGGTTCCATCTAAAGTTAGTCTTCAATATTAGGGCTTTTATATCCTATGTAAATAACACTAGTGACAGTGGATATGGATAGAGCTGTCTCTATTGAACCTGTGGATGAACAGTCTAAATTGCAATCACTTCCGTTCCAATTGTGAATACTGAACCTACTCCAATTCTCATTTGTGGGAAACTCCAGTCAAAAGGCAGAGAAGGGAACATTTCCATTATATGAAAAATAATTTTAGAAAAGCAATCCAGATACTAATAGGAAAAATAGTCAATAAACAGTTCAATCTCAATCATGTTTCTGGCAGGGTTAGGAGAAAAAAGAGAGATAAGAAGTATTTCAGCCACTGGGTGTCTCTCCTGCTCTATGTATACAAATGGCGATAGTCCACTCTAGTCCAGGTGAAAAGGCCTGTTTACATTTAGTCTTCAGGAAGAGAAAATCAAATAACAGAAAAGGCATATTTGATAAAATTCCCTACATAGAAAAAGTATTCAGCTTTAGAAATAAAGGGACAATAAACCTGGGATTGTAATAGTAATGGAACAAGATGGAAAATATGCTGATTATATTATAACTCAGTAAAATTCTTTTTGCTAGCTTGTGTTTTAAATCCTAGTTTTTATCTTTCATTCTTAGTATAAAGAATTAAACATGGCATTCTATTTAAAGTTTTACTTATTTATAATTCTGTACAGAATATCCATTACAAGGTAAAGTTTTAGAGTTCATTAGGTTACAAAGCTAGCATGAAAAGAAAATCCTCAGACGATTTACTGAGTAATCAGAATAATATAGAAGGAGGAAATTTTGAAAATAAGACATGTCACCAGCAAAAAAGTGTTTTAGGATTATTCAAGATTAAGTATATCTTTTGAAAAAGCTAACATTATAATCAACAAATTATTTCATTGAGATAATATATTAAATGCCTTGAACTAGGTCATTTGTCCTACACTTAGTTCATTGAATTTTGCATAAATTATTTTTACCATGACCCTGTCCACAAAACACTTTAAAGATAAAACATGAATTCTGCCCTCAGTGTTCTTTTAAATAAATCCCCTTCAGAAAAAAAAAAATCTTTTTTTCTCTTCAGCTATCAATTTTACTTTTGTTCTGCCACCATCCTTCACAAGAAAGCAATCTATGTTTACTTTGAAATTAAAATCTAATTTTAAAACAGATGGGTACTAGGTATTAAATTTTACCTACACACAAAAGAAGAAAAATGCTCTTAAATGAGCATGCAACAAGTGACTAACTCTTATATTATTAGGAAATGTATAGACTTTAAGGCAGTGGTTCTCAACCTTCTGGCCCTTTAAATACAGTTCCTCATGTTGTGACCCAGCCATAAAATTATTTTTGTTGCTACTTCATAACTGTAATGTTGCTACTGTTATGAATCATACTGTAAATATCTGATATGCAGGATGGTCGGGTGACCCTTGTGAAAGGGTCGTTCGACCACCAAAGGGGTCGCGACCCACAGGTTGAGAACTGCTGCTTTAAGGTAAGCTTAATAGGAAGAAGCATTGGCAACATTCAGTAGTAAGAAAACTTAACAGGCCAGCTTTAAAAACTTCAGCTCTATCTCAGCTGGTGTGGCGCAGTGGTTGAACATCAACCCATGAACCAGGAAGTCACAGTTTGATTCCCAGTCAAGGCACATGCCCAGGTTGCAGGCTCGATTCCCAATAGGGGGCATGTAGGAGAGAGTCAATCAATGATTCTTTCCCATCATTGATGTTTCTCTCTATCCCTCTCTCTCTCCCCCCTCCCCCTCTCCTAGCCTCTCTGGAATCAATACAAACATATTAAAAAGAACAACACAAAAACTTCAGCTCCAACTAAAATGATAGGAGATGGGAGACAAGAGGGTAAGAGAAGGGAAGAGAGTCACTGGGTCACAGGCAGCACCTGGGACACTCTAGCCTACCCATGATGCTTGCTCTCTCAGAGACACAGGGTCCATCCTGCCCTCAAGTGTCTCAAGATATATCTTAACTAGAGGCCCGGTGCATGAATTCGTGCATGGGTGGGGTCCGGGCGACCTGCCTGATGGGGGCCCATCGGGCCGGGCCAGCCGGGGAAAGGGGCTACGGGAAGTTGGCTGGCTGGGCCGGCTGGGGGTGGGCCGATCTGGCCCCGGATCAGGCTGGTTGGCTGCCGCAGTGCATGTTATAGCCACCGGTCGTTCTGCCGTTCTAGTCACTGGGCTTTTATATATATAGACTAGAGGCCCGGTGCACAAAATTTGTGCACGGTGGGGGGGTTGTCCCTCAGCCTGGCCTGCACCCTCTCCAATCCGGGACCCCTCAGGGGATCGGGGGATGTCCGACTGCTGGTCACACCCTAAAGCACTCCCATGGTCCCTCCCCGGCTGGCCAACCTCCCGTGTCCCTTCCCAGCCCTGATGGGGACCCTCGGCCTGGCCTGCGCCGTCTTGAAATCCAGGACCCCTCAATCCAGGACCCCTCGGGGGATGTTGGAGAGTTGGTTTTGGCCTGATCCCACAGGCCAGGCTGAGGGACCCCACTGGTGCACGAATTTGTGCACCGGGCCTCTAGTGAAAAATAAATGCCAACATCTTTTAGAAAGATAAAAGAAATGGTAGCATTGACTTAACTTCTAATAGTAATCTACAATTTTTAGTGTAGGTAGCTAGATATTAATAAAGGAAGGAAGCAAAGGGAATCAGACATCAAGTCTAATAAACTAGAGAGCTGAATCAGACAATAAACCTGCTTCATCAGGGAGTTACAGCTTCACACACTCTCCAGGAGACCTTGCTTCCTCTATCCTCAGGACCTAACAGGCAGGAAGGATCTTTTAGTCAGATTACTGAGGGAGAGATAAAATAGAAGAAATTCCTCTACTGGGCACATGTGCAGTAGAAGCCAAGATGGCACAGGGAGAGAGGTTCCTCCATTCCTCCACTTTCAGTCTAACATCTAACAAATTCATTCATTCTCTCTCTCTCTCTCTCTCTCTCTCTCTCTCTCTCTCTCTCTCTCTCTCTAGCACACTCTTGCCCCATGGTTTCTCTTGCATGTTCTCTCTCCATAGCAGTCATGCGGCCCTAGCAGCCAGCAGCCAGAAGCTGTGGAACTCCAAGCATCAGCCTGCCACAGCAGCAGCCCAAGTGCAGGCAGGAACAGACTAAGCTAGCTGGATAAGGTCAGAGGCTGAACTGGAGTAAGGTGCAGCATGGCAAAATTTTTGGACACTGGCCTTTGTTCTGGGCCTGATGGAGACAAGGCTGGTCATTTTCCACAGTGGGTCGGATGGAGACGACACCCCAGGAACCTGGGGAATGCTTTCCATTTCAACCCCAATAAATTTTTTAAAATATATTTTATTGATTTTTTACAGAGAGGAAGGGAGAGGGATAGAGTTAGAAACATCGATGAGAGAGAAACATCGATCAGCTGCCTCCTGCACACCCCCTCCTGGGGATGTGCCCGCAACCAAGGTACATGTCCTTGACCGGAATCGAACCTGGGACCTTTCAGTCCTCAGGCCGACGCTTTATCCACTGAGCCAAACCAGTTAGGGCAATCCCAATAAATCTTACAACACCACCTCAACCTCCCATGGGTGAATCCCTAAAAAGGCTTTTCTTATTTCTACTGGCAACACAATGATCCAAACTACCATTAGGACTGACTTAACTTCCAATAACACTATACAATGACCAAAACTACCATTAAGTAAAAATAATCTTTAGGTTAATTTGCATTCAAAACAACTTGAGTAGCTTATCCTTATGAAATTTCCTTTACATAAAAAACTTTCAGAATTTACTATTTTAAAACATTTAGCATTTCATTTTGTCACTATATAGATATATATTTTTCAGACCAAAAGATATTTTTAAAAAAGTTGATCTCTTCATACATTTACTTGTAACCTGTTGTCCTTAACACATGCTTCTTGAGTTTTCTGTGGCAATTTATATTTTGAACTAAACAATCAGTTTTGTATAATGTAGCCTCAGCTCCTGTTCTACCTCCACCCATCCACCTTGATGGCCAATGAGATGCAATGGGATTAAATTTTTCTCTACACAGATTGACTCTTCCAAATGGCTAATGAACTCATGAATCTTATTTTCTTTGACAGATTGCTTACAGGTCTTAGTTTTCATTCTGACATGTTAATTTACAAATCTATTAGGATACTTACTGGCATGTCTATCATGAATCACAAGAAATCATTTCTGTTTGGGCTAAGTATCTCATTTCAGTAGTACCATATAATCAACCTAAAATTTTGATGAAAAATTTAATGGGAGTACACCTAATTTTGGAAAGCATTATAAACTTTGACCATTCTTAAAATAGTTGAAAGCTCCAATAAATACAATCCTTAAATCTGCTCAAACAACCTATTGAAAGGATAGTCATACAAAGTAGCACAGTTCTAATCTCTCATGGAGTTTCCAATTTCAGTTACTTAACTTATTAATATTTTTCTGTTTATAAAAATAATGCTAGGTTATCATTTTTTAAAGATTTAGAATATATAGGATAAAATAAAATTGTAAATTTCTACCACTTAACATGGTAATAATCTGTTAATATTCTGTACTTCTTTTCTGCATTTCCTAACATAGTTCAAATCATATAGTATAAAATTTAGTGTTTTGCCTTTTTAACTTAATAGCATAGCTATTAAAGTGCTATAAGGAGATTCATTTAATCATTTCTCTACTATTAGACACATAAGTTTTTAACTTTTAATATCTAAAAACATAAAAAAATTTGCGCATACTGGTAGATCTTTTTCTGTATTTAGTATATTTAAATGTATATTCTTACCAGATTCTCCAGCACTAAAATGATCAAGTGGATTCCCTTCAGCATCTGGGTTTAGTAACATCATTTCAAATGGTATATCTTCCACCTGAGAATTCTCATTGTCATCTGTGCATGTATACTTGTCTGCATAAAATACGTGCCATGTTTGTGGATACGGAATCTGGGATACTGTCAGATTATGTTCAGTCTGATTCATGGTCACTTTAAAGAGAAAGAAGATAGCACTTTCAAAGCAAAACTCTCACATGTATTTGTTTTAGTCATACAATCAGTTTGAAGTTAGAATTCTCTTAATTCTTTTTTTTTTTTTAAGTTTTTTTGTTTTGTATTTTTATTGATTTGATGTCAAAGAGGAAGGGAGGAGAAAGAGATAGAAACATCGATGAGATAGAATCATTGACCGGCTGCCTCCTGCATGCCCCCTACTGGGGATCAAGCCCCCAACCTGGGCATGTGCCCTGACCTTGAATTGAACCACAATCTCCCAGTTCATAGGTTGAAGCTCAACCACTGAGCCACACCTCTTGTTTAATTCTTATAGCCTTAGAAATTCAAACGTTGTTGTAGTATTGGCATATGGTCTGTATATCATGAAGCAGAGAAAAATAATGTATCTTAACCAAAGGAATCACTATGATAGTACTATGAAACACCACAAATGAGTAGAATGGTTTTGCTGAAACTCTGATTTTTCATTTTAAATGTTTCAAATTTTTCAAGTAGGTTAGTGACATTAAAATTTTTTAATTAAATTTATTGGGGTGACATTGGTTAATAAGATTACACAGGTTTCAAGTGCACATATTCTTAACATTGGTTAATAAGATTACATAGGTTTCTATGATACATGATCTGTATATTGCATTGTGGTAAAATATACAAAAAACAAGTTACCATTTGAACGATTTTTAAGTGTTCAATTCTGTGGCATTAAATACATTCAAAATGCTGTGTAACCACCACAATGACATTTTTGAAAACTGATTTGAATTAAATTTAAAAGGGAACATTCAACTTAGAAAATCATATCTAATAACTATGACTGACAAATACCTTCAAAAGATTTTCCAAAATCTTTTTCTAATTGTCAATTCTTAAAAAAGGCACTAAAAGCAAAATAAAAGAAAAAGAAATTATAAGTCACTAGCAGTGATTCTGAGTTATTACACTGGTCAGGTCTATATAGTGGCAGGAGAGAGGGGACTCATGAATGTTGGCATCACACAAAGTTGTACTTGATCCTGGCTCCAATACTTACCTTCCATGTGACCTTGGGCAAGTAACATAGCAATGACTCACTTCAGCTGTAAAACGAAGGTAATACTTAGAGCAAAGAGCTGATGTAAGGACCAAATTATATGTCACTTGGCATGGTATCTGTCATATGATTGTTGCTGAATAAAGATTTATTCTCTTTTTCCTTTCTTTAAAACAGGATGGTTACACTAACAAGTGGTTCTCAATACAGGGTAATCCTTTTCCCTTCTGGGGAATCTGAAAATGTGTAGGGACAGTTTTATTGTCACAATAGTTGAGAAGATACTTGAAGGGGGCCATGCTAAGCCTCATGCAATCCAAAGACTGACAAAAAAGACCTCTTCCTCCCAAAATGCCAATAGTACCCCCTTTGAGAAACACTAAATGATGTTTAAGATCCCTCAATCCAAATCTATGATACTGACCTAAGACGCACTTACTAACACTATCACTTTATCAAAAGTTGAAGGAGAGTAGTGTCTCACACACTATCCTATCTAATAATAGAGAAACATGGTAATTAACCGTAACTTCGCTACCCTTCCCATTGGCTAATCAGCAAGATATGCAAATTAACTGCCAGCCAAGATGGCGGCTGGCAGCCACACAGCTGAAGCGAACATGAGGCTTGCTTGCTCCAGTGATGGAGGAAGCCAAGGTTCCCCGCCTGCCGCAGCCCAGCTCTGAGCTCCAGATGCAACAATGTTGCAATTATAGAAGCTAAACAAACCCCAGGTACCTGCTTTCAGCCGGCAGCGGGCTCAGAACTGAGAGCACCAGTGATGGTAACAGAGTTTCAATTATAGAAGCTAAACAAACCCAGATAATTGCTTTCACCAGGCAACGGCCTCAGAGCTGGAGCCGGCTCTCAGCTCCAGTGACAGCTATAGAAGGTAAATAAATCCCAGAATAAAAAAAAAAAGAGGCTGGGAGCTTCAGTCACCCGCCAGCCTGAAAAAAGCCCTCAGCTCCTCACCCAGACTGGCCAGGCACCCCAGTGGGGACCCCCACTCTGAAGGGGGTGTGACCAGCTGCAAACAGCCATCAGCCCGTCATCCAGGCTGGCCAGGCACCCCAGTAGGGACCCCCACCCTGAATGGGGTGTGACCAGCTGCAAACAGCCATCAGCCCCTCATCCAGGCTGGCCAGGCACCCCAGTGGGGACCCCCATCCTGAAGGGGGTGTGACCAGCTGCAAACAGCCATCAGCCCCTCACCCAGGCTGGCCAGGCACCCAAGCGGGACCCCCACCCTGATCCGGGACACCCTTCAGGGCAAACCAGCCAGCCCCCACCCACGCACCAGGCCTCTATCCTATATAGTAAAAGGGTAATATACAAACTGACCCTAAGAGCAGAAAGACTGGGAATGACTGGTCACTATGACACACACTGACCCCCAGGGGGCAGATGATCAATGCAGGAGCTGCCCTCTGGTGGTCAGTGCGCTCTCACAGGGGGGATCTCTGCTCAGCCACAAGCCAGGCTGATGGCTGCCAGTACAGCAGTGGTGGTGGGAGCCTCTCCTGCCTCCTCAGCAGCGCTAAGGATGTCTGACTGCAGCTTAGGTCTGCTCCTTGCTGGCAAGTGGACATCCCCCGAGGGCTGCTGGGATGCCGGAGGGATGTCTGATTGCCATATTAGGCCCAACCCCCCAGGGAGCAGGCCTAGGCCAGCAAGTGGTCACCCCTGAGGGATCCCAGACTGCGAGAGGGCACAGGCTGGGCTGAGGGACCCCCTACCCTGAGTGCACAAATTTTTGTGCACCAGGTCTCTAGTATATAATAAGAAGAGTGGAAGAGTTAAAAGAGCAAGTCTTAGCCCTACTACTTAACAACATATGACTCAGCAAATAAATTACTTAACCTCTCTAAATTTGTTTTTCGGTAGTACAATTAAGATACCTGCCCTGAGGAGAACCAAGATGGCGGCATAGGTTAACGCCGGAGTTTGCTGCTTTGAACAACTACTTCAAAAGTGAAACCAAAAAACGGAAGGGACATCACCCAGAACCACAGGAATGCTGGCTGAGTGGAAGTCCTACAACTAGGAGGAAAGAGAAACGCACACGGACACTCAGAGGAGGCACAGTGGTGAAGTCAAATTCTGAGGTGAGGAGTGCGCGGAGCGTGCTGGCGGCGGAGGGCGCGGTTGTTGTTTTCAATCGGGAGGGAGTCGCAGACTCTGAGCTCCAGATCCGGGCGAGTCTTTAGGGACCCAGACTCAAACGGGAGAAGCGGGACTGTCTGGCTTCGGTCAGAGCGAGTGCAGCTTTTTCTCTGAGCTTTGCAGCGGGTGCTGGGACTCAGAGAGGCAGAGCCCCTGGGGACAGGACTGAGAGCCGCCATAACTGCTCTCTCCGGCCCACCCTGTTGATCCTGTGCGACCCGCCCTACCCAAGCCCTGCACAGAGGCATTTGCCGGATAGCCTCAGGCAAAGGCTAGATTAGCACCTCCCTAGAGGACAGAAGTTCTCTCACTGCTGACACAGCTGATTCTCATAGCCACTTGGCCTGGAGGTCAAACCCTCCCTGGAATTAGCTACAACAATCAAGATTTAACTATAAGACTGCGAACAAAGACCACTAGGGGGTGCACCAAGGAAGCATAACAAAATGCGGAGACAAAGAAACAGGACAAAATTGTCAATGGAAGATATAGAGTTCAGAACCACACTTTTAAGGTCTCTCAAGAACTGTTTAGAAGCTGCCGATAAACTTAATGAGATCTACACGAAAACTAATAAGACCCTCGATCTTATATTGGGGAACCAACTAGAAATTAAGCATACATGGACTGAAATAATGAATATTATACAGACGCCCGAGAGCAGACCAGAGGAGCGCAAGAATCAAGTCAATGATTTGAAATGCGAGGAAGCAAAAAACATCCAACCGGAAAAGCAAAATGAAAAAAGAATCCAAAAATGCGAGGATAGTGTAAGGAGCCTCTGGGACAGCTTCAAGCGCACCAACATCAGAATTATAGGGGTGCCAGAAGATGAGAGAGAGCAAGATATTGAAAACCTATTTGAAGAAATAATGACAGAAAACTTCCCCCACCTGGTGAAAGAAATGGACTTACAGGTCCAAGAAGTGCGGAGAACCCCAAACAAAAGGAATCCAAAGAGGACCACACCAAGACACATCATAATTAAAATGCCAAGAGCAAAAGATAAAGAGAGAATCTTAAAAACAGCAAGAGAAAGAAACTCAGTTACCTACAAGGGAATACCCATACGACTGTCAGCTGATTTCTCAACAGAAACTTTGCAGGCCAGAAGGGAGTGGCAAGAAATATTCAAAGTGATGAATACCAAGAACCTACAACCAAGATTACTTTATCCAGCAAAGCTATCATTCAGAATTGAAGGTCAGATAAAGAGCTTCACAGATAAGGAAAAGCTAAAGGAGTTCATCACCACCAAACCAGGATTATATGAAATGCTGAAAGGGATCCTTTAAGAAGAGGAAGAGGAAGAAAAAGGTAAAGATACAAATTATGAACAACAAATATGCATCTATCAACAAGTGAATCTAAGAATCAAGTGAATAAATAATCTGATGAACAGAATGAACTGTTGATTATAATAGAATCAGGGACATAGAAAGGGAATGGACTGACTATTCTTGGGGGGGAAAGGGGTGTGGGAGATGTGGGAAGAGACTGGACAAAAATCGTGCACCTATGGATGAGGACAGTGGGTGGGGAGTGAGGGCGGAGGGTGGGGCGGGAACTGGGAGGAGGGGAGTTATGGGGGGAAAAAAGAAGAGGAACAAATGTAATAATCTGAACAATAAAGATTTAATTTAAAAAAAAAAAAAGATACCTGCCCTAGCTAGCCCAGAGGGGAGCAAATGAGATAATATATGAAAATCCTATGTAAAGAGTCTCATTCTGTACGAAGTCAAGTATTCTTAAAATTTAGAATTATCATAGGCCTGATTCCCAACTCTAGACTTCCTGCACAGCATGTCAACTAGTCTCAAACTATTTCTCAACTGAAGGAAAAAACTTTTTAATAAATAAAAGGCATGTCTTGAGATAACTGTTGAAATTTGTATTTGAAAAATATCTTAGAGGACAGTATGGAATAATTCACTTTAAGAAATCTTAGCTGTAGTACAGTATTGCGGTTAAGAAGAATGTCCTTACTCTTATACAATGTAGGCTGAACTATGGTGGGTTGAACTGCTCATGACACCCACAGCTTATTTTCTTGTGGCTTGATTACAAACAAAAATCACACACATACAAACACAAAGCAAATGTAACAAAGTATTAACAATTACCGAATCTAAGCAAAGGATGTACAAGTGGTGGTTGTACTTACTTTAAACTTTTTTGTATGACTGAAAATATTCCTAATTAAAAACTGGAAAAATGTTATTTATATAAAGTTGTCTTTATAAGTGAAACACTGATGCATCTAGTCAGGATTCAAATTTTGAGGACTTGGACTTTATAATTAGGAATTTCATTAATAGCAGTTTAAATGGACAAGATGATTTTATCAACAATACTACAGCATTGTTTTTCTGGCTATCTAAATTTAGCTGACATTTATACTGTTGTTGTTTTTTAACTGTACAGCTGCTGGAAAATGTAACAAAGACTCTAATTTCTGTTAAATATTTGAAGACCTTTAGTAAGAATTCAATATACAGTATAATGAATACATGGCTTGCCAGCCCATGTGGCTCAGTGGTTGAGCATTTATCTATGAACAAAGAGGTCACAGTTCAATTCTGGTCAGGGCACATCCCCAGTGTGGGGCATGCAGGAGGCAGCTGATCAATGATTCTCTCTCATCATTGATGTTTCTATCTCTCTCTCCCTCTTCCTTTCTCTCTGAAATCAACAAAAATACATTTAAAGAAATACATACAAACATACATGGCTCAGAAATAAGGTTTTTGAAATGTACAGCTTGCAATTACAGAATTTGGACCTGATTATATAAAAGCTCTGCAATGTTGCTGTTCTATCACTTGCACTTTTCCTCTTAGATAAAACAATATAAAAATTAGCCATTATATCTTCACCAATACACTTTTTAATGTTTCATTTTAAATTACGCAGACTTACATCATATTAAAACAAGAGTGTGCTTCAGAAAGTGTTACAGCCTTAACTTTTGGTCTTGTTGCCTTTTTCAGCAAGCCTGGGAAATAAGCCTCTTAACAAAACTGTATATTCATTGTTTTTGAGACAAAAGACTACAGCACAGCACACATGTTCTATGCTGATGTAATCAGTACCTCAACTATTAACAAAACTTGAATTTCAGAGAATAATGTTATATGGCTAATTATCCTATATAATAAAATGCTAATAAGCAAATCGACCGAACGGCGGAACAACTGGTCGCTATGACGTGCACTGACCACCAGGGGACAGACGCTCAATGCAGGAGCTGTTCCCTGGTGGTCAGAGTGCTCCCACAGGGGGAGCACCGCTCAGCTAGAAGCTGGGCTCATGGCTTACAGCGTCGGTGGTGGGAGCCTCTCCTGCCTCAGTGGCAGTGCTAAGGATGTCCGACTGATGGCTTAGGCCCAGAGAGCGGGCCTAAGCTGTCAGTCAGACATCCCCCAAGGGCTCCCAGACTGCGAAAGGGTGCAACCCCCTCCCCCACACTGCTGAGTGCACGAATATTATAAAAGGAAATGAATACTGTTAACAAAAATACACAGCATAATATACTAAAACTTTTAAAGGAATTATAAACATGACAAATGTACAAAAGAAAATATATGCACATGATGTACAAAGACATATGAACATGTTTTATCTGCAAAATTATATTTAGCTCTTCTAATCTGACAGTAAGTTATTCTTAATCTCCTTGCTAAATTTTTTTACATAAATTTATTTTCAGTGCTTTTAAATGCCTTGTTGGCTTGCTTTAAGACCTACAAAATATTTTATGATCTTTAAAGCTGATGTTTTATGACATTACTAAAAGAGAACAAAGGAAGACTGAAAACTAATTTCTCAAACATTCATTTGGGCAAAAGTATACTCAATTGACAAGCCACATTTGACAATAGGGGATTTTTCAAATCTGCTAGTCTTTTCATTGTTCATAGCAGCAGTAAAGTTTTACACAGGCGTTAGGAATAGCTAATGAACTCATTACTAAGTAGGTGAAAGACTATTAATTCTTAAAATATCACTAATGACCACAAAATGAGAATTATTTCTACGATAAATTATTTTAAAATGTGGTACTATTACACTGACATGAATTTAAGGATATACTTTTTGTTTCAGTGC
The DNA here is from genome assembly GCF_963259705.1 of Myotis daubentonii. Lineage (NCBI taxonomy): Eukaryota > Metazoa > Chordata > Mammalia > Chiroptera > Vespertilionidae > Myotis > Myotis daubentonii. The sequence continues at coordinate 177,774,788 of NC_081841.1, read as the reverse complement.
ACCAAAGCTCCTAAACAATAACAACTAATATATAAGTTAGAGAACATACATTTTCTTAAGACTTGGCTTTTGTTGTTGGAAAAAGAACTGATGAAATAAGTAGAAAGTGATTAATGTCTCACTAGTACTTAATTTACTTCAGGACCCAAAATTTAACAAAACAATCTTCTTCCTCAAAAATTCCTGTTTCTTGAGATCTTCTGTTCCAATAATTCCAAAGAATACTCTTGTACTCAAGAGAGTGGGGAATTGAACCGGAAAATAAAAAAGAAACAACAGCAAGAGGTTTTATAAGTTATAGCTCTATGTATATGCAACTCCATCCTAAAGAATTATAATGAGAAACACAGCATTTTAGGAGTTTCAGAAACCTTAGAAAAAAACTAGTCCAGATTCCTTGTTTACAGATAAGTAAAGTGTGGCTCAAAGTAAAGTGCAAGTCACTAGCAGTGATTTTCAGTTTAGCAGTCTTTCCATTGTACCATACTGTCTTCCTGTATACCTAAGTTCTGTGACTGAAGGCATATTATGACTGATACAAAAATTATGCTTTTGCAAGTGTATATAGTATGGGCCATGTGATATAAAGAAACAAATCCTTCCTACAGCTCAAAGCTTTAAACCACCTGGTAAGTTTTTATTGGAGAAAGAAAAAGACTTTGAGGTACCCAATACAAAGCAAAACACCTACCAACCAAAAAAAACCCTCAAGCACTAAGGTCTATGATAACTCACCCTACAAATATTTAGTAAATGCTTATTAACCCAGCACTAGAGAATCCTGAATTCTCATTCTCATAGTACCACATAAGTAACATTCATAATACTTATCACAGTTGCAGTATCACACTTACAGTGATGTGATTCTTTCCTGTCACCCACTAGCCTTATGGACTCAGTGTCAGTATTTTGGTCCATGATTTATCACTAGTGCCTAGCATACTACATGAAACAATAGAAGTGCTCAGTGAGTGAATCAATAAATGAACGAATGAGTAGACCAAAAGAGCACTGGTACTCTTACTGATTGCTTTTATAACAAATAAATAAAATGAAAAGTGGTAACTATAATAAGTGCTGTAGGGAAAACAAGAGGCTATAAAAACTCAAGTGTTAACTTAGAGGAGGGAGAAGCCAAAGAAGGGAGGGAATAACAAGAAGAGGAAAGCCTGTATAAAAGTCCAGAATAACACGAAAATTAAACAAGCACTACAAATAAAATGAGGCAGGAGGGGGCATTACTGTGAAATGAAGCTGGTGGGAGGGGCCGGTAAGCAATGGCCAGACAGAGAAGGATCAGCATGGCTGCAGTGACCAGGTAGGAGGCTACTGCACCAGTATAGGCAAGAGATTATGGCAACCTGGAATAACATGGTAGAGGTGGAGATGAAGAAAATTAGATGAATTCAAGAGATATTCCGAGAGGGGAGTGTTGGCAAACTCCTTCGTTTCCAGCTTGTGTCCGAGATGGATGGTAGTGCCAGTTCCTACAACTGGGAACACTGATAGAGGACCAGGTTTGGATGGGCAAGGACTATTTATACATATGTGGAACATTCAGGTGAGCAAACTGGTGTATAAAGAAAAAAAGATAATTGATAATGAGCATTTGCACGAATTTCTCAGGTAAGTTCTGAAATTCAGGGTTGAGGTATCTAACTTAATATAACTGTCTCTCCTTAAGTCATGCAGACTTCTTCAGCATACTGTCAAAGTCATCTCACAAATCTAAATAAAAGACCCCCACAATGGGTGGCAAGGACTGGAGACTTCTACTCTTATCCCTATTCTGGCTCGCTGCCTTCTGAGGGAACCAGAGAGCTGCTAAGGCTAGGAAGACTGGGTGTTTAGAAATGGCAGTGTTTTACTTGACTAGACTAACAGAAGATTCAGAGATCCATCAATATGGAAAACAGGATAGAGAAAACATAGAGGAGAAAAGGGAGGAGAGATAATTTCCATTGTTTCTCATGGATGCTTCATATTCCTAATGAAATGGGTAGAATGGCACATGCTTGTCATTTCTATATTAAAAAGTCTGTACTCACTCTGGATGGCTAACACCCTAATGGATGAGATCGTGTTGATGAGAATGGAAGAGCTCAAGGATACAGATAACTAGAATAAAAGCAGTACCTCTCTAGAGGCAAACCTAAAGGTTTACAAATGATGTGGTGCTGGTACATCCTAAAATGACATACTGTGTCACCACATGACGAGGTCCTATGTTCCAATAGCATGTTGCAAAACAGCATCACTTGGGCTAACTTAGACAATTAACTGAGATAATACCTGTTTAGTGCTTAGCTCAGTGCTGGCATATAATATGTACTCAACAAATTCACTCTGTGCTGCTACTGGGTCAAAATATATCTGCCATGTTAGTATGAATAATGTGACCAGTAAAAAGTCTGAATGAAGGAAAAAGTATGTCCTTATAAGTTATTTGGATATATTTTCAAAAATTTTGCATGATAAAGGGGGAAAAAGGCATTCTATCTTTTAATCAAGGAAAAGGTCAGTTTCCTTAAACTTCAGTTTAAAACATACCAACGTATCACCACAGTGTAATGTGTGCTGTGTCATGAAACATCCTGGTATGCAAACACTACATTTAACATTAAGGAGGAAAAAAAACATACCCAATAATCAAATGAAAAATGATATACTCACTTGTCAACTGAGCTTTGGATAATTTTTCACTACAACTATAACCATTATTGTTTTCCTGCAGCTTTAGCCATTCCTGGGCTTGGAATAGGTGGAGTTTAGCTTCTTTTCCAACAGCTACTGCTATGTTGTTAACTCTGACACACAGAAGAGCATGATCACCTGGACATTGAAACAAAAATTATCATCAACTAGTTTGGTCTTGTACAAAAGCAAGATAGTAGGACAATTCACTTTTACTCATCAAAGTTGGAATTTAAAGAACACAATTTTTCTTAAATCTCACTTAACTAGGTAGATAACATTAGAATGAACATCCCATTCAGATGCAAGTCAAGAGATTATGCACATTAATTACCCAAATCAATGTGTGGCCTTTCCTTATACTTCAGCTAACTGATGACATTTCATTGAATAAACAACATTTGCTGTATGTGCATCTTCACTGTAATAGAATTTGTGCCTCATTTTACAACCACTCCACGTCTTTAACATGTTCATAAATTACCTATAGAAATTTACTAAGTTTCTTTTGTTTTTCAATATAACACAGCTGTTAATATTGAATTATACTTTTTAATTTTTTTTTTCCAGAGAGTAAGGGAGAGATAGAGATATAGAAACATCGACGATGAGAGAGAATCACTGATCGGCTGCCTCCTGCACGCGCCCTATTGGGGATCAAACCCTCAACCTAGGCATGTGCCCTGCCGGGGAATCAAACCCTGACCTCCTGGTTCATAGGTCAATGCTCAACCACTGAGCTGTGCTGGACAGGCAATTGAATTACACTTTTAATGTAAAAAAGTAAGCATAGCTAATAGCAAGGAAGTTTAAATAAATGAGGTTTTGGGGTAGACATCTTATACCTGACAAAATCTGACATGTGACTTTTACAATACAACTTTCAGAATATGTTGTAAGACTACTATAGAATGAGCCTGGCTGCACACATCAGCTACATTTAAGGCCCAAAAATAAATGTCAGAAAAATAGATGCTCCTACGGAAATGGACTCTGGGTGAGAAGTAAAGCAGGAGACTGATTTTTCATTTTTTTAAAAATATATTTTATTGATTTTTTACAGAGAGGAAGGGAGAGGGATAGAGAGTTAGAAACACTGATGAGAGAGAAACATCGATCAGCTGCTTCCTGCACACCTCCTACTGGGGATGTGCCCGCCACCAAGGTACATGCCCTTGACTGGAATCGAACCTGGGACCCTTCAGTCTGGAGGCCGACGCTCTATCCCCTGAGCCAAGCCGGTTAGGGCTGATTTTTCATTTTAAAATTATCTTATTGTTTTTACTTTTGTTATAATGATCATTTTAATTAAACATGTTAAGTAAATTTAAATGTATAAGTATGTATCAAAGAATGTGTAAGTCTCCTATATAAATTGATTACATTATGAATTATAAAAAGCCCTGGCCGGTTTGGCTCAGTGGATGGAGCATCGGCCTGCAGACTGAAGGGGCCCAGGTTCGATTCCGGTCAAGGGCGCATGCCAGGGTTGTGAGCTCAATCCCCAGTGGGGGGCGTGCAAGAGGCGGCCGATCCATGATTCTCTCTCATCATTGATGTTTCTATCTCTCTCTCTCCCTCTCTCTCTTCCTCTCTGAAATCAATTAAAAATATATTTAAAAAAATTATAAAAAGTTAAGAATGACTTTAAGGTCTTATTAACACCTTAAATTGCATTCTGAATCAGAGTTCATTATTTCAGTATAGTTGTGGTATTATTTTATTAAACTTGCATTAAATGAAAATTGCAATTACACACACACACACACACACACACACACAAAGAGGGGGCCATGGGGAGAGGGGGAGAGTGTTAAAATACTTGGATCACTCTATTCCGCAAGCTTTCTTGAAAAATCTGGACTTACTACATATGTTTCTCCTGTTTACCAAGTAATCATCATGACGACTGTCTAAGTCTTGCTTCTAGACATTGTGCCATTTACTGTAGTGATATTGCTTTCATTGTCAAACTCAAAGTTGATTAAGAAACGTAAAATGTTATCTAAAAAATAAAATTCTGGACTTAGCAGGTTTGGCTCAGTGGATAGAGCGTCAGCCTGTGGAGGAAAGGGTCCCGGGTTAGATTCCGGTCAAGGGCACATACCTTGGTTGGAGGCTCCTCCCCTGGAGGGGCCCTGGTCAGGGCTCATGCAGGAGGCAACCAATCAATGTGCTTCTCTCACATCGAAGTTTCTCTGTTTTTCCCTCTCTCTTACACTTTCTCTAAAAATTAATGGAAAAATATCCTCAGGTGAGGATTAACAACAAAAGTAAATAAATGAAATAAAACTCTGTTTCTAAAGTTTCTATTTTATTCACCCAAGATCTATTCCACATTGGATTTTGGAAAACTGGATTGCATCTCCTTTTCTCAGCTATTTTGAAAACTTTGGGTTAAAAAAACAAAACACTTCCCTCCCTTGAACTACCAATCTGTAACATTCTAATACTTTAAATTGCTCTCCCACACAAAATAGCTTCTCATTTCTATTTTCTTCTCTTAAGAATCCTCTCTAGGATAATATTCTTATGTTTAACTCCAAAGACTATGTAAGTCAAGGATCCCAGCCCCATCAAGGCAAGTAATTATTTGAAATATAGTAGTCAAATTAAGAGTACCAAGAGTGTGTGCCAAGAAAAATCTTGAGGGTACAAGTGAATTCGGTAAAAATGAGGATAAACTGTAAATTCATTCATTGTTGACTTACTGATTTTTGAAGGAGACCAGAAGATAAGAATCAAATGCAGTTCTGATTTCAGAAGAGCCAGAGAGGACACAAATTATGAAGCTCCCAGGACACACTTTCATGCACTTCTGTCAACGTAATTCTAGGCCTAGTGATTCATAGTTAATCGCCTCCTTTAGTAGCAGAGTAACTAAACTGTTCTAGCAATAGTGACAACTAGATTACTAGGTGTTTTATCTAATTCCCAAAACCTCTTTGTTGTACTTTTTATCGAATTGATCTTAATAACAAACCCAAGAAATCTACATTCTGGGGCTTAAACTCACACACAATTACAGTGCCTTAGTGCAGTGGTTCTCAACCTTCCTAATGCCGCGACCCTTTAATACAGTTCCTCATGTTGTGGTGACCCCCAACCATAAAATTATTTTCGTTGCTACTTCATAACTGTAATTTTGCTACTGTTATGAATTGTAATGTAAATATCTGATATGCAGGATGTATTTTCATTGTTACAAATGGAACATAATTAAAGCATAGTGATTAATCACAAAAACAATATGTAATTATGTATGTGTTTCCCGGTGGTCTTAGGCGACCCTTGTGAAAAGGTCGATCGACCCCCAGGCTGAGAACCGCTGCCTTAGTGTGTATATATAATCAGGTTGAGCCAGAAGTGAGCAACTGATGCTTCTTTGAGGGAAGGATCTTGACAAATGCAGCAGGCGAGTCATCTGTACTACGTTTGTATGGGAGGGTCGGAGGAACGCTCTTTAAGTGCAGAATACAACCCCCAAGCGGGGAGAGGGTGCTAACGGGGTGTAGGGAGCAGTAATAGGGGTCGCAGTAAACGCCTCCCCCGATGCCGCTGAGCTGCGGAAAGAGGAGGGCTGTGGGCGACGCTGCGAGTCCAGGTGAGCTGCGTGAAGTTCCCGGCCTGGCCACTCGGGGCCAGGATCCCCGCGCCAGCCGGGGGCGCGGCCGCGGGATGTCCGCTGCCTTCATCCCGCTCCCCGCCCCCGCACCTACCATGGAACTCGAAGTGGCCGATGCTCTGGCCCTGAGCGTCTCGGGCCGCGGCGCTGCTGAAGCTGCCCCGCAGCGTCTTACCCTGGCTGCCCGGCGGCCACCAGCAGCAGGCGAGGGCCACTGCCAGCAGCCGCAGCACCCCCATGCCGGCCCGCCGCCCGGCACCCACCCGCGGCTGCTAACCACCGGCGGCTCCCAGTCCCACGTCGGCAGCCGGGGAAGGGGGAGGGAAGAGCCGGACAGGCGCCGCCGACCAGCCCGGGAGACTGACAACCAATGAGGAGGGCGCCTGCGCCACGAGCCAGAGACATCCACCAATTGGAGGCTGAAGTGGGCGGGACGTGCAGATGAGTGCGCCCCATCACTTCCCAGCCTGTTGGCTAGTTCCCGCCTTTTTTTATGGAGAGTTAGGAGGATGTTGCTTCAGGTTACGGAAAAATTATTGCCCCGGTTGTCCACTGCGCATGCGTGGGATTGCGGGCCGGGGCCGGAGGTTTTGCAGGGGCCTGCGGGACAGCAAACCCAGGCAGCACCGTTTCTGGTGAAGAGAGGGACCCACAACAAAGCCCTGGGTGCCAGTGCAGCCTATTGGACGTTTCCACTTTAATATCTCAAAGATACTTAACTTTATAGTCCAATCGACTTTTTCCTCCAGTTTCCTGTCTTCCTGAATTACATCATCACCCAGCAGGCCAGACAGTAGGGAATTACAGCGACCCTCCACTCCTTACATGCCTGCACCCAGTCAACTCAAATCAACAGATGTTTATTAGTGTGTCTTCCGGGTGGTGATGGTAGGAAGCAGCAGCCCCTATCCTCTCCAGGCCTTCATAATATCTTTTTACTTGGCCTATGGCAACTGACCTGCTGCACCAGTCTTAATTTTCTCCAGTTGGCTACACATAGCCCATCTCTAGAGCCACAGAAAGTTTTGGGTAATGCAATGTGACTGCATTGCTTTCCTTCAAAAGTTCTCAATTGCTCTTGGTACACAACCCACTCTTTAGAATATGGTTTTCGAGTCTCTCAAATTTACATCTCTGGTCTCTTATCTCCATCCTTACCAAGCCATGGTTAGTTCGCTGAACATTCAAAGTTCTCCCTTCTGGGCCTAGAGCATTTGCTGATCCCTCTGGCTGGATTACTTGTCTTATTCTACTATTCAATTTCCACATCACCTTCCTTTTTCTACTTTACTCTTCTTCCCCAAGGCTCTTTTTGAAGCCTTCCTTAAACGTCAACTCTGTGTTAGATGCCCCTGGAACAGGAATCCCCTACTTCCCTGCCCAGGCACTTCCCATACGGTATTATAAATGTTTATAGTAAAATTATTTCATGAAGAAATGTATATACATTATTTTCACTTGACAACCAGCTTTATTACGTATAAGCAAATTCTCACAACGGACCTCACCTTTTAGGAAAAGAAACCTTGGGGAAACACTTCCTATCATATCGCCAGCATTTTCTGGTATCTCTGGCAGACTAGGAATAAACTGGAGGTATTATGAGATTTTTAAAAAACCCGTAAGAATCTTATTCGCCTATTTAACAATATTTACTGAGTTTGTTCTGTGCCAGGCTTGGTCCCAGGCCTTTGGGATTGTATCAGGAAACAAAGCCCCGCCCTCATGGGGCAGGAACAATGACCAATTCAACATAAATGTTGATAACTGCTACGGAGAAAAATAAAGAGTAAAGTGGTTCATCTGGGCTGGTCAATACTAGGCAGACATCTGGGGAAACAGCACCCAGGTCTAAGGAAGTAGCATGCCAGGCGAATCCAAGGAAAAACAAGGATACAGGCTAGGGCAGAGCAGAAAAAGATCTTAGAGTAGGACTCGCAGTGGTCGGCAAACTCATTAATCAACAGAGCCAAACATCCACAGCACAACGATTGAAATTTCTTTTGAGAGACAAATTTTTTAAACTTAAACTACATAGGTAGGTACGTCGTTATTAACTTAGTTAGGGTACTCCTAAGGCTTAGGAAGAGCCACACTCAAGGGGCCAAAGAGCCGCATGTGGCTCGCGAACCGCAGTTTGCCCACCACGGAGAGGGAACATCTTTACCCTGATTGCAAGCCGCTTGCGCTGTCTGTAATAATATTAACACCAATAGCAAGAGGTCATTCTGCTATTCCAACCTCTCATCTCTATACTTGGTCAGATAACTGCCCGGAGTTCACAACTCAACTGCTGCGTAATCTGTGGAGATCGCTGTTGCACAAGAATGAAAAGAAGGGGATCACGCATAACTCCGACCACCTGGGTATCTAAGTAAAGCCTGATTCATGCTGGTGACACTCGCCCGGAAACCTCCAAGACCGCCCTTTCCCAGACACGCCCCCCCCCCCCCCCCCCCCCCCCATAGATGCTAGCAAGCCGGGCGGCGGCAGAGAATCGCTGCGCCCGCCTGCGCACCCGAGGGCTCCGCCCAGCCCTCCAATGGGCGGGGAATCCGCTACGTTCCCGAAGCCGCCCCTGTAACTTTGGGGGGCGGGGTGTTGGGGGGGAAGGGGCGGGAACGAGGCGCGTCGTAAAAGGTCGCGGTGGAACTTCCCTACGGTCTGGACACCTGGCACTTTACGGTGCCAGGCGCTGCTGACCCCGGAGATGTCGGCTGCGTGTTGGGTGGATCCCCTGGGTCCTCCCAGCTGCTTTGCGAAGCGGGTGCTGGTGACCGGGGGCGCCGGCTTCATGTAGGTAACGGCGTCGCTGGCCGAGTCGTGGCTCCCCAGAAATCCCAGCCTTTTCCTGCGGCTCTGCGTGCTCTGGGCAGCTTGGGACCAGCTTTGGGTTTCTGAGACGGGGAGAGCCTTAGTGCATGACCGGTATCTGCCTGCCTTCTCCCCGCTCCTGGCCTGCGAGGACCTGGCTCCTTTGAAACTGCGACTTCTTTAAAACGCCTTCCTCCCCCGGCAGAGGGGCGGCGTACCCGCCCGCCTACCTGGCCCGAGGTGCACCTGCCGCTCTTCTGAGTGCGCCCGTAATTGCAGTAAGCTGCTCGCCAGTTGCTTCAACCCTCCCGACCCCCTCCCCTCCAATACACAGGTCTTGTCGCCAAACAATAAACTTTTGTAATGTGATAGGACATTGATTTAGTCAACTGACTTAAAAATTCCCTGTTGGTACTAAACGTTTGCTGCCTCTTTCCCTCGCACCCACAATCAAGTCCTCTCTTGCTACTTCCAAATACAGTGGGGCCTTGACTTACGAGTTTAATTCGTTCGAGACCGAGCTCGTTAAGAAGCTTGTTAACTCAAATTACTCTATCAACTCAATGCAAAAAATCGGCCTAAAAAAACTCGTTAGTCGGGACACTCGTAAGTCAAGGCCCCACTGTATATCCTCAAGGCCTCTTCTCACCCCCTTCCCCTTGCACCCAGCCCATGTTACTTTCTTCTTTTGCCTGGACGACTGCTGTAGCCTCCTGATTGGTCACAATGCTTCCAAGTCTGTTTCTCACAAGTCAGTGTTTATTAAGCAAGCGTGCACAACTTTTACTCCGATGATTCCTATCAGATTTAGAATAAAAGCCAGACTCTCTCCCCTATCTAGAAGACTCTCACACGCCCAAGCATTACTTCTCCACTCTGATCTCCTGCCAGTCTGCCCCTAGCTTTTCTGTGCCGGCCACGCTTGCCTCTTGCCTTCCCTGGAACACAGGAGGCTCCTTCCTCCTTTCTTGAGGCCTCTGCCCTTGCTTCCCCTTTGCTTAGGCTGTTGGCGTCACTCAGTCCAGATGTTTCCTCAGATGCCACCTCCTCAGGCCTTACCTGACCACCCTATCTAAAATGAAATAGCCCCTCCCTACTAACACACTTACCACTCCCCGAAATGGTATTATGCATTGTGCGTATTGTTATGTGTCGTTTATTGCTTGCATCCCCACTTCAGAATGTAAACGGAATGAGGGCAGAAACTGCTGCTCTCTTAGCACCCGGAAGAATGCTCATTTTATAAAGGTCTTCAGTAATTGTTGAATGGATGAGTGCATAAGTGCAAACAAGAAACATTCCCAATGCCTCGTGGAAGAAGAGGGACATGGGACTCTTTCTCCCAAGCCCATTAGCACATTAAATCTTCTTTTCTGAGCTGAAAGTGACTTGGAGAAGGGTACCAGCAGGCAAGGTTCACTTAATGAGAACAGGAACATGGACATGAAAGGATGGTACCGGTGTGAGAGTGCTGGTCCAGGAAGGGTATTTCTAGAAAATGCTATGAAAGAAAGGCCTGTTAAGTACAAACTCTGAATGCAACATTTGGTCGAGGGCTGTCCTTGTTCCTGCCCATGTTTGGTGTCTTTGATAAAATCTGGTGGATCATCTCACTGAGATATGCCTCTGGTTCCACTCCAGGGTCCTCTGAAACGCAGGAGCCACTATGGATATCTAACTCAGATGGTTTCAGCTAACCTTGCAATCCTAGGTTTAGTCTAGGACCCCCCTCCCCCCCCGCCGCCCCCCCGTTGTTTACATCATCAAATTCTCTACTAAGAGATAGCAATTGCAGTAGGATTACATTGAGCATAGACAACTCCTATGCTCATACTAACTTAATGTTTACATAATTATACCTACAGTCTCTGAAAAGGCTCATTATAGTCCATTTGCACTGACCACCAATCATTGTATTTATCATCCTGCTTTATTCCCATACTCAAAGCATGCATGGACAGATCATTTGTTTAAACTAATTTTTTCTATACCCAGAACCAGTAAATTGTCTTCTCCATAGCGTAAAGGGAATATAAGGCTTTGTATATTGATACTGTTGACAAGGTTAGTGTGTGTATATTCAGTGTAGTTATATTTCTTGTAAAAAATGTAAAGGTATCTTTCATTTGTTGCCTAATACTTGATAGCTTAGAGCAGTGGTCGGCAAACTGCGGCTCGCGAGCCACATGCGGCTCTTTGGCCCCTTGAGTGTGGCTCTTCCTAAGCCTTAGGAGTACCCTAATTAATAACAATGTACCTACCCATATAGTTTAAGTTTAAAAAATTTGGCTCTCAAAAGAAATTTCAGTCGTTGTACTATTGATATTTGGCTCTGTTGACTAATGAGTTTGCCGACCACTCTAAGCCTTAGAGCAACATTAAAGAATTTATGGAAAAGGTGAAATTTTCTACTAACAACATATACTTTTTCTTATAGTGCATCACATGTGATTGTCTCTTTAGTGGAAGATTATCCAAACTATATGATCATAAATCTAGACAAGGTAAGTTTTATAAAAATGAGTTCATGCACTGAAACTTATTTATATTTTTTAAAATATTAGAATTTTGTCATGCTAATAATTTCATTTTTTTATCACTTTAGTAACTTAGGGGCCTATAGTTATGTGTTCATGCTATATTTAATCTTAGTAATAAAGTCCTTTGAAACTTTTTCATTTATTATGATAGCCTATAAAGTAAAGGTTTTAAGAGCAGTATTTTTACCCCCAAAAAATCTTCACCCTAAACTCAATATTCAGTGTAATTTTGTGATTATTAACCTTTTTCTGAATTCGAATATTATGATTATTTGATTTTATAATTTGATTTTATAACTGTCACCTCATGGAAAACTGTATATTTAGTTTTTAAATTAAAATGTAATTAAATTAATTTTGAGAATTTTTTAATAATAGTCGGACTCTCCCTAGAGAATCTGAAACCATGACTGGTAATCACAGATTTTTAAAAAAATTCATTTCAGAGAGGAAGGGAGAGGAAGAGAGAGAGGAACATCAATGATGGAAGATAATCACTGATCGGCAGCATCCTGCCTGCCCCACACTGGGGATTAAGCCCCCAGCCGGGGCAGGTGCCCCACCCGGGAACCAAGCCCTGATCACCCGTTTCATAGGTCAACACTCAACCACTGAGCCACACCTGCAGGGCAGAGGAAATACCATGATTACTGAATTTTTTACTTTAAACACAAGATGCAGTTAGTTACCTTCATTTCACAAAATGTAATAGGAAAAATACGTAGTCAAAGAATAATCCATAAGTCCTAGAAATTTTTGCCTGCATTGCTTTCATAGTAATTTTTTCCCTCTTCTCTATACCAATTTACCAGCAGTTAACTCAGAAAAAGTGTAATGAGCTTATAATATGTGTAACACAGGTGTAATTGTTCTCAATCACTAATTCCTTTTCAGTAAGGAATAGTAAACTTTTCTAGCCACCAAAGGCTGGAGGCAAATCTGGGCAGGAAAATTTTTTGAAGGAGAGGTTTATAACAAGTGATTTTATTGTGTGTGTGTGTGTATGTGTGTTTTGAAACGATAACGAAATTACATTTTTGTTTTTTACTTTTAAGATATTAGAAACTTTTAAAAATACAAAAAGCAAACACTTTAAGAACATATGTTCTTGTATTACAATCAGAACATCTATAGTCTTTAAAATAAATTGATATTTTATAGGAAAAGCTATTATCACTTTTTGTATTGTTTCTCTTCCCTTCTTTTACTTATTATAAGCTGGATTACTGTGCAAGTTTGAAGAATCTTGAAACCATTTCTAACAAACAAAACTACAAATTTATACAGGTATGAAAGTTTCTTGTAATTAGATAACTATTATAGATTGCCTCTTTACTTATTCAGACATTATATCTTCCTTCTTCACACACTTGTGTAATATGGGCTTAGAAAACATGCTAATTAAAGACCTTTTAGGTTCCAGAAGTACCACATGCTATAGAGAATACTACTTTTGGATTGACACGATATATAAAGTTACATGTGATTTTTGGTACTTTGGCACACCTGTGAGTAGCTGATTGAACTTACATGGTTTGTGACTTTTAGGTCCTCACTATCTTTCTTAATAAGGCCTTGCTGGGATTTGAGAAGATTGGGGTGTTACACAGGCCAGCCAATAGCCAAAAAGCCCACCATACAGCCCATTGGATAGTCTTCTCCCATGAAAGTTGATTGATTGGCTCTGGGAGACTGATTCTTCCTAGCCACTCTTAAAAGAGTCCAAAGTATAAACCAGAGAACCAGGTCATTAATTTGCAAAGGCAAATTTTAATGTCAAATGCAACTCGTTATCCTTTGGTTTATGTGGGGTTTTTTTTTAGTGGTTCTAGAAACTCTATTTTTAACCACATTTCATTCTTCTGTTCTTCTGTATGAAAGTGTTTTCTTCAGTCACCAAAGAATTATTGAGAATACATATTTTTATTTTATTATTTTTTTAAATCTTTTTACTAGAGGCGCGGTGCACAAAATTCATGCACTCCAGGGGTGCGGGGGAGGTCCCTCAGCCTGGCCTGCGCCCTCTCGCAGTCTAGGAGCCCTCTGGGGATGTCCAACTGGGCTTAAGCCGTCAGTTGGACATCCTTAGTGCTGCTGCGGATGTGGGAGAGGCTCCCGCCACCATCGCTGTGCTCACCAGCCATGAGCCAGGCCTCTGGCTGAGCGGTGGTCCCCTATGGGAGTGCACTGACCACCAGGGGACAGCTCCTGCGTTGAGCATCTGCCCCCTGGTGGTCAGTGCGCGTCATAGTGACCAGTTGTTCCACTTCAGTCGATTTGCATATTAGCCTTTTATTATATAGGATTGATTTCAGAGAGGAAGGGAGAGGGAGAGAGAGATAGAAACATCAGTGATGAGAGAGAATCATTGATTGGCTGCCTCCTGCATGTCCCCTACTGGGGATCTAGCCTGCAACCTGGGCATGTGCCCTTGACCTGAATCAAACTCAGGACCCTTCAGCCACAAGGTCCACACTATCCACTGAGCCAAACCAGCTAGGGTGAGAAAACATATTTTTAGAACTAACTACACATCAGATGTACTCTTACATTTACTTAGTTGTGATTAAGTACATTTTTCAAAATGTCATTCCAATTGTAATAATTACTTTAAATATATTTCAATAATGGTTATCTCGAACTTTTGAAAATATGTTTAAAATTTGTCCTGTTAATATAGTGACCTTAGGTTGGCAAGAATGTTATGGAAAAAACCTAGTACAGTCCTCAGTAGTAGTTGGTGCTCAATAAAATATTATTTTAGACATTTATTTGCAAAAATATTTTTGAATTGAATATTTTATATCCTAGGATGCTGAAAAAAATACATTATTCATTACTGTACTTACTTGACCTCTCAGTTGAATTTTAAGCTGTTCTCTACTAAACTGGGGAGGGGAAAATGAATTCTTCTCTTATCATTTTGTTGTTGTTCATACAGTAAAATGGTTTTTACAAATGAGAATGCTAAATGAAACTTACTTTTTTCATGTTTGCTTTTATATAGGGTGACATATGTGATTCTCACTTTGTGAAACTGCTTTTTGAAACAGAGAAAATAGATATAGTACTACATTTTGCTGCACAAACACATGTAGGTAAGCATTGTTTTATGTTACAGTTATGAGGGGCAAATTATCTTTTCCAGTGGCTGATTAGCTTAAATCAGTGATGGCGAACCTTTTGAGCTCAGCGTGTCAGCATTTTGAAAAACCCTAACTTAACTCTGGTGCCGTGTCACATATAGAAATTTTTTGATATTTGCAACCATAGTAAAACAAAGGCTTATATTTTTGATATTTATTTTATATATTTAAATGCCATTTAACAAAGAAAAATCAACCAAAAAAATGAGTTCGCATGTCACCTCTGACACGCGTGTCATAGGTTCGCCATCACTGGCCTAAATCAAAGTCCAGTAATGGGGCTGAACAAGTAGGTACTTAGTATGTGTCCCTGAGCGAGCATATACCTTGCTCTACTAGAAAAACAAGCCAGGGGTCACTCTGTCATCAAAGTAATTGGTGCTTTTTAGGTCACTTTTTTTTTAGTGTAGATTGAAATGTAACCTTGAATGTTATCTTAAAAATACGAGTTTAACCAAAGTCAGCATAGTGATTACTTTTGGGGAGATGGACATTCAAACTGTATTTTTTAAAAAATATTTGCATTGATTTTTTAGAGAGAGAGAGAGAGAGAGAGAGAGAGAGAAACATTGATATGAGATAGGAACATCAATCAGCTGCCTCCAGCACACTCCCTGAATGGGGATTGAACCCAAAACCTGAGTCTGTGCCCTGACCGGGAATTGAACTGGCGACCTTTCAGTGCATAGGATGGTGCTCAACCAACTGAGCCACACTGGCCAGGGCTCTATGAGTTTTTAATTTGGATTTTTCTTGTAATCAGGTTGAGCATCTTAAGCTTCAGGATCTTTGTATTTATTGTCCAAACTATTTATGTCTCTTCCCCATTTTACCATAGGGTTGTTATTTTTTGTAACTTCTTTATAGATTGAATATATTAACCCTTTATTTCTGATAAGTTTAAATATTTTCCCAGTTTGTCATTTGTCTTTTTAATTTGTAGATTTTTCTGTTGTTTTTTTAACCATGCAAAAATTTTTATGTAGTCAAATTTATCAATTTCTTTTCTTTTGCTTCTGTATTGTGAGCCATAGTTAGGAAAGCTGCCCTCATTCCCCGGTTATAGAGAATTGATTCTTTAAAAGTAAATCCTATATAATAAACGCCTCATATGCTAAGTGTCTGATCGTCAGGTTGGCCATTCAACCAATCAAAGGGTAATATGCTAATGATAGGCTAAGGCCGCTTAACTGTTCGCTTTGATGTGCACTGACCACCAGGGGCAGACGCTGCAACCAGTAGGTTAGCTTGCTGCTGAGGTCCGGCCTATCGGGACTGAGCGAGACGGGCCAGACACACCCTGGAGCCCTCCTGCGGTCCCTCCCCGGCTGGCCAACCTCCCATGTCCCTCCCTGGCCCCGATCATGTGCCATTAGGGTCCCTTGGCCTAGTCTGTGCCCTCTTGCAATCCGGGCTGAGGGACCCGCCCCCCCCCAAGTGCATGAATTTCGTGCACCGGGCCTCTAGTTTATGTATTATAAAATAATTTGTCCAATAGTTGTTGTTTTCAGCAATAACATGTTGAGCTGAAAAGCCCAGCCCTCTAGCTTCAACATGAAATTTCAAAAATTTTTTAAATTTAAATATTATTTTAAATTTAGATGTATTATTTATTTATTTTTCTTATGGAACTAAAAGTTTCCTGCAAATCTAGCACTGATGGTTTTCTAGGCTCTAAGAATGTACACGTACGATGTAATTTAGGCTTAAAGAAATCATAATAGCCATGTGTTTTATGTTATTTTTAAAACTATCGCATTTGTAGTGAATGAAGAGAAGTGAATAGAGTTTTCCTTAAACCTGAGTCTACCATTTGGTATTTATTTTATCCCTTGGATGGAATTGTTCGTGCTTTCTCTCTTTTCTTAGATCTTTCATTTGTACGTGCCTTTGAGTTTACATATGTTAATGTTTATGGTACTCACGTTTTGGTAAGTGCTGCTCATGAAGCCGGAGTAGAGAAATTTATTTACGTCAGCACAGATGAAGTATACGGAGGGAGTCTTGATAAGGTAAGCTTAGAAAATATATATTTCATCTACTTACCATGGACCTTGCAACAAACCTTAAATATTAAGACTTTCTCTGGGCTTTTTTCAGCCTCTGATTATACATTACCTGTGGGACTCTCCAGTTGTCATTCCATTGTGCCTCTAGTCAAATCAAATAATGCCACTCCAATGGCAACAACAATACTCACAGAAGAGATGTAAATGTAATATGACTGACAGTGTTTTACAAGAGAACAGCAGATTTCATCTTTTTGTCCAGTCTTATTTGCATGATGAATGTTATTTGCATCAGCTAGAGCATGTGTAAATTAGGCTGCAGCATGCTGCCTGTTCACTCAGGAAAGCACCCTGGGATGTCAAGGAGTTGAGTGTGAAATTATTGTAGAAACTGGAATCTGATCTCCTTTTTTAATCATATGTAAATGTCATACTTTTAATGCAAAAAAATGGCTCAATTTTCCAGTCTATATTCTTTATAGTCAGTAATGACCTCATTCTGTTTTATTTTGTTTTCACCAAAACATATATGAGTGAAAAAAATCAGGTAGTTTGGAAAAACTTATAGTGAGAAAAAGCAGACCCTAACCACTTTTCAATCCACAATCCCACCTCTGAGAGGCAACCATTTTCATTTCTCCTTGCATTTTTTATAAGCTGAACTTTTTCCTCCTTGTACCTTGTCACCCTACATCTGATGTGACACAGTAGCCAGAATAATTTTTAAATGTAAGATCATGACATTACTACTCTGCTCAAGGTCAGTTAATGTTTTGATGCTGGCCTTCAAGGTTCCACATATTCTGGACTCCCTCTAGCTCTCCAGCCTCATCTCCCATTTCTCTCACGTCTCACGAAGCTCCTTGTAGTTCCCTTGAACACGCTTCTGTCTCAGGGCCTTTGCACTTGCTGTTCTGCCTCTTGCCTCACTGGGTGGTTGTGAACTTTAAATAGGTTACTACATTGAAGTGCTCAGAGAAATGCTTGGCGCGTAGTTGGGGTTCATTAATGTCTTTTTTAATGTAGTGATTAACATTTCAAGTTTGTAATATGTTTTCTGATTTCTCTACTTAGAAAGTATGCATAGTACTTTTTAAAAGAAATTTATCTTTTTAAAATTAGGAATTTGATGAATCTTCACCCAAACAACCAACAAATCCGTATGCATCATCTAAGGCAGAGGCCGAGTGTTTTGTACAATCTTACTGGGAACAATATAAAGTAAGAACTTCAATTTAAATTTAAAACTCTTCAATCATTTTTCTTTGGACTTAGATGTTAAAACATCAAGTTAGCATTAGCAATATTTCATTTCTAGAGTAGAAGATATGTAGTGAGAAAAGTTACATATTAAGGAATTTAAAAAATCTGATTTTCTATAGCGTGTGGACAATGTAGGACCTACTTCTTGTTTAGTTCATCTTTTAAAGGAATGATTTGGAAGGGTCTTTTTTCTTACTTCAGTAATAGGTAGAGTATTACAGCTAAAGTGAAAAGCCCTGTTCCTAGGAGTCCTGGGAGAGAAGGAAGAGAGAGGGAGGGCAGATTCGATTACCGCCTCTGTGCTCCTGTCGGCACAACTCACCTCTCGTGGCTCCTCGTGAATAGGAGGCAGAGTTCCCCGGTGGCTCTGACAGTGTCAGCGGGGAGCCTTACCCAGTATGAATTATCAGCTCGAACCCCCTACATTTGACTTCCCACTGATCTGTGGGAGTAATTAGGGCCTGGGCCAGAAAGGCAAGGCAAGGAACGACTTACGGTTCTTTTGCCTTTTGTGTTCCAGTAGCATTGGTCCTTTTCCCTTTTCTGGTAGGTTTTTTATTTGTAAGGGTTGGTACAGCAGAGAAAGCCAATTTGAAGTATAACATCTAAGCAAACCTATAGGTGGTCTCTGAAATAATCAGGTGGAAATTTCCTTCATTTTCTTCTGTCAGACTTACAAACCTGCCTTCATCTATACTTGTCCTCCCCTTGTCCCAATAAAGAAAAAATCCCTATTGAAACCTCTGCCTTTATCTGAATCCCATCCTCTCCCATCTTTTCAGGAGTCTTACATTAGAAAAAAAAATCCCTTCGCTCTGTCCTTAAGGTGTGTGGAATTATTTAGCCAAAAGTGCCATTATTTTAAAGCTGCTTAACTTTAGATAATTATTATTTTGGACCGTTCCATTATCTTACTGTCGAATACTCTTTAAGTTTCCAGTTGTCATCACAAGAAGCAGTAATGTTTACGGACCACATCAATATCCAGAAAAGGTACATTTTATTTCTAAATTCAGAGTGTTTTAGTGATTGTAACTTACAGTAATCTCTCTTCAGTTATTTGTTCAACAATTATGTTGTAATTATATGTAATTTATAGATGCTATATAGGCCACATGCAGATCTCTGGTTTAGAGTTGGAAGACTTGAGCTTAAGTCTTGACCTTACATTCATCAGCTGGCATGACCTTGGGCCCTTCGAGCATCATCTTTCGATTGAGGAGTAAGGATAATATTAGAAAGGATTTTGAGGAATCCAGTGGGATGATACACGTGAAAATGCCTTGCACTTTGCAGGATTCCCAAGCACTGCTATCACGCTGCAGTTTAGACTCCTGGTTTGCAGTAAGACCAGTACGTCAGGCTATACATGAATGTAAAAACTAGTTAGAGAGTGATGGGGGAAGCTTCTACAGAAATTGATCTGAGACTCCACAGCGATGGGATGTTAGTATGGAGGAAAGCATCTCCAAGTGGGCAGAGACACCATACGAAATCAGCCATGCTAGTGCCAAGAATCCTGAACTGGAAATGCTGACTTTAGAGTGCATTTTGGAAAGCAGGACTCCAAAGTCAGGGAGATTTAAAGAGACAGATGGTGCTGTACAGTAATATTTGCCCAGTGAAGGCAAGAGGGAGTGCTTTGCGTGTGGTAGAGCTGTGGCAAATCTGTTTTATTCAAGTTTTAGGTAACCTCTCTGCGCTTAAAGTGTTCCCCAGAGAGACTGTGCACTTGAGGCCTTTGGAGAACATTGTTTGTTTCCTGTTACTGTATGAAATCCCCAAAGAGGTCACATTAGTGTCTTTGTCCTTTGATTCAATTCTGTCTATAGCACTTCTAGAGAGTGCAGTGTGTGGCCCCTGAGGATGGCTGGGGGATAGGACAACCAAGTTGTGGTCCCTGTCCTCAGAGTAACATTTGGAGTGAACTGAGATAAGGGCTGGAGGGAGCTAAGAGACTGGATAAAAAATAAAGAGGGGGGGAAATAAATTTATCTTGCAGTCATCTGGTTAACTGTTCTCCAACTCCTCTTTATTGTTGCAGGCCTGAATGTCTTCCAGAAAGTAGTACAAGTAGTGAATAAAGAAATGTAGTCAGACCCTGCTGGTGTGGCTCAGTGGCTGAGCTGTCTTAGAGTTCTTTTACTTATTGAAATTGTAATAGGTTTTTCTTGAACTCTGATAATAATTGGAATGCATCTATATGTGTATTTCTTTTTTAAAAAATATGTTTTTATTGATTTTAGAGATAGAGGAAGGGAGAGGGAGAGAGAGAGATTGAAACATCAATGAGAGAGAAACATAGATCGGCTGCCTCCTGCATGCCCCATACTGGGTAATGAGCCCACAACCGGGCATGTGCCCCAACCAATGACCTCTTGGTGCATGGGTCAACGATGCTCAACCACTGAGCCACATCGGCTGGGCTATATGTATATTTCTTAACAATAATATGATGAGCTTAGATTCATATTAATGAGTAAATTTCCAAAGTCTAAAGTGATATTTAAATATTCTTTTAGGTTATTCCAAAATTTATTTCTTTACTACAACACAACAGGAAATGGTATGTTACTATTTACCTTTGTACCCATATGCTTTTCTGAAATGTTGTGGAATTTCTTCTACATTTAGTCAATAGTTCTTTAAAAAATAAGTATAATTTGTAATTCATCTTTATAATTTATTTACTAAGATCATTTCAGTTCTTAAGTGAAGGGACTAAGCAAAATACAAAAACAAAAAAACAACAACAACTCATAGACACACAACAGTATGGTTATTATTAGAGGGAAAGAGGTTACGGGGAGGTAGAATGGAGGAAAGGGGAATAAATGGTGACAGGGGGAAAAAATTCAGTTCTTAAATGGTTTATCCTGGAACTTTCAGTTATCGCATAAAATTCGACATCTATCTGTATATAACTTTACTTTTTGAAAGGATTTATTTAATTCATAAAACTGTAGATATTTCTTCAAAATAAATTTATGGTATACAATTGATGAATAAATATTTCTCAGAGGGTCACATATATTTGCCACTTTTCTACTGAGTACCCTCAGGAGGTTTGAAGATCATTTAAGAACTATGGATAAAATTTAGAAAAGTTGTGAAATTTTGTGTTTTCAGTAAAAGATTTCTAGGATCGCATTGGGAATTTGCTTTTCGGGAGTTGTGCTCAATTGTTGCCTTACTTTGGTTTGGACGAGCTTACTTTTTTACATTTTATGATTTCCTTTTATTTAATATTTTTAGCTGCATTCATGGATCAGGGCTCCAAAAGAGAAATTTTCTTTATGCTACTGATGTAGTAGAAGCATTTCTCACTGTCCTAAAAAAGGGGAAGCCAGGTGAAATTTATAACATTGGAACCACTTTTGAAATGTCAGTTCTCCAGCTTGCCAAAGAACTAATACAACTGGTACGTAAATGTTGTGAAAGGGTAGTATTTTCAAAATTTAGTGATAGCAATGACTAATTTAGTCAAAATCAACAATTTACAGTTTATTCAATTGAAAGTTAATAAATAATACATAAAATTTATAGTTATATATACCAGCAATTTTTGACCAGAGTGCTGCAAGAATTTTTAAAACATGTAATAATACCTAACTATTTAGTCAGGGGCACTGACCTCTTTTCAGAGAATGAGATTGTAAAAAAAATGACAACAGCTAACACAACAATGGCCATCTGGTGTGAATGAATAAAAATAATATCTTTTTTTTGTCAGATCAGCAAGAAATATACTTTTGGTGTGCCACAGATTTTAGTAATTAGTTTATGTGCCATGAGATGTAAAAGGTTGACAATCACTGATGTTTACTATCTATACACTAAGATGTGTCATTTGAAATTATATTATTCATTTAGTAACAGTTTTTCAGGGAGAAAAATCCTAATATCCCAATAAAAGATATACCTCAATTTTAGAAATAAAAAGCTTTAAGTCTTAGAATAAAGGAGCAATGATATGTAAATAATTATGGTTATGAGTGTCTGTATGTATTTGTGAACATCAGTGATGAATCTCAGAATTCAGTGGAAAGGAGGACTGAGTGTATTGAAAAACTGTTGTTTTCCTCTGCACTATTCTCAGAATTCTTTGTACTCCTAACGTGTGGGTTTCCCACACCGAATAATCGTCATTCACCGTCTGGGTGTTCTACAATTTAACTCAATTCTGATGGTTTCTATCTGGAGATAGTATCAGATCCCACAGGTTAACGAATCAGTCCCACAAGACTGTCCTCAGTTCAGATGCCATTTGTAAGACTTGGCTGTCACCTGTGCTTCTGACCAACCAGCAATAAGGTGGAGGTAATTTGCTAGACTGGCTCACAGAACTCAGGAAGCAGTTTACTTTCTAGATCACTGGTCTTTTACACAGGCTGTGACTCAGGAACAGCCAGTGGAGGAGACAAATAGGGCAAGGTGTGAGGGAAGGGGTGTGGAGTATCCATGCTCTCTCTGGGCATGCCCCTCTCCTAGCACCTCCATGTGTTAGCAGGCTAGAAACTCCAGACCCTGTCTTTGTGTGTGTGTGTGTGTGTGTGTGTGTGTGTGTGTGTGTGTGTGTATGTGTGTGTTTTAATGGAGGCTTCATTAAGTAGGCATGATTGATTAACACATTGGTGATTAATTCAACCTCCAGCACTTCTTCCCCTTCCTCTCCCAGGTGTGTGGGGAGTAGGGGGTGAGTTCTATCCCTCTAATCACCTGGTTGGTTCTCCTGGCAGCCAGCCTCCATCCTTAGGAACTTCCCCAAGATCAGTTACTAACATCAACTCTGATGCGATTGAAAAGGGCTTATTATAAATAGCAAAAGACACCTTTATCTCTTATTACTTAGGAAATTCCAAGTATTTCAGGAGTTCCGTGACAGGAACAGGGTTGACTACCAAACATATATTTCTTATTATAAAGACAATATCACAATGAGTAAAAACCAAAAGCCAAAAAATTTTATTTTCTGTGATAGTATACAATATGTCTTCTTTCTGAGCTTCAGGTAGAGATTGGGTTATAAAGTACAGAAAGTTACTAAAATGCTGTTCATCTTAGTTGTCTCTCCTGCTCTCATGAAGTTGTTTTCCTTGTCTTTTGAATCCTCTGTTGAAAACCATTCTTATTCTCTGGTCTCATTTTATAATTTGACTTAAAAGCCCTTTCCGTTTTGACAGATCAAAGAGACCAATTCAGAGTCTGAAATGGAAAACTGGGTTGATTATGTTAATGATAGGTGAGTAACAAGTTAAAACGTTGGGGAAAGACTTGGCATCTTAGGTACTCATAAAATGATAAAATATGTGGACTTAACCAGAAACTAGTTTGTCCATTTTGAGTTTTCTACTAAAATATTTTTTTCTAATTATAAATGTCATAAGAATAAAGTGTAGCATTATTACTAACTGTGTGATTTAAAGAAAGTTACTGACCTTTTCCAGGACTGAGGTTTCCTTGAATGTGAAATAGAAAAAATATTATCTTGCTTTTAAAAAAAAATATTTTTATTGATTTCAGAAAGGAAGGGAGAGGGAGATAGAAACATCAATGATGCCTCCTGCACACCCCCTACAGGGGATCAAACCCGCAACCTGGGCATGTGCCCTTGACCAGAATCGACCCCAGTACTCTTCAATCCACAGACTGATGCTCTACCCACTGAGCCAAACAATCTAGGACTTATCTTGCTTTTTAAAAAGTATTTTAAGGTTCAGTTATAATATAAAGTACCCAGCCCAGGATATGAAATACAAGAGTCCTAATAAGCTTATATGCATTTATTTATTTATCAAACATTTAGGTATGACCCACCGCATTCATACTTAGATTGTGCTGAAATGAGAAGATAAGCCACAGTGAGTGTTAGGCATCTGGGATTATAGATGATTTTAAAAATATATATACTTTATTTTATAAATTTTCTATGGTCATGTCATCAGCGGGAAAATTTTTAAGAAAAAAATTTGAATTATGGTGAAGATGCATGGACACCCATTATTTCTCTTAGTATTCAGATTTGTAAATATATTTCCACAGTGTCATTTTAAATCTGTTTTGTTTTCCAAGACCCATCAATGACATGAGATATCCAATGAAATCAGAAAAAATACGTGGCTTAGGATGGAGACCTAAAGTGCCTTGGAAAGAAGGAATAAAGAAAACAAGTATGTTATGAATTGGTCATTTGAGGGATGAAAGTTGAGAAAAATTTAAAGAAAAAGTGGGTTTTTTTTAGAACACTACAAATTCAGTAGAATATTGTGATGAATCATTTTTACTTTTCAAATTGTTACATTTAATATATTTCCAGCAATAGTACTATATTTCTTAAGCATCTTGAATTTCATAGACTAACTTCTGATCAGCTTTCCTATATCTTTTTAGCATTTACCAGCTACTTAATTTCATTGTTTCTCAGGTATATGATTTTTTGCTTTTTTTCATATCCTTAAAAGTTACGTGTTTTTATAGTCACTAGCATCTTAGAATTATCATTGCAATGTTTTTCTTTCTTAGTGGTATGTAAAATAATGGTCCATCTTAAGATAAGTGTCATTTTAGATTTGATGAAATATAGATACTTACAGTCTTCAAGTGTCTTAAGTCTTTTTTTTTTAAATACATATGTTCTTATTGATTTCAGAGAGGAAGGGAGAGGGAGAGAGAGAGATAGAAACATCAATGAGGAGAATCGTTGATCAGCTGCCTCCTGCATGCCCCCTACTGGGGAATGAGCCCACTACCTGGGCATGTGCTCTTGACTGGAATTGAACCTGGGACCCTTAGGTCCTCAGGCTGGCATTCTATCCAGTGAGTCAAACGGGCTAGGGCAAGTGTCTTGAGTCTTTTTATATTGAAACAAACAAATAGGAAGCAAGTTGAATATGTATAGAAATATCTATTAAAATAGGTATATATAAAGTCTGTGTATATATATATTAAAGTTCTGTTTAGAAATATACTAATGAGAAAAAATATGTCCAAACATAAATTCTTGATTCAGAGTTTAAAATACAAAATACTTGTGTTAAATTTTAAAAAGCAAATTCAAAAATAATTTATCTTTTTTTTTTTTATTGCTTAAAGTATTACAAAGGGTATTACATATGTATCCATTTTATCCCCCCGCCCTAGACAGTCCCCTAGCCTCCCCTATCACCCAGTGTCTTATGTCCATTGGTTATGCTTATATGCATGCATACAAGTCCTTTAGTTGATCTCTTACCCCCCTACCTCCTGATCTTTTTTTTAATTAAAAAACTTTACTGATCGTATAGCAACATAAAATAATTTCGCATAGTAATAGAAGGAAACTCATATCATTTCACTATGCCTGTAATGCATTATTACTACATTTACATGAATAAAATACTACACCTATTTTCTATAACTTTAAAACTAACGCAAATGATTTATCTCATTTCCCCTGAATTTCTTAAAATCAGAATGTCTTAAACTTACACCAGCAAATTAAACATTGAAGCACTTTTGAAGTTAAAAAGAAAAAAATAGTTGATTTTTAAATCTGAATTTTCGTTGATGAAATATCTTCTGATTAATGTCAGTTCAAAATCATATTGTCATTAGGCAGTCTTCATAAGCTGTTGGGCAAGACTTTTCTTACTTAGCAGAACTCAGTAAATTTTGGTTAACTGATGTTTAGTTTTTTAATTTTGATTTTTGTCTTTTTTCCCCCCTTTCAGTTGAGTGGTACAAAGAAAATTTTGACAACTGGAAGAATGCGGACAAGGCATTAGAACCCTTCCCAGCACAGCCACCGTTTGTGTAGTCAGGACAGTTTTTGGAAAAAGAAGAAAATTATCCTACCTCGACAAGATAAGAAATCAAGTGACCAAATGAAGTGTCTTCTTTCTTTTTCTTTTTTATTTCATGACTTTTTGTATAAAATCCAAATGCCAAATTCCTCAATCTTTAGAAGAGTTTCAGTATTGGCATAGGATTTAAATATTGAAATTGTTCCAGGAAACTTCTGAATTAGGAACCAGTAGGCATAGAAGGACTCCTTCATAAGAGTGGGCAGAAGGAGGCATTGCCTGGTTCTGAGAACAAGGGGAGTGTTAGCTCGGCCGATGACAGCTTTGCTGGCACTGAACTCAGCCAGCCTCCCAGCCTTGTCCTGCCTAGAAATTCTCTGAAGTTTTCATTTTTAGGCAAGTAGGATGAGACTTAGGCCCTAACTCATCTTTTTTTTAAGGTATGATATTATACTACAATTGCTTTAAAAATGGAACAAAATGGAAGCACTTTTTAACTTTTGATAATTTTGTAACATGAAGTTAAATCTTTTTTAAAAGAAGGACATAGTTTTTATATTTTCAAAGTTAGTCATTGGCATCATTGCCTGGGCCGCCAGGCAGCGGCGGGTCCCGGCGCAGCATCAGCGCGCTCGGAGCCCACCGGGCCGCCCGCCGCGGACCCCACCTCCCCGCCCGGGCAGCAGCTCGCCCCCGCACCCCGCTCGCGGCCGGCCCGGGAATCCGGGGAAGCCTCTGGGCCCAGGGGCGGTGGCGGCGAGACCCCGCCCCGGCCCGCGGCCCGCGCCTATCGCGGCCGCCGGTCAGGTCACGCGGAGAGTGGCGGTGCGGGCTCGGGGCCAGCGCCCCGAGGCTGCCGGAGTCGCGCGGGCCGGGGCGGGGTGCAGGGTGGAGGGTGGAGGGTAGAAATAGGGGCGGGCGGGCCGCGGCAGTCTCGGAGACCAGCGGAGTCGACCTGAGCCACGCCGAGGGCGCCGAGTGAGCGCCGAGCCCGGAGCACCCATGCTGCTGACGCTGGCCTGGGGCTCCCTCTTCTTCCCCGGGCTCTTCGCGCTCTGCACCTGGGGGCTGCGCCGCGCGCGGCCCGAATGGACCGATTACGACTGCGTGATGATCAGCACCAGGGTGGTTTCTTCGGCGCAGGCTGTGTTGGCCACCGGGTCGGGGATCGCCATCATCCGCTCCTGTAACAACGTGGTCTCCGACAGGCACTGGCTTGCCCAAGAATATGTCTGGTTTTTGATTCCATATATGGTCTACGACATCTACGCCATGTACCTTTGTGACTGGTACCGAATCAAAGAACAGAACCGCAGACACTCCCTCATCATTTTTCGAAACTTCCTAAGTAAAAACCGCCTCATGATCACGCACCATGTGGCCATTCTGTTGGTCCTTGTGCCAATTGCACAGAGGTTTAGGGGAGAGCTGGGGGACTTCTTCGTTGGCTGCATCTTCACAGCAGAACTGAGCACTCCATTTGTGTCGCTGGGCAAAATTCTGATTCAGCTAAAGAAGCAGCACACCCTTCTGTACAAGGTGAACGGAATCCTCACGCTGACCACCTTCTTTTCCTGTCGGATCCTTCTTTTCCTCTTCATGTATTGGTCCTATGCCCAACAGAAGGACATAAGCCTGTTCCAAGTGCCATTCAGGATCCCTGTCTTCTGCAATGTGGCCAATGCCTTCCTCATCGCTCCCCAGCTCTACTGGTTCTCTCTGCTGTGCAAGAAGGCAGTCGGGCTCTTTGACACTCCCCCAGCCGAAAAGGATGGATAAGTGCTCCCAGGAGTCAGGCAGTGAGGGTGCCTCTTCATACCAGCTGCCTCTTTCACTCAGTATTCCACGGACCAAATTGTGCCCTGGATGGCCTCAGCCTTTTGGGTATTGATAAGTAGATGGGTATTGAGTTTTTCTAAAGAATATTACCTCCCTCTTCTAACCTGCCCCTTTTGCAAAAGCACTTTTTGTAATAACAACTATTGGATCCTGTCAGACCTCCATTGGCAGCAAGGTGGTTTTGCCCAATGAGCCTTCCTTGGATCTTATCTCAAGGGCTCTGGGAGGTAGAAGCATGGGGTGTGGAGACAGGTGGACCAGGATAAGTCCCTGGGCACCTAACTGGCCCTAATGTTGGTGGCTACCCACCTTTCCAAACACTCAGGGCAATATCCACATATACTGGGCCAGCAGAAACAGTTCTTGACTTGGTTCTTGAAATAATTTCTTATGTTGGCCTGGGGAAACCATTGTGGGTAGATAGCTTTTCATTGTTTACTAGATAATCCACTGCCTCATCCATGTGCCAACATTGAATTCTTGTCATCTGACTTCCAATCAGAAGTCTCATTAGTGAGGGTCGGGTGGCAGGAGGCAGGGATGGGAACCTGAAGCGCTTGAGGAGGTAAAAGAGGTCTGCATCTTTGCAGGCTGACTGTAAGACCAGTGTCAAAGTTGTGAGTTTGTTGTCAACAGTCACAAATACTGTTCCCTTTCTGGCATGTCCTTCCAAGCCCAGCTTTCCCCATATCCACACACACACAGGATGCTCTTGTTAAAAACTACAGTGGTAGAGTGAAAAGATGGCTACCAAGCGATTTATGAGTAACCCCGCTCTTTGACACTGTCTTTTTCACATGAAGTGGAAACGGAGTTCTATATTCCAAACCATGACAAGTCGCATCTAGACTGCCTCCTAACAGAGCTTGTGGCCAAAAGCCTGTTCCCATTGAGTGCACCACCGTTTAGCCACAGAAGGCTGGAGAGCAAGAGTGCAAGACAGCCCTGGCCAAAACATGTCCTGTGAACCGGCTCCTTCACTACCATGTGCAAATGGGATTCTCTGGTGCCAACACTAATCATTCCTTATCAACTAGGATGGGTCTTAGAAACTGCTACCATGAATTTTTTTTTTCAGGTGGTAGTGAGAAGCTAGGTTTTAAAAAGTGCCTTTTGATTCATTGTTGTCCATTAACTTTTAAAGTACTGAATATGTAACAGTGACTCAAATGTTGACTATTTCAGTCTTTAATGGGTGCCATTTTAAAAATGCAAAATGATTTATTTTTTTTTACTGGTTTGTTCACTGTCAGTGTATCTTGCATAAATCACCCCTGTGGGTGATTAAATTGCACTAATATTTCCCAACTTACTCTCATTTGTGAAATATATCAATACCGACTTCCTGTAAAAAAAAAAAAAAAAAAAAAAAAAAAAACAAAGTTAGTCATTGAACTATGTATAAGTAACCTTGTATCAGAAATTTTATCATGTTTAAAATGATTTAATTTATAAAATGATCTATATTTTAATGTATTTAATATAGAACATGTTTTTTTAGTAATGAATGTTTTTATTTTCCTGTAGAACAATTTTTAAATACTTAATTATGTATTTTTAATTCCTTTAAGATTATTTGAAAATGTAACTGATTGGACATTGTGTTGAGAAAGAGAAAATAGAGTCCAAGAGGAAGCCCAGCTTTCTGGCTTCGGTGCATGATTGAGGTTGTTTTCTCTGTGAAGTGGAAAGCAAGGTCATTAGCCCAGAGGTGGTGAGGGAGGGGGAGAGAAATGGAGTGAGGACCTTGAGAATGTGGAGACTGGGGAAAGAGTAAGCACATCCAACATTAGTAAGAGGATTTGCCAAACAGAAATCAAACACAAACTGAAGTTGAACACTTGTAACTTCAAAATTCTGAGATATGTAAAAATAGTTAGATTGAGCAAGAATTGGGAATAGTATGAATCAGGTCGGGCAGAAGGACTAGTGAGTGAGAGGAACTGAAATGATGCTCCACAGGTCTTGGTTGTGTGGGGAAGACATGCTTCTTGGAGGTAGCCTGTGGAAAATGGAGATCGGGAGCCAGGTGTAAGGGAGGTTGAGATGAAAGTTCAGGGAGGCTAGGAAGTTACAGGCAGAAATGGGACCAACTGAGCAATTGTGGTGGAGTTGGTCATTGAGGGTAGATGACAAAATAAAAACACTTGCTGTATCATTTGTTCTGTCATTTGTTCTTACATACATTTTTGTGTATAATTTTGTTTTCAATTTTAATAGACTCACTTTATTGTTCGTCTCATCTCAGAAGATGACCTTGACAGACATTAGGAACATAGCATGAAAAACCAGTTTGTTTGTTTTTAATGCAACAAAGTGTTAAAAAAATTAATGCTCCATTTCATGTCACAGGGGGAATGCAAATTAACATAACAATGAGATACCGCTGCACACCTATTAACCCAAAATCTGGAACACTGACACCAGCAGATGCTGACAAATGATTCCACTTATATGAGGTATATAGAGTAGGCAAATTCACGGACATAGAAGGTAGAGTAGAGGTTAACCAGGGGCTGGGGGCTGGGTGGAGAGGGGAAGAGGGAGTTATTGTTTAATGGGTGCAGAGTTTATTTGGGAAGATGAAAAAGTTCTGAAAGTGATAAGGATGGAAATTGTACAACATTGTAAATTGTTAATGCTATTGAATTATACACTTAAAAATAGTTAAGATATAATTTTTGTTATGTATATTTTATCACAATAATTTAAAAATATGTGTTCCCAAACCAACTGCATTGGAATCAGTTGTTAGAATAGCAAATTCCTGGGCCCCATCTCAGACTTGATTGGAATCAGAAACTCTGTGGGTAGGGCCTACTGATTGTGATGCACCCTGTATTTTGAGAGCCATTGCTCTGTGGGGAAATTAGGCGAGAGAGGAATGTGGTGGCCAGCTCATGGAGGGCCTTGTCTGCCGTGAAAGCATTCTTGGGCTTTATTCTGCCAGCAGGGAGCTAACTCAACATTTTACGGTAGAAATTGAAATTGTTAGATTGTGGGATTTATTGATTTCCTGATTTCAAAAAGAATATCTGTTCATTGCAGAAAGCTTGGAAAACTAAATAAGTAAAAAAAAGAAAATCACCCATGATCTACCACTGGAAGATAACCCCTGTTAATTGTTTAGATGGATGGTCTTCATTTCATTTATTAAAAAAAAAATTATATATATATATATTTCTAAAAACCAAATATGGAATTATAATGGACATACTGTTTTAGAGTCTGCCTTGTTTTAACTTAGAATATATCATGAGTGTTTTTACATGTTATGAGATCTATTGCCATTCTTATTGATAGAATTACATTTCTTTTTTAAAAACATACTGATTTCAGAGAGAGGAAGGAAGTGGGAAAAAGGGATAGAAACATCAATGATGAGAGAGAATCATTGATTGGCTGCCTCTTGCATGTCCCCCACTGGGGATCAAGCTCACAACCCAGGCATGTGCCTTGACTGGGAATCAAACCGTGAACTCCTGGTTCGATGCTCAACCACTGAGCCACACTGGTCAGGCAGAATTACATTTTTGATAGCTTATTCTGGTAGCGGCATGGAAGATGAGTTTAAGGAAAGCAATATTGAGCTCCTGCAGAGATTCAAATTCTGAAGCCATTGCAGTAAATCAGACTAGCAATGATAAGGCCTAACGCCCAGCACTGTAAGAAAGGGGTAGTATGGAGAACAGATGTGAGAACACTGTTTAGAAACTTGACTGATTATATGTGGGAGGTGAACTTGACTTGTGTGGTACTTTAAGATTTTTAAGTGTTGCACTGTTAAGAGTGGAGAATGGTCAATTACATTTAGCAGATCTTTAGAGATCTGTGGGAGACATCTAATAAATAATCAGACATTACTCTGAAGCTCAAATTGGTGGGCAGGTCTCGAGAGCTACAGATCCAAACCGTGTGGGCCAAAGTAGGTTTACAGTTGTGACATTCTTTTGAGTTAAAGCTATTATAATCATAAACTTGCAAGTCTTTTTCCGTACAAACAACTGTATTTAGGTATTAAATGGCTATGAAAACCCTGAGAATGGATTAAAATCTTCCCAAGGAGGTCACACAAATGTTGATGCTGGGTGTCATGATTCACAAACAAACCATGAGAAACACCAACGTATAAATTTCAGGCAGAGAAGCCAGAGAGATTAAGAAGGAATGGTTTTAAAAAAATAGAGGAACACCAGACAACAGGAGGAAATAATACCACAGAAGCCAAAGGGATAGACATTCAGTAACAAGTAGGTGGCCAGCTGAAGTTTAGTTAAGGTAAAGACAAAAACATCTGTTCCTTTTGGCAACACAGGCAAAATTTCTAGAGTCCATTTATTGGAGTGTAGGAGAGGAGAGCATCTAGGTAATAAAAAGTAGTGGTTATGGGATAGCATAGTAATTTGGGGCAAAAATAGAAAACACCAGGTGACCAGAAAGCCAAGTTAAGACCACATGGCCAGAAGGAATGCCAGATGGGCTGACCTCAATGTCACCACCCCTCCACTCTCTACTCAGAAACACAGAGATAGCTGATTTTATCTCCTTCTAACTGCCAGTGTTAAAGCCACTGGCCTGCCCGCACAATGGATCAAGGTTTGACAGGAACACCTTTCTAGGGTGGCAGTAATGAGCCATCTGCCACCTTATCCCCACAGTAAAGGTGCAAACATAGTTACCAGGCAATGCAGATGGAAAAGGAAAATTCCGCAAGCCTGCCTTTCCTAGAAAGTATGCCCTGTCACCAAAACCCACCTTGTCCCCAGCTTAAAAAGCAGCCAAGCAGAGCCAGCCAGTTCAGGGGACCTTCTTTCCTTTCCTCGGTGCCGCCTCCCTTGTTGAGAATCATTGCCCCATGCGATGATTTTCCCAGCATTCCTTTCTCAACCTCCTCACTCACGTGCTCTCTCTGGATATCCTCAATCCTCATCCTCCTGACGACCATGATGCTCACCTTTCGTTTTCCTAGCACCTACATTTTGTTCCTGTATTCTACACTCAGAGCAACTTTTCACCCTTTCCAAAGCCAGTAGCTTTGAGGCCATCCTTGACTCTTCTTTCTTTCCCTGCCCATGTTTGTTTATAAAGCCTGCAATTCCTCCTTAACAGTGTCTGAATTCTGGTGTCTCCTCTTCAGCTCTCACTGCCACTGCCTTAGTACTTAACTGTGACACCCTCCAGCTGGTTTCCCTGTCCCAAGACCCTCTCCACTCAGACCTTTATACTTCCCCAGACCTGTATTTATTTTTTTAATTTTTAATCTTTTATTGTGGAAAGTATTACATATGCCCCCCCTTTCCCCCATTGGCCTTTTCTAACCCACCCAGACTTGTATTTCTATAAGTCATACCACTCCCTGACATAGAAAATACTTTTGGTTCCCTTTTGCCTAATGCTTCAAAATCTAGTCTAAAGAGTTACCATACCCAGGCTCGCTGCTTCCTTCCAGCTCCATCCTCAGCTGCCCTCACACATGGGCACCCTGGCCTCCTCAGGATGCTGGGCTCTTCCATGCCCTTTGAAGGCCCTGTTCCTCTGCACAGCTATCGTCCGTTCAGAAAGGCACCTTCCTCTTCTTTGTCTGAATAACTCCTAGTCAATCTTCAAAACCCAACCCAAATGTCACCTACTCACCAAAGTTGGCCTCACCTGCAGCTGTTGACATTCTGCCCTCTATATTACCATCAGATTTTACTCGGAGATTCATCTGTTTATAGGTTTGTGTGCCCCACTAGACTTGTTGCTCCTGGGAGTGTCATCATCTCTGTATCCCAAGACCCAGACACTCAGCATCTCTATTCGCTTGTGGGGTTTTAAAGGAGCAGATTGTTTGTCACTGTCTTATTGTCTCTCTCAGTTTCTCTCTGCCCTTCTTTCCACACAAACACATCTGCTTTTCCACCGCACCCCAGGCAGAACCCCACGCTTCTTCACACACCACTGACCACATAAAACATACTTTCTTCCTTGAACCTCACACTTTTAAGAAAGAGGTAAACCAGTTTCACAAGTCTTATGCTTGCTACTGATTTCACTTACGTTTTGTTGTTTAGAAGGACTGATCTTTAATCCTCACTTTGGTGCTTCTTTGTGGAAACTTCTTGGAATAATTGTTCTTTGATCTTTGCTTAGCTTTAATAGTCAGTGTTTCTAATATTGTGTTTATAGCTAAACTCACCATGCTTTAATTGACACACTCTTAGACAAGCTTTACCTAACGGTGGAAAATACCCTGTTTTACCAATGCAATCTTTCTATCCTACATTGGGAAAGGAAATGGGGCGTGGGGAGAAGGCAGGAGAGAGTAAAGTGGGGGCAGGGGGCTTAATGCTGATGGGATGAGAAATGGGGTGGTGAACACAATACAATATACAGATGATGTATTATAGAATTGTACACCTGAAATCTATAGAATTTTATTAACCAATGTAATTCAATAAAAAAAAAGCCCAGAAAGTAGGAAGCCCCCTTTTATCATTATGACTTAATTAGGTCAGTTTTGAGAAGCAAAAAAGCAATTTTAATTCACAGTTTCCCTCTCTTGGCTTTAAACTGCTGGAAAATCTTGCAATAAAAAGTCTTTTCTAATAACAGTTCTGTTCTTTGCTTAATCCCTTAATACTGACTTGACTTGGAGCACTTAATGAAGATAGTGGTGAGAAACAGCGAAATGGGTAAGAGAGGAGGGAGAGCACATTTTCAGGTTAAAATGCTGCATAAAAATTACAGAGATGAGAAATATTACATAAACTAGGCCAAATAAGCCCTTGAGAAACATCTTTCTATTTCTAGCAAATTTAAAAACTTTGATGAATGGTTCTGCAGTTCTGCCCTTCACATTTTTTAATCGAATAAACTTAGGTGAAAATATAAGGCAATTTTTCTTTGCTCAGAAAAAGCCTCCATAGTAAAATGTACATTATAGCTTATTTGGATGTTACATTTCAAGTGCAAATTCCATGTGTTAATATTTAGAAAACATTCATTTCCCTAAGAGTCATCTACTCTGCAGGCTTTCCTTTTGCCTTCATAACATTCTAAAGAAGTATGCTACCTCTGACTTACTCTGCAAATATTTAAGCTATCATAAAAAAAAAATAGTGCACCACACAGCTAACATTAAATCAGTTTAAAATTCTCAGGAGTTAAAAGTGTGGTTGCTTAAGTTAATGGACTAATCAAGCCATAGCTTTATATGGTGTTTCTGCAATATTCTAATTACTGCAATCTGATTTTCCTTAGTAATTGTGAAGGTCAAAACTGAAAGCCTGATTCAAGAAGGAAATGAAAAGTTAAGAATAAAAGACAAAGGAAGACATTTTTATCCCGAACATATGTCATGATAGATTAAGTTGACCTTGTAAAGTTAAAGAAAGATTTTTCTGTAAATCACATTGGAGTTGACTACAAGATATGGAAATTGTGTCCCAGACCTTGAAACAGTATCATTTCATTTAATTGTGTTATTTTTCAGTAAAGATGCTTCATGATATATTAAGCAAAAAATCATACTTATGCATACTTTGATGTTATACCTTTGTAAGGCTTTCATGTGAGTAAGAACAGAAGTCAGGGAAAAAATCCTCTGTCAGCCCTCATGTCCTGATTTGGTGATTCCAAAAATATGGTCCTGGTACATACAGGACAAACTTCAACAACAGATGGACAAATGGGCTATTTGGACTGATTGTGGATTTGGTGAAGAACCTCTCTATTCTCACAAAATACATTCCTTCTCACAGTCTGACACCTAAAAACCCATCAATAAGAAACAAAATTTTTCACTATGTAGTGAAAAATAGCATTACAGTTCAGAAATTCCTTGGATCTGTAACCTAAGGCTCATATTTATCTTTTCTCAAATGTCATTATAAAAAATTAAAAGATACATTTCTCTACCTACTAGATTGAACAATTGTTAACATTTTGCTGTATTAATTGTATTTGTATGAGTGTGTGTGTGTGTGTGTGTGTGTGTTTATGTTTGAGACATTTTAAAGTAAACTGTAGCCACCATGACACTTCAACACCAAACACTTTAACATAGCCTAAAACCCATAGTATTCTCCTACATAATTATAATGCCATTCTCATACATAAGAAAGCTGGTGGTCATTTCCTGACCACAGGAAGCAGCAAAACTCTACTCTTTTCTCCCACCCGTTCCCACCCATTTACTAACGTCCTCCAGAAAATCTCTGCCCGGTGTGTGCTAGGAAGACAGGGAAGAATGGTAGAGAAGAGCTGACTGTTGTGAAGACTCCTGGGTAAGTGTGCCGTGGATCAGGAATTGGCCAATGGTGAGACATGGAGGTGTGGTAAGGGTATAAGAGAACAGGACTAGAGAAGTGGATGAAAGCAGTGACAGTCAAGAATATGAGGTTCCCGGGAGGTTGGAGGGGACTCAGGGCCAAATAGCACAGGCACCTGCCTCTCTGTCCTGGCCTCCTTTTCTGAGCCTCCGGTCATTTAACACTACCTTGCGCGTCTTCACTGGGGAAAAAAAAGAGACTAATTATTTTTTGTTTCTGGCATTTAAAAAAATTATCAAGGGTTTAGGAAGCTCCTGCATTACATTTATTTTGTCTTATTTCTTTGGGTGAATAATCAGGCCTTATCCTTTCATTGCTAGACAGGGGTGGGGTAAGGAGTTGGGCAGGGATGCAGTTGGGAGGCTGGCCCACTTCATTAAAAAAGAGAGACAAGCAATTAAGTTGACAAGTATTTAAAGAGTGTGCAAGCTGATGAAACTCAAGCTCTGGAATCCAAGTTTTTGGGCCTTTAGGCCATTGTGCAGGGTCCACATGATTAGTTAGGCTTTTGCTTGATGGATGTGGGAGGATTGGATTAGGACATATGAAAAACTCAGTAGGTTGTTCTTGAGTATAATTTACTTAATTGTTTCTGGCCCGGTAGGTATACCTAGAGGCTTTATATCGACGTATGTGATTCAACAAAAACAAAAAACAATAAGGTCTTTATTGACTTGTGGTTTAATGGCTTTAAATAAATGAACTTCTTTTGGATCAATTCAGTACACTGATGATTTTGCAATCTATTAACTTTTTTATACTTCTCCCCCTAAGTTACAACATTAATAAAGTATATAACTTTGAAGAAATCACCTTATATCCATCAAGCAAAGGTATTATTTTTTGTACACAGAGAATTTCAAATGTGTAGACATGCCCATATAAAAGCTGAGCCCTCAATACCAGATTCCAGTTGAGGATTTAGACTCTCAAGCCAAATTTTAATTGAAATAAGGTCTTTTTTTTTTTCCAATGCATATTAGGAGCATTTGGTGCCAGCTAAAGAATATGTTCTATAGGTCAGCAGCCAGTTCTGCACTAAACAAATTGTGAAACTACTATGACACCTCCTCCCCCAAATTCATATGTTAAAGCCCTAACCCCCAAAGTGACTGTAACTGGAGGCAGGGCCTTTAGTAGGTAATTAAGGTTAAGGAGCTTATAAGGATAGGGTTCGAATCTCTCTCTCCATGCACATGCATCAGGGAAAGGTCCCTGTGAGCACACAGTGAGAAGATAGCCACCTGCAAGTCAGGAAAAGATCTCTCACAAGGAACCTAATTGGCAGGCACCTCGATCTTGGACTTCCCAGACTCCAAACTGTGAGA
Source organism: Myotis daubentonii (assembly GCF_963259705.1). NCBI lineage: Eukaryota > Metazoa > Chordata > Mammalia > Chiroptera > Vespertilionidae > Myotis > Myotis daubentonii. The sequence goes on along the minus strand of NC_081841.1, from coordinate 177,737,437 downwards.
AAACAAATTTCTGTTCATTAATCACTGTCTTCCTCTCCCCCAAATGTTTGTGGTGGTTTGCTATGGCAGCCCAAGTCAATCTCAAGCAAGACAATAACCGTAATCAAGTTGTTTATAGCATCTCTGGGCCTCAGTTTCCTGGTATGTGAAAGTTGTGGGTCAGACTAAATAAACCCTAAGTTCTTCTCTGTCTCTAGCATTACTTTGATTTAAACTGAAATTGTCTGGCTCCAGAAGGACATCAGTTAAGTTTTTTATTTTTAATTCTGATTTTCCAATTTTTATAAAAATTACAAAATGGTACAAAGAAGTTCCATCTTTCTTTTACCCAGATTCAGCAACTTGTAATATTTTTCACCACTTACTTTTTCCTATTCTCTTTTCTTTTTCTCTGTGTGTATTGTATGCATACTATTTTATTTTTCTGAATCACTTGAGAGTAGATGGCAGATATGATATCTCTCTGTTCCTGAATACTTCAGTATGTATTTCCTAAAAACAAAAATATTGTCTTACCTAACGATGGTTGCCAGTTTTAGAAAATTTAACACTGACATGAAACTCCTATTCCAATTTCTTCAGTTGCCCCAATCATAGTCTTTAAGGCGTCTACCCCTCCCCGCAATGGGAACCAGTCCAGGATTACATACTGCATTTAGTGAATATGTCTTTTCAGCCTCTTTCGATCTGAAACAGTTCTTTGCTTTTCTCAGCTCTTTGCTTTTATGAATTTAACAACTTTAGTAATACAAGCCAGTCATTTACCAAAATGACCTTATTTTGGATTGTGTGTGCTGCCTCCAGATTAAATTCAGGTTATGCATCCCTGGCTGGACTGGTACATAAGTGACAAAGTTGTGTCCTTTCCAGGTAGTCACATGAGGAGGCACATGATATCTGAATGTCCTTCATTGCTGATGTTGATCTCGATGACCAGATCAAGGCATTGTACAGTTTCTCCACTGTATAGGTTCTATTTCCCCATGCAACTATTAAGCATGTGGAGAAACACTTTGAGACCATGCAATGATCCTGCTCATCATATAACTTTCCCCTCAGACCTTGCATCCATTGATGATTCTTGACTGAACCAATCTTTACTATAATGCTTGGAAAATGATGACTTCCAATGCCACCACACCCTTCATATTTATCAGTAGGTGCAAGTCATTCACCCATAAGCCAGAATTCTCAGTGGTATTGTGCTCCCTGTTATTGTGCTCATAGATATTTGTTTTATTCAATAGGTAAATAATCTATTACTTGCCTTATTTATTTTGTTGCTCAGATTGTCCTAAATTTGGCCACTGGGATTCCCTTCAAACTGGCGCCTATGCTTTTTATATATTCCCATATTTTTTTTAAACACTTGAGAAATACTGATTAAAATCAGAAGCAAATCAAAGTAAGTGCTATTTTTGTGCTGTGGGGTCCTGGAGGCAAAGTTAAGGACAAATTATAGTTGACAGCAACTCAAAAATGTATTAGATGCTATAACTATATACAACATGTGCTCTGTAGTGGTTAAAGTCTCAGGTCTTCTCATAATTAGTTTTCATAGTCATCCTAGGTAATTAGACTGGAGTTGGCTGAAATCCATGGGCTAATTTGCGGCCTATGTCAAACTGCTTTTCAACATGGAGTCTTCTTCTTCAACGTCCTTCTCATTCGAATGCCAACTTCTTTCTCATTTGTCCCTACTGTGACGTATGTGCAGGTTTTCACTTTCCTGGAGCTCTTGGCACATGGTCTCTGTGGAGGTTCTGATGGCTCTTCTTGCCTCTGCAGTCTTGCTGAGCAAAGCCAGATTTTCTCCTAAGCTCAGTAATAATTTTCAATCTTACTATCAATCCAAGGCACTAAGCTAGAGGTTTTCAAACTTTCTCTGTTCCTAATGCTTAGTGTCTAATAATCTTTTCCAATGCCTCAGGCCAAAAGAAATACCAAACAGTTCATTTAATATTTATTTAAAAAATTTTAAAATTCTTACTCCATGGCATGCTTATTGATTTTAGAAAGAGGGGAAGGGAGATACATCCACATCCATTGGTATATGCCTTGACCTGGGATCGAAACCGCAACCTCCAACCTACTGAGCCACATTGGCCAGGGCACAAACAGTTCTCAGGCTCAAACAACTCAAGCATTTATGTCCAACAATTTTGTAACTGTTTGGAAAAAATTATACACATAAATGGAAAGAAAAATTCTATTTTTCTTTTATTTATAAACACTCATCATGATTTACCAATGGGATGTGTGCACCCTGTAGGTCGTGCACAATTTCTCCAGCCGTGGAAGCAGACTAGACACCGCCACTCTTAGTTCCTTTACACATTTATTTTCTTGGGCAATTGCTTTTTTATCACAACGGCTGAAAACCTAGCTTCTCGAAGAGATAATGTCCCTGAAAGAAATGTAGCGTTATCTATGGCTGAAACTATGAGCTACCTAGTAGGTTGTTCAGTGTCCCACAGATGTCCAGTATCACCGCGTTTCCCTCAAAAATGTACCTACTAATATGCAGCACTGCAGTATCCCATGGCACCTGGCTGCGCAATTTGGGAATTATGACACCCAGCCCGGGAAAAATCGCCTTTACAAAACAGCAACAAATACTGTTCTGATGTTAAAAATCTTCTCACTAATGGTGACACTAGTAGAGTTCATTATGTAGAACAAGCTGTGGCTCTTTTTCACAGTTTGTAAACTGGATGGTCACATGGTTATTTTCCAGTTCAAGAGTACATACCACGGTTCAGAGACAACAGACGTGAACAAGGACTGTTCAGGGCAAACCAGTGGTGTGGCCACCGGGTTAATCCATGACATACATCACAGCGCTTACATTCTGAAATCCACCTTTACTCGACAAGTGATCGCTATTACAACCTAGTTTCTATTATCTTGTCATTGGCCAAAGGATGCTACCACATTAAATTGTAAAATATGAAGTTTATTGGTTGTGTTCTTCCTTTTCTTACCTCTCTGATCCTTTTTCCTCCGTTTCCCCTCAGACCCTGGACCTTTTATCCTCCCCCCAACTCCCCCCCCCCCACTCCCACCCCCACCCAATCCCTTCCAAACGTCCCGGGCACTTGCCTAGTCACCCAGATTCAAGTCTGTCCTACACTGTTTTGAAGAGAATGTGAAAGGTAGCTACATTCATGTCTCATAAGAAAGCCTGTAAAAGTCGTCTTTTCTTATCTCTTTCTTATGTATGACCCGCACAAGGCAGACGCTTCAAATTTCTCCTTCTTTCACTCCAAGCCCACCAAAGCCTTCACAGATCCCTGTCCGTCCCCAAGTTCTCCAGCCTCCTTCCCCGCCTTAGCCAATACCTTCTTTTAAATCCCAAGCTCTTCTGTTATTTGGATTTGACACAAAAAAGGAGCGCAGAAAACGATTCTCCACCTTAGCGTTTGCAAACAAATCCAAATATCGCCCCCTCCCATTGGAATGCAGGCATGCATCCATCCCTCAATGCCGGCTGTGACGCCCGCTGTAATGCAATGCTCTAAGCAGCGGGCTAAAAGCGCGCTAAGATAATCATCCCTGCCTCCAGCGAATTGCGGTTTAATTGGAGAAGGGGAAAATAGGATGTCTAGGCCTTGCAGAATGTCTGCCCGGCACGAAGAGGATGTCTCAGAAACATGATCTACGGGCGTAGGAAGCAGGACCGCCAATGGACAATCGCCCTAAAGAGCACGCCAGGCTTCAGGGCGCCTGCAGAGCCTGGCCCCTGGCACACAGCCGCGGTGCGGTGAAGGGGCGGCTCGGGCCCAATCCTGCCTCCACGACCTCGTCCACGCCCCGATCCCAGGGGCGGGTTGGAGGGGAGGGCCGGGGTTGGCTGGGGGGACCGCCCTGCCGGGTCCAGGGGAGCAGCCCAGCTCCGAGGAGCCCCAGGGGGCGGCCTCCCCGCCACCCCCGATCCCGCTCTTCCCGGGGCGGGCGCCCGGGCCCACCGACCGCCGGAGCCGGCAGCCGCACACGGGCTCGTCCTCGATCCCCGCTGAATATTAAGTCAGAAATTCGGGTCACGTTGAAGAAAGTACGTTACGTATACAGGGCAGCTAATCGTGGCTTGTAAAAAGTAAGACAAAAGAATTCTGATGTAACCATTTAATGAGACAAAGGAGAAACGCTGCAATTATCCAGGAGACCCACGGGAAGACGCGAAGAATTCAGTAATATCTCGCTGCAAGACGTGCGTGAGAGGAGCCGAAATAGCTCAGTTGGGAGAGCGTTAGACTGAAGATCTAAAGGTCCCTGGTTCGATCCCGGGTTTCGGCAGGACCACCTTCTCTTTTCTTTTTAAGGCGAAGGGACTCAAAATTCGTACTAACCTGACACATTAATGCCAGCGCTGGTAAAAACTGGGACTGGGAGGCTGAGGGAGGAGTGAAAACGTCCGTCCCCAGTCACTCCTAGAGCAGCAGCCACTCGGGGCCGCCATCTCAGAGGCGAGCGAGAGGCGCTGCTGCGCATGCGCGGTGGGAGCCAGGGACAGAGGCCTCTGCTGCTGTAGGAGGCGCTGCTGCGCGTGCGCGATGGGAGCCCGGGGGGGGGTGGGGAGGCGGGGGGGGTGGGGAGGCGGGGGGGGGGGGCAGAGGGCTCGGCTGCTCTGGCGCCGTCCTTCTCTCGGGCTACGCAGGGAGTCCGGTGAGAAAGGAGTGGTTCTGTCTCGGGGGACGAGACACCTTCATCCCAAAGTTCATCCCCCAAAGCATCCCAATTGAAAAGCAGAACCCAACGGTTGAATCAAATGGCTCGCACCTGGCCTTGCCCGTGAATGGAAGCGGGGCGGCTCGGTATTTCTGGTTAGAGGCACAGGCAGGGTGGCTCGCATGCCCAATGGATAGAGGCGAGGCAGCTTCACGGCCCTGTAAAAGGAATCAGCCTTGCAGCTAAACACTTTTATTTGGACTCTAGACCAGGGGTTCTCAAAGTGTGGTCGCTGGTCCAGCATCTCACGTTCACCTGGGAACTAGTTAGAAATGCATATTTTGGGCCCCGCCTCAGACCTAACAATCAGAAACTCTTATTCCCAACACTGTTTTAACACACCCTCCAAGTGAGGCTCTGAAGAAACTAGAGTTTGACATCCATTTATCTAGCTATTCCTTTCTATTCCTAAAAGAGCCCTTTACCAAGACTTTTTGTGAACGCACTTTTCCTGTTTGCTGCCTTTTGTTCTGCAAGTCTGAAATAAAACTTTGACATTCGCTTGAAATTATTTTTTCTTAAAGAATTTTTGCTTTCACAATGAGAGTGTGTGTTGGGTGTGGAATGTGCAGGGGCATCCCCTTTCCTAGCTATCCATGGGAGCCCTCCAGGAGGCTAAATTAGGAAGAGGCCCCAGGCATCTAATTCTATAATAGAGGCCTGGTGCACGAAATTCATGCACTGGGGCTGGAGGGCGGGGGGGGGGGGGGGGGACATGTCCCTCAGCACCGCCTGCACCCTCTTGCAGTCTGGGACCCCTTGCTCCTTACCACCCGCCTGCTTGCTAATCGGTAACTGCCCCTGCAACTGCCCCTGCATCCCGCAAGCCTGGCTTCTGGCTCAGTGGCGCTCCCCCTGTGGGAGCGCACTGACCACCAGAGGGAAGCTCCTGTGTTGAGCGTCTGCCCCCTGGTGGTCAGTATGCATCATAGCCACCAGTCGTTCTGGTCATTCTGCTATAACAGTCACTTAGGATTTTATTATATAGGTTGTGTGGCTCCTTTAGCTGAGCCAGGACTCCGGGATTGAAGGTTCAGGGATGTAGATCTGAATTACAGGAGGAAGAAATTTTAATCTATTGGCGTCACTACAAAATGGGATATACAGTTTAGTGGGGTGCTGAGTTGCTGGCCTACAGATGAAAGAGTCACCTGTTGGATTTATACATTTGGTCTTGTGTAGCTTTTGCTTCTATTGGTCTGAGAGGAGAAGGAAACTCATATTTATGAAATACTATGTGCTCTCACGTTGTTAATTCATTCATCAATTGGACATTAACTAATTGACCTCCCACTATGTGTCAGGTATTATTTGATCTTCATACCTACCTTATGAAGTACATAACGTGTAACAGTACTTGTAGGTTTGCAAGGACTAAATATGTCAGATAACATCTATTACCTCCTAAATGTCACTATACATGAATACAGTATGTGTTGGGATGTTTGGTTAAGATGTGTGCATAAAAGTGGAGGTAATTGGAGGAAAGTAAAAGCTTTTGCTGGTTAATCTGAAAAGGCTCTATGGCAGCCGTGGGCAAACTACGGCCCGCGGGCTGGATCCGGCTATTTGAAATGAATAAAACTAAAAAAAAAGACCGTACCCTTTTATGTAATGATGTTTACTTTGAATTTATATTAGTTCACACAAACACTCCATCCATGCTTTTGTTCCAGCCCTCCGGTCCAGTTTAAGAACCCATTGTGGCCCTCGGGTCAAAAAGTTTGCCCACCCCTGCTCTATGGGGAAGTAGGTCTTTTTTTTAGTGTTTAAAGTTTTACATATGTCTTCTTTTTCCCCCAATTGACCCCCTCCCCCATCCCTTCCCAGCCCGGGCAAGCCTCCACTGCCCCAGTGTCTGTGTCCATTGGTTATGCTAATATGTATGCATATAAGTCCTTCGGTTGCTCTCTAACCCTCCCTCCCCTACCATTTGTCTCTAATCAGTGGTTCTCAACCTCCCTAATGCTGCGACCCTTTAATACAGTTCCTCATGTTGTGGTGACCCCCAATTTCATTTTACAAATTGAACATAATTAAAGCATAGTGATTAATCACAAAAACAATATGTAATTATATATGTGTTTTCCGATGGTCTTAGGTGACCCCTGTGAAAGGGTCATTCTACCCCCAAAGGGGTCGCAACCCACAGGTTGAGAATCGCTGCTCTAGATCGAACTATTCTTGTTCATCAAATTATGTTGATCATTATATCCCACAGATGAGTGAGATCACGTGATATTTATCTTTCTCCGACTGGCTTATTTCACTTAGCATAATGCTCTCCAGCTGCATCCATGCTGTTGCAAATGGTAAAAGTTCCTTCTTTTTAATAGCGGCATAGTATTCCATTGTGTAGATGTACCACAGTTTTTTAATACACTCGTCTGCTGATGGGCACGTAGGGGAAGTAGGTCTTGATTGGGCCTTCAGAGGGAGATTTCTTGAGTAGGGAAAGACTAAGCAGGAACAACCAGCTATCCATGTGTTTAAATGGGAGGGGAATGGTGTAGATGCTGGAAATGAGAGTCATTTCAGACAATCTGAGGGCTGATTACCCTGTGGGGCCAATGCATTAACCCCACATGATTTTAGAAAGAAACCTGGGACATCTGGCTCATCTGACAAATTTCTAAGGTGATTGGCAAGCATGTTTCTAAATGAAGGCTTACTTCTTAATTATTCTGGATACTATTTTCATTTTAGGCCAGGTTTATGATATAGTGAAGCTGTTATAATTGTTATATACAATAAAACTAGATGAGCATTTAATAACTCATTGGGGCCTCTTGTGTAATCAATGTGTACACACATTAATGCCCATTTTATTAGTCTTGGATCATACTTCTACTCTTTTAAATGCATAGTGCTTTATAGTTGCTTAGTTTCATGTTATATTATTTGTATTATTGATATCTCTGATTTATCTGATGTTGTGCCTTGGTCAGAAATACTAGTACAACTCCTGTTTGGATTTGCTTTAGATTCCAGAGATATATGGATCCTGCTCAATCATCCTTCATACGTGGATTACCTTGTTTAAATGTAGTTCACATATCTAACTGAAAATCATGAAGGATTGTTTGTAGTCCAGCTGCTGGATGTAATGTTTGGGAGAGGGCAAGCAGACACCCAGGGAAGCAAAGAGGGCAGCTGGGGCAAAGGCAAAGGAGTTCTTCATAACAGACCTCTGAGTCACATACCAGTTCCATAAACTCCAATTTGCATATAATGAGTTGTGTTAAAGCAGGGTGCACAAATATTTGACTATTCACTAGCTAAATATGTTTTACAGTGCACTTTGATCAAACCTTTCCCCTCCATACCTCATTGACTCTAGTATAAGGTATCAAGACTAACCAGAGTCACCATGTATGGAGTGTTGTCTGTGTACCAAGCAGTCTAATGAGTACTTTCCCCATCAAACCTGTTAATAAACTTTTGAGGTAGGAGGCATAGATGAATATAAATTAAAACATGCTACATGGGTGTGCTGTTGTAAAAAGTCAGCATAATTCTGAGATGTACTAAAATGGAGCATTAGCCATAAAAATAAAGTAGCAGTTCTTTTATATGTTGTTAGTGAAATCCATGTTAGAGCACTTTGTTCAGTTTTAATTAACTCAAGAGGAAATGGTTAACAAAGAACAAAAACATGATTAAGGAAGAGGAGAATTATTTATAAAATAACAAAAAAGATATGAAGTAAACTTGCTAAGATAAAAGAAAGCAAAGGGTAATTTGATTACTGTCTTCAAATTATTGTTTCTCAAGATTATATAATTTTTAGGAAAATGCCACAAGAAGAAATGGGTTTAGATGAAGGCATGAGAAATTTCTGTTAGTTAAAGAGACAAATTATGATAAAATATTTTATCTAGATTTTTGATTTTAAAAAAGCAGCTGGACAAATTGGGTAATCTAGAGAATTGCTGTTGAATAGATTTGTCTGTGTTTAGCCAACTTTGGTATGTAGGGGCAGAAGAAAACTTTTCCCCACTACTCTCTGAGATTCTTGGCTAGGGCCTTGTAAATTAGACTGACAAGAGAAAAACAACAAGTTTATTATGTGCCGCATGTTTGCACTTGGGAGTACTTGATGAGTAACTGTAAGGAGTGATTAGAACTTGAGCTTATAGCATCTTAACCAAAAAACAATATACACTAATAAAAGAAAAAAATGGTAATTGGCGTACGACGCTACCCTTTTCACTGGCTAATCAGGGCTATATGCAAATTAACTGCCAACTAAGATGGCAGTTAACTGCCAACAAAGATGGCGGTTAATTTGCATACGTAGGCACAATGCAGGGAGGCGAAAGGGAAAGCAGGTAGAAGCCCCCTGCCACTGACAGTGATTGGAAACCCAGGGGGGAGCTAAGAGCTGGGGGGCAGGGCAAAGGTGGCCCTGGGGCTGCCTTTGCCCTGCCCCCCAGCCATGATTGGAGAATCAGGCACCTTTGCTGCCCTGGCCAGTGATAGCAGGAAGTAGGGGTGGAGCCAGCGATGGGAGGTGGGCATGGTCGAAGCTGGCAGTCCCGGGAGCTAGGGGTCTCTTGCCTGGGCCTAAAGCGGAGGCCACGATCACAGGGCCGCTGCAGCTGCGGGTCCCTGCTGCCCGGGCTGGACGCCTCAGCCAGAGGCATCCTGCAGGGGCAGGGGCGGAGCCCGCGCGATCGCAGTGCCCCCCGCTGCCACTGCGGGTCCCCGCTGCCTGGGCCGGACGCCTAGGCCAGAGGCGTTAGGCCTGGGCAGGGGTAGAGCCTGCAACCGCGGGGAGCTGAGGGTCCCCTGCCCAGGCCTAATGCCTTGGCCAGAGGCGTTAGGCCTGGGCAGGGGCAGAGCGGGAGATCGCGGGGAGCTGGGAGTCCCCTGCCCAGGCCTAATGTCTTGGCCAGAGGCTTTAGGCCTGGGCAGGGGCAGAGCCTGCAACCACGGGGAGCTGGGGGTCCCCTGCCCAGGCCTGACACCTCTGCCAAAGGCCTCAGGCCTGGTTAAGGGGCTGATCCGGTGATTGGTGATCAGAGGGTGATGAGGGTCAACTCCTCTGGCCGAGACATCAGGCCTGGGCCGGAGGCATCAGGCCTGGGTGGGGGGCGGAGCCAGGGATTGGGGGGATATGATGGTCCCCTTGCCCAGGCATGAAGCCTGGGTCAGAGGCATCAGGCTTGGGCGGGGGGTGGAGCAAGCAATCAGAGGGAGATGGGGGTCCCCTGCCCAGGCATGATTCCTGGGCCAGAGGCCTCAGGCCTGGGCGGGGGTCAGAGCCAGTGATCGGGGGGAGATGGGGGTCCCCTGTCCAAGCCTGACACCTCTGTCAGAGGCGTCAGGCCTGGGCAAGGGGCCGATCAGGCGATCGGAGGGTGATGGGGGTCTACGCCTCTGGCCGAGGCATCAGACCTGGGCAAGGGGCAGAGCCAGCAATTGGATGGGTCTGGAGGTCCCCTGCCCAGGCCTTACACCTGGGCCAGAGGCATCAGGCCTGGGCTGGGGGCAGAACCAGTGATGGGGGGAAATGAGGGTCCCCTGCCCAGGCCGATCCTACGATTGGAGGGTGATGGGGGTCAACGCCTGAGGGCTCCCAGTATGTGAGAGGGGGCAGGCTGGGCTGAGGGACACTCCCCCCCACACACACACCCAGTGCACAAATTTCGTGCATCGGGCCCCTAGTCCTATATAATAAAAGACTAATATGCAAATTAACCAAACGGCAGAATGACCCGTCAATATGACACGCACTGACCACCAGGGGGCAGATGCTCAATGCAAGAGTTGCACTCTGGTGGTCAGTGCACTCCCACAGGAGGAGCGCCACTCAGCCAGAAGCCAGGCTCACGGCTGGAGAGTGCAGCAGTGGTTGCAGGAGCCTCACCCGCCTGTGTGGCAGCGCTAAGGAGCAGTGAGCCAAGCAGTAAGGAGCAGTGAGCAGACAGGCAGTAAGGAGAGAGGGGTCCCAGACTGTGAGAGGGATGTCCAACTGCCGGCTTAGGCCCGATCCTCCAAGGGGTCTCAGCAGGTGGACATCCCCCAAGGAGTCCCAGACTGCAAGAGGGTGCAGGCCAGGCTGAGGGACCCTCTCCAGAGAACAAATTTTGTGTACAGGGCCTCTAGTACATTTATAGAGAAGTGACAAGACAAAGGAAAAGGACTTGGAGTTTCTAGGGTGGCTGATTATGGAAAGGCAGATATATGGGAAAGCTAATAGAAGATGAGGGTTAGATGTAAAGTTTGTTATGTTGATTCTCTGGTGCCACCTCTGGGCTAATTAGGGTTTAGCATTATCTCAGGTGATTAACTTCTGTCCTTCCTGGTGGAGAGGGGAGAGGGGACATCTTTACAAATGATGTGAGCTCTTCTTGTATTTGCATGTTCCCAATTGCATTCCGCTCAAGATAATCCTTATGCCAAAGTGGTATGTTTGGGTTGGCTTATTCTGCCACCCTCAGACACCTCCAAAAAAACTACTGATTTGTGGTTTCTTTGTGGTTGTTCTGCTGACAGTTCTGGAAGGAAGGGGATGGGGTATCATGGAATGTGGGCATTGCTGGCAGAGACCATAAAAAGGGTAGTTGGTGCCCCACCAGCGTGGTTCAGTGGTTGAATATCAACCTATGAACCAGAAGGTCATGGTTCGATTCCCAGTCGGGGCACATGCCTGGATTGCAGGCTTGGTCCCCAGTAGGGGACATGCAGGAGGCAGCCTACCCATGATTCTCTCTCATCATTGATGTTTCTATCTATCTTTCTCTCTCCCTCTCCCTTAGTCTCTGAAGTCAATAAAAATATATTTAAAAAAGGGGGTAGTTGGGATGGATCCTATTATTTCTAAACATTAAATAGGTCTAGGAGCCATATGGCATCTCTCCCCACCTCTATGATGAGATAGTGTGCATGTCACAATCATGTACTCTAGTCAGAAAAAAATTTCAAAAGCACCCTGTATCCTGAGATAAATCAAGCAGCCCCCAGAAGATCCCATGTCTCCAGTGAGAGTCCTCATAATAAATGAGGTTATGAGCCTTTCCTGAAAGTTATTGACTCTGCGTCAAAGATAATTTTATCATGACAATTTCAATATTGATGTCTGAAGATGTGTGGTGACATTTGTAGATTAAATCTGGTGGCAGAATCGCTGCTTTCCTATGATGAATGGACTAACTGTAAACTTGATAACATTGGTCATCTTGTGTATAGAGGTGGGTATATTGGATTTTTGGGGGGTTTACTTCAGAATTTCTTGTTTTTTTAAGCTAGTTTGTTTGCAAGTAATCTATTTTATTTTTCAAAGTGCTTTTCCCAGAACAAATGTCTGCTTAAAGATGGACTCAGTGTTAGAAAAGTAAAAATCTGGGTCCTTCAGTAGAGTTTCAGGTAAAAGAAACATGTGGAGATGAACACATGAAGGACAGAGCAGTATGTGGTGAGAATTCAGAAAAGAAAATTGCCATTCCATTCTTGAGGGCCTTGAAAGAAGGGGATAGGCATGAAAAGATGGAACGCCCAAGAGTTCCTGGTCAGTATGAAAACCTAAATTAATGTTTAAAGTGCTTTTGATAGTAATGCACACACTTAAATGACATTGATGTGTCCTGTTACAGGGGAAGCATGCTCCTGCCTGTCTGTTTTATGTAAGTTTCATGATTACCTGAAGGAAAATTTGACAGGAAAGCAGTAGTCCCTAAAGTTAGTTATCTAGGGAATGAATATTTATATAGTTATATACATTTACTTGTGTGAAGGCATATGTGACAACAGGTTATTTCTTAAATCTGGAGTTCAGCCTCTGAAGTACCTTCCAGTGCAATGGGCTGTGTGCGGAATCACGGCAGAGCCTCCTCCTTTCCACATTGGTGTGGTTCCCTTTGAAATTCGAGTTCTCCCATAGTCTTTCTCACCTTCACAAAGTCTGTGTAGTTGGCTGATTCGATTTTTCCAGTGGTCCCCTAACTGGAGAGCCCAGCTCCAGGGGAAATGTCTTTTAAACATGCGGACAATGTGAACAGGGGTTTGCTCTCAGTCCGCATCCCTTAGTTCCCAGAGCACAGCATCTAATTCATAACATCTACTTGCTTTCTTTCTTCCCATCCTCTCTTCTTTTCCAATCCCCCTCTCTCAAGTCACAGAGTCTAGTCTCACATTTAAGAGTTGGGAATTTGAGAAAATGTTAAAAAAATTTTAATTTCTTTTTTAGAAGTGATCATTGAAACACACAGTGAGAAGCTTAAACAGAGAAAGGGGTGTCCAATGAAAAGCGCATTTCCATTTTAGCTCTGTGCCTAGTTCCCCTCTGCAGAGACGACCATTGTTAGTAGCTTCTAGTATCCTTGCTTCAAGAGTTTTTGTATATACAAGCACATATGACATTTTATACAAATAGTACCATCATTATGCACACTGTTCTAAAGCTTTTTTCTAAAACTGTACATTCTTCTTTTCACACAGCACCATACTTGCTTTTTTCTTTCTTTTTTTTCTTAACCGATTGTAAACCTGAGCTGAACTTTTAAACCATATTTAGTATCCTATAAAGTATTCAGAGATAAACTCACCCAATATCAATGGTTACATTCCTTAATTGAATTGGATTCTAAAGATATGATTGTAAAGGGCTTTAATATTAGATCCATAAACTGGATCTAAATTTGAATGGTCTGATCTCTTATTCTAGGAATAATTATTAACAAATGCTTGGTTTTACTCCTTTTGAAATAATGAAGGCCTGATTTGTTAAGTAGTTTCGGCTATTGATTAAATAAGAATGAGATACAGGTATACAGCAGCATAAAAAAACATATTCCTTTTAAGTATTTTCTTATGTCAAGTTGGTAAGATGCTCAGATAAAAATAATCAGTTACTGTTGATTTCACGTCTTATTTCTTGAATGTCTTCTCAATTCAAACTGTTTTTCAGGTTCTTTCAAGTTTTGCCTTCTCATGAAACCTTTCCCATAGCTCAGGCTAATATTGCTCTCTCCCCATTTTGACCTCCCAAAGAGCTCAAGGCTATACATTGGGCATATATTTCTGTAGCATCTTTCATTTTCACTTTTGAATGGGTGCTCATTTCCTGTGACAAAATGCTACCTCCTCAAAAAAGGTGGCCTTGACTTCAGGGAGAAGTACTTCAGAGTTTCCATGTTCTAGCAAGGAAGTGCCAGTATTACCCAGTAGTGGTGCTCTGAAAGAGGTCATGTGACCTGGAGTAGCTGGAGGGGTGTGGGCTGAATACCCCGAGGAGGTGGAGTAGGGCTTGGGCTTTCAGAACAAAAGGAAAAGGCAAAGACAGCAAGGTGAATGAAACCAGGCAGGCAGGCAGGCATAGGAGCAGTCAAACTCTCTTTCTTGCTCTGGCCAGTGTGGCTCAGTTGATTGGCCATCTTCCTGTGCACTAAAAGGTTACTGGTTTGATTCTGGCCAGAGCACATGCCTGGGTTGTAGCTCGATCATGGTAGAATCTTAAAAGTAGCAAGAGAAAATCAGTGAGGAAGGAGAAGGAGAAGGAGGAGGAGGAGGAGGAGGAGGAGGAGAAGAAGAAGAAGAAGAAGAAGAAGAAGAAGAAGAAGAAGAAGAAGGAGAAGTCAATAAATACAAATCTATCAACAATTGAATTGAATCTAAAAATCTAAATGAACAAGGAATCTAATGATCAAAATAAACTGATGAATAAAATAGAACCAGAGGCATGGAAACATGGAACAGACTGATGTTCTCTGAGGGAAGGGGAGAGGGGGAGATAGGAAGAAATTAACCAAAGAATTTATATGCATATATGCATTATCTTTTGTCGAAGAAAGGGGCCATATACTGATCTGACAAGCTCAGGGGAGGCCCGCATGGCATTCTTGCAAACTCAGAGACCTAAAGTAACCACAAAGGATGGTCTGAAATTAAACTTTAACTAAAGCAATTATGGTGGGCAGTTCCGTCCTAGGTCAGTATCTTCACTGACAAGGTCAACCTTCACCTTAACTGAGCCTATCTGTCTTTTTGCATCTATGATAACATACCCTTGAAATGTCTGGGTAACTTGTAACTTCCCTTTTTCTGGAGCCCCTGGGGCATAACCAAATGTGCTGGGCGCCAGGACAGATACCACAGATTCCTTCATTATCATGTTAATTGATCCTGCACCCACCTAAGTATGCGTCCATCATTTTACTTTTTATCCAATCCCCGGGTTTCCCCTGCTTTGCTTTATCCCCCTTCCTTAATCTATCACCAATGAATTTCATGTAACCCACCTATGTCCCTCCTTTGGTTGCAATGTATAAATACAAATGTAACCCCCGCCATTCTCCGGAGCATTATCTCAATTCATTGAGGTTCTGCTTCCTGGCATATGTCGACAGTTTGGCTCAAACAACTCACAAAAATTCTTTACAGGTTTCAATGTTCTTTTTTTTTTTTTACATTAACATTATGGACACAGACAATAGGGTGGTGAAGGCTTGGGGCAGGGTGGGAACCGGGTGGAGGGGGGACATGGGGGTTGGGGAGAAAGGTTAATATTCTCAATAATAAGGATTAAAAAAATGTTGTTGGTTCAATTCTGATCAGGGCACATGCCTGACTTGTGGGCTAGATCCCGGTAGGGGACCTACAGTAGGCAGCCGGTTCAATCGATGTGCAGGAGGCACTGTTAAGGCAAGAATCCTCAGAAAAGAGCTTTTATCCCAGGCAGAGAGAGCAACTTAAGGCGAGCCTGAATGAAATTCTGTTTCTTTCAAATCTGAGCTCTCAATTGCATTCATGATAGGCAGTGGAGAGCCTGTCCCCCTCAGCCAGCCTGACTGAAGAATAGGAGGTGAGGCTCATGGCAACAGCCTGCAGCGGTTCTCAACCTGTGGGTCGCGACCCCTTTGGCGGTCGAACGACCCTTTCACAGGGGTCGCCTAAGACCATCCTGCATATCAGATATTTACATGACGATTCATAACAGTAGCAACATTACAGTTATGAAGTAGCAAATAAAATAATAATATGGTTGGGTCACAACATGAGGGACTGTATTTAAAGGACCAAAAGGTTGAGAACCACTGGCTTATAGGCTTGATCTCTCACATTGGGGAGGAAAAAAAAGGTGGTGGTGCACCAAATCCATGTGCTTTTTGGGCTGCGATGGATGCAGAGGAGGAAATGCAGTCCCCCAGGAGGCAGAGAAGGCTGAAGCCAAGGTGCCACAGCCCTGTGCAGCTGCATGGGGAGTGGCCAAAGGCACAGCCCTGAAGGCAGGTCTGCTGGAGCTGAGCTCTGACTCCACCTATTGGCTGGGTAATGTCCGTAAGTTCCCTAACCCTTTGCAGTTTCAGTCTCCCCACTGTAAAATAGAGAAAAAGAGAAACACTTACTGTGCAGGGCTATTGTGAGAATTAAATGAGAGAATCTATGAAACATGCCCAGCAAGTAGTGTCCTGCGTGCTCAGGAGGCTCTTCCTTCAGAAGCAGTTTAAATTCCAGCTCTTTGCGGCTCCCCAGGAAAGCTTAGTTGTTCTACTCTGTGCCTCCCACACGTTATCCACATATCCATCTAGATAATATCTTATTGTATTTCACTGGTCTTTTCTGCTATGATCTGCTTAAGATCACAATTCAAGTGCATATCAGAGGGCACATAGTCGGTGCTAACGCCTATTAACACATCTTCTCCATTTTCACTCTGCCAATGGTTGCTCACCACCATGTCATAGTCCATGGCTGCACTGTTTTTATTATATTCCCTAACAAGAAAGTTAACTCCTTTGAGGGCCTAGTGAGGTTCCTATTTCCTTTCTATGCCTTATACCACATAACCCTGTGCCAGAAACATTTTAGGTTCTCAGGATATGCTTCTTGACATCTATCGATTTGACAATAAGCAACTCCTTTAGAAGGACTAAAGAGGCTGTGTGGTTAATTTAAGATTACGGATGACTTTCAGTGTTGTTGTTTTTGTTAATCTGTATTTACAAATTTTTCTTATTTGCATAATTTAAAAGGAAGGGAAAAAAGAGGACTCTAAACCTTCTTCAACACAGCTGAACAGGACAGCAGGAAGTTGGATCTCTTTGTTCTAGCTCCAAAAAGAGCATGGGTTTGTCTTAATAGTTGAGTCATTTGGGGAACCGGAATCTGCCAGAGCACGAGCCCAGGTGAATTTGGGTCATAAACCCACGAGCTAGGATCATAGTCACACATGGCGAGATCCAATAAATGCCTTAATAACAGCAATCAAAACCTTCTCTCCATCTTTCAAGTTACTTAAAATGGGGAGAAACCAAGATGGCGGCATAGGTTAACGCCGGAGTTTGCTGCTTTGAACAACTACTTCAAAAGTGAAACTAAAACACGGAACGGACATCACCCAGAACCACAGGAACGCTGGCTGAGTGGAAGTCCTACAACTAGGAGGAAAGAGAAACGCACACGGACACTCAGAGGAGGCGCAGTGCTGAAGTCAAATTCTGAGGTGAGGAGTGCGAGGAGCGGGCTGGCGGCGGAGGGCGCGGTTGTTGTTTTCAATCGGGAGGGAGTCGCAGACTCTGAGCACCAGATCCGGGCGAGTCTTTAGGGACCCAGGCTCAAACGGGAGAAGTGGACTGTCTGGCTTTGGTCAGAGCGAGTGCAGCTTTCTCTCCGAGCTTTGCAGCGGGTGCTGGGACTCAGAGAGGCAGAGCCCTTGGGGACAGGACTGAGAGCCGCCATAACTGCTCTCTCCGGCCCACCCTGTTGATCCTGTGCGACCCGCCCCGCCCGAGCCCTGCACAGAGGCATTTGCCAGATAGCCTCAGGCAAAGGCTAGATTAGCACCTCCCTAGAGGACAGAAGTTCTCTCACTGCTGACACAGCTGATTCTCATAGCCACTTGGCCTGGAGGTCAAACCCTCCCTGGAATTAGCTACAACAATCAAGATTTATCTATAAGACTCCAAACAAAGACCACTAGGGGGTGCACCAAGGAAGCATAACAAAATGCGGAGACAAAGAAACAGGACAAAATTGTCAATGGAAGAAATAGAGTTCAGAACCACACTTTTAAGGTCTCTCAAGAACTGTTTAGAAGCTGCCGATAAACTTAATGAGATCTACACGAAAACTAATAAGACCCTCGATCTTATATTGGGGAACCAACTAGAAATTAAGCACACACGGACTGAAATAACGAATATTATACAGACGCCCGACAGCAGACCAGAGGAGCGCAAGAATCAAGTCAATGATTTGAAATGCGAGGAAGCAAAAAACATCCAACCGGAAAAGCAAAATGAAAAAAGAATCCAAAAATGCGAGGATAGTGTAAGGAGCCTCTGGGACAGCTTCAAGCGTACCAACATCAGAATTATAGGGGTGCCAGAAGATGAGAGAGAGCAAGATATTGAAAACCTATTTGAAGAAATAATGACAGAAAACTTCCCCCACCTGGTGAAAGAAATGGACTTACAGGTCCAAGAAGCTCGGAGAACCCCAAACAAAAGGAATCCAAAGAGGACCACACTAAGACACATCATCATTAAAATGCCAAGAGCAAAAGATAAAGAGAGAATCTTAAAAACAGCAAGAGAAAGAAACTCAGTTACCTACAAGGGAATACCCATACGACTGTCAGCTGATTTCTCAACAGAAACTTTGCAGGCCAGAAGGGAGTGGCAAGAAATATTCAAAGTGATGAATACCAAGAACCTACAACCAAGATTACTTTATCCAGCAAAGCTATCATTCAGAATTGAAGGTCAGATAAAGAGCTTCACAGATAAGGAAAAGCTAAAGGAGTTCATCACCACCAAACCAGGATTATATGAAATGCTGAAAGGTATCCTTTAAGAAGAGGAAGAGGAAGAAAAAGGTAAAGATACAAATTATGAACAACAAATATGCATCTATCAACAAGTGAATCTAAGAATCAAGTGAATAAATAATCTGATGAACAGAATGAACTGGTGATTATAATAGAATCAGGGACATAGAAAGGGAATGGACTGACTATTCTTGGGGGGGAAAGGGGTGTGGGAGATGTGGGAAGAGACTGGACAAAAATCGTGCACCTATGGATGAGGACAGTGGATGGGGAGTGAGGGCAGAGGGTGGGGCGGGAACTGGGAGGAGGGGAGTTATGGGGGGGAAAAAAAGGAACAAATGTAATAATCTGAACAATAAAGATTTAATAAAATAAAAATAAAAATAAAAAAAAAAGTTACTTAAAATGCTCTGCTATTTTTAAGTGTAAGGTTTAAATAACTTGCTAGATAAACAGGTTTTAAAAACCTTTTAGATGTAACAGAGATTAAAAGCTAAATAAAGTTTTTGCGTTTAGAGGGATATAAAGAAAACAGTCCAACACAAACAGAAGCGTGTCTTAATAATGCAAACGTTTTACTTAA
Source organism: Myotis daubentonii (assembly GCF_963259705.1). Classification (NCBI taxonomy): domain Eukaryota; kingdom Metazoa; phylum Chordata; class Mammalia; order Chiroptera; family Vespertilionidae; genus Myotis; species Myotis daubentonii. The sequence continues at coordinate 177,718,355 of NC_081841.1, read as the reverse complement.
TTAATCAATTATCAGATCATTATTTGTCGATCTTCAGGAGGTGTGCTTGGGAGATCCCCTTGGAAGAGCAGCTGCTGAACATCACAGGCCATGGTGGCTCCCGGAACATTATGCAGTCCAATGGGAATGTCACATCACCGGGCCCAGGCCTTTCGGTGCATGGCATTCTTAAGGGCGGGACCTGTCAACCCTGCATCCTAGAATGTATCTGCCACTGGCCCTTGGTAGCTGCCACACATCTGTGCACATAGTTGGGTCCACTAGCCCTTAAATCAGTGGTTCTCAACCTTGGCTGCACATTAGAATCACATGGGAATCTTTTTAAAATCCTGATTCCTGGGCCTCATCCTCCGGAAATTCTGTTTCTTTGTTATGGGGTGGGGCCACAACATTAGTAACAAAGAAACAGAGTTTCCGGAGGATGAGGCCCAGAAATCAGGATTTTAAAAAGATTCCCATGTGATTCTAATGTGCAGCCGAGGTTGAGAACCACTGCCTTAAAGAAAGGGTTCACTTTCCCTAGTTGTGGAAGGGTTTCGTGTCACTCACTAGCTTCTGGGCTGGTTCTTGAGGCCATTTTAGAAGCATAGCCCAACTTTCCCCTGGAGTTCAGGTTATACTTTCTCCAGCGAACACCCCTTTGGATGCCGGGGGAGGAGTGGGGTTGACTTCGGTTTTCCATAGAGCCTCTGTGGGGTGACAGGCGGTGTTTTCCTTTTAAGGGGGCATCCTATGCTGGGCTATACTATTTCAAAGTACTGATTATTAGTGTGTATTTGCAATTCCCCATGGCCTACCAACTTGAGGGTAGAGATGGGGTTTCGGTAATAACTCAGAGTTTTCTGATTTTTTTTGCCTCAAGTCTTTATTGAAGACCTCCACAACCAGAGAGAATCTCACCTATACCTGTTGAGGTTAATTCATATATTTTCACAAACAAATCTCAGATTGCCAGGCACCACCATTGGACTTCTGGTCTACCAGGTTTCTCACATTTCCTACTTGGCCTCAGGGGCACTGACATAGATATGTTAGTGCCTTCAGGTGCTGAGTGCTACTGTGTTCTGCATAAAAGAGCTGCTGGTGGGTCTGGAAGCACCTTTGTCTGACAGATTTTTATGACAGATCTCCTTCAGTTTCTGCAAGTTCCTTTCCATTGAGCTTGGTGGAGTGACAGGTACCATTTCCATTTCATTTCCCTGTATCTCCATGTAATCATAGCTATAATGCTTCCTCCTTATTTAAGCTAAAAACCTAAAGTTCCTTTGCAGTTCATCTCATGGAAATAACTTGTCTTGGGTCTATTACACCATTCAATCAAACATGACCATAGATCCCGAACCTCAGTAATAGATATAACTAAAACTGTCTGCATAAAAATAGGCACATAGAATGTATTCTAAATTATATATATACTAGAGGCCCCAGTGCATGAAATTCGTGCACGGGGGGTGGGGTGGGTTGGGTGGGTGTGCGTCCCTCAGCCCAGCCTGCACCCTCTGCAATCTGGGACCCCTCTTACAATCCAGGACTGCTGGCTCCCAACGACTTACCTGCTTGCCTGCCTGATTGCCCCTAACCACTCCCCTGCCAGCCTGATTGATGCTTAACTGCTCCGCTGCTGGCCCAATTGCCCCTAACTACCCTCCCCTGCCATCCCGCTCACCCCTAACTGCCCTCCCCTGCAGGCCTGGTTCCCCCCAACTACCCTTCCCTGCAGGCCTGGTTCCCCCCAACTGCCCTTCCCTGCAGGCCTGGTTCCCCCCAACTGCCCTTCCCTACAGGCCTGGTCCCCCCCAACTGCCCTCTCCTGCAGGCCCGGTCACCCCTAACTGCCCTCCCTTGCAGGCCTGATCGCCCCAACTTCCCTCCCTTTCAGGTCTGGTCCCTCCCAGGTGCCTTCCCCTGATGGCCATCTTGTGTCCACATGGGGGTGGCCATCTTTGACCACTTGGGGGCAGCCATCTTGTGTGTTGGAGTGATGGTCAATTTGCATATCACTCTTTTATTGGATAGGATATCAACAAGCTGAAACCAAATCCTTCAAGTAGAATTAAATATTTGGACATTTCAGGCAGTCTAATCATGTGAGGAAGTTGTGGGTCCTTAAAAATGCTGTTTTAAAATATTGATTCAACATTTATTTGGATGGCACAGGGGAGGGATTAAGGATGTGATAGCAAGTGGCAACTCTCAGCTTTGATGTTGGACAAATTATCTTCTGCCTTCAAATTTTCCTATTTCACTCAACTAAGAGTGTTTAAATGACCTCTACTCATCCTCCTTAGAAGGTACTTCAGCAACTTTCAGAAGTTGTTTGAGAATTTTCTTTGAAGAGTTCACTCCCACACCCAGAGCAGCTATTGCAGTTCAGTAGAAACCATACTGACAGACTTCCACTTGACTGGTTAGCCTATGCTTTTCATTGCTTTGAGACAAATCGCCCGATGATCAGGACTCACTGAAAGCTCATGGCCAGTTGGCCACTCTCTGCTCCCAGCAGTTGAGTTGTATCCATGCCAAAAGTTTTTTTATTGTTCTTGTTTCCAAACCTATTCATGCCATTGTACTTCTACTATATAATAAAAGCATAATATGCTAATTAGACCAGATGTCCTTCTGGACGACCTTCCGGACAAAAGCCAGGGCTGAGAGGGCTGAGGCAGAGGTGGCCACTGCAGTGGGCAAGGGCTGAGGCAGAGGGGCTGAGGTAGCCGAGGTGGCGGTGGGGGCGGAGCCCCTTCCACAAATTTCTTGCATTGGGCCTCTAGTTATTGTATAAGTGTGAAAAAGCAAAAGATAAAGAAATAATTGGAGTTTCTAGGAAAATGAAATCGGATTATTTTGAAAGACTTAATAAAACAGAGTTGCCAGCTATAGATATTATATGCCTGTAAGGGGGGGGCTCAGCCCATTGACCTGTTGCATTTTCCACTTAACATGACCTGAGAACTTAATAGTTCTTCCCTATTAAGAGGACACCAGCCTTGAAGGGAAATTTATTACTACACATTTGAAGGGAAATTTATTGGATTACTTTGTCTTTGTTGGAGGACTAGACATGATTGGGTAGCTGATGAAGAGAGATAAATGAAAAGATAGGGAGAAATTGTGAATGTATACAGAGGTGTGTTCAACTGTTTCATAAGAATTGTTATGACTTTGCTCTAGTGGAAATCATGGAACACGCATTATGATATAATAAATGTAATGATGTTAATTAGCCAGCTTATACTCAAACAAGGCATACATGCATCAAAAGATTTGTGAATGATGAACTGTTAAATGTTTTGAGGAAAAATAAAGTGTTTAAGGTGCCAATGTCCTTTTTTTCATGATTTCTTGCTTTAACCAACTTTTTCAATTACCAGTCCTACTGACCAGCTCCAGTTCAATCATTAAGAGGGCATCTATCTACTCCATTTCCTTCAACTAGGGTATTCTCCTGTAAGATCCAGTAATTACAGATTGTTCTAGTTGGTTACCTGTCCTGTGGTGTTTGGCCTGCCTCAAGGGATTGGCATGATGCTACCTAGGTAGCCCATCCTTTAATGCTGCCTGCACCTGAGATTTAAAAAAAAATTCCCAGTAAATATTTTAGGTAAGATGCTAGTAAACTTTCTTTGGTGAAAGGTAATTTCATAGTCTAGTAATGTAGGGAATAGCTGGGTTAAACAAATAAAATAATACTTTTCTGTTTGTTTACTTTTTACTGCCAAATTTTCATATCCTTTTGTGTTTAATTGGGAGAAAGAAAAGGAGTTTGGGGAGATGGGCTATCATATTTATCATTTCCCATACTTAATTTGCTATGGAGGTGCTTTTTCAAGAATTGCCTTTTGAATATATGAGACACACTCAAAAAATTCTTTGTAATTGATTTTTAATGTCTTTAATCTGGATTTTCAATTCCTGCAGGCTAGGAATTGTTTGTTATTCATCATTGCATTCCCAGGGCCTCCCACAGTGCCTGACTCACACACTCCCTCAGTAAACTTGTGTTAACTAAATGTGTGGGCACAGAGTGAGTGCCCAATTTGGTTCTTGCCATGACAGTACTCACAGCTGGGACCCCAAAGCCATATGCACCATAGTTCAGTTAAGTTGTGAGTAGATCATCACACTCCATGAGCCAAGAGCCTTGAAGACAGCATATGTGGCCAGAATTTAGTGCCCACATCAGATTGTACTTAGAACAAATTTGAGCTTAACTTCTCATAGCTATAAGCTAAAGGGTCTTTAGGCTCAAGAGCAGTTACATAGGCGATAAGTTTACAAAGGCAAATGAAACATTTTCAGGTCATCTGAGCAGACACAAGCTCCTGGGTAGATGGATTTGTGGCACCATGATTCCAGTGTATCCTAGAAGTTGGGTCTTTCCCCTTCTAAAGGGGGCCATTCAAAGCTTGAAGGTTCTGGGAGGAAGAAAGGACATTCACAGAGGCTGCTATACAAAAAGTACACAGCTTGAAATGATGCCTGGCAAACAGAGACACTTGGTGGGGAGCAGCCAGGCATACACACAACTTTGGAGTAACCATGCCCAGGACCACCAGTTCTTATAGTCCTGTGGCATGAAATAACCCATGGTGGGTGGATGGAAGTGTGCCATCATCCCATTTCCTGGACACTGGGCTGGACCCGGAGGTGGCAGGGATGATTGTTACCTAAAATAATGTTATTAATTCTGTTTGCAAGATGTAATCTAGCATTGTGGTTCAGAGCACAGATTCTGGTGCCAGACGGCAGCCTGGCTTTGAACTCTGACTTAGCTACTGACCTTGTGGAAGTCATTCAATCTCTCCTTGCATCAGTTTCCTCACCTGTAAAATGGGGATGATCATAACAGTACTGCCCTCATAGGATTGTTGTGATCATCAAATTGCTAATATAGGTACCCAAACAGAGGCTGGAATATGCTAAACTTTAAAAAAGGTGTTTTCTATATTATTATGTTAATTATTTGTAATATGAAGGCATTCTTATCTTGAAAATTCAGTACAAAGAAATGAATAGAAGGAATTTATTTATTTTTTTAAATATATTTTACTGATTTTTTACAGAGAGGAAGGAAGAGGGACAGAGAGCCAGAAACACCAATGAGAGAGAAACACTGATCAGCTGCCTCCTGCACACCCCCCACTGGGGATGTGGCCACAACCAAGGCACATGCCCCTGACCGGAATTGAACCCAGGACCCCTGAGTCTGCAGGCCGACTCTCTATCTAATGAGCCAAACCGGTTCTGGCGGAAGGAATTTATTAAAAGGAAATGTCTTCTTAGTATTCTCAGCTGTGCGGAGGCCCCTAGAGTTGCATTTAACACAACACACTTTGCCTTAGGACAAGCAAGGGGAAGGGAGCTGCCCACCCGCTGAAGTGAGGCTGGAATGAAAGAGGTAGCTCTCCCTGTGACATGAAGAAAGGATATGCGATGAGAATTAATTCCAAAAAGCAAGGGCAGGAGTCCTTATTTGTTTGCTGGGGCTTCCACAACAATGTAGCACAAACAGGGTGGCTATCGTCTCAGTTCTAGAGGCCAGAAGTCCAAGACCAAGGTGATGGCATGGTCGGCTCCTTCTGAAGGCTCTGAGGGAGACTGTTCTGTGCCTCTCGCCTTGATTCTGGTAGTGTAGAAGCGTTACGCTATTTCTGCCTTCATCTTCACATGACATTTTCCTTGTGTGCCTGTCTGCATCCACACTCCTCCTTTTTCCAAGAACACCAGTCATATTTGGGTAGGGACCACTCTAATGACCCCATCTTAACTCATTACATCCTCAATAACTCTCTTTCCAAAAAGGCTGCATTCTGAGATACTGGGCGACAGGACTTCAATACATGAATTTTGGGGAACACAATTTAACCCATAACGAAGCCCTGGTGGGGTTCCCCAGAAGCTACCACTGAGGATGAACCAAGAGAAGGTTCTATGACTTCTCAGTGGGAGAAAGAGAGTGACTTTGCACAGAAGCTTAAAATGGAACAAAATCTTCCTCTTCGTCGAAGTAAAGAGTCACAAAGCAACCAGTACAGTAATGCTGGCTCAGCTTGCACTGTCCCACCTCAGTGCACAGGACTCTGCACCCACCTGTCTGCAGCATCCCAAGGCCAGTGGCAAATGGCACCAGCAAGGGTCCAAGCTGACCGAAGAAGGGTGAGAGCTGGCAGGCCTTGGTGATAGTCAAGTTCTCTGTGTCTCATCCTGAGCAGACAGAAGGCCATGAAAACATGGCTCCCTGGCATCCCTGCCCTGCTTTGTGTGATGTTGCCTTCAATGATCGAGCCATCGAAGGTGCCACAGCCCACTGGTGCCTGTCAGGAGCTTTGCTGGGTTGACAGAGCTTCTGACATCATGGAACAATGGGTAGGTCTCTGGTACAGGTCCAAGATGCTGTGCCCCAGTCACAGCTGGTTTTGAGTTTTGCAGATGAGGGTCTTTCCTGGATGGAACAGTCTGAAGGAGAACATCTGTCCTGGGATAAAGGAGGAGGTATTAGCTCATTTTTACTGAGTTTAAATCTGCAGATGGACTCTGAAACCCTTTTCTTCCTCTCCTTCCCCCTCTTAAAGTGGTTTTCAGGTTCGTATACACATCTGTAGATACTAGAGTTGGGTCCAAGAATGTTTACTATTAACAAATCACTTTGACTTAGGCTCAGGGAAAATGAAAAATGATTTTTAAAAAATGAGCAAGAAAATATAAATAATCAGAAGGAGCAGACTATTGTACGTGTTTATAGGAAAGTACACAATTCAAATAGGGGTTTACATACAGAAGAAGGAACTGAATCCAGGGCAAATGTGTCTCAGACCACAAAGGCGCTGCTTAGAAATGGTGTTGTAAAACCTCGTAGGAAGTTGGCTAGGGAGATATGAAATGGAATGTTTAGGAAAGGATCTGTTGTTCTGCTTCCTCAAGAAATGGGTCAACCCCAGTAGAAGATGTGATACATCCTTCGCTTTGAAGTTGGAGAGCCAAGATTCCCTACCCCTGGTTATGTAGTTGCTGGTGACTGCATTTGGGGGCAAATGGAGGTCATGAAAAAGAGCTTTTATCTCCTCTCAGCTCTCTCCAACCAAGACACAAAAAGTGTATTCTAATGCTATGGACTTTCACACACCCATCACTCTGGATTTTCACACACCTATCACCTGTATTAGGAAAAACATGGGACTTGACTCAGAAGGTCTGGTTTGAGTTCCAGTTCTGCCAATAACTATGTGGCTATGTAATCTTTGCTAAAATTTCTAACTTTCCCAGAATCATCCATACGATGTGAAACAATACCCACCACCCAAGATCATTGTGAGCTGCAAATAACACCTCTCATGTTCAAATGAAGTCACGTATGTCAACACACCCAGTAGGCTAGAGAGCACCTCCATGTGGATGAAGGTTGGTGATGGGTGTTATTATGCTGTTATTATTTAGCATTGAATTTACAATTACTCTACCAAGGAAAAATAGCACTAGCTAAGCAAAATGTAGTATACTCATACAATAGAATATTATCCAGCCATAAGAAGGAATGGAGTCCTAATATAGCCTACAGCATGGATGAGCCTTGAAAACATTATGATGAGTAAAAGAAACTCCACAAAAGATATTACATTACTCCATTCATATAAAATGTCTAAAACAGGCGAACTTGTAAAGACAGAGAGTAGATTACTGGTTGCCTAGGGCTGGGAGAAATGGAGGGATTGGGAATGACAGGCAATGGGTATGGGGTTTCTTTTTGCAGTAATGAAAATGTTCTAAAATTGTTTGTGGTGATGGTTGCACAACTCTGAATATGCTAAAAACCATTGAAGTGGACACTTTAAATGGGTTAATTGTATGGTACAGATTTATATCTTAATAAATCTGTTACCTGAAAAACAGCAGCAATTGGAATTACCAAAGGGTTCTTAACATGAAACAGGATCTCTCTCTCTCTTTGTACTCATTAAAGATATTTGGGTCCCTCTGCTGACAAGAATAGTTGTGAGCACTTGTAAAATGACAGGTATTGTGCTAAGCATATGATAAGCATTCTCTGTTTCATCCTTACAACACAGGTTTTTGTTCCTGTTTTAGGGATATGTAACAAAAGCTCAGAGAGGTTAAGCAACTTCCTCTAGATCACACAGCTAGTGCATTGCCATCAGCCTCCAAATTACCGGTTACTTCCACATATCGTCATTGAGAGCATGTTGAAATGTCTTGAACTCTATTCTGTTTCCATGAGCTCTCTCATTAAGTTTAAAATGGTAAATCTTATTTAAATATTTACCATGTAATTTATGGTTAGGGGAGAATCTACCTTTTGAAGAGAAAAAAATTATTCTAGAAAGGCATAAACTTGGTATCAGCAACTCCCTCTGACTCGACTGCCAGGAGCATGTTTTGATCTTGAGAGGATGCCCAGAAGGTGTGCGTGTCTCAGTCTTTTCTTCTAACCACCTCATTAGAAAACCAGAGCTTTAGCCAGACATGACTTAAAGCCTATGGGTGTACCTGTTTCCAGAGGCAAAAGGAAGGTGGGTTCAGTTGATTAATTCTGGGGAGCCGTTTAACATGTTTGTCAGATTCGGGGGGCCCAATATGGTTTTGTGATATACTTAGCGTGAATACAAAAGGCTACACACAACACGAATCCCCCGTTTCTCCACTCGCACGCAATTGCTTTCCCCTTTGAGGCAGGGTCGGAGGCTACTTCCCAGCCGGGCCACCAGAATAGATTAATTTTGTCATTACCCTTTCTCAGTTTCTGCCTTTGACCAGACAAAAGAGGTTAATTGTGTGCCATTTCTCAGGAGAATGAGGTATCAGCATTTTAATTCCTGATATTTTATGAATTGTGGGCAGCTAATTAAAACTTAAAGATTAGAGGAGCTATTTTGGCTAAGAGGCCATTTGCAGGCTTGTGAATTGAAGAGAACAAAGGGTTGTCTTTTCTTTTTATTCCTACAGTTTAAATGAAACTTCATGCTGAAATAGAGCCTTGAATTGCTTTACACACTGAGTATTCGTTGTATTGATTTTGATTTTAATTTTGTCGCAAGTGGTGCAATATATGAAAGCAATTGAGGGGTTAATATTGGGATTCTTGGGAATCTGAACTAGCAAGATTTGTGTTTGGAGGCTCCATTTGACCCCACTTGACTTCTGAGAGACATCTTAAAGTCAGCTAGGAACCACTCACAGATTCTATTAGATGTCCTTAATTACCATCTCAGAACTCAATACGCGTTTAGATTTTCTCTTCTGTTCTCCCTTGCAATTAACTGTTTGAGTTGCTACATAATAGATTAAAAGACCTGCCACGGCCTTGGGCTTTTTCTTGGTTCATTTATTACCTGGTTGACTTTCAGGCTATCTCATTTCTTTGGACACCACTTAAACCAAAACCATCAAGGGCCCACACCTTGGGATGTGAATGAAGGAAGTCACCAGCCTCTACACTACTTTTTGCAAGTTAGAAAAAAAGACACATCTCCTGCTGATGCAATTCCCACAGACTTGCCACTTGGAGAATCAAGCGTGGATGGATTTTAGCTCCTACCCACCTCCTTGACTATGCAGAATTCTGAGCAGAGCAGCACCCAGTCAACAGATTATGTGGCCATGATTTAAGCAGCTCTTTCCACCCATTTCTCAGCCCTGTGTCTCATATGCTTCTTGGTGTAAAATAGTGACTTCTTTCAGAGGTGGGATTAGGTTAGATGAGATTCGAGTCAGTATCCCAATGCAAACGCCTTGGGCACAAAACCAGGCCTTCCTTGATCATCTTTTATATCCCCAAGTACCTAGTTTTTTCCTTCCATCTAAAATTGAATAAGTACCAACTAGGACCCAGGAACTGTTCTAGGTGTTGGATGTTCACCAGGAAGGACACAGGCAATATTCCAGATGCTACAGAAATTGCCCTCTGATGAGATGCACTAAACAACGACACAAGTACTTAACAAGTATCGCCTCCTTATGTGCTGTGAAGGTAAAGTATAGGGAGAATATAATTAGCAAATGTGACTGAGACAGGGAGGTCAGGGAAGGTTTCTTGGAAAAGATGACATTTACAATGGAACTTAAAAGTAAGAAATAATCAGGCTGGGGTGGGGGTGGGGGCGGGGTGGTGATGGGGTAAAAGAGAAAGGACACTCCTCCAAACAGAGGAGTGTGGGCCAAGACTCAAGTTGGAAAGAATTTGGTGCATTCTAAGAATTGAAATAAGGCCAACAAGACTGAAGCTTAGGGATTAAGGAAAAGCATGAGGTGAGATAAAACTGCGGAGAGAAGAGGCCACATCCTGGGGGGCCTGGAGTTCATGCTCCCCAAAGTAAGGGTTTGGGACCTTATTTTATGAGGAACTGGACTCTATTCAGATATTCAGGTTTAAGCAGAGACATAAAATGATCAAACTTATATTGGAAACAATGACTCTGGTCATGAAAAATGAGCCACCTGAAGGAGAGCAAGAATGGATGTGGGAGATTTGTGCAGAGGCAATGGCCCAATTCAGGCTACAAATGCTGGTGAAAACATCAGTGAAAGTAGAGAAAGGTGATCAGCTTTGAGAAACCATCAGAAAGTAAAGGACTTGGCGATAGACTGGCAAGGGGATGAAGGAGAAAAGTGCGAAGGATGATGCCCAGGTTTCTGATATTAGTGCCATTTCCTGAACATAGAAAAGAGGCTTGCAGAGTGAGAGCCTCAGATCAGTTTTAAACACATTGGATTTAAAGTGCCTGCACGACCTCCAAGTTGGGTATGCAATTATATATGTATGCTGCCTTCTATAACGCTTGAACCTAGTCAATTTTCCCCACACATTGCCAGATAAATTTGTTTAAAATACAACTCTGATTTCCTTAATCCCAGCCCCAAACCTCTCAAGCTCTTCACTGTCTTCAGCATAGCCATCCACACTCCTCTGCCTCCCCCACAAGGCCATCTATACTATGCCTAGGTCTCTACTAGTATCTTCATCCTCCCCCTCACACCCTGTACTCCAGTCACACCAAACATCTTAAAAGTACCAGCCTTTGTCATTTACTTGCCTTTCGCTGTGGTCTTCCCTTTGCCTATTTAGTCCCTGCTCTCCCTGGTTAGCACCTATCCATCTTTCACAGTAAGCACAGCCTCTCCTGACACTGCCCTGAAGTCTGGGCCTCCTCTTGGGCTGTCTCCTCTTGGGCTGCTGTAGCCCTGGAACACCAAGAACCTTCCAGTGACTCAAGCCAGCCAGAGAGTCCCAACAAGTGGCCTCCAGGGAGCTGGCCGCTAACTTTGCTGACCTCAGCCAGACTCTGCAGTGGTCCATCCAGCCTCCACAGTCAGGCAGGGAAACAAGAGGGCATGGTGCAGACAGTCAGCTTGAATTCATATGTGGTGAGCCCTGTCCACCCCTCCCGGTTTTGGTGGTCTGGCTTGAGCACTAAGTTTGTCACAAAGTTTATATTTTACGAGCTCTTCTTATAGGTAAGGGCTGAGCAGGATCATCAGGGAGACAAGTTCACAAAGGTAGGTTTTCCAAAATGTAGACCTCATGTAGGGTCCCCCTTTGCTCCACATGACTCACACATCAATCCACTGGTTGTCTAAGTCGGTCTCTTATCCCCAAACACCTATTCAATTGGCTTCTCCACACTGAACATATAACTAAGTTAGAGCTGTGTCACCAGGAGCAAGTGGCTGCAAATTGTCATTTCTCATAGGGTCTGATCCAGTGGCAAAGTGGAAGCACAGATTTCCTCCTGGAGTTTCTTGGCTGGAGGAGGCTTTCAAGGGCCTCTAATTTAAGTATCAATCCCCTGCTTTCATCCTTCTTCGAGCGCTGGTCCTCCAGGACCAGGAGTTCACTGAGTCCTCAGGCAGCCTCACCTGTAATTGGATATCTGGGTTAGAAAGTTTCTTGATAATGAGCTGAAATCGCTCTCTCTAAACTTCCTTCTCAGAAGACATACACCAGTTATAATCCCTCTTTCTCAAAACAGCCCTTCACATTTTTGAAGATGGCTTTCACGTTTGCCCTGAGTCTTTCTCCTCCAGTTGGACAATTCTCTAATTTAAAACACATCAAGCTGAAAGTTCCATGTTTGTGACATTGACAATCTTTATGCAATTTGACATGATTCTTTCCTCCTTTCCTTCTTCTATTCCTTCCCTCCCTCCTTTCCTTCACTACCTTTCCCTTCTCCCCTCCATGCCAATGTTAACAGAATGATCCAAGTTAAGAGATAAATAAAAGGGGATTGATCAAACAGGTCCAGTGTGCATTTATCTAAAGCCAGAAATTATTAGCCAATGTGTTTGCTGCATCATCTATGCCGACCTCACAGAGTTATTGAAGGATTAAAGGAAATAATCCATAAAGTGGTCTGCTCAGTGCCTGACATATAAGAAGAATAAAATGTTAGTTATCATGACAAATAAGGCACTATTAGACAGCTTCTACCACCAGCATAATACACATAATGGTTAGTGATCAATTTTTCCTCATATCATTATGAAATGTACCATGCTATGCACGTTCTGGACATATTTTCAGATGAATGAGGTTTGACTATGGTAAGTCATGGGAAAAAGTAAAAACATGACTAAAGAGCAGCATAATTGGGTCTTGATGTGCACGTATTTTTTGCTAATGATTTGAATGAGCAATTTCTTCTAACGTTAATGACGTGAAGGACAGAGGCTAAAACCTGTAGACTCTTGACTCTATAAAGTTAGAAGGGATTAATTAAAACTGAGCTAATGTTTTATAAGGCTTAAATAAAAATAGTCAATATAGCAGAAACGCAAACTCCACCTGTTGTTCAAAAGCAAGATGTCCTTTGATATGGGTTGATTAAAATCTACCAAGGAGAGACTCTTTTGTAGCTTAGATCAAAGGTCTTGTATCCATTAACTTGTGGTGTGAGGCTGAAAGACCATCAGAACTCCAAACTTAGAATACCAGATGGAGTTTTTAATTTTAAACTTTGTATTTTGAAATAACTTCAGACCTGCAAAGAAGTTGTAAAAAAGAGTAGAGAGACTTCTTGCAGACCCTTCATCCCAACTTAACCTTAGGTTGCTATCTTATATAACCATAGTCTAATTTTCAAAATCAATAAGTGATTGAGACAATGATATTAATTAATTTAGAGATCTTATTTGAATTTTACCAGTGTCCCTGATGTTCCTTTTCTGATCCCATAGGGCATTTAGTTGTCATGTCTCTTTAGTCTTCTCTTATCTGTGAAAATCCTTTCTTTGTCTTCCATGACTTTGGACTTGTGAATAATACTGCTCAATACAATGCCCTTATTTTCCATATAAAGAAACCAAGACACAGTAACATAATAGTAAAACTGTCAATGTGCATCTGTCTGAGTTTCTTTCTTTTTAAATTTATCTTTATTGTTGAAAGTATTACAGATGTCCCTTTTTTCCCTATTGACCCCCTCCATCCTGCATCCGCCCCTCAGGCCTTCACTGCATGGTTATGCATATGTGCATACAAATTCTTTGGTTAATCTCTTTCTTTCCTCTGTCCCTCCTTCCCTCTGAGATTTGTCAGTCTGTTCCATGCTTCTATGCCTCTGGATCTATTTTGTTCATCAGTTTATTTTGTTATTTAGATTCTATATATGAGTGAGATCATGTGATACTTGTCTTTCTCTGACTGGCTTATTTCACTTAGCATAATACCTTCTAGGTCCATCCATGTTGTCACATGATAAGACCTCATTCTTTTTATATGGCTGAATAATATTCCATTGTATATACATACTATCAATTTTTAATTCCTCATCTATTGATGAGTACTTGGGCTGCTTCCATAGCTTGATTGTTGTAAATAATGCTGCAATGAACATAGGGATGCATACATTTTTTCAAATTAGGGAAACATGATTTTTAAACTTAAAAAATATTTTAGAATAATGCAGACCAAACTCTAATTCCTCTTATTTCCTAGATTAAAAAAAAAAGACTTAGTACAATAATGGGAGAACCCCCATGCCAAGAACCCTAAACCAGGATCCCAAATCCTGTGTTCTTTCCTCCACACTGAACCAGAGTGCACAGGATAACCAAGAGTATTTCTGTAAAAAAGAAAAAAGGGATACATTGTTTTTATGAACATTTTCTAAACATTTTGGCTTACCAGATTTCATCAAACTGAACTGAACACCCCTGTGTCCCTGACGTGTGCTAGGGTATAAGGATGAATGAAGCACTGTCTGAGTTCTGATACAACATAGAGACTAGGGGAAAATACACAGGCGAATACACAGTTTGACAAGAAAAAGTTATAAGGGAGTTGTGCATAAAGTACCTCAGACACTAAGGGAAGAAGCCAATGCAAGTCACTTTTGATTATTTTTCACAATAAAGCATCTCTTAGGCACATCACAAATGTTGCATTAGAAATCCATAGCAGTAATTGTCACAGTGGTGCTCATGGGCATTCTGAGCACGATAGTCTTGGCTCCTGCCTATTGAATTTCAGTAACAAGACCCCCTCCCCCCAGATCAAAAACAAATGCCCCAGCACCGGCTGGGTGTGCACTGTGTTAGTTGAGAACCTTGCACCAGTTAACAGACAAGTGTCCACCTGCAGGAAATCTGCTAAACTCACCTGAGAAACAAACAAAAGCAGAATGGTGCTTTCCAAACAGTGTTTGAAACATTGAAAATAGAGTATCCATTTGGAACAGATGATGTTGGCTGATGATTAATTACATTAGCCGAACACAAGCATGAAATTCTATATAAATAGCAATGGTTGCACCATTTACACTAGCACCTTATTCATTCGACACCTCACAAATCTGGCTTTGGATCGGATAAACTAATGTTTATTTTGCTTTGACTTTTATGAGTTCACCAAGGAAAGACATAAACAAATAAGATAGAAAATATCTACCCCACTTATGCACACTCAGCACCACCCATTTTACAGGTAAAACACAAACGTGTAGCTAATGACTCTAATTGTTAACAAAGTCAGGGCCTCCACTTGATAATTACGTGAGTAATTTTTAAAAAGAGAATAACAGATACACGCCTGTATTGGCTTCCTAGGGTGGCCATAACAAATGACCACAAGCTAGGCGGCTTATACCAACAGAAATTTATTCCCTCACAGTTGTCTGAGATCAAGGTGTAGGCAGGCTGCACTCTCTCTGGGGGCGCGAGTGGAGAGTCCCTCCTCATCTCTTCCAGCTTCTGGTGGCTCCAGCCTCTTCCTCCACAGACTTTCCTTCTTGCATTCGCTACATCAGTTACATTACAATGACTTGTCTCAGGGTCCTATCCTTGGGACACTCTACCTCGCTCATCGGCCCCCAGTTTTGGTGTTCTTGCCATGTGTCCCTACAGCTCTGTCACTTGCTCTATCTCACTGTGTCCATGTGCCATGCGTGCAGGAGCCATGGCTTTCTTCTTCCTCATTATTCTATGTCTGATGCCTAGTGCAGTGTCCGGCATACAGCAAGTGCTTAATAAACAGTTTTTTGCAGTGAATGAAGCAATAAGAAAAAGAAGGAAGGAAGAAAGGAAGGGCAGATGGAGGATAGGAGGGTCATTGTATTTTCTGTGTGCTAACCTGTGTGCTAGGTGTGCTAACTTGTTTAATTTTCCCAACGACCTGATCAGATATGTATGATAAACACCTTCTTCATTTTATAAGTGGTGAAAATAGAAGCTCGGAGAGATAAACATGCCCAGACTGCTTTAATTCTTCTTGGAACAATTGTTTTAAAAGAAAGAAACTAAAAAATGTGTATGAAGTTGGCAGTGGTAGAAAAAACTGGAAGAGCCACCAAGTATTCATTGGGTTATCTCTGAGTGGTGGATTGTGCTAATAAGTTTTTGTTCTAGATTATTGGAATGATTTTTTTTTTGGTATTTTTTATTTTTAAATTAAAGTTGACATTCACTATTATTTTAAACTAGAGGCCCAGTGCACAAATTCGTGCATGAGTGGGGTCCCTAGGCCTGGCTGGCGATCAGGGCTGATTGGGGCCCTCTCACCCAGTCCCGATCGGGGCCAGGCTGATCAGGGCCTGCTGGCAGGGGGAGGGACTATAGGAGGTTGGCTGGCTGCTGAAGGTTGGCTGTGGGAGTGCACTGACCACCAGGGGGCAGCTCCTGTGTTGAGCGTCTACCCCCTCATGGTCAGTGCACATCATAGCGACTGGTCAACCAGTTGTTCCCGGTTGTTTGGTCATAACGGTCGCTTAGGCTTATATAATATATATAGATTAGTTTCAGGTGTACAGCATAGTGGTTAGACTTTATATAATGTATGAAGTGATCACCCTGATATCCAGTTGGCATCATACATACTTATTACAATATTATTGACTATATTCCTTATTGAATGATTTTTCAAATGAAAATGTGTTTAAAAAGTGAAAGCTAGCTGTGTTTTGGGCTGGAGCACAGTGGGGGTATAATCATCTCCTATGAAAAGGGCAAAGATCTGGAAGCCAGGCTGGACCATGGTTAGAAGATGAGGGTAGTTTAATATTTTCCATGGCTTGGAGCTTGAGGTTAGATCCAGGAGTCAAATGATTTCTAACTGTATTTTGTTGTTGGTGGTGATGTAAAATTGAAATGATGTTTAGCTACTGATGGCACACCTTGTGTATTTGTCCAGTAAGACTCAGAGATGAAAAAAAAAAAAAATCAGAGATGTTCTGTGTATTTGAAGTTAGGCAGGTCTAATCCATGCAGCCAATTTTGCTTTTGAACATCCTGAAGAGAACATGATTCTCTCTGTTATCCTGCCATCAGCAGCCAGCTTTTAGTGCTTCTGAGGGGAAAAGAAATCCTCCCTCAATGTTCTTACTGCTTCTGAATGGGAATATGTATCTTCAGGCTTTTAGTTGTCTTTATGCTAAATTTTATTCAGGAGCGTAAATGCACAGCTTTCAAAGATTTTCTGTTTGGCTCTGATGTATTTATTTATGTTTCTTTGACAATTTTAACTGTAGGATTGAACAGAAAATCAGCAGAGTCCCTGTGTTATGCTGGGCCTACCTGCTTTCTCTCACTGATGGATTGAGCAGGCCACTTGGTATCTATAGGGTTGGTTTTCTGTACCTTTTATCTACAAACAGTCCTTGAAACACCAACCTTGGGGGCTCTGACTCATCCAACATTATTCCCTTCCTGAGGAGAAAGGAGACTTATGATTCTGTTTTGCTGTTGTCCTCAAGCCTATATTTGATTCCCGAGGAGAGTAGCTCTAATTGAGACCTCTAAAAGGTAAACTTTTCTTACAATTTTGAAATCTTTTCCATTGAAAAGTGTAGACAGGTATATTAGTCATAGTTCTTTAGAGAAACAAAACCAATAAGGTGTGTGTGTGTGTGAGAGAGAGATATTTTAAGGAATTGGCGCATGTGATTATGGGGTTGCCAAGTCTAAAATCTGCAGGGTGGGGCCCGCAGGCTGGAGACCCAGGGAAGAACTGATGTTGCAGTTCAAGTCCAAAGGCCATCTGCTGGTAGAATTTCTTATTGCTCAGGGGGGGTCAGTTTTTGTTCTTTTAAGGCCTTCAACTGATTGGATGAGGCCCACCACAATATAATCTACTTTACTCAAAGTCCACTGATTTAAATGTTAATTTTATCCAAAAAACACCCTCAAAGAAATATCCAAAATAATGTTTGACCAATTATTTGGGCACCCAGTCAAGTTGACACATGAAATTAATGATGACAATAGGTCTTCCAGACTGGAGAGCAATTATGAGAGACAACTCAGTGCTATACCCAACATGTTCCTTGTGGGTTTTGAAGTAGGACTAGGACTTGGTGGGGACAGGCAAGGGTACTGAGATATAATTGACATACAACGAACTGCACACATTTCAAGGTAAAATTGAAAAAATTGCCCAAATCAAGGTAATAAATGTATCTACTATCTCCCAAAGTTTCCTCATACCCATTTGTAACCCTATCCTCACAGCTATACCTGCCATCCTGTCCCTAGGAAAATACTCTGCTTTCTGTCACTTGAGATTAGCTTGCATTTTCTAAGTTTGTAGAAATGGAATCATCAGTATGAACCCCCTTGTCTGGCTTCTTTCACTCAGCACAAGCAGGGCAGGCATTTCCCCTGGAATCTGTAGAAGTCTAGACTTCAACTACTGGCAAGTCTTCTGGGAATGGTAACCGATAATATGGAGTCAGAGGTTTGTCCTACTGTCAAATATCCCCTCATCAACTATCGTCTTATATACTATCTATAATAATAAAAGCATAATATGCTAATTAGACCGGACGTCCTTCCTTCTGGAGAAAGCCGCAGCGGGCGGGGGCCACACCAGAGGCAGCAGAGGCCCCCAGCCTCAGTGGCTGCGGGCGGGGGCCGGGGCCAAGGCCCTTGCACAAATTTTGTGCATCAGGCCTCTAGTATTAGTTATAAAAAGAGCCCAAACTGCCCTAACTGGTTTGGCTCAGTGGATAGAGTGTCAGCCTGCAGGCTGAAGGGTCCCAGGTTCGATTCCAGTCAAGGGCATGTACCTTGGTTGTGGGCACATCCCCAGTAGGGGGTGTGCAGGAGGCAGCTGATTGATGTGTTCTCTCTCATCAATGTTTCTAACTCTCTATCCCTCTCCCGTCCTCTCTGTAAAAAATCAATAAAAAAAAAGAGCCCAAATTGTTTTTTCCTTCAGAGTCATGTTGCAAGAGTCTTAGTACAGACATGAAGCATTTCACAATCTATACGATGAACCTTCCTAGCACAGTGGGCCCCTGGATGCTAGCACTCTCTCTGACTGCCATGTTTTGATATGACTGACATGGTTTTGACTGAGTGAAACTTTCAGCCTTCCTCTGCTCTGTACTTCAACAACTGCAAACTATGGAAAAGTGTCTCCAGCATATAATTAAATGGAGGATAAAAGTAGATTATGAAAAGGTATATACTCTAATTCCAATTTTATTAAAAAGACTATGGGAGAAATGAATAATTACATTTACCTGGAATGATAAACAGCAATAGATTAATTAGAATTATTTCTCAATGGTGAGAATATGAGTGATTTAAAATTTTCTTTTCCATACTTTTCTGTTTCTTAAATGGTCTAAAATGAATGTGTGTATTGTTATCAGAAGACAGACAATAGTATGGTGATTACAAGAGGAAAAGGGGGCTTGGGTGAGGTAGAAGAGGGTAAAGGGAGATAAATGGTGATGGAAGGAGACTTGGCTAGGAATGGTGAACACACAATATAATATACAGATGGTGTATTATAGAATTGCATACCTGAAACCTACATAATTTTATTAACCAATGTCATCCCAATAGATTCAATGAAAAAAAAAAGTAGTGTGAAAAAATTTATATTAAACCTCAAATTTGGGCTTTTGATTTGTAAGAAATTAAGTTACTTGGAATAGTTCCCACTTCGGAATTAACTTGAGCCCTACAGCAATGATAGTTATTGTTTGTCATTCATCATTCATTCATTCATTCATTCATTTACTTATTCCTCCAGGAAACACTTATTATTCAGTTACTAGGTTCTAGATTCTGTGTTAGATGTTAGATATAAAGATGAACAAAATGGTAATTCCCTTCCCTTGGGAAAATCCCTCTAAAGTCAGCCAGTTATCCAGGTCATTTTACTAATTTGAAAGGGTCAGTCAAGGGTTGGGGCTTACGGTTTCAATTAGGAAGTAGGCTTGGAATGAGAAGGAGAAATGCGCTGTTTTGGTTCTTAGGGATATGGCACCCATTCCAATGACAAATGCCATTCTGCATGACTGTATTGGTGCTTCCATCAGTGAACTGCATAAACAAGGAAGGACCTTTAAAATGCTTCAATGCAGTGGTAACTGCAGTTGATTCATTTGCTTGCTGACTCCATTATTCTAGATATTTTTTTTAAGGTTAACATTTTTTAATTTACACTACATATTACTATACTTTAAAAAAGATTTTAACTTTATTTTTCAATTACAGTTTACATTCAGTATTATCCTGTATTAGTTTAGATGTACAGAAAAGTTGTTAGAAATAATGTACTTTACAGGGTGGTCCACCCACTGCTTCAAGTACCCTCATGGACCCACACATACTCATCTCTATACTATTGACTCTATTCCCTATGTTATAATCCACATCTCTGTGAGTATTCTGTAACTACCAATTTCTACTGCTTAATCCCTTAACTTCTTTTTTTCCCAGTGCCCAACCCTCCGCCCCTCTGACAACTCTTACTCTGTTCTCTGTATCTATAGGTTTAGTTCTATTTTGCTTGTTTGTTTATTTTGTTCATTTGATTCCACATGTGAGTGAAATCATATGGTATTTGTCTTTCTCTGACTGTCTTACTTCACTTAGCATAATATCCTCTAGGTCCATCTATGCTATCATAAAAGGTAAGATTTCCTTTTTTTAGGCCAAGTAGTATTCCATTGTGTAAATATAACAGCTTTTTTTATTCACTTATTCACTCATGGGTACTTGGGTTGCTTTCAAATCTTGACTATTGGAAATAATGCTGCAATAACATAGGGTGCATATATTCTGTCAAGTTAGTGTTTTGGGATTCTTTGGATATATTCCCAGAAGTGAAATTATTGGGTCATAAGGCAATTCCATTTTTAATTTTTGAGGAATCTCCACACCTTTTCCATAGTGGTTCAACCAATCTTCATTCCCACTAACTTTATCTTAGTAAAAAGGTTAATTTTTTTTACTTTATGATCATTATAAATTCACATACAGTTATGAGAAATAATACAGAGAGATTCCATGTGCCCTTTTTCCATTATCTCCTAGTGGTAACATCTTGCAAAACTATAGTACAATATCACATATTATAGAAATTTTAATACCTAGGTAAATGAAAAAGAAAGCTTTGGCTCCTCATCAAACTCCATATATAGCAGGTACTTGTCTTTTTCTTGGCAAGCTTCTGCCACATTGGCTCTCGCTTACACTTTAATGAAGACTTCTCTCAAGATAGGTTTTTCTTTATATCTAAAAATAAGTATTTCCTTAAAAGGTTACATGGCAATTGCCTTGTAATAACTTGGAGTATTTTCTTGGATGAAGTTAATATAGAAATGTGAAGGAACAGTTTCTAGTCATCAGGTTATAGGGACTTCCTGGACAGAAAAACTTAACCTACTTACATGAAGTATATCTGTAGGGGTGGAAGGAAGATTGGTAGAAAGAATATTCCCAAAGGAGGTCATGCAGCAGTGCACACTCTCGAAGGAGCCTTGACGGGGCAACTGAAGTGAATGCAGAATCCTGTTACTACAGCCATGGTGCCATATACAAGGAGGCACAAGAGGAGCCACACTTGAACTCTAAAAAGAGGCAGTTCAAGGAAAAATCTAGGAGAGGACGAGAGGGATAGTTTTTCCAGGAGGAGACCAATCCACCTTCCAATTCAGAAGGAAGCAAAGGAGCTCCTGGGATCTTTCCATAGAGATGGAGGAGCAGTAAGTCAGGGACCTCCTGGATATTCAGCTGAAGAGTTTATCTTTAAAGGCACAGTGCTTCCTGTTCCTATTCATAAATTCATTTAATAAATTTATCGAGCACTTTCTATTTGTCCATCTCTAACTGTTGAGTTGGCAGAAAGATGAGAATTGAGTGACTTTTAAATATGAGATGCTCGAGACAAAGGTGAGAGGAAAAAAGTCCCTATCAGGAAAAAGGTAGCTCATATTTTACTCATCCCCATTGTCTAATATGAGGAAAGAGCACTGTACTCTAAATCAGGAGACTGAGGCTCTGTCACTAACTAGCTTTGTGGTATTGGGTAAATTCCACTCTGGGTGGGCCTTGGTTTTCTCAATTGAGAATTCTTGTCTAAAATGTTTTCTTAACTTCTCATCCAGATCTATAATTTATGAGATGAAATGGTTCCAAGAGACCATGGATAGCATTAACTATAGAAAAACAGAAGATCCTGGCACTGCCAACCAAATACTACTCTTTACAGAAATAAGCTCTTCTCCACTCAATTTGGAATTTCCAATGAGTTGAAGTAGAATTCTCCATGCCACTGGAAAACAGCGAAGGCTTATGATGGCGATTCTCTGACTTCTCTACAGTGTCTCTTCCCACCCACGTGATCCATACCAACTCTCATTCTAAACTCAACAGTTTGAGAATGTGGTGAGGGTGACTTGGTTGTGAAAAGAGAATGAGCTTATGACTTTTGATGCCCAGTTTCACCGTTTATCCCATGTGATGAGGTGAACTGTGTCCCCCCACACCAAATTTATATGTTGAAGTCCTATCCTATCTAATAAAAGAGAAACATGGTAATTAGCATATGACCGCTACCCTTCCCATTGGCTAATCAGGGTGATATGCAAATTAACTGCCAGCCAAGATGGCGGCCGGCAGCCAGGCAGCTTAAACTGAACATGAGGCTCGCTTGCTTCAGTGACGGAGGACTCCAACGTTCCCCGCCTGCCTTGCCGGCCTCTGAGCTTGCACTTTGAAACATTGTAACAAATATAGAAGCTAAACAAAACCCCAGAAACCAGCTTTCAGCCGGCCAGGATCTCAGAGCTGGAGTTGATACAGTGTTTCGATTATAGAACCCAAACAAACCAGATACCTGCTTTCAGCAGCAGAGGCCTCAGAGCTGGAGCCAGAGCTAAAGCTGGCCCAGAATAAAAAAGAAAAAAGAAAAAAAGGAGCTGTTGGGAGCTTCAGTCACCGCCAGCCTGAAAACAGTCCTCAGCCCCTCACCCAGACTGGCCAGGCACCCCAGTGGGGACCCCCACCCTGAAGGGTGTGTGGCCAGCTGCAAACAGCCATCATCCCCTCATCCAGGCTGGCCAGGCACCCCAGTGGGGACCCCCACCCTGATCCAGGACACCCTTCAGGGCAAACCAGCCAGCCCTCACCCATGCACCAGGCCTCTATTCTATATAGTAAAAGGGTAATATGCCTCCCAGCACTGGGATCAGCAGAGCCGTGAGGCCTCCTGGCACCGGGATCAGCGTGAGAGGGGGCAGCGCCCAAACCCCCTGATTGCCCTGCGGCTCTATGTGTGACAGGGGGCAGGGCCACAACCTCCCTATCGGCCCTGCTCTGTTCCTGACAGGGTAAGGCGCCCCAACCCCCTGATCGGCCCTGCTCTGTGTGTGACAGGGCAGAGCCATAACCTCCCCATCGGCCCTGCCCTGAGTGTGAGAGTGCTGGCACCCCAACCCCCTGATCGGCCCTGCTCTGTGGGTGATAAGGGTGGAGCCCCAACTCCCCCCCCCCCCCCATGGGCCCTGCTCTGTGTTTGATGGGGTAGAGCCATAACCTCCCCATTGGCCCTGCCCTGAGTGTGACAGGGGCGGCGCCCCAACCCCCTGATCCGACCTGCTCTGTGTGTGACAGGGGGCAGTGCCCCAACTCCCCTATCGGCCCTACTCTGTGAGTGACAGGGGGGAGCTCCCCAACCCCCTGATGGGCCCTGCTCTGTGCGTGACAGGGGGGAGCTCCCCAACCCCCTGATTGACCCTGCTCTGTGTGTGACAGGGTATGAAGCCCCAACCCCCCTTATTGGCCCTGCTCTGTGCGTGACAGGGGGTGGCGCTGCAACCTCCCCATCGACCCTGCCTTGAGTGTGACAGGGGGCGGTGCCCCAACCCCGCAATTGGCCCTACCCTGAGCATGACTGAGGGTGGCATCGCAAACTCCCGATCTGCCCTGATCTGTGCATGACAGGGGGTGGCGCCCCAACTCCCCAATTGGCCCTGCTCTGAGCCCGACCAGGGGGCAGGCCTAAGCCAGCAGGTCGTTATCTCCTGAGGGGTCCCAGACTGTGAGAGGGCACAGGCCGGGCTGAGCCCCCCCCACCCAGTGCACAAATTTTTGTGCACTGGGCCTCTAGTATATATATAAGAATCAAACAATGAATGCATAAATACATGGAACAACAAACTGATGTCTCTGTCTCTCTGTCAAATCAATAAATAAAAAATTAAAAGTAATTGAATTAGTGCAGATGAGATTAAGTGAGAAGGGGTCGTTTTTAAAGAGAGCATCAGACAGACATAATGGTTAGATGCTTTTGACAGCAAATATAAAATAATGAGCATTAGGTTCAGGTCAAGTATTTTTTTGAAGAAGATTTATTTTATTTTATTATTTTTAATGATATAATTTATTTTGGTCAGCTCTTGAAATTAATAAAAGTGGTTTCAAATCTAATTTACTCATAGTTTCTGTTACTTATTTAAGCTTTGCCCACACAAATATTTACTATCATTAATAGTGGGAAAACCTAAGTTCCAAGGATAAAAAATAGCATACTTAAGAAATCATTATTTAATAAATTTTGCAGAATCTAAGGAAGAACAGTTCTTTTCATTTCTGGGTAGTAAAATTGCATTATTGGTAAGAATATTTCCCATATGCTGAAGTTAGAAGCACCGATTTAGAACGAAAAATATTGTAAAAGAACCTTGTAATTAGATTTTTGGATTAGATGTGTGTATATGAATAAGTATGAATGTGTGCATGTTCATGTGTATGTATTAATTAATAAGTCCTGAAATAAATATTCAGTGGAAATTTTTCAGTGTCCTAGTGGGATCATCCAACCTCTTCCTGCTTGTCCATTGAAATAGAGGCAGTAAGGGCCATTGATTAAGAAGGTAATGATTCTCCAAACAAACACAAAATGACATAATAGGCCAGACCAATGATTTGCCAGTGCAGGAATTTGAAAGGCTGACAGTGGCATCAATGGATTATTTTATGGAAATAATAATAATAATTATAGTCACTCTTTTTTGAGCACCTACTAAGTGTCAGGTTCTACTAGGCAATTTATATATGGTGTGGTATTTAATAGTTATTGTTAAACATAATAGTTATTGTTATATCAGATTTATAGATGAGGAAACTTAGGCTCAGAGAGAATAACCACATTGTCCAAGGTAAGAGCAGGGTCAAGATTCATAAAACAAATCTGTGTTGTGCCAAAGCCATAGTAATCTTACTACTTACAAATATACTCCCACTCTTTCTAATGTCATCCTCACAAGTACTCATCATTCTAAAAATTTTAACTTAAAATTTTATATTTATGATTAAAAAATAACTACTAAATGTCCATGGTTCAAAATTCAATATGTGTAAAAAATAGAATAAAAACAAGTCGCCTTTCCTCTCTGGTTCCCCAGTCCTTTAGGCCCACTTTTCAGCAACAGCCCCTAAAATAGGTTCTTGTGTATAGTCTATATATGCAAACACAGAGACTAGAGAGTCACATCCTCTCCTCCCCGCCTCCCTACTCCAACCCATCCACACAGAATGTTGACAGTGAATTCACAGTTATGGACCTTATATTTTCACTAGACACTATATATATCGTGATCCTTCCAGACCCTGACCAGTCTTAATCACATACTTATAAACTCTGTTGGATCTGTTAGCACTAAAGTTGTCTAGAGAAGCCTGTGCAATCTTTTGCAAATGTATAAGTGGTATTTGCTGAGTTTGATCAGCAAATTTTGAAGCAGAAGTAGCTATATTACTTCCCCATGGCAGTCAGTAAATTATAGGGCTTTATATTTAAAAAAAATCCAAATTGAATACCCATTACCAAGATGAAAAACAATAAACAAAATGTTAATATAAGAATTAGAGGACACAAGTTGTATAACTAAGAACTGAGATAAAGATATAGAGGAGTGATGCAAAATCTGAAATTAAAATGTGTTTGATGTATAAACACAGCCTTAAGGATAGAATATCAAAAAATGCATACAGAAGGGAAAAATGCATCCAACTGAAATACCAGAAGCCACACAGCCCATCCTTAACCCGTAATTCCATTGAAGAACAATTCGCACCACCAAGAAGAGAAAAGCTCTTAGATATAGAAAGCAAAACCCTTATCAGTACAGATGCCCAGCATTCAGGAAACAATTTGGACACAGGAAAAAATATAATCTCTTTCCCCCATGATGTGGCAGCAGAGAATAGATCAAAAAGCATCAGCCAGAGGAGTCCAGCAGGGACTAAAAACGGGGAGGGTTTTCACATTCAGAGGCCTGGAGAAAAGAGCAGGCATCTTGCTCACAAGCAGAAGAAAGATACAGGTGATTTTTCCGATTAATCTTAGCAACAGATCTAAAACATATGTTTATTTATTTATAAATATTTTTTAATTTATTTCAGACAGGAAGGGAAAGGGAGAGAGAGATAGAAACATCAATGATGACAGTCATTGATCGGCTGCTTCCTATGCGCCCCCTACTGGGGATGAGCCCGTAACCCAGGCATATGCCCTTGACCAGAACGGAACCTGGGACTCTTCAGTTCACAGGCTGACGCTTTATCCACTGAGCCAAAACAGGTAGGGGAGCTCTGAAACATTTAGCACCCCATTTGGTTGCTTACCAGGTATTGAGTCTTCCTTTGAATGTAGGAAAAGCACAAACTGGCATCCTCTCTGCAAGTTTTGCAGACACACCCTGTATCATTCACTCACAATTCTCTAAAGTATGTAATTCAGTTCACTCCCATGAACATGCATCAGGTCCTTCTTACATGCAAGATGCTGAAATGAAAAATAAGCTTGCAGATCATCTCTTTCATTGAGATGCTTGCCTCGACTGTAAAAGAAGAGGGTAAAATGAATTGCTTTCTAATCAAGCACTTTTCTACACTCAGATTATTTATTTAGTTTTATGATGCTCAGCTGCCTCTCTTGACTGGGTCTCAGAACATTCCTAAGAATACTCCTTGGTTTTATAGCTGCCATTGGCAACAAATGGTCTCAAAACACCCATGAAATATCTCCTCCTGGATTTCGTTATGCAGTTTCTAGCAAAGACTTTTCCTTCTGAAAAAAAAGAAAGAAAGAAAGAAAGCAATATTTAATTACAGCCATGCTCATGATCTGAGAAATTGGCTTATGCCTTTTGATCTCAGATTTACACCAATTTCACAGGAATTCATCTTGAATTCTTCTCTAAGCCCTAGCTTTCTTACAAATAAGAACTTGGGTGTGTGTTTATTGCCTTTGGACTGACACAGAAATATATATGAACGTAGATATCTCCCTGTCTCCTTTCTTAAGAAATTTGAGATAGGCTGGATAAATGCATACATTTGCAAAGGGATAAAATCAGAATCTGAGAATCCAGGAACATAAGGGAAAGAAAATATCAAACTAAATCTTGTGTGAATCAGTTGCATGACACGAGGGCTGCAAATTTGGCTCTAAGCTTCATAACTGGCAAAGGCAAAGAAAGAAACATTATTCTAAGAGTCACAGGGTCTAAAAGCTATGAGGAAGCACAGCTTTTCCGGGTACTGAGCCCTGAGAGAAATCTCTCCCCAGGATCCTCATAAAAGTAACACTGTGAAGTATAGTAGATGATATAAAAATGCCTTAGAAGTTTCACACGATGTTTTCCTGTAATGTGCCTTAATGTAGAAGGATGGCAGATATCAAAAGGTAATTCAGTTAATGCAAGGCTGGGAGGAACCAGACGGTCTCAGCTTCGGCCAGTTTCCCTATCAGGGTGAGGACTTTCTTTCTTTCTTTCTTTCTTTCTTTCTTTCTTTCTTTCTTTCTTTCTTTCTTTCTTTCTTTCTTTCTTTCTTTTTTATTGATTTCAGAGAGGAAGGGAGAGGGCGAGATACTAGTAGAAACATCAATGATGAGAGAGAATCATTGATTGGCTGCCTCCTGCACGCCCCACAGTGGGGATCGAGCCCACAACCCAGGCATGTGTCCTGACCGGAATCGAACCGGGGACTCTTCTGTTTGCAGGCCAGCACTCTATCCACTGAGCCAAACCAGCTAGGGCAGGATAAAGATTTCTTAATTCGATTCTGACCTGCTTAGGGCTTCTATCTAGGGTAGGAAGATTAAAACAATTCATTTAAATTAGAAGTATTTTATCATAAGTAGCTGGTCATTGCAATTTAGATGGGGTAACACAGGCAAGGAAAGCTAGCCTAGAACAGAGCCTGGCATAGAGGAGGATATAAAGAAATGTGAGTTTCCATGGGTCCCTTAGCATGAAGTGCTTTCCTGGTAAGTTTGGCAATGCGGTGTAACGAAATGACCATGACCATTGTGGAGAGGCAGACTGGTGGTTAATGGCTGTGGCAACCTTTGGAAGCACCAATGGTGCCCCAAGTATCTTTCTAAGTTTTTTCTTAGGGAACTCTAAGGTTTTGCTTATGCTGAATTCTCAAGGTCTGGGTCATAGATCCAATTGAAAAGCTAAACAAATTTATGAATTTTCTTCTTGGAAAAAGACCCATGCCAAATTCTCCATACAATTTCATGATGTTCAAGGACCCCCTCAGTCTATCCTGTAATTCTCCAGAGTTAGGAGACTCTGTTTGAGTGGCATGCCCCAGGATCCTGCAAAAAAACTCTACATTCTCATGATCATTTCCATCAATGAGTTGGGTTCTGAAGACAATGATGACATACCAACCAAATGTGTGGTTAAGACTATGGCCAGAAAGAGAGAAATCACATTGCTTGGCACACCAATTTAATATGACAACATTGAATAGAAATGACAGTGAACTCATGCATTTAGAGTCTGTTATGGGTTGAACTGTGTTCTCCCAAAATTCATATATTAAAACTTTAACCCCCAAAATGTGACATTATGTGGAGGTAGGACTTTAAAGAGGTGATTAAGTTAAAATGGGGCTGTTAGGGTGAGATTAATCCATTATGTCTGGTGTCCTTATTAGAAGAGAAAATTTGGACACACAAGGGGACACAGAGGAAAAGCCATGTGAAGAGAGAGCAAGAGGACAGCCAACATAATAGTGGTGTTCATTAGTCGATAAGCCAAGAAGAGAGGCCTCAGTAGAAACTAACCCTGCTGACACCTTGATCTTGGACTTTTAGCCTCCAGAACTGAGAAAATACAGTATTTTTCCATGTATAAGATTCCCCCATGTATAAGATGCCTCCCACTTTTCCAACCCCAAATTAAGAAATCAATTATTTTAAACATAAAACAGAACACATTTTTATTTAGTAATTACTGCAGGTAATATTTACATACCAGTACTATGATACTATGCAGCATATCTATTCACTTTATTCAGCCTCTGTTGCATCACTGCTCTCTTCTTCATCACTATTAGTTCCAGACATATCAATTTCTTCAACTTCTATTGTATCACTGTTGTCTTCTTAGTCACTGTATATGTGAGACCATCCTCATAAACTGGTGGCATTTTCTGGGCTAATTTTGTTCATGTTCTCATGGACAACCCTTCTCTCCTCACGAGATTGAAGCACCATTTTGCCATTCTAAAATCAACAATGTTCATTTCGCTTGCAAACATTCTTGCCTGACATTGAATAGCTTGGCCAACACACATAAGCCACTCTGGCGCTGCTCCATAATCCAAGTCCTAAGCCTCTGCTCCAAGTTTGCCCACTTTGCTGGTTTTCCTCTTATGGCCTTCTTTTTAGCATCTTCAGGAGTTGTTCTTCCTGTTTTCTCCACTGTCTGACCATACACTCAGTGGGAGGAGGAGGTTCAAATGGTCTCTCTGCAGCTCTATTTCAATGATCTTTTGCATAGCTGATTACATTCAGTTTGAATTTTGCACAGTAAGACAATCGCTTACCAGTATTTATCTTTTGACATCTTTATGGGCTCAGAACGCCCCAGTCCCTGTTTCATCTGCACACTCTCCACACCCACCTCCAATTACGGCATCAGCTGATGTCAGTAACAATAATGCTCCTGATTGGAGGAAGCCTGTTTGGCAAGATATGGGCAGCTGCGCACCCTCGTGGCTCCCTCCTCGGCTGACTTCCATGTCTAAGACACCCCTCAATTTTCATTTTAACAATTTTAGAAAAAAATAGTGTCTTATACATGGAAAAATATGGTATATTTCTGTTTATTATTGTAACTGAACAAACAAAAGAAAGTTCCATAAGAAAGCACAAGGAATGGAGATAGGAGAGACATTTGATTTTAGAGCAGCAGTGTTAAAGCTGTATGAGACATTTAAGCTATATGAGACATTTAAGTTAATTTTAAATGCAGTGAAAATGAAATATTTGCTGACTCTCCCTGTAGAGATCCTCCTTACAAAGCCCCTGTCTTTGAGAACAGCAGTCTTGACCATGAGACTTGCTTTTGCCAATGAAATGAGAGTAGAAGTGAGTATTAGGCAATTTCCCATTATTGCTTTCTTTGCCACAGTATAAACAATATCAGATGTATTTAACCAGACACTGGTGATACCTTGTCAGAAACAGTGAGGAGAAAATTTGCTGTTATTGGTGATGTGTAGCCAGTGGTTTTAAAACATTTTTAGTAATGTAACAAAATCTTAAAAGGAGCCCTCAACACAGACCAACATGTGCTTATTAGTCTAAAGTTATTTTATGTAGTAAAATTAGTAACATTTAATTTGTATAAAACCAATTTCTATAATGGTGAGGCTTTGCTGATGAAATTAAAAATTAAGAATTGGGAGTATTTACTCATCAATTGTTACCAAGTTGACACTCTTTGCCAGTACTGTTCTTGACATTGGAAATAGGACATGGTTAAGTTTCTTGGTCTCCTGGAAGAACTTGAATAGAGGAGACAGACAATCAACAACTAAACCAATAAATAAGATAATTTTAAATAGTAATAAATGCTATGAAGAACAAATAATGCAATATGATAGAGAGTAGGTGACTGTGTAGACACAGTAAAGTGAATGGTTTGGGATGACCTCTTAGGAGCTAATATGTCACTGAAACCTGAGTGACAAGGAGGATTCTGAGCGTGAACGTACCATGCAGAGGAAAAGGCAGTACAAAGGCCAGGGTGGAAATGAACACATATTTGCCCTAGCTGGTTTGGCTCAGTGAATAGAGTGTTACCCTGCAGACTGAAAGGTCCTGGGTTTGATTCCAGTCAAGGGCACATGCCCTGGTTTCAGGCTCAATCCCCAGTGTGGGGCATGCAGGAGGCAGCTGATCAATTATTCTCACTCATCATTGATGTTTCTATTTCTCCCTCTCCCTTCTCTCTTAAATCAATTTTATAAAAAGAAATGAACACATGTTTGAGTAACAGAGTGGTTACTGTGCTCTGCTACTGCAGAATAAGAGGGAGAGCAAGGTGGGTGAGGGACAGATCATGGAGGATCTTATACACCAGCTATCAAACTACCTATGGTAAAGAGCTTTAAAAATTAAAAAAAAAAATCAGCCACAGACCAACATGTAATCCAACATGGTTAGTTTGCAGCATGTGCTACAAGATCAACACCATACAAGTTTGACACCCCCCAACGTTAACTGTAACCTGTCTTCAATGAGATGAGTCCACAGATCATGTGCTTGACATTGTGGCAATGTCAAATTGCTATGACAGTTTCTAAATGCTGACTTTTAATTTCTGTCCTTATTGTATACTAGAGGCCCAGTGTACAAAATTCATGCACTCAGGGGGTGGGAAAGGGCGCCCCTAAGCCTGGCCTGTGCCCTCTCACAGTCCGGGAGCCCTTGGGGGATGTCCAACTGATGGCTTAGGCCAGCCGTGGGCAAACTACGGCCCGCGGGCCGGATCCGGCCAGTTTGAAATGAATAAAACTATTGAAAAAAAAGACCATACCCTTTTATGTAATGATGTTTACTTTGAATTTATATTAGTTCACACAAACACTCCATCCATGCTTTTGTTCTGGCCCTCCGGTCCAGTTTAAGAACCCATTGTGGCCCTTGAGTCAAAAAGTTTGCCCACCCCTGGCTTAGGCCCATCCTTAGTCAGACATCCTTAGTGCTGCTGCAGAGAGGCTCCCGCCACTGCTGCTGCACTCACCAGCCATGAGCCCAGCTTCTGGCTGAGTGGTGCTCCCCCTGTGGGAGCTCATTAGCCACCAGGGGGCAGCTCCTGCATTGAGCGTCTGCCCCCTGGTAGTCAGTGTGTGTCATAGTGACCGATTGTTCTTCTGTCAGGCTGAAACTGGCTCTCTGACATCCCCTGAGGGTCCCAGTTTGCGAGAAGGTGCAGGCCAGGCCGAGGGACCCCACCGGTGCATGATTGGGGCCGGGGAGGGATTTGGGAGGTTGGCCAGCTAGGGAGGAACAGTGGGAGGGCTCCAGGGCATGTCTGGCCCATCTTGCTCAGTCCTGATAGGCTGGAACCCAGCAGCAGGATAACCTACTGGTCGGAGCATCTGCACCCTGGTGGTCAGTGCATGTCATAGCGACTGGTCGACCAGTTGACTGCCCCTCCCCCCCACCCCCCCTGGTCAGTGCATGTCATAGTGAGCAGTTGAGCAGCCTTACCATATCATTAGCATATTATGCTTTGATTGGTTGAAGAGCCAACTGGATGACCAGACACTTAGCATATTAAGCTTTTATTATATAAGATACCTTGATGCAGACCAGGAACACATGTCTGTGGATCTGTAAACCACATTTTGAGTAGTGCATGGAAAGGATCTTAGGTTTTACTCCAAGTGCAAGGGGAAGCACATATAGGCAAGGTGAAAAAGAGAAAAACCAAGGACCAATTACAGGACTGTGGGGGCATTCTTTACCAAGGTGGAGAAGACTTACGAGAAACAAATCTGGGAAGAGAAAGCAAAAGTTCTGCTTTGAACATGTTAAGTGAGGAGTGTCTAGATCTCCAAGTGAGAGGTCAAGGAGTAAGTTAGGTATATGAATCTGGAGCTCACAGCTGAGATCAGGGCCAGAGATATAATACGGAAAGTCATGATAGCCTGCATTTAAAGCCACAGACCAGGGGAGTTATTTAGCAAGTGCTGTTATGAAAGAAATGAGATTGCATGACCTAGATCTGGGGGCATTCTGACATAAGACTCATTGACTCCATGTCAATAATCACAAACTTTGAATCTAATATTTATGGAACCAGGGCATCACAAAACATGAGTTAAATCCCCAAGTGGGACAAGGTTGGCATAAAGAGGGTCGATAAATACACATGGGATGAATGAGCTCCAAAATACCCTTCTAAATCTGAGATACTGAAATTCAAGTATTGTTCAAGCTTCATCTCCATGACATAGTGTGTTGAATAGGGCCTCCAAAAAGCCATTATATGCCTCAGAAACTGTGAATGGGAACTTAAATGATAAAGGGTCTTTGGATGATCCAGCTGGTTCCTACAGCCACTGACAAGTATTTTTATAAGAGACACTGAGAGGAGAGACACAGACAGAAGAGAGGAGGCCATGTGGCCATGGTAGAGATCGGAGTGATGCTGAGGAATGGTGGCAGCCCCTAGAAGCTACGTTAGGCAAGAAGGATGCCCCTCCAGAACTTTAGAGAGAGCGCAGTCCCACAGACACATCCGTTTTGAATTTCTGTTCCTCAGAACTGTGAGAGAATACATTTCAGTTATTTTAAGCCACCCAGACTATGGTAGCTTGTTAAGGCAGCCTAGGAACATAACATACGTGGAATATTTTAGCTGACTCTATTTCCACATTTCCACTGGAGCTGTGTCTTATTCTGACCCAGTGATTCTTGGCCTAGAGCAGTGATTGGCAAACTGCAGCTGGCGAACCACATGCGGCTCTTTGGGCCCTTGAGTGTGGCTCTTCCACAACATACCACGTGTGGGCATGCACATACAGTGCTATTGACACTTCGTGGCCCATGTGCAGAAGTCGGTATTTTGTGGAAGAGCCACACTCAAGGGGCCAAAGAGCTGCATGTGGCTCGTGAGCCGCAGTTTGCCGACCACTGGCCTAGAGAACTTATGAAAAAGACTGATGTCTGGGTCACACTCTCAGAGATTCTGCTTCATTGGGCTTGGGGTACAGGCTGGCTTTGGTGGACAGTCAGGGTTGAAAACTGTCATTTAATTAGTGACAACAACTTAATATCATGGGGTGACATAGAAGTACGTGGGATGGGAACAGCTATAGAAAATGTTTTAACCTTAGGAAATTGCTCTGGAAATAACATTCTGTATCTTTATGCCCTAATATAAAGTATTCTTAGGAACTGTTTGGACTGTCAGCAGTCTGTATATACCCTTTTGGAACTCAGACAGTCCTGTTTCCACTGTGAAGAAGTGAATGGATGCTCTGATGAATCTGGACAAACCCCCTCCCCGTGATGCCCCAGAAGCACTAGGGGAGGCATTGCCTTCTAGATCGACAATGCTTAACTTAGCATAAATCAAAGATGTCACTGGCAAACCCTTCCTTACAATTAGATAATGACAATTTTGAATTTCTTGTGGCTGGTACTTCATGTAATTAAGAAAAAATCTGCAGGCTGGATGTGCTGAATAGCAGAATAGTACCTTATTATTTGGAAGGAAGAGGGTCCCTAATTGTGGAACGAAGCAATTCGTTGTATGCCATCCCTAAATAAATGTTTCTTTATTTCTGAAGCTGTGTGACCTCCTGTAGCGGTCTTCCTAGCACGTCAGGGAGCAGTCAGGAGTGAATGTAGTTAGCAACGCACGCTTGTCTGTAAAGGGCCTTTGACAACGAGCTCACTGCATCTATTGACTCCCTGGGAAGTCTGAGGTCACAAGCTTGGCTGGAGCACATGAGCCCAGATAATGAAGATGGTTTTACCCTCTTGAAACAGGGCCAGAAACTTTATCTACTTCATTGTGCACTTTGGGTCATGTGCTAACCATGAGGCTTTCTCTAACACTAATCCCCCTAATGATGGCTTCTCCCAGCCCTTACACAAACCCCACGAGGCCCGGTGGCTGGCAATCCAGACAGAATAAAGGCAGCCCGGTGTTTGGCTTTTGAACTGAGTTCAAGGCAATTAAAGTCATGGGCTAAGGAGTAAAGGAGGGGGGTTAAAAATACCAGCATAATAAGTAGTATGACTGGAGTGCTCTGCAAATTAACTCAATTAGACAAAGCCTGATTTAACGGGGAAGATGGTGAGAAGCGCTACCCTCATTAAATCTGGCTGTTAGAGGCACTTCTATAAAATTAAATTTGTTTGAGTTGTTTGGATCACATAAAATAGTCTGTGCGTGTGCATGTACACACGTGCACATGCGTGGGTTCTGTGATTTTGTGGGTATTTTTTAAAGAGGAGAGGAACAGACCGCAAAACAAAAATATACAAAAACAAAACAAAACAACAAAAACAAACAAAAATAAAAAACGGAGTGAATGCTCAAGAGCTCGAGTGGAAGACAAGAAGAAAGCAGTATAGGAGGAGAGAGAAAGTTCCCAGAGTGTAAAGCCATGCGCTCTCTTTGGTGGGGGCTTCTGCTCAGTTGGCTGGGCTGTGGAATGCTGCCCGGAGCCCGGGCCCAGTTCCCCCGAGTCTGCATGACGGTGGCCAGCCTGGTGGCCAAGGAGTGCTGCCCGCCGCTGGGTGTGGAGCCGGCCAACGTCTGTGGCTCTCAAGAGGGCCGGGGCCAGTGCACGGAGGTGCAAGCCGACACCAGGCCCTGGAGTGGTCCTTATGTCCTGAGAAACCAGGATGACCGAGAACGGTGGCCACGGAAGTTCTTCAACCGGACCTGCAACTGCACAGGTGAGGCAGACCCCCGGGGGGAGACCTGGCCTGCCCCTAACTGAGTGGGGAGGGCCCAGTTGGGAAAGGAGCCCCAGCGAAGAGATGGCTAGGCCAGGCTCTGCAAGGCAATCCAAGTTTGTGTCTCATAGGGAGCAAATTGAGGAAGGCTAATGTCTTGCTTAGATTCTTCACGCCCTCTAGTACATGTAGTTATGGAATCTAAGTAAATATGGCATGAGCCAAGCCTGGCTATATGAACTCATGCCAACATACCATTGGCTTGTCTGTTGGAAGCTACAGGGCTCAGGAGTCAGCTTTGAAAACCAGAGCAAGTCCTTTCACGATGGAGTCAATGCACTCTCCCGAAATGGGTTTGCACTTGTTGAAGAAAGGGGCGGGTGAGGTTGGCATCTGGAAGACGGGCGTGGAAGGCAGGTGTTCTGTTGTCTGAGTGTCCGAGTTTTGAACATTTCGACAGGTCTCACGCAGAGGGACGTTATGCCTGGGTGGGTCGTAACTTTGCCAAAGCTGGAGAGATGTGGCGGGGCCAAGCTGTCTCTGTGATCTGGGGAGGGAGGATTGTTATCAGAGAGCAATGGCTTTTCTCTCTCTTTTCTGGGTTCGATGTGGGCATTTCACAGTTGCGCAGTGTCCCTCTTTTCGGCATTAGTCTCTCTTATGAACCGTTTGTTTGAAATCTCTGCGCACTTCTTATGCCTCTGGCTCTTCTGAGCCTTCGCAGGTCCTCCTCACTGGGCTCAGCAGCTGTGACAGCCATGACAAACTCTCAAAGGCGGGCAGGGCATTTGAAACACAGAAAACATAAGCGGCAACTTTAGCAAAGCCCTTCGACACTGTCCCGCATATCCAGCTGCATAAGGAGTTTTCCCTTTTAAATTATGTTGTACTATATTTTTATATGATACCAAAACCTGGAAAATACAGATAATTGAACTATGTAAGGTTGTAAAAAGTAAACTAAGAGAATGTACAAAAGATTGTGATATTAAAGTAGGAGTGATGTTGGTATTTTTAAACTTTAAAAATAATTCTGGCTTTAAAATCATTTTGTAGTCATATTGTTAATTCTATGACTCAAAGAAATTATTAATTTTGCCTTGAGTATTAATTGTGACCAGGAGTTTTTAATAGCATATTGAATATTACTGTCCATTTTTCTAAACCAATTGAACATTTGCTTCTATAGACATTATCTCATAGATTCTCATGGCTTTGCAGTCTAATGAGAAACAGCAGGTTTCATATTACTTGGGTGATTGGAAACCACACCACACAGTAATTTCTTTGTATGGACTGAATCAAAATTTCTTCCAGAACACTTATTTCCGGATCAATCAATGTTAGAGTACCGCAAGTACACAGGTTGGAAATCTCTGAGACAGAAGGTATTAAGAAGTCAGATATAAATGTCCATTCTTCTTATCACCATCTACTTTATCTTTTTGACCTGTGTTACAAGCTTTTTTTAAAAAAGATGGGGATGGGAAGAACAGAGAGTGGCAGAATTGAAGGGATAATTGTAATTTCTCTTTCCTGGGGGAATGCTTATAAATATTTCTCTAGAAGTGACAGAAACTTGGGGTCATGGTGGCCTACATTCAAAACATACAAGGAATCCCCTGTCTGAGGAGGATAAACATACCTACGAGGCAGAGGGCCAGGAACGGGGCCTGTCCTCTAAGTCCAGACTGTAAGGACCTCTCATGTCCATAAGCCAGTCAAAGGAAGCAGGG
This sequence comes from Myotis daubentonii, assembly GCF_963259705.1. NCBI lineage: Eukaryota > Metazoa > Chordata > Mammalia > Chiroptera > Vespertilionidae > Myotis > Myotis daubentonii. The sequence goes on along the minus strand of NC_081841.1, from coordinate 177,681,146 downwards.
CTTCCTCAAGGTGTGTGGTGTATGGTCTCCAACTCCAGACATTGTCATGGCCATGACTGCTTCTGAGACCCACTACCAGGTTATGGCTTACCCTCCTCTTCCATGAGCTGGTTTATCCGGACTCATACAGGACCATAGTTCTTTCCATCCTCACTTTGGATGGCTCCACTTACACTGGGGAGATGGTCTTTTTCTTTGGGTCTCAGGGCACCAGACTAAGTCCTTAGTGACTGAGCTGGAAAGTTATTTAGTAGGCACAGTAATCACTGTGATGTGTCATATGTCCTAAAGCAAGACACATGTCTTTCCCTATATTCTTCCTAAAGAGTGAGTTGCTTGCCTTTCTAGGGTAGCTTTTTCATGGTTTAAGAGCCAGTCTTTACGATTTAAAACTAATCTTGAGAGCTCCAAAGCCCTCTTCTCTGGTAGCCTCATAATTACTTTGCAAATAGGACCTTTGGAATTCACTGGGGTCACCCAAAATTTAAAGAAGTATAGCCTTAGCCAGTTTGGCTCAGTGGATAGAGCATTGGCCTGTGGACTGAAGGATCCCAGGTTCAATTCCAGTTAAGGGCACATACCTCGGGTGTCCATCCGGGACCCTGGTTGGGGTGCGTGCAGGAGGCAACCAATTGATGTGTTTCTCTCACATCGATATTTCTCTGTCTTTCCCTTTCTCTTCCACTCTCTCTAAAGATCAATGGAAAAATATCCTCTGGTGAGGATTAAAAAAAAAAAAAAGAAGTATAGATTAGCTTGTGGCAAATAGGCTACTGATGACCTTGAACTTTGTTAAATCAGTGGAAAAATAAGCACACCATTCATCTATTGCTGGACATTTAGGTTGTTCCCACATATTAGCTATTGGGAATAGTGCTGCAATGAGCGTGGGGATACTAATATTTCTTCGAGACCTCAATTTCAATTCCTTTGGATAAATACCCCAAAGTGGGATTGCTGGATCATATAATAGTTCTATTTTTAAGTTTTGAAGAACATTCATACTGTTATCCATAAGCAGTTGCCCCATTTTGCATTCCCACCAATAGTGCATAAGGTTTCCAATTTCTCCACAACCTAGCCAAGCGGTATATATGTGCAATTGAATACTATTCAGCCAAAAAAGGAAGAAAATTCTGTAATATGTAACACATGAATGAACCTGGAGGATATTTTGCTAAAGAAATAAATTAGTCACAGAAAGACAAAAACTGCATGATTCCACTTATATGAGTTATCTAAATTAATCAGATTGAGCAAAATAACTGAGAGTTCTATAGTTTTGTACCTACAATAATGTATTACACATTTAAAAATGTAAGTGTTCTTACCACACAAAAAATAAAAATGAAAATAAAAATTAACACCATAGTTTCTATGACCTCGAAGTTGGTAAAATATTTTAGCCTATTTAATTAAAATAAATGCAAACTCCGAGGGGGGGTGGGTAACTCTAAATTATGTGCTCAAATTCTCTAGAGAGAATTTCTCATTTCTCTATTCTCTGTGGGGATAAATTGAAAACAAACGTTATTGAACTTAATTGTCAGGAAGAGCTGAATTTCAGGAGACTTAGCCATTCACTTTATAAGTCATACCTGCCACATGGCTTTTCTGAGACTAACCAGTTGCAGCTGTGTCTTTAGACTTTTGAAAAACATGCACACCAAATAGTTTTTGAATAGTTGTCTGAGCACTTCTTGTTTGTACAAGTGACTAAGTGCCTCCATTTTCCAATCTCTGGAATGGGGATAATGATGAAACCACACCTGTAAAATCCTTTTGAGCTCTGTAGATGAAAGGCCCTATGTGAGTATAAAGTATTGTTATTAAAATAATAGAATCTCTAATTAAAAGGAATAGCTATTTAGAGCTCCTTATAAATCCACTAATCGGTGGTCTTTAAGCTTATTTAGCCTAATAGCTTTCTGAGGTTGAGCTGATGTAGTTCGTGTAGGAACGTGCATTGTTTGGTTGCCCTTAGTCTCTTTCCATTTCTATCCCAGTCCTAAGTAGATATTGGACTTTGTCTTTTTAATTTTATTTTTTGCTCAAAGACATACTCAGTGCTAGATAGACTGGTATCTAGGGATCCTTTATTTTTTCTTTCTCTTCATTTCTAAAAGGGCCCTCTATTTTTTTTTTTTTTTTTTTTGCTGTTGCTATGGTGGATTAAGGGGAAAAAATAACATGTTAAATTGATGTAAGGAACTACTAGGAAGTCTAAATTAAAGAAATAAACATTTGGGCTCTAGGGTTTTAAGTTGTTGCACTTTTCAGTTGTCATCAGCATTTTAACAGATTTTTGAGATCAGGTTTAGAAGCTAAAAAATGAAAAGGATCTGCAGAGCTTTGGAATATTTTCTCTGAGACATGGTATAACATGAATTTTTAATTTTTTTATTTTTCAATAATAGTTGATGTACAATTTTTTTTGTTCATCCTCACCTGAGGATATTTTTCCAATGAGTTTTAGAGAGAGTGGAAGGGAGGGTAAGAGACAGAGAGAAACATTGATGTGAGAGAGACACATTGATTGGTTGCCTAGTTCTCATTCTCTGGATTGAAAGAGCAGAGACATTTGTGCAAACACAGGGAACCCGCAGTGATTTGCACTTCCTGACACCAAGGCAGCCAATTCACCTTTATGACCTGCCAGTCTTCATTGATTTTGCATTAACTCTGTCTCCTTTGTGAAATGAACCAACTTTCTTAATGTTAGATTTCACCTGAATTCTTGGAAATCAGCTTATATATGTTGGTTTCACCTTTAGCTTAGTGTATATTCTCTCCTCTAAACCAACGAGCTGTCTTGTGTCAGCCTTTTAGTGTATGCCACAGGATAGCGGGGCTCAACAGGTGGACATTGAGGCTGCCGCTCGGTCTCAGGTAGGGAGATAGAGAGAATTAGGAAGGGCCACCCTGCATGACCCATGAGAGGAAGGAGAGTATAGATGACAACATGTGCTTAGATTACTAGTGCTATCATAACAAAGCACCACAGACTAGCTGACAGAAATTCATTTTCTCACAGTTGGAGGCCTAACGTCCAAGATCAAGATGTTGGCAGGTTTGGCTGTCTTCTACCTGTGTCATCACTATCTGAGCAACCATCTGTGTTTAACTTTCCTCTTCTTATAAGGACACCAGTCATAGCAGATTAGGGGGCCACCCAAATGACCTCCTTTTAACTTAATTACCTCTTTAAAGACCCTGTCTGCAAATACAGTTATATTGTGAGGACTTAGGGGTTAGGACTTCAACATATTAGTTTGAGGGGGAGACACAGTTGAGTCCATAACAGCATGTAATACACTTGATATCCTGTTTCTTTGCAGGAAAAATTTCTAGGAAACACTCTAGTGTCCAGTTCACTTTGAGATACAAACATTTCAAGAGAGTAAGGGAGGTAGATCTACATGATGGAATACTATGCTGCTGTAAAAAAGAAGGAAATCTTACCATTTGCAACAGCATGGATGGAACTGGAGAGCATTATGCTAAGTGAAATAAGCCAGTCAATGAAGGAAAAATACCACATGATGTCACTCATTTCTGGATAATAAAGACCATTGTAAACTTATGAACAAAAATAGATACAGAGGCAGAGCTGCCTCGAACAGACTGTCAAACTACAGCAGGAAGGCCGGGGAGGGTGGGAGGGCAGGAGGGGGGTGGGTAAGAGATCAATCAAAGGACTTGTATGCATGCATATAAGCATAACCAATGGACATAAGACACTGGGGGGTAGGGGAGGCCAGGGGATTGTCAAGGGCGGGGGGGAAAAAGGAGACATATGTAATACTCTTTGTAATACTTTAAGCAATAAAAAAAAAAAAGAGAGAGAGTAAGGGAAGGAAATTGGCTTTCTTTTCCCCCTTGCAAGCACCGTCATCTTCTCATCCATTCTATCCCAAAGTTCAACTTCAGACATTTATTCCAAAGGACATAAACTTACTTCTTCTATCCCTCTCTCCCCCCTCCCTCCCTCCTATCCCAAATACTCTAGGAAACTTTGCTGGCTTTAACTGTGGAGACTGCAAGTTTGGCTGGACTGGTCCCAACTGCGATCAGAAGAAACCACCAGTTGTTCGAAAGAACATTCATTTTTTGACCCCTCAGGAGAGGGAGCAGTTCTTGGGTGCCTTAGACCTCGCGAAGAACACCACACACCCTGACTACGTGATCACCACGCAACACTGGCTGGGCCTACTTGGGCCCAACGGGACCCAGCCACAGATCGCCAACTGCAGCATTTATGATTTCTTTGTGTGGCTTCATTATTATTCTGTTAGAGATACATTATTAGGTGGGTTTCCCCCTTAGATTAACGCATATTATCATCGGTTTGTGTTTGGGGGTGGGGTAGTTGGATGGAAAGTAATTTCAGACAAGTTAATTAATAAGAGCACAACTGGAAGGAAGGGGTAGGTGTGTGAAAAAGTCAGAGAACTGTCAAATGCTGCCTAAAGTTAGGCTGGAGCAGTTTCTTCCTGCACATCAGCTGCAGACATTTGAAAATGTTCTTTCCTGTAGTTTGTGTTTTGAGTTTGAAGTCCAATCTTGTCTACAAAGCTATTAATTCTCAAAGGCAAGAGATGGTGAATTGAAGGCAAATTCCTTTAAAAAATAGTTTTATTGAATTTAGAGAGAGAGTGAGAGAGAAACATTGATATGAAACATTGACCAGCAGCCTCCTGCATGCCCCCTACTGGGGATAGAACCCAAAACCAGGGTATGTGCCCTGATCAGGACTTGAACTGGCCACCTGTCAGTGCCAATTAAGCCACACCAGCCAGGGCAAGGCAAATTTCTTTTGATTCCAGCAGAAAACATTTTTAAATCTGGCCATGGGAGCCCTCTCTGACCTTTTCTTCAAATTAGAGGATTTAACTAAACACATGCTAAACCACATGACACTTCTTTGGGCAGAATTAGAGTGTGTGTTGGAAGTGTGTCATTACCAGTAAACTCACACGTATTAGTCTTTAGACTTCCAGGTCATTATCTACGGTGCCCATGCCCTGCTGGGATCCCCAGAGTTTTTCTGGAGTTGTATTGTCAAGAAAAAGCATAGCCACAACAATGTCGTGTTCCTTCTGGCTCAGTTATTGGACTACAGTTACGTTTGATGCTTGAGAAAATGGTGACTTGCCCTTCTGGATCCTAAAAATTGGGGCTTGGGTAGAACTTGGAATGGGAAGAACTTCATTAATCTAGTAGGTTCTGCTCCATCCTCAGTCGTTTTTGACTCAGGTGAAAGCCATAAGCCCTAGTTTGTTCCAGAGGGGCTGAGTCCATTCCAGCATCTGCTCAGTGCAGTTCTGAACCTTTGGTTATACCTGCTATTATTCCCACTTTGGGAGACCCTCACTGGGGTGAGGGTTCATGAGGACATGAAGCTCACTTTGAATAGTCCCCTTCTTATTTGGAATTGTCTGTCCCCGTGTTTATCACTGGTCCCCCATCACTTGATTTTTCCTCATCATTTTTTAAATTTTAACTTTAATTTTTTGAATTAAAACAAAATTTTCCATTACAGTTGACATACAATTTTATTCTCCCTCATCATTCTGTTTTGAGAACTTTAAACTTTTTCTGGGTTAAAGCATTTAAAAAGGGCTGCACAGCCAACAGCAGCAACTGCAGTCCTTTCCTCCATGTGTCTTTAAAACACTTGCCTCTCCAGTACACATCTGTCTTTCTCTATCGATAGATAAGGAGGCTCTTCTGGCAATAAACCTTTATAGCTTTCCCGTCCTGACTCTGAGGAATTTTTGCGTTATGAGAGGCTAGTCTCTCAAGAGTAAAAGAAAAACTATAGTTTCTTTTCGTATCTAGGAATTAAATTTATATTCATGTCTGTTCAGCTCTCTGAAGTTATTATAGGCACTTTGAAAAAGAACTAAAGTTAGCTAAAGTTTCTACATAACCATCAAAAGCTGTTATGAAAGGGGGAAGAAGGATGGAACAGGCAGCAGGGAGGTGATTAAATGGCCCACAACTTTTCAGTAAAATTGGCATTTCCACTGGCCAGCCAAGTTGGTTTGAATGTATTTTTCTCTCTTCTAGTGTCGGCGACCACACTTGTCAGCCAGTAGTTCTAACTGATTGATGGCTAAGGCAAAATCCGTGAAAGTTCTTTTTTGGTTATATAAATGCTGAATTAGTGCATTAGAAGATGCTTTATTCTTAATTAATCCTTCCCTTGTAAATGTATTCATTTGTAAAGAATCAGTTAGAAAATATCTTTTAAAAATATATTTCATTTAGGTCTTAATGATCTATTCCTTTGGAGACTCTGATTTCATTAAATATATAACATGAACTTTTAAAGCTGAAAGTGACCTGAATTCCTCTGGGTCTCCGTTGACATTCAAACTTTTGAGAGTTGAAGAATTCACCCTAAAAGTGCCAGTTGATTCTGAAATGATTTTGTTGTTGCTTTCAGAAAGATAAATGACAAAAACAATTATTTTGGACTAAAACACCATGGATTTATTGGCTTTGCAGACACATCCTAGGTAAGGTTTAACTTTTTTAAAACTCTGTTCTGTGGTGTCTAATTAGTTTCCCAATTGTTTTAGGACCAGGACGCCCCTACAAGGCCATTGATTTCTCACACCAAGGACCCGCCTTTGTCACCTGGCATCGGTACCATTTGTTGTGGCTGGAAAGAGATCTCCAGGTTGGCGAAAACCATACTTTTGGTTCCTTACATTTTGTTATACATTTGGTGAAGACCCATAACATTCTTTGCATTATATGCTTTCCTGTTCTATCTTATGGCTGGATTAAGTGACTAGGCATGTCCTTTGCTTTTAGCGACTTATTGGCAATGAGTCCTTTGCTTTGCCCTACTGGAACTTTGCCACTGGGAGGAATGAGTGTGACGTGTGTACAGACCAACTGCTTGGGGCAGCAAGACAAGATGATCCGACTCTGATTAGTCAGAACTCAAGATTCTCCAGCTGGGAAATTGTCTGTGATAGGTAATCACACCTGACACTGGGTTTTCTTATGTCTGAGAGATGGCGAGTCACTTTATGTTTCTGTCCCTAGTGCATGTTGGGTTCTGTTTACATGTTTCTGCAAATGACTTTCCTGGGGGAGGTAGGATTTTTTAAAATTCTAAACTCTTTAATAAAAAATAGAGGCATGGCCCTGGCGGTGAGGCTTGGTTGGTTGGAGTATAGTCCCATGCACTGAAAAGTCACATACCCAGGTTGTGGGTTTGATACCCGGTAGGTCTCTCCCTCTCTCCACCCCCTCCATTCCTTCCTCTTTAAAATCAATAAGAAAGCATATTCTTGGATGAGGATTTTAAAAAAAATTATGAAAGTCACATTTGTGAGTTGAATGTGCTTGGCCATCATTTTGAGATCAACTATTTTAGCACCAGTCATATTCTAAGCAGTGTAATAATGCTGGGGATATAAGAGTGAATAAAATATAGCTTTTAAAAATATTGTTTTATATTTACAAAGGTGGAATGCTTGTAAATAAATTACAATACAAGGTGGGAAGTATCATAATAGATGTATGTGCAAAGTCAAGGAGAGGAGTGGGGAAAGACTCTAAGAGATAGAGATGATTATTCTGAGACTTTAAGGAGGCACAGACCTCAACCAAGTAGAGGAGGGTGGTAAGTGTGCCCTAGGTGGAGGGAATATCATATATGAAGCTAGAAAGTCTTTGGAAGCGGTGTGGTGTGGCTGGACCACAGGGTGCTGGGAGTTGAGAGGGATTGGGGAGGACGGGCTGTAAGTACTAAAGAACACAGAAGAAGGCAAGCAGCCTGCCGCCCAGGGAGAAGTCTGTCCTCAGTGAGTCCTTGAATTTGTTTCTCTTTCCTGGCACAGATCTCAGAAAAAAATTTCCCAAGAGGATTTCTTTATTCATTTGCTTCTTACAAAATCCTGTTTTTAACCCTGCTGAGCTAGCTCCCCTGTCCAGGGCACAAAGCTTCAATGTCAATACCCCTGAGCCGGGGCATGTGCGTACTTTCAGGGGTGGAAGCCTAGCTTGCAGGATCCCATTGCTCTTTCCTAAGCTTTTGCTACAGCCCTATGAACAGCGCTCCACACCACAGGGGGATGTTAACAAGTGCTTTTTACGTGACTTAGCATAATTTCATAAAGCACCATTTCTTTTAATGCCTTGAGGTATTAATAGGTGGTACGTGACAGAGTTTTCTATAAATTTAGGGAATGCTGACTAAAAAAGTTTTTTTTTTAGTTTCAGAATGTCTCAGGGCTTTTCTTCTATAAGCGAATTATTACTCTTCAAGAGGGGCCTACACTTATGTGACCCTGGCACCCTTATTTCACAGACCATCTCAGTGGAACACACTTGGGAATGCTGCCTTGGAGGCCTGCATTGTATTCCCCCCCCTGCCTAATGTTAGGGACTGGCCTCTCTCATCCTCCTGTGCGCTGATTCTATTCTCACATCCCTGGTACCATCCATTAAAACCCACACAGAAACAGCTCTAAATTGTTATTTCTCTCAGTGGGATGGCATTCTGATGGTGGAATGTCAGACCACCACAGGCCTGGGGAATATAATCTTTGGGGGGCATGGAACTTCCTCAGCCTCCATGTTCATGACATGACCATCCCCACTGCCCTAGAGCATTTGCTAATACAGCGCTTGCCCCAATACCTCCTCTCTGTATTGTTTTATCTGTTTTCACTCTGGCCACCTCCATTTGCCTTCGGTTTGCCTAAATGCTTTCCTAGCTTTCCTAGTACATAGGCCCTTCTGCCCCAACTGGCTTAGCTTGTATAGTACTGGTCACCCTCTTCTCTCTTCAGTCACTCAAGATTCAAAGGCACATAATAGGAATCAACATCTTATCTGTAAGCCCTCTTACAGTCTCTCTAGTGGAATAGTAAATATCATGATTATGCATATCTATTCACATATTATAGTTTTGCATCTATGTTTTTGAAAGTCTTTAATACATAATTACTTTTGGAGGTAGTACTTTTACCACATATCTTTGACCCTTTAAGGTAACTGTAATACATTTTATTGTATACTTGGCCCAAATTTATGATACTATCGACACATTAAGACATATTCTTTGTAATCCCTGTACAAATCTTAGCTTAGATGACTACAACCGCCGGGTCACTCTGTGTAATGGAACCTATGAAGGTTTGTTGAGAAGAAATCAAGCAGGAAGAAACGGTGAGAAATTGCCATCCTTAAAAGACATAGAAGATTGTCTGTCTCTCAAGCAGTTTGACAATCCTCCTTTCTTCCAGAACTCTACCTTCAGCTTCAGGTATGTGCTCTGAGCTGTGTAAGACGGGCACTTGACAACACTTAGGTTTTCATGCTCGTGGTTGAAATGAATTGAAAGGAAATTCAGGTGTTAGGCGACAAAACTAAGTAATGAAGGGGCTTGATAAGAGGGGATAACCAGGAATTAGTGTTAGAAAAGTCATCATCCACCCACTATAATTAATAGTGCAGTTTTAATAATTTAGCTACTTAGAACCATTTTTAAATATTTCTAATTTCTGTACACATATAGGTATAGTCTTCAGAACCAGGGAACCTCATCAACTATAGTATTTTAAAAATATTTGCCAAAATAATTTTTCTCATGATCTTTCTTATACTTTTCTGTCTTTTTTTTTTTTTAAATCTGCCTGCCATAGACCTTAAAATGGGGGTCTGATATCTCAGAGGGGAATTACAGGCTTCATGCAACTCAAATTATAACACAGCAATAACATTACTATGCTTGAAATTTAAAGGTCAGCTAATAATTCTCTCCCTCTAAATACACTTTAAGAATTATGAGAAATATGTATGTATGTATATAAGTAATATTTTAAACAAAGATAAATGAGACTCCAAAAAGAAATGGTGGATAGAGTCATATTTGTCTCCCAAACTTGGTTTTCTCTCTTTTCTGTGTATAAATTATATAACTGATGGGTTATTTGGGGCCAGGGCATGGGTAGACTCAACTTAAATGCAGAGGTTGTGTTAAGTGTAACAGGTCTCAGGGTCTGTGATGGGCTGGCACAGTCCTCAGGGTAGTGTCAAAGGTGACATAAAGGGAAACTTTTAAGATTCTCTTGAAAAGAAACATGCATTAGTTTTCCATTGTGATAAAAATGCTTTTTGACACAGATTGCATTCCATATAGATTTAAGGGAATGGTTCTCAAAGTGTGGTGCCCAGACAACCATAATTGGCATCCCCTTGGAACTGGCTGGAAATATAAATTGGTAGGACCCCGCCTGAACCTACTGAATCAGAAACTCTGGAAGCGGGGTATGAAATAAGTGTTTTTCTCCAGTGATGCTGTTATATGCTTAAATTTGAGGATCACTGAGTTAGGGTATGGACACTGAAAATGGAAAGGTTAAAAAAAAAGAAAGGGAAATTTGGGGATATGTTTAGAACACTGAATATATATTACAGTCAAGCTGCAGGTCTATTTAGTTGAGAAATAGGAATATAAGAGTATATGTTGATTTAAAAACATTTACTGATCACAGACCATGTGCTGGGTGTGGTACTGAGTCCTGTTAATAAAACTCAGAAGAAAACTGCTCTCTAGGAGTTCATTGCCTGGCCTGGGAGACAGATGTGAAGGTAAAAAATTGTCATACAGACACTAAAGAGATATAACCCAACTGAGCAGGTGCAGAACCAGCGCTGAATAAGAGTTCCCTCCCCTTAGAGGAGATCATCATTAACAGTTTGGGCTACTTCTTAGTTAATGAGCCATGGCAGAGCTCCCCATTTCCCTACCTAATCTCAAATTAGAAGATGATTCAGTAGGCTGGGGCAAATGAAAAGCCTTTATCAATTCGTGACTGTTGTTGCTGACATGCCGATTCCTCTCAGGAATGCCCTGGAGGGGTTTGATAAAGCAGATGGAACCCTGGACTCCCAAGTGATGAGCCTTCATAATTTGGTTCATTCCTTCCTGAACGGGACAAATGCTTTGCCACATTCTGCAGCCAATGATCCCATATTTGTGGTAAGTTCAAAGCCTCAGCATAGATGAAAGATTTTCAACATAATATGTTGACTTTATTTGCTTTTCAATAAGATTGAAGTTTGGTATGTGTTTTATTCTCTGTGTAACAATGGGATGTATGCCTATGTAAATTAATTTTAATCTGCACCATTGGTGTGGCTAGAGAGCATTTGAAGTCCCCTTTTCAGAAACTTGTGCTTTGGAGATGGTTGGCTTTGGAATGATCCTAGATAGGAGTTTACTGTCCAGAGGTCGATTCAGAAATTAGCCTAATGATATTAAATATTATGTCATAATTTAGCATAATTTATACCATAAATCAGCATAACGAGAAATGATTTCTAATTGGTGAACTTAGTGGCATTGAAGAGAAGTGGTGGGCTGCAAGGACTTTGCAGACACCATGACCCTTGCATGAAGGCCAGCAATCTGGCACCTTTGAAGCAGCACACACGGTCCAAAGCTCTAATTGGTGTTGGGTTCTGGTCACCTCACTTCGCAAAGCATTCTGATTGAGCTTGGCTGCTCCAGCTGTCAGATATCATTGTGTCCACTTCAGAGTGAATCTTCCATGCAAGACACTTGCCAGAGGAGAGCATGGATGTCCCTGGGTGTACAAGAACAGGTTCTTTCATTTATTTCTGTGTCTACTTGCTAATAAGTGTTTGTAGGTTTACTAGAATTTGGTCTTATACTTGCTTTCATTGTTACACACCACCTAGTAGCAAATCTACTTGAGATGGGGGACATATGGCCACTACCCCCCCTCCCCCCGCCAGTTGCAGGAGCTTCTGATATAGTATAAAAGAACCTGTTAGAGCTGAAATGACAAACCGAACTGGGTTGGTTGCAAACCTGAAGGTGTATTCTTTGGTCCTGTTGTTACTAGATAGAAATTGGGTCTGCATCAGGTCTGCCTCTGGCTGGCCTGCAGTTTGTGGGTTCTTGATTTAGTTTAGGAAAGATTTTATAACACGAGTCCAGGTGATTTTGAGAATATGTTAATTAAAGCCAGAGAAAACAAAACAAGAGCTTACAATAGAAGAAGCAACAGGAAAGCTAGGCAGGGCTGCTTTGGCTCCCTAGAAATTTTATAAGAGGTGAGGTGAGGTGGGCTGCTTTGACTCACTACAAAGTCAGAGAAAAGTGGGCCTTGGGGACAGGTTCAGGGGGTCAGCCTGGGATGAGCTGCTGCTGCCTATTGCTCTCCTGATTGCAAGTCTCATGGGGAGCCTTAGATTTTAGGAGATGAAGACCTGAGGGGCAAGAAGGGTGTGGGTGTGTTCCTGGGAGTGAGAATGTGCCCTGGGTCCTTCGCCTTGAGGGCTTTAAAGGGAGTTTAAGGAAGGTCTTAGGGGAGGATCTCAGCAGAATATTCATCAGCTTTATGCTGATACACCAAAAGGAGATTTATTCCCTTAACTTAATCCATCATTGGTTGTGTTGGAACAAATGGCAGTAATCGGATTTCTGTTATCTATCTTCCTGAGTAGGTTGATTTAAGCTATTTGCCCTCTGGTTGGGGAGGAAAAGTGTAAACCATTTACTCTTAAGTGTCCTTGGTAATAGAAGAGAGGGTTTTGTGATTTACTAGATAGCTGTAAACTGCTTGGCCTTTTAACTGTCTGTCTCCCTTTCCCTGTTCCACTTGCCCTGGCTTACTCACCTATCTTGGATAGATGGTTTCAGAGCAATTAAAGAAGAAATTTCCCTCCTGGTCCTTTTTTTATTTTGCCAGTATTTTGAGTTTATATTATTATTCAGAGAGAAGGAGTGGACTCCTGGTGTGTCCTCAGAAGAACACTAATCCTATTATCTAAAGGTCTCACCTTTATGACCTCATTTAACCTTAATTACTGCCCTATGGGCCCCATCTCCAAATATAGTCACATTGGAGATTAAAGCTTCAGCATATGGATTTGGGGGAGGATGGAGTCACAATTCAGTCCATAGCAAAGTGCATCCTGAAACCATCAGTGTATAACAGTTTATTTTTCTGGACTCCTGGGAGGCCACATGACTAAATCAAAAGCGCACAGGATTACAAATCAAATCAGTTTCACTCAGTCCTGCCTTGGGCAGTGTGGGGGCCTCACTGAACTATGTAGAGCCTCTGTCTGGTGTTGGGTAAAAGTGTTGTGTTCCTTAAAGCAACTCATAATAAATTAGGGTATTATGAAGGCACTATAGAAACTGTCAAGTGCAACATGAATATCTCAAGAATATCAATGTGTTTTATAGTAGTTGGTAGGAAAGAATTAGAAAACTGTATTGCATTTGAATTTCCAAACCTTAATTAAGATTCATCTTGTTCTCTTCAGCAGACAGTTGTGCCTTAAGGTGATTTACTGACAAGACAAAGTCAGAGGTATTTCAAAGATTATTATTATTTTTACTCCATCCAGAGTACAAAAAGAAGGAGATTTGAAGAGGGAGGGTAAAGGTATAGCTGCCACGACTCTCAGCTTCCCTGGTGGTGTGAAGGCTGAGGGAGTGTTCTGGACTCCCAGATAGATAAAAGCATGGTAAGAGAGAGCCGTAAGAAATCCCGAGATGGGAGCAATTGCTGGAGCTGTTCCTTCTTTCTAAAAAATGTTTCTCCCATCTGTGTGGTAGCAATAAATGAAGGGGTTATCACAAATGTGAACTATTGGTCCCAACCACTAATAAGAAGGGGTGAGGGAAAGCTTACCTGTTAGGTCTCCTCAGCCATCTTTGCTCTTCTGGAAGATGTCTGCCTTGTTCTAACTTGGTATTTCACTCCATTATTTTGGCTATCACCTCAGCCATCAGCTTATACCTATGCGTTTCTGGTGCTTACCTTCTCTGCTATGTAGCTATACTTCTATTTATCTATACTATATATCTCTAAATAAGTTTTTATTAAAACATACATATTCTTTCCTTTAATTTTATTTTTCAATTGCAGCTGACATTAAATATTATTTTATATTAGTTTCAGCTGTACAGCATAGTAGGTAGACAGTCATAGATTTTACAAAGAGACCCACCCCTGATATTTGAGGTACTCACCCACCTGGAACCATACATAATTATCACAATATTATTGACTATATTTTCTATGCTGTACCTTATAGCCCCATGATTATCCTGTAACTACCAATTTGTACTTCTTAATCCCTTCACCTTTTTCACCCAGCCCTCCACCCCCTTCCCCTCTGGCAACCATCAGTTTGTTTTCTGTATCTATGAGTTTATTTCTGTTTTGTTTGTTCATGTATTTTGTTCATATAAGCGAAATCATATGGTATTTGTCTTTTCTCTGCCTGACTTATTTCACTTAGCACATTACCCACTAAGTCCATCCATGCTGTTGCAGTGGTAATATTTCATTCTTTTTTTTTATGGCCTAAAACATACACTTTCAATTGTGTATCATTTGTACACACCATTTATATTCATAAGAAAAAAATGGCACAATACTCCTTATCCAGTACTCCAAAATATGAAGAGTAGAAAAGCAGAATCCTCTGACAAATAGAGAATTATGGCCCAAATCTTTCTCTCCTACTAAAGGGAATAATGATGATCCTAGCAATTTGATTTTAAGCATCCTAAGTCTCAAGGACTGCTGTGTCTTATTTCATCCTTTTGAGAAAGCCCAGTGAGTGTACACAGCTTGGCAACATTTTTCTCCCAGTGGCCAGATAACAAGTATTTTAGACTTTGCAGGCTGGACAATCTCTGTTGCAGCTACTCAACTCTGCCATTGTAGCATGAAAGCAGCCATAGACAATGTAAGAACAAATGAGAGTAGTGTTCTAGTAAAGCTTTATTTATAAAAATGGGTGCTAAGCCCTATTTGGCAACAGGCTTTAGTTTGCTAACCCCTGCTCTAAGGATCGATGTCCCTCCTCTACAATAGGGATACCTTTTTAGTCAGATTTCTCTCCCTGTTCTAGTTGGAAGCCCACCTAATGACTTTATGGATGAGGAATTCCATGACTTACATGTAGTTCAAAGATACTAGATGTTTAATCATCATTGTCTTCATTACTTTTAATGCCTTTAATATTTAAATTTTGATTTTCTTTGGGATATGTTATATGCATAAAAATAAACAAAAAGCCCCAGCCTTTCTTTGAAGGCGCTGAAGGAATAATGTTTTAGCACTAGTTCCAGAACTCACAAATAGTGTAGTCTATTTACAAAGAGTTTCATTTTAAAACCAATTTGGCCTTAAATGAGTCTTCACATATTGAGAGCCAGGTTAAAGCATTTAAGTGAACAGAGTTATAGCTTCTGGAATTTCAAATTCATGAGGCAATTCATGCAAATATACTGAATGCATTTATTAAAATTATTTTGTGTGAAATCTCTTCAAGCAAGAGAGGTATAAAGTTATATGTAATCATAGTAATGAGTAAAAGAAGGTATAATGATAAAATCAGAAAAAAATCTCTGAACTAATGTCTAAAATTCTAATAATTTCTAAAATAATTGAAGGAAATGCACATATTTATCATGGAAAATAAGATTAGGTCACAGCTAAATGGTGCTGTCTTCTATTAAATATAGATATAACCTAGGGAAAGAAAAGGAGGAAACCTAATAGACTGTAGAGTTAAATAGTTGAGTCAGCTGCCATAAAAGTAGCTATGTTAGAGACTGGTAATTCTCTACCCAATTTCTAAGGATACTGTTCTTAAAGTGTACATGTGTTATCCTTTTATTTATTTATTTATTTATTATTTATTTATTTTTAAAATATATTTTTATTGATTTCAGAGAGGAAGGGAGAGGGAGAGATAGATAGAAACATCAAATGATGAGAGAGGGAATCATTGATTGGCTGCCTCCTGCACGCCCCCCACTGGGGATCGAGCCTGCAACCCAGGCATGTGCCTTTGGCCAAAATCGAACCTGGGATCCTTCAGCCTGCAGGCCAAAGCTCTATCCACTGAGCCAAACCTCTTTGGCTATTATCCTTTTAGAAAGTACACTAGCAAGTTCTAATTCTTTCTATTCCTCAGTGGCTGGGGGATGAGCAGGTTGCATGGTTAATACCCACTGAACAGCTTGTATTTGTTCTCTACCTTTTACACTGAAATTTTAAAGGTAATAAGATGTACAAATAGCCTTAATTTCATAACACTGGCATTTCCTAACATTGACAGTCAATTGAATAAGGTAGGAATTTAGGAATCTAAAGCAAGAAAAGAGAAAACGAGTTTCTGAAAACAAAGATCTGATGGATCACACTAGGTTAATCCTGTAAGATCCCTTCAGACTCTACTATTCTAGGTTGCAGTAAAATTAGTCATATTAATAATTAGTAAAAATAACAAGTATAAAATATCTCGGAGTCAATATGATTTCAGTTGCAATTTTAAAAAAGGAGTACATAGGACAATGCTTTTCTCTCCCCAAGAGTGAAGCACTTATAAAAATAGATCTATTTTACTTATCTTTCTTTAAAAAGTCATAATTAAACTAGTACTTTGAGTAACATTTAATTTTAAATTTTAAAATAGATAATGCACGTAAGTGGTTGCAATGTAAAGGCACAATTTGAAGAAACTATCCACAAGTATCTCCCAGCTATCAAGATCATTTCCTCTGTTCTCCCTGATTTGATTTATTGTTTTATTAATATGAACACATATGTTTATAGATTTCTTCCTACTTTTTTACTTATATGGTAGCATATCACAGACACTTCTGTGACTTCATTTATATTTTCCTATTCTAAATCACTCCATACCAGTTTTTTTTTTTTTTTTTACTCCATATCAGGCTTTCTTATTCCTTTTCATTTTTTTAGGGATGAATGGGTAGTCTATAGAATGGATTTACCCTGCAATTTTTAATCAGTCTCCTATTGATGAGCATTTGGGTGATTTACTAGTATAATCTTTCGCTTTACAAACAATGCTGCAATAAGTGAATTTGTAGGGTAAGTTGAGAGACTAGAATCGCTGGGTCAAAGATTAAATAAATGTCTTTGAAATTTTTATAGATACTGCCAAATTGCTTTTCCCTCCTTACCAGCTGTGTAGCAGAGTGACAAATTTTCTGCTCTCTCTCATTAGTACACTGTGTTATTATACTTTGTAATCTTTGCCAATCTGATAGGTGAAAATGGTACTTTAGTAAGTTTACTTTTTCTTTCTCTTCTTATAAATGATGATCAGCACCTTACAGTGGTTCTCAACCTTCCTAATGCCGCGACCCTTTAATACAGTTCCTCATATTGTGGTGACCCCCAACCATAAAATTATTTTTGTTGCTACTTCATAACTGTAATTTTGCTACTGTTATGAATCATAATGTAAATACCTGATATGCAGGATGTATTTTCAGGGGCCGAGACCTATTTGAAGAACCATTTGCGTTTCCTTGAGCTGTCTATTAGGATAATGACTTCTGGGAAGAGAAAAAAATAGTTTCATAAGAGAATCAGTAAAAGAGATCTCTATGTAAGTTAGTAACAAAATACAACACATGCTTTTGATATCTTACTTTTCATGAAAACTTAACACTGTTCATATAAAATGTGTTTTGCAGTTTCACTAGCTTATGAGGAGCTAATGTGATCACTGACACCATAGCTAACCTCCAGAACAGTGCCTGGCACTTAGTAAGATACTCAATAAATTTTTGTTAGGACAATGTTATGCTATTGAGTATCTATTAATGTGTCTCTATACAAGATGTTATGCAAACATAATCTTTTAACTTCACAAAAATGTGTATGATAAACTACTCTCTTTATTTTACACGTGGGGAAAAGAGAGTTCAGAGGGGCTAAGACTTGAGTGTAAGGTCATATGAACCAGTAAGTGACCATACAGAGAACAAAAGAAAAGTTTCGTACTTGAACCTTTCCCCATGTCGTGTTTCTAGCTATAATTTTGCCTTTTATCATTATAGACAATTCTAAATTTGATCCTTTCGTAATTGCTTTCATTATAGCTGAGGAAATGTAGTCTTGTTAGATCATGTTAATAGGAATTAACATTAATTGGTAAAGGACAGGTTTGAACAATTTTGCTTGACAGGGCATTGGTTTTATGATGAATAAGCATTCACATTTTAAAAATGCCACATTTGCTTATTTAATATATGTATGTTATACATAAATTCATAAGTAGTATAACCTCTTGGTGAGTTTTATAAGAGCTAAGGTGCCAGAGAGGGTGGCTGGCCACCTGCTTGGGCAGGCTTCCCAGGGTGGCAGGATTTCTATAGGCTCAGTTTGGGGAATACGTTTGTGTTTTTTTTTTTTTTAACTTGGCAGGTGCTAAGTGGCTAGATGGAGTTGAAGGGGTCCTCTTCAAATCTAGACTTTATAAGGACAAACCCATGCTCTATTGCGGAAAACTAAACCTATACAAAGAGATGAACTATAAACACTACATTATTGTTGAAATTAAGTAGTATAATGGCAAACAATAATTTATATACAAATCTAAGATGGTCTAGCATTGATTTTTGAGTTACTCTCTCCTAGAAATTTGGTGGTTCCTTAGCCATGAATGGCCTGGAAGTGTCTCAGCTATCTAGAATCTCTTCTAACATCACCCTGGCTCTTTCTTCAACCTGTATTGTCTGGTTATGAGGAATCCTGAACTGGTCACTTATTAAAACATACATTTTTATTGATTTCAGAGAGGAAGAGAGAGATGGAGACATCATTAATGAGAGAGAATCATTGATTAGCTGCCTCCTGCATGCACCTGACCAGGAATTGAACTGTGACCTCCTGGTTTGTAGGTTGACGCTCAACCACTGAGCCATGCCAGCTGTGCTGGTCACTGCTTTTAAAGCCAACATACTAATAGCAGAACCTTCTTGTAGCCCTGTTTACACCTGTTTAAAGTTGAACCCTTAAACTACAAGCTTCCTTCCTGCAGGATTTAGCAACTGAATTTTAATGCTGTTGATATTTCTTTTAGTATGCAAGCTATTATATCTTGTATATATTTTATATATACGTATATATATTTTGAATGCAATGTTATTAAACAAATCTATACAGAAAGTGTGCTTTCCCTAACTATATAACTCCTCCAAATGCCTGAAAAACACCTCCTATTCTGTCTGCTCAGGATGCTCTGTCTGAAAGGGTGCATAGGGAAGGATAGAAAGAAAATTACAGTACGCCCTCACTTAATGTCATCAATGAGTTCTTAGAAAGTGTGACTTTAAGTGAAATGATGTTGTAACAAAACCAATTTTAATGTAGGCTAAGGGATAGAAACAAGAGTTAAGTTCTTGTGGCATATTTCTGGTCACAAAAACATCACCAAATTTCTAAATAAAGACCCCCAACACTCCTAACATTAAATATTGAAATAAATGTGAGCTATTCATACATTTAAGAAAGATGAGTAAAATGAAGATAAGATAATTATTCTCCAACTTGCTTGTTCCAGTTCAGGGTCTCAGGTGGGTGGGGCCTATCGCAGCAGCTCAGGGCACAGGGCAAACACCCATCCTGGACAGGACGCCCTGAGGGCACAGGGCACACTCACGCACAGACCCACACTCTCTCAGCCGGCACAAGGTAGACAACCTACTTCCCCTACCAGGCACATTTTTGGAATGTGGGAGGAAACTGAAGTTCCCCCTCAAAAAACCCATGCAGACATGGGAAAACATGCAAACTGCACACAGACAGTGGCTCTGGCTAGGAATCGTTTTTTCTTTCTTTCTTCGTTTTATCAATGTTATAACAAAATGACGAATAAAACAACATTTTTGAAGACCTACTGTATATGTAGAAATTCGGACCCAATGTTTTTATTATGTCATCTACCTTAAGTTCTAAATTGGAATTTCCCATATGGAACTGTGGTCTCTCTTGGGACTCAAGCACTCACATGTACATTCTCAGAGGGCCAGAGCATTAGCATGTTACTACAGTAAGAGCTACTCTGAATCGAATGATATCTCTGGATAGCACATTGAATCCAAATGCTGAACATCGTATGCTGGTCTTCGGTAATGTACAGATGTCTTTGCAGCCAGCCCCTGGTTCTTATGGTACTGTTCTTCCAGATGCAAATACTCTTGTCATGCCACCAGTGTGGCAAGGTTCTGAACTTGCAACCATCTTAGTTAAGGTTAAGTTTAATAGTAATTTCATCCCCCACTGATCTTGAAGAGATGCATGTTTTTTTCTGTAATTTATTAAGTTTCTTTATGCCTGTAAGTACAATATTTGTTGATTCATTGCTTTCTTCTGCATGGGTTACATTAAAATTTTTTTTACCTTAAAAGCCCATGCAATTACATTTTCTTCAATAGTGCCTCCAAGTTAAAATTTGGTGGTTTTTCCCTTCCTGTATGTATCCTACAGGTTGCATTACTTCTCTTTGTAGCCTGTGGATATGTTATTGCTTCCAAAATTTTGTTTATTGCATTCTTTGCATTTTCTTGGCACACACTACCCTTTTTAACTACATAAATTGGGTACTCTGTATAGAGTTCCTACCAGAGCATTTATTGTATAATGTTTTATAGCCCCTCTGAGACCTATAATCTCTCCCTATTACTTTTTCCTGTTCTTTTATCTCTTCACATTGTGAATTGCTTTAAGAGTCTTGTCCCCTCCTTTATTATTTACACTTTGCACTCGGCGAATTCTGGTGCTTTCCAAAAGTTATTTGCCTCTTGCAGCACTAAATCTGGAGCTTTCTATGTCCCGAGAGTCTCTTGTCTTTTTTTTCTAATCACAATTTGATTTCTGACTTCAATTCAGACAGTTATCTTACAGTTCAAGAAATATTGTGTGGACTTCTTTGGGAAATACATTCTGATATAGCCCTAGATACTTTTCCCATGTATCACTTAGGATTTGTCTCAACTGCTTAGAACAGGAAACCCAAATTACAGAAACCTAAACCAAAAAGAAGTTTATTTTTTTCTTTATGTGGAAGAGTTCCAGGGCAGGCAGTCCAGTCATCACGGATACTTTCTGTCTTTTTGGTCCTTGGTGAGTGGCTTCTTAACTTTGCTTGTTGGCTCTTCTTTGCTTGAAGGCTGCTGCAGCCCCATCCACATCCCAAGAAGCAGCAAGAAGAAACAGAAAGAGAGAAAGGACACTTTTAGGGTGAAACAATCACCTTTAAAGAGCTTCCCCAGAAGTCCCATCCAACGACTTCTAGTTAAATCTCATGGGTAGTTTGGCATATGCATTCACTCAAAATGCAAAGAAAGTGAACTAAGGAGAAAGAGGGGAATGGACATTGGGTAAGCAACCACAGTACTTGCCACCTTTAGACAGTCCCACTGTAGTGCTTGGGCTCCATACTTGAGGCAAAACTTCCATTTGAGGCTGCCAGGCTCCCCAGGCCATACCTTCCCTTTCTGTGAAACGCCTAACCTTCTCTGGACTTCCCAGGACATAGGGCATGTGGTACCTTTTTCAGGGACATACACCAACGACAAATGCTTAGCTCCTTTCCCAGGGATGATGACCCTTCTCAAAGATGACTCTTTTTGAACGCTACTTGTGAGAAACATTGGTCACTTGCATTATCAAGTATTCTTCCAAAGTTGTTGATTTTTGCAATAAACTATGCCTTTATTCTTTTTTTTAAAATTGATTTCAGAAAGGAAGGGAGAGGGAGAGAGAGATAGAAATATTAATGATGAGAGAGACTCGTTGATTGGCTGCCCCCTGCACGCCCCCCCACCCCCCACTGGGAATAGAGCTCGCAACTCAGGCATGAGCCCTTGACTGGAATCGAACCTGGGGCCCTTCAGTCTGCAGGCTGACGCTCTATCCACTGAGCCAAACCAGCTAGGGATGGCTTTATTCTTTTGGAGTTAAAATTTTGTTACTCAAAGCCAAGACTTTTGAATTAAAAATATCTTTTATCTCTCTAAAATCCTAGGCCTTATAATTTGATATTTTGGTTTTTAAGATGATTGTCTCTGCCATAAACTTTAAAAATCTACTCATGACAACAAATTCCCTTCAGTAAATAACTTGATTTCTGTTACTATTCAGAATGCAGCCACTTGAGACAATGTAGAAAGCCCCCATTGTTACCTGAACAGGGCAACTAAACTTCAAGGAACCTTGGGTAAGATATGAAAATGTTATCTACTGAATAAACAATAATAATACAAGCCAGAAGGGCAATGCACTTAAAGCGGTTTGAGAAGTGCA
Source organism: Myotis daubentonii (assembly GCF_963259705.1). Classification (NCBI taxonomy): domain Eukaryota; kingdom Metazoa; phylum Chordata; class Mammalia; order Chiroptera; family Vespertilionidae; genus Myotis; species Myotis daubentonii. The sequence continues at coordinate 177,658,992 of NC_081841.1, read as the reverse complement.
AAGAGCAAAGAATTCTGACTGTGGGCAAGCAGGGAAGATGTGCCTGGACAGGGATTATTGAGTTCCTTCGTCCCTGAAAGACTCTGACGCCAGAAAACAGAAGGAATGACTTTGCAGACCAGCTAGAAAGGTACCTGTTTGGGTCAATTGTACAGAAAATATAAATACTTTGGCATGACACTGTCATCAGCCAACAAATACTTACTCAGCATCAACTTTGTCCCGGTTGCATACTAAGCTTGAGGCTTCAAAGGCAGAGAGACCTTATTTAGGAGTTAGGGGTCTTGTTAGGGGAAATAGGTAAATAAATAAAATCCTATATAATAAAAACCCAGGGCGGGGGGGGGGGAAAAAGGACACATATGTAATACCCTTTGTAATACTTTAAGCAATAAAAAATAAATAAATAAATAAATAAAAACTTTTCAAATAGTTTAAAAAAAACAAAAAAAACCCCACAAACAAACAAACAACAACAAAAAAACCCCACCCAGTGACCATAATGGCAGAACGACCAGAATGACCACTCGACCAGTCACTATGAGGTGCACTGACCACCTCTTGGTCCCTTTCCCCGGCTGGCAGGCTCCGATCGCCAATGGCAAACAGGAACTGGGGTGGGTGGTGGGAGATGCGGGTGGTGCCAGGCCAAGGCCCCCACCCTGCTGGTCGCCCCACACACAGAGGGCAACACGCAGTGGGGTTGGGGCTGGTGAGCCGGCAGCAATGGCTGATCTCTTGGTGCCTCCCCTGGCCATCAGGATCCCATCACCAGATGGTGAACGGGGAACCAGGGTGGGTGGTGGCAAGATGGCCTCGATCACTGGTCAAGCTGACAGACTCCACCCATGCATGATTTTGTGCATTGGGCCTTTAGTTATAGTATAATTTGACCAGTGCTATATTTGGGGTAGAAGTAACAATGGTGAATGGATGAATAAATTTATTATTAAGTATTTATTGAAATAAGTACCTTCCTCTCCCATGTGACAGGCCCTGGGGTGACAGGCACTGGGGACACAATGGAAAGAAAAGCAGACAGTGTCCCTGAGCTCCCTGAACTTACCGTCTAGAAATGAAAGAGGAAATCTAACGACCAGGCATAAAGCCTAAGCTGAACTCACATTCATATTCTGTTGTGAAATCAGGGCTATACATGTGGAAATTTTGCTGTGAATATTTTAAAACATGTAATAATTTCTGTATTTAAGAACTTTAACAGCTTCCTTGAGGAAATTAAAATAAGCACTATGCACATTACAACATTTTTAGACTTTCTTTTCCTGGCATAATACTCAAAATTCCAATAGAGGGTTATCAAGTGAGTACACAGAAGGGTACTCCTGGTGAGAAAAATTTGAAAACCCATTTCAGATATATTTTTAACTGTCCATTCGTATTATAATACTGGCAAATGCAACCTCTTCTATCTCTCCTGTTAAAGCAAAAGCACCTGAAATTTGACTTGGCTATGTATCTATCATCCTCGCCCTTTTTTCTGAACTTAATCATTAACCTATACTTGTTGAAGGCCTCAAATGTTCCCAAACCAGTGTTCAATCTGCAACAGAATCTTTATTTGTTCACTCGACAAAGGGGTTTGTAATCCTGTTTGGAGCGATATGTCATACATTCTTGAAAACTTAACTGAAAATGCCAGTAGGCATGTCACTGATATTAGATTGGGTATATAGAGTTGCTCATGTCAAGAAGACCTACGTTCCATTGTAGAGAAAGCTCCAGCCAGGTTAATCTAACTGAAATAGTCTGATAAACGTTAAAGGTCATGTTCAATGTCTTGCAGGTCCTCCATGCCTTTACTGATGCCATTTTTGATGAGTGGATGAGAAGATTCAATCCTTCCGCAGATGCTTGGCCTCAGGAGCTGGCACCCATTGGTCACAATCGGATGTACAACATGGTTCCTTTCTTCCCTTCGGTGACTAATCAGGAATTATTTTTAACCGCAGACCAACTTGGCTACAGCTATGCCATTGATCTTCCAGGTAACTAATACAACTTCTAAATGGGTGATTCATCTTTTAAAGGAGCTTTCTTTCTTTAAAAAAAAAAAGTAAACCAAGACTTTAAATTGAAGCATTCAGGTCTCATTAACTTTATTGGCAATTTTCTAGGATACATATATTTAGTAAAATTAGCCTTTGAACTACTAATTAAACATCAGAAAAGGGACTGGTTGGATGACTGTTGTTTTAGAAAACTGAAAGTTGTGAACAAACCTTATTCCACAGAGGAAGTATCTACTCCTATACTTGATTTGGCAGTTTTGTCTGAGTTAATTGAAAGTTGGCCATGGTTTGAACTGTAAAGTCAAAATTCACTAGCCTCATGTGGAGAAGGACTCCCAGGAGATCGTTACTGGAAGGCAAGGCTGGGTTTAGAGTGAGGCAAGAACAGCACTTGTTTGGAACACAAAGTTTCAGGGGAGGCCAAATATCTTAGTAATCTAGATATGTAATAATATCATGAAATATTTTAAAACAATAAATGCAAAAATGTGTATATTTTATAAATTAATGCTTTTTTAAGACATGTTTTTAGATTGTTGATTTTTTTATTTGCTTTTCTTACTTGGTTCAAAATATAGAAGGATATTTTGATAAGTTCATATAGGGGCACTTTTTTTTTTTTTTTTTAACCTAGGCTCCAATATAGCTCTGTGTGCCATTTAAAGACTCTTAGTTTGCAATATATACAAATATTGAGTCATTATGTTGTACACCTAAACTAATAATGTGCAGTATATCAATTATACCTCATTAAAAAATCTTAGAACAGGTTGAAAAAGAAAGCTAAAATAATAGCAAATATCTTAATTTGTTAAGAAGTCAAAAAACAGACATCCCCTCTGCCAGTAGCTTTTCCCATTCGTGTCATTTCATCTTCACTAAGCCTCCACCTAGAAGTAATTAGGACCGTGTTTGAGCTCACATTTGTCTCTTTGACTGCAGAGTCTTTCAGGCCCCAGAATCTGTCCGCTGCTTTTCCTTCTAATTTGCATCTACTGCTGCCCCTTCTCCTTCCTGATTTGAAATTTCATTTCTGTGGGCAACTGAGGGTATCTCTTTGAAACTTCTTTTCCTTTTCTCTGGGACATAAAATAACCAAAAATTTTGCAATGTGCATTTTGACCATCTTTCCTGCTCTGAAACCAGCCAATTAAGACGTATAGACTGAGTGTCTAAATATGCCCTGAAAGCATTGACTCACTAGAAGACACAAACTCATACTCATTTACTGGTCTGACAAATAAGTTTACAGTTGCATCTGAGGTAGCAGAACTATAACCAGAAGTCAGAGAAGGGAGTGAGGGATTTGAGAAAGGAGGTAGGTCTTGAGCTAGATTCGAAGAGATGATAGATCTTAGGTAGCTGAGGAGGAAAGTAGCAACATTTTAGATTGAAGAAGGGCAGGGCACAGGACTGTGAAAGGCACAGATAGTCTACATAGAGGACTGTGCGAAGAAATCCTGATTGTAATATAAGGCTTGGGTAGAAGATTATTGTGAATTCAAGTTGGATATGTGATATACACCTGAAACCTATATAATTTTATTAACCAACGTTACCCCAATAAATTCAATTTAAAAAAGAAAAAATGGGCATTGAATAGTTAAAAAAATAAAGCAAAGTTGGATCTGCGAGAAGGACCTGATTATGTAGGACTTTAAAAACCAGTCAAAAACCACAATTAGGTACCATTTTCTACCCATTAGGATGGCTACTAACAAAAAAAAAAGCAGAAAATAACAAGTGTTGATGAAGATATGGAGAAATTGGAAGCCTTGTGCACTGATGGTCAAAATGTAAAATGGCACAGCCTCTGTAGAAAAACAATATGGAAGTTCCTAAAAAAAATTAAACATAGAATTACAACATGAGCTAGCAAATCAGCTTCTGGATATATATTCCAATGAATTGAAAGCAAGTAATCAAACAGATATTTGCACAACTCTGTTCATAGCAACTTTATTCACAGTAGATATAAGGTGGAGGCAACCCAAATATTCACTGATGGATGAATGGATAAATTGAGGTGGTATATGCATACAATGGAGTATTATTCATTAATAATTCACTCATTAATAATATTCATTAAAAAATCCTGTCATGTGGTACAACAAGAATGAATCTTGAAGACAGTATGCCAAGTTAAATAAAGCAGTCACAAAAGGCCCAAAACTGTATGATTCCACTTCTTTGAGGTATCAAGAGTAGTTAAATTCATAGAGATAGAAAGTAGAATGGTGGTCACCAGGATCTGGGGTGGGGGGTGGGAGATGGATGGGTTACCATTTCTGTTCTACAAGATGAAAAAAGTTCTGCGGATGGATGGTGGTGATAATTGCACAACAGTGTGAATGTACTTAATGTCACAGAACTATATACATAAACATGGTTAAGAGGGTAAAATAGATGTTATGTGTATTTTACCACAATTAAAAAATAATATTAATTTTAAAAAAAGCTAGGCAGGGCAGTTTGGACAATAACAAAAGACAATCATTTTTGGTTCCTGAACAAAGAAATGCGGACTTGAAATCTGTGTTTTAAGAAGCGTAGATTGGCAAAAGATGCTGCTCAATTAGAGCAAAAGGAGACAAATTAAAGTCCTTTTGGGGGAATCCCATCAGGATGGGTCAGAGCCCTCTGTGGGATTGAAAGAAAAGAACGAGAAGGAGAATCTACATTTAGATAGGTGTAGGATATAGAACAAGAACCTAGTGTAGAGAAACTGAATTTAAGAACAGCTGTCCAGGCTAAGATACTTTCTAAAAAAATGACAAGTAGGTATACATATACTAGAAATTATATCCATTAATTTTGTGGAAGAGTGATTATAAAATACATTTGAGTAGAGGATTGGATTTCTCATGTAGAAGATTCAGATTTTATTCACAACTATCTAAATGGGTACCAATTTTAACTGTTCCTGCTATTGAGTGTCTCCTGTTGTAATAACCCATCTGATCTGTCTTGATCATTTATCATCCCATAAAGCAGGTAGAGACAATGGCAGAAATTCTCCACCTGAGGGTTGCATATTTTGCAGTTCACCAGATACCATTTTAGCATGCATGTTTACAAATGAGCTTCTAACTCACAAAAGTAGTTATATATACTTCCTTGGAGGGTTTATTCTATATAAATATTTATTATAAGACAATTTTAAAGATGCAATATACTGTATTTAAATAATGGAATGACATTTCCCACTTCCTTAAGAAAGAAAACAATTGTGGCTATGATAAATAGTTGGTGAGGAAGGAGAAGATAAATTTTATTCTAGCCAGTGTTGTTTTGCTTTATCAACAAAAAATGCATGTAAAAGGCAAATTGGTCTACTTTTTCCTTTGTGAAGAGTGTTCAGCTGATGAAAACCCCAACCACAGACTTTTTTTCTTCTGTTTTAATTTCAGTTGAAGAAACTCCAAGTTGGTCTGTGACTCTCCCAGTGGTTATGGGAATGCTGGTGGCTTTGGTTGGTCTTTTTGTCTTGCTGGCTTTCCTTCAGTACAGAAGACTTCGCAAAGGATATGCGCCCTTAATGGAGACACATTTGAACAAGAGATACACAGAAGAAGCCTAGGATGCTCATGCCTTACCCCAGAGAAGAGGCCAGCCACGAAGACCTTGTTGCTGAGACCCTGACAACAAGCTAATCCTCACGGTTCTTCCTTTAGCTAAAGATCTTTGGCACAGCTCATTCTGTTGTGATGATCCCAAACACAGACGATGCTTAGCTGTAGTTTCTGGTTTGCTTTTCTGTGTAACAGACTGAAGCTGAAGTGCTTGAGGCTATCTCTACCATCAAACAAAGGTAGAGCTGAAGATGTGTGCTATCTCATAATAGTTCCCCATATGGATTTAGCCTCCTCAGTGTTTTGAGAACGTAAAAAAAAAAAGTTGGTTGTGTAGATTTATTGTAATATTATGGTTAGTGAAATTTGTGATTTGGACAAGATTATGGTTCAATCTTTCTCAGCCCAAGTGTCACCATTTGTAATAGGGTTGGGTAGGGAGTGGCAGATGCCACAATGGTCTCTAAGCTCCCTTTGAACTACAAATATCTATGCTTTTAGGTGCCTTTCTGATTGTCTTCTTGAGGCTTATTTTTCTTCTTTTCCTCTTCAGCCTTTAAAATGGCTGAGAGGATGAAAATAGGCCTTATTTTCCAAGTAAGGTAGAGAATAAATGAATGAATGAATGATTCGGTTCTTTTATATATCAGACTTTTCAGAATTTGTCAAAAGTCTGAAGTTCTTAACAGTAGACATATCACAAGATTCAATAGCTGGATAGATATGAATCATACAGTGATAAATAAGTAAATGAAGGATTAAATTATAGAGCTTTCCAGTTAACTAACATACAATTTCAAACCCATTACCAAAAATAGAATCCCTCTTTCCAGGAAAGGCTGACTGGAGAAGGCTGGTGAGGATCCCGAATATCAGAGTTCCATTGCTCTCAGTCTCATTTGACTGATCCTGAACCAATTTCTTTACTAGGCAGCCTCAGATGAAAAATTACTAACCTAAAATGCATTTGGCTTATTTTTAAGAGTTGACTTTATACTAATTAATTCTGTACTATACTGACATTACTTATGAATATTAATCAATTAAGTCTCATCATTTAAAAGCAAACCATGTATACAAAATAGAACAACTCAGAATTAAATGGTTATGTTCCATTTAGTAAACATCAGATCATGAGAGATAAGAATGAGGCATTTTTTTTCACTAAGATGTTTAAATTTAGCAATATGATCTTCACTTCCAAGAATCTAATAGCTATTGAGAGTTCAAGGCAAATTTCACCTGCTCATATCTGGTACTTATGCATCAGGGGTGAGGCCAAAGTTCTAGAAGGTAGCCTGTCTGTCTGCTCATTTCAGCACCTCTCTCTGGAATTGATGTGTGTCAAGAATGGGTGCTAAGAGGATCCTAGAGCTGCCTTCTACAGATGGGGGCCTAGAGGGTACAAGGTTCACCAACACTCAGTGTTGTCCACTGGAATAAAATTGGGAAAGCCAGAGAAATGGACAAAGCTCAATCTGAACTGAATTTGAGTCTCATAAAGCCACAGGTATATTTAAGAGTAGGCTCAGTAAATAAGAACCAAGGTAGCCCAGAGTCCTTCATGGGGTGAAGGACTGCTGAGATTTTTTTAGCCACAGCTGCATCAGAATTCCTGCCTTTAATAGCATATGGAAAATTTAACAATGTTTCATTAATGTTCTCCACTTTGAAAAGTTTATGCTCCCTACTCAGGATTGAACACATTTTTACATCCATTTTTATACCAAAGGAGATATATATTAAAATGAACATATAGCTGTGCATGATAGGATGTTCCAGAAAAGTTGTGCATAAATCATTTCTACATTAAAAGCACCAGGGTAATTATTTTTTATAGATGAACTATTATGAATAATTCTATAAAGCAAATAACCACCTCTAGCTTCTCTTTTAGGTATATTAGAATTTTCATACATCGTATTCTCATAAGATTTGTTTAAAGCAAGATCTATTTGTGGTAGAAATAAAGGATAGTCATTTATACTTAGCTATTTTATCTTTAGTGCTGAAACTTATAAATATTATATTTTAAACTGATAAGAACAGATACTACACTTGATCTTAGCCAAAAGGCCGAGAAGCGATAATAAATATTATATTTTATAATGTCTTCCTGAAAGAAATAATTTCCTGATTTTATAGTTCTTTTAAGAGGAATAACATTTTCTAACAGTTTCTAATATTACAATAAATCAATGATGAATGTCTTTTAAAAAATTTAAAGGTAGAACAAACCTGTAGGATAAAAAGAGTTGGTATTTACATACATTGAATGTTATGCAAATAAACTCAGAAAATATCAATGAGCATTGTAGGGTTATACTTCTCAATGATAGGAAGAAAATTCAACCTTGAAGAAAATGAACAGATAACTTTATATGCTATATCCTCAGTATGAGAAAAATTATATGTATAAGAATTATGATTTCAAAGGAAATGTTTTTATAAATCTAATACACAGAAGTGAAATGAAATCCACTGACATCTTTCCTTTGTGAATGAAATTCTCTTCTAATTCTAAAATTCTTTGACATTAATTTGTGTCTTGCTTAGGATTTAACATTGTTAATTATAATAATCCTAATGAATAATTTTAATCTCACATTAACAAGAAGTAAAAAACTTATTAAAGAAGAAAATAAAAATAAATGTTGTTTTGCAGATTATTGTCATCTGATGGGGCTATTGTTTTTTAACAATAATAATTTGTGAGCATCAATTATATATATTAAGACTGATCCTGGGGGTGGGGGTGTGGGAGAGTGGCTACTTGCAATCACTGACCAGGAAGGAGGGGTCTGCAGCAGCTAACTCACTGATCCTTCTGGAAAGCCTTCTCCATCGATCAACTTGTTGGAGGTCCCAGAAGAAGGAAGTTAGAAGCAGTGAGGTAATGGTCACGTCCTGTTTACTTCTACTTTTAGACTTGAAGCTTCCAGAGGACAGGTGTTACACCTTTCTGTATGGCTCCAGTGTCACTGCATCAGAGCACTTCGAGTAATCAGAAAATGTTGGCAGTTAATTGCACAGACACATAAAAGAACCAGTTCATTCCGAACTGGGAGATAATTACTCTCCTCAATGAAATTACAAAACCCAAGGTTGAACTTTTCTCATTTCTACAGTGCCTTGCTCATCCTGAATGCTCTATTAATATTTTTGAATGAATAAATTAATCTCAAAGTGAACCTGAACCATGAAATAAACTATATTTTAGATTCTGAGTAGGGCATAAGATAGGCAAAATTTTACTTCAAACAACCTAATACAAGGGTACACTTTTCAGCTATATTTTCTTTTTGGGTATATCTCCCCACCGATTGCAGGCCTTAATTTTACCATTTCTAGGGACAAGCATAGAAAGTTGGGTCCTCACAGTGCCATTTTAGGGCCCTCCACTACCTGATATCTTAACAGCCTTGTTCCAGTGGAAGAAGTAAGTGGGAAAATTATCTAGCCAGGCAAACAAGTGCTTTTCCTATTCGAATGGGCTCAAGAGTTTCTTTAGAAATTCTCTAAAGATTATATGATATTTTGACTTAAGCTATAATGACAGTTCAAGCTGAAAATACACTTGTGAAATCTTGAAACCAACACATAAGAAAATTGTGAGCATAACAAAGTTTTCTAAAAGTAAACAAAGCAAGCAGAAGCACAACTACTCCAGGCCTGTTTGCTCTATATATTTTCACCAAGACTATATCTATTTGGCAGAAATCATTAACCCACTTGTGTTATTTGCCACCTTGATACCAGTCAGACTTCTTGGATGTAATATGACTAGATTTGGTCCTTTCTTCTTCTGGCCATCCTCTGCTCCTTTGGAAGTTTATAAACAAAAGCTGAAACCATTACAGTGTCTCCCACATATAATTGTGCTCTGTGTTGTAAATAACACCTCGTAGAAAGGCTTAAACTTGTTCCTCTTTATTAAAATACCACAGATTTTCTGCCAGCATACACATTCTGATTACTCATTCACTGTTACTGAGCATTTCTGAATGTGTAATTAGCACAGTGACCTTCCTGATTAACAACATAGCTGAATTGGGTTTACAATAAAGCAAAACCTGCCCTCTTGTGTTTTATTAGAACATTGCACAACCTGGTAAAGTTCTTAGGGTTACTTTTCTCCACTGTGGTTAATTGCCTGGGTCAGAAAAAACCAAAGGCTGGAAGATTTCCCACGAATTCAGAAATCAGAACAGATAAGCACAGTACTTAGAAGGAAATGATTTCCTGTGTAGGCAAAGTCACTATATAATTAAAGTTCTCAGGATTTTGTTTTTAATATAGTTTAAAATATTAAATGTTCACAGGAAGCCATCAAAATTTGGGGGAGCATTTCAGGCCACTGGGCAAAACTCTTCTATGCTTGTCAAATACACATAGGGTATAATTTAGTTAAAATTATTTATATGATCATACTGCAGCTGGAGATTGGAGAGATGTTTTTTGTTAGTTTTTTTTTTTTTTCAATTAAAAACTGTTATTGAGAAGCTGGTAAATTTTGAAAACAATGTTAGAAAAAATACTGGATCAGTGAATAGAAACCAGATATGAATACCTGAATATGGGTGTGGGTTAGCTCAGTGTCAGGTAACATCCTTCACAGTGGGAAATTCACTTTTCACAACTGGGCTATTGGCCTGATGGTGCCAAGAGCAAATATTTATTTGGGTGCCTGCAGTGGTTGATATAAGGTGAATGAAAAAGGGACTCAAGTAATAAAGAAAATATCATTTTTTAATGTGTTTGTAAAGCTTTCCCTTCTAGTACAAGTGTGTCAAACTCAAAGGCTAACATGGGCCAAATAAACAAGGTTTAAGTTTATGTGGACTGCAAAAAAACCCCAAAAGCTTCAATTTTCATAGAAACATAGGTTTATTTCAATAGAGACATGCTGAATACAAAGGGCTGAAATAAATGAGCAATCATTAACATAAAATAATAGAACATTTTAATAAAAAATTAATATTTTTTCTTGAACATTAACTTACCAGATACTGAATAACTGCACAGATTAAGAAGCGTAATGCAAATAGACCTATTTTTCTTGTTCTCCAAAAGCGAAATATTTCCTGTTGCGCACACCAAACAAGTCAGTACAAGATTAGTGACGTGGCAATCGGCTGCTAAAATATTTGCTGCTAGTATTAGTGGAGAGAAATGGTGCGCCTACGCATAAGGTGTGTAAGGGAAATGAATGCAACATGATTATAGTAATCAGTCATTAGCAAATGTTGTAGTTCATTATTAATAACTAGAGGCTCGGTGCACGAAAATCGTGCACTCGGGGGGGGGGGGGCGGTCCCTCAGCCCGGCCTGTGCCCTCTCACAGTCTGGGAGTCCTTGGGGACAGCCTTAGCAGTGGAGGCTGGAGAGGTTCCCGCCACTGCCACTGCGCTTGCCAGCCGTGAGCCCAGTCTGCATTGAGCTCCTGCATTGAACGTCTGCCCCCTGGTGGTCAATACATGTCATAGCGACCAGTTGTTCTGCCGATTTGCTATTAGCCTTTTATTATATAGGATTATGTATAGCAGGATATTGTAAAACTTAACACGGTAAGCACCAAGCCTGTTTTGTCTTCTTTTCCGTTTAGCCCACAATATCCAATTTCACCGATATGCTGGCGGCACCAGTGACTGACCTGTCCGGACAGAAAGTATAGTGTCAGTCACCAGTGACTGACATGGTGCTTAACATGTTAAGTTACAAAATTTTTATTAAAACGTTTTTCACAGCCAAACCGGTTTGGCTCAGTGGATAGAGCATTGGCCTGCGGACTGAAGGGTCCCAGGTTTGATTCCGGTCAAGGGCATGTACCTTGGTTGCGGGCACATCCCCAGTAGGAGGTGTGCAGGAGGCGGCTGATCGATGTTTCTCTCTCATTGATGTTTCTAACTCTCTATCCCTCTCCCTTCCTCTCTGTAAAAAATCAATAAAATATGGAGTTTGTGGTCTCTTTAAAAAAAAACACAAAAAAACCCCACGTTTTTTACATACCATTATATTGTCTGGGCCACAAAAATATTTGTTGTGGGTCACATGTGGCCCACGGGCCTCGAGTTTAATAATGCTTATTCTAGTACGTATACCAGGTAAAGGTTAAAGGGGCAAAATGTATTTGCCTATGTATTTGCTTATTCTGAGAAGTTTTGCTTATGTGAAAAAATTAGGGCTCAAATTTTCCAGCTGGCTCTGCCTATTATTCTTTTCTCTCTTAGTGGGGATTCCAGACATGGGGACAGTAGCTGTTCCTATGGAGAGGATAAAAAAGGGGAAAAACACCCCAAAACCAAGAACTGAAATTGGGGAGTCAGATGGGAAACAGCTGCTGCTGGAAAGAACCATCATCCCTAGAGGAGGATGACAAATCCTCCTACGGATAAATATGTCACCATACGAAATGCCTCGCTGAAAACTTAATTTCCAAAGCAGCACATCTATTATTTGTTTCTATGTAATGTCTCATCTTCAATATTTTTATTTGCTTCTTTAAAAAGCAAGTTGTGTCTTGACTATTGCCACTAACCAGTGTTTACTCTTATGAAAAACTAGAGGTCTGGTGCACAAAAATTTGTGCAATTGCGGAGGGGGGGGGGGTCTCTCAGCCCGGCCTGTGCCCTCTCTCCCAGTCTGGGACCCCTCAGGGGATGACCACCTGCTGGCTTAGGCTTGCTCCCCGGGGATTGGGCTTAAGCTGGCAATCAGACATCCCTCTGGCATCCCGGTAGCCCTCAGGGGATGTCCACTTGCCAGCAGGAAGCAGACCTAAGCTGCAGTCAGACATCTTTACCGCTGCTGAGGAGGCAGGAGAGGCTCCCACCACCACCACTGTACTGGCAGCCATCAGCCTGGCTTGTGGCTGAGCAGAGCTCCCCCTGTGGGAGCGCACTGACCACCAGGGGGCAGCTCCTGCATTGAGCATCTGCCCCCTGGTGGTCAGTGTGTGTCATAGTGACCAGTCACTCCCAGTCTTTCTGCTGTTAGGGTCAGCTTGCATATTACCCTTTTACTATATAGGATAGAGGCCTGGTGCACGGGTGGGGGCCGGCTGGTTTGCCCTGAAGGGTGTCCCAGATCAGGGTGGGGGTCCCGTTTGGGTGCCTGGCCAGCCTGGGTGAGGGGCTGATGGCTGTTTGTAGCTGGTCACAGCCCATTCAGGGTGAGGGTCCCCACTGGGGTGCCTGGCCAGCCTGGATGAGGGGCTGATGGCTCTTTTCAGGCTGATCACACCCCCTTTAGGGTGGGGGTCCCCACTGGGGTGCCTGGCCTGTCTGGGTGAGGGGCTGAGGGCCATTTTCAGGCTGGCTGGTGACTGAAGCTCCCAGCTTCTCCTTTTCTTCTTCTTCTTTTTTTCTGAGATTTATTTACCTTCTATAATTGAAACTTTGTTGCCGTTACTGGAGCTGAGAGCTGGCTCCAGCTCTGAGGCCATGGCCTGCTGAAAGCAGGTATCTGGGGTTTGTTTAGCTTCTATAATTGAAACTGTTGCTTTCAGAGCTCAGAGCCGGGCCGTGGCAGGCGGGGAACCTTGGTTTCCCCCATCACTGGAGCAAGCAAGCCTCCTGCTCGCTTCAGCTGCATGGCTGCCGGCCGCCATCTTGGTTGGCGGTTAATTTTCATATCGCCCTGATTAGTCAATGGGAAGTGTAGCAAAGGTATGGACAATTACCCTTTTTGTCTTTTATTAGATAGGATATTTGTATGTCAAAGCCTTGCATTTCATGCCAACGAGGCATGCTCAGCTACAATGCACGCGGGTTGGTGCCTTAAGTCTCAGACCTCTGTATGCAAGCACGTGGTGGGCCTTGAACGGCAATGTAACCTAAGTAAGAATCTGTGCGGTTATCTATGAGCCTCTTTCTCTGCTTCCATGTGGCAAGCACACAACTCCCGACCTTTCCAGCTCGGAGACTCTTACTTGAGCAGCACATTTTCTTTTCATTTCAGGCATTTTACAGTTCTGAGGCTTGTAACATTTTACAGACTCAAGGTCGTGTTCGTTCTGTTCCTTTCTCTCCACAGCCTGTCCTCTTATCAAGATGCAGGCTTCTTTGTGTTTTTCACACGCTTACTTGAGATAGTCACCACTCTTTGATCCGGCACTGACTCTCAGCAGTGAGCTGTCAGCCACGGGGAGCGCGTCTCAGGTGTGCTGCCTGCCAGGGCTTGACAGCAGCACCCGGCCTCTCCAACAATCAAAGGGCTCTTCCAACCCAGTAACATGCAAATGTGTCCCTTTTTCGCTGCAGCCTGTCACAGCCCGCATTTTCCAGCTTAGCTGCACAAAAGCACGCTTGATAAGATCATTCTGAAGCTGACTGCTGGGCGTCATGGATGCAAATGTATTGTTTTTAAACAAGGGACTCAACACATGAAGTCAGAGGGAACTCACCTTACAGCTAGATGGCTGCCTCGGACCTGGTTTCTGCTTGTTGGGCGGACCATGCACATGAGTGGCATTTATCACAGAGCAATCTGCTCCCCTTTGTTGCAGCTGTGGGAGGGAAGAACGCTGTGTCTGTGGGAGACTTTGCTGGGATTTCTCCCTATGCACCGACTATACATAGTCACAGGAGAAAACAAGAATGCCACAGCTCAGTTCCCAGGTTTAACTTTTCCCTGCTAGAACCTCCTCTCTGTAAATGCCACTAGAAAATATTCATTACAAATCCTCCATTCAAACCAGTAAGGGATTTGACCTTAATAATCTCTCTATGTGAATGCTTTGCCAGTGTAAGATAAGAGTGCTGGCTCCCATTAATAATAAAGAATATCACCATCTTTCCTGAGCCAGGCCACAAGTCAGTGTCCAGTATGATCTCTCTTGAAATTGGCAGGTTTCTTTCCATGCCCGTTGGTCCTGGCACTGGTTCAGGTATTAGGGAGGGCTCCCAAGGGTTATTTTCAATGGCATAGGGGCATTTTGAGGATAAAATACTGGCCTCAGCTGGCATAGGAGTGAAATGTGTTCATACATTTTTGAAAATTTTTACTTTTTAAATTACTGTAATTTTTTTTGTGGCAAGGTATATAACATAAAATTTGTTTTTTAAAAAGATATCCTTACCTGAGGATATTTTTAAAAATTGATTTTGAGAGAGAAAGATAGATAGATAGATAGATAGAGAGAGAGAGAGAGAGAGAGAGAGAGATTTCAGTTGCCTCCCCTGATGGCAATCAAACCTGTAACTTTTGGTGTACTGGATGAAGCACCAAATAACTGATCCACCCAGTCAGGGAAAAATTTGTCATTTTAAGTGTACAATTCAGTGGCATTAATTAAAGTCACAATATTGTACACCATCACCACCAGCTATTTCCAGAACTTTTTCCAAATAGTAACTCTATACTCATTAAACTCTATACCCATCTACCCCTCCTCCCAGTCCCTGATAACCTCCAGTAAGGCTCGGGGAAGTCTTCATTTCCATCCCGAGACCCTCAGCTCTGTGATTTGGGTGGGGACCTAATTGTCTTAAACTAATTACTCGATTTCATACCCCTGGGTCCAATGTAAAACTGAAGGCCAAAACATTGGAAAGGGATGTTTACTGAGGATTTAGGAAATAAAGCCAAAAAACATGTTCTTACCCCTGAGGGGTATGGTGTAAAGACGTGAGATCTGGAATCATGGCAGCCATTTTGCCTCCATGAGGAAAAGTTTGGAACAACTGGGGTACCCCATCTTTTAAAAAAATTTAGATCAGTTTAGGTTGGGGTTTATCCTATCTAATAAAGAGGTAATATGCTAATTGACCCTCACACCATCACAAAGATGGCAGCGCCCATAGCCAAAAAGGAGGGAATATGCTAATTGACTACCGCATCCTCAAAGATGGTGGCACCCACAGCCAATAAAGAGGGAATATGCTAATTGACTGCCATGCTCTCAAAGATGGTGGTGCCCACAGCCACAAGATGGCCAGCAGGGGAGGGCAGTTGTGGGCGATCAGGCCAGTAGGGAGGGCAGTTGGGGGCAATCAGGCCAGCAGGGGTGGGCAGTTGGGGGTGACCGGGCCAGCAGGGGAGGGCAGTTAGGGGTGACTGGGCTGGCAGGCAAGGGCAGTTGGGGGTGACCGGGCTAGCAGGGGAGGGCAGTTATGGGCAATCGGGCCGTTAGGGGAGCAGTTAGGTGTCAATCAGGCTGACAGGCAGAAGTGGTTAGGGGCAACCAGGCAGGCAGGCAGGCGAGCAGTTGGGAGCCAGCAGTCCCGGATTGTGAGAGGGATGTCTGATTGCCGGTTTAGGCCCAAGGGTCCCAGATTGGAGAGGGTGCAGGCTGGGCTGAGGGGAACCCCCTCCCCCCACCCCAAGTGCACAAATTTCATGCACCGGGCCTCTAGTCTTATAATATAAAGAATCCTAACTGATAAACTTCTCTTCAGGGAATTTAAAAATAAGGTAAGGATGCAGAGGAGCTGATTTATTTATTAATTTTCAGACACCATAATCCTTGCCGTCAATTGAGTCAAAAGAAAATTTTCTTTGTTCCTTAAAGATTGCAAGAGAAGCACCAATGCATAAGTAAGGGCTCCTCTGGGTGTAGAAGGACAGTAGGGTGTAGTGGTTCAGTCCATGGCCTGTGGATGCAGAGTGCCAGTATTTAAATTCTAGTTCAATCACTTGTCACCTACATTTTTTTTTTTAACTGCTCTGGACTTTAGTTTCCTTGTCTGCAAAAAACATATTAAGAATGTTCTTCCTGCTCCATATACACACAGGTTGTTGTAAGAATTAATTGAATTATATTACATATAATATATGTCTTCCTATGTGTCTGAATTCCCTCTTCTAAGGGCACCAGTCAGATTGAATTAGGGCCCACACGAACAGCCTCATTTTAACTCAATCACCTCCACTTAAAGGTCCTACCTGTAAATATTGCTACATTCTGAGGTACTGGGGATTGGGATTTCAACATATGAATTTTGAGAGGACAACCAAATTCAGATTGGGGGGACATAATTCAGCCTGTAACAGCCTGGAACAGAGAAGATGCTCAATAAAGGTTAACATTATCTGTCAAATCTCTTTAGAATGCTTGGTGTGTGAAACCAATGCTTCAGATTAAGTCCTATTGATTAAGACAAGCAATTGTAGCTCAAAACTGAAAACCAGGCTCTATAGAGTGTGCATGGATATCTGAAAAACTAGGCAGGGCCCTGCTGTGGGATCAATGCTCTTTTATTCACAACGGGAGAACCGGTGCGATTTCTTGATGCTCAGATGGGATGGAGTGTCACTGAGACACTGACGGCTTCAGTTGGCATGAAGACATCTCACCACAGAGCGAGGTAAAGGGAAGAGAGGGAATGACAGGGAGAGGCCCTTCCAGGGAGCCAGCCATCCTGTTCCGCCCCAAAGGGCACCAGTGCCTTTCTCATTTGGTGGAGAGAGAACGGAAGTGTAAATGGAGTGTGAAATGTTAAATGTGAGCGAACTTGAAGCAATTGACACAGTCCTTCTGCTTCATTACCAATTTCATTTTTTTCTGTGCTAGTGAAGCCAGAGAAAATGTTCCCCATTTCCAGTTCTTTCTAAGAGATTAAGAACTTCAATGGCGGGCTCAGGCTCGATTTACCGCAGACTTACCTTGGATCCTGCCCTCTGCTTAGTTTGGTTCTGAGAGAGAAACAGAAGGGGTTTGAACAATTGGGAGGGAAAGGGTTGACTAACTTTCCACCGCTCTCAGTCTGGAGCTGGAGCTATTTATTGCCTCACAGAACAAGCAAGAGGAGTGAAGAGATTCTCCCCTGCTCAGCTGCATGCCCCCCTACTTAAGGCATGCCTAGGTACTTCGGGTCTTCAATATAGAATTGTAACTTCTCTGAGGTCTTTTTTTTTTTGGCTTTGCTTATTTTACCTGTTGTCTTTCACATATGTGACTGTGATAGAACATATTCTTCTGAAAATTATGCATTGATACCCTTAGATTGCCTTGCAGATTGCACATTGGATTTGCATGTATTGTCAAACCAATAAGCATTGTGAGCTATGCTGCATAGGGTGCCACCTGCCAGGTGACTGCTCAGTGTCAACAGAGTCATTAGGGTTTTTTTCCCTCCCTAGTATTTGTGTACTTATTGGAGTATTTAATTTTATCCTTACTCCTTAATGTTTTAGAAAAGTGACTGAAAAATGGAGCAAACAGGGAAAGATTAATACTAGTGATAAGTTTCACAAAATTGTATATTCTTGGGACAGAGATGGAAATCAAGGGTGGGTAGATTTAACCTCAATGGAATGTAAACTGGTTAACTGTGGGTTTAATAGCAAAGGACAAGAATAGGATAATCAAAATACTGAAAAAAAATCAGAGATTTTGTGAAAATGGGGAGGCATAATTAAAATTTTTAGAATATTATTTTACTTTCTGGAAATACATGCTTGTTGTCAGGCTTCCAACTTCGATGCCTTAGGTCTTTGGATGTTTACTAACTAGCATTAGAATTAGAATTGGCTGCTGTCAGGTAAATGGTATTTGGCCAAGACTAATTTTAGTCTGCAGCCTCAGTCTCAAATATTCTTTTTCATTGGGCCATAAAACATAATGTATTTAAACTGTTAAACCTAATAAAAATGAACTACATTTCCCCTACTGGCACATAAAAGCCACTTAGTAAATATTGGTTAAATAATTGAATGAATAAATAATAGTTTTGACTCTTTGAATTAGCAATCTGTAGAAAATTAAAGATGCAAGCTACATTCAGGAGGAAGTTCCAAAGCTGGAGTTACTGGCTTGGGAACTCATTTGCAGGAAGTGATCATCAAAGCATGGAAGATGATGAGATCTACAACATGACCCTAAAGGTAAGGAAGGTGGGAAGAATTAAAGAAAAAAAGCCTGGGGAGAGCCATGATTGTGGGCCCAGGGACAGGAGTAGGGCGCCTTATCCCAAATCTTCCATTTGCTGGCAGAATGGTCTTGGGTAACCAACCTGGCCTCTACTAGCTCCATTTTGCCCACCTGTAAAACTGAAGGGTTTAGGATTAAATGATCATCAAAACTCTACCAAGGTAAAGAGGAGAAGCTGCATATTATAACAGAAAGAATACTAAACAAAGAAGCAGAAAGCTGGGTCTAAGTTCCTTTTTTAATATTTGCTAGTTCTAGACTTGGATAAATTATATATGTTCTCTGGACCTTAAGTTTCTTTTATAACGTGGTGTCAGTACCTCTTTCACTACAGGTGGGTTGCAAGGAGTCAGGTAACACATATGAAGACACCAAAAATGACTCTGACACTCAAGTGTTCAGTAATCATTCATTGAATCTCAGCTCATGAATCTGAAGTTTATGTTTTGTGATTATAAAAAGGACTAGAGGGCCATTTCATTTCCATGGGATTTTTGCTTTGCTTATCTTCAGAAACTTTGGCTGACAAAAGTAAATGAAATATAAAGCAGGGGATAATTTAAAATATCAAAAGGATAAAAATGAAGCAGAAGGAGCAGAGGAATTGATAACGTCTTGTTCCCAGCATAATTTAATTACAGAATGGGACACCGAATCTAGCTCTGAGTTTCTTAGTTAATTGAAACCTAGGAATACATTGGTTTTTATAATTAGCAGTAGAGCCTCCAAGAAAACATACACACTCAATTGCGGAGACCTCAATAGTGCATTAAAGCAAGCACATGGCCTTTCTGATCACCGGACCTGTGCAAGTGTCACACACCCATAAAGCTGTACCCACATTTTCATTTGGCTGTGGGCCTGGTAATTTATGTAGCTGTGCCTGCTGGGGGTACTGACTGAGGTAGGAGAGCAATCACTCTGTTCTACAAAGGCATATAGGGCCTCAGTGGAGTCAGCAGACCAGCAAAATCTAGAAGGTTTCCACATATTCCTTGTGATAGCTCATTTTTAAAACATTTATTTTATATTTTATTGATTTCAGAGAGGAAGGGAGAGGGAGAGAGAGAGAAACATCAATGATGAGAATCATTGATCGGCTGCCTCCTGTACACCCTCTACTGGGGATAGAGCCCACAACCCGGGAATGTGCCCTTGAGCAGAATCGAACTTGGGATCCTTCAGTCCTCAGGCTGACACTTTATCCACTGAGCCAAACTGGCTAGGGTGTGATAGCTCATTTTAATGTCTCATGCCTTAGAGCAGAGTTATAGGAGAGATATCACAGCCAATTTATAGCCAAGATATTGATTTTCTCAGCCCTCAGAGCTGTGGACAGGGCCAATGCTGGTCAAAACCACAAGTTAGGACTCCTCTGGGCTCACGTAGCCCATCTGTTGATATCAGAACCTTACAAATGGAGAGGAAGTTTGGGAAACATGATCTTAGAGAGAGGTTCAGTTGTGGCTGAAATTAAAAGACTTAAAAAATTTATAATATAAGATTCTAAAGAGGATACTATAAAAAACACTTTGTTTAAAATGGACATTATCTGCCCTGGCCGGTTTGATTCATTAGATAGAGTGCCAGTCCAGGCTCTGGTCAAGGCTCGTGCAGGAGGCAACCAATCGATGTTTCTCTCTGTCTTTACCTGTCTCCTTAAATATCCTCAGGTGAGGATTAAAAAAGAAAAAGAAAAAAAAAAAGGACATGATTTAATTTCACAACCAAACCATCACAAATGTTATCAGTTTTAGTTAGAGCCAGCTGAGTAGAGAACGTGAAGTCAGCAATTTTGATGACACAGTTGATTCTTATTAGTCACGGTAGTTACATTTTATAAAGTCACAGCAGTGAATTAGCAAATACTAAATCATTCCCCTGGGGGGAAATACAGGGTTAGGTTCCTGCAAGCCTCAACATTTTCATCAACCAATTAATGTATAACTTTGTTTTATGTGTGTTTCTGTTTAAAGGCACCTTATTTAATATATATTGTTGATTCATTAACATTAAAGTCACAGCCAAGAACACTACGACATGCCTGAACAAAGCTTACCTAATGCATTTGTTTTCCCTGTAAGGCACCTCGAGTTTCAGAATGCTACGCAGTGCTTCAGCACTAAGCTAGGGGGCCATTTTAAAAAGTGAAATCACCACCCCAAAAGCTCAAATAGATGGCAAAACGGATACAAGTTTACAGTAGGGGCGTTGAAATGAGAAAGCAAATCATCGCCTTGTTCGACCTCAGCTGGAATATGTGCATCACGTGACTCATTTTTTTTCACTCTGTGCATATGCATGCCTGAATGGCGGTGGAAATGCCTGAGTATTGATTCAGGGTTACAAATGATTTTAAACTAGTAGACATATTGGCAAACACTCAAATCATGAGGATTGACTGTACTGAGGGCAAAGTATAAAAACATCAGTCAGGTACTTAATTCTAGTATTTAATATAGAGTTTCAAACCAACAGATTTTGCTCTCTTTGTGGGATAAAATGTCAATTTAAAGTGAAAAGAAGCAGCATGAAGTGTGTGGGTGGCATGGTGCACTTATTCCATCCAAATGCGTAGGAGGATGCAAATCACAATGAAAACGGCAGAGCAGATAAAGGGTTTTGTTGTCATTATAACTATTTCAACAAGTCATTCCATGAAATTAAGTTAACTAAGGCATGAGTGAATTTTTCACAGAGGCGAGAAAGGTATACAGCAGAGTCAAAGCTTGTTCCTGAGTGCATTCCTATTGTGGATCTCAGAGTTGAATAGTCATAATAGAGAGACTTCTTGGGTCAATGGCATGGAGAGGTAGCAAGTTTTGAGTTGCGTTGCTTCTCTGGCAAACTCCAGATTTGCTGGTGTTGAAATAACTTTCTAGGCCCAAGATAGAGCTGCTCCTGGAGCCCAGGTACCATGTCAACAAAATGTTACCAGACAAAAGGGTCTGTTTGCCTGCGTGCATCACAGCTCAATAAGACATGAATAAGAGTTTGCAGCAAAAAAAGAGGGTTTATTTTCAGGAAGTGGCCTATGCCCAGAGACACAGGTGAGCTAATGCTCAAAAGGCCTGGCTCCCTGATGGCTTGCAGGGGATGGGTTATCTAGGGGCATAATCATTAATCATGGCGACTAAGGGAGTCAGGGTCATGGTCAAGGTTGTGGTCTCTATTGATTGGTCAGCACTAGGGTAGGGGTCATTGGTCATTGCATCTGGTCCTGCTGTCAGTCATGGAGTCAGTTTGTCTTATTTCTCCACTTTTCTGGGCCTGAAGCTGAAACACAACTGAGGCCTGGATTCCGTCTCTAGTTTGACTAAAACTGTGTCCCTGTGATCACCGACCAGAGGCTTTGCTCCCAAGATTATTTGATGCTGATCAGAATCTCATTGTCCTGAGGACTCAATTCTTAAGGTCGTGGACGTGCAAGGGGAAAGGGGGTGGATGAATGAGGTGCTGGATGAGACCGGTTTGAATCAAAAGGGAAAAAAAAGGGAGAACAGTTATATTAAAGAAATGAATTTTTATGCAGTTATAAAAAGCAAAACTTTTGTGTCCCTATAAAGGCTTTGCTTGACTAGAAACACAGGCTGTCCAGTCAGCCAGTGTCCAAAAGCCAAGCCAACCGGTTCTTCTCATCACAAACAAGGTTGACTGTGTGGCTCCAGACAATAAGTATTTTCTATTTTCCTCTTTCTTGTTCTTTTTTCTTTACCCTATAAAAGCTTCCTATTTTTTTGTCCCATTTTGCAGTTCTCTAACAGATACTTCCCATTTCCTGAAGTGTTAAGTTTGTACCACTTAGATTGTATTTAATCATTTTTTTTAAAATTCTTTTTATTGATTTTTTTTACAGAGAGGAAGGGAGAGGGAGAGGAATACAGAGTTAGAAACATCAACGAGAGAGAAACATCGATTCAGCTGCCTCTTGCACACCCCCTACTGGGGATGTGCCTGCAACCCAGGTACATGCCCTTGACCTGAATGGAACCTGGGACCCTTCAGTCCGCAGGCCGCCGCTCTATCCGCTGAGCCAAACCGGTCACAGCGTTTTTAATAATTTTTTAACACTAGTGAGGACTTTCAAACACTACCGCGTCCTAGTTTGAAAATAGTGACTAGGAAGTAGGCTTAAGAGTTTAGGCACTCACCGTTTCCGTGATTTTAAAGAGGGCTTTGCAAACTGGGTTTGGGGAGTGAGATTTGCGCTCTCAGATCTGTTTTCCTTACTGGCTGCGTGCTGAATGCACATCTAGGAACTGCACCAGGAATTCCTTCAGGGGAAGCTGCTCAGGCTCCTTACTTGTAGCCACCTCCAATCCAGGTGTCTTGTATCTCATCTAGAATTTCTTACAATTGTATTTCCTGCTTGGTTAAGGAGGTAGTTCTGCAAGCCACTCCCAGCAGCCACGGGGCTAAATGATAAAGAGGCCAAAGCAAGGGACCCCTCTGTCCCCTGCATTCCCTCTCCTTTCTCCCCTCTCCAGGCCAGAGGTCAGCATTTTCAGGGTTTTTGTTTGTTTGTTTGTTTTGGGGTTTTTTTTTGGATCAGTGTTTTTATCTGCATCACTCACAGCCCTGACCCTCCCTTGCTTTTGGACTTGTCTACATTTGGATCTTCCTTTTTGCTATAAGAAGTCTTCTTAATAATAGCAATAAGGCACATTCAGAGGGAAATTAGATGCCTAAGGATTGAGGGTACTTTTTGCTTTTTTTCATGCGTTGCAATTGTGATGACCTCAGCACAGACCACCCTCACTATTTCTTATTGCTTAATTAAGAAACATCTCAGAATTTTCTCTCTATTAGTTTCAGGCAGGTTAGAAGGAAAAACTATGTTAACAGATGCTAAAGAGTCCTTCCAATGGTTTGAAGATTAGGAGAATGCCTTTTATAGAGCTCCCAGCGTCTTCCCTGCTGCTTCTGCCAGAGTCGAAAAGAATTTCGTGGCTGAGTACTTGATGAAAAGCGAGATGCTCTGACAAAGAACTCCTGGGCAACTATCACTCTGGCTCCAGAGTTATCGCACATTAAATTTTATCCTTGTCCTTTACGATCTATATGAGGCAGTGGGTGTAATAATATGACTGAAATATTCTTGTCTTACACAGTTAATAAAAGCACACATTCATGAATGGGTGTGTACAGCAGGAAACAGGAAGTGTGCGCTCCAGCAGAAAAGCTGGCTATTGTATTGGAAACTGTAGGCAAAAGGCAGGGTAAATACAATTTGGGTTTGGGGACAGGGTAATTACTGTCGCCATCTGGTGACACATTCTTTATGTGACTTAAACCTCTGATGTGTTTTAAGCACTTATGGGGCATCTTGCTAGGCAATCTAATATAGGATTGCTTTTTAAATGTTACCTTGAAACCTTTTCAAGATTGCCTTTGTCTAATAACACAATATCACATCTGGCCTGATTGCCATCGCTGTAAAGCCAAATCTTTTAATAGTATTTATTAAGTACTTTCCGAAGATGCATAATTACCAACATGAGTTGGTGTTAATAGGGAGTCATTCGTCAGCTCAGTCTTCACTGTTTGTGGAAAAGGCCGGCTCAGCAAGAAACACATAATGAATGTAAAGCAAATACAAAACACAACCTCCCTGCAGCCCACTCCTTCCCCTGATGGATGGGAGCACTGCACTTCCCAGTTCAGCTGCTGGGCGATTTCTGAACACTGTCTCTGAAATACTTGGCATGATATATCATGAGCTAAAACAAGCATGAGGAACACAGCAGCTAAAAGAGCCTTATGGGGAGAAATGGTATTTACTTTAATGACCATGGCTTAGGAAATTGCCATGTTTCACACTGGGTTACTAAAGGCTTGGGGCAAAGTGTGGAGTGTCGCACTGACTGAGAGCATGGAGGAAATGTCAAGCACCTCCTTCTAGTTGTCACGGAAAACTCTCCTCTCCCCTCTGCTCCTTCCCCCATCCCCGCAGCCCAGAGCAGGGCTGGGTTAGAGAAGAATTGTGATTAGGGAGATTCAGCAGCTGGGAAGGTATTTTCTGACAGCACTCTAGATAATGGAGTGCTGAGTGCAGGGTAATAAATAGGAGGGTATGATTATAAAGCTGTAATTCAGCCAAGAGGTTAGATGAGCTCATAAACAGCACAAGCCACTGTGGTTTGTCTTGATGTCATCAAGACCCGAAGACTGAGCCAGAACTCTGCTACTCAATATTTTGCCTTGTTTGTTTCTCTGGTGTATAGGGAGTTGTGGGAGGACCTTTAGGTCTCCATTTGATCAATTATTCTAACCCATGTATATTTATGTGCATATACATATGACTTTATGTATATCCTCCCAGAGCTGGGCATTCTCCCCATACCCCAGGGTATGTACAGGAAACACAATTTTAAAAATCTTGGCAGAGTGAAAGCATGCATGGAAATGAGGTGATCATTGACTATTTTTCATGTGTTTCGCCTGCAGTGGAGCCTACACTAGTTCATTATTTCCAAAAGGTAGCCTCTCTCTTTCCTTTATGCTACTGCATAGCAAGGAGAACTTTGCCTTCATTCATTCAGAGCTGTGTACCTCTTCATGTACCATGCTGTTTCCAGCTCTGGTAATTTCAGCAATTTTCTTTTCTTTTTCCTGCCAGCTGTATTATATTTGATTGACATATAACACTGTGTAAATTTAAGGTATATGATGTATTGATTTAATACACTTACATATTGCAAAATGATTACCACCAAAGCCTTAGCTAACACCTCTTTCAGGTCACATAACTACCATTTCTATTTTTGTGGTGAGAACATGTGCATGTATTAAGATCTACTCTCTTAGCAACATTCAAATATATAATACAGTAATATTCACTATAATCATTATGTACATTATATTACCAGAATTTATTCACCTTATAACTTGAAGTTTGTACCCTTTGACCAACATCTCCCCAGTTTTTCCCACACCCCCAGCCTCAAGTAACCATCATTTTAGTCTGTTTTTATGAATTAAACGTTTTTTTAGATTCCACATGTTATATTATATATTCTTTGTCTTTCTCTATCCGACTTATTTCACTTAGCATAATGCCCTCAGTGTCCATCCATGTTGTCACAAATGACAGAGTTTCTTTCTTTCTTGTGGCTGAATAATGCCCACATGTATATCTTCTTTATTTATTTATCTGTTAATGGAGACTTAGATTGTTTCTATATCTTGGCTATTATGAATAGTGATTTCAGCATTTTCCTATATCTGCTGATTTCTAGCTATTTGGGACTTGGGTTAGTTAACTTACCTGTGCCTCAGTTTCCTCATCTGTCTGTTCACAATAACAATAATAGTACTTATTAATTTTAAGGATAGTTTAGTTTTAGAATATGAATTAACACGTGGAAAAGGTTTGTAGGCATTGTTATTATTGGTGTTGCTTTTGTTATTATTTTTTAGTATGTGCTATTATATTCTCTTTGAGGAGAGGGAGCATGTCTTAATCAATTATATATCTTCCTAAACATATACCATAGTATAAATACATGAGTCAAATTTAGATCACTGGCTAGATTTTGCAAGTCTTGTATAATATTTTTATTCTAGTAGAAACTTCTATTCTGCAGACAATGCAAATCTATAAATTCACTCAACATCCTTAAAGAATATCATTTGTAATAGGTGCTCCTGCAAAAGGGAGCCTGAAGTACCCTTAAAGGGCTGAGTGACTTTCCTTTCTGTCAGTGGCCTTCAACCTAAGAAGCATCTTATTATATGTTGGGCATTGAAGTGATTCAGAATGAGCTTTCCCAAAATGTGCCACTTTGGCACGTGGACTATTTTGAACTAAAGACAATCAAGACCCAGCAGACTCCAGAAAAGTGTTTAGCTCTCCCTTAACTATCTAAAAGAATTTAGATAGGGAGCCCAGTCCAGAAAGAGAGCTATTACCAGAGACAACATTTTATCTGAATGACCTGTCTGTATGACAGGGCAAACATCCAATTGTCATGCATCTGCTCTTCCTATGGGCTGTGAATTACCTTCCTCCCCTTTGAGGCTCCAGGCCCCTATCCCATTCCTGAGCTCAAGATGGCATACAAGCCTCATTTGCCCAACTTATCCTGGAATCTCATTGTCTTTGTGGGGCTCCTGTACATACATAATTAAATTTGTTTTTCTCCCGTTAATCTGCCTTATGTCAATTTAATTATTAGACCAGTCAAAGGAACCTAGAAGAGTAGAGAAAACCTTTTCCTCCCCTACAGTATCAGCAGGTGGCACTTTTATAACACACTTTGTTCTCTTTGGAACACATCCTCCCAGATGTTAAGTGGAACAGCACACAGTTTTATAAATCCAGTGTAGGAATTGATTAGAAAGTGTTGAAATTAGTTTGTTAGAAACAGCAATTGAATGAATAAAATTTGTGAATGACTATAACTTAGAGTGAATTCATCCTTAGCTCTCTGACAATTTTATACCCACTGATTTCTTGCATTCTGGTATGCTCATTTAAGTGGGGGAAAAAAGGATGGCGTTACACTTAATGCATAAGGAACTACAGATATTACTTGATGGGAACATTATATATCCTTTATGTTAGGGCAGGAGAATGGTTGAGAACTCTGATATAGATGGGCAATCTATTCATAGTAGTCAAGAAATTGGTCCTACATGTGACTCAGAAAACAAACGGAAATGATTATAGTTGTTATTAGACTGCTAAGATTGGCAAATGAAGAAAGCATGCCTCAAGTCACATCTTTCCAGCAGCAGCAAATGCAATCAAAATACAACTTCTGGGGCAGTATCAATTGTCAGTGGTTTTGTTCACTGACATATCCAACCAAAATTGCTGAAAAGCAGGAGGGGTCACTCACCTGGGATCGAGTTCCAAATGTGGTTCATTTTGAGATGAAAGCAGGCTAGTGTTTAGAGCTGGGTATTTGTGAGTTGGGATTGCATAGCGTTCTTGACAATATTCAAGTTGTTTTTTGATTATTGATTCTGACTCCAGCTGCTTTTCAATACAACAAGTAGGCAGGGTGGATTTCAATAGGTAGTTTTGTGATAAATAACATGACCCAGTACTTCTTTACCTGGGTGGGAATTTTGAAAAATTGTAAGGTGTCACATACATTTGAGTGTAAATTGATCATGTGAATAGCCATTATTCATAGCTATTGTGACCATATAATTTATCATTCAAAGCAGGGACAACATAGAGAGTGGAAGTGGTGCTATTAGTAACTATGCTGGGACAACAGGCATAAGGTAAGTTAACTAACCCAAGTCCCAAATAGCTAGAAATCAGCAGATATAGAAAAATGCTGAAATCACTATTCATAATAGCCAAGATATAGAAACAATCTAAGTCTCCATTAACAGATAAATAAATAAAGAAGATATACATATGGGCATTATTCAGCCACAAGAAAGAAAGAAACTCTGTCATTTGTGACAAGCTGGGACATGCAGATTATGTCTTATTTATACCTTGTGTGTGAAGAAGAGTATTTTTTCACTCAGTGTATCATAATTACTCTATTTTTTTTCTATTTCTTTTTTTTAAGCCAGTTTTATTTCCACAGCACCTTTTTGCCTCTTTCTTTATTCCTATGATGC
Source organism: Myotis daubentonii (assembly GCF_963259705.1). Lineage (NCBI taxonomy): Eukaryota > Metazoa > Chordata > Mammalia > Chiroptera > Vespertilionidae > Myotis > Myotis daubentonii. The sequence goes on along the minus strand of NC_081841.1, from coordinate 177,630,931 downwards.
TGGGTAGAAGCCTTTATCACAACCCTTATCACAGCAATGATGCAGTCAACTGTTTTTGAATTCATGCTATATCCCACAATTACACTAGAATCTAGACTTCTTGAGAACAGGGCCCATTTCCTTTACTTACTTTTACTTATTTTCTTCCTTCCTTCCTTTCCTTCCTTCCTTCCTTCTTTCCTTCCTTCCTTCCTCCCTTCCTCCCTTACCCCCTTCCTCCCTTCCTCCCTTCCCTCCTTCCCCCCTTCCTCCCTTCCTCCCTCCCTTCCTCCCTTCCTCCCTTCCTCCCTTCTTCCTTTCCTCCCTCCCTTTCTTCCTTTCTACTGTGGTCTTTTTGTGACTTGCTTACTTCACTTAGCAGTATATCCTCAAGGTTTATCCATGTTGTAGCAGGTATTAGAATTTCCTTCTCTTTAAAGGCTGAATAATTTTCCATTTTGTGTATATACCATATTTTCTTAATCCATTAATCTATTGATGGACATTTAAGTTGCATCTACCTCTTGACTATTTTTTTAAATAATTTTTACCTCTTGACTATTGTGAATAATGCTGCAATGAACATAGAAGTGCTAATATCTGTTCAAGATTTTGTTTTCAATTCTTTTGGATATATACCTGGAAGTGTGGGATTGCTGGATCATATGGTGATTCTATGTGTAGGATTTTGAGGAACCTCCATATTATTTTCCAGAATGGTTATAACATTTTACATTCTCATCCACAGTGCACAAAGGTTCCAATTTCTCTGCATCCTTACTAACACTTTATTACTATTATTATTACTATTAATATTATTATTATTATTTTGATAGTGACCATCTTACTGGGTGTTAGGTAATATCTCATTATGACTTTGCTTTGCATTTTCCTGATGATTACTGATGCTTGTTGGCATTCTTTGTGATTTCTTCTTAAGTTTTCCATTAAGTGCCATTATTTTATACTAGGGGCCCGTTGCACGAAATTTGTGCACTGGAGGGGGGGTTCCCTCAGCCCAGTCTGCCCCCTCTCACAGACTGGGATCTCTCAGGGGATGTCCTACAGTCTGGCCTCCCTCTGTGGGAGGTGACTAGGCTGATCAGGGGAAGGCGCCAGCCCCATCACCCTGCTGCTGCAGCCTCTGCCAGCCACTGCAGCCACCAAGGTGTTTTCATCAACACAGACTCCAGTCTCTTCACCATGAAAAAATGACAACTTTCTTTAGGCATTTTCAAGATGTGTCTTTCATAGGATATGACCTTTCTTACTTTCTTTCTTTCTTTCTTTCTTTCTTTCTTTCTTTCTTTCTTTCTTTCTTTCTTTCTTTCTTTCTTTCTTTCTTTCTTTCTTATCCTCACCTGAGGATATGTTTCCATTGATTTTTAGAGAATGTGGAAGAGAGAGGAAAAGACAGAGAGAAGCATCAATGTGAGAGGGACACTTCGATTGGTTGCCTCCTGCATGAGCCCTGACCTGGGCCCTGGCCAGGGAGGAGCCTGCAACCTAGGTACATGCCCTTGATCAGAATCAACCCGGACCCTGCGGTTAGCAGGCCGAGGCTCTATCCACTGAGCCAAACTGGCTAGGGCACGATATGACATTTCTTAGTCCTCCAGCAGCAGACCTTCATTTTTTCCTTCAGGAGTGAAGTGGAAAAACCCTAGATCACCTTTTTGGATTCTTATTACCCAAGTTACCAAGAACATTACCAGTGGTGTAAAGGGAGATTAGCCAATGAGCTATCAGAAAAGGTGTTTCCTCTGCAGCTCACCTGCAGAGGCAGGACTGCTGGCAAACCCAGGCTGGCACACCCCCTGTCTCCAGGCCTGCTCAAGCCTCCAATGTGGCTTGGGCAGGGCCCCCCTGGCTCCGATGAAGCATCTGCCCCAGCTTGGGAAGGGCCCCCTGGCTCCAATCAAGCCTCTGCTGGGGCTTGGGCAGGGACCCCTGCTCCTCTCTAGCCCTGCTCAAGCCTCTGATGCCCCACCCCCATGGCACCAAGGCTCATAGGCCAGGAGTGGCCAGGGGTGTTCTGGGACCGAGGCTGCTCAGGGCCTACACTGGGGCCTGCAGGCTCTGAGCTGCCTGGGTCCCTAGGATGTTCCCAGGACCTAGGCAGCTGGGCGCCTGCATATGCAAATTAACCTGCCATCTTTGTCACTCCTGATTGGCTGGTGGGCGTGGCTTGTGGGCATCATGGAGGTATGGTCAATTTGCATCTTTCTCTTTCATTAGTATAGGTTGCGTGCAGGGAGTCTTTCCTTTGAGAGGATATTTTCACAGTGAAGGTTCAGGAATGATCAAATAAGTGTAGGAAACATCATGTGTTTCAAATGGCACTGGATTTCTAGTCTTTCTTCATTTTGCCTCCTCCAAGCCATCCTATGTCATCCTCCTTGCTCATGAGACACAAGGAGGGCAAAGATCATAGGATTGCTCCAGAGAAAGAAAGGTTTTTGTATGTGGGGAGAAGTCATTTTTATTTTTTCCCAGAGAAATCTATTTAGTTGCACATTTCTCATAGCTCATTCTTTCTGTCTAACAACATACTACTCAATGTAAATTTTCCCCTTTTCCATTAAAAAGAAAACACCCTCAAATTTAAAAAGAAATACATGTACAGAACCTGGACTCATCTTTGGCTATATAAAAATAACATTAATATGCTAATTCATATGCAATAGTTTAAACAAATAAAAACCAATAAAATCAATACTGTGTCACTAACAAGCTTTGAATAAAACAGTTGGGTGAAACTACTTTGGCTTAATATAATTTTCCACATGCAGGAACTCAGTATATGCTAATTTACAGTATATGATTCAGGGCCAGAAATAAATCAGAAGATTATTGGGGTATCATTCTACTGTACTTGGCTTGGAAAAAAATTATTACTGAGTTCCTGTGGCCCAGCTATTGGGCTGGTTCTATAAATTAGTGAGGGGTTTATAGGAACCAGAATGACTTACATTGAAGTCCTTAAGATTTGGGTGAGCTGATGGGAGAGAAAGAGAAGGAGAAAGGGAGAGAATTAACATAGTGAGAGACCTTGGCTTCACTAGGTAGCTTCTGTGAACTACAAATTAGAGACCATAATTCCTGTCTACTTCATGGAAATGGGGTGAAGATTATGAAAGAAAATGAATATGAAAGCTTCTTTTAGGGTAAAATGCTTTATGTAAATATAAGGCATTTTATATCAAGTAAGAGAAATAGCGTTTTGTAGACAAACCTTTCCCTAACTTGCTATTCACCTACCTTTTTGAAGTGTCTAAAGAGAACCTTTTTGTGAGAGATAAAACCTGTGATCAATAACCCAGATTCGCTCAGGCAAGGAGGGCAATGGCCCATGCCTTTTAATCAGGCATATGTAAGGTAGAATACAACATGAAGAAAGATACAAGGGTATCTCACTTCTGGTCTTATATTTAACTAAAAAAACCATCTCCAAGGTTTTGCTTTGGTTGGTCTTCAAGGTCATAGATTTTGCAAGATGCTGTAACAGTCAATTTAGTTAACAAGCAGCCAAACTGGTTGGTTGAATTGAATAATTGTTGTATTGTTTGTATTTGTATTTTGGGTCAGATTGACCACCTGAATGGGTAAATTATAGATAAGGCTAATGTATGGGAAGAGCCACGGAGAATTAGGCTAAGCACTGTGGGTAATTTGCTTTCTGTGAATATGATGTTTAAGCCAGATGTGCAAACAAGGGGAAAGCAGATTTGCTACACATGTTCCTGTTCTAGACATCAAATTTTGGTTTACAGAAGTTTTAAGTTCAAAACTATGCAAGAACCCAGAATCGGTAGTTTATTTACTTAGGATTTTAATTTTGAAAATAAAACATTAAAACAGAAAGCAGCTAAATGGCACTCCAGCTTGGCATGAAATTTTAATACATACTCCCCTGTGCAAGTAAACATCTATGAATTCCTGTTCATGTACTTGCGCCAATTCTCAGAACACCCTTGGATAATTCAATTGCATTTGTAATGAAAGACAAAAGTTATCTTTATATAGTGCCACTTTTCTGCTTAGTTGTTACAGATCTTAGTTCATATCACAGCCTCACCTGTGTGACTGCGCAAGTTAATTAATCTCACTGTGCTTCATTTTACTGAGCATTAAAAGGGCATTATAATTCCTATACCATAGAGATCCTATAAAGATGAAGTTCGTAAAGATATTAGCATAATTTCTTGCTAAAATGTGGTTTCAAATGCTAGTAAATGTGACCAGCAGGGATGCTCATAGGGATGGGTTCTTTCAGGGTTTTGGCTTCACTAGGTGGTAAAGGACCATGGCTTTGGCCATTGAACTTAAGCTGGGTGCCGCCGTTTAGCTCCTCCACCATCTCCCGCCACCCACAACTGACTTACTGGGCCCCAGCCACACTGCAGTACACGAAGATCACTCCTGAGCTGAGACTTTGCATTCGATTTTTCTTTCTGAAAATCTCCATTTCCAGGTCTGCACAGGGCTGTCTCCCTCCAGACACTAGAACACAGCTGGATCATCCCTGGGGAGACTGTCCTGGATTACTAATCTTTTGGAGCATTTACAAATGGATTTAAGTCCTGGCTCTCCCACACTAGCCACATAACTTCTGATGAGTCACTTAATCTAGGAGTGTTATAGAGTCCTCTTTTTCTCCTTAACCTCACATTCAATCCATCATTAATCTGGCTAACTTCACTTTAAACTGCATTTTCAGGCCCTGGCCAGGAAGCTCAGTTCGTTAGAGCATTCTCACGATAGACCAAGGTTCTGGGTTCGATCCCCAGTCAGGGCACATACCAGAAACAACCAATTAATGAATAAATAAGTGGAACAACAACTCAATATCTCTCTCTCTCTCTCTCTCATCAATTGAAAAATTTTAAAAAAATAATATCTCAAACCATCCACGTGGATCAACTGTGGCCTTTTCCAGAAGGGGTCCCTGCCCTATATCCCCTGTGACATCTCCCTATGAATTTTCCTCACAGCACTTAGCACAACCAATGAATATCTGATCTGCTGTGTCTATTTACTTTTTTTTTTTCTGTCTCTACCATTCAAATGTAAGTCTAGCAGCAGCAGGGATACTCCATGTCTTGTGTTCTCTTATGAATCTCAAGGGTCCTCTAAAATAAGGCCTTCTAAAACTGGCTCTCAAAATAGTTATTGTATACATGAACAACGACATAAATGAGTGAGTTGAAAACAAAACAAGAGTCTCCTTTGTCTTTAGCCCACTTCCTGTTTCAGTTCCCTCATGGCACCTCTTATTTTTTGAAATCAGCTTGTGTAATTTTTAATTTTTATTTATTTTATTGTATTTTTTATTGACTTCAGAGAAGAAGGGAGAGGGACAGAGAGAATCATTGGTCAACTGCCACCTGCATGTCCCTACAGGGGATCGAGCCCTGACAGGGAATCGAATCATGACCTCCAGGTTCATGGGTTGGCGTTCAAACACTGAGCCACACGGGCTGGACAGCTTGTTTTATTTTTATTAAATTTATTGGGTTGACATTAATCAACATAATTATATAGGTTTCAAGTATACAATTCTATGATGTATATTGCATTATGTGTCCACCACCCAAAGTCAAATCTCCTTCTGTCACCATATACTGGACGCCCTCTACTCTTCACTACTCCCCTGACCCTTCCCCGCTCTTCCTTCTGGTAATGACATACTGTTGTCTGTGTCTATGAATTCTTGTTTTTTGTTTGTTCATTTGTTGCTCTCAGTTTTATATCCCACATATGAGTGAAATCACATGATTCTTAACTTCTAACAAAATCAATTTGTTTATTACTGACTTGGTGTTGTCTGTCTCTCCCCTATTAGGATGGAAGTTGCCTGAGAATAGGAATCTTGGTGTCTTGCTCTGCTGCCCAGACTGTGTTTTGACATGATTAATTGCTCATTATATATCTTTTGAAAGACTACGTGACTATTATTACCTAGTCAGTGATGGCGAACTATATGAACTCATTTTTTGGTTGATTTTTCTTTGTTAAATGGCATTTAAATATATAAAATAAATATCAAAAATATAAGGCTTTGTTTTACTATGGTTGCAAATATCAAAACATTTCTATATGTGACACGGCACGAGAGTTAAGTTAGGGTTTTTCAAAATGCTGACACGCTGAGCTCAAAAGGTTTGCCATCCCTGGCCTAGGTCAATCTTTTATTTTAAAACCCACAGACACTTGTCTTTATTGAAGAGCAGACAGCTTTACGCAAGGTAAATATTCTTCTGTTCACCCTGAATACTGTTTGTTAGTCTTCCTTCAGTTCCTTTCCAAACTTGAGCTCTCACAAGATAAAATGCCCATCTTCTTGCTCTTCTTTATGGTTTAAGGGGAGCAAGGGTATGAGCTCCTTAAGCAAGCTACAAAGGCAGGCATTTAATTCCTCCTAGCTTTGTTATACACCCCATTTATGAGCCAACAAGAAATGTTTGGCCACATGTTTATATTAGCAAATGTGTCTGTGGAATGGAAATGTATCTGCACTAAATGAATTGGAATGCCTATTAAAACAGACAAACTTGTGGCTACACCTTTTTAGCTCTCAGGGAGTGAAACAACACTTTCTGTCTAATCGCCACTGTTTTACAATTTGATATTTTAAAAATCAAGGTCATCTTTTTTTAATATATATATTTTTTTATTGATTTCAGAGAGGAGGGGAGAGGAAGAGAGATAGAAACATTAATGATGAGAGAGAATCATTGATTGGCTGCCTCTTGCAAGTCCCACACTGGGGATTGAGCTTGCAACCTGGGTATGTGCCCTGAGCAGGAATTGAACCATAAGGTCATCTTCATTTTTAAAAATTTTTTCTTCTCTCTTTATCAATTAAAGTATTACATATGTGTCCTTATCCCCCCATTGCCCCCCTCTCCACCCCTCCAACTCATGCCCTCACTCCCCTGGCGTCTGCGTCCATTGGTTAGGCTTTATGCATGCATGTAAGTTCTTTGGTTGATCTCTCCCCCTTACCCCCACCCTCCCCTACCTTCCCTCTGAGGTTTGATGGTCTGATCAATGCTTCTCTGTCTCTGGATCTGGTTTTGTTCATCAGTTTATGTTGTTCATTATATTCCATAAATGAGTGAGATCATGTGATATTTATCTTTCTCTGACTGGCTTATTTCGCTTAGTATAATGCTCTCCAGTTTCATTCATGCTGTTGCAAATGGTAAGAATTCCTTTTTTACTGCAGCATAGTGTTTCATTGTGTAGATGTCTCACAGTTTTTTAATCCACTCATCTGCTGATGGGCACTTAGGCTGTTTCCAAATCTTAGCTATGGTAAATTGTGCTGCTATGAACATAGGGGTGCATATATCCTTTCTGACTGGTGTTTCTGGTTTCTTGGGATATATTCCTAGAAGTGAGATCACTGGGTCAAATGGGAGTTCCACTTTTAGTTTTTTGAGGAAACTTCATACTGTTCTCCACAGTGGCTGCACCAGTCTGCATTCCCACCAGCAGTGCAGGAGGGTTCCTTTTTCTCTGCATCCTCTCCAGCACTTGTTGTTTGTTGATTTGTTGATGATAGCCATTCTTACAGGTGTGAGATGGTATCACATTGTCGTTTTGATTTGCATCTCTCAGATGATTAGTGACTTTGAGCATGTTTTCATATGTCTCTTGGCCTTCTTTATGTCCTCCTTCGAAAAGTATCTATTTAGGTCTATTGCCCATTTTTTGATTGGGTTGTTTATCTTCCTTTTGTTAAGTTGTATGAGTTCCCTGTAAATGCTGGAGATCAAACCCTTATCGGTGATAACATTGGCAAATATGTTCTCCCATGCAGTGGGCTTCCTTGTTGTTTTGTTGATGTGCAGAAGCTTTTTATTTTGATGTAGTCCCACTTGTTTATTTTCTCTTTGTTTCCATTGCCCTAGGAGCTGTATTGGTGAAGATATTGCTTCAGCATATGTCTGAGATTTTGCTGCCTGTGGATTCCTCTAATATTTTCATGGTTTTCTGTCTTATGTCTAAGTCCTTTATCCATTTTGAGTTTATTTTTGTGTATGGTGTAAGTTGGTGGTCTAGTTTCATTTTTTTTTTGCATGTATCTGTCTAATTTTCCCAACACCATTTATTGAAGAGACTGTCTTGACTCCATTGTATGTTCTTGCCTCCTTTGTCAAATATTAATTGAGCATAGTGGTTTGGGTCGATTTCTGGGTTCTCTAGTCTATTCCATTGGTCTATGTGTCTATTCTTGTGCCAGTACCAGGCAGTTTTTGAGAACAGTGGCTTTGTAACATAGCTTGATATCTGGTATTGAGATCCCTTCTACATTGTTCTTCTTTCTCAGGATTGCTGCAGCTATTTGGGGTCTTTTTTTTTTTTATTCCAGATGAATTTTTGGAGAGTTTGTTCTAGGTCTGTGAAATATGCCATTTGTATTTTAATGGGAAGTGCATTGAATCTGTAGATTGCTTTAGGTATTATGGACATTTTAATGATGCTGATTCTACCAATCCATGAACATAGTGTGTTCTTCCATCTGTTTATGTCTTCCTCTATCTCTTTTTTCAGTGTCCTGTAGTTTTCCGAGTACAGGTCTTTTACCTCCTTAGTTAAGTTTATTCCTAGGTATTTTACTTTTTTTTGGTGTGATGGTAAATGGGATTGTTTCTTTAAATCTCTCTTTCTGTAAGTTCACTATTGGTGTATAAAAATGCCATAGATTTCTTGGTGTTAATTTTGTGTCCTGCTACATTGCCAAATTCACTTATTAAGCCTGATAATTTTTTGATGGAGTCTTTAGGATTTTCTGTGTACAATATCATGTCATCTGCAAATAATGACAGTTTTACTTCTTTTCCAATTTGGATACCTTTTATTTCTTCTTCTTATCTAATTGCTTTGGCTAGCACTTCCCGTACTATGTTCATTTTCTTAATTGTGTAAATGTTTTGACTATATCTCAGCCCACTCATCCAAAGAGCAAATTAAAATAATATTGTTGTTACCTGATAAAAATGTCTGTGGTTTTATTATTTTTTTTCCAAGATCCATTTGGATGGTTCTCCTTTCTATGAAATTGCTTTTAGTTTATTTCCAAATGGAATATGGTATATTCTTCTTTTATGGATGAAATTATCCTAAAATTCCTTAATTATTTTGTAGACATCACTTTTCTCAGTAAAGACCAACATAGTCATAATGTGAATAAATTATAATATTGCTTACAGTTAAACATTGTATTCTTGATAACTTTATTTATATGGCCTTCTTTATTTAAAAGACCATCTTGAAATGAGTGATGTATCTATAATAATTATGGTTAACTGTAGTAAAAATGAATAATTTCCAACTGGTGGTTTTGGTAATCAGGGATCAGCACCTGGAGCAGGTTTAGTGCAGAGTAGGAGTTTAATAAATACTTGTTAAATTAATCTTTAACATGTTACTGTTAGTTCTTTCAATATTATCTAATTTTTCTGACCTCATAAAGTATTTACATCAGTTCTCAAGCCACTAAATTTTATCTTAAAGAAACCAATAGAAAAGAAGGATATAGTATCTTCCACATGTTTGTTAAACCGTAAATATTCTAAAGTTTTAAAACTTCATGATTTTACATGCCAAGTATACTTAGGTGAGCAGTGCTGATTTAATCTTTGTTCTTTTTCTCTTCTTTTATTTTGTAATATTACAGCTTCTAGAAAGGTCTCAAACAAAAAAATTCAAAAGCTATGAAATTTAGACTATGACAATAATTAAGAAAATGCAGAAAGGGCACTGGTAGATTTTTAAAAACTATTTTAATACAAGATTAATAGCAATTTTCTATCCAAATCAGAAATGAAAAATCTTAACCCAAATAATATTCATTTGACAATCACATAAAATTTTAGGTTTGATTGGTGCACACATTTATCCTGCATATATATTATGCATATGCACGCAGAGACCTCACTATTAGGCCATTGTTAGGTTTCTTTTCATGGACATACCTCCTTGCAAGGCAAGGTCAAAGATTCCAGGAACTATTCAACTGTGAGTGAGATTCACATGGCCCCATGCTAGGCTGAGTTCTCATGTTGTAGCAAATCATGATATAGCAAGGCTCCAGAATGCATACAAATCAATACTCTATTTGTATAATTTGGCCTAAAACTAAACACTGGCTAATGTCTCCACCGAGGAGGAACACATTGCAAATTTATAAGTTATGGTCTCCTTTACTCTTCTGCAGGCAAAGCTAAACTACCATTTGTTTGTCTTGTTAAAAGTCAGGTCTGTTAGTGACTGTAAGTAAATGATAATGAGTTTGAATTTCTGCAAGTTGTAGATAAGTCAAAACTTGCATTTCTAACACTTCCACCTTTAATCAAACCACTTGACAATTAGCCTTGCAAATAGAAGTAACAAAAGAATCACAACTCAGGAATTTGCTAAGGTTTTATTCCTCCTTGGGGACTTTAGTTGGTGTTCAGTGTGTAGCCAAAACATATGTATGTAATGGCTAAAGTATTAAAGTAGGCTAATGTCTGCAGCAGGGAATATAAATTAAATATCAGGGTTCTGTGACCAATAATATTTTCAGTTTGAGCTATAGAATGTTACTTTTATACTTAATTCAGCTTGTCAATGAATAATAGTGTTTCTCAGTGTAGACAAGTAGTATTTTCTATCCCTTACAATTAAAACAGGTCATACAAGATACTTATCTGGGTAAGTCACTGTAAGAGAGTCAGATTGCTATTGCTAAGGTTGTTTGAGGAAGGCTATAATCAAAGTGCCAACTTGACCTTCATTAAGATGACAGAAGGTTGTCATGGCTGTCCTTCAGTACAGAACCATAGCAGAGGTCTAATACGTGAATTTGTAATTCATTCTTCTCTGCTAAAGACTTTAGCCTCTGTTTAGCTTTTGTTGTAACATATACAAAGTATAATATACACCAATTACAGACGTGTATTTCTGTTAGAAAAATACATATTATAACTAAACATGTAAATAGAGGCACTTCAATAAGCTAAGTGTTTGCAGTTATGAGCATCACCCAACAAATTCTAGTTCCGACTTCAGTGAGCCCATCCCTCTCTACTTGTAACAGAGGTTATGATGTCATTACAGAACTTAGGAGACATCAAAGCCAAGAAGTCAGGTCATGAAAAATAATGCAGCATCATTGCTTCCCCTATCACAATGCTAAAATGAGAGAAATTAATTTGGCCAGAGGTGGGGTAGGGTGAGATGAGGTTCCAAAGTTCTTCTTAAATGGAGTAACTAGATTAAGTCTCATGTTAAATTAGCCTGAAATCATATGAAATATTAGAATGATGATAAAAACCAGAAAGTACAATTTGAATAATTTTGACCACATTCATGCAGGTGACTAATATTGTGGCATCATTAACTGATAGTCATTTCAGCTCTCTGCCTGGCTCAGATGGATCACTACATCTAACCATTATGAATACTATTAATAATGAAGGTGTTGATACAAATGAAGCAGGTGTTTATATGTTATCTGTGTGTTTAGTGTGTACAGAACATGGGTTCAGATTCATTAATATAATGTGTACTCATACATATGCACAAAACCATTTTGGGTGAAAACACAGGGAAAACAAGGCATTCTGATCTATTTCATAGAAAACAATGCAGACACATTTAAAAAAGGAAAGACTTGAAGTTTAAAGCCATAAAAACAAATTATTACTCAAAATTCTGTCAAACCAAGGTTGATTTAATTTGTATTGCACCTTAATTATTCGGAGAAAGACAATACTGATTTCTGAACATACAATGACATGAACAACATAAATTGGTCCTTCATAGAGCTATTTTATGTGGAATTGGTGACCGAAAGCCAAAGTTTGGCAGTGAAATGTTTTTCTAGAAGTATGTAATGCTGAATTAGGCTAAATGTTAATTTCATAAAAATCTTAATGAAAAAATGCCACAAAGTCTCTCAGAATTCTACGTTTCATATTTCATTAGGCATACTATAGCAATAGATGCTTCTAAATACTTTCAGTTTTGCAAAAGTGCTCAATTATACTTAATACTATTGTGCGCATATGCTCTACTTAAACGCAATGACTAAATCAATAACTAATTATAATTTTGATGAGGAAGGGGATTGAAAAATACCATTTACATGTCATTACTGCCAATGGGTTAATTAACAGTGAGTGACTGGTGTACTATGGTGTCTTAAAACATTACTTTTCCCAACCCCAGATGCATCATAAAAACCAAGAAACATATGGATAGTCAATGTATTCATAAAGCCCCATTTTGGTTTATTTTGCTTCTCTCTGTCAGGGGAGCACAGGGCCTAGCTTTGGCACACTTGGGTGGACCAGTTAGGCTGTAGCTCTAAATTGGCCTCTTGTGTTAGGACATTTTCTCAAGTGCCAGGTAGGAATCCTAGGCTGAAGGCATTGTACGTGGAAACAATGGTTTTGCATGAATAACACATTCTTTACCCATACAGCTTCCATCACCAGTAATGTCCTACATACCCATGGCTTTCTCCATGAGCTCGATACAGTCTGGAGCATCCAGGACAAAGCACGCTCATGCAAAAAGGGTGTGCCCTGGCAAACTTTTATTAAATGGACAGTTAGATACGTAAAAAGGTCTCTTTCTTGATTCTTGGTGCTCACAGATCATTGAAGAATCCCTTCTCTGAGCAGCACAAAACAAGAAGAGCTGGTTGACAAAACATTTTTGTTACAAAGGTGTGTCAACCCTGAGCTTGGAATTAAGAAGTTAAAATCTGTGATTTATATATATATAGATATAAAAATAGATGATCATACTAAGACTAAAAAAGTGAAAGAAATCTCCATGTCAATACTATATATATATTTTTTTTTGTCTTGACTTTTTTTGTTGTGAGTTATTTTGTAAGAGAATGCCCTTGTGATGCAGAAACCAATTGACACAAAGAAAATGGCTAAAAATGAAAATTCACTGATGGGTCTAACTGCTTATCAGTTCACTAAAAGGAATCTTCATTTGGGAGGTAATGAGCACAGGGGCAGATACCAAATTAATGTCCAACCTATGGCTAAAGCAAAGCGATTGCATTTGTTGATGATTATTTTCCATTCAGATCCTTGAGGAGGATTAATGGATGGGGATGTCCACTAGTAACTGAAGATGAAGGGGAAATCTGTGCCAATTGGATCCAGTGGACAAAGACATTAAGAGAATTGAGGAGAATGGCACCATTACTGCAATTGAAAATTGGTCAGGGTGAGGGAGGTGCTGAGTTGTAGTAATATTTTGTGTCATTTTAAAGATAGAATTCAAATTTAGTACCAGTACCTCTAAATCAGTTTGGTGTTGTATGGTTAGAGTGCAAGACGATACCTCCAAGACAACAGTGTATTTTCACTTCACTAAAAACACTTTCAAACTTTCTCCCCATAGCATTTTTAAAAAAATGCAATGAGTCACAGAAAAGCTTACATTGGGAGTTGCCTGGTAATACTGAATTGATTGTGTTAAAGCTCTTTTATTTTTCTCTCTTGTTTGCTTCTTTGTTGAAAATGCAGTTGTCTTGGGGTTTGGCCTGATTTTATGAAGAATATTATTCCTACTTTTTTTTTCAAGTTGTTATAAAGGGGAGGGGGCGGGGATGACTCACAACGTGAGATTCCTTTACTTCTGCAGCATAAAAGCAAATGAAGGTAAGAAAATCTCCTGGTAGAAAGATTTGAGTAAGAATTCTCTAGAATAGACAATGTTCCCACAGATAGCAAAGGAAAGAGGAAGCAGTCCAGTCTGGCACCCGTTACTCTTTGGGAAAACAAAAAGGGAGGCAGAGTGCAGTACTGCTCTTCTCATAGAAAACGGTAAGTTTTTGTGGCATGGTCCATTGTCCAAGAGTGTAAGAAAAGAAGTGAGTTGGCTGTTCAAATAGCTAAAATGCAGTTTCATCTGACCAAAAACCCAGGATTATCTGCACAGTCTCTGCAGTGCCAGGACAATGCAGACGAGAGATGCTGAGAGCAGGGAGTGGCCGAACTGGGCTGCAGAAGAGTCTACTTCTCTCCGGTCGGGATCTACAGCAGGGGCCTCCGTGGTGACAAACTCAAACTCCGTGGGACACACGTCATCCATGCACCCACTGCCACTCCCCGAGCCACTGGATTCATCACCTGGTGTGGACAGATTGACAAAGAAAGTTAGACCACAACCTGGAAAGACTGGAGGCTTGTAACAGAATTGGGCATGGTAGTGGGAGGGGACAGTCCCCCACCCAATGGTTCCCACCCCATCTCAATAGTTTTTTTTTTCTTTTGAGAGAGAGAGAGGAAGAAAGAGAGAAACATCAACATCTATCGGCTGCCTCCTGCATGCCCCCTGCTGGGGATCAAGCCCACCACCAGGGCGTGTGCCCTGACTGGGAATCTAACTGGTGACCTCTTGGTCAATGCTCAACCACTGAGCAACACCAGCTGGGCTTGACTACTTTTTTTGACCTCTGTTCCCCTAAGAACAAGGATAGACCTTGTCTCAACCAGCCTCTCCCTTTAAACCAGGTGTTGATTAACGATGGCTTGCAGGCTGATCTGGCTTGCTGCTTGGTTTTGTATGGCCCACAACCCAAGAAAGATTTTTATGTTTTCAAGTGTTTGGAAAAAAATCAAATGAAAAATAATATTTTGTGACATGTAAAAAATGTGTATGTGAAATTTTAACGCCAGTGTCCATAGAGAAAGTTATAATGGAATGTAGCCACAGCCATTCACTTATACATGGTTTAATTCTCTGTTCACACATGGCCCTCAAAGCTGAACATGTTTAATGTCTGGTCCTTTACAAAAATAGTTTGCCATTTCTTGCTTGAAACCAATGCCCAGGTGCCCAAACAGTATGTGGTCTTAGTGCAGCATCTTGCTTGCTCAGCATGCCTCTGGGCCTGTTCTATTCCCAATTCTTACTGCTTTGTTCTTTCCTGTTTCATAAATCCTGTGTGTCAGACCTGGGTCCCAGATCAGGCTCCATCAATTACTAGCTGGTGCAATTGTGTTGTTTACTTGTTTTCTTATTTCTTACTAGAGGCCCAGTGCATGAATTTGTGCTTTGGTGGGGTCTAGCTGGCCCGCCTCGATGGGGGCCCATCAGGCCAGGCCAGTGAGGGGGAGGGGGCGCAGGTGGTTGGCCGGCTCCAGCCCCGATTGGGGTGTTGGGGGCCGTTAGGGGGCGGGGCCAGCGAGGGGGGGATGATCAGGGCCCAGATCAGGCTGGTTGGCTGCCACAGTGTGTGTCATAGTCACTGGTCGTCTTGGTCATTCTGGTCGCTGGGCTCATATATATACATTAGTCCCCTCCACGAGAATGTAAACTTGCTGGGGGCAGAGACTTTGTGTCGCTGTGCACTTCTGATCCCCATGCCTTTAATGATCCCTGGCATACAGCAGGTGCTCAATAAATAGCTCGTGGAGTAAATAAATGTGCCTTGGGCAGTTTACTCAGGTTCTGTCATTTTCCTCATCTCAGGAAATATGGACAATAGAATTAACTTGCAGAGTATGTGTGAAGACAGCCACCCTCATGAAATGTGCGAGGACACCAAACCCAGTGCTCACAATGATGCCTGATGGAAAACACATGGTTCCCGCAGCAAAGGTGACCTGGATTTTAACTTGCTTTATTTAATTTAAGTGAACTAGGACAAATCAGTTAGCCTTGTTGAGGCTCTGTTTCTTCTTATCCTATAAAAATGAGAATAATCCAATTTATTTCACAGAATTGTTATGGTGTATAAGTGAGATGATGTTCCTGGGAGGACTCAGGAGACTGTAAACCTGGTAATGACATTTGCTGTTTTCTCCACTTGCTCAATGATTCCATCCATAGCCCTGACTCCTCCCTGCTGGCCTTCAGTGATGCCGAGCTTGCCACGCTGCTCCTGAAAGACTGATGCCATCTTGGCTGCTTGATGCTACTTAAGTAAAAGCTAAGGTGATACAGGGGCTTCTCTAATGTATCCTGGCGGAGAACGGCACAACTCATCACAATTTATTTTGTTTTAAAAAGGGACATCTAAATACCAGATAAGATCACTTGAATACAGTCTACCAGGTTCTTAACATTTTCTCTGATTTATCTTTAGTGGCCTTTACAAGGGGGAAAATGACCATTAATTAAATTCAGAAAAAACAGAGTTGCTAAGGGGGTTGTTCTAAACACTAGTATCACGAACAAGAAGTAATTTAACCATTACAAAAATATTATTAAAGCTATTTAGAATATTAAAAATGTGGTAAGCAAATAATGACAGGGGATTCCAGATGAGAAAAGTAATGGCCCCATCTCTTTCTGAGAGGAATCACAAATGCATGGGTGATTTTTAAAAATGTCAAAAGCAATAAAGGTGATTATGGCTAGAAGATGTAATAATGGTTTGTATGACAGACACTATCATAACATAAAGGGTCAAATTTGGTACTTGGTTTAGAGTTAAGTGACTCTCTTAGCTACTATGGATTTTTGTTTGTTTGCTTCTTAAGGGGAAATGGAGCAAAATTTCTCCTCAAGAATTTTCCATAAGCATTGCAGACTGACATGTATAAAACCTCTTCAGGTAAGAGGAGAGAGAAACAAGACCAGCATCAACTAATCCTTATGCATCTTGAATAATTTATTCTAATGGTCATTATCCAGATAATAAAACATTTTGTTAGCTAGAGAAGACAGAACAGATAAATTGAGATGAGTGAGGCTAAGTAATGAGCAAGGGAGAAGCAGAAAAGGCTAAAACCTTGTGTTCTCTTCTGAAGAGGAAAGGAAGGGCATAGTAAAGAGGAAGATAAATAATGTGGTGAGTCTGAGAAATTTTATAGCAATGAAGTCTATCTGGTGGGCAATTACCCTGAATTCAGAAAATTAATTTTTGTTATTTAAAATATAATAAAACACTAAAATATTTCTGCAGGGGACAACTCAGTAGGATGATGGCTAAGACTTAGATGAAACCTCTTTCTATCTCATTAATTCAAGCACACAAGCATCACCTTTGGCATCAGTGACCAAATTACAGAATCACTGGCAACTCCACATCTCATGTTCAAGAAATATTTTCCTGAGAACTCTCTCTGTAAGGGTGCTTACTTAAAAAAAACCCCAAAACTAACAAAAAAGTGCCTTAATAGTTATGCATCTGGAAACCATTTAGACAAAAACCAAATATAGTTTCATATCAATGTTCACTTAGTAGCCTTTCAAGTCACTTCTGATGCTTTTATGATATTTAATAAAATAGTTAAGTGTGATGTTGCATCTATATTTTACTATTTCTCTAAATATTTCAGATATAAATGTCAATGGTTTCTGTATGTGTATGACTGAATAGAGAGAACATAAATACAGTTGAATTAATGGCACATGAGATATTATCTTAGCTCCTTTAAAAATGGCCTCTGTGTGGCCGGCATGGCTCAGTGGTTGAGCATCAACCTATGAACCAGGAGTCATAGTTCGATTCTCAGTCAGGGCACATGCCTGGGTTTTGGGCTTGATCCCAAGTGTGAGATGTGCAGGAGGCAGCCAATCAATGATTCTCTCTCATCATTGATGTTTCTCTTTCTCCCTCTCCCTTACTTTCTAAAATCAATAAAAAAATATGGCCTCAAATGAACTTCCCAACAACCTCTTAGGCAGGTGCTTCCCATTGAATAGTAGAGGAATGGATCAACTGGCAGATGAAACTCAATTTTAGCTTTGGTACAGCTGAATTCAATCCACTAAAATTTAGTGGGTTGCATCCTTAAGACCAGCTATGACTTTAGTAATATCCTAAGTTTTGTGAATCAGAGCTTTCTGTCTAAAGGACTATAAACAGTTTTGTAGATTGGGCAAGAATAGCACAAGAGGAAAGGTGCACATTGCTCTTAAGAGAAATGCTGGTATAATTTTCAGTGACCATTGTTCACTCTGGAGGTTACTGGTAAGGACTTTCTTACTTGTGTCCTGGAAGTTGACGTCATTGCCATTGTACGCATTCTTTAGTTTGTTGGTCATCACGCGGAGAGCCATGATCTGCTGCCTGATGAAAGTGTCGGGCCGGGTGATGTCCACGTCCACCTCAGGATTGTTGATCTGGTTGGTCAGCCCATCATTCATGATCTCAGGCAAGTATCTGCAGGGCACAGAGAGAGAGAGGACAGATCAGGATGAGGCAGGAGGGACCTGGAAAATGGATTCTGCCACACTGTTTCTAACAGTGAGCCAAAACCTTGGTAGAATCAGGGCCCAGTTCTTGGAAAAAAAGGCCGAAGTAAAACCTTGAAATAAATGTTCTCAGATGAAGATTGGCTAAAATGGCTTCACGGTAGTTTTTTAAAATGGCACTGAATTCTTAGGTAGGCTTACCTACAGATGAATGCACAATTGGGGACTTACAGAAATTATTACTTTAAATTAACTACTGTTTCTCTCTCCATCCCAATGTTAGATACTTAAGTCAGGAACTTGATAGCTTGCTTAACAATCCTGTTGATTTTGTTAGTAAGAACTAAACTTGCAAATTATTTATGATCTTACAGAGCTCTCTTATATGAGGATGTTTTTCTCAACTGAGGAGGCCCTGACCTAAGATTTTATAAGAAGAATCTTCAGATAAAAATAACCATCTTTGGAAAGTTTGAGGAGTCACCAGTGATTGCTGGAATACTTGAGCTGTCCATTAGGGTTTTTATTTTACAACTAGGGGCCCGGTGCATGAAATTCGTGCACTGGGTGTGTGTGTGGGGGGGAGTGTCCCTCAGCCCAGCCTGCCCCCTCTCACATACTGGGAGCCCTCAGGCGTTGACCCCCATCACCCTCCAATCGCAGGATCGGCCCCTTGCCCAGGCCTGATGCCTCGGCCAGAGGCGTAGACCCCCATCACCCTCCGATCGCCTGATCGGCCCCTTGCCCAGGCCTGACGCCTCTGACAGAGGTGTCAGGCTTGGACAGGGGACCCCCATATCCCCCTGATCACTGGCTCTGGCCCCCGCCCAGGAATCATGCCTGGGCAGGGGACCCCCATCTCCCTCTGATCGCTTGCTCCACCCCCCGCCCAAGCCTGACGCCTCTGACCCAGGCTTCAGGCCTGGGCAAGGGGACCATCATATCCCCCCAATCCCCGGCTCCGCCCCCCACCCAGGCCTGATGCCTCGGCCAGAGGAGTTGACCCTCATCACCCTCCGATCACCAATCACCGGATCGGCCCCTTGACCAGGCCTGAGGCCTCTGGCCTAGGCGTCCGGCCCGGGCAGCGGGGACCCGCAGCTGCAGCGGCCCCGCGATCGTGGGCTCCGCTTTAGGCCCAGGCAAGGGACCCCTAGCTCCCGGGACTGCCAGCTTCGACCGTGCCCAGCTCCCATCGCTGGCTCCACCCCTACTTCCTGCTACCACTGGCCAGGGCGGCAAAGGCGCCTGATTCTCCGATCATGGCTGGGGCCCCAGGGCCGCCTTTGCCCTGCCCCCCAGCTCTTAGCTCCCCCCTGGGTTTCCGATCACTGTCAGTGGCAGGTGGCTTCTTCCTGCTTTCCCTTTCGCCTCCCTGCATTGTGCCTACATATGCAAATTAACCGCCATCTTGTTGGCAGTTAACTGCCAATCTTAGTTGGCAGTTAACTGTCAATCATAGTTGGCAGTTAACTGCCAATCATAGTTGGCAGTTAACTGCCAATCATAGTTGGCAGTTAACTGCCAATCATAGTTGGCAGTTAATTTGCATATAGCCCTGATTAGCCAATGAAAAGGGTATCGTCGTACGCCAATTACCATTTTTCTCTTTTATTAGATAGGATAGAATCTTGGGTCTAATTTAATATTCAGTAAAATAGAGGGTAAATCAAATGGTTCTTTAATTTTCTTACTTGTACCGAAATGGCAAATTTATATTAATGTTTCTTTTACTTGTAATAAAATGTCAAAATTGTCTGTTCTTCAAAGTCAACTGCCTACTCTGCCCAGGTGTATTTATACCGGGGGAAACCAAAGATCTGAGAAAAGTGCTTGGAGCCCTCTCTGACTCTGTACTCTCATGATCTGTCAGTTTTCCTTCCTCCTACTCTTCTTCCACCACTTCTTCTCTCATTTCCCGTGTCCCTCTGGAGTGCAGACAGCTAGAGCAGCCTCACACTGACTTCCCTGTTCCGTCTTCCCTTTTTAGTGCAGTCTGCACATGCTGTCTGATTAATCTTCATGAAATACAGCTTTCATCTTGTCGTTCTTCTGTTTTAAAATTTTTGATGACAGTACCTAATGTCCACTGAGAGCTTATGGAAGCCAGGCGCTGTGCCAAGCACTTGGACATGCATTTTAAAATCCAGTCTCCCAGCAATTGTAGGTACTATTTTATCCCCATTTTGTAAAGTAGAAAACTGAGGCATAAAGAGGAAAACATAACTGTGTAAAGTCACAGAGCTAATAGATGGCAAAATGATGACTAAAGCCTGGGCAGTGCCCCAATCCTGCACCATACTGCCTGTCAATCCTAAGCTCCGATCCACAGCAATCAAAGCCCATTTCCATCCCATCTCCCCTTTCTTATGCTGCAGTACTTGCTGTAAAGGACCTTCCTTGCCTTACAGAATCTACTCCCTGCATACATCTGCTGCATGCCTCTCTCTGCCGTACACCTTATCTTTGCCTACTGTCCCTTTCCCACTTAGATCCCAAATATCCTGAAGACCCAGGCCATTCTTCACTCTCTCCTTAAGATATTTCCAGCTTTTACGGATCTTCCCATTCCTCCGTAGGGCTGCCGGCTCAGCTGACATTTTGTGCACAGCATCAAGCCACCTGCTGAGGGAGTAAGGTGAGGCTGAAACCAGCCCGAGTTCTGTGCTCATAAAGCTATGCATCTGCAGGGCACTAGTCAGCGAAATGGGTACCTTTTATTTTGCTTTTGTTGGAATCCTTTTATTTTAGAAAATTTCAATATATACCAAAGTGGAGACAAGAGGATAACAATCCCCATGTACCGACCTGGGTGCTTTTCTCTAATTCCTGCAAAGGCTCTATATTTGTTTGTGCCCTGGTATGAAACAGGGCTACCCTCAAAGGGGTAAGAAAGAGAGTTTAAAGAAGAGACTATTTCTAAAGGTGTAGACAGGGTTGAAGGAAACCAGCACAGGGTATTGGAGAACCCTGGGAGTCAACTGCACAAAAACTGAAATCACAGACAGGGGCCCAGTGACATGACAAGAACCATCATTAGGTTATGATTCCCTGACCTCTGTAGTGCCTCCTTCTGACCTCTGGCTGCTGTCTCCTACTGGCTGAAACCAAGTGGAAGCCAGCATGCAAGGGGGCCCAGGTAATTCACTTGGTAGAGGTTCTCCCTCTGGGCAGAGATCAAGGTGGAGGGCTGAAGAGTGGTTTTCAGGGGAATCAGGACACCAGGCACAGACATCTGGTAGGCTGGGGACTAACTGCTATTATTATCATTCTTTTACTGCCTCTACTACTGCTGCCTGAAAGCTGAAAAACACTCCCTTTCCCTTTTCTTTTGCGTGCTTCCTGTTTGCATATTCTTGTACAATACACTTAAAATTCTTTATTTTCCTACTGGTAACATTCCAAGTTCCAGAAACAAAAGGCTCTATCCATCAGTCTCCAGAAAAAGAAATAGAGACACACAGAGAAACATACATTTAAGCCATTTGTTCAGCGATTGAAATCTTATGCCTGATGGGTTTGTGTATGCATTGGTTTACTCATTTAAAGTCAGAGGTCCCGGAAGAAGCTCCGTGTCTTTATCCATATCTTGAACAAAATCAATTTCCCAATGTTCACTACATAATGAATAACACAGCACACAAAGTGCATCAAAAATTCTTTTCCAAAAGGCTTCACAATATTTACTGCCTTAAAAAGTTCTAATTGAAATTTTTAAAAAGTCATGGAACTCTACATCTCTTCGTTTTCGCAGTAAAGAACTTCTGTGCTGCCTTTTAATATAGGTGATATACCAATAAAATTTTATGGGATTCTGAGATTGTTTTCCAGATCTGACTTCTAAAACGTGGCATTGGATTGACTATATTTGACATTCGATTATATGTGCCAAGCCCTGTGATCTCCACCTAATTATTAAAGCCCATTGGAATAAACAATAGCCAGTCCAAGGCTAACCTTTGCTGGTACTGGAGCAGAGAGGGGCTGAAAGGTGACCGTCGGTGTTGCCCCTCGACATTTAGGACAATGATTCTTGCAGCTGGACCTGTGCTGAGTCAGGGGGAGCTTTGTTTCTTTCAGATGCTGTGCGCGCTGCATGGCTGGCCGAGACTCATTTATCAGACGCTGACTGCTCTAGCTTACATTGGGAATGGTACCCCTGGGAGTCTGAGCCTACAGGAACAATGAGAGACTGCCAAATACACCCAGCCTCTAACTGTGCCTACTGATGCTCAGCCACTTACAATAAACACAAGGAACAATGCTCCCGTGTCCTCAGGAACCTTTTCTCCTTTCTATGTATTCAAAGGGCAACTCTAGAGACAATGTGGGAACTTAAACTGAAAAACACTGTTGAACAGGAAAATGGCCATTTTGTCACTCCACAGTACATCCTGAGGACAAATTTGTGGATGGCCGGTGTGCAGCCTGAAGGGTCTATGGGAGCCCAGGTCAGCACCAGGACTCATGAGCCCATTTATTTGTTGCCTCTCGGGGTTGATCTCTTTTTATAATGATCAGATACTGCAAGAATGGATATATATCTTTGAGCTCATACTATTCTTCCCTTTATTACGTTTTGCACCAGCCCTTTGGCATGACAACGTTCTATTTTTGCACCCTCACAGTTCTGGGAGGCATGGAAAGGAAGGAGACTCTTGCTACAGGTAGCTCAGGTTCTGAAGCTGGATGCACATTTACCTGGGGCAGAGAGAATCCAGAAAGAAGGACAACTAGGGTTGTCATCGTTTTTCAATGTTTCATTCTGTGGGGTGGCAAGTGGGTGGTACAGTCAAGCATAGTTTTCTCATCCTGGTTCCATGTATAGAGTCTAAATCTTTGGCAGTTTTGAAGAATTATTGTTTTTAACATTTGCTGTTATCTGAATGTATATGCATCCCTCCAATTCATATGTGGAAAACCTAATGCTCAAGGTGATGCTATTATGGGCGAGGCCTTTGGGGAGCAAGTAGGCAGGGCTCTCAGGATTGGGATTAGTGCCCTCATTAAACTGTGTCTAGAAAGCTAGCCTTGCCCCTTCCGACACCTGAGGACACAGTAAGTCTGCCCAGAAGAGGGTTCTCACCTGGCCATGCTGACCTTGGACTTCCAGCCTCCAGAACGGCGAGAAATAAGTTTCTGTTGTTTATAAGATACTCCATTTGTTTTGCTGTGGCAGCCAAAACAGACTAAGACAGTGGTCGGCAAACTCCTTAGTCAACAGAGCCAAATATCAACAGCACTTCTTCAAAATAGGCTCGCCCAGGCCGAAAACCGACTTCTGCGCATGGGCCGCGAAGTTTCAATCGCGCCCGCACGTGGTATTTTGTGGAAGAGCCACACTCAAGGGGCCAAAAAGCCGCATGTGGCTTGCGAGCCGCAGTTTGCCGACCACAGTTTGTCTTAGTCACTAAGACACCTCATTTCATATTGTGATGCAGGCTTCCTAGATCACACGCAAACACTATAGCTGATTAGGGTGGAAGAGCCTCAAGGGAAGGTAAGGGGGATGATGCAATAACCTTGTGGGTGGCTGCAGGTTCTGTGCGGAGACCCTGCCTGACAGAGCTGACAGCCTCTGTCACCTGAGAGACAGTACACCTGAGAGATAAAGACATGTGCTCACAGAAGTGTCCCACAGACCAGCCATGGTGCCTGTCATTGGCAATACTCAAAGTCACTCCTTTCAGTTGCTACTTCCAGAAAGACCCTGTTGATATCTGAACCTGCTTGCTGGGAGGTAGAACACATTCACTAATCAATATTCAGTGTTTCTCATCACCACGTTGATGCTGGTAGTTGTTCTGATGAAAGGAGTTGCCTAGGAAGGGAATGGGCTACACAACTTTCAAGGTCTAATGGGATTTGAAAGTTAGTCAAGTCTGAGAAGTGGGCACTTGTAAGGAATGTTAGTTTTGTGGTGCCCAGTGGAGTGGGCAAGAGTCCAGGTGGAATCTGGGTCAGGAATGGGGAGAAATGGGATCCCAAGGTGCTGGCCTGGGTTTGTTTTTGGGTGCCTGACACTTCCTTTGGCGGCCCCGGCCTCGAGCACACTTTCTGTTGGCAAAAGCAGTTTCAGTTCTGTTTTTTGCCACAATGAGCTCTGTTCAATACATGTCTCTATAGTAAGTTCTAATTCTAAGCTACATACTCCTTCACCTTCAGCAGGTTTAAGAGTTGCACTAATGTAAGCTGATATAATTAGTAACACAGGTCTAAAACTCAAAAGTCTCCATAGTTCTTTTCCTGCAATCAATTAATTACCAAACTTTGATCTGATCTGAAATGAGGCCAACTAGAGTCCTCATTTATCCCACTTAGTGTAAATAGTAATGCATTTTGCTGCAGACATGTAATGTGTTTGATTGTGAGTTCCAGCCTCAAATTCTTCTGGGAGCACTGCTAAAAAAATTATGTACTGTGATGATTTTCTAAAATCTAAACAATTCTGAATTCTGAGACACAGATGGTCCCAAGGATCTCAAATAAGAGATTGTTGTGAACCTGGGTATCCATAACCTCTTTCAGAAGCTTTCTTAAAAATCTAAGTTTTTACGTCACTCTCATTAGGATGGTCATTATTAAAAAAAACCAAAAACATAAACTAGCAAGTGTTGGTAAGGATCTGGAGTGGAATGCAAGTGCTTGTCATTAAGCCTTTGGCTGCCCAGGCACACATTTCAAAAGACATCTATCTCCAATAAACATAATGTCAGTTGTAGGACTCAGCTACCAGCAAAACAACCAGATGAGGAAGTAGGCTGCCCCCATTCATGAAGGTCCCCTTTTAGAAAGCCCTGGGCAACCTGGATAACTGACCTCTTGAGTGACCACACATCTTCTTTCCTATTTCTAACTTCAGCTCATATGCTCTGAATTAGCCAATGAAGAGTGAACCTTGAAACCTTGGCCACCCCACTCTTGAATCCTAATAAAGGCAGAGCCCCAGGTCTGCTCTCTTTCTCTCTATCCATGATCTTGCTGTGAGGCCCACAGGCATGACATGCATCCCCCAGGACCTGTGAGTAATAAATCTTGTTCCTCCAAGTTCCCCCCCTGATGGTTTCTTGCTAAAGTGCGGTGATCATAATAAGAACTACAAGTGCAAACCCAGCTGCAAATTTGAGCCCCAGCAGAGGAAATGTCTGTGGAACTTGCTGTGAGTGATGTGTGTCTGGGACATGCAGCATGCATTCCCAACCAGAGGCAATGTCACCAATGGCCTTGAGACTGATGGAACATGGAGAAATTGGAGGTCTTTGTGTATGGCTAGAGGGAACGTAGACAGGTGGAAGTGTCATAGAAAACAGTGTGGCAGTTTCTAAAAAAATGAAACACAAAATTAACATATGATCCAGCAATTCCACTTCTGGAATTCTTATTCCAAAAGGATTGAAAGTAAGTACTTGAACAGATATTTGTACATCCATGTTCATAGCAGCATTAGTCGCAATAGCCAAAAAGCCAAAGCAACCCAAGTGTCCGTTGATGAATGAATGGATAAACAAATGTGGTATATAGATACAACACATTCAGCCCTAAAAAGGAAGGAATTTCTGGTGCTGGCATGGCTCAGTGGTTGAGTGTCAACCTATGAAAAAGGAGTTCATGATTTGATTCCTGGTCAGGGCACATGCCCGGGTTGTGGGCTCGATCCCAGTGTGGGGTGTGCAGGAGGCAGCCGATCAATGATTCTCTCTCATCATTTTTTGCTTCTATCTCTCTCTCCCTCTCCCTTCCTCTCTGAAATCAATACAAATATTTTTTTAAAGGAAGAAAATTCTGACACATGTTACTACATGGCTAAACTTTAAAGACACCATGCTAAGTGAAATAAATCTGAAATAGTCAAATTCATAAAGACAGAAAGTAGACTGGTGGTTGCTAGAGGCTGGGGAGGGAGGACAGGAGAAATAGTATGGAATGGGTGCAGAGTTTCAGTTTAAGAAGATGAAAAATTTCTTTGTGTGGATGGTGGTGATGATATACAATAAGTGAATGCATGTAATGTTACTGAAATGTACACTAAATTTTTTTTCCAGTTTGAGTTCTTTATTAAAAGGAAAACATGAAAAGTCTTTCCAATCAGGAAGAGTGCATAAGTCTTAATGATCCAGTGCATTGTTAATACTCTGACTTACTAAAATGATTCAAAAACTTGAGAAGAGAAAAAGAAAGTTCCTTGTATCATTTCTTAATCTTATTAGACCCAAAACATAACAAGGTTGCCAAATTATACAGACAGAGTTCTCATTTTGCCAGTTCCTATTTCCAAATTTGTAATGCTCCCCCTAACAGCTGACTTTTGAGAATATCAAAAAGCAAATACTTTCAAACACTCCTTGTGATGAAGTAGAAAAAGTCTTGGATTAGTAGCCAGTTGAAATGGATTTTTTTGCTTCAGCATTTCCAATAACTTCATGGTCTTCAGCAAGTCCTTTAACGTTGGGATCCTATATGTAGCAACATCAGCATCACAGGGGTGCGGTGGTATTAAAATGAGATCACTGAGATGGAAGCACCTTGGAATACTTGAAATGCTATATCACACATATAATGACTAAATTCCAGAGGATAGGATCTGAGAGAGCTAAGCTGACCAGTATTATCAAAGGAAGCAGAAGAGTTTACTGAAAAGTTTGTTATAGAAAAGCCCAGTCCCATTATAGGTTTATGTCTCCATTTCTCTTAGATGCATTTAACAGAATGGATTATATAGAGAAAATGAAGTAGAGACATATGCAGAGGAGACAGAGCCCGAGATAGCTCAAATGCATTACTCATTGCTATTCAAGGAGTAAGTTAAAGGTCATCCACGGGGCCATAACTCCTGCAGGGGAGCATCTGTCTGTCAAAGTGCACAGGCACCAGGGGGTTACCCTCACAGGCAATGACAACACGCCTAGTGCTGGCCTTGGCCTGATAATTGCATTTGGGGGGCAGATTACGTCTCATAATCGCGCAGTCTGTGACTTTCGCTACACTCGCAGGCAGCTCATCTTGCCATTCTTGCGTTGGATATTGGTGGTGCTGCAGATGCTATTAATGGTCCGGACGTTTTCATGGATGAAAGTGTTGAATCGCTTGTAACTAAACTGAGTCATCCCCCGAGTTTTCATCATGCTGTTGCAGTACAAGTTGTTGCCCCTATCATTGTAGGGCCCACATGTTGCCCCAGGAATCATTGGTACGTGTTCTGGCCATAGGAGGGCTGCACCAGCCTCAGCTCCGGCAGGGTCAGCAGCAAGAGCAGAAGCCATGAAAGGCTCTTCTGGAGAGCCATCAGCACCTAGGAGGTGCCCGCTTCTTCCTCCTTTGTACGAAAATGGGGAGCTGGTAGAAAATGCGAAGATATTCTGACTCCTGCTTTGGATCTGCGTGGCGGCCTGCGTGTATGTGGGTGCGAGCACTAACGGGATTAGGGTGAAGTGTGCTAAAAATTTTTTCAAATGGTAAATTTTAAATTATGTATATTTTACCACAATTTTAAGAACTGTCTTCAGTATAACCTTCTAAAGTTCTTGCTGTAGATTACTTCTTTCCCTTTCCAGTTTTCCTGACTTGGAAGTGGAGTCACTCAAAGCATGCTATAATTTTATAAATTCTTGAAGTCTGTTAAGTAAAGGCTGTCTGTGGCATTAGGTGCTTCAGAGAGATGTGGCCCTGAGGGGTGGTCAGAGGCACAGAGACTGGCCCCGGACACCTGAGGTGTCTCTGAGACCCAGCAGCGTAATCATGGACAAGCCGCTTAGCTACTTTTTACAATATTTCATTTGTTCCTATGTCTATAACACCTTATTTGTGTCATAAGCTGCTGTTTTGAGTGAATGTATATGAAAATGATTGAATGCAATTCTAAGGCATTCTTATGACAACTAAGTTGTTAACACAGCTCCCTGAAATGCCAAGTGTGTTTCTTAGCACTGGCTGACAGCAGCAGACTTTAGAGTTTGAAAGCGTAAATTCATGCAGAGGCCCAATGTCCGTGGCTTCCCTCCAGCTGGAGAACATGTGGCAGGACATGGTCTGGGAACTCCTGGAGGACACACAACTCATTGGCTGCAGCAGGGAGCAGAAGCTAAATTCTTTGACTTGGGCTCTTAACTCATTGGCAGGAGCTCCCCAAACCCATCCTTTCTTGGTAGAGCTGGAGTCAGCAAACTATAGTTCAGATAGGAAAGAAGACCACGAGCCAGGTGTCCCGGCTGCGAGCTGTCGACAGCAGCGTGCTTCTTTCCTCCTATTTGTAGCCATTTCTCACCACTTGCAGGAGGTGCACACAGGGTCTCTGCCCGCCTCCTGGATAGTCAGCTTTCCTGGGGGCTCCCCTTGCCGACTCTCTGTGCAGACTGATTTCCAACGTCCTGAGGTGTTTCCGGCCTGGTATGCGGGGGATGTTTTACCATCTTTCACATGCAGCGAGAGTGCTCTGGTACATATCTTGCAATCAGACTAAGATAACATTGTCCTGCCAGATCTGCCAAGTCACTGCCTCCGACAGATTTCTCATGCCCATGCATCATTTTGTCCCTCTTCCATCTGCTCAAACTTACCCAGTTATGACTTGCTATTTTCTTTGCGTAGTCAATCCACTCAGTGGCTTGTGACAGTGACTGATCTATTTTCTAGATTTTAAAACATTTTTCCTATTTCTTATAATTTATTGTATTCACTTCCTGGCCTCAGTTAGGTTTTCCTTGGGATGGCACTTATTTCTCATGTGTCTTAAAAGACAGCAGAGGCTCCCTGAAAAAGCTCAGTTTCCAAAGAGTCCCATTAATCCTCACCCCTCATCCAGGACCTTGATCCATTCCTCCCAGAGGCATTTTAAAGGAAGGACACAGTGGCAGCTTAAGCACTGGCTTACAGGGAGCAAAGGTGGAAAGTTGTCTTGCCAACTTCATGGGGAGAGAGAGGAGTCTGAAAATAACTGACTTGAGACACCTGAAGACTCTGTAATATGTATGTTCCATCATGAGATCCACATGCTACTGGGACTTGCCTCTCGGACTGGCTTCCTTTTGCGTTCTTCCTGCCTCATCCCACCCTCTGTCATACCCCTTTCCTTTATAACTCCTATGAGAGTACAGAAAGAATCCCCTGAAAAGAAAACAATCCTCAAGGAAGATGCAGACGATGTAAATTGACATGGTTGCACCCTCAAAAAGCAAGAATCTGCCTCTATAGGAGCAAAAAGGAAGAGCTTATATGAACACAAGGGCTTTATTTTTCCTTCTGTTGCCTGAGAAAGTTCTGAGCCGTGTGTGCTAACCATATAAAAGGTTTATTTCCTTCTGAGCTGTGCTTTCTTGCCTCTCATCTAATCATTCTTCCCTAGCTTTGGTACAGATGGCTCCTTCTGGCCACCCGGCTGCCCGGGACACCCTTCCCAGGGATGACGGATGACGGCAAGCAGCCTCCCGGGTCTCCAGGTTTACCCTGGGAACTATAGGAAGCCTAGATTTGTAACCTGCTCCACGACTCTTTAATTTTTTTCCCTTTGGCCTTCTAGATTATTATCGATTTTCTTCCCTTACTTACTAGCTTCCTTTCAATTCCTATTTGTCTGAGTTGAGTCAGAGTGCTGCCGTGGCTTCTCCTGTTTCATCCTAAAAAGTTGCACCCCAGGCTACCTTCTTGCTGGCCCCTGCACATGCATCCCAGGCTGCCTTGCTTGGGTGATAGCTGTTGCCATGAATTCTAAGGAAAATCCTTTCTTAGCTATTCTGATAAAGTAGGATGTAATTCTTGTACTAAGTACTGTGGACTACATTATTTTTTTTTTTTGCCTCCCCTCTCCCAGAACATATGCTGAAGCCTCAGCCCCAATGTGCTGGTATTTGGAGGCGGGGCCTTTGGAAGGCTTAGGTTTAGACAAGGTTGTGAGGGTAGAGCCCCCATGATGCAATCAGTGCTATTAGAAAAAGAAGAGATCAGAGTCCCTCTCTCTCTGTCATGTTAGGGCACAGGCTAAGAAGAGAGCTAACCCCAGAACCCAATCCTGTGGCACCTTGATCTTGGACTTCTAGCCTATGAGAACTAAATTTGTCTCAGCCGTTCAGTCTATGGTATTTTTGTTACCGTGGCTTGAGCTGGCTAAGCCACTAATTGAATCAAGTTCTAGCAGGGATTCAAAGTGCCCATGGTGACCCTCAAGGGCATCCCATTAAAGAGAACATCAAGGGTTTCCATGAAGACAAAGAGAAAACAACATGCTGCAATATACCGTCTGAGGAATAAAAAGGGAATTTCTTACATGTTAATAGGAGCTTAAAGGGCAACTGCCAGATAAAATACAGGTCTACCAGTTAAGTCTGAATTCCAGGTAAACAATGAATCTGTTTTGTAGTATACGTGTGTTCCATTTGGTGTCTGGTGTTTTTATGTGCTAAATCTAGCAAACGTGGCCTCAGAGCCTTGCTACTCAAATTGCAGTCCCGAGGCCACCAACAACCGCACACTCTGGAAGCTTGTCGGAAATGCAGAATCTCAGTCCCCACCCAGACTTCTTGAATCAGAATCTTCATTTTTAACAAGATGCCCCAAATTTAGCCTGCATATCAATGTTTGAGAAGCATTGTTTTTAAGTTGACAACCTATTTTTATGGACATTACTGCATTGGTTTTTATATTGTCCCAAGAGGCTGGAAAGGAAAGGGGAAGCAGGGACAGGGTCCTCTTGATGACCTGGTATTGTCAGAATAGAGATTTAAATGTTGACAGGGTCATGGCCATCTGCCAATTTCCTCCCATCAAAGGGCACAGTCTCCTCCTTGTGCTCTACCCCCTGTTTCCAGACTAGTTTAGCTATTAAAGCAGAGTGAGATCTCCCAGGGATGGATGAAGGTGGAGGCGGGGTACAAAGGTGGGTCCATATACTAGGGGAGCCAGTGCTCACACACCCTTGACAATTATCTCAACACAGCAGGTTTCACCCTGTGGCTGCCATAGCAGCCAAATGTATGTGTCTCCTGTTCTCTCTATTTCAAGTCGTTAATTTCAACAGATGCCATTCATTTAATAATAGCTATTTGGAAAAATAAAATAATCGCTGAGGTAAATGGACATATCCACTATAGGAGTAATTTTGATTTCAGAAATGTCAAATGTGAAATAGGTATGTTTCTGAATCAAGGAAGCATGGTAAAGAGCTATGGAGTAGCATTCAGAAAATACTAGTAATCAGGAGAAATATAGGTGATGGAAGACAGGCCTGACCAAATACCTAGATCGATAAAAGGGCTTCAGCAGTGGATGTGCCTGAAGAATGTGGCTGAAGGAGTCAATAAAAAATAAAGAGAGGGAATATGTCTGGGTTATCAGTGGTCTCTTCCTATAGGCTCGAGTGTAGCAACTCCAGACTGTGACAATCTCTATTAATGCTAATAAGCATTGCTGTTCCATTTCCATTAACACCTGTCAATGGATTTTTTTTTTAAAAATTTCTGGTTATTTTATTTCAGATGGATGATAAGAATAACCTTTCTTTCTTCTTCTTTTTTAAACAAGCATTCTTAAATGTCTGTCATCTGAAAATCTATACTTCAAAAGTAGGAAAAAATAGGTCATTATCTGCTTTAAAAATAGATTTTTCAACTTATAAAATTTCAGTTAAATTTCTTTAAATGAAAAGTCTCAAGATCAATTAATATTTGAATAAGAAAAACCTTCAATTAAATTTAATTCAACAAGTCTTTATTGGTTATCTACTTATTATGCTATTAAGTATAAAGTTATAATATTCCAGTAGAAGAATTTTTCAAAAAGGAACTAAAAGCAACAATGAAATTATAATATTTCAATGGGAATATAACTCAAGTCACAAATATTTGACAGCCTCATCTTTTTAGTAATATACTGGGTTACATTCTGGCATATTCTTGCAAATGATTTTATTGCATTAAGTTTGATGAGTTCCCTCACCTGCATAAAGTCCTTCAATGGCTTCCCATGGTCCTCAGGATAAAATTAAACTCTGATCCCTGAGTACTGTTCCAGGTGCTGGTCTAGTACCACCTATGTGGTCCTTTCCTAAACCTACAGTCCCACAGTATGGTACTTGAAGTTCCAAAATCCACTGTGCCTTTTCATATGTTGGCAGACAACATTGCCATGTTATAGCATTTAATCCACAGAGTTGTGCATGATATTTGGACAGAGGGAGTGCTTAAAGATATTGCTGATTGAATGATTAACTTAATGAATCAATGTAGATTCACTAAATCTTTTTAAA
The DNA here is from genome assembly GCF_963259705.1 of Myotis daubentonii. Taxonomy (NCBI): domain Eukaryota; kingdom Metazoa; phylum Chordata; class Mammalia; order Chiroptera; family Vespertilionidae; genus Myotis; species Myotis daubentonii. The sequence goes on along the minus strand of NC_081841.1, from coordinate 177,598,545 downwards.
AAATGTTTTTATTGATTTGAGAGAGAGAGAGAGGGGAAATGAGAGGGATAGATAGAAACATCGATGACATTGGCTATCTCTTGCTCATCCTCCATGGGATTTAGCTCACAACTCATGCATTTGTCCTGACTGGGAATCAAACTTGCAACCTCCTGGTGCATGGGATGATGCTCAACCAACTGAGCCATGCTGGCCAGGGCAGATTCACTAAATCTTTTTCAGAGCTAAGGATCTGTTTCATTTGTTCTCCTAACCTGGGGAGGGCTGTGTTTTAGAGGCAGGATATAAAAGTGAAAAGAATACTGGGCTAGGATTTGGGAGATTTTAGCTGTCACCCTTGTTTGTTGGGTAACCTTGGACTAATCATTTACCCTGTCTGTGCTCCTGGGAGGAACTTGGCTGAACCTTCCCAGTCACCTCTAGCTCTAACTTCAATGATCTTTACCTTCCCCATTCATTTTCTTGATGGCGTGTATCCCTCCCCAGTCCACACCTGCAGCCACTTTTTATTTGGTATTTTCAAAGTTGTATATGCACCAAAATCCAGCAATCTGTGTAACCATTCATGGGAATGTGGTTTAAAACACAGCCTTCATTTTAGCCAAGACTGAAAGGTAAACGCAGATGGGAAAGAGCAGCTCAGAAAATCAGCCACTTTATCCATTAGGCCAGGGGTCCTCAAACTTTTTAAACAAGGGGCCAGTTCACTGTCCTTCAGACCATTGGAGGGCCGGACTATAGTTTAAAAGAAACAACTATGAACGAATTCCTATGCATACTGCACATATCTTATTTTGAAGTAAAAAAACAAAACGGGAACAAATACAATATTTGTATTTGCATGTGGCCCACGGGCCGTAGTTTGAGGACCCCTGCATTAGGCCATCTGGTCATCCTTCAGAGTGTCTTTCTGTTCAGTTATCAGGAAAGAACCTTAGAGGCTGGTAGCTCACAGCTGCATCTCCTAGCCAATGGTCTCTGTCCTAAAAGGCCAGACACTGGTAAATTACTAGGCATTTTTGAAGAGCATGTTGTTGATATCGTGAATATCTTCCTGTACCTCATGATCTAAGATTTGCACGTTGATATTTTGGAGCTACTTGAAATATAGCTTTTCCCATAGCTGTCTAGTCTTCTCTTTGTGAAGCTTTCCCCAGCAAGCTAATAATATGACTGCCAATAGATGCTAAAAACCACAACCCTACAATGTAAGCAAAACACCTAATGAGCATCTCACTGAATGCCTGCTTACCTTCTGCAGTTTCTCCTGAAGTTAACATCCATGTATCTTCTTGCTGTCTTTTGATCACAGCTGCTTCATATGCCCCAAACTGCCCAATAAGGCTCCAGAACAGACACCCCTCTTAGCTTCTCCACCTGCTGGTCAATCCCCAAAGATTCCTGGAGGCCAATGTACCAGCTGCTCTACCCACCTGCATCCCCACTGGGGAGGGTTCGGGCAGACCCCTCTCTTGGTGTCTTGCCCTGCTTGCCAACTCCCAGCCAGCCAGCCAGTTCCCCCGTCCAACTTCTCCACCCAATGATGACTCGGGCCAAACCCATTCCTGGGCTGATCCAAGAAATTGAGAGATTTCATATCAAGCGGCGATAGCACTGGGTAGCAGAGCAGCAGGGTGACAACAGAGCCATCTCTCATCAGGAGGCTCCAGTGGGACTTTCCTGGCAGGGGACCTATGAGAGTGCCCTCCTGGTTGTCCCTCCATCATTTTGTTTTCCCCCTTCCCCTTTCAATGAGCGCTTCAAAACACTTTTTGTCTTCAAGGGTAAAAAAAATTACAGTTGAATTTTCACTTCCTGTTTAACTTGTGATGGAAAAACACAGCAAGCCGTGCAAATGTAACTACGGATAAAAATAGCTCCGCTGTCTTAAAGTCGTTAAGTGAACATAAAAGGCTCTTCGTGATCTCAGGATATCCATAACCTGGCATCTGTCACCATGCCTCCACCTCATCCAGAGGCAAGGCGTTCAGAACAAGGATTCCATGCTTAATGGCACCTTGAGAGTAAGTGCTCCCAGGTGCCCATCAAACCTGTCACTCTGAACAGCTGTCGCTAAGTGACGACTTGTCCCCTCCACCCTCCATTGCTTTCTGCATAAACAGGTCTGCGGAGCTGTGCCAGGAGTGCCTTCCGGAGCTGGATGCGCAGAGCCCCGTCCGAAAGAACAGCGAGTCGCCCCTCACCTGGCTTTGCTGTGCCCGTTCCAGCATTCCTCTTCGTTGGACGTGCCCGCTGTCACGCTCTCATCCTTGCAGATGGTGTAGGGCAATGCCGACCAGACCTTTTTAGAGAGCTTCAGTTTCTCTTTTATGTCTGTGACCTGATCAAGAAAGCAAGGGAAGACAGTGACCATTCTCCCCAGGTGCTGTCCATCTCTACACAAGGACACCACTCAGGGGGGTGAGGATGTGTGCTAGAACCAGTACTTGGTTTTAAGAGGGAGACAGGATTGTTGTCCAGGAAAGACCCCCGCCCTCCTCCCTCAATCTTCCTCCAGCTTCTGGCAGAGAGCTCTCAAGTAATCCACTTTTTGTTTTCCATCTTTTCTGTCCCCCCTATCCTCTGAGTTAAGAACTTATGAAGCATCTCAACTGGCTCCGGGTCCCTGTCCAAATGGGAGAAGTAGGTGTGCCTCGCTGCAAACACCCCAAACACATTCTTTAGGATTCATTTGCCTGGATGTCACATAAATGCACCAAGAGATAAAACATCTTTCCCAATGGTCTACTTGTTTCTGCAAGAAATACATATTGTCACTAACTCAGCTGTTGGTAACCTCTGCTCCTGACTAATTGACAGGCCCGTATAGCAAACACTTGGCGAGCAGCAACCCAAACCCATTTAAAAATCTCTATTGCCAAAGAGAAAAAAGTCGTTCCAAACACAGGCAAGTGTACCATCCACAGCCCTGTGGATGGGTGGCCCGGAGAAGCTTAGTCACACCATCTTTAGTGTTTTCAGGCTCCACACTGACTGTGCTCCTGGGGAAAGGGTAGGAGAGAAATTCAGTCCCATTTCAGTTCCATAATTAACATCCAGAATCATGCAGACACAACCTTGATTTCCTGCTCTACTTACATGAACATTGGGAAAGTGTTTAAGCATTTGAAATGCATCTGCTATAGGTTGAATTATGCCCCCCAAGTTTATATGCTAAAGTCCCAACCCCCAGTTCCTCAGAATGTGATCTTATTTGGAGAGATGGTCTTTATAGAAGCAAAGAAGTTTAAAATGAGGTCATTTGGGTGCTCCAATCCAATAGGACTGGTGTTCTTACAAAAAGGGCAAATCTGGACACAGATATGCACAAAGGGAAGACAATGTGAGGGAACATAGGAAGAAGGCCTCCATCTACAAGCCAAGGGAAAACCTGGGAAAGACCCTTTCCTCAGAAGGAACCAATCCCACCGACACCTTGATTTTGAACTTCTAACTTCCAGAACTGTGAGATAAAAACTTTCTGTGGGTTTAAGCCATCTAGTCTGTGGTACTTTGTTATGGTATTCCTAGCAAATCTATATATGACTTCAGAAGGGAGAACCACTGAGACTTAATGGTGTAGTTGTACATTTGAGATCAATAGTCTTTGGACACAAAGTATTCTGTGTTTACTGTGGATGGAGTATAGACTTGAGAAAAAGAATTTCCAGAGGTCTTTTGTCAGGTTTAAGAGTGAACACAAAGACATAAAACACTCTGACAATTGATTTTGGCTCCTGTCATATTTCTTAGTAGTTCTAGAATGAGAGTCCTTGGCCCTTGTCATGTTTCTTAGTAGTTCTAGAATGATAGTCCTTGGCCCCTGCTTAACTGTGGTTCTGATGACGACAGGGGCTTCAGCCCTGGGACACATCTGCTCACCCATGAAGTGCTAAAGATGACGGGAACGCTGAATTAGAGAAATGGTACCTCTGCAGTGGTTCTCAACCTGTGGGTCGCGACCCCTGAAAATACATCCTGCATATCAGATATTTACATAATGATTCATAACAGTAGCAAAATTACAGTTATGAAGTAGCAACAAAAATAATTTTATGGTTGGAGGTTACCACAACATGAGGAACTGTATTAAAGGGTCATGGCATTAGGAAGGTTGAGAACCGCTGGAATAGTGTGATGCTACTTTTGCTTTAGAGTGTGAAGAACAATCCATGAGTAATGACATTCCAAGAAGTAACTTACACATCAGAAGTGTTTAGGAGGTCCTGAAACTTGCACTCCGAGTCTTCCCTCTCTCCCCCCTTTTGTTCCTGTGACCTTGGCCCACAGACTAACCCTGGCTTGCCTTTCAGGCGGCCTGACTGGGTAAGAAAGTTTGCAATAAGAGACTGTCCTTTTCTGCTCACCTCTCTAGGCACAGATGTCTGTGTATGTTGTTATTCATTTTTATTTCTTTTTGTTTTAAAGGTAAGTGTCATTCCTGGATAGACAGCACATAGATGTACATTCTGTTTCTCAATTACAAAAAAATCCAACCCCCCAAATACCAACTGATAAATGTTGAAAGGAAGCTAGTTAGAAAAATCACCATTCCGCAACCACCATAGTAACACCTGATCTCAGCAAATATCATCAATGAATTGTGTCCCCTGAAAAAAGTGCTGGAGTCGGAACCACCAGTACCTGCATCTGTGACCTTATTATGAAATAGCGTTGTCAGAGATGATGGAGTAAAAGGGGGTCTTGAGGGTGGGCCCTAATCCAATACGAATTTGTCCTTGTAAAAGGGAAAATTTGGATACAAAGACTGAGATGCACAAGGAGAAGACCATATAAAGATGAAGGCAGAGCTGGGGTGATGCATCTACGAGTCAAGGAACTCAGAGGATTTCCAGCAAAGCACCAGACGCGGGGAGAGGCCTGGGGCAGACGCCCCCTCCCAGACTCAGAGGAAACCAGCCCTGCTGACACTGGGCTCCCAGACCTCCAGCCCTCAGACTGTGAGACATTCAGTTTCTGTCATCGTAAGCCACTCAGTTGGTGATACTTTGCTGCAGGAGCCCTAGCAAACTAGGACAAATACGAAAAATGTTGAGTAAAAAGTCTGATGGAGAGCAGGATATTTACACAACCCCAAAGTACCCCCCCCCCGATTATGTATTATTACAGAGGGGAAACTGGCCAATTTACGGGGCAAGAAATAGGCAGTTCCCCAAGTGATCAACGTGATCAAAGTATCAGGACAAATTGATGTCGTGCACCTCCTGATGCGATGTGACAAGAAGGGCACATCATTTCTGCAGCCAAAATTCATAACCTGAATCCAATTATGAGGACACATGAGACAGACACAAAGCTAGGGACTTTTTGCAAAACAACTGGCCTGTACTCCTCAAATCGTCAGTCATAAAAGACAAAGAAAGGCTGAGAGGTTTTTCCAGATTAAGAAGAATAAGAGATATGGAGCCTAAGTGTAGTACCCGGCTCTGGGTTGGATACTAAATTAGAAAATAATATCCGTAAAGGACATTATTGAATAGTTTGCAAAATTTGAATAATAGCTCCATATCAATGGAATATTGTATTAGTGTTAAATTTCCTGAATATGAAATTGTACTATGGTGATATAGAAGAATATGGCCTTCATAGGAGATACATGGTAAAATATTTAGGATGAAAGAATTATCATTTCCACAACTTACTCTAGAATGTAATAATAATAATAATAATAATAATAATAATAATAATGGTAATGATCATCTAACAATCAATACCTAGATGCATGGAGAAAGAGAGAAAGCAAATGTGGCAAATTTTAAATGAATAGTGAACCTAAATGGAGCTATATAAATTTTTGAAATGCATTTTTTGGTAAGTTTGAATTTTTTTCAGATTAAGTATGTCAGAAATAACATCTCTCAGAGTTGCTCTGTTCAGCTTTGGTGTCTTTTACCTCCAGCCTGGGCTCCCCCTCCAGGCCACTCATTCTCAGTGTCTCAAACACAAACCCCAGAGAAAGAGTCAGGATTTGTCTGTTCCTAACTCATTGGGAAACTATCGCCAGCCTCAGGACTGAAATATGTAAGGCTTGTTCTGTTCCATGATAAAGGATAGCAGGAGTTAGGGAGCAACCAATGGACTGGTATGCATGCATATTAGCATAACCAATGGACACAGACACTGGGGCGGTGGGGGCTTCCCCAGGGTGGGAATGGCTGGGGGTGGGGGGTCAATTGGGGGAAAAGGAAACATATGTAAAACTTCAGAAAATAATTTAAAAAAAGGATAGCAGGAATAAGCATTCCTTTTCTGATTATTTTATAACGAAGTTACCACCTTTATGCTGTGAGAATCTGAATCAAATATGTATTTTTTTTGCAGAGAGAAAGAATATAATTGCATTATGTTCCACAGGTATCTCCTCCTTTAATATTTTTAAAATTTAACTGTGTGTGTTATGCTGCTCATTCTTTAACTAAACTTCAGCATTGTTTCTTTCAAGGTGTGCTCTGTCCCCAAGTTAGATTCAGATTCAACAGTGTGTTCCCCAGTGCCCTGTTCACGATTCCAGGTACTGATCACCCCACACTTATAACTGTCTAACTTTTCTTGTTTGCTCTTCGATCACATGCTTCTTGATGCAAAGACAAGGTTCTAACTTGTCTCAGTGCTGAGGATGGGTCAGGCGACCAATCACCTCAGTTTGCCTGGGACATAGGGGATTGCAGGGCTCTGAATTTTCAGTGCTAAAATTAGAAAGCCCTGGGCAAACCAGGGCAAGTTGGTCACACAGGTTTCTGCACACAGGAGGTGCTTAATAAATGTCAATTGAGAAAATGGATTTAATTGTCTCACTCTATTACCAGGTCACAGACAATATTGCTTAGACAAAATGGTTGGGGTCACACAACGTGCGCTCTTGTCTCCAAGGCGGTGAGAGTAGCCGTTAAGCTATGCGAGGATGTGGATCCTCTCTGATGAGTCCCCACAGCACAGGTTATGAGCGACTGTGTGCACCCCGGCATGTTCACTGTGCAAGTGAAGGAGATAACAGCAAAGGAGCAGAGAGATGCAAATGCTGTTTTCACATTCTGCACAGAAACATCAGCCAGTTCTTTCCCACCGGAATGGTGGTGCAGACACCTGGGAAAAACGGACACTGTTCGCCCCTGGAGAGGAACATGCCTTTGATTCTAAAGAACATCTGAACGACTGCAGTTTCCTTTTCAGTTTCAAGAAAGTTTTTTCAAGTCTCACACTGTTTAGAAATACTTTCTATTGTTTTTATTTCTGAACAATATGTAGGACTACTTTGCTGTAGCTTCAGATTTGAGTTGGTTTTTGTTTATTTCCTGGAAACTATGTGCACACAATAGTGAGCTAAGCTTTATGTTAACAAGCACCCTTAGCACAAATGTCTTATTGACAATAACGGCAAGTCCCAATTCATTAATAATGCAAACCTGATGGGAACAAAGGTTTGAATAAGAGATTTAAAATCAAATATGAGATTTACAACATCTTTTTTCTTGTTTCCCAAATAAGCCATTCAAGGACAAATTAATTTTCTCCAATACTTGCAAATTATATTTACCGTTTTCCAGTATTTTATACTCTATTACTAAACACTGTAATATTAGTGACACCCAAGTCTTAAATATTTTTCATTTATGCTATTGCAAGATCCTGAAAGTTAAATGACTTGTTATGCCTTCAGACTCTGATCCCCCCAAATACTGTTGGGGTCCACAGGGAAAACATGAGCCTACTTTTAGAATTTATCTGGAGTTGATTCTAATTGACAGTTTCAGTAAAGACATATATTTTTAGTTTAAGGTCTGTTAGAGGGACCTGAGTACTTGACTCTCCAGGGGTGGGCAAACTTTTTGACTGGAGGGCCAAAATGGGTTCTTAAACTGGACTGGAGGGCCGGAACAAAAGCATGGATGGAGTGTTTGTGTGAACTAATATAAATTCAAAGTAAACATCATTACATAAAAGGGTACGGTCTTTTTGTTTTTTAGTTTTATTCATTTCAAACGGGCCGTAGTTTGCCCACAGCTGCTCTAGGCAGACAGTGGTACCATCTTTATCCCTACTCTTATAGAATTGTAAAATTAGACAAAAGAGGCAGGATACTGACAGGGGAGAGTGATTGCTAAGAACAAAGGGATTAGCAAGAACAAAAAGCAGAAAGAACTGTCCAAATACTGTTGTCTGACAACTTCATTTAAAAAGTAATCTTGTCTCAAATATTTAACCTGAATCTCATCAAGCTACCGACTTAACTTCCAGTTTATAGGAAATACTGGGGAAAGAGGCACAAACGAACACCATAAGTAAGTGATGAAACATAACTACTATGTGAGATACGTGTATTATGTAAGACGACTGGCCTCCACTCTTAAAAAAAAAAGGAAAAAAGGAACAAAGACTGTTGTAAATGAAAAGATACCCTAAAAGCTTAGCAAACAAATGCTAATTAACTGAATCTGGGATTTGGAGATGGGTATCCAGCTGTAAGACAGAGTTTTGAGGTAACTGGGAAATTTTGAATATAAATAGACAGTAGATGATATTACTGAATTACTGTTAATATTCTTATGTGTAATCATGGTGTTGTGGTTGCATAAGAGACAGACTGCCCTTGCTTTTAGGAAATTCATGCTGAGATATTTAGGGGTAAAGTGCTTTGTTTTTTACTTACTTGAAAATAGCAGAAAAGGCAACCATTACTGAGTCTACACCGTAGGTATATGAATGTTCATTTTAATATTTTTTCAACCATTTTAGTATTTTTTGAAAAAGTTAAAAATAATGAACACTTGAGGGGAAAGGAGCCTGTTGTCAGGGCACACAGTGTCCTAAGAGCTTTGCTGTGTTCAGCCCAGGTCAGTAACTGACTCAAAGTCGTTGGGGTTAACTGTGAGCTTCCATTGAGCTATGGCACTCACATTCATTTCTTAAAATTTATCAATTTCAGTTGACATCGTATAAAAACTAAAGTATTACATTAGTTTCAGGTACACAACAGTGATTAGACATTTACATACCTTCTGAGGGAATTACCCTGATAAGTCTAGTACCTCTCTGACACCATCCATGGTTATTGCAATATTATTGACTCTATTCCCTATGCTGTGCTTTACATCCCTGCGACTATTATAACTGGAAATTTGTACTTCTGCATCCCTTTCACCGTCCTCCTAAGCCCCCTGCCATCTGGCGACCATCACTTCTCTGTATCTATAAGTTTATTTCTGTTTTGTTTATTTTATTTTTTAGATCCCACATATAAGTGAAATCATAGGATATTTATCTTTCTCTGTCTGACCTACGTCACTTAGCATAATACCCACTAAGTTCATCCATGCCATTGTGATGGTAAGATTTCATTCTATTTTATGGTTCAGTAATATTCCTTTTTATAACTGTACCACATCTTTATCCCTTTGTCTTTTGATGGACACTTGGGCTGCTTCCATATCTTGGCTATTGTAAATACTGCTGCAATGAACACAGGGGTGCATATATCTTTCCGAATTAGTGTTTTGGATTTCTTTGAATAAATACTCAGAAGTGGAATTGATGAGTCATAAGGTAGTTCCAGTCTGCATTTCCACCAACAGTGCGGGATGGTGCCCCTTTTTTCCACATCCTTGCCAACACTTGGTATGTATTTATTTGTTTGTTTGTTTATTTTAAAATATATTTTTATTATTTTAGAGAAAGGAAGGGAGAGGGATAGATAGGAACATCGATGGAAGAGAAATAACAATCAGTTGCCTCCTGAACACCCCCTACTGGGGATTGAGCCCACAACCAGGGCATGTGCCCTGACCATGAATCAAACTGTGACCTCCTGGTTCATGGGCAATGTTCAATATCTGAGCACACTGGCCAAGTTTGATTTATTGATGATACCCATTCTGACAGGTGTGAGGTGATATCTCATTGTGGTTTTAATTTGTATTTCTCTGATGATTAGTGATATTCAGCATCTTTTCATATGTCTATTGTAAAGCACTCATATTCAATCTTCAAAACTTTGTGTACTGATGTAGTACATTATACTGTCTTTGCAACTGGGAAATCAGGAGCTTAGAGAAGTGAAAAAACTTGCCATGCATCTAGTAAATGATGTAGATGAGATTCAAATTCAAACATAGATTTCAGAACCGTTACTCTTAACCACTAGGCTTAATAGGGACATTGCCTATAGCATGGTCTCCAAAGCATGTGTGTTGGGTTGGTGTTGGAGGTGTGTATATTCCTGGGGGTATGCAAGATGATTCAATGTGATTCAGTATGAAAACATCAGAACTTCTATTTTTATTTACTATTTTTTGGCTAAATTATGAAATTTATTTGTATTTTGCCATTGGAAAGCCAGAACATAGCTAATTTCACTTTCTGGAAAGTCATCTTATTGGAATACAAGGAAATCATTTTCCTGCTACCACCAGTGAGATGGACACACTCCCTTCAGTTCCCTCAAATGAAGGTTTTGTTCCATTTCCCCTTAAACTTAGACCGAGAGGGTCTCATTCGAGGGAGGTCTGAGTGAACTCTTGCCAAAAGCTACAGTGAAGAAGCTAATCTTAACACCTGGGCCTCCCAAGCAACAGCACATTAGAAAAAATTACTTTGCTCCCAAAGGGCTGTGTTTGCTGGTTACTGGGCATCTGCAGTTCTTACTGGTAGGCAGGGAGAGGCCCACAGCAGCAGGGCACAGACCCCAAGCCCTGTCACTTGCAGCCTCAGCCATTGACTAGAAGAAATTTTCTCATCAGACTAGAGAGTCCTGATATGAAGAAAGTGAACCTAAATCCAGATGCCCTTTGCTCGTCCATGGTTCTGCTCCCAAGGATTTGACTGCCAGCTCTTAGCCTTGTGTTTATTAATATCGTGAAACAAGTTGAACTTCAAGCTTCTTGAGCTGCCACCAAAGCAAGTTGCCAGGAGACAGTTTCCATTAACAACTGTTCACAAGGGATGTGCCTTTGAACAGTGTCTTGTCGAGAAGAGAGGGTGGGTGGGCTGTGGGACCAGATTTCCCACAATCTCCATCAGATAGAAAAGCACAGCTCAGTTTAATCTAAGTTAACAAATAAAAGGTAAAAGAACTGCTATCCACCCAGGCCCCCAACCTTTTCTCTCTTATTCATTTGAGGGCTCCTTTTTGTTCCTCAAGGACAAAAGTGTAAGCAGGCTCCCAAATAGAGAGGTAAGCATGACCCAGTCATTGTAAATACCTCATTTGTTTGAAAATCATAAGAAAAAAAGTATGATCCTCCCATTTCTCTTAGCTGACTCTCCGCCCCATTTATGGAGATATGGTGGTTAAATATAAAAATATAAAAGGAATGAAGGTTTCCTAATATTTAATCTGTCTACAGATTTATATGCCTCTTAATCAGTCCATATGGTGATGGCTATTTCTCTCTTATCTTGAGGGAAGACTAAGACTTGCAGAGTGGAAAGGGGCTCTCAGTGGCACCTCCCTCATCCCTCATTAGCTTGCTCCTGGAGCACTGAAATCTATCACAGTTCATATCTGCTGGAATGAATTTATGGATTAGATTATGTAGTATTAAATAAGTAATTAAATGGACGAGACTTAAATAGACTTTGGCGAAGAAAGTTTCGATTTCTTTCATTTTGGACAGTGAAGCACAAATGAACAATACAAAGACAGGCAAGATAGTTTGCTTACTCTCAGTATGCCTGTGACACCACAGAGTAAAAATAATGAAGATTCTTTGCTTTATCTCATTCTTCAAAAATTACTAATTTTGCATAACTTTCACAAGGTACGGAATGTAACATCAAGTAGTGCTTATATATACTTTATACATAAATAGTTATAAATACACTGGGTGTCTATGATTCTGATATTTTGCTGTTAGAGATACAAGATGAAAACATTTTGAAGCTCACTAGTCTATAGCGCAGGCCCTAATACAATATATTTTGGATCAGTACTTAGCAAGCAAAACTTTCAGTGAAATTCACTTAAGGAGACAGGGAAGTGCATTGTGATTTAGAAAAAATTCTAATACAACAGTTAAATAAAAAAAAGGTTTTTGCTGCTCATGTTCATCACTAAACATGTCTTACTTGCCTTCTAATAATTCAGGTTTTTGCTACACTCTGGGGAAACAAATATGTCCAGGACACAGTCGCTGCCCTTGAAGTGTTCCTTGCTTCCCTGTCTAGAGTGGTTAAACATACAGGGAGCAAATATGATAGTCATAGGTAAGCAAAGGACGAGGGGAGCGCTAATATTAATTTGTCAGGAAACTTCCTTTCTGAGGAAAACCATATTCCCTCCCCAGCAAATAAGGCTTTGCTGATATTCACTCTTGGGTGGTCTCTGAATGCTGCCATGAGGACAATTAAGAAGCCGGATAATTAGTAATTTCTATCCAGAGGGATTAAAGACAAAAAATGCATCAGGGCCTCCTTTAGCAGTGGGATGACTTCATCTGTGCAGCAGCCAACCCTTTTAGCCACTGCTCTGGTCTTCAGCTTCTCCCTTTCCTGACTCCTGGGGAGTATCTGCTCCATAGCGGAGACTTGGTAAACAGCACTCTGCATGTCCCAGGTGCTTAGGAAATATTTGTTGAATGAATAAATACTTGAACAGCATTGCTGATTATCTGCTAAGGGAAGTAAGATTTCATAAATGATTGATTATCTGCCAGCTACTGTCTTCTGGCCTTTCCTTTGGAGAGTTAGGAAGACCTGGGCAAATTCTGCAGGCTTTCCAACAAAAGTACTTTCCCATGACCTGATTATCCCTGGAGTGAGAGAGAATCTCAGATGGTTGCCTGCAATCATCTAATTAGGATTCTAGTCTATTGTCATCTCCAATGTCATTCCAGGTGTAATTTACACCAGTGTGATGGAAGAGCCTTGAGGCTCTCAAAGGTAATCTTGGCTTAGAGAAAAACCAGGAGAATTGAACTAAAAATGGAATGAATCCCATCTTAAACAGTCTTTACAATCCTCATGAAGACATATAGTTTCTAGTACCTTCCCTTTAGTTTTTCACCACATGACCTGTTCAAATCTGATTTGGGGTGTCTTTGAACTGTTATTACCTTTGTCTCCTTTATGGGTCCTTTGATGGAGCATATTTGGTCTCCTCCAAGAGACCTTGCCCATGGCTATCTGCCCACCTGAGGCCCAAAGTCTCTCTATCCCGGACCTTCTATTTCCTCAGCTAGTCCCCGTGAGGTGTGAGCAGTGAGCTCTGAGAAGGCTACCTGCTATCCTACCTCAGTCATGCACAGACCAGAACTCACTTCCCTGGAGACCAGTTGTGTGCACTGGGCCAAATGCCCTATTTGCTTATGACTTAGAAAGATTCCAATGTGCCTATTTCATCTGTATGAAAACATAATGTAACCGGATGTAAATAATATATACCATATCTTTAGAAAAAATGATTAATAATTAAAGGGCCATACACTAAATAATACATACTGAATGGGGGAAAAAACCACCAATGTGAATATTTAATAGGCAGAAGGTCATTTGTTAGTTTTGGAAAACAATCTGTTTAAAGAAAGAAGCAAAGGCAGCCTCCCCTTGTACTTCACGGACAAGGCCACTTTACTTGGTCAAGTGAAGGGAAATACACGTTCACATTCACAATACCTCTTTTGCAACCTGAGAGTTTAATAATCCAGTTCCAAAGGCAGTGACCTCATCCGACTTTACTCTAGAGAAGCCCAAGTCATTCAATTCACGGTGAGTCCCTGCATTAGAATTTAAGTCATACCTACTCCTCAGTGATCAAACAGGTCTGTGGAGGTGCCTGTGCACAACTCTCACCCGCTCAGTGAGAAAACAGACAGACCATCTGGAGGATTTCTGGTTCCAAAGACTCCAAAAGAATACTGCTTTTTCTGTAAATAACGTGTTCCTAACATTCTTGAGGATGTAGGGGTTACTAGTAGCAGTTAACTCAACAAGGAAGCTGAAGACACACGACCTGCTTACTCTGCCTGCTTGATTTATGCTGAAGCCCGGACAGCACTGAGCATCCTATCCACTTAAACATGTTTTCTATTTACTTTGAGTCTGTGAAAACTTTGGTGTTATTTTTCATGTCTCAGATGGTCCCTGCCTTCAGCGTAATGTTTTGGTGGGATCTGCAATGCTTGGATAAATCACTTATAGCATGATTTCTTTTAGGCACCTTCTAAATAAGTCTTGGGGATGACAGCAGGGTCCTTTTGCATGCAGGTTGTCAGTGAATCCAAGGTGGATTTTGGCCATACAACACACCCAGCATTCAGCTAAGTGCTTGAGTCACTACCCAGCCTAAAACCCATCTCACATTCTGGGCTTTTGCAGATGTTCCAAGGGAATTCAATAACAAGTGCTATTCTGTTACCATGTGACACATTTTCCCTCCTGTGGTTTGGTACTTTTCACATTACTCTCCAAGGACATAAACACACATTGGTTTTATAGAAAAAACTGAGAAGGATGAAATGACTGGTAGAAATGAAAGAATCTTTGAAGGTTCAAAAAGACAATGCTTAGTTTTGTTCAGCTTCTCAGGGGATTGGGAACTGTATGAAAAATGGAGTTTGCATCCTCCCCTCGGACTTCACATTTGGGGTTTCTTGGTTATGTGATGACACTGCATTAGGGATACAGACATGAAAAGACAGATGAGGTCTTTTCTGGCAAAACCCTGCTTCTTAAAGTGGAATAAGTATGGGAAACATCAGAAATATTTTCCTATGCTGTTCAGGTCAAATTTTTAAGAAAACAACCACAAATTTTCAAAATCATATTTATAGCTAATGTTCTGATAGTGTCTCATTCCCTATGGTATTACGCTTTAGGCAGGCAAGAGGAGTGAGCATTCTACACATACTTGAGAGATGACACAGTCTTGCATCAAATTATCATTGAATTCAATAATGGAAGGAAAAAGTCAGGAAGACATTTGGTCTATGGGAATGCATATGAAATCAAAGTATTATTTTGCACAGTGGGTACCTAAATTATGGCACTATTTGCTTCTCAACACTGATAACATGAATAATTTTAAGAAGTGGTTTTATCACTGACTCATTGAGTTTGGATGCTCAGCAGAGCTCCCATGGTCCAGATCTTCTAGAGATTTCTTGACAGATACTGACCTAGATTCCATGTAAACATTTCCAATGTCAGGCATTGATAGCTAGCACAGAGAGGACTTGTGAATTGCTCCCTGACCTATAGCAGATCACTTCCCTCTCTGAGGAGTTTTGGGAGGGGTCTGCATGGACAAGGCTTGACCACACAACATAAA
The DNA here is from genome assembly GCF_963259705.1 of Myotis daubentonii. Lineage (NCBI taxonomy): Eukaryota > Metazoa > Chordata > Mammalia > Chiroptera > Vespertilionidae > Myotis > Myotis daubentonii. The sequence continues at coordinate 177,583,265 of NC_081841.1, read as the reverse complement.
CATATTCTTGTTCCTCCTCCTCAGCTGGCAGTAAGACTGAGCCCCCAACCTTGCTTTGTTCCTTTGAAATCTATAGCTAGTTTCAGTTGCCAATTGCGTCTTCTGTTTGCTCTGCCCATCACATGGTAAAGTCTCTTCCAGTTTCTGACCTTGCGTATATCCAGTCTCTGCTCTCTCGCTCTCTACTCTTGGCTTTTGAGACCAGCTCTGTCTTCCTCGGTTCCTAACTTTGGCCTCTATCATTTCTCAGGCAGTATGTTGGCTGTATATGTGCAGACATCCCCAAGGAGCTCTCCCTGGTATAGAGCATGAACAAGTACTGGTCCTAAATCAGGTTATTAGATATGTAATCTTCATAATACCAGATAGGAAAGTCTCGGGTGCATTTTCAAAGGAGGAGAGTGAAGTCAGTATTTCTAGCAGTTACATAAGGCACATTGAAGCAGTTTGGATATTTAAAAACTGACCTGTGCTCCCATCATCATCTATTCTGTCACTATGGAATGAAAACTTTTAGAAGTTCTTTGTGACTTGAAAAGTAGATTTCCCCCACTTTTTCTTAATTTCTTGATATAGCCAAGAAGACCACAGCATTGGCATGGACTAATTTCTTTGTATAAGACCACCCTGGAAATTAGCACTAATTCAGGAAACGTCCAGAAAAACTTATATATTTAATAGCCCAATTTTGCCAATGTGAAAAATTTTGACGTTCTGAACATCCAGTCTTGCTGAAAAAAATTCTACTTCTTTGCCAACTTTTCGTTCAAATGTGTAACCCCTTCCTTGGGTCTTAGACAATACTCAGAAAATCCATACAAAGTCTCTACTTTTGCTTGTGATTGACATGGTGCATGATTCTGTGAAGTTCATCACCACCTGAAGTTACTCTTAAAATATTGAAATTTTATCTTCAGGGAATGAAATCTAGGACATTACAAATATGTCTGCTAATTAAAAAAAGGGGGAGGAGGCATAGCAAAGCTTTACATTTCGAGTTTAGGCATTCTTGAATATTTTAGGATTCATCATTTAATTCCAAATGTTTAGGGCTGCATTCTTTCCAACCAAAGCTAAAAATGGATGTGTATTCTGATCTCTTTCTCTGAAGCAGCTACAGATATTTGGACTTACTGGGGAATGGCAATTACCCGAGATTGGTGTAATTGAGCAGGGGCTTCTTAAGTAAGATATTGCAAAAATGATTCCATCCTACAGAAAGAGTAACCACAAAGACATATATGTATTGGAAAAATAATTTAGATGCAGCACAGAAAAACATTCTGTAAGTGATTGGTGAAAATCAGATTTATCTAAATTCTTAAGCCATTTAGGGTAGAGATGGGTTGCCCTAAATCTCTTTTCGAAAAGGCAACAAAAAGCATATAAATCTCTTTTGGGCATGTGTGATTTGATTTATACTTAACTATCTAGACCTGTACTGTGTAGTGCATAATAAATGCTATTTTTTGCATCTACTGTGTTCTACTTATGACATAGCATAATATTCTGCCTTTTTCTTTGTGAATATAAGTGGGAATTGCTTTAATTGTCAGTGATTTTGGCTTAAGGAAGTGATTTTGGCAGAATGAAAGACTAATAAATTTATCCAAGAATGTAAATCACAGGATCCAAAGGATGTGTCTGAGCTCCAACTTACACATGTAGTCCATACACCGGGAAGAGAAGAGCATAATTTAGTGGCTAATTCCTTCTGTGGGTCTCAGCTTCTATGTCCTTCCTCTAGGGCTCCTCCCTTGTCACCCAGAGTCACTGAGGACCTCCCCAGTATGTGCTCACAGACATCCCTTTGGTTTTTCCTGTCATAAAGATTTCCCTATTTCTTGTGGTGTGGGTCTTCACTCCCATACCTCAGATGACATAGAGGCAGGGTCTCTATCCTTTATGTTCACCAAATCCTAGGAGATGAGTATCCCATCAACCCAATGCCTAGTTTGTAGAGATACTCAATGAACAGCAAATGAATGAGTGACCCCCAAAAATAGAGTGGGCAAAGGATAATCTGGGTCTCCAAATGAAATTGTAAATAAAATTTAAATTCTAGATACCCTTACTTGCAAAATAAACTTACTGCCATAGTGTGGGGCATCTTTCTATAAAGTTCCTTATTTTATGAAGAAATGCTTGCTTAGAATCTACTTACTGGTAGTTAGTTCAGTTAAACACACACACACACACACACACACACACACACACACACACACATCTGTTTAGTGTCTACAATGTACTGGGCACACAGTGATTGACATACATGAGATGATCCTGACTTTAAGGAACTTACTATCTGGTGGGGAAAGAGGCTTACACCTTAATAAGCATAATAAATAGCTTATCTACTTAAGGGCTGTAGGGCATGAGAAGTATAATCCAGTTTTATTATTTAGGAGGAGGTAGGATTCAGGGAGGCTCCAACGAAGAGGTGGTGTTGAACTGGGCCTTAAAGGATGAACACCATTCTGCGGGGAGAAGAGTGGAAGAGTCCTTCTCGGCAGAGGGACCCCGAGTGGCAGAAGCTCAGAGATGTGAAGCCTCTTCAATAGGGAAGAGAAGCAGATGTTCCCAGTACATGGAAGTGTGTTTGCTTCAACTGTGACTTTGGTTAAGTCACATAATTTCCCTACAAATTGATCTCAAATTAGGAAAATACTGCTACCCCCCATGATCTTTTAGAAGATTTAATAAAGCTTAGTAAGTTAATATATTGCTAGGGCACTTGGAGTTGGAAGTTCTTAATGAGTAGAAATATCACCATGGGGACAGATGGCATCATAGGGTGTCTAAAGTGCACTTTTTTTGGAAATCAAGTTCTTACCCCTGTGAGGTAAATTACCTTTCTTGGGAGCCATCTGGTTACCTTAAAGATCCAATTTACCCCATGGGGCACCAATGAGGGGTGCCATTTACTCTTCTCATGATTAGACTCCAGGGACATAATAGTACTTGACTTTCACCTTTTCATCTTAAGCCTCCAGTAACCTCAATGGCTTCTCCTTGTCTCCTGCAAGCAGCAAAGATGTCAGTAGTCCCTCTTTTTATTTTATTTTTTTAAAGAATTTTAAAAAATATTTTTATTGATTTCAGAGAGGAAGGAAGAGGGAGAGAGAGAGATAGAAACATCCATGATGAGAGAGAATCATGGATCGGCTGCCTTCTGCAAGTCCTCCACTGGGGATCGAGCCCACAACCCAGGCATGTACCCTTAACCAGAATCCAACCTGGGACCCCTTAGTTCGCAGGCTGACGCTCCATCCACTGCACCAAAATGGCCAGGGCGGTCCCTCTTTTTAGATGGGAGAGGAACAAACTTGTGAAATGGCAGGATGGCCATTCTGGGCAAGGAAGCAATGAGATTCCAAAGCAGCAGTACCCAAAAGAAATATTAAGTGAGCCACAAGTGCAAGTTACATACGTAATTTTAGATTTTGTAGTAAGGACATTAAAAGAAAGGTGAAGTACATTTTAATGATATATTCTGTCTCACCCAACCTGTCCAAAATGTTGTTTCAACATATAATGAATATGAAAAAAAAAATAGAATGAGATATTTTGCAATTATTTTTGGACCAAGCCTTCAAAATCTAGCATGCATTTTGCACTTCCGGCATCTCTCCATTCAGCCTATAGACACCTCCAAGAGCTCAGCAGCTGCCTAGGGGCTGCTTCGTCACATGTGACTGTGGCTGCCATATTGGATGACAGTTCTCAAAATCTGGGTGTTACACTTACAGTGCATCTCAAGTGTTCAATAGCCTTGCCTGACTTGTGGCTACCTGGTTGGGTACACAGGTCTGAGGTCCTTCCTGAGCTCCACAGGAGTGAGGGCCAGTGGTGTGAGGGGCTGAGTTGTTTGCATGAGTTGAAGGCAGACTATTGGCTTAACATCAGAGCATCCAGCATATCCTTCTTAATTTTTTGGGTAGATTGTACTTCAACAGCACTCATTTTCATCCTTTTTCTTTAATGCTATTCTCCTGCCCTCAACTGCCTCTCACTAATTGCATGAAGTGCCCCAGGAAAGAACGAAATTGAAATTGGGTTACATTTGAAGTCTGGTTGGGATCCAGCCTATCTCTAGAATTGCTCCATATATATAAACTAGAGGCCCGGTGCACAAAAATTTGTGCACTCGGCAGGGCTGGGGGTCCCTCAGCCTGGCCTGTGCCCTCTCGCAGTCTGGGACCTCTCAGGGGATGACCACCTGCTGGCTTAGGCCCTTTCCCCAGGGGATTGGGCCTAAGATGGCAATCAGACATCCCTCTGGCAGCCCGGCAGCCCTCGGGGGATGTCCACTTGCCAGCGGGGAGCAGGCCTAAACTGCAGTTGGACATCGTTAGCGCTGCTGAGGAGGCAGGAGAGGCTCCCACCACCACCACTGTACTGACAGCTATCAGCCTGGCTTGTGGCTGAGCAGAGCTCTTCCCATGTGAGAGCACCCTGACCACCAGAGGGCAGCTTCTGCATTGAGCGTCTGCCCCCTGGTGGTCAGTGTGTGTAATAGTGATCAATCATTCCCAGTCTTTCTGCTGTTAGGGTCAGTTTGCATATTACCTGTTTACTATATAGGATAGAGGCCTGGTGCATGGGTGGGGCTGGCTGGTTTGCCCTGAAGGGTGTCCCAGATCAGGGTGGGGGTCCTGCTTGGGTGCCTGGCCAGCCTGGATGATGGGATGATGGCTGTTTGCAGCTGGTCACACCCCCTTCAGGATGGGTGTCCCCACTGGGGTGCCTGGCCAGTCTGGGTGAGGGGCTGAGGCCTGTTTTCAGGCTGGTGGGTGACTGAAGCTCCCAGCCTCTCCTTTTTTCTTTTTCTTTTATATTCTGGGATTTATTTACCTTCTATGGCTGTCACTGGAACTGAGAGCCAGCTTTAGCTCTGAGGCCCAGCTGCAGCTCTGAGACCTTGGCTGCTGAAAGCAGGGATCTGGGTTTGTTTGGCTTCTATAATTGAAACACTGTTGCGATCCTGCTGGCTGAAGCCCGGCTGGCCGAAAGTAGGTTTCTGGGTTTTGTTTAGCTTTTATAATTGTAACATTGTTTCTTAGACTGCAGCTCAGAGCCCAGCAGCCACAGGCGGGGAACCTTGGCTTCCTCCTTCACTGGAGCAAGCAAGCCTCCTGTTCGCTCCAGCTGCCTGGCTGCCAGCTGCCATCTTGGTTGGCAGTTAATTTGCATATCTTGCTGATTAGCCAATGGGATGGGTAGCGAAGTTATGGTTAATTACCATGTTTCTCTATTATTAGATAGGAGGATGGGTACATGTTGCATTCAGTTTTGTAATATCTGCTGATATTTTGTCTACATGGGAGATATTTTTTTTTAGGTTACATTTATTTATTTTACTGAAGTATAACAATTATCCAGAAAGGTATACAAATCATATGCAAACAGTTTGATGATTTTCTGTCAAGATAGTTATGTAACAAGACACCAGACATTTTGTAAAAAGAAACTTATCTTAAAATGTTTTCTTAGATCTCATTCTTTTCACAAGACTCACTCTCTTAAAAATTAATTGTATCACATCTTTGCTATATAGGGATTAGAGGGTACCAAAGAGTAGAGTCTCTTATTGGCTTATTGTAATTTTGAGATTATAAATTGCATATTGTCTCTGGAAATGAGCATGGATTTTAAATGGAAACACTGTCAAAAGTTTATACAAAAGAAATTAAGCTCAAGGCAGCTCAACATTGGTCTACCTTTTTATGTTAAGGCCAGCCTCACCTGCAGGTGGCTAGATATCGCCTTTCACCAAGACCACCAGATGGCAGTGTTGTTCAATTTTTCACTCATTTCCACCCTACAGTCTTTCCCAGAAAATAAAATTGTAGATTGTTCCCTTGCATATAAAACTGACAACCCTGTTATTTTAAACTTGAAACTGACAGGCTGTTATTTTAATGAGGTCTTCCAGATCCAAGGTTAACCAAAGCTTTATTTCCCTACAAAACGTTAAGGCCATAGTTCTAAAAGGGGCTGTGAAATTTTTATGTTATTGATGCTTTCTCTGACTGTATAAGTTTTAAGATATTTTTGACAAGTAAAGCTACATGGAAAATATAGACTTTTAATGCAAATTCTGCATTAAAATTGGTTCAAAATTTTCCCAATAAGTCCTTTAGCTCTATTATTTTCTGAAAAAATAAAATCTTTTCCCACAGTTATCCATTTCTGCCTATTTTGAAGCAAAAGTAAGTATTTGTAGCACTTTGACTTTCTGGCTTACTGAGTCAAAGGAAAGTTTAAAACTATTATGATCCCATTAATATTCAAAAATGAAATCAAGTATAGTAGTATTTGATTGATTCTTTCTGTGGAAAAAAAAAAAGCTTAGATCCAGAACAGTAACATTTACTTTGAAAGGATTTTTCTTTTATATAATAGGTACTTCTACAATGTGTGATGGTTAATGGCATTATAATTTATTTCCTTTCCATTGAAATGCCTTTTTATGTTGATCAAGAAAGTATTTAAAGTCAGTCTAGCTGTGCAAATATTAAAAACAGCAACCACCTTCCTCAAGTGATTTTTGCTAACATTTTTGCACCTTTTTACCTGCTCTACAAAAAAATATATATGTTTAAATATATTTTTATTGATTTCAGAGAGGAAGGCAGAGGGAGAGAAGGATAGAAATATCAATGATGAGAGAGTATAATTGATTGGCTGCCTCCTGCACCCCCCCCCCCCCCCACTGGGATTGGGCCCACAACCTGGTCATGTGCCCTGACCAGGAATTGAACCCTGACCTCCTGGTTCGTAGGTCAACGCTCCACCACTGAGCCATGCCACTCAGGCCAAAATAATTTTTACCATGTGACAAATCTTCCTGTCTGAAATTATGAACATAGATTCCCCCAAATACAGAGTTGAGATTAGATGAATATTAAATGACCCTTGTGATTGGCCAAAGGCCTGTCTGCAAAAGACTTAAACTCAGGAAGAGTCTTGATTTCTAAAAATGCGCCTCAAATAAATGAATTTATGTCAGTTATTATTCATGGGTAGCAACAGCAATTCAACTCGCAATCATTTAATGCAAGCCTACTATGTTTAAAGGACTGCACATTGTAGATAAGGCACACAACACCCAATAAGAAACATTCCGTGGCCTCAGGATAAGCTATATAATTTGTGGAAAAGCACAAAATCCAAGACTGGTTCTCCCTGTTAAAAGACTGTTAAGAATTCCAACACAGCCACAACAAGGCATTAAATCTAATGGGCTCATCAAAACTTGAGTCCCGTGCAACTGCACAGGTGGTACGCCCGCGAAGCTGGCCTTGTTGGTCCTTACAAAGCTACAGTCTAGTTGGGTTTTACTGACATATGCAACCAGGAGATGAGACAGACGCTGACAGTAATCCAACAGTGGTGGCTGCCATACGCATTGGACACTCAGCAGTAATATCTATATTGCTCCCGATTTGCATAGGAATATTGAAAAGTAGTTTATGGTACCTTCACTTTACTGACAAGATGACCGAGAACGGCGGCTCCAGGGTGATCTTCCCTTCAGGGAGATGCCATGAAGTGCTCACTGTGTGGCAGACACCACATTTTGAACCCGTCACTCCTTGTTTAATCCTCACAACCCCACTTGAGCAGTGAGGACACTGAGGCCGTGAGGGGTTAATCACAGAGTACAAGCCGTGGGGCCTTGGTTTTAAACCTGGATGGTTGGATCTGGACCCTGCAGTTCCAAATTTACCATCACAGCAGAGCCGGCGAGCTGGAAGGTTTCAGTGCATTCTAAAAGCAGTGTGGCCTGTTGGTAGGTCTCACTCATATCCGAAAGGATGGAAAGCATATTGGGGGAAAGGCCACAGTGCTCTGGAAAACTTTATTGCCCTCCAAAAATTATGCTAGATCTTCTCCAACACCATTATGATTCTTGCAGCCCATGAAACAATTCCCTAATTACCAATTGTTTTCTAACACCACCATGATAGAGCAGCCCTCCAAACAAATACAAAGCTACAGATTGTGAAGTCTAACCCTTTAGATTCCCCTAGAAGGTCTAAAGACAGAAGAAGAGCCAAATTTTGCCTGATTAGTCTTCCTAATGCACAGCACAGTATGTTATATTGTTCTCAAATCTATCTATCATCTATCTATCTATCTATCTATCTATCTATCTATCTATCTATCTATCTATCTATCATCTATCTATCATCTATCTATGTATCTATCTTCTATCTATTATCTATCTATCTATCTATCTATCTATCTATCTATCTATCTATCTATCATCTATCTATCCATCAAGCCATCTACCCATCTTAACTATCAGCAGAAATAATAACTTTCATGTGGTGCTAACAACGTCCTAGATGCACCATAAAATCTAGGCCATTTCTACAACATGCAAGTGTGGGGGAAAAAAGAAAGCCCCCAAAACTTTTTCTGGGTTTAAAATGGGAAAAGTGTACCTGCTCTGAAGTTTTTATTCATCCCCTGGGTTTCTGTGACGAAGGGAGAATTTCCCTATAGGACTCCACACACAGGTGGGAAATCCAGCCCTACATATTGAATGGTCTGCATCTAACACAAGTGCATTAGAAATCCTCTCCTCGAGACAATTTCTCTTATGAAATGGAAAGCAGAAAAGAAAACAAAATTTTCACCGCCCTGCCACAGGAATCCATGGGGACTTGAGAGAGTTTTGCCTTTTTCTATTACACTGTACTTGGGAATAAGGTTGAGAAGCCAGGCGGTAAATCTGATTCCACCAAATCCAAATGCTTAGAGAAATCGTCTTTTTATTGCAGATGAGTATAAAAACAGAACTAGAAGCACACTAGAATCTTAAAGATGAAACGCCAGGGGCCGTCTGTTAATAGATTTATCGCTAAGCAGTGGTACATAGAGAATAACCTTCATCTCTTCAAAAATAGACCTCAGCCAAAGGAACTCTGAAGGTAAATAATTATGCTGGTGATTATCATTAGCCTCAGGTTGCTTTCTGTTTCTTCTCTGAAGAGATCTGTTTTATTTCTGTGCGCATGTGTGTGTGTGTGTGGGGGGGAGGGGGGTGTCCCCCACAAACCACTATCACTGAGGTTTCTGAGAGAGAGTGAGCAGTGTGAGTCTTTGCTAACAGAGATTAAACCTCACCACGCAAGTTTCTTACCCGAATTAATAAATGTAAGAGTCACCGATTTAATTTTTGCATTTTTCTCACTGGAAGCTATTTCTGAGTGTTTATGATACGCCACAGCGATCCAGAAATTACACATTCTGAGATGCTTTATTCTCTTCTTTTTACTACAATAAGGAGAGAGTTAAATAGCCGTTTAAAACCAGTTTTCACTTCCTTACTTCTTCAAATTATCTTCTATGTAGAAAACCAAGTTTCTTTCTCAAGCCAAATTGAGTGTCTTACAGACAATTTTAATGTACCTTTTACACAAATTTTTAAAAGGCTCAGGCCATTTTTATTTCTTTTTCCTTTTTGAGTGGGTGGGGTTTTCAAGGGTTTCCCCAGTGACAATTGAAATCGGGGTGTTATGTCAGCGCCTGAATGAGGTGTGTCACCAAGTTCCCCTTTTCCATTATTTACATGGTTGAAAGGGAAGTTCAAACTTCAAAGGGGTGAGGACTTATGCACAGAACTTGATTTTACTTCTATTGGTCTGAAGAGAGGACCCTTTAAGAAGAAGCTGAGGAGCCTGCTCACTTTTGCTTGGTAGTCCTTTCTTTCTTCCCTTTTTTAACAATCCTTTCTGAAGACATAGTCATATGAAAAAGGCTCACCTAAAACTTAAGAGAGAAATTTAGAAAAATATAATGAATACTTTAGGAATTTATGGCAACTCCGTGGTTGTTAAAAGAAAGAGAGCTTTTACCTGATCAAAAATTGCCGGGCTGGTGTTGCTCAGTGGTTGTGTCAACCTATGAACTAGGAGGTCATGGTCGATTCCCTGTCAGGGCACATGCTCAAATTGTGGCTTGATCCCCAGTAAGGGGCGTGCAGGAGGCAGCTATTCAATGATTCTCTCTCATCATTGATATTTCTCTCTTTCCCTCTCCCTTCCTCTCTGAAATCAATAAAAATATACTTAAAAAATGGTGAGGGCGTATGTGGTTCTGGGGTCACCAATACTCAAGCGCTTACTCAAAGTGCTGTGAGTACAAACTCAATCCTTAGAGCCAAGCAGCTCACTTTTATCTGGAGGAAACCAGAAAACTGAGACCCACAGCTCAAAACATGAAGGGCAGTAGAACAGCCTAGGTGGAGAGCCCAGAAGATATGGCACCTGGAAAGCCTGGCTGGAGTGGACAACGGTTGGGACTGATGACAAGGGGCAGATGGCCTGTACCTTATTTGTTCACACCTGTCATGATTCTTAACTGATGACTCCATGACACATTTTTCAGCTTTAATTAGACTCTCCTTCTTACAGAGCCCCCTTCCCTCTCCATTTGCTCCCTACCAGCTCAAGCCTCCAGCCATGCTACCTGCAGAAAGGACCTCCCCCACTGGGAGAGGCATCTCTTCCTCTGACTATCTGCAGCTTCTTCATCATTTAAGGCAGAGACCATGAAGATAGAGTAAATCAGAGAAGCAGGCTGAAGCTGGTCATTCATTCATTGAATCATTAATTCATTCACTTATTTTTCCATTGATCAAACATCTACTATGTTCCTGGTTCTGTCTTAAGTACAAGGGATAAAGTTATGAGAAAAAAAGGGCCAAATCCCTTCCTTCATGGACCATACATTTTCACTAGAGGGCTCTACCAATAAACAGATAAACCAATAACATACAATATATTAGAAAGAGGTAAGTGCTAAGGTGAAAAATAAAGTGGGGAAGGGGATCGGAAGTCTGCATGGAGGTGGGTGAGGTGATTAGTTGTGGTTTCAGATAGAATGCTCATGGAAGGTCTTGCTGAGAAAGAGGTAGTTGATAACATAAGGGGGTAATTTACTACAGGTAATGTTCTTTTGATAGACACATTTAGATTAATATTAATGGCATAGAAATTTCATTTCACAATGTATTCTCTCAAGTTTAACTTAAAATATAAATCTTTCTTCAACTATCTTTCACTTTTCCACTTTGTATACTGTATGTGTATGGCCTACTATTTATCTAGCATAACAAAGCAATAGAACAAGGCATGGAAATAAAAGGTGATTGATACATGACCTTAATTGGGGAGACAGTTGATATAGGATGAAACATGGGACAAATTGTGGAGACAAACGCCAAGAAAGGAAGGAGCCACAGGCATCATGCCACATGGACGGAGGGCCCAGAGAGAAATATATGGACTTGAATGTAGAGTCTCTTGATTTTTAAATTCTCTCTACACCTCCTTTCTTTTCATAACCATTATAATCTCCATCACATCAACATCCCCATCACCATCACCATCACCATCACCATCATCATCATCATCATCATCATGTAGGCTGAATGGAACACATTTGTAGCTGGATTTACCTTGAAGGATGACTGCTTACAACCTCTGTTTTACCACCATGTTCAAGAGAGCAGTCTGCCCTTCTTGGATAATGCCAATTCATTCAACTTTCTTTACATTTTGTGCTCATTTACTTATTTATTCACTCATCATTCAGCCAGCACTTATTGACTACCAGGTGCTGCAGACATAGACATATTCCTGATTAAAACACACCTTCCAGAATCTTCAATTAAATTCTTTTACTGTTATTTGTACTACACATAGAATAGGAAAGTCTTGGAACTAAAAGACACTAGAGTCAAATTTATTCTGATCATCTTATCACACAAATGAGTACTTTACTTTATTAGTATCTCATTCATTTGGTTTTTTTAGTGTTTCACTTGGAGATGTGTTGCTTCTATAAAACATTATTATGCTCCTGGTAAAAACAATATCTTGCATATTTTTGTGCCATGTGTTCAAAACTTACTTAGCTAAGTTTTGAACACATGGCAGATGCTCAATAAATAGCTCTAGCCCCCACCCCCCAGTTGAGTGTTCATTTTTTTTCTTTTATTGTGAGGGAGCCTTACAATAAAAAAAAAGTCTTACATAAAACCTGATGTAAAGTCCATCAAACTTGCTCATTCCCTGGAGGGCAAAAATCTGAACAGATGATCACGTGCGGGGGGGGGGGGGGGACGGGCTTTTGAATACATTTTTCTGTTCAAGATGCCTCATAAGCCAAGTATATGGGAGAGAAAATTGTCATCATGATGTTGCAGAAAACCATTATACTGCCCTTAGAAAGCACATATTGCCATGGGTGAAAATTCAGTTGCTCTTCATGCACATGATTATATGTCCACAGTGTTGGGGCAATTAGAAAAAAAGAAAGTCTACTTTATGTTATTTGGATCACTGGATCAATTACAGGCGCTACAGAAAGGTCTGAATCCCACTTTCTGGAAGGGCAACCAAGCTGACATATTGGTTACCTCTTTCTTTCCACAATATTTTAATTCTTGAAGCAAAATTGCAGAGCTAAAGCTTTAGTTCCATAATTTAGTAAACATTCATTAACAGTCCAGTAAATTTAATTAGTTCTGTCAGGTGACTGGCTGAATTTTCAGCTGTTGAAGCTTCCCAGAATTGTAATTTTCAGTACGTGCGACGACTATTCCAATTCGAAGGAGTAAGTGCTAGTTTACTGAAACTGAAATGGTGCCATTGAAAGCAGATATACGTGTTCCTCACACACCCTGCCTCCCCCTCCTTTAAGGAAAGTGTTAATTAGCGGAGAGGCCTACTTACACTGAACAAACAGTCTTTCTGCTGACCTAGATCTAGATTGTTTTATTTTCTCTCCCAAATCCTCAAGTGAGGCGCAGCATCTCATTTTCATGAGGATCTGGGGATGGGGGAGGATGAAGCAATCTCACATTACATCAAACAGTCATGATTTGTTAATCATTCAATTACCAGCCCCCCCCCCCCCAAATAGGTTTGGGATGAAATGATGAAAAGCGTTTTCAGGAAACGAATGCAAACCCATTTTGGCTTATCAGCGGCACGATACATTCCCATTGCTGGTGGTTCAGCTTTGTGATGAAAGGGGACTCAGAGACAAATCTGTGTCCACCTCCTCTTCTCTCCTGGTAACTTGTAGCTACTTCTTTTCTCTCCTTCTCCCTGAGGAAGGAAGGGGATCTGTCCCTGACCCACATGCTGTGAAATTCTCTCTGACAGCATGTTTCAGAGACTCCTCATGAGCTGGAGACTGATGTTAGAGCTAGAGAAAAGAACTTCCATTTCCCTCCACTAGGGGTCATACCATCTTATAGATACGGGGCCCAAGACTCTGGTAGCCACTTTTGGCACCTCTGGTATTTCTAGTCATTTCTAAGTTCAGGTTGATGCCTCAGTAGCTTAGCCACTTGAGGACTGCTCCGCCACAGGACAATAAAGATTCAGTTCATAACGGGCCTAGCCTGGGCTTGCGGCCTCTCTCAGCTGGGTCTTGGAAGGAAGCAGACAGCACAACTGAACTGGGTAATTGGAGGATGCTTCAAAAGGGACTGGATGTAAAGGTGAGAGCAGAGTGTCGCCAATGGTAAGAAATAGTGCAGAATCCAAGGTAAGTAAGTGTGGAGCAAAGTTACCACCCCCAGGTCGAAAGGACTGAAGCATGGGCGTGAGAGAGAGCAGTGGAAAGGCCAGCTGAGGGGGACTGGGACCTTTAGTTGAGGCGGTCAGCCATTCTGCAGCAGCCCCGCAGGGAAGAAGCCCCAGCAACCACACAGGGAATGAATATCAGTGTCACTTTCCTCGCAGAGCTCCTGCCTCTTGTTGGCCAAACCTAACTGGAGCCTGGAGACAAGGGAGCCAACGGAGCAAGTCCCTATCATCGGCCTTCCCGAGCCAGAGCAGGCTGAGAAGGGAGGAGAGCGGATCTGTAGGGGCGCAGAGGAGACATCCAGCCAATGGTGCTGCAGCCTTTGAGGTGGAGGAGGGGGATCCAGAGAACCAGAGGAAAGCTGGATCCCATTCTTGCTAGCTCCATACTCAGGGTGCTGTCCTTCTCAGCTATTCAAGTTCAGCTCAGCCAAGTTCAAGCATCCTGGGACCTGGCTGATCTCAGCTCACATCATTTTCCCTGTGCCTCGCTGCTTTATGCATGAGGCAAAGACATGCCTCGCTTCAGGAGCTCCTGTAATGCAGCCAGAGGGGTGGATAAGCCTCTGGAAAAGATTTCCAGAGCCCCAAACTGCTAAAGTGTGACCCTGGTTTCCTGCCTCATTATTTTGTTTTCTTCCCTCTCCTTTCCTTGCCCTGTGTTCTCTATTTCTAAGCCTTCCCGATTCACGTGGTTTAATCACCAGTCTGCCCTTGCCTCCTTGATATCATCTGGACTGCTCCTGAGACATCAAACCCATGCTGACTCAAATCCATGAGGGAAATTCATGAGGACGTGCTACAGGATTTGATTCCCTCAAGTAATAGCCTCTTTCTGTTTCATGTCTAGTTAATTTGTGTGAACGCCAGGCAGAGGGAGTGAGGGTGGTGGGCTAGGGTCACAGAAGGGACACCTGACCCATGACATCGCCTCGGATTTGCCTTCCTTCAGAGCCCTTGGTCGTTAGGCAGATAGTCCCACTCAAGGCAGAGGATGATTAGAATTTCACTTAGTTTACGAGGAAAAGAAGTAGGTTTTTCAGGGAAAGATGTGGTTGAGTGAATCTGAAGTGCAATCAGAGACCCAGATGTGTCGTCTTATCTCTCCAGAGCCTTCCATTATTTACTTGCTTCCCTATAGCTTAGTTTTCCACAAAAGGCTCTGGTGCACCAGGAAACCAGTCTATTTCAGTATCAGAATGGAGTAGGGGCGGCTTTATAAATGCTCACTTCCCAGGGACTCACTCCAGCCGTAGTTCACTTCCAGGAATTCACATTAGGCAGAGGAGCGTTAAGAGACATCACTTCGAGGAAAGTGGTTCTCTGTCCCTAGATGGTGTTTTTTTCTAGGCTTGGGGAAAAGTTGACATATATATATATATATATA
Organism: Myotis daubentonii; assembly: GCF_963259705.1. Taxonomy (NCBI): domain Eukaryota; kingdom Metazoa; phylum Chordata; class Mammalia; order Chiroptera; family Vespertilionidae; genus Myotis; species Myotis daubentonii. Next base: position 177,568,265 of record NC_081841.1, on the reverse strand, counting down.
TATATATATATATATATATATATATATATATATATATATATATATATACTGTTTCCCATGATTTTTAATTTTTACTGGAATTCCCTCTCCTTAGTTTATTTTGGCTTTGACTGGATGCTGCTAACCTTTTCATTTAGGATTCCTTTTGGTATTGCTTTCTGAGTTCAGGAAGTACAGGAGAGCTGACACTTAATTCCCCCAGGTCCTGGGCATTTGCTTAGCCACCCATTTAAATGTTTTCCTCTCCCCTATGCAGAAATTAATTTTTAAAAATCAGAGTCTACCAATTTCAGAGACACAGGGAAGGGTCAGCCCTGGCCAACTTGAGAAGGTCATGTTTGTTGGTGGAGGGCTTCTTGCACTCCCCACTTCCCTCTCTGTGCTTCTCTCTCCTTCCCACTCACCTTTTATTGAGAGATCAAATATCTCCATGGTGCCCTCTGGGCTGCCTGCAGTGATGCCTCAGTGCAGCTTGTGTGCCCCAACTTTCCTTCCCAGGCTATCTTCCACAAAAGGGAATTGCTTTTCTTTCTGTACATAGCTGGAGGATTAATGGTTTACTCCTTCCAGGTAGCATATATGTAATATGTAAGTAATATATATACCACACAATTTGTTTTGTAAAGATTTTTTAAAATTGATTTTTAGAGAGAGGGGAAGGGAGAGGGAGAGAGAGAGAAACACCAATGTGAGAGCAAAACATTGATCGGCTGCCTCCTGCACACCCCCTACTAGGGATGGAGCTGGCAACCTGGACATGAGCTCTGACAGAGAATTCAATTGGCAAGCTTTCTGTGCATGGGACGATGCCCAACCGACTGAGCCATACCAGCCAGTGCTCACACAATTATTTTAATAGTGCCTCTGGAGATAAATCTATAATTCAAAGGAGAATTCTGTTGGCTCCCAGTGGGAAGCTGTCCCCTAAGTACAATGGTTCTCACCTTTGACTGTATATCTGTTGGCTCAGTGGTGGAGAGACATGTGTCTTATCAGAGCTGAGGGAATGAGAACACAATAACAATGTTTGGGGTCAGATAAATTCCATCCAAATTGCCCCATTTGCTGTGGCTTCTGTTTTATCTATTCCTAAGTCTGGGCCTGGAATTGAGCTGTCCCCTAGTACAATGGTTCTCACCTTTGACTGTATATCGGAATTATCTGGGTAGTTTAAAAAATATTGATTCCTGGATCTGAACCACAGAGATATGATCAAATTAGTCCACCTGGCGCATATCTTAAATATTGGGATTTTTTCAAAGCTGTACAGGCAATGCTAACATGTGGCCAAGGTTGAAAAACCCTGTGTCAGCAATAGGCTCTGAAGGAGGAGACTGACAGGTGCACAGATCAGACTCAATCATCAGCTTGTAGGAGAGTGGAAAGATAGCATATTTCAAAGATGTCGAAGAGGAAATGTTTACCAATCTTTGTGTGTGTGCATTTTCCAAGTTTAGGGCTTGGTGTTTGATACTGAGGACGCAAAAAAGTACAATTTCACTATTTCATCAACAAACTCAAATTGATAAGACACTTCTTGTCTTGGGTATCAGGGCATTTTGTTAGGCACAGGGTGGGCTACATACATATACTTTAAAAAACATATTCATATTGATTTCAGAGAGGAAGAGAGAGATAGAAACATCAATGATGAGAGGGAATCATTGATTGGCTGCCTCCTGCATGTCCTCCACTGGGGACTGAGTCTGCAACCTGGGCATGTGCCCTGACCTGGAATAGAATCATCACCTCCTGGGTCATAGGTTGAAGCTCAACCATGAGCCATGCCAGCCGGGCTAGGTAAATATAATCTTTAAATCTAGTGGAGGTAAAGAAAGACATATGCACAAGGAATATTCACCCAAGACTGTGTGACAAATATTGTGTGACACAGGTATAAATTAAGTCCCATGGAAGTGCTTACTTATGAGCAAGGAAGGTTTCTTGGATGAGGTTGCCTTTGAAATAAACCATGAAGTAGTATCATATTTTGACAGTAGGAGAACTAGGTGAAAATCCTTCTAGGCTGAGTGAGGACAAAGAGTCTTCAAGGAGCCCGGCCTTTTGGAGACCAGTACACATTTGCTCTGGCACAAGTAGAGGTAGAGGACAGTGTGTGGGGAGAGGATGCTGGTACAGTTAGTAGAGAGTAGACTACAGGGGTGTTAAACAATGCTGTGAAGTTGGGGTTTCATTTCATTGGCAATGTGACTTCATCGATCTTTGTGAGTTAGGAAGTGCCATGGTCAGATGGATGTCTCAGGACAATGACAAATCCAGGGTTCGTGTGAAGATGAGTTGGAGATGAAGAGGCTGAAATCAGAAGGATCAGTCAGAGGTGGGGAGATATGTGCCATTATCAGAGCTGAGGGGATGAGAACATTTCTAGGGCAATGGTGAAAGGAATAGAAGAAGAGGAGTATTGTGTATGAGATGCCTTTCAGTGGTAGAACAGACAGAACTTTATAGTAAGTTGGATGATATGGGTGGTGAGTTAGAAGGAAGAATCAAAGATAACCAGGGTGCCAAACCGGTTTGGCTCAGTGGATAGAGCATCGGCCTGTGGACTGAAGGTTCGATTCCGGTCAAGGGCATGTACCTTGGTTGCGGGCACATCCCCAGTAGGGGGTGTGCAGGAGGCAGCTGGTCCATGTTTCTCTCTCATCGATGTTTCTAACTCCCTATCCCTCTCCCTTCCTCTCTGTAAAAAATCAATAAAAAATATTTTTTAAAAAAAGATAACCTGGGTGACTGAGCCTCTGGAAGGCAATCCTTTAAGTTGTGGGTGAGGCTCTACAAGGTTCCCCAGCCCTTCAGGTGGGCATCCTGAGGACCCATGTCTGCTCCTTTCACCTCCATATTTCTTGTGCTTGGCCCACAGTAGGCACAAATATATGTTGAATAACCAAGTATTTCTGAATAAATAAATACAGTTATCTGAGAATGAAGTCTAGTTGGCTAAGCAAGTTTTCAGAAGGGGAAGGGAAGGTTTTTCCCATGTTAAACCTGGAGTTCCAATAAGGCAGTGGGAAGTTAGAATTGCAGATTTGAGGTGTAAGAGAATGGCTAACAGTAGACATGTAGAGATTGTCCTAGAAGGGACATCTTATTGGGAATTCTGGATATGTACATAAAAAAGTAGACAAAGATAAAATTAGCATAGGCTGAATGCCAGGCGGCTGGTCCAGACACTCTGTGCTATAAGAATTCAGAGGAGGAAGCCTTTGTGATTTCTAAGTCATATCCTACACTATTTTAAGAAATAGCAACTAAAGCAGGGTTTTTAAGCATGAATATATAGATCCTAGGGATAAAGAAAGGGGAAGATATTCAGCTTGAAAGAAGACTATGAACAAAGCTATTGTTCATAGGATACATGGGGCAGTTTCTAAATCCTTGGTACTCCATGGAACTAGCAGCATAGACCTCATCTGGCAGCTTCTCAGAAAGGCATAATCTTGGTCCCTAGCTTCCTGGACTAGAACCTGCACTTCAACAAGATCCCCAGGTGATGTGGGAAAACTTTAAAGTTGGAGAAGTGCTGGCCTAGAGCATGTTAGTGGTAGTGGAGGATTTGTGTCATGGAGTATGTCATGTGGGGGAGGTGATGAGGACAGCTGAATGGCATATACCATTCTCCTCTAGGAAGACCATTTTGGTAGAAGTGTAAGGGGTGCTGAGAGACTACTAGAATAAAGGAGACCTGTCAACCAACCAGTAACACAGAGGAAGTTATATAACTTAGAAAAATGTTGGCACTAGGCTGAGGTTCATGATTGTTGATACCCTTCATCACTTGGTAATGGCTGACATTGGACGATGATTGCACATAACCACAACAGCCTAGGTGGGTGATGGCCGCATGTTTTTCATAACCCCACCTCTCAGAAGCTGGGTCCCTCCCTCTTTGCTGAACAACTGAACCTGTTTAATAGTCCTCTTTGAGTCTTCCCCAAACCAACCCTAATATGCCTGCTATATTAGGAAGCATGATCAAATTGCATTATAAAGCTACACTAGAGTATATTTTTTCACTGTAGTTGTTTACTTAGCTTATTTCATTTAGTTAAGTATGTGGTCCCCATCCAAATATCTTCATATCCTAAGTTTGATAACAAGATGCTTTTTTAAAAATCACTTCTTACTAAATCATAGAGAAATAAAATGGCAATGCAGAAATAATCTTACTTTCCAACCACCTCATCCATATTCCTAAATTACTATTACATTTTTATTAAATGATGTCAAGTCAATTTGTGTCTATAGGTAATTAAAAAAATATTAGCGAATTGGTTATTACCTCAAAGGAAAATTTAACTTCCTGTTTTAGTATGAAATTATTAGCCATGATGTTTAGCTGGATAACTTCTGAAAGCAAATTATGCTGTCCTAAAATCTCTCTGTCAAGAATGTCATACTCCATCAAAGCACATAATACTGAGAAGTTTTATTTGAAAGCTAGCGGAGCTTTCGGTACAGTTGTTTCATTTTGATCTCTCCTTCATGCAGTTTCAAAGGCTTTGGCCTTTATCACTTAATTTATTCCCAATCAAAAAACAGTCAGACTCCCGAAAGGCCATTACGTGTCTGGGAAGAAAAGAAGAGACAGTGATCCCCACAAAAGCCCAAAGAGAAGTATTTGGGACTCTTCTCTCGTGCATCTGAAAGGCTCAAATATCACATCATCCCTCAGTTCTTTGAGTTCACCTACAACAGCAAAATGAAATGTAAACAAATTGGGTATCCAAGAGAAAAAGGACAATCATACTTATTGTGTTTATTTTTGTTCACCTCTGTCAGTGTTATGCTATGGGTAAAGGAGTTGACATGAGAAATAATGAACCGGATAAAAGTGCAGGATGTGGAGAAGCAAGACAAAGTTTACAGTTCTTTCCCCAACAGTTCATACAACCTATTTCCTACTTGCAAGCTAAGCAACCTTCATCTGTGTTTTCATCCTCAGCCTTCACCTCCCTCCCTCACTCTCTCTAATGCATACCTTCCTCTCCACCCATGCCCTACCTCTCACATCGACCCTTGATGGACTTATTGCATTATTCTTTTTGTTGTTGTTAATACTCACCTGAGGATATTTTTTCCATTGATTTTTAGAGAGAGTGGACAGGAGTGGGGAGGGAGAGAAAGAGAAACATTGATGTAGAGAGACACATTGCATGCCAGATTATACCTGCAACCCAGGGATGTGCCCTTGACCAGGAATTAAATCTGAGACCCTTTGTTGCGTGGGCAGATGCTCTAACCACTTAGCAACACAGACCAGGGCGATTGCATTATTCTTGTTAGCAGGGATGCTTCAGAACATCCATCCATAGGATTGGGACAGCACAAAACCAGGTGCTGTTTTTCTTTGTTTGTTTTATTTTTATTTTTAAAATCAGCGAACCCTGAATACTAAATGTGTGGTGAGATTAAGGCCTAGCACTCCTCCTGTACCCAACAGTTTAACTGTGTTCCTCTAAAAGCTAGGTAGGAGTCCTAATCCCTGGAACCGCAGCCTGTGGCCTTGCTTGGAAATAGAGCCTTTGCAGACATAATTAGGTGAGATGGGGTGCCACTGGCATAGGGCGGGCTCTTACTCCAATATGACTGATGTCCTCATAAAAAGAGAAGAGAGACACACAGGGCAGAGAGAGCCATGTGACAGTGGAGGGAGAGACTGATGTGCTGTCGCTGTGGGCCGAGGAGTGCCAAGACTTGCTGGCAATACCAGAAGCGAAGAGAAAGGCCTGGCACAGTCTCCTCCAGAGCCTCCAGAGAGCATGGCCATGCCAACAACTTGGTTTCAGACCTGTAGCCTCCAGAACTGTGAAACAACACATTTCTGTTGTTTTAAACCACTCAGTTTGTGGTAGTTTGTTATGACAGCCCTAGGACATTGATACAGTGCCTGTCAGCAAAGTAATAATAACAACCACCTGTCACATGCAGTCGGGAGCCAGTTTTGACAGGTTGATGTTCTCAAGACAGTTGGATAGCTTTCTTCCGCTGCCCCTCTTGATCTCTAGAGCTGGGTCAGTCTAAACACACAGCAAACTTAATTAGACACGGGTGCTTCTCATTAAGCACGTAGATGGCACCATATCCCTTCTAGATAAGGACGGTACCTTTGCAAAGCGCCTGCTCTCTCAAAGTGCAGATGCTGAGGAGCCCTCAATAAAAGTAGTTGAATGGGATGCTCTCTGCAATGCACCAATAATGTTTCTGTAAATTGAATCCTATTTTAAGTACTCAGAGCTTGCTATTTAAATTCTTTTGCAAAGCGAGGATGACTTTTTCGCCCACAGAATCAGATTTCTTGATTTCAGCTCTTTGGAGCACAGCCTTGTAGTAGATATTATTAGGAAAAAGAATCTTATTACTTGGTGTCAGGCTAAGGAGGTTGGAAAAGACAGACCTGAAGGGTGTTTTCTCGGTCACTCAAGGATGACAGATTTGGAATAATTCTACTTGAGATTCTAAAACTATAGTTCACCCAATGCAGTTTCTTTATAAATGTAACTAGAGGCCCGGTGCATGAAATTCATGCACAGGTGGGGTCCCTCAGCCTGGTCAGCAATTGGGGCCCATAGGGGCTAGCTCACCCAGTCCCCATTGGGACTAATTGGGGCTGATCAGGGCTGGCTGGCTAGGGGGAGGGGCCACGGGAGGTTGGCCAGCTGTGGGAGGTTGGCTGTGGGAGCACACTGACCACCAGGGGGCAGCTCCTACATTGAGCGTCTGCCCCCTGGTGGTCAGTGTGTGTCATAGCAACCTGTGGTAATGGCCGCTTAGGCTTTTATATATATTTATATAGCTAACACTAGCACTAATTTAAGAATACTTGCACCTCATATCCCAGCCCTGCTTGACTGCTAGGAGCCTATGTTTTTCTGAAAAAGGAAGTTCCTAGGAATGTTCTGAGAGTTTAGGATAAAAAAGGAACACATTTAATTAAACAAAAGAGAAAAACTAAAGCAAAAGAATTTATAGTTAACTCATGGATGAAGCCAGAAAGATAGAATATGTACCATGCGCTTCTGTTCATAGGATGCTTTTCAAAAGCAGAATTCTATCCTTAGGGAGATGCAATTGCATACTAGAGCCAGTACAACTAGACAAAGAAAGAGTTAAGTAACAGTTCTAGACACTGTAAATGACTGAATTAAAAAAAATGCTCTGTGTTAGTGGGAACTAGACTATTCCTGGGAAGAGATTAGCTCGATGCTCTGATATGCTCAGCAGAAGTGGCCTGGACTCATTTCAGGGCAATGAACGGTCACCAAGAGCATAATCATCAAAGCCATGGAGTTTCTGGATGATTTTGTGCACACCAACTGGCAAACCAGCATTAATAACTGCAGCAAAGATTTAAATTCAAAGATTCTGGGAACAGGGAAGTCTGTGAATTGAAAACCATTCCCCTTGTGATTCCAAGACTGCTTCACGCAGATTGTTAGGCCCATATGGGAGACTGCTCCCCTGCTTGAAGGGATTTTTACCTCAAAATTCATTGTGAATGAAAACCTGAACATGCACGTTCTCCTCTTAACAAAAACACTTCTTAAATTTCTGTAAGGTTCACACAGAGCTGGGCCTAGGGTAGGCAAGTGAGATACATGCTTTGGGTGCAAAATTTAAGGGGGGGGGCACCCAAAACCTCAGCAATCAAAATAAATAATATTTTAGCTCTGGCCAGCATGGCTCAGTTGTTTGAGCATTGTCCTGTGCACTGAAAGGTGGCTGGTTTGATTCCCAGTCAGGGCACATGCCCAGGTTTCTGTTTGATGCCCGGTTGGGGTGCATGCGGGAGGCAACCAGTCAATGCTTTTCTCTCTCTCTCTTTCTCTCTCCCTCTCCCTTCTTTTTTCTTTAAAATCAAGAAAAACATATTAAACATAAAAACAAATAATATTCTAATGCAATATTTAAAAATATTCAGAATGAATGCAAAAATTCTGTAATGAATAAAATACCAAAATTTTCAATGAAGACAGAATTGATATTGCTGATTTTTTTTCTCTTCTGCCTCAGGCACCTTTTCAGCACTGCATTCACATGTAATTGTGAAAACACCATCAAAAAAACGCTAGCCACTCATTTAAATCTTCCGCAAGTCCATGCTGAGGAGGAACAATTTTCAATTGAAATAACAATACCATGTTTTATTTAAAAGCAAGCCTCCCAGTTCATTGTTCCCACCCTCTTCCACAGCCACATACCCTGCGCCTCTGTTGTGTCCCGGACCTTTCGTCACACATGTGAGCACACTTCACAAGTCATCAAATCCTATTCTTAATTTTCTATTTTCCCTATTTCATGCTCTTCAGCTTTCATTTGCTCACTCCCAGTGTTGGTCACGGAGGATGCTGACAGATCAAATGAACAGCATGAGTCTACTAACGCGGTTGTTCCTATCTCCCTGGGTTGGGATTATGCTACTTAGTGAGCTAAGTAACCCTGTGCTGAGTCGGGATCAGCTCCAGGGAGCGCAGGCCCTGCGTCTTTGTGTGGAGGCCGAGGCTCAGGCTTTCATTAGAGCTGCGAAGGGCACCACTAGCTGGTGTCACTAATAGAATGGCAGGCTCCCCTGCCAAACGGGAAGCCATTTATAGTTCACGGCTTCTCCTGGTGGGTTAATACCGTAAATCCTTAGGGGGAATGCCAGGGCCAATCGAATCAATAAAATCCCCAATGACCTTCACTCAGCCTGCCCTCTGAGTGGATGGCCCCAGAATGACAGACGCGCCCTCGCTCCACGGGGGAAATGTAATCTGGGGAAAATGACAAGGATCATTCTGCGTTATTTTATTCTCGGCCTTTCCCGCGTTTAATCAGTCCTGGCAGGGCACAGGATTCTCAAGCATGTTTTCAAGTTTAATTTTTAAAAAACTTCATATTTCAGGGTGACATTGGCTGTCCAGTGAATTACGAGTCCCTCAAATCTCGGCAGGGAGCGTGGCAGTCAAAACCAACTCCTCACCAAGGCCAGTGTTCTTCAAGGTGGGGAATGGGAGCTGACCGTGGAGAGAGTCCGGAGTGACAATGGCTGGAGACACACGCATGCAGCTTCAGAAAACAGCACTAGGAAGTCCAACGCGGCAGAGGAGACCCCTGATAAAGGTTCGGGACCCAGAATGGAGAGGGGGCAGAGGTAACAGAGAGCCAATCGACAGAGAAAGAACCCTTCACCACCAGTTCTTAGCTTTGTGCCTGTATCGTCTTACGGTGCCATAACTGGGTGGCTTACAAAAGATAGTTATTCTCTCAGTTTGGAGGCCTGGAGTCTAAAATCAAGGCAGGGGCAGGGAGAATGGGCTCCATGCCTCTGTTCTAGCTTCCAGTGGTTGCCAGCAATCTTTGGCATCCCTGGGTTTGGAGTGGCATCACACCAATGTCTGCCCCTGTCTTCAATGGCCTCCTCCTTCTCTGTGACTTTATCCAAATTCCCTTCTGATTAGAAGGTCCACCCACAGTCATACTGGATGTAGGGCTCACTCTACTCCAGTATGACCTCCTCTTAACTTGGTTACATCTGCAAAGACCTTATTTCCAATTAAGCTCTCATTCAAAGGCAGCGCGGGTTAGGACTTCAACATATCTTTTGAAGATACATCTTAAGTACAGGGTGGGGCAAAAGTAGGCTTATGGTTGTAAGTACATGAAACAGAGTTTATTCTTTCTAACATTATTTGTTAATTATTGTATTATATTCCATATGAACAACCATAAACCTACTTTCCCCACCTGTGTGTGTTTTGAAGACACAATTCAACCCATAATCCACAATATATGTATTAAAAAAAACCCCAAAAAAGTATATATTCAGTTACTGGAATGATAAAGTACAAATTCCTCAGGGTGTTCTCATATTGTAGGGTAGTGTGTATCAGATTTAAGTGAGAATTAGCACCTGGGATGTTCGTTTTTAAAGGCATATTCCATTCAGAATGTCTGCAATGGGACCATGATCTGCATTTGAACAGTATTCAAGTGGTTCAGATATAGGCAGATCTGTGTACTTGAGAAACATTGTTTTGTGTTATCACTTTAAGTCCAAAAATGATCAATGTCTTGTTACAAATTCCCAGGTATTTTGTACATTAGATAATTTTTATTTACCATTGTCTCAGTTTTATAATGTAGTGCATAAAATGATTTCTACGGTCAGTCACTATCCATAACATTCATTAAATGCAGGTCTGTGAACTGGGACCTTACTCAGGGAAATCATATCATTGCAATCCTCACCCATTTTCCAAATTGCTTTGAAATCTATTCAAATTATAAACAATATTTTCATTTGAATTAAAAAAATTGCTGCCATTTTATTTAAAAATATCAGACTGAATCCAATGAAAACAAGGTTCATCTTGATGATATAACTTTGAGCACAATAACAACCTTTAACACACCATTAAGAGCATCAATAGGAACAAGTTAATAGGCAAAAGGACACTACTGCTAGCCTGAATTGAGAATAAGAGTTCTGATGAGCTTTCTCACCTGCATAGCAGGGTTAATTACAGAACCTGTTAGTGCAGAAGGGCCTGGAGAGAGTAAACATTCAGTATATATCAGCTATTATTTTATTTTATTTTATGTTTTCAAATATATTTTATTGATTTTTTACAGAGAGGAAGGGAGAGGGATAGAGAGTTAGAAACATCGATCAGCTGCGTCCTGCACACCCCCTAACTGGGGATGTGTCCGCAACCAAGGTACATGCTCTTGACCAGAATCGAACCTGGGACCCTTGAGTCCGCACGCCTACGCTTTATCCACTGAGCCAAACCGGTTAGGGCTCAGTTATTATTTTATTTTGTCATTAAATAATGATAATCTGTGCCTCTGGAATGGATTTCCTCCCATATTTTACAAATGATTACCTAGGATGCATGAGATAACAATAGGAGATAAATCAGTGTTGCACTTTCCATTGTCTTCCAAATATTTATGAGTAATGAGGCGGAGACATCTCCTTAAATAGTATTTAGTTATGTTAGGAAGGGGTGTGTATTAAAACCTTTTATATAGACATGTATTAAATGTTCCCATGTGGCAAATATTTGCACACTCGGTAATCCTTTTCTCATTTTTCACTAGGAGCCAAAAGAAACCAGAGCCTTCTTTCCTCCCATTTATTAGACTGTGAGTATTTATCAGTGAAACTTAAGAGAAAAATCGTATACAGTGGTTCAGTTTAAATACAATGGCACTGTAAAAAGTCTTCTATTTACATAGAACCATTCTTTGGCTCTATATACATTGTGATCTACATATTTATCCACTAATGTGATGTATATACATATATTCATCACAGTATATACATGCCTTGGGAAGTGTTCAGAATGAATGTAGTTTTTATAGCTTTTTAAAGAAAGAGGAACTCCCAAAGGCCAGACAATTGTGTGATGACTCTAGGATTTTTGGACTTTTAATTTACAGAAACATAGCTGTGCAAGTGAAATGATCTTAACTTAGTTCCATGACTTTCCTTTTTTGTGTGTGTGCATGCATGTTTTAATTTGTGATTCTTTGGTAACAGGGGATATATTTTTTCTTAATTGGTTGCTATGTTGTTCAGACAAGCTGCACAGCTAACAAGCAAGCTCCATGCTCAGTGGTGGTTAGTAATCCTGACCTAGGTTGATATATTAAATGTTAGGCTGATGCCATATGAACAATTTGCTTTTGGAGATTCTAAGGTTTAGATTCAGACCCTAAGCCCACTAAAGGAGTGAGGGAAATCCTGGTCTGGGACTGCTTTGTCCATGAAAGGAGACCTGAGGCTGGTAGATTTCCCTGGAGGTCTCCTAGCCATCAAACCCTGCCCTTCCTCCCAGTTCTCATGCTCTTTTTGTCTTGGTGGGAAAATCAAGACCCTGCACCAGGGAAGGCTCTTCTCCTTCAGGTTAACACCAGATGTTTCTGGATCTCACCTTTCTTTCTGATTATCCCTTGTAGACCTCTCTCCTTCACTTCAGGCCCTAAATGCTGATATTACTTAGACCTCCCATTAATACACTGTCCCTCTGCTGTCTCTCCCATACTGATATAAGTGTGGCTGGAGACCACATCTATAACCTGGCCCAGGCATTCTCCTGAGCCCTGGCCTGAACATCATGCTTTCTGGCCCATCTCAACTTCCCCATGTCCTTGTTTCTCGATGAAGTTGTTATTTCTATCACTTCCATCCCAAGCTTGCTTCTTTTTCTATTCTTGTTTCATGATGTTCTTGGGAACAAAATTCACTTATCATTGACTCCTTTTGTATCTCACTTCCCATCTCATTCTTTGCTTTCTCCCGCTCAGCTCCTTCCTTGCCCTCCTGATTCTTGTGTCAGCAGCCCAACTATGTCTCTCTCTTCTCTGAGCCACAAACAGAATCTTTAAATGAGCCTCTTTCATATCATGTCCTTCTCCCTTTCAAGGTTCTGCCAGATGAATTTTCTAGAGTATGAGTTTACTGAAAATCCTCGGTGAGTCCCCTTATTTAAAGAATAAAGTCCAGCCGAAACCGGTTTGGCTCAATGGATAGAGCGTCGGCCTGCGGACTGAAAGGTCCCAGGTTCGATTCCGGTCAAGGGCATGTGCCTGGGTTGCGGGCATATCCCCAGTGGGAGATGTGCAGGAGGCAGCTGATCGATGTTTCTCTCTCATCGATGTTTCTAACTATCTCTCTCCCTTCCTCTCTGTAAAAAATCAATAAAATATATTAAAAAAAAAAAGAATAAAGTCCAAACAATTGTGAATTTAAGCAATTAGCAGAGGTACAGTGTGGGAGATTTAACCACATAGACATATCACTTTAAAACTCTGCCTACTCAGACAACAAGCAAAGATGTTTCTATTATATATGAAAATCGGTATATAAGTAAAAACTAAGGCTGGTTATTTGTCATGTTACAAGAACTTGCCATATCATGGCACACACATTTGGCTGTAAAAACAAAGAAACCAAAACAGGGAATTAATGTGGCTGCTATCGTTACCTAGAGATAAAAAGAATTCATGAGTCTTTAAATTTAGGAAGACAGATCTATATATCTTGTAGGATCATTAGTAAATTTGAACTAAAGCAGCAATACAATCTAATTTTAAGAGTCTCCTTCTTGGAAAAAATACATAAAATTATAATAAAATTCTCCTATTATTTTTCAGCAACATGTATGTGAATACTGCACAATGAACATAATTTCTTCAAAATTCTATAATCTGTTGTTACCATGGATTTTAGGTTGCATTATTATTCATATCCACCCTCCCCATTGCTATTTAATCAGTTACCTTTATGATAACTTTAAGCTAGTGGGCTGGCACACTTTAAGGAGAAATGAAAATTTTCTCATGATTTCTACCTTCAGCTTTGCAAATTTAGAGATTATGCAGATCCTAATTTCCATAGATCTTCTTAGAAAGTATCAAGCAAAAGCACTAGTATTTCACTCCATGCCAGCCCAATTGTATTTCACTACTTTGACTTACAAAGAGGATCACTCACCGTTTTGAGGTCTTTTTATGCATTCCTGTTCTTAGGGTTCCAATAAAACAGTGACCTTAAGTTACAAAATGTTCACATTCAACTTATTTTTCTCTTTGCAGTAAATTTCTTGAGGTTGTAGCCCTGGCTGACTATCACAGGCCCAAAGTGGATAGTCAGGGAGATAAGTTACATCGTGAGGATTTGTGAGTGACAGCAAATGTCAGAAAGAAAGTGATTAGGAAAGAAAACTCCTAAAATAATATGCTTCTGTACTCTGTGCTCATAGTAACAGTATTTAATTAACTGGTGCAGAGTTTACTCCCTTCTAAGTTGAGGGAAATGACAAGACAGAAGGTTAACCAATTAAATATTAGGGCTAAACATTTCCAAAACATTGGCCCTCTCCCACCCTGACTCAGTCCCTAAATCAACCTCAAGTGTGTAATATGGAAATTAGCTCCTGGTTGGGCTCTCTTCGAAGCATTTTACATGGGTTTACCATAGATTTCTAAAACTTGTGAAATTTCTTTTGGCCATTCTGTGACTGTTTCCTCATCTGTAAAATTTAGAGTTGTTATGTGGATTAAATGAATGAATACAATCACATAATAGTTCTCAGCAGAGGCTGGCCATCACCATCCGGCTTCCTCAGAACACACTGTTGTCTCAGAGAGGGTTCAATGATGTCATTATGGGGACCCTGGAGGTTATGGGTCATGGATGGCCAGAAAATCCTAGACATTAGAATAGCTAAAAACAGGATTGACATGGTAGATCCAACAACTCTCTGCTGGTGTGAGGTGTGGATCCAAGGATATCAGCTGAGGTAGAAGGAAGCAGACAGACAGACTAGCCGAGAGTTCATGCTCAGCAAAGATGGTGCCAGCAAGCAGCATTGGTTAACTCTGCTTCTGGGGGCAGTGGGCCTTCTGTCTTCTTTTGCATTTCATGTTTCCTGTATAGGTTCTCCCAAACTCTCTTGTTTCAGCTACACCCAGGGCTGATTAGCAATCTATAGGTGAAATTCTTCCCAGAGCAGACTGAGATTCTCTCCCAAAACTCTGACCCAAAGTGAGAATTGACCAAATATGATGCCTATATTTTAACTCTTTGCGGTCCAATTTTATTTTTGGAATTCAAACAGTCTGGTCCAAATTCACTGACGGGATTGAATGTTGAACCGGTTTGCGGCATCGACCTCAGCCTTGACGTTGGACCTACTCCTAGTGCCTGGTCTATCGAGTCAGCCTCCATGTTGGACCGAAAAGGGTTAAAAATGATCATTGCTAGTGAAGAACTTCAATTACAATACTACACAGTAGCATGAAAATAAATCCATGGCAATGCTTTAAAAGGACACAGTAGCAATAACTGGCACAGAAAACATTAAATGCCTGAGTCACCTTTGTCCATACTTATTGTGCACCACTGAAGGTCACAGAATCCAGGCGCTTCAGGAGAGAGAGGTGACATAGCAATTGGCACAGGAAGTGAGAGGAAAGAAAATGGGAGCAAATATCTCTGAGGGTTCAGTATGCATTGGGCCCAGCTGTCAGGGTTTCTGTATCTTATTCCATTTGTGTCTCATCAGCTATTAATATCATGGATTAAAAGCATTATTCTTATTACTGGCCAAGCCAGGTTCAAGTACCCACTCTGCCTCTAACCAGGTGTGAATTTAGACAAAATACTTAACCTCTCCTCATCATGTATTAATGAGAAAGTTTAGATTCTGAGACATTCAGATCACTTTTTGTATGGGTCATAGGAATTAAGGTAAAAGAGTTTTTCCTTTCTGCCATGCAACTGGAGAGTTCTGTCATGGTTCTCATAAGAGATGGGGAGGAAATATGTCAGATCAAATGCACATGAGATAGTGAGGTAGGTGGCTACAAATTTATCTCTGAACAGCATGGAAGTAGAAAGACATGTGGACATTCTTTTCTTTTCATGGCACTACCTTCCTAATGGTAGTTATTTAATTCCCCTCTGTTATGCAGGGCTATTGAAGACTGCCCTGCATAAAGGTGTCTCTATAAGCCTTAATTTAACCCAGATATAAGATTCAAAAGGTTCAAAATAACCTCAAATATTTGCCAATGTTACATCTGATAAGGGGTTGATATCCAAAATTTATAAAGAACTCAGACAACTTAACACCAGAAAAATAAACAAACCAATTAAAAAGTGGGCAAGAGACCTGAACAGACACTTCTCCAAAGAGGCCATATAGATGGCCAATCAACATATGAAAAGTTGCTGAATATCACTAATCATCAGAGAAATGCAAATCAGAAACACAATGAGGTGCCACTTCACACCTGTCAGAAAAGTGATCATTAATAAATCAACAAACAATAAGTGCTGGTGAGGATGTGGAGAAAAGGTGCATTGCTGGTGGGAATGCAGATTGGTGCAACCACTATGGAAAATAGTGTGGAAGTTCCTCAAAAAATTAAAAATGGAGCTGCCTTATGACCCAGCAATTCCACTTCGGGGTATATATCCCAAGAAACCCCAAACTCTAATTAAAAAATATATATTCACTCCATATTCACTTTAGTGCTATTCACAATTATCAAGATATGGAAGCAAAGTATCCATCAATAGACCAGTGTATAAAAAAGTAGTAGTACATATATACAATGGAATATTACTTGGCCATAAAAAGGAATGAAACCTTACTATTTGTGACAGCATAGATGGACCTAGAGGGTATTATGCTAAGTGAAATAAGCCAGACAGAGAAAGCCAAATATTATATGATTTCACTTATATGTGGAATCTTAAGAACAATATAAATGAACAAACAAAATAGAAATGGACTCATAGAGAGAGAACAGACTGATAGTTGACAGAGGGGAGAGAGGTTGGGGGACTAGGTGAAAAAGGTGATGGAATTAAAAGTACTAATTGGTAGTTACAAAATAGGCATGACAATGTAATGTAAAACATAGGGAATATAGTTGGCAGCACTGTAATAACTATCCATGGTGCCAGGTAGCCCCTTGAATTATTGGAGGGAACACTTTTTAACCTATATAAATGTCTATCTGCTGTGCTGTACACCTTAAACTAAAACAAAAAATGTGTTGAATGTAACCACCCCCCCCACAAAAAAACCCCCATAAAAGAATGTGACTCACACTCTGAATTTATTTTTTAATTGTCAAGTGAATGAGATATTAGAATGCAGTAATTGTATTAGTTCCAAGCATGCTTTAAAAATTATTTTTTCCCCTTTGTAAAGTCAAGTTCACTGCTTTTGGATTATTTCACTTTCCCTGAAACATGTAACATCGACTCTCCTTGTTTTCCTGATTTCTGTTGCAAAAAAGGAGACATTCCATGACCTGTCATGGAAGGTTACTGTATAAAATGCCAACCCTTCACTCAGATTTCTGAAAAGTTTTCCATCCTGGGAAGAGCTACAAATAAAAAAATCAGCATTAGTGTGCAGATATTATACAGTCCAATCCAGTGAGACTGCAATTTTCATACTGAGAAGTAATATATGACCTAGACAAGACCCAGACATAGGCTCATGAGAAAGACTATAGGGCTTTAAAATTATTGCCTTGATCATGAAAAAGAAATATGAGTAATCGCTGCCATCCACCAACTCAGGATGGTCTTTGGGGGCAATCAATGTTTAAGAGATTCAAAGAACATCTGGAAAGCAACATATTTTGAGCGAGCTCACACCCTGCTTGGTTCACATTTCAACAGATCTATGTACTAGGCCGTATGTTGCCCTGAGAAAAACAGCCTGGACATATCCTCTGGGATTAGGAGGTTTCAGCAAGGCTAGAAGGGGACATAGAAGGTAATCCCGCCTCACTGGACTCCAAGTGCTGCACCTGCAGCTCTGACGTATCATGGCTCATTAGAACCTACTTCAAATTTTCCCAGTATCAACTGGCAAATGGTTTTCAGGGCATTTTACTAATAAAAATTAATATGTAATCTACATAAGAAAATGTCCCAATAGCACTTCCTGGGCTTCTGTCCAAGAGAAGATCAACAGACTTCCCTCCTCCCCTCCTCCCCTCCCCCTTTATGCTGCAGATGAACCAAAACAAAAGGAAAAAAGATCACATTTGCGAGATCAGGGTCTTGTAGTAAGACAGAAAGAGGAGACAAGGGGGTATTAAGAGGTGGTGCTGATTTTGGCATCAATGTTTTCCCTAAATTTCAGATAATAACTCTAGAGTTTACTATATAAGATGATTGATTCCCAAAAGGTCTTTATGTTAGAGAAATCCCCACATTTCTAAAACAGCCCATATCCTGGAACATTTCTTGGGTTCATCACACCATGTAAGACCCTGGTTCTCTTAGTATATTATATCCTAAAAGCGGTTCTAAGGAGTATTTTATGTCAAATATTTATCCTCTTAGATGTCAAACCTATAGGACTACAAATTTGCATCCCCGTTGGTCTTGGGAACAAATTATGTGTGTTCTTCCTAAAAGTGTCTAGACATTTTCTTACACATTTGTGAGCGCAACTGGTGCTCCTTTTTGACAGGTGAGATATGTCAAGGTGTACCAAGCAGTGTGGCTCTGAGACTTCTGGGAAAATATCTCTGGGAAGATTCACTGTTCATTTTGTCTATTTCATACACAGGTTTGTTAGCCTTGAGCAATTCCTAGCCTTAATTCTAATTGCTTTCCTAAGATAGTGTTTTTTCCATCTTCTTGACTATATAGGCACTTCCCTCTGGTCTAGTTTTCCTCTTTTCATGGCTTTGCTGAAGTTCAGAAAGTAGAACCACTATGATGTTGGAAGGATAAGACAACCTTCTGGATTATGGTTACTGGTGACCCTTTGGACCATAGCAGTCTCCTGGACCAAAAACCATGGGTAAAGCCCATGAACAGTAAGTGTACATCCTTCTACCTCAGCACAACAATGGTTTGTGCTGTGCTTGGTGGTTCCTAACTGCCTTCACATCCATGTAATCTCTTAACCACCGTAAGCACCACGTAGGCATAAATGTTACATTGCCCTGTTTGTAGGTGGAGAAGCTGAGGCTCAGAGGGGTGTAGTGAAGGGTAGAATGGGGACTGGAAGCTGTATTTTAAAAAAATATATTTTTATTGATTTCAAAGAGGAAGGGAGAGGGAGAGAGAGATAGAAACATCAATGATGAGAGAGAATCACCAATCGGCTGCTTCCTGCATGCTCCCCATTGGGGACTGAACCTGCAACCCAGGCATGTGCCCTGACTGGGAATCAAACTAGTGACCTCTTGGTTCATAGGTCAGGGCTCAACCACTGAGCATGCCAGCTGGCCTTGAAACTGGATGTTTGATGCCAGGTCCAGTGCCGGCTCTAGAACATTATACCTGATTTACCCTGAGGTGAGGCGATGGGGCTGAATGCTTATTCTCTAGTCTGCAGACCTGTGGTTCTCAAGCTTGTATTTTGGAAGAACCTGGAGGGATTGTTAACATACAGGTGCCAGGTCCTACTCCCTTAGTTTTAGATTCAATAGATCTGCACTGGGGATTGAGAATTTGATTCCTAACAAATTCCCAGGTGACGCTGATGTTGCGGTCCCTCCTGGGACCATTCTTTGAGAACCACTGTTTCAGAATCTAGGACAGTGGCCCTCCATCTTGTTTTCATACTAGAATTTCCTGGGAAAATTTAAAAATGCATATTGATGTCTAGCCCCCACTCCAGAATGATTCAGTTTTTGTAGGGAAGGCCCTGGGGCCACTGGCATTTTTTAGTTCGCCAGGTAATGTGCAGTCACATTCCAACAAAGGTTCCAGCTGCTGTTCGCAGGCAGGGGCCAGAAAACGGAAGTCTCTGGCTGGTTGCTGTTTCCGTGGATAAAATTTCTTGGCACACAGCCATGCCCACTTGTTTACGGATTGCTATGGCTGCTTTCAGGCTATAATGACTGAGTTGAGTAGTTGTGACAGACGTTGCTGGCCAGCAAAGCAGAACATACCTACTCTCCTGCCCTTCCTAAGTAATAAAAGCAAAACAGAGAAAACTCTAGATCAGTGATGGCGAACCTATGACACGCGTGTCAGAGGTGACAGGAGAACTCATTTTTTTTGGTTGATTTTTCTGTGTTAAATATCCTATCTAATAAAAGAGAAACATGGTAATTGGCGTACGACCGCTACCCTTCCCATTGGCTAATCAGCGAGATATGCAAATTAACTGCCAGTGAAGATGGCGGCCAGCAGCCAGGCAGCTTGAAACTAACATGAGGCTTGCTTGCTTCAGTGACGGAGGACTCCAACATTCCCTGCAGGCCTTGCTGGCCTCTGAGCCTGCAGTTTAAGAAACATTGTAACAAATATAGAAGCTAAACAAAACCCCAGAAACCAGCTTTCAGCGAGCTGGGATCTCAGAGCTGGAGTTGATACAGAGTTTCGATTATAGAACCTAAACAAACCAGATACCTGCTTTCAGCAGCAGAGGCCTCAGAGCTGGAGCCAGAGCTAAAGTTGGCCCGGAATAAAAAAAAAAAGAAAAAAAGGAGCAGTTGGGAGCTTCAGTCCCAGCCTGAAAACAGCCCTCAGCCCCTCACCCAGACTGGCCAGGCACCCCAGTGGAGACCCCCACCCTGATCCAGGACACCCTTCAGGGCAAACCAGCCGGCCCCACCCATGCACCAGGCCTCTATCCTATATAGTAAAAGGGTAATATGCCTCCTAGCACCGGGATCAGCGGAGCCGCGAGGCCTCCAGGCACTGGGATCAGCGTGACAGGGGGCAGCGCCCAAACCCCCTGATCGCCCTGTGGCTCTGTGTGTGACAGGGGGCGGGGCCACAACCTCCGTATCGGCCCTGCTCTGTTCCTGACAGGGGAAGGCGCTCCAACCCCTTGATTGGCCCTGCTCTGTGCCTGATAGGGGGGAGTTCCCCAACCCCCTGATCTCCCTGCGGCTCTGTGTGTGACAGGGTGCGGCACCCCCACCCCCCCACCCCACGGGCCCTGCTCTGTGTGTGACAGGGTAGAGCCATAACCTCCCCACTGGCCCTGCCCTGAGTGTGAGAGTGGCAGTGCCCCAACCCCCTTCCCCCCCCCCCAAGGGCCCTGCTCTGTGTGTGACGGGGTAGAGCCATAACCTCCCTATTGGCCCTGCCCTGAGTGTGACAGTGGCGGCGCCCCAACCCCCTGATCGGCCCTGCTCTGTGGGTGATAGAGGGTGGCGCCCCAACCCCCTGATCCGCCCTGCTCTGTGTGTGACAGGGCCAGTGCCCCAACTCTTCTATTGGCCCTACTCTGTGAGTGACAAGGGGGAGCTCCTCAACCCCCTGATGGGCCCTGTTCTGTGCATGACAGGGGGGAGCTCCCCAACCCCCTGATTGACCCTGCTCTGTGCATGACAGGGGGTGGCGCCACAACCTCCCCATCGACCCTGCCTTGAGTGTGACAGGGGGCGGTGCCCCAACCCCCCAATCGGCCCTACCCTGAGCATGACTGAGGTTGGCATCGCAACCTCCCAATCTGCCCTGCTCTGTGCATGACAGGGGGCGGCGCCCCAACTCCCCAATCGGCCCTGCTCTGAGCCCGACCAGAGGCTGCACCTAGGGATTAGGCCTGCCCTCTGCCACCGGGGAGCAGGCCTAAGCCAGCAGGTCGTTATCTCCCGAGGGGTCCCAGACTGCGAGAGGGCACAGTCCAGGCTGAGGGACGCCCCCCCCCCAAGTGCACAAATTTTTGTGCACCGGGCCTCTAGTATAAAATAAATATCAAAAATATAAGTCTTTGTTTTACTATGGTTGCAAATATCAAAAAATATCTATATGTGACAAGTCACCAGAGTTAAGTTAGGGTTTTTCAAAATGCTGACACACCGAGCTCAAAAGGTTCGCCATCACTGCTATAGATGATACCATGTACCATGTACTTTCTTACTTTCAACAAACCTTTCTAGGTCTTAATCAAGGCAATGTTGGGAGTGTTAGGAAACAAGAGAGAGGGTCAGTGCTTCTTTTCACGGATTTGACTCAAGGTTGTGATTCCTTCTTTAAATATATATATCTTAGAGAGAGAGGGGGCGGGAGAGAGAGAGAAATATCATTGTGACAGAGAAACATAGATTGCCTCCTGTATGCATCCTGACCGGGCACTGAACCCCAAACCTGGGTATGTGCTCTGACTGGGAATCAAACTGGCTACCTTTTGGTGCATAGGATGATGCTCCAACCAGCTGAGCCACACAGACCAGGGCATGATTCTCTCTTTTTTAAAATGACTCTTCTCGTTACTTCTCTTTCCTGCAAACTCATTCTCATTTTACACCAAACACTCTTTCTTCCTCTCTCTCTGCAAGTACCCAGGTTTCTTAATCACACATTAGGAGTCTGCTTCAGGGCTATCTTCATTTCCTGGGCTACACATGGGCAGTGTGTTGCAGCGGACAAGGAATGGTGTTTGGAGCCAGAGGATCTGAATTTCCATGCTGCCTCTGCTACTCAGTGGTAAAGTCTCGGGAAGCTTACTTAGCTCTGCGGACTTCCGTTTTCTCCGCGGGTAAAGTAGAGATGATAATACCACACTCATTAGATTTCTGTGAAGATTAAGGAAGATTAGTCAAAGCACACTGAAAGCTGCAAGCACCTTATATGTTGGATTTATTCTGATTAGTCACAGCCCCCCAGGAGAATACAGAGTGATGGGCAGCCACTTCACTGGTTTCTGTGATTCACCAGGAAGGGACAGGAAGTGCCCAGACTCTCCAACTGAGTTTATTCTAGTTTGACAAGAGGGGAAACCCTGACACTTCTCAGGCTGCAGTTTTCTGGAACTGATTCAGAATCCCAGGATTAGAGCTTAGAGCTGCACACCAGAATGCTGACGGGATGCTGCATAGCATTGGCCTTGAGCAAAGTTTATGTGCACAGCTGCATCTAATGCAAAACCTGGACAAAGGAAAAAAATGAGTTAAAAAAAAAAAAACAACCCACACGATTACCTAAAACTTCAAAGATATAAATAAAGTAGGAGATAGCAAAAATTAAGAGAGCCTCTGAGTATTTTACAGTTAACTTCAGTGACTCTTAAGCCTTCCTGGCTCAGTGCTATATTAAGAGGGTAATGCATACAGATATTAATTCATACGGCATAGGAAGAGCCTGGAATCTTTTTCCATCCCTGATGCACAAACTAATTTCATCCCCAAATCCCTCATCTATTGCCCTTGAGAAACTCTAGTCATGTACAGAATCCTCTCAATGATTTCCAGAAACTTCATGTAAACATTCAGAGGAAAAACGTCAACCTCTCTCATAACTCACAGGGAGAAAAGTGTCTTTCTTGTAAACAGAGATCTTCACATCTGTTACTTCTCTTGCAATCTCCTGACATCAAATTCACTCACAGCAAAACTCATTATTGGTCAATTCAGACAGAACCACCAAACTGATTCTGTGAGTGTGTGTGTGTGTGTGTGTGTGTGTGTGTGTGTATAGAAAATTCCAGAGAATGAAAATAAAGCTTTGAGAAGGAATCTACTTCTTACAGTGATTTGACAACAAGGCATCATCGTTTGTATCCAGCCATCATGCATCTTTAAACCACACATTTAAGTTCTGCTCCGAGGGCAGAATCAGCCACATTTCGGACTCCCCCTGCCAGAGACCAACAGCTGAGCCAGCCGCATGCCAGAGAGAATAAAACTGGCAACCAAAACTATGTACAGAGAGATTATGCAAAGACTTCAGATCTTCTATTTTGATAAAAACTTGCAAAGTGAAACAGAAAGAATATAACTTGAACAATCTGTTAGACCCAAGACTGCTAGTAACTTTCTCTTGCTCTTTTTTTTTTTTTTTAAAACCACTTGGAACCTTCACCATTGCAGATCTGCAGATCTAGAAACAACACCATTTGGATGGAACCAGGCAATAACTAATGGCTGTACTTCAGTTCAACCCAGCTGCCAATCAATGGGCCATGTTGGGACCCCTCATGACCAACTTCTTGACCTTACAAGCACCTACTAGAAGAAAGAGAAGTCAAACTAGGACGAGAGAAGGGACCCAAAAGAATTATGAGAGATAAAATATTAAATTCAGAAATATTATATAGTCAAGGGAGCATCCAGTTTCGAGAACCCAGGTTTGGGGAGATTCTTTCTGCCTACCCCACCCATTAGCCCTCCTTTTAATTCCTGTCCCACAAAGCATTACTGCTACGTAGTTAGCAAGTCAGCAATTACTAGTTCTCAGACTGAGAGCAGAGATCAAATCATATGTGGCCCTTGGTTTTTCCCTAGCTGACAGAAGATGCAAAAAAAAATAAATAAATAAAAGAGCATATGTTTTCATTTTAGAAACGCTTTCATATCATCCAAAACTGGCTTAATATCTATGTTGCAAGTGCTTGAAAGGTTGCCTGAGCAAGGCATTTCCCTCTTGAAATAGCCTGGTAACAAATGAATTTACCTTTCGTTTTTCCTAAGTAATCATTCTTGCTTTGCACCGAGACTGGAAATCTGGTGTTTCTGTGTTTGACTCAGGGTTTTCTTGCTAGGCTTTTCTTCCAAAGTTATTTTGAAATGCTGTTAGGTGTGAAGGGGACCTTTTAGATAAAGGCTCAAGCAATACTTCCACAAACTTGACAGACAAAGGCTGCTTTCCATATAAAACAAGAGGCTCCCTTTGCTTTGACATTTGTTTCCAGTATACATATGGATCCATACTAGGCCCTCTGGCTGGCCCTGCCGTGACCACACAGTTGCTCAACATCTGGTTGGGATTAGGGGCCATGGACCGGATAAATAATTGGGCTCAGATGGCCAGTGAACACCCAACCTTGGCCCACGTAGTAGTTGCTCTAACCCGGGAATTGGCGAACTTGTTCTGTGAAAGGCTAGCATCAGCCTTTGGAACATAGAAAGTATTATTTTGGGCTTTGCAGGACATATGGTCTCTCTCATGACTTCTTGTGTGAAAGCAGCACTGGCAATATTAAAATGAATGAGCAGGGCTGTGTTCCAATAAAACTTTATTTACAAAAGTAGGTGGCATGGCCTGTGGGGCCAGTTTGCCAATTCCCACACACAAACTTGTCTAGCTAGTTTGAGCCCATCCAGCTTATGGTTCACCTATTTTACTGATCCCCATCCTAAAAAAAAGCACTTCATTTTCTTCCCCGAATCAATCTGCCAACTAGCATTGATTTATAACCTCAAAATCAAACTAAAATCTGATAGGAAAAGGAGGCCAATTTTATTAAATTTTTGGGGGTGGGAAGTCCAATTTCTGAGATCAAACAGTGATATTAAACTTGTAGAACCATTTTACATGGTCATTTAAATGTTAACCATCAGCCTCTTAAGAAAACCACATAAGAGAACAGCCACCACACCACCAAACCCACGAGGTCACACACCAGGGCCTTGTGAAACAGGGTAAGGTATATACTAGTCCACATTCCTCTGCACTTTTTTTTTTTGAGATTACAAGGGCAAAACTTGTAGCACATCCTAGATATTACTATCCCCTCCCCCTTCAATAGATAAGGAATTAGAACTGTGCTTCTCTTACTAGGAGCTCCCTACACATCACCTGGGGTCTTGTTAAAATGCAGGTTCTGATGCACTAGGTCTGCAGTGGGGCCTGAGGGCCTTCATTTCTAACAGGTGTTCAGGGGATTCTGATGCTGCTGGTCTAAGAACCTCACTTTGAAGAATAAGGACCTAAGCAGTAGTTGGCAACCCGGGCCACCTATTGGAACCCCTGGGGAGAGTTCCAAATACTGAGGTTTGGGCCGGCCCCAAACCAAACAGATCAGCCTCTCTGGGGACAGGGCCCTGACATCAGTATTTATTTAAGTCCCCAGGTCATTTTAATGTAGAGTCAAGATTGAGAGTCGCTGAATTAGAGATAATTAGAGATTAACTGACTTGCCTAAGGTCACTTGGTCTGTGGCCAAGCATGGGTTTTAAATGGGATAAAATGTTGGCTTGCCTGATAAGCTTTGAAAATGACCTTACAAAGCCTTACTAGGCAGGACACAGGCAGAGGGTGTATAGTTTCCAGGGTAACAGCATTGATGAAGGAGGAGAAGAGGAAAGATGAGAGTGAACTTATTCAAACATGGTGACATCAATGCTGGTCCAGGGAACCCCAATACAGCAGGCAGTACAGTGCCTTGCCTTGTCCCACTGTGAAAATCCCTCCTATGGCTCTTCCTTTCTGATGAAAGCAACAGGGAGAAGGACCTCTTGGAAAGCATATCGAAGTTCAGAAATGGGCAGCACCTTCCATCCCTTTGATGAATCACCACATGATGAAACCTCAGAGGCTAAGTAATCACATTTGGCTTCCTTGCTGCCTCTTGGGAGGTTCAAAAAGTCATATTTATGGGGGTAGACAAAATTTCTGACCAAATATTTCTTTCCTGAACAAAATCAAGGTAAGGAAAGAAGGAAAAAATAATTGGGAAATTATGGGACAACCCAAGACTTCCTGTGTCTCCCAAATGCATTCAATCCAACATTGTGAGTGAAAGGTCATCTTCTCCTAGAAAAACACATGAATTTCAATGACATTTACACAGTTGTTCAAGATCAGATCCATTTTCTCACTCTCTGCAGATCCTGTGAAGTATAAACCTACCCTTGGTGAAGACCTTGCCTGTGTGATTTGGGACATCCTACCTCCCCAAAGGGGAAGTAAAATTGCGAGGGAGGAATTGGACGTCTCCCAGGCTAAGCAAATGGCAGCTGCAAAGGGTACTGAGAGGTGCAGATCCACTCCTGGGAACCACATCTTTTTAGGTAGAGGAAGTGAGGGGCCCAGGGTCTGGTGGGTCCTGGGAACACTGTGAGCTCATGTGAAAATTCAGAACATTGAACATGCGGGGAGAACTTAGCATTTTGCCAAATATTTTCAGAGGATTAAGTTCAAGCACAGCTCCTCCCCCCCACCCCACCTCTATTCTTTAGTGATGCTCTTGTGGACATTTATTTAGCTTCTTCTTCTTTTTTTTTAACCTCTGTCCCTCTCTGACTCCCTTTAGGACAACAACAACAAAAATAAGAATCCTGTCTTAAAAGGCATTAAGCAGATTTTCTGAAAAAGAAATAAAACTTTGAAGGCTCCAATGTCTGTGGGAAGTGTCTCACCAGCCTTAGTTCAGCAGGGCTTTCGGCCCCACAGAGGTCTTTGTCAGGAGCTCCAGAGGGGCATCCAGAGCCCACTGGTCAGTGTTCAGTGGGGTCACACATTCCACAGAAGCTCATGATCGCGTCACTCAAAGGGCCTGCAGAAGCACTGCTGTCCAGCCATCCCTATTTTACAAATGTGGGGAACTGGCTGTCCAAGGTCACACAGTACAGGGGCAGGAGGTGGACTGGAAGCAGGCCTCCTGACTTCCAGGTGAACCGGCCCTCCTGCACCAAGCCACCCCACTTCTCTGGACTGGCCCTCAGGAATCTGCATTTAAAAAATGATTATTATTGCCTGGCCAGCATGGGTCAGTGGTTGAGTGTTGATCTATGAACCAGAAGGTCACGGTTTGATTCCCGGTCAGGACACATGCCCGGGTTGCGGGCTCCCCAGTGTGGAGCGTTCAGAAGGCGGCTGATCAATGATTCTCTCCCATCATTGTAGTTTCTATTTCTCTCTCTTTCCCTCTTCCTCTCTGAAATCAATAATACTAATTTTGCACGCCTCACACTGGGGAGCCTGCAACCCAGGCATATGCCCTGACCAGGAATTGAACCGTGACCTCCTGGTTCATAGTTCGACACTCAACCAGTGAGGCACGCCGGCCAGGCTCAGGAATCTGCATTTTAATAAGCTGCTGATGTAGGTGATCCCGTCTCCAGATATTCAGAAATGCTGGTCTAGTGAGCAGAGATGTCCTTTGAGACAATAGTAACAGGTCTCTTTCTCTGTTGGCTTTGTAGTATGCCTCCAGGAAGGGGAAAGATAACCCTCAGCTATTTTCTTTCCCAACAAAATCTGGGGGCAGGGAGAGGAAATATGCTTGGATGGAGAAGTTAGTTTTAAAGTCCCCAGGAGAGTGATGTGGTCCTAAACTGCTTCTCACATTTAGGAAACTTTTCAGCTGAACTCCTCTGTCTCAAGAAAAGGAGGAACCAAAGTTATTTAAGAAAAGGGAAATGTGAAATGATTTGCACTTACATCAATTTTATAGGCAGTGATCACACACCATTTACTTTGCTTTCCACAATTTTTTAATAAATAGAAAAAGCAAAAAAACTTCTCATGAATAAATGACCCAATCTATACTTTGAATTTATATTTTCTGTCAATGTGGCTGTCCGGTGTTACTGTAACAATGAGAATCTTGAAAAGGGGGCCGAAGTCACAAGAAGTGTCAGTTTAGTAAGGAGACATTCCTCCCAAGAGCTTGGCATTTTTATCTTTTATGTATTTATTTTAATTGATTTTTTAGACAGAGGAAGGAAGGGGGGGTGGGAGGGAGAGAGAGAAACACCGATGTGAGAGCCAAACATTGATCAGCTGCCTCCTGGATGGTCCAGGGGATCCAGTGGGCAATGCAGGCATGAGCCCTGACCAGGAATGGAACTTGCAAACTTTCCATGCTCGGGCGACGGCCAACTCACTGAGCCACACTAGCTAGGGCGAGCTTAGCATTTCTGCTTTTGTTTTTGCTCTGACTGCAGTAAATTCACCGTAATATGAAAACACAGTTTTTTCCTTGTGTTGTGGCCTAGAATTCCTGGAGGGGGAACTACGGAAGCAATGGAGGAAGTGTGGATTCAGAGGATGGGGCAGGAGAGAGGGGGTGCTGGAGAGCGGTTTCCCTGGAAGAAGAGATGAAAGAGAACCCACCGCTCTGAGGCGAATAAAACATCTGTGGCGAGATGCTCAGTAATTAATCATCTCCATGAGATTCCAACAGTCCCCGGTCCCGTCCGCAGAGCAGTTTTGCTGACACAGAAGGAAAAGGCACTCCCAGAAACACAGCTAGTAAAACAATATTGCAGCCACATAAACAGCTGGCTCCAACAGAAAGCAGTGGGCCCTTATTTTTAAAATTATGCAAGGAATCATGCATGCGGAGAAAGAAATTAAAACCCTCATTTCCATGCCTTGGCATTTGAGTCCCGGAGATACACCGAGAATATCTGCTGTCTCACGTTGATGTTGGTAGATGTTGAATTACAAATACAATTCTGACGTGAAAGTCCCTTGAGAAAATTACTGTTGACAAAATAACAGTTGGAGCTGGAGGTGGACTTCCTTTTCCCAGGCTTTTCTCGATAGTCTCATAGGAGGGGTGAGCTGTTCTGACTTAATTGTCATGACT
The DNA here is from genome assembly GCF_963259705.1 of Myotis daubentonii. Classification (NCBI taxonomy): domain Eukaryota; kingdom Metazoa; phylum Chordata; class Mammalia; order Chiroptera; family Vespertilionidae; genus Myotis; species Myotis daubentonii. Next base: position 177,539,496 of record NC_081841.1, on the reverse strand, counting down.
CTCAGAATGCTAGTGTGTGCAAGCTGGGAAGGATCTTAGAGACTTTCTCCTTTACCTTTATCCATCTGCTTCATTCTTCCCTCTCTGCCATCTTAATTAAGAGAGAAAAGTTGAAAGGACTCACCTAAGGTTCTAGTGCATTTTCTGTGTTTTCATTGGAACAATGGCAGCACTTAGGATAGAATCCCTCTTGCTAGCTAAATTAAAATCTGCTTGGATGAAAAGGAGAGTCAATGTTGGCTTTTCAATTATAACAAGAGTACCACTCTGATCACCTCACACCTGTGAGAAGGGCTATCGCCAAGAAGAAAAAGAGAAGTGTTGGCAAGGATGTGGAGAAAAGAGAACCCTTGTGCATGGTTGGTGGGAATGCAAACTGGTTCAGTCCCTATGGAAAGCAGTATGGAAGTTCTTTAAAAAATTAAAAATAGAACTACCATATGATTCAGCAATCCCACTTCTGGGTATATAGCCAAAGGAAATGAATCAGGATAATGAAGAGAAAGGAAATGAAAACAGGATAATGAAAACAGGATTTATCTGTACTTCCATGTTCATTGAAGAATTATTCACAGTAACCAAGATATGGAAACAACCTAAGTGTCTGCCAATTGATGAATAGATAGAGATATATGTGTAAACACACACACACACCCACACACACACACACCCACAATGGAATATTTTCAGCCATGAGAAGGAAGGAAATCTTGTCATAATCCTGTCATTTGGGACAAGGATTATGCTAAGTGAAATAAGACAGAGAAAGACAAATATTGTATGTTATCATTTATATGTGGAATCTATAAAAGGTAAAATAGAAGCAGAGAGTAGAATGGTGGTTGTCATGGGCTGGGGGTGGGGAAATTGAAGAGATCTTGGTCACAGAATGCAGACTTGTAGTAAGAAAACAAAACAAACAATCCCCCCCCAAAAAAAACAAAAAAACAAAAAACACACCACAAAAACAAAAACCAAGTATATCATTCTGGTGCCCAATGCTGATAACTGGGGGAGGCTGTGCACGTGTGGGGACATGGTATATGGACAATCTCTGTACTTTCTGCTTAGTTTTGCAATAAACCTAGAACTTCTGTGAAAAATAAATCTATTAAGAGAAAAGAATAAACTACCTTCTTTTTGGCAGTGAATTCAACAAGTTTGATTTTACATTATTTTTCTTTGTGATTGTAATTTTGTGGCCTTTCATTATTCTAGAATATACAGCTCAATGTCCAAAATTCCTGATTGTAGTGGGATAAAATAGAATTAAAAACAAGTTTAGTACAACCAGTATGACATTATTTTAAAAAATGCATTACTGGATGGGTATTACTTAAATCAAAACTGAAATGCAAAGAAATATCTTAGCCCTAAGCCAGTGTGAGTTTTGCATCAGTTACTTCATCACACAGGATTCTGGCATCCCCATTGGTAAAGTGGGCGTATTGCACTAGTTGAAATTTAACATCCCTCCAACTCTAAGGATTCTTGAGTGTAGAGCAAACATTTTGATTTGTTGCTTCCTGACAGTGATGGCAAATCTGCACTTTGCTTGATGCTGTCTCAGTTTTCATACGACACTCTTGAGGAGGATGGTCCAAGTTCATGGTGAGGAGGGGGGCCTTGGCCAGCACTTTTAAGGACCAGGCCCCTGGCTTCATTTGCCTCTTATTCTCCCTACCTGAACAAACGGTCTTGTTTTTAGAACCAGTCCAAAGCCCAAAATGCCTGGTGTTTGTGGATAAATCACAGTCTGGCTTGCATCAGAATGACTCACAAGGGCTGAAAAATTGCTGATTGCAATTCAAGATAATGCAATGATTTGGTCACAGAAGACAAAACTATGTAATAAGGTTTAACCAAAAGTTAGTAATCTGGAAGGGACTTTATACAGTTCCCACAGGCATTTTAAATAACATGCTGAAAGCCTCTTATTTTAAATCAATAGGGCCATAGCTTTTACTTCAAATTACCAGTTCAGCAAAAAATAAATTACTTGATAATACTATTACCATATAGGAATAACTTATAAAATCAAGACCTTAAATTCCATGACCAACAGGCTTTGTGAAGATACCAGCAATATAATGAAAAGAAAATGCAGGAGGTCAGTTGATTCAACGACCCCACCACCCTCCATCCCAGCTTTTCGCCAGGTCCTTTCTTCACCTCCCTTTGCCAGAGCAAAGCTCTCTCAGGCTTCATCATGGAATCTGTGAGCTGCTCTGAGCCCCAGGAATAGCCCTAAGTGTCAGAAAGGAAAATTCCTTCTTTCCTTCCTCCCTCTCTCCTTCCTTCCTTCCTTCCTTCCTTCCTTCCTTCCTTCCTTCCTTCCTTCCTTCCTTCCTTCCTTCCTTCCTTCCCTCCTTTCTTCCACCCCAAGAAGAAGATTCATTTGATGTAAACTCCAGGACGAAATTTATCTATTGAGATGGACTTCCCATGATCAAACAAGACTCCAAGTTTTATAAAAAATAAGAGCCTAGCAGCCATTTGCTGTCAGGGGTTCCTCATGGACTCTGTACACCAGGGAGAACCTTGGACTGAACTCTGGGCTTCCCACACCATGGCCCTCTCGTATAGGCCATCTAAGTCAACCATTGCAGGGAAGCCCTGATTTTGACCTGCCCCATGCAATCAGAACTATACAAAGTGTATCCCCATTTCCATCTATACCAACCAACCAGAACTGCATGATTTGAACCAATCAGAACTGTACAATTTGGAAACACACAAAAGGGACTAAAATGGTAACTGTGGGTGGGAAAATCCTATCTAATAAAGGAGTAATATGCAAATTAACCACCATCCCACAACAAAGATGGTGGAGCCCTTAGACACAAGATGGCGGTGCCCAATCCTCTCAGTCACGCTGGAGTCCCCCAGTCTTGGGGGAGGGGGGGGATGGCGACCGCTGAGAGCAGGCAGCATGAGCGGCCTGGTGGAAGGCTGCCCAGAGGCCCTCTTGACCCTTTATAAAAAAACAAAAACAAAAAAACAAATTCACTTCCCATGGAGTGATCCCCCCGCCACACACAACTGCAGCCTCAGGGTCTCAGCCTTGGAAGTGCCCGTGCCCCTGGTGAGTGATCCTGCCCCACTGGCAATCTCAGAGAGTCAGCCTCAAAACTTCCCTTGCCCCCAGCCGAGTGATTGGAGTGGGGGGGGGGGTATCTGGGCGATGTTGCCCAGCAAACCTCTCCCATTGGGCAGAAACTTGTGACCTGGTTGGGAGGTAAATGGGTTTTGTTTAAAATCTTTACAAACCACAAAGGAAATGTCTGAGGTAGGGTTCACATCAGAAGTAACTTACAACTAATTTCTGAAGGCAAACTGCGACATTGCAGTTACATTACTGGAGAGTACCCCGTGGTCTGGAGATCTGACTCCACAGCCGCGGTGGCAGGCGCTCCCTGCCCTGGTTCCTCAGCACCTCGGGCTGGACTTGAGCCCACCCAGGAAGGCTTTTTCCCCTACAGTTTTCACCAAGGTAGGCAGGTTTTGTAGACATGAATAAGAAGTGCCCCCCCCCCCCCAAAAAAAGAAGAAGTGCCCATGCACAAGTCCTGAAGATGCTGGGGCCGGCAGAATGACAAACGGGGAAGAGAGCAAAACCAGAAACACCACCGATCCCAACAGAGATAATCTTTTTCTTCAGATCATGGTGCATTTCCCTCTTCTTCACTTTCTGGAAGCGAGACAGATCCAAGTACTGACAATTCCACCAATGGAAAAGTTAAGAGAAAGAGAGGACAGAAAAGGAATAAAAGGAGAAAAGAAAGAAAGGACAAAAGATGAAACATCAAGAAAAAGAAAGAGAAGGAAAAAAGGAGGAAACAACCACATGATATCACCTTTCCAAGGTCTCATGAAATTTCTGTTTAAGGAGTTTATTTTATGACACTTTTAGTTTGGATTTACATTTTTACTGGTTTGTCAAGACCACGGCAGGTACAGTGTCCAATATGTTAAAGAAAAAAACCATATCTAATAAAGAGGGAATATGCAGGGGAGGGCAGTTGGGGTGACCAAGCTGAAGGGGAGGGCAGTTAGGGGTGATTGGGCCAGCAGGGGAGCAGTTAGGCATCGATCAGGCTGGCAGGTGGAAGTGATTAGGGGCAATCAGGCAGGCAGGCAGGTGAGCAATTGGGAGCCAGCAGTCCCAGATTGGAGAGGGTGCAGGTTGGGCTGAGGGACACCCCCCCCCCAGTGCATGAATTTCGTGCACTGGGCCTCTAGTTGTCTATAAAAGGCGACCTCTCTTTTGTCTTCACCAAGCACACTTTTGGTTTCTGCAGAAGGCTATTTGCAAATTGTTATCTGAATAAAATCTCTCTCTCTCTTTTTTTTTTTCCTCCAGTTCCTTTTGGATTCACTTAGACCTCCTTCCCTTCCTTTTTCTTTTCTTTTTTTTTCAGAGGATCTTATGAAACTACAATAGGTCCTCAAAAAAAATGTTGATTTATTTAACATCATTTCATATAACACTGATGAGAGGTCATAGGAACATAATTCTTGTTTATATCAGTCTATGGTAAAATTGTCTTTATTCTGTGTCATTTCTCTTACACTTGCAGAACCTACCAACAACATTACGTGAGGGCTTACTGTATGGAGGGAAACAAAAAGGGATGAAATAGCAGTAAATCCGCTGAAGTATTTGTTCGCCTCTTGTTTGACCTTTGATGGCAGCAGAGACATCACAGACAGCAAGAGGATTGTTGCATTAGGCCCCTGGGAAACAAAGCCAGCATGGGAGTCTCTTCCAGGGAAACATCCAATAGCTGTTTTCAGTTGTTTCAGCCTTTACAAGCGAGGCAGGGTATGTAAAAACCCTTCGTCTATTCTAGAGCACGCCACCCATGTGCACCATTCTTCTCATTTGCTGAATCAGGCTAGACTATTCAGCAGATCCTGCTTTTATCTGGAACTATGTTATATTCTGTAAGATAGGCAAGTGGGACAGCTTGGTGGACACAAATCTGGGACAGGAAAAAGAAATCTGGGTTTGTATTCTGGCTCCTAAGTCACTGGGCAAATCTGAATAATTGTGTGCCTCTATTTCCCCTTTACTAGTAATTTTGAAAGGGATATGAGGACAAGAGGGGGAATGTAAAAATAGCTGCAAGATCCTTCCTATACTGCTTGTCAGTCCCCATCGTCACATCTACTCTCCAAGCACTGATCATTTTACAGTAAAATTACTGTCGGTGCCTCGTCCCTGTATTCACCTTCAAGTGAGTTTAAAAAAAAAGGCTATTTCAGATGCTGTTCATCTCTGCATCTGATTCAGCCACCTAATTTGTTTTTTCATGTCGTCTGCCAGTATGTCTGCCTCGCCTGGCTTGAATGTTTTTTTAAAAAGGCTCTTTCACTGGCAGTCCTCGGTGGTGACCGGAGGCCTTGAGATGTGCATTCCTCTCAGAAATTAGTCATTTGGAGACGTGGTGAGTCCCTCGCCTCTCCGTACCCCATCATTCCTCTAGGCTATTTTCATCCACCATTTACCTGCATGCTTCCCGAATACTTTTATAGAACTCAAATCTCTTATCAGCTTCCCCAGTGTTCACCCAGGGACTTTCCATTGTGTTCTTGCTGTGTGGCTATATCTTAGCCTTAACTTTCTTTTACAACAATGTGAAAGCCAGCGTTAGTTCCCACTTCCAGTCCTTAAGGCACGAAGAAAAGCTTTCACAGGTAGCCTTCGCTCTCTTTAAATGCTGAGGCATGAAGCCAAAGCAGCCGCTTTCTGTAAAGAGCCAGGGCTGGGGCCATGGAGTTTACCTATAGGCTTTGTGTTAAAGCCAGAATCCCAATGAATAGATGAAATCTTTGAAATCGTCCTAGTTTATGATTAATAATAATAGCAGTCATGCTTAATCTAGTGTTACCACCACTATGATCAATAATATTAAAAATAACTAAGCTTGATGCAGACAATGGCTAAGTTAGGAGCTTTGTGACATTAGCTGCTATCATCATCACAGCACTATAATGCAGGTGCTATATATTACTTTCCGTTCGACAGATCAGAAAGTGTGAACAAGGTTAAATTAAGCTCATGATCACACAGTCAGAATTTTGAACTCTTGTGTGCCTCTGAAGCCCTGGCTTTACACCTGCGCTGTATGGCACGTGGAAATAAAAGGAGCTGTGCCTCTGGGTGGTGGTTTTGGGGGGGGTTCGGGGTGCGCATCCCTCACTTGGGTTGGGAGACATAGGAGGGATAAGGTAAGCAACTGACACCACTAAACCACGTGGGGTTGGCTTCTTTCTCAGTCCCCTGGTCCTTGTTTGCACCTTCCCGATGCAGGTTTATGAGGCTGCATACTCCTTACTTTCTCTGCCTGTGCCTGCCCTCTGTCTGAGGCAGTGAATGAATGAGTGAGTGAATGAATGAATGAAACATTGGTGTGCCATGCAAGCCTATTCAGCAGGCATATGTTATTGACTCTCCATGCCTTAGCACTAGCCCATCAAGTAAGTCCAGGTTGGGGCCTGGGCATATTCTGAGTGTTCTGTTGAAGAAAGGTCAAATGCAGAGCTTAAAGCACTCAGGCTCTCAATCCACAGCAGAACAGCCATGGGACCAGCTCCATTGCTTGTCTGCACCTCGCCCTGGGTGTCCATAAACTTGGCAAATGTATCCCCTTCCAAAAATTGTGTTGGTCTTTTAAGAAAAATGTAATAAAACATTATTTTTATTTATTTATTTTTAATTCTATTATTATTTTTATGATTTTTAATGACATACTGTGAAATGTGTGTTTTAATTGGTTTAAAAATATACTAATCACCATAGTTTGAAGCATAATATTTCACAACACAATTGATTAAATAGTTCTGAGCAGCTGTATGAGGCCCACTGCCCATGGAAAGCATTCCACAGTGGTTCTCCTAAGACATTCTAGGGAGCTCTCCAGCTCTGTTCACTACTCTTTTTGCCATATCGCCTGGGTCAGTGAGTGAAAGAAGGGTTTTTCCAGGTGCCAACAAGGAGACAAGGTGAAAGGATGTACCTGACTTTGCCTTTTTGAAAGTCAGTAGTTCTGGTATGTGTGATGTCTTTAGTTTTGAGAGGCGTTGTCGTTGCTAACATGGGGCTGCTCACCTTGCTGAGATGGGGCTGCTGGCCTTGCAGACTGGAAGTTTAGGGATGGACCCAGAACAGGACCAACCTTTGAAGATGAGCTTAGGGCATGCAATTATACGGCTCAACAAAATAGAATTTCTCAGAATATTGATTAGAAACAGAGTTTTCATAAAAACCTGTTCCAATTTTCTGATCCAAAATGGTATGTTGCTTTACCAAGTCAAAAGATTTTAACACATAGCTGGTGGAAAAATGCACCTGTGTGTATTTTTCCATATATTTTTAGGTAAGCATAGAAAGCTACATCCTCTGACTGAGCCCCCTAGCTAAAATCAACTAATACTGCTATAGAAAATATAGGCAACACATCCTATATAATAAAAGCTTAATATGCTAAGTGTCCAGTCGTCCAGTTGGCTGTTCAACTAATCAAAGTGTAATAGGCTAATGATATGCTAAGGCCACTCCACCTCTTGCTGTGACGTGCATTGACCACCAGGGAGCAGAAGTCGACTGGTCGACCAGTTGCTATGACGTGCACTGACCACCAGGGGGAAAATGCTCTGACCGTTAGGTTAGCTTGCTGCTGGGGTCCAGCTGATTGGGACTGAGCGAGACGTGCTGGACAAGCCCTGGAGCCCTCCCACAGTCCCTCCCTGGCTGGCCAACCTCTTGTGTCCCTCCCTGGCCCTGATCGTGCACTGATGGGGTCCCTCTGCCTGGCCTATGTCCTCTTGCAAACTGGTACCCCTCGGGGGATGTTGGAGAGCCGGTTTCAGCCTGATCCCGTAGGCCAGGCTGAAGGACCCCACTGGTGCATGAATTTGTGTACTGGGCCTCTAGTTTGAAAAGAATCAATGAGTTGGCAAGAAAGTAAGAAATCCTCTAAGGCCTAAACTAAGTGAAAATAGTAACCCAGGAAAGAAAATAAGAATACTGAGGTAGGCTTTTGATATAAGGACATTTCCCAAATCCAAATATCCTGAAGTTTTGGTTTTAATTTATTTGCAGGGTGGGGGGAAAAGGACAGAAGATTAAAGTGTAGGGCTTCCCTAAGGCCACCAGCCTATGTCATAGAAAGCTGGGATCCCAAGGGGTTAAATCCTTAGTATAAGAGTGAAGTATACTTTTACCACAGGCCACAAAGACTTTCTAGTGTATAAGTTCCAAGAAATATAAGCTTACAACCCCTCCTCACAAATAAATAAAACAAAATATTTTATATATATACAAATCACCATGTGCAAGAGCCAGCAGAAATATCAGATGAGACCAGCAAATATTTCAGATATTGCAAGTATCAGGTACAAAGTTTAAAATACCTATGTTCAAAGATAGAAAAGGTAGGATTTATTTTTTTTGTATTATTACTTACTTGCTTATTTATTTATTTATTATTTTTTTAAATTTTGTTTTATTGCTTAAAGTATTACAAAGAGTATTACATATGTCTCCCCTTTTCCCCTCTTGACATTCCCCCGGCTTCCCCTACCCCCCAGTGTCTTATGTCCATTGGTTATGCTTCTATGCATGCATACAAGTCCTTCGGTTGATCTCTTGAAAAGGTAGGGTTTAGATATGTGAGTTAAGGAATAAGATACTATTAAATACAGGATGAAGCATATTTGAGAAAGGACTAAATACATATTACAAATGAAAAATATAATTGTTGAAATTAAAATCTCAGTTGATGGATTTAATGGCAAAATAAATACTACTGAGAGATAGTTAATAAACCAAGAAATGAAGCTAAATAAATTATTCAGAATGTAGCAAGAGACAAAGGAGGGTTAACAGACATATATGATACAGTGAGAAAGTCTGACTAATCAGTTCTGGATTAAGATAGAGAAAGAGAGTGAACTAGGTTGAAGCAATACTTGAAGAGATAATGGCTTGGGATTTTCCAGAATTATGAAATATTTATTAGAATATTTATTAGAGACCAATCATGAGATTCAGAAAGCCCAACAAATCCTAAGCAAAAGAAATAAATAAGTAAATCAACAAGTAAATACTTTATAGTAACAATATCAAACAGCAAAGAAGATCTTAAAAGCAGCTTGAAAGAAAATACAGATTTCTTACAAAGGGAGGACTGAGAGTAAACTTCTCAACAGCGGCATTGGAAACCAGGAGACAGTGAAATATAAGTAACAATGTACCCAGAGGAAATAACTGCCTACTTAGAATTATGCACAGAGGACAAGTGTATTCCAAGAATGGGACCAACAAACAAAGACATTTTCAAATAAAATCCCCAGGAAAGTAAATCCTGTGGTAAGTGTTCCAGACCAAGAGAAGTGGATGCTGATGGACGGTTTGATGCAGAAAAGACAAATAGTAACCAAAGAAAGTGTAAAATGTGGTTAGTTCTGTATTAAAAGTTTCAATATGAAATAATAAAAATACTAATAATCTAAAATTTAGTAAGATTAAGAAATTACAAGATAGAATTACATTTTCCAATAACAATAGCACATAATTTAGAGGGCGAATCATCAAATTTAAGGTGTTCTAAGGTCTTAGTGTTTTTAAGGCTAAAGATATTGATTGACTAATTAAACACAGGCTTTGTTAAGTTAGGGAACATGCTAAAATTTCAAGATTAATCATTAAATTAATAAAAATAAAGTATTTAAAGTCCAAACATTAAAAGATAAAATGTAGAATGAGAAAAAAATTCTCAATCCATTAGAAAGAAGAAAAAAAAATAAGACTGAAAAGATGAGACAAATAGAAATAAAAAAATGAGATGGAAGAAATAAATACAACTATATCAATATTTCTAGTACATTTAAATAAACTAAATGCTCTAGTTAAAAATAAAATGATCATTAGTCCAGATTTAAATATAAACCTAGCTATGTGATGTTTACAAGAGGCACATCTAAAACATAAGGGTTCAGAAAGGTTGAAATGAAGACATAAAAAAGAGATATTAAAAAACATTAACCAAAATAATCTGATGTAACCATGTTAATATCAGAAAGAACTATATTTTAAGGCAAATAATTACTACTAGAGAAAAGGGTCACTACATAAAGATGAAGGGTCAATTTTCAAGGAAGGTAACATTGTAACTATAAATATAGACTTAAAAATATACAAGAAAAATCTCACTATATAAAACCCTAATATGCAAATAGACCAAAAGGTGAAACAACTGAACAACCGGTAGCTATGACGTGTGCTGACCACCAGGGGGTGCATGCAGTACATGGTCGACATTGGTTACAGTGGGATGGTGGAGCAGGTGAGTGGGGGCGCCAGATCAAGGTGGGGCACCAGTTGCTGTCATTGGGTGCTTACTGAAAATTCTTTCCTTCCACACTCCACGGTCCTGCTGGGTGCTCACACGCACTGCCGGCCTGGCCCCTCTTGCACCCCAATCTGTGCCAAAGCCACTGCTCACACCCACTGCTGGTGCCTGGCACTGGCCCCAATCACTTAGCGGGTGTGAGCAGGGCCGGCACTGTCAGTGGGTGGGAGTGGCAGTGGCGTGAGTGGGGCTGCTGGCAGATAGGAGACCAGGGGCCAAGGTGGGAGGGGCTGGGTGGGGCTGCGGAGGATGGGCTGAGACCCACCCCTGTGCCCACCACAGCCTTGCGGCCCATAGTTCCTTTCAAGGTGCACGAATTCACGCACTGGGCCCCTAGTAGAACTATAAAAAGAAACAGGTGGATCTTCCTGCATAGTGAAATATCTCTTAGTAATTGATTGAATATGCCATTACTCCCCCTCCCCCTCAAATCAGTGAAAATATATATGATTAGAAGACTGTTCTGAACAGGGGGTCACCTTATCCTCTCTACCAGGAAGCAGACAGCAGTGGCATGGATGTGATGTGAAGGATGAGAAAGAACTGGGAATAGGTGGCCCCATTTTGTTAACAACTGGGCATCTTTTCATTTTAAAAAGTAGTGAATGCATCACAGACATTAATATGAAAGTATCCTGCTTCAGCTACAATTTGATAAATAACTGTAACAGTCTCTGGGTTTTTCACTTATTACTGGTCACAACCAGTGTATCTTAATTTAAAGATAAACACACACACACACACACACACACACACACACACACGCACACTTAAGCTATTTCCTTGCCATACAATAATCAAAGTTATCCAAAGTCAGCTTCTTCAAAACATATTCCTAGAGATTATTTTTACTTCTCACCCTCCAAAGTCATGGAAAAGAAAAAGATTTAAAATGAAAATACTGTAAAGACCTTTTTATTTTATTTATTTCAAGAGAGCTTGACAAAAGAGAGAACAAATGTTTTCACTTGTGCCCTCACCATTAAAGACAGAACGAAATATTCCTGGTTCCTTGAAGACTCCTTTTTGAAGAAGATTTGATTTTCCTGAGTAACAGGAAACATTCTCACAAGGACGGGTCTCACATGAAACGCAGACTCGGGTTTTTGGATTTGCCGGTGGAGATCGGTTCAGGCCGTTGGGTGCCTGTGGGTTTCCTCCCCAGACCTGGCCGAGCTGCCGTGCGTTTCCCTTCCTCCGGCACTCAAGGTGCCGTGAAGAGCAAGCGAAGGGAACACTCAGCTTTTCAAGTGCAGAGCCGAGCGCTCTGTACTGAAATGAATGCAGGCTGCTCTGGGGAATTTTCCGAGGTCAGAATCCCTTAGAATAAAACTTACAAAGTCATTGTTTTTCTGCCTCAGCACACATAAATAATGTATGAATTTATATTGTAATTTTTCTTCCAGCTGGATCAGAGCGCCACGATTTGGCGAAGTCCAGGCCGAAGCCAATGGCACACGTTGCTGAGACTTCCGTCGCAATCAATAAGCTCGCTGCTGCTGTCAGCTGTGTGATTTTCCTGATTAACCCGTGGAAGGCGTTCCCCTTCATGAATGATGTTCAGAAATAAACAGATATTGTAAAAGGAGACCAGGGCAAGTTCCAGAATTCGAATTCTTGGTCATCTTAAGTGATGAGGGAAAGCGAGGGAGAACAATTGGATTTGCTTACACTAGGCTGATCCAGAAAGGAGAAGAGCAGAAAAACTGCTTTGCCTAAACAAGCATGACATCAAGTCAGACAAGAACAGCACTCAACGATATGCAATATCGAAGCCTCGTTTAAAATATTTATTGTCTGGACCTGAAAGACATTTAAATGCCAGTAATAAAAAAGTCTCTTCTCATTCTGTTTTTCTATTGCCATCCCCCCCCCGCCCAACACACACACACATTGGCAATGACGTCTATATCCTCCTTTGAGATACTGTCTTAAGATTTGGGGTGGGATCCCTTTGCTATCGTTGAGTTATGATAGAATGAAAAGTTCATGTAGGTGAAATCGATGCTAAAAATCAACCTGACTTGGGAAGAGATGCTGGTTTTCTAGGGCAATGTAGACAGTCCCTTTGCAACAAGTTCTTATATTTCTCCTAGAATTCTTAAAAAATATAACTACAATCTTTACCAGAACGTGGTCTGGTTTAAGTTATAGCTAGTTTTGTCCGTCATCCCTAAAGTGTTGTGAGCTCTTTGATTATGTCCCAATCACCTCCATTTGGTTCTTTTTAGTGCACAATAAATATTTGTGGAATGAATAATGAATGTTTTTTCTTCTTACTCAAATAAGTTGGAGAGGGAAATGAAATAGATTTTTATTAATTTAAAAGTCTTGCCTGGGTCATTTGTGGTTGACAATATTACTACTCACTAACATGTCCATTTTCATTCTCTGTGTGAGACACAGAGGGACACACATCACGGCCTTTGTGACAGTAGGCTCTGTCCTGTGACGCTGCTTTGGCAAGTGAGATGTGAACAGTGTGCTGTGCCCCCTACAGGTGAAGACATCAATAGCCACCTTTGCCACATTTTCTAGGCCCCTGCCACTCTAACAGATGAAGCTCCAGTTCATGGCTGCTCTGGCACCTGGGTATTGGAATGAGGGTGATGATCATGTGCAGCTGACCCACAGCCAACCCAAAATGGGCACTTGGCATGAACAAGAAATAAACTTGTGTTGCTGTGAGCTATTGGGCTTTCTCTTGTTGTTGTGGTTTGCAGGTACTGCATGGCCTAGCTTGGCCTGTCCAGATCAGGACAGTACTGGAAAAGCTTCCAAAGAGATCACACAAACCCACATTCAAAAAACTCATTAGTTAGCCAGCAATAGAGAGGTATTGTTGTAGCTTCTGTTTCATTCATTTACAGTCAACCTGACTTATTTCAAAAAGCAGCGTGGCCAGTATTTTAGTAAGGAAATCCCCATGAAGTTAGAGTCTTTGACGATAATGACCAAAAAGGAGCTTAAGTAATACCATTATTGTGTGCTGCAGATATCTTTCTACCCTTCATATTTAGGAAGGAAGTCCATTTTCGCTCCAACAGGTTTCTTCTCATCTGGTTTTCTCTACAATGTTTATGCCTGAGGTTTACTGCTAGCAGTAAAGAGTGTCCAAGTATGTTATGGGAATAGCCAAATTCCCAGTGCTTTAAAACGTATTCCACAGGCCCCAGAGCCAGCTAAAAGCTGATTGATTATACAGCAAATACATCAAAACCAGTATTTATGAAATATCCCATTTCTTCAGCTCTATCTCTCATAAGCGTGAACACCGCATTTGGGAGTTGTGGTGTACATGTCTCAGACAGCTATGAGAAAAAATTACTGCAGATTTTCCATGACAAGGAAAAATGTTCTTTAAGCTGCTCAGTAATTTAATAAAAGACCTGTGTCAAGTGATACCTCTCATGAACACGTATTTTAAAAGGTATGGTTTGAGCAGTGCAGTAAGGCTTGTCTATTTGGGCTTTCATAATCAACTTACCCAAACACCTATTACATAGCTGAATGGAGGACAAATACTATGAATGGGAGTGCAGATGGACCATTTCATCTGACCAGTTAAGAACTGATAACAAAGTTTCTGTTTCATTTGTTCAAGATATGGGCAAAAGTTCTGGAATAAGATGGGAGAATGAGCTTTTGGTATGACCTATGTCAAAGATGCTACAGATGTTTAATGCTTTCAGTAGCCTATTGGGTCAATGATGATTCATTGGTTAATATACCTTCCGCATATTCTTTATTGGTGTAGTCTGTCTTAGATTACAAAATCAAACTCCTCTTTCCTGTATGCTAATGTTTTACGAGGCTCTATACTATATACTATTCCTTGAAGGAGACGCAGTTTGTCTAACTGGTTTGATAAGCAATATTTTTAGCAAACAATAATTCTTGTCATTTATTTGTTTTTATTCATTATTACTATTTAAGCATCATCTGAAGATATTTTTCCATTGATTTTTAGAGAGTGGAAGAGAGAGTAAAAGGCAGAGAGAAAAATTGATGTGAAACACATCAATTGGTTGCCTCCTGCATGAGCCCCGACAAGGGCCCAGGCTAGGGAGGAGCCTGCAACTGAGGTATGTGCCCTTGACTGGAATTAAACCTGGGACCCTTTAGTCCACAGGCTGATGCTCTATCCACTGAGCCAAACTAGTGAAGGGAATTCTTGTCTTTTTGATGATGCTAGCACTGACAACATGTTATGATGTAGACTGCACATGGTAGTTAGTTTTACTAAGTGCTATGTAACAGAATAGAACAAAAATACATTTGTTGATTGATTGACATACCTATAGAATGCATCAATTTGGATTTAGTGGAAGTCTAGGAATTCTGAAAGAAATTTTCAAGTCTGAAGGGGAAAATAAACATATCAACATACCATAAAATAGATATAAAATCTATATAGCCATATTTAGGGTCTTAAAGTATAACATTCTATTTTTATGATAGCCAGAGGTCAGCAAAGCTCTTGCTTAAATGTTTCGGAGGACAAAGGAGAGTTTAACACAGAGTTGCAAATGGTTTTGCTGGTAAAATTACCCCCAAAATGATTTCAGATTCCCTGTACCTAATATAAGGTGTGCAAACATTTTTCCCATTTAAAATGCTTGGCATGACTTTACTGTTGGGATCCAGATGATTCTCTGAATGTGTCTTAAGGCAGTGGTGTGGAATGAGCTTTCACATCTCCCGGGGAATTCTGCAGCCAGCACAGCTCTTCCTCTTCTTTCTCCCGTGGCATATAACCCAATGCAATTAAACACGGCCTTGCCTGAGCTGAAGGAGAGTCTATGCTCCTCGTAATCTTCCACATGCATGAAATAACAGCTTCCCAAGGATGTAAAATTCGGCCACTGTCCTTTGGGTGTGGGCTGAAAATTCATTCCACATAAGGAGCAAGCATTCCACTCAGGCTCCAACAGTGCATGCCACTAAATTAGATCTCGGCATCCTTCAAGCCCATGGAGTAAGCAGAACGTCCTGGAGATAAGCCATCATTTTATGTGTGTCTTATGATAGTCCTCACTTGGGCCTCATTGACCACAAGGGAGCTTGTGTCAGGCAACTCTCTGGCCTCCCACATGCTGCTAATGTTGCCTAGAGAAGGGCAGAAACCAGGAACCGAGACTAAATAAGTTGGGTGGTTTGATTTTAATGTTTTGTATTTTCTTCCTGCTTTGAAAGCTCACTGTATTTTGCTGCTGTTATGACCAAGGGTTCATTGAAAATGAGACTGGGGTGTCTCAGTGGGGTTTTGCAGCAAATAGATAAAGCGAGTTCAGGCAAGACTGGGCAGTTCACAGTCTGAAGTGGATTGAGCAGTAGCCATTTGTTTGCTGGGGTGAATGGAGCATAATTTATGCAGCTGCAGCAGAGGCTGAAAGCCAATCTGGCCTTGACCCATTTATCTTGAGAAAACTAATTAAAGTGGAGAATCTGGTGTACTGTTGTTATTGAGGTTTTAGTTTTTTCTCTTCGGGGCCAAGCAAAGACCGATGAGTGTGTGTGTATGTTTGTGTGTATGTGTGTGTCAAAGTGGAAGGTGGGAAATATCAGTTTCACCTAAAGATAGTGGCCGAGGCTCTAGATAATAAAGCAGTTTCTTAAACACAGCCTGACATCCTTTTGAAATGCAAACTAGTGGCTTTAGCCGGATGCAGAATCCTTTGAGGTGACAATGAAATGCCATGGCAATTTAAAAGGAACAACAGTTCCCTGAATCCTTACAACCAAGACTTCCTAAATCACACCAAAATGGCCCTGAAGAGGCATGGAGGAACATTTTTATGACCAGCACTTTACTCCGAAACTTGTATTAATCATCAGGCAGGAAATGATGCCAGAATGTGAGTTGCTTTGTCCATTTGGTTCCAAAACAATAAAATAAAGTGCATATCTTGCTATTTTGCAAGTACTTAAATCTATTTGTAATACTATTCACAGCATATTTTCACCAATGGCATACCAACAAATCTCAGAAGTTGTACTGTATTTTTGGAAGAATCATATCTAATAATAGACACCTGATTTTTTATTTTTATTTTTTTTGGGGGGGGGGAGGCTAAAGAATATATACGAGGAAAGCAGGGAAGTCCAACAGATAGGGTGTGGTGGGGGATAATATTATGTTTACATTTATTCTCATATGTTCAAGGAAGTCAGTCTTCTTGGGGAAAGCTACAAGGAGCATCATAACCATCAGATAGGGAGGGTGAACTGGCTCAACTGCTGTAAAATCTGAAGTTATCCAGGGAATGTGTTGGGAAGGGCAGGCACAGGCTATCTGAACTGGAGCTTCTCTAGGTATATCAATTGGACCAAACTAATAGGACCCTGACTTGTCCCACTCATAATGTTGTCTCCTCCCATTTCCGTTTTAGCACCAGGTAACCTTAAGTTATCCGTTTTCCTGTTCTTTCCTCAAGGTCTTTCCTTATAGAGTATTCCTGTTCCAGGTTTACCTCTTAACTTTCTCACCTCATCCAAATGCCCTGGGCTCAGAGACCTAAAGTGATAAATAGTGATACCACTCAGGAAACAATTTCCCTTTAAGTGACTTTTAAAGGAGGAATTTTAGACATAGTGTTACCATGGCCAGGCTGACATCCAGCACCAGGACATCATAGGTGGACTGCATGAACAAATGTGTGTCCATCAGGTGAGAATCACTTTCCTCTTGAGTTCATGATGCTATGTAGGGGTCACATCTTTGTTGTAGGGTAGTACCCACATGGAATGGTGTGAAAAATCAGATTAGGGAACATATCTATCTGATTATTATGGTTAACTAGAGGCCCGATGCATGAAATTCATGCAAGAGTAGGCCTTCCTTCCCCCGTCTGCTGGAGCCGGCTTCCCTCCAGCTGCCTGCGGGCACCCAGGACCTGGGTTTCGCTCTAGCCCTGGCTTTGTTCGGAATGATGTCTGGTCTAATTAGCATATTACCCTTTTATTATTAGAGATATGTAAAGTTAGGTAAGAGAACCTTGGCATTCTTGTCCTCAGCCCCAATACAAATGCTTTGCAGTAAAAGATATCCAATGCTTCCTTCCTAAATCCTGTAAAAGATATCAGTAAATTCAAATAAAGAAAAAATAGAGTAAACAACCCAGACCAAAAACTCTTCTAAACCCCTAAACTCTCTATGTCCTTGTTAATGAAAAAATTAGCTCCTTATGCATGAGAGCTGAGGTTGATTTGCTTTTATTATTAGTAATTATTCACTCAGCACAAAAAGAAAAAATCAATATCCATGTAGTGGAAAGAGCTAGTTTTTCAGGCAGACTACACATAGTCTGAACATTCGGATAGAATTAAATCACCCATCAAATGAACCAGTCTTACACAAAGTGTAGACTGAAAACCTTGCCCTTGGGAAAGAATTCCAAATGGTCGTTTACCATAAATACCAAGAGAGGAGGCTACTAAACCCATTGGTCATGCGCAGTGTTCAATTGGCTTGCTAGACAATTTGGAAAAGGGAGGTGGAGGTGGAATTTCTCAGGAACTCTCCAGAATGAGTGTACAAAGACAAATGGGAATGAGAGGAAGAAGAAGACCAAGCTTACACTATGTTGCATTGTCCTCCACACAATCCTCTGGGAAGCAAGAGGAAAACAAATTTAAAGAAAAAAGAAAGAGAGATTATTCTATACATAATAGCACAGCACAGGTACAATGCTTAGCTTTGTAGGTGACATTCTACCCACCAACCCCCACCCCAAACTCCCTCAGATTGAGCAGTAGAATATTTTAGAAATCTGCACACACAGGACAACATGGAATACTTACTGGAGATTAATTTGTCTAAATCATCACCAACTTGAACTAACTTCCAAGTCTGTGTTGTTGTGTTTTTTTTTGTGTGTGTGTGTTTTAGTCCACTTTTATAAACTATATTCCTCCAAGATATACAATTCAAAGTACATTTTTTCTATAATGAATCAGCTGGAGTAACAGACACTCCCTGCACAAGTGTGTCCAGGAACCATGTAGCATGTTGTGCTCTCACTTTCTGAGCTGTACAACTAATTGACTTTTACAAGAGTAATCTGAAATACTTCTGTATGCTCGGATTCTAAAAATTGAGATAGCTTGTGTTGATTTATTTTTATACTCTCTGCCTCCACTGAAATGCTTTAAAAGTCATAGTTTTACAATCAAATTATTTTAGAGAATTCATGGAGGATAGAGTTAAGACAAAAGGAAGAGATCCAATCTCTTCCTTCATGCAGATAATCACCTCTGGTCTATTTAACTAACCTCATCACAACCCGGTGCTGTAGAAGTACTGTCAGGTTGAGTGTTGGTGACAGGAGACACATGATGGTGGGAGCGGACTGTTAAACAAATTAGTTGATGACATTAATATCTCCAACAAATCAGGGCTGCTGGCAGGAAGGACTGTGATATTCTCTGATGAGTCAGCTTTTCATTAGCAGCTGAATTTATACAAATATATTCATTCATTATTGAATAATAAAAATAACTTTTGGATAGTATGTCTGAAAGCTACTGACTACCAAAACTATTTCTTCTGCACATATAATTTTAGAGAAATGGAACATTTACCTCCACTAAACAGAAACAAATGGCAATGTTTCTTAGAGACATAAAAGAATTTACAAGGTTCCTTATAAATGTAATAGAGGTTAAATGATGGAATTAATGTATTTTTAAGAGAGAGTTTGTTTTGTTTTCAATTATTTCACATAAATTTTAGCAGCAGTTTATCCTGCTTGGGGTTAGTAGCTTTATTTCTAAAACCCCATAATTGTCAGTTCACATAAAAAATAGTTTTACAATAACTGACATAAAAACAGCTATCAACAGAACCCAAAGTTAATAGCCCAGGTACCAATTTGAAATGGAGTAAGAGCAATTCTCTGAGAGCTCTCTAGTTATTTTCCTTGGGTGAAAGGGGCGGGTGGAGTATTCTTTCGATGCTGCCCTCAGAAGCAGTGTCTCTGCTGAAACACTCAGAGAGACTAAAGGAAGTCTTTTCCAGTTATTCTCCCTTTCTGGGACACATGCTTCTTATAAATATTCAGGAAACATCCTTCCAGGGGAAAATTACGACAGGAGTAGGTAACATGAGACTTGTTTATAAACAAGGCTGTGCTGGATAGGCCTGCCGGGGTAGTTCACCAGTGCGTGTGTCTCCAGGAGGATTTTGTCTGACTGTTGCACAGCGCGGGCTGGTTACTTCTTCACCCTTTCACTATTCAGAGTTCTGTTTTACCCGCAAAGGGAAGAGCCTTGGGGGAGCCAAAGGCTGCAAAGGGAGAATCTGATGTGAGCTTCATTCTCACTTGTGTTTCTCAAGAAATAACCTTGCATAGCTCCTTTTGATTGGAAAACGTCCCTTGCTCGAAGGGGCTGGGAAGGTAACTCCAGTAGGCTTATGGCTGACTGTGAATGACAAATTGCTAATTCTTACAATTTAGGAAGGAATCAGAATTTAATTCAATAGAAAATTAATAAAACCTGCATCCTTCCTTTATAGGTCCTGAAGCCACGCCTATAAGGAAGTACTACTTGCGGTCACAGAACATTTTAGGATGAAATTAGCTTATTGATTTAAATTCATATGCATTGAACTAGTTCTTATGCACTGAGTCTGATCCTTGTTTGTGATTAACCATTACTAATTCTCCTTAGAAAAACATTGCTTAAAAATATTTTTGGAGGCACATAAAATAGAAGAGCTTAAATCAGGTTGCTACTTGCAAGTACTCTTCAAGATTTTTATATTCGGGGCATTTTGAAGATCCTCAATAAAATTCCTGTATAAAAGCTTCAAATTTCAATTTTCCTATCTACCAGATTTTAAACATCACGTGAAATTTTCAAAATGCTGATGCTTTATTTAGGTTGTGCTAAATTGCATAAATATTGTTGTTTTTTAGAAAAATTAATTTTCTTGCTCTACTTTCCTAGAAGCTCTACTTCCCTTGCTTCTATTTCAAAGGGGAAAAATAATTAGTACTCATAGATATCATTACATTGTTCAAATTCACTGTAATTTTAACTAAGGGTATAATGTACCCAAATTGTTTTTAAATGTTATTTTATTGTGGTAAGAACACTTAACTTGAGATTTACTCTCTTAACAGATTTTGAAATGCTTTACACAGTATTGTCATCTACAGGCACAACTTATCTATCTTCATTGTGTCCCAGTTCTTATACAAGTGTTTATGAAAAATCTGAAAAGCCTGAATTGGTCTAATAACTAAGCTGGAGCCAACTAAAATGGAAATAAAATGGGAGAGAGAAAGAGAGAGAGAACCCATACTCACCATTTTTGCTTCTCATTAAAAGGATCTAGACATACACAGGAATTTGTAAAGTAAAACCCCAAACAATGGAATCTTATGAAACCATCATTTCTTGAAAACTATTGGCTAGTTGTTTAGAGACATCTAATTGGTTGTTTAAAAGAAAAAAAAAGACTAATTTTAAACTTTTCCTGAAACTGTGAATAGAGAATTAACATAATCAAGGTAAAGTACAAGTTTGAAGCAATTACCCAGATGATTCCTTTTTCAAAACCTACACAAAAGAGGGAGGCTTATTGCTAATAAACTGTAATAAATTTATAACATAATTTAGTAGTTAACAATTCTATTTATCCCTTCTCATTGGCGCTTCGTGGATAGGCCTTTAATTGTAAGTACATTTGATTTTTATAGAGAGAATTGCTGATATGTACTTATTTTGAGGCCAAACTCAACCAATTTAATCTTATGAGTTCATGAGTTCTACACTACAGAAGAATATTAACTAAAATGATAAATTAATTTATTACAGTGACTAATAAAAATACTTTTTGTAATTGGAAATTGAGATCTGAGTTTATATGCCATAATCATATGTGGTTCAAGTGTTTTTATGATCTTAAGGCTCTCATCTGCTAATTTTACATCAAGATAATTGGCAAAGCAACATTAACGGCACTTACGATTACAGGTATATAAATTGTTTATAGTACTATAAATATTATAAGTTTCACTGAAAATAATCAGGCAGTATTTCTCTTAAATTATGAGATTTTCATTTCTTGTCATAAGATTTGATGCTTAAAACATTAAAGTTGTGTTTACTACGTTTATGGTTGTACAGTATTCTCAAAGTAAATTGCTTTGTTGCTAGAGACCATTTGACACACATTTAAATGGATCAAAGAGTGACTGTTTCTAAGAATTCCAACTTTTAAAAGATACACACACACACATACACACCAATGGTATTTCTTTCACCTTGATTTGGGTCTCTTGGCAAGGTCTTCCATACAGAAAACTTTCCATATAAGGAGAATTCATAATAAAGTCCCACTACCATAATTGAATAAATAACTGAAGCAAATGAATGAAAAATGTGCTATTGTATAATTATATTGCTGGGAGACAGAGTAACTTAGTCTTCAAATTAATATTTCAGAAGAAATATGAAGTTGAAAATCTGGCCTTTGCAGGAGTGGATTAATGGTGATAAGACTTCTTAAATAATCTAATTCTTGACCTAAAAGGAAGATCTCATTACTTTTCAATATTCTAATTAAGACTAGGAGCAGATATCAGAATGAGATGACCTTCACAACCAACTTTTCCCCATCACGTCTTGTGAAGAATAGCCCGTAACAGACAGCGGCCACAAGGCCATCTATCTGCGAGAACTCACCAGCCGGTCCAAGCTCGTGCCTGCTGCAGTTGTCGGTCTTTCCTCGGGATTGTAAGGCCTGAACCGTGTATTAAAATTTTCAGGAGCTGAGCGGGCAGACCTGAGGGCTGGAGCAGGCTTGGGTTGGCCACATCCCTGAAAGACCTGGAAGAAACATGGAAAAGTTAACTCGGTTGCACAATGCATTTCTTCCTAAGATCATGATGTGGAAGCATGCAATGCAATGGCTTTCACGTTTTTCATGGCACTTTTACTTTCAATAAACTCTGATTTTGAAATTTAAACAAATCCAACCACTTATATGACACAAAATTACCCAGACAGATACAAAGTGACTGACGCTCAGATTCTTCAACAAAATAAGTCAACCCTCATTATTTACAAATTTCATATTTGTGAATTGGCCTACTCACTAAAATTAATTTGTAAGCCTCAAATCCATACCCATGCACTTTTGCAGACATAAGCAGAGTGACAACATTTAGAGTTGCCCTACATGTATGTTCTCAGCTGAGTTCGAACACAGAGGTGCTCTGCCTTCGACTTGATTATCAGATCGACTGTTGCCTCACCACAGTGCTGTGTTCAAGTAACTCTTATTCTACTGAATAACGGCCCCAAAGTGCAAAAGCAGTGATTTGGATATGGCAATTCAGATGTGCTAAAGAGAAGCAATAAAGTGCTTCCTTTAAGTGAAAAGGTATGTATGCACAGGAAAAAAAAGATAGTATACATTGGGTTTGGTACTTATCTGAGGTTTCAGACCTTCAATGGGGGTGTTGCAACATACCCCCCATGGATAAGAGGGAACTACTGTGTTAAAAATAGGAAATGTAATAGTTACTTCATACAATGCTTGCAGGATTAAAGGAATTGTATCCCAGACATTTTTATATACTTGAATTTGGCATTTGATAAACATCCATTTGGAATTCTTATTATCGTGACAACTTATTATTGTATTTCATGCATAGCCTATAAGATAAAATAACTTCAGAATAATGAGAACCTCTACCAGATGAATTCTTTGGAAACATCTTCTTGAGCAATGGTGTGGAAATAGGACTAGCAAAGTTGGTGAAATCCATATAATGATAGTTTCCTCTAATTTTGTTGCTGACAGCTGTTCATGTCACAATTGGGGTTGCTGTGGGAAATCAAACATATAATTGTAATGACCTAAGGGACGGTACCGGCAGATCTTCTCTACAGTGATTTCACTCAGGGTGGTGTGGGGATACCTACTTTGCTGTTTTTAGAAACTTCCCACTCTCTGCTGGTTGAGAGATAATGCCTTTACCAGAATTCCAGGAAATACAGTAACATTTTCAGGAAATTTTGATGAAGTCTAATTTTATGTTTCTCCCATTTCTACATAGGAGATGATTCTATTCCTAGATATGTATATTTTTTCCCCAGTAAACTTTTTGGGACTACTGACATCAGCTAATTCTTAAGTTACATGTGTAAGTTTAGAACATATTCCTTCTGGTTTTGTAATTTGATTCTGTGTTGTTTAACTTTAAAGTAAGCATTTTTTCATCAGGCATATTATGGGATTTCACTGAAGTACACAGAGAGCTCTTGAGTTCTATTCCCAGCGACAAATTCCACCTTGAGACACAATTCATTTGGTTTTACCACTACAGGTCATTTCTCTTGTGCCGTATTCAAAAGTTCTCCTTTAGCTCTGCATTCTGTAGAGCCGAACGCTTTGTCTTGGCATTCCTGGAGATTGGTCTTAACACACTATTGATTATTCCTCTCTCACACAATATCTGAGGTTGATGGTGTAAACCAGCGTGATAAAGATAGCGGGCCCCTTTCTCCCTTGTGCCTCAATCACTTCCCAGCGGCAAGGTCACTGCTGAGGGAGGGCATTAACGTTTCCAAAGCTCCAGGGTTCGTGGAGTGTGCTATCATGGATAGCTCTGAATATGACAGCTGGCTTTTTAGAAAGTATAACGCCCTGAGGCAAAACCATACTGATGGCCTCGCCGAGATTTCTTGAAGCCAGGTACCAAAAGAGTTAACAGACCTTCTTAATTCGCCCTTTGGGAAAAATCTGGCTCACTGGTTTAAGTTAGATAAAAGGAACAAGACATGCTCTGAAAGAATATGCGTGATCTAGGAGACATTTCATCACAACAGAAAATCTTACCACTTGTTTGGAATGGGGGTGGGAGGTATTAATTATAACAACAGAATATAGGTTGCTTAATATCGCCCAGCAGCTTTCCATCATTTGCATCAGGTTTGGATACTGATGATGGCTTCAGAGAGGAAATTGCCAGATCTATGATCCAAACTGAAGAAAACAGTAACTCACAATTATGGAGACCTACGTAAAAATCTGGCACCATATGTCAAAGATGAATCTAGAGGTCCTTCAACACAGAGTCTATTATACCCTCAGAAAAAGGGACTTGTCAGAAGAAAAGACATTTTAGTGTGGAAATGCTAAGTTGGAAGATCAAGAACTGTTTTCAGAATTTTACAAAACCTAAAGGGAACAGTGGCAAAGGAGACCAGGGCATCAACTTGCCCTGTGTTCACTTGGGCATGATTAAAAGCATGTGTGATTCTCATGTGGAGAGTATTTCTTTTTATTTATTTATTTTTTAAAAAATATATTTTTATTGACTTCAGAGAGGAAGAGAGAGGGAGAGAGAGAGAGAAACATCGATGATGAGAAAGAATCATTGATTGGCTGCCTCCTGCACACCCCACACTGGGAATCTAGCCCACAACCCAGGCATGTGCCCTGACAGGGAATTGAACCGTGACCTCCTGGTTCATAGGTTTACAAAGCTGACCAGGTGTGAAGAATATTTCTTAAACAACACATATCTGTCATACAACCTAGATGACTCAGAAAGTGACAATAATTTCATTTTTAATACATGCAATCTGTTGGCTAGACAAAGTATTATTAAAGCACGGGATTCACATGGTGGGTGACCAAAGGGGTTCTTGTGAAGAACATTCGGACTGTCTCAGATTCTTTTCTGAGCTTGCTATAGCAGCAGTGCAGTTAGACTACATTCTGTGGCTCTAGAGGCCCAGGGCTGCATTATTCTCAAAGACCAATGAACCTTTTTCCTGGTGGTCTGGGTACCCTAATGTTTACTATTTGGAGTAAGGGAAGAAACTGAAGGGGAGTTATGTGGGAGAAGGGGCCTTAGGTTAAACGAGTGGTGGTAGATCAAGATTCTCTGCATAGTGATCAGGGCTGGAGATGCAGATCTGGATCATGAGCCTAAAGATGGTATTGAAAGGCCTGAAACTGGTCCCATTTTCCAAGGGCAAGTATGTAGATAGGTGGCAGATGGGGCTGAGGACAGCTCTGGGCCATGCCAACTTCAGAGGACCCTCCTTGAGCCTTAGTTGACTGCTTTGTCAAACGGAAATAAGAATATTATTTATCACGCAGATTGGCTCTGATAATTAAAATGCAACACCCAATGCAGAAAACAGAAAAGCCAATGTCTTGGAAAATTGGTGCTTGGTAATAATGAGATAATTATATCATTCCATGGTTTGTTCTTTCTAGAAGGTTTGAGTTCTGAATAAGAAGATTTGAAGGGGGCGGGGGAGAGGGCACACTCATGTGGGCTGATGTTTCTTAAATGTTTTCCACACAATATTATTTCCAGGAGCTAGCAGCAGTTACGTAAACAATAGAATCCATGAGTCAAAGTTGAATGAAGTATTTTAGCCGGGCTTCCTTATGCTAACATGTGCAGTGACTTGTCAAAAGGGAGATCATTTGTAGTGTTTCCCAACATTATTTGGCCCAGGAGGTTCTCACATGATGGAGACATACACTGTGAGGCTTGTTTCAACTGGCCAAGAGAAGAAGGGATTTGGATGTAATTGCATTTACTTAGAGGTTTTTGTGAGCCATTCCACCAGCCACTACCTTTAAGTTGAGAGAAGAAATATTATTTTAAGAGACTCAAGGTCTTCTCTTCACAGCTGAAGTTTCTAGAGAATACAGCTTTAGGCTAAGCCACCTCATTGTGGAACAAATCATTAGCTCTATTCCTTGTAGAAATGGAATCAGTATTACCTCCTGCCTGCCTCCCTCCAAGGGGTGTTGAAAGGATAATTAGATAATTTGGAAAAGTATTTGGAAGTCCCAATGCAGACAGATGCTACAGATAAACAAAGGAATTATCCTTCCCACGTAGCTGACTCGCAAAACCTGTGGATTTCCAGAAGGTATCTGGCACATGAATGCTCTCTTTTAAGAGGATTACTAAGATGATGTCTCAGAAGTCTGTTGGAATTCTGAGATTAAAGAAGCTGACATAAAAGATAGAAAGTGCTGAAAGAAGAAACCTTTATAAGGGACAAGAAAGAGAGGGAGGTGTGCTGATCACAGGTTCGAATGCTGTGTCTTAGGTTTCTCAATACAAGCACTTTTCCTTTAAGAATGTTGCAGCATCTCAACATATCTCCTTTAAAATAAACTAACATGATGTGTACTTTTTAAAAATATTTTTTATTGATTTTTTACGGAGAGGAAGGGAGAGGAATAGAGAGTTAGAAACATCGATGAGAGAGAAACATTGATCAGCTGCCTCCTGCACACCCCCTACTGGGGATGTGCCCACAACCAAGGTACATGCCTTTGACTGGAATTGAACCTGGGACTCTGGAGTCCACAGGCCGACGCTCTATGCACTGAGCCAAACCAGTCAGAGCAATGATGTGTACTTTTACAGAGGCACCCACAGCTTTATACCTACAACCCTGTCTTCTTTTATCTTTTGCAGGTTGATTATACGTCCACTGAAGCCATTGCTGGCAACCTGAGAAGCAGTGCCTTCAGATCAATCCTGTCTCAGCGCCTATGCTTTTAAAATATTCTGTCTTCTCAGTTTCTATTCAGTGAGCTTTTATTATGGTGGGAAAGTGGTTGCTAGCCCCATAAATTGTGCTGAAATTTGCAAACAACTCTAATGTTTTATATTAACATAGGTGGCAGTTAATGCTACCTAGATTTAATTGGAATTGATGTTTTGAGAGTAAGGATTTTTTATTTACTTATTAGATTCTAATTTGTATTACAGTGTTAATGAATGAACTATTTGTTAGGCGACCACTTGGGGAATTCAAATCTATTGGGTTTGTTCCCAGGGAAACAGAAGCTATCATATCTGTATTGGCTCCACACATATTTTCATGAGACAGTTGTAAGGTCATAATAGAAAGGTCATGAATGACAGTTTAAAATCTTGGAGTCCTAACTTTGGTATTTTTCCTTACACCTGTGCTACCTTGGGGGTCACACGTTCTCCCCAATTCTCAAGGCTGATGTGATAAAATAACAAGGTGCTTAAAAATACACTGAAAGGTACATAGATGTATTGTCATCTGAAGTGATCTGTAATTAAAGAGGACAACAACAGATGACAAATCAAATATATGGATTTTGCAGAGTGATGCATGAATAATTTAAGCTTCACGAAGGATAGGATCTTATGCATTTTGCTCATCTCTGTATCCCAGAACCTGTAAGAGATCTCACTATACAACATGTGTTTGAAAAATGAATTGGGAATAAAAATCCATGAATAAATAAAAATATTATAATTTCTCCCTTTTGCAAACATTTATTGAAGGCAATGGGGAGGTGGATTTCTGTAAAGAGAAAGGAGATTGGAAAGAAAAGAGAATTCACTAACTGAGCATTGGGATGGGCCAGACACTCACCATGCTGTGTGTTATATACACTTGTCTCAATCAATCACCTCTTCAAAATCAAAGTTTAACCTTTCTGCCTTCAGAAAATAAAATGAATCATGCATAAAAAAAATCATTTGATGTTTCCTTACTCCATTTCTGTGCCAAACTAAAGCAAAACTAAAGCAATAACTTTAACTTGATAACTATAACCAAAAAAAATCCTGTTTTCTTTTTTTGTCATGCAGATTATTTTATTTAACTTAATTTATTGAGGTGACACTGGTTCACAAAACCATACGGATTTCAAGTGTACAACTCAATAAAACATCATCTACACATGGCAGCATGTGCTCATTGCCCCAAGCAAAGTCTCTTTCCATTCCCATTTCTGCCCGCTTTTGCCCACCTCCACCTACTTCCCTCCCCCCTTCCCCTCCGGCTTGCACCACACTGTTGTCTGTATCTATGTGTTACGGATATGTGTTTTTTACTTAATCCCGTCACCTTCTTTCATCCAGTTCCGCACTCTGACAGCGGCCAGTCTGTTTCATGTACCCGTGCCTCTGTTTCTATTTTGTTTGTTAATTTGTTTTGTTCACTAGATGCCACGTGTAAGTGAGATCATATGGCATTTGTCTTTCTCTGACTGGCTTATTTCACTTAGCATAATAATCTCCAGGTCTATCCATGATGTCTCAAAAAGTAAGATTTCATTTTTTTAATGGCCATGTAGTATTCCATTGTGTAAATGTACCACAGTTTTTTTTTTTTAATCCACTCATCTACTGATGGACAAGGGCTGCTGCCAAATCTTGGCTATTGTAAATAATGCTGCAATGAACATAGGGGTACATCTATTCTTTTGAATTAGCATCTAGGGGTTCTTTGGATATATTCCCAGAAGTGGGATTGCTGGGTCATAAGGCAGTTCCATTTTTAATTTTTGAGGTAACTCCATACTGTTTTCCACAGTGGCCGCACCCATGTGCCTTCTCATCAGCAGTGTAGGAGGGTTCCCTCAGAGTCATTCTGACAGGCCTGAGGTGATGGCTCATTGTGGATTTAATTGGCATCCCTCTGGAAGGTCCTGTTTCTTGATCATTTGCTAATTGCTACTCACTTTGCTTGACAAGCCCATGAGAGAGCAGAGGACTTTCTGTACAAAAGAGTCAGGTGGGCAAGCCAAGCGCCTGGGTTCTAGAGGGAACTGGGAGCACATCTCAGGCACTGGCTGCTTCCCACAGCAAAGTGGACAACAGCGTGGGCTGGGGCAGAACCTCCCTTGCACCGCAGTGGTTGCGGGTAGCACAGTCCTGCCCCCACCTGTCTGGGTTCAGCACGGAGCTGGTGGCCTTTTCTCCAAGTGGAAGTGAAATGTGGAACTGAAATGGGAGAGTGAAGGGACGTCCACTTATCATTAGTAAATAGATGTGAAGTTAAAATACTTTAAAAAAAAAACCATTTCATTAACAGTAGCAGCAAGAAGAGCTAGCTATGTCATCACCACCATATAAGATTAAAGCAGTACCTAGAACCTCATTTCACATGTTTTTTCCTCTGGTTCCTAACAGTATTCTGCTAATAGCCTTTGAAGTTTTTTTCCCCTGAATATAAATTTAAAACATTTAAATACGGACTTCTTCTTTAGCTATAAAATCATTATACAATGTTTGTGATTGCACAAACGTTTTAAATATCAGGGTGTTTTAGTTTTATACTTGCAATAGTTTGGCAATTTCCTTGATGGATTGCCTTTTAAGAAAACAGGTTTTCATTCTTATGTCTCAGAACAATCTCTCATCTTCTTTCATATTTCCTCCCCTCTCCCTCTCGCTTCCTCTCTCGTTCTCTTCCTCTCTTTGTTCCCTGATTCATGTTTTTCTTTCCTTAAATGTTGATTATAATGGCCCCTTGGCCAAGTTCTCTGGCAAACTCTAAGACACTAGATGGGTTTAGGATTCTGTGAGGAGAATTCTGGGTTGTACTGAATCAAGTTAAATAATCAGTTTCAGTTTTGGCTGCTTTTCATTGGCTTCATTTTTTCCAACTCCAGCTACCACGTCAGTTTTAAGGTTTTGATAATCTGCTCTGATGCTTACGCAGCTGGGTTCCAGAATATGTCAGATTGCTGCATACTTCTTAAAATCAGTTCTTCCATAAAATAAATTTTTTCCATTTGCTTGAGAGATGATTTTTTTTTCCTTTGAAGCTTTTGCATTCTTTAAGCAACAGACATCTTGATATTTCCTCCCAAATGGTGGAAAAGCACAAAGCGCTTTTTGAGTGTGGAGAGAAAGAAACCCTGATCCCGTTGGCCTAGCTAAATGATTATTTCATATCCTCTTTGTTTATAAGGTTTAAAGTGATTCTCTACGAATCACTTTGCAAAATTTACATAAACATGTAAGTTTCATCAGCCTGGCTTTGTGTCATCATTCAACCTGCCATTCAACAAATGGTGGTTGTGTCACGAAGGCTGGACATAGGTGGCTGGAGATATGCCAACTAGACATGGCCCTGTGCTCATGAGGTACTGATAAGAAATCAGGCCATTACGACAGAATGTAATAACTGTGATGGGAGAACCCAGGAGGGAGAACTAACCCAGCCTGGAGAGTGAGAGAAAGATTCCTAGAATAGCCACGGTGTGCTGGACAGAGCTGGTTCTTACCGGCTCACAAGACCACTTGTTAAATTTTCAGGAATTTTGCAATCCAGTCATTAAACACAATGATTATTAAAAGTTAAATTGTATGCACTTAATATTATATAAATTATATTGAAAACAAAGGTCCTATACAATCACAACTTATTATTTTCTAATTGCTTACTATTATCTATGCTCTGAGGCTACTCACGCCAATTCTATGCTGAGGTTACTTACATACAACCATATAGTGGGGTACTACTCTGTGTTCAGTGACATCATGCTGGGTAGCTTGAAATCAACACAGAAATTGGGAAACACTACAAAGTAGCATGTTTCCTATGGACAGCGGCCAGTCTACCACTGAATCTTGCCTGGGAAGTGAAGAACTAGTTGGAGTACGCCTGGCAAATGGTGTGTATTTGGAGTGGGGGGTGGAGAAGATAGCATGTTACAGGATGAGGGAACAGCAAGTACAAAAGCATATGGATAATAGAGGATGGTTCTGAGCCACAGAGCCAAGGCTGTCCCATATATCTGGTACATATAGAGGTTCTCTTACCTCCTCGATTAAAGCTTCTATTAAGACTCAGGCTTTGTAGGTCTTATTCACTACGACCTCTACCCACAGCATCGAGTATGGTACTCACATGATAATAGATGCTCAATAAATATTTGCTTCAATAATATAAGGTGGGAGGAGTAGTGAGTACTGGGCCTGGAGGGCCACGGTGAGGACAACATCTTGCAGGATTACCTCTTGGCTTTATTCTAATGGCAACAGAACCATGGAATGATATCAAGCAGGGGAATGATGTGAACATATTTGCACTTTCAGGAATCCCTCTGGCTGCTGTGTGGGAAATGGATTGGAGTGTGGCAAAACCAAGGCAGGAAATTAATCAGGATTCTATAACCCATGTGTAAGGTGATAGAATTAGAGAGCTGCTGTGAATAAATTCAAGATATATTTAGAATGACTGTTCAATTGGTTTCCTTATGGATTGAGTATGAGGGTAAAGAAGAGGAGCCAGCAGGGTTTCTGGCAAGGACCCAAGAGCAGTAGGAGGCATTCTTTGGGATAGAGGACCCTGCGGAAGAGAAGGGTTTATGAGAGGACTGTGAGCTCAGTTTGGGGCAGGTACATTTGAGGTGGCAGGTGGAGGTGTGCAGCAGACAGCTGGATAAACAGATGTGATCGAGAGAGTAATCTGGGCTAGAGAGAGATTTGGGATGAAAACTCCTACTGCTGCTAAAGCAAACCCAGAAAATTGTGTCCCAGGCAGCCTGGATTTTCTACACAAGAATTCTTTTTGTCACTCACCCCAATGAACACTGTGTTTTAAAAAATATATTGTTTAGCTAGCAAGTGAAATGTATGAGTGAATAATTTATTGATTTTTTTCACTTTGCAGGGCATCTAAGCTACTTGGATAATGTTTAAGATATATTCTAGTACAATGAGGAGGTGATATGAAAGAGATGAAGATATTGTGCTAGAAGAAAGAGAAAACCATATCTTATTCCAAGTTTCCAGCAGAACAAGTAGCTGTAAGCACACATAAGTAGCTCCTTCACATGTTTAAATATCAACTGGCTGGGCAATGCCTGTACCAGGATCAAACCAGACTGCATATCCCTGAGAGAAGGGAATTGGTAAGTGCTGGGAATAACTGTGTATTTGTGAGAATGGGTAGAGGCCACTAACACTAACCCTGACACAGTAATCTACTGTCCACGGGAATCACAGTTCTAGGGAAGCTGTTCTCTTTAAGGCAGGAAGAGGTTGGAAGAACACTTTCAGGAGAGCGAGCAGATAACTTCTGTTCTTAAGAACGCTCTAAGTGTGTGTTAAAAACTGAACTGAGCTGCAATCACAGATTCTTGAGTATACTACAGTAAATGCAATCTTCTCATCTTTTGCCCTAAAGTTAAAATGAAAGAAAAGTCTTAGGATAAATCTCCTAAGGTTATGGATAATCAGGAGTTGTATTTTATCATCAAAAGGAGGAAAAAAATATTCCTTTTACCTGGAAGAAAAGTTAAAACTAGTTTGCTTTGGGTGCGTGTCCGATAAATACATCATAAGCAATTTTCTTGAAACTTCATTTTACTTTATAAAAAAATGGTGTCTCCTCTCCCTCTTATATCTAGCATCTGAAAAATCTGGTCCTATTATTCAGTAATGTTACAAACAAGAATGGGATGGATTCTCAGATTCTAGTTGTGTGAGTGTGTGTGTGTGTGTGTGTGTGTGTGTGTGTGTGTTTAAATATAGAAACGAAGGATCAAAGAATCAAAGATGTTTAAGGTCATTGCTTCTTGCTGGAATATTATAAGTAAGAGCTGATGGGAAGAATGTAAACTTTCAATAACCAGAAAAAAATTCTGAATTTAAAAATGACTGAGAGCTTGCTCTTTTTTTTTTTTTTTTTTTTTTTTTTAAGAAAACTAAAGAAGAAATAGAAATAAAGCTTTATAAAGTGCATGGCCATTGGCTTTTTTATCAGAGATCAGACAGAAGGGACTGAACCACTTGTCAGGTCAATTATTCCCTTAATGTAGGAATAATGTGATAGTAGGCAGAGGCCACTGAAATTCCTCTAAACCTTTGCTCTGCTGGCATTGGTGCTGCCGATACGCACAGGCCAGATGCCAGGCTGCCGACATGATCTGCACCTATTCTGTGCTTCCTTCTAGCCTGCTTCTTTCGAAGGTCTGATGACTAGACATTTATTCAGTGCTATGTCATAGGCCAGACAGAAGTCTGAGTCCCTTTTGAGGTGATTCTCTGCCATTGAAAATATCACATGCATGAGTAGACTTAAATGCAGGTGTGTTTATACTAAACCTGTTCATCTGATCTTAGATTCTAAAGATAAGTTACCAGACTTATATCGAAGAGGTAAAACCATGGAGTCAATGCTCTTTATAATTTCTGTATTATAGACATTTTCAATAACAACTAGTACAATGCTTAACTTTTATGAGTGGTTTTCATTTGACATAGTTCATGCTAAGCATTTTGCATGGATTATATCAGTTTACTCTGAAATGATCCCATGAATGAGTGCTACTAGCACCCTCATTTTTTTAGAAGAATATTTTGTTTTCATTTATTTTTATAAGTTTTAATTTTCAATTACAGTAGATAACCAATATTATTTCACTTTCAGGTG
This sequence comes from Myotis daubentonii, assembly GCF_963259705.1. Lineage (NCBI taxonomy): Eukaryota > Metazoa > Chordata > Mammalia > Chiroptera > Vespertilionidae > Myotis > Myotis daubentonii. The sequence goes on along the minus strand of NC_081841.1, from coordinate 177,505,864 downwards.
TACAGCACTGTGGTTAGATATTTATCCAATATATGAAGTGATCCCTCTGATAATTCAAGCAGCATCCTCCTTTTTAATGTGAATTACTTGAGTTTAGACAGATAAATAATTTGCCTTGTAACTTTTATGCAATTTTTAAGGATACTAGACTAACTTCAAGTACATTTAAGGTCATTTCTATTCCTTCTTGTTGAACTCTCTGTGGCATTATACTTCCATGTTCTGAATTCAATTACACAGAATGTACTGTTTCTTCCATGTGTAAAATGGCATGTTAAGGTGGCTCTCTGTAGAATGTAAGAATGAGCAAGATGTAGTTCCTGTCCTCCACTAATTTATAATCCCAGAAGGAGGAGGTAATTACACAAGTAACCACATCACAAAGAATAATGTTTACGGCCTTAAGGACACATGTAATACAGGGGCTCAAAGTTTTACATGTATGTTTAACATGTTTTACATGTATATATAAACATATTTATTTAAGCTAAATTCTAAAAAAATGTCCTCATAGCTAAAAAGAAGATACTTTTTTTCCATGTGAATTCCCAAGATGTTATTTCTACCTGAATATATTGAAAGGAAAAGTTCCATAGAAAAAAATGTTAAGTAGATGCCAGAAAAAGAAACCTAATCATTAATGAAAAGATAATGTATTAAATGTTACAGCTGGAAAGGGGACATTTCAATCAACCCCCCATTCTACAGATGAGGAAACGAAGACCCGCCAGCTAGAGGCGGAAATTATTATATTCCTTTTTTGTTCTCCGAGGCTTTTTCCCCCCGTCTTTATTTGAGCTTTAGATTCAGAAAGAATTGTCTGGAGAAAATTAAGTACCTGAAGAGCCATCCTGCTCTTCTCTAATGGGTTCTACCCTCGTCTGTAATAAGTATGAATTGAATGGATGGTTTCAATTGGAATTTAGTAAGTCTTCCTTCTTAATTTAGATTATATCTGACAAACCAATCTTTTCCTGGATTAGATTTGAAATTACTCCTAATATATTTAAGTTAGATCGAGTGAGATGAGTTTCATCTTCCCTGATAGGATAAGAAGGTGATTATCAACACATTTGAAATCCACAGGCAGAGATTCAAAGTTTTTTTCTTCCTTCTCTTGGGAACTTTCTGAAAGCCTGCAAATTCTTTGATTTGGGTGGGTAAGAAGAAGTGGTAGGATAATGAAGGAAATTCTCTTTGATGAAGACAGTGAAGTTGGTGAATGCAATAAGCTTAGTTGGGGTTTGAAGAACTAGCAGCTTGAGTTTCTTATCAGTAGGTTCCCTTTAGTAGGTTTCAGGTAACAGTGCTCTCTTACCTGAAATGGCTGGTCCCTCCAGTATTGAAATATGTCTAGTTCTGGGGGGAAGACACTGAGGAAACAGTGGCACACTGGGAAAATCTGTTTCTTTAGATCAGACAGTTCTGGGTTACAATCCCTGATCAGCCACTTGTTAGATTCAACACCTCAGACAAACTACTTAATCTCTCTAATATAACAATTTCTGCCTGTAAAACCAGGGAATGCATGCTTTTCAAGATGGCAGTAAGGATTTAAAATAAATATGCAAGGCATCTAGAAAGAGACTGACATAAAGGCAGAGAATCTGTTTTGTCCTTTGCTGTGTTTCTCATGCCTGGTAAACAGTAGATAATTTGTTGAATGAATATAGAAGTTGCTCAACTAATGGTAAGCATGATGATTATCATTGTTACCAGTGATTATTTGTCTAAAAAGAACCAACAAAAGTTTAAAAATGCTGCTCCTCCCAGTCTTTAAACATGTATACATATATCTATATTTACAAAAGCCTAATTGACTGGCCGACTGGCTGACTGGCCAATTGGCTGGTAGCTATGATGTGCAATGACCACCAGGGGGAAGATGATCAATGCACAGGCATGGAAATATGCTACAGACTGATGAATCTCAGAGGGAAAGGGGGAGGAGGGGGGTAGAAAGAGATTAACCAAAGAGCTTATATGCATGCTAGAGGCCCGGTGCATGAAATTGTGCACCAGTGGAGTCCCTAGGCCTGGCCTGAGAGGATCGGGCTAAAACTGGCTCTCTAACATCCCCCGAGGGGTCCTGGATTGCAAGAGGGTGCAGGCCAGGCTGAGGGACCCCACCAGTGCACGAGTCTGTGCTCTGGGCCTCTAGTATTACATAATATACACTATATATAGTATATTGTACAAAGCAAAAACAAATCAAGAGTTTGAGACGAGTGCCATAATGTTATTGCCAACATATTATGACTTGACTATAAAGATTGATTAGATTATATATATATATATATATATATATATATATATATATATATATATATATATATATAAAGCTAATAAGCAAAGTGTCCCCTCGGGAGTTCGACCGAGAGTTTGATTGCTCGCTATGATGTGTGCTGACCACCAGGAGGTGGAGCAGAATGAAGGGAGGCTCTGGCTGGCAGCCGGCAGCCAGGGAAGGGAGGCCCTGGCCAGCAGCCAGATGGAAGGCCCCGGCCGGCAGCCGGAAGGCCCTGATTGGCCCTGATCACTGGCCAGGCCTAGGGATCCTACCTGTGCATGAATTTCATGCACTGAGCCTCTAGTGTGTTTTTTAAAAGGAATGTCAGTGTGCCTTAGCCCTAATAGCTTAGCTGTGGGCTAAATAGGAGAGGAATACCTATAAAAACAGATCTAAGACAAGAGTGGAGCATGGGCATGCATAGTGGCAATGGGTCTTTTACTTAGTTTGTAATATAGCTAATTCATGATCTCAGTGATGAAGTATAAAAGATTTGCTCTTTCCTACTTCAGATATGATGAGAATCACTGTATTGGAGGAGGAAGATTTCATATCTAGAATTGTGGTGTGTTCATCTTTTGCCTTCAGATAGAAGAAGGGAGAAAAAATACAATTTTATCTATATATATAAAAGCCCAGCGACCACAATGGTGGAACGACCAAAGCAACCAGAATGACCAGAACGACTGGTGGCTATGACATGTATTGCGGTAGCCAACCAGCCTGATCCAGGCCCCGATTGTCCCCCCCACCCCCCAATCAGGGGCAGGGCTGGCTGGCCAACTGCCCATGGCACCTCCCTCCCACCAGCCCAGCTCGATGGGCCCCCATTGGGGTAGGTCTCCTGGACCACACCCATGCACGAATTCATGCACTGGGTCTCTAGTATTTTATACTATTAAAACTCTAGGAAAGATAGGAAGCAATGAATGATGGTCCATATAAGAGAAATACTCTGGTAGCATTTAGTAAGGTGAGAAGTTCTAGGTAAATTTGTAAACGGAATCAGACAGAAAGACAGACAACTTGAGTCCTGGCTTTATCTCCTCTGTTTCCTTACCATCTTCATGAACCTTCTCTTAATACTTGATCTAGCCAGCAAGTATTCCCGAACCCTGCCCTTGTGTGAGACTGGCCTTGTAGGCACCCACATCATTGTGATGAAGTGACCAGAAATGTGGGCTCTGTAGTCAGGCACTCCTCTATGTACTTTCAAGCACCCTGACATCTTTGTAAACTTTGCTAAGCCTTGGTTTGCTTATCTGGAAAGTAAGGGGGAAGCATTGCTATGTTCCTTGTAATAAATATAAAGCACAGCACAATCCTTGGTGGGAAGCACTCCATAAGGATGAGCTGGCAGTTATAAATATTGTTGCTTTTCTGAAAGAGGCACTGGGAATGAGTTCTATCCATAACTGCTGTAATAAGGCAAATGATTTTCTAAGGAGAAGTTGTCAATAATATCCTGGAGTAAACAGTCTTTGTCATTTGTAAGGTTTACAACTCTCAGGATGTCAGGCCTGCAATTAGGAATCAGTTCCTGGTCTCACTTGAAGCTCACCTATTAGGAGTTAACGAAGTCTCTGTTTATGCAAATACTCCAGCGGAATCTGGAACTTCAAATTTGATGAGACTATCAACAGTGGCTGAGGGTTCCTTGAAAAAGGGAAAAATTCAACCACTCAGTTCTTAGCTGGAATGTAGATTTTAGGCTTTAGTGCATGCGTGATTTTCATGGATGTGGCTTGTAGGGAAAATAAAACTACATGTTTCCAAATTCTATTCCCTTGAAGAAATAAGACCTCTTTTAGAACATAACCATTGCATCAGCAAATCCTGTCAGTGTTTCCTAGTAGATGTGGCCAAATTCCAGCCACCTTGTAGTTTCCATTATATTACAGGCTGGCTTTGTTCCTTCCTCCTTGCCCTCTTCCAATCAGACTCTGCCTCCTGTCCCATCCCTCTTTCCCACAGAGTTCCAGCTGCCCTCCTCTTCTCCCTTCCTTAACTCACTCCATCCCCTTTCTCTATGTCAAGACTACCAGATACACCTTTTAAACATGTTTCTAGCTCATTTGACATTTTTGGTACTACTATTTTATGACCCTTCATACTATAAACTCTCATGTGAGTGTACTCTCACAAGTTCTATATTATTTCTACTCTTGATTTTGACAATTCTTACAAAGAAATGTCTCCTTAACAAAATAGAACCAGAGGCATGGATACGTGGAACAGACTGACAACTGTCAGAGCGGCTGGAGGAAAGGAGGACTGGATGAAAGAAGGTGAAGAGATTAGCTAAAGAACGTATGTGCATAACCCAAGATACAGACAACAGTGTGGTGATGGTCAGAGTGGGGATTGGGTGGAGGGAGACAAAGGGTTGGGGAGAATGGGGACATTTGTAATAGTACAATAAAAAGTATAGTCCTGTGAACAGCCATACTATTCTAAAATAGTTGGATAAATTCCACAAAAATGTCTCATCCATATTCTGGTAATAAAAAGAGTCCATCTAAGACTTAGAGAATTTTTAATAGAATAATTAGACTTGAACATGTATATGTACATGCCTAGCTCGATGGGCTCCCTCTGCCTCTAAGAAGTGTGGGGTGCTCTCAAGTCACAGACAGTATTGTCTGTGGTTTTTCATGCCCTTTTCTCTAGAGCAGTTTGAACATCAGCAACTTTAGTGTCTGGCTACTCAAGCGCTGCAGGGATGTTTGGCCTCTCAAAGCAACATTCATTTGTTTCTAGGCAATAGGTTTGAGAGGACTAGATGACTGCTATTTTTTAATGGGAAAGAAAGAAAATATATTTTCATGGAACCATGCTATTTCTCTAACAGGTAATGGCGAATTTAGAGAATCCTTCTTTACACCAGATATCATAAACTCATTAAAACCCAGGACAAGGCCTATGAAACTCTCAGCTCATCCATCTCCCAGGACAGATTTCTTCCTTCCCGACATTCTACTAGTCCACCCTGAAAAGCCCAAATCTAGTTTGATTCATACTCAGCCAAGAGACCTAGTTGGATTCTATGGCTCTCTCTCTCTCTGCTCTCCCCACCCCCACCCATTCCCTCCTCCTTGATTAGATTTGAAATCTCTTTCACAAAGGATTTTAAAATCAAAGGAAGCTAAGCCAACTCTTTGCCTGATATTTATTTGTATGAATGACTTTCTGTTAAAATGCAATCACTCAGTCAGTCACCAGGTTTAAAAAACTGATATAGATTTGGTTAGTGTTTCAGGACAAGGTGACTGGTCAAAAGAACAGAAGGGCATTATGCAGTCATCATTGTGGGTGAAAAGGGTGATGAAGGAACGGCTGGGTACCCATTGCAAACTTCTCAATTTTGTTTAAGGTGGGTCCTGTTTATCTTCAAATGGGTGGGAACAAATCAAAATCCTGCACCTGGTATTTGTGTTCTGCAGCTGCAAACCCAAAAGCTACGTCTCACATGATTTATGAAAATGAACTACTTTTTTTCTTTGAATGTGTGTTTGACTTCATACAAAGGAGCATTTTCCCCTGAAGATACATTAATGAAGGTTACACCATAGTCTTAAAAAAGGAAGTCAGATGGAATGTTTAATTATTTACAATTGAACATACAGAACATTTGCCTGGCTTGCACAGCTGAAGATATAATTAGAAGTTCCTCAAGAGAGAACAGGGTTAGAGTGTGTAGACATTTCAAACATTAAATCCACTCTTCCCCCCCCAAATTGCTCACAAATGTCAGGGATTAGTCAATATACTTGAGGCTCTCTGAAACTTTTTAGCAGCCAATAATTTCTTCATGATTGAGTAGTTGTGAGCAAAAAGATTGCTTCCTTTCTCAATGCCATTTTGTTAGACATTTTTAATGAAGTAGCAAATTTGTAGCTTGACAGGAAAAGCTCACTGACAATATATTAGAATTTATAATCCCAGCCGACATATCTAGTTACTTAATTTTTAGATTACTGCTCTTTCCTTATTAGTAGACATATGATTAATGCAAATACCTTTGCAGACACCTGCATGCTGTTTTCTTGCATGTTCATAATGGCTTCAGAGATCTTGACATCTATAGGGTCCATGACCGACTCAATGTTGAAAGGTCCTTCCAGTCGCTCTGCCACCAAGAGCATTGCATCTGTTAAAATACAGGAGCATGATATATTTGAGAACTTAGAGCTTCAGGTTCTTAACCTGTGTTTAAATATTCACAACACGACTAGTTGAAAAATATCCCTTAATTCACATTTTTATTTGCTTTTATATGGCAAATTAAAAAAAAAGTGGAATGAATGACTAAATCTTAGAGAAGTATTTTATTTCATTTGAAGACTGATATTTTACATGTACAGAAGCAGACCTGAAAATAAGAAAATAAGTTCAAGTTAAGAGAGTAAGAAAATAAACAAGAAGAAAAAAAAATCAAACAAACAAAAGAAGAGAGTAAGAAAATTGAATATAGCAAATTACCTGTATATATAAAAGCCTAAGTGAACGGTCAGTAGCTATGATGTGCACTGACCACCAGGGGGCAGACACTCAGTGCAGGAGCAGCAGTTCTTGTGTGATGCACCTGGAGCCAGAGAGGAGGGAGCCAGATTCCGGGATGCATCACCCAAGAACTGCCCTCTCGCAATATGGGACCCCTCAGGGGATGTCGGAGAACCAGTTTTGGCCCAATCCCCACAAGCCAGGCTGAGGGACCAACTGGTGCACGAATCCGTGCACTGGACCTCTAGTCCCACATACAATAAAAACAAAACAAACCAATATTAGGTCAGGGATCCACTGCATTTCAAAGATGGAGTCTAATTTCTTCGGGAGTGTGGGGAAAATGGAGAATATTGGAGAAATAGCAATGTGTGAATTTGGATGCACAAATGTCAAGACCCAACTCAAGCATATCTATGTGTGTGAAGCATTTCTGGATTTCCTGAGGAACAGACCTGGTTTGTTCTGTCACTTTACCTAACATGCTGTTCTGTTTTGCATCTTGACACCCTTGGGGATAGGGCAAGTTATCTTTCTTGGTTTTGTATATTCAAGGCTTATTATGGTTCCTATCCCATGATAAACTCTCAAAAATGTCTATGATGTTATAGTGAGCTGAAGTATTGATTGGGAAGCTTTAGTTTTTTGGAGAAGATGGTGATAGTGATATGGAGGCAATGGCTATGAGTTAGGGCAGTGGTCGGCAAAACGCGGCTCGCGAGCCACATGCGGCTCTTTGGCCCCTTGAGTATGGCTCTTCCACAAAATACCATTTACGGGCGCGCACATACAGTGTGATTGAAACTTTGTGGCCCATGCGCAGAAGTGGGTTTTTGGCCTGGGCGAGTCTATTTTGAAGAAGTGACATTAGAAGAAGTGGGGGTGTCAGTAGGTCGGGAGACGCAGCACAGGCGGGCAGCGGGATACACAGCGCAGGGGAGGTGTGTGCGGTTCATGCACGAGTTGAGTGAGCCAGTCAGTCAGCAGTCTCATTGTGCAGTGGTTAGTGCCAGTCGCGTCCGCAAATCGCATGCGGGTGACAAAAGTACCTACTCGAAGCATAAAGTTACCTGTAATTTTCAACCAACTGCAAATCCTACAGGTATTTTTGTCATCAATTTAAGAATTGTAATTTTTTTGTGTTGGTGGCTTTATTATTATAAAATGAAACATTTTTTTAGGTGCCCTGTTTGAAATGGCTACAAAGAAGAAGCAAAGAAAAACAGAAGACAAAAACCATGAATTTAAAGTTGAATTTAAAGTTGAATGTACCTACCTATATAGTTTAAGTTTAAAAAATTTGGCTCTCAAAAGAAATTTCAATCATTGTACTGTTGATATCTGGCTCTGTTGACTAATGAGTTTGCCGACCACGGAGTTAGGGGTTAGTAGCCCTGGGTTCTTGTCCTTGCCCTGTCACTAACTAGTTAAATGGCCAGGGGACAAATCTCTGAGCTTTTGGGTCACAGAATAGAATGTGCATAATCCTCCTTTCTAGAGTAAATAGTTTGGTATATGCCCCATGTTTTCTTTCCCCTGTCTGTGCATGAATATTTTAAGCATGCAACTATAAATATATCATACAATCTGTTTTTTATTTGTTTAATTTTTATTGATTTTTGGGGAGAGAGAGAGAGAGAGAGAGAGAGAGAGAGAGAGAGAGAGAGAGAGAAAGAGAGAGAGAAGAGAAACATCCATCAGTTACTTCTCCTCCCCCCGCCACCACACACATTCCTGGCCTGGGTTTGAACCCACAACCTGGGTATGTGTCCTGACTGAGAATCAAACCCATCACCTTTCAGTGTATGGGATGACACTCCAACCATCTGAGCCACATTGGCCAGGGTTATTATATGCTTTTTAAATGTAGTATATTATTAATGTAAAACACTATTTATAGTAGCTGTTTTATAGTATTAGTGTAAGGAAAGCAAATTTTATTTTTATTACATATCCAACCAAGCTCAACTAATGTCTAACATCACCACATTTCCAGGGCTATAAGTAGTTATGAGTGAGGCACATGAGAAACCTTTTAAGACAGGTAATTTTTCATAAGAAAGCTACAGTACTGTCTGGGAAGCAAAGAGAGTCAGCAGACTTTGTGAACAGCACCAGCTTTTTCAGGGTCTCCTGGCTCTCTCAGCTGCACCCCCTCACTGAGTTCTTGCTCCACTCCTGTGGGATGAGTGACAGCAAATGCATCCAGGGCAGCACCTGGAGCATCAGGGAGGTCCTTCTACCCCAGCCCCGCCCCCCATTACTCTGCCCATGTTATCCTCATGGACACACATGACTTAGAAAACTTAACTGTCAACAAGGACTCACAGAGAAGCTCGACACTTTTTGATTTTTTTTTTCTGAGATAATGCAGACCTTGCTGTGTATGTCACAGCAGAATCTTACAACAAAAGTAACAATGTATTTAGATCTTTCAGATCTAATCATCTGGGGATATAGACCGAAGGTGCATATTGTTTGGTTGGAGTATTTTAATATTAAATATGTTTTCTCCTTTAAGGTTCTGAAGGTGGCTCACTGGTGCCTGAGAGCTGGTCTGTTTCTTTTATGTCTTTATATCAGCTTTGTGTGTTCATAAAACATAATCCCCTTTCCTGTTTGGCTTTCCAACAGGCTTTTTGATGGAGATTAATTATAACAAATGAGCCAGTTTCTCTAGACAGGTGTATCCTGCTAAAAGAACCAAGAAATCCTTGCACATGAAACACACACACACACACACACACACACACACACACACGCAAAACAACATAAACTGGCACCATGGAGTTACTAAAAAGTGCAATTAAAGGAAGTGATAAGTATGAAGTACTTAATTGTGTTCTTTATATAAGTATTTGCATAAATCATTATATGTACTGGTCTATCACAGCATATCTGGTTTATCTCAACATGACTGGGTTGAGTTAATAATGTTGGCTCGACTGGAAGTCTGAAAGCAGTTGTGCTCTGGGAAAAAAGAGACACATTTTGGGGTTGGATCAAAAGGACTTAGTATAGTGTCATAATTTGAAATTATGGGATCTAAAACATCTCTGAGAAGGTTCTCTTAATTGATTACATTAAAGCACTCCTTCTCTACCAGACCTTCTCTTCAATAAGTCAGGCAAAAGCTGTTTGATTCCTAGCATCAAGTGGGGGAGTTTCTCTCTGGTGATGTCAATCCTTTTGTTCCCTATTCCTTCTCATGGTGCTTGCCTTTAGGTTCCTGGGTCTGCAAACTCATCGCCTCATTTTTGACCCTGCCGTGGTAAAAGTGCTCAAGGTGACCATTTTCCAAGCTGTTGCCTGCTTAGTCTTGCAAAAAGGCAAGCCTATTGATGATTCTATGTATTAAACATGCAACCCAAAGGCCACATTTGCTCAAACTGCTTGCCCCTGTATTTCCATTCTCTATCTCAATTAATTTCATTTGCTTTGTAAGTATGTAACTAACTTATAATGATACATTTTTGATGTAGGTGTATATCTATTTACTTTTCTTTTAATTTTAATCACCAGTCAGAATATGCTACTTTAAACTGATTTTTAAATCTGGTTTAGACTAATACTAATATATATATATATATATATCTCCTAGCTAATAAAGAGGTAATATGCAAATTGACCATCACTCCAACACACAAGATGGCCACCCCCATGTGGTCAAAGATGGCGGGCAAGGGAGGGCAGTTGGGAGCGACCAGGCCGGCAGGGGAAGGCAGTTATGTGTCAATCAAGCTGGCAGGGGAGTGGTTAGGGGGTGATGAGGCTGGCAGGCAGAAGTGGTTGGGAGTCAGCAGTCCTGGATTGTGAGAGGGATCCCAGATTGGAGAGGATGCAGGCTGGGCTGAGGGACACCCACGCCCCCCCCCCATGCACGAATTTTGTGCACCGGGCCTCTCATATATATATATATATCTATATATATCTATATATATATGTATATATATGACTCAAAAGCCAAAATAGATTAGCTGAAATACCCCAGGATTATTATTAAGAGTAGTAATGTGCATATGATTCACAATACTGTAATATGCACTTAAAATTTTGTTAAGAGGGTAGATTTCATGTTATGTGCCTTTCTTTTTTTAACCACAATTTAAAAAAAAAGAGTAGGAATGATTATTGTGCTGATCAACTTCAGAAATGGAGAAAAGAAAACTGCTGGTGGAAGTATAAAGTGGTACAATGACTATGGAAAACAGTATTGTGGTTCCTCAAAATATTAAAAAATTGAACTACCATATGATCCAGTAATTATGCTTCTGGGAAATGAAATCACTCTCTCAAAAGGATATCAGAACCCTCATGTTCATTGTCGCATTATTTAAAGGAGCAAAGACATGGAAACAGCATTAAGTGTCCTTTGAGAGATGACTGGATAGAGAGGGTGGGTACATATCCCTATACAATGGAATATTATTCAGCCATCAAAAAGAAGGAACTCCTGCCATCTGTGACAACAGGGAAGGACCTCAAGGGCATTATGTGAAGTGAGATAAGACAGACAGAGAAGGAAAATGCCACCTGATTTCACTTATATGTGGAATCCAAAAAGAAACTGAACTCATAAACACAGAGAACAGATTGTTGGTTTCCAGAGGCAGAGAGTACAGAGTGGGAGAAATGGGTGAGGGTAGTCAAAAGGTACAAACTTCCAGTTATCAGTCTTGGGATGCAATATCCAGCATGGTGACTAATCAATCGATAATACTTTATTGCATATTTGAGAGTTGCTAAGAGAGTAGATTTTAAAACTTCTCATCTCAAGGCAAAATATTGTAACTATGTCCAGTGATAGATGTTAACTAGACTTACTATGAACTAATACAATGCTATATGTCAATTATATGTCCAAAAAGCCTGGAAACACATGTTGCCTTATAATATAATTATCCCTTTCCCCCAGTTCTCATTTTTGTACTGAATTTGCATGTCAAGATGCCCCAGGGCCACAAAAGGAAAAGTAGCTTTTCAGACAACTGCCCCACTCTTTTGCATTTCCACTATAAAGGCTATGCATACAGCTCCTGCCTGTAGGAGTCTAGTTTAGACATATTACCAGGTAAGAAAGCAACAGTGGCAGGCCAGAGCTGGGACTAGCAAAATGCCTGGGAGTGAACGCAGCAATCCCTGGGTCCCAGACCCCAGATGGCCAGAGGGTAGGTGCAGCCCACAGAGCAGCCCGTGTGCTTCTGCTGGACTGGACTGCTTCCCCTCCCAACTGCTGGGCAAGTCTGTCACTGGGCAGGCTCCCCAGGTACCAGGAGAAACCTCCTTCTTCTTTGGGGCTGAGGGAAGCCACGTTTATCTCTCTTTCCGAAGCGAAGGAAGCAAACATGACTTTTATGACACCAAGGCAGTAGCTGGTAAGTTTCTCTGAAACCAATTAGGTCACAACGTGGCCATTACTTATTTCAGCGGCTGCCATCCTGTGCTGTCTTAATTATTTCTGTGCCATTTATATTTTGAAATATTTGGAACGTTATTTTTTACTGTGTTCTTGGAGCTATTGTCTATTGCCAATTAAATCGGGGCAGTTTTAAGATGTCAGCTAATGATCATCAGGTCTTTTCTGCACAAATCTCCTGTGTCGTCCAAGGTTTCTCTTTTTAAACAAAAAAGACTTTTGTCTTACTCAAGCAGTATATGTAGCTTCTGTTTCTAAAAGGAGAATAACATTCAGATAATTAGAAATAACTGGTATAACAGAGATGCTGTGACTGTGTTAGCACAGAGGGTGGGTATAGCAGCTCAACCAGAAAGTGCCATGCAAAGTGAGGAGCCAGGATGCAGGTGAAGCTGCAGCCCTGGGCCAAGGCTACCCACTCCTGTAAGCCTGGACTTTACGATTAGGAGTGAGGAAACTGACTCCAGTTAGATGGGGTCAGGTGCCTGGCTTTTGCTTAGGCCTTTCCATTACATGGTTGAGCGAGAATGCGTGTCACTTAATTCACCAAGTCTCATTGTCTTTATCTGTGAAATGGAAATTATGACAGTGTCTATTTAATGGTGGCCACTTGAGGAATCAAATGAGGTAGTACCTGTACAGTTGTTGGCACACTGCTGAGCATATAATTAGCTCTCGACAAAGGTTACTATCCTAAGGCACTCCCACTGGACAGTGGAAGTGGGAAGGAGAGGAAATAACTTTCAAGACATTTCGGGAGTATTGACAGCAACAGATGTGAAGACCAAAGGAGCAAAAGGTACACGGATGACTGTGAGATGTTATAGCTGATGCTCTTTAGTATGTTTAATTAATATTTGGATTATAGCTGCTTGGTTCATTACCAAGCGATACAAAACAGCATTATTTCCTTATGATGTGCTCCTTTGCCAATTAAAGATGATTACAAAGTCTCTGACTTGCTTGCCATTAAGAGGTGCGATTATGTCCTGTCCCTTAAACCTGGGTTAGCTTCGTGACCACTGTGACTAAGAGCATACAGTGGAAGCGACACTGCCAATTATAGATGGAATGTTAGCGTGCCCCCAAATCCATCTGTTGAAACATAATCCCCAATGTGATGGTATTAAAAGGTGGGTCTCTGGGGGGGGTGTGATTAGGTCATGAGGGTGGAACCCTCATGAATGAGATTAGCACTCTTATAAAAGAGACCCCGGGAAGTTCCCTAACCCCTTCTGCCATGTAAGCATACACTGAGGAGACTAAAAAATAGGAAGTGGGCTCTCACCAGACACCGAATCTGCTAGTGCCTTGATCTAGAACTCCTGACCTTCCAGAACTATGAGAAATAAATATTTACTGTTTAAGCCATCTCAGTTTATGCTACTTTTGTTATAGCAGCTCCACTGGCCTGACACATCTGCCAAGTTGCCAGACATATGCTGTGAGGCTGTCTACAACCTGCCAGCCCAGCCCATTCGCCAGCTGTTGCCATCTGGTGATCCTAGTCAACACCTTGTGGTGCAGAAGAATCATTCAGCTGAGCCCTGCCCAAATTCCTGACCCACACTCCTCTTGCTTTTAATGATATGGTTGTTATTTTAAGCTGCTAAATTTGGGGGTAATTTATTTTGCAACAGTAGAAAAGTGGAGTAGCCAAATGACAATATTTACAAAATACTCACTGATCTTTGACAGGACTCAAATATTGTGAATTCTAGTCAATTAATTTTTGACAAATTGACCATTTACGATGTAAACCCTGTTTACAAACACTGCAAGAAAAATAGAACTTTGCCTAAAGAGAACATAAAAAGAGAATTTGCTCTAAGTCCACAGAGCATTATGGAACACTGCTATGGTGCACTGAATGCACACCAGCTATTCTTGAGTGAGGGTTATATTTCCCCCAGGATGTGAGCCTGCGAGATAAAGAACAAGCATGGAAGAAAGGCAGACATTTGGATTTTTGTCTAAGTCTTCGACTTCATGGAGTAAAGGCTCTAACACGGGAGCTAGACATTATCTCGGGTCTCTGGGTGGCACTGGAGTGAGAACTATTTTGCTGCAGGGACTTCTGCATGTTTATACTCCTGTAGGATGTAATTTTTAAGTATGATTTAATGTGATCAAACGTGTTTTTAATTTACTTCTTGAGAAAAGGAGATGTAAAATTAGTAATGATTTTACTGAATGATGATTTTAATCTGGAAGACGATTTTCAAAATGCTCCAGGGGAGGCAAGAAAAGAAAGCTTTTTTCTTCTTAAAGGAGATGTTATTAAGCTTTTCCTACATAATGACAGAATAAAAATAACCTTGAAAAAACTCAGTTGAGAAGGGGTTGGGTGGCATGGGTGAGGGTGGTCAAAAGGTACAAACTTCCCGTTATAAGATGAGTAAGATCTTGGACATAATGTACAGTATGCAACTATAGTTAATACTCTATCATATATTTGCAAGTAGATCTTAAAAGTTCACACACACACACACACACACACACACACACACACACAAACACACACCGTAGCTATGTGAGGTGATGGAGGTATTAAATACCTTTATGTGATAAACACTTGTTAACTTACTTTATGTGGTAAACATTTTACAATATATAACTGCATCAAATCAACATGTTGCACACCTTAAACTTACAATTATATCTCAATAAGGCTGAAAAAAAAGGTAAAACTTAATTGAACTTAACCTAATAAATATTTGTTATGCGCCAAGGAGTATCACTCTGCCACTATAGATCAGTGGGGTGGGGTGGGTATAGACAGTCCATGGTTGCCACATCCATGGAGTTTGGAAACTTTTTGAAGTGACAAATACAATTTTATACATTTTATTTTTTTCTTTCTCTGAGGGAAATTTGAATTAAGACAATAACATATTATTTCAAAGTTCTCATGAAATCTAAATTTGTCCCAATAATCTACTCTTTGAAAAATGAAATTTATAAGCACAATCTATTTTCTTGTTTTATCAGAATTCCAGAGCTCCCAACTTGAGCTTTTGTTTAGAAGCAATGCTCATCCTCTATCACATCTGCAGGACTAAACCTGACCAAAATACTTTCCCTACTGAGAAGCAGACAAAGGAATAAAAAAAAATCAAGCAATTTTACAAATACCCTGGCACATTCATTCATTGGCACCCAGTTATACATTAAGAGAAAAAAACACCTGCTTCATGTTTATATATAGACTCATTTATGCTCATGGCATGGATGTAATTAGAGACTCCGCTTTCTCCTGTGGCTTGCCGGAGACGGGCACCCAGAGTATACACGGCCTTTGCTTTCACCCAAATTGATTAATTAAAATGCTTGTGAGATTTCGGACAGGAACATGTTTCAGGAGAGGCCTGGAAAGAGATCATAGCTTGTGGGGACTGGGGGACCCACAGCAGCAGGCAGACATGACCTGAATAACCAGCAATGAGAATTTGAACTTACCTCGTCAGAAGTTCTATGCCTTTTTTTAGAATTTACTTTTTTAAAAAATTTACATTTTTTCAGGCAATTTTATAGCTAAGACATTTTCATTTTTAGATTTCTGATTCATAAAACCACCAAGTAAGATAATACTTCCTCCCTTGGAACTATATTTCTGATTTAAAAAAATACTTTATTGAATGCAGAGAGGAAGGGAGATGGAGAGAGAGAGATAGAAACATCAATGATGAGAGAGAATCACTGATCGGCTGCCTTCTGCACACCGCCTCCTGCTCTGTGATCTCTTCTCTGACATAGCCAGCCAAACTGTCTTTTCAAAATGCAAGTCTGATGGGGTCACTGCCTCGCTCAAGGTTGCCTTTGCCTTTAGGATAGACGTGACCCTCTTATGAAGGA